>NC_136067.1:524938865-527438865 GCF_964261635.1 Lissotriton helveticus
AATGCCCCCACAGCTCTGCCCCATACAGGGCTGATGTTACTCCCTTAGCCTTGTAAATATCAATTGCCGGGGCAAGCGACCTCCTCGGTGAAGCCCGAAATTCCCTCAGAAGGGCCCCTCCTACTCTCTTGTGATTCAAGACCATCTTGGCAATGTGAGGTGACCAGTTCATGCTATCCGTAATCCGCATTCCAAGATAATCAAATTCGGATACTTTCTCCAAGGGAACGGAGTTGAGAATGGGTGGGCGGCCCAGTTTCCTTGGAGGGTTTAGAATTAGAAACTTAGTTTTATCCACATTGATTACTAAGCCCCTTGAGACGCAAAAGTTCTGGAAACGGGTAAGCAACTTCTGGAGGCCTTGCGGAGTCTTAGAAATCAAGAGCGTATCGTCCGCGAAAAGTAAGGTTGGAATCCGCACTCCCCCTAGACAATCTGGAGATATTCCACCACCCCATTTACGTATAGTGAAAAGAGGGTGTGCGCTAGTACGCATCCCTGTCTCACACCCCTCGACACTGGGATTTTCTCAGTTATCTCTCCATTTCTCCCCCAGCGAACCTGAGCAAAGGTATGGGCGTGAAGGCTAATAAGGAGGGACAAGATGTAAGGAGGCAATCCCAACCTATGAAGCACCCTCCATAACTCCTCCCGAGGAACTAGGTCAAAGGCAGTCCTGAGATCTATAAAGGCCAAGTATAGACTGCCCTTGCCTAGCTCCACCACCTTCCAGCCAAGGAGTGCTAACCTAAACACCTGCTCAATCGTCCCTGTTCCTGCCCGGAACCCTGCCTGAAAGTCTGATAGTATTTTATTTTCCTCCACCTAATGAAGAATCCTACCAAGGATAGCTTTACCTGCTATCTTTTGGGTGGAGTCAATGAGGCTTATGGGCCGGTAGTTCCCCGGGATTTCTCTAGAACCTTTTTTATAAATTGGGACCACCACCGCCACTTTCCAAGAATCGGGCATTGGCCCCCCCTTCATAATATCATTGAGAAGTGCTGCAATAACCCTTCCCCAGGCCACTGGATATGCCCGCATGAGATCCCCCGGTAAGCCATCTGGACCTGCTGCCTTCCAGGGGGCTACCCACCCAATTACCTTTTCAATCTCTAGAGCTGAAAAGAGATTGTAACCGTGAGGTTCAGATACTAGTGGGGGGAGCACCCTGACATTTAGTGCCCCCTCCGCCGGAAGGTATAGAGCCCCAAAGTGTTTTACCCAGCTTTGTGGGGGGATATTACAGGGTCTAATAGCTTCGTCAGGCCTGTTCCGGGAGCCTACAAGGTTCCAAAAACCCCTTGAGTCTTTACTTTTGCTGGCAACAAGTAGGTCCTCCCAAAATTTCTCTTCCCACTCCTTCTTAGCAAATTTAAGGGATCTATTATAAGCCTTCCTTGCTACCAGAATATCGGGGTGGGATTTGCGTTTCACTGCCTCTACAAGTCTTGATTTGTGTACCCTACATATTTGTGAGTACCAACCATTGACTTCTTTACACCTCCTTTCTTCCCTGCCTTACTCGAGGGGATGGTAAACACATTTGTCAGAGCCTCTGTTAGGGAGGCAAAGACCCCGCAAGCCCTACCCACCCCTTCCGGGAGTGACCCCAGGTTTAACAGTGCGTGATCTAAAAGGGTTGATATTTCTCCAACCCTTTCCTCTGAGAGGACCAATTTAGCCCATTTTAGGCGCCTTCCACAAAGTGAGACTACCGACTCATCAGGGGGAGCTAATGTGAGGTTAATAGGACCCTTCTTAGAAAGACACCACCGCTGGACCATGGTCAGGGAAAGTGGATTGTGATCACTTTCAACCGTCGGGACCACAACCATGTCCCTCACCTGGCTCCACAGACATATATCTAATAAGATATAGTCAATTCTAGAAGTATGTCCTGGTCTATTATAGGTATGAGCCCCTTCCCTGTCTGAAATTGTCCTCCCATTCACTGCCCTTAAATTTAGTTCGATAGTCAGGGTGTATAACTGTAACGCCACCTCTGACCATCTCCTAATGGGTGGAATTTCCAAGGCTGGTATCCCTATCTTGGCGTCCTCCTCATCCTGGTCTAAGGCAACATCCGAGCCCAAGGGCTCGAACGTGCAGTTCATGTCTCCCGCGACCAGGGTACACAACTTATATGAAGTTGTACTAAGAAGGCTCTCCAGGAGAGATAATACAGTGGACTTCCTCCCACCCTTAGTCCCTCTGGCGTACACATTATATATATTGTAAACTTGTAAACTTGGGGATTTGTAGAGCGCAGTTGTTGCCCGAGGGCGTCCAAGCGCTGGGGGAGTATATTCAGTATTATACGACCCCTGGAGTCTCTTAGGATAATATTTTGAATATCTAGACAACCTGTCTGAGACTCCTCTATTCTACAGTCAAGGAAGGCTGCCACCCAAATTAGCAGGCCACCCGAGGGGCGTCCTCTCCCTGATTCTGAGATTTGTGCGGGCACAAAGTAGGAGGAGAATCCAACCCTATGTATCGGCTCCAAACTCCAGGTCTCTTGGAAGATGCATATGGCGTGCTCATCAACCAAAGCATTCCAGTCTGGGAGGGCCAACTTTCTCGCGATCCCTGCGACATTCCAGCTGAAAACCTTGAAAACACGGTCCATCACAGCTGGTGCGTCGCTGACCTCGAGAACACTCCTGTCCACAGGCCTCACAAGGGGAACAGGCAAACAACTGTCCAAGGAAATGGGCAGAGAGTCTACCAACCCACTGTCACCTGTACTTATAAGTGGGACTATTCGGGGTGGTGGTGCTGCCTTTAGACCTGTTCTATTGTCCGTTTCCATGTCAGACACTGCAAATTCCCTCGTATCACCCCCCTCCAGTCAACGTCTCCCTGGCCCCCACAGGGGATTCAACCCGTTATATCCAAGACCCCCAACCCCACATGGGTCCCAGTTTTGGCCTAAGTCAAATGTACTAAGGCCCACCCGGGGCGACTTAACAATTGGCCTGGGGTAGAAAAAGGTTAGATCCACTAGTTTAACCCCTACCACATCCATGTTTTTTATAGGACCACAGATGGAGCTCACCACTCGGGGATCTTGAAAGTTTATTATTACACAATCCCCCTCCAGTGTTTTTTTTTCCTTGTCCTACCCACCCTACTCTGCGAACACTTAGAATTAGCCCATCCACACCACTCGGGATTGGCTTGTTTAACTTTAGCCAGTGGATACACTTATTCTTGAGGGCCTGGTGATTCTCCAACTGGTCTTCCTTCAGTGGGGGAACGTTTACTAATACTGCAACAAAAGGGTGGCAGTCTGGTGGGAGATTTATGGGGGGGTCCGCCGAGGGAATTTACGGGGGACCACTGCGGTAGCAACTGGGACTGCAAGTTGAGGGGCAGTTTTGGCGACCATCTCTGTCGCTGTTCCCTTGCCTTTGTTTTGCGTACCAGAGGCTTGGCTGTCCTTTATCGTCCCTCTACTTGTCGGGGGCTGCAAAAGGGATGTTAATTTAGGTGTACTTTTGGCAACCTCAGAAGATGTTTCCATTCCCTTTTGTTGGGGCCCTGCTTTTGGTGGGGAGGAATTACAGGTACTGGTGCTTGCACTTTACTAGTGTCTACCGTTATTGCCCTGGTTGGAGGATTAGAATCCACATGTAATTGCAAGGAAGCTACTGGGGGCACACTCCCCTTTAGACCCATGGCCTGGTTCTCACTCACTCTTTTATGCTGTTTAATTATAGATTTTAGTGAGAAAAAGCCATCGAGGGTGGATTGCTCTAGTTTATCTATTGTAGCCCCCAAACCCTTAACCTGGGTCAACAAGGGCATCAAGAGACTGTTTACCCTCTCCATAATCCTATCAATGATCTTGGAGTCAATAGATGTGGAGACATTAACAGCACTACTACTTGGGGACGAACAGGTATAATTACCCATAGATGTGTCCACGGGGCCCCCCTCCACCACTGCCTTAACCTCTGGGACCGGCCCCCTTAAGTCCTTCCCACCCTGTCCAGGAGACTTTCTCGGTCGCTTGTAGAGCGCGGCCTGTCTCACCAGCCTACCCTTACTAGAGCAGGCTGCCCTTTTGTTTTTGGCCCTTTTACTCTGCCCACTCAGGTCGTACACAGATTGCGCAGATTGCGCCCCAGATAGGTTTACTATGATAGGAACGGGTAGAGTAGGCGATAACATTTGAGTAGTACCTATGATTGGGGGTGCAGGTGAGTGTGATGTACTTGCGCCACCCTCTTCCGCAGCGCCACTTGGTAGAAGCGCAGCCGGCTGTCTCAACCCATCTATGATCTTCCCTATTTCAACCGTCTGGGGGGGATCTACAAAGCCATCCGGGGCGTCAGGGGAAACAGATTGGACCCGCTCGCTGGCCGCTGACAAGGCCTGGGCTAGAGCCCCCAGTGAAGAACGTCTAGAAGGGAGATAGACCTCGGAGAGATGGCGTTCAGAAATGGCGATCTCATTATCAATGACCGCCGCCACTCTCGTTATAAAACGGTCCATAGTCCCAATCACTGGGCTACCCACCGCACCTCCCCGTTTGCCCTCACTCCTGAGTAATTTACCAGAACGGGTTGACATTGTAAGGGATACGCCTTTGTGGAGTGACGCGCAACCCGCCAGGGCCCAGGGCTAGATGAAAGAGACGTGGCCCAGCCCAGCCTTGACAACCCCTGACTGCCACAGACTGCCCGCCCTTTGCTCGGGCTTCGCTCGGCGTCCCGCTCGCGTCCCGCTGAGCGACACACCGGGATTTATAAGGGAGGCGTTGCAGGCAGGTGGGCGTGTCTCGCTGGGGGCGCGGCCGTGCACACCTGTGCAGCGCAGGGTCTTGGGAGTCCCTGCTGGCGCGGTCCCTCGTCGGCTCTCGATGCTCCCTCCACACACTTGCAGACAGCAGGCGTCCTGGCAGCCTCTACCCCTCGCCACACGCCGCGCAGCGGCACCCGCGAATCGGGTGCTGCAAGTAGTTGAAGAAGCGGCAGTGGTGGATCCCTCCAGGGATAAGGGGAGGGTAGAGGCAAGAGACGACAGCGTTTGCTTACAGCGCCCAGGTCAGTTTCCGCATCAAAAGGGGTCCCGCTGGTACAAGGAAGCTCCCGCCTTTTACACTGGACAGGCAGGGGGGCGTGTCTCGCTGGGGGCGCGGCCGTGCACACCTGTGCAGCGCAGGGACTCCTGGTCTTGGGAGTCCCTGCTAGCGCGTTCCCTCGTCGGCTCTCGATGCTCCCTCCACACACTTGCAGACAGCAGGCGTCCTGGCAGCCTCTACCCCTCGCCACACGCCGCGCAGCGCCACCCGCAAAGCGGGTGCTGCAAGTAGTTGAAGAAGCGGCAGTGGCGGATCCCTCCAGGGATAAGGTGAGGCTAGAGGCAAGAGACGACAGCGTTTGCTTACAGCGCCCAGGTCAGTTTCCGCATCAAAAGGGGTCTAATAGGAAAGGGCTTAACTGGGGCACCACACTGTACAATTTTTTTTTAATAACACCTTTTTATTTACTTCTACTGGGGCGAAAAAGTCATCTGCATGGTGAGAGACGTGTACCTCTGCCCCTTGTGCCCAACTGTATTGTGGTCTGGATCCCTAATGCTGATTTTTTTGTCACAAACACCTATCATATACGTTTGCCATGACGTAGGCTTGTCTCATGGATTGCAGTTGTGTTGGCCCGGGATAGGCACCCAAAGTGCTACCCTTATAGTGGTGGAAGGTTGCAGCCTTCACCAGCAGTTAAACAACACAAGCAAAGAGGTGGCAGCATACAGTGTAGTGATCAGTAGTAGTGAACAGGTCCTTTTTACCCTGGGTCCCTGGAGTGAAGCCTACAGACTAACTCACCTTTTTCAAAAGTTCAACTGCTGTGTGTTTAACTAACCGCTGGCCTACATCAGGCTGATGTGGAAGTGCGAGCGTGAAGAGAACATATGCTGAGTGCATGTGGACTTGCAAGGAATACACTGTACCTAGGGTGAAGTGTGGTCCAGTGTGCACATGGTAAATATGTGTGTGCTGGAACGGGGGGAGGGGACTTCTAAAATAACACACTGTAATGCAGTACAGAGAGACGGCAGGGCTAGAATTTTGGCTTCGGACAACCTTTCAATTCCAGCAAAATGCTCCTCTGTCTAAACAAAGATGTAATGTCACTGATAAAAATAACCATCATCCATATTGTCATGCCAAAGCCCCAGTCAGGCTGCTATTGTTTATTCTATTGTGATAGCTCTGTCGCCGAATGGTTAAAACAAATAACATTTGCATATTAATCTTAGCCCTTGCACAGAATGTTTAAGGTATTTGATAATGTGTCTATGACGTGGAAATGTTAGCAAAGCTGGTTTCAGAAAATATTATCTGGCAAGCAAACAAATGTGTGTCAAATGCCATTGTGTTTAAGAATGAAGGCAACCTAACAAAGTGAGCATGTAGACTTATGTTTCTGCCCGGGCCTACAATGCGACCACATAACACCCACTCCTTGGTCGTGAGATGACTAAAAAAAGCTTCCCAAAAACAATGCTAACAATAGAGGTAAAAAAAAAAGGGAATTTTACCTAAGCCTCCACTTTTATTTCAAACAGTTAATGCTTCCATGGGGATAAACAAAACTTTATTAGTTCATCCCGACACCTTATTTATGTCGTTTTATTTAATTGTTCAACATATTAAATAGTTAGCCAAAGAAAGAACATCATCAACTGAACGTATTGTCATACAATTAAAAGAAGAAGGGCCTGGATCCAGATCATCAGGAGCCGAACAGCCCAGTAAGGCTCTTAATATGTGTTTAGAAGCAATGGTGAGTGGGAGTGAGAACAGTAGAAGTGGGCATTTATGGGACCCACTAGCAGGTCAATATGTTGATTGAACCAGTTGTAATCCTAAGCATATGTCTGGGCAGCACTAAAAAGTACAGAGCAGACAGCAGAAAATGGGCTTCACACAGTGTAGCCAGACAGGCTGGAAGGAAAAGAACCAATAGTCATTTAGTTTCTGAAGTAAGGTTGTGCCAAGGGACTGTATAATTCGTTGATGACACAGGAGCACTTGTGGTAGTGCCATCCCCATTTAGCCTCATGTTGGGTATCCATTGCAGAGCAGATAAAAAAAAACACAGACCTGACAATTAGCAGCAGGACAAGCTGTAAGCCTCCAAAAATGCTGTAAGCACGTAGTGTATGAATGGTGGACCTTCTGAGAAGGTTCTAACCAACCCGGAGCCAATTGCTTTTTTAAAAGAGTCCACTACCCCCGCAGTACTAGACATGTTAAAAATGTGGTACACAAGTCCTCCAAAATGGTGTGGGAAATTAGTGCGGAGTAGGGACTATATATCAGAGGAGATCCTTGCACCTTGAAGATCAAACGTCTCCCTTGTAGATGTTAAGGCCACATCATTCTGAATAATAAGGATTTCAGTCTGCTTAAAGAATCAAAGTGCACATTCCAAAGTGTTAACAAAGGCCAAAGTGTCACATCTAAGCATGGGCGGATCTAGCGAACTCTCGCGGATTTGCGGATTTTTACGTTTTTTGTGTTGGCGAGCGTTCGCGAGGATTTGTGGACCATTTCGCAATTGCGAACTTACTTTTCGGCTCGCAACGGCAGCGACTATGTTGTTTCTACGTCTGGTTTATCATCACAGGTTCACAGCACCCTCTGTTTCACCACTGCCATCCTCTGGTACACCCATGCCACCCTCTGGTACATCCTCACTGCCACCCATTAGGTTTGTTTATCACTGTAGATTATGGGGGTGAGAAAAAGCAAGCACACCTGCCCTGCTACAACTGCCATGAATTAATTTGGGGTTGATTAATGTGTCAGTGATTTTGAAACTTCCAGTCTGGCTGGCACCTGCTTCCTTCCTTATCTGTAATTTGCTTTCTGTTGCAGTGCAATTTTTTTTCACAGGACCTTTATGGTCTACTTGTAGCTATTCTATGAGCCTGCTGTTTGGGTCATAGCAGGGTCATAGAATAGTTGCAAATAGGCAACTGAACTCTGGAGGGGCCCCTCAGGAAGTACTAGAGTGAATGGTTACTAATGTTAAAATTGAACTTTTGCACCTGGTGATTGCTTTCAGTTTAGCAAAAATCGTTTTTCTGCATTTTCGCGCGATTTGCGGGGCGCGAATCCGTGCGAGATCGATTTCGGAAGCCGCGAATGCATGCGAATACACAATTTTTTTTTTTGCGGCGTGTATGTTCGCGTGATTTTTTGCGTGTTCGCAAGGCGCTTGTAGTGATACGTTTGCGAAGTTACCCTAGCAGTCGTCCACGGGCGCGGCCATCTTGTTTGCGTGACGTAATTCCGTTTCCAGCCGCTATCTGTAATCTCGCAAAGTGTGCTGCTCGCTAGTACAATTTCGCGCGTGATCGCGAGGAAAATCTCGCGCGAACTTACCCACGCAGTCATGAATGGGCGCGGCCATCTTGTTTCTCATTCATTGCTATGGTTCTGGGCATGCTTTCTGTATCCTCTCTGAATCTCTGCCATCCTTTGCTTGTTTGAAGTTTATTTGATCTATTTTACTTATTATCTATCCCTCTATTTTTCTAGCTCTATATTTTTGTGTTTTCTGCTACTTTTTGTTAATTATAAACTACTTTTTTAAACTCTTTTCTTTTCTTCTTCCCTATTCTATTTCTTCTTTATTATTTAACTTCATTTCTGCCCAGACCATGGTAAAGGGAGCCGGGAAGCACCCTGAGAAGGGGAAGGGTCCCGCACCCCGTGCCCGGCTCCCGTGCGGGCGTTTGAGGGGGGAGCTAGTGATGCCACGGGAGATCTTTAGCGTGGAGGAGGTGGCCGCACTAATCTTCCACGTCCAGCGCCGCCTCCCCAAGACCATCCTGGGAGGCGGCAAGATCGCAACCGGCTATGGCATCCGGGAGCGCCGGAAGCGGAGGGAGGTGTGCCGGGCCATGTTTAAGCTCTCTGGGGTCCGGCGCACCTATAACCAGGCCACCCACCGCTGGACAGATGTCATGGACCGGGAACGGGACTTGCTGGACGCGCTCGGCGTAGAGGTCCCCGGGCTTGGTGAGTAGTAGTAGCTATTTCTAGCTATTTCATCACTACTCTGTTTTATCCAGCTCTGTTATTTGCAAATCTTTGTTCTTTACCAAGAGCAATAATGCTGCCGATTACATTGTAGGTAAATTATATTTCAAAATCTTCTATGCATTTCAGGTGCACTGCTCTCCTTCTCAGTAGCCTTGCTTGCTACTATGCTTATTTGTTTTGTGTTTTGTGTTCATTTCATTGGCCTGAGAAATTATGTATGAGTGTAGTGTAAAGAACTGCGTAATGCTAGACACTAAGGGTCATATTTTCAATTACCGGCGCATCCCTGCAAAGTAGCAGGGATGCGGCAGTAATTGTGCACCATGCCACCACCACCACCCATGGGCCCAAAACGTCACAGAAGCCTTACGCATCTGTGCCGTAAAGGCGGCGCATTGCTGGAGTTGGGTGCCAACGATGGCGCAGCTCCAGCAATGCTCTGGGGTGCCCTATCTCCCCAATGCTGCATCAAGCCGTACGTCGGCTTCAAGCAGGCGCAGGGGTTCAATCACGCATCATTGTCCTAAAAGTGACTGATTGACATCTTGTAGATTTCCCTCAGCCACTTTTAGGATTCGTTCCTGCGCAGGAACGCCCTCCCTTGCGCCGGAACGCCCCCTGATGGCGCAGGGCTTTACAACGTGATGCATCTCCCTTATGCGTCATTTTTTTTTTTATATACGCCGCACCATGGCGCCTCTTTTGTTCTGCCGCTGCGTCACAAAAGTCACGCAACACTGGAGGAAAATGAGCCGCAAGGGACTTCTAAATCAGCCCCAATAGACTGAAGTCCAGTACTTCCTTTAGACACATGGCTATAAGAAGAAATAGTGGTGGTGGTCGGTGGATTGATAGTTTGAGTATTCACTGATCTGCAAGCACGATGGACTTTTTCTGTCACTTCGCGTGCTGCGGACTGCTGCCTGCCAGGCCTAGGCAAACCTTTTTAGTAGTCTGTTTACTGTTTAGTGAGTTACATAGGAACTTTCAAAGTCAACGGTCCGCAAATCAGGCAATACGAATAACGTAGTATACCACATGAGATTGGTCAATATATCCCGTGGAATAGTTGTCTATCTATTTGCTATTTCTCCAAAATATTTTGTTATTGTTCTTTTGAAATGTTTGATTTGGTTGACAAATCTCATCCATGTTTTCTGGTCTTTCTTTCTTTCATGTTGTACATCAGCTCCCCCCAAGGGCAAGAGGACACAGGAGGAGGAGGAGGGTGCTGTTCAGGAGGATGCAGGCCAGGATCGGGCAGGCGAGGGCCCCTTTGCTGGCCCCAGTAAGTTTTAATTTTAATATAGAGTACCTATTTTTTCCTAGCGTTCCTCATTCGATTTTTTCTAAATCATCTTTGATCTTCTTGTAGACTGGATCTAAATTCGTATCCTGCCTCGACTATGACTCCCTGTGGTATTACTAGATTATTCTTATTAGTCGGTCTGTGTAGCTAACTAAGATTGCACATTTGGCAATTCCATTGGACTCCCATTCTAGTCAGCAATAGCTCTATGCACTGAGTGCAGTCCTCTGGGATTGTCCATAATGTCTTTTCAAGTCTTCTAAATGTTTATGCTTTGACAATTGCCAACAATAAAAAGGTGAATGACCACCAAGAAAGAATAAGATACTACTTTACTTTTGGTTTGGATAGGACAATCCATTCTACTACTGTTGCAGGGACAAATCTGCACAAACCGAACTATGAACACTAAATAGTGCATTGTTTATCAATTATAATAGGCGCAGGTAGACTTTCTTTCCACATACCTCAGTGATATCAGACTTTGAAGAACCCCCAATCTCCTTACTGACTAAATAGTGTGGCAGAGTCATTTAGCTCCCAAAGTCACCGATGATTGATCCCCAATGATGATTACATTATCCAACGCAGGACAAGAGTACGGAGTCACAGTCAAGAAGTGTCAGAGGCACTCATGCTTGCAAAAATTCCAAAACCTTTAGCTCATCCACTCTAGTCTGGAGGACCAAAAACCACAGAGTCTATTTAAGTTTCAAAGCTTTATTAAAACTAAACACATTTATTAAAATCAACTTTGTCATAAAAGTAAACGTTTAACTGAAAATGGAAAAGTGCTTAGTGCTAACGATTAATTGGACACATTTCTTGTGGTCGAGCTGAGCTCTCACCTGGTTTGAACTTGAGCTTGACCCTGATCGTGTTCTTAGAAGTCAAGCTTCTGTTAGGAGAAAAAGTGGTGTGTGTTAAAAATAAAAAGCAAGCATTCATCAGTTGTGCCAAAAAGTGCTGCAAGACAACAGCCTTCCCTGGAAAAAGGGACATTTTTACTTTAGAGTATACAGTTACAAATTATTACATTGTATTTAGTTTTTTTCACATTTCTTTATTCCTCCTAGACCAAATATTATATAGTAGTGAGTGGTGTATTTCTAACATTCTTAAATGTACTTTGTAGGTGTAACATCTGGTGGCGGGGCCAGCGCGGAGCTGGTGGTTTTGGACGAGGACTCCGGGGAGGATGCGGTGCAAGTGCCGGACGTTCCTGTGAGGGTTCACACGGTGGTGGCGGGAAGAGGTAAGCTATATATTCCTTACTTATTGAGATTGAAGACTGCATAGTGTGCTTTCTGCACGGGTGTATTATAAATCAACCAGGTAGTATCCTCCTCTAAATGTACTTCGACTTAGCTGTGAAGTTTTTGGTGAGAAGAATCCCAATAAGATCTTAGATGAACTTGATGGATGGAATGATCGAAAAGCGAAAGAAGGGTGTAAGTAAGTGTGGAAGGACGAGAAATTTTATGATGGCTGGCAAAGTAGAATGATATGTGTTTGCTTGGTCCCCGAGGTGGCTGGGAAGGAACGAATATGGTATGGTGCATGGCTGGGTCAATGATGAAGCAAGGATGGGTGGAAGGAGAACAGCCTGGGTGGGTGAAACAGAAACTGTATGTGTTCATATACTTTGAATGGATGGATGCCTGGAGCATGGTATTATCTGACTCTTAGATAGCATATGTGTATCTAGAGAGAGTAGATGGTCACTGGATGAACTAAGTGTTACCTTGAAGAGCATGTAACACCGCACCCGCACGTCCGTTCCAGTGTAGGGAAGGCAAGGAAAAGAAGTTGTAAATTTGTCCAATACTACCATGAATAGTAGCAGTAGTATGTATTGCAACTGCAAGCACAGCATATATCCGGTTATTACGGTGGACACTCCGTACCTCTCCTAATAACTTTAGTTTAGTAGTAGTACGTCATTCATGTGTGGGTGTATCACTGTTCACTCAATAATAAGCAAAGCACCTAAAGTCATCCCATATGTCATCAAATACATCCCATGTGAAGTGATAGATAATCAAATTATTTAGCTTCTTCATTTTCCTTTTCTAGTACTTATTTGCACTGTAGGATGAAAGGTAAATTAATTAAGCAGTAGCCCTTGTAACAGAGTATTCTCAGTGCCACCCGTAATAGAAAAGTAATAGCTTCACCACCTGCATGTACTGGACCGGTACAGTAACGCAAGTCTGTCTCACTCATCATGGTGTGCGTCTGATTTTCTCGGGTGCAAGTTCACTGCGCTGGCATTCTGCCGGCTTGCATAAGATAACGTACCAATTTTCCTAAACAAGAGAGAAGAAGAAGAATAAGACTGGTGTACTGTCATAGTCGACTGAAATGGAAGTCCATAGTGGTCGTAGAATTTGTTCATTAAACTCCCACTAATGTTAGAGCAAGGATGCAGAAGTGGGAGGTTAGATAGATACTGTCCTCAATAGTTATGTACTGTGCTTTCAATTTGCTACTTGTACTGTGACACAACTTTCGGCTCAATCACTTTGTGTTATTAATGTTAAGGAGCATTGGTTACAGACTTAGGGCCAGATGTAGGTAATTCTATTTTACCGGCTCATAAATACCGAATTTTACCGATTCAGTATTTATGAATCGGTAAAATAGAAGTACCGAGATGTAGGTAAATCCAGATGTGGATTTACCGAATCTTTAAAAGTCGGTATTTACCGATTCGGTAAATACCGACCGGTAATGCTCCATTCATTCCTATGGGCTTTGAAGCCCATAGGAATGAATGGGGCATTACCGGTCGGTATTTACCGAATCGGTAAATACCGATTTTGACAAGGGTGCAGGGGGTGTCACTTTGACACCCTCTAGCACCCCCAAAAAAGGTACAGGGGCCATGTGGCAGGCATACCTGCCCTAAGGGCAGGTCTGCCTGTCATATGGCACAGGTGTGCATGCACACATGTGCATGCACACCTCAATCGGTATTTCACCATCAAATTGAATTTAATGGTAAAATACCGATTTCTTAGGCCTTGTGGGACTCATAAGAGTCCCACCTACATATCAATTTTAGCGATTCTGTAAAAATACCGGTCGGTAAATTTACCGACCAGTATATTTACAGAATCGGTAAAATTACCGATTTGCCCCGTTTCTGTCCTCCTACATCTCGGTAGCCAAATACCGGTCGGTAACGGCCGAATTCGGCCGTTACCGACCGGTATTTGTCTACCTACATCTGGCCCCTAGTCTTTCTTTCTTCATATAGTTGCTCCTTCCAAATCGACATCACGGAGGGATCAGGCTCGAATGGCCCGGCAACGGAGGCTGGATGCCACTGTCGCCGAATATCGGCGGCTGGTGGCCCTGGAGGAGGAGGACACGCAGTCAACCGGTGGAACCACAACATCCTCCACTGGGACAGCTGCATCCTCCTCCGTGCCCCCACGGGCTGCCAGACAGCGCAGTGCTCCAGCGGTATGGAGCCGGGCTACCAAAGCCAACCGCCACCGCCAAGCAGCAAAGATATCAGCTGCCCCCCACAGGAGTTGCAAGGCACGCCAGCGCCGCTTATCCCTAAGAATGTCCTACCTGGAGCAGGAGGTCCGTGGCTATAAGAACTTGGTGGAGGGCCTCCGCTTCGACCATGCCACCCTCCGCAAGGAGTATGATGCCCTGGCCGCTAAATTCAACAGCACCCTCCAGTAGTGTAGTGTCCCTTGCCCTTTTTTTAGAGACTTTGGGGGGGTGGGATTTGGGAGTTGGGTTCTTTTTGGGACTTTTGAAAGACAATCGTTGGGGTTAGGGAGGGGTTTGAGGGAGATTATTTTGTTAGGGCTACATAAATATAATTTTTTAAACTTTATCTGACCATACCTGTTTTTTACTGCTTTTGAGTCTGGTGGGTGGGGGTTTAACAGTAAGTTTGTTTTCCTGAAGAGTCCTAGGACTTTAGTAGTACTACCGTCAATCTCTCGTCTAGTCCTAATAGTCCATTATACTACCTCCCACCAAACGCTTATCTTACCTATAATTTGTGTTTGAAAGTAGGGCTAGGCCCAGGGCTGGCTCCACGGGAAATGGGGATTAAGGTTGGCAATCCTGGGCGGATGAAATGTCCTCATTGCGGTGGTACTAGTGGTGTGACACAGTGGCAGTTGCATGCCTATGGAAAAAAAGAAAACGAAACCTGGTTTGTCCTTACTGTAGCATTACAACGGTTACGGTAGGATAGAGAATATAGCAGGTGACAGTACACTAGAACAGTGCCACAATGTAGCCTAACAAATGGTAAAGTATTCCAAGTATAACTAGTACTTGCGTTGAATTTATTTGACATTGGCTCCTACTACTACAAGAAATAGTACTGAAGCTGAGTAAGTCTAGAATATATCCTCGGATTCCTTCACCAGCCTGTTGCTATGACCTTATCCTCCCCAGCAAGTGTGTGGAATTATTGATGTCATTTAGTCACACATCAAGCAAAACCACACAGCCCGGGGGAAGAGGGTTAGGGTTTGGAAAATGGATGGGAATGGGGGTTTCTTTTTGGGTAGGTTTTGTTGAGAGAAGAAAAGAAAAAAGCACAGCATGGACAAACAATAATTGAAGATAAAGAAATCTTTGGGTACAAACTAAAGCTAACCACACATCTTTTAAGTGACATAAAGGAAGTGCATGCCCTACTGCATGCATTGTTAGTTACTGAAAAGTAAGTAGTACTAGAATGCGACGGTACAGGGCTGCAGCGTTTTTGACTAGCCTATCTCTGCACTCAGAGAAACACTTCTTACATTAAATTAGGTTTAAAAATTAGCCGAAGTAAAACCTATAGAATGGCTGTAGGGATCAATTTAGAAGCAGAGAGAGATCCAAGAAATGCAGTCACACTCATAGAAGAAAACAATGGATACTGTATCTGTATGTTGTTGGAGTTGTCCTGTTGAATTTGGTAAGTAAGTTGCATGCAGCAAACAATTCCTCTTATTAGCGGCACTCCTCCATTCCAGCTGACGCTTCGTCCATCAATGTTGGTGACCACTGACAGAAGACACCCTGTCCACTGCCTGCCTGGCGGATGTTGAATTGCGGCTCGTTAATGTGAAGCCTGACTCCATCTTTTTTCCCCATTGCACAGACTGAAACCCGGCCTGTAATTATTGAACGGAAAACAGTAAGTGCTATTACAATACCACTGATAAATCAATATAAGGTATGTACGCTGTGTGGTGGAAAAAGTCACACTTTGATTTTCCTAATAGACAGTACAATATTTTTGAAATTGCGTACTCTGTCTGAGTCACCTTTTGAAGGATAAATAAATATGGTCAAATTAATTTAGCGGATCTTTCCCCTCAAGCTCGGTGTACTGTAAACTGTGTTTTAGAACAAAATTAGACCTTCCCAGCAGTGCTCCCACCCAGACCCTTACTAAAGCCAGTCGCAAAAATGTAGAAGACCCCCAATCAGATCTCAAAAAACGAGGCCTAGCAGAAAAATGGTGACAAAACGTACTTTGAAAGTAAAAGTAGGCCCAAATACCCCCTTACCCACCGTGGATTGTATTCAAACCACTTGCAAGCAAGCAAAAGTATCCATAGCCAGCATCGCTCCAAGAGGGCTCTAAGACCCCAGAACTCAGTTGCAAAAATCTAGAACACCCCGAAACACATGCAATCCTGCTGCTAGGGCTAACCCTAACGAACCCTAAGTTACAAAAAGTGCCAAAAGGCTTTTCCTTATGGATTTTGTCCAAACCACTTCTATCCGGTATTAGACCTTCACAGGAATGCCCCAAGAGACCCGCCAAACCCACCTGCAAAAAAGCACGCGACAACACCCCCAAACAGCCGAAAAGCAAAATCTCATACTTACAATATCTCTCGGCCTTCGGTCCAAACGCGCTGTGCAGCTAGGTCATCATCATAACTCCTGTTTTCCACCACGGATTTCCTGAAAAGCAAATGCAATCAAGATTAGACTGTCGTAGCAGTGCTCCGACAGAGACACCAAAACCCACCCACAAACACCAGGAAGCCCCCCAAACAGGCCCCTGAAAACGCTACATTGAGCAAGATGTCAGAAGAAATAGCAAAAAAAAATTCTGCATGGATTTTTTCCAAACCACTTCTATCCGGTATTAGACCTTCACTGGAATGCCCCAAGAGACCCGCCAACCCACCCGCAAAAAAGCACGCGACAACACCCCCAAACAGCCAAAAAGCAAAATCTCATACTTACAATATCTCTCGGCCTTCGGTCCAAACGCGCTGTGCAGCTAGGTCATCATCATAACTCCTGTTTTCCACCACGGATTTCCTGAAAAGAAAATGCAATCAAGATTAGACTGTCGCAGCAGTGCTCCGACAGAGACACCAAAACCCACCCACAAACACCAGGAAGCCCCCCAAACAGGCCCCCGGAAACGCTACATTGAGCAAGATGTCAGAAGAAATAGCAAAAAAAAATTCTGCATGGATTTTGTCCAAACCACTTCTATCCGGTATTAGACCTTCACAGGAATGCCCCAAGAGACCCGCCAACCCACCCGCAAAAAAGCACGCGACAACACCCCCAAACAGCCAAAAAGCAAAATCTCATACTTACAATATCTCTCGGCCTTCGGTCCAAACGCGCTGTGCAGCTAGGTCATCATCATAACTCCTGTTTTCCACCACGGATTTCCTGAAAAGCAAATGCAATCAAGATTAGACTGTTGCAGCAGTGCTCCCAGACCCCAAAACTCACCCACAAACACCCGGAACCCCGCCAAAGAGCACCTCAAAGGCAAGCAAGTCAGCAAAAACGGCAAGAAATTTCCGCCTCATATTTGGTCCAAAACACTTTTATCCGTTATTAGAGCTTCACAGCAATCGGCCCAGAGCCGTCAACTCACCCGCAAAGAAGTAGAACACCTCCACAAGTGCTGAGTCTTTCTTCATTGGGCGTAATCCAGCCCTCTGCTTTGAGGGAAATAGGAGTCTGGAGGAGGAGGATAGAGGAGCATGTTCTTCTGAACTTGTGAACCTGAGGAATGTAGACTGCGGCACCTTCAAATCAATAAGCAAACAAGTGAAGACAGTTCTGCTGATGGGCTTGTTTTTGTGATTAGGTGATTAAAGTTTGAATTAAATTAACTGTGCAAAACAAAGAAAGACAGACACACAGGAATAAAAGTGAATAAGGACGAAAAAGAAAGTTATTGATTCATTGTCTCATTTTCAGGGCTCGGTGTCAGGGAATAAGAATAAGAGTTCGTCATCATACTCTGCGAATTCAGGCAGGATGAGGTCAGCGTCACCGAACAGAGAACAAATTCCCTCATCTACGTTGCTGTCCTCCTCGTCTTCATGCGGCGTGCTTTCTCGTACTTTGTAATCTGGTGGTATGAGGTGCTGATTCATCTTGATCATTGTTAGCCTCTCCACATTTTTGGGCGAGAGGCGGCTCCGTTTGGGAGTTACAATGCCACCGGCAGCAATGAAAACACGTTCAGAAGACACACTTGAGAGTGGGCAAGACAAGTAGTTTATAGCCAGGTTGGAGAGCTGTGGCCACAATTGTTTTTTCCCATGCCAATACTGCAATGGCTCATCATTAACCCCTTCGACGCTCATGACGAGCTCAGCTCGTCATGGAGTTTCCATTGACTTCAATGGAAATTACATTGGAGCACAAGCACAGGCTCAGCATCCAAGTGGTTAAGAAAGACCTCTGTTGAGTCATTCAGATAGTCCTGCACCATCGACTCAAGGTCCTCAACGGTTCCTCCACTTTGGTTACTTTTTGCTGTGCTTGTGACCTCTTTTCGAGAACCATACCCAAGCCAAGTTAGCCAATCCTCTTCAGCAGCCAATGTTACTCTTGTGAGTGGTGCAGATGATCCGGTTGCCGGTGTCTTTAACGGCTGAGAGGTCACTTGTGCCACAGCCACAGGTGCAGAAGTGGATTCTTTTGACTGGGGATGGCCTGCTGATGCTGATGCTGATGTACTGCCTTCTCCTTCAATATCCTGCCGTTCTTTTTCAAACCTCTTGGCTGACCAGGCTAGCTAACGTTTGTACTTTTTTACATCTTCATCAGCAAAAGGAAAGAATACTTGGCCTGCCAGCGCCTTTTTGTAGCGTGGATCCAGAATAGTAGCACAAATGTAATGCTGTTCTGAGTTGATCATTTTAAGACGTTCATCACCACGTAGGCGCTCTAATAATTTCTCCGACAAAACAAAAGGGTCTTTGTTTTTTTCATCTTTTTCTAACTCAGAAGACACCGCCTTCAGTTGGTGCTCCAGCATGCACAACAATGGGATAGCTTTTCCCAAATTACAGTCCTCCTTGCTGACTGCACGCGTGAAGACCTCAAAAGGACGAAGCATGTCTGTCAGGCTTTTAACTATGTCCCATTGCGCCGCACCCATCCTCAGGTCCTTCTGAGCTGCACCCTGTTTTAAGAAATAGTGATCGAGTACCGTATACTGCTCATACAGACGCTCAAGCATGTAGAAGGTTGAGTTCCAACGTGTTACCACCTCCTGGATGAGTTATTTCACTGGCATTCGACGTTCATGTAGCAGGCTCCTCAGATGCTTCCGGGCCTTAAAAGAATGGCTGAAATGGTTGCACATTTTTCGGCAGGTGGCCATTACCTCGCACGCTGGACTGTCTTTATCACTCAAGAATTTTTGAACTACCAGGTTGATACAGTGCGCCAAACACGGCACTCTGAAATAGTCACCCAGCGACATGGCCTTAACTACATTGGTGCCATTATCTGTGGAAACATAACCAATCTTGCGTTTTTTTGGGGCCAGCCAGTGAAAGACCTTTTTGTTAAACTCGTCCAAAATGTTTCGTGCTGTGTGACTTTTCTCCAAGCCAAACATGGCTAGTGTTGCATGTTTCCGAGTAGCTTTAAAAACTTGGTCCGGGTCAACACCTGCGTTTAGCTTTGCTTTAACCCCTGAAAAAGAGACCCAGTGTGCAGTGATGCACATGTAATCAGCGCCTGCGCCACTGGTCCACATGTCTGTTGTCAGATGTATAGTGTGAACAGCACACTTATGCAAAGCTGCCCCAATCACCTCCAGCACATCTTCATGTAGTGCTGGAACCGCAACTCTGGCAAAATAGAACCGGCTAGGAACCTTCCATTTAGGGCAGAGCGCTGCCACTAATTCTAGAAAACCTACCGCTTCTACAAAAGAAAAAGGGAGAAGGTCCACAGCTGGCATTTTAGCCAGCTTAGTGTTATACAGACGCGTCAGTGGGTGGTTGCGTTCATATGGCACGTCTGAACAAAACATGGTTCTAATGTTGCCCTGGACCAAGCATTTATGGGATGATAATGACTTCGTTGACCCAATTATGCTCGCTGGTGAACTTTTTCGCGTTGGTGTCTCACTCGCTCCAACACTCTTAGTGTGCCTCACATGGGGTGTGCTGCTGACAGGGGTACTGGGTGTAAGTGAAGTGTTTGACATGCCTTCTTCCTCCTCGTCATCATCAGATGAAACATCAACGTTTTCTTGACTTCCAATTCGGGCTTCCTTGATCGCCTTTAGGTGCGCAAACCATTGGACAGTGTGCTGTCTCCTAAGATGACCTCTCTGGCCTCCGGTACCATAGTTGGTACCTAACACACCACGACTAACTGCAAGCTTACAAAGGGGTACAAATGGCGAACTTTTCCCTTTTTGGGCAAACAGTAAAGAAGTCCCAAACTGGGGACTTGAAGTGTCTGTGGGGCCTGGAGGAGGCGGCGATACTGGTGGTGGTGGCCATGCTGCTAATGCCAGATGAAGTGGAGGATCTGGATTGCCCAACTTTTGTACGTTGTGCACTTTCACCGCCACTAATTAAGGTCGAGGTGGATGGAGGTCCCTTCTTGTGAGAAAGAAATATGGAAGCGGTACGAGTTGGTGTACTACTTAACTCCAATGATTGTGGTTTTTCCACTGCCTCCTCGTCGACAACATCATCATCATCACGCTCAGCAGCTTTTCGGGCTAGGGTCAAAATGTCTGTTTGCTGCATGCCTGTTGGGGCTGCAGTGACCTTTATGATGACTAGGTCGTCGTTGTCAGAGTCTTCATCAGCAGTAGTATCCGCCACTTCTTGTTGAGCCTCATCATCACACTCCATAACTCTGAGACTTTGGACGAGCTTCCTTTTACGCTTAACTACCTTTGTCAGATCATGGTGTGCCTCACTCTCAGACGGCAGTGGTGCTGGTTCCCAATTTTGATCCGTATCATCAGAAGGAGGTGTGCTTGAAGAAGATGTAGACACCACCCTTGATCTCTTCCTTGCTAGGGGTGTGGAAGACAATGAATGATCATCAGGAGGAGTGTCTTCCTCAAATGATACCTCGCCTTGATTGTCGATTTCCTGATGTGCCCCTACTTCGGGAGGAACAACTATTGTGGGCACTTGTGACCCTCCATGCACCTCTGCTTGCGCATCTCCTTGCGCTGCCCCTCCTTCCACATGTACTTGGGCTTGTACTTGCACATGTGGTTTTTGTTGCGGCTGTGGTTGTTCAACACTCGTCAGATGAGTTACAACAACCTGTGTTGATTGAGGGACATTGCTGCTACTTTCTTGCGATGAGCCAACATCACTGGTCGATGGTGATTGAACAACTAGACTAAGTGCCTCTGCAGCAGTCAAGGGCTTGGACTTAAGTTGGCGTGGTGGTGGTGGTGGCACTGAGCCCAATGTAGCGGGGGTGCTGCTCCCAGCTTTGTCCCCAGCAGATCCCGCTGCTGCTGCAGGCGTACTTTTTTTTTTCCTCCCAAAAAAAGGGGCAGCCGGCACACCAGTCTCCTTGGTAACTTGCTTCTTCTGCTCCTTACTGGCAACTTTCTTGCTAGAGGAGCTACGGGGAACTTTTTTTGGGGCCATCTTCTTCAGAGCAGGTCAGAACAGCAGGCAGCAGTTGCACGAGTTGCAGAGTTGTCTGTGTCCAGACGTGACGTCGCGTGACGTTATGCTGCACACACACACCGCTGCAGGACTTCTTCCTGGCACTGGTGGTTCTCTTGAGTCTTGTGCACCTAAAAGCAATGGAAGACAGAGGAACATCAGTTCAGTTATACACCCCAAAAAATGGAAAAACACAGAAAAATCAGCACAATCCCATGCCATCCATGATGTTTACATTCAAGACAACACACAGAAAGACTAGGCCCATGCAACACTCACTACCCCTGGGCATAATGGATGAAAAGTAGGCAAAATAAGTGCAGGCCTCAGACACTGCCTCTCTTCAAAATGGCCCCTTGCACCCCAAGCACATGTTGCCTGTACCAGCCAGCACTCAAGAGTACACATCAACAGTACACCCCAAAAAAACTGAAAAACACCCAAAAATCACCACAATCCAATGCCATCCAGGATGTTTACATTAAAGAGAGTGAGACCCCACAGGCACACTCAGTCCATGCATCACTACCCCTTGGCAAAAGGCCACACCAGCAGCCCCCAAAAAACGACAAAAAACACAAAAAACAGCACAATCCCAGCCCATCCATGGCCTCAATGGTGTTTAAATTCAAGAAGACACCCCACAGAAAGACTAGGCCCATGCAACACTCACCACCCCTGGGCAAAGGGCCCCACCAGCAGCCCCCAAAAACGACAAAAACCACAAAATTCAGCACAATCCCAGCCCACCCATGGCCTCAATGGTGTTTAAATTCAAGAAGACACCCCACAGAAAGACTAGGCCCATGCAACACTCACTACCCCTGGGCATAATGGATGAAAAGTAGGCAAAATAAGTGCAGGCCTCAGACACTGCCTCTCTTCAAAATGGCCCCTTGCACCCCAAGCACATGTTGCCTGTACCAGCCAGCACTCAAGATGGCCACCACCACCACCCACATGGCCAGTCCACATCAACAGTACACCCCAAAAAAACAGAAAAACACCCAAAAATCACCACAATCCAATGCCATCCAGGATGTTTACATTAAAGAGAGTGAGACCACACCACAGGCACACTCAGTCCATGCACCACTACCCCTGGGAAAAAGGCCACACCAGCAGCCCCAAAAAAACAACAAAAAACACAAAAATCAGCACAATCCCAGCCCATCCATGGCCTCAATGATGTTTAAATTCAAGAAGACACCCCACAGAAAGACTAGGCCCATGCAACACTCACCACCCCTGGGCAAAGGGCCCCACCAGCAGCCCCAAAAAAACGACAAAAACAACAAAAATCAGCACAATCCCAGCCTATCCATGGCCTCAATGGTGTTTAAATTCAACAAAACAGTTGTATCATGCACCCATAACCAACCCTGGTCCTACTGGATACTGTGGCTACCCACAATATATTTTATTTAATGTTCTGAAAAAGTTCCAAAATTGTAGTTGCAGCAACTGTAATGCCCCAAACAAACTTACTTGTGAAAGTTGATTTCTAATCCAAAAGTGATCCAAAGAAAGTCAAAAAGGCCTCAAATCCAAATATCCAGCAGCACCCACAAAAAGTAATCCTTCCAGGTCAAGGTCCAAATGAAAGTGACCAGCACATGAAGAAAGCACTGGGAGGAGCCTGCTGGACAGGAACAGGAAGTTGGAGACTGTGGGGCACTTCCTTCCCCCCCCCCCCAAAATGGACTCCTTGCAAAAAAAAAAGGCCATGCAAATGTCAACCTGAGGAGTGATTCTGATAAAAATCATCATTTTCTGAAGGTTTATCCTGTTTGCTGGTGAATTTCTTGTGCAGAATTGCAAAATCTCTATTTCGCGAGTGCAAGATTGTTCCTGTCCGCCGCAACTACGTGTTCGCAATTGCGAACTCTCGCGAGGCGTGCTGTGCAAGGCAGCAAGCCGCGATTACGTATTCGCGGGCGCCAAACTCCCGCGGGATCCCGCAGCAAGATCCAAAATGGAGCAGCACTCGCAAAATATGATCGAGAAAAACAACTCGTCAAACGCTAAATGACGGAAAGTGAACGCCGTTCACCACGCCACGCGCCGCAATATTGTATCACCAAGCAAAAAATCCGCCGCGAGCGAATTCACGGATTTTCGACAAATTCGCGAGAGTTCGCGGATTGCGAATTTGCCAAAAATCCGAAAAATCCGCGATCGGAGCGGATTTTACACCCATGCTTAGTCACATCCCTAACTGTGTGGGCAGGTGGAAACAGTAATTGTTACCGGTGTTGACCGGTCAACACCGGTAACAGTTTCTGCGGTCGCATGGGAAACTATTGTGGAGTAGTGACTGTATCTCAGAAGAAAACCTTGCAACCTGAAGATCAAAAATCGCCCTTGCAGATGTTAAGGCCACTTCCTCCTGACCAAAAAGGCTTTCAGTGCAGGCAGGTGGGAACAGTACTTTTGTACAACAGGCCACAACTGCAGAAACTGTACCAGATAGGCAATTCACGGTTTCAGCCCACAGCAGCCTTGATCATTCTGCACCAAATAACTCCCATTAGAGAGTAATCTGAAAGCTGGACGGATCACAGCAGCCGGAGAACCATTCAGATAACATGCCCAGTTTGCATTAAATGCATTTCACGCGCCATGGATGAGAGCTTCTCTGCAAACTAAGAAATGTCCCATGGTACTCTCACAGTCAGTCCTGCTAAGAAAAACCACGGTCTCAGCATTCCTACATAGATATTTGTGAGGTAATTTCCATGACTCTTATACATACCCCTCTAGTACTTAATATCTGCCCACCTGATGATGTTGTAAGCAGTATTGGAAGTGGAAAGTCAAAACTGGCAGAGAAATAAACCAGTGGAATATTACATCTGCAGAAGGTATTTCTGAAACAGTGAATGGTAGTTTCTCTAACTTCTCTATGTGCAACATGGTGTAGGTTGCGTCATGATGGTATGTTGTTTAGTAAGATTTTATGGCAAAAACAAACTCGAGGCATTAAGATATTTCCATGGAACACGGCCAGCATGAAGTGTCTGTATAATCCATTCAGTAAAATGATAGCCCTAACCTTCGACTGCCCGTGTTGTAAAGAAGGCATGTCACTCTGTATGATGCCAATTGCAGACGAGAGAATGTTACCGAGAGAGTAAATCCTGGTGAATAAAGTAGTAATACCATTATCAACTAGTGCCAGAGCCCTTTCTAAATTTGCTTTATCAATTTTGTGCAGTCTCTTAGAAGCTTCCTGTTGTGAAATTTGCCAAGCTTCATTGTATATTGCATACAGAAAGTGCTTTTGACGTGGTTTTCAAGGATCGAACAGAAAGTCCTGTAATCTCATATCATTTGAACGAAGGGACAAGTGTTGTTTCACTTGAGTCAATGTGGATTGCTTAATACAATCAAGGCGCAACTTCCCAACGCTGTATATTGTTACCAACCAGAGTGTCTGTACGTAACGTGGGTTAGGCCTATTGATCCTAAAACCTTCGGTGTAGTCCAGAAAACATGTCTGACATCAGTTAGTACCTAATGGCCACACTAACCATCGCTCCTTATTGTTTCTTGAAGAATTGTATGCTCCGTTGCGAAGCATGCTGTGTACATTTTCCTCCATTTAATTTGTGAATTGTTGCCAGTTCGTAAATAATGCAAATGTGGCAATGTGGAAATGTTTGGTGCATTTAAATCTTTTATCTTGGACAGGCTAAGACAGAATGTTTGCTGCACAGTTTTGTTCAGGGAAAACATTTTGTGTGATATAAGGCATGCTCTAAATAAGGCCTGATTCCCCTAAACCTGCCAATCTCTTGATTTTAAATCAGCATTCTCTTTCCAAAAGTCAGACCCTTGTATAAACAGTTGGGAAATGAAGGATGCAGAATATATCAGCTTTGTGTCAGCCAGCATAGTTTTCTGGGTGTGAGATTATAATAATAAGACTCTGGTTCAGCTGGATCGGGACCATAAAAATATGCAAACTTCTGTGCAAATGCTTTTAAGTTACCCTAAGGTGGTGTAGGGAAGAGTTCACATTGTGTGTAATTAAACAATGGTGAAAACAGAACATTTATCATAATTGGAACTACCATCATATATTTCTTCAGAATTAAACAGTAGAATTCTGCAGACCATCTACCATTTCATGCACTGTATCAATATCCCAATCCTTAGCGAAAGTACTAGGAGTGATAACATCATGCCAAGACATTTTAAGTACATATGGTGTTTAAATTGTTTCAGTTAGTCTAAATATATCAAAGGATACCATATTCTAAACAATTCCACCAGGGACCAGAACAGCAGAAATGTTCACAAGGGAAAGGTCTCTTCGAACTTTGTGTGATGAAGAATGGGGTGTTAAAACAAATTTCACCAGTTCAACAGATGAGTGTTCTGGGAGATAGTGCCTTTATAGAAACAGAATAAAAACAGTCACAAAACCAATCAAGATGAACAGGAAAAGCGATGCAATTGTAATCGAAAAGTATATCCATGGAGGGTTAAAATACATCTTTTTCAGCCAAATGTAAAATACATGCAGCCTACCTCGAGGTGGTAGTGGTGGTGGATCAGATGAATTCGAAGAGAAGTCATTAAAGTCAAGGAATTAGCCGGAAACTGTTCAATCTATTTTAGGCAGCTCTGGAGGCTGTGTAGAACTGGGAGTTAACTTAAATGCTGGAATGTTGCAGCAGACACCATCTTTGTATGTTTACAGAATTGAAATCTGTTTTCCCGCATATGTTGCTTGTAAGGAGATTGTTGATATAAGAGGAAGAAGTGATACTTTAGTGTTAGCTGTCCCCACCCGGAGGGAAGAAGCTCCAATGCAAATCAAAGCTATCATTGGGACTTCCTCTAGGTTAGTGAGAGGAGACAGGTCTCTTGGCCCTCCTGGCCTACTCTGCAGAACCTGCCACATAATATGGTTTGATCAGATCTATTGACACAAATATTGTGTTTTTGCAGCCAGTAAGGGGTGGTAGAAGTACAGTTCAGGCACCTTCAACTGCTAGGACAGGCACTCTTTAGGATGGCCTGAATTCTATCTTGTCCTCTATCTTCTCGCACACTAGATCACCGATCTTTAGCATCCAACCAGGAGTTTCTGGTGCATCATTTACTTCACCAGTGGCGTAACATTTCTGCTGGATGTTTCTCTCAGCTTCTCGAAAGTTGTTCAGATCCTGTAAAACATCCAAATAGTCACTGATTTCAAATGGTCTTTCTGCCACCACTGCACTAAAACTGTGGAGGTCTGGAACCCATATCTTAACCCCGAAGAGGATTTCATTGGGAGTACGATAATTCACTGATTTTCTAGACAGCTTATTTAGGGCTCTCTGAACCCCATACAGGTGATGGACCCCATTGCAACCAGAACCTAATACCCTAGCTTTTTTTTTTTATATATATTTTATTAAAAGTTTTTGTTTGGTGTTACAGCAAGGCACAAACCAAATCTCAACGCATTACGTTACAGAGAAAACAATAATAAACAATAATAAGTCAAAAAATCTAAAGTGACCAAGCAAAACGTCAGAAAATTAATCAGAGGAAATACATACACCCATCCCTTCAAGGTGGATCACGCCGGGGATTGTCAAAAGACTCTTTCCATATCTGAATGGGTTCCCATATTCTCCTCTCTAATAATCTTCCCCTTTTTCCCTTTCTTGCGTATATACCCTGTTCTAAGTTGAAAACTGCAAGAAGATTGGCGAACCACTGATGTAGAGTTGGTGGTGATCTGTCTAACCATCCCCTTGCTATGCACATGTGTAGGACAGACATGGCCACGAATAGGAACTGAAAATCAGACCCCTTCTTGCCTTCTCCACTAACCCCCAGGATAATCCATACTGGTGTGAGTGTGATGTTGATTCCAAAGGTCCTGGTGAGAAAGTTTTCTATGGCCCCGTGCAAAGTGTATAACTGCGGACAGGTGGCAAACATGTGAACTAGATCTGCCTCTAATGAATCACAACGCGGGCACGTAATCTCCGTGGTAGCTCCCCACAGTGCTATTTTTGCCGGGGTATAATATAAGGAATATATTGTCATATACTGTTGAGCCTGCAGCCCGGCTGAACATAGTAGGGTCTGTCCTAATTCTAAAGATTCCTGAAAGCAGTCCATCTCTATCCCCAGCTTGCTTGACCATTTAACTCTGTATTTCTCCAGGTCATCAGCCTTTGTGGCACATAGCTCTGAATACAAGCTGCGGATTGAGCATTCTGCCCCCCCTCAATAGCATCAAGAATGTTATTCTTATTAAACCCTGCCGAGCCTCCCTGCTTTTTCCCGAGGAAGCTCCGGACCTGCAGGTATTTAAAAAAACTCCTTCTATCTATCCCATAAATCGTCTGTAATTCAGCAAATTGATAAATCCCGTCTGTCCCGATCAGATCTCCCAACTTCAAAATTCCCTTACTTGTCCATTCAATCATAACTGCATCAGCGAATATTTCACCAGGAAAAGACAGATTCCTACACAGTCGTGAATAAATCTACCAAGTCCATATTTTTTAGAAAAGGCTGTCCATATCCTGCAAGCCGCCTGTAGTGTTTTAAATCTTGTTCTCTTATAATAACTTGAATCAGCACAATTAAGTAGACAGTTCTCAGTTCCCGTGCCCATAATTGCTGCGTATACATCTGTAGAGACAGTCTTTATTATTAAATCCCCTGCCGGTCCCCCTAACAATCCATACATATACTGTAGTGCCGCCGCCCAGTAGTACATTTTAAAATCCGGGACCGCCCAGCCTCCTCTAGCCCTAGAGAGAGACATATACCGCAGTGCTCTCCTGGGCTTGCCATGCGCCCATATGAACCTGTTCAAGATTTGGTCTGGTGCAGTGAACCATTTGGCCTCAAAGAAAAGTAGAATTGTCTGAAATAGGTACAAAAATGTAGGCATGATAATCATTTTAACCACATTTTCCTGTCCTACTAGTGATAGATGCAGATTGTGCATCCTGTCCAGACTGTGTTTAGTTTTGGTAATCATATTTTTTTCCACTGTCCTGTCCAGGTCTGCTGAGATATTAATCCCAAGGTAACTTGCTGAGGGAGTAACCCTTTCATCCTCACAGAACGCCCTGCTGGTCCTAATTATCTGCGTTTTGGCCCTGTTAAGGGCATATTCTGAAATCTGCCCAAATACCTGAGCTTCAGTCTCAACCTCTTCAACCGTCCTGACTGGTATAGATATAACGATTGCCACGTCGTCTGCATATGGAAATGTTTTAAAATCTCACCCTTGAGCAGTTAATTGCACAATCCTGTTGTTCGATTGCAGTCTACGCAGGAGTGGATCAATATACAGGGCAAAAAGTAGCGGCGAGCACGAGCACCCTTGACGAGTCCCGCGCTGTATCCGTAGGGGCTCGGCATATCCTCTATTAATTCTTAACCGGGCTGTTGGTCCCATGTATAAAGCCTGTGTAGCCCTTACAAATCCCTCCCCTATGCTATTCCACCTCATCGTGGTCCAAAGGTAGTCCCTGGTAGAAGTATTTAGTTGGAAAGTCTTTTGGCGAATGAGTGCCATCGCATGTAGCGTTGACAGCTGTCATAATGTCTCCATCTAACCTCAGACTTGAACAAGTAATTGCAGCGACTGCAGCAGTTTTCATTGTAGCTTTTGCAGCTCCATCAGCCATGAAATTCCCTACAACATGTATTCGTACACGCTGATGACTCAACATAATTATCACATGAGCCTGTGGCAAATACACTTTGAGTTTGGCCAACTGTCTCCAAAGCAGCTTGTGCTTTATTGTGTTCCCTTATGAATCTTTGAATCCATTCTGGCTTCAGTAGTGTTAGTACTTGTTGTAAAACTGGACACAATAATACGAATCACACACAATAAGGGGTCGATTCCGATTCGGGAAAAACTGCTCCGAATAGCCGTTCGGAGCGTTTTTCCCGTACGAATCGTACCCTGCAACGTCCTGCGTACGTACGTCAAAGTACGATTCGTACCGGGATCCGGACTCCGTATGAATCGTACAGAGACCATACGACTCGAATCCCCGCACGAGTCTCCGTCGGAACCCGCTTATCGCGACTTCTGTACGGCTCGCAGCTGGTGTATACGACCCAGCAAGTACGATATGTGTCGGGTATGCACCGTACAACCCTTTTTTTACGGGAGCTGAAAACCGCAGTAAAAGCAGAGTTCGGGCCGAAACAGGTACGGAACGGCCCCCCGAGGTACGGTGCGTACCCCCCATCATCGCAGGGGTACGCACTGTACCCCATGTACGCTGGGTGTATGGGGCGTACCCCTGCGATCATGGGGGGTATGCACCGTACCCCATGTATGCTGGGTGTACGGGGCGGACCCCTGCGATCACGGGGGGTATGCACCGTACGGTGTGTATGTGATTGTGCGCTTTTCCGTACGAATCGCCCTTACCTGACGTGGACCGTACGGATCGCGTCCTGATGCCCCAGTCCGGATCGTACTCGTCGGGTCGTACGGCGTGTGTACGAGTCGTACGGAGAGGGTTCCGGATACGATTCGTATAGACTTTTTTTTACCGGATCGGAATCGACCCCTAAGTGTGTGGGGAATCCATGATCCACATTTTCAAGTACCAAAATTAGAGCTTTTAGCCCCGCCAGCTGCGCTGTCCAATCACCTAGTGACTGCATGTAGGGTTTGTGAGGGTGGAATTTTCCAGTCTCCATTCTACGCTTTACAGCAGCACTCACTGCAGAGTATTGTGCTTTGTCTCTATGGCAGGCTTTTCAGAACCATCAGTAATCGTACTGATCTAGAATCAAAACTTATTAGACAAAAGATATTAATTTTCATATTGTAATTATGCTTGTGTTTGCAGTGTAAAGTCAGATTTGTAATCTACATATGTTATTGTAAAAGAGTTTGCCCACTGTATCTGTCGTGGATGTAAAGCTTTCAAGTTTGGAATGGTGTACAGATATAATATTGAGTTTTTATTTTCGGAGTACAAAAATATCGAGTTGGAAATATCAAAGGGACTAAATATCGACATCAAGAATTTCGGTGACCAGAATATCAACATGAAGGTAAGAAATATCGTTTTTGTTAATATCGAAGTCAGCAATATCGTTTGTAAAAATATTGTTGTTCATAATATTGATGTTTATATTAGTATTATGTATTTTAGTATGTATTTTAAATGTATGTTTTCTATATTTTTTGTTATGTATTGTATTTTTTTAAATATATGTATTACATTTTTAGAAGTTATTAATTTTTTTTAACTAAATTTAGAATTTGAGTTCTGTAGTATACTTGATTTAATAATAGTTTTAAGAAATCAATAATTATTTTTAATTACATTTTGCGTTGTAGTTCTGTAGCGGGTTTTGGGTTTATAGAGGAATAGGGTGGGCAGTAATTTAATTATAATAAATGTTATAATCATTTTTAGAAATTCTAAATTATTTTTAATTAAATTGTGTGTTTTCATTCCGTAGCTGGTTGTGGGTTTATTGGGTAGTAGGATGGGAAGTAATTTAATATAATATAGTAATTATTCATTTTTATTTATTGGTATTGAATATTAATGTATTGTTAATTAATTATTAGTTGGTAATTCATTTTTATTAATTGATTAATTGATAATTATATATATTGTGTTCATTGTTTTTAGGAGCGGGCTATGGGTTTATAGGGGAATAGGGTGGGAAATAATTTAATTTGAATAAAGTGATTATACATTTTTATTTATTGGTATTGATGCTAATGTATTGCTAATTTATTGTTAAATTATTGTTAATGATTTTTTATTAGTTGATTAATCAATAATTATATTAATTGTGTTATTTATTTTAGGAGCAGGTTGTGCTTTGATAGGGGAATAGGGTGGAAAGTAATTTAATTGTAATAAAGTAATTCATAATTGTTATTTATTGGTATTGATAATTAATGTATTGTAAATGTGTTGTTAATTAATTGTTAATTGATAATTATTTTTATTAATTGATTAATAGATAATTATATTAATTGGGTTTTTTTTTAGGAGCGGGTTGTGGCTTTATAGGGGAATAGAGTGGGAAGTAATTTAATTATAATGAAGTAATTATTCATTTTTATTTGTTTTTATAATTTATCAATGATGTAATATTAATGAATTATTAATTGATTATTTAATTTAAAAATGATTAACTTGATAAGTATGTTCATTTTAAACCTCTGCTATCCAACACTTCCCCTACAGTTACAGTCGCTGAAGTGGGAATAGTATTTTTTACCCTTGCGTTATATAATTATTTCCCTACTGTTGCACTCTCCGGAGTGGGAATAGTAATTTTAGCCCCTTCGCTATCCAACACTTTCCCTACTGTTGCACTCTCAGGAGTGGGAATAGTAATTTTTACCTCTACCCTATCCAACACTTTCCCTACTGTTGGACTCTCTCGAGTGGGAATAGTAATTTTTACCCCTACACTTTCCAACACTTTACCTACTGTTGCACTCTCTGAAGTGGGAATAGTAATTTTTACCCCTACGCTATCCAACACTTTCCCTAGTGTTGCATTCACTGGAGTGGGAATAGTAATTTTTACCCCTACACTATCTAACATTTTCCCTACTGTTGCATTCACTGGAGTGGGGATAGTATTTTTATCCCTTCTCTATCCAACACTTTCCGTAGTGTTGCATTCACTGGAGTGGGAATAGTAATTTTTACCCCTACGCTATCTAACATTTTCCCTACTGTTGCATTCACTGGAGTGGGGATAGTAATTTTTACCCCTTCGCTATCCAACACTTTTCCTACTGTTGCACTCACTGAAGTGGGAATAGTAATTGTTACCCCTACGCTATCCAACACTTTGCCTACTGTTGCACTCACTGGAGTGGAAATAGTAATTTTCACCGCTACGCTATCCAACCCTTATTTTTTTTTTGTAGAGTTTTATATAGCGCGAACTAGACCCGAACCGAATCAGGTATTAGAGCGCTTTAATAGCACAAGTTACGTTTTTACATGAGGACACACACTTTCATTTTTTTTTGGGCACGGGGAGATTAAGTGATTTGCCCAGAATCACAGGAGGTTTTGGCGTTGTTACCGAGACTCGAACCCAGATCCCCAGGTCCGAGGTCGAGCGCCTTAGCCGTTAGGCCAACTCCTCTCCCCTAATACTTGCCCTACCGTTGCACTCTCTGGAGTAGGAATAGTAATTTTGTTCCCTCCGCTATCCAATATTTTCTCTACTGTTTTAGTTAATGTAGTGCATAATGTATTTTAAAAAGATTACAAATATTTTTTTAATTATTTGTTATATATTTTGTTATATTATTATTTATATTATTGGTATATGTGTGTATATATATATATATATATATATATATATATATATATATATATATATATACATATATATATATATATATATATATATATGTACTTATATTTTTAATATGTTTTTAATCATTTATAAGTTAGTAAAATACCTATTTATAAATATTATTAAGCAAGTATATATATATATATTATAATTTATACATATATATGTTTAATTTATTTTAACATTATGGGGCCGATTCCGATTCGGTAAACCAATCGTACGACCGAATCGAATTCGTAGCCCTTTCCGTACGACTCGTACAATTCCGTCCGAATCGCGTAGTACGATTCGTTTGAAAAATATATGACTGAATTGTTGCGAACCGTACAAAAAGCAAGGGAAAATCCGTACGACACGGACCCTCACAGTGAACCGTACGAATCGTAAACATGTTGTACGACCCGACAAGTACGATCCGGACCGGGGAATGAGAACGCGATTCGTACGGAAAACGTCACGTATTAGCGATTCGTACGGAGAGCCACACAATCACATATGCACCGTACCCCTGCAATCATGGGGTGTATGCACCGTACCCCTATGCACCGTACCCCTACGCACCGTACCCCTGCAATCATGGGGTGTACGCATCGTACCTAAGCATGAGCGTCAAATCCGTTCCGCTTGCGGATTTCGCGGATTTTCGGTAAATCCGCAATCCGCGAACTCCCGCGAATTTACCGAAAATCCGCGAATCCGCGAGCCGCGGATTCGGGGGTCAAAAGTTCAAGCCTTCAAGCTTGAAGTTGTAACTATTTTAGGATGGCGCCGGCAAGCTGCCAGCGCCATCCTTAAATAGTTACTAAGTCAGCTAAGTTAGCACCTGCTTTATTTTATCTATTAGTGCTTCCTGATCGGTCTCTGACCTTTTATACACACAAGAGGCATGGACTCGCATGGAATCCCCGCCCGTTTGGTCCCGCTCACACACTCGCGGTGTGCACCGTCTTCCCGCCATTTACCCACTATGATACATAGCTCACTCAAGGGACCCCTGCGCCCTTCGGGACGATTGCATAGTAACACACACATGGTCGCTGGAACTAGTTGAAGCTCAAATTCAGTGACTCATTCATCAGCCCAAAAACAATCGTAAGTGTCGTCGAGGCTGGGCAGGTGTGACTTCTTCCCAAATATACTGTCGAAAATCAGCTGTGATGCACACAAGAGGCCTTTGCATCCTTGACTTTCACGAGCGCAATCCCCGTGCTGTTCCTGTGACCAGGAGCTTCTGTCTCTTCATCTGCTGCTCTGAACGGTCTCTGACCTTTTATACACACAAGAGGCATGTGCACTCGCATGGAAGCCCCGCCCGTTTGGTCCCGCTCACACACTCGCTGTGTGCACCGTCTTCCCGCCATTTACCCACTATGATACATAGCTCACTCAAGGGACCCTTGCGCCCTTCGGGCAAATGCATAGTAAGAAACACATGGTCGCTGGAACTAGTTGAAGCTCAAATTCAGTGACTCATTCATCAGCCCAAAAACAATCGTGAGTGTCGTCGAGGCTGGGCAGGTGTGCCTTCTTCCCAAATCTACCGTTGAAAATCAGCTGTGATGCTGGATAGAGGCCTTTGCATCCTTGAATTTCACGAGCGCAATCCAAATCCGCAAATCCGCGGATTTTGCGGATCAATGAATACACAAATCCGCAAAATTCGCAGATCGTGGATAAGCGAAATCCGCCCATGCTTAATCGTACCCCTACGCACCATACCCCTGCAATCATGGGGTGTACCCGGGGTGTCCGTTTCGTACGCGGTTCGAGTCAAAATGTGCTTTTCCAGACGTTTTGAGCTCCCGTAGTAAAAGAGTCATACGGAGTCTTGACGAGACGAATCGTTCTAGCTGGGTCGGAAAATGCTGCTTCAATCCGTACGGACGTCGCGTACTGCATGTTCTGGATCCAATTCGTATGGATTTTTAAGTCGTATGGTCTTTCGTACGATTCGTACGGAGATCTGCTTTGGGTCCGAATCGTACTTTATCGCACGTACGGGGGACGTATAAGGGTACGATTCGTACGGGAAATATGCTCCGTACGGCTGTTTGTAAGGGATTTTAAAGAATCGAAATCGGCCCCAATATGCGTTAGTTACAATATAAAACATTTTAAAATAATTTTAACCATGTTTCTTTTAATTATATGTATTATTTACTATATTTTACTTTTTTTTTTAAACCTTAAAAAAAACAATATTTATAACAACAATATTTTTGACAATATTTTTTTTCGATATTTTTGTACTTACCGTTATGAAGATAGGACTTCGATATTCTGGGCATCGATTTTTTTGTGTCGATATTACATTTAAAAAAAATCTAATTTGTAGCCCATGTGAGCAAATCTCAAAACTATTCAATCTATTCTAGCCACGTGAGTTGAAAGATTATCACCCATCAAGCATATATCATTGACAAAGGACAATCCCTGGTCATCAAATTCTTGCAAACATTTTGTAACCCAGACTGAAAACAGCCCTGGGCTGTTCTCATGCCCTTGGGGCAATCAACAGAACTGTTTTTGAGAACATATCACACTGAATGCAGTCAAGTAACTTCTTTCAGACACAAAGGTGTATATAACGATGGCGGGTGGACTCCGCCCGCCACCGTAACTGCAAAAGGGACCCCCGCCACATATGCGGCGGTCCCACCATTCAGATTAGGATGCGCCCACCAAACTGGCGGGAGCATCCTGCATTTTTAACATTGCGACGGGCGTGCTGTCAGCAGCACCCTCCACAATATAAAAAAGGCATGTTGTGCATTCGCATTCACAACGTGGCAGGCACTGTGCGGTGCCTGCCACCTTGCGCGTGCAAAAGCAGGGGGTACCATAGGTACCCCCCATGTGCACACCCCACCCCCCAACAGTTAAGGTCCACAATGGGCCCTCACAAGCCAACACCGCATGCCTTTCCGTGGTGGCAATGCCACCATTGAAAGGCTGCTCTCCGCTACCATTGTAATATGGTTGGCGGTGTCTTGCAGACATCGCCACCATATTCAACCCATTTTCCACCCGGTCGACTTGTCGATAGGGCGGAAAAGCGGCGGACGGTCTTCCCATCCGCCGCAGACCCCCCAGCCTTCCTAATATGGCGGGGGTCATTCAGGCATAGATGCGGGCAGATCACCACACGCCGGGCTGGCAGTGTCTGCTGTCGGCCCAGCGGGGCGATCCGCTTGCCATCCTAATATGCCCTTATATTTTGGCCGAAAAATCCATTGGAACTGTCTAATGTGGTTTTGTATCTTGTATGCACTATGTTATTCATTAGTGCCACCCTGTGATTATTTTGTATAGCAAATGTACATGTAGTCATGTTCAAATGTCTGTAATCTAACACTAAATAATATGTGTGGTCTGGTTTCATTACTAGAAACATAGGATATTTCATAATAGAGGAGGTGCAACTTTCAATTACACCTTGGTATTCAAGCTGTGTAAGTATCTCTGTAACTAGTTTTAGCCTCATTTTAATATGGTATTGTCTTTGTGAGTATAGGGTTGATCTCACAGGAATTATGTGATAAAAGGGAACCCCCACCCCACCCACCTCACATGGTTTCAGTATAATGTAGGAGCTTGTGCTATAACTGACTCTATGGTGTATTGTCTTTAACTGCATCCGGGACGAGGTCGGAAGAAGCAGGTAAATTTACACTTTTTCCCTTGGGGCCGTCCATAACAAACTCTGCTGGGCAATCGTTTTCATCCAAGAGAATCTCATTCTTGAAATACAAGTTCTCTCAAAAGAGTACATTTTATTGGACATTGTATATTCCCCTCCATTTGGAGTTGCATCTCATACAGTTGATGGAGGACACTCACTTTCCTGTCCAGTGTTTCAAACTGGATATTGTCACTCATTGCTACTGCCGCTGGACACTACATAAGATTCAGGAAATCTTTTGTGACTTTTGCTGCGCTGTCCAGCACGATCAGAGCCCAGTCTCCTCTTAGAAGCAGTGTCCTCAATATCCGTGGCATGCTTGATTCTAAGGCCAGCCATCTTCTTCTTTTTTAATTGAGGCTTGGACTGTTTAGGTTTGTTTTCCTGTTTTATAAAGTCAGATGGATGTTGTGAGGCCTTCTTTGGTTTCACAAACTCCTCAGATCGGTCTTCCAAATGCCCCCCTCTCACTGGGCATTTTTTAGATGAAGACTAAAAGGAACGAGAGGCAAGTGTACCAGTAAATGATAGTGTTTTTCAGTGAACTCCTGTTGAAGAGAACCACCCTGTGCTTTTCTTTATTTTTCTTATTATTCCACTTCTTCTTAGTAAAAGAGTCTGATGCCTGCTTCGAGTTATCTTTTTCAGAAATACCCTTAATTTGTGGTTTGCTAGGTCTGGCTCCCGGATTATCTCTAGCGATTGATGCATATGTTCCCTCAGAAAGCTAGATAATTTGCTCTACTGGTCTCCTGGAGCAACCTCTGTGAGTCACTGGCCTATAGACAGTGCTGCTGCTTCCACTTTTATATTGCATAGCATTATTATGAATACTGTCGAAAAGTTGCCCATTAGTTTCATCTCCAACTCCAGGGCAGGGACTGCCCCATACTTATTTTGGACCTGTTTAAGCACCTCCTGCAAAATAGCTAATAAGGGTGTACCGTGTATTCTGGTATATACTGGGGCAAAGTCTGTGTCCCAAATGGTGCGGTCTTCTACTGGAGGAGCCATCCACATTGACAAGCATATTGTGATTATGCCATGTTTTTCTTGGGGTCCCATATGGGGGAACTCTGCTTCAAGCTGATTTGCTTTTTATGCAATCCAGAATGTAATCTCCCCCTGTGTCATGTGAACCTTACCCTTGACTGCATTGATGGTCACTGGACTAATTCCAGGAGTTGCCAATTGTGCTTGCACAGTTTGAGTAGCCCTTGCGGGGTTTACTATCAAATGTTCACATCACATATTGTGTCAAACATCTGCATATTTTAACCAGACTTTTGCACAATGTACGCAGCTCTGCTGCTGTAAAATTTGCTATAGTGTGTAACTGACTAAGACTGGCTATGCTGCTGCCTCATTGCTGAGGGGACCTAGTCTAAAATTGTTATGTGTGGGAGGGCGTCTTGTAACCAATTTTTGTTTTCTTGAATGTTAATGGTATTTCTAGTGCTTCATAAGCTGTGTAGTTGCATGAAAAAGTCTTGATTATGTATTCACAGCTGGTAATATATACAGTGGATGGGATACCTCTATATGCTTCATGGGCTTCAACCATGAATTTCAACTCTCCTCCTATAAGGGGAAGCCCATGTTGTTGTAATATCTGTGTGACTGTATGTCTACAGTTGTTCAGTTTATTAATTGGTGCTGAATTAGCCATTTGAATATTTGTAATTCAGAGAGGGTACTGCTGTGGGGTGATCATATGAAAGGTTCAATCTTGAACAACCTCCAGCCAATACCTTGGTGTTCCTTACTCAGCTGAGGGGGATTTTTCCCTAACACCATGGATGTCTCTGGTTAATAGGCAAGTAGGAGTCTTTGGGTATATAAAAGAAAATGATGTTGCCAATCCATTAAATAAGAACTCAAGCTAGAATGTTGACAGCGCTATGATATATGGCTAATACTTTCTCAGTAAAACTGTATGCTTGTTGAAAAAATAAACATCAAAACTGCAAGACTGATTCTATGCACACCATCAGGATATGTTGGCCTTAGTCCTGCCAGCTCTAAACGCAACATCTGTACCCTTAACCTGGCATGGTAATAGATAGAATGTGCAACCTCAGAACATTACAATGCTGACTCCCCAAGAAAATTGTGGTAATAGATCTAGAACCTTTTTTTTTCGTAACTCATACATACCCAAAGCGACATACAAGAAATACACAACATGGCACTTCAATAGTTATTGTAGCATTTTGATTCTTGTATGAAATATGTGCGCTGCAATAATCAATAGAAGGAAACAGAACAGTGTGATCAGCATTATGAAAATGATTAAGTAGAAGAACAATTCAACTGTTGTGCTGTTACAGAGAATATATGCTTACATATTAGTACTGCTATATTTTGTACTCCTACCTAGCGCTACATTTCCTAGTTGACCTAGGGCAAGTGAATCTGCTAGAATCCCTGAAGATGATCTAACTTCCCCATTACCTGTAGTTGCGCTGGGCTTAATTCCTCACTGGATGTAAACAGAAATCAGCTGGGCTGGATTCGGGCATGGGAGGCCTCATAATGCCTGTGAAATGCTTTTGTAACTAAACAAAGGAATGATGTTGTTTATATATTAAACATCACCTGTGTTGCCATGCTTTGTTCGCCCTAAGTGTGGCAGGGTATGCTTAGACGTGAGTCCCTTGTTCACTTGGCCACTGGATTCAAGATAGCCTGGCTGATGAGGATTATGAATCCGAAACCGGTCCCAGGATGCTTGTTTCCGGTCCAGGGAAGACATGGCTTGGCAGTTCGGGCTGGACTGTTCCCACGAGGCACAGGGTCAGACTGATTTGCATATAGCCATGTCTGAACTGGGGTGGCTGAGTGAACTAAAGAATGGTGATGGATTAAACCCAGATCAGTTGACTGGGGGTGAGTGTTTGATTTGTTGAAACGCTCCGTCCATCATCCCCTTTTGTATCGCTTTGTTCGCCCTAAGTGTGGCAGGGTATGCTCAGACGTGAGTCCCTTGTTCACTTGGCCACTGGATTCAAGATAGCCTGGCTGATGAGGATTATGAATCCGAAACCGGTCCCAGGATGCTTGTTTCCGGTCCAGGGAAGATATGGCTTGGCAGTTCGGGCTGGACTGTTCCCACAAGGCACAGGGTCAGACTGATTTGCATATAGCCATGTCTGAACTGGGGTGGCTGAGTGAACTAAAGAATGGTGATGGATTAAACCCAGATCAGTTGACTGGGGGTGAATCTGCTAGAATCCCTGAAGATGATCTAACTTCCCCATTACCTGTAGTTGCGCTGGGCTTAATTCCTCACTGGATGTAAACAGAAATCAGCTGGGCTGGATTCGGGCATGGGAGGCCTCATAATGCCTGTGAAATGCTTTTGTAACTAAACAAAGGAATGATGTTGTTTATATATTAAACATCACCTGTGTTGCCATGCTTTGTTCGCCCTAAGTGTGGCAGGGTATGCTTAGACGTGAGTCCCTTGTTCACTTGGCCACTGGATTCAAGATAGCCTGGCTGATGAGGATTATGAATCCGAAACCGGTCCCAGGATGCTTGTTTCCGGTCCAGGGAAGACATGGCTTGGCAGTTCGGGCTGGACTGTTCCCACGAGGCACAGGGTCAGACTGATTTGCATATAGCCATGTCTGAACTGGGGTGGCTGAGTGAACTAAAGAATGGTGATGGATTAAACCCAGATCAGTTGACTGGGGGTGAGTGTTTGATTTGTTGAAACGCTCCGTCCATCATCCCCTTTTGTATCGCTTTGTTCGCCCTAAGTGTGGCAGGGTATGCTCAGACGTGAGTCCCTTGTTCACTTGGCCACTGGATTCAAGATAGCCTGGCTGATGAGGATTATGAATCCGAAACCGGTCCCAGGATGCTTGTTTCCGGTCCAGGGAAGACATGGCTTGGCAGTTCGGGCTGGACTGTTCCCACAAGGCACAGGGTCAGACTGATTTGCATATAGCCATGTCTGAACTGGGGTGGCTGAGTGAACTAAAGAATGGTGATGGATTAAACCCAGATCAGTTGACTGGGGGTGAGTGTTTGATTTGGTCAAACGCTCCGTCCATCATCCCCTTTTGTATCGCTTTGTTCGCCCTAAGTGTGGCAGGGTATGCTCAGACGTGAGTCCCTTGTTCACTTGGCCACTGGATTCAAGATAGCCTGGCTGATGAGGATTATGAATCCGAAACCGGTCCCAGGATGCTTGTTTCCGGTCCAGCGAAGACATGGCTTGGAAGTTCGGGCTGGACTGTTCCCACGAGGCACAGGGTCAGACTGATTTGCATATAGCCATGTCTGAACTGGGGTGGCTGAGTGAACTAAAGAATGGTGATGGATTAAACCCAGATCAGTTGACTGGGGGTGAGTGTTTGATTTGTTCAAACGCTCCGTCCATCATCCCCTTTTGTATCGCTTTGTTCGCCCTAAGTGTGGCAGGGTATGCTCAGACGTGAGTCCCTTGTTCACTTGGCCACTGGATTCAAGATAGCCTGGCTGATGAGGATTATGAATCCGAAATCGGTCCCAGGATGCTTGTTTCCAGTACAGGGAAGACATGGCTTGGCAGTTCAGGCTGGACTGTTCCTACGAGGCACAGGGTCAGATTGATTTGCATATAGCCATGTCTGAACTGGGGTGGCTGAGTGAACTAAAGAATGGTGATGGATTAAACCCAGATCAGTTGACTGGGGGTGAGTGTTTGATTTGTTCAAACGCTCCGTCCATCATCCCCTTTTGTATCGCTTTGTTCGCCCTAAGTGTGGCAGGGTATGCTCAGACGTGAGTCCCTTGTTCACTTGGCCACTGCATTCAAGATAGCCTGGCTGATGAGGATTATGAATCCGAAATCGGTCCCAGGATGCTTGTTTCCGGTCCAGGGAAGACATGGCTTGGCAGTTCGGGCTGGACTGTTCCCACGAGGCACAGGGTCAGACTGATTTGCATATAGCCATGTCTGAACTGGGGTGGCTGAGTGAACTAAAGAATAGTGATGGATTAAACCCAGATCAGTTGACAGGGGGTGAGTGTTTGATTTGTTCAAACGCTCCGTCCATCATCCCCTTTTGTATCGCTTTGTTCGCCCTAAGTGTGGCAGGGTATGCTCAGACGTGAGTCCCTTGTTCACTTGGCCACTGGATTCAAGATAGCCTGGCTGATGAGGATTATGAATCCGAAACCGGTCCCAGGATGCTTGTTTCCGGTCCAGGGAAGACATGGCTTGGCAGTTCGGGCTGGACTGTTCCCACGAGGCACAGGGTCAGACTGATTTGCATATAGCCATGTCTGAACTGGGGTGGCTGAGTGAACTAAAGAATGGTGATGGATTAAACCCAGATCAGTTGACTGGGGGTGGGTGTTTGATTTGTTCAAACGCTCCGTCCATCATCCCCTTTTGTATCGCTTTGTTCGCCCTAGGTGTGGCAGGGTATGCTAAGACGTGAGTCCCTTGTTCACTTGGCCACTGGATTCAAGATAGCCTGGCTGATGAGGATTATGAATCTGAAACCGGTCCCAGGGTGCTTGTTTCCGGTCCAGGGAAGACATGGCTTGGCAGTTTGGGCTGGACTGTTCCCACGAGGCACAGGGTCAGACTGATTTGCATATAGCCATGTCTGAACTGGGGTGGCTGAGTGAACTAAAGAATGGTGAGGGATTAAACCCAGATCAGTTGACTGGGGGTGAGTGTTTGATTTGTTCAAACGCTCCGTCCATCATCCCCTTTTGTATCGCTTTGTTCGCCCTAAGTGTGGCAGGGTAGGCTCAGACGTGCTCCCTTGTTCACTTGGCCACTGGATTCAAGATAGCCTGGCTGATGAGGATTATGAATCCGAAACCGGTCCCAGGATGCTTGTTTCCGGTCCAGGGAAGACATGGCTTGGCAGATCGGGCTGGACTGTTCCCACGAGGCACAGGGTCAGACTGATTTGCATATAGACATATCTGAACTGGGGTGGCTGAGTGAACTAAAGAATGGTGATGGATTAAACCCAGATCAGTTGACCGGGGGTGTGTTTGATTTGTTCAAACGCTCCGTCCATCATCCCCTTTTGTATCGCTTTGTTCACCCTAAGTGTGGCAGGGTATGCTCAGACGTGAGTCCCTTGTTCACTTGGCCACTGGATTCAAGATAGCCTGGCTGATGAGGATTATGAATCCGAAACCGGTCCCAGGATGCTTGTTTCCGGTCCAGCGAAGACATGGCTTGGCAGTTCGGGCTGGACTGTTCCCACGAGGCACAGGGTCAGACTGATTTGCATATAGCCATGTCTGAACTGGGGTGGCTGAGTGAACTAAAGAAAGGTGATGGATTAAACCCAGATCAGTTGACTGGGGGTGAGTGTTTGATTTGTTCAAACGCTCCGTCCATCATCCCCTTTTGTATCGCTTTGTTCGCCCTAAGTGTGGCAGGGTATGCTCAGACGTGACTCCCTTGTTCACTTGGCCACTGGATTCAAGATAGCCTGGCTGATGAGGATTATGAATCCGAAACCGGTCCCAGGATGCTTGTTTCCGGTCCAGGGAAGACATGGCTTGGCAGATCGGGCTGGACTGTTCCCACGAGGCACAGGGTCAGACTGATTTGCATATAGACATATCTGAACTGGGGTGGCTGAGTGAACTAAAGAATGGTGATGGATTAAACCCAGATCAGTTGACTGGGGGTGAGTGTTTGATTTGTTCAAACGCTCCGTCCATCATCCCCTTTTGTATCGCTTTGTTCGCCCTAAGTGTGGCAGGGTATGCTCAGACTTGAGTCCCTTGTTCACTTGGCCACTGGATTCAAGATAGCCTGGCTGATGAGGATTATGAATCCGAAACTGGTCCCAGGATGCTTGTTTCCGGTCCAGGGAAGACATGGCTTGGCAGTTCGGGCTGGACTGTTCCCACGAGGCACAGGGTCAGACTGATTTGCATATAGCCATGTCTGAACTGGGGTGGCTGAGTGAACTAAAGAATGGTGATGGATTAAACCCAGATCAGTTGACTGGGGGTGAGTGTTTGATTTGTTCAAACGCTCCGTCCATCATCCCCTTTTGTATCGCTTTGCCATGCCGAAGTCCCATTCAGGCTGCCATTATTGATTCTACCCTGACAAAGCCGCCCTGAATGAACTATAATAAAGAAATAATTTTGCGCGGTGAACTTTATTGTTCAAGGCTCTGATAATGTGCCTATGAAGATGTATAAATGTAAGATAAGTTATTCATGGAACATTATTCGTACAAGCAAAAAGTGTGTCAAATGTCAGGGTTCAAGAAAAGATGTCAAATTTAAACGTGAGCATGGAAAATGATGGGTCTTAATGTGAACACATGACAGGATTACCCTATTGCAGAAGGACTGCAGAGGAGTGCACTGATGCTTGACAAACTACTTTTCTGTATAAATCTGCTTGCCATTATCCCAAGCTACCCACAGTGACTCCAAGGGTCAGTTGGCTGGCCTCTTGTTTGAGCTATAGTGACACAAAAAGCTTCAATAGGCTTGCTCATCACCTACCCAGCTAACCAGTACCAGACGGACCTGCCAAGGTCTATCTGATTCCTATTGCTGGAGAAAGTCCAGGTCCCCAAGAAGTGCCCCCAGATCCAGGACCCTTGGTTGAAGTCAAAGTGTACTCCTCCCACAGCAAATGAAGGTTTCACCAGAACTGGTGCAGCATGATGGAGCCCTGCCTCTGCTAGGTTGTGTATTCCTTTGTCTGGGTTTGTGAGTGACAGGGCTGGGGGATTCCAGGATACAGGCTGGGGCAGCCCAGTGGTGAATAGAGAGTTCTGCATCTAGATGGGAGGGAGGAGTTGCAAATGGGACCTGAATAGGGCTGGGCCTTCCCTCTACAATCAGCCTGTACTGTACTGGTCTTTGTTGAGTGGTACATCTGACCCAAGGACAGCCACAAACAAAGAGAAGAGGTGACAGAGCTCTGTGCATTAGGCACACAGCCCCCTCACCTTCGGCTGCCCTTGCCTCCCTCGGCCCGAACCAGTTGCACTTGTCTCCCCATCTCAGGTCCGGACGTGCTCTACCTGTAACGGCTTCCCTCCGACTGTGTACCCCATTTGTGCTTGGCATTGTAGAGCATCCTAAACAGGTGCTGAGGTTGAGTGATCAGCCTGGGCAAACCTGTGAGCAAACAAACAACTAAATTTGGCGTGGAACAAGCTGACTGCCACTAATTTGGGGTCCACTGCCCCCTCCATGTATATGCCTTCCTCTCCCACATTAGTCATTTTCCCCTCATCCCATCCTACAACCTTTTCACAAAAAAATGAAAACTGGACTTCGAATCCAGACTAGCCAAGAGCCCATCTTTCAGGGTAATAGAGAAAAAAAGACTTTATCCCAAACAAAGCACTGGAACTCCACCTAGTGGCCACAGTATTCATAACAACTCCCTTACAAACTGTCCTCAGATATCTAGCCTTTCCCACTCCTGTTCGATACATGGAAAACCCTTAGCCCTAAATCCACCCACCTCTCCTTCCCATCAATTCAACGACAGGAAAATTAGGTTCCAGATTCTCTCCTACCTAGTCTCTCTCTACCTAGTAATTGTCACAGACAGCTCTCCTATCACATTTAATACTCCATCAAACTCTCCCCTAACTATCCTAATCCTACGCCCCTGCACCCAACTATGGCCTCACACATCACTGTCATGGAAAGATATGGTCCTAATTCCTACCACATAAAAGTTCCACAAAATCTCTCCAAACACGCCATGAAAAACGTCATGCAAAAACTCCTCAAAGAACACCTACAAGCACTAATAACAGACATGTACCATATCTCTACTCACAGAGGCCTTATAACAGATGTCATCTTTCTTTTACATCAGGAAACACACCAAATGGAAAAAAACGTCCTACAGCACCTACACATAATCGACACAATCAACATCCCATATGGATCCAAACTCACCATATCCAATTCCCAAAAATTTGGCGGAGAACTGACTATATCCATATACAGAAATATTGGGAATATTCTTTTCCAAGTCTCTGATCAAAACCTCTCCATTTACCCGCTTTCTGCACCTCCATACATCCACTCTCAATATCACCCTGCTTCTACCTCTAACAGAACATATCACCATGCTTTATCCTCTCCCAACAGAATCCTCCTCTCCCCTAATCCACTCGTACTAACACCTCTAAGACTAACCCTTATCCTCTCACATCCCTAAAATCCAAGAAGCTTTTATCACATCCCAAGAACTATCTCTACCTTTTTCCACACCCACCTCCACTACGCAATTAGACCAAACTTGCCAACTTGGATCCTCGCAGTCCTCGAACCATATCAGGTTAGATCCCATCAACACAACCTGTCTACCTTACGAAGACCCCTACCCTTTCTCATTATATCCCACTGATCCTACCGCATCTCAATTGATCCCCATAATCACCCATCTTGAACTCAAATTCAATATCGTACTGGATAAAATCACCTCACTTCGAAATGACACAAAGATTTGGTCCAGTGACCCCAACCTCACAGCCATGTCAAACACTAATCTTGCCACTAACATGCACCTTGTCTCCTCGGGTTGTACACCCTGGTTAATGTTCCTCTATACTCGCTACCACTTCAAACCTAGTTGCATCAACACTGGAATGTCTCTGCTAAAAGTGGAAATGTTGAGCAACACAAATCTCAGTGCTCTCACCCAACCCTGCTACCATAAGAATCCAGTCGCCCTTGGCTCCAATAGGATCCCTTCTTCCAGTCACCCTTCCAACCACCTGTCCAACTGACTACCATTCAGCTTAACCTATCAAAACAGAGAACATCTCCTACATTAAACTGTATGCTATTAAACTGACGAGCAGCCGTCAAGCATGCCACTGAGAGCAGAAACCATCCTTCTACATAACATTGACATCTGTTTTCTCAGCAAAACCTGGATACATGACCATTCAGCCCCCATTAATGATCTCCTCACTTCATCAGGCTTCTCAACCATTTGCTGTGACCCTTAAGATTGTATCGGTGGTAGATTAGCGATCATACACAAAATTGAAATATGCCTAGCACCCTTCCACACAGCCAAATAACCTACCTTTAAATATCTTGAAGTTGATCCACAACCACATCCGACTGAAAAATAATGCATTCTTGACCAAATTTGAAAATATATCTGAAGATGACATCACCAAAATACCTGCTTGCATGAAGCCGACATCACATCTCTCTGACCCTCTTCACTCCTCTCTCGTCATTAATCTTGGACACATCATCTCCCCAACATGGGCTGAAATCATTAACTCCTATCTATCCAGCTGCTTTATGCCACCTCTCTTAAATTTGACCAAGTCACCATCTCATCAAAAACCCAGGCACTGACCCAAATGAACTCAATAATTACAGACCTCACCAACTTCCCTCTCCTTGCTAAAACTATTGAAAAATATATGCTCTCACAACTTAACAACCACGACAGTACAGAGACTGAAATCCTCAACATCAATGATGACTTACATAGATTTCTAAACAATGGCCGGGCCTGCCTCTTAATCCTCCTGGACCTCTCCGGGGCCTTTGTTACAGTCAACCACACAATTCTCCTAAACACCGCCTCTCAATGTGCAGGAATATTATGAAACCCATCTCATGAATGAAGCTTTTTCTTCCATTTCTGTTAGTTGATGTCAGTGCTGTATAGCTTTTTGGTATAGAGCACATGCTATCTCTGTATGATTTCAACTTTAAAAGATGTAACATTTCACTTGAATTCAAATAGATTTACATTCTGTCTAATTTATAATGTAAAATAGATAGAATGAACATGTGCTCTTTTTGTTTTTCTAAAAATTATTATAATTATAATTTTGGTTCATTTTGGTTAATTACATAGACTTGAACCTTCTAAAGTATAAACGTAAATGTAATAGTAATACCATTGGTTTAAACTTAATTTTTCATTTTTTAATTGTGTTTTTTATCCTTTCAGGGATTTAATAAGTCTACATGTTAATACTATGAATGAGTGCCTTTTATTAGCAACTGTGTAGAAATATTTGCACTGCTCTTTCCTAATTTAAGCCATTTTCTGCTGTTGGTCAAATGTGAATGTAAAAAGATTCTCTATTTTTTCATTTCAACTCTCTGTTCCACCTCTTGTGTTTAATGTGCTCGTTCCTGATGATACTAATCACATTGAATGTATCGCCATTAAACTTTTTTAAATAGATTATCATGTGATATTTATTTTAATAGATTACCACGTGATATTTCACATCTACATTTTTGGATCACTAGTAGGGTTATTTCCTCATATTCCAAGGTCTAATAGTTGAATTTACATAGATTTTTTACCACTACGTATTACTAAATCAATATGAAAATACGGTGTTATAATAATAAATTATTAGATATGACATTGTTTCATCTTACACTGTCACCAATAAATGTATATTCATCCATAGCAAAATCACAGTATTTACAATGCCCACATTTGTGAAAACCTTTAGATACGAATGGGGTCCAACTTTGTTTCTTGGTTGCCTGTTGCATATTTTATCACTTGGGGGCAAGAAGCTTTTTATTGATGTTGTTTCTTGAACGTCACCCAAGGTTTTTCTAATACTAAACCCTCCATATGTTTATCCAATGTAAAAAAATTCCAAAGATTATTAAGTATGTTTTACATCTTTGCAAGTATGTTTTACATCTTTGCACATTAAGCATTGTATTTTGTAATGCATCTAATTTCTTCCTTGCTCTCTTTTTAGGTCTCGCCTAGGCAGCGCTGCGCTGTCTCTCCGAGACATCAAGTAATCTGTATGTTGGGTGAAACGCCGCCTATTGGTGGGTAATATGTCCTGCTGCTTGCCATTTGTTTAATGTTGGCATGCCTCTTGTTAGCTGGGTTTTTACCTGTTGGTCCAATACTGGCTTCCGTTAAGTTTGGAAGCTAAGTACTGTTTGTATCTGCTTTTCTGTTTGATGTGTGTTTCAGGGGAACTTTTTCTACGTGTTTGGCAGCCCAGCATGCTGAGTTGCAGTTAATGGTTTCGCTTTCTGGCCGTATCGTTTAAGGTTTATTTAATTTGTCAAGTGGGCTCAGTGTTATTTATTTCATTTTTTTACTCGCTCCTGTGCCTCTTCCTTTCCCCGCTCTTGCTGCCTCCCTTGTGAGCGTTTCCGCCTCCCCCTGCTGCTCTTTCCCTCCTGCGCACACCAAGCTCCTGCCTCATTGCTTTCATACACTCCCTGTGTCTATTTTTGCCGTTTTATGTAGCTCGAATGTGACCCGAGTGCTTTTACATGAGCACCAGTTACATACAGTGTGTTCTCTGATCAACCTCTCCCTGACTTCTGGCCTTGTTCCTGCCAAGTGGAAGCAAGCGGTAGTTTCCCCGATCCTGAAAAAACCATCTTTGGATCCGTCGAAACCTGAAAACTACCGCCCGATATCTTTGCTCCCTTGGCCGGCCAAGGTCATGGAGGCCCATGTAAATCTGGCCCTCACAGAGCATATGACCCAAGTTAATGTCCTGGATCCCGTGCAGAATGGGTTCCGTGCTGGTCACAGCACCGAGACGGCCCTTCTGGCAATGGTTGAGCACTTGCGGATTGTATTGGATGCAGGTCAAACGGCAGCGCTTATTTTATTAGACCTGAGCGCTGCCTTTGACACTGTTTCCCATCGCATCCTTCTACACCGCTTGCAGGACATTGGCCTTGGTGGTTCAGCTCTGCAGTGGTTCCGCTCCTTCCTTAGTGATCGCTCCTTCTGCGTTGCCACCCCTCCCTTTCAGTCCAAATTCCATCCGTTGGACCTGGGGGTGCCTCAAGGCTCCTCGCTGAGTCCCACGCTTTTTAATCTGTACGTGCAGCCGCTGGCTGAAGTCGCCAGGCAATGGGGCCTAACCATGGTCTCCTATGCCGACGACACTCAGCTGGCGGTTACGATCAGCGGGGATGCCAAGAAGGATGCCCTCAGGTTCCGCAGTGGACTGAGAGAGGTGGCCAGCTGGATGAATAACAACTGTCTCCAGCTGAACGCATCAAAAACGGAGGTGATGATCGTTGGAAGGGATGCGGACCTCTGGGGAGATGGATGGTGGCCTTCTGAGCTGGGAACAGCGCCAGCCCCTGTCCTGGAACTCAGGAATCTGGGAGTATGGCTTGACCATACATTAAGCTTTGTGACTCACACGAAGAGAGTGGCGGCCTGCTGTTTTGGAGTATTACGCGGGCTAAGACCCCTGCTCAAATTCTTCGATGCTCCTACAAGACAGCTGGTCATTCAAGCGATGATTATTTCTCGCCTGGACTATGCTAGTTCACTCCTTTTAGGAGTGAACCAAGCTGAGATTCTCCGTTTACAGCGAGTCCAGAATGCTGCGGCTAGGGCGGTGGTCGGCTTGCCTCGGGCTTGCCCTACCTCCAACACTCTGCGGTCCCTACATTGGCTCCCGATGAATAAGCGAATCCAATTTAAAGCCCTCAGCATGGTTTTTAAAATTCTTCGTGAGTCGGCACCTTTGCTACTTAATAATTTGATTTCTCCTTATGTGCCAACTCGCTCACTTCGCTCCCTTGGACAATCCTTGGTGGTTGTGCCTCGGTTCAGACTCAGCCGGATGGGAGGACGCTCCTTCCGAGTGAAAGCTGCAGTTCTCTGGAATGCGCTCCCCCTGGAAATCCGTCTTCTGGATGATCTAATATCTTTCCGTAGGGCCTTGAAAACTTTTCTGTTTTAAACTCCCCCTGTTTTAAGTGCTCTGTTTTTGGAGCTGGTTTTAGTGTTGTGTTGTGTCTGCCTTTCCCTGCGCCAGGACGCTCCTTTGCTGGAGCATCTGTGCGCATTAAAAATGTTACATAACATAACATAACATAACATAACATTACACAAGGTTGCATTAACTTTTTTTAGGTACAAGAATATTGATAAACCATCTTTAATAATTTTGCACTTATGACTATATTTCACCCTTGTTACCGTGGTGTGACGTTCCTGGGGAATTAATGCGCTTGCTTGAATGCCCCATTAGTTGGTCTTTTTAGGAGGTTATGACAACACTGTTTTTGCAACATTGAAGGTGTCTTTCTACAAAGCTCCTCACTCCTACGTTTAGTATCGCACCCCCAGACCATGCATTTAAATCTGCTTTTGGAGCTCACGCCGACCTTGCTTCTGCAAGTGTCTGTACAGTCACACAGATGTTACTTCAGAAGCCCAGGTTGAAGGAAGCCTCATGAAAGCATGTACAGCGTGGCTAAAAAACATTCACAAAGCCAATAGTTTGCCCATTGGCAAAAACTATTGGCTTAGCCAGTGCTTGGTATTAAGTGATCTTACATGTGTTGGACCATGTAAATAACACACAGATGAGAACTAACCATGCAAATATATTGGCTTCCCCTTACTCCCTCTGATGGGGAGTTTTTCAAGTGTAATACACATTATGGAATCCATATATTTGCATTCAATTTAGTGTACAAGAAACGAGAACTCATTTCGTAGTTACCGACAGTAAGCCAATTCAGATCATTGCGTCAGGCAGGATTTAGTACATTATAAATCCCTAAAGCCCAGTACTGATTGAACTTCCCTACACACCAGTCTCCAGTCAGGGGAGACGGGGAATGTAGGAACTGGTAGCGCTCTTGGTTAGTGCATTTTAACTTCCTAATGGCCACACAAGCGCTGTTTCCTCTGTGCCTCTTATCCTCCTTTTTCCCCCCACTGGCTGTACCTGTCGTGCCTGCTGCACTCCAAGCTCAGTGGGGCAATATTCTGAGTGAGGGAGCTGGTGTGCTTGCTCTATTAACAGTGCCTAGAAGTGAGCGAGAGTGGTGCTTCCTGTTGTGTTAATGTTAGTAGCTTGCTTTAACGTCATTCATACCGCACCATTCCATGTGCATTGTTATAGGGTCATGTATGAACCCTGTGCTTTACTGGACAGCACTACTTTAAATACTGCGATACGGGCTCACAGAGCCATTAAAATGGTGGAGTGCCTGGAAGAGGTGGCTAAGGTGCTAGTCATGGCTGTGAAGATACGCTGCGCAATTTCAAGCAAGCCACTGTACAGTTTGCACACAAAGGGGAATGCGCAGCCTGGCACACAGCCCTGTTACTACGGAGTCATAGCAGACACAGGCTATAACCCCGTGGCATCATTCATGCCAGCATGACTTGCCGTGGTTTACCACTCTGGTTCATACGTTAAAAACAATGGTTTCTCACTATAATGAGATTGCAGAGCGCACTCCAGGTATATGAACAAATCTAATCACCGCACTTCATAACCCCAGTTTTTCCAAAATGCCATCTTAGGGTATGATTGTGCAAACTAGTGCATAAAACAATGAATTCTCTGCAGCAGTTCACGCCCACCTGCAGTGGTGGCTTTAATCAAATTGGACTCCATTTGGAGCAGCACACCTTTTGAACTAAGCCCCCATTGTGACAGTGCTGATGTTACCACCAGTAAAGACCCTGTTTCTCATGAAAGTAGATGGTGTGTTTTCCACTTTTCATCAGTCTACACTGACCTCATCCTTGTGTTCCCTGATCTTTTGATGAATGATGACCCACTGACTCTGGTCACGCCTAAGGCTTTGTGTGTCTCAACTGAAGCCCATTCACCTGCCTGTCAGTGACTTAAGGACTGACTTAGAACACAGTGTAAGAATGTGCCCAGAGCAAATGACATTCCTTCTGGTGTTACACAGTTGTGCAAACAGGTGCACGCAAGTGTTATTTGTGCTATTTTTAGGTTTTGTCTACAGAGCACATGCGCTGTGAACGAAAACTATTGTTCTTTCAAACAAAAAATCTTAGAAGAGGCTTAGAGCCTTCCCATTACTTACCATTGGTTGGTTCCCACGTCACTATTTTCTTTACGCACCATTGGTCAGCGCCTCCTTTTCATCTGCAGCTTCCTCTTGGCCTTCGAGTCTTCATTGGTGCTTTGGAGCATGGACCATGTACAACTTTCTGTGGCCACTGTTCTTCCCATCACTGACAGCAGGCTCCTGTGGGACTTCTTTTTTTGTTACTTTTGGACATGCACGGTTATTGAGTGGATGTCCAAAATTAACTTTTCCCACCCACCCATGCCCTCCATTGATTTTTCACTCACTTACTCCTCGCACTTCTCTTGACCTCCGTTGTGTTGATCCCCCCTCCCAAACACCCCGCGCTGTGCAACATGGCTTACAGGAAAAAAGCATTTGCAATGCACAGGTCTCGCATTTGTGAGACTTTGAGCTACTGGCATTCTAAATGACAAACCTTTTATCTATGTGTTGGTTTTGAAAACATAAATAAAAGGCCTTGTCATTTAAAATCACTTTCTGAGCATGTATTTGACAAGAATAACTTTCTGAAATATGTTGCTCAACGACAATGTATGTTGCGATTTTCAGTGCTACAGGACAGTGAATGCAAAAGCAGAAGAGCTAATAAAACCTAATACAGTGCTTTAAAATTATTTATGAAGCAGTCACTGTATGGCATGTATTCAGGAAAAACACAAACCTTTCCCTCACAAAGCTTGAGGTTAGCAACTCTTAGTACGTAATTCACAGTATCAATTTATGAGAAAATTGTCTTCTCATCACGAAATATACATGTCAAGTGCTTGCTGACGAGACCCTAAACACCTTGCTTGACACACCGTCTCTCAAGGCAGTGGCTGCAAGCTCAATTAGGCCGCTACTGCGCACTGTGGCAATTTAGGTTTGCCTGCAGCCTCATTAAAACATTCACCCTCCAGGCTGCAAAGGTGCAAGCAAGGCTCAGCTGGCTGGCTGCAGGGTCAGGTCGTGAGTGACAGCAGGCCGCAGCAATTTGAGTTTGCCGGCCCACTCCAGTGATAGTCGGACTCGTGCTGGCCGCCTGATACAACTATTAAACTGAACACACACACACCTGTCGCAGGGAGCCCAGGGTTAAAGTTGAAAAAAAGCACTTACTTGAAGTCACTCCATTCTGTCTTTTCTTAAATGCCTCAATGTTGACTTGACGACAGCATCCATTGCACTGATCCGGATCCTGTCAGTGGGCTTTAGTGCTGCTGCAATTGTTCAATATCAAATCGAAGGTCACTGTAGTTTGGCGTCACCATCGACAGTCAAAAGACGCAAGTCTGTCTGTGCCATCCACCCTTCAACACAAGCAGAGTGCAGCAAGTGATGCATGCTGCTGCAAGTTTGTTGAACTAGAGCCGATCTGAAGGGCAGCGCATCCGCCATGAAGTATGTCATGCGCTCCATCACAAGTCAGCTGGCTGCCTTTAAAAGACACAGGCCGGTGGTGTAAGTGTCCCAACCGCGACCCCAGCAGCCCACGTTGAGGCAGGTAAAAGGTCAGGGCCAGGGAGGGCTTCTGAGGCATTTGCGCCTGTCCGAGGCCACGCAGTGGCCATAAGGAGGGCGGGCTCCTAGTCACGGAGGGCTGTCCCGCCCCCGCATGACGCAGTGTTTCCTCACCTGAGGCAGTCTCCCCTGGTTGGTGGAGACTGGTAAGTGATGCATGTCCGGGGCGGCTGGGAGGAGCCGTCTGGAGTACTTTAGACCTCTGCCCCACTGGGGAGGCCTCTTTGCCGCTCCGGACGTTGCAGTTCCATGTTGGGACACTCTTTTCCCGCCCTTCCTCTAACCCAGAGTGTCTGCTTGAGGGGGCTCCAGGGGGAGCTTTTAATGTGTTGCAGCGGAGTTACTGGGCGATCCGGAAGAAGAGAGGTGCAAACGCTGGACGTCAGCGGGCACATAGGGGTGCCAGAGCATAACCTCAGAGCCTAACCTGTAACCTCATGGGAGGTGCAGGAATTCGTGTCGGCGCCCCAGTAGTCCTTCCGGCGGTTGTGGGCCTGTGCAACCGGGGGTTTGCCTAGTCACGCCCAGCAATGGGCGTGTCAGTATAATTATGGTAATTGTGCAACAGTTGGGTGGTTCGCCACTGTGTTGTTTGGCTCAACAGGCGGGCAGGTGGCAAGAATGCGGCCTGCCCTAGGATCGCCAGTAAGTTAACCCACCGTCATTACATATGTTGTATGTAATAAACCTGCAGCAATTTTTCCCAAACCTAACACTTGTGTCTTTGTGTTATTTGCGGGTTTGGGCATTTGTGGGGCGGGGGTTCTTGTGGCCCTGATGTGACTATGGCCACACAGGTCAGGACTTCAAACAACATCGTGCCTGCAAGCAAACAACGAAAAACAAAGCTGCTGCCCGCTACCATTAGATGTGCTCTGAGCTAATCACTCACTGTCCATAACGGGCAAGGCGCGAACGTTTGAACATCCGCTCATGAAAGGAGAGTGCGTGACACGTCACAGCTGCCGCCTGCCGTGCTGCGCTACATTTCAGCGTGAGGGCTGGCCAAACGTCATTCCCTGGGCCGTCATTGGTAGCGCTTTGGCGCTCTACAAGAATGACGGCCCTGGGACAGGAAACACTAAGGGGCAGATTTATGAACACCTTGCGCCGCCGGTGCGTCACTTTTTCCCATGTTAAAAATGACGCACCGGCGGCGCAAGGCCTTCATAAATCTGCCCCAAAGGACGGTACCACGTCGCTTTAACAAGCACTAAGGAGCCAGGAGGTGTGGTTGCTGTGTCTGCGAGTGTCCAAATCAATTATAAAGGCTGTGGCCACGGGCCAACAGTGCCGCGCGGCCGCCGCCCCTAAAACAGTGCCGCCTGGGGCGGTCCGCCCCCTTCGCCCCCCCCTAGCTACGCGGCTGCGCCCCAGCAACTGTGTCACTGCCTGTTTGCTAACACGCTCAAAAATACAAATCAGGGTGTGCAAGTGGGGCCTTTTTGCGCTCTTAAAGCAGCACTATCAAATGCGTGGCCTCCTGCCCCCAGTCTTGTTTGAGGGATCCAGCTCCTATACTCCTCTCAAATCGTGTTGATGTTCTCTGAGGTGTGTACCCATGCTGATGACCACATACAGTTGTACAAAAAACAACAATGGGAGAGGTAGGGAGAGTCAAGACGGCTTCTCTCAATCCCCGGTTCAATGTAGATAAACAAAAAGAGAGAGGCCAGATCAATCTCAAATAATGCCACAAGATTGGAGCGAGATAACTGGGGATCACACACTCACTTAGGGTGAAAAGGAAAGCCCTCACACACCGACCTAGTCAGTGTCATGCTTCATCATCGGGCCCCACCAAAGAGGCCGAGTGCCTCTTTGGTGTGCTACAACGCCAGAAAGACTGCGGAGCTGGTTGTGTGAAGGAGGACGTGCTGTGAGGGTGAGTTAAATTAAAAGTGTCTAAATGAGTATCAAAAAAAAAATTTTTTATTAAATGATCCCTAAGACACGATTTAACAGGTATTATGTGTCTGAATTTAGTTGCCAAGGATTAGGAATGGTAAAATTCAGATAAATACAGTGAATAAATTCGTCAGTCAACATGTTTCTGCCATTTTGCAGGCTTAAATTTGCCAAGGCATTCTTCAGGACTAAACCCCGGCGGTATGGACTCTCTAATCGTCCACCCTAACCAAGGGACATGAAAGTGAAAAAAAGTGGGTGAAAAAAGTGCATAAAAAGGGGGAGAGCAAATGCTCAATCCCAAAAAAACTCCAAATTCGGGAGTATTTCTGCACTTTAAAATATGGCGCTACTTGCACCATGGGTCTCGGGAGGGGGGTTGGAGCGAAATTGGCACATCGCCCTCGTTGCTCGCAGCCCGCTTAGACACCTAGGAACTCCCTCGTGACCGGACCCCGCCAAGTAGCGCCATATTTTAAAGTGCAGAAATACTCCCGAATTTGGAGTTTTTTTGGGATTGAGCATTTGCTCTCCCCCTTTTTATGCACTTTTTTCACCCACTTTTTTTCACTTTCATGTCCCTTGGTTAGGGTGGACGATTAGAGAGTCCATACCGCCGGGGTTTAGTCCTGAAGAATGCCTTGGCAAATTTAAGCCTGCAAAATGGCAGAAACATGTTGACTGACGAATTTATTCACTGTATTTATCTGAATTTTACCATTCCTAATCCTTGGCAACTAAATTCAGACACATAATACCTGTTAAATCGTGTCTTAGGGATCATTTAATAAAAAAAATTTTTTTGATACTCATTTAGACACTTTTAATTTAACTCACCCTCACAGCACGTCCTCCTTCACACAACCAGCTCCGCAGTCTTTCTGGCGTTGTAGCACACCAAAGAGGCACTCGGCCTCTTTGGTGGGGCCCGATGATGAAGCATGACACTGACTAGGTCGGTGTGTGAGGGCTTTCCTTTTCACCCTAAGTGAGTGTGTGATCCCCAGTTATCTCGCTCCAATCTTGTGGCATTATTTGAGATTGATCTGGCCTCTCTCTTTTTGTTTATCCACATACAGTTGTATACACTGCACGGCATTGTTAATGTTTCGGAGGAAAGATTACTCTCAAAGGTTCCCGAGGGTGATAGCATGGGGGATCCCTTCAAATTGCTGAGCTGGAACATTGACAAATTAAAGGATAAGGTTAATGATCCAGCCTGGCTTAATTTAATTTCTAGATCGGACTTTGTCATATTACAAGAAACCTGGGAAGCCTCTGACTCTTCGTGCCCCGACTTTGCATGCTATCCTTGCCCAGTAATCTCATCCTTAAGTGGCAGACCCAAGGGTGGTCCCTCTGTCTGGATTAACATTAATCTGAAAGTCTCAGCGCTGGACACTGGGAACCCGGCATTTATGGTTTTGCTTATTAAGGAGGAACCTAGAAGCGTCTAATTTTATTTCATACATTTCTATTATAATGATTTCCTAAATCCTGTATGTAGACATTTGAAACATTTGCTTGTTTTTAGCTGATTTAAAGCCAATTCGATCTAATAAATTGAAACAACCCAAAAACCTCCTTTGTGGGACTTTTAATGCAAAATTGGAGATTAATTGTAATATCCAGGGTTTGCATCCTTTGTTACAACAGCAGGGGAGATCTTATCACAGAGGGGAGGGGGAACTGGGGTGTTATCTGGCTGAACACGATCTTGTTAACCTATTTGAATTGCTCTGTACAAATAGCACGTTGCTACCCTCTTTTAGGGGGCAGGGATGGGTCTCAGTTATAGATGAAATATTTTTAACATGTAATTTCTCAACATGGTTTTCGCAGGGTTCTATCCTTGCTATGGAATTGAGTGACCAAACTAGCTTGGATCATAAAGTGTTCTTCCTGGCTTATAAAACAACACCCCCTGAGGTATTGATGCCTAAAAATCAGCACTCCTCTGATGGTTTAAGGTTTGTGTGTCATTTGAAGAATCGGGGGCAAAACTAAACACGTTACTGAAATCCCAGCATGTCTTGCCTGTCCGATGTAAAGGGTGTTCAAATTACTAAACATTTCTACTCTTTAAACTTGAGCATTACTACAGTCGGTATGGAACAGGCAGGTGATGATGCCTCGCTAGTTTGATAAACACTGCTACTTAGCCAACGATAGGTTATGGGAGGCTCTCTCTGCCAATCCTAAAGATCCCATTGTGGTGAGGGAAGCCCACAAAGCATATAAACATGCCATGAGGTCAAGGAAAAAGTTTTGAATAACAGAGACTGGGAACTATTGAAAAGTGCATCATCCTCTAAGAATAGCAAGCATTTCGGGGAAATGGTAAAAAAAAATTAAACAAAGGGAGGCACCACCAAACCCCATTTTAAGTTGCAACTGTCCTGGCCCAGAATGGGTTGCACATTACAAAAGTATCCATTACCTAGTGGAAGACGAGATCCTAAAAGAGTGGTTAAAGGTTAAACTATCAGATTCAACAGTTTTGACAATCACTTCACAAGAGGTTACCCTTGCTATCAGGCATAGCCCCAATGGCAAAGCCACAGGTCCCGAAGGGTTCCCATGGATTTAATCAAGCGTAATACTGATGTATGGGGGCCCTTAATAACGCATGCTTTTATCAACTCATTATGTAGTGAGAGTCCAGAGTCTTGGGGGCATATCAGCAAGACAATTATCGCCGCTTAAGCTGCCGTTTTCGTCCGAAAAGCGGCGATAATTGTATCGCCCTATTAGCAAGGTCACGCTATCTCGTGAATCCTTCCCTCAGCGCCCTTTCCCTTAATGCCCAACTTTACATCTCTAATGACATGCAAAGTGGGCGTTCCTCCCCAGAATAATGGGAGAAATGTTGCTAAGCGACATTTCTCCTATTATCAAGCCTCATCCTAACCTGCAGAGTAGTAAGAAAAGTAGCGCTAACCTCGGTTAGCGCTAATTTACTTACGCCTGCTTTTCATCTGATTTAGCCATGATATCCAATGGAAGGTGGATATCATGGCTAAGTATGCCCTGTCCTATCACCAACGTAGCGCCCAACATTGTGCGATTATCGCTGGAATCCCAGCGATAATTGCACATTTGGCAGCTAACTCAGTTGTTTTTATCGCTCTGAAGATAAGCGTCGCTGATAGCGCGCTATCTCCACGATAAAAACAAGCGATAGCTGGCGATAATTATCCTAGCGCTAAGTGCGCTTAGCGATAATTATCGCCAGTTGTTGGTGATATGCCCCTTAGTCACTCTCCACAATAGTCCAGATCTTCACACATAGAGATCACAACTAACAAAAATGCTAATGCCCCATTTCTCTTAAAGACACTTTGGTTAAGATCATTGTGAGGGTGATATTTAATCGTTTCAAGTTGTGGGCGAACTTTAATAACATCTTGTGTCCCTGTCAATCTAAGTTCTGCCCGGGGCTGGGTTCAGTGGAATAGTGCTTAGATTGGAACTTGATGATTAGCAACTGCACCTTTGCAAAGCACTGCCAACTGTATGTGGCCTTTATGGATTTCACAACCGCATTTGAATACATCAACATAAGGAAGCTCTGGTTGGTGTTGCTGGATCTAGGGGTGGAGGTGGAGTTAGTGAGCTCTCCCCCTCACCCCCCCCCCCCGCATGAGAACTTGGCAGCGAGGAAGCAGTATGGCACACGAGGTGAACTGTCAGATATATTCCCCCTTGCTCGTGGGGTAATCCAATGTTTTTATCCTGGCCCCACTTCTTTTTGTTTTCTATGTTAGCCTATGCCCAACCGTGACTAATTTTTCAGAGATATCCTGATGATTAAGCAAGCTTCTGTGCTAGCTGGTTCTGGTTTATGCAGACAACACTGTACATATGGCACCAACTCCAGAGCTTTGTGATTGTTGGTGGAATCTTTTATATCCTTCATGAGTGAACTGGACCTGGTCACTAACTAATGCAAAACACATTTTATGGCACGTGGACCAGGCAACCAACCGCCTGGAAAGTGTGAATGATCTTAATTACTTGGGGATCACCTTTAGCAGTGCCGGGTCCTGGCACTAGCAGTCTAGAAACTCTTGCCTAAAGCTTAGCAAAGTGATGGTGCTTTATATAATTTGCCTCATGGTGTTGGAAGGGGCACAATATCTCCTGTTTTGAATATTTATACTGCTCAGTGTGTTTCAGCGGCTCACTATGGCATGGGGATTTTGGGATATTGTAAGACTAATACCCTGCATATTAAAGAAAATCGTATTTGTTGGCAGCTTTTGCATTTACCCCTCTACAAGCTTCCATCTTATGTAAAGCTCGGAGCTCAGCCTTAGGGAAATTACAGATATGTTTAAGCATTCATGCCTATTTTATGGGCTTGTGTGTGGACCAAAAGTGAGGCTACCATCAGTTACAGCCGGTATGACTGGGGGGGAGGGAGGGGGCGGGGGTGAGGTCATTTGAGTAGGTTTCATTAAGGAAAAAAAACATACGTTAACTTACCTTTCTATTTGCCGTCCTGTCCCACGTCGTCCGTCTCAACAGGAAGCAGCCACAGGCAGCCTCCCTCCCCTCCCCTAAGCCAATCACGATACTGCAATGGCAGCGTTGTTATTGGCTGGGACGCCGACCTCACAGGCATCTATGGGGAGGTCATTTTTTCGATGTAGGCTGCATGCAGCCTAAATAGAGAAAATGCAGAGTGCATATTACCGGAATGGTCTGCCCTGCGGCCGACCAAACAGTCAGCGCACTCAGAGTGGGCAAGCCACTCCTCTCCTGGACTCCTGCAGGACCGCCCACCCGCCTGCGCCCAACCAGGCATATTCTTCTGCTATTTAAAATACAATTTTATGTTTCTGCTTCGCGCACTGAGAGAAAGCAGTGGGGCGATTCTCATCGGTCCACACGGAGGAGCCGCCCCTGACTAACATGAGCAGGGAAATGATTGAAGATTCCTTGAACTTAAACAAGGGCCTTTCAATCCCTTGGTTGGGTTATGCACTCAAAACATGCGATGCTCTGAACATACCAAATATGTTTGCTACTCCGCTTACAATAACGAAATTTGATAAGAAAAAAATAACGTTGTGGTTTTTAGATTTATGTCACTCCCAGGGATTAGAAAATGAAATGAACAAGAGGACTGTTAAAGAGTATCTCACATCTCTTGTACCTGGGGATTTTGTGCTGTATCTTCCAATACCCCTTTCATGCTGAGAGCGATCTCTGCTTTTTCACTACAGGGCTGGTACCGTGGTCTGGCATTTGGATTTTACTGAGATGAGAGTCCAGTCAGGGACGCCAGAGGAGGCTTGCCCATGTGATGGTCATTCAGAGCAATCAGTGATGCACGTATGTTCTTTTGCACTTTTTGAACATTGTATTTTAAATATTTTACTAAGCCAAATTAGAAAGCATTAGGATATAGGAAATGCGGGGATGCATTGTTTTACCTTCAGCTTTTAAGTACTCATGATGTGTGTTATAGTGTCTGTGCATTTTTAAAAGCAACGGTGAAATCCAGGAGAATGATGGAGGGCTAAGCAATGCATCACATTTTATCCTTAGGGGGGAGGGGAGGGATTGTCAAAAGGAATTATGCCATTGGTTATGGAAGTCGTTATGACTGGGTGGTTCCCTGGGATAAGTGAGGGGGTTGTTGCATTTTTAAATCTGCCAATTTTTATGTATCATGTATGTTTTATGATGCTTTATCAATGTATGCATCTTTTATGACTATTTATGAGCGGAATAAAGTACCATATTGATTGATTGATTAACTGTGAGGTATATATTCTTTTATATATAATTCACAATCCAGGAAAACAATATTTGTATGACTCCATTTACACATCAGTGTTGTTTAAGAAAGTAACATATTGAAAAGTTTGACTGACGTTCTTTTCCAGGTTAAGAATTTATCACCATATCACCAATAAAACAGATGTACGTTGTTGTCACCAGCATTGTTATGCCATTGATTTCCTCCCACACCCTCTTAGATTATCTAAAAAAGAGATTTATATAACTGGGAGCAGTCAAGATCTGCGCAGTCGGTTTCCGGTGAATCCAGAAAAACAATGGTAACTCATTCTACCTTGGTCCCCCTTCTCACAGTAAAATACCCACCAGGCCCATACCTTCCTCTGTGGGCCTGGAGGACCAAGTAACTCACTCACTACAGCTCGCCATAATCTTCAAGGCCCTTTCTTCCAAAAGCCCCACAGTTTACAGATCCAACAACATCCAGCGATACACATCCTGGTTCCTGGTCTCATCAGGCTCCCTAAAAACCCTCAGTACCAGGCAGCATGACTCTCCAATCTGCAGTATGATGCCTTGTTTGCTTAGGATCATTGTACCACTCCCACAGTACTCTACTGAGTTCACAAGACTATGGTGCCCAGTGGGCGCGAGGCAGTCATCTTAGAGGGAGTTAGCATTTAAACCATACCTAGGCCACTGCATGGTGCTTGAGTTTGGCCCTACTCATTCAGCTCCGGTATCTGATTATCATCTCCTGGGTGCTCTCCCACCCGCAAAGCAACTTTTGAGATCACTTGGTCCAGCATTTTGGCGTATTGAAAATTAATCTATCTTTCTCCATCATTTAACCACTTGGCTGCTAAGGTACATCCCCCTCTTCCCATTGACTTTCCATTGAAATCAATGGAAACTCCATGACGAGTTACCCTTGTCATTAGCACTGAAGGGGTTAATACCATATACATTTACCTGGAAGGGTATCCTGGTGCTGAATAACAGATGTTTATTGTTACCCAACTCATTTTATTGACCTCAGAAGGATGGAAGGCTGAGTGCAGTGCACGCAACAAAATTAGCTTTATTTATTTATTGTTTACTTACCTGTAATCCTCCATAATCCATAGATTACTACCCTTCACTCTGCCCCTCCCCCTCCCCACGTCACCGCCCGGCAGCTACTCCCACCACCGACTGCTACTGGGAACTAGTAAGTGCTCCATCCAGCCCAAGTTTTTGTGTGCTGCTACATATAACACTGTTGGACTTGGCCCTTTTTGCAGGGTCGTTGTTGAACTTTTTGCCTTCTTCCTGTATTTTTTCTGACCTGGTTGTTTTATGACTCGGGGCACTTTCTCACTGCTCATCAGTGCTAAAGTGCATATGCTCTCTTTTGTAAATTGTAATGGATTAGTGACTCCATGATTGCATTATTTGATTTACTTTTCAGACCCTAGTACAGTGCACCATGTGTGCCCAGGGCCTGTAAATCAAATGTTGCTGGTCGGCTTGCATTACTGGTTGTGCTACCTACAGAAGCAGCTTGTAAAATGTGGCTCAGGCCTGCCATTGCAGAGCCTGTGTGAAGTCTGGGACTGCCATGTCAACTTGGCAAGTGCACACACTTGCAAGTCCATAAACCTCCCCTTCTCCTACATGTTTGTCACCCCTAAGGTAGGCCCAAGGTACCCCCATGGGCAGGGTGCATTGTATGTGAAAGGTAAGACATGATCTGATGATGTTTGGCATGTCCTGAGAGTGAATTACAGCCAATTTCGTTTTTCTCTATTGCAAGGCTACCTGTTGCCATAGGCCAGAATGGACAGCTTGATTATAATGTCTTTTAATCCTAAACGACCCAGGGAACTAGGTAGAAAAACGAGTTTGGTATGCCTGAACTCAGAAAGTTAAAATACATCTTTTAGTGAAGGTGATTTTTACATTCTGTGTTTGAAAATGCCACTTTTAGAAAGTAGGTATTTTCTTGCCTAGCCATGCAGTATGTCTCTGCTGGGTTTGTGTATTCCATGTTTGTGAGTGACAGGGGGCTGGAAAGGGCCTTGGCTCCAGCAGTCTGATGGTTCAAGGTTGGGCTGAATAGGACCTGCATTGAATAGCGAGTAGGGGGAAGAGATTTCCTTTCTGTTGCCTGGGCCAGGTCTGCTTTCAATAATGCTGTTTCCACCTCCTGCCAGGAAGCTGCACCAGGGAGAACAGAACTGTTTTTGACTAGGTACAGACACTCTCTGCCTTCAGAGAACATCGGATTTAATAGTATAAATATTGGGGTCCAGACCCTAGAACTTTAGATCACTTCTGGGAATCAAGACGAACATTTGCAAAGGAGAGAAGCCAAGGAGGCTGAAGGAGGAGACTGCCCCTGTGCTGTGTGCTGTTTGGGGATGGCCAGCAGTGTTTACTTTTTGCCAAGGAAAGGAGAAAATGAACTTTTTGTGTACTTTGTCATATTGAGGAAGATCTCCAAGGGCTCAAAGCTGAGCTTGTCTCCCCTGAATTTCCTTGCTGGGAATTCTGCCTGCAGAGAGGTGCCTGCTGCTGTTTTTGGGACCTCTAGAGTCACTGGGAGCTGGAGGAAGAAGGGTGTCACCGCCGCTGATGTTGCTGTTGCATTGCCGAAGAAGCGTGCCGCAGCTGTTTTCCGGCGCCCCGACGAAAAAGCGTGTCACATCGCCGCCGCAGACGTTGCCGTTGCATCCCCGGAAAAGCGTGTCGCAGGGCCTGTCACGGCTCAAGGGTCCACCGGATCGCAGCCCGGCTTTCGGGCGTGCAAGCATTGCATCCAAGTTGTCGCATTGCATCAAAGATGCCATTTTGTCGCATCACACCGAAACGTCGCGCCATCTTGTCGCATCGTACTGGGACACAGTAAGAAATCGAGTATCAACTCCCCATGAAGTAAGGAAGCGGCGCGTCGACTCCCCTGCGCAGCAGTAAGGAACCAACGCATCCACTCCCCTGATTGTAAGGAACAGCGCATCACCTTCCATGCGACCCTTATGTTTGTTTTGCGTGACACATCCAAGGTATTTTGAAAGTAAAGTGTTGCATTTACCATCTACATTGAAATAAGTTATTTCTACCATTTTAACGTCTTATTTTCGATTACTGTATTGTGGGTTAATGTCGTGTGGTCTTGTGTTGAGTCTAGTAAAGATGACTTATTTTTCTAAACTGGTGTGGTGTCCATTTGTCGTGTTTTCACTGTATTACTGTATGTGTTCCCAAATGATTTACACACTGCCTCTGAGATAAGCCTGTCTGCTCGTGCCAAGCTACCAAGAGGGTGAGCAAGGGTTATCTAGTAGTGTATCCCCCTTATCCTGACTAGAAGCAAGGGTCCCTATCTGGCCAAAGGTGCAAAAAATTGCCAACTAGAGATCGATCCCCATTTCTAACAAACACCATATCCATTTCTCTGTGGATTGTGTGCTGATCTGATCTAGCTACCTTATGGGAGAACCACAGAACCAAAGCGCTGTGAAATGGACTCTGGCACATTGTCCAACAGGTCAGCTTGTGAAAGTGGCCTTCTGTCCTATTGGGTTCATCAAGGACTGATGCTTGAAGTGCAGTAGCGGTCGGCAGTAGGTGTTTCTGTAGGGCGGTGACGTGGCAGGGGGAGGGGCAGGGTGGGGGGTAGTAATGTATGGATTACGGAGTTTTACAGGTAAGTAAACATTTAAATAATTTATTTAAATGTTTACTTACCTGTAAAACTCCGTAATCCATACATTACTACCCCCACCCTGCCCCTCCCCCTCCCCACGTCACCGCCTTACAGAAACACCTACTGCCGACCGCTACTGTTGAAGTGATCTGTACTTGCAGAGATGTTCCCTTCTCCTTTTTCTCTCCCCTTCTCAAAATGTATAAAGGCTTTTTATGGTTCTTCTCATAGATATTTATTGCCACATATTTATTTTTTATTTTTTGTTTATCAATATTGTTCTTGTCCTTGTTTGATATGTAGTACAAACTGAACTCAATAAAGTCTTGTTACCAACACCAGGAGCTCTCGCAAAAACACCATTGAGTACAATAAGGAATATCGCTCTGCTGTGTTCAGACAATGCCATCGGTCTAAATGTGGCCGATGTGTGGAGTACATTGATAAGGAAAAATAAATGTTGAGGGCCCCATCCTCAGATTACACAATGTTACAGCACAATGGTAGAATGTATACATGTGACAGTAAGCAAAATACGGCACCATTTCACAGAAATACTTTCAGAATTTTGTTTAAAGTGTAACATAATCCAATGTCCTAAAATATGTATGATAACTGCATTATTATTAGATGGTTTCATGATACACCACGTGCCCCTCTTCACAGCTGCGTCTGTGTTTTGAAATCTAAAACATGGGGCAGCAGAAGAATATGTAACAGGTATATTCTAGCATGGAATAACTATGTTGGTTCTAAACAGGGTTTTGAGAATATGGCTCGAAAGTTTTAAATTAGTTGCTTCAAGTAAGTCTTCACGTCTAAGCATCTGCTTGTTAGTTGCAAGGAATGACACATGTGACAGCTCTTGTTTGTGTCTCATTATTTTGATTTGAAGAGTCTGTAGCAGCAACACTGCGAGTGCGAAAAGCCCAAGAGAAGATGAAGAAAGCGGATAACAAGAGCATAAAACTGCCAAAGGCAGGAAGGCCAGCTAAGATCTCCCAGCACTCTGTCTCCAGAGCACAGGCATTCCACCGGCTGTGAGCAGCAAGTACAAGATCTGAGGCGAAGGGTAATCGAAAAAATAAAACCAGAAAAGTACTGTTCAAAATAACATTTTAGAAAGCTCTTCACTGGCTGTCTTATTATTATGTATGTTATGGATTCAAATGAATACTTATTTTTCTTTGACCGTGCGTACTATTTTAAATTGACGATACTTGTTCCCGCAGGCATGGCAGGGTGGGCTATTGACGCCAGCACTGAAATGCAGCCGCACACTAGCGAGCTAGAGGTGAAGGCATAAGTCATGCCATGCAGAACAGAAAACAATTATAGCCCTATTCTTTAGTCATTGATATGTAACTACATGCATGTGTATATGTACCTGAAAATCTTTTATACGGCACCCGCACTATGCAACGTTCAAACTCTGAGTTGCATTTATATGTATTCTTTGCAAGATGCAGTTTCAGAAGTCCTATCACATTGTGCTCTTCACTAGTTTGGAGTTTCCCTTACAATGAAATGTGAAATTTACCGAAAGAGTCTATCATTCCGGAGGCTTGTTTGATGAATTTCAGATCCACTTTGTCTACAAGCAAGCACAGATGAAATAAAATATCACATGTGAAGATTGTTGCATAATGTAAATAGAGTATTTTCAAATAGATTCTAAACCGTTTACCTCAGGGCATCATCAAATCTCGTGCCTTGAAACAGGCAAAGGTGTCCCCATCATTGCAAGGTTTACTACTAGCTCGTTCCATTCATACGTCATTTGATTCAAAGAGTTTCTAATGTCCCAATCCACTCAGAGATTTTTGATAAAGTGCCCACAGGGCATCTCCAATAACCACTTGAAAGTAATAATCCATTGAGATACCTGCAGCTGTATTTAGGTTAAAGAAAGGAATGGAAATCGCACAGCTAGAAGTCCTAACACCTATCTTTGAGTGCATGAGTACAGACTGGGTGAAAACGCTGCCGAAGCTGTTTCCATTCTTTATGAAGCCCAACTAAAATATCCCGATGTTGGGGCAGAAGACGATGTTGAATTTGATGCACGAGTCTACCACAATGGTTTACCTAATTTTTCTTTAATTGACAGACACATTAGAGTGGACTAGCATCAGGCTTCTACTTTTATAAAATATTGATGACTACGAGGTTCTTCCGGGATCATGTATGGCACTGACACTTTTTCAGTCGCTGCACCAATAAGCCTGGTGATCTGGTCTCCCAGGTGTTAGAATAGAAATGATTTTCGTCGTACATTGCTCAATGTAAGTTAGCATTTGCAGCACCATTTTGTATCTGGGTGCCATTTTGAATAAAGATCGAAACAAATCCTTTGCCATTTCCGAGAAACGGCCTCTTTGAGGTTATGTTTCTTCAAAGCTGAGTTTTGTTACACCAATGAACACACTGTTCTTATTAGCACATACCTTTCCTGCTAGGTAGAGAGGCCTTCTCTCCCTTGTCTAGTGGCAGGGACAGCCAGAGCGACCTTGGATAGTAGATAGTGTGTGCCCGGCTTTAGAATCAAAACTTACTCCCTGTATTTCTCTATTCAGCTGCATCTGCTTGGAAAATTCCCTTGTGGGCGTACCTTCGTTGGTTCTGAACTGTACATATTGTATCTTTATGCTTGTTGATGTCAGTCCCTCTGCAGCACTCCTAGCGACTGGGCAGACTGGGCTCCACTCTGAGTGTACCTGAATAAACAGTTACTGGTTTGTATTCTCTACTGTCTGACTGACTCTTCATTTGGTATGGAAGGCTGAGAGGTGGTCGTGAGTGACTCGGGTGACCCTAATCGGGCCACTAGTATCTCATCCCCTTTTTCTTTGAAAATCCAGTAAATTAAATGATGGATTTACTGCAAAGACTTGAAAGTTCTGCACCTATTACACCGATTTTCAATTTACATCTGGGAAGCACAATTAAGAATTATTTTTCTTCTTCAATAGTCTCTTGCCTACTTGAACCATAGTCTCACAACCACATGTTTGTTTCGGTGGTGGCACAAAGTAGCTGTGTGTGCCTTTACAAGGCCTTTTACTCCTCAGTTCTTCTTTTACACCCATTGTACAGGCATTTGCATCGTACCTTTTGGGTCTGTTGACCTGAGTCATCAAAGCAAATGTGAGGATTGTGGAGAGAGTGTTTTTGACAAAGTGGATATATTTTTATTTATAGATGTGACAACTTTTTCTGGGTACAAGGCTATTGTTGCAATGGATGTGTGCCTTTCTCAATCCGCTTTCAGTAAGTGAAAATGCTGCAGCATTGATTTTCTAGTATCAGCTGACAGCACCAATGCCGGCTGTCAGCCACCAAGAGTTTATAAAAATCAATTAATGGGCAACACAGACAAAACACTTTTCCTCAGGCCTTTCACTGACAAACAGTGGTATTCAGAAGGCATCTATTGGTGTATATGAGGGTCCCGGCTGGTTTTGGGCCCAATAAATTCTTCTCCATTTAGAGTAGACCTGTCTTAATGTGACCTTTACGGGCTGGGGGAAAGACATATGTGTACATGAGAATATCTCCCTTGAGGGCAGCAGAGGTCCTGGTGAGCTGCAGAGCGTGCAAGGTGATTCTCAATGCGATCAGCAATGCCTTAGTGGACCCATAAACCTAGTGGCTTGAATCTCAGATTAATTACTGCAGTCAGCATGATATGCCTGGGATGAGATAGAATAAGTTGGATAATGTTTCCTAATTTTCCTACTTGTGAAAGAATGCAGGAGATACGTTTGGTAATTTCTTTTGTCAAAGTCAGCACAATATAAAACTCAAAATAAATTAATAGTGAAATATCTATCTGTGATCATCCTCCGTTATTATGGGATCGGGAGAACTTTGGAAGTGGGGGGCTAAAGCAGACATGTACAGTATGAATTAATAATACACGATCATGGGAATGACTATTCTTTATGCACATTATGTGAGCTATATAATCCTACTTTATCATAGAGGGTATGTGGGTGTGATATAACCACTTATCTGTATATGCTAAGCCAGTGACGTTATCCACTTAAATGCCTCGGATGATCCCTGCTATTTAATGTATTTACTGATGACATGACAGGTGGCTTTTGAAGCTTGGGGGGCCACCACAAGAGAATCTTAAGAACAGTGATATTTCATGGCACAAAGTGATGCTTACACGATAACAGGAGATAAAAGCTATCATAATCTCACATCAAGGTAGCAGTGATCACAAGGCTTTAGGGATATATTCCTGATCTGGGAACTGCACTGTATTCATCCCAATAACATGTGCAGCGAATAAACCTGCACATGGTACCAATGGCCTTTGGTTTGAGAAATGATCCTTTAATTTCTTACTGAGACCTGTTGGTACTATTAGAACAGTAATGGCAATATCCTGTTTGGAAATAGTGCGGTGATGGAAGACAGATTCTAATGTATCTTATTCTACACACGAAGGTACAGGGGTGCCCACTTCTCACTTAAGGATCGATCAGTGCTCAGTATTTTCAGCTCATTTTCAGAATGTCTGGTACACTGGCCTGATTAATTAAAAAGAAAAACTAAATCTATAATTTCGCAGTACTTGTGGAAATTAAACATTGGCATTGGAAATACATAATAGAAGGAAGGGCCCTGAGTGGCACAGGTATGCGAGGTGCGAATAAAGTAAAAAATTCATAATTCATGACAACAATCGGAAATCTTTACTTGATTTTAATTGCACAATTGCAGGTAGCTGCTGCAAACACTGTAAACTTTTTTAATGTAAAAGAGGTCACTTGTGCATTTTATTTCCCTATCTTAGCGCAGGCTAGCAGCTGCAGACATTTGTGGGTCCATTAGGATGACGGGCAGACTTAGTCCGCCCGCCATCCCATCGGTAATCGGGACCGCCCGCCATAAGGGCGGGGGTCCCGCGGGGCGGTATTAGGATGCATTGCCACTGTGGTGGGCGCATCCTGTATTTTTAGCATTGTGGAGGGCGGTACTCTCAGCACCGCCCGCCACAATGCTAAAAATGCTCTTTTACATTTGCATAAACAAAGCGGCAGACACCGCGCGGTGCCTGCCGCTTTGTTTATGCAAATGAAGGGGGGTACCACAGGTACCCCCCGTGTGCACCCTCCACCTCTCCTTCACTCTGGGGCCCCCCGTGTGCACCCTCCACCTCTCCTTCACTCTGGGGGCCCACAGGGGGCCCCCAGAGTGAAGACCGCATGCCTTTCACGGAATGGCATCTCCCTAAGCCCATTGTAATATGGCTGGCGGTGTCTAATAGACACCGCCACCATATTAATCCTTTTCCATCCCGGCCACAAGGCGAATGAGGCGGAAAAGCGGCGGACGGTATTTCCGTCCACCGAGGTCCCCCCCGCCATACTAATTTGGCGGGGGGAATTCGAATACGGCTGTCGGGCGGATTGCCCCCGCCAGGCTGGCGGTAGCCACCAACGGCCCGGTGCGGGCAATCCGCCCGACATCCTAATGGGCCCCTCAGTCTTCATGGAACTCTAATTCAGTTCTCTCGGCAGCCAGGATTCATGGAGGGACCCGGGGGAGCCGTGCGCGAGCCGGACTCTCCCTGGGTTGTTAGCGCAAGGGATTGCCCGCAGGTGCGAGGGATTAGGGTAATGAGGCACACAAGGGGAAATGATTAATAGGGGTCAGAAACACGGGAAAGGCACTGTGCTCGTGGGAGGCGTGTGGCGGGGGTTCATTTTTGTGGTCGGAGGTCGCACATTTTCATTGCGCACAGTACCTTATCTGTGGCTGGGAGATGGCGACATCTTCAGAGGTGCGGGAGGCCATCCGGGTTCTGTGTGATTAATTAAAAAGAAAAACTAAATCTATAATTTTGCAGTACTTCTGGAAATTAAACATTGGCATTGGAAATACAGAAAAGAAGGAAGGGCCCTGAGTGGCACAAGTATGCGAGGTGCGAATAAAGTAAAAAATTCATAATTCATGACAACAATCAGAAATCTTTACTTGATTTTAATTGCACAATTGCAGGTAGCTGCTGCAAAATCTGTTACCTTTTCTAATGTAAAAGAGGTCACATGTGCATTTTATTTCCCTATCTTAGCACAGGCTAGCAGCTGCAGACATTCAGGGGTCCATTAGGATGACGGGTGGACTTAGTACGCCCGCCATCCCATCGGTAATCGGGACTGCCTGCCATAAGGGCAGGGGTCCCGCGGGGGATATTAGGATGCATCCGCCACTGTGGCGGGAGCATCCTGTATTTTTAGCATTGTGGCGGGTGGTGCTCTCAGCACCGCCCGCCACAATGCTACAAATGCACTTTTACATTTGCATAAACAAAGCGGCAGGCATCGCGCGGTGCCTGCCGCTTTGTTTATGCAAATGAAGGGGGTACCACAGGTACCCCCTGTGTGCACCCTCCACCTCTCCTTCACTCTGGGGGCCCGCAGGGGGTCCCAAGAGTGAAGACCGCATGCGATGCCGGCACAGAAAGGCATCTCCCTAAGCCCATTGTAATATGGCTGGCGGTGTCTAATAGACACCGCCACCATATTAATCCTTTTCCGTCCCGGCCACAAGGCGACTGGGGCGGAAAAGCGGCGGATATGGCGGGGGGAATTCGAAAGCGGATGTCGGGTGGATTACCCCCGCCAGGCTGGCGATAGCCACCGCCAGCCTGGTGGGCGCAATCCGCCCGACATCCTAATGGGCCCCTCAGTCTTCATGGAACTCTAATTCAGTTCTTTCAGCAGCCAGGAATCATGGAGGGACCCAGGGAAGCTGTGCGCGAGCCGCTCTTCGCCTGGGTTGTTAGCGCAAGGGATTGGCAACAGGTGCGGGGGATTAGAGTAATGAGGCACACAAGGGGAAATGATTAATAGGGGTCAGAAAGGCGGGAAAGGCACTGTGTTCGTGGGAGGCAGGTGGTGGGGGTTCGTTTTTGTGGTCGGAGGTCGCACATTTTCATTGCGCATAGTACCTTATCTGTGGCTGGGAGATGGCGGCATCTTCAGAGGTGCAGGAGGCCATCCGGGTTCTGTGTGTGGCGGAAAGAGAAGACCTGCTCCAGCCTTGTGTCCCTGGTGAGGCGTGGGTGGGGCTCATACGCCCCACAAGGAAGGCAGCCGTTGGTGTGGCGAGGGCGCTGTCTGCCTGCTTGTCCCTGCAGGCAGACGAAGATGACGGTGCTGCTGCCATGCCGTCGGGAGCTGAGACAGGAGAGGCGGGGCTTGCGGCGGAACCGGTGCCCCCCCGCGTTGTCGGGCTGCCCTGCGAAGGTATGTGCAGCTCCTTCAGGAGTGGCGTGCAGGAGTGGGGCAGCGGGCGGGAGGCGGGGCGGTCTTGGGGGCGAGCAGCTAAGTTGCAGGGCTGGGCCCTGGGCCGCGCGTCACTCCGTGAGGCTTCTGGCAGGAGGGGAAGGCAGGGGAAGAGCTTCGAAGGGCCGAGCAGCATTTCTAACATGCCGCGCGAGGTGCAGCATGCCTTGTTGAAAGTTAGGCCGAAAACCGTCAACATTATCGGCGCCCTCTTGCTCTTCTCGAACCCTTTCGCGCACGTAAAAAGCCGCCATTTTGAACACCATGGCTTCCCTGCCCTTGCTGATAGCCAGCGCGTCTCTCCCCCTCTCCTAGCCTCGCAGGCATCCCCCCCGCATGCCGACAACCCCCTCTCCCTCACATGCCTCAGGTCATAAACCCCTCTTCAGCGCAGCTCTGCCTCGGAATCCCATCCTGTTCCCAGCACGACACCTCCTTTCATTCCTTTCATGGTCCCAGGTCCTTTGATACAAACCCCCCCTTTTTCCTATGTGCCCATTTGTCTTCCTCGTTCCCAGGCCACCACCTGGCTCTACGGATACTGTTTATTACCCCCAGTACAGTAGGAAGCTTCCTCCCATCAAAGGACCCTGGGGTCGATCAAAGCCCCCACCCTACGAGGTCCGATCAAACCCCACTCATTCTGTGAACCGGCGGAATATCCAGCTGCGCGATGATCATCACCTGTTGTGACCGGGGTGGGGACTCCAGCTGTAACTATGTGTGGGAACGGGCCTGAAGGGGAGGTTCCGAGGATGTCTTTCCGTACATCAAAGTATTAACGAGGATGTGTTTCATGCAATAAAGTGATTAACTCGTGTATAAGAGGCCAGGCCTCAGAGATGCGGGTAGAGCACCTCATGACGATACCTGCTGTCTGATTTGTCGTGTTCTCCTCCGGAGAGAATAAACCTCGTTTCCTGCCTTCCAGTCTCCAGCGCCTGCCTCTTCATTTGTTAATATCTTGTGGGTTCGAGAGGCGGCACCGCCGGGCACTACTTAAGGATCTTATATTCTGGTTGTTAGCATTCACCCGTTTAACAATTGGCGTCCCAAGCGTGGGGCCCATCAGCGACTCGTGTATCCAGTGGGAGAGGTCCTGACGACAGAGTGAACGACTGCAACGATCGGGAGCGCGCATGTCCGATAGACCCTCGTCTGACAGCCGATCATCCGAACTTCACTGGTTCCGAACAGACCTCTCTCGAGTGATCTACGGTCCTGACTGGGAACCATCAGGAGTGCCGCGAGGATAACGGAGAAGAGAGGACGATCGGGCGCTGGATTCGGAAGACAGGAAACTGTCCATGCGGTCCGGGTAAGGTCGTGTAAACACGACAAGTTGCGAAATAATTGCTTGATTGTTTGAAAAATACTAGTATTACTCTTTTATTTATTTGGAGATTCGCTGTCTGCGAAGAGAGAAACAACAGGCTCTCTCTTTGCAAACAGTGGAGGATAGGTAAGGCAGCCGTCGTGCCTATTTTTTTCTCCCCCACTGAAAAATTACTTGAAACTGAACTGTTGTTCGCAAAATTATTGTTTTCTGGAGATTCTCTGTCTGCAAACAGGGAAGAGACCTCCCTTTTTGCAGATAGTGAAAGGGGTAGGTAACGCAGATCTTTGCGGACCTACTTATTCTCCCCATTGAATATTTATTGGTCTTTTGTTATTTTGATCCATGAGGTATTCACTGCCTGCAAACAACGTAGAATAGAAATATTCTGTCCAGTCTTTGCACCCAGTGATAAGATAGGCAGTGCTGACTTTTAGTCCCTCGTTACGAGCCGTCATGTCTGTCTTCTCCCCACTGATTAGTAGCCTGTTTAGCCCGGACCGCTTATTAGAGATGGACCATCCAGCCCCACTGGAAGGCACCCCTAATAAGGACATGTTCATGAAGCATGGATTGACCGCTATAGCCTATAGCAAACTATGGCATAAATATACGAAAAAGGATCAAGAAAGTCAGTGGCCACTGATAGGATCTTTTGATGACGATAAAATAAAAGCGCTAGAAACAGCCCTTGGTAAAAACAAGACAACACCCACTATGCTTGATAGTTTCGGCATGTGGCGCAAAGAAACTGAACAACGTAAAAAGAAAACTGAGAGTAGGTTGGAAAAAGAGCTGCGAAAAGCAGCCCACCTAGCCGCCCAGAAACTAGAAAAAGAGATAAAGGAAAGAGAGAAAGCTAAACAGAAACTAGAAATGGAAACACCGAGCCAGTGTCCGGTTAGAACTTCCTCCACGCTTTACCCTGATCTACCCTCAAAACAACGAACCAACGATGATCTGCTGTTAGGTCCTCCGATCATCTACATGCCCCCTCCATATGCCCCCTCCCAACCCTTAGCACAACACTCGCCACCCCCCGGTACAAACGAAGGTAGTGTCACAGCTTCGGCCCCCATGGTCTCTGCGCCGGCCGAACCTCTTGCACCAAATACTCCACAAACGACAACGTTAGGTGACTCTGAGACCCGAAGGACCGGTTCCGCGAGAACGAACAGACTAAGCAAAGATGAGCTAATAGGGATCGACAAGATAGCAAGGACACTGGTAGAAAGGAAGGAAGGTGAAGAGTACATCACGGATATGTTTAAATCTTATACAGGGAATTACAGACGGCACTTTACTGCACGACTGTGTTACCATGTCTTGAATGCATACGAGGACCGATACCAAGACAACGGTCCCCAGAGCCTAACGACTCTGTACCGGAAGGTCGATATCGGGGAGGAGGGCGAGAATGATGTGACGGACCTCCTTACGCGTACGCTTGAGGTTCTCCGCCACCTCACTGAACGAGAACCAGGAACTAAATCCCCGACACCTGTGGCGACCGGACCACAAACTGAGCAATCTAACACCATGATGCCGATACGAGAGGCTGCCCCTTACTGGGTTCCTCCCCGAGGAACAGGGACTCACGATGATGCAAACAACCAAGATGCAAAGGGAAGGGTAGTGTACAACTGGGTCTACCAGCCATGGGACCGGCAAGAGATTCTGACATTCCGGAAATCTCTGCCTGACCTGCGTAAAAACCCCACTGCCTTCTATACTGAATTAGGTACAGCCCTAGGTTCAACAATCATGACCTTGGCTGACATCGACTTGTTTTTCGGGTTATGTCTACCAGCTGATGTGTGGAAGCAAATCCGGAAAGTCGACCACCTTGAGCTGTTCGGACATACCTGGACACAACTCGATACCTTCGATAAACAACGAGGACCTGGACAAAAGCCTTTGAAACAGATACTAGACCTTCCAGATAAAATTGTAGAGAAATTAAAAACCCTGATTCCAGAAAAGAAAGTGGACTGGTCGATAGTAACAGCCTGTCGCCAGAAACCCCAGGAGGATGTATCGGAATACTTCTCCCGGTTTGAAACGGTGTTCTCCGATTACAGCGGCCAGGACATGACCACTGCAACCGGACACCATCTGTTTGTCCAGAATTATGTTAAGGGCCTGTCATCGGAGATCTCCCAGAAACTACAGGCCAGCGAGAGTAGTTGGGCAGCCTCCAAACCTACAGCTATTCTCCAAATGGCCCAATATTATGAACATCAGAAAAATGAAAACGATAGAGCGACAGAGAAAAAGAAAAAGGACCTGAAAGAGAGGGTGATGATCGCCAAACTGCAAGGGGTGACCATAGGACGAGACCAATATCGGGGAAACTACCAGACGAACGTCCCTAAGACTACATTTCCCCAGGACCGCACTCTGACTTCCTACAGTGGACGTACAGACCTTAGAGAGAACCAGTGTGCTTTCTGCAAAGGAACTGGCCATTGGAAATCCCAGTGCCCAGTTCTTCTGGAAATAATCAAAAACAGAGACCCCAGGGACGTAGCAAATGGACTGAGAAATAAGGGACAACAGCGAGGGCCCCCAAATGACACGACTAACGACAGATCAGGCAGACCAAATACGTTTGATCGACCCAGGCAGAACCAATATCAGCAATCCGACTATGAAGACGCCCACGACTTCGCATAGGACAGCCAAGGGCAAGGGAGGGATCCAGTCGAGCTCTATGTTGACCAGCAGGGCCCTTACGTCACTGCTAAGGTCCTGGGTACCAAGTCTTCATTTCTGGTAGACACTGGCGCAACACGTAGTGCGTTATCTAAACGACTGATTCCAAGGGCACCCTTGTCTGGCTCACTCATAACATCGACAGGTTTCGATGGAACGCCCTCCACTAACCCTTTGTCTGCCCCGATTCTCTTTGACGTAGAAAACAACACCACTGACACCACGTTTTTGCTTTCCTCTAATAGCCCTGACGCCATTATGGGACTTGACTTATTGAAACACTTCCGAGCAACGATCAGATGCTCCCAAGACGGAGTTCGAGTTTTCCTTTACGACAATCCCGTCCTGCTTAGACATTGCCCTCCCCGACACATGTTTTCCATCACCGACACTGATGCATCCCTGCTTGACACTCTGCCTCCGTATCTGTGGGCCAAAGCAGATTCGGACGTAGGGCGTATGTTGATTGACCCAGTACACATTACTGTCCGACCAGACGCAACACTCCCAAAACTTCCACAATATCGGATATCGCCCGAGGGCGAGAAGGCATTGGTAAAGATTATCCAGTCACTGATAGACGCAGGAGTGGTAGAAGAAGTGGTTAGCAACATTTGCAACAGCCCTATCTTGCCCATCATCAAGAAACAGGGAGAGGGAGATGAGAAAGCATACCGCTTTATCATCGACCTCCGAGAGATCAACAAAGTGGTGGTACCCCAGTACCCTGTGGTCTCAGACATCACCACCATCCTGACTTTGATTCCTGCTACTGCCACCACCTTCACCGTCATCGACCTCAAAAATGCATTCTTTTCCATCCCCATCCATCCAGACAGCCGATACCTCTTCGGCTTTACCCTAAAAGCCCGCTCATATAGGTTTTGCCGAGCACCCCAGGGCTACACAGAAAGCCCTAGCATCTACAGCCAGGCCCTCAAAAGACAACTGGATCAAGTCCAGTTACCCGATGGAGTGGTGTTAGTACAATATGTCGATGACATCCTTTTGGCGGCCGACACTACCCCATTAGCGGTTACCGCCACCATTCAACTCCTGCACTTCCTTGCGGAAAATGGTCACAAGGTCTCCAAGAAGAAGTTGCAATTCTGCCAACCCCAAGTCACTTACCTAGGCCACCTTTTGTCCAAAGATGGAAGGAAACTCACTCCCGACCGGATCCAAACCATTCTTGAAACTCCTGTCCCCAAGACCCAGAAACAGGTTCGCTCCCTACTAGGCCTCACCTCCTTCTGCCGGCAGTGGTTACCAAACTTTAGCCTCATTGTGAAACCACTGCTTTCTCTGCTAAGTAAAGACATCCCCTTCCCACTCCCTTGGACCCCTGAGTGTCAGACCTCCTTCACGGAACTACGAGACGCCCTTTGTTCGGCCCCTGTCCTAGGTACCCCTGATTACAAAAAGCCCTTCTCCCTTTACACACACGAAAGGGAGGGGTGCGCTTTGTCCGTCCTGACCCAGGCCATTGGCCCGAGACAACGACCGTGCGCCTACTTCTCTGCCACTCTTGACCCTGTAGCCAGGGCCTTACCTGCCTGCCTTCGAGCTGTAGCTGCTGCTGCAATCTCTATCCGACAGAGTGAGGGGATTGTACTCTCGAATTCCCTCACGGTACTGGTACCCCATGCAGTCGACACCCTCCTGAATCAAACCAAGACGCAACATCTGACGAGCGCACGACTGACCGGATACGAACTGACTTTGCTTGCACCCCATATCACCCTGAAAAGATGCACCACCCTGAACCCGGCAACTCTGTTACCCTTACCAGAGAACGATCCCAATGTACACCCTATACATGACTGCGTGACTCTCACAGACGAACAGACTAGAAGTAGGGTTGACCTCAGAGACACGGCTTTCCCTGACCCCGACGGGGAGCTGTGGGTGGACGGTTCTTGCATCAAACTCCCCGATGGCACCACTTCCGCTGCCTATGCAGTCACCACGGCTCGAACTGTAATCGAAACAGCCCGCATCACGCAACGATCTGCCCAGGCAGCGGAACTGATTGCCCTAACACGAGCTTGCATCCTAGCAGCAGGGACCACAGCGAACATCTACACCGACAGCCAGTATGCTTTCGGGGTGGTACACCATTTTGGGCTTCTTTGGAGGGAAAGGGGATTCTTGACCTCACACGGCACTCCCATTTTACACGGGGATCTAGTCTCCGCCTTGATCGAAGCTGTCCTTCTCCCCAAAAAGCTTGCGGTCATCAAATGCCAGGCACACAAAAGGGTGACGGACATTATTGGACAGGGAAACGCGCTAGCCGACATCACCGCCCGAACGACAGCTGAAAATAGAGCGACAACACGTATGTACGTGACCAGGTCACAAGCAGAAAACTGGACTGACGCCAAGGACACTATTAGAGACATTCAAACGGCTAGCACACAACACGAACTGACTGAATGGACACGGGTGGGAGTGAAAGATGACGAAGGCTGCTGGCGGACAAAAGCCACAAACAAATGGTTGCTACCCGACTCATACCTGATTCCCATACTGACCATGGCACACTCCCCTGCCCACATAGGGTCAGCCCCCATGATCGAACTTGTCTCCAGAGTTTGGCACAATGATAAAATCCCAGACTCCGCCAAACGCCTGGTCCAACAATGCTTAATATGCTTGCAACACAACCCCGGGAAGGGGACTGTAGTACCCCGGGGGGGATTTGGGGTCCCAAACCACCCATTTGAAGTCCTGCAGATGGACTACATCCAGCTAGACAGGTGCCAAGGCCTAAAATATGTACTTGTTGTGGTGTGCGCATTTAGCAAGTGGGTAGAAGCATATCCAACCCGTGATAACACCGCTATGGCCACTGCAAAGGTACTGTTAAAGGAATTTTTCCCCCGATACGGCCTCTGTCATATTTTATGGAGTGATAATGGCCCCCACTTCATAGCCGAAGTTATCCAGCACATCTTAAAGGGGTTGGGCATAAAACAGAAATTTCACGCAGTCTTCCACCCCCAATCTGCCGGGCTTGTTGAGCGACACAATGCCACACTAAAGCTTAAACTGGCCAAAATAGTGGCTACCACGGGCCTGAAATGGCCAGACGCCCTCCCACTGGCATTACTATCGATGCGCTCTACCCCCACCCGACATCACTTAACTCCTTATGAAGTTGTCTTCGGTCGACCCATGAGTGTCTGGTCTGCCCCAAAACCAACCTCCATTCATGACGTCCCGGACGTCCTAATGTCTGATTATCTGTATAAATTGACTGAAACTCTGTCTGTCATTCATCAGCAGGTGCAGCAGGCCATCCCCGATGCTTCCAGGGGTCCGGGCCACACCATCCAGCCTGGGGATTTCGTGCTGATCCGAAATTTTCAGCGATCGAAGAGTTTGGAACCCCGGTGGACGGGCCCCTGGCAAGTGTTAATCACCACCCGGACGGCTCTTCGCGTGGAGGGGAAACGGCACTGGCTGCACGCACACCATTGTAAGAAGGTCTCCTCGACCCTGGCCACGACAGAAAACATCGACAACCAAGAAGAGCTCCTGAACAAGGACCGACCGTCACTGGCCTGCTATCCGGATACTGAAGCGCTTGAACTTTCAAAATTCTCTGATCCCACTGTGCCATCCAGAGAAGGGTATTTCCTGCGTCGAAAGGAGGGAGCTTCGGCTAAGTAGAACCCGAACTAAGTTGAATCTCAGAACGGTGACCCAAAGCAACCGAGGGTTACCTGGAGAGAAGCTAAACTAAGTCTGTGGTTCTGCCCACTACCGAGCACCTTGAAGATGAAGATGATGGAAGCGCCAGATAAGAAGATGATGGAAGCGCCAAATAAGAAGATGATGGAGGCAACAGGAAATACCCACTACAGAGACCCAAGAACAGACAGACTCCACAGCTCAAAGACAATTGTACTCTTCATCACAATCCTCTTCTGTTTTCTCCACATGACCACGCTCTGGATTATGGAAGAACATGCCCCTGCTCACGAAACATTCCTAACCACTGCTCAACCTACCACCATGAAGGAACATTATCTGATTTCGCTCTCTCCTCAACTAAGAGAGAGGCGAAAGGAGTTTTGGAATAACTCTTTCGTGCAGCTACTTCACCAACACAATCTTGCCACCAATGCCACCAACTGCTGGATCTGTGGGTTGCTACCCCATGCCACTGGACATTCAATACCATTCATCCCTTCACCCTTCTCTGTTCACGGTTCCTGCCTTGCTTGGCTGATCCTCCTGCAAGAAAGCTATAAGGACAATGCCACCTCCAGCAGAACTGCAGCACATTCTTCTCACGGGGTCGGACGAAACAAGACAAAAACACACTTCTGCCCGCTGACCCCCAACGATTCAATCCACATGGACATCCCTGAAAAGGAACGAATCGAAATGCAGGTGTTCAATAATCCAACCAGACCCACCTTCTCCTATCTGCGGAAACGAACGGCTGCCACTCTGACTGTGGCCCTATCGGTCATCAACGTCACAGGCCACATGTGTGTAGAAGGACTTGGGACGCAGCTGGTGGGCCGCAGCGCTTGCCGCTTTACCAGAACTTTGGATTCCACGGACCCACCTTCCTTTGTGTCGTCCCCAAACATGTATTTCGTCTGCGGCACAAAAGCCTACACCTGGCTCCCCAAAGGCTGGGGGGGCACTTGTTTCATCTCCTTCGTCCTTCCCCCGACTTATGTGGCCCCAGCAAATCACCATAGACAGAAACGAGCCAAGGACATTGAACAAACCGACTCAACAGGAGCGCAGTTCCTCGATGCTATGAAAGGACTCGTCCCCCTCTGGGGCCCGATGGCAAACAGCCGTGCCATCCGACATCTGACTCAGGCAGTTGAGACCACCATGAACATCACAGCTGGTATCTTTGCTAACAACACTGCCGAGCTCCAAGCGGTCCGTCTGGTGGCTCTTCAGAACCGCCTTGTTCTAGATGTGGTTCTGGCGGACCGTGGAGGAGCATGCCGCGTTATTGGGTCCAGCTGTTGTACATACATACCGGACAACTCACCCTCAGTGTACAAAGCCATCGAACATCTTCACAGACTCTCTTCAGAAGTCCACCAAGAACAAGAAGAATGGTCACTCGGTGGCTGGTTCTGGGACACCGTTAAGAACTGGGGCTGGAGACTGCTCACCATTATCCTGATTCCTGTAGTTGTAATATGTGGTCTATGCTTAGGAATTCAATGTCTGCCACCTCTGTGTTCTTTGTGTGCAAGTTGTATTTTCCCCAAAACTGTGGACTTTGGAAGCGAACACATGAGAGTATTGTATGATGTCGAGGTTAGGAATTTGATGAAAATTGACATTGAGTAAGCAAGTTGGCTAGATATGTTGAAAAGGGAGGACTGTTGAAAGTTAGGCCGAAAACCGTCAACATTATCGGCGCCCTCTTGCTCTTCTCGAACCCTTTCGCGCACGTAAAAAGCCGCCATTTTGAACACCATGGCTTCCCTGCCCTTGCTGATAGCCAGCGCGTCTCTCCCCCTCTCCTAGCCTCGCAGGCATCCCCCCCGCATGCCGACAACCCCCTCTCCCTCACATGCCTCAGGTCATAAACCCCTCTTCAGCGCAGCTCTGCCTCGGAATCCCATCCTGTTCCCAGCACGACACCTCCTTTCATTCCTTTCATGGTCCCAGGTCCTTTGATACAAACCCCCCCTTTTTCCTATGTGCCCATTTGTCTTCCTCGTTCCCAGGCCACCACCTGGCTCTACGGATACTGTTTATTACCCCCAGTACAGTAGGAAGCTTCCTCCCATCAAAGGACCCTGGGGTCGATCAAAGCCCCCACCCTACGAGGTCCGATCAAACCCCACTCATTCTGTGAACCGGCGGAATATCCAGCTGCGCGATGATCATCACCTGTTGTGACCGGGGTGGGGACTCCAGCTGTAACTATGTGTGGGAACGGGCCTGAAGGGGAGGTTCCGAGGATGTCTTTCCGTACATCAAAGTATTAACGAGGATGTGTTTCATGCAATAAAGTGATTAACTCGTGTATAAGAGGCCAGGCCTCAGAGATGCGGGTAGAGCACCTCATGACGATACCTGCTGTCTGATTTGTCGTGTTCTCCTCCGGAGAGAATAAACCTCGTTTCCTGCCTTCCAGTCTCCAGCGCCTGCCTCTTCATTTGTTAATATCTTGTGGGTTCGAGAGGCGGCACCGCCGGGCACTACTTAAGGATCTTATATTCTGGTTGTTAGCATTCACCCGTTTAACAGCCTCTGACGCCCCGCATGTTTCTAGGCAATGGCACGGGGGTGCGCAGGTGTTATGCATTAATGGGCTGAATTATGTTGTGAGTCCCGCCCCTTTGTTACAATGTGTTGCCGGAACTGATGTGCCCATGGAGGAACAGGTGGTTGGGACCTCAGGGAATTGGCTTCCAGAGGGTGGTCCAGTGCAATTAGCTGGGGCTATAACAGGGCAAGCCCCCAGCAGTGGTGAGATGGCATTACAGGATGGTGCTGGAGTACCAGGGGGCACATTGCAGCTGCCCCTTCTGATACAGCCATTTCAGGTGACAGGGCCCCTGGGTACAGTTGTTTTGTGCAGTGAGCCAGGGGTCACAGCTGGCACCCAGACAGGCAACGGCACCAGGACCCCCCGGGGTGGGTTTTGGTGTCTCTGCACAGCAGGCATTTCAGGTCCCCCGGAGTGGCCAGTGGGTATGGTTAGGTACGGGTGAAGAGTTGGCGACATTTTTGGAAGGCACAGTGGGGGTTTCTGTGTTTTCTGGACAGGAACAGTCAGGCCTGAGTGGCTGCAAGGGCAAGGTTACAGCTTCAGTGAGCAGGAAGTTGATTGGGAAGAGGAAGGTGCGGGCTGAGCACACTGCGGCTCAGTCTGGGGGGCGGGTGCAAAGGAGGGAGATCTGGAGCGGATTTCTTTTCCTCTACAGGCAGCTCATCGAGAAAAACTGACATTCAATGGCAATTTTATGATGGTGGAGTTGGTGATGGGGAAATGCCTGGTGGCAGTGGGGATTGTGTTGGATACGGAGACACAATGGTTTTTTTTGTTGACTGTGATGACCTGGAGGAGGGTGAATTAAGAGATGGGGACTGTGGGGATGATGGTGAAAATGTCTTGGCTTCGGTCCTACCGGAGAAGAGGGGTGTTTCGGGGAAATCCAGTGTTTTTAGTATTTTGCGGACGTCAAGTGCGGACCGAGCAAAAGTACAGGACTACTCGTCCACCATGACTCGGCAGGAGGACCCTGTGGCTTTTCATCAGAGAGCATCAAAGTTGCCAAGAGGTAAGACAGGATGGTGGTCTGTTTGGCAACAGGGGGGTGCAACAACTAAGTCTACCAGGTCTATTTGCATTGGGGATTAGATGATTGTGGATAAAGTTTCTGAGGGGACGCTGCCTGCGGGGCATGCTAAAGAAGGGGCGAAGGCGGGTGGGGACTCAGTCAAAGTTGGTCAGGGGCCCAAGGAAGGGGATTCTAAAACCAAGAAGGCAGTGGAGGAGAATAAGAACATACATAAGAAATTGCCTTACATGGGAATTGGCAAGCCTTTAGACTCTCATTTGTCGGACAAGACCAAGAACAGAATTTGGCGTCATGAATTTGTTGATGTCTTTAAATTGCTACATCATGATATTCAGACCAAGGAAGGGTCTAATGAGGAGGAGTGGGAGTTAGCTCATGGTCCTAGGGTCCCCAAACCAAATCGAGAATTGGACTTCTGCCTTCCTTATATACGCCAGTGTTTATTGTGAGCAGCACCAAGGTAGATCTGTAGCCATGTTTAAGTATATGGATATTATCAGAAAAGCGCAAAGTTATTTTGGGGGTTATGCATGGCTCTCATATGATGAGGAATTCAGAGCTTGCATGAGCATTTTTCATGATCGTCCTTGGGGTGATGTGGACTCGGAGTTATGGCTGCAATGGATGGTGTCTTCGCAGCCTCCTGCTACTACACACACTGCTAGTGGGTTGCCTGTAATGTACCGGCCCTTTCAATATCATCCCGCCCAGTGTGGGGTGGGGGTTGCTGGCAGGAGTCAGGCTGCGGTCTTTGGGGCTTGTTGGAATTACAACAAAGGATTTTGCAGTAGCCAGTTCTGTAGATATAAGCATGAGTGCTCCCAATGTGGAGGCAGGCATCCTCTCACTCAACGTTTCCCAGGACAGAGACTTGGTGATCAAGGGCGGGGACAGAGGGGACAAGGCCAGTCATTTCAGTTTTTCCCAAAGGGCTCATACACCTATTAAGGTGGAGGTTTTGGAGAGGTGGTTGGCAGAATACCCGGACACTGATGCGGCCAATAGATTGTTTTGGGGCTTCAACGTGGGTTTTAAGATTGGTTATCGTGGTCCTCGCCAGAGCCGGTGGTCGGACAACTTGAAGTCCGCTAAAAAATACCCTCAGGTTGTGCAGATGAAGTTGCGGGCTGAAGTTGAGGCAGGCAGAGTTGCTGGTCCTTTTGTTCATTGTCCAATGCCTGATTTGATTGTATCTCCCCTGGGGCTGGTGCCCAAGAAGAAAGCTGGGGAGTTCCGCTTGATTCACCACTTGTCTTGGCCCGAGGGCTCATCTATTAACAACTTTATAGCGCCTGAGGATTCAAGTGTGTCTTACGCATCGGTAGATGATGCAGTGCGTTTGGTGTGATCAGCGGGAAGGGCGGCACAACTGGCAAAATATGACATCCAGTCGGCATTCCGTCTTTTACCCATTCATCCGTCCGACTTTGGCCTGCTGGGGATGCATTTCCAGAGAGAGTTCTATGTGGATAAAGTGCTGCCCATGGGGTGTTCGGTATCCTGTGCATTATTCGAAACCTTCTGCACTTTTTTACAGTGGCAGTTTACTTAAATCAGTGGCCATGAGCTTGTTTGTCACCATTTGGACGTATTTTTGTTCATTGATGTTCAAAATACAGGGCAGTGTCGGCTGGCGTTGCAAACTTTTCAGGCCATGACCCAGGAACTTGGTATGCCTTCGGCCTCTTGACAAAACTGAAGGGCCCAGTACAACTGTGACTTTTTTGGGGATAGAGATTGACACTTTGGCAATGGTAGCAAGACTGCCTGTAGACAAGGTGCAGGACATTTCAACCTTTTTGTCATCAGTGGTGGAAGAGCGTAAGCTAGAGCTCAGGAAAGTACAGAAGTTGTTGGGCTACCTGAATTTCGCCTGTAGGGTGGTTTGAGCTGGAAGAACATTCTGTAGGAGGCTTTGATGTCATTGTCTGGGGCCTATCTCCCACACCATGGAGTGTGCATTTCTGCAGCAGTCAGGGCGGATCTGTACATCTGACTAACATTTCTAAAGGCCTTCAATGGAGTATCTTTGTTTTTTGCGGACAAAGATATGATTTGGCAAGTGCAGGTTTACACGGATGCTTCTGGTGCTAAAGGCTTTGGCATATTCTGGGAGGGTGGTGCGCAGAAAGTTGGCCTTTGCACTGGCAGCGTCAGGGTTGCAGTATTGCAGTATTGCCTTTTTGGAGTTGTTTCCACTACTGGTTGCTTTATACGTCTGGGGCGAGGAATTTCAGAACAGAACAGTTTTGTTCAATGTTGATAACTTGGCGGTGGTTGAGTTGATTAACAAGCAAAGAGCCAATGACTTGAGAGTGTTAAGGTTGCTCCGTGCTTTCATGCTCAGGTGTTTACATCTGAATATTATTTTCAAAGCAAGACATATTCCAGGAGTCAATAATTGTATTGCAGACGCTCTGTCTCTGTCTCGTTTTCAGTGGGAGATCACCAAAACTCAGATCCCAAAGTGCATCTGGGCATGGGGGATTGAGGATTGTCCAGTTGGCAGAGAAATCAGTGGCTGATTCTATGAGAAGAAGTTATCTACAAGCCTGGAACTAATTCTTGAGCTATGGTAACACGTTTCCTACACATGGGGGGATGTCTGAGGAGCAGTTTTTGTTGGGTTTTGTTTTGCACCTGATAGACAAAGCTCTTTCGCACACCACTATTTCTGGCAAATTGGCCGGCATTTATTTTTTATGGGCAGCTGAGGTGGGGGAGGGATCCAGTGGGTGGGGTTTTGGTTAAAAAGGTATTCAAAGGGTTGGGTAGGGAACAAGCTGGTTCTAAACAGTTGCAGCAGCCAGTGACTTTTGGTTTGCTTCAAAGGATGTTGCTTCAGTTGTTCTCTTGCTGCTATGATGAGTTTGAGTGTGGGAAGTTTAGGTTATATTTTTGTGGTTGTTATTTGGGGTATCTGAGTTACTGGGTTTAAGGAACAGGGCTGGAATAAACAGCAATGAGGTTTCCATGGAGGGAAACAGGCTGAGACTGTGGTGGAGGGCTTCTAAGACTGACCAGTTGGGTAGGGTGAAATGGATTTTCTTGGGTAGGAGTGGTTTGGAATTTTGCTATCCGGTCAGGGAATGGGAGGTTTTCAGGGCCTCCTCTTTTTTCATGGCACTGGACATTTGTTGTCAAGCACAAGGGAGTCTGATTTCTATTGCACAGTTGCTGGCAGTTTTGCGGATGGTGTTGCTGAGTTTGGGGGAAAATCCACTACATTTTGGAACGCACTCTTTTGGCATTGGAGCAGCATTGGAGGGTGCAAGATTGGGGTGGGCTTGGTCAGAAATACGCAGAATTGGGAGATGGAAGTCCAAATGCTGCGAAAAGTTTGTTAGGAAATGATTTCAGTATTCTTCTTTTCTTGTAATACCTCTTTTTCTGCCTAGGTCCATTGCAAAGGATGGTTACAGGTAAAAGGACAACTTGGATTGTGGGACACTCCTTTTTTAAAGGGGCTGCTGTTTATGCTGAACAAGAGATTTGTGGGAGATCACTCGAACTAAAAAGTGTTACCCATGAGGTGATCTAGAATGGTAAAGGGGGGATGCGTTGGGGGGGGGTTTGTTTCCTTTGTTGTCAGGGATGTGCGTAAAGGGGGGGGTCAGTATTTCCTGGTCATTCACCTCGGCGAGAACGATCTTGTAGAACTGTCTGGCCTGACTTTGATCAAACGAATGAAAATGGATCTGTGCGTCATCAAAGAAACGTGGGTGAGCACCATGGTGATTTGGACGGAATTCGTATCGCGGCTGCATTGGAGAGGAGCAAGAAACCATGCAGCTTTGGAAAAAGAGAGGAGGAAACTTAATAGAGCAATGCAAATTTTCTGTGGGGGCATGGGGGTTCACATTTTATCGCACACTAATATACAGCTTACTGAGGGGCATCTTTTCAGAGAGCATGGGGTCCACCTGTCTCAGATGGGGCAAGCATTCTATTTGCTGGAATTACGTGATTTGATTGCCCAGGTATGGAAAGAAAATTTGTGGTGCTCTACCAGACGGGCATGAAGGTTCTCCAGTGGTGGGGCAGGAAAACTCTGTTCGGTTTTCCTGGTTGGCGGATTTTACGGGGGGTGGGCAGCCTGGAGCGGGTTTGTCCATCCTCAAAGGGCAGAAAAAGGATATGAGGGGAGGAATCAACATGAGTCAGTCTCTTCTGGGTTTGGTTGGGTTAGCTTGGTGGGGTTCATCTTTCATAGGGATGCTAAGCTAAGTTTGAGGATTTTGTTTATTAAAAATGAATCAAGCAGTTTTTGGAAAAAGATTTTATTTGCACCTGTCTTAATAAAGTGGCCTTTCTTGCTAATCAAGTTGTGGACAGTGAGTTATTGCACGATACAGCAGGGTACCTCTAAGGTCAAGCAAAGAGTAAGAGTTTCATTGCAGCAACGTAGCACGTGTGTGCGTCACACACACTAGTATTCTTCTCATTTCCAAAGAGGCGGAACCTGTCAGTACAAGATATGATGGAGACACAACTCCTTTTTGCTGCACCCTCACTGATATTACTACAGAGTAGGTGGGGTCAGTGAAACTTGCTGACCCCATCCACCATGTGATGAGAGGGTAACGTTATCTTCAGTCTGAGTAAGCCTCATGTAGGTCTTCTCTCTGCAACACACGAGGATTCATCAATATGCTGCGGTGCTGCTAGCTGGCTGCACCACACCCTGATGTGAAAGTGATGGGCTGTACAATGTAAGCGTAACGTCATTGCGTCATTCCCGACTCGGCCCTGAACACTGGAACTTGAGGAAATGCCTAGTTGCCTGGTCTTTACTATAGGCGAGGCTCACACAGCCAGACATATATTATTCCATTTCATATGGTTACTGTCAGAGTTATATTTACTAAGTAACGGTTATGGGGTTGCAAATTAGGTAAGAGGGCGGAGCCCCAGAGTCCTAATCAAAAAATCGCCCCTGTGTTCAGTTGCTAGCTTTGTCAGCAGAATACAGCTTTTCCCAAAAACGGGATTGGAGTGCCCAAAAGAGACAAAATGCTGAGGTTCATACTGGAGCTAAGGGGGATAAACTGAATTTTGGCTATGTTCAGATGTTGTAATAAATAATTGGTGAAGGGTCTGAGGGGAGAAATATATTTAAAGACCAGGGAGACAGGATAAACCCCTTTTCGCAATATGACAAAACAAAAACCCTGTCACTAGTCTGTTTAAATGATATGGGCGAAGAAAAAGCACAAGACTTGGTGTCTACCTGTAAAGTGTATACAACAAAAAGAAAATTAATCCCATCAGCCCACCCAAATGACAGAGCATCATCATCTGGGATAACTCCAAAAAGATGGTCCGGCTAAGGAGCCACACACCTGTGGGTATTGTGTGCTTCTCCAAACCAAAGGAACCACCAGTGATGGATCGTACCAAAGAGAAAATGTGTTCATAATGGTGTGGGATATCAATTGCAGTGAAAAAAGTATGCGAGAAAAAATCAACAGTGCAATCTAAAATTGGCTACCATGACCTGAAGGAAAACTTTTTTGGGGAAATATCATGGTGTCAATATTAAAAATGAGTGTATGACATTTTGAAATTATAACTGTCAGCTAAGGATGGTACTTGGTCAACATGTTTCAGCCATTGTAGGAGAAAAAGACCTACCCGGCTTTCATCAAGACCTCTGGAACACTACTGCAAAAAGGAAAATGATATTGTGAACATAACAATGATACCAAACATCCTACCGTACGTTGTGTTTCCTATACGGGGGATGTCTGTTTCAAAATAATAAAGGATTCTTTCCTGAAAAAAGGAGATACACAAATACATATTGACAACAAATAGGTAGAACACAGCCACATACTTTTTAATAAATTGCGCCTCATATATCTTTTGCTTAAAAGTCATTCTTCAAAGTGATAGATTTATTGATTAATTCATGTTATCGTTTTACTCACCCAAACAGTCTTGGGAGAAAGCCTCGCCTCTCCTGGCCACTGCTCAGGGATGGAGGCCCCGCTCTATTTGTGAATAAAAATAATGGATGCCTAGTTAGGTCAAACCCATATATCATTTCACTAGCATAGCAGCTGAAAAACCTAGGCATTGGTTCTGAGCGTACAAGAGGCAGCACCTAACAGGGCCGCCATAGGACTAAGACTAGAGTGATGGTATTCTCCATGTCTAATAGTGAAATGCTTTTCTTAGAAATAGGTTGCCGAAATGCAGGTTCCTTTGTATTAATAAATAAAGAGAAGCAATAAGTATAAGCTCAGCGTCGAAATAGTAGTCCTCAAGAAGAACAACGAAAAAGAGATTTTTTTTTGCGTTGTGCGATGGAGCTTCCCTGGGAGTGCTTCCTCACCTGTCTGTCGGTACCCCTTGACTGATCCCGAGCCGAGGGGGAGGTACCGACCAGGATCAGGGAGGAAGTAAATATATGGTGCAATAGCCAATGGGCAGCAAGAGCTCCGATCGGACTGCAATAGAAACTGCAGTCTCAAACAAACATAGATGCCTTCCTGAATCGAAAAATAGAGGCGGACCAGTGAGGTTGTTGCCGCTTATATACAAGTATAGCTTCTGTTAGAAGACGACATTCTCGCTAGTTGAACACCCATTGCGGACCAAATGGAACGCTGCGATTTTAAATAAACCAAGAGCGCGCCTGCGCAGAACAGAAAGGCCCGGAGACGTTGTGTCAACAGGATGTTTGTATCAAGCCGTAGTGCGCCTGTGCAGATGCCTAATGGCAATACGTAGTGTAAACCACTACCATAGCGGACCAGATAGGGGGCGGTAGTTAGATGCGCATGCGCAGGTTAACAAACTGCTCAGTGTCAGAATGAGGTGTAGCTATTGGGCAATTCCGCGCGTGCGCGGATCATAACCGACAACCCGCAGATTTTAACGATCATATCAACGCGGATTACACATAAAGGAGTATAATGGTAAAACGCCGTCAGTAAACTAATATAGACAACGAAGGGCTCTCATGGAGTGTGAGAGTTCAAAGTCCATGTAACACGATCTCACAAAGTGTTTGCAGTGGTTATAGTGTGATCGCATTTCTGCATGGTAAAGGACACAGGACACAGCGTCTTGGAGAAAGGGCAACGGCATATCAATTCGCAGCCGTATGCGAGTATCAAGACTCAGAGAAAAGGGGGAAAAAGGATTCGTAAACCCCATATCTTAGTCGCATGTCTGTATAGTACAGTACACAGTGTTCTGAAGAGAGGGCAACGGCATATCAGTTCACAGCCCTACGTGAGTATTAAGATTCAAAAGGAAGGAAAAGAAAAAGGAATCATAAACCCGTACTGTAGTGTAGTTCCTATTATCCCAATAGGCTCTGCGCATTGGAATAATACCTCCAATAGTATAGACCTAGACCAGACGTTAACTAGGTCTTCTACTGTCGATATTAGACTTAAAGTTTTGGGTTTGCCAGCTAGCTCAGAGTTCACTAGAAACTTTCTCGAATAGACAAGGAGGAGCTGAACCTCCCTGGATAGACAAGAAGGGATTTAGTTTCTGACAACCATAGAACATGACAACTTTGCTCTCCCCTAATCAAGAGTATATCTCTAGAGTCGTGTGAAAACAAAAGACAACTTATTTTACTCAGTCAGTACATGCATTCTTAGTTTCACCAGATTGTAGAGAAAAGGAAGAGACGGGCGTGTTCAATAAAAGATGTTATTTATTGATCAGTCTCTTTTCTCGTACAAGAGAAATGGATCGATATTATCGCAATACTTATGGTTAAGTAAAGTGCATACAATAAAAGCAGAATTATAAAATAATACTGTAAAAACATTGATATGGTTTCTAAGCCATATGTTATTTAAAATGGATAAAATAGATACATACATATAAACATTTGACTAATCGTACTCAACTGGTGCTTCTAACCACGCCTACCCCGGTGTACCTGACCTAAGCCTAATACGTGGGCGGGGATAGAAAGTAGCAGTTTAAGTTAAGTTTGTTTTGCCAAGTGACTGACTCAAGAATTCTCTGCAAGGGGTTATTCAGCTCTGTACCTGTTATCTAGGATGGTTGATGGTTGGACCTGGGGGTGCCCCAGGGCTCCTCGCTGAGTCCCACGCTTTTTAATCTGTACGTGCAGCTGCTGGCTGAGGTCGCCAGGCAGTGGGGCCTAACCATGGTCTCTTATGCCGACGACACTCAGCTAGCGGTTACGATCAGTGGGGATGCCAAGCAGGATGCCCCCAGGTTCCGAAACGGACTGAGAGAGGTGGCCAGCTGGATGAATAACAACTGTCTCCAGCTGAACGCGAAAAAAACGGAGGTGATGATCGTTGGAAGGGATGCGGACCTTTGGGGGGACAGATGGTGGCCACCCGAGCTGGGACCGGCCCCGGCACCAGTCCTGGAACTCAGGAATTTGTGAGTGTGGCTCGACCACACATTAAGCTTTGCGACCCATACCAAGAGAGTGGCGGCATGCTGTTTTGGGGTATTACGCGGGCTAAGACCTCTGCTCAAATTTTTTGACGCTCCTACAAGACAGCTGGTCATCCAAGCAATGATTATCTCCCGGTTGGACTACGCCAGCTCACTCCTTTTAGGAGTGAACCAAGCCGAGATCCTTCGTTTACAACGGGTACAGAACGCAGCGGCTAGGGCGGTGGTCGGATTGCCACGGACCTGTCCCACCTCTAATACTCTGCGGTCCTTGCACTGGCTACCGATTAAAAAGCGAATTCACTTTAAGGCTCTTAGCCTGGTCTTTAAAATTCTGCAAGAGTCGGCCCCTGAGATACTCAACAAACTTATCTCTCCCTACGTTCCAACTCGTTCACTTAGATCTCTCGGCCAATCCCTTGTGGTTGTTCCCCACTTTAGACTCAGCCGGATGGGGGGATGCTCCTTTCGAGTGAAAGCTGCAACTCTTTGGAATGCGCTTCCCTTGGAAATCCGCCTCTTGGATGATCTAATATCTTTTCGTAGGGCCCTGAAAACCTTCTTGTTTTAATTCTTCCCTGTTTTAAGTGTCCCTGCTTCTTTGTTGCTGGTTTTAGTGTTGTGTTATGTCCACCTTTCCCTGCGCCAGGACGCTCCTTCGCTGGAGCATCTGTGCGCATTAAAAATGTGAATAACATAACATAACATAACATAACATAGTATCTCTCGTCTGAGGTCTCGATATTCCAAGCTGCCTGCGAGGGCTGCTCGGAAGCGCCGGAGCTGGATTTCTCTGCAGGAGAAAGGCAACGCCTCGTTCTCAGCGCGTCAGGAAGGCGGGGCAGCGCCAGTGGGCTTCGCTCTCTGCTGGGCTTCGGCAAGTCTCGCTGCTCCGCTCTCGTCAACACCGCGTGTGTTTGCTTAAGGCAATATCGGTAATATTTATACCTGTAAGGTGCCGAGATTGACGTAAGGATGGACATAGATACGTCAATAAGGATGTCATACGAGCTGGTCGTTAGCACATTCTTTTACTGAAGTTCTCGGGGAAATCAAAACAATGGCCGCAGGGTTTTTCCCAGGTTGTCATATGTTTGATTTGTTTTGAGAACTCCGTATGCCTTATCAGGGGCTGGAGGAATATTTGCTTTGCCTAATTAGATGGCAAGCGTTATGACCTAATCAGATAACGCGCTCCTGAGCCGTGGTCTGGCGTAATCAGATAACGGTTTCTGCATCATGGGATGGCTGCTAGTTAGCTTGTTAACCAGAATAGGGTCAGGAATAGGGGGATCAATACAGAACCTATAGGAATACATCACACCCACTCCACGCTAACTATGGCCATATTTACGAATCTAGGCATAGTAAAACATACTGTAGAGTATCGTGTATACCTTACCACCCCAAAATACATATAATGCATTTCGAAATTATGTAATATACGGGAAAAAAAAATAGTCACATGTACTATATGCACTCAAGCAGTAGAATAATGCTAAATTAATCACGCATATGTATACATTATTAGTAATCGAATATGAGAATTACACATTAAATGGCTCTTAATACAGAAGAAAAGTTCGAGACCATTTCATCACAGTTCAAGAAAAAAATGTCTATGAACATACCAGCGGGCAGCTAATGTCTATGAAGTTTCTAAAAACAGAAATTAGTTCTCTAAGAATAGTTCCTACTTTAAGCAGAAGATAAGTGTTCCGAAAAAAAATTATTTTTGGGGCTTTTTAAAAAAAATTGCTGTCCGTGGACTGGAGGAAAAGTCTATCTTGCTACTTTATTTTTAAAGTTGAAGGCCAAATTCAAGGTGTCGGGAACGCCGTGTGCTAGCCTGTTCAAGAGTCATTAGTTCTGCTCTGGTGAGAACATCATATCGTTGAGACTGCTGAAAAAGCTGTCAACAGCTTCCTGTGAGAGTTCCACTAACTCGGAAAAAGATGTAACCATGCATTCATGTGCATGATTGTCTCCATTGACGTTTTGAGTAGTATTGCTGACAGAAGGTTGTACCTGATCGATGCTGCTTTCATCTTGATCTTCACTACCCCTTAATCGTAGTGGTGAAGTTTCCACGAATGCCGTCATCAGGATTGGCAGCCGTTGAGGGCAGCACAAGCATGAGCCTTTACCGGACCCAACAATGTTTCTGCATCCATTGGCGCATCCGATTGTAGCGTCAGACAGGTGTCCAACACGCATTCTTCTCCGCACAGCATGCACCTTAATACAGGTAAAACACATCTTTGCCATATCGGTCGAAATGAAAGAAACCAAGTCATGTTCAGGTCTCTAAGCCGGGTTAGTCCCAGGATTTTTGATATCCGGTCCCGGTATCCAATGGCTCAGATTGTTTCTTCCCTTGTCGCGGGTGTTTTGTCTGTGACATGGCTTGCCATAACGAAATATAAGGACTAAGAATAGGATTCCTGCAATTAGTCCCAAAATGAGGGGAACTCCTCCAAAAATCGAATGGACGAAGTCCGGAAAAATACCCAGTATGGCTTTGAATGGTGTTAATGCCATCGAAAATACTCTCTTAAATAAATTTGAGACTCCACTGGTATCAGAAATATTTAAGATTTCATTCCGGATTTCTGCGAAATGTATGGGGGAATTAGTTGATAACAATGAGTGAATCTCTGCAGTCGTCCTTGCGACTAGGAGATCATACGTTTCTTTTGATGACGTGAGCCTGGTCGGCGTCTGAAGAAGCACTGTTTTCATTCTGCTTAAAGTATCAACTCGAATAGAAGTAATTTTCAAGTTAGGCCATGCCCTTGCCTCCCTGTCTGGAAAGGAGCTGGGGAACAATAAGCGTCCACAGCACATGACCTTCGCAGTCGTACTAACGAGATAAGGAACCCCGGGCAGTAGACTACAACATGTGCGATCCACAATTAGAATGTAACTTCCGTTATAGAGTCTTTTAAAGAATGGTTCTATCTCTGTTGCAGGTGTGCCTAGCTGGTGACATGAAAGGTTATTTGAGTTCCCTTCACAGGCTCCATGCAAACTAATTCCATTACACAGAAGTGTACCGCTTAGTGACATTGCACAAATATTGCCACTAAGAAACACTTTCTGTCCTTTATTACTGACACATGCATGTGAATAGGGCAAGTTCCATGTTGTCTTAATGTACCCTTTTCCCAATTTTTCGTACATGCCAGCCTGTATATATTTTTGGCAGTATTGAAACCTGAAAGTAGATATCGGAATATTAATTATCCCATGTATTATCCATTCAATGACAGGTCGTTCTGACATTGTCAATGGTAATCTCTCGAGTTTCTCAATGCTCAGGATTGTATAATCAGCACCCTTTTGTGCCATACTGATTTGGTTATCAGTAAGGTTAAAGATATTGAATAGTGACGTTGTGTTGATTAAACGCCAAGGCACATAGCCAGAACGAGGATTTTGTAACATCCAGCCAAGCTGTACAATAGAACGCAATTGAGATTGACCGTGTTGTAACAACAGTAAGTCTTGCGATATAATGTCGATTGCTGATGACACAATGCTGTCCAATGAAAAGATTCTGGAGGACAGAGTCATTAACCCATTGTCCACTACAGAAAGCGATTTTTCCAAATTAATACGATCAATTTCCCGTATACTTTCTGCTGCCTCAATTTGAGTTATCTTCCAGGCCTCGTTGTAAGCTGCATATATAGAGGCTGCTATGAAGCGTTTTTGACGCTGTTTGCGCGGTCCCATAATGAAATCACGCAAGTCAGCACCATCAGTAAGTAAAGTTAGGTGTTGCTTAATTTCTGTCAGTGTGGAAGTTTTTAGCCATTGAAGGCAGAGTTTGCCCACACTGTAGGTGGTGATTATCCCTGGGTGTTGTCTTTGGGAATATCTAGGGTCTGGCCTGGTCAATGTGAACCCCTGTGTTTTGTTCAGGAATCTGTCTTGACAGTTATTAGTATCTGTGGGCCAGATTAACCATTGTTTCCAATCAGGATTTGTTCTGTTTTGGTTTAATACATAGTTTACGTCTATCTCTTCATCCGCAGAGTTATTGCTGTTCATTGTTGGTTTTGGGATAGACGGTTTATTTAAGTCTTTGATTTTGGCTAGGCCAAGACAGGTAGTTTGTTGAATAGTTTCATTCAAGAATATAATTTGTTCTGGGATCATACAGGCTCTAAACAATGATTCTATACCTTGTACTTGCCATTCTTTTGTACCCCAAACACTTTTTACTTCCACATTTTTATCCCAATAATCAAAACCAAATGTATTCATTTGTTCAAAAAATGAGTCCGAATATATCAATTTCGTGTTTGTAAGCATGGTTTTTGCTCCTGTCTTATTTGACAATTTGAAATAAAATGTTTCAGCATTACTTGTGTTGAACCCTGAAAAGTATGAATATTTGTCATAAAAGGTTCTTGAGCTTCCTTTGGGAGGGGTTGCACAATGTTCCCATTGATTATAATTTAAAACATTTCTAGGTTGTGCAGATTTATGTAAAAAATGGTTACCATAGTGGTTGTAGCAGTACATACTATCATAATTAGATGAACCCTGCAAATAATCATGTTTGGTAAATTTAGCAGACATTACAAGATCAGAAATCATGTCATTAATACTTTCAAAGTCCCAATCATCAGCAAATGAGTTTGGTTTTACAAAGTCACTCAACGAGATCTTAATTTGGTGTGGATATTTGAGGATCTCAACCGGACCATAAATTTCATAGTCAGTATTGTCCCATGCTACCCCACCCGGTATAGGATTGGCTGTGAAGTTGACTGAAGAAAGTTCTCTTCTCTTGACGTGTGAAGACGTGTGTGGCTTGAGGATCAAGTTGATTTTCTGGCTTGCTGTGTCCATTTTTGCATATTTTCCCTCAATGAAGCGTCCCAAGCATAGTATCATGATGAGCCAAAGTATGAGGATAAATACACCAAAGGACACCCAAAATTCAATCCATGGAGAAATCAGATAGGTTTCTTTCAGCGCTCTCAAGAGTTCCTTAGCTTTATCTTTAAAAGTTTTTGTTGATGGCTGTGTCTTTGATTCACTTAGATCTTCAGAAGAATCATCAAAGTTGATGAAGTAGCCGGATGCAGTTCTGTCTATTGTTCCAATAGCTTCAGGATTACTGTTTCTTGCAGCTTCAGCATATTCATTTGTTACTTCATTGTAGGTTGGTGTGTCTCTACTAAATGTTTTTATTTGGGTTTTCAGAGGTGTGAGTTCCATTGCATTGTTGCATAGTCCTTGTTGTTGTTCTGTAGGTGTTTCGAATGTGATTAGCCTTTTAGTTAGCACCTCTGTACTTGTAGCAAACCTTGGTGTTCTACTACTTATCGGGAGTCCACTTGGCCTATTGTTTGTTGACGGCCACATGATTGTGGTTTTACCAGGTCGATGGATACAACTCGGTTCTCCTTTTACCAGCAAGTGGCGGTAGTACAACTGATCTTGTCCCGTTGATGGACAAGACAGGAACTGCTTTTCTGTAAGAAGGCCCAAATTCCTTCTTTACCGCGATCTTTTCTCTGACTAGATCCCCGACTTTTGGAATCCAGACAGGTCTTGCTGGGACAGGTGGTGGTTCTTCAGTGGTTGTTGGCAGCTTTTTCAACTTTATGTTGCTCAGGTCTTTTCTTGTTTCGTTTAAGTCCTGTAAAATAGCCAAACGATCTTTGATATCAAAGCTTTTCTCTTTTACCACTGAAGTCTGACTGTCGAGATCTAAGACTAGCATCCTAGTCCCAAACAGTAATTCGTACGGACTGAATCCCCTCAGAGAATTTCTTGGCAAGTTGTTTAGACTACGTTGGACACTTGTTAGATGTTTGACCCACCCAGCTCCCGAACCTAATATCCTTTCTGTTATAGATAGCTTTATGCCTTGGTTTTTTCTTAACACCATCCCGTATCCCTCAGGAAGGAAGTGAGAAGAATCCCGCTTCGCTATGCTCATTTGGCCGAGCTTCCCCACAAGCTTGAGGGCTAAAGTGAAAGCATTGGTCAAACGTAGCATGCTCCTAGCGTATATGCCATTTAGACTCGCAAATCTTTGTATAACAGTCCCGACGTCAGCCGAGTGCTGGGGTCTACATTTATAAGTGGAAACTAGTCTTTATTTGTTAATGGGACGCATTATTTGCACTGGTTTTACTGATTATTGTTTAGTCCTTATTGAGTGAAACGCCATGGTATTACCCCGTTCCTCTCGCCGCTGCGATCTCTGTTGCAGCCCGGGCATTTTTTTACAAAAATGTGATGATGCAGGCTCATGCCTGGCCACCAGTACACTGATTGTAGTTCTTCCAGAGAATCTTTTAGTTTGAGGTGTCTGAGACCCTCGCCCATATGTGCGTCTGCTATTAACAAATTTCTCCTGTCCTTGTTTGGAATTACTCTATCCCCCACTCCAGGGATTCGAGCAAAAGGAACAGAGTTCGCATCGATTATGTATGTATATTTGAGTGGGTAACTGATCGGTAACGCTGAGCAGTCGCCTTTTGATGACGTTTTCACCGCCAGCATTGTTTCACCATCAATGTATTTTACTGCACGCTTTTTTCTTGCTACGGAAGCCGATTTAGTTGCTACCGCTGTGGCTTTCTCAGCCAATGAATTCCCTGCAACGTGAACGCCATCACGCTGATGACTCAGTGAGTGTATCACGTGAGTCTTTGGTAGTTCTTTCTTTAACAGAACTATTTGTTCCCAAAGCAGTTTTTGCTTTATTGTTGCACCTGTGTCATCTTTGTAACCGTTTTGAAACCATTTCTGTAAATCGCTGTTATATGATTTGACGCAGTAATATGAATCGGACACTATGAGTGTCGGGAATTCGCGATCTGCATTATCTAGCGCCATTTTCAATGATATTATTTCAGTCTGTTGTTCTGAATTAGTTTCTACTGAGTGTGTTTTTGTTAATAGAGGTCTTAGTATACCTCCGCGCCACACTTCTTTTGTAATCTCACATGTGGGGTTGTATGCTTGTTCTCCCCAAACGGATGGTTGAGCATGTCCGTCTGTATAGATTACACATGCGTATTGTCGTAATGGCAGAATGTCGATTGGCAGAGGGAATATTCTTTCATATTCTAGATATTTTAGTTCCTCTAGTTCTGGATCAAAGTAGTATTTTACTTTGTCCATTGTAATGGAATTTACCCATTGTATCCATTCCGGATTCAATGCTGTTGTTGGTAAATTACACGGGGTTGTTAATGCCTCAAAGGCTGATTCTGCTGTTCTGACTGTGATGTGTCTACCGTCAGCTTTATCTTTTTCTCTAGCTATTGCGGTTTGAACTGCATGAACAATGTTTTCTTTAATGCTGAATTTCTTTTCAGCTTCTGTGTATAAGTGTGATTTGAATGCAATTGGTACCTTTTCTCCCTCATTAGAGGTCAGGTATGTGAATCCGCATCTTCCTGGGATGACTCGAATCACAAGGTTGCGTGTGTTATCACGTGTTTCTAATTTTGTTTTAATTAACATATCTGTTTGTAAGGATCTCAGAATTTCTGTGTGTTTTTGAGTCCAATTGGTTTTTTTAAAATCTGGTTTTATTAGATCATAAAGGGGTTTGACCCTTTCTGCGTAGTTTGCAATGTATGTTCTTCTGAAATTTAGGAAGCCTAGAATTGACTGTAGGTTTTTTAGTGTTCTAGGTGCTTGGAGTACGGCACATTTCTCTAGGAAAATGTCAGCCAGGCTTTTGCCTTCACTTGATAATTCATATCCTAAGAACAGGACTGTTAGATGGGCAATTCTAGATTTTTTAAAGTTGAATTTGTAACCCTCTGCTGCGAACCCAAGTATTATGGTGTTCACTCTCTTCAAGTGAGTATCCAAGTCATCATCTGTTAGGTATATGTCATCGACATACGATAATGCTTCGTCATCATATGTGTGTAGTAACTCTGTTACTCTCGCTGAGAATACTCCTGGGCTGTTCTTGTACCCCTGGGGTAACCGACAGAATTCTTTTTGAGCGCCATTTATTGAGAACGCAGACAAGTATCTGCTCTCTGGTGCTATATTCTGACAAAAGAATCCATTAGAGATGTCTAATGTTGTTTTGTATTTTTTGCGCACTATGTTATTCATTAGTGCAGCACTATGCGAGTTTTGTACTTCAAAGGTTTTGCAACATGAGTTAAGGTGTCTGTAATCCAAAACTAGACGATATGAATTGTCTGGTTTGGAGACAGGAAACAAAGGGTTGTTCATTTGTGAGGTGCAAGTTTCAATCACCCCTGGTATTCTAGTTGATCTAGAATTTCTTTTACCTGTTTTTTAGCTTCTTGCTTGATTGGATACTGCCTTTGTGCAGTAGGTTGTGATTTTAACTGGATTTTGTGAGGAGGAGAGTCCTCATCCCATCCTACATGATTTTTATATAAAGCAGGAGCTTGAGCTACTGCCCACTTTCTTGCAAGTGTATATTTTTTATGAATTGGAATGTGATTTGAGAAGGCAGGCATTATTATTTCTTCGCCATGTGGGCACTCCCTGACGAACTCTGGTGGCCAATCTTTTTCAGCTAGAAGGATGTCATAGCCCTTGGAGAGATTATCCCAAAAAAGGCCCCTTATTTTCCTAGTCTTATCCCCTTCTATACGTAATGTTATTTCATATATTTTGTGAGGTTTGCTAACTCTGGTGTCTGCAGTTTCCACCTGAATGTATTCATTCGTGTCCACTGTCTCCAGATGATTCATAAGGACTTTGCGTGCTATGCTCACTTCTGCTGCGCTGTCTAGCATTGTCTGAGCCCACTCTCCGTTTTTCAGCTGTGTCCTCAGTATTCTCGGCATTGTTGAATACTTTAATACTGGCTACCTTCTTCTTTGGAAACTGTAATTTTTTATTTGGATGAGCAGGTTCCTTGTCTTTGGACTTGACGTGCCCTTCCCTGGGTTCCGATCGTCCTCTTCTTTCCGATTTCTGCGAGGAAGTCTGAAAAGATTGAGAGGGACGTGTATCAAAATCTTGATATCTATCCGGTTTCTTTATGTTATCCCTATTTCTAAGGTTGTATTTTTTCACAGAGGGCTCCCTTTGGGGAGACTTGGGTCCTTGGTCTGGAGATCTTTCTCTCCGTCGAGGAGACCTTCCTCTGGACTGGAATCTCTTTTCTTTTGGATTGGATTGTTTGTTTCCATCCCAGTTTTTCTTTTGACTGTTTAGATTATTTTTAATAAATATTTTTTCAGGACTTTCAATTAGTTGGGGCTTCACTGGTATTCCACCCAAACTATCTCTACCTAGTTCTTCATAGGATTTTTCTATAATTCTGGCAATTTCAGCTGGTTGGTCTGCTATATCTGTCTCTTTTAACCTCTGGCGGATTGCCACATTCGCTGCTTCCCCTTTTATGTTGGCTAGTAATATTGCCGAGAGCTGCTTGAAGTCTTTTAGTAATTTCATACCGAGAGTTAAAGCGGGTTCTGGACCGTATTCGTCTTGAATTTGTTTTAGCACATCTGGTATTACTGACATGGATGGAACTCCATGTGTTTTTGTGTAAATGGAAGCAAAGACTGTACCCCAAGTGTCACAGTCCTCCACGTGTGGTGTGATTCCCATTGGAAGACAGATAGTCAGAATCCTGTGTTTATCCATAGGGGTGGTGTCTGGAAACACCGCCTCTATTTGGGTGATTTTTTGTGCTAACCAGAATGGTATTTGTTCCCGTTTAGCTGGTACTTTACCTAGGCAGGATTGTATGTTCTGTGGTGTAATTTTATTTGTGTTCCCCTGATGTGGGGTCAGCTGTGGAATTTTAACTACAGGTTGGATGGTTGAAGTCCGCATTACATATTGGACTAATTGTCTATATATTTTAATTAATTGTTTTAGTTGTACTAAAACATCTGCTGCAGACATCCTTTCGATGTCTGGATGTGGTGTGTATCCGGCTAGGACCGGCCACGTTGCTCCTGGTCTACCTAGTGGACCGAGCCTGGTGATGTGATTATTATGTTTTAGGGCGCCATTAAACAAGAGCAGGTGCTCTTGGAATTTGAGTGGTACTTCCACTTCCTCGAAAGGAGTGTAGTCATCAGGAGGTTCCTCTATTTTATAAAAGTGGAACTCCTTTGTTACAGCATTTGCTGCTGGAAAGTTTATCCATGAATAGAATACCTCTGTCTGCCGATATTCGTGTGCCTCAATTTCGAATATGACTGTACCACCTCTTGGTGTCAGTCCATTGTTTATAAGTTTTAACGTTATAGATCTTCTTTTGTTGACCGGGATGAGTATTATATCCGGGTCTGCTTCTTGCATAGTATTATCAGCTTCTATTATTTCAGCTGCTAATCTAACTCTCTCTCTTTCATCATCACTTTCTGGCATTTTACTGTCAGGAAGGTTATGTTTGTTTGTAGATCAGGTTCCTTACGGAAACAAAGATTAGATGCACAATATTTTGGAACAGTGTATCCTTCAACGTTGATTGAACCAAGAACCATACATAGGAGTTCCCTCCTGCGAGGTTTGGCGGATTTTACCTCTCACCCACTCCAGACGTCTTTGGAGTATTATGGGAAAAAGGGGTCTGAGTGAAAGAGCACGACTGAGTTACTCTAAAGTCTTGCGTTAGTTTTATCGCCTATCCAAACACGTTGGGCGCCATGTAGTGTAGTTCCTATTATCCCAATAGGCTCTGCGCATTGGAATAATACCTCCAATAGTATAGACCTAGACCAGACGTTAACTAGGTCTTCTACTGTCGATATTAGACTTAAAGTTTTGGGTTTGCCAGCTAGCTCAGAGTTCACTAGAAACTTTCTCGAATAGACAAGGAGGAGCTGAACCTCCCTGGATAGACAAGAAGGGATTTAGTTTCTGACAACCATAGAACATGACAACTTTGCTCTCCCCTAATCAAGAGTATATCTCTAGAGTCGTGTGAAAACAAAAGACAACTTATTTTACTCAGTCAGTACGTGCATTCTTAGTTTCACCAGATTGTAGAGAAAAGGAAGAGACGGGCGTGTTCAATAAAAGATGTTATTTATTGATCAGTCTCTTTTCTCGTACAAGAGAAATGGATCGATATTATCGCAATACTTATGGTTAAGTAAAGTGCATACAATAAAAGCAGAATTATAAAATAATACTGTAAAAACATTGATATGGTTTCTAAGCCATATGTTATTTAAAATGGATAAAATAGATACATACATATAAACATTTGACTAATCGTACTCAACTGGTGCTTCTAACCATGCCTACCCCGGTGTACCTGACCTAAGCCTAATACGTGGGCGGGGATAGAAAGTAGCAGTTTAAGTTAAGTTTGTTTTGCCAAGTGACTGACTCAAGAATTCTCTGCAAGGGGTTATTCAGCTCTGTACCTGTTATCTAGGATGGTTGAGGGATAGTATCTCTCGTCTGAGGTCTCGATATTCCAAGCTGCCTGCGAGGGCTGCTCGGAAGCGCCGGAGCTGGATTTCTCTGCAGCAGAAAGGCAACGCCTCGTTCTCAGCGCGTCAGGAAGGCGGGGCAGCGCCAGTGGGCTTCGCTCTCTGCTGGGCTTCGGCAAGTCTCGCTGCTCCGCTCTCGTCACCACCGCGTGTGTTTGCTTAAGGCAATATCGGTAATATTTATACCTGTAAGGTGCCGAGATTGACGTAAGGATGGACATAGACTCGTCAATAAGGATGTCATACGAGCTGGTCGTTAGCACATTCTTTTACTGAAGTTCTCGGGGAAATCAAAACAATGGCCGCAGGGTTTTTCCCAGGTTGTCATAGGTTTGATTTGTTTTGAGAACTCCGTATGCCTTATATGGGGCTGGAGGAATATTTGCTTTGCCTAATTAGATGGCTAGCGTTATGACCTAATCAGATAACGCGCTCCTGAGCCGTGGTCTGGCGTAATCAGATAACGGTTTCTGCATCATGGGATGGCTGCTAGTTAGCTTGTTAACCAGAATAGGGTCAGGAATAGGGGGATCGATACAGAACCTATAGGAATACATCACAGTACTTCCTTCTGATTGACTATGAAGAGACTACATTCACGATCACGAATTTATCAGAAAGTACAAAAGCACTCAATGCGCAGTGATCCGATGTCACAAATAAGGTATAAAAAGAGTCTCTAATCAAGAAAGAAATATATGGGAGAGATTAGGTTAGGAGATGCAGAACACAGAGAGCAGTAAGACTGTGTAGCGATTGTCATGTCTAAAGGAGACCAGATGAGTCTAAACCATACTAATATCAATACTACAAACTGTATTGATGTGTACAAGCTGACATGTAGGCATGTACTAAATGCAAGAACAGGGACATACGTGTTGTGTTGGTAGTTGCGCAGCAGTACCCAATGAGATGACCCCATATAAATATATATCCAGCTGTGTAAGACTTATCAGGGTTAGTTTTAGATGGTCACCCACGGAATGTCATCATTAAGACCTTCTGTATCACTCCTCAATTTAAAAATCCACTTCTGCTCTTTGAGAAAGAGATATCTGGTCACATCCTTCACATGTTGAGGCACAAAAGGCTGCTCTAAAACTGTCCAGCTCATTTCCTCTGCTTTATGTTTCATCAGTAGGAAACGGTTGGTCAGTCGGGTAGCTTGTTTGTTACACCGAATTGTGCTCTTGTGCTCATTGATTCTTACTTTGACTTTTCTTGTATTCATACCTACAAAGCGTAAGGAACAAGGACACGTGATAAGGTAGATAACTTTCTCGCTGTTACAATTGGTGTGATTCTTAAGGACCCATGGTCTAGTGGTCCCAATATCAATGGTCAAAGTCTTCTTTGTCTGTGGAAAAGCAGTATATGAACCGCACGGATAGTGTCCCTGTTAAGCAGGCAAATTCCACAAAGTATGAGTGGGTTCTTTTCTTTCTTGTCTTGGCCTTGTATGAACCAGGCTGTCCCTTAGGCTGGATCCTCTCTTAAAAAAGAATAAAGGAGTAGGGATGTTAGATCCTGCGATATTCAGGATCTTCCAATTTTTCCGCACTGTTTTCTGTACTCTATTGGATAAAGTACTAAAAGTGGTGACGAAGGTCAATCTGTTCAAGGGTGGTTTTTCAAAGGGAGGGCACAGCTAAGTGTCACGATTGTTATTAGACGCTCGTTTGTGTGCTCTCCTGATCATACACCTAGGATAGTCACGCTCTCGTAATTTCGTAAGATCGTGTTACATGGACTTTGAACTCTCACACTCCATGAGAGCCCTTCATTGGCTATATTAGTTTACTGACGGCGTTTTACCATTATAACCCTTTATGTGTAATCCGCGTTGATATGATTGTTAAAATCTGCGGGTTGTCGGTTATGATCCGCGCACGCGCAGAATTGCCCAATAGCTACACCTCATTCTGACACTGAGCAGTTTGTTAACCTGCGCATGTGCATCTAACTACCGCGCCCTATCTGGTCCACTATAGTAGTGGTTTACACTGCGTATTGCCATTTCGGCATCTGCACAGGCGCACTACGGCTTGATACAAACATCCTGTTGACACAAAGTCTCCGGGCCTTTCTGTGCTGCGCAGGCGCGCTCTTGGTTTATTTAAAATCGCAGCGTTCCATTTGGTCCGCAATGGGTGTTCAACTAGCGAGAATGTCGTCTTCTAACAGAAGCTATACTTGTATATAGGCGGCAACTTCCTCACTGGTCCGCCTCTATTTTTCGATTCAGGAAGGCATCTATGTTTGTTTGAGACTGCAGTTATATTTTATATATATATATATTGCAGCATATATTTACTTCCTCCCTGATCCTGGTCGGTACCTCCCCCTCGGCTCGGGATCAGTCAAGGGGTACCGACGGACAGGTGAGGAAGCACTCCCAGGGAAGCTCCATTGCACAACTAAAAAAAAAGCTATTTTTCGTCGTTCTTCATGAAGACTTCCATTTCGACGCTGAGCTTATACTTATTGCTTCTCTTTATTTATTAAGACAAAGGAACCTGCATTTCGGCAACCTATTTCTAAGAAAAGCATTTCACTATTAGACATGGAGAATACCATCACTCTAGTCTTAGTCCTATGGCGGCCCTGTTAGGTGCTGCCTCTTGTACGCTCAGAACCAATGCCTAGGTTTTTCAGCTGCTATGCTAGTGAAATGATATATGGGTTTGACCTAACTAGGCATCCATTATTTTTATTCACAAATAGAGCGGGGCCTCCATCCCTGAGCAGTGGCCAGGAGAGACGAGGCTTTCTCCCAAGACTGTTTGGGTGAGTAAAACAATAACATGAATTAATCAATAAATCTATCACTTTGAAGAATGACTTTTAAGCAAAAGATATATGAGGCGCAATTTATTAAAAAGTATGTGGCTGTGTTCTACCTATTTGTTGTCAATATGTATTTGTGTATCTCCTTTTTTCAGGAAAGAATCCTTTATTATTTTGAAACAGACATCCCCCGTATAGGAAACTCAACGTACGGTAGGATGTTTTGTATCATTGTTATGTTCACAATATCATTTTCCTTTTTGCAGTAGTGTTCCAGAGGTCCTGATGAAAGCCGGGTAGATCATTTTCTCCTACAATGGCTGAAACATGTTGACCAAGTACCATCCTTAGCTGACAGTTATAATTTCAAACTGTCATACACTCATTTTTAACATTGACACCATGATATTTCCCTAATAAAGTTTTCCGTCAGGTCATGGTAGCCAATTTTAGATTGCACTGTTGATTTTTTCTCATATACTTTTTTCACTGCAATTGATATCCCACACCATTATGAACACATTTTCTTTTTGGTACGATCCATCACTGGTGGTTCCTTTGGTTTGGAGAAGCACACAATACCAACAGGTGTGTGGCTCCTTAGCCGGACCATCTTTTTGGAGTTATCCCAGATGATGATGCTCTGCCATTTGGGTGGGCTGATGGGATTCATTTTCTTTTTGTTGTATACACTTTAAAGGTAGACACAGAGTCTTGTGCTTTTTCTTCGCCCATATCATTTAAACAGACTAGTGACAGGGTTTTTGGTTTGTTCAGATGTTGCCATTTGTATTTAATCTGGCATAAATATTCCTGAGGCAGGCATACAAGTTACCATACTAGCCAGGACTCTCGTAGAAGCACACAGTGATCTATTTGTTGTTCACATTTGTGGCTGGAAATGGAGTGTCCATCTGTTAATAGGAAACGGAAGTCTCAAATAAACACTGCATTCATATATTTATACAGTAGCATGTCAAAGCTGAGGTTAATCACGGAGGAGAAAGGAAAAACGTTGAGAGACGGAGGAGAAAGCAAATACTTTGAGACACGGAGGAGAAAGCAAAAACTAGGGATAGGTACGGGCACAATCTACTTACCTTCTATGAAGGTTGGTAGAAATTGGGTTTTCGATTGAGGGGGTAAACACCCTTCTCAAGCAACCAGAATCCCTGTCAGGGTGAACTGCAAAAGTCACTAAATTAACTTGTGCTAAACTGTCTGGTAGTTTGGCTCAAAAGCGGTCAGGCTTACGTTAGAGGCAATGTGTAAAGTTTTTATGCTGCACTCAAACAGTAAGCAGGTGAATACACAATACAGGAAAAATCCTACAACATTTTGAAAAAATAGAGAAAAGTGTAATAAAGTATTTGCCAACAAAATGACAAAAATCCAATCAAAGGAACCTGAGTTATGAACTTTTAATGTTTTTGGTAAAAACAGGCACCTAAAAGATCAAAGCACCAACCATTGGCATATAGTTGCCCGAAACCGGGTGAAGTTGAAAGTTAAAGTCAAACGAGATGGAGCACAGTTCGGATAGACGAGGTGGACCCAGCCCGGTCTGGGCTTACCTTTGATTTTAGAAAAAATTTGAAGGAAAAATGTGCGTCTTATAAAGCCATGAAGCCTTTGGTGGCCTGATCAGTTGTTACCTTTAATGTTACAGTTGTTACCCTTATAACCCTCAGCAGGGCGGGTGAAGTTCCCATGGACCGTGAAGACATCAGACATTATATTAGTCAAGAGACTCTGGACCTAACTGTCCGTTGATTACTTTATCATATTACCTTACTGAAATTGGGCACTAGTATATTTTTCCCTATTATGCTCTGTACCACTGGATTACTATGAATAGTCCATCTTGGTTGGCAAAAATACCACAACAGAGTATCCAGGTTGGTATCTCAAAATCTGTGTTGTGGGATCCTTTTTATTGGAAACTTGCCCATCTTTTTACATGTGTTCTAAGAGCAATAGCTCTCAGTGTCTTTAGTCGGTGTCTCAGTGTCTTTAGTCTGAGGGGAGAAAGTGTGCAGTTTAATGTGAGAAGTTATTGGTTGAGATAATTTTGTTGCACCAGTAATCTTTTTAGATCTGAATTATTGATTTATGATGAATGGAATACACTATTTCTTGTATGATTATTTTAGTATATGATACTTGTTCTCCATCTGTGCTCCACATGTGTTATTTGGTTAAGTATGTTTCAGTTTTTATTGTGCAAAGGAGTGTTGGTTGTTCGGCCCATGGAATTAAGCCTTAATACAGAACCACAGTCAAACTTGTACATATTGTGCACACACGGACTGAGCTAGCACAATGTATACATGTTTAAAAGCAAATTTATAGATTATAGGGATATTCTTTTCCCCCCACTAATACTAGTGGTATTGTTTACATACCAAATGATCTGGTGGAAAAATGTTAAATGTCATTATAAAATGACACGATTAGGAAGAATAAAATGAAACATTGCAGGGTAGGGTAGGTCTAATGTATGACCTTTTATTAATATACACCCAGCCTAGTCCTATAGTCCCCAAATGCTGAAATAAGGGTGGACTGGTTGCCTTCGCGCATAGATTAAAGTCAAGAATTATCATTATTGCACTGGAGCTAGCCATAGAGTCAAACAGTAATTCTAGTAGCCCACGAACACATTTAGTAGATAAATGCTTTTAGTCATTATTGTGTAGCTGCAGATTGAGCACAAATGACCCGGATCACAAGGCATTTTTCCAAATACCTGCCCCGTGATCAAAATCTGCTTTTGGTGTAGGGCCGAGGATCTGCCAGATACAGACCTGGGTTCGACCCTCAATCACAGAGGTGCCAATACAGATCCGTGATTGTTGAAGATCGTCCTCTGCACGAGCCATGCTTTAGTGCAAGACTTGCAGAAAGAAAGGCACAGCCCATGCAGGGAAGGAATTCCCATTCTTGAACCTCCCTCATGGCTTAATGCAATATGCTTCAGACACATAGCAAATCACATTAACTTCAAAACTGTGAAAGCGTGATGTTGCGCTGCCAGCACCATATCAAGAACGAATTTTTTGTACATACATCTGCTGCTGAATTTCATCCTTCATTGCCTGGTACGTCATGCTGATTCCCCTCTCTATGGTGCGCTGATATTTGAGGCTCATGCAGTGCTACACACGTCTGCTTCATTTAGTCCCCTCTTGATTCAAGTTGACACCATACAACATGTTGCCAGTGGAAAAGGACATTCTGCACCATGTCGGTCTTCAAGAAACTGTGGCGAGCAACCGACCGTTACCGCATTGACTGCATTGCCACTATCCATTACATGCATATCATACTGTTCATCCTGAGCTTCATCTAATCTCTGAGTGTTGTCCTGACCCTTGGAACTCTGTCATCTTCTTCCATGGCATTGTGAGTAATGGTATAATGGACTACTGATGTTAAAGGTGCAGGACCTTCATGGGCTGAAAGCAAACGATCTTCAAACCAAGACCAGGTTAGACTCAGGACATTCATGATGGATGTATCACCCCCCCCCTCTCTTTCTCTCTTATACTGATTGGAACCTTCCCCCCCCCCTCTCCTGGTATCGAAAAGGGAAAAAAACCTGACAGAACTCTCGGTAAATTACCCAGTGCATTGTTTTTAAGGTGGCATCCCCTTTCCAATACATGCCGTATTTCTTTCCGTAATGCTTCTTTGCTTATATTCCACACTGACCGGTGACAGAATGGAAAAGAATGAATATCCCCACTTCATTTCCCGCTAGGGTTAAACCCCAAATGGCTACAAGAAGGCTTTTCTCAGAGAAGTGTGTACTCTCCTAGTTGGTCAATAGCTGTCATTACCAGTGGCAAGCTTTTGTTAGGTTATCAGGAATGTCCTTTATCTAGACTTGGTGGCTCTCTCTTGAACTCAGACAAGCACAGGAATACTAGCTTACCTACTTGAGCTGGGGTAACGAATTCTGACTCACATATATTTCACAAACTTACCTTGAGAGAATTCATGTTGCACATTGTAATAAGATGGATTGTCAAGCATTTTATTTAGTGTTGTTACTGGCACCCTCTTCCACTCCATCACTCACAAGTGCTCATATACAAGAAATCCACACTTGCATACTTAAGGTTTTTTTAAATCCAATTTTAGTGCAGAGTGTATGTAAAAATATTAATGCAGATATGATAATCATAGTAACGATCGTATCATACATAAACATAATGTATAAATCTTAAAAGCAGGCATAGTGAAAAATCAATTTGTACCTAGTCCCAGCTAATAAACATATTAGCACCAAAAGTTTGCTATTCTATGAGGGTTCGGTAATTAGATGTCTGTAGTTGGAAAACCTATACTTCATTTATATTTTCCAGTTCTCAGCCTATCTATGGGCTACAGCTCTATTGTGTCTATGCGGCCCAGTTCTGTTATCCCGTTATGACCTTGGCACAATTACACGGAAAAGTGCGCTGCGTCTCCTGGAATACCAGGCATCTCTCTCTTCAATAGAGAGAGGTGGGCAATCATTTTTATAACATTTCCGAACATTATTATGAGAAAACTGCTCCTGTGATGCATCATCTAAGGGGGGAACATGAATAGATGAACTAGAGGCAAACTATCAAAATACACAATACATGTAGCATATATTGTTATCCGGTAATGAGCAAAAATGCATATGCGAACAAAAAGTGACATTTAGGGGTATAGGCTGAAATGAGCAACTTAACAATATGAGAAGCTGTTAATAAGCATTTAGACAAAACACATGGATAATTCATCTCTTCGCACTCGACTATACCAAGTGTGTAACTCCAAACTTCCAGGCGGTAGATGCATCCAGAGGAAAGGAAGGCTTGTGGTGTAGACAGAGTGTTGGCACCGCTTAGAGAGTCACTTCATTTGTTGCCTGAATATACTAGGCAGTATGCTTGAGTTCCATCAAGTAAACTACATGTATGATGATGCTGCAGGACTCTCACAAGGTTTCCAAGTGGTGGCAGACATTTCAGTTCAAAGCATATAATATAAGATCCTCATGGTTCAACGCAACCTTGCTAGGCAATCAAGTTACATTGAAAATTGTTTTCTGATCATCTTTGGAACATCCAAAGTTTGAACTGGATTCAGAGATGTATTCTTAAAAATAAATTGCTATTATGGGTTTAAACGCTATTACTAAGTAAAACTTCAAGAGCTATCCTTGAAGGATTATGAACCGTATGTTTGCATTACTTGAAGTTCAAATGGAGGAAGAGGAAGAATCCTTATCCCTTCAAAGCATGGGTACTCATAGTACGGCCCGCTGGCCGGCAGCGGCCCGGCAAGCCTTCCCTGGTGGCCCGCGGACCATGAGACATCATACCCCTGTTTTAAAAGAACATTTTCAGAGTGTCTGCAAACACTGCGGTTGCAGAGACACTCGGAGAGACTCTGCTGCTCTGTGGTGCCGGGCGATTCATTCCAAGAGGCCAGAGTGGGGCTGCAGGGGCGCTAAGAGGTGAACAAAGCCCCATTTACATACAAATGGTATTTTTAAAGACCTGTGAAGTGCTCGTGTGGGGCTGTGTGTCTGTGCACGCTGGGGAAGATGGCTGGGGAAGCTGTCTCAGCCCGGTGACAAACAGGCAGAGTGAGATGACAGAGGGTGACAGAGGGAGGTAGAGGGACAGAGATATAGGGAGGGAAAGAGAGACCTAGAAATGGAGACAGAGAAAGAGAGACAGAGGGAGGAGGGAGACAGAGGGAGGGAGACGGAGTGAGGGAGACGGAGGGAGGGAGATGGAGGGAGGGAGTGAGGGAAGGGAGTGAGGGAGGCGGTGAGGGAAGGGGAGTGAGGGAAGGGAATGAGGGAAGGGAAGGGAGTGAGGGGAGGGAGGGAGTGAGGGAAGGGGAGTGAGGAATAGGGAGGGAAGGAGCGAGGGAAGGGGAGTGAGGAAAGGGAGTGAGGGAAGGGGGAGAGGGAAGGGAGTGAGGGAAGGGGAGGGAGGAAAGGGGGTGAGGGAGTTAGAAAAAGGGAGAAAAGGAGTGAGGGAAGGAGCAAGGGAAGGGGAGTGAGGGTAGGAGCGAGGGAAGGGGAGTGAGGGAAGGGGAGTGAGGGAAGGGGAGAGAGGGAAGGGGGTGAGGGAAGGGTGTGAGGGAAGGGGAGGGAGTGAGGGAGGGAGTGAGGGAAGGGGGTGAGGGAGCGAGGGAAGGAGAGTGAGGGAAGGGGAGTGAGGGAAGGGAGTGAGGGAAGGGAGTAAGGGAGTAAGGGAAGGGGTGAGGGAAGGGGAGGGAGGGAGTGAGGGAGGGAGTGAGGGAAGGGGGTGAGGGAGTGAGGGAAGGGGAGTGAGGGAGGGAGTGAGGGAAAAGGGGTGAGGGAAGGGGAGTGAGGGAAGGGGAGTGAGGGAAGGGGAGTGAGGGAAGGGGAGTGAGGGAAGGGGAGTGAGCGAAGGGGAGTGAGCGAAGGGGAGTGAGGGAAGGGGAGTTTGGGAGGGAGTGAGGGAAGGGGAGTGAGGGAAGGGGAGTGAGGGAGGGAGTGAGGGAAGGGGAGGGAGGGAGTGAGGGAAGGGGAGTGAAGGAGGGAGTGAGGGGAGTGAGGGTGAGGGAAGGGGAGTGAGGGAGGGAGAGGGGGAAGAGGGGAAGGGGAGTGAGGGAGAGGGAAGGAGAGTGAGGGAGGAAAGGAGGGAGGGAGAGGAAAGGAGAGGGAGGGAGAAGAAAGGAGAGGGAGGGAGGGGGAGCAAAGGAGAGGGAAGGAGAGAGGGAGAGGGAGTGAGACAGTCAGAGTGAGTGAGACAGAGGGAGAGAGGGAGATAGAGGGATGGAGGCAGATATATATATATATATATATCTATATCTATATCTATATATATATATATATATATATATATATATATATATATATATATATATATATATATATATATATATATATATATATAGATATAGATATAGATATATTTATATATATATATACACACACCGGGTCTGGTAGCTCAGTGGACGAAGTTGTCCGCTGCAGGGACCTGTGTTAAACCTCATAGTCACAGTTTTTTGTTTGTTGCCCTAGCCCCCCCCCCTCCCCCACTGACCCCGCCCCCACCGGTGCGGCCCTCGGACACAAACCACACTGTAAATTTGGCCCCTGAGAGAAAGTTTGTGAGTACCCATGCTTCAAAGCCTTTGACATTGATACACTTATTGTATGAAGGTACCAATATAGGTTGGGTAAGCGATTGCTTGTTTTCAGGTGAACTTTATAATTGCAATATATGGTTGTTATTTTACATAAACCATCACCATTAAAACATTTAGAGTCAGACAGCAGACAGACAGGTAGCTGCTTGCAGTGGAAGAAGCTGTAACGCTCCGAAAACTCATAGTTTAATCAAAAATAGTGGAAACACATAGATATTTTGAAAATATATCATATAGTATAGTAGAGATAAGATTCTGTAGCAAGGTGTATAAACATTAAAACTCTCTTCTTGTTTTTAGGTATAAGTGCTCATCCAGTTGATGGGGGTGAATGTCAAGTCAGACTGGTGCTATCCAGTGCCTCTGTTCTGTCTCACAACACTTTCCCTGGGTCTGCTGCTAACCAACATATTGCTCTGTGTATAATTTGTAGTGGATTCGGAAAGATGTGGAAAGTGGTTAGCATCCCTCGGATCTGCACTACACAGTCAGTATTTTCTGACAATATCAGAGGTAACGCTTCCAGCAATATGCTACTGTGAAAGCCATAGCATCTTCCAATCTGCCATGTCATTTGTGGTGAAGTTCCATAATTTCTATATCATAGTTAGAATTGCTTGTTGGTGTCTGATCTTCCAGGAGTAGATTATAATACCTTACTCTGTGCCACCATGCATCTAAATTGTGGCAGAGCCATCTAATGTGGCACCCAAGGCAAATTTCTTGAGGGTGCTCTGACTTTGGTCTGAATGATTTAGCAGTTTCTTCTGAGGCCGAATCAAAAGTGCATGAAGGAGCAGCTCATCTGTAGCGTAGTGAGATATCTAAACAAGAGCTACACGTCTGTGTTCATGGCCGCTAACTTGTCCACATGTGTGGCTCACTTGGCTCCTTTCATGTGAAGCTTTGTTTACCCAGTCAGTCATGGATGACGTGCTACATGTTAATGTATCTTTACTTACTTTTTCCCGGTAACATGTTCATTGTGTGACAATGTGCGTGCTACATGAACTGAATGTTGCACTGCAGTGACTCCTCACCCATGTAGTGAAAGCGACTTGCTGATGGTTCCTTGTGGGCTGTCTGTGCATGCCTGTGATGGGATTAACTTGCTTATTTAATGTTTCAATGTGTGCCAAGGAGGCGCTGCTCGTCAGGCTTCATTTCGGTAGCTTTCATTTGGCTTCTGATCATTAACTGCTCTCTTTTCTATTTTGTTGTTTGTTGTATTTCCTTCCTGACCGGATGTGGTCATGTTTGTTTGTGATGCCTATTTGTGCTGCTGTACTGCCGGGCATGATGTTTGGAAATATATTTTGACAAATGGCCTTATTTTTGCGAAGTTTGTGTGTATTCGTATAGATTTTTGGAAACGTAATATTATTTTGAGCTTTCAAAGAGTATCTTCAAAATTGATACCTGCTCTCAAGCGTAACTGTGCTCTGCTCTTCGACCCTATAGAATATTCTCAACTATTCCCATTTACATGTTTGTCAATCAACCTTCTGCAGCAATGGAGCAAAGCAGTAGCTGCCCTCCAATTTACATATATTTAATCAGTTTTGACACGAGTAGAAAAAGACTGTTCTCAATACACTTTTCATTTTAAAAGACTATTTTTACAAGTGAGGTTCTCTCCACAGATCCAAACAGTAAACATAAAACTATACATTCTCTGTGTTCACCTGCAGTAAATGACCACATACTATATTAATTTGTTTTCCCTCTTCCTGTTTTGAATTTATTTGAAACTGATGTTCTCTGCAGCATTGCATTTTATGTGATGAATCACACAAAAGTTGTCAAAGATATCATCTGTTGTTTCATCGAAAACAAAAATCTATGCCGTAGAGTGTGCTGGTTACTTTTAAAATGTCAAGATGACAGAAAAGGCCTTTCTGGAGGTACTACTCTCCAGCCGCTTCAGTGATGACAGAATAGTCCCAGGATGGACTTTCTATCCAGATGGAATCATCAGATGGCATGGCTATCCATCAAGTCCAAACTGCCCCTCAGTGTCTGTACAGCTTCTTTTCTGTTACCATCATGATAGTCGTAAGAATCCGTCATTTAATGTGCGGGAAGCAAAGGAAGGAAGCCGAGGCATGCATCAACCTGCCATAAATAATATTTAATGACAGCAGCTTTATGGAGTCTCTTCTACTACGGAGATTAGATTAGACTTCTATTGGACATGAGCAACAAGGACACTGATGATCATCCCTCCACAATGTAGCAACGCTGTATCAATTGTTACCAATGCATCCAACTTCAGTTCTTTTATTTCCGCAGTCATCAAATCATAACACTCATTCTGGAGATTTGAGATCTGAATTTTACGTCATTTATTGTTATTAGCAGCTCAATTTTGATTTTCAGTTGCATTATTCGTTTGGGAAGGATAGGTTTATTATTTCTTTCATTTCTTTCATTTAAAGTACATTTTATACAAATCACTTGCTTAGCTAATACAGCCCTGATGAAATTGCAAGGAAATATGCAGAACCACATTTTTTGAGGTGACTACCTTAGAGTTAAATAGACAGGCTATGCTAGTTCACCTGGATTAGATAAATTGTGTTTGTACTGGGGCACAAAGGATTGGGTTTTGGGGAACTACAGACCCCAGAGTGCCTTGCTAGAGGAGGGAGTGGAGGAGGCAGGACCCTCTTCGTCATCAACACTCAAAGCGTGGACCATTCTCTCGCTGCAATGGACACAAATGACCAGATTTTGGGGGACTACATACCCCGCCGTGTCTTGCTGGAGGAGGGAGAGGAGGAGGCGGTCTCCTCTTCCTCATCAGATGTTAAAGGTGGATCATTTCTCTGCTGCGTGGGATGGACTCGGGCAATGCCTGGGTAATATCCAGGCCAAGGACAGGCCCGTCTTTGCCAGTCATCATCTGCGGGAGGCTAGCTTCCTTCATTGTTTTCCGCTTCTCCTCGATCTTCCAACTCTGAACTCTAATCCAGTAAGACTGGCCTGGGAATTGTGCTTTACCGAGTTTACAAATACTCTCCTGTCACTGAGGTTTAAACTGTTGTTTTTTCTTATATTTTTCATAGTACATGATATTAAAATTAAGGGCAAGCATACTTTGAGGCTTTCTAAATCTAAAAAAAAGAACTCCACCGTGGATGGATTCATTCAGCATGCTGTGGGAGTTATAGACAAAGAGATACAACTTGCTGAAAGATGTCTTTCACAGTAGCAAGCTTGAACAGATATTATGCTTTGGACCAAGTGATCTGCATGACTTAGCAGGAGGAGCCCAACGTTGTTGCTCGGAATGAGCTTTCTTCAAGAGCTCCATTTCTTTAAATTGTCTCTTGTCACCTGTAGCTGTCTTGCATCCTACTGCTAGTTCACCCCCTGCTAAATGGAAATAAACGAGGGAAACAGACAAGCATGATTGAGGTCGTTATGGATTAAACCGCAATACAATCCCATGACCCTCCCTTGACGGCCAATAATGTCAGGGAATGATTTACCCAGTTGTGTGACAGATTCAGAACTTCTGTTTGATTGCCTCCTCACGCTATTTGATCGGGTAGAGGTTACTTAAAGCAAATTTACAGAGCTGTAGGGGCATTGCTAATATTGATTTTTTTGGGAAGAATTTATGTGTAATTTAGTAATTTTTTTTATTGTTTTTTTAATGTTCCAGAACATTAATACAAGCAGTAAAAGATAGAACATATACAAAGAACAAAAAAGCCTCAGTCATGTCTAAAAAATCTGCACCACATACTGTTCCTCATGTACATCAGCCAAGTTTTATACAGTATACATTTCCCCATTGTATCATACAATCACGTAGGTGCGCACATCATTGCCTGTACCTTATTACAGATAGCCTGCTTTGGCTCCCCGTAGTAATATCATACATATGGATCCACCACCCCAGTGGCAGCATTCTCCAAGGATCCTAGACAGTGTCATTCTGGATTGTCCCGTTCGGGTGTATCTGGGTCGGGCAGCTGCGCCGTCAAATAGTTTCGCAAGGGACCACATATATCTCTTGGCCTAGAAGTAAGAGGCATCAACTCAGCATAGGCTGACAACTGATCCTGACAATACACAAGATCCTGCAACCAGTCCTTAAATTTAGGAGCTCTACCTCTACCCCATTTACAAGCTTTTTTACACTTGGCCAGTAGTAGTCACAATGACGCATATTTCCTATACACCACCTCGATGTCTGCTGTGTAGCCCAGCACCGCCACCAATGGTGTATTTGGGATAGGGGCACCTATCATCTGCCCCAAAGCCTCCAGCACTTTTATCCAGTATTGCTGAACAGCCTTGCATTCCCAGGCCAGATGCAAGAATCCCACTCCCCCTGCCGCATCTATCACAGCAATCAGTGTCCCGAAGGTGGAAGCGATGTAATGTGGTTGGGGTGTAATATATTCTATGCAAATATTTGAAGTTAATGATGCGTAATCTGCTACTTGCCGATACACTTCCTGTTTGCTGACAGCAATATAATCACTGATCATCACTTATAGGGGACTCCAAGTCAGCCTCCCACCGAGCCCTTGAGCTCCGACTTCCATCAGGGCTGTTTGCCTGGGTGGAGCGATACAACGTGTGACGACATGCGTAGGTGTGGTGCTTTGTAATAATTGATGGAGTGGGGGCATGATCTCAGCCTCAGCAGGGAAATCTGCCATGGCAGTCCTTACATCTTGTCGGAAGCGAACATACAGACAGAGATCAGTAGGGGTTGGCTGGCGTCCTCCAAAGATTTTCTTCCGTGTGTAGAAGTTGCCATGGTCATACAAGATCTCCCCATGTCAATTTCCCAGCTCTGCACAACATTTGTTTACATCCCCCCTTGTGAGTAACTGGTAGATTAGGATGATGCATCGTGCTTAGTTTGGCGGAGTGTAGCATTAGCACCTGGATGCGCTTTGCAAGATTATGCCACGCTTTGTTTGTGCAGTCTACTGTCGTTGGGCTCGCACCTCCATAACGCCTGGAAGAGGAGCCTAAACATGCTGTGATCGGGACGGGGCCATGTATCCCTGCTCCACCGCCATGAAGGGCATGTAAGGTGGCAGGTTTAACCAATATGCTGAAAAATGAGCCTGGGTGCATTGGAAATAGAGCTCCAGATCTGGTGCCTCAAACCCTCCCCTATTGAATGGCTGAGTCAAAAGTTCCCACTTCACCCATGGCTGTTTACCTCCCCATGCTAAACTGCTCAATCGAGCCCTAAACGTTTTGAAAAAGTGTTTGCTAGGTGGTGGGGCGATGAGGTCCTCTCAGGACACAAGAGAACTTCATCCTCTGAGCAGCAGTGCACCAGAAGCCGCGTTTGCAGCGTGGTGTAAAAAGGGGCGTGGCCTCGGAACTCAGTGGGCTAGTTGGCCTCCAGGGACCCTCAGGATTCAAGGGAACATAATCCCTTAACTTATAATGTGCCCGGGGGTGCGTTTGCACAATAGTGCAGGGAGGGGGCGGGCCTGATATACAAATTTAGCAATCCTGCTGTGTGGGACTTACTGGTGGTAATAGGAAGGTTGGTTGGCCCCCAAGGTTGACATTGGGGCTAACTATCCCTCCTGTTAACTCTACTAAATCCCACACAGTGGGATTCCTAAAAGGTGTTTTGTAGGCCACGCTCACCTTTCACCACCACTCTGCAAAAGCAACTGCTATGTTATAGTTAGAAATTAGCAACATTTAAAAAACATTTGACATTCACAAAAAAACTATAGCTTTTAGGGAAATTATAGATAGACATTAGCATTTAAAAAGCCTTAGAAATTCACTGAAAAACCATCGGTTTCAGGCACGTTATAGTTAGAAATTAGCATTGAAAAAACCTTAGAAATTCACTGGAAAAAACCATAGGTTTCAGGGACGTTATAGTTAGTTGGACATTTCACTCATACAAAGCCAGAGAATTTTGGCCGTTATATTTAGTAGAGCTAACTATAACTCACGCCCCTGCAATGCAATGCTGATGACGTCACATATTACATAATTCAAGACATATACAGTGCCAACACTGATGACATCACTGATGACATCTCAAATGACATCACTGATGACATCATCCATGTAATAATTTGATGCACCTCCTCATACCCTAATATAACCTTTGATACACCCACTCTAAAATTCAGGCTACCATTTACGAAAACATAGATGTAATATGTGACATCATCAGCAGTGGATTGCGGGTGCGCGAAATATAGTTAGTCCAACTAACTATATAGGAGCAATTTCAATGGTTTTGTATGAGTGAAATGTCCAGCTAACTATAACACCCCTAAAACGTATAGTTTATTGAGTGAATTTCAAAGGTTTTGTAAATGCTAATTCCTAACTATATAAGGCCTGAAACCTATGGTTTTTTCAATGAATATATATATACATGTTGCTATATGTAATGCATATTTAAATAACGAAGCAAACCACATTCACTGGATGATGTCATCAGTGATGTCATCAGTGATGTCATTTGAGATGTCATCAGTGATGTCACTGTCCATGTCATGAATGATGTAATATGTGACATCATCAGCAGTGGATTGCGGGTGCGTGAAATATAGTTAGTCCAACTAACTATATAGGAGCAATTTCAATGGTTTTGTATGAGTGAAATGTCCAGCTAACTATAACACCCCTAAAACTTATAGTTTATTGAGTGAATTTGAAAGGTTTTTTAAATGCTAATTCCTAACTATTTAAGGCCTGAAACTAATAGTTTTTTCATTGAATTTCAAAGGTTTTTTATATGCTAATTCCTAACTATAACATGTGTGAAACTTATGGGTTTTTTTCAGTGAATTTCTAAGGTTTTTTAAATGCTAATTCCTAACTATAACAAGGCTAAAACCTATGGTTTTTTCAGTGTAACTGCAAGGTTTTTAAAAACGAATTCCTAACTATAAGATACCTAAAACCTAAGTTTTTTTCAGTGAATATATATATATATATATATATATATATATATATATATATATATATATATATATATATATATATATATATTCACTGAAAAAACCATAGGTTATAGACCATATATAGTTAGGAATTAGCATTTAAAAAACCTTATTTTACTCACACAAAACCATTGAAATTCCATATATAGTTAGTTGCACTAACTATATATCGCGCACCCGCAATCCACTGCTGATGATGTCACATATTACATCATTCATGACATGGTCAGTGACATCACTGATGACATCACTGATGACATCTCAAATGACATCACTGATGACATCACTGATGACATCATCCAGTGACTGTGTGTTTCTGTAAAGTTTAAATATGTTTTACATATTGAAGAATGAGTAGATGTATAAGTGTCTGGACGAAGGATTTAGTAGGTGCATGACTGAATGTATGAGTGAGTGATTAAATGTGTCTCACTGAGTGCATGGGTTAGTGACTAAACTGTCTTAATTTGTGCATCATTATGTCTGTTGTTCTGTAAACTGCTGCTTGTGTTGATCAGTAGCTATATGATTAACTATATGGGTTATTGATTGATTATCCAAGTATTTGTATGGGAGACTGAGTGTGTGTGTGGCTGGCTGGGAGGTGTGTGACTCTGTGCAGATCAATGTGTACTTGTATCAATGATTGTATAAGAAAGTAAGTATGTGTTAGTATATGTTTGAAAATGTAAGGTGCTCTATGTTTAACTGTATAGACAAGAAAATGGAAGTGTGATTGATTCTTTACAGGACTGACTAGGTGTGTGAGTAACTCCATGGATGAGTGGCAGAGTGTGAGTGTCTGTATAGGTGTATGAGTGCATATGATAGTGTTGTAAAGATGAGTGATTGTATGTATGAATGATTGTATGGGTGAATGAGTGAATGTGTGTGTAGACGTAGGAATCAGTGAGTGCGTATGTAGTAACTAGTATTGGTGTGTCAATGGTTTCAAAAATTATACTCTGTATTTAACACTGCGTGAAACAGAGGTTATATTAAAATGTGAGGAGATGCATTGTATTGTCACATGAATGATATCATCAGTGATGTGGTCATTGATGTCAAATGAGATGTCATCAGTGATGTCATCAGTGATGTCATTTGAGATGTCATCAGTGATGTCATCAGTGATGTCACTGACCATGTCATGAATGATGTAATATGTGACATCATCAGCAGTGGATTGCGGGTGCGCGATATATAGTTAGTGCAACTAACTATATATGGAATTTCAATGGTTTTGTGTGAGTAAAATAAGGTTTTTTAAATGCTAATTCCTAACTATATATGGTCTATAACCTATGGTTTTTTCAGTGAATTTTCAAGGTTTTGTAAATGCTAATGCCTAACTATATATGGTCTATAACCTATGGTTTTTTCAGTGAATTTCAATGGTTTTTTAATAGCAAATATCATAAGCTGTCGAATGTCAAGTACGTGGTAAGTGAAAACATTTTCGTGTTTATGCACACTGATCTGCTGTGAATGGTGCCCCCCCCCCTCATTTCTATTAGGAGTACTCTCTCTTTGCAGATAGTGAAAGGTAGTTAACGCAGGCCTTTGCCCCCGTTGTAATCCGTCGTGCCTGCTTCTCTCTCCATTTGATTGATTGTTATCCAAGTATTTACTATTTTAGAATTAGTTCTCTTTGGTTCATTCTCTATTTACAAACAAACACAGAGTCGCAATACTCTGTTTAGTCTTTGCAGATAACGAAAAATCGTGTAAAAAAAAAGAAAAAGAATCGAGTAAAATCAGTAGGCCACTAATGGGATCTCTTTTTGACCTCGCTAAAATAGAAACATTAGGAACAACCCCTCATAACAAATACAAAACTAGTGAGATGAACTGAACTCCACACAATGATGGCTGCAAAACAGCTCGGCTCCGCCACCCACCCCGCCCAAAATAACGATAAAGAGCGGCTGCCATGATTGGTTGCGGAATGGCCACAACGGAGCTACGAAATGGTGGTGCTCTCATGCTAACCCCAGCTTCAGTCTGAAACATCCAGAAACACTGTAGACTACCAATTCGATCAGTTCCGGTAGCGCCCCAATGTAACCCGGTAGACAAGAACTAGCCCTCCCCTCTTTGACTGATGGTTCTTGTTGCCTGTCCCTTCTGTTGTCATTTAACAGAACTATTTAGCCTGCTGAAAGGGGTTGTGTTTCGACCGCTGGTTGGTGGAGACATTTTGACTATATTCTGGACCTGCGTTGTCGCGTAATGCGTCATATGACGCGCCGCGTTAGCGCATCCGGAAGTCATCCGGGGCGCGCAGCGCGTAACGTAAGCATAACAAGTCATGTGACTTGTTAATAAAACTTTTCATTGGTTCATTTTACTTTTCTTATTCTAATGATGAAAGCCTTGGTCATATCACCTAAAAATTACGCTTTTAATTACTTCCGAACATTATTTTTTCTTAAATATATGTTATAATGTTCCAGGCTAATGTACTTTCCCGGAAATTTTACAACTGTCCTGCAAGTAAAATATATTCTTTTTTCGAGAAAAAGAGCGTTTCTTCGTCCCATGACGGAGCCGTTGAGCAAAAGAGGGTCGACCTGCTGTCTTAGTCGCCGATACGCCTGAATATGAGATTCTTATCGATCACTTTATGTTGCAGGAATAGAAAACACAACAGCCCTTGACCATTTATCTTTACTGCGTTCCTTCGTATTATACCTTTTACCCTTCATGTAATTGGTCTGCTTTATTTCACTTGCCTTTTAATGATTCTAAAACAGTGACTATTATTAAAAACTTTACCAATGTATATACTACTACCATGTTTTCTTTTAAAAACCTTTATTGTGAAAATTTCATTATACAAATACGAGCCTATAACCACGTGGGCCTGCCACGGAGCAAACTGTAATCGTATATGATGAATAGACATTTACACTGTAGAGGAACGTAACGGGCGGGCCATTAGGTTGCAAGAACTAAGGTGTGTAACAGTTACGGAATCGGTGGACGTACATTTTATAATTAAAATACGACAGGGCCAGTTACAATAAAATTATCTAGATATACATTTGCGGGCAAGTACCATGGGTGACGTTAATTCGAATTTTCAACAGTACAGTAATCAATAACACATCAGAACTTAATATCAATAGGGATGTCGAAATATTCAATCAATTCTCGTCCCCGCCCGCCATGTGCTTCAAAACTGCATACGTATCTCGTGATTTCAAGGTTCTGCAACCAGTACACAACAAGGAGTTACGAGTCCCATTTATTCCGGCGCCATTTTGGGCGAGGACGGGCAGGTCCAGGATATAGTCAAAATGTCTCTACCAACCATCGACTATGATGATGTTCATATGCTGTATTTATTAGAGTAACACTCATCTGTCCACATGAAATTAATTTACCACAATCTAAACATGTCATTTTAATCTTTCCAAAGTTCTTCTAAATATTTGGGACCGTTTCCCTTGCCTCTGAAGCTCTCAGTGCCACTTCTTTGATGAATGTACTAGCAGGTCAGGGGTTCTCCTCCAAATCTCTCTTTTATGCAGCACTATAATTAATTGGTGCCACCTCTCCATATGACGATGCATGGTATAGTTACCACAACTATATTTTTTTTCGGTTCCTCTGGAGAGTTCATCGTGGCAGATGAAGCGTGTAACGTACCGGGCATTTACCTTTTTTTGCATGTACAGGAAAGGAAAAAAAAATCGAGCGTCCGAGTTCTAAGGTGTCCCAGGGCCATTTTAGTGGACCAGGCCCAAATCCAAAGAACAGGCCGCCATTTTGAGAGTCCTCTTGCAGCCGCCTGTCGCTATAGCATCAAGAGCAGCCGAAACTCAGCTGAATGGCAACTGAAACGGTAAATGGGCGCCCCACTACATTTCAGCATTGTAGGATGACCACACCAGTACAGCAACTTGCTAGACATCACCTCGGTGCCATCCGGATCTCGGCGCCCAACTGCAGATGAAGTGCCTCTCAACTATGAAACCACCACGGTGACATCCGGATCTTGGCGCGTTGTGCTGCCTTCGGCCTATTCGCACATCGGTCCGCTACTGACGCCATCTCACAGGCTAATGGGGTGACCCACGCCGAGTTTCAGCATTGTAGGATGACCACACCAACTTGCTAGACATCACCTCGGTGCCATCCGAATCTTGGCATCTCAACGCCTAGTGGTATCTTCCATACAGAAAATATTGTTACGCTGCCTTTCGCCCCATTCGCACATCAGTCCGCAACTTAGACATCACCTCGGTGCCATCCGGATCTTGGCATCTCAGCGCCTTGTGGTGTCAGTCAGAAAATATTGTTGCGCTGCCTTTGGCCCCATTCGCACATCAGTCCGCTACTGACACCATCTCACAGGCCAATAGGGCGCCCCACGCCGACTTTTACCATTGTACGATGGCCACACCAGTGGCACAACTTGCTAGACATCACCTCGGTGCCATCCGAATCTTGGCATCTCAACGCCTAGTGGTATCTTCCATACAGAAAATCTTGTTACGCTACCTTTGGCCCCATTCGCACATCGGTCCGCAACTTAGACATCACCTCGGTGCCATCCGGATCTTGGCATCTCAGCGCCTTGTGGTGTCTTCTACTCCGAAAATATAGTAGAAAATATTGTTGCGCTGCCTTTGGCCCCATTCACACATCAGTCCGCTACTGACACCATCTCACAGGCCAACAGGGCGCCCCACGCCGACTTTTACCATTGTACGATGGCCACACCAGTGCTAGACACCACCTCGGTGCCATCCGGATCTTGGCATCTCAGCGCCTTGTGGTGTCTTCAAATCAGAAAATATTGTTGCGCTGCCTTTGGCCCCATTCGCACATCGGTCCGCTACTGACGCCATCTCACAGGCCAACGGGGCGCCCCACGCCGACTTTCAGCATTGTAGGATGGCCACACCAGTGCACCTTACTAGACACCACCTCGTTGCCATCCGGATCTTGGAATCTCAGCGCCTTGTGGTGTCTTCTATTCAGAAAATATTGTTGCGCTGCCTTTGGCCCCATTCGCACATCGGTCCGCTACTGACGCCATCTCACAGGCCAACGGGGCGCCCCACGCCGACTTTCAACATTGTAGGATGGCCACAGAAGTGCGACAACTTACTAGACACCACCTCGGTGCCATCCGGATCTTGGCGCGTTGTGCTGCCTTCGGCCTATTCGCACATCGGTCCGCTACTGACGCAAACTCACAGGCCAACGGGGCGCCCCACGCCGACTTTCAGCATTGTAGGATGGCCACACCAGTGCGGCAACTTGCTACACACCACCTCGGTGCCATCCGGATCTTGGCATCTCAGCGCCTAGTGGTGTCTTCTATTCCGAAAATATTGTTGCGCTGCCTTCGGCCCCATTCACACATCGGTCCGCTACTGACGCCATCTCACAGGCCAACGGGGCACCCCACGCCGACTTTCAGCATTGTAGGATGGCCACACCAGTGCGGCAACTTACTAGACACCACCTCGGCGCCATCCGGATCTTGGCGCGTTGTGCTGCCTTCGGCCTATTCGCACATCGGTCCGCTACTGACGCAAACTCACAGGCCAACGGGGCGCCCCACGCCGACTTTCAGCATTGTTGGATGGCCACACCAGTGCGGCAACTTACTAGACACCACCTCGGTGCCATCCGGATCTTGGCGCGTTGTGCTGCCTTCGGCCTATTCGCACATCGGTCCGCTACTGACGCAAACTCACAGGCCAACGGGGCGCCCCACGCCGACTTTCAGCATTGTAGGATGGCCACACCAGTGCTGCAATTTGCTGGACACCACCTCGGTGCCATCCGGATCTTGGCGCGTTGTATTGCCTTCGGCCTATTCGCACATCGGTCCGCTACTGACGCCGCCTCACGTGCCAACGTATTTTCTCCGCATTTTACACCCTATGCCGCATAACAGGTCATGTGACTTGTTTATAAAACTTTTCATTGGTTCATTTTACTTTTGGTTTCCTAATGATGGAAGGCTTGATCATGTGACCTAAAAACAACACTTTTCATTGGATGAAAACTTTTTTTTTTTCCCAAACGATGAAAGCCGCACCTTGTTTCTGGATGTTTCAGACTGAAGCTGGCGTCAGCATGAGAGCACCACCATCTCGTAGCTCAGTCGTGGTCATTCCGCGAGCAATCATGGCAGCCGCTCCCCACCAGAAGCCTGCAGGAGTCGGAGCCCCCAAAACTTTTGATGAATTCTCAAGGCGGAGGGGACGCTTTCGAGAATGGGGTCCAAGACCTAGCAGACAAGCGTCCGATTTCCAAGGTGTCCCAGGGCCATTTCAGTGGACCAGGCCCAAAAAGGAAACAGCCTGCCGCCATTTTGAGAGTCCTGTGACAGCCGCCTATCGCTGCACCGCAAGAGTGGGCGCAACTCAGCTGAATTGCGGCATTTGACACAGTGGACCAAAAACGGACGGAATGGCAACTGAAACGGTAAAGGGGCGCCCCACTACAACAGATGACACTCCACCTGGAGAGGCCCGTTCACGCCGGCTCCCCCGGGGCGCCCCACGCCGTTATTCGGAGCAGCATTGTAGGATACCAAAACCAGTGCGGCAACTTACTGGACATCACCTTGGTGCCATCGTTCTGCTGCCTTGGAACTATTCGCGCAACAGTTTGCTACTGATGACCCACCCCCCGCGACGCCCCATGCCGTTATTTGCTGGGTGGCAACTTACTAGACATCACTTTCGTGTCATCTAGATTTCGGCGCGTTCTGCTGCCTTGGAACTATTCGCACAACAGTTTGCTACTGATGACCCACCCCCCGCGACGCCCCACGCCGGAAATCTGGACGTTGTGCTGCGTTGGGACTATTTGCACAGCCGACCGCTACTTCGTTGTTTTTCCCTATAAATGTTTATATGTTATTAGTATTTTTGTTTTCTTGTATATATTTATAAATTATTAAAGTTTTATAATCTTACTACTTTGTCGGAGTGCTATATATATTTAATGTGACACATAATTGTAAAAACTTTGATGTACAAAGAGTCATCCCTGGAATCTTCCGCTTCAGGCTCGGTCCCCTCCCCAATCACAATACAGGATGGTTTTCAGATAATAGCAACGCTTCTGCTGTGACGGATCTCATCGAGTGTGGGCCTTGATCTACTATAACTCCTTTGAAGAGGGGTGATTCTTTACAGCTGTGGCCATAAACTACATCTGCAGGGCTAGCTGATACCCTAGGACCAGCCTGGACAATCGGACACAGAGGAAAAGGAGTGTCAGAGGGTGCGGTAGTGAATAGGGCGAAAGGGAAGTGTCGGGCGGGCACAGGGTGTGATTCTCAGGGAAGAGCAGCGCAGATGGGGGGAGGTTTATTACCCATGCATAAGACAGAGAGCGGGGATGACCACTGCCTGGGGGAGATGCTTGCGAGGGTGGGGAGCCATGCTAAGGATCGACAGCGTGCACAGAGTGGGTCTGGTCAAGGCATCTAAAATGGCTGCCGTGCACGACAAAAGTGTGGCATTTGAAAAAAGACAAGAAGGCGCAGACAATGTTTTTCAACACTTCCTGATTTCCTTCGAATCGAACGTTAACAGACGTTGGGGCATATTACCAAAGTTAAGCGATATTTATCCCTAACGATGCTTAGCAACGATTTTTTTACCGTCAGAAATTATCGCAGATAAACCTTGCTATTATCAAGGTTTATCGGAAATACGATAAAAAACGACCGCAATGCATTAATATCGCTGAAAACTCAGCAATATTCATGCATTACCGAGCTAATGCTCTTAGCCATGTTATCCACCTCCCATTGGATAACATGGCTAAGAACTGCTCAGGGCAGGTGGTAGCTTTTGGAGATATTCGCGCTTATCTCGAATATTTCCAAAAGTTGATAATAGGAGATAGCGATGTTAGCGACTGTTTCCAGTCGCTAACATCTTGGCATGCCCACTTTGCATGTCATTAGTGATAAATATCACTCACATGCAAAGTGGGGCCCAAGATGGTCGCTATCTTCTACTAGCCGTCGCTAACTGGTGTTAGCAACAGCTAGGTAATACACATATAATTTTATCTCCGCGAAGCGGAGCGCTGTTACAGATATATATCTTGTTTTTGAACGTTAATTTCTCAAAATGCACTGAAGCACATATATTGAGACCTAGCAAAGGCACATCGGGCTACCAGTCCCTACAATTTTGCCAAGTTTCGTGCAAATCCATTCAGCTGTTCGATCCTACCGAGAGACAAGATGGCGGCCGCTACGGACTGTTTGGAATGTTTACAGACACCGGAGAGCCAATCAGCTTCGCTTCGCAAAGCTCCGTAACGCGAAAAGTACGCGAAGCGGTGCGGTGTTACAGATATATATCTTTTTTTGAACGTTAATTTCTCAAAATCCACTGGAGCACATATATTGAGATCTAGCAAAGGCACATCGGGCTACCAGTCCCTACAATTTTGCCAAGTTTCGTGCAAATCCATTCAGCTGTTCGATTATTATAATTTTTTTTTTTTTGCCCCGCGGGGCCCTTTTAAAACCTCCACATCAAACCTAGGGGGTCAGCGACAATCTACTATGCCCCCTTATGGTCATTTGCCCCTTCGCTTTGGCCTCCTCTTGTCTCTCGATCCTACCGAGAGACAAGATGGCGGCCGCTACGGACTGTTTGGAATGTTGACAGACGCCGGAGAACCAATCAGCTTCGCTTCACAAAGCTCCGTTGATGTCATTTGAGATGTCATCAGTGATGTCATCAGTGATGTCACTGACCATGTCATGAATGATGTAATATGTGACATCATCAGCAGTGGATTGCTGGTGCGCGATATATAGTTAGTGCAACTAACTATATATGGAATTTCATTGGTTTTATGTCAATAAAATGTCCAGCTAACTATATATGGTCTCTAACCTATGGTTTTTTCAGTGAATTTTCAAGGTTTTGTAAATGCAAATTCCTAACTATATATGGTCTATAACCTATGGTTTTTTCAGTGAATATATATATATATATATGCACTGGCAAACAACACCCACTTCCCTACAAAGAAATGAAAAGTTTGCATCTCTGCAGCCTCCTCTCTTATTTTTCACCTTATTCATTTTCCGCTCAATCAACACATCATCCCCAAATACACACACCTACTTACTGCCTTTCTTGGCTGGGCTTATCAATTATTCTTCTTTAATTCAAATTCAAAGTCAAGGCCCTTTATTCAGCCTTCTTCGTAACTACTACCCACCAATAGCAGTGGGTAATTTTCACACTTCCGTCCTTTCTTCTGTCCTTACTACCGCACACTATGGGGTCGATTCCGATCCGTTAAAAAGCGCTCCAAATCATCGTACAGAGCTTTTTTTCCCGTACAATTCGTACCCGTAACCGTCCCCGTACGAACGACGTAGTGCGATTCACACCCAATGCAGCTATCCGTACGAATCGTACCAGGGACCGTACAAATAGAATTCCCGTACGAATCGCCCTCGGAACTCGCTGTACACGACGTTTGTACGGTTCGCGGCTGCTTTTTACGACCCGGCAAGTACGATCGGTGTTGGGTACGCTCCGTACGATCCTTTTTCTATGGGAGCTGGAAACTGCCGTAAATGCAGAGTTCGCCCCGAAACAGGTACGGAACGGCCCCCCCGGGTACGGCGCGTACACCCCATGATCGCAGGGGTATGCGCTGTACCCCTGCGATCATGGGGGGTATGTGCCGTACACCCAGCGTACATGGGGTATGCATTGTACACCCAGCGTACATGGGGTACGCACCGTACCCCATGTACGCTGGGTGTACGGTGCGTACCCCATGTATGCTGGGTGTACGGCACGTACCCCCCATGATTGCAGGGGTACGGCACGTATCCCTGCGATCATGGGGTGTACGCTCCGTACGGTGTGTATGTGATTGTGCGCTTTTCTGTACTAATCGCCCTTACATGACGTGGACCGTACGACTCACGTCCTGGTACCCCAGTCGGGATCGTACTCGTCGGGTCGTACGGCATCTGTACGGGTCGTACGGCGTCTGTACGAGTCGTACGGAAACGGCTCCGGATGCGAGTCGTACGGACGGTGATTTTACCGGATCGGAATCGGCCCCTATGTGTACTTTATGCACTAGCTTGCTTCCTTAGATGTGCTACTCATTTCTCTTGCTTCCAATGCGGAATTCAACACCCTATCTGTGTAATGAGCTGGAAATCCAAAGATTCTCTTCACTGACAAGGCAGTGGGTAGTATGCGTGTCTCTAACCTTTCTTATTTTTCACCTTGTTCATCTTCCTTTCAATCAACACATCATCCACACATACACACAACTACTTGCTGCATACATTAGCTGTGATTATCAACTATTCTTCTATTTCATATACCTATTCAAAGTGCAGGCCTTGATCGAACATTTTTATTGTAACAAGTACCCCAGCTGAAGACATTGTAAATTTGCACACTTGCTCCCTTTCTTGGCTGGGGTTATCAATTATTCTTCAATATCATATTCTGATTCAAACTCAAGGCCCTTTATCGAGCCTTTTTGTTATAACTACTGTTGCAGGAATTCTGCTCCTACACAGAACTGTGCATAAAGACTTAGGGCCTCAGTGAATTACGGTGTACCAAAACCCACCTTAGTACCCAAACCCCCTACCAGACTAGCATTCAGTGACTCATTGGTTGTTCGTCCTATAGCAACAACACCAATGTTTAGTCAACCCAGAACATGCGACTTAGATTACCTCAAGTAAGGTAGATAAAAAGAACACTCTTTCGTTATAATCTTACACCAGTCCAAAACAAGGAGTAAATAAAGAAATGTGCAAGTTTGAAATGTTTATTTCTAACGCCGTAATCTCATGCACAGTACCTTAGATAATACAACCAAACATATTATCAGAAACAAGGTTGTCAGCATTGTTACTATTCCATAAAATACAAAGTGAGAAAGCATCTTATATTGCTAACGGGAAACAGGTTTAAAATATACCTACATTTCACCCTCCCTACCTAACAGGTTAGTTTATAACTACAGAAGGTCTCATAGGATTACATGGACGGTCCCATACCTCTGGTACTCAGCAGTAGTGGATCACATTGAGTTCTGCACAAACTGTCAGGATACCAATGTTCTCCAACTGTGTCTAAATATGCCTCCACAATGCATTATTAACCGCGCCAGTATCAGACGTGGCCACACCTGCATATGTGTTATAGGTCGAACGTGCGAGGATCATTCCAAATAACAGACACAGTATCCAAGATAACCTTGATGTTCCATGATCTCACTATACACACTAAACTAGTGAGGCAGTCTAGAAATGTAGCATGACAAATTATTCTCATGTGAAACAAAATACTCAGCCTTCTCTAAACAATATCAAAATTGGGTGTCGTGTGCAAAGCAGAGCAGGAAAGCAAAAATGGCGTTTAAGCTTCTAATGAACCCATGCTAACTTAACACGGTGTGAGTGCAAGGCTCAGCCCACGACACCCTCCCTCGATAGAACCATGTGATTTAAACATGGGCGAACTAGGAACGCAGAGTCCAAGCCTGAAAAGCAGAGTCAAGTTCAAATTTGCATAAAAAATTATTCGCTGTTTGATAGAAAACAGTAACTAAATAATAAAGAATAGGTAGAAAAATCAAAGAGTCTTAATCCAACAGCGTATAAGCACAGTATGTAGCAACAGCCTCCAAGAGGAAGTCATTGTTCTCATCTGAAAATATTTCAGCCGTCCAATTCAATAGTGAGAATGAACATACATGTTCCTCAATGACCGGAGCCTCTATCACCATCGGAGGAAAACTCGAGTCATCTTCAATGTAACTGCATGCCAAGAAGTCATGCGCCGCTGCAAAAACATTCCAGCGTCCCATTATTCCATGTATCGCTGCTAAGGCCATAATCCCGCCGCCAGAACAGAGCAAGTCATGAACCACTAAGGGGCTCATCAGCCGGTCATAATCCGCGTTGGGAGACACCGTACTGCGGAGACACAAATCCAGGGCCCAGTCAAAATCGCAGCTCAGGCAATGGAAGACAGGTTGAACGCATGTGAAAAGGAGAATCGAAACGATAATCCATAAACTGCACTCAATGTAGCCAGAGGCAGCGCTCCGTAATACCTAAGCATTTGGTTGCGGAGCAGCAACAGCCGAGAAATATTGTCGTGTGCTGGAGGATGTGCCTCCATATATAAGTAAACAAATTATTAGAAGCACACCTGCAACTAATGCAACTATTAAGGGGTATCCACCAAAGATGCTGGTAAACATCGAGTGAAAAACTGCCGAAAAGACACCAATTATAGTTTGAAAAGAACTCACAAGACCACTGCTTCTAACTTTAAAAAAGTAAGAACCCTGTATTCAAGGACGCATTAAAGATACTCTAAATTAACTCCCCAAAATACAAAGGCACGCCTGTATTTAATAAATCATACACTTCTGTGCGGGTGTTTACTACATGAAGGACAAATGTTTCTCTAGCAGATGTAAGAGCGACCTCTTTTTGAGACAATAGCACTCTTATATGGCTCACTTGGTTGACTCTGCTTTCAAGGTTGGAATCGACGGCCAGATGGAAACATCCAGCTTCCCATGCAGAGGAGTAAACACAACTTTTTATTAGCAAACCACACGCTCAGTTACCGTAATCATGTAACCGATGCCTGGTAACATTGCACAACAATCTGCATTATTTCAAATAAAATAACTCACGCTTCCAGTAAACTGAACGATGGTATGATAGCAGGTGTCGCAGTGCCTTTCAAAACTTACACCAAATTGGGCACATCTTGACTACAAGAGCCATAAATTGTATGTGTCTACAAATTAAGGAGTGATGTGGTGCTATTGTGCAATCCTCGCCATTCACATAGACTTCTTTTCCCTCCCTCAGACACCTATATGTAAATGATAATAACCAAGCTTAATGGAGATAGCGCTGCCTTAACATCCATATCTGCCTATACCATAGTATTACATGCAAACCTCAAACTTAAACAGGCTAAAAAGTAAGGTTATGATATCGTGGGTAAGCCACACAGCTGAATCGGATTTCCAATGAGTGACCACTTCTAACCATTCTCATAGCGCGCCCTGTGCTCTGATTTGACAGTGAGAGAGTGTTCGCACCATAGTTTGTAATGTTAATCATTCTCGCCACACGCTACGAATACGCTTTCTCGTTACGTGTCGCATCAAAGCTTCCGTGTGACGTCATGTACGGCGCCCCGTATGCAAAGACGCAAATGTTTTTAATTGTTTAAAAACATATATTTATGTATTTATTGAACATACTAACAGAACACATTATCTAGGATAATGATGACTTTTTTTTTAAGTTGCAATAATCCTACATTACTTTTAAAAGCAATTACACCAATCGCGGTGAAAAGTCATGCGTACTCGCATCCTAAGAACACGGTAATAACAGCGTAAACGTACGCAAAACCATGTGACTTTAAAAGAAGAAATTTCATTGGTTCATAAGACTTCCTATTACAACTGTTGAAACTTCCATCCCATTTTAAAAATTCTACTTTGACTTTCTAAAAAGAAACATCTCTTCTGAGAATCTTGTCAAATAGAACGAAGTTTACCATATTAACAGCAATGGACTCATCTTCCAGCCATTCTTCAGAAGAATATTTCATTCCTAAAGAAACTCCAAAGAAGAGGAAAGAAGATCTAATTTGGCAGTTTTTTACTTTTCCAGAAGGGCAAAAAAAAGGTTAATGCTCCAAAAGTAACCTGTAAAATTTTCTAAACTCTTTCAAGGGGTGATCCATCTCAAAAATACTCCTTTAGCACAGCAAATATGGAGCGACACGTAAAGAACTTACGCCCCCAACAACTTTGCTCGAGCTGCAACACAGAGGTTGAAGGACAATCCACCTGCTACTGCACCAAGCCCATCAACTGCTGCACCTGCATTTTCAGCAAACAGTCCACGCACACAAATTCATCCTGATTTTGCTCAAGTTAAAATTCTATACATTTATTGCAATAAACGTTTGTGTTATGGGAAACAGTCTATTGACCTGATAAAACGCAGGAAGCAGTAGCATCACTGGCCTCGACATTACTTTTTTTCCCCATTCTTTTCTTCCTGTTGGACACTACCAAGCCCCCCATTATAGAAAAAAAATTGCCCCCGGGATTTGGCCCCCCTGGGAGCTAATTAGGAATAAAACAAACTTCTAGGTTTTTTTTCCTTTTCCACCGCGTACGAGTACAATACGCGTACACCGCGTTTTATTTATTTAAAAAAAAGAAATAAAAATTTGCGACTAAACATCCATGTGAGACCCCCTCAGCAGGCCTAGAGGGTCAACATGTTTCTACTCTACCCCCTTTCCAGATTTTTCAACTTTGTTTTACTGTTTTCTTGTGACTCGGTGCTACCGAGGCACAAGATGGCTGCCAACACTTCCTGGTTTGGAGTGTTGACAGTGTTGACAGACAGTTGACATCCAATCAACATGCAGCTCGTGCTCGTAATTGTACGGATTTCCGTATGCGTGCTGTACTTCGTCTCTAGATTCTACCATTCTGCCAATTTTGGAGTAATTCCGTTCAGCCGTTCGGGCTGTAGCCCTGGCTAAAGGTCCCTATGGAAAATTGCATGGGGAAAATGAGCAGAGCAGGCCATTTTCTTGGAGAAATTCACAACGGTTCGTCCACCAGCGCCAACGTTATTCCAAATGGAATGTTGTGGATTTCCTATGTAAACTAAGTCCTAACTATACATACCTACTGGCGACTGCTTTGGACAGCCCAGAGGGCAGGATGCAGTTCATTTTAAAGAAAGGAAATGCACTTTTAAGTTATACATGTCCTGGCAGTGAAAAGCTTTTCAATTTGTGTTTCACTATTGCAATGCCTATCCCTCTCAATAGGATAACATTGGAGTTGCTATTTTATATTTTAGAAGTATAATTTTCAAGTGGGAAGAGATAACTCCTTCCAGTTCGGTGTCTCTAGGTTTAAAAATTTAAAATCCCAACTTATGGGCAATTCTGTAAAAGTCACTTTTAGAAAGGGCATTTTCTTGTCTTAGACATTTGGTGCTTGCAGCCTGACTCTGGTCACATGACTAGATGTAGATGGCAGTTGGGCTTTGTGTATTCCTCCTAGACAGCCACACACATCGGGGGCTTAGATGTGACTGGATGGGCCATCACTGACAGAATGGGATGGAGGAGTTGGGCCCAGCTTCTCTTGTACATGGATAGGCTGTGTCCTGTCTCCACACAAGGGGCTTAAGAACCCTGCATTGTCACTTCAGCCAGCTTCAAGCCAGGGCTGAGAAGGTACATAATTCCATGTACTTCAAAGATACTGTTTATAAGCTTCTCCTGTTTTCACAGCCAGGGCATCAGGCTATTAAAGCAGGACCTCAGACATCAACTCTTTAATACATTTCTGGGCCTGTGGATAGTTAGGAAGACTGTTGTGCTGCTACAAGGACTGCCACTCTGCTGAACTGCTGCTCTGAAGGAACTGCTGCCCTCTGCCCAGACCTGTTGCCTGCCATCCTCTTGCCTGAGTGAGAAGGACCAAAAATCTAATAAACCTACAATCCAGAGTAACTCCAAGGGTTAGGTGGCTGGACTTCTGATCAGAAGGCTCAGGGACATAGCAAGCTTCCAACAACCTTGAACCTTACACCTGGACTCTTCCATATGTGAGTCCTGCCTTCCTAAGTGGTGCCAACTCAGTCTTGGACCCTTGGAAGTGGGCCAGACGTCCTTCTGTTAAGCTCTGCTGTGGTCCTCATCAGAACCGCTATATTCTTTCCAGATCAATAAATGTTCCATGCCATGATGAATTAAAAAAAAACAATAATGGTTTAGATGCTTGTGGGGAAATGCTGCAGAATTATTACTGACATACAGTATATGCTGCAGAATCAAAAAACTGTCTATGGCCAACACTGATGCAAAGATGGGTGTTGCCCTAACCGTATGAGTAGATTAGTAGGACTGTACCATTGATCTGTGCCCAATTCCCAGACATTTTTCCAACACCCCAAGTGAAGTGGTGGTTCACCAGTGTGCCCTAGAATGAGGTGCCAGAGTAAATTCATGCTTCCTCAGAAAATGTCCAGAATGCATATTTGTTTGGTGCGCAGTTTCCTCATGTCATCATCCAGAAAAAGATGGAGGAAGTGAATAGGCAAAACAAATTGTAGTATTAACTTTACATACAACATCTGCAGTAAATGGAAGAATATGTGGCTCAACTGATTTGTGGGCTGCCAAGTGAGCACTCAGCACAGTACATGCTGGCCCTGCCAATTGGGCTACCCTACCACCGTCTCACAGCCACAGAGAGACGTCATGGGCATGTTCCTCAGCATCACTGGAAGATGAGTCATCATCAAATGGCAATCCCCTGACTGACAAATCACTTTCAGATTCCGCTCCATGATCCTCTCCATCAGATGCTGTCTCAGTCCAAAACCCTGCCTCAGAGTTTTCCTCCATTATTTTAGTTAGGGTCTGGGCAGCAGGTATGCACTGAGACATCATCTCTGTTGGCTTTTAAAACTTTTCTCCTCAACCTTTCTCCTTTTGTCCTCGGTAGAATGTAGAGGTGCTCTCAGAAAAGAATGACATGCATGTGTGCATGATATGAGCTGAAAGAATGTGCAAGTTCAAATTAGACAATTACAATGAACTAGATTAATAATAAGAAAAAATGCACTGATCTCCCCCCAGAATGTGATCCACAAAACTTCTCCTAAGAAGCCAAAAAAGAAAAAAAGAAAAATCTTGTACTTCAACTTGCAACACAAACAATAAACAAAAGTACATATTAAGCATAATAATCTTTTGTACTGAAGGGCGCTATTTTGTAAGAATGTACCCCTTGTGAAAGGACATAATTCCATCACTCACACTCAAGTTAGCCAAAACTGAAGAGGTCTTTTCACTTGCCTCACCATGCACACTGTGGTGTGTGGAAGCAAACTATGAATTTCACACTAACAGATCAAAGGCTGTGGTGGGCTGACCCACTGAACGATGCTGTGATGGCAGAAGTATTATGAGAACGTCATTGCTACAATAACAGATCACAGGCTAAAGTGGATTGACCACTTGGCACATGATGCATGAAGTGGTGGGTGAAAGCAAATTTTGAATGCCCCATTAACAGATCAAAGTCTTAAAATGGCTGATGCCTTGCTCTACAACGTATGGTTTCATGAGCGAAACGAGAATGTGCATGACACAATAACAGATCGATGACTGAAGTGCCCTGGCACCCAGAGGTCAAACTCTGTGCAAGGGAGGAGCTGAGATCCCCAAGAACTACATTTTTCACTGGAGGGACTTCAGAAAATCTTGGACACGCAAGCCAAAACAATAATGTCCATCACATTTTCCTTCCCCTCAAGGGGCTGATAGAACCAGTCTGATTTGCTCACCCAAGGAAAAGAAACCTTCAAAAAATGAGGTGGGACCTTGGGGGGTGGGGTGACCCCCCAAAAAATCTCCCTGGTACCTAGTGGGGATTCCTGTTTGATCCCAAAGCAGCAATCCTTTTATGAAAAACACGTGTCAAACTTTTACTAGATCTTACATTTCTTCCAGGAATATGATCTCCATTCGCGAAACCCAAGCAGGAATCTTTGTCAAAAGTTGATGCCTCTTTCACCTCTGTCAGGAATTTGATGCCCTTACATGAAGAGCAAATAGTATATAGTGCCACTTCCTTAATTTATGTAGCAATAAAATCCAATCCAAATCTATTGAACCCAAATCTATCCAATCCCATTTCATTCCAATCCCAACCCGACCCCAATCCTTATCTAAAATCAAAATCTAAACCACCATGATTCACCGAGTTTGCAAGCTTCTGGCAGCACAATAGTTAATCATCTAGAAAGAGGAATGCTTTTAATCTCTTATAAGTGTTTTACATTTGGAATTTCCCTTAGTGACTTGGGGAGTGAGTTCCACATTTTCAGGCCAATTGTACAGCCAGCTTTACCTCTCAGACGTTCAGGCGTCTGCTGATGGAAGGATTCTGTTTCAAGCAATACCAATCCACTGCTTCCATCAAATGTACTATTCCTAAATATTGCTAAATTGCAAGAGTGTAACCGATAAAGGATTGGATAAATGCTGGTCCATATATTCATATGCATGCCTCCTGGTGCTGCATTTTTGTTTTTTTGTAATCTTTTCCGAAATGCAAATGAAGTACCTAAGTTCATGCTTCCACAATAGTTAATAGTTAAGGTGTGCTCCAATGACTATGTAACCAGCCTTTGTCCTAGATAGTTCAGCAAGTTAGGGTTAGACTTTGGCGAGCGTATAGCTATAGTGGCACAATAATTACTGTTAACCTGCCCACACAATGTGCTTACATAAAATGGTACCTGCGGGCGTCTACTGAAGGCTTGAGCCCTGATGCTGTGCTTTGTTGCACACCAGCTCTTGATTCTTTCACCCAAGTGGCTCTTTAAAGTGGGTAAGCACTCCATCAGGGGTTTGGGGGCATCAGAAGTTTATCTTGGGTTTGGGGAGGTCAGCAGAGAAAGCAAAAAGTTACGGTACCATGATGGGTCAGAGCTTCCTAGTCTTTAGCCCAATCCATTATCAACACTAGTTCTAGGGCTTGGGTATGTTTCAGACCAAACTAAGATGGCAAGTTTAATCCTGAGGTTGTCTCTTTCTCCTTTAGGTCAGGGAATATTATTTAAATCCTGCAGACAATCTGGTGTGTGTCAATGCTTTTGGGTTATTGTGCCAGGTGAGTTTCCATGCCCTGATTCTGTTTTTTGCTTTACTGATATTTTTCTAGTTATTTCTTCTTGCCTAGTCCTGATCCCACTATGTCCATTCTCCTTATTTTTTAGATATTGCCTTGTTCCTAGCCTGGTGATTGTTCCAGCGGTGGGCTTTCATTATTAGCAATTCCTTGAGGAGCTTTTTTTTGCCACTCATTTTTTCCTCTGTTTGACAATTTTCTTAGGGGCACCTCTCCACGTATGTATTCCGATTCACTTGTGGCAGAGTGACTTCTGCAAACAATAGTCCCATCTTCAAGGCCAAAAGAGCTTTCTGTATATTCATCCTTAGAGAGTATGCCACCTGTCTGAGATGGATTCAACTCCAGCTATAAAGGATATGATTCAGCTAACCAGTGCATAATTAGTGTCTTTACCAAATGAAAATGCAAATCTGCTGCAAGCATTAGCTGCTAAAGGGACCTCAGAGTTACCACCAGTTCCTGCTGAAGCTCTACATTTTGTTGGAGATTCAAATAAACCTTTACAGTTTTCTCAGGATAGAAGGAGGGTTGGGTGTTTAATTAGCTGTCTAACAAGAGCAGTTTTAGTGTGGGCTACCCCATTGGTAACTTCTGCTGACCCAAGATTGAATGACTACTCCATCTTCCTGTTGGCTTTCTGCCACATGTTTGGGAGACCAGATCTGGATGGCTCTGCTGAAGAGGCCATCTGTGAGGGTCAACAGGGGTCACTGGATTTGTTAACCAATATTATCTCAGTTAAGCATCTGGAATCTGAAACAACTTGGGTTGAATGCATTTTGATGACTTCGTTTTGCCAAGGCCTTAAAGAGGAAATTAAAGATGAGTTAATCCACAAGCCCAGTCCAGCATCATTGAATGAAGCCATAGAATGAACTTTAAACATTGAGCATCACTTTAATGCAAGGAAGATGGAGAAGAAGGATGTTCGATATCAATCGTCCACTGTAGCTTCTAGGTTAGCTCTTACCCATGAAGTGCAAATTACAGCTCTGAGTTCCGCCACTAAAGAGCTGATGAAGATAGGAATCACCCACAGTTCCTGTCTGAACAAGTGAGACAAAGACATAAACTAAAGGGACTGTGCTTGTATTATGGTGACACTATTCTCCTGGTTTGCCAGTATCCAGTCTGGTGTAGCAAACCAGTTGAAATGAGTAAGCCGATTATTTGGAGGAGGGAAGGGTTAGGTAAATTATCACTTCCTTAAGTCATGTCTTCATTGCCTTCAAGGAGTCCTGAGAATTACTATTTATTTCTTTAACGCATAGCAATTACTGAAAGATCTTTTTCAATTTTTTGTTGGTTTTGTTCGGAATATGGGGCTATAGGAATGTCCATGGATAAAGAATGAATCTTGAAGAATAACTTATACATCGAACCCAAGAACAAGGGAGCTATTATGCATATGGTGGATGGAGCCCCAATTGTTTCTGGACTAATGAATGAATGAATGAATGAATGAATACCTTTATTGTTTGGTTACTCAAAACCATTGCATTAAAACAAGCGTATAAAAAAAATTACAATAGTTAAAGCAGGAAATGTGTTAGCGAAATAGTCTGTGCATCTACGGAGTCTCTATTCTTTTAAGCCCTGAGTGGCCATCAACTTAGACCGTGTCTCTTGGATGAACTTCCCAAATGAGGCCATGTCTTTTACTGTAGACAGTGTATATAATTGATGGACCGCCTCCTTTGCGGTGCGGGTCCCCGCTTGTCTTAGAATGGGCCTAAGGAAAAGACTGCGTGCTGCACGCAGGGCCGGGAATCAAAATAGCAGATGAGCATGGGACTCGCGTTTGTAATTGCAGAGCCTGCATTCCAATGCACCCAGCTCTGCCCGTTCAATGGCATATAGTTCTTTAAGGGGCAGAGGGGGTTTCTGGACTAGTAATTCAGTGTAGTGTGCCCTTTCAAGTTACATAATTTATCCATCATGAAGACCTGACATTCAACCTGATAGCCACTCCAAATCATCCTGTAATTTTGGATGGTTTCTTAGTTGGTCCATCACAACTCATATTTTAATCGGTTCACAAGAAATTTGCCTCCCTGCTTTGAATAACATGTCCAACATTGCTTTAAGTCTGAACTGGCTCATGTTCAGGCTAAACTGAGTTTATTGTTGCTCGTCTTTCTGTGGTCCCAGAGGAACAACAATATGCTACCATGTTTATGATAGTTCCGGTATAGGGTAATGCCCTTTGGAGTGAGCAATGCACCCTCAGTACTTCATTGTTACAGGGATAACATCTTCTCATACATTATGAATGTTCACGTGGTAGTATTTTTGCATGACATTTAGAATTTTTGCAAAGCCATTGAAGAACATTGCCAACATGTTCATAGACTTTTGCAATGATTAAGAGAGAACCGTTTAACCTTATAAAGCAGAAAAGTGTAAAATCTAAAAGACTGAAGTGGAATATCTGTTATTTATATTGTTGCTCACTAGGATTTCTATGGGTCTCAAAAAAGAGTATGTACTAAGCTAGCTGACTCCCTCTTCAGTTAAAGAAATCCAAAGAGTTTTAGGATTGCAATTTTGCTATGGCCAGTTTATGCAAAACTTCTCTCATTATTTCTGCAGTATCTGAAGAAGGTGATTTAGAAATCAGGTTTTTAGTCAGATGAGCTTGCTGAATGAGCCTTTACAGCTTTTAAAAGCATTCGCTACCGCACCTGTATGCAGACAGCCAGATGTTCTGAAAATGTTTATCACAGACCCCTGTGACTGGCTCCTCTGAGAGATCCAATGGAGAAGTACTACTTTAATTGAAGGTAGGGTCAGACTGGGACAGAAAATAGACCCGGGAACACAATAAAGTCAGACCCATTAGCAAATCAAATTGCTAAAAAAGTAGCCCACATTATTCAAAAAGGGACTGTTTTGACTTGTTGCATAAGTGTTTTACATGGTATTAGCAGAGACTGCATGCACTTGTAGTTGTTGCACATGTTGCTTGAATGTGAATTTACCTTGAAAAAAATTAGACAAGAGGCGTTTGGCAAAACAGGAAGAGTTTGAGGTTGTTTAATTAAACACAGAGGCCAGGAGAACAGGCAACAGAGTCGGGGTCTGAAGAATTTCTCAAAGCGTATTGGTTTAGGCCGTCATTTTATGCATTACATGAAGCATCAAAAAACAATTTATATCTTCCTTTGGAGACAGAAATCTGAGCCTTGTCATGGGCCATAAATAGGATTGTTTGATGTATGTATGTATGTATGTATTTTATTTTTGTAAAGCGCATAAATCACCATTCGGTCTCATAGCGCTGACAGAGGGCAAAAAGAAAAACAGAACGAATGGGAGCTAAGTCCACGATTAAAATAACCATGTCTTGAGATTTTTACGGAATGTTTTGTGGTTGGGGTTTGATCTTAGAGCCAGTGGTAGGGAATTCCATGTGACAGGGCCTATCGTAGAGAAACTTCTATCCCCGTTTCTCACTGTCCGAACCTTAGGGATTTTTAGGAGGTGTTTATTGGATGAACATAAGGTTCTATCTGGACAGTATCCATGCAATTTGTTCTTCAGGTATTTGGTCCCTAGTCCATTGATTGACTTGTGCTCTAAGCAGCATATCTTAAACTTAATACGCTTCCTAATTGGGAGCCAATGTAGTTGTTTCCAACATGGAGCCAAGGGGGTGCCCGGAGGAAGGTTCAGGGTCAACCTTGCAGCTGAATTCTGGAGCGTTTGCAACTTGGTCAATGCGTTTTCGTTTATGTCTGCCAATAATGCATTGCCGTAATCCAAACGGCTTATGATAAGGCCTTGAATCAGAGGCTTCCGATATATCAGAGGTAGCCATTTGAAGATCTTTCTTTGGCTTCTCATAATGCCAATACTTGTGTGGACCACTTTGTTTATATGAGGGGCCATGGTCAGTTTGTCGTCTAAAGTGACGCCGAGATTCCGGACCGTGCTTTTCGGGGTTGGGCACAGGCCCAGTTCCTGTGGCCACCATTCCTCAGACCAGATTTTATTGGCTGCACCGAAAAGCATTATTTCAGTTTTACCGGCATTCAACATTAGGTAATTGTTGGTCATCCATTCCTTTATCGCGGACATGCATTTACGGAATCTCACTTTGGCATCTGAGGGGTTTGAGTCCAGGGTGATCAGTATTTGGGTATCATCGGCATAAGATACGTGCATACGTGATAAGTGCAGGTGGGCCTCGACCTTGCGTGGATACAATACTGGGCCAGTAGGTACGTGTCCAGATGACCAGAATGGGTAGCGGCTGATCACTGCGTATAGTGTGCTTGCTGTGTTCTGATTGGCTGTGTGTTTCTAACTTGATGTGGCATCTGGCTTTATGGTGTTTCTGGGAACGTGCGCCCTCCAGCCAAACATGTTTTATTGGGGTCAGTATCCTGAGACCATTATGGTGTTGCTGATTATCTATGGGAACAATCTGGATTTTCCAGCTCATGTGTGTGTCTAAGCGTTACTTGTAGCCCCATCTGTAATATGTCAATCAGTTGCTTTAGGCCTGGGTTGCAGGGCTTGCCTGAGCATGTGTTTCTGACTCAGGGTTGAGGGGGCGGTCATACCCTGTGAATTCATCAACAGAGATGCAAGTTTTTTTGGGGAGAGGAGTTGGCCTAACGGCTAGGGCGCTCGACCTCGGACCTGGGGATCTGGGTTCGAGTCTCGGTAACGACGCCAAAACCTCCTGTGATTCTGGGCAAATCACTTAATCTCCCCGTGCCTAAAATGAATGTGTGCCGTCCTCATGTAACGTAACTGGTGCTATGTAAAGCGCTCTGATACCTGATTCGGTTCGGGTCTAGTTCGCGCTATATAAAACTCTGCAAAAAAAAATAAAGTTTGTTATTATATGTACATATATCATGGTGTACATTAACATCGCATTTATCAATATTAACTCAGACAATGTTTGTGGTAATGTAGGGAAATCACCAGGAAAAACAATTCAGCTTACCATAAAACAGGGATGCACACAGCCAAACAAATGACAGACAAGTCCTTCTGTCACTGCCAGATTTTGGTATAGGCCAGTCAGACCCTAAGTGCAAGAGGATCATACCTTGATACATTTACTGTTCTAAGTCTCAATCAACCCCCGAAAATAAGTACTCCCTCATAGAAAGGGAACTATGGAGAAACCTTTGATCATGAAAGAAGCCTGATTAAAGCAGAGGCACCTGCCTCAAGGGCATTGTTGTGCCTTTGAAATCAGAACTCACAACCAGAACCTTGAACTACCAAAAGATATTCAGTGTAGGAACGGTTGACAAGCACGGATTTGTGAATACATAAATACCGCTTCATATATATATTAAATAGAACTGGAGAGACAGGGTGAAGCCCTGGAACACTCCACATGGGGTGAGTATTGCGGTAAACATCACTTACAACGAAACTTTTACAACGCACTACCATTACAACGCAACCATTACAATGCAAACTATTACAACGCATTGCTCTGGGGGGCGCTATAGGATAGGGAATAGGTTAATTTACTATCCAATAACCTTCCCTAGTGTCCACGGGGACTGGAGTTGGAATAGTAAATTAAACTATTCACTATCTAGCACCCAAAAGCACTATGCGTTGTAATGGTATGCGATGTAAAAACCGCGTTGTAAAGGCAGGCGTTGTAATAGCCTGCGTTGTAACGTCATACATCCGAGTATTGCATTGGCCAACTAAACACCTCAATTGCTATATTCCTTAGAAAGATGCTGAACAATAACATTAACTTATTAAATATTCCTTCTACATCACCTAACTGGCATGTCATCATGTCAGTGGTATCAGATTCTGCAGATGGATCCAGGAGCACCAACAGGGCTACATACCTCTAGTCAGCTGTGCACAGCATTGTTCCTGAACACCAAGCAATGCCGATTCAATGTCCAAGACTGGACTGAAGTTTGATCGTCTTCCAGCAAGTCATATGTTTCCAGATGGTTAACGCGTTGAGTAGTAAACCCCTTCCTATTAGTTTGGATAGGCAACGGTGCACAGACAGAATTTCAAGTTTCAGATATCGATATACAAAAATATTGAGTTTAAAATGTCGTCATGCAGGAATATCGAGTGCAAGAATATCATGGTCCAGAATATGGACATTAAGGTAGGAAATATTGTTTTTGAAAATATCAAAGTTAGTAATATAGTTTTTATATTAGTGTTAGGTATTTTGAAAGTATTTAATTTTTTGTATAAGTATTGATTTTATTTTTTAATACATGTGTTACATTTTTAATAGTGATAAATTTGATGTTAATTACATTTAGCATTTTTTAGTTCTGTAGCGGGTTGTGGGTTTATAGGGGAATAGGTTGGGAAGTAATTTAATTATAATAAAGTAATTGATATTTTTTATATATTAATATTTATTTAATTTATATTTTATAGTGTTAACTGTGGGATTTTTTATCTATTCATTCATTCATTGGTTGTTAATTTTTATTAATTAATTAATAATTATGTTAATTGTGTTAATTTGTTTAGGAGCGGGTTGTGGGTTTATAGTGGAATAGGGTGGGAAGTAATTTAATTTAAATACATTTAATAATAATTTGTATATATTAATATTTATTTAATTTTTAATTTATAGTGTTAATTGTGGGAATTAATAATTAATAAATATTGTGTAATTTATTATGTTCATGGTGGCATTTTTTGGAATGGGTGGTGGGGTTTATAAGGGAATAGGGCGCAAAGTAATTTATGTAAAAAATTAATTGACAATTAATTGATGTTTAATGGTAATTCATTTAATAATTATGGCAATTGTGTAGTTAATTTGAGATGTGAATTGTGGGGTTTATAGTAGTAAAGTGTATGAAGTACATTATTTTCATATAAATAATGAGTTGCTAACTGAAAAATATTAAAAGATTTAAAATTAGTTGTGAAAATTGTGTAATTACTTTTATGTGTGTGTTGTGGTGTTTATTGGGGTAGAGGGTAGAAAGTATTTTATGTTTTATTAATTAATAATTATTTGCTCATTATTATTCATTCTTCAATTAATACATTGCTATGTTTATTCTTTATTTTTATTTTGTGTGTGGATTTTGGTTTTATAGGGGTAATGATTGGTCAGTAAATTAATTTGTATATCTTTTAATTTAGTTTTTATTTGATAAGTAATTATGTTAATTGTGGAGGTACAATGCTTTTAGAAATTTAGATGTGTGTTTTGAGATGTGTAGTGATATAGGGTAGGAAATAAAGAATATGTATTTTATGTAACAATTAATGTTTTTGATTATAAATAATTTAAAATAAATATAGTTATTTGTTTGTAGAATTTGTATTTAATTTTTATGAAGTAATGTTTGTAGGTAATTTTTAGATATTTTTTACACTATAACATGTTTCTATTTTTTTGTCAATTTGAATTTTGTAATATATTTTTTATTTTTGTGCTTTTAACAATTTTTGTATTGTAGGTACTCTTTTGCTTATTTATATTTCTTATTGACTGTATTGAGAATATTAATTTTAAACCTCTGCTATCCAACACTGGCCCTACTGCTGCACTCACTGGAGTGTGAATAGTAATTTTTACCCTTCCACTATCCAACACTTTTCCCTACTGTTGAACTGACTGGAGTGTGAATAGTAATTTTTACGCCTCCGCTATCCAACATTTTCCATACTTTTGCACTCACTGGAGTGGCAACAGTAATTTTGACCCCTTCACAATCGAACACTTTCCCTACTGTTGCACTCACTGGAGTGGGAATAGTAATTTTTACTTCTCCGCTATCCAACACTTTCCCTACTGTTGCACTCACTGGAGTGGGAATAGTAATTTTTACTCCTCCACTATCCACCACTTTCCCTTCTGTTGCACTCACTAGAGTGGGAAAAGTAATTTTTAGCCCTCCACTATCCAACACTTTCCTACTGTTGCCCTCACTGGAGTGGGAATATTAATTGTTACCCCTAAGCTATCCAACACTTTCCCTGCTGTTGCATTCACTGGAGTGGGAATAGTAATTTTTACTTATCCACTATCCAACACTATCCCTACTGTCGCACTCACTAGAGTGGGATTAGTAATTTTACCCCTCAGCTATCCAACACTTTCCCTACTTTTGCATTCACTGGAGTGGAAATAGTAATTTTTTCACCTCCGTTATCCAACACTTTCCCTACTGTTGCACTCACTGGATTGGGAAAAGTAATTGTTACACCTACGCTATCCAACACTTTTCTTACTGCTGCACTCAATGGAGTGCAAAATGTAAGTTACATTTTTTTTAAATGTATTATTATTTTATAATAATAATCTTTTTGATTACATTTTCTTATATAGGTATGTGTATATATACATATATTTATTTGTTAATTTTTATTTATTTCTAACATTTTAAAATAAATTAAAGTTATTAGTTTATTAATTTTTTTAAAGTAAAATATACATTTATATATTACTTTTTATATATGCACATTACATTTTTTAATTACATGTATTTATTATATTTGTTTAAATGTACATTACATCTAGATATTTTTTTAAGTTAATTTTAATATTTAATTTATTAAACACTAGCAGCCCATCCCAACCTTGTCCGGGAGCAATCAGGCTTCCCCGACCCCCGCCCGCCCCGACATTGTCCAGCAGCCCGGGCCCCTGCCGCGATCATTAGTGCCCTTTGGTTTTTGGGGCTCTTGGTATTGAGCACAGTGTAGTTTTCTTTTGGAGCGATGTGACATTGCTGCTGTTTGGCTCTATCCATGACGTGACCCCCGCCCGCCCCGACATTGTCCAGCAGCACGGGCCTCCGCCCGCCCCGACCCCTGCCCGCCCCAACATTGTCCAGCAGCCCTGGCCCCCGCCTGCCCCGTCCCCCGCCTGCCCCGACCCTGTCCGTGGGTCCCACCGAGCCTTACTTCAGCCGCCGCTCCTCCCCCGCGCTCCTCAGTTCACCGCTCCGCCGCTCATCACCGCTCCTCCCGCCTGTCCGCCGATCCTCCCACCTGTCCGCAGCTCCTCCCGCCTGTCCGCAGCTCCTCCGGCCTGTCCGCCGCTCCTCACCACTCCTCCCCCGCGCCATGTCCGCCGCTCCTCCTCGCCCTCCTGGACGCCGCTCCTCCCCGCGCTCCTGACGTCAGCACGTAGGTCGCGGCCGGCGCTACTTCGAAGGGACTACTTTTTTTTATGTACATTTTTTAAATAACGCATATTTTTATAGTTTATATAGCCTATGTCCATCTGCACACCCTGACGATTACAATGATGTATCGGGTGTGTGGATTGGTGCTGTGGTTCCCGAGTTTACCCGCCTCAAAGTTCTTACTTTATAATAGTAGTATAGATAAGTTTTTATATATAAAAAAATTATATTTTGTCCATCGATATTTTTTACATCTATATTTTTTTCGCTATTTATGTATTTTACATTTTAAAGATGGGATGTTGATATTTTTGTGTCGATATTTGTGTATGGGGATATTTTTGCAGTTGATATTATTCAGTCCTCCAACTGCAATATTTCACTAGTTGGCTGAATCATGACTTACCAGAGAACCTTTTTTTTTAGGAAGGGAGTGAGCCAAGCTTTCTTGAGACAGTCTGAGATTATATTTTCCTCAAAAAGACTTTGGGGCCAATTAGGATGGCGGAAGGCTCACCACCGCCAGCCCGGCGGTGGTGGTCCTTCCGCCATCAGACAGTGAATTACCAACTGCCCAAGTACCGATTGCATGCAGGTGGTGCAGGGTGCTTAAAATGGTGGCTGTGCCTAGCAGGCACCGTCCACCAAATTAGGATGTTGTCAAGAAACGGCCTTTCCAGGCTGGCGGGGATTAGGTTTGGGGGCACGTTGCAGGCCCCTCTTATTTTGAAAGGGTGTTGCTTCACTGGGGGATAACTATGGTACCTCCCTGCATTTCCCTGTACTGCATGGCAGGCACCGTGTGGTGCCTGCCACTTAGTGCAGGGAAATGCACAGCATCACATTTTAACATTGCGTTCGGTGCAGCAGCCACCAGCACCGTCTGCAATGTTAAATAACCCTGAATGTGCCCACCAGTATGGAGGGCGCATCCAAATTGCAGTGGTGGGACCGTCGCATGTCTGGCGGGCGGTCCCAAACATCACAACGATGGCGGGCGGACTCAGGTCCGCCCGCCATCGTAATGAGCCCCTTTATGTCTGCTGTGAGAGATGACAGGGGTTTATTCAATATTGTTAATTATATTTGATGGGCATGTGTCATCTGGGAGGTTGATGGCATCCAGTGCCATTCTAATCTCCATTGCCTCTTTCTATGCTACTTGTCTTAAGTAGAAGGTTGAAGTCCCCAAGGAATATGTAGACACAAAAAGTATGAGACTGCCTCATCAACTTAAGCTGAGGTGAATTTGTGGAAGTGTTCAAAGCAGCATCCAAATTTGGCACCTGTACGTTAGGAAATTAATTTTTTTCTGGATGTATTGTCTCTACATCATGGATCTACAGTAATTCAGCTACATATATGAAAAAGTTGTGTGATGACCTGTCAAAATTGATAACTGAGCTGAAGTGCTTTCCTGTAAGACATCCTTGCCACTTGTTAGATGGTATGCTGTTAGCATCTTTACAGTCTTCAGAGTTAATGAGGAATGCTATTGACTTTTTAGTTCATTCTGGTGCACTGTTTTCTTATTCACAGGAACTAAAATTCTAATATTTATCATTCCGTGCTTTGTGTGGCATCAAAGAAAGAGTCATCCCAACTGTGTCCCTTAGCTGATGGTGCTCAGTCCAAGGGGCTATGAATGCTATATTATCCATGTGCAAAAAGAACAATTGATGGACAGAATGCAGAACAGTCCAGTGCAGAGATCTGGGCCTTAATCTATAATTTTTTGCTCACCATGACATTCCAGTTTGGGCCCAGCCATATGCAAATCAGTCTTGACCCTACGCCCAGCGCCCAATGGGAACAGTCCAGCCTGAAGATGCTTTTTGTGGTCCAGGGAAGTCATTGTTTGGCAGTTCGGGCTGGACTGTTCCTATGAGGCACAGGGTCAAGACTGATTTATATATAGCTGTGTCTGAACTGGGGAGGCGAAGTGAGATAAAGAATGATGATGGATTTAACCCAGAGATCTTTGACTGGGGGTGAGTGTCTGAAAAGTTTAAGCACTCCGTTCATCATCTCTTTGTGTTTGCTTTGTTCGCCCTAAGTTGGCAGGGTATGCCCAGACATGAGTCCCTTGCTCACTTTGCCACTGGGTTCATGCTAGCCTGGCTTATGAGGACTGTTAGCCTGAAACCAGTCCCAGGATACTCGTTTCCGATCCAGGGAAGATATGGTTTGGCAGTTTGGGCTGGACTGTTCCCATGAGGCACAGGGTCAAGACTGATTTGCATATAGCTGTGTCTGAACTGAGGTGGCGAAGTGAGCTAAAGAATGATGATGGATTCATTCAACCCAGCTATGTGACTGGGGGTGAGTGGCAACCATTTAAAGAATTTTTGATGAGTGATGATGCCAAAGACAAGAAATGTGAGGATCTTTCTGTCACATATTGATGGTGATTTGAAAAAAGTACACGCTACTGCATTCTTAGAATTTTACAGGAAAACGTAACTGCTGTAATGGACATAAAAAAAACTAGAGTCTGAAAAATCCCTTGTCTGCCAAGTGTTCAGCATAATTGGTGTAGATGTGAAGCATCTCCTTGAGAGTATGCTGGGCGACACATTTATTGACTTTGGCACTGCAACATGTTCCATGTTAGAGTGCTTGCCACTTGGTAAGCAAAGCAATGGTGAAGAGCAATTCAGGAACACTTATTAGAACATTTATTTAACAATTTATGAGAAATGGCTTGCAATGGTGCATAGAAATGTTCCTTCACCACCAATGGCATTTGAAGTCAATGAAACCTCACTGTGCTTCAATAACTCTGAGGGCATAAGCGCCAGATCAGTGCAAATGTTGCAGAACCTGCCCTGAGAATCGCCATCTTCAAGTGAACCAGTATTGGCATGGAAAGCTATGTCAGTGGCCAGTGTTAACAAATTGAGTAATGGCTGTTTTCGACGTTGTCCATCTCAAGTGCCAATGTTGAGAGGGCAATTTTCACAGACTTTTACATGGGAAGGAATGACTAAAGAAGTATTGTATTGTGTACTATAATAAGTTTAATTTGCAAAAATCTATTTGGACCTCATATACACTATACTTACACTGTCTATATACCATGCGCTATCAGTGCAGAAAGCAAGCAATAATAAAAGCAAAACGTTCAATAAACACCGGAAAAACACTATTTCTGTAGTTTTTAATGGTGCGAAAATGTGTAACCACTGATAACCACTGTTTTTCAAGGTATTGAAATCACTTGGAAACACTGAAAAAACTCCACCAGAATTTACCAAAAACAGAAACTGAAAAAAGGAGAGCCTAATCATTTGTCAAGTAACTTTACCATCCTCTCTAGGAAGGGCAACCTCGCTAACCTCAACTAAGACCCAGACCTTGAGTTTTTAGTTTCATTTGCAGTACATTACACCCTCTCCGTACAGTAGCTCTTTTTCACCTCCATTATGGCTTCATATCAGCAGAGCATTTGCAGTAGACAGAGTTTTCCTTCACTTTGCAGTTGCAGCCCATAATCTATTTTTAAAGAGCACAGATACTCTGGAAGCGGTTGCCTACACTTGACCTGGCTCTTTGGTGCCAGAGAATCAAGCTCATTACCAAGTGTAGAATTATAGTTGGCAGTCAGACTCGATCCTATCTCTAGATGAAGCTATTACAAGATTGTCAAATTAAAGTTTAACACTCTCTATCGTGAGGTTTTTATGAGTTTGCCTATGTGCTGGTTGAGTTTTTTTATAGGCTTATATACGTTTATTTTGTAAATAAAGACTCTGAGGCGATCATAAGAAGAAGCAGTCTTTATTTCTGTCACCCACTCTCCTGACTGCCTGGAGGATCCCAACATTCCAAAGCTGCCTCCAGTGGAACACCCCAACAGGTAAGGGTACAAGGGGGGGAACGGAATGTACCACTATGCATATTTAACAGATAAGAGATTACAACACATCTCCCTTTGCTAATGAAAGGAAAAACCAGAGGGAAAGGGGAGGTAAGCAGGGGGGAAAGGGAAGAGGGAAGGTATGGAGATTAGCCTGCGAAACAGGTGAAAGTAGCAGGAATCCAGCACGGGGAACGAAGGTGTGCCAGCAAGAGGAAAAGAGGGGGGGGGAAAAGGGGGGCAAAGCAGGACAAGGAAAAGATCCCAGGACCTCAGAGGGGACGTCCCAAAGGAGGGAAACCAGAGAAGGATAAACATGAGAAATGTACTTGCATTACCAAAAATCCCAAATACGTAATAAAGTCATGTTGCAGGTCATGGCAACCTGGTGCACATGCACCCCTGTACCAAGGGAAAGAATAAAGGCACAAAAGGACGAAGATGCCCGTCCTCGTGGGCTTACGCTACACAGAGGTTTACCATGCCACCTTGGAACACAGACGATCACCTTGCCACCCTTAGAACACAATATTGTGAGTCTGTACATCTTCATTGTGCTCCACCTTCACCTGGTTCATCTCCTCTTCTTTGCACACCGTTGCAAAGTGACCCTTTTTATTGCACTTAATGCAAGTGGAATTACTTGCGGTGCAATGGGCACTGTTGGCAAGGTGATTGCTGCTACCGCATCTGAAGCACTTCAACCCTTCCGTAACACTGATCGGTCTCTCAACTTTTATATCCTTGGACCTGATTTTGAGAACTTCCCCATCTCTATAGCCCTCAAGATCATTACTTTGAGTTTTGTTCACACCACTGACTGGTTCTTTAGGTTGATTCATTTCCAGAATACACTTCGCAGTGTGTTCAATGGATTGAGCCATGGCAATGGCTTCTCTCAAAGAGGGATTCTTAGCAAGTAACTTCTCCTTTATTCGCAGGTTATGTGTACACCTCACCAGCTGATCCCTTATAAGGGAGTCATTCAGATCTCCAAACTCGCACAGCTGAGTAAGACCCCGGAGAGCAGCTACGTAATTGGTGACTGATTCATGCTTGCCCTTCACTCGCGAAAAAAACTTATGCCGCTCCAGGACCTCGTTAACTTTGTCCCCGAAATGGGTTTCAAGCTTCAACATGGTAATCCTAAAAACATCCATGTCCAACTCATCATCCTCTAATTCTGGATTAGGAAGGGTGTCATAGATTTTTCTTCCCTGAACTCCCAGGTTATGAAGTAACACATGCTGTTTACGTTGGGCTGAAATTTTCTCCTCCCCTATAGCAATGAGGTAAGAATCAAATAAGTTGATCCAGTCCTTCCAGTGAATATCTGGATCCCCAATTTCGTTCAAAAAGGAGGGGGGGTTCATGGACGATGCCGCCATAAGTCCGGTACTACAGTACAGTGCTTTACTTAGATTGCACTTGAAGCAGGAGGCCGAGAAATGTAGACTTTTAACCTAGGCTCAGGAACCCGCAAAAGGTATATTCCCCGATAGGCCTTATCAACGCACATGCAATGCTGTAAATGCATCCCCACTGCACAACAAGGCTGAAACAGGTGCCCTGGAATAATGCAGAGGAGTAAACTGGATAGTTACAAATTGCAGGGTACTTACAATCACAATTGATAATACTACGCACTGACATGCATTGCGGAAACTGGTGCCCTGGAATAATGCAGAGGAACAACTGGATAGTTACAAATTTCTGGGTACTTACAATCACAAATTATAATACTACGCACTAAATAACGTAGCATAAGGAACCTAGCGCACCCAGAAATACATCCCCCAATGCGCAATAAGGCTGACACTGAGGTACAGAACAACTGTGGAATAGTACAGAGGGACAACTGGACTGTTTGCAAACTGCAGGGTGCTTATAATCATAACATATAATACTACTCACTCAAATGCATTGCAGAAGGTACCTAGCACACTACTGGTCACCCTTACCCACGCACATTTTGGCCATGTATAGGGTGTACAGAGCACATGGACCTAATGTGACAAGAATAAGTACTGGGGGTTATGAAAACCACTTAAATCTAGGGTGCGCCTGTACTAGTAGAACAAGATATTGTACAGAGGTCTATAGGTTGGAGAAGTACAGGAAAGCACCGTGCATATTTAACAGATAATAGATTACAACAGTTTATTCTACCAACAAGATACTCATACAGTGGTTGTTCTGCTATGTTGTTGAGAAACTTATGGAATGTATGAGGATATTTTCTCAAGACAACACCTAATCTAGCATCAGTACTTTTCCTGAGGTGCGACTTTACTCTTTGTCTAAGTCCTAAGGCAGATGCAAGGTCTGGTTAGGATTGAGTCCGGGTGTCTTTCACTGTGGCCTAAAGGCTGAAGATCCCCAGGATAATTGAATGGCTGTTATGTTTATATCACTGCTAGAACAAATGAGGTAATCCCTCTTCATAAATATTCCACCTTTACAGATGTCCAACTCTGGTTAACTATCAGGGCTGCCCCACCCCACCCAACCCCACCCCACCCCACCCTTGGCCAGAACATACGTAATGTACAACATAATTTAGTTTTTAGGTCATACCAGTGAAAATTACAATTTCCAAAAAAGAAGGTAGCTAGTATTAAAATAAATCATTGCCGAGGATGTTGAGGACACAACTGAAAAACGGAGAGTGGGCCCAGACAGTGCTAGACAGCGCAGCAGAAGTGACCATAGCTCGCAAGATCCTGATGAATCTTCTGGAGACAGTGGACACGAATGAATACATTCAAGTGGAAACTGCAGACACCAGAGTTAGCAAACCACAAAAATTATATGAAATAACAGTACGTATAGAGGGGGACAAAACTAGGAAAATAAAGGGTCTCTTTTATATCCTTCTAGGAGAAAAAGACTGGCCACCAGAGTTTGTCATGGAGTGCCCACATGGCGAAGAAATGATTATGCCTGCCTTCTCAAATTACATTCCAATACATGAAAAATACACATTTGCAAGAAAATGGGCAGTTGCCCAAGCCCCTGCATTATATAAAAATCATGTAGGATGGGATGAGGATTCTCCTCACCACAAAATCCAGTTAAAAAATCAACCTACTGCACAAAGTCAGTATCCTGTTAAGCAAGAAGCTAAAAATCAAGTCAGGGAGATCCTAGATCAACTTGAATATCAGGGGGTGATTGAAACATGCACCTCACAAATGAACAATCCTTTGTTTCCTGTCTCCAATCCAGACGATTCATATTGTCTAGTTTTGGACTACAGACACCTAAACTCATGCTGCAAATCTTTTGCAGTACAAAACTCACAGAGTGCAGCACTAATGCATAACATTGTGCGCAAAAAAATATAAAACGACATTAGCTATCTCAAATGGTTTCTTTTGTCAAAACATTGCACCTGAAAGTAGGTATTTGACCGCTTTCTCCTGTATGGGGGGGGGGGCAAAAACAATTTTGCCTTCTCCCACAGGGATTCAAGAATAGCCCAGGATTATTCTCAGCAAGGGTAACAGAGTTACTACAAATGTAAGAAGATGATGAGGCATTATCCTATGTCGATGACATCTATCTTACAGACTACGACCTGGAGACACACTTGAAAAGAGTGAACACCATCATACTTGGGTTTGCATCTGAGGGTTATAAATTCAACTTTAAGAAGTCACAAATTGCCCATCTAACTGTCCTGTTTCTAGGATATGAATTATCAAGTGAAGGCAAAAGCCTAGCAGACAATTTCTTAGAGAAATGTGCAGTACTCCAAGCTCCAAAAACGCTGAAGAACTTACAATCAATTCTAGGTTTCTTGATTTTCGGAAGAACATACATTCTAAATTATGCAGAGAGGGTTAAACCTCTCTATGAATTATTAAAACCTGATTTCAAACCAATCAATTGGACTCAGAAACATACAGAAATTTTAAAATCATTACAAACAGACATGTTAACTAAAACAAAACTGCAAACACGCGCAAATGAACGCAACCTTGTAATCCGAGTCATCCCAGGAAGATGCGGATTCACGTACCTGACCTCTAATGAGGGAGAAACAGTACCAATAGCTTATAAATCACACTTGTACACACAAGCTGAAATGAAATTCAGTTCTACTGAAAAAATTCTGACTGCGGTTCAAACTGCTGTAGCAAAAGAAAGAGCCCTAGTCCAAGAGAGAAACATATCTGTTTCAACAGCAGTTCAGCCCTTGAGGCAGTAACGAGACCACGCATTCCAAATGCAGTGGCATTAGATCCAAAATGGATACAATGGGAAAATTCTCTTGCTGCAGAAGACGTGAAACACGCCTTTGATCCGAAAATGAAAAGACTAGAAGATCTAGAATACGAACATGAATATCCTCTGCCAATCGAAATTCTGCCTCTCGAACAATACACCTGTGTAATCTACACGGACAGATTTGCACAACACTACGTTGTGAAAAAACAAGTTTACAGTGCAGCATGCGCGATTGTTAAAGGTCGCTGGCGCTTAGGTAAATTCAGACCGATGGTCACCAAAACTGAATCAATCAGAAACTGTACAGCTCAGCGAGCTGAAATAAGATCTTTAAAGATGGCGCTTGAAAATGCCGATCGCGAATTCCCCACACTAATAGTGTGCGATTCGCATTACTGCGTCCAGTCTTACAATAATGACATGCAGACATGGATCAAAAATGGTTACAAAGATGAAACTGGTGACACAATAAAGCATAAGAAACTTTGGGAACAAGTAGTTGTTTTGCAGAAAGAACTACAAAAGACTCACGTGATACATACACTGAGTCATCAACGTGATAGCGTTCACGTTGCAGGGAATTCATTGGCTAACAGAGCCACAGCAACAGCTGTCAAACCGGCTTCCGTAGCTACAAAAAAGCGTACTAAAAAACATATAGACGGTGAAACGCTACTAGCAGTAAAAGCCTCAATGGAAGGCAATTATGCGGTGTTACCTCTAAATTATCCACTCGGAAATAAATACATAATTGATGCAAACTCCGTTCCTTTTGCTCAAATCCCTGGAGTGGGGGATAGAGTAATTCCAAACACGAACCGGAGGGCTTACTTGGTTCAAGAAGCACACATGGGAATGGGTCTGAGGCACCAAGAGATCCTGAAATCTCTAATAGAATTACAATCAGAATACTGGTGGCCGGGGATAAACGTGCAAATTTACAAGTTTGCAACGGATTGTCAGGACTGCAATAGAGATTGCAGTGGTGAACCGGACAAGACACCTGCCCAGATACCTTTATTCTAAAGCATTAGGCTATCTATACGCAAAAATCCAGATGGAAAAAGGCGATCCCATAATTATTAAGACGAGATTCATTTAGATGAGGCCCCAGCGCTCGGCTGACGCCAGAACTGTTATAAAAGATTTGCGAGTCTATATCGGCACATACGCAATTGCCATGCTATATTCTGACCAGGGTCCTGCGTTTAGCTCTAGGGCTTACAAGGAGGCCATGGCCAGCATCGGCATTGCATTGCGGTACTCTAGTCCATTCCATCCCGAGGGAAATGCGGTAGTGGAGAGAAAAAAACGGGACATAAAGCAATCTATAATGGCGAGGGTATTAGGTTCAGGTGATGGGTGGGTCAAACATCTAACAAGTGTCCAACGTAGTCTTAATAATCGGCCAAGAAATTCTCTAAAAGGTATCACTCCATACGAACTTTTGTTTGGTACTAGAATGATCATTCATGACCTTGATCGTCACACTTCAGTGGTGAAAGAAAAATCCTTTGACATCAAAGATCGTTTGGCTGTTTTACAGGATTTAAATGAAACAAGAAGAAGTCTAAGTAACACAAAGCTAAAGCAAACGGCCACTGAAGAAAAACCACCTGTCCCAGCAAGACCTGTGTGGATTCCAAAGATTGGGGATCTGGTCAGAGAAAAGATCGCGGTGAAGAAGGAATTTGAGCCTTCTTACAGAAAAGCAGTACCTGTCTTAGCTGTCAGCGGAACAAGATCAGTAGTACTACCGCCCCTTGCTGGTAAAAAGGAGAACTGAGTTGTATCAATCGACCTGGTAAAACCACAATCATGTGGCTGATAATAAGTAGGAGGCCCAGTGGACTCTTGTGCCTCTTGAAACCCAAATTGCAACAGTTCGTCAAGAAACACCAGTCTACAATGATGTAGCCTCTGAACATACATATCCAAAGATAAATGAAAATCCTGAAGCAATTCCAATAATTGACAGAAGTCCATCTGGCTACTTCATCAATTTTGATGACCTTTCGGATGATCCAAGTGAACATGAAGAAAAGCCAGCAACAAAAACTTTCAAGGAAAAAGTGACTGAACTATTTCATCAACTCAAAGAAACATATCTGATTTCACCATGGATTAAATTATGGATTGTGTTAGGTGTACTCTTCCTCCTACTTTGGCTCATCATGATTTTATGTTTGGGTAGATTTATTGATGGAAAATATAGTACAATGAACACAGCAAGTCAGAGCATCAACTTGGCCCTAAAGCCCCACAGATCTTCTCACATTGAAAAAAGAGAACTGTCATCAGTGAACATCACAGCCAATCCTATACCTGGGGGTATAGCATAGGACAAAACGGATTACGAAATCTATGGCCCGGTTGAACTCTTGAAATATCCACATCAGTTCAAGGTTTCCTTAAGTGACTTTGTGACACCAAGTACTTTCTCTGATAATTGGGACTTTGAAAATATTAATAATATGATGTAAGATTTAGAAATGTCAGCAAAATTCACAGAACATGACTATTTGCAGGGTTCATCGAACTATGAAGAAATGTATTGTTATAATCATTATGGTCATCATTATTTGCATAAATCTGCTAAACCTAGAAATGTTTTAATTATAACCAATGGGAACATTGTCCCACGCTGCCAAAAGGCAGTTCAAAAACATTTAATGAGAAATTCACATACTTCTCAGGGTTTAACAACACAGATCCAGAAACTTTTTATTACAAAATGTTAAATAAGACAGGAATGAAAAACATGTTGACGAATACTAAATTGGTTTATTCTGAAAAATTTTATGAAAAAATGTCTACATTTGGTTTTGAATTTTGGAAAAATAATATTGAGACAAAAACAATCTGGGGTACAAAAGATTGGCAGGTACAAGGTATAGAATCATTATTTAGAGCCTGCATGATCCCAGAACAGATAATATTCCTGAATGACACCATTCAACAAACAACCTGTCTTGGCTTAGCCAAGATAAAAGACTTAAACAAACCGTCTATTCCAAAACCCATACCTGATAGTAATAGCACTACAGATGTGGAGATAGACGTATCCCACATTTTCCACCAAAACAGAACAAATCCTGATTGGAAAAAATGGTTGATCTGGCCCACAGACACTAATAACTGTCAAGAGAGATTCCTGAACAAAACACAGGGGTTCAAACAGACCAGGCCAGACCCAAGATATTCCCAGAGACAACATCCAGGGATAGTTACAACATACAGCGTAGGGAAACTATGCCTCGAATGGCTACAGAGATCCACTTTGCAGGACATTAAGCAACCCTTAACTTTACTTAAAGAAGGTGCTGACTTGCGAGATTTCATATTGGGACCTCGCAAACAGCGTCAAAAACGTTTCATATACGCCGGTATATACGCAGCTTACAACGAAGCTTGGAAAGTAATGCAAATTGAAACTGCTGAAAAAATACGAGAAATTGATCATATAACTTTGGAAAAATCACTGTCTGTAGTGGACAATGGGTTAACGACTCTGTCCTCCAGAATGTATTCACTGGACAGCATTGTATCATCTGCTATTGATATAATAGAGCAGGACTTGCTAATGTTACAACATGGCCAGTCCCAATTACGTTCTATTGTACAGCTAGGCTGGACGTTGCAAAATCTGCGTTCAGGTCACGTGCCATGGCGTCTAATCAACATAACGTCATTATTTTCTATCTTTAACCTTACTGATAAACAAATCAGTTTGGCACAAAAAGGAGCAGATTATACAATTCTGAGCATTGAAAAACTTGAAAGATTACCATTGACAATGTCAGAGAGACCTGTCATTGAATGGATAATACATGGTACAATTACAATTCCGATAACAGCTTTTCAGTTTCAATATTGCCAAAAGTATATACCAGCAGGCCTGTATGAAAGGTTGGGTAAAGGATACATCAAATCAACCTGGAAATTACCTTATACACATAAATGTTATATTGAAGGGAAAAAAGAGGTATTTCTGAGTGGTAATAACTGTAAAAATGCACTAAGCGGTACACTTCTGTGTCAAGGTATTAACTTGCATGGAGCCTGCGACGGTTCATCAAATAACCTTTCATGTCACCTGCATGGCACTCCTGCAACACAGATAGAGCCTTTTTTCAGACAGCTTTCCAACGGCAGCTACGTTGTAATAAATGACGGCAGCTGTTGTGGCATGGTGCCAGGAAAAGCCTATCTCGTAACCGTTACTTCCAGGGTCATTTGCTGTATGCAAGTATTGTATCCAAACAGCAATCCAGACATGAAGGCAACATTATGGCCTTCTGTGAATATCTCTTCTATTCGAATTGATACTTTAAGCAGAATGAAGTCTATTCTTTTATAAAAAACTGTGCCTTTAACCTCGTCCAAAGAGACGTATGATCTGCAAGTTGCAAGGACAGCGGCAGAGATACATTCCCTATTATCGACAAATTGCCCCGTGCATTTCGTAGAAATGTTAAGCCAAATCTTAAACATGTCTGATACCAGTGGCATCGCACATGTATTTAATAACATATTTTCGGGACTGTTAGCACCCTTTGAAACAGTTCTGGGCATCTTCCCGAATTTTGTACATTCTGTATTCGGCGGACTGCCTCTTCTTTTGGGACTCGTAGCAGGAATTTTATTTTTGTTCCTTCTGCTCCGATATGGCAAGTCAAGCCCCAGACAAAACTCAGGCTACGATGGAAGAAACGATCCTGGCTATACGTTACAGAGAACGGATCACTAAAGTCCTCGGCTTTGCACGGCTAAGAGATCTGAGTACTACCTGGTTTCTTTCATTCAGCCAATCTGGCAAGATTGCATCTTACCTGTGCTTCGATGTCTGCTATGCGGAGAAGAATGTGTGTTGGACGTCTGTCTTACACTACCATCAGCAGTACCTATGGATATCGATACTTTGCTTGGTTCGGTAACGGCTCATGCAACGTGTTGTCCCCAGCGACTACCTATTCTGATGACGGCATTCGTTGAGACTTCACCATTACGATTAGGTGGCGGTGAAGTCCGAGATGAAAGCAGCACCACACAGGTACAACCTTCTGTGAGCATTGCTGATCCAGACATCGATGATAGCAATGATTCTCACATATGCACAATTGCAGCTTTTTCTAACCTGGTTGAACTTTCACCTACTGTTGTAGACCAATTCTTCGCAAGCCTGTCTGATTTGATGTTCTCTCCTAACAACGAGAATAACTTTTAAAACAACGAGCACACAGCGTTCCCTGAACTCTGAATTCGGCCTTCATTTTTTGATAAACAAGACTACTGAAAACAATTGGAACTATATTGTCCCCTGAAAGCGAAATTATTTTTCCATTTCCAAAATATTTACCTTTTTTCTGGTACACGGTACTCTGCTTAAAACTATTCTTAGAGAACAGAACTTCTATTTTGAAACTCTAGAGACAATATTTTGATTCAGCCTCTAGCACATGTACAGTATTGTATAAATATGTGATGAAATGGTCTCGACCTTCTTTTCTGTATTAAGAGCCATTTCATAAATGTAATTTTCGCAATTCATTCAGCCAATATTTATGTATGCATTATCTGAATGATACCACTGCTTGAAAACCGTACAGTACAAATACTCATTTTCGTGTATATACCATATTCCATTTCAAATGCATTCTTTGTATTTGGGGGTGGGTTGGAAAACACATGCATCGTTATATCTTTAGTATTGCTTAGTATTTTAGTAATGATTGACATAATACGTGGAGTGGGTGTTATGAATTTATCTAGGGCCCTATTTAAATCTTCCCGATTCATGCCCTTATGTGGTTATAACAAAACATATCCTTATAAAGGCATAGGAATCATATCCATATTTAGTCATAGCCAATGCAGTCCAAATACGGCAAGGCTACTCCCATAGACTCCTAGAAAGTACAACGCGTTCTTTAAACAAACCAAGCCTCCAGCAGCCCGGGAAATCCCCATGCTTTTGTTTTGATTTGAACAAGAACTCCTGGAGTCCAGAAAGAACTGTAAGTTCTTAGTGACGTCTTATGTCAAACTCGGCACCTTCCAGGTATAAATATACCAACATTGCCTTAAGCAAACACACGGTGGTTTGGAGCAGAGCGGCTATCTACTTGCCCGAAGCCCAGCTGATGCGAGAGCCGAAGGAAGCCGACCCTCCCATTTGACACACTGAGAGAGACGCTGTCTTTTCTCCTGCCGAGAAATCCAGCCCCAGTGTTTCCAGTCACCCTTGCGGGTTTCTGGGAGATCGAGTCCTGAGAGCGAGATACAAGACCTCCTTCATTCTATAACCAAGGTACGGAGCTGATTAAATCCTTAAGAGAATTTTTGATTCAGATTCTTGGCAAAACTAACTTAACTTAAACTGCAGCTCACTTACTCCTTCCCACGTACTAGGCTTAGGTTAGGTACACCGGGGTAGGCATCTCTTAGAAGCACCAGTTGAGTACGTTTAGTCAATGATTTTATGTATGTATATATTTTATCCGTTTTAAGTATCATATGGCTCAGAAACCATATAAATGCTTTACAGTATTATTTCATAATACTCCTTTTACTGTACGCACTTTACTTTATAACAAGTATTGCAATTGTGGCAATTCACTTCTCTTGCACGAGAAAGAGGACTGCTCAATAAATAATAACTTTTATTGAAAACGCCCATCTCTCTATTTCTCTGCACTCTGGTGAAACTAAGTATGCACGATTGACTGCGTGAAATAGCTGTCTATTGTTTTCACACAACTCTGGTGATATACTCCTTATTCTGGAGGGAGCAAAGTTGTCATGTTTATGCGGTTGTCAGAAACTAATCCCTTCTTGTCTAATCAGGAAAGTTAACTCCTTCCTGTTCATTCGAGAAAATTTCTAGTGACCTCTGAGCTAGCTGGCATTCATAATTAAGTCTAACATATTCAGTAGAGACCTAGTCGACCTCAGTCCTACGTCTAAACTATCGTTTATGTTATTCCAATGCGCAGAGCCTATTGGGAATATAGGAACTACACTACAACTTGTGACTAAGCTAGATGATACCTTTTTTACTAAACAACAATGGGCCTGTGCACGTGTTGACGGTGTATGTAGAGCAATTACTCTGTATCAAAACTTGTCACAGGTTAGTGATACATTGTTACACAGTAAATTACACACATAGAAGAACACTCAGGAGTATTATTTGTTCTTTTTTAAATTCTGAATGGTTGCCCAGCCAACACGTGTTACGTCTGGGGTTTATCCCAAGGCTTCTTCAGGGCTGAAAGGATGTACAACAAAACAAATCAAACACTCAAAACCTATAGGGTAATAGGTGAACTGTACATGGCGATCAGTGACTTGGTGAAGGAGCACCCTACGTGACATAACCTGTGTATTACAAGATCCAGTCAATCCATTTTCGATGTGCTGGAGCCCTAGTGGATTGGTCCATGGTGCTAGTGAACATACATATTGTGATATAATTACAGCTGCAGAATATTTGCTGGTGCTGTTAAAATACAACCATGTGCGGGGTCATGGTGAAAACATTTTACCGCAACAGGTCGGCTGCTGCAAATGGTACAGTCATATCATATTCATTCTGTGTGGGAATATCTATGTGATGCGAGCGAAACAAACTGTAAATACATGGCATACGTGTACAAAGCTTGCTGTGGTATACATTGCATTAGAAATTGCAAGGATTGTTACAGATGCTGGTAATGGGATTACATGAATGTGCATCAGCATGGGGCATGCCTCTGTTAATTACCAACGTGGATATTTGACAGCCGACCTGTTGCGGTAACATAATATTCCCTCTTAAAATCCAATGTGTTTCTGGTTTCACATTCCTATGTACTAAAATCTGCAAGTTACATGTCTGGTTTTCCTAATTGTACTGTTTTCCTCCATCTACTCTTGAAATAATTTTCTTTCCAACTTGGCGGTAACAAAATTTATCTCCCCATAGCAACGATCTATTGTCGATCGATCAAATACTAAAGTGCTACTCGAATGCCCAGCAAACTCTCTAATGTACTGTTTTCTTCTACTCCTGAAATCTATTTTACCTTCTAACATTGCTTCTCTCCCTTCCTGTGTAGGGATTGCACACATACTTACATACTCTTCCATATATTTGCACGGATATGGGATCTCCTCCATATTCCGTCCCAACCCTACTCTGTGCTCCTAAGTACAGACGTAGGACCACACGCCCTTACATACTCTTCCATATATTTGCACGGATATGGGATCTCCTCCATATTCCGTCCCAACCCTACTCTGTGCTCCTAAGTACAGACGTAGGACCACACGCCCATATACTTCCGGTACGTGGCACCGGGACCACAGTTGGCGGTGCAGCCTTTCACACATACATGCTCTAAAACGACCACGCAATGCCAAGACTGACGTCTGGTTTCATTCCTTTTGTCGTCAGAAGGTGCAGCGCACTTGTTGCTTCAGTCCTCTCGCATCTGATGGCCACCCAGCCCTTCAGGAACGTAACTGTTTTCAATTATTCCCCAGATATCCTCCTCGGCACCTGCTGCCCGAAATTGAACCAGGCTTACATCTGGAGCTTCTTGCCAGTCCCTAAGGCTCACCACAAGGAGGTATACATCACGCCAACTCCTTCATATAATCAGACTCGCTTCAATGTCACCATCACATAGCATTCGTGTGATGGGGTATGGATGGTTTTCACATTACTGCACCTCTTTTCACATGTAGACTTATGCTATACCCTGGATTCAGGCTTTTGGTCCCCTCCAGATTGTTATACTATACTTGTCATCCCGGGTCTTCACCCAATAAACCACGCGCTTCTTACTCAAACCACCACCTATGCCCATTTTCCTCTTTTGCAGTGAATCCCAAACTCAGCTCCACCATATGGCCCACACATCCAGACCAGAACCAATTTTAGGGTTCAGACTTTCCCATACCAGCCGGGACGGAAGTACAACCTGCAGAGAGGTGAGATACCTCTCGTCATCCTACTCACCTGTGTTCGTGCCCTATTCCCATTTACCTTTACTAACCCCTCATGCTTTTCACACTTTCTGTCGTCTTTTCCCCTAGACTGACCATGACTTTTTACTTGCCTACAAGATAGGATTACGCACTCATGCGCCTCCAGTCCCTGGGCACTTGCATCACTATAGTCCTATTTGGAGCCATCCGCTCATTGGTTCCACCCTCAAGCTACTCCTGGAGCTCACTCTTTCCACCCTTGTCTTTCCCCCCTTACCTCTTACTTAGAGGGGTCTGTACCTTCTTCTCAGCTTATCCGCATGAATCATCTCTCCCTCTTGCACTTTCCAATCCCCACCATCACCCTCTCTCTCTCTCTCTCTCTCTCTCTCTTTCTCTCTCTTCCCCCGATTATTTTTCACCATGATCCCGCACACGGTTGTATTTTATCGGCACCAGTAAATATTCTGCAGCTGTAATAATGTCACAATATGTAGGCTACTCAGTGTTTGGGGCTGTACTTGACCTTGCTGGGCGATTCTGCTCCTGGAACATTGTTGGATTTTGCTCCCCTGTTCCCCGGTCGCGGCACCCGCTCCTCGGCTGCTGCTGGACCCCGGACCCGCCCACACCGCCTACACCGCTGCGGGACTACAAGGCGATCTTCCACACCTGCAGCCTCATCCCGCAGCGGCAACGCCCCTTCGCCTGGAAGGATAACATCAGTCTATCCGTCTCGCGCAGCGGGACGCGCGCGGGACGGCGCTCGGGCGAAGACCGGGCAAAGAGCGGGCCGTTTGAGGCCGTTTGAGGTCCGGAGAGACCGGACTGGACCTCACCCCTTTCGTTTTTCTTGGTCCATTGTTAGTACATCTTGTTCTTCCCACTATAATTGCCTAGTAAGTCCCTACAGGAATCATTTGTACACGGGCTAGCCGTAGCAAAGCCGCTAAGGGTGGAAAGATGTTAAATGGGACTTTAGATGACTTCATTACTAGAACAAACACCGCTATAGATAATGAAATCACTAAAATGCAAAAACGAGTTTCCCTGGATTTAGATGCTGCCAGAAGACTGTCTCAAAACATTGCCATGTCCAAAAAATCCTCTTTAGGTCATATAGCAACTGTAAAAAGTCCCGAGCACCTATCGATCCCACGCCTCATTACAACGCAGGTCGAGGTCCACCATACCCCACCCTTACCTCCTGGGACAACTGTGCCTCTAGGCCTTCCTCAACTTCAACATAGCCAAAACTCCTCTTCGTTTGTTACTGATTCGGATTTGGGCACCCACACTGAAGTTGTCCTTACTGAAATTACGCCACTCACTATCGAGGAGTATGATAACCCCCAGGGCTCTTATTTTAAGGGTTCAGTACATAAAAGGAAACGCACTATAAGATCCGCCTACTCACGGAAGAAGGCCAAAGTTGCTAGGGCGCATTGTCCTACTAATAGCAAATTATCCATACAAAGAGAAGTAGAAAGAACTGTAGCCCCAGAGCAGGAGCTCCCTAGTGTTGATGAGAACTGCCCAAATCTGGACCCCAATAATATAGTTACCATACAGGAGGATAATGGGGTGCAAACATGCGAGACAGAGGGAAGAGATGAGGAATTTTTAAAAATAGTGTGGGCAACCCTAAAAAAGCTTTTAACTCCCTTGGACCTAAGACTCTCACGTATCGAAAATCACCTGCTAGAGGTGGAAAAAAGTATTTTAACCCTAGCAAGCCTTAGCCTCCAAGACAATAAAAGGATTGCCCCCCCAGAAGCGGATGCAATCACATTAATTTCTACCACCACTCCACCAGCACTGCCTCTTAGTAGGCCAATACCTAAACCACGTACGAAGGGCTATGAACATATAGCTCCTCATCCCCCCTTAAAGCCACCCATGCACCCCTTACAACAACCAACCAAACCACATAAAGAAGGTGCTGGCCCAAGGGTGAACGATACTAAGTTCCATCAAACCACCTCACAGGGCCTACAAAACACCGAAAACTTTCGTGGGGGATACATAGATCTTCCCCCAGATGCAAGGCCATATGTGGCGGTATTAGCGGGTGTTCCTGAATTGGGGAGTCATAACCAAGAAAACTATTGGTCCTTGAAAAATAAGGTTATTCATTGGCTGAATACGAATAGGCAGATCCCTAGTTACCTGAGAAATAAAGTATTAATGGTAAGCAGAGTTCCCTGGATAGGACCCTCACGCAAATCTATTCCAGGTGACTGTATTGTAGTTTCATTCGAGGATCCACAGACTGCCCAACACATATGTTCATGGCACACGGGGGGGGGGAATTCACCAATTGTAGTCAGACCACTAACATTCTTTTATCCCCCTCGCCCTATTCCAAATCATGGGGGGGATTGGTCATTGCCTCCCTACCCGGCCTGTGGAGGGGTGAGAGAGGGTTGGCAAGGTCCAAATAGACTGTGGCATGGAGCACCAACTGATAATAGGTTTGGTTGTCTAGAAGAGGTAGACTGACTCTCTCTGCCTCTGGGTTTACTATCTGATGTTAAGGATAAATTGCCCCCATTGTCAATTGTTCCTTTTACCCTTGAGAGCAACCCAAGTGGGAGCAGTCCTACCAGGGGATTAGCAAAGAACCTCGATAGGTCACTATTTAGTGCTTCAGATTTTCCCTTTTTTACAACTCGTCCCTTAGACAAATTAATATTGGATGTTGGAGTTGATCTGGGGATGCCGAGCAATTCTACCCATAAGGAAACCCAGGCTTTGGCCATTCTGCCTAAGATCCCTTTATCATCACTGCCAGCCGTTTCTGTAACTAGTCACAGATTTGACTTAGTTATTGATCCCGAACTCCCGGAAGGCAAAATCGTAAGGGTGGAGGGCTTACCTTCTATAGCGGGAAAAGACACTGTGGATTTATCGTTGGTGCCCGCGGCAAGGAGCCCCGGCCTTGATTCTGATCCCCTTGTGCCTGTCCCTATATTAGGACCAAGGGTTGCTGGGAGCACTGTGCTAAGGATCCTGAGCTGGAATGTAGCAGGTCTTGCCCGTAACTTTAATATCCCCGATTGGAATACTCTTGTTGAATCCTCCGGGATTTGTATTTTGCAGGAAACCTGGTGCTTAGAACCCCGACATAAGGTGGGTTATACTACCTATTTTGTCCCTGCATCACAACCACCTGGCAGCAAAGGCCGCCCATCGGGTGGCCTTTTAATCTGGGTTAGCATTTCACTGGGCCTATCCATTAGGCATATGCCCACAAAATCTTCTGACCTACAGAGACTATCAGTTAAAGGCCCAGGGGGGAAAAAGTTAGAAGTATTTAACATCTATCTAAGGGGGGCAAGGGGCGGTGTCTCTATGTTGCCACTCACTGGTATAGAGGAAGAACTTGGAACCTGTAACGCCGACTCTCTTGTTCTATTAGCTGGGGACTTTAACTGTTCCTTTGAACCACTTGCCAGCGAGGACATTTTGGACACTTGGGATGAAGACACTAGGAGATGCATTCCTCTGCTCACGCTTAATCCCATCAAAAAATGGACCCAGGGTGCTATAGATCTTAATGCACTCTGCATGGAATTTGGCTTAAGGGCAACCAACGGTAGATCCAAGTCTGATTCCAATGGGGCACATACATATAATAGGGTTGGTCATACCTCCCGGATTGACTATATACTTCTGAATCACAGGCTCTGGGCACACCTGCTTGACATGGAAGTTTTATCAACCATTGACAGTGACCACAACCAACTAGCTTTGACTTTGTCCCCCCTTTGGACGGGCGTGACCCCAAATCCACCCCCCCACCTTTGAAAATCAACGCATGAAGTCTGCCCTTCGAACTGTGGAAGGCGGCTCAAATGGAAAAAAATTGCTATGGACGAAGGGAAGATGACTCTAGTAAAATCCATAATGACTAACGCGAAAGCGCGGCTTGACTCCCCGAGTCCTAGTAAACCGGATGTCCCATGTCTTTTCGCAGTGACAACTAAAGATCTAGGAGATTTGTTTATTATCAATCCAGCAGGTGGGAGGTTCAAGAAAAAAAGTGCTCCTAACGGTGGAGCAAGTTGGTTTTCACCTGCCTGTCGTTCTGCAAAATGTGAACTCATTAGAGCAGTGAAATCCAAGGACACCAACCATATTAAACTCGCTAGAAAAAGCTATCGAAAGGCACTAGCCACGGCTAGGCTCGAGCATGAAACCCAATTCTGGACCGATTTAATGGCGGCTAGTTCCAGGAAAGATTCGAAGGGCTTTTGGGAACTGTTGAGAGTGAAGAATAAACCCGAAGACTCCCTAATGACATGTAATATAACTGGGGAGGCGTGGTTTGCTCACTTCTCCCAGCTCTACTCCTTAACTGGGGGTCCCCCAGCTAGCTCATTGCTTCACCCGCTCACTGAACACTTCCACGTTGAAAGCCTAGATTACAATGAGGCCAATCTCTTTTATACCAAAGAAGTAGAGGGGGCGATTAAGTGCCTGGTCCCGAACAAGGCTGCGGGTCCTGACGGCATTCCAGGTGATCTACTTAGGTTTAATATAGAAGAGTGGAGTAGTCTTATTGCCTCACTTTTGAATGCTGCCTTGATGGGTGGGCGCCTACCGGACTCATGGAAGGGAGCCGGGACGACCCTGCAAACTATCGCCCAATCAGCCTGCTAGACTCCACACAGAAGGTAGCGGGAAAGGTAGTCCTAGGGAGGATTCTACAGTGGATTGAGGATGAACTTATACTCTCGGACTATCAGGCTGGGTTCAGATCGGGCACTGGAACCATCGAACAGACATTCCGGTTATTAATGATCTACTGGAAAGTGGTTGTACTGGGCAAGGGCAGTCTGTACCTTGCTTTTATAGACTTACGGACTGCCTTTGACCTAGTCCCACGGAAACAACTGTGGCGCGTCTTGGACGCAATGGGTATCCCCCCGTACCTGCTTAATATGCTTATAAAATTACATGAGGGCAATTTTGCGCAGATCAGGTGGGGTGACCAGGGTCAAAAAACATCATGTATTCCTGTGAATAGGGGAGTCCGCCAGGGTTGTGTGCCAGCCCCCACTCTGTTTTCTTTATACGTTAACGGAGTGGTGGAGCATCTTCTTAAACACCCAGCTGATGCACCCTCCCTGGCTGGCAGAAAAATCTCTACTCTCCTATTCGCAGATGACACCCTCCTGATCTCAAAAACGCCAGCAGGCCTGCAATGTCTACTTACTAGCTTCAAGAATTATTGTGATGCTAGGGGTCTTGCAATTAATGTGGGTAAAACTAAGTTCCTGGTCCTGAACCCCCGAGGAAAACTGTCATTCCCCCATCCCTGGACTCTGTCCAACTTGAGAGGGTAAAAGAGTTCGACTATTTAGGCATTCGCCTTTGTGACTCAATGAGCTGGAAATCCCATCTTCAAAAGGCACTGCTGGCTCACAAGAAGGTGGTAGGGGCACTCTTGAAAGAACAACGGGCTTCTTCACTCAAACCCATCGGCCCTGTATTGGACATCTACAGGGCAATGGGGGGTGAGTGCAGCCCTTTATGGGTCTGAATTATGGGGTGTCCAGAACGTAGACCTTTTAACCAGATCGGAAAATAAATTCCACAAAGACCTCATGGGCCTACCGCATAGTAGCCCTACTCTCCCAATTTTTCTAGATACAGGTACTCGCCCGATAAGGGATCAGGCAAGGTTGCGCCCCCTCCTCCTCTGGACACGAATTTGGAGGGTACCAGAATTGTCTAGCTATGCTGAAGGCTTAAGGGAACTGCTTTTAACAGCTGGTTGGTACAAACTCCGCTGGCTAAAGGAAGTTAAGTGCCTCCTTACTGAACTGGGCCTCGAGGATGCATGGGCTAATAGAACTGCCCCGCCAAAGCAGACCCTAAAGAAGCTTTATTGGTCATGGGTGACGGACAGCAGAAATTGCAACTTTAAATTTTGCAGAACCACTGTTGACTTTCTGATGATCAAGGAGGTCACCTACCGTGAACCATATTTGGATTTGATTTCTAAATCTTGGGATAGGGCACTATATTTTAAATTTAGGGTGGGGCTACTGCCAGTGGGGAAATTGACTGCCAGCTGGAAGGCATTTTTGCAATCAACACCATTTTGCCCCTTCTGTGCCAACAGGCCCGAGACAGTCCCCCACCTATTTTTTGAGTGCCCAGCCTACATAGTCCCGCGCCGCATCTGGTTGAAGCCTCTGTACAGGAGCCTTGGCACTAGATCCCATCTTGAGGCCCTACGTATCCTAAGATCTGACCCCTGCCCCCTGTTTGCTTGTTGCCTTGCTAAATCTTTGGGCTGGGCATGGCGGATTCGATCTTCGAGGCTATTGATCTTGCCCTAAAATTCTCCCCCGATCTGTATTAATGTTTAAATCGTTTTCCTGTAAACTATGGAATGAAATGTTTTTATTATTGTAATGAGTTCTTTTACTCAAATGTTTTTATTGTATTGTAATGCTTTTTAAGATATGTGCAATATATCGAAATAAAGCTTGTTTCTATCTATCTATCTAATATGTAGGTTCACAAGCACCACGGACCAATCCACTAGGGCTCCAGCATATCGATAATGGATTCACTGGATCTTGTAATACAAAGGTTATGTCACGTAGGGTGCTTATTCACCAAGTCACTGGTCGCCGTGTAAGGTGCACCTATTACCCTATGTGTATTAAGTGTCTGATTTTGTTTTATTGTACATCCTTTTAGCCCTGTAGAAGTCTTGGGGTATTCCCCAGACAAAATTCGTGTTGGTTGGGCAGTCGTTCAGAATTAAAAAAAAGAGCAAATAATACTCCTGAGTGTTCTTCTCCATGTATAATTTACTGTGTAACAATGTATCAATAACCTGTGAGAAGTTTTGATACAGAGTAATTGCTCTACATACACCGTTGACGTGTGCACAGGCCCATTGTTGTTTTGTTGACCTTGTGTCTGTTTTCAGGGGTTCAGGATTAGCCCCCACCTGTGGCACTGTCTCATATTCATTGTAGCTACATACTAACGCAAACCCGTTGCAGGCGCCATTGCCTACTGCATATGCTGAAACCCTGTCCATTGTAGACCTTTTTTACTAACTTACTTTATTTAATTCTGTAATCTTGCAGATCTATTTTATATTTGTCTGCCTGAAAATGTAGTGTTTTTTACATTATTTATTCCTTCAATCTAAACATGTTATTGGGTATTTGTTTTTGCTAAAATAAAAATCCATTTAATTATAATGAACATATGTCTATGATCACACATTGCATAACCGTTTTTAGACTTGGCATCTTTGTTGTGTATTTCCCCTCCCTGTCTTTTCCCTTCTGACCTCCTGTTTTTGACTGTGTGCGGAATTTCATTTTTGCTGGTTTTAGAACTCTGTGCACTTTACCACTGCTGAGCAGTACTAAAATGCAAGTGCTCCCTGTGTAAATTATGATTGGGATTGGACCCCCATCAGCACTGAAGACACCACCCACGTCATGAACACCATCCACTCCGGCTCTCCCTCCGACCCATGCCCTCACCACATCTTCAACAAAGCCAACACCATCATCGCACCCCACCTCCGGAATGTCATAAACAACTCCTTCACGTCTGCCCCCTTCCTAGAGAGCAGGAAGCACGCAGAGATCAACGCCCTTCTAAAGAAACCCACAGCGGACCCTGAAGACCTCAAGAACTTTCGCCCCATCTCTCTTCTTCCCTTCCCTGCAAAAGTCATCAAGAAGACCATCAATAAACAGCTGACCGCTTTCCTTGAGGCAAACAACTCCCTCGACCCATCCCAGTCCGGATTTCGAGCCAACCACAGCACCGAGACCGCCCTCATCGCAGCCAACGAAGACATCAGAACCCTGCTTGACAACGGGGAAACAACGCCCTCATCCTCCTAGACCTCTCAGCCGCCTTTGACACCGTCTGCCATCGCACCCTAATAACCCGCCTCCACAACACTGGGATCCAAGGAAAAGCCCTGGACTGGATCACCTTGTTCCTCTCCGACAGAACCCAGAGAGTCTGCCTCCCTCCCTTCCACTCCGTGGCCACCGAGATCATCTGTGGCATACCCCAAGGCTCTTCGCTCAGCCCAACCCTCTTCAATATCTACATGAGCCCCCTCGCCGCCATCCCACGCAAACACAACCTCAACATCATCCCCTACGCCGACGACACCCAGCTGATTCTCTCCCTCACCAAAGACCCAGCCACTGCCAAAACCAAATTCCAGGAAGGAATGAAAGCGGTGGCGGAATGGATGAAGCTCAGTCGTCTGAAACTGAACCCAGCCAAGACGGAGGTCCTCATCCTCGTACCATCCCCATCCGCCTGGGACGACTCCTGGTGGCCCACAGCGCTGGGCACCGCACCGACGCCCGCAGACCACGCACGCAACCTGGGATTCATCCTGGACTCCTCTCTCACGATGACCAAGCAAGTACATGCCGTCTCATCCTCATGCTTCAACACCCTGCGCATGCTCCGGGAGATCTTCCGGTGGATCCCTACCGGAAGCAGAAAGATGGTCACCCAGTCCCTCGTCACCAGCCGATTGTACTACGGGAACGCCCTATATGCAGGAACCACAGCCAACCTTCAGAAAAGACTCCAGCGCATATAGAACGCTTCTGCATGACTCAACCTCAACATCTCTTGCCACAGCCACATATCCGCCCACCTGAAAGACCTGCACTGGCTCCCCGTCAGCTAAAGGATCACGTTCAGGCTCCTCACCCACGCACACAAAGCGCTCCACAACATGGGCCCCGAATACCTCAACAATCGCCTCACGTTCTAAACTCCGACCTGCCAGCTCCGCTCCGCCAGCCACACCCTCACCGTCGCCCACGGATTCGAAGAACCACCACCGGAAGAAGATCGTTCTCCTACCTGGCCGCTAAACATGGAACTCGCTCCCAGCCCACCTACGACTGACCCAGGACCATCTCACCTTCAGGAAACACCTCAAGACCTGGCTATTCGAGCAGTAGCAGCACCCCCCCTCCCTTCATGGCCTTGAGCCCCTCACAGGTGAGTAGCACGCTCTATAAATGCATTGATTGATTAATTGGTGATTCATGAGTGGCGTATTTGACATACTGGTAAGACCCTAGGAAAGTGTGCTGTTTGCGCGCTGGGCCTGTACTACTAGTGGGCCTGCAGCAGTGATTGTGCCACCCACCTGAGCAGCTCTGAAACCATGTCTCTGACCTGCCACTGCAGTGTATGTGTAGGCAGTTTTAAACTGCCATGTCAACCTGGCAATCGCATCCACTTGCCAGGCCCAAATCTTCCCTCTTACTACCTGTAAGGAACTCCTAAGGTAGGCCCAAGGTAGCTCCATGGGTTGGGTGCAGTGTATCTAAAAGGTAGGACATGTACTGGTATGTTTTACATGTCCTGATATTGAAATACTGCTAATTTGGTTTTTCACTATTGCAAGGACTATCTCTCGCATAGGTTATCATTGGAGCAGCCTTGTAACCTCTTACAAGTGTAACTTCCAATTGGGATGAGATGGAGATTTGGGCTTCCTGTATTCACAATTTAAAAATATATCATTTAGTGAAGTTGGTGTTTAGATTGTGTGTTTGAAAATGCCACTTTTAGAAAGTGGGCATTTTCTTGCTTTACCATTCTGTGCCTATGTGAAATCTGCGTCTGAGGGAGGGTGACAGTTGGGCTGTTTGTGCATTCACTCTAGGCAGTTACACAAAGGGAGCTGAGGTGTGCATCGAAAATACTAATGACCCCTCACCAGGCTGATGGGTCTTCCTGAGCTAGAGTGGTGGGAGGAGTTGTCGCTGACATCTGAAAAGGGCTTTGCCTATCCTCACACAAATCTGTCTCCACCCCTCTGTAGTGTGTCTGGAGCTAGGTCAGGGAAAGGCAGGGTCTTGTGCACAATGAAGAATTTCCTTTGACGTGTGCCTGCTTCATAGGCAGAAACTGGTAAATGTACAGGAGCGGTGACACGATAACTTCAGGATACTTCTGGACTAAGAAGAGATTCTGCCAAGAGGAAGAGATGGATGCTGTAGGAGGGGAACTGCCACTCTGCTTGTTGCTTTGATGTGCTGGCCCACTGCTTGCTGTTCCTGTCTTGGGCAGTGAAAGGACTGGACTTTGATTTTTACATCCATGCTTGCCAAGGGTCTCCAGGGCTTGTGTGTGTTTGCATCCTGTTAAGAAGTCTCAGAGCCATCAAAAGCTTCACCTGCAGCTCCTGTGCTTCTCTGTTGGTAGTTCTGACCTGCCAAGTGATGCTAATTCAAGTTCTGGTCCATTGGAGTAGGTTTTACTACAAAGAACCAACAAATCCCATGCACCCACCTCCAGCGCCTGTTTTTCCTGATGCAAAACCTCCAACCAACGCATTGCTGCAGTGTGGCCAAAGAATCAATGCAGCATCTGCGTGTGGCTGAAAGATGGCCGTAGCCCGAGTCCCAAGCTCCCTGTCACCAACATCCGTGGCACCCGATCCAACTTTGATGAAGGTCCTGCTGTGCGGTAGAAGAAAATAACACATCACCGACTCCGTGGCTGGAAAATCGATACAGCTCCTGTCTCGCTGCCGCAGCATTTACCCAGCATTCCTGGATTTTTTGACGCATCGCACCTTTGTGACAAGTTCTGCAGGGACGTTGCCCAGCAGTAAGGAACCGAGGCAACGTGTCCGGAGATCGACGCATCACCTCCTTGCACAGTAAGGAATCAACCCATCACCTTCCCTGACAGTAAAGAACCAATGCATCACCTCCCCTGCGATGCAGTAAGTATCCCCTGGCAGTAAAGAACCAGCACATCACCTTCCTTGAGAGTAAGGATCCAACTCATTGCTTTGCTCCCCAGCGCCTGTTTTCGTCTGTGATTTTGACACATCCCAGGTACTTTGTGATACAAATGATGCATCCATAGTTTCCTGTGGTCTGAACTATTTTGAACCTTTTAAAAGTGAGATCTTGATTTGTGAATGTTGGATTTTTTAATTTTGGTCTTCTTTTATTTAGATAAATATTGGTTACCTTTCTAAACTGGTGTGGTGTCCTTCTGTAGTGTTTTGACTGTGCTACTGTATTGTATTGTATTGTATTGTAAATGCAATTATATAGCACTTACTACCCCTGATGAGGTGTCGAAGCGCTTTTTATGGGCAAATGGCACGCTACTCCGGAGCCCATAAAGGATTAGTGTTGAATTAGTTTAGTGAACTATGAAACTAATTTCAGTGATATGTTTGTCAGTTATTTGGATTCAGAAGGATAGCGGAGGGATAGAAGAGGGAAAAAGGTATGCATTTATATAGCGCTTGTTACCCCTGATGGGAAGTAAGTATAGGTAGATTAAAGATGCATTAAATAAATTCCGGCTTTCAAGTGTTGTTGTACTTAAAAATGTATTTTATCAATTTGTTTTAAAACATAATTATTCTACATGTTTAGACAAAGCAATACACATTTATAGGTACATATCCATAGTCTAAATAAATTCTGATATACAGAGGGTTATGCTGTATATGTGTTTGCGTATTGTGCTTATGTGGTGAAGAGCCAATTCTTGAGTAGTTTTCTAAAGATAAGGTGTCTGTCTGTGGATATTATGTTGGGGGTAAAGAGTTCCATAGTTTGGCTGCTTGAACAGAGAAGGATGTGCCACCCATGTTTTTTTCTTGTACCTTGGGATTTTGAGGTGAGGTGCCACCCTAGAGCGGAGGTTCCTTTATTGAAAGTGTTTGGTGATTTTCTTCCTTATTAAGAGTGGTCTTATTCCATGTATTGCTTTGTGTGTGATACAAAGCAGCTTGAATGTGGATCGTCCGGCTACTGGTAACTAATTCAAGACTTTCAAGACAAGGGAGATGTGGTCTCGTGATTTGATATGTAAGAGTAGTCTGGTAGCCAAGCTCTGAATCTGTTGTAGTCTTTTCATGGTCTTTAAAGATGATCCATAGTAGAGGCTATTGGCATAGCCAGTTTGGACAGAACAAGGGAGATGGTAGCTTAGACGAAGGGCCCGATTCACAGACCTAACTTAAGACAAAATCCTAAACTTACTACCATTTTCGTATTCACAGAAGGCACTTACTCATTTTGTTATTCACAGAAGACACTTACTCATTTCGGTATTCACAGAAGTTAGGAGTCCTAACTTTAGGACTCCTAAATGCCATCTGTGAATACCGAAAGTCCTAAAGTTAGGATTTTTCTCAGTTTAGTAGTAGTAAAGTTAGGACTCCTAACTTTAGGACTCCTAAATGCCTTCTGTGAATACTGAAAGTCTTATTAGGATTTTTCTCAATTTAGTAGTAGTAAAGTTAGGACTCCTAACTTTAGGACACCTAAATGCCTTCTGTGCATACCAAAATGGTAGTAAGTTTAGGATTTTGTCTTAAGTTAGTTCTGTGAATCGGGCCCCCTGTGTGGAACTCTCAAATTGGGAAGTTTTGTTGCAGAGTTTTTATTGTATTGTATTGTAATTGCATTTATATAGCGCTTACTACCCCTGACGTGGCGTTGAAGCGCTTTTTTCGGCGGGTAACACGCTACTCCGGGACCCATAGAGGATTAGTGTTGAATTAGTATAGTGAAACATGCAAGTACATTTTAAATGGTGGATAGGTTAGTCAGTTATTTGGATTTGGAATGATAGCAGAAGGATAGAGGAGGACAAAGATTTGTATTTATTTATCGCTCGCTTGTTGACACATGCTATTCAGGAAGCCTATAAAGGATTATTGGTGAATTAATATGGTGAAATATGAGGTAATTTCAGTGGTGGATATTAGTCTGTTACTTGGAGTGGGAAGGATAGCTGATGGATAAAAGAGGAAGAAAGATTTGCATTCATATAGCACTTGCTACCCCTGATGGGTTTGAAGCGCTTTTCTGGCGAGTAACACGCCACTCCGGAACCCATATAGGATTAGTGTTGAAAATTAGTATAGTATAAATATGAAGTAATTTGAGTAGTATATATGTTATTCAGTTATTTGGGCAGTATATTAGTATAGTTGAATATGGAATATGAGAAGTGAACATGTTAGTCTGTTAATTTTGATTGAAAAAGGATAGTGGATCTTGCTAGTTTCTCCAAATGGGCATTCATTGATAGCTTGGAGTCCATGGTCATTCTTAGGTTTCTTACGTCCTTTGATACTTTAGGTGGAGATCCCAGTTCATCAGGCCAGGTGGGAAGCAGATTCAATCACCACACGCGAGTATTTCTGTTTTGGAAGCATTCAATTTGAGATGGCTCCACGTCATCCATTGATCCACGGCTCTGAGACAACTGAAAATTGGTGAATTTCCAATGTCTTTGGGGCATTCCAGTTGAAGGAGTATTAGCGTGCCATCTGCATAGTTATAGCACATAAGGCGAAATTGATTGATCAGTACTGGTAATAACTTAATGTAGATGTTGAAAAGCATGGGTGAGATTATAGAACCTTGGAAGACCCCTGCTTTTGTGAAGTACGGTTTGGACTAGAAAGGTGGGGTATGAATGACATTAGTTCTGTTGCGAAGGTAGGATGCACTTCAGTCTAGAGCAGTCCCTTCTATGCCGACTTTGTAGAGTTGTATTATCAAATTGTTATGGTCATCGGTGTCACAGGCAGCTGAGAGGTCCAAGAGACGTAGTACAGCAACCGCGTTGCCATCAACTGTATTCTTCAAGGCATCCCAGATGGCAAGGAGGGCAGATTATGTGCCTCTTCCTTGACTGAATACCGTTTGGAAGTCTGAAAGTATGGCATTGACTTCAATGAATACTGACATCTGGGCGAACACTGTTTTTTCTATAAGTGTGCACAAGAATGGTCCATTTGTAATGACAGGCCCATTCAGGGGTCAGGGTTCAGTGGGTCCAAGTTTGTTATCTTCCGTAATGGGCGTATGTATGAGTTTTTGAGTTCTTCTGGGAATATTGCTGTAGTTAAGGAATCGTTAATGATTCTTCTTACTGGAGTGGCGGCAGAAGTTGTTAGAAGAATTGTTTTGCAAGTTTGCGGTGGATACGGGCCAGAAGTGCTGCTGGCAGGCCTCCTTGCTTTGACCACGTCCATAAATGTATCTTGTGAAATGTGATGGAAGGAATGGAGAGGCTGGGTTAGAGTAGTCTTGGATTGTTGTTTTTGAAAAGGGTCATTGTTGGTGTTTTGTCTTTATTTTAAGTATGAGTCAACATGTCTGCTTTGTCCTTGTAATGATTTGCCAGTTTGTCTGTGAAATCTTGAGCAATGGGGATGAGCTCCTTCTAGGCAATTTGGTTTATGAAATTCCTTGAGTATTTTATAGAATTCTTTATTTGCACATTTAGCATTTTAAATTTTGTGTGAATAGTACCTTTTCTTTGCTTTTTCGATAGCTGACTTGTGTAATCTGTACATTTTCTGTAGGTGAAGATTGGCATTTGTTTTGAGCCAGACACGTTGCAGATTTCTAATTTGTTGTTTTATATCTTTTATCTCTGTATTACTCCAAGGTACTTGTTTTCGTTTGTTCTGTTGTGTGGTTTTGAGTGGTATAGGGTTATCAAAAGCTTCCTCTAGCTTTACACATTGCCTCTGAGATAAGCCTGACTGCTTGTGCCAATTTACCAAGGGGGTGAGCAGTGATTATCTTAGCTGTGTGACTCTCTTACCCTGGCTAGAACAAGGGTCCCTACTTGGACAGGGTGCCAACCACTACCAACCAGAGAGCCCCATTCCTACAACCTTGAACATGAGTGATCTCCACCTTCAGGTTAAGCAAAGAATGAAACTACGACTGTGTCAAATATTGAATAGCTTTCAAAGATATAAAACATTTGTGCAGCTTCCATTTTGCAGATTACAAACATTTTGAAATTAATTATCATAATACAATTAAGGCATAGTGCCTCATCATGTTGGGATATAATGAGAGCATATTTTCTAAGCTAGATGAAAACACAAACTGTGTGTCATGCACATATAGAAAATATCACTGCAATGTATGTTCTCCCTTACGGTCTTATACCCAGGTCTAATGCTGACACTAAGGGGCCGATTCCGATGTCGGACGGACCTGAGTCTAAGAATGCGTAATCCTGCTAGAAACCTTACATCAGGTAAAGCTTCTACTAATCAGGCGATGCTTTTGCATCAAGCCATGTGTTGCCCCTAACACAACATCTATTGTGATGGATGTTCCCTCTTCAAACATTGAGAATCTTTATTCTATTATCCACTTACCAAAGAAGAACAAGGAAATTACTCCACCAAAAGGGGCCCTCCTAAATCAAAACAGCCACCCTTTGGGTGCTGTAAAGGCTCTGAAGACTCGCCTACTGTGTCTTTGCTTGATTATTTTTATTGTATACTTGAGACTCTTGTTTTCGGAGACTTCTGAGGCCCTGAGCAAAACACTGTTGGCGATTGCATCAAGTATTGTTGCTTTATATAATTATTTAATGCAACTGTTGCAACTCCTGATGTAGATATCAAATCTGGGAAAGATTTTACTCAGCCATTTGAATTCAAGCCACTCCCTTTTGATTCCCCCATGGGTATATCTCAACACATGCCTCAGGTTTATGCCATTGAACTAAGCAGGGCAGGTGGTTTCATTGACACATTAAATTTAGTAAGGATTTGCCAAACATCCCATATTCAGACATACTTGGCGAACTACCAGTTTCCATCCCTTCTTGTGGCCTTCTAACTGAATTTAGCAGTGACTTCAGAAGCAAGTTGGGCTTAGCACTCCCTCACACTCAACATCACAGTACTTCCATTGTTCTCCCCCTACACTGTGTTTTCCACCAAAGGTGACACCTTTAGTTGTAATCTCAGCCAATGTACCCTCTCTTAAAAAGGATACTTATGAACATTACAGCTTAAAAACAAAGTAAAATATTGAATTGATATGCCTAAGTGGGGGAGATCAGTTATTGTATCAACATGATAACATGATAGGATGTGCTTTGTGGATTGGACCTGAGCCTAAATCACTGGAAGGTGACTGCATTGTATCAAATTTTGATCAGTCTACTTTGGCTCGCCATATCTTATCTCAGCTCTCCTTTGCACATTTTCTGACCACAATGGTTCAGGTGCTGCCTCTAAGCTATACTTACAACATGCAATCCTTGCAGTGGTCAAGCTTTTTTGCCCAGAATTGGTCCTTTACATGCTACGGTGCCTGTGCATTTCTACATTGAACAGTTTGAGTGCTTTAAGTACTCTGCAGAATAATGATTGACATACTCCCCCCGCCTCTGATATCTTAAACATCTTAAGCAGGAACATAGCAGGTTAGTCATCAAAAACATACTGCAGACTGGCTTGGTTAAATATTTAAGTTTGGTATTATTTGACTCCAAGAGTCTTGATCAGAAATCAATTTATTCTTGAGTGACTCAGGGGCTTCATTTACAAGCCCCTTGCTCTGCCGATACTTCACTTTTAATATGGATACAAGTGATGTACCAGCAGCGCAAAAAGCTTGTAAATAAGTCCCTTAGTTTCTCACTTTACCCTTGCCATGCTGGTAGTCTTGGGAAGGTCAAAAGGCGGTTTTACTTATTGTGCCATCTTTGTCTTGAAATTGTACGGTCATTAACGTTGATAAAGATTCATCATATTATTTCTCTGTTTAATTATCTTTTTTGTTGAGTTATAACTTGTTGATAGTTTATTTTTCTCATTCAAAGTTTAGTAATCGTAATTCTGAAATCGTTATTTTGTGCTTTTGTAAAGTGCTATAGATGAAACAAATATTTTTTATTTTATTGAGAGAATTCAATTTACACCTTTGCAACAAAAATTGCTCATGCTCTGATGGTTGATACTTATCTTCTACCATTGACTACTAATAACTATATTTTCATTTCTACTCCCCTTTGTTCACTGGTTTGTGATTTAGTATCATCTGGAGTGGACTTTGCCATCATAATGCAATTTCTTTGTCTCTTAAATGGGGTAATAGAAAGTGATGCACACAGACCAATCTTTTAAAAGGACAGAAATATTTTGTGATCAAGGGAGCAGGCTCAGTTGGGCAAGTGTAATGCCCAAGATATTACGTAAAACTTTAATCACTAATCCTATCTTCACAGTGGTTTAGATCAATCATCATCTTTTGACTTGATCCTTTTATCTTTTCATTCTCTCTGTCAACATGTCGGAAAGTTTTTAACTAGTACCAGAACAAACACTTCTATAAGGCCATTTAGGTGGTTTGATTAAACCTGTTTCACTGCTCATCAAATTTGATCAAGACCTTAACTGTCTCTTCTCCTCTCCTCTGCAGTATTGAAATTTGCTTTAGTTAAGCCTTCTACTGGTACTAGAATCTCTTAGCTTTTGAGGAGGTTTGGGATGCTAAAGTTTCAGCCCCTAAGTGTAAAGCATCTGGCCTGATGGGGTTTCAAACCTCCACTGGTTACTCTCACTTTTAATGCAGCTGTCAGTCACGTTATTCAACAATCTTGGTCGCATTCTGTGATAGTGCCTGTCTTCTTAAAGGCAAATAAAAATGATCCTTGTTACTAAAGGCTCACATCTTTAATTGTTTCAGCGGTAAACGTTGTTGGGCGTGTCCTATTGACCATTCGGGCCTTGGAAAAATTGTATCATTTCAGATTTGCAGTATGATTTCAGGTCCGGGTTGGGAACCATCAATCAAGTTTGAATCTTCATTTAATTAGCAACAAATATATGGTGGTTAAGCCGGGATCCATACACCTGTCCTTTATGAATCTCAGCTCAGGCTTTGATTGGGAGAATCGTGCTAAGCCTTGGTCTCTTATGTTCTCATTAGGGGTGGATCCCAACATTGTTAACTTTTTGTGTGATCTGCACTCAAACTGTACAGCTAGAGTTAGGTATGGAGCAGGGGGTGAATGGTCACACTTTTTAAGCTTGAGTGGATACCCCATCAGGGGTGCGTTACTCCCCATTTATTTTTACTTTATACATAAACTATCTGGAAAATGATTTGATACAGGATGGGTAGGATATGCCTCTTATAGGTCACATCTCTATCTCAGCCTTTCTCTATGCCCATGATACATTTCTACTTGCCAGAAAATTCAATGGCCAGAAATCTCTACTTGACTTCTTTCTTTATTTAATTTATGGACGATTGAAATGTTAGCACTAATTTTGGAAGGTAGCGTGATGGTTGTGGGCAGGAGAATGACCAAATATTGTGAGTACCAGTTTAAGGACTGTAGTACTAGTAGGCTGAAGTAAAGATTCACGATGAAGGTAAGTTGAAACTGTAGTAAAAGAAACCTGCACCCTCAACTTGCTGGTGCCAGTAACTCTCTGTGAAGCGCAGCTTTTCAACATTCCAAATCTGCCTTCATCTGAAGGTTCTGAGGACGTACCAACGGGAAACAGGAGGAGGGATGGAAGGAGAGTACCAAAAGGGGAGAAATATAACACATCTTCCTCCCTGAGGAAAAGTGAGGGAGCAGAGTAGAAAGAGGAAAGGGAAAGGGGAGAGAAAAGCAGATGAGGCAAAGAGTGGGAAGGTAAGGAAGGAAGGATTGGAGCAGGAAAACCAGACTGAGAGTGGGGCTATGTGGGAAAAGAAAAAAAGGGAGGTAGAAAAGGTCTGAACAAGAAAAACATTTCACATTTGGTCTTGCACAAAAGACCTGAAGACATTATATATTTCACTATGAATGCAGATAATCACACCATTCTGTAGTCTTTGTGCCAACCCGGAGAGTTTTTTATCTTATCCCTCTTCTCACCTGAACCTCATCAGACCTGGTACCCTGATAGAAAGGCATGTTGGCCTCCTTGTGTCCCACCTCATTTTGGCCTATGGCAACCCGATGCATGCTCCACTTTATCCCGTCTTCCAGAATGACCGCATTCTTTTAAACCTCTCTTATTTTCTCTGAAGCATAATATTTGTTGCCTTTTGAACTTATCCCCTCGGGTTTACTGATGTAAACTTTTTGCCCCTGTCTGAGAGACCGGTCCTTTGCACCCTGATAGAGCGCGCAGGTCACCCGACCGCGAATTTACCATACTCACCTGGGCCCAGAGTCAATAAACTTATAATTTAATCAGGTAACCTTTACTCTACTACCAGTTATTTTACCTACTAGGTCCTATACCATTGACTTACCAATCCTTGTCACTGGTACCTGTAAACCTATTGGATCAGGGTGTTAGCCTAATAGGAAAATACTTTTGCACTCATATAATAACCACAGACTCTGGAAGTTTTAAAATCTTTATCTAAGTTTCTTAAATGGTCATGATCCAAAGATTAAACACGATTAGACTCTCAATAATGAAGATCAGAATTAAAATGTAACAATGCAGAAAATGTAATAAACTAATTTCCATCATTTAGCAATAGGGAAGGTAAAGAAAGGGAACATAAAATATGATTCAAAACGTTTAAGCATTTAACAAAAGGGAGGGGAAAAAGGGAACATGTCAAACTTTAGCAATAGGAAGGGTAAAGAGAAGGAAAATAATATGCAAGCACTATTATCAAATGTATAACATTTAGGGTGGGGAAAGAGAAGGAAACAAACTATGATGAACCCACACAAATCAATATTTATTTGGAATGGTGTGAAGAACTAACCCTGGCCACAGGCCAGTTTAAAGGACAGAACCCCGAAAGTTGCAGTTGCCAGTAGGCATGCAGGTGCAGATTCAGAATCAGGACAGGTAAAACCAGATTTGGATCAGGACAGGAGCACCAAAGGTTAAGACCAGCACCCGCAGTTCAGTTGCAACGCCTGCGCTACTCCCTCTCTGTAGCTAATAGTCAGGACCCCGATTGGGTTATCGATTTCACTGACAAAGTGCTTCGCCAGCGCCTCAGCTTCTCGGACCCCGATTGGGTCAGCGAATCTTCTGACAGAGTGCTCCGCAGCACTTCTGCTCTCGATCACCTATTGAGTGCGTTGGGTCAGTGACAGGTCAGCTATTCGGCAAAGTCGGACAATTTATCTAGCTAAGCCTATGCTAGTTATACTATTTTCCAGGTCAGTGTACCACCCCCCAATGTTGCAAGTGTAAGGATCCCCAATTTTGATTGGACAAAGAGTGAGGAGAGGTCATCACACCACACCAAATTTGAAACTTCTACCTTGAATATTCTAATAACGTTCCCGCCCATCATTTTATTTTTCTCACGTATGTTTTATTCCACCCGGAAGTGAATGTATCAATAATGATTATAATGTAGTCTATATTTCAGTTCAGTTTCCTTCACAGAGGTTAGAAGTTGACTTTCCCATGAACACCTTCTAGCAAGTCGTGTCTTGGCCGAGTTTCAATGACAAATGACACAGCTCCTTCTGGAGTTTTGACATGCGCAGTTTGGCTTTTCAAGATGGAGTAATAATGTCTCTCGGGCCCAAAGATTACGATATATGAAAAGTAGAAAAGAAACAATATTAGAACACAGAATAAATTAATACACTGTATACCATGTATCTCTACTCTATACCCATTATTTTGTATTTAACTATAGCATTAGGATTAAGCAGAACGAACAGCTTGGCAAAAGCAGCAGTGCAAGCATTTTTCATGTTCTTACATTTTTTCCCATTCATTTCTTCTAATTCTAGTTCATCAATATTTCTCTTTACTCCTCGCTTATTTACGGAGTATTTCTTTTTATGCTTCTGACATTTGCAACAAATTATTATTCCTAAAACTAGTAAACCTATTCCCACCATTGGCATCAGTATTCTACCTACAAAAATTTCCCTACATTAGAAAGCCAACTACCTGTAGAGGAGAGACCATCAGTAAGCCTCTTCCATGCACTATCAACCTCCAGTGGTTTAAGCTCCTTTTCCAAATTAGTAATATTTCTAACATACTTTTTAATTTTAATACTTTTGTCAGGTATGTAAGTGCAACAATGTTGCGCTTTTAACATTCTCCAGACTCCGCCCTCTTTTGCCAATAATGTAGCAAGAGAAAAACGAAAATGCCCCCTCCACCCTTGTTCACAATTTACTTCAAAAATCAAACTATATTTTATTTAGTTTGATAAGGTATTTTTATTTATACCACTCGTTTTTATATTTTTGAATTATTTTTTGAAAGGTTTATAAATGCAAAAAAAGACCACTATACATTGATCTATTTACAACGCTATACATTCTCATTAGAAATATACATATAACAAAGATACCAAATCAAAAACAATTCATTACTATCAATCATTCATCCCAAACAAAGACAATTCTAAACAAAACAACACATTACGTACACTTCAAATGTCAAAAGTGAATAGACAAAGTGAGACAATGAGGAGTTCAATTAATGAAAACAATGTGTCTACAAATCAGATATTCTTCATTGATACTGTAGTAAAATATTTGCTCCTCCCTGTTTGCCGACGCATTTCGAAACCGGGGTATCAGTTCCCAGATTCTCATCAGGGCTTTGTCATTATCTACATTAAATGAAAAAATAATAAACTAACATGGGACTGTGATTGAAAGAAAAGAGTCTCTTTAACTGGCACATACCTCGTGAGTAATCCTGCCAGAGTTCAGCAAGTTTTCTTTTATCCCCTTAATGGGCAGCGTGTTTTATGTTCGGCTTTCACCATCGCTGGGTGCTGTCTAAAAGAATCAGGGTTTTAAAACTTGTATTACCAAGACATGTCGTGTACTAATCTATTTCTATTCGCTTTGTTTAAGCAAGTTGTGAGGCGTACCTGAAACTCTTTCTTCTTCTTTTGTGCACAAGTAGCAGCGCTCAGGTTCTGTTAAAAAACGGAGCAACTTGTTACACCGATGTTTTATACATTAAAAGTCCCGCCGTTCTCCCCGTGCTCTAGCCATTTTACCCAAGTTTTGTGCTCAGGCTTACCTCTGCTTCCAAAACGCTGTGTCCGACAACCCGGTTAATCCAAGATGGCCGCCGGTTGTCATTTGCGCTATTTATGTAAATTAGTGCTCTGTGAGGAATTATGGGATCTGTAGTTTTTGATTTTCGCCATGTTTTTGACTGGTGCTTAAAGATACAAACTAGATGAGTTTAGAGTGTATGAAGGGAGAACGTGGATTTCACAGGTTAAATAACGTCATGGAGATGGTGTCTTAGCGTATCTTTTGCATGACAAGAAATTGAAATCTTTAGTGTAAATAAGGGTGAGAAAAAGTTTTTAAGCAGGCCAGGGACACCCATTAGACCAAAGCAGTGCTTGAGGATACAGACTTTTATTATTATCAGACAGCTCGAACGCACTACTAATGATAGTATTTATTCATCATCTGTACATGAATCATAATCTTGCTACTTCAGACAGATTGTTAAGCCCTGTCTGTGTGCTATTAAATTTCAAGATTAGATAAGCTTCTTTTTGAAGTAGAGCTCGATCCATATCCATGTGAGTTCTTTTCATCACAGACAAAATCGACCATTTAATGTCGTTTTCGTCGTGTCCTTTCTCAATAAAATGCTCAACCATGGGCGCGCTGGTCACTCTTTTCTTAATGCGCGATTTGTGTTGACTAATCCTTAGGTTAACCTGTTGGCTAGTTTTACCAATATATATCATATTGCAAGGACAAATTACTACATAGACTACATTCCTAGTCTTGCAGTTTGTGAAATCTAGATGTTTCCATTTCGTGCCCTTGTGACAAAATTCTTTCCCTTCGATGGTACTTGCGCAGGCCACACAACTACCACATTTGTGGTGGCCCTCAATGGGTTTCATTTGCCATTGTGACATCAGGTCGCCTTTCTTTCTCGGTAACGCCACATCAGCGCGAATGATTCCTTGCCCAATTGACTGTTTTTTTTTAAAAGCAAAAATGGGTTTTGGAAAAGGGCAATCTAATTGTTTTAAAAGATGCCAGTTTTTTAGTACCGCTTGTCTTAATTTATGTGTATCCGGACCATAAGTGGTCACACATACAAGCCTCTCCATTTCTGGTTTCTTTTTAATTTCCAGTAAGCATTCACGAGGTGTGAAACGTGCTCGTCTGAAGGAATATTTAAGCAACTTTTTAGGGTATCCTCGCTCCTTCATTTCGTTGCAAAAATTATATGCATGTTGTTCATAGTCCTTCACTTCTGAGCAGTTACGTCTTATGCGTAACAGCTGTCCATACGGAAGGTTAGCTTTTAAGTTTCTCGGGTGTGCACTTTTGTAGTGCAGAATGGTGTTTTTGTCAGTACCTTTTTTGTATAGAGATGTCTTAAGTTGGCCTTGAAAACACGTCAATTCCACATCCAAGAAAGTCATCCTTACATTACTCTGCTCTATGGAGAATTTTATGTCTCCATGTCTGTTGTTTAACCATTCATGAAAGGCCAATAGATCCGCCTGGCTCCCCTGCCACAGGAGCCAGACGTCACATATATAGCGATACCATTGAAGGATATGATTTATGAAAGGGTTGTTATTTTCCACAAATTTCTCTTCATATTGTGCCATAAAGAGGACTGCCATCTCCGGGGCATAAGGACATCCCATGGCAGTCCCCTTTACTTGCATAAAGAATTCTCCATTGAATGTGAAATAATTCCTTTTGAGTGCAATCTCTGCCAACTTTAGCACAAATGACGTAGGGACTCTATGAGGTCTCTCTCTCTTTTCAAGGTATATCTCTATCACCTCTAAAGCCTCTTCCTGAGGGATCCGGGTATAAAGGGATGTTACATCCATGGTAACCATGAGTTGTTTTTGGGGATCAAAGTCTGTACCCTCCACCTTCAGCAAAAAGTCAGTTGTATCTCTTAAATAAGACTTTACTTGCTTTAAAAAAGGCTTCAAAAAGAAATCCACGTATTGTGAGATAGGCTCCAGGCACGAGTCACACCCCGATACTATCGGGCGGCCTGGAGGCACATCTAAACACTTATGAATTTTGGGCAGGAGATATAACACAGGGGTCCTAGGGAACTTTTTAAGTAAATAGTCATACTCCTTTTCCCCGATAAAACCTCTATCCTTGCCTTCTTGTAGAATGTCTGCAATTAGACTTTGTATTTGTTACGTGGGATCCTCCGGTAACTTGCGGTACCAAGAATTGTTGTTAACTTGTTTGGCACCTTCAGCCAAATACATCTCACGGGGCCAAATAACTACCGCCCCGCCTTTATCGGCCTGCTTAATCACTATAGATGTATCCTCTTTAAGTGACTTTATCGCCGCTCGTTGTTTCTGGCCAATATTTTGTTGGACAAACTTTTTGCTCTTTTCAAGTTTGTTAATTGCAGACAGCAAAACTTGTTCAAAAGCATATATTTGCTTCGGAATATTCTGATTAGGCACAAACGTGGATTTGTTCCTAAGGCCTGTTGGTTCTGTATTCATCACTGTGGGTCTATTCGCGAAAAAAGCCCTCAATCTTATCTTCCGACAAAATTCGATGGCTTCCATTTTCAGCTTTGTAAAATCAGTCATTTTAGTGGGCACAAACTTTAATCCCAAGTTTAATACAGTTTCTTCGTCTACAGATAGTATTTTTGATGATAAATTCACCACTGTATTGGAACTACCTAAGATTTGTACGAGCGGTTCCTTGTTCTCATCTCCCATGGTGCTTTGTACCTGGCTTTTTGTTGTTGTCCCTGATCTAAAAAAGAGGTTTGTTTCTTTTTATTGTTTCTTGTATCTGCTCCTGATGAATCAGTTGACGAGGTGTCAGAAAAGGTTGTAAATCTGGTTTTTGAACGATCTTGATTGTTATATAGAGCACTCCGTGAGTCAGGTTGAGTGTAATAATCTTCCTTAAGGAAGGGGTACACCTGCTCGATCTTAAATGTCTTTGTATCTCTCTCGTACTTTGTAGTTTTATCGTTAATCGTATTGTCTTTAAAGACTTGGATATCTTTGTCTATCTTCTCAAGCAGTGTTTAGATGTGCCTCCAGGCCGCCCGATTGTATCGGGGTGTGACTCGTGCCTGGAGCCTATCTCACAATACGTGGATTTCTTTTTAAAGCCTTTTTTAAAGCAAGTAAAGTCTTATTTAAGAGATACAACTGACTTTTTGCTGAAGGTGGAGGGTACAGACTTTGATCCCCAAAAACAACTCATGTTTACCATGGATGTAACGTCCCTTTATACCCAGATCCCTCAGGAAGAGGCTTTAGAGGTGATGGAGGTATACCTTGAAAAGAGAGAGAGACCTCATAGAGTCCCTACGTCATTTGTGCTAAAGTTGGCAGAGATTGCACTCAAAAGGAATTATTTCACATTCAATGGAGAATTCTTTATGCAAGTAAAGGGGATTGCCATGGGATGTCCTTATGCCCCGGAGATGGCAGTCCTCTTTATGGCAGAATATGAAGAGAAATTTGTGGAAAATAACAACCCTTTCATAAATCATATCCTTCAATGGTATCGCTATATAGATGACGTCTGGTTCCTGTGGCGGGGGAGCCAGGCGGAGCTATTGGCCTTTCATGAATGGTTAAACAACAGACATGGAGACATAAAATTCTCCATAGAGCGGAGTAATGTAAGGATGACTTTCTTGGGTGTGGAATTGACGTGTTTTCAAAGCCAACTTAAGACATCTCTATACAAAAAAGGTACTGACAAAAACACCATTTTGCACTACAAAAGTGCACACCCGAGAAACTTAAAAGCTAACCTTCCGTATGGACAGCTGTTACGCATAAGACGTAACTGCTCAGAAGTGAAGGACTATGAACAACATGCATATAATTTTTGCAACGAAATGAAGGAGCGAGGATGCCCTAAAAAGTTGCTTAAAAATTCCTTCAAACGAGCACGTTTCACACCTCGTGAATGCTTACTGGAAATTAAAAAGAAACCAGAAATGGAGAGGCTTGTATGTGTGACCACTTATGGTCCGGATACACATAAATTAAGACAAGCGGTACTAAAAACCTGGCATCTTTTAGAGCAATTAGATTGCCCTTTTCCAAAACCTATTTTTGCTTTTAAAAAAAACAGTCAATTGGGCAAGGAATCATTCGCGCCTATGTGGCGTTACCGAGAAAGAAAGGTGACCTGATGTCACAATGGCAAATGAAACCCATTGAGGGCCACCACAAATGTGGTAGTTGTGTGGCCTGCGCAAGTACCATCGAAGGGAAAGAATTTTGTCACAAGGGCACGAAATGGAAACATCTAGATTTCACAAACTGCAAGACTAGGAATGTAGTCTATGTAGTAATTTGTCCTTGCAATATGATATATATTGGTAAAACTAGCCAACAGGTTAACCTAAGGATTAGTCAACACAAATCGCGCATTAAGAAAAGAGTGACCAGCGCGCCCATGGTTGAGCATTTTATTGAGAAAGGACACAACGAAAACGACATTAAATGGTTGATTTTGTCTGTGATGAAAAGAACTCACTTGGATATGGATCGAGCTCTACTTCAAAAAGAAGCTTATCTAATCTTGAAATTTAATAGCACACAGACAGGGCTTAACAATCTGTCTGAAGTAGCAAGATTATGATTCATGTACAGATGATGAATAAATACTATCATTAGTAGTGCGCTCGAGCTGTCTGATAATAATAAAAGTCTGTATCCTCAAGCACTGCTTTGGTCTAATGGGTGTCCCTGGCCTGCTTAAAAACTTTTTCTCACCCGTATTTACACTAAAGATTTCAATTTCTTGTCATGCAAAAGATACGCTAAGACACCATCTCCATGATGTTATTTAACCTGTGAAATCCACGTTCTCCCTTCATACACTCTAAACTCATCTAGTTTGTATCTTTAAGCACCAGTCAAAAACATGGCGAAAATCAAAAACTACAGATCCCATAATTCCTCACAGAGCACTAATTTACATAAATAGCGCAAATGACAACCGGCGGCCATCTTGGATTAACCGGGTTGTCGGACACAGCGTTTAGGAAGCAGAGGTAAGCCTGAGCACAAAACTTGGGTAAAACGGCTAGAGCACGGGGAGAACGGCGGGACTTTTAATGTATAAAACATCGGTGTAACAAGTTGCTCCGTTTTTTAACAGAACCTGAGCGCTGCTACTTGTGCACAAAAGAAGAAGAAAGAGTTTCAGGTACGCCTCACAACTTGCTTAAACAAAGCGAATAGAAATAGATTAGTACACGACATGTCTTGGTAATACAAGTTTTAAAACCCTGATTCTTTTAGAGAGCACCGAGCGATGGTGAAAGCCGAACATAAAACACGCTGCCCATTAAGGGGATAAAAGAAAACTTGCTGAACTCTGGCAGGATTACTCACGAGGTATGTGCCAGTTAAAGAGACTCTTTTCTTTCAATCACAGTCCCATGTTAGTTTATTATTTTTTCATTTAATGTAGATAATGACAAAGCCCTGATGAGAATCTGGGAACTGATACCCCGGTTTCGAAATGCGTCGGCAAACAGGGAGGAGCAAATATTTTACTACAGTATCAATGAAGAATATCTGATTTGTAGACATATTGTTTTCATTAATTGAACTCCTCATTGTCTCACTTTGTCTATTCACTTTTGACATTTGAAGTGTACATAATGTGTTGTTTTGTTTAGAATTGTCTTTGTTTGGGATGAATGATTGATAGTGATTAATTGTTTTTGATTTGGTATCTTTGTTATATGTATATTTCTAATGAGAATGGAGAGCGTTGTAAATAGATCAATGTATAGTGGTCTTTTTTTGCATTTATAAACCTTTCAAAAAATAATTCCAAAATATAAAAACGAGTGGTATAAATAAAAATACCTTATCAAACTAAATAAAATATAGTTTGATTTTTGAAGTAAATTGTGAACAAGGGTGGAGGGGGCATTTTCGTTTTTCTCTTATAATAAGGTCCAGCCTACTCCATGTCCTAAAGGACCTATCTCCATAGATTTATAAAAATAATGTATCAAAAGCAAGTCGATTTTGTAAAACCATTGATCTGATCGCAACCAATTCGGTATTGACCATTAAGAACCCTCCAGCAGTGTCAGTTGATAACCGATCCACTACTGTTGACAATTTGCAGATTCTGTGTGTGTTTAGACCCACTCCCACTGTAGGTATCAATGCACTAAATATATCACCTACTATTTCACCAAAATTAGCTCTTTTAATACGTACTAATCCATTAGTTTCTTCATTGTTTCCAGTGATTTTATCCACATGATATATTTTTGGGAAGACTATTCCAAAAAACCAACTCCCATACCAGTGATCTGGCAATTTATAATAAGCCTTGTTTCCACATATATAATAAATTCCAGGAAACACAGGTTCAGTTTCATCTTTGAAACCCCAACCCCCAATTACCTTATAATTGTGTTCACATTCACTGGAACCAATGAATATATTGTTATAATAACTAGTTCTTTCTCTGTGGAGACAGAGTTTCCCCTTCTTTTCAAAATCCAGCAACATAGCCGAATGAGTCTTGCCATTCGGGGTAGACCCTATATTTTCAGCCCATTTAGGAATTTTATGTTTCTTATCATTTGCTTTTCTTTGGAAACTCTCTCTTCTCTTCTCTACCATATTAAAAAATATTTTCTCTTTTTCTTGTAATGAGCATGTTAAATTATTTTTGTGTGCTTCAGCTACATCTATTGTACCTATTGTTAGAAAATATTCACCCATGTAACGTGTTACATCACTAGTAGTATGTACAGGATTCAGGTTACTACGTATAGGAAGTTCAGAAAATATCACATCTTAATTAGAATCGTATTACTGTAAAGGTCCTTTCTTGTAAAATAAGCTAGCTAAAACACTACATGAAATTCCATATGTTAGTGATAAATGGTGATAGGTAACACCTTCAGCTACTAAAGTAGGCAGTTTCATACACACATAACAATCTTCTATTTCCATAGCTTCTACATAATTCACTAACAAGTTTGCAAATACGTTTAAGTGAGTTCTATTTTTGAATCTAGTATAATGCAGTCTTTCCTCATCTGATGCTTCTAAGTCTACCTTTTGTGGTCTAATGCTAAGTGCTTCTTCTTGTGTATCTATTCTTGCAGGTGTATCTTTTGTGTTAGCTCATCTGTATCTACTAGTGGTTGCGTATTAGTATCATTCTTCATCTCTCTACTCATTATGTAAGGGATAGCTATTGTCAGTCCTATCCAAACTATGAACACTATTGCTATACTACATACACATACTCTACAGCATGTTTTTAAACAATTTCGTTTCGGTCTTCCATTAACAGTACGATCAGCCATTTCTGACTAAGGAGTTTCAACCCCTCTTTGTAACTTTTACACATCCTTTACCCTGTTAGAATTTCAGGTTGGTCTCACTTATTCGTCAGTTTGATCAGCAATCAATTCTTCATTACTTTCATCACTTATTTCCAAGTTTTCAAAATCTTCCAACACAATGTAGGTCCATTCAGGGCCTTTGTATTTATTATTCAGTCTTTTTAATCGTGGCCTTCTTCTTTTTGGTTGTATCACAGGCTGGTCAGCTTGACTTGATATTTCATTTACCTGTTCAGGTTCTTCACTAATTGTTTTTAAACATAATTTCAGTCTTTTGACAAACCTAGGCCACTTGTCTCCTTTTCTGAGTCTTTTAGCTGCCACTGTGCTTTGGCCCTCTTCCAACGTTCTCTTATTTTCATTCAGTTGGGGCACATCTATTTTGATGTTTTCTTCTGTGTCCCTCTCTATCTGACTAGGTCCAGGTCTTATTACAGTTTCTTCTTCCTGGTTACTAATCTGGCCTTGTTCAGGTATTTGCTGAATTTCACTTTGACTTTGTTTTGACTCACCTTTTTCTTCCTGAACACCTTTTTCTGCGCCTATCTGGTCCTGCTCGGGCTCTTCGAACTCTTGCTTTTCTTCCGCCTGAGATTTTGCCCCATTACCTGTCTGTCCCTCCTTAGACTCTAGGGTTCTTGGTGAGGTGTCGATTATCTGAGTATTCTGATCTATCCCTATCTGTTCCTCCTCAGAATCACTTTTGACTTGTATTTCTATGATCTGAATACCTTCTTCTAAACCTGTCTCATCCTCACTATTACTCTTACTTTCTAAATAAACTTGGCTTCTTGTTCTCACATATTCTGCAGGTATGTCGCCCGCTGGAATCCAATCATCTTGATTGGTGCTCGGTGGTTCCTATTCAGCTACTTCAGGATCGATAGCTTGAGACCCCTCAGCTGCACAACCTTCAGCTTCAGTTTCATCAGGTTCAGTCACTCTTTTTGTGTGACTAGCATGAATCCAATGTGGAACTCCAGCTCATTTTACAGCTGTGGTGGTAACTAAAATCACTTGTCGTGGTTTTCCCCACCTCGGTGCAAGGCAAGATTTTCAAGTATGTTTCATTAGCACTAACCAATCACCTGGGTTCAGATCATGTGCTGCAATGGCTTGTCTGGCGACACCAACCTGGTGAGAGATAGAACACACTCTGTCAGCCAGTTCTTTGCAGTACTCCAGTACTAAATCATCAGATATACTTATCAGCTTATGTCCTGGCACCCATGCTTGCCTCATAGCTCTTCCTATTAATATTTCATGGGGACTCAAGCCTGTGTTCCGATCTGGAATACTTCTAAGTCCCATCAGAACAAGTGGCAAAGCATCTGGCCACTCCAATCGGGTAGACTCATACATCTTTCCCAGTCTTGACTTGATTGTGCCATTCAATTGTTCTACCACTCCAGAAGCCTCTGGGTGATATGCACAGTGCAGTTTTTGCTTAATTTTGAATGCTTCACAGATTAGGCCAATTATTTCATTATTAAAATGGCAGCCTCGGTCTGATTCATTTGTTACTGGAAAACCGAAACGTGGTATAAGCTCTCTAAGTAGAAGTTTGGCTACAGTGATGCTATCATTTCTGCGTGTGGGGTAAGCCTCCACCCATTTTGAAAACAGGCAGACAATGACAAGAATGTATTTTAGTCCTCGACAAGGAGGTAACTGAATGAAATCAGTCTGCAATCGTATAAAGGGACCCTCTGCCTTCCCAATCTTTCCTGGTAGCACTATGGTTTTCTTTCCTGGGTTCATTTGTTGACAAACCAAACATCTCTGGCAAAGCGCTTCTGCTATGTTCCTGAATTTCGTATTGACCCATGATTGTCTGAACAGACGTATCATAGCATCTCTTCCCAAATGAGAATCTCTGTAAACCATCCTAGCCATAGGAGCAAGCATACAGTCTGGTAACACTGGCCTTTCATCAAGATATACAATGACACCATCCTCAACTCTTCTCTTACAACCTATTTTCCTCCATTCTTCCTTTTCCTTTGGTTCTGCTCCAATTTGCAAATCTCTCACTTCCTCCCACCTATTCCCACTTTCTAGCAACATAAGTTGGCAACTGTTTCCGCCCACCTCAACTTTCTTATTAGCAGCCATTTTATATTTTGCACAATGTTGGGCTAACTGGTCAGCATATCAGTTACCAGCTGTCACTTTGTCATTACAAAATTTGTGAGCAGCACACTTGACCACAGCCACCTCTTTTGGTAATTGAATCGCTTCAAGTAAATCTTTTACATATTGACCATTTTTAATTGGAGTACCTGAAGATGTCAGAAACTCTCTTTGCATCCATAGTTGGCCATAGTCATGCACAACCCTGTAACCATACTGGCTGTCAGTGTATATGGTTACCTTCCAATTTTTCCCAAATTTGCAGGCCCTTGCTAATGCAACCAATTTGACTATTTGTGCAGACTTGACTCCAGGCAAATAGGATGCTTCAATTGGGCCTCCCAATGTACAAACAGCGTAAGCAGCACTTAAACCTCCTTCTTAATGCCTTATACATGAGCCATCTATGAATAGTTTGTATTCTGAATCAATTAATGGCTCTTCTCTTATGTCTGGACGTGGTTTTGTGCTATATTCAGTCAAGTCAATACAGTCATGTTCAATCTTTCCCTTTACTTCTGCAACATGTGAATCAGGTAGCAGTGTTGCTGGGTTCAGAATATTACACCTGGCAATGGTTACCTACCAGGATTCTCTCATACCTAGTCAGCCGATTAGGTGTGAGATACTGGGTCTTAGTCCTGGTTAACAAAATTACAACTGCATGTGGAACATACACAGTCACAGGATGTCCCATAATAATGGACTCGCTCTGTTCCAGGCTCATGCAAGTTGCAGCCACTGCTTTCAGACATCCAGGCAAGGCTTATGCCACTGGGTCTAATGTAGACGAAATATACAGCAGACTCGAGCCCTGTTTGGTTATATAAACCTTCCCCACTGTGTGTCTGTTTGCAAATGAAATTCTCATTCTCGCCATACCTTCCAATGGTATGGGTTCTCTATTATACCCCTATAGACTTATATCAGCATTTTCTAACTTGATATTGTGTTTAGAAAACTTCTCATTCAAAATTTTCTTCTCCACTAGTGTGAAAGGTAAAACAATTTTACAACGTAACTTTCATTCTGCATACCTTCACTCCGCATACCATTACAACGGAAGTACCATTACTCCGCAATACTATTATAACACATGCCATTACATCTTATATGGTTTTACCACGCATGCATTTACAATGAAATTCGTTGTAAAAGCAACAATGGTAAAAGCATATGTTTTTAATATTTAAGTTTAAGGTAAGTATATGGTTTTAGTTTGGGGGTGTTGGGGTATATGTTTTAGGTGTTCAGGTTCATTTTAAGGGTGGGTTTGGGTTATGGGGTGGAGGGTTATTTTTAGCGTTCAGGGCTAGGTTTGGGTTTTGCAGTCCAGGGGTATTTTTAGGGTTCATGGCTAGGTTTGGGGTTTGAGGTACAGGGGTATTTTTAGGGTTCAGGGCTAGGTTTGGGTTTTGGGGTAAAGGGGTGTTTTTAGGGTTCAGGGATAGGTTTGGGTTTTGGGGTACAGGGGTATTTTTAGGGTTCAGTGATAGGTTTGGGTTTTGGAGTACAGGGGTGTTTTTAGGGTTCAGGAATAGGTTTCGGGTACAGGGGTATTTTTAGCGTTCAGAGCTAGGTTTGGGTTTTGGGGTACAGGGGTATTTTTAGGGTTGAGGGCCAGGTTTGGGTTTTGGGGTACAGGGGTATATTTTGGGTTCAGGGATAGGTTTGGGTTTTGGGGTACAGGGGTATTTTTAGCGTTCAGGGCTAGGTTTGGGTTTTGGGGTACATGGGGCTTTTTAGCGTTCAGGGCTAGGTTTGGGTTTTGGGGTACATGAGTATTTTTAGGGTTATGGGGTAGGTTTGGGTTTTGGGGTACAGGGTATTTTTAGGGTTCAGGACTAGGTTTGGGTTGTGGGGTACAGGAGTATTTTTAGGGTTCAGGGCTAGTTTTGGGTTTTGGGGTACAGGGGGTATTTTTAAGTTTCAGGGCTAGGTTTGGGTTTTGGGGTCCAGGGGTATTTTTAGGGTTCAGGGCTAGGTTTGGGTTTTGGGGTACAGGGGCATTTTTAGAGTTAAGGGCTGGTTTGGGTTTTGGGGTACAGGGGTATTTTTATGGATCAAGGATAGGTTTGGATTTTGGGATACAGGGGTATTTTTAGGGTTGAGGGATAGGTTTGGGTTTTGGGGTACAGAGGTGTTTTTAGGGTTCAGGGATAGGTTTGGGGTACAGGGGTATTTTTAGAGTTCAGGGCTAGGTTTTGGTTTTGGGGTACAGGGGTATTTTTTGGGTTCAGGGCTAGGTTTGTGTTTTGGGTACAGGGGTATTTTTAGGGTTCAGGTATAGGTTTGGGTTTTGGGGTACAGGGGTATTTTTAGGGTTCAGGGATAGGTTTGGGTTTTGGGGTACAGGGGTATTTTTAGGTTTCAGGGCTAGGTTTGGGTTTTGCAGTCCAGGGGTATTTTTAGGGTTCATGGCTAGGTTTGGGGTTTGAGGTACAGGGGGATTTTTAGGGTTCAGGGATAGGTTTGGGTTTTGGGGGTATTTTTAGGGTTCAGGGCTAGGTTTGGGTTTTGGGGTACAGGGATATTTTTAGGGTTAAGGGATAGGTTTGGGTTTTGGGGTACCGGGGGTATTTTTGAGGTTCAGGGTTAGGTTTAGGGGGTATTTTTAAGGTTCAGGGCTAGGTTTAGGTTTTGGGGTCCAGGGGTATTTTTAGGGTTCAGGGCTAGGTTTGGGTTTTGGGGTACAGGGGCATTTTTAGGGTTAAGGGCTGGTTTGGGTTTTGGGGAACAGGGGTATTTTTAGGGTTCAAGGGTAGGTTTGGGTTTTGGTGTACAGGGATATTTTTAGGGTTGAGGAATAGGTTTGGGTTTTGGGGTACAGGGGTATTTTTAGCGTTCAGGGCTAGGTTTGGGTTTTGGGGTATATGAGTATTTTTAGGGTTATGGGGTAGGTTTGGGTTTTGGGGTACCGGGGTATTTTTAGGGTTCAGGGATAGGTTTGGGTTTTGGGGTACAGGGCTATTTTGAGGGTTCAGGGCTAGGTTTGGGAATTGCAGGACAGGGTTTTTTAGGGTTCATGGCTAGGTTTGGGTTTTGAGGTACAGGGGTATTTTTAGGGTTATGGGCTAGGTTTGGGTTTTGAGGTACAGGGGTATTTTCAGGGTTCAGGGATGGATTTGGGTTTTGGGGTACAGGGGGTATTTTTAAGGTTTAGGGCTAGGTTTGGGTTTTGCAGTCCAGGTGTATTTTTATGGTTCATGGCTAGGTTTGGGTTTTGAGGTACAGGGGGATATTTAGGGTTCAGGGATAGGTTTGGGTTTTGGGGTATGGGGTAGTTTTTAGGGTTCAGGGCTAGGTTTGGGTTCTGGGGTACAGGGGTATTTTTAGGGTTAAGGGATAGGTTTGGGTTTTGGGGTACAGGGGGTATTTTTAAGTTTTAGGGCTAGGTTACATTACATTTAGGGGGTATTCTTAACGTTCAGGGCTAGGTTTAGGTTTTGGCATCCAGGGGTATTTTTAGGGTTCGGGGCTAGGTTTGGGTTTTGGGGTACAGGGGCATTTTTAGGGTTAAGGGCTGGTTTGGGTTTTGGGGTACAGGGTTTTTTTTAGGGTTCAAGGGTAGGTTTGGGTTTTGGGGTACAGGGGTATTTTTAGGGTTGAGGGATAGGTTTGGGTTTTGGGTTACAGGGGTATTTTTTGGGTTCAGGGCTAGGTTTGGGTTTTGGGGAACAGGGTGTTTTTAGGGTTCAGGGATAGGTTTGGGTTTTGGGGTACAGGGGTGTTTTTAATTTTCAGGGATAGGTTTGGGGTACAGAGGTATTTTTAACGTTCAGGGCTAGGTTTGGGTTTTGGGGTACAGGGGTATTTTTAGGGTTCAGGGCTAGGTTTGCGTTTTGGGGTACAGAGGTATTTTTAGAGTTTAGGGATAGGTTTGAGTTTTGGGGTACAGGGGTATTTTTAGCTTTCAGGGCTAGGTTTGGGTTTTGGGGTACAGGGGTATTTTTAGGGTTCAGGGATTTGTTTGGGTTTTGGGGTATGGGGTATTTTTAGGGTTCAGGGATTTGTTTGGTGTTAGACCTGTCTGGATTTTTTTGCGCAGTCCCTCCTCATTGTTCTTTATTTTGTCCCCTTTTTGCCCCTCATACCCTTAATATTTTTTGTGTCTACTACTTTTTTTTAGGTGTTGGTCAAGGGGATAGGTGTTCTTTTTCCCCCCATAATCTTTTACCTCAGGCCCAGAGGCCTGTTCTGACAGGAAAGTTGGAACCACACAAAATGGTGGCTTCCAACTGCCCCAACTGTCGCACCCAGAACTTGGCCATAGCTTAACATAGGGCATTCCAGAACCTTCTGGTCCATGCTGGACCATTGAAGGGCAGCCTATAAAAGGCGGAATGCGGGGCAGCCATTTTGTCTACTTGTGGATGTCAGCTGGAGGACAGGTGGTAGCTGAGGGTGGGAAGAGGTTAGACTAGGGTTGACCTCCTGGACTGGGAAGCTGCCTTATTGGTCTAACCCACTATTCCCCTGTTGGTTACTTGTCTTGGCCCCGCTGTGGGAAGTTACTGGAGACCCTGGGCGCCTAGCTTGCCCCTTTTCTAAAGAATAGAGGGGAAGTCTATAGGAGAAGGAGACTGCAGCGCTGCGGAGCGCAGTCCTCTGCCCAGTTGGAGGGACTTGTGAAAAGTGTGCCTTTATCCTCAGCCTCTGTCCAGAGGCTGGTAATGGTGCTAGACTGTCCCCTTTGTCATGATTCACTGGAGCGTCGCTTCTCACCTGCTGTAGTGGAGCGCTAGGGAGGAGAACAGAAGCCAGGAGAAAATGGGCTGTTCCGCCCTTCTACCCCCCAATCCAGCGTGGAGAGCGGCGTCGCTGTAGTTCTGCCACTGCCAGCCCTGAGGTGAGGAGCGGAGAAGAAGGGCAGCGCAGCGCGACCAGCGCGGTCTCTGTGAGAGAGACACTAGCTCTCCGCGCATGCCCCGTTGAGCCGCCGGGCTCCGTGAGGCGGAGCCGGATCAGTGAAGGCGGGAGCGAGGAGAGCGTCGCGCATGCCCCAGTGATCAGCGCGTCCCCTGCTGGAGTGTGAAGGAGAGCTTCGCGCATGCCCCCGTGATCAGCGCGACCCCGGGCAGTGTGAGGAGAGGCACCGGGAGTCCCTTGGCGGTAGCTGAGCAGAAGAGCTTCTCTCCCCCCTGCTCAAGCGCCCTATGGTGAGGCGGGCGCGAGCGGGAACGGAGAGCTTAGAAGCCAAAAGCGGCTGAAGAGTTCTGAGGCATTCTGCCTCTTTAGTGCTGGCGTTACCCGGAGGAGAGCGGAGGGGCCCCAGAGGCTAATATACCTCGCCAGCACGAGTCTCTCTCTTGTCTTAACCACTGTCCCTCCCTCATCCTCTGGTACAACAAGAACATCACCGCCTGATAAACAAGTAAGGAGGTATTTTGGAAGGGGAGAGAAACGCTATAACTTAACCAGGAAATAACTCAGTCTATGAGCATTATTCCGCAGTGGTACAGCCTTCGGTGGGGAGGAACTTGCGGAAACCCTCAATGACTATGTACTATAAGAAGGAGGTCACTGGTACTGTGTAAATCAAGTATAGTGTACTCCATAATAATCCCATTCAACTACTTTTGGGGCCTAATTAAATGCTGGTTTAAGTGGGCCTAACCCAATTGCATTCAAATAAGTAGTAGAAAAATCTAAATGTCTTCTATGTAAATGAGAGTGTTGCTCTGCTTGGATTTAGGAGTTGTTCTTGCCAGAACTTAAAGTAATGCTGGGTTTGGAAATAATATAAAGTAAACTGAGTACAGTCATTACCTGAATGAATTATAAAAGAGTAAGAATTATTTGCCAAATGTCTAAGTGAATTATCTATTTTACAAATGTTGGTTGTTCTTATGTCCTAGAATTGAAAAGTATTCCTGCTATATTCCACACAACCTGAATGATAATTTAACTGTGAATTCTAAAAGTGAAAAGAGCCAAGATATATATATATATTATTTTTATAAAGCAGTGCTTATTTTTCCACATTTTGGTGTAGCGTTATTTTTGTGTGATATTGCGTGGTTTTACTTTTGGGTGGTCTGCAACCTTAACACTGTGCCTCTGAAATGTATTTCTTGCCCTAGGCCAGGCTACCCCAGGTTCTAACATTTGGTGCCTAGCGGTGGGATTACTGACTTGGTTGCAGCTACTCACTAGTAATTCAACGCAATACACTAACCTACACCAGGAGTTTTCTCCTTGCGGCCCTCCTAATTTAAATTTTGTTTTTTCTAAATTTATTTCTGGTGGTGGGTGGAGGTTAACCTCAGGTCACTTCGTGGTTTTCTCCTGTGAGTGATTTTAGTCCATGGCAAATATGGAGTTGAATTTTAAAGAGCTGGAAGCCAATACTGTGGCCCAACTCAGGGATTGGTGTCAGCATCAAGGGGTATTTTTTAATAAAGGTGCCAAGAAAGGAGAGTTGCTGACAAGCATAAGGGCATGGGTGGAAGCTCATTTAAGGGAGGAACCAGAAACTGAAGAGGGTGACGGGGACACTGTTACTGAGGCTGCATTGTTGAACCAAGTGGGGAGTGGGAATCTTCTGACAGGTCCCAGGATACCTTCAAGGGCAAGCAGCAGCGTCTCAGACAGGGGTTTAACTGAAGCCGAGCTGGAAGATAGGAGGGAGGAGAGGAGAATGAAGCTGGAACTAGCTAGGATGGATATGGAAAGGGAGGAAAGGAGGTTAGCTCATGAGCGAACAATCAAGAAGATGGACCTACAAGCCGTCCTAAGAAGGTCTCCCAATCCTGATAATGGTGGCAGCGAAAATAAAGTGAACACCAGGGAATCCAGACCCTATTTACCCAAAGATGTTATTGCTAGCTACACCCCAGGTGATGACATTGCCAAATGGTTGGCCGCCTACGAAGTTTCTTTAAGGGCTCACGGGATCCTAGAAACTCACTGGGTAGGTGGGCTGTATAAATACATGCCACCTGCTGGCAGAGACACCTTGTTGGCTCTGGAGCAGGATGAGCAAACCCACTACCCTGCCATGAAGGTGGCACTGGTGAAAAAGTTTGGACTTACCCCTGAAAGGTACAGACAGAAATTCAGGGGAAGTCACAAAATGAGTACCCAGAATTAGGTAGACTTTTTAGACTACGCCAAGAAAGCTTTGGAGGGTTGGGTCAAGGGCAGCGAGGTAAAAGACTATGAGGGGCTGTACAATCTATTTTTGAAAGAACACCTCCTCGAGAAATGTTTTCCCGAGTTGCGCCAACACCTGGTGGACAGCAAGCTGACCGATCCCCGGAAGCTTGCGGAGGAGGCGGACACTTGGGCAAGTACCCGGGTGTCCTCCAAGGGGACTGGAGGGGATTCTCAAAAAGCCGGACAGGGCGCCCCCCAGAAGAAAGAGGGAGGAGATAAAAAGAAGGAGTTCTCCAAAGGTCCCTAAAATAATTTCCAAGGTAAGGGAGCAGGTTTCACCCCTAGGGCAAACCCGCCCAGAAACCCTAATCCTGGCCAAAGCCAGCAGCCAAGGGTTCTCCACTGTTTTGAATGTGGTGGTGTTGGACATTATAAGGGAGATGTCAGATGCCCAAAGAGACCACCCCCTCCCACCGGAGGAAAGTCACCGGGAGTAGCTAGTGTAGCGCTCGGGAGGAGTTGCCCTTAGATAAGGGGGGTGAGTGGGCGGGTGTCACCTTAGTGTCCCTGGGAGAGCGGGAGATGGTACCAAAGATCCAGGTGCCCCCAAATACTACAAAGTATGGGCAATGGGTTACCATCAATGGCCAAAGAGGGGAGGCTCTGAGAGATACAGGAGCCAGTATGACTATGGTGAGAAGTCAGCTGGTGTCTCCAGAGCAGGTTGTTCCTAATGTACTCCACCCCGCCGCGATGGCTGACGGCAGAATGGGCCACTATCCAGTGGCTGAGGTTCCCTTTGAGTGGGAAGGGGTTGCAGGTTCACTTCGAGTTGCCGTAAGCCCTGCCATGCCAGTTGATTGTCTGTTGGGGAATGACATGGAGCACAACACTTGGAGAGAGGTGGAATACCGGACGCATTCTGCGATGCTGGGTACACCTGACTGGGCCTGTGTAAGCACACGGTCTGCGACTGCCCGGAGAGGGAGTTCGCCTGGGTTGGAGCCTGGAACAATGGCCCAACCCGCTGCCAAAAAGGGACAGAAACGGAGACAGGGACAGCCTGCTTCGGCTTCCACGCCCCATGGGACAGATCGGCCACCTGCGGTGGTAGGCCAGGAGTCCATGGATGGGGGGAGTAGACTCTCTGGAGGATTTACCCATCCCTGCTGAATGGCATGTGGAGGGAGGTCCTACCAGAGAGGAATTCTGTAAGGGGCAGAGGGAGTGCCCTACCCTTGAGGGACTGAGGCGTCAGGCTGAAGCCCAGGCAGCAGGTGATGCTACGGGACACCACCATATTTACTGGGAGGATGGCCTCCTCTACAGTGAACCTAAGGTACCTCTACCTGGCTCATCAAGGGCCTTGGTGGTCCCGCAGCAATACCGAGCCTTTCTGCTGGAATTGGCTCATGCGATACCACTGGCAGGACACTTAGGCCAGGACAAGACCTTTGCACGGCTTGTTCTCCACTTTTACTGGCCTCAGATGAAAGCGGCGTCCAACACATACTGTAGGACATGTGTATCCTGCCAGGCCAGTGGGAAGACAGGGGTGAAGCTAAAGGCTCCCCTGGAACCACTTCCTGTCGTTAGCACCCCCTTTGAAAGGGTGGGCATCGACATTGTAGGGCCATTGGATCCACCAACAACAGCTGGTCACAGGTTCATCCTGGTTCTGGTGGATCATGCCACACGGTACCCAGAGGCCATCCCTCTGAGGACTGTTACTGCACCTGTGGTAGCTAGGGCCCTGATGGGAATCTTTACTCGTGTAGGATTTCCGAAGGAGGTTGTGTCTGACAGGGGGACTAACTTCCTGTCCGCTTACATGCGGACCATGTGGAAGGAGTGTGGGGTGACCTACCGGTTCACCACTCCTTATCACCCCCAGTCCAATGGACTGGTTGAGAGGTTTAATAAGACCCTAAAGGGCATGATAAGAAGTCTGCCGGAGAGCTTACGGAGGAAGTGGGACGTCCTCCTACCTTGCTTGCTGTTCTCCTACAGAGAGGTGCCGCAGAAAGGAGTGGGCTTCAGCCCTTTTGAATTGTTGTATGGGCACCCTGTGCGTGGGCCTCTCAGCCTGGTGAAGGAAGGATGGGAGAAGTCTCCCAGAAAACCTCCCCAGGATGTGGTGAGCTACATGTTGGCCTTCAGAAGCCAGATGGCCAAGTTGTGGAAGCAGGCTGCTGACAACTTAGAGGCCAGTCAGGCAGTCATGAAGGAATGGTACGACCAAAATGCTCACCCGGTGGAGTTGGAGCCTGGCCAGAAAGTTTGGGTGATGGAACCTGGAGAGCTAAGTGCCCTTCAGGATCGTTGGACAGGCCCATTTGAGGTGTTGGAGAAGAAGGGTAAGGCCACTTACTTGGTGGATCTTAAGACCCCGCGGCAGCCCCTACGGGTGCTGCATGCCAATCGCCTCAAACCCCACCATGAGAGGCCAGAGGTCATCCTGATGTTGGTGACTGATGGTGCTGAGGAAGCAGAAAGCGAGCCTCTCCCAGACCTCTTTTCATGTCAAGAGAAGGATGGGTCAGTGGAGGGAGTGATTCTCTCCCCGTCTCTCACTCCTGAGCAACGAGAGGATTGCCGCCAGGTATTGGGGCAGTACTCTTCGCTGTTCTCCCTTGTCCCGGGAAGAACCCACCTGTGTACCCATGACGTGGACACAGGAGACAGCCCCCCAGTGAAATCCAAGACCTATAGGCTGTCGGACAAGGTGAAGGCTAGCATCCATGGCGAAGTTGCCAAGATGTTGGAGCTAGGAGTGATAGAACCATCCAGCAGCCCTTGGTCCAGTCCGGTGGTGCTAGTCCCAAAAGCCGCCCCACCGGGCACCACACCAGAACTGAGGTTCTGTGTGGATTACCGAGGACTGAACTCAGTTACCAAGACTGATGCTCATCCAATCCCCAGGGCGGATGAGTTAATTGACCGGCTAGGAGCTGCCAATACCTAAGTACCTTTGACCTCACTTCAGGGTACTGGCAGATCTCCTTGACAGATGGAGCAAAGGAAAGGTCAGCCTTCTCCACGCCTGAGGGACACTTCCAGTTCTGTGTGATGCCCTTTGGGCTCAAGAACGCCCCTGCTACATTTCAGCGACTGGTGAACCAGGTCCTCTCTGGAATGGAGGGTTTCTCGGCTGCTTACCTGGATGACATTGCTGTCTTCAGTAGCAGTTGGGAGGACCACTTGCAACATTTGCAAGCAGTTCTCCAGGCGCTGAAACAAGCTGGATTGACCATCAAAGCCAGCAAATGCCAGATTGGGCAGGGGTCGGTTGTGTACCTTGGACACTTGGTGGGTAGGGGGTCAGTACAGCCCCTGCAGGCGAAGATTGAGGCAATCATGGCCTGGGAACCCCCCAAGACACAGACTGAGGTCCGAGCTTTCCTGGGCCTCACAGGTTACTACCGTCGCTTTGTGAAGGGGTATGGCACTATTGTAGCGCCCCTCACAGAGCTCACCTCTAGGAAACAACCTCGACGGGTAGTTTGGACAAAGGCTTGTCAGCAAGCCTTTGAAAAGTTGAAGCAGGCAATGTGTGAAGCACCGGTCCTGAAGGCTCCCGATTTCTCCAAGGAGTTCATTGTTCAAACAGATGCATCCGAAAATGGCATTGGGGCAGTGTTATCGCAACTAAATGAAGAGGGCCTGGATCAGCCTGTAGTCTTCTTATCCAGGAGACTGCTTCCCCGGGAACAGAAGTGGAGTGCAATTGAGAGGGAAGCTTTTGCGGCGGTGTGGGCTCTGAAGAAGCTGCGGCCATACCTCTTTGGCTCGCACTTCCTGGTTCAGACTGACCACCGCCCCCTTCGTTGGCTGATGCAAATGAAGGGGGAAAATCCCAAGCTGTTGAGGTGGTCCATCTCCCTACAGGGAATGGACTTCCGGGTGGAACATCGGCCTGGAGTGGACCACGCCAATGCAGACGGTCTCTCCAGGTATTTCCGCCTTAGTGAAGAGGACTCCCAAGGGGTTGGGTAGTTCTCCCCACTCACACTTGGGGGGGTACGCGTGTTAGACCTGTCTGGATTTTTTTGCGCAGTCCCTCCTCATTGTTCTTTATTTTGTCCCCTTTTTGCCCCTCATACCCTTAATATTTTTTGTGTCTACTACTTTTTTTTAGGTGTTGGTCAAGGGGATAGGTGTTCTTTTTCCCCCCATAATCTTTTACCTCAGGCCCAGAGGCCTGTTCTGACAGGAAAGTTGGAACCACACAAAATGGTGGCTTCCAACTGCCCCAACTGTCGCACCCAGAACTTGGCCATAGCTTAACATAGGGCATTCCAGAACCTTCTGGTCCATGCTGGACCATTGAAGGGCAGCCTATAAAAGGCGGAATGCGGGGCAGCCATTTTGTCTACCTGTGGAAGTCAGCTGGAGGACAGGTGGTAGCTGAGGGTGGGAAGAGGTTAGACTAGGGTTGACCTCCTGGACTGGGAAGCTGCCTTATTGGTCTAACCCACTATTCCCCTGTTGGTTACTTGTCTTGGCCCCGCTGTGGGAAGTTACTGGAGACCCTGGGCGCCTAGCTTGCCCCTTTTCTAAAGAATAGAGGGGAAGTCTATAGGAGAAGGAGACTGCAGCGCTGCGGAGCGCAGTCCTCTGCCCAGTTGGAGGGACTTGTGAAAAGTGTGCCTTTATCCTCAGCCTCTGTCCAGAGGCTGGTAATGGTGCTAGACTGTCCCCTTTGTCATGATTCACTGGAGCGTCGCTTCTCACCTGCTGTAGTGGAGCGCTAGGGAGGAGAACAGAAGCCAGGAGAAAACGGGCTGTTCCGCCCTTCTACCCCCCAATCCAGCGTGGAGAGCGGCGTCGCTGTAGTTCTGCCACTGCCAGCCCTGAGGTGAGGAGCGGAGAAGAAGGGCAGCGCAGCGCGACCAGCGCGGTCTCTGTGAGAGAGACACTAGCTCTCCGCGCATGCCCCGTTGAGTCGCCGGGCTCCGTGAGGCGGAGCCGGATCAGTGAAGGCGGGAGCGAGGAGAGCGTCGTGCATGCCCCAGTGATCAGCGCGTCCCCTGCTGGAGTGTGAAGGAGAGCTTCGCGCATGCCCCCGTGATCAGCGCGACCCCGGGCAGTGTGAGGAGAGGCGCCGGGAGTCCCTCGGCGGTAGCTGAGCAGAAGAGCTTCTCTCCCCCCTGCTCAAGCGCCCTATGGTGAGGCGGGCGCGAGCGGGAAGGGAGAGCTTAGAAGCCAAAAGCGGCTGAAGAGTTCTGAGGCATTCTGCCTCTTTAGTGCTGGCGTTACCCGGAGGAGAGCGGAGGGGCCCCAGAGGCTAATATACCTCGCCAGCACGAGTCTCTCTCTTGTCTTAACCACTGTCCCTCCCTCATCCTCTGGTACAACAAGAACATCACCGCCTGATAAACAAGTAAGGAGGTATTTTGGAAGGGGAGAGAAACGCTATAACTTAACCAGGAAATAACTCAGTCAATGAGCATTATTCCACAGTGGTACAGCCTTCGGTGGGGAGGAACTTGCGGAAACCCTCAATGACTATGTACTATAAGAAGGAGGTTACTGGTACTGTGTAAATCAAGTATAGTGTACTCCATAATAATCCCATTCAACTACTTTTGGGGCCTAATTAAATGCTGGTTTAAGTGGGCCTAACCCAATTGCATTCAAATAAGTAGTAGAAAAATCTAAATGTCTTCTATGTAAATGAGAGTGTTGCTCTGCTTGGATTTAGGAGTTGTTCTTGCCAGAACTTAAAGTAATGCTGTGTTTGGAAATAATATAAAGTAAACTGAGTACAGTCATTACCTGAATGAATTATAAAAGAGTAAGAATTATTTGCCAAATGTCTAAGTGAATTATCTATTTTACAAATGTTGGTTGTTCTTATGTCCTAGAATTGAAAAGTATTCCTGCTATATTCCACACAACCTGAATGATAATTTAACTGTGAATTCTAAAAGTGAAAAGAGCCAAGATATATATATATATTATTTTTATAAAGCAGTGCTTATTTTTCCACATTTTGGTGTAGCGTTATTTTTGTGTGATATTGCGTGGTTTTACTTTTGGGTGGTCTGCAACCTTAACACTGTGCCTCTGAAATGTATGTCTTGCCCTAGGCCAGGCTACCCCAGGTTCTAACATTTGGGTTTTGGGGTACAGGGGTATTTTTAGGGTTCAGGGATAAGTTTGGGTTTTGGGGTATGGGGGTATTTTTAGGGTTCAGGGCTAGACTTGGGTTTGGGGGTACAGGGGTATTTTTAGGGTTCAGGGATAGGTTTGAGTTTTAGGGTACAGGGGGTATTTTTAAGATTCAGGGCTAGGTTTGGGTTTTGGGGTCCAGGGGTATTTTTAGGGTTCAGGGCTAGGTTTGGGTTTTCGGGTACAGGGGCATTTTTAGGGTTAAGGGCTGGTTTGGGTTTTTGGGTAAAGGGGTATTTTTAGGGTTCAAGGATAGGTTTGGGTTTTGGGGTACAGGGGTATTTTTAGGGCTGAGGGATAGGTTTGGGTTTTGAGGTACAGGGATATTTTTAGGGTTCAGGGCTAGGTTTGGGTTTTGGGTTACAGGGGTATTTTTAGGGTTCAGGGCTAGGTTTGGGTTTTGGGGAACAGGGGTATTTTTTGGTGGTTCAGGGCTAAGTTTGGGTTTTGAGGTACAGGGGTATTTTTTGGGTTTAGGGACAGGTTTGGATTTTGGGGTACAGGGTCATTTTTAGGGTTCAGGGATTGTTTTGGGTTTTGGGGTGCAGGGTGTATTTTTACGGTCAGGGTGGGTTAGTGTTTAAGGGTGCTGGAGTATTTTAAGGAGTAAGGGTGGGTTATGATTATGGGGTGCAGGGGTATGTAAAGGAACTAGGGTGGTATTTGTTTTTAGATTGTAAAGGGTAATTAAAAAGTTAAATAATATATGTATATGTAATAATAATATATATACATATAAATAACATTTAAAAGAAAAATGTTTTATTTAAACAAAAAAAATATGTATATATTACCTACTGGCGGTCGCCAGTAGGTAGTTATAGTTAGGACCTAGCTACCATAGGAAATCCGCAACATTCTATTGGGAATATCTTTGGCGCCAGTGGAGGAATTTGCGTGTATTTTTCCAAAATTTAGGCCAGCTCCGCTGCGCTCCTTCCCTGAAAGTTTTGGGGGGATTCGTGAAGTGGGGGCCGAGAAAAAAGGCGGGTCTCTAAACGTGTTTTTCCCATGTTAATTTTCCATAGGACGAATTGACAAGGCTACAGCCTGAATCGCTGAACGGAATTTCACCAAACTTTGCAAAATTGTTGGGACTGGTACGCAGAAGTGCCTTTTCTATATTTGGTGAAAATTGCTCCAGTGGTTTTTACCAAAATTAACTTTTAAAAAATATATATATCTATATGCGCGCTTCCAGCGCTTACCGGTACGCGTACCCGGGAGCGCACCCAGCGCGCCACGGAAGTGCGCGAGCGGAAAGCTGATTGGTTCTCGGGTGTCTGTCAACATTCTAAACAGTCCGGAGAGTCCGCCATCTTGTGTCTCGGTAGAATCGAGACACAAGAGGTGAAAATAAAAAGGGGGAAATTATTAAAAGGGGGCAGGGTAGACCCCCCCTGACCCCCTAGATTTTCTGAGGGGGGCCTAGATGGACCCTGAAGGGCAAAAAAACATTTTTTTTTATTTTAAATTTTCGCGGGGTAAGCGCTGGGTGCGTTCCCATGGACGCTTCCAGGTACGCGTACCCTGAGCGTAGCACAGGGAAAACAGTGAAAGAAAATAGTGTAAAATAAGAATTTGGAGTGCTTAGAGGTAGGGTAGCTCTAAAAAGAGCTGTTGTGTTATGTGGGTGATTTAAGTACCTACAAGTAGTTACCGATGCAGAGTCTCAAATTTAAGAGAAAGACTCTGTTCCTCTCATCTGAGAAATGTACACCGTGTCCTCTGTAGATATCTTGCATGTTGTATTGCAAGTTATTGTGGTATAAGGAACTCATACCATAGTCTCTCAGGAAAGCAGGAACAGATCCTTTTGGGACCACCTGAAAAGGCCTAGGGGGTGTCGGGTACTCTACTTTGCCCCCTTTTCACGTTCTGAACTATTATATTTCACTCTCTTCTGTAACTACACAAAATGGCAGCGATAGAGAGCATCAGAGTCAGACAGTGAGAGAAAGGAGGCTGGAGATGAAGAAGAGATGTCAAATACACATTGGAGATAATATAGTGTGAGAAGGGAAGTAAATATGAATAAACTTACTATGTAACATAAAAATGTTGCACTCTATACTATAAGTCTCATTTTATACTACAATCAATGCGCTACAACCTCATAAATTAAACATAAAAATTAATAATGTCTCAAACAATTTTAAATTTCTAAATATAAATTTATTCTTCAGAATTTTCATAATTTAAAAGAACTAGTAACATGTCCTCATCAGGAATTTCGTCTTCAATCATATCATCAGGAATCTCCTCATGAAAAGTCTGCAATGATGATTCTTGTAACTCTATGATGTCCAAAGATTCGATAAATTCGCCGTCAAGAGATTGATCAAAAAAATCATTCAAGTCATCTCCTCCTTGTGAAAATATTTCATTATTGGTGCTGTCAATTTCAATAAATGTAGTGGATAATTCAAAAGAAATTTCCACGGTCTCATCATTTTGATCCATTCTTGCTGTAATTTGCAGAAAAAAAGAATCACTTTCATTTATCGTTTTTAGTAATACGTAATATAAAACTAACTTTATCAAGTATTTAGGACTTTAGAAATAATTGGGCAGTGTATATTATCAGGCAGGAACTAGAAATATAAAGCACTGCATGTGATGAAGCCTATCTTAATGCATAACTATAACAGAAGGACTGTAAATAACTAACAGAAAACATTTTTCAAATTATCTTAAAGTGTACAACATAGTTCCCCTTACAAATTAACAACTCACCTTTTTGAAAGTAGGAGAAGAGTTAGTACTGTGTAAATAAAACACCACAAATTGAGCACCAAAAATTCCTCACAAATGAACCTCAGACAGTAGTATCACAAAATGGCCGTGTTTTCCTCTCGCTTTAGATATATACATAACCAATCAAACTTCATCACACACAAATACAAAACCAAAGTAACATTTTGATTAGTTCTAAATTTCAACACTTTCAAATGTGTTTTCCCCATGCAATTTTCCATAGGACATTTAGACACAGCTACAGCCTGAATGGCTGAACGGAATTACACCAAACTTGGAAAATGGTAGGGACTGGTAGGTAGTAGGGCCTTTTTTCATATTTGTTTAAAATTGTTCCAGTGGTTTTTATGAAAAGCAACTTCAAAAACACATATATATCACTAAGCGCACTTCAAGCGCTTACCGGTACGCGTACCGGGAAGCGCAACCGGCGCGCCACAGGAGTGCGCAAGCGGAAAGTTTATTGGCTCTCGGATGTCTGTCATCATTCCAAACAGTCCGGAGAGTCCCCCATCTTGTGTCTCGGTAGAATCGAGACACAAGAGGAGTTAAAAAAAAAGGGGGAAATGTTTAAAAGGGGGCAGGGTAGACATCCCCTGACCCCCTAGGTTTTCTGAGGGGGGCCTAGAAGGACCCTGAAGGGTAAAAATATATATTTTTAAAAATTAGAAATTTTCGCGGGGTAAGCGCTGGGTGCGTTCCCATGTACGCTTCCCGGTATGCGTACCCTGAGTGCACCACGGGGAAAAACAGAGCAAAAAATTAGAGCAAAATAAGAATTTAGAGTGCTTAGAAGTAGGGTAGCTCTGAAAAGAGCTGTTGTGTTATGTGGGTGTTTTTTGTACCTACAAGTAGGTACCGATGCAGAGTCTCAAATTCAAGAGGAAGACTCTATTCCCCTCATCTGTAAAATGTATACCATCTCTCCTATAGATGCCTTGCATGTTGTAACGCAAGTTGTTGTGGTATATGGAACCCATACCATAGTCTCTGAGGAAAGCAGAAACAGATTTATTCACATGTTTCCTTGCTTTCTCAATCTGTGGACAAAATTGGTTGGACCAGTTCCATTTTTGCCTTTGGCATATATTAGAAAATACCAAGGCAGTTTTTGGAAAAAGTGACATCAATTGTCCAAAGATGTCCTTTAAAAGCATTTCCAGACCTACCCCAGTCAAAGTGCCCAGGTCATTGCCACCACAGTGCACAATTATGAGGTCAGGGTGTGGTAGATGCATACATGATTTTACCAATGGTATCAATTGGTGACTTCTCAATCCTCTCTGTCCAATCCACATAATGTCCACATTTGGTAAATCAAGGTTGGAAATGCCTCTGTTACTTGCATATTTTTCACTCCAGTGAACAAAGCTACGACCCACAAACCAGACTTTTGGCATCTTGAAGGTAGATGTGCTTGTATTCAGATGAGTTGTGGAAATGAAATGGCAGTTTGAAAGTAGGATTTATGAAAAAAAGTGGTTGAGATTCAGTGCACTTGAAAAACAAGAAATGATTGGTGGTTTCTTAAAATTCACCACTGAAAATTAGGGTGCATGCTTTTGTTTTTCGAAATAAGTAATTTTAATGGTTGAGAAAAATTCATTGAAAGAAACATTGCACATGATTAGCTACTTCATTGAGAGGTAAAACACCCTTGCTGGATTCTTTTGCAACATAGTATGATGAACTTTTCAACTGTGTGCTGGGTTAGGTGGGAGTTACCATAGTAACAGGGTGAATGAGCACTGGGGGGATGGGTGAATATTATGTGAGTTTCAAAGTGTTGAAATGTAGAACCAATTAAAATGTTAGTTTGGTTTTGAAATAGTGTGGGAAGAATTTTAATTGGTTAAGTTCAGGGATATGTCTGAAGAATTACAGGGAATCTAGGCTATTTGTGGTTGCAGTGTTTCAGGAGCATTTCAGAGATTCTGCTTAAGAAAATCTGGTGTGTGTGACTGACACTGTTCTAAATCTTCCAAAGCATTTTTAAAGGTGAGTAATGCTTCTTTTAATAAAGATAGACTGCTGTATGCACTATTGGGAAGATTAAGAAGCATATTGTGCTTCTTTATTCTTGCATTGTTTGTCAATTTTTTTTTGTAATGCTGTTAAAAAATTTAATGGTGCATATTGGAAATGTATTTTCGAAATGAGTTAGGTTTCTGCCTTGGTTTGTAGTGGTCATTTGAATGGGCTGTGCTCTGTGTCAAAAACGATTTACTATGGAAAATGTTTTCTGGTAAAATGTCTGGCTTTTAAATTTTGGTCAAGGATCACAGTGAGTGTCTGTGTGAAATAAGGAATTACATCCTCACATTTTTCAATAATGTCACCCGTGTCTGCTGACAGTTTGCCTCTCTTAGGTTAAAGGGTACTCTGTGCCTGTGTCTCATGTCACTTTGCACATGCATAATCTGTGTGTCATTTCTCTCTTTGTGTGTGTGTCATGACATGTGTCTAATGTGTCTAAGATCACAATGTGAGTCAAGCTTGATTTAAAATGGATCTGGGTGAATAATTTACTTAGTTGATGTGTTTAAAAATATGGGAATACATGTATTCTTAAAGTCAGTTAAGCTTTAGGAAATGTACTAGTAGGGAATCTTAGGCAGCATGTCTGTTAGGCCACTTACTTCTCAATAGGCTCTAAGCTGTCCAATCAAGATCCAGGGTGTGCCGTTGAAATGAAAAAGGAATGTTATGTCTTGCTTATATATATGTGGTCTGTTTTTTGCCAGTAGAGACAGTGAAATAGTATGAGCAGAGACACATATATTCCATGCAGAGACAGACGTGGTAGATTACATGTAAAATCCAGGTCATGTGCCTAAGATCACACTATGAGTCAAGCTTGATTTTAAATGGATCTGGGTGAATAATTTGCTTAGTTGATGTGTTTAAAAATATGGGAATACATGTATTCTTGAAGTCAGTTAGGCTTTAGGAAATGTACTAGTAGGGAATCTTAGGCAGCATGTCTGTTAGGCCTCTTACTTCTCAATAGGCTCTAAGCTGTGCAATCAAGATCCAGGGTGTGCCGTTGAAATGAAAAAGGAATGTTATGTCTTGCTTATATATATGTGGTTTGTTTTTTGCCAGTATAGACAGTGAAATAGTATGAGCAGAGACACATATATTGCATGCAGAGACAGACATGGTAGATTACATGTAATTAAGCATGAGCGCAAAATCCGCTCCGCTCGCGGATTTTGCGGATTTTCGGTAAATCCGCGATCCGCGAACTCTCGCGAATTTACCGAAAATTCGCAATTCGCGAGCGGCGGATTCCTCTTGCAATGGTGAAAGGATCAGTACACTCTCCATTTTTCCCGTACCTAACTCGAGCTGAAGCCCCTGAATAAAGTTCCCTGAGAACAACATGGGCCCCGAATACCTCAACAATCGCCTCACGTTCTAAACTCCGACCTGCCAGCTCCGCTCCGCCAGCCACACCCTCACCGTCGCCCACGGATTCGAAGAACCACCACCGGAAGAAGATCGTTCTCCTACCTGGCCGCTAAACATGGAACTCGCTCCCAGCCCACCTACGACTGACCCAGGACCATCTCACCTTCAGGAAACACCTCAAGACCTGGCTATTCGAGCAGTAGCAGCACCCCCCCTCCCTTCATGGCCTTGAGCCCCTCACAGGTGAGTAGCACGCTCTATAAATGCATTGATTGATTAATTGGTGATTCATGAGTGGCGTATTTGACATACTGGTAAGACCCTAGGAAAGTGTGCTGTTTGCGCGCTGGGCCTGTACTACTAGTGGGCCTGCAGCAGTGATTGTGCCACCCACCTGAGCAGCTCTGAAACCATGTCTCTGACCTGCCACTGCAGTGTATGTGTAGGCAGTTTTAAACTGCCATGTCAACCTGGCAATCGCATCCACTTGCCAGGCCCAAATCTTCCCTCTTACTACCTGTAAGGAACTCCTAAGGTAGGCCCAAGGTAGCTCCATGGGTTGGGTGCAGTGTATCTAAAAGGTAGGACATGTACTGGTATGTTTTACATGTCCTGATATTGAAATACTGCTAATTTGGTTTTTCACTATTGCAAGGACTATCTCTCGCATAGGTTATCATTGGAGCAGCCTTGTAACCTCTTACAAGTGTAACTTCCAATTGGGATGAGATGGAGATTTGGGCTTCCTGTATTCACAATTTAAAAATATATCATTTAGTGAAGTTGGTGTTTAGATTGTGTGTTTGAAAATGCCACTTTTAGAAAGTGGGCATTTTCTTGCTTTACCATTCTGTGCCTATGTGAAATCTGCGTCTGAGGGAGGGTGACAGTTGGGCTGTTTGTGCATTCACTCTAGGCAGTTACACAAAGGGAGCTGAGGTGTGCATCGAAAATACTAATGACCCCTCACCAGGCTGATGGGTCTTCCTGAGCTAGAGTGGTGGGAGGAGTTGTCGCTGACATCTGAAAAGGGCTTTGCCTATCCTCACACAAATCTGTCTCCACCCCTCTGTAGTGTGTCTGGAGCTAGGTCAGGGAAAGGCAGGGTCTTGTGCACAATGAAGAATTTCCTTTGACGTGTGCCTGCTTCATAGGCAGAAACTGGTAAATGTACAGGAGCGGTGACACGATAACTTCAGGATACTTCTGGACTAAGAAGAGATTCTGCCAAGAGGAAGAGATGGATGCTGTAGGAGGGGAACTGCCACTCTGCTTGTTGCTTTGATGTGCTGGCCCACTGCTTGCTGTTCCTGTCTTGGGCAGTGAAAGGACTGGACTTTGATTTTTACATCCATGCTTGCCAAGGGTCTCCAGGGCTTGTGTGTGTTTGCATCCTGTTAAGAAGTCTCAGAGCCATCAAAAGCTTCACCTGCAGCTCCTGTGCTTCTCTGTTGGTAGTTCTGACCTGCCAAGTGATGCTAATTCAAGTTCTGGTCCATTGGAGTAGGTTTTACTACAAAGAACCAACAAATCCCATGCACCCACCTCCAGCGCCTGTTTTTCCTGATGCAAAACCTCCAACCAACGCATTGCTGCAGTGTGGCCAAAGAATCAATGCAGCATCTGCGTGTGGCTGAAAGATGGCCGTAGCCCGAGTCCCAAGCTCCCTGTCACCAACATCCGTGGCACCCGATCCAACTTTGATGAAGGTCCTGCTGTGCGGTAGAAGAAAATAACACATCACCGACTCCGTGGCTGGAAAATCGATACAGCTCCTGTCTCGCTGCCGCAGCATTTACCCAGCATTCCTGGATTTTTTGACGCATCGCACCTTTGTGACAAGTTCTGCAGGGACGTTGCCCAGCAGTAAGGAACCGAGGCAACGTGTCCGGAGATCGACGCATCACCTCCTTGCACAGTAAGGAATCAACCCATCACCTTCCCTGACAGTAAAGAACCAATGCATCACCTCCCCTGCGATGCAGTAAGTATCCCCTGGCAGTAAAGAACCAGCACATCACCTTCCTTGAGAGTAAGGATCCAACTCATTGCTTTGCTCCCCAGCGCCTGTTTTCGTCTGTGATTTTGACACATCCCAGGTACTTTGTGATACAAATGATGCATCCATAGTTTCCTGTGGTCTGAACTATTTTGAACCTTTTAAAAGTGAGATCTTGATTTGTGAATGTTGGATTTTTTAATTTTGGTCTTCTTTTATTTAGATAAATATTGGTTACCTTTCTAAACTGGTGTGGTGTCCTTCTGTAGTGTTTTGACTGTGCTACTGTATTGTATTGTATTGTATTGTAAATGCAATTATATAGCACTTACTACCCCTGATGAGGTGTCGAAGCGCTTTTTATGGGCAAATGGCACGCTACTCCGGAGCCCATAAAGGATTAGTGTTGAATTAGTTTAGTGAACTATGAAACTAATTTCAGTGATATGTTTGTCAGTTATTTGGATTCAGAAGGATAGCGGAGGGATAGAAGAGGGAAAAAGGTATGCATTTATATAGCGCTTGTTACCCCTGATGGGAAGTAAGTATAGGTAGATTAAAGATGCATTAAATAAATTCCGGCTTTCAAGTGTTGTTGTACTTAAAAATGTATTTTATCAATTTGTTTTAAAACATAATTATTCTACATGTTTAGACAAAGCAATACACATTTATAGGTACATATCCATAGTCTAAATAAATTCTGATATACAGAGGGTTATGCTGTATATGTGTTTGCGTATTGTGCTTATGTGGTGAAGAGCCAATTCTTGAGTAGTTTTCTAAAGATAAGGTGTCTGTCTGTGGATATTATGTTGGGGGTAAAGAGTTCCATAGTTTGGCTGCTTGAACAGAGAAGGATGTGCCACCCATGTTTTTTTCTTGTACCTTGGGATTTTGAGGTGAGGTGCCACCCTAGAGCGGAGGTTCCTTTATTGAAAGTGTTTGGTGATTTTCTTCCTTATTAAGAGTGGTCTTATTCCATGTATTGCTTTGTGTGTGATACAAAGCAGCTTGAATGTGGATCGTCCGGCTACTGGTAACTAATTCAAGACTTTCAAGACAAGGGAGATGTGGTCTCGTGATTTGATATGTAAGAGTAGTCTGGTAGCCAAGCTCTGAATCTGTTGTAGTCTTTTCATGGTCTTTAAAGATGATCCATAGTAGAGGCTATTGGCATAGCCAGTTTGGACAGAACAAGGGAGATGGTAGCTTAGACGAAGGGCCCGATTCACAGACCTAACTTAAGACAAAATCCTAAACTTACTACCATTTTCGTATTCACAGAAGGCACTTACTCATTTTGTTATTCACAGAAGACACTTACTCATTTCGGTATTCACAGAAGTTAGGAGTCCTAACTTTAGGACTCCTAAATGCCATCTGTGAATACCGAAAGTCCTAAAGTTAGGATTTTTCTCAGTTTAGTAGTAGTAAAGTTAGGACTCCTAACTTTAGGACTCCTAAATGCCTTCTGTGAATACTGAAAGTCTTATTAGGATTTTTCTCAATTTAGTAGTAGTAAAGTTAGGACTCCTAACTTTAGGACACCTAAATGCCTTCTGTGCATACCAAAATGGTAGTAAGTTTAGGATTTTGTCTTAAGTTAGTTCTGTGAATCGGGCCCCCTGTGTGGAACTCTCAAATTGGGAAGTTTTGTTGCAGAGTTTTTATTGTATTGTATTGTAATTGCATTTATATAGCGCTTACTACCCCTGACGTGGCGTTGAAGCGCTTTTTTCGGCGGGTAACACGCTACTCCGGGACCCATAGAGGATTAGTGTTGAATTAGTATAGTGAAACATGCAAGTACATTTTAAATGGTGGATAGGTTAGTCAGTTATTTGGATTTGGAATGATAGCAGAAGGATAGAGGAGGACAAAGATTTGTATTTATTTATCGCTCGCTTGTTGACACATGCTATTCAGGAAGCCTATAAAGGATTATTGGTGAATTAATATGGTGAAATATGAGGTAATTTCAGTGGTGGATATTAGTCTGTTACTTGGAGTGGGAAGGATAGCTGATGGATAAAAGAGGAAGAAAGATTTGCATTCATATAGCACTTGCTACCCCTGATGGGTTTGAAGCGCTTTTCTGGCGAGTAACACGCCACTCCGGAACCCATATAGGATTAGTGTTGAAAATTAGTATAGTATAAATATGAAGTAATTTGAGTAGTATATATGTTATTCAGTTATTTGGGCAGTATATTAGTATAGTTGAATATGGAATATGAGAAGTGAACATGTTAGTCTGTTAATTTTGATTGAAAAAGGATAGTGGATCTTGCTAGTTTCTCCAAATGGGCATTCATTGATAGCTTGGAGTCCATGGTCATTCTTAGGTTTCTTACGTCCTTTGATACTTTAGGTGGAGATCCCAGTTCATCAGGCCAGGTGGGAAGCAGATTCAATCACCACACGCGAGTATTTCTGTTTTGGAAGCATTCAATTTGAGATGGCTCCACGTCATCCATTGATCCACGGCTCTGAGACAACTGAAAATTGGTGAATTTCCAATGTCTTTGGGGCATTCCAGTTGAAGGAGTATTAGCGTGCCATCTGCATAGTTATAGCACATAAGGCGAAATTGATTGATCAGTACTGGTAATAACTTAATGTAGATGTTGAAAAGCATGGGTGAGATTATAGAACCTTGGAAGACCCCTGCTTTTGTGAAGTACGGTTTGGACTAGAAAGGTGGGGTATGAATGACATTAGTTCTGTTGCGAAGGTAGGATGCACTTCAGTCTAGAGCAGTCCCTTCTATGCCGACTTTGTAGAGTTGTATTATCAAATTGTTATGGTCATCGGTGTCACAGGCAGCTGAGAGGTCCAAGAGACGTAGTACAGCAACCGCGTTGCCATCAACTGTATTCTTCAAGGCATCCCAGATGGCAAGGAGGGCAGATTATGTGCCTCTTCCTTGACTGAATACCGTTTGGAAGTCTGAAAGTATGGCATTGACTTCAATGAATACTGACATCTGGGCGAACACTGTTTTTTCTATAAGTGTGCACAAGAATGGTCCATTTGTAATGACAGGCCCATTCAGGGGTCAGGGTTCAGTGGGTCCAAGTTTGTTATCTTCCGTAATGGGCGTATGTATGAGTTTTTGAGTTCTTCTGGGAATATTGCTGTAGTTAAGGAATCGTTAATGATTCTTCTTACTGGAGTGGCGGCAGAAGTTGTTAGAAGAATTGTTTTGCAAGTTTGCGGTGGATACGGGCCAGAAGTGCTGCTGGCAGGCCTCCTTGCTTTGACCACGTCCATAAATGTATCTTGTGAAATGTGATGGAAGGAATGGAGAGGCTGGGTTAGAGTAGTCTTGGATTGTTGTTTTTGAAAAGGGTCATTGTTGGTGTTTTGTCTTTATTTTAAGTATGAGTCAACATGTCTGCTTTGTCCTTGTAATGATTTGCCAGTTTGTCTGTGAAATCTTGAGCAATGGGGATGAGCTCCTTCTAGGCAATTTGGTTTATGAAATTCCTTGAGTATTTTATAGAATTCTTTATTTGCACATTTAGCATTTTAAATTTTGTGTGAATAGTACCTTTTCTTTGCTTTTTCGATAGCTGACTTGTGTAATCTGTACATTTTCTGTAGGTGAAGATTGGCATTTGTTTTGAGCCAGACACGTTGCAGATTTCTAATTTGTTGTTTTATATCTTTTATCTCTGTATTACTCCAAGGTACTTGTTTTCGTTTGTTCTGTTGTGTGGTTTTGAGTGGTATAGGGTTATCAAAAGCTTCCTCTAGCTTTACACATTGCCTCTGAGATAAGCCTGACTGCTTGTGCCAATTTACCAAGGGGGTGAGCAGTGATTATCTTAGCTGTGTGACTCTCTTACCCTGGCTAGAACAAGGGTCCCTACTTGGACAGGGTGCCAACCACTACCAACCAGAGAGCCCCATTCCTACAACCTTGAACATGAGTGATCTCCACCTTCAGGTTAAGCAAAGAATGAAACTACGACTGTGTCAAATATTGAATAGCTTTCAAAGATATAAAACATTTGTGCAGCTTCCATTTTGCAGATTACAAACATTTTGAAATTAATTATCATAATACAATTAAGGCATAGTGCCTCATCATGTTGGGATATAATGAGAGCATATTTTCTAAGCTAGATGAAAACACAAACTGTGTGTCATGCACATATAGAAAATATCACTGCAATGTATGTTCTCCCTTACGGTCTTATACCCAGGTCTAATGCTGACACTAAGGGGCCGATTCCGATGTCGGACGGACCTGAGTCTAAGAATGCGTAATCCTGCTAGAAACCTTACATCAGGTAAAGCTTCTACTAATCAGGCGATGCTTTTGCATCAAGCCATGTGTTGCCCCTAACACAACATCTATTGTGATGGATGTTCCCTCTTCAAACATTGAGAATCTTTATTCTATTATCCACTTACCAAAGAAGAACAAGGAAATTACTCCACCAAAAGGGGCCCTCCTAAATCAAAACAGCCACCCTTTGGGTGCTGTAAAGGCTCTGAAGACTCGCCTACTGTGTCTTTGCTTGATTATTTTTATTGTATACTTGAGACTCTTGTTTTCGGAGACTTCTGAGGCCCTGAGCAAAACACTGTTGGCGATTGCATCAAGTATTGTTGCTTTATATAATTATTTAATGCAACTGTTGCAACTCCTGATGTAGATATCAAATCTGGGAAAGATTTTACTCAGCCATTTGAATTCAAGCCACTCCCTTTTGATTCCCCCATGGGTATATCTCAACACATGCCTCAGGTTTATGCCATTGAACTAAGCAGGGCAGGTGGTTTCATTGACACATTAAATTTAGTAAGGATTTGCCAAACATCCCATATTCAGACATACTTGGCGAACTACCAGTTTCCATCCCTTCTTGTGGCCTTCTAACTGAATTTAGCAGTGACTTCAGAAGCAAGTTGGGCTTAGCACTCCCTCACACTCAACATCACAGTACTTCCATTGTTCTCCCCCTACACTGTGTTTTCCACCAAAGGTGACACCTTTAGTTGTAATCTCAGCCAATGTACCCTCTCTTAAAAAGGATACTTATGAACATTACAGCTTAAAAACAAAGTAAAATATTGAATTGATATGCCTAAGTGGGGGAGATCAGTTATTGTATCAACATGATAACATGATAGGATGTGCTTTGTGGATTGGACCTGAGCCTAAATCACTGGAAGGTGACTGCATTGTATCAAATTTTGATCAGTCTACTTTGGCTCGCCATATCTTATCTCAGCTCTCCTTTGCACATTTTCTGACCACAATGGTTCAGGTGCTGCCTCTAAGCTATACTTACAACATGCAATCCTTGCAGTGGTCAAGCTTTTTTGCCCAGAATTGGTCCTTTACATGCTACGGTGCCTGTGCATTTCTACATTGAACAGTTTGAGTGCTTTAAGTACTCTGCAGAATAATGATTGACATACTCCCCCCGCCTCTGATATCTTAAACATCTTAAGCAGGAACATAGCAGGTTAGTCATCAAAAACATACTGCAGACTGGCTTGGTTAAATATTTAAGTTTGGTATTATTTGACTCCAAGAGTCTTGATCAGAAATCAATTTATTCTTGAGTGACTCAGGGGCTTCATTTACAAGCCCCTTGCTCTGCCGATACTTCACTTTTAATATGGATACAAGTGATGTACCAGCAGCGCAAAAAGCTTGTAAATAAGTCCCTTAGTTTCTCACTTTACCCTTGCCATGCTGGTAGTCTTGGGAAGGTCAAAAGGCGGTTTTACTTATTGTGCCATCTTTGTCTTGAAATTGTACGGTCATTAACGTTGATAAAGATTCATCATATTATTTCTCTGTTTAATTATCTTTTTTGTTGAGTTATAACTTGTTGATAGTTTATTTTTCTCATTCAAAGTTTAGTAATCGTAATTCTGAAATCGTTATTTTGTGCTTTTGTAAAGTGCTATAGATGAAACAAATATTTTTTATTTTATTGAGAGAATTCAATTTACACCTTTGCAACAAAAATTGCTCATGCTCTGATGGTTGATACTTATCTTCTACCATTGACTACTAATAACTATATTTTCATTTCTACTCCCCTTTGTTCACTGGTTTGTGATTTAGTATCATCTGGAGTGGACTTTGCCATCATAATGCAATTTCTTTGTCTCTTAAATGGGGTAATAGAAAGTGATGCACACAGACCAATCTTTTAAAAGGACAGAAATATTTTGTGATCAAGGGAGCAGGCTCAGTTGGGCAAGTGTAATGCCCAAGATATTACGTAAAACTTTAATCACTAATCCTATCTTCACAGTGGTTTAGATCAATCATCATCTTTTGACTTGATCCTTTTATCTTTTCATTCTCTCTGTCAACATGTCGGAAAGTTTTTAACTAGTACCAGAACAAACACTTCTATAAGGCCATTTAGGTGGTTTGATTAAACCTGTTTCACTGCTCATCAAATTTGATCAAGACCTTAACTGTCTCTTCTCCTCTCCTCTGCAGTATTGAAATTTGCTTTAGTTAAGCCTTCTACTGGTACTAGAATCTCTTAGCTTTTGAGGAGGTTTGGGATGCTAAAGTTTCAGCCCCTAAGTGTAAAGCATCTGGCCTGATGGGGTTTCAAACCTCCACTGGTTACTCTCACTTTTAATGCAGCTGTCAGTCACGTTATTCAACAATCTTGGTCGCATTCTGTGATAGTGCCTGTCTTCTTAAAGGCAAATAAAAATGATCCTTGTTACTAAAGGCTCACATCTTTAATTGTTTCAGCGGTAAACGTTGTTGGGCGTGTCCTATTGACCATTCGGGCCTTGGAAAAATTGTATCATTTCAGATTTGCAGTATGATTTCAGGTCCGGGTTGGGAACCATCAATCAAGTTTGAATCTTCATTTAATTAGCAACAAATATATGGTGGTTAAGCCGGGATCCATACACCTGTCCTTTATGAATCTCAGCTCAGGCTTTGATTGGGAGAATCGTGCTAAGCCTTGGTCTCTTATGTTCTCATTAGGGGTGGATCCCAACATTGTTAACTTTTTGTGTGATCTGCACTCAAACTGTACAGCTAGAGTTAGGTATGGAGCAGGGGGTGAATGGTCACACTTTTTAAGCTTGAGTGGATACCCCATCAGGGGTGCGTTACTCCCCATTTATTTTTACTTTATACATAAACTATCTGGAAAATGATTTGATACAGGATGGGTAGGATATGCCTCTTATAGGTCACATCTCTATCTCAGCCTTTCTCTATGCCCATGATACATTTCTACTTGCCAGAAAATTCAATGGCCAGAAATCTCTACTTGACTTCTTTCTTTATTTAATTTATGGACGATTGAAATGTTAGCACTAATTTTGGAAGGTAGCGTGATGGTTGTGGGCAGGAGAATGACCAAATATTGTGAGTACCAGTTTAAGGACTGTAGTACTAGTAGGCTGAAGTAAAGATTCACGATGAAGGTAAGTTGAAACTGTAGTAAAAGAAACCTGCACCCTCAACTTGCTGGTGCCAGTAACTCTCTGTGAAGCGCAGCTTTTCAACATTCCAAATCTGCCTTCATCTGAAGGTTCTGAGGACGTACCAACGGGAAACAGGAGGAGGGATGGAAGGAGAGTACCAAAAGGGGAGAAATATAACACATCTTCCTCCCTGAGGAAAAGTGAGGGAGCAGAGTAGAAAGAGGAAAGGGAAAGGGGAGAGAAAAGCAGATGAGGCAAAGAGTGGGAAGGTAAGGAAGGAAGGATTGGAGCAGGAAAACCAGACTGAGAGTGGGGCTATGTGGGAAAAGAAAAAAAGGGAGGTAGAAAAGGTCTGAACAAGAAAAACATTTCACATTTGGTCTTGCACAAAAGACCTGAAGACATTATACATTTCACTATGAATGCAGATAATCACACCATTCTGTAGTCTTTGTGCCAACCCGGAGAGTTTTTTATCTTATCCCTCTTCTCACCTGAACCTCATCAGACCTGGTACCCTGATAGAAAGGCATGTTGGCCTCCTTGTGTCCCACCTCATTTTGGCCTATGGCAACCCGATGCATGCTCCACTTTATCCCGTCTTCCAGAATGACCGCATTCTTTTAAACCTCTCTTATTTTCTCTGAAGCATAATATTTGTTGCCTTTTGAACTTATCCCCTCGGGTTTACTGATGTAAACTTTTTGCCCCTGTCTGAGAGACCGGTCCTTTGCACCCTGATAGAGCGCGCAGGTCACCCGACCGCGAATTTACCATACTCACCTGGGCCCAGAGTCAATAAACTTATAATTTAATCAGGTAACCTTTACTCTACTACCAGTTATTTTACCTACTAGGTCCTATACCATTGACTTACCAATCCTTGTCACTGGTACCTGTAAACCTATTGGATCAGGGTGTTAGCCTAATAGGAAAATACTTTTGCACTCATATAATAACCACAGACTCTGGAAGTTTTAAAATCTTTATCTAAGTTTCTTAAATGGTCATGATCCAAAGATTAAACACGATTAGACTCTCAATAATGAAGATCAGAATTAAAATGTAACAATGCAGAAAATGTAATAAACTAATTTCCATCATTTAGCAATAGGGAAGGTAAAGAAAGGGAACATAAAATATGATTCAAAACGTTTAAGCATTTAACAAAAGGGAGGGGAAAAAGGGAACATGTCAAACTTTAGCAATAGGAAGGGTAAAGAGAAGGAAAATAATATGCAAGCACTATTATCAAATGTATAACATTTAGGGTGGGGAAAGAGAAGGAAACAAACTATGATGAACCCACACAAATCAATATTTATTTGGAATGGTGTGAAGAACTAACCCTGGCCACAGGCCAGTTTAAAGGACAGAACCCCGAAAGTTGCAGTTGCCAGTAGGCATGCAGGTGCAGATTCAGAATCAGGACAGGTAAAACCAGATTTGGATCAGGACAGGAGCACCAAAGGTTAAGACCAGCACCCGCAGTTCAGTTGCAACGCCTGCGCTACTCCCTCTCTGTAGCTAATAGTCAGGACCCCGATTGGGTTATCGATTTCACTGACAAAGTGCTTCGCCAGCGCCTCAGCTTCTCGGACCCCGATTGGGTCAGCGAATCTTCTGACAGAGTGCTCCGCAGCACTTCTGCTCTCGATCACCTATTGAGTGCGTTGGGTCAGTGACAGGTCAGCTATTCGGCAAAGTCGGACAATTTATCTAGCTAAGCCTATGCTAGTTATACTATTTTCCAGGTCAGTGTACCACCCCCCAATGTTGCAAGTGTAAGGATCCCCAATTTTGATTGGACAAAGAGTGAGGAGAGGTCATCACACCACACCAAATTTGAAACTTCTACCTTGAATATTCTAATAACGTTCCCGCCCATCATTTTATTTTTCTCACGTATGTTTTATTCCACCCGGAAGTGAATGTATCAATAATGATTATAATGTAGTCTATATTTCAGTTCAGTTTCCTTCACAGAGGTTAGAAGTTGACTTTCCCATGAACACCTTCTAGCAAGTCGTGTCTTGGCCGAGTTTCAATGACAAATGACACAGCTCCTTCTGGAGTTTTGACATGCGCAGTTTGGCTTTTCAAGATGGAGTAATAATGTCTCTCGGGCCCAAAGATTACGATATATGAAAAGTAGAAAAGAAACAATATTAGAACACAGAATAAATTAATACACTGTATACCATGTATCTCTACTCTATACCCATTATTTTGTATTTAACTATAGCATTAGGATTAAGCAGAACGAACAGCTTGGCAAAAGCAGCAGTGCAAGCATTTTTCATGTTCTTACATTTTTTCCCATTCATTTCTTCTAATTCTAGTTCATCAATATTTCTCTTTACTCCTCGCTTATTTACGGAGTATTTCTTTTTATGCTTCTGACATTTGCAACAAATTATTATTCCTAAAACTAGTAAACCTATTCCCACCATTGGCATCAGTATTCTACCTACAAAAATTTCCCTACATTAGAAAGCCAACTACCTGTAGAGGAGAGACCATCAGTAAGCCTCTTCCATGCACTATCAACCTCCAGTGGTTTAAGCTCCTTTTCCAAATTAGTAATATTTCTAACATACTTTTTAATTTTAATACTTTTGTCAGGTATGTAAGTGCAACAATGTTGCGCTTTTAACATTCTCCAGACTCCGCCCTCTTTTGCCAATAATGTAGCAAGAGAAAAACGAAAATGCCCCCTCCACCCTTGTTCACAATTTACTTCAAAAATCAAACTATATTTTATTTAGTTTGATAAGGTATTTTTATTTATACCACTCGTTTTTATATTTTTGAATTATTTTTTGAAAGGTTTATAAATGCAAAAAAAGACCACTATACATTGATCTATTTACAACGCTATACATTCTCATTAGAAATATACATATAACAAAGATACCAAATCAAAAACAATTCATTACTATCAATCATTCATCCCAAACAAAGACAATTCTAAACAAAACAACACATTACGTACACTTCAAATGTCAAAAGTGAATAGACAAAGTGAGACAATGAGGAGTTCAATTAATGAAAACAATGTGTCTACAAATCAGATATTCTTCATTGATACTGTAGTAAAATATTTGCTCCTCCCTGTTTGCCGACGCATTTCGAAACCGGGGTATCAGTTCCCAGATTCTCATCAGGGCTTTGTCATTATCTACATTAAATGAAAAAATAATAAACTAACATGGGACTGTGATTGAAAGAAAAGAGTCTCTTTAACTGGCACATACCTCGTGAGTAATCCTGCCAGAGTTCAGCAAGTTTTCTTTTATCCCCTTAATGGGCAGCGTGTTTTATGTTCGGCTTTCACCATCGCTGGGTGCTGTCTAAAAGAATCAGGGTTTTAAAACTTGTATTACCAAGACATGTCGTGTACTAATCTATTTCTATTCGCTTTGTTTAAGCAAGTTGTGAGGCGTACCTGAAACTCTTTCTTCTTCTTTTGTGCACAAGTAGCAGCGCTCAGGTTCTGTTAAAAAACGGAGCAACTTGTTACACCGATGTTTTATACATTAAAAGTCCCGCCGTTCTCCCCGTGCTCTAGCCATTTTACCCAAGTTTTGTGCTCAGGCTTACCTCTGCTTCCAAAACGCTGTGTCCGACAACCCGGTTAATCCAAGATGGCCGCCGGTTGTCATTTGCGCTATTTATGTAAATTAGTGCTCTGTGAGGAATTATGGGATCTGTAGTTTTTGATTTTCGCCATGTTTTTGACTGGTGCTTAAAGATACAAACTAGATGAGTTTAGAGTGTATGAAGGGAGAACGTGGATTTCACAGGTTAAATAACGTCATGGAGATGGTGTCTTAGCGTATCTTTTGCATGACAAGAAATTGAAATCTTTAGTGTAAATAAGGGTGAGAAAAAGTTTTTAAGCAGGCCAGGGACACCCATTAGACCAAAGCAGTGCTTGAGGATACAGACTTTTATTATTATCAGACAGCTCGAACGCACTACTAATGATAGTATTTATTCATCATCTGTACATGAATCATAATCTTGCTACTTCAGACAGATTGTTAAGCCCTGTCTGTGTGCTATTAAATTTCAAGATTAGATAAGCTTCTTTTTGAAGTAGAGCTCGATCCATATCCATGTGAGTTCTTTTCATCACAGACAAAATCGACCATTTAATGTCGTTTTCGTCGTGTCCTTTCTCAATAAAATGCTCAACCATGGGCGCGCTGGTCACTCTTTTCTTAATGCGCGATTTGTGTTGACTAATCCTTAGGTTAACCTGTTGGCTAGTTTTACCAATATATATCATATTGCAAGGACAAATTACTACATAGACTACATTCCTAGTCTTGCAGTTTGTGAAATCTAGATGTTTCCATTTCGTGCCCTTGTGACAAAATTCTTTCCCTTCGATGGTACTTGCGCAGGCCACACAACTACCACATTTGTGGTGGCCCTCAATGGGTTTCATTTGCCATTGTGACATCAGGTCGCCTTTCTTTCTCGGTAACGCCACATCAGCGCGAATGATTCCTTGCCCAATTGACTGTTTTTTTTTAAAAGCAAAAATGGGTTTTGGAAAAGGGCAATCTAATTGTTTTAAAAGATGCCAGTTTTTTAGTACCGCTTGTCTTAATTTATGTGTATCCGGACCATAAGTGGTCACACATACAAGCCTCTCCATTTCTGGTTTCTTTTTAATTTCCAGTAAGCATTCACGAGGTGTGAAACGTGCTCGTCTGAAGGAATATTTAAGCAACTTTTTAGGGTATCCTCGCTCCTTCATTTCGTTGCAAAAATTATATGCATGTTGTTCATAGTCCTTCACTTCTGAGCAGTTACGTCTTATGCGTAACAGCTGTCCATACGGAAGGTTAGCTTTTAAGTTTCTCGGGTGTGCACTTTTGTAGTGCAGAATGGTGTTTTTGTCAGTACCTTTTTTGTATAGAGATGTCTTAAGTTGGCCTTGAAAACACGTCAATTCCACATCCAAGAAAGTCATCCTTACATTACTCTGCTCTATGGAGAATTTTATGTCTCCATGTCTGTTGTTTAACCATTCATGAAAGGCCAATAGATCCGCCTGGCTCCCCTGCCACAGGAGCCAGACGTCACATATATAGCGATACCATTGAAGGATATGATTTATGAAAGGGTTGTTATTTTCCACAAATTTCTCTTCATATTGTGCCATAAAGAGGACTGCCATCTCCGGGGCATAAGGACATCCCATGGCAGTCCCCTTTACTTGCATAAAGAATTCTCCATTGAATGTGAAATAATTCCTTTTGAGTGCAATCTCTGCCAACTTTAGCACAAATGACGTAGGGACTCTATGAGGTCTCTCTCTCTTTTCAAGGTATATCTCTATCACCTCTAAAGCCTCTTCCTGAGGGATCCGGGTATAAAGGGATGTTACATCCATGGTAACCATGAGTTGTTTTTGGGGATCAAAGTCTGTACCCTCCACCTTCAGCAAAAAGTCAGTTGTATCTCTTAAATAAGACTTTACTTGCTTTAAAAAAGGCTTCAAAAAGAAATCCACGTATTGTGAGATAGGCTCCAGGCACGAGTCACACCCCGATACTATCGGGCGGCCTGGAGGCACATCTAAACACTTATGAATTTTGGGCAGGAGATATAACACAGGGGTCCTAGGGAACTTTTTAAGTAAATAGTCATACTCCTTTTCCCCGATAAAACCTCTATCCTTGCCTTCTTGTAGAATGTCTGCAATTAGACTTTGTATTTGTTACGTGGGATCCTCCGGTAACTTGCGGTACCAAGAATTGTTGTTAACTTGTTTGGCACCTTCAGCCAAATACATCTCACGGGGCCAAATAACTACCGCCCCGCCTTTATCGGCCTGCTTAATCACTATAGATGTATCCTCTTTAAGTGACTTTATCGCCGCTCGTTGTTTCTGGCCAATATTTTGTTGGACAAACTTTTTGCTCTTTTCAAGTTTGTTAATTGCAGACAGCAAAACTTGTTCAAAAGCATATATTTGCTTCGGAATATTCTGATTAGGCACAAACGTGGATTTGTTCCTAAGGCCTGTTGGTTCTGTATTCATCACTGTGGGTCTATTCGCGAAAAAAGCCCTCAATCTTATCTTCCGACAAAATTCGATGGCTTCCATTTTCAGCTTTGTAAAATCAGTCATTTTAGTGGGCACAAACTTTAATCCCAAGTTTAATACAGTTTCTTCGTCTACAGATAGTATTTTTGATGATAAATTCACCACTGTATTGGAACTACCTAAGATTTGTACGAGCGGTTCCTTGTTCTCATCTCCCATGGTGCTTTGTACCTGGCTTTTTGTTGTTGTCCCTGATCTAAAAAAGAGGTTTGTTTCTTTTTATTGTTTCTTGTATCTGCTCCTGATGAATCAGTTGACGAGGTGTCAGAAAAGGTTGTAAATCTGGTTTTTGAACGATCTTGATTGTTATATAGAGCACTCCGTGAGTCAGGTTGAGTGTAATAATCTTCCTTAAGGAAGGGGTACACCTGCTCGATCTTAAATGTCTTTGTATCTCTCTCGTACTTTGTAGTTTTATCGTTAATCGTATTGTCTTTAAAGACTTGGATATCTTTGTCTATCTTCTCAAGCAGTGTTTAGATGTGCCTCCAGGCCGCCCGATTGTATCGGGGTGTGACTCGTGCCTGGAGCCTATCTCACAATACGTGGATTTCTTTTTAAAGCCTTTTTTAAAGCAAGTAAAGTCTTATTTAAGAGATACAACTGACTTTTTGCTGAAGGTGGAGGGTACAGACTTTGATCCCCAAAAACAACTCATGTTTACCATGGATGTAACGTCCCTTTATACCCAGATCCCTCAGGAAGAGGCTTTAGAGGTGATGGAGGTATACCTTGAAAAGAGAGAGAGACCTCATAGAGTCCCTACGTCATTTGTGCTAAAGTTGGCAGAGATTGCACTCAAAAGGAATTATTTCACATTCAATGGAGAATTCTTTATGCAAGTAAAGGGGATTGCCATGGGATGTCCTTATGCCCCGGAGATGGCAGTCCTCTTTATGGCAGAATATGAAGAGAAATTTGTGGAAAATAACAACCCTTTCATAAATCATATCCTTCAATGGTATCGCTATATAGATGACGTCTGGTTCCTGTGGCGGGGGAGCCAGGCGGAGCTATTGGCCTTTCATGAATGGTTAAACAACAGACATGGAGACATAAAATTCTCCATAGAGCGGAGTAATGTAAGGATGACTTTCTTGGGTGTGGAATTGACGTGTTTTCAAAGCCAACTTAAGACATCTCTATACAAAAAAGGTACTGACAAAAACACCATTTTGCACTACAAAAGTGCACACCCGAGAAACTTAAAAGCTAACCTTCCGTATGGACAGCTGTTACGCATAAGACGTAACTGCTCAGAAGTGAAGGACTATGAACAACATGCATATAATTTTTGCAACGAAATGAAGGAGCGAGGATGCCCTAAAAAGTTGCTTAAAAATTCCTTCAAACGAGCACGTTTCACACCTCGTGAATGCTTACTGGAAATTAAAAAGAAACCAGAAATGGAGAGGCTTGTATGTGTGACCACTTATGGTCCGGATACACATAAATTAAGACAAGCGGTACTAAAAACCTGGCATCTTTTAGAGCAATTAGATTGCCCTTTTCCAAAACCTATTTTTGCTTTTAAAAAAAACAGTCAATTGGGCAAGGAATCATTCGCGCCTATGTGGCGTTACCGAGAAAGAAAGGTGACCTGATGTCACAATGGCAAATGAAACCCATTGAGGGCCACCACAAATGTGGTAGTTGTGTGGCCTGCGCAAGTACCATCGAAGGGAAAGAATTTTGTCACAAGGGCACGAAATGGAAACATCTAGATTTCACAAACTGCAAGACTAGGAATGTAGTCTATGTAGTAATTTGTCCTTGCAATATGATATATATTGGTAAAACTAGCCAACAGGTTAACCTAAGGATTAGTCAACACAAATCGCGCATTAAGAAAAGAGTGACCAGCGCGCCCATGGTTGAGCATTTTATTGAGAAAGGACACAACGAAAACGACATTAAATGGTTGATTTTGTCTGTGATGAAAAGAACTCACTTGGATATGGATCGAGCTCTACTTCAAAAAGAAGCTTATCTAATCTTGAAATTTAATAGCACACAGACAGGGCTTAACAATCTGTCTGAAGTAGCAAGATTATGATTCATGTACAGATGATGAATAAATACTATCATTAGTAGTGCGCTCGAGCTGTCTGATAATAATAAAAGTCTGTATCCTCAAGCACTGCTTTGGTCTAATGGGTGTCCCTGGCCTGCTTAAAAACTTTTTCTCACCCGTATTTACACTAAAGATTTCAATTTCTTGTCATGCAAAAGATACGCTAAGACACCATCTCCATGATGTTATTTAACCTGTGAAATCCACGTTCTCCCTTCATACACTCTAAACTCATCTAGTTTGTATCTTTAAGCACCAGTCAAAAACATGGCGAAAATCAAAAACTACAGATCCCATAATTCCTCACAGAGCACTAATTTACATAAATAGCGCAAATGACAACCGGCGGCCATCTTGGATTAACCGGGTTGTCGGACACAGCGTTTAGGAAGCAGAGGTAAGCCTGAGCACAAAACTTGGGTAAAACGGCTAGAGCACGGGGAGAACGGCGGGACTTTTAATGTATAAAACATCGGTGTAACAAGTTGCTCCGTTTTTTAACAGAACCTGAGCGCTGCTACTTGTGCACAAAAGAAGAAGAAAGAGTTTCAGGTACGCCTCACAACTTGCTTAAACAAAGCGAATAGAAATAGATTAGTACACGACATGTCTTGGTAATACAAGTTTTAAAACCCTGATTCTTTTAGAGAGCACCGAGCGATGGTGAAAGCCGAACATAAAACACGCTGCCCATTAAGGGGATAAAAGAAAACTTGCTGAACTCTGGCAGGATTACTCACGAGGTATGTGCCAGTTAAAGAGACTCTTTTCTTTCAATCACAGTCCCATGTTAGTTTATTATTTTTTCATTTAATGTAGATAATGACAAAGCCCTGATGAGAATCTGGGAACTGATACCCCGGTTTCGAAATGCGTCGGCAAACAGGGAGGAGCAAATATTTTACTACAGTATCAATGAAGAATATCTGATTTGTAGACATATTGTTTTCATTAATTGAACTCCTCATTGTCTCACTTTGTCTATTCACTTTTGACATTTGAAGTGTACATAATGTGTTGTTTTGTTTAGAATTGTCTTTGTTTGGGATGAATGATTGATAGTGATTAATTGTTTTTGATTTGGTATCTTTGTTATATGTATATTTCTAATGAGAATGTATAGCGTTGTAAATAGATCAATGTATAGTGGTCTTTTTTTGCATTTATAAACCTTTCAAAAAATAATTCCAAAATATAAAAACGAGTGGTATAAATAAAAATACCTTATCAAACTAAATAAAATATAGTTTGATTTTTGAAGTAAATTGTGAACAAGGGTGGAGGGGGCATTTTCGTTTTTCTCTTATAATAAGGTCCAGCCTACTCCATGTCCTAAAGGACCTATCTCCATAGATTTATAAAAATAATGTATCAAAAGCAAGTCGATTTTGTAAAACCATTGATCTGATCGCAACCAATTCGGTATTGACCATTAAGAACCCTCCAGCAGTGTCAGTTGATAACCGATCCACTACTGTTGACAATTTGCAGATTCTGTGTGTGTTTAGACCCACTCCCACTGTAGGTATCAATGCACTAAATATATCACCTACTATTTCACCAAAATTAGCTCTTTTAATACGTACTAATCCATTAGTTTCTTCATTGTTTCCAGTGATTTTATCCACATGATATATTTTTGGGAAGACTATTCCAAAAAACCAACTCCCATACCAGTGATCTGGCAATTTATAATAAGCCTTGTTTCCACATATATAATAAATTCCAGGAAACACAGGTTCAGTTTCATCTTTGAAACCCCAACCCCCAATTACCTTATAATTGTGTTCACATTCACTGGAACCAATGAATATATTGTTATAATAACTAGTTCTTTCTCTGTGGAGACAGAGTTTCCCCTTCTTTTCAAAATCCAGCAACATAGCCGAATGAGTCTTGCCATTCGGGGTAGACCCTATATTTTCAGCCCATTTAGGAATTTTATGTTTCTTATCATTTGCTTTTCTTTGGAAACTCTCTCTTCTCTTCTCTACCATATTAAAAAATATTTTCTCTTTTTCTTGTAATGAGCATGTTAAATTATTTTTGTGTGCTTCAGCTACATCTATTGTACCTATTGTTAGAAAATATTCACCCATGTAACGTGTTACATCACTAGTAGTATGTACAGGATTCAGGTTACTACGTATAGGAAGTTCAGAAAATATCACATCTTAATTAGAATCGTATTACTGTAAAGGTCCTTTCTTGTAAAATAAGCTAGCTAAAACACTACATGAAATTCCATATGTTAGTGATAAATGGTGATAGGTAACACCTTCAGCTACTAAAGTAGGCAGTTTCATACACACATAACAATCTTCTATTTCCATAGCTTCTACATAATTCACTAACAAGTTTGCAAATACGTTTAAGTGAGTTCTATTTTTGAATCTAGTATAATGCAGTCTTTCCTCATCTGATGCTTCTAAGTCTACCTTTTGTGGTCTAATGCTAAGTGCTTCTTCTTGTGTATCTATTCTTGCAGGTGTATCTTTTGTGTTAGCTCATCTGTATCTACTAGTGGTTGCGTATTAGTATCATTCTTCATCTCTCTACTCATTATGTAAGGGATAGCTATTGTCAGTCCTATCCAAACTATGAACACTATTGCTATACTACATACACATACTCTACAGCATGTTTTTAAACAATTTCGTTTCGGTCTTCCATTAACAGTACGATCAGCCATTTCTGACTAAGGAGTTTCAACCCCTCTTTGTAACTTTTACACATCCTTTACCCTGTTAGAATTTCAGGTTGGTCTCACTTATTCGTCAGTTTGATCAGCAATCAATTCTTCATTACTTTCATCACTTATTTCCAAGTTTTCAAAATCTTCCAACACAATGTAGGTCCATTCAGGGCCTTTGTATTTATTATTCAGTCTTTTTAATCGTGGCCTTCTTCTTTTTGGTTGTATCACAGGCTGGTCAGCTTGACTTGATATTTCATTTACCTGTTCAGGTTCTTCACTAATTGTTTTTAAACATAATTTCAGTCTTTTGACAAACCTAGGCCACTTGTCTCCTTTTCTGAGTCTTTTAGCTGCCACTGTGCTTTGGCCCTCTTCCAACGTTCTCTTATTTTCATTCAGTTGGGGCACATCTATTTTGATGTTTTCTTCTGTGTCCCTCTCTATCTGACTAGGTCCAGGTCTTATTACAGTTTCTTCTTCCTGGTTACTAATCTGGCCTTGTTCAGGTATTTGCTGAATTTCACTTTGACTTTGTTTTGACTCACCTTTTTCTTCCTGAACACCTTTTTCTGCGCCTATCTGGTCCTGCTCGGGCTCTTCGAACTCTTGCTTTTCTTCCGCCTGAGATTTTGCCCCATTACCTGTCTGTCCCTCCTTAGACTCTAGGGTTCTTGGTGAGGTGTCGATTATCTGAGTATTCTGATCTATCCCTATCTGTTCCTCCTCAGAATCACTTTTGACTTGTATTTCTATGATCTGAATACCTTCTTCTAAACCTGTCTCATCCTCACTATTACTCTTACTTTCTAAATAAACTTGGCTTCTTGTTCTCACATATTCTGCAGGTATGTCGCCCGCTGGAATCCAATCATCTTGATTGGTGCTCGGTGGTTCCTATTCAGCTACTTCAGGATCGATAGCTTGAGACCCCTCAGCTGCACAACCTTCAGCTTCAGTTTCATCAGGTTCAGTCACTCTTTTTGTGTGACTAGCATGAATCCAATGTGGAACTCCAGCTCATTTTACAGCTGTGGTGGTAACTAAAATCACTTGTCGTGGTTTTCCCCACCTCGGTGCAAGGCAAGATTTTCAAGTATGTTTCATTAGCACTAACCAATCACCTGGGTTCAGATCATGTGCTGCAATGGCTTGTCTGGCGACACCAACCTGGTGAGAGATAGAACACACTCTGTCAGCCAGTTCTTTGCAGTACTCCAGTACTAAATCATCAGATATACTTATCAGCTTATGTCCTGGCACCCATGCTTGCCTCATAGCTCTTCCTATTAATATTTCATGGGGACTCAAGCCTGTGTTCCGATCTGGAATACTTCTAAGTCCCATCAGAACAAGTGGCAAAGCATCTGGCCACTCCAATCGGGTAGACTCATACATCTTTCCCAGTCTTGACTTGATTGTGCCATTCAATTGTTCTACCACTCCAGAAGCCTCTGGGTGATATGCACAGTGCAGTTTTTGCTTAATTTTGAATGCTTCACAGATTAGGCCAATTATTTCATTATTAAAATGGCAGCCTCGGTCTGATTCATTTGTTACTGGAAAACCGAAACGTGGTATAAGCTCTCTAAGTAGAAGTTTGGCTACAGTGATGCTATCATTTCTGCGTGTGGGGTAAGCCTCCACCCATTTTGAAAACAGGCAGACAATGACAAGAATGTATTTTAGTCCTCGACAAGGAGGTAACTGAATGAAATCAGTCTGCAATCGTATAAAGGGACCCTCTGCCTTCCCAATCTTTCCTGGTAGCACTATGGTTTTCTTTCCTGGGTTCATTTGTTGACAAACCAAACATCTCTGGCAAAGCGCTTCTGCTATGTTCCTGAATTTCGTATTGACCCATGATTGTCTGAACAGACGTATCATAGCATCTCTTCCCAAATGAGAATCTCTGTAAACCATCCTAGCCATAGGAGCAAGCATACAGTCTGGTAACACTGGCCTTTCATCAAGATATACAATGACACCATCCTCAACTCTTCTCTTACAACCTATTTTCCTCCATTCTTCCTTTTCCTTTGGTTCTGCTCCAATTTGCAAATCTCTCACTTCCTCCCACCTATTCCCACTTTCTAGCAACATAAGTTGGCAACTGTTTCCGCCCACCTCAACTTTCTTATTAGCAGCCATTTTATATTTTGCACAATGTTGGGCTAACTGGTCAGCATATCAGTTACCAGCTGTCACTTTGTCATTACAAAATTTGTGAGCAGCACACTTGACCACAGCCACCTCTTTTGGTAATTGAATCGCTTCAAGTAAATCTTTTACATATTGACCATTTTTAATTGGAGTACCTGAAGATGTCAGAAACTCTCTTTGCATCCATAGTTGGCCATAGTCATGCACAACCCTGTAACCATACTGGCTGTCAGTGTATATGGTTACCTTCCAATTTTTCCCAAATTTGCAGGCCCTTGCTAATGCAACCAATTTGACTATTTGTGCAGACTTGACTCCAGGCAAATAGGATGCTTCAATTGGGCCTCCCAATGTACAAACAGCGTAAGCAGCACTTAAACCTCCTTCTTAATGCCTTATACATGAGCCATCTATGAATAGTTTGTATTCTGAATCAATTAATGGCTCTTCTCTTATGTCTGGACGTGGTTTTGTGCTATATTCAGTCAAGTCAATACAGTCATGTTCAATCTTTCCCTTTACTTCTGCAACATGTGAATCAGGTAGCAGTGTTGCTGGGTTCAGAATATTACACCTGGCAATGGTTACCTACCAGGATTCTCTCATACCTAGTCAGCCGATTAGGTGTGAGATACTGGGTCTTAGTCCTGGTTAACAAAATTACAACTGCATGTGGAACATACACAGTCACAGGATGTCCCATAATAATGGACTCGCTCTGTTCCAGGCTCATGCAAGTTGCAGCCACTGCTTTCAGACATCCAGGCAAGGCTTATGCCACTGGGTCTAATGTAGACGAAATATACAGCAGACTCGAGCCCTGTTTGGTTATATAAACCTTCCCCACTGTGTGTCTGTTTGCAAATGAAATTCTCATTCTCGCCATACCTTCCAATGGTATGGGTTCTCTATTATACCCCTATAGACTTATATCAGCATTTTCTAACTTGATATTGTGTTTAGAAAACTTCTCATTCAAAATTTTCTTCTCCACTAGTGTGAAAGGTAAAACAATTTTACAACGTAACTTTCATTCTGCATACCTTCACTCCGCATACCATTACAACGGAAGTACCATTACTCCGCAATACTATTATAACACATGCCATTACATCTTATATGGTTTTACCACGCATGCATTTACAATGAAATTCGTTGTAAAAGCAACAATGGTAAAAGCATATGTTTTTAATATTTAAGTTTAAGGTAAGTATATGGTTTTAGTTTGGGGGTGTTGGGGTATATGTTTTAGGTGTTCAGGTTCATTTTAAGGGTGGGTTTGGGTTATGGGGTGGAGGGTTATTTTTAGCGTTCAGGGCTAGGTTTGGGTTTTGCAGTCCAGGGGTATTTTTAGGGTTCATGGCTAGGTTTGGGGTTTGAGGTACAGGGGTATTTTTAGGGTTCAGGGCTAGGTTTGGGTTTTGGGGTAAAGGGGTGTTTTTAGGGTTCAGGGATAGGTTTGGGTTTTGGGGTACAGGGGTATTTTTAGGGTTCAGTGATAGGTTTGGGTTTTGGAGTACAGGGGTGTTTTTAGGGTTCAGGAATAGGTTTCGGGTACAGGGGTATTTTTAGCGTTCAGAGCTAGGTTTGGGTTTTGGGGTACAGGGGTATTTTTAGGGTTGAGGGCCAGGTTTGGGTTTTGGGGTACAGGGGTATATTTTGGGTTCAGGGATAGGTTTGGGTTTTGGGGTACAGGGGTATTTTTAGCGTTCAGGGCTAGGTTTGGGTTTTGGGGTACATGGGGCTTTTTAGCGTTCAGGGCTAGGTTTGGGTTTTGGGGTACATGAGTATTTTTAGGGTTATGGGGTAGGTTTGGGTTTTGGGGTACAGGGTATTTTTAGGGTTCAGGACTAGGTTTGGGTTGTGGGGTACAGGAGTATTTTTAGGGTTCAGGGCTAGTTTTGGGTTTTGGGGTACAGGGGGTATTTTTAAGTTTCAGGGCTAGGTTTGGGTTTTGGGGTCCAGGGGTATTTTTAGGGTTCAGGGCTAGGTTTGGGTTTTGGGGTACAGGGGCATTTTTAGAGTTAAGGGCTGGTTTGGGTTTTGGGGTACAGGGGTATTTTTATGGATCAAGGATAGGTTTGGATTTTGGGATACAGGGGTATTTTTAGGGTTGAGGGATAGGTTTGGGTTTTGGGGTACAGAGGTGTTTTTAGGGTTCAGGGATAGGTTTGGGGTACAGGGGTATTTTTAGAGTTCAGGGCTAGGTTTTGGTTTTGGGGTACAGGGGTATTTTTTGGGTTCAGGGCTAGGTTTGTGTTTTGGGTACAGGGGTATTTTTAGGGTTCAGGTATAGGTTTGGGTTTTGGGGTACAGGGGTATTTTTAGGGTTCAGGGATAGGTTTGGGTTTTGGGGTACAGGGGTATTTTTAGGTTTCAGGGCTAGGTTTGGGTTTTGCAGTCCAGGGGTATTTTTAGGGTTCATGGCTAGGTTTGGGGTTTGAGGTACAGGGGGATTTTTAGGGTTCAGGGATAGGTTTGGGTTTTGGGGGTATTTTTAGGGTTCAGGGCTAGGTTTGGGTTTTGGGGTACAGGGATATTTTTAGGGTTAAGGGATAGGTTTGGGTTTTGGGGTACCGGGGGTATTTTTGAGGTTCAGGGTTAGGTTTAGGGGGTATTTTTAAGGTTCAGGGCTAGGTTTAGGTTTTGGGGTCCAGGGGTATTTTTAGGGTTCAGGGCTAGGTTTGGGTTTTGGGGTACAGGGGCATTTTTAGGGTTAAGGGCTGGTTTGGGTTTTGGGGAACAGGGGTATTTTTAGGGTTCAAGGGTAGGTTTGGGTTTTGGTGTACAGGGATATTTTTAGGGTTGAGGAATAGGTTTGGGTTTTGGGGTACAGGGGTATTTTTAGCGTTCAGGGCTAGGTTTGGGTTTTGGGGTATATGAGTATTTTTAGGGTTATGGGGTAGGTTTGGGTTTTGGGGTACCGGGGTATTTTTAGGGTTCAGGGATAGGTTTGGGTTTTGGGGTACAGGGCTATTTTGAGGGTTCAGGGCTAGGTTTGGGAATTGCAGGACAGGGTTTTTTAGGGTTCATGGCTAGGTTTGGGTTTTGAGGTACAGGGGTATTTTTAGGGTTATGGGCTAGGTTTGGGTTTTGAGGTACAGGGGTATTTTCAGGGTTCAGGGATGGATTTGGGTTTTGGGGTACAGGGGGTATTTTTAAGGTTTAGGGCTAGGTTTGGGTTTTGCAGTCCAGGTGTATTTTTATGGTTCATGGCTAGGTTTGGGTTTTGAGGTACAGGGGGATATTTAGGGTTCAGGGATAGGTTTGGGTTTTGGGGTATGGGGTAGTTTTTAGGGTTCAGGGCTAGGTTTGGGTTCTGGGGTACAGGGGTATTTTTAGGGTTAAGGGATAGGTTTGGGTTTTGGGGTACAGGGGGTATTTTTAAGTTTTAGGGCTAGGTTACATTACATTTAGGGGGTATTCTTAACGTTCAGGGCTAGGTTTAGGTTTTGGCATCCAGGGGTATTTTTAGGGTTCGGGGCTAGGTTTGGGTTTTGGGGTACAGGGGCATTTTTAGGGTTAAGGGCTGGTTTGGGTTTTGGGGTACAGGGTTTTTTTTAGGGTTCAAGGGTAGGTTTGGGTTTTGGGGTACAGGGGTATTTTTAGGGTTGAGGGATAGGTTTGGGTTTTGGGTTACAGGGGTATTTTTTGGGTTCAGGGCTAGGTTTGGGTTTTGGGGAACAGGGTGTTTTTAGGGTTCAGGGATAGGTTTGGGTTTTGGGGTACAGGGGTGTTTTTAATTTTCAGGGATAGGTTTGGGGTACAGAGGTATTTTTAACGTTCAGGGCTAGGTTTGGGTTTTGGGGTACAGGGGTATTTTTAGGGTTCAGGGCTAGGTTTGCGTTTTGGGGTACAGAGGTATTTTTAGAGTTTAGGGATAGGTTTGAGTTTTGGGGTACAGGGGTATTTTTAGCTTTCAGGGCTAGGTTTGGGTTTTGGGGTACAGGGGTATTTTTAGGGTTCAGGGATTTGTTTGGGTTTTGGGGTATGGGGTATTTTTAGGGTTCAGGGATTTGTTTGGTGTTAGACCTGTCTGGATTTTTTTGCGCAGTCCCTCCTCATTGTTCTTTATTTTGTCCCCTTTTTGCCCCTCATACCCTTAATATTTTTTGTGTCTACTACTTTTTTTTAGGTGTTGGTCAAGGGGATAGGTGTTCTTTTTCCCCCCATAATCTTTTACCTCAGGCCCAGAGGCCTGTTCTGACAGGAAAGTTGGAACCACACAAAATGGTGGCTTCCAACTGCCCCAACTGTCGCACCCAGAACTTGGCCATAGCTTAACATAGGGCATTCCAGAACCTTCTGGTCCATGCTGGACCATTGAAGGGCAGCCTATAAAAGGCGGAATGCGGGGCAGCCATTTTGTCTACTTGTGGATGTCAGCTGGAGGACAGGTGGTAGCTGAGGGTGGGAAGAGGTTAGACTAGGGTTGACCTCCTGGACTGGGAAGCTGCCTTATTGGTCTAACCCACTATTCCCCTGTTGGTTACTTGTCTTGGCCCCGCTGTGGGAAGTTACTGGAGACCCTGGGCGCCTAGCTTGCCCCTTTTCTAAAGAATAGAGGGGAAGTCTATAGGAGAAGGAGACTGCAGCGCTGCGGAGCGCAGTCCTCTGCCCAGTTGGAGGGACTTGTGAAAAGTGTGCCTTTATCCTCAGCCTCTGTCCAGAGGCTGGTAATGGTGCTAGACTGTCCCCTTTGTCATGATTCACTGGAGCGTCGCTTCTCACCTGCTGTAGTGGAGCGCTAGGGAGGAGAACAGAAGCCAGGAGAAAATGGGCTGTTCCGCCCTTCTACCCCCCAATCCAGCGTGGAGAGCGGCGTCGCTGTAGTTCTGCCACTGCCAGCCCTGAGGTGAGGAGCGGAGAAGAAGGGCAGCGCAGCGCGACCAGCGCGGTCTCTGTGAGAGAGACACTAGCTCTCCGCGCATGCCCCGTTGAGCCGCCGGGCTCCGTGAGGCGGAGCCGGATCAGTGAAGGCGGGAGCGAGGAGAGCGTCGCGCATGCCCCAGTGATCAGCGCGTCCCCTGCTGGAGTGTGAAGGAGAGCTTCGCGCATGCCCCCGTGATCAGCGCGACCCCGGGCAGTGTGAGGAGAGGCACCGGGAGTCCCTTGGCGGTAGCTGAGCAGAAGAGCTTCTCTCCCCCCTGCTCAAGCGCCCTATGGTGAGGCGGGCGCGAGCGGGAACGGAGAGCTTAGAAGCCAAAAGCGGCTGAAGAGTTCTGAGGCATTCTGCCTCTTTAGTGCTGGCGTTACCCGGAGGAGAGCGGAGGGGCCCCAGAGGCTAATATACCTCGCCAGCACGAGTCTCTCTCTTGTCTTAACCACTGTCCCTCCCTCATCCTCTGGTACAACAAGAACATCACCGCCTGATAAACAAGTAAGGAGGTATTTTGGAAGGGGAGAGAAACGCTATAACTTAACCAGGAAATAACTCAGTCTATGAGCATTATTCCGCAGTGGTACAGCCTTCGGTGGGGAGGAACTTGCGGAAACCCTCAATGACTATGTACTATAAGAAGGAGGTCACTGGTACTGTGTAAATCAAGTATAGTGTACTCCATAATAATCCCATTCAACTACTTTTGGGGCCTAATTAAATGCTGGTTTAAGTGGGCCTAACCCAATTGCATTCAAATAAGTAGTAGAAAAATCTAAATGTCTTCTATGTAAATGAGAGTGTTGCTCTGCTTGGATTTAGGAGTTGTTCTTGCCAGAACTTAAAGTAATGCTGGGTTTGGAAATAATATAAAGTAAACTGAGTACAGTCATTACCTGAATGAATTATAAAAGAGTAAGAATTATTTGCCAAATGTCTAAGTGAATTATCTATTTTACAAATGTTGGTTGTTCTTATGTCCTAGAATTGAAAAGTATTCCTGCTATATTCCACACAACCTGAATGATAATTTAACTGTGAATTCTAAAAGTGAAAAGAGCCAAGATATATATATATATTATTTTTATAAAGCAGTGCTTATTTTTCCACATTTTGGTGTAGCGTTATTTTTGTGTGATATTGCGTGGTTTTACTTTTGGGTGGTCTGCAACCTTAACACTGTGCCTCTGAAATGTATTTCTTGCCCTAGGCCAGGCTACCCCAGGTTCTAACATTTGGTGCCTAGCGGTGGGATTACTGACTTGGTTGCAGCTACTCACTAGTAATTCAACGCAATACACTAACCTACACCAGGAGTTTTCTCCTTGCGGCCCTCCTAATTTAAATTTTGTTTTTTCTAAATTTATTTCTGGTGGTGGGTGGAGGTTAACCTCAGGTCACTTCGTGGTTTTCTCCTGTGAGTGATTTTAGTCCATGGCAAATATGGAGTTGAATTTTAAAGAGCTGGAAGCCAATACTGTGGCCCAACTCAGGGATTGGTGTCAGCATCAAGGGGTATTTTTTAATAAAGGTGCCAAGAAAGGAGAGTTGCTGACAAGCATAAGGGCATGGGTGGAAGCTCATTTAAGGGAGGAACCAGAAACTGAAGAGGGTGACGGGGACACTGTTACTGAGGCTGCATTGTTGAACCAAGTGGGGAGTGGGAATCTTCTGACAGGTCCCAGGATACCTTCAAGGGCAAGCAGCAGCGTCTCAGACAGGGGTTTAACTGAAGCCGAGCTGGAAGATAGGAGGGAGGAGAGGAGAATGAAGCTGGAACTAGCTAGGATGGATATGGAAAGGGAGGAAAGGAGGTTAGCTCATGAGCGAACAATCAAGAAGATGGACCTACAAGCCGTCCTAAGAAGGTCTCCCAATCCTGATAATGGTGGCAGCGAAAATAAAGTGAACACCAGGGAATCCAGACCCTATTTACCCAAAGATGTTATTGCTAGCTACACCCCAGGTGATGACATTGCCAAATGGTTGGCCGCCTACGAAGTTTCTTTAAGGGCTCACGGGATCCTAGAAACTCACTGGGTAGGTGGGCTGTATAAATACATGCCACCTGCTGGCAGAGACACCTTGTTGGCTCTGGAGCAGGATGAGCAAACCCACTACCCTGCCATGAAGGTGGCACTGGTGAAAAAGTTTGGACTTACCCCTGAAAGGTACAGACAGAAATTCAGGGGAAGTCACAAAATGAGTACCCAGAATTAGGTAGACTTTTTAGACTACGCCAAGAAAGCTTTGGAGGGTTGGGTCAAGGGCAGCGAGGTAAAAGACTATGAGGGGCTGTACAATCTATTTTTGAAAGAACACCTCCTCGAGAAATGTTTTCCCGAGTTGCGCCAACACCTGGTGGACAGCAAGCTGACCGATCCCCGGAAGCTTGCGGAGGAGGCGGACACTTGGGCAAGTACCCGGGTGTCCTCCAAGGGGACTGGAGGGGATTCTCAAAAAGCCGGACAGGGCGCCCCCCAGAAGAAAGAGGGAGGAGATAAAAAGAAGGAGTTCTCCAAAGGTCCCTAAAATAATTTCCAAGGTAAGGGAGCAGGTTTCACCCCTAGGGCAAACCCGCCCAGAAACCCTAATCCTGGCCAAAGCCAGCAGCCAAGGGTTCTCCACTGTTTTGAATGTGGTGGTGTTGGACATTATAAGGGAGATGTCAGATGCCCAAAGAGACCACCCCCTCCCACCGGAGGAAAGTCACCGGGAGTAGCTAGTGTAGCGCTCGGGAGGAGTTGCCCTTAGATAAGGGGGGTGAGTGGGCGGGTGTCACCTTAGTGTCCCTGGGAGAGCGGGAGATGGTACCAAAGATCCAGGTGCCCCCAAATACTACAAAGTATGGGCAATGGGTTACCATCAATGGCCAAAGAGGGGAGGCTCTGAGAGATACAGGAGCCAGTATGACTATGGTGAGAAGTCAGCTGGTGTCTCCAGAGCAGGTTGTTCCTAATGTACTCCACCCCGCCGCGATGGCTGACGGCAGAATGGGCCACTATCCAGTGGCTGAGGTTCCCTTTGAGTGGGAAGGGGTTGCAGGTTCACTTCGAGTTGCCGTAAGCCCTGCCATGCCAGTTGATTGTCTGTTGGGGAATGACATGGAGCACAACACTTGGAGAGAGGTGGAATACCGGACGCATTCTGCGATGCTGGGTACACCTGACTGGGCCTGTGTAAGCACACGGTCTGCGACTGCCCGGAGAGGGAGTTCGCCTGGGTTGGAGCCTGGAACAATGGCCCAACCCGCTGCCAAAAAGGGACAGAAACGGAGACAGGGACAGCCTGCTTCGGCTTCCACGCCCCATGGGACAGATCGGCCACCTGCGGTGGTAGGCCAGGAGTCCATGGATGGGGGGAGTAGACTCTCTGGAGGATTTACCCATCCCTGCTGAATGGCATGTGGAGGGAGGTCCTACCAGAGAGGAATTCTGTAAGGGGCAGAGGGAGTGCCCTACCCTTGAGGGACTGAGGCGTCAGGCTGAAGCCCAGGCAGCAGGTGATGCTACGGGACACCACCATATTTACTGGGAGGATGGCCTCCTCTACAGTGAACCTAAGGTACCTCTACCTGGCTCATCAAGGGCCTTGGTGGTCCCGCAGCAATACCGAGCCTTTCTGCTGGAATTGGCTCATGCGATACCACTGGCAGGACACTTAGGCCAGGACAAGACCTTTGCACGGCTTGTTCTCCACTTTTACTGGCCTCAGATGAAAGCGGCGTCCAACACATACTGTAGGACATGTGTATCCTGCCAGGCCAGTGGGAAGACAGGGGTGAAGCTAAAGGCTCCCCTGGAACCACTTCCTGTCGTTAGCACCCCCTTTGAAAGGGTGGGCATCGACATTGTAGGGCCATTGGATCCACCAACAACAGCTGGTCACAGGTTCATCCTGGTTCTGGTGGATCATGCCACACGGTACCCAGAGGCCATCCCTCTGAGGACTGTTACTGCACCTGTGGTAGCTAGGGCCCTGATGGGAATCTTTACTCGTGTAGGATTTCCGAAGGAGGTTGTGTCTGACAGGGGGACTAACTTCCTGTCCGCTTACATGCGGACCATGTGGAAGGAGTGTGGGGTGACCTACCGGTTCACCACTCCTTATCACCCCCAGTCCAATGGACTGGTTGAGAGGTTTAATAAGACCCTAAAGGGCATGATAAGAAGTCTGCCGGAGAGCTTACGGAGGAAGTGGGACGTCCTCCTACCTTGCTTGCTGTTCTCCTACAGAGAGGTGCCGCAGAAAGGAGTGGGCTTCAGCCCTTTTGAATTGTTGTATGGGCACCCTGTGCGTGGGCCTCTCAGCCTGGTGAAGGAAGGATGGGAGAAGTCTCCCAGAAAACCTCCCCAGGATGTGGTGAGCTACATGTTGGCCTTCAGAAGCCAGATGGCCAAGTTGTGGAAGCAGGCTGCTGACAACTTAGAGGCCAGTCAGGCAGTCATGAAGGAATGGTACGACCAAAATGCTCACCCGGTGGAGTTGGAGCCTGGCCAGAAAGTTTGGGTGATGGAACCTGGAGAGCTAAGTGCCCTTCAGGATCGTTGGACAGGCCCATTTGAGGTGTTGGAGAAGAAGGGTAAGGCCACTTACTTGGTGGATCTTAAGACCCCGCGGCAGCCCCTACGGGTGCTGCATGCCAATCGCCTCAAACCCCACCATGAGAGGCCAGAGGTCATCCTGATGTTGGTGACTGATGGTGCTGAGGAAGCAGAAAGCGAGCCTCTCCCAGACCTCTTTTCATGTCAAGAGAAGGATGGGTCAGTGGAGGGAGTGATTCTCTCCCCGTCTCTCACTCCTGAGCAACGAGAGGATTGCCGCCAGGTATTGGGGCAGTACTCTTCGCTGTTCTCCCTTGTCCCGGGAAGAACCCACCTGTGTACCCATGACGTGGACACAGGAGACAGCCCCCCAGTGAAATCCAAGACCTATAGGCTGTCGGACAAGGTGAAGGCTAGCATCCATGGCGAAGTTGCCAAGATGTTGGAGCTAGGAGTGATAGAACCATCCAGCAGCCCTTGGTCCAGTCCGGTGGTGCTAGTCCCAAAAGCCGCCCCACCGGGCACCACACCAGAACTGAGGTTCTGTGTGGATTACCGAGGACTGAACTCAGTTACCAAGACTGATGCTCATCCAATCCCCAGGGCGGATGAGTTAATTGACCGGCTAGGAGCTGCCAATACCTAAGTACCTTTGACCTCACTTCAGGGTACTGGCAGATCTCCTTGACAGATGGAGCAAAGGAAAGGTCAGCCTTCTCCACGCCTGAGGGACACTTCCAGTTCTGTGTGATGCCCTTTGGGCTCAAGAACGCCCCTGCTACATTTCAGCGACTGGTGAACCAGGTCCTCTCTGGAATGGAGGGTTTCTCGGCTGCTTACCTGGATGACATTGCTGTCTTCAGTAGCAGTTGGGAGGACCACTTGCAACATTTGCAAGCAGTTCTCCAGGCGCTGAAACAAGCTGGATTGACCATCAAAGCCAGCAAATGCCAGATTGGGCAGGGGTCGGTTGTGTACCTTGGACACTTGGTGGGTAGGGGGTCAGTACAGCCCCTGCAGGCGAAGATTGAGGCAATCATGGCCTGGGAACCCCCCAAGACACAGACTGAGGTCCGAGCTTTCCTGGGCCTCACAGGTTACTACCGTCGCTTTGTGAAGGGGTATGGCACTATTGTAGCGCCCCTCACAGAGCTCACCTCTAGGAAACAACCTCGACGGGTAGTTTGGACAAAGGCTTGTCAGCAAGCCTTTGAAAAGTTGAAGCAGGCAATGTGTGAAGCACCGGTCCTGAAGGCTCCCGATTTCTCCAAGGAGTTCATTGTTCAAACAGATGCATCCGAAAATGGCATTGGGGCAGTGTTATCGCAACTAAATGAAGAGGGCCTGGATCAGCCTGTAGTCTTCTTATCCAGGAGACTGCTTCCCCGGGAACAGAAGTGGAGTGCAATTGAGAGGGAAGCTTTTGCGGCGGTGTGGGCTCTGAAGAAGCTGCGGCCATACCTCTTTGGCTCGCACTTCCTGGTTCAGACTGACCACCGCCCCCTTCGTTGGCTGATGCAAATGAAGGGGGAAAATCCCAAGCTGTTGAGGTGGTCCATCTCCCTACAGGGAATGGACTTCCGGGTGGAACATCGGCCTGGAGTGGACCACGCCAATGCAGACGGTCTCTCCAGGTATTTCCGCCTTAGTGAAGAGGACTCCCAAGGGGTTGGGTAGTTCTCCCCACTTTCAGCTGGGGGGGGACGCGTGTTAGACCTGTCTGGATTTTTTTGCGCAGTCCCTCCTCATTGTTCTTTATTTTGTCCCCTTTTTGCCCCTCATACCCTTAATATTTTTTGTGTCTACTACTTTTTTTTAGGTGTTGGTCAAGGGGATAGGTGTTCTTTTTCCCCCCATAATCTTTTACCTCAGGCCCAGAGGCCTGTTCTGACAGGAAAGTTGGAACCACACAAAATGGTGGCTTCCAACTGCCCCAACTGTCGCACCCAGAACTTGGCCATAGCTTAACATAGGGCATTCCAGAACCTTCTGGTCCATGCTGGACCATTGAAGGGCAGCCTATAAAAGGCGGAATGCGGGGCAGCCATTTTGTCTACCTGTGGAAGTCAGCTGGAGGACAGGTGGTAGCTGAGGGTGGGAAGAGGTTAGACTAGGGTTGACCTCCTGGACTGGGAAGCTGCCTTATTGGTCTAACCCACTATTCCCCTGTTGGTTACTTGTCTTGGCCCCGCTGTGGGAAGTTACTGGAGACCCTGGGCGCCTAGCTTGCCCCTTTTCTAAAGAATAGAGGGGAAGTCTATAGGAGAAGGAGACTGCAGCGCTGCGGAGCGCAGTCCTCTGCCCAGTTGGAGGGACTTGTGAAAAGTGTGCCTTTATCCTCAGCCTCTGTCCAGAGGCTGGTAATGGTGCTAGACTGTCCCCTTTGTCATGATTCACTGGAGCGTCGCTTCTCACCTGCTGTAGTGGAGCGCTAGGGAGGAGAACAGAAGCCAGGAGAAAACGGGCTGTTCCGCCCTTCTACCCCCCAATCCAGCGTGGAGAGCGGCGTCGCTGTAGTTCTGCCACTGCCAGCCCTGAGGTGAGGAGCGGAGAAGAAGGGCAGCGCAGCGCGACCAGCGCGGTCTCTGTGAGAGAGACACTAGCTCTCCGCGCATGCCCCGTTGAGTCGCCGGGCTCCGTGAGGCGGAGCCGGATCAGTGAAGGCGGGAGCGAGGAGAGCGTCGTGCATGCCCCAGTGATCAGCGCGTCCCCTGCTGGAGTGTGAAGGAGAGCTTCGCGCATGCCCCCGTGATCAGCGCGACCCCGGGCAGTGTGAGGAGAGGCGCCGGGAGTCCCTCGGCGGTAGCTGAGCAGAAGAGCTTCTCTCCCCCCTGCTCAAGCGCCCTATGGTGAGGCGGGCGCGAGCGGGAAGGGAGAGCTTAGAAGCCAAAAGCGGCTGAAGAGTTCTGAGGCATTCTGCCTCTTTAGTGCTGGCGTTACCCGGAGGAGAGCGGAGGGGCCCCAGAGGCTAATATACCTCGCCAGCACGAGTCTCTCTCTTGTCTTAACCACTGTCCCTCCCTCATCCTCTGGTACAACAAGAACATCACCGCCTGATAAACAAGTAAGGAGGTATTTTGGAAGGGGAGAGAAACGCTATAACTTAACCAGGAAATAACTCAGTCAATGAGCATTATTCCACAGTGGTACAGCCTTCGGTGGGGAGGAACTTGCGGAAACCCTCAATGACTATGTACTATAAGAAGGAGGTTACTGGTACTGTGTAAATCAAGTATAGTGTACTCCATAATAATCCCATTCAACTACTTTTGGGGCCTAATTAAATGCTGGTTTAAGTGGGCCTAACCCAATTGCATTCAAATAAGTAGTAGAAAAATCTAAATGTCTTCTATGTAAATGAGAGTGTTGCTCTGCTTGGATTTAGGAGTTGTTCTTGCCAGAACTTAAAGTAATGCTGTGTTTGGAAATAATATAAAGTAAACTGAGTACAGTCATTACCTGAATGAATTATAAAAGAGTAAGAATTATTTGCCAAATGTCTAAGTGAATTATCTATTTTACAAATGTTGGTTGTTCTTATGTCCTAGAATTGAAAAGTATTCCTGCTATATTCCACACAACCTGAATGATAATTTAACTGTGAATTCTAAAAGTGAAAAGAGCCAAGATATATATATATATTATTTTTATAAAGCAGTGCTTATTTTTCCACATTTTGGTGTAGCGTTATTTTTGTGTGATATTGCGTGGTTTTACTTTTGGGTGGTCTGCAACCTTAACACTGTGCCTCTGAAATGTATGTCTTGCCCTAGGCCAGGCTACCCCAGGTTCTAACATTTGGGTTTTGGGGTACAGGGGTATTTTTAGGGTTCAGGGATAAGTTTGGGTTTTGGGGTATGGGGGTATTTTTAGGGTTCAGGGCTAGGCTTGGGTTTGGGGGTACAGGGGTATTTTTAGGGTTCAGGGATAGGTTTGAGTTTTAGGGTACAGGGGGTATTTTTAAGATTCAGGGCTAGGTTTGGGTTTTGGGGTCCAGGGGTATTTTTAGGGTTCAGGGCTAGGTTTGGGTTTTCGGGTACAGGGGCATTTTTAGGGTTAAGGGCTGGTTTGGGTTTTTGGGTAAAGGGGTATTTTTAGGGTTCAAGGATAGGTTTGGGTTTTGGGGTACAGGGGTATTTTTAGGGCTGAGGGATAGGTTTGGGTTTTGAGGTACAGGGATATTTTTAGGGTTCAGGGCTAGGTTTGGGTTTTGGGTTACAGGGGTATTTTTAGGGTTCAGGGCTAGGTTTGGGTTTTGGGGAACAGGGGTATTTTTTGGTGGTTCAGGGCTAAGTTTGGGTTTTGAGGTACAGGGGTATTTTTTGGGTTTAGGGACAGGTTTGGATTTTGGGGTACAGGGTCATTTTTAGGGTTCAGGGATTGTTTTGGGTTTTGGGGTGCAGGGTGTATTTTTACGGTCAGGGTGGGTTAGTGTTTAAGGGTGCTGGAGTATTTTAAGGAGTAAGGGTGGGTTATGATTATGGGGTGCAGGGGTATGTAAAGGAACTAGGGTGGTATTTGTTTTTAGATTGTAAAGGGTAATTAAAAAGTTAAATAATATATGTATATGTAATAATAATATATATACATATAAATAACATTTAAAAGAAAAATGTTTTATTTAAACAAAAAAAATATGTATATATTACCTACTGGCGGTCGCCAGTAGGTAGTTATAGTTAGGACCTAGCTACCATAGGAAATCCGCAACATTCTATTGGGAATATCTTTGGCGCCAGTGGAGGAATTTGCGTGTATTTTTCCAAAATTTAGGCCAGCTCCGCTGCGCTCCTTCCCTGAAAGTTTTGGGGGGATTCGTGAAGTGGGGGCCGAGAAAAAAGGCGGGTCTCTAAACGTGTTTTTCCCATGTTAATTTTCCATAGGACGAATTGACAAGGCTACAGCCTGAATCGCTGAACGGAATTTCACCAAACTTTGCAAAATTGTTGGGACTGGTACGCAGAAGTGCCTTTTCTATATTTGGTGAAAATTGCTCCAGTGGTTTTTACCAAAATTAACTTTTAAAAAATATATATATCTATATGCGCGCTTCCAGCGCTTACCGGTACGCGTACCCGGGAGCGCACCCAGCGCGCCACGGAAGTGCGCGAGCGGAAAGCTGATTGGTTCTCGGGTGTCTGTCAACATTCTAAACAGTCCGGAGAGTCCGCCATCTTGTGTCTCGGTAGAATCGAGACACAAGAGGTGAAAATAAAAAGGGGGAAATTATTAAAAGGGGGCAGGGTAGACCCCCCCTGACCCCCTAGATTTTCTGAGGGGGGCCTAGATGGACCCTGAAGGGCAAAAAAACATTTTTTTTTATTTTAAATTTTCGCGGGGTAAGCGCTGGGTGCGTTCCCATGGACGCTTCCAGGTACGCGTACCCTGAGCGTAGCACAGGGAAAACAGTGAAAGAAAATAGTGTAAAATAAGAATTTGGAGTGCTTAGAGGTAGGGTAGCTCTAAAAAGAGCTGTTGTGTTATGTGGGTGATTTAAGTACCTACAAGTAGTTACCGATGCAGAGTCTCAAATTTAAGAGAAAGACTCTGTTCCTCTCATCTGAGAAATGTACACCGTGTCCTCTGTAGATATCTTGCATGTTGTATTGCAAGTTATTGTGGTATAAGGAACTCATACCATAGTCTCTCAGGAAAGCAGGAACAGATCCTTTTGGGACCACCTGAAAAGGCCTAGGGGGTGTCGGGTACTCTACTTTGCCCCCTTTTCACGTTCTGAACTATTATATTTCACTCTCTTCTGTAACTACACAAAATGGCAGCGATAGAGAGCATCAGAGTCAGACAGTGAGAGAAAGGAGGCTGGAGATGAAGAAGAGATGTCAAATACACATTGGAGATAATATAGTGTGAGAAGGGAAGTAAATATGAATAAACTTACTATGTAACATAAAAATGTTGCACTCTATACTATAAGTCTCATTTTATACTACAATCAATGCGCTACAACCTCATAAATTAAACATAAAAATTAATAATGTCTCAAACAATTTTAAATTTCTAAATATAAATTTATTCTTCAGAATTTTCATAATTTAAAAGAACTAGTAACATGTCCTCATCAGGAATTTCGTCTTCAATCATATCATCAGGAATCTCCTCATGAAAAGTCTGCAATGATGATTCTTGTAACTCTATGATGTCCAAAGATTCGATAAATTCGCCGTCAAGAGATTGATCAAAAAAATCATTCAAGTCATCTCCTCCTTGTGAAAATATTTCATTATTGGTGCTGTCAATTTCAATAAATGTAGTGGATAATTCAAAAGAAATTTCCACGGTCTCATCATTTTGATCCATTCTTGCTGTAATTTGCAGAAAAAAAGAATCACTTTCATTTATCGTTTTTAGTAATACGTAATATAAAACTAACTTTATCAAGTATTTAGGACTTTAGAAATAATTGGGCAGTGTATATTATCAGGCAGGAACTAGAAATATAAAGCACTGCATGTGATGAAGCCTATCTTAATGCATAACTATAACAGAAGGACTGTAAATAACTAACAGAAAACATTTTTCAAATTATCTTAAAGTGTACAACATAGTTCCCCTTACAAATTAACAACTCACCTTTTTGAAAGTAGGAGAAGAGTTAGTACTGTGTAAATAAAACACCACAAATTGAGCACCAAAAATTCCTCACAAATGAACCTCAGACAGTAGTATCACAAAATGGCCGTGTTTTCCTCTCGCTTTAGATATATACATAACCAATCAAACTTCATCACACACAAATACAAAACCAAAGTAACATTTTGATTAGTTCTAAATTTCAACACTTTCAAATGTGTTTTCCCCATGCAATTTTCCATAGGACATTTAGACACAGCTACAGCCTGAATGGCTGAACGGAATTACACCAAACTTGGAAAATGGTAGGGACTGGTAGGTAGTAGGGCCTTTTTTCATATTTGTTTAAAATTGTTCCAGTGGTTTTTATGAAAAGCAACTTCAAAAACACATATATATCACTAAGCGCACTTCAAGCGCTTACCGGTACGCGTACCGGGAAGCGCAACCGGCGCGCCACAGGAGTGCGCAAGCGGAAAGTTTATTGGCTCTCGGATGTCTGTCATCATTCCAAACAGTCCGGAGAGTCCCCCATCTTGTGTCTCGGTAGAATCGAGACACAAGAGGAGTTAAAAAAAAAGGGGGAAATGTTTAAAAGGGGGCAGGGTAGACATCCCCTGACCCCCTAGGTTTTCTGAGGGGGGCCTAGAAGGACCCTGAAGGGTAAAAATATATATTTTTAAAAATTAGAAATTTTCGCGGGGTAAGCGCTGGGTGCGTTCCCATGTACGCTTCCCGGTATGCGTACCCTGAGTGCACCACGGGGAAAAACAGAGCAAAAAATTAGAGCAAAATAAGAATTTAGAGTGCTTAGAAGTAGGGTAGCTCTGAAAAGAGCTGTTGTGTTATGTGGGTGTTTTTTGTACCTACAAGTAGGTACCGATGCAGAGTCTCAAATTCAAGAGGAAGACTCTATTCCCCTCATCTGTAAAATGTATACCATCTCTCCTATAGATGCCTTGCATGTTGTAACGCAAGTTGTTGTGGTATATGGAACCCATACCATAGTCTCTGAGGAAAGCAGAAACAGATTTATTCACATGTTTCCTTGCTTTCTCAATCTGTGGACAAAATTGGTTGGACCAGTTCCATTTTTGCCTTTGGCATATATTAGAAAATACCAAGGCAGTTTTTGGAAAAAGTGACATCAATTGTCCAAAGATGTCCTTTAAAAGCATTTCCAGACCTACCCCAGTCAAAGTGCCCAGGTCATTGCCACCACAGTGCACAATTATGAGGTCAGGGTGTGGTAGATGCATACATGATTTTACCAATGGTATCAATTGGTGACTTCTCAATCCTCTCTGTCCAATCCACATAATGTCCACATTTGGTAAATCAAGGTTGGAAATGCCTCTGTTACTTGCATATTTTTCACTCCAGTGAACAAAGCTACGACCCACAAACCAGACTTTTGGCATCTTGAAGGTAGATGTGCTTGTATTCAGATGAGTTGTGGAAATGAAATGGCAGTTTGAAAGTAGGATTTATGAAAAAAAGTGGTTGAGATTCAGTGCACTTGAAAAACAAGAAATGATTGGTGGTTTCTTAAAATTCACCACTGAAAATTAGGGTGCATGCTTTTGTTTTTCGAAATAAGTAATTTTAATGGTTGAGAAAAATTCATTGAAAGAAACATTGCACATGATTAGCTACTTCATTGAGAGGTAAAACACCCTTGCTGGATTCTTTTGCAACATAGTATGATGAACTTTTCAACTGTGTGCTGGGTTAGGTGGGAGTTACCATAGTAACAGGGTGAATGAGCACTGGGGGGATGGGTGAATATTATGTGAGTTTCAAAGTGTTGAAATGTAGAACCAATTAAAATGTTAGTTTGGTTTTGAAATAGTGTGGGAAGAATTTTAATTGGTTAAGTTCAGGGATATGTCTGAAGAATTACAGGGAATCTAGGCTATTTGTGGTTGCAGTGTTTCAGGAGCATTTCAGAGATTCTGCTTAAGAAAATCTGGTGTGTGTGACTGACACTGTTCTAAATCTTCCAAAGCATTTTTAAAGGTGAGTAATGCTTCTTTTAATAAAGATAGACTGCTGTATGCACTATTGGGAAGATTAAGAAGCATATTGTGCTTCTTTATTCTTGCATTGTTTGTCAATTTTTTTTTGTAATGCTGTTAAAAAATTTAATGGTGCATATTGGAAATGTATTTTCGAAATGAGTTAGGTTTCTGCCTTGGTTTGTAGTGGTCATTTGAATGGGCTGTGCTCTGTGTCAAAAACGATTTACTATGGAAAATGTTTTCTGGTAAAATGTCTGGCTTTTAAATTTTGGTCAAGGATCACAGTGAGTGTCTGTGTGAAATAAGGAATTACATCCTCACATTTTTCAATAATGTCACCCGTGTCTGCTGACAGTTTGCCTCTCTTAGGTTAAAGGGTACTCTGTGCCTGTGTCTCATGTCACTTTGCACATGCATAATCTGTGTGTCATTTCTCTCTTTGTGTGTGTGTCATGACATGTGTCTAATGTGTCTAAGATCACAATGTGAGTCAAGCTTGATTTAAAATGGATCTGGGTGAATAATTTACTTAGTTGATGTGTTTAAAAATATGGGAATACATGTATTCTTAAAGTCAGTTAAGCTTTAGGAAATGTACTAGTAGGGAATCTTAGGCAGCATGTCTGTTAGGCCACTTACTTCTCAATAGGCTCTAAGCTGTCCAATCAAGATCCAGGGTGTGCCGTTGAAATGAAAAAGGAATGTTATGTCTTGCTTATATATATGTGGTCTGTTTTTTGCCAGTAGAGACAGTGAAATAGTATGAGCAGAGACACATATATTCCATGCAGAGACAGACGTGGTAGATTACATGTAAAATCCAGGTCATGTGCCTAAGATCACACTATGAGTCAAGCTTGATTTTAAATGGATCTGGGTGAATAATTTGCTTAGTTGATGTGTTTAAAAATATGGGAATACATGTATTCTTGAAGTCAGTTAGGCTTTAGGAAATGTACTAGTAGGGAATCTTAGGCAGCATGTCTGTTAGGCCTCTTACTTCTCAATAGGCTCTAAGCTGTGCAATCAAGATCCAGGGTGTGCCGTTGAAATGAAAAAGGAATGTTATGTCTTGCTTATATATATGTGGTTTGTTTTTTGCCAGTATAGACAGTGAAATAGTATGAGCAGAGACACATATATTGCATGCAGAGACAGACATGGTAGATTACATGTAATTAAGCATGAGCGCAAAATCCGCTCCGCTCGCGGATTTTGCGGATTTTCGGTAAATCCGCGATCCGCGAACTCTCGCGAATTTACCGAAAATTCGCAATTCGCGAGCGGCGGATTCCTCGGTCAAAAGTTCAAGCCTTGCTGGTCTGTAACTAATTTACGATGGCGCCGGCAAGCTGCCAGCGCCATCCTTAAGTTACTTAATTAACTTCAACAGGAAGCTCTAATAGATAAGATAAAGCAGGGGCTCGAGCGCCTGCTTTATTTTACCAATTAGAGCTTCCTGTTGAAGCTAATTTAGTAACTATTTTAGGATGGCGCTGGCAGCTTGCCGGCGCCATCGTAAATTAGTTACAACAGGCACAAAACGGTGGTGTCTTCTTGAATAAATATGAAGGGCAGGGTTCATTCTGGCACGACGGTCCTGGCACAAAAATTAAACCTCATCCGCAAGCACTTACAGATATCAGTTAAGCATGTGCCCTAGTTGAAGCTTAAATTCAGTGACTCATTCATCGGCCCCAAAAACAATCGTGAGCGTTGTCAAGGCTGGGCAGATGTGCCTTCTTCCCAGATATACCATCGAAAATCAGCTGTGATGCTGGACATAGGCCTTTGCATCCTTGACTTTCACGAGCGCAATCCTCGTGCTGTTCCTGTGGCCAGGAGCTTCTGTATCTGTATCTGTATCTGCTGCTCTGATCGGTCTCTGACCTTTTATACACACAAGAGGCATGTGCACTCGCATGGAAGCCCCGTCCGTTTGGCCCCGCCCACACACTCGAGGTGTGCACCGTCTTCCCGCCATTTACCAACTATGATAGCTCACTCAAGGGATTGCATAGTAACACACACCTGGTCGCTGTTGACAACTCTATACACTATACATTTACCCAACGAGGTAGCACTTACTCATTATCCAGTAGAAAGTACTCCAGTTGAGTAGAGGTATGGCACAAAACGGTGGTGTCTTCTTGAATAAATATGAAGGGCAGGGTTCAATCTGGCACGATGGTCCTGGCATGGAAGCCCCGCCCCCAAATCCGCCGATGCACAAATCCGCCGATCCGCGGATTTTGCGGATCCACGATCCGTGAATACGCAAATTCGTGAATCGTGGATCCGCAAAATCCGCCCATGCTTACATGTAATATCCTGGTCATGTGCCTAAGATCACACTGTGAGTCAAGCTTGATTTTAAATGGATCTGGGTGAATAATTTGCTTAGTTGATGTGTTTAAAAATATGCGAATACATGTATTCTTAAAGTCAGTTAGGCTTTAGGAAATGTACTAGTAGGGAATCTTAGGCAGCATGTCTGTTAGGCCTCTTACTTCACAAATAGGGTCTAAGCTGTGCAATCAAGATCCAGGGTGTGCCGTTGAAATGAAACAGGAATGGTATATGTTGCTTTTCTATATGTGGTCTGTTTTTTGCCAGTAGAGACAGTGAAATAGTATGAGCAGAGACACACATATTGCATGCAGAGACAGACATGGTAGATTACATTTAACATCCTGGTCATGTGCCTAAGATCACACTGTGAGTCAAGCTTGATTTTAAATGGATCTGGGTGAATAATTTGATGAGAGTTAGAGAGATGGAAACTGTGAGCAGACACAGGTGACATTATTGAAAAATGTGAAAATATAATTCCTTATTTCATACAGACACTCAGTGTGATCCTTGTCAAAAATGTTAAAGCCATACTTTTTACCATGAAACATTTACCAGAGTGAGATGAGACACACGCAAACAGACAAATGACATATACAAAGAGAGAGAGATGGGGCAAGCACAGAGTGAGATGACACACAGGAACAGAGTGAGGTGAGACACAGGCACAGAGTACCCTTTTAGCTTAGAGATGCAAACTGTGAGCAGACACAGGTGACATTATTGACAAATGTGAAAATATTATTCCTTATTTCATACAGACACTCAGTGTGATTCTTGTCAAAAATGTTAAAGCCATGCTTTTTACCATAAAACATTTACCAGAATGAGATGAGACAGACACAAACAGTCAAATGACACACACAAAGAGAGAGAGATGGGGCAGGCACAGAGTGAGATGATACACAGGCACACAGTTAGGTGAGACTCAGGCTCAGAGTGAGATGAGACACAGGCACAGAGTTAGATGAGACACAGGCATAGAGTGAGGTGAGATGAGACACAGGCATAGAGTGAGATGAGACACGCAAAGAGAGAAATGACACACACAAAGAGAGAGATGGGGCAGGCACAGACTGAGATGAAACACAGGCACAGAGTGAGATGAGACACAGGCACAGAGTGAGATGAGACACAGGCACAGAGTGACATAAGACACAGGCACAGAGTGAGATGATGCAGCCAGAGAGTAAGATTGATAATAAAACTGTACTGCACTGTTGCTGTGACACAGTTGCTGTGGTATAAACTAACCTATGTTGTAAACTAGTGTTTATATCATTTACTTTTTGTAATTGCTATGTAGTATGTTTGTAGTGGTCTATAATATGTTATTTTTTCTTTACCACAGATTGTAATCATCTATAGAAAGATAAAAAAATATGCCGTCAAAGGAAAGACGTCAAAAGAAATATAAACAGGATTTATGGTCCAAGAAAACAGAAATACAAGACTCATCCAAAACACAATCTTCAGTGAAAAAAAATAATGCTCCTGGTAAGCAAACTAAGGACTTTTTAAGGAAGTTAATGAAATGTCAAAAAAAAGATGTTGTTTCAAAGAAGAATAACCCATCTATAAATAGAAAGAAAAACTGTGCCCCTCAAAAAATGTTAGACCTGTAGAAGGAGATGATATTGTCTGTAGCAATAGAAGGAGAAATCAATTTATTGAAATTCGTAGACGAATGTTTTATAACAGAATAGTTTCAAATTTATTAAAAAATTTAAAGATGTATCAAAAGAAGACTGCTTTTTACAAGAAAAAATAGCATAGTGAAGATTGTGGATGAAGCATTTAAAGTGAAAAATAAACTATATGGTTTAGTAATCAATAGAATTCGTACACTAGATAAGGTAATCAATGTGTTCAAATCAAAATGTAAGTGGAAAAGAGTAATTAATCAGACACATTTTTGTGATGTTTTTTCTGGAGAATGGAAGCATAGTTCAAGTTGGGAGCCATTTTTTAATGAAGAAAGTTACTTTAAGGATAATGATTTGGTGCATGCAGTTGACACCAGTGGTCGAGCATATGAGGTGAAGGACGGTTGTCCGGTTGAAAAAGAAAAAATTGTGCCTAGAAATACAGAAGAGGTGTTAGCTGATGAAGTTTTAGGGAGATGTCCTAAGGCTCCAGTGTATACTTGGAATTGTAGTAGTATTTGTAGTGTGTGACAGGATTCAATTAATTTGTTTCTCAGTTTCTCACGGACATATACTAAGAAAGGTCTAAAACAAAAAATGAAAATTTTGCAAGAGTTAGAGTAGATCCTTGTAGAGTGAGAGAAAAAACAGGTTTGCATGGGCATTCACTGGCTTGTCTTTCAAGAAAAGTATGTCAGAGTGTTTTTCACCATTTTAGGATGTTAGCAGTGCATCATAATAAAGTGAGGAAATTAGTGAGAAGATTGTATTATGCAAAAAGTCCAGCACTTAAGCTAAAACAGTTAAACAGTGCTCTTTTGCATGGAACTGAATTAGATGTGAAGAACATTTGTGAAGAAATTAAGTTTTGTTACTTTGGTGAAAAAGAGGACAGTGCAGAAACTGATACAGTAATAGAAGGCAATGTGGAAGAGAATGTAGAGATTTTAAGTACAGAAAAATTTGAACATGAAATTACAAAGTTTAAGGTCAATTCAAGTGAAAGGCCTAATTTTACTTGTGTGTGTTGTCGACGAACTCATTATAAGAATCAGACTAGAATAGTTGATTTATATGTAAAAAGTGAAATGGAAAATAATAATGAGTGGAAGGATTTTGCAACTTATTTGTTGGTAGAAAAGTGTTTTGATTTGGGTTCTGATCAACGTATTTGTAAATATTGTTATAATAAATTAAATGAAAACAGAATGCCTGCTAGAACTGTTCATAATAATCTGGAGTTGGTAGACATTCCTTCTGAATTGATGGATTTAAATACCTATGAGTTTATTCCAATTCAATGTGTGCATCCTTTTCAGGCTATTGTTCGCATGGAGCCTAAGACAGGGAAATTGCCTTCTTCAGATTTACAGAGAGGATTAAAGGGAAGAGTTGTTTATTTGCCTCTAGATTTTAAGAAAAATATTGATACAATTGGTGTAGAAAAAATAGAAGAGGAACCTCTGGTTATTCTAGTTATTCTAGTTAATGGTGTTCCGACAAAGAGTAAGAAAATCTGGCAAGAATTAGTGGATGTTAGGAAAGTCAAAAAGGCAACGTTGTATTTGGTAAAAAACAATCATTACTACCAAAATGTATATGTAGGAGAAGAGGAAACAACTGTAGAAGAGGACAGTGATTTCTCAGCTGGGCAAATTGAAAAAGTTGATGTCTCTAGAAGTGAAGACATTTATTAACATTATAGTGTTCATCCATTGCATTCCAAAGAAGTAATGGGGAATGCTATTGACTTGTTTCAAATGAAAGAAGCAAAAGGAAGTCCTATTAGTGTATGGGAAGAAAGTTTGGAAGCTCGTTGTTTTCCACAGTTATTTCCAACAGGTCAAGGGGCACGATATGACGACCGACCTGTTCAAATTCCTGCATCTGAATACCAGACTTTAAGATTATATGCAGAAGATCCAAGGTTTCGTCAATGCATTCCATATTTGTTCCATCTACTGTTTGAGAGTGACTTGTCTGGACTTTCTTATGCAGTGAACCATATACTGAAAAGTGGAGTACATCTACAAAATGTTTCGGCAAGGGACTTTATGGATAAAGTGAAACTGCAACACACAGTTTTGGAATCTCAGCTCATTAATCTCATGGCATGCCAGCGTGGTACTAACGAGTATTGGTACCGTCGTTATGGGGAATTGAAATGTATGGTAAGAAATTTAGGAACTCCTACATGGTTCCTCACTCTTAGCTGTGCTGAGTATGCTTGGGAAGACTTACTTCAATTTCTACGAGAGGCAAATAAAAACATTGAAAATATTGAATACAAGACATCTGGAGAACTGTGCTCTTTGGATCCAGTTAATGTATACAGGTATTTCAATCATAGGTTTGAAGCTATGATGTATTTTATTACAAAAATCCTCTGCTTGGAGAGGTTTTGAATTTCTTTTGGAGAAAGGAGTATCAAGCAAGAGGTGCTCCTCACATACATATGCTGCTATGGATTAAAGATGCACCAAAATTTGGAACAGATTCAGATGAGAAAGTGATGAGTTTCATTGAGCAGTATTCTACATGTGCTGTTCCGAAAAGTACAGAAGAAAACAATTTAAGACATCGAGTTTTATGCTTTCAAACCCATCGTTGTGGAACATAATGTCGTCGAAAATACAAATCCAAGAACAAGTTCTACACAAAATGTCGTCTTGCATTTCCACGTCCAGTAATATCGAAAGGAAGAGTGAACAATTTTATGTCTTCTCTGCGAAATACTGTCACAAGAAAATCACCTAAAAATACATACAACCTAAGAAGAAATGAGGAGTCCAAATACATAAATGACTACAACCCAGTCATTTTGTCCATGTGGAATGCTAATATTGATATTCAACATGTTGCTGACATCTCTATTGCTGTGGCTCGATATGTGACGTCTTACATCACAAAATCAGAAAAGACAGAACTGAAGGAAATGTGGTAGGAAATTTCACATGAAAAGAGTCTAAGCAAGAAATTATACAGTTACAGTCTGAAGATGTTGTCGCATCGAGAAATTGGAGCATATGAATGTTCTGATTGGTTATCATCAGCAAGTCTATATGCAAAATCTAGAACAATCATTTGGGTGAGTCTAGGTCTTGCTGCAACACGAAACCGAGTTTTGAAATCTGTACAAGAAATAGAGTATTTGGCGGAGAAAGAACCAAACAGTACAGATATTTTGAAGACAAACATGTTGGATACATATTATCCAAATAGAAGTAGTCATCTTGAGAACGTTTGTCTCTATGAAGTTCTGCAAACCTATACTTTTATGAGGAACGTCACAGAAGATATCAATAAAGGTGTATATACTGTGATTGGATGTGAAGGCTGTCTGGTGAAACAAAGAAAAGGCCATTTGATTAATCATCGAAAATTGAGTTGTGAATCTTCAGACAAAAGGGAATTTTACTATTTAGCTCTTTTGCAACTCTTTAAGCCATGGCGTACAGAAGAGGAACTACTTGGAGATTTTCTCAGTTATGAAGATTCGTTCAATGCAACCAAGGATACCATAGAATGTCCTGTTTTTCAAATTAGAGGAAATACAGCAAGAAGCTACAATTGCAGCAGAAATTGCTAAAGACAGTCAGAGTTCTGCTTCATTGAGTCAGGGGGAACTTACTCTTGTGGAAAGTCCTTGCTGCCTGATAATCTGCCATCCACTTGCTTGTCCAGGACCACCAATCTGGGTGCCAGCCCTCCCGCCTCCCGCCGCCCGACTCCTCTGTCATCTTGGAGTTTGGGTTGCCGAGTGGAGCGCGGTTGGAGGGCAACAGACCACAAGACCCAGCATTCCTAGCGGCGCACGCCGCGACATTTGCGCGCCAGGAGGCGCTGAAATAGAGCGTCACCCCGGTCGAGGGGGGGAACTTACTCTTGTGGAAAGTCCTTGCTGCCTGATAATCTGCCGTCCACTTGCTTGTCCAGGACCACCAATCTGGGTGCCAGCCCTCCCGCCTCCCGCCGCCCGACTCCTCTGTCATCTTGGAGTTTGGGTTGCCGAGTGGAGCGCGGTTGGAGGGCAACAGACCACAAGACCCAGCATTCCTAGCGGCGCACGGCGTGACATTTGCGCGCCAGGAGGCGCTGAAATAGAGCGTCACCCCCGTCTCGCGGGACGCCGGGCGAAGCCCGGGCCAAGGGCGGGCCCGTTTCAGCCCGTTCCAGACAGATCCAGGCTGGGCTGGGCCACCCCCCATGGCTGCTACATACCAGACGCTGCTTTCAAATCTAAAAGGTACTGATCGTATACTTTGCTTACTTGGGAACCAGACCATAAACTATTACAATTATGACCAGGGGCTCCAGAAGGAAAATCGCCCTACAAACTGCTTCGATTACAGGCCCGATTGACTTGTTCATCACAAAAACTAATGAGGCCAATAATCACAACATTTCCCTGCTAGAACGTAGGGTGTCACAGGACCTTGCGACCGCCCGGAGATCGTCAATGGGCCTCATAGCAACGGCCTTAACCCCACTTCCATCAGCCTCTCCGATCCCAGTTCTATTACAGCCTGGTACAACAGCCCAAGTTCATTCCATCCCAAGTGCTGTTGACTTATCAGCTACCAATCTGTCATTAGAATCGGAATCGACTGGGAACCTTGAGAATACCCCAGACCTTGAGAAGATTCTGTCCGATGACCTTGTACAAGAATCTCAGCTCAAGGGGGTTAGAGAAGGTGCTGTTCCGAAACAGCCAGATGTTTATAATAGGGGGAACAACAACTCTAAACATCACCATAATATCAACAATAATAAAGGGTCTTCCGTACCATCAATTAATAAAGCCCCCGTCAGTAATAATTGTGTACTAAGTGATCTATCTACCTTACAACGTCCTACAATGGACAAAGTACAAGAGGGTGGCCCTATTCTGATTGATTGTGATACTCCACAACTTTTTGATAAATTCAGGGAATTATTAAAATACCATCTACAACCCCTGGAACGGAGTATCATGGTAATTGAAAAGCAACTTGCTACACTCCTTGCCAAATTACCCAATCAGTCTAGGGCGGGAACGGTTAACTCCGGGGGGGCCTTGGTAGTGGACAGACCTGGGATTACGCCAGCTAACCCAGTTAGACCACCTGTTGTGTCCACAGTACAGGCATCATCAAAAAAGCCTCTAACCCCTCTTCCACAAGTTGCAAATAATTGTGCAAATTCTATGACACCAGTTAATTCCACATCCCAGTTACCTTCATCTAATCAGCATAAACCTTCTCTTCCTCCCCCTATAGTTCCATCCACAATCGCCAAACCTATTGAGCCCAAGGGGTCTTTGCAGCCATCCCAAATCAAGCCATTGGTGCCACAAAAATCTAATCCTTTAGAGGGCAAGAGGGGGCCTAGATTCAAACGCCCGGTTCATCTGTCACCTGAGGTCTCCCCATTTACGGTAATTCTAACGGGAGTACCGGAATTAACAGTAGGAACTGATGAACCACCCTGGTCCCTCCGGAATAAAATTCTTCAATGGCTTAGTATTAATAGGTCATTACAGCCTTCAAACACTAGCAGAATATCATCTGTTCGTAGAGTACCTTGGGTGGGGGAGAGTCCCAAGACTATTCAGGGGGATTGCGTCATTGTTACTTGTGAAGACGCATCCACAGTGAATTACATCTGCTCGTGGCCAGATTTAGAGAAGAAAGGGGGAATTGATACCCATCGTCTCTCCTTTTTCTACCCCCCGTATATAATTACCACCTCCCAATACCACCCCCGAATTGGGTTCTACCACCAGAACAAGTATGGAACTATGGAGGTCCCTGGATGTCCTAAAAGAGTAGGAGTAGGGAATGGGTCCCCCGCCCCTGGTACCCCAAAAACGGCCATCGAATGGGGGACGGGTGGCAGGGTATCCATACTAACAATAGATTTGAGTGTCTCGAGATGGTTGACTTACTTTCTGTCCAACCATCATCAAGTAGACCCGCCATCAGCCAGTCGGGGTCTGCTGCACGTATGCACCTTCTCCACAAAGGTGACTTAGCAGTACCCTCTTTGGGTTATGCACCCCCTGCTGAACAAACGGTCACACGGGAGGATTATTATGTACAGAAAGGCAGTCTTATGGAATTCCCCATCCCTAAAAATAACTCGAGTAACATCAAAACCCCTATCTGCAGTCTTGCGGATGGGCAATCATGCAAAGGTGTTTTATGCACCAGTATAGAGGCATGTGTGTCCCTTGATGTCCTTAGAACTATTATAGGTGAGAGCACCAAGGAGGCTAATCTAACAGTTTCCCGCGTCATCCAGTTGGAGCAAGCTGCTCATGATTCCACCGAGTCTACCGGCCTTACCCTCATTTCTTGGAATATTGCCGGTATTGCAGCGAAGTTAGACACTCCCTTCTGGCCCAAGTTTATTGGGGAAGGATTTGACATAATCCTCCGCCAGGAAACTTGGTGCCAAGAGCAAATAGATATAGAAGGTTACTCTTCCCACTGCCTCAAAGCCACTAAATCGAGCTCAGGCAGGGCTAAGGGGGGCCTTTTGTTACTTCTGTCCAATAAACTACATAACTATGTGGTTAGAAGCAGCACGATTGTGGGAATTCATAGTCAGGTAGTGAGGGTTGAATGCAGTAAGGGTAATGATCTGGTTCTGGTAAACTTTTATAATAACATCTTTGATGCCTCCAGAGGGAACATTTTATTCCCCTTGGAAAAGGAAATTACAAGGGTTCTGGCCCTCTCCAACAGAAAGGCAGATGTTCTATGGGCTGGGGATTTCAATCTCCAGCCATGCCATTTATCTAAAGGGAATCCATGTGGTTTCGGAATGGAGATGGTTAATCACTGGGGGAGTGTGGGAGAGAGTGAGGATTCTCTTCACTTCCCACATTGCCACTATGGCTCAACCTTAAACAAACTGCTAATTAAATTTGATTTACATCTGCTAAGCTGTAATAAAAACAGTTTGAGTGTTACTTGTCCCACCTTTACTGGGAGGGATGCTGGGTCTTTTATAGACCATATTTTGTTCTCCAGTACAGGAGACTTTATAAACTTGAGTGTCAGAGAGGAAAGTTTAAGTGACCACAACAGTATCTGCATTACCCTCCCGGGCCGAGGTGCTACTCCAGTGACTGGTGAAACGTGTTCTACTGATTTAGTCCCTATTAGACCTAATGGTATGAGGATTAGATGGTCTGGAATAAATTCCATGGCCAAACAGAGGGAGGTTATAATTAGTTGTAAATCGGAAATCAGTTATTGTTTAAAAAATGTTATTAACCCTGATCTCCTATTGTCACAATTTATAAAAATTAATACCACTATTGAAGGTATTTTTACCAAGTCATCCCCCTCCAATAGAGCTATAAAGTGTGGATGGTTTGACAAACCGTGTACAATCGCCTTACAGCAACTAAAAAAGGCATTACGTGCCAAACCCCGTGACAACAACGGAATAAAGCAATTAAGGTTTACCTATAAAATGGCAATTCTTAATAGGAAAAAGGTTTTACAAAGTGAAGCCTGGGATAAATTAAAGGAAGCAGCTGAGACCAAAAATTGTAAACTTTACTGGGAAACAATCAAGAGCCCTTTCCTAAACACAGATGGTATCCCAGTATTAACCTCTCATGTTGCATGTAATGAATGGATCATTCATTTTACTAGTATTCTTAATCCAGATGGGACTCCCTTAGTTGTATCAGTTACTGAGGCCTCTTCTTGGACACCTCTTCCCCTGGGCATAACCTTGGAGGAGGGCCTTGAAGGACTCTCTAACAGTAAGGGGGTGAAAGCCCCGGGCCCGGATGGGGTCCCCATCAATTTATTAAAAGCAGAAGCAAACCTGTGGGCTCCTATTCTGGTAAGGACCTTTAATTGTGCAGCAGAAGGTAACATCCCCCCTTCCTGGGGCCAATCAGTTATCGTTCCTTTATTTAAAAAAGGCAGCAAATCTGAGGCTTCTAATTACTGTCCTATTTCTTTGCTGGACGCCTCGGTAAAGGTCATGAGCAGAATCCTGCTCAAAAGGCTTGAAACATGGGCAACAGATTAGAATATTTTAACAAAGGTGCAATATGGCTTCAGGAAAGGCATGGGCACTCTGGAGCAATGTGTAAATTTGGACCTTATTTTGAATAAATATACCGTAGTTAAAAAGGGCAACCTTTTTTTATGTTTTGCTGACCTGAGCAGTGCGTTTGATTTAGTTGATCACGCCATTCTTTGGGAGGTTTTGTTAGAGTCAGGGGCACCGAAGGAAATTATTCATTTTTTGGCCAGGCTTTACGAGAAACTTTCCTGCAAGGTCCGCTACGGTACCCTGGGCGAATGTACTCCGTTTCTCAAAGTCTCAAGGGGAATTCGCCAAGGATGCGTATTGGCTCCCCTTTTATTTTCCCTTTTTATTAATTGTATTGATCGCAAATTGGCCGATATTCCAGCAGATGCTCCCCTGATAGGTGGTAAACCTGTCCCAATCTTATTATATGCGGATGACGCTGTTCTCCTATCCCGCACTCAGCTTGGGTTACAGCGATTAATTGACAGTTTTCTGCTGTTCATCCAAAACAGGAGGCTCCGGGTGAACAAATCCAAGACTTATGTAATGTCGTGCGGGCAGGCTGTAAATAAACCTAAGCATAACTTTTATTTGGATAGCAATAAAATGACACATGTTAAATCTTTTTGTTATTTGGGAATCACATACAATTATGACGGGTCATGGTCTTCCGAGTTTGACAACATCAGATTGAAGATGCTGCGGACTACCAATAGTATATTCCGTTTTGCATCCAAGCTCGGTTCAAGAAGTATCCCAGATATGATCAATATATATAACATCCGCTGTGTTTCCTCAGCATTGTACGGGGCGGGCGTGTGGGGTCATACCGAAGGCCCTTCGCTCCAAAAAGATGAAAACAAGTTTTTAAAGAGACTGTTATGTGCCCCCCCTTCTGCTTGTGTACAACTAATCCATGATGAGGTAGGGATCATGTACATCTCTGACTTAGCAGCCGTTCGGCCACTCTTATTGTGGCGTTCTATTTGGGCTAAGCCTGAGACACGATTCACTCAAGAAATTATTCTTGATTGTATAGGTCTGGATTACTCATGACGAATTCATTGGTTGAAATACATTCATTTCTGGTATAAAACCTTATTTGAAATTGATGTTCTTTTAGACCCTGATCTGGCAGTAGCAATCCCTAAAAAGGAAATCAAACGAACATTTATCAACTTTAAAAAGAATGAGCGAGATAAGGTGTACGGAAAGTTAGCCACCGTGAGGTTCTATAAGGAACTGAACTTACCTCCGGGACTTCAAACCTATCTTGCGACTGTGTCCCGTCCTTCCCATCAATTCGTGTTAACCCGAGTTAGATTGGGTATTGTACACCACCTTGTTGCTTTTCCAAACCAGAAAATTAGATCAGAAACGCCTTGTCCGTGCGATAACACTTCACGTCAGAGCTGCTGTCATTTTCTACTTTTTTGTAAATGTTATCACTTTTTAAGGGTAAAGTACCTTAAACCCATCTTTTTAAAACATAATATCAGATCTACAAAGAGTGCTCTAGTACTATTATCTTCTCAAGAGAATGTGGATATTTGTTTTTTTGTTGCTACTTTTATCTTGAAATGTACAGCTGCCAGGAAGAGCATAGTCCTACTGTAATTTTATATATTCCTGTCTGTACACTAATGTCCTTGTTCATGTTGTATTATGCCCATTGTATATAAATGTCTGGTCCTTTTTACACTTACTTATTTAACTATTTTTCCCGTGCCTGCCCGAGTCATATTAGATCCTTAGTTTTAATGTACAGCTGCCAGGAAAAGCACTTGTGCGATAAATATATTTATTCCTGTCTGTACCTATATGACCTTCTTTTTATAAGTCTTTTAGCCATGCTTCACATTTTTAATATATACTGTTGTCCAGCGTATGTCAATAGGTTTCGGTATGTGTTATTTTTTGTATATATTTTGAGTCATTTTTAGAATTGTCACTACATATGCAATGAATTGTTTTTAGCTGTTTTGCTTGTATGATTTGTATTTTTCAATCGAATAAAAGCTTATGACTTGACTTGAGTCAGGATCCACTAGGAGGACCAATTATACAAAATGAAGCTGCCACTGCCAAGGATGAAGTGGAAAGAGCCATAGAACAAGCTCAGGAGGATGTAGTTAACTTAGAAGATTTGGAAAAAGAACTAAACGTTGAGCAGAGACAAATATATGACGAAGTCACAGAACAGATTGAGCATGGTTTATGTCATGAGAAAAAAGAGTGCTCATGTACATCATTTATACCTGTCCGACTGTACGTGAGTGGAGAAGCAGGAACTGGAAAAAGTTTTCTGATTAAAGCAATTGCAACTTATCTGCAGAAAAGAACGGAGTCATCGCTGTCTTGTGTTGTTACCGCTCCAACTGGGTTGGCAGCACATAACATTAAAGGGATTACTTTACATCGCTTATTGATGCTGCCAGTAGAGCATGATAATAAATTACAATACCACAAGCTATCTGGAGAAGCTTGTTGTGAAGTTTCAAGAGTCCTAAAGAAAATTAAACTTCTTATCATTGATGAGGTAAGCATGGTATCAAATGTAATGCTTGCTTTTGTGCATTTAAGAATGCAAAAAATTCTTAAAACAGAGTATGATGTGTTATTTGGAGGCAAACACATCATTGTTTTTGGAGATCTACTGCAGCTAACTCCAGTGAAAGGACAACCAGTGTTTAAAATGCTTACACATGAAGATACCAGGAAATGCATAGGAAGCATTGGAAATGTTAACATATGGTTAAATTTCAAATATGCAGAACTGCTTCAAAATATGCGACAGGCAAAGGTTGAAGATTATAAAAATATTCTACAAGATGTAAGAATTGGAAAACTAACTGAGCATGGCAAAGAAGCATTACATGCACGATTAATTTCAAATTTGTTTCCAAATGAAAGTATTCTCCCAGAGAATATTTTTAAGAAAATTCCTGAAAACAAATCTGTTATATGCTTGATGCCAACTCTGCAAGAATGTTCAATCTTCAACAACAAAATGTTAAAGTTAGAAAATCAAGAGATTGTGAAACTGGAAGCTATTGATAAAATAGAACATGAAGGAGCAACTATTATTTTGTCAGAAAAGTTGAAATCAAAATTGGATTCTTTAGAGAAGACAATATCTAAAACTGCTGGTTTGGAAAAGACTCTGTACTTATCTTTAAGTTGTCGTACAATTTTACAACGGAATTTACATGTGGAAAGAGGTTTAGTAAATGGAGCAATGGGTCTTGTTGTTGATTTTGTGAATTACCGAAATAGAGATGGAATTGAATTTCTAAAAATTAGATTTGATGGTATTGAAGAAGTACAACAAATTAGTCATTGTTCTGCTCAATTTTGCTTGTGAAAGATTTATATGTCGGTCGAAAACAGTTTCCTGTTTCTTTGGCATATGCAGTGACTATTCATAAATCTCAAGGTTTAAGTGTAGATAGTGCTTTGGTGAATATTGGAAGTTCTGTGTTCAAGGAGGGTATGGCATATGTTGCTTTATCTCGAGTCAGAACTTTATCTGGATTGTACTTGATTGATTTTGATGAGACAAATTGTGTAAAAGAATATAATAGGTTAAGAAGAGAGTATGCTCCAAATTTACCTCAATATCCTCTATTTGAAAAGCGTGTAGTAGGCCGAAAAAGAAGAAATGAGAAAAATTGTAGTGAAGTTGTAGCAAAAAGAAAAAAAGTAGATGAACCAGTAATTGTAAGCAGAAAGGAAAATAATTCAGTTAAAGATGTTGTTGGATTTCAGTTTGAAAACAGTTCTGGTGTCAACTGCTATGCTAATGTCGTGGTTAATGTTCTTTTTTCCTCCAACCTGTAAAAGAACAGATTGTTGAAAATCGGGATCAAAGATTTTGTTCTTTGTTGAATTCTGTGTTTGAGAAATGTAGCAGTGATAAAAATACAAACTGTTTCTGAAATTCGAAATGTTTTAGACATATGTTCTGGTCTAAATCAATTTTCACAGAATATTCAGCAAGATTGTCAGGAATTTCTAATGTATATGCTTGTTGTATTGCAAGATGAAGGTGTAGATGTAGAAAATCTTTTTGGCCTTTCTTATAAATGGCAGCATAACTGCGACAATTGCTCCTTTTCAAGTAGTACTACAATAGACACTGAAAGATTTATATATTTGACTTTACCATACTGCAAATCAGTGTCTTTTAATAATCTAGTTAGAGAAGCAAATCAAAACATGGTCTGTACTCAATGTAAATCTGCAATGCTATCAACATTATTTATACAAAGATATGGACAGTATGTAATTTTAATGTTCCAACGATGTAGACCTGATGGGACTAAATTGACAACTTTAATTAAAATTTTTGTGGCTTCTCAATTATCAATTTCAGGAAGAACCTTTGAACCTGCAGCAATTATTTTCCATGATGGTCCTTCGACAACATCAGGACATTACACAGTTTATTTAAAATATCAAAAAGGCTGGACTAATTGTAATGATATTCAATTGGCTTTCAAACAACGTTTGCCTTATCAGTTACCAAATTCTTACCTTGTATTCTTACAACCGAAATTTTAGGAAAGGTAATTGGCCTATGAAGATTGGAGCAGTTAGTAAAACTTAGTCTGCTGTTCAAAATTACTTTGTGAGTGAGATTGATTAAGATATTGAAAAACTTGTAATTGTCAAAGAGGTAGTGTAAGCGTATCACATAGTGAATGATATGACATTTATAGGAAATTTTAATCATGAGTAAGCCAGAGGTGAAAAGATAACTATTGTTTCATGATGTAAAAGATGTTGGTGGTTTTCTTTCAGAAACTCGGGTTAATGGAAGTTTAAGAATACTATTGAGTAATTTCCAAAGAAAAGGACTTTCCATAAACTATTTGGCCTCGTGGAAAAGTACTTGGATCAAAAGTGAGTTAAGAGATGTTTTTTCAAAATTTTACATTATTTATTGAAACGTTATATAGGTTTTTGTAACACAATCTTTTTGATTTTTTTTTTTTTGCCCGCTGTCATATGATGAGTAGTATTGAAGTCACTGTTTTAAGTGAAATTCAATATATTCTGAGAACAGCAAACATAAACCATATAACATGTTGTACAAATAATTTTGTATGTTGTATTATTAAATATATATTATTCTCCCCTTGTCTCACACTCACTCACCTTTTACCACCCTCTATCACTCCTCTTAACTCACCCTCACTGCCCTTCTCTCACCCTCCCTATCCTCCCTTCCCTTATTCCACTTCCCTCACTTATCCTCATTCCCCATTCCTTTACTGCCCTTTCCCTCTCTCCCATCCACCACTTTCCAGCTGTCAGTCACTCTACTTCACTCCCCTTCCCCTTCTTTCCTTTCTTTGCTCCCTCAGTAATTCCCCTTCCATTACTCACCTTACACCACTTCACTCACTTCTTCTCTCACTCCTTCTGTCCTCTCACATCCTCACTCCTCTTCCCTCACTCTCTCACTCTAAACCTCACACTTTTCGTCCTCTCACTCTCTCACTCCTCTTCCGCAACGCTCACTCCCTACAACTCACCCACACTCCCTCACTTACCTTTCTTTGCTCCCTTACTCAGTCTTTTTCTCTCACTTTTTCCTTCACTACCTCTATGTCCTCACTCCCTCAGTCCCCTTATCTTACAATCACTCGCCTTTATCCACCCTCTATCACTGCTCTTTCCTCAACCTCACTGCCCTTCTCTCACCCTCCCACACCCCTGTTCCCTTACTCCACTTCCCTCACTTATCGTCATTCCCCATCCTTAACTGCCCTTCTTCTCACTCTGCTCCTGCAGTCACCTTTTCACAGTCCCTCTGCTTCACTCCCCATGCCTTCTTTCCTTCCTTTGCTCCCTCAATCATTCTCTTTCCCTTACTCAACTTACTCCACTTTACTCACTCCTTCTCTCATTCCCTCTGTCCTCTCACTTCCTCACTCCTCTTCCCTCACTCCCTCTCTGTTACCCTCTCTCCCTCTGTCTCCTCATTCTCTCACGCCCCTTCACTCACCCTCACTCACCTCCCATCCCTCATTGTCGTGATTGTACCCTCACTCACTCCCTTCTTCCTTTAGTTTTGCTAACACATTCATTTAGTATCTTACTCACCTTCAGTTCATTTCTCTCTCCCTCTCTTTCTCTCTGTCACTGAATCTGTCTGCCTCATTATCCTCTTAGTAATTTGCTCACCCTCTATTTCTTTTTCCCTCTCTTTGTCCTTCACCATTCCTTTGTTTCCCTTTCTGTGTCCTTTACTGCTACTTTATCTCGTACTACCCGTTTATGATTTTTATTCTCCTGCCTTGTCTCTTGTATTGTGAAATATATATTGTAAATATTATACCTTACTTTTTTTTCTCTTCCACAGATATTAAATTTAGTGAAAATATGTAATTAAGTTTACATTACTTATAAGGTAAGTTTGACATACAAAATTTACTTTCTCAACACTCTTTTCCTTAACCTCACTACTCTTCTCTCACCCACCCACCCCCCGTTCCCTTACTGCGCTTCCCTCACTTATTCTCAATCCGCATGTTTACTCCCATTTCCCTCACTCCCCTCCCACACTCACCTTCTTTCAGACCTCCTGCTTTACTTCCCTTCCTCTATCTTCCCTTCCTTCGGTCCTTCACTCTTTTCACCTCCTTTACTCACCTTACGCCACTTCACTAACTCCCTCTCTCATTCCCTCTGTCCTCTAACTTTGTCACTCCCCTTCTCTCACTCCTTTTCTTTTAGCCTTACTCTCTCCGTCCCTTCAGTCTATCACTCCTCTTCTGTCACGCTCACTCCCTATAACTCACCCAAACTCTTTCACTTACCTTTCTGTGCTCTCTTATTCAGTCCTTTTCTCGCACTCTTTCCTTCGCTACCTCTACGTCCTCACTCCCTCAGTCCCCTTGCCTTACACTCACTCACCTTTATTCACCTTCTATCATCCCTCTTTCCTCAACCTCACTGCCCTTCTATCACCCTCCTTTATTCCTGTTCCCTTACTCCAGTTCACTCACTTATCCTCATTCCCCATCCTTAACTTCCCTTCCCCTTTCTCTCCTCACGCACTCACCATTTCCCAGCCCCTATGCTTCACTCCCCTTCCCCTTCTTTCCTTACTTTGCTCCCTCAGTCATTCCCCTTCCCTCACTCACCTTACTCCCCTTTACTCACTCCTTCTCTCACTCCCTCTATTCTCTAATATTCTCACTCCTCTTCCCTCACTCCCTCTCTGTTACCCTCACTCCCATTGTCCCCTCACTGTCTTACGCCCCTACATTCACACTCACTCACCTTCCATCCCTCATTGTCATAAATCCACCCTCACTCACTCCTGCTTCCCTGTCACTCGCTCCCCTTTCTTTACTCCCCTTTCTTCCTTTAGTTTTCCTAATGCACATTCCTTTAGTATCTTACTCACCTTCACTTCATTTCTCTCTCCTTCTCTTCCTCTCTATCACTGAATGTATCCATCTCATTATCCTCTTAGTAATTTGCTCTCCCTCTATTTCTTTTTCACTCTCTCTGACCTTCACCATTCCTTTGTTTTCCTTTCTGTGTCCTTCACTCCTACTTTATCTCTTACTACCCTTTTATGACTTTTTATCTCCTGCTTTGTCTCTTGTATTGTGAAATATATATTGTAAATATTATAACTTACTTTTTTTTTCTCTTCCACAGATATTACATTTAGTGAAAATATGTAATTAAGTTTACATTACTTATAAGGTAAGTTTGACATACAAAATTTACTTTCTCAACACTCTTTTCCTTAACCTCACTACTCTTCTCTCACCCACCCACACCCCTGTTCCCTTACTGCGCTTCCCTCACTTATTCTCAATCCCCATGTTTACTCCACTTTTCCTCACTCCCCTCCTACACTCACCTTCTTTCAGACCTCCTGCTTTACTTTCCTTCCTCTCACTTCCCTTCCTTTGCTCCTTCATTCTTTTCCCTTCCCTTACTCTCCTTACTCCACTTCACTAACTCCTTCTTTCACTCCCTCTGTCCTCTTACTTCTACACTCCCCTTCCCTCATTCTCTCTCTCTTAGCCTCATTCTCTCTGTCCTCTTAGTCTCTCACTCCTCTTCTGTCACGCTCACTCCCTATAACTCAGCCACACTCCCACACTCACTTTCTTTCAGACCTCCTGCTTTACTTCCCTTCTTCTCTCTTCCCTTCCTTGGCTCCTTCACTCTTTTCCCTTCCCTTACTCTCCTTACTTCACTTCACTAACTCCTTCTATCACTCCCTCTGTCCTCTTACTTCCTCACTCTCCTTCCCTCACTCCCTTTTTCTTAGCCTTACTCTCTCCGTCCCTTCAGTCTCTCACTCTTCTTCTGTCATGCTCACTCCCTATAACTCACCCACATTCTTTCACTTACCTTTCTTTGCTCCCTTACTCAGTCCTTTTCTCTCACTCTTTTCTTCACTACCTCTATGTCCTCACTCCCTCAGTCCCCTTTTCTTACACTCACTTACCTTTATCCACCCTCTATCATCCCTCTTTCCTCAACCTCACTGCCCTTCTATCACCCTCCTTTACTTCTGTTTCCTTACTCTGGTTCCCTCACTTATCCTCATTCCCCATCCTTAACTCCCCTTCCCCTTTGGCTCCTCACGCACTCGCCTTTTGACAGTCCCTTTGCTTCACTCCTCTTCCCCTTCTTTCCTTCCTTTGCTCCCTCAGTCATTCCCCTACCCTCACTCACCTTACTCCCCTTTACTCACTCCTTCTCTCACTCCCTCTATTCTCTCATTTTCTCACTCCTCTTCCTTCACTCCCTCTCTGTTACCCTCACTCCCATTGTCCCCTCACTGTCTTACGCCCCTACATTCACACTCACTCACCTTCCATCCCTCATTGTCATAAATCCACCCTCACTCACTCCTGCTTCCCTGCCACTCGCTCCCCTTTCTTTACTCCCCTTTCTTCCTTTAGTTTTCCTAATGCACATTCCTTTAGTATCTTACTCACCTTCACTTCATTTCTCTCTCCTTCTCTTCCTCTCTATCACTGAATGTATCCATCTCATTATCCTCTTAGTAATTTGCTCTCCCTCTATTTCTTTTTCACTCTCTCTGACCTTCACCATTCCTTTGTTTTCCTTTCTGTGTCCTTCACTCCTACCTTATCTCTTACTACCCTTTAATGACTTTGTATCTCCTGCTTTGTCTCTTGTATTGTGAAATATATATTGTAAATATTATAACTTACGTTTTTTCTCTTCCACAGATATTAAATTTAGTGAAAATATGTAATTAAGTTTACATTACTTATAAGGTAAGTTTGACATACAAAATTTACTTTCTCAACACTCTTTTCCTTAACCTCACTACTCTTCTCTCAGACACCCACACCCCCGTTCCCTTACTGCGCTTCCCTCACTTATTCTCAATCCCCATGTTTACTCCCCTTTTCCTCACTCCCCTCCCACACTCACCTTCTTTCAGACCTCCTGCTTTACTTTCCTTCCTCTCTCTTCCCTTCCTTCGCTCCTTCACTCTTTTCTCTTCCCTTACTCTCCTTACTCCACTTCACTAACTCCTTCTCTCACTCCATCTGCCCTCTTACTTCTACACTCCCCTTCCCTCATTCTCTCTCTCTTAGCCTCATTCTCTCCGTCCTCTTAGTCGCTCACTCCTCTTCTGTCATGCTCACTCCCTATAACTCAGCCACACTCTCTCAGTTATCTTTCTTTGCTCCCTCACTCAGTCCCATTCTGTCACTCTTTCCTTCACTACCTCTATCCCCTCACTTCCTCACTCCCCTTGTCTTACCCTCACTCACTTTCATCCACCCTCTTTCATCCCTCTTTACTCATGCTCTCTGCTGTTCTTTCACCCTCCTTCACCCCCGTTTTCCTAGTCTGGTTCCCTCACTACCCCTCATTCCCTATCTTTCTCTCCCTTTCCCTTTACTTTCATCCCCCACTCACCTTCTCTCAGTAACTATGCTTCAGTCCTCTTCTCATCTATTCTCTTCTTTCGCTCACTCACTCATTCCCCTTCCCTCACTCACCTTACTCCACTTTACTCACTCTTTCTCTCACTCCCTCTGTCCTGTCACATCCTCATTCTCCTTCCCTCACTCCCTCTTTATTAGCTTTACTACCTCCGTCCCCTCACTCTCTCACTCCTCTTCCGTCACGCTCTCCCTATAATTCTCCTACACTACCTCACTTAGCTTTCTATGCTCCCTCACTCAGTCCCCTTCTCTTACTCTTTCCTTCAGTCCCTCTGTGTCCTCACTCCCTCAATCCCCTTGTCTCATGCTCACTTGCCTTTATCCACCCTCTATCACGCCTCTTTACTCACCCTCACTGCCTTTCTCTCACTCTCCTTCACTCCCGTTTCCTTACTCCACTTCCCTCGCTATCTCTCATTCCCCATTCCTTCACTCCCCTTCCCCTCTCTCCCCTCCACCACTTACCAGCTCTCAGTCACTCGACCTCAGTCCCCTTCCCCTTCTTTCTATCTTTTGCTCCCTTAGTAATTCCCCTTCCCTTAGTCACCTTACTCCACTTCACTCACTCCTTCTCTCACTCTCTCTCTGTTCTTTCACTTCCTCACTCTCCTTCCCTCACTCTCTCTGTCTTACCCTCACTCTCTCCATCCCCTCACTCTGTCACTCCCCCTTCACTCACCCTCACTCACCTTGCATTCCTCGCTGTCATCAACTCACCTTTACTCACTCCCCTTCCATAATTTTTTCCATGATTCACTTTCTCCCCTTCATTTAGTCATTTCCAAACAAGTATGCAGTACACATTCATTGAAAAAAAGAACGACACAATATGTAAAGAATATAGGTCTTTTTGGAGAATTGGAGGTAGTTCTGAAAATAACTCTTGTTTTTCTTCTTTTTTAGTTTTTTATTTTTTTTGTAAAATTTCTGAACGTTTTTATATTTTTTTGTTTTTTTACAGAACAAAAACAAAACTAGGGAATGCAAAATTGCTCAACAGGAGCAAAAAAAAGGGAAACATTAGGGATGATGGGCGCAGGGGTGATCCCTTTTCTTCCTAATAATTAATTCTAAGCTTTGTTCGCCATAACAAAGCAACTCATCACAGAACTTGCACACAAATTTAAGATCTGCATAGTCCGGCTGCACAACAGGTACTAATCTTTCACCTTGACTCCCAGAAGGTGTTGGACCACCAGTTGAGGTACTGCCGCCATCTCTTGGGGGATTGCGTGCCAGGTCCCTGACACTCTCCTGGGCATAGTTCTGGGGGTGCCTTCTTTGAACATGCCGAATCATAGTGGAGTTGCCAAAACTGTATTTCTTTCTTGGGTCACCACGTGATAGAATTGTGTGACACATTTTGCATTCCACCTTTGGTGCATTGACTTTCTTCTCACCTTCTGGAATGGTGAAAAACTTCGAGATGAAGTGCTCCTTAATTTTTGGCTGAGGAGGTTCCTCATGTAGAAACTCATCAGAGTCACTGCCACTTGGTGCTCTTCCAGCCATTCTTTTGATAGAATTCAAGATGAAGAAACAGGGAACAGGTCTTGCTCTCTCCAAAGTGAAAGAGGTAGTGAAGGAAATGGGTGGGGTTTTCATTAGTTGTGAAAAAAACTGTTAAGAGCCTATGAAAAATGTTATTTTAAGGTTACATGACTTGACGCGCTTACGCCACCCGCTCCGGAGCGCTTCCGGTGGCGCTTACGCGGCACGTACGTAGGCGCTTCCGGGGGCGCTTACGCGGCGCGTCTGATGACGTTTTGCTAGATTTTCGGAAATGCGTTTAAAGTTAAAATACGGTTATTTAAAATCAAAAATACTAATTTTATGAGTATGCCACTGAATGTCTTGCATTATTATTTACTTTAAATACATACTTATATTTTTTTCCGCTCGCAGGAATAGCGCTAACGCTACATTTACGGGTGCGCTTACAGGTGCGCATACCGTGAGCGCTCCAGGGTAAAAAGATTTTTAAAAAAACCTGGAAAAATACATTGAATAATTAATGTTTGAAAAATATACATTAATTAAAAAAATTAATACAAATTATAATAATTAATAGCAATAAAAAATAGCTGTTAAAAAAACGTAATAATTCACTTTAAAAACCATAGGTTACAAACTCGTTATAGTTAGGAATTAGCTTTTAAAAAACCTTTGAAATTCACTGAAAAAACTATAGGTTTAACACTCGTTATAGTTAGGAATTAGCATTTAAAAAACCTTTGAAATTCACTGAAAAAACCATAGGTTTCACAGCAGTTATAGTTATCTGAACATTTCACTCATACAAAACCATTGAAATTCCCACGTTATAGTTAGTTGGACTCACTATAACTTGCGCGCCCGCAATCCACTGCTGATGATGTCACATATTACATCATTCATGACATGGTCAGTAACATCACTGATGACATCACTGATGACATCTCAAGTATATCTATTTGGTATTGACTAGAAGTAATCTATTCAGTTAAACAACATAAAAATTGCTGTTTGTAATATCCTCTTTAAAGAATAAATATCTTCCGTAAACAGTCCTCTTTTCATGACTACGGTTGTCATGGAGCCGTGGAACTAGGTCATGACACGTCATAAGCTATGCGCCCATGTTTTTCTTTTCGTACTTTCACACCGGGTTCTAATATGTGCATAATCTCGGGGATATATATAGAGCCGGTCGCCTGAGCATTTTTCTTTCGCTCCTCGAGTACGTATGGCGGCAGACCGATAACAGAACTCCGGCTCCTTGATAGTACGAGTATCTCTCCTCGGTAAGTGGCTGCGCAATACACCGGCAGTATATCGTAATTGATTTTTAGTTTGAATCCTAACTTTTTTTCATACCTCTTTAACTATTTAACATAGATCCAGTATTCCACACGATGGCAACTACATATCATTGCGTACCTTGAATATCCTCCTCGTTTTGTGTAACCAGCGGAAAGACAAGGTTTTTTTATAATACAAGGTATTCATGCTTGTTTACACAATTTGGACTTTTTGGATGTGAACAGTAACCATATTCCTAATAGTCTTATGTTTGTTTACAAACTTTTTCAGCCACATTCGTGCAAGGCTGCAGAATATTATCGCCATACATATCAGTCACTTCAATACGCTTTACTGATTATTAAAAAAAACGTCACGACCATCATCGCTATCCAGTTCCTATCAATTTTTAGGTACCTAACCATTCCCTTGTTTTTACTATTCTATTAAGGCTGGTCCTTTAAGTAAAACCTCCCATAAAAACATTCGCGTTATTGACAATGTTTTATCTGTCTCTGTGCAGGTCATCTACCTTTGCCTAGAAATTCATCACTTAAGGAAAAGGGAACTCACCATACAACGCAGCCCCATATAATTAAGAAGTGGAACGGTTCTTACGTTGGAGCTATATATATGGTAGTTAGATCTAGAATGCCAACTCCCAAAAAAATTGTACAAAAAAGTATTACAGGAAACAATCCAGTAATTGGAAACTTCAAATGTGGTAACTGTAGAACATGCCCACAGGCGAAAGAAGGTAACGAAATAATTTTCAACAATGTAAAAATTAAGTCCTCGTCCATGACAAATTGCAAAACACAAAACGTGGTATATTTACTGACCTGTCCGTGCCACAAGGGTTATGTGGGTGAAACGTCTCGTGCAATCGGCAAACGCATAACAGAACACAAATCCGCAGTGCGGACAAGGAAAATGACTGCCCCCATAGTCCCCCACTTCGTTGAAAATAACCATCTACCTGAAGATCTACAGTGGTTTATTTTGGAAAACATACAAGTCAGAGAGGGACTTTGCCCAGACACAATCCGAAAGAAATGAGAAGTCTACTGGATTTTTATCTTGGGCACGGTAAAAAATGGGTTAAACCTTGATATCCCATGGGAGCAAGCACTCATTTAATTTCCTGCCCTATAGACTTGCTTGCACATATTATGTACTTTTACAATATAGCAGTCACAACCAATAGTGACAACTGCACTGATCTAGAATGATCCTTTATGTATTACATTTGGATCATCATTCATTGTTTTTCCACTTGGTTAGAAAATTTTCTTTTTTGATTCGCATTTCATGTGATGCTCTGAATTTATACTGTTACATTTTTATTCCAACTTGGCTACCTACTCATAATGTAAAATAATCTACATATCGTATATCTAAACTACTGAAACGAATACTAAATCCGTACTAGCTGATGTTCGCAGACTAAATTTGGGTGTGATATGACCATGTCAATGCGTTGTTTGTCGACTAAAATTGGGTGTGATATGACCCTGTTAATTTTCAAACTTCACATCATTATAATTTTTGCTTCCCTTTCCAAAAATAATTTCTCAAGTGCGTATATCTATTTGGTATTGACTAGAAGTAATCTATTCAGTTAAACAACATAAAAATTGCTGTTGTAATATCCTCTTTAAAGAATAAATATCTTCCGTAAACATTCCTCTTTTCATGACTACGGTTGTCATGGAGCCGTGGAACTAGGTCATGACACGTCATGAGCTATGCGCCCATGTTTTTCTTTTCGTACTTTCACACCGGGTTCTAATATGTGCATAATCTCGGGGATATATATAGAGCCGGTCGCCTGAGCATTTTTCTTTCGCTCCTCGAGTACGTATGGCGGCAGACCGATAACAGAACTCCGGCTCCTTGATAGTACGAGTATCTCTCCTCGGTAAGTGGCTGCGCAATACACCGGCAGTATATCGTAATTGATTTTTAGTTTGAATCCTACCTTTTTTTCATACCTCTTTAACTATTTAACATAGATCCAGTATTCCACAAGATGGCAACTACATATCATTGCGTTCCTTGAATATCCTCCTCGTTTTGTGTAACCAGCGGAAAGACAAGGTTTTTTTATAATACAAGGTATTCATGCTTGTTTACACAATTTGGACTTTTTGGATGTGAACAGTAACCATATTCCTAATAGTCTTATGTTTGTTTACAAACTTTTTCAGCCACATTCGTGCAAGGCTGCAGAATATTATCGCCATACATATCAGTCACTTCAATACGCTTTACTGATTTTTAAAAAAAACGTCACGACCATCATCGCTATCCAGTTCCTATCAATTTTTAGGTAACCATTCCCTTGTTTTTACTATTCTTTTAAGGCTGGTCCTTTAAGTAAAACCTCCCATAAAAACATTCGCGTTATTGACAATGTTTTATCTGTGTCTTTGCAGGTCATCTACCTTTGCCTAGAAATTCATCACTTAAGGAAAAGGGAACTCACCATACAACGCAGCCCCATATAATTAAGAAGTGGAACGGTTCTTACGTTGGAGCTATATATATCGGTATAATTCTTTCAACATAACTAATAGTCCTGTTCCATAATTTATATAATGGAATAATCTATAATTAGACCTTAATCTACTTTTCAGATGTAAAATAGAGGTGAAATAAAATGCCCTAGAAGTAGAAACTTCATTTCATCAAAACCGAATATTTGGATATAATCTGTACACCGCTGTGAGTGATATTGAAGTAAGTGCAATTCATAATTCTGATATCCAATCCAACTCAAACGCAACTATAGTAATATGCACGAATTTAAATTAGGAATTTAGCAAACTGTTTACACTTTTTTCTTTTTGTAAATACTTCCATTCCTATATCTTCTTTATATATCTTTTTCTTGGTTGAGTTCACATGTCTAGCCCAAAAAGGGAAAAAAAATATACTAATAAGGTTGATGTCAAAGAAACTAAAGCAAATCAAATATCTGTGATGTAGGACTTTACAATTCAATTAACGTTTGATAATGTTTATTAAATAAATTTTGCGAGGTCTGAATGAAATCAATAAAATTCTTCCTTGCATATATCCATATATTCAGAACTTCATAATACGTCTAGTGTGTTTATATTGGTTCTTTGTTAAGCAGCTACTCCATTGAATAATTGCACTTGTTGTTCTTCTGATATATTTCAAAAAAAATATGACCATGTATATAGGTGCCCTCTGTAGCGATATAATGTATATAAACATTGTACATAACTGGAATTTTGACATATGTTTTTTATATATATTATTTTAGTGATTCTTCCTTCGTTCTTTGTTCTGATGCAAATGACGGTCTCCTGATGAAGGCAGTGGCCGAAACGCGCGTAGTTTACAACCCACCGCATTGCCATCTTCAATAGTCCTAATACCAACCAGTCATTTGAAAATTTTTATGTTTGTCTTTTCTTATGTTTATTTATCTATCCATTGTATTGTGTCAATAATAATGATCTATAAATGCTATCAAATATACTTAAAATTGAAAAAAACTAAATAAACAAAGTCTATTTTTGTAACAACTAGTCAGTAACTAGTTTTTTATATGTTGGTTTGTGTCAAAAACTGCTACAGATGGTCATCTTTATGGCATTGATATAATTATTTGTTTGGCTACTGTTCTCTTTTTCACAATTGACATCTCAAATGACACCACTGACATCCTTCAAGGAAAGGGATTCCTTAATTGCGATTCGCAAATTGTGAATCGCAATTAAGGAAAATTAAGAAATCGCTAAAAAAATTGCGATTTCTTAATGCATAGCCGTTTGCAAATTCTTAATTGCGATTCCTTAATTTTCGCAATTAAGAATTCGCAAACGGGAAGATTGATGCATGTGGCCGTATGTTCCTAGCGGAGCATTTCCAATAATTTTCCAAATGATTTGGACTACCGCAGACACTGCAAGCCCTCCGATTTATTTGGGAAACCTCTCTATTTTTGTCACCTACTTTGCAAACTTCCCCTCACTGGTTGAGGCCTTTGATTCACCCTTCTCTTTAAATCCTTCTGAAATGTTCATCTCTCTCATACACAGTGCAGTGTGTTCCAACCCCTTGGCTATGCTAATTGCTTCTTCAAGGTCAGGATTCCTGGTCAGTAATTCCTCCTGAACCTTCACATCATTTGTGCATCTGACTAATTGGTCCCTTATAAGGGAGTCTGTAAGAGCTCCAAATTCACAAGTGGCAGACATGCCCCGCAACACCGCAACATAAGAGGATACTTTCTTATCCTTCCTTTGACATCTTTTGAAGCATTTGTGCCTTTCTAGGACCACATTTATTTTAACCCCGAAGTATGCCTCCAACTTCCTCAAGGTGTATTCATATACATCAACCCCTGCCTCCTTCTCAATTGGTTCATCCTCCACTAGTCTCCCTGTGATGTCCTCAAAAACTTTCCTTCCCTGAATTCCCAGATTATGCAACAGTATATGTTGCTTCCTTACATTTGAAAAATTACCACTCCCAATAGCTGTTAGGTATGATTTGAAGATTCCTTCCCACCTTCTCCACGGTATTTCTGGCTCTCCTAACTCGTTCAAAAAGGGGGGTGGCAGACTCATGCCTGCACCAGCCATTTCTATAGACAGTACTATTAGACAATGAGGAATATCTACCTGAGATCTTAAACACAATGGGGACTCTGTAAGGGATTGGAAAGTTAATTCCTGTGAAATCAATTAATTTGTAAACAGTGAGAGGCAAACTTCAACAATAAAGATGGTCAAAGGAAAGTATTACACTTTTAGTCTACTAAAGTGCTTTCACACTATTTTTATGACTATTGTTCTTCCTTTTAGCCAGGCCAGTCTAGTTGAGGAGGCGGGAACTTCCTGATAGGAAACGCTCTGAGGAGACAGGCGCCGCAGCCTTCCTCTTGCTTCGTACACTCAAAGAATGAAGGAAGAAACTCTCAGGAGCCTCTCCTACTTTCTCTGCCTCTTGGAAAAAATTGCACTGTGAAGAGATTCCGCCCATTCCATCGATGTGGAGGGCAACCAGCAGGGGGGATCCTTAACCCACTAGAGTTGTACTTTGCGGCGACACACAGGGAGGTTTCCAGGAGCCCTGACTGCTCAAAGGGGTGGAGGTCACCGCGTGAGGAAACGAAAACTGAGAGGCAGGCACACCCTCTCGCTAGTGCCCACGGGAAGCCTGATAAGGGGCAGTGCAAGGCTCAAAAGCAACTCGGAATCCCACCGATGAAGCCGCTAAGCTGACGGGTACAGAGATGGTAGAAATTAGTCCCCAGGAACCGCCTCACTTTCTGTGAAGGAGATAGTTTTTTTTCCCCTTAGGCTTCACACCTGTTGGCAGTCCTCAGACCTGAACAACAAATGACTGCTTCCTTTGTAACGCTGCAGCTGCTGGAAATCAGAAGACATCCCCCTGTAAATTAATGGGGGTAGGCAGCGGGCAATGTAAACGCCAGTCACTCCCTTGAAGGAACAGTTTAAATAACAGGAATGTCCTTGAAAGAATGAAGAAGGACACCTCACCGCTTGGAGGAGACTCAAATTCCAATGGTCCGTGGAGAACTGCTTACAACTGGAACTGGACCCGCAACAGCTCCTCCAGGCAACCAGCAAGACGAAAATCAACAGGGGAAGGTGCAGCGCTGTCCCTGTCACAGCATCCCTTCCATCATCGCCAAAATGAAATGAAGATTCACGATGAAGGTAAGTTGAACCTTCTTTATTTAGTAAAAGAAATTGCACCCTCAACTTGCTGGTGCCAGTAACTCTCTGTCAACATTCTACGGCTGCCTTCCTCTGAAGGTTCTGAGGACGTACCAAAGGGAAGCAGGAGGAGGGGTGGAAGGAGAGTACCAAAGGGGAGAAATATAACATAGGGTTTATTCTTTTTCTTACCTTGGTGTGAAGTTGATTGCACCAATAATTGGTCTTACTTTTTTTTTATATATAAAAGAAATTTTTTCAGATCTATTTCCGTAGGTTTTGATTTTGCCTCTAGGTTAGGCAACAGGTTAATAGCGGCCATGCTCAAAATGTATCAAGTGAAGTGTGTTGCCATGGCCTAAGAAGACATTTGGAATTATGCTAGCAAAGTTTCTCTGCAGTTTGATAAAAATTGTTTTTTAGACGTATTTTATCCTTGCCGCAGAGATCTGCTTCTTTTGTTATCCATGAACAACCGAGTCAAGGTTATATTTGTGATTTCTCTGCCTACACCCGCTCCTACTTTGGCTTTCTGTCTGGCGAAAAGCTGACACTGGATTAAACCGAGCTATGATTGATGATTGATTGAGCATGGGCTGGCTGCCAAAATTCCTTCGTTTAATTACGTCAAGTCTTTACTTCAGGACCTTAGTCCTCCTGAGTTGTTTGTTACACCAGCTTCTATTGTTAAAACAGACATTTATTGGACTAAACAAGCCTTTTTTGTACAGTTGTGCTCTTAGACAGTCCATGGAGTTGAGTAAAACACAAATAAGAACATTTATTTTATTTGAACCACTTTCTACTATTGAACCGTGCATGACATTTTTTATTAATGACAATCATCATTTTTTACTTACTCATTTCAGGCTGAATTTGATTTTTTGCCTCTTCTCGGTTCCTAAATGTTGGTCGCATGCTCCTTCTTTAACCTCCTTAATGCACTTTCCAATGTTCTCCACTTCTTACAAAGAACTGTGTAGGCGTTTTGTTATCTCTTTATTTACAAATATTCGGCCGGACTAATGTACGTTTTTCTGTTGAATCCATCTTAGTTGGAGCTGTTAAAATCAGATTGTTGCTTGATTTGTATTAATTATTTTGTTTACCTGTTGCTGGATTTTGTCATGTCATATTGTGTTTTATTTCTAGTCTCCTGTGCCAAAATCGAAGATTTATGATTATGATGACAGTGGTCTCTCAGAACTGACAATGACCAGACACTGAGCCATATGGCCCCTGTTGCTGTATTAGTCTTTAGTTTAGGAGGGGAGTAACCATCCTCTCATGGTGCTTCGAGGTGACCCACTTTAGGACAATGAAACATTACAATAGAATCAAGCATTTGCAATGCAATAGGTCGCACATTTGCAAGAGTTTAAGCTATTGGCATTGTAAATAACAATGCCTTTTATTTCTGAGTTTTCAAAACCAACACGTATATAAAAGGTATTGTCATTTCTAATGCCGATAACTCAAACTCTCACAAATGCGAGAATCACTTTCATAGTGGCTGCGCCCCTTTCTTTAGACGCTGTTCGCCGTATTCAAGTTACAGTGAACTGCATCTAAAGATAGGGACATGGCCACCTTTAAAGTAAGAGCATGTCATAGGGCGCTTTTACCAACAAAAAAAAACATTTGTTCACAAATAAATGTTTTTTTTCTGTAAAAGCACCCCATGTCATGCTTTCACTTTAATGGTGTGCACACCCCTTTCTTTAGACATGGCTCGCTGTAACCTGAGTACGGCAGCAGGGTCTAACGAAAGGGGCATGGCCACTATGTAAGTGAAAGCATGGTATGGGGAATTTCTTTAGAAAAAAATAAAATGTTTCACAGGGCGGCCTCTAAAGTTAAAACAGACCGCCCTGCCAAATTAAATGAATAAGCGTGGCTGCTATACTTAAAGCGGACAATGCTGCTAAAGTAAAGAAATAAAGAAAAGCGGTCGCTATAGTTATAGCAGACCACCATTAGTAATTAAAATAAAAACGGGTGGTGTGTTGCTTGTAGGAAAGCAAGTAGTGGGTGGAAGAGCCAAATGAAAAGATGGACTGGACATGGGCGGAGCATCAAGTCTCTGCCTGAATACAGCATTAACGTGTGCCCAGGCGTGACCTAAAAATAGGCTAAAGTTCATCCTTTTCTTTAGTATCTCAGAAGGGCTTGCTTCTATTTCCAAGAAACCTATGGGCTCACTCTTTGATTAGCACCTCTCTGCTGAGAGCAATGGTGCAGTTTGCTCATCTAGGGACTGCACATCCAGCATGAAATTTTCTCACTGGACCTTTATATAGCAATAAAACCCAGCAGTGCCTTAGAATGTTTTTAAAATGGACAGGCGGGAATACTTATCCCATACGGAATCCATATTTTTCATGGTGAGCAACAGAAAAATAATAACTAATATAAGCACACACTACAAACCAAATTGTCTCCAGGCACTTAAAAATTAGTTGCCATTAATTTTTTAATTTTTTATTTACAGTTTATTTGGGATTAAAATGCAACCATGTAGACCTTACACCATTCATAAAATCCACAGACATGTGCCATATATCCGTTGGTACATGCGTCAATTAATCAATGTTAATTTGCCAATCTTTACAATATATTAAACTGCAGTATTCTTTTTGGACACTTTTATCTAATTTGCACTTCCACAGTATCTAACATCAATATTTATTGTGCCTTACACTGATAAACATGCTCAATGCTTAAATTATAAAGTTGACTACTAATTGTGATGAACAACAGCCCCGTGCCCAAACAATTTCATTCAGTGGAGGTGACCAAAGCAGTATGCCATATACTCATGCGACCATGTTGGAGATCTCAAATTACTCCTATGTTTTTAAATTAGAATTACCATAGACGGCATGGTATGCAGCATGTGCCGGTTTGAATCAACAGCATGCCGGACTTATTTTGTGTAGCATTAATGAGTTTCTTTGGTAGTGGTTTTAATTTAGTCCTTGTCATAATTAAAAAGGACCTGGCTGTATCAAGCTGTAAAAATTCAGCCATTCAACTCAGAACTGTATTGGGTGCCATGTATCAACATTTGTAATAGTGATTACCTAATTGCGATTTTATGCAAATCGCAATTAGGAAATCACTATTCCAAATGTATGAAACAAATAGATTTTCATTTAGCGACTTCTAGGGGGTTGCAAATCGAACTACCTCATTATTTTAATAAGGTAGATCGCAATTTGCAAACCCCTAGGAATCGCTAACATCACAGGGATAGTGGCCTGCTAGGGTCATCCGACCACCATGTCTGTGATTGTTTTTCAATAAAGCAGCCCGTTTTCCTTAAAGGAAAACGAGTTCCGTTTAAAAGAAATAACAGAAAGTTTTCTTTTCATGTTTTAGGAGCAGGCATTGATCTGTGGGACCACTGCCTGCTCTTAAAAAACGTTTTTGCCACCATTGTAAATGTAGTTGAGCTTATATAGCGCACAGCTACCACAAAGGGTTTCCCGGCGCTTGCTTAGGGAACCCGTCCTGGTATTCCCCTGTGAGATAGCAGGGTATCCACAAGGTGAAAGTCAGGCATCCCGCCGCGAGGAGCCGTTGTGGAGATTAAGCAAGCTATTGTCCAGAGTCACAGAGTGTGAACCCGTGAGTCGAGGAGGCACCGGGGCGAGAATTATCAAGTCCGTGGAATTTTTAGTCCAGGACTCGCCGAGGCAGGGAATTGAACCCTGGTCCAGGACCGATCTCAGCATCCAGGTCTGCTGCCTCTAACCCCTGAGCCACACTTCTCCATTTGCAAATGAGCACTACCAACTTGAAGTTGGTGGTAAAATGTGAATGTTTTGCAACCACATTTATGGTCACAAAACATTCATAAATACTGTTACAATTTGGTATTTGGACAGGACGCCCTAAACACACCCCTTCCAAATACCAAATCAAAAACCCATTTTGCGATTCCGGTACAGGTTAGAAAATTGCAAAATAGGGTTTGATACATGGGAAAAGCCTTTTTTGCATTCGTAAATGGGCCGATTCTGCGAATTGGCCTGTTTGCGAATGCAAAATAGTTTCATACATGCGACCCATAATGCTGATGAGGGCTTCATGATATACTTTGCAAGCCCAGTGGTATATAAGGCAATAATATCTATTAGGCAGCATAAAGTCAAATTATTGTAAGAGCAAGGACCTATGTTTAGCTAAAACAGATTCCCACTTTCACCCATAAAAGCATGTGAAGTTTCCAAAACGTAACAATCTATGCCATGCTCGGCCTTCAAATAAGTCTCAGAATGCTTTGAGAATGGGGAACCACAATGGTGCCCAAAATACAAAGCAGCATGAGCAAAGCTGACAGGTCTTGCTTTGGCCAGCTGGTGTGATTTTTTATGCAAGCATTTGCCAGAAAATGAAAAGGAAACGAAGCAAAAGCAAACTGCTATCTAAATGTGGCAGCCATATGCTTATAATATGAAAAAACTAAAACCAAGAATTAATTGTTGCCAATAATTTTAATAGCCCCGAGCAGGTTCCTTCCTGTACTTAGAATAGAGTTAAAAACTTATTTTAGTTTTAATACACTGTAGAAACATCTACAAATAAAATGGAGTAATGGCTTTGAATTAACCTAACTGAAGGTATATTTTAAACACTTAAGTGTGCGAACAAAAAGTAAAGTTTTGGCCCACTAGTACTGACACTGAAGTGCACTTCAATTAAGGCCTATGTACATATCCCTGGGCATGCTGTTACTCACAGTGAAACAGAGCCATTGTCTTGAGTGGGTTGACTTCCTGGCCCATGTTGTTTGCTGTGATGGGCAGAAGCAAAATGTGAATAGCACCTGAACAGACCAATGCATGAAGACGGTCCAACTCCATATCTCAGCCTCTAGGAGATGCAGATCAACTTCAGACTGTAAATCGCCATCAGAATTCATCCAAAAACAGTCTTGGAAACATTGGAAAAAACACTTGTTTTCATGGACAACATATCCCCAAATCCCAATCTAGTAGGCCATGCAACCACTGTGCAGTACTTTCAGTATTTTTAGTCTTGCCATTCAGGACCTTACTGGCCAAATGGGGGCTGGTTCTACTGCTATGAGGGCCAGATTTGTTGCTCAGGACCTTCTGTGTATTTATTCTGCAGCATTGCCCTGTCTCAACTTTTACAGTTCCTGGTATCCTTATACTTGTTCTTCCCTGCTCATTCTCCAGGTTTAGCTTGAAGCCTTATTCTTGTATGCATGCTAGGATCCGCTGTATGACTTACAACGAATGCCTTTACTATGCGTGCCTTTACCACACATCTTTTACCATGCAAGTCTTTTACATTTGCCCTCACCACACATCTCTTTACAACGAAATGGTAAGTATATATCAGGTAAGTGAAACCCTTTTATATATATTACCTACTGGCGGTCACCAGTAGGCAGTTAGAGTTTGGACTTAATTTCCATAGGAAGAGTGTTTTTTCATTTGCCAATAACGTTGGTGTCGTTTGAAGAATCCTCGCAAATTTTTTAATTTCCATAGGAACTTTAGACACGGTTACAGTCCAAACTGAGGAAAGGAATCACATCAAATTTGGCAGAAAGGTAGCTGTTAGTCCAGAAAGTGCACTTTTTGTAAATTGACCTAAATCTGTTCAGTAGTGTTTGAAATATTAATAAAAATCCAAATTTGGATATATAGGGGCGCAAAGGATACACAGCTTGATAGGACTTTAACGCTGCTGCCAAGCCACAGCAAACACTCCGCTTTCAGCAAGCGAGAGCATAAAAAAATGCTCTAACTTGCTGGAGGCGGAGCAAAATTGCTTTTACACAGAGGGTGTTTAGCAGCTCCCTATGTGGAAAAGCATTATGTTTTTGCCCAAGTACTGAAATCTTCTATGTGCGCACACAGTCCGGATGGACACATGCTTGCAGTGTAGGCACTCACTCCAAGGCCTAGAGTGTTATCTGTGAAATCAGGGGGTATTGGGGTAACTTCCAGTAAAGAGTGATCTGATTGTTTCAATTCCTCCACTAAAACCTTCCATGCCATGGCAGCCTCGAGGGATCCCTGGCTCCACCTGGCCTCTCTGAGTTGAACTACTCCTTCATAATCCGACCAGCGCAGTACTTCCCTTCTGCATCCTTCAACACTAGGCCCTCTCTGTGTGTTCCAGTTCCGGCAATCTCCCTTTTAGCCTGGAGGAGCTCCTGAAAATTACTAGTTACTTTAGTCTTGGGAGTATGCAGGAAACAGTGGAGGAGACATTATCCTGGTGTGCAGTGGACATCCCTATCTACCATCTTAGTAAAAGTATCTGTCACTGTCTTCCAGAAGTCACCCAGCTCTGGACAGCTCCAAAACATATTAAGGAACTCAGCACCTGATTCTTTACAATGGGGACCTTTTAATCCATCCCGGTGTGGGGTATGCCCTTTGAAGCACATAGAAGTTGACCAGCTTGAATCAGACATTTCTAGATACTTTGGGAATGTGGTATAACAAACCCTCCCACACATTACCATCAAGTGGGGGCCCCCAAGTCTGCCTTCCTGTGCAATCGAAAGTTGTCTAGTGGGGAATTCCCTTCGCCTCGTAGTCGTTGATATAAACAGTGACTGCCGTGTACGTACCCGAGGACAACACAATATATTGACATTCTTCTGACAGTGGAGGTTCTGATAACCCCGATCCCCAGTGTTTCTGAATCTCCACCCTGGGCACTCAATATCAGAGGAAGTGTCTTTGTGAGAGCTCATATCTCTCTGTGAATTCTTTGAATGGCAATAATAATCCATCCTCATATAGGACCCCTACTGTAGATGCACCAGCTGCTGCCCACTCGGTCAGTCCACTTCAATTACACCCATGTGGGAGTTCGGTAAGAAATTTGAGTGGGATATCTGGGGCATAGGTCCACTTTGTTTTTAATCTCTGTAAGCTCTGAATCCAGCACTTATGGAGCACTTGAAACTCAGGACTATTGTCTGTCCTTGAGTGGATATCTGCAGCACTGTTGGAACTGGGGTCACCAGCTTCCCAAGGGTAGCATGGCACGAGCGGGTAGGCATCCGAAAGCACATGTGTTAAGCGATCATGCAGCACACACTCACACTGAGACAGAAACCTGGGCACGTAATAAATGACTCCACTCCCAAGCTTGTATAAAAACAAGTAATTTGTATTAAGATAAATAGTTAGATAGAGCAGGATCAGGGAATTCATAAATTCATTTAGAATACACGTGTCTCAAAACTTGCAATCAATAACGGATGAATAGATATTAATTAATCAATAAATATTAGATATTAGATAAATACATTTTCAGAAAACCACAGGCCTATCCTTCGCCTTGCTTCTTGACAGCACCTGTAAAAAATGCATTAAGGAGACAACCAAATAACATGGCATTTGTTCCTGCAGGTATTTCACCCATGTTTCACTAAACATAAATAGGTAAATAAATAACTGTAGGTTTCAGTAAATATAGCACTGTATAGGAGAAAACATGTCATTAGAATAAACATCCCCTAATGCAAGTATATCCATTTCCTTAATCAGGAATGACCAATTTATGCATCTCTCCCAGTAGGAGTAGACATTCCCGAGATCAGGGCTACACAGTTCCAAAACAGTAAAATCTCCTTGTGCAGGAATAAACAGGGCATTATGTGTGGATCACACATTTCATTATGAGTAAACATCCCTTAGTGCAACATTAAGCATTTTAGCAAACCAGCCTGAGTTTAGTGGACTTGGCTTATGCATATAAAACCTTTTAGTAAATGAAAACATTTCTTTAAAGCAAGGAGCACCTCACTCCATAACTGTGGGCATGTGCTCCACCTTTCAACCAACATGAATAAATGTTTCATTAGTCAGCAGACACAGTTCATTATGCAGCTGTTGGCGTTTCCACCTCCCAGGCCAGAATCAACATTCTAGTACCTACATTAAGCAGGCATAACCCTTTCAGCACCCAAGAGTAACCCTGTAAATAAGTAGAGGTTAGTACACTGGGGCAGGGGTGTAATAAAACTTCTATAGTTCAGAATAATCCTGGCTTCAAGCAGGAATAACCACTTCAAAACTCTTCCCCAAGCATAGGTAACATCCCCCTAATGAGGAGTAAACATTACAGGAAAATAGGAGTAACCCTTCCCTAATCAGGAATCAACATTACACTAGAAGTCCGGCAGGAATAATAACATTTCCCCAACCATAAATAAACATTTCCTTCCATCTCATTAAGCCCGAAGACATTTCATCAAAAGGGCACAACTTCTCATTAAAGATTGGCAATAATTCATGTAGCAGAAACAACATTTCAGTAAGAAATTATAACCAACCCATTAGGCAGGAAGGAAGAACACTTCCTTAGAGATCAGGAATAAGCATTTCATTACTCTTATAACTTTGGCTATGCCTATAAAACATTTCCTTGTACGCCCTTCCTTCAGAAATTACTCAGCATCAAATTTCCCATCAGACTCCAATAAGCTCTGCATTAGGCTTAAACTGAGCATGGCATACAACTATACCCCAGATAAGGGTTAACTTCATGTTACTGGAGTCCCCACCGTGTCTTTTAGGACCCTAGCCCCGTTCCAATACCTGAAGGGGTTAACTAGGGCCCAACCACAGTCTTATCTCGGGGCAAATGTCCAGACTGGGGTCCTTGTTAGTTCATTAGGGCCCGCTGAGTCCACCAACAATTCTCCCCGAGGGTAGGGCGATACCGGGGCCTCTTTCTCCTCCCTAGGAGGCCCCGCTTCTAAACTAATCCTCCGCCCTCCCCTGGGCTTTACCTCTGCTCTTCGGGCCTCCCTCCGGCCCCTTTCGCAGATCTCCTCGTTGGGGAGGCTCTCGCTCTCCTCAGAGCTCTCCGGGATCACTACCCGGCTTCCGTGCTGCTAGGGGGGGTCCGGCCCCGGCCCCTCCGACATCGGGGCCGGCCCGAGACTCAGCGCGGCAGCAGCCAAAAGCCGGACAAGAAGGCGGGGGCGCGGCTCTAGACGCGGTGCGCCCCCGTCTCGTGACAAGGGTGCCGACTCCCTTGCAGCTTCAGGGACCGCCGCGGGGCCTTCCTCAAAATACCGGCGGTCCTCTCCTCACACCGGGGGCCGCCGGGGAAACTCCTCACTCCAGGGCCGGGCTGCGGCGGTGACCACGGCTCTCAGATGTGGCGGCGGCCCTCTCCTGGCACCGAGGGCCGCCCGGGCAATTTCAACACGTCGCTAGGCGCTACAGGTAAGCGCTTGACAGCGCTCTTAGCGCTCGGTACAGGTCGCGCCTGAGGGGCACTTCTCGACGCTTTGGGGGCGAACCAATGGCAGGCAGAAGGGCGCTGAATACTGACAGGGCCTGGGGGCAAAATATAGCGCTCCTCAGGGGCAAGTACCTCACAGCCGGTGAGCGCTTCTCAGGGGCAACAGTTACTTCCAGCACCTCAGCGCTCCTCACAGGGTCAGTAGGTCAGCGCTAGGTAGGCAGGGCAGGTAGCACAATCAGCTCAGTGAGCCAGCGCTTAGTAGATATCGCCTAGGCCATCAACAGGTTGCCAGGCTGCAGCGCCTGGGCACTTTCTTTTAGAAGCGCTACACTAGTAACTCAGTTAGATGGAGGCCATTTCCAGTTTAAACAGGACAGACCACATGTCAGTGGTAGGTTGCCAAAGGGGTCCCAGGTGGCGTCAGGAAGTGCAGGGAGCGACACAGCGCCAATACCTGGGTAGTTCCTCAAAAGTCCTGTGGTGGCTTAGTTTCTTCGTGGCGTGATGTTTCTTGCGCCCTTAGTTTTGTTGCTTGGTTTCTTGTTCCTTAAAGGGGGGAATAAATTGGTGGCTGGTGTTCCAAGTTCTTCTCAGCCAATCCCTTCAAGTGGTCCCTGGGGGTTCCCTGCCGCGGGGTTAGGTCAGTGGGGGGGTTACAGGATACCTCAACACTTGAAAGGCAACTCCTAGGCCCTGTCTCTTCCAGTATCATAAGTCCCTGTCCTGACCCTCACTGCCTATCCTCCTGCGTAGGTTCTTCCCCAGGTCTTCCCCTCAGTTTCTCTCTCAGGAAAAATTCCCTCCCTTTCCTTTTATACTGCCAGTTGACAGTTGGTGGTGGCAGTTGGTGTCACCTCACCTCTTCCAGAAGGTTCCAGAGGCTTCCAGGAGGTTCCACCATTCTACCTGTGGGCAGGCTGGCAGGCTAAGTTGATACAGTGTTTGGAGGGTTCCAGCCAGGCCCTAGCCACTAGAATGTGTCCACTAAACCACGCTGCAGCAGCAGTGGTCAGTGGCAGCCATGTTAGGGGTATAAGTCACCTGCACCTTAACATCAGTTTCACAGTACACAGGGCTTTCCTCACTACACAAGGCCTATACATTGTTGTTACAATAGGGGCATTCTAAATTAAAAGGGGTAAAAAGCGAAAACTTTCTGGGGAAAGGGCCAAGTCCCACACATCTCCCCCCCCCTCCAAAAGCCAGGGTAGACCGATCATTCCCTTGATGGACTTCCCTGCTTGGGGCGGAAAAAGGTGGACGTAGGCCCATTACCACCATGGCATTCGTCAGCTTTTTATCAATCAAACCAACCCACTGGTGTTCCCAAGTGGAGTTCGGCCAGGACGGACCTCTAAACAATTCAGATGTCTCTGGCCCTTGCTCTCTCTCTCAGAGTGGGGGGCAGTAGCCCCAGGCCCGTGGTACCCTTTTCCACTCTCCTCCTCAACCTAGGGTCTAAACCCTTAAGTTGAATTGGTGACAGGGGCGAGTCCTCCCTCTCCCTGCACCCCCTCCCAGGGTTCTGCACCCTCCCACCTGGAGTAGTACCCCTGAGAGTCACAACAACTGGGGGGCCTCTGAATACAGAGATTCCTCCCGCCAGGTCAGGCAACCCCTGAACCTGGCCACCCAACCCAGGATCTGCGCCCTGTGGCTGGCCCGGTGCCAGAGGAGAGTCCTTCCTCCCTCTGCACCCCTTCCAGGGTTCCGCACCCTCCTCCCCGGATAGGTACCCCTGGAAATCACACCGGTAGGGTCCATAGTTACCGGTACCCCACCCTCCAGGTCAGGCAAGCCCTGCACCTGAAACCCCAGTCCAGGTTCTACACCCCGTGACTGGTCCAAACCCCGAACCTCGGGTACGCTGCCACCATGGAAGCACCTGCTTCCCTACCTTCCATTGCAAGGCTCACACTCTCCCTCTCATGCTCTAACATCTTAGACGACACCCACCCCCTATCAGGGTTCTCTGGTGTGCCCGCCTCCCTGGGTGAAACCTGCCCCTCCTGTCCCCCATCCCCTCTCCCCTCTGGGTGGGCTCCTAACCGTGCCCCCAAAGTGGTACGGAGTTCCTTCTTCCCGGTTCTCCGCCCAACAGGCACCCCCATCCCCTGACAAAACTCCATTCTGCCAGGTGGGGACTCAGATAAATCCTGGGAAAAGGTTCTAGGATGTGGGTGACAGTATAGGTCAAACAGGCCCTGATACACTCACAGACTAGACAGTGGAGGGGTCAATTACTAAGGCTTGCACACACAATCAGTGTGCAGCCCAATTGCTGTGCACCCTGTCCCAATGGAGGGTGCTGCATGGTCACAGGTCCTGGATCCCACCGCTCGACACCAATATGTTGGAACTGGGGTCACCAGCTTCCCAAGGGTAGCATGGCACGAGCGGGTAGGCATCCGAAAGCACATGTGTTAAGCGATCATGCAGCACACACTCACACTGAGACAGAAACCTGGGCACGTAATAAATGACTCCACTCCCAAGCTTGGATAAAAACAAGTAATTTGTATTAAGATAAATAGTTAGATAGAGCAGGATCAGGGAAATCATAAATTCATTTAGAATACACGTGTCTCAAAACTTGCAATCAATAACGGATGAATAGATAATAATTAATCAATAAATATTAGATATTAGATAAATACATTTTCAGAAAACCACAGGCCTATCCTTCGCCTTGCTTCTTGACAGCACCTGTAAAAAATGCATTAAGGAGACAACCAAATAACATGGCATTTGTTCCTGCAGGTATTTCACCCATTTTTCACTAAACATAAATAGGTAAATAAATAACTGTAGGTTTCAGTAAATATAGCACTGTATAGGAGAAAACATGTCATTAGAATAAACATCCCCTAATGCAAGTATATCCATTTCCTTAATCAGGAATGACCAATTTATGCATCTCTCCCAGTAGGAGTAGACATTCCCGAGATCAGGGCTACACAATTCCAAAACAGTAACATCTCCTTGTGCAGGAATAAACAGGGCATTATGTTTGGATCACACATTTCATTATGAGTAAACATCCCTTAGTGCAACATTAAGCATTTTAGCAAACCAGCCTGAGTTTAGTGGACTTGGCTTATGCATATAAAACCTTTTAGTAAATGAAAACATTTCTTTAAAGCAAGGAGCACCTCACTCCATAACTGTGGGCATGTGCTCCACCTTTCAACCAACATGAATAAATGTTTCATTAGTCCGCAGACACAGTTCATTATGCAGCTGTTGGCGTTTCCACCTCCCAGGTCAGAATCAACATTCTAATACCTACATTAAGCAGGCATAACCCTTTCAGCACCCAAGAGTAACCCTGTAAATAAGTAGAGGTTAGTACACTGGGGCAGGGGTGTAATAAAACTTCTATAGTTCAGAATAATCCTGGCTTCAATCAGGAATAACCACTTCAAAACTCTTCCCCAAGCATAGGTAACATCCCCCTAATGAGGAGTAAACATTACAGGAAAATAGGAGTAACCCTTCCCTAATCAGGAATCAACATTACACTAGAAGTCCGGCAGGAATAATAACATTTCCCCAACCATAAATAAACATTTCCTTCCATCTCATTAAGCCCGAAGACATTTCATCAAAAGGGCACAACTTCTTATTAAAGATTGGCAATAATTCATGTAGCAGAAACAACATTTCAGTAAGAAATTATAACCAACCCATTAGGCAGGAAGGAAGAACACTTCCTTAGCGATCAGGAATAAGCATTTCATTACTCTTATAACTTTGGCTATGCCTATAAAACATTTCCTTGTACGCCCTTCCTTCAGAAATTACTCAGCATCAAATTTCCCATCAGACTCCAATAAGCTCTGCATTAGGCTTAAACTGAGCATGGCATACAACTATACCCCAGATAAGGGTTAACTTCATGTTATTGGAGCCCCCACCGTGTCTTTTGGGACCCTAGCCCCGTTCCAATACCTGAAGGGGTTAACTAGAGCCCAACCACAGTCTTATCTCGGGGCAAATGTCCAGACTGGGGTCCTTGTTAGTTCATTAGGGCCCACTGAGTCCACCAACAATTCTCCCCGAGGGTAGAGCGATACCGGGGCCTCTTTCTCCTCCCTAGGAGGCCCCGCTTCTAAACTAATCCTCCGCCCTCCCCTGGGCTTTACCTCTGCTCTTCGGGCCTCCCTCCGGCCCCTTTCGCAGATCTCCTCGTTGGGGAGGCTCTCGCTCTCCTCAGAGCTCTCCGGGATCTCTACCCAGCTTCCGTGCTGCTAGGGGGGGTCCGGCCCCGGCCCCTCCGACATCGGGGCCGGCCCGAGACTCAGCGCGGCAGCAGCCAAAAGCCGGACAAGAAGGCGGGGGCGCGGCTCTAGACGCGGCGCGCCCCCGTCACGTGACAAGGGTGCCGACTCCCTTGCAGCTTCAGGGACCGCCTCGGGGCCTTCCTCAAAATACCGGCGGTCCTCTCCTCACACCGGGGGCCGCCGGGGAAACTCCTCACTCCACGGCCGGGCTGCGGCGGTGACCACGGCTCTCAGATGTGGCGGCGGCCCTCTCCTGGCACTGAGGGCCGCCCGGGCAATTTCAACACGTCGCTAGGCGCTACAGGTAAGCCCTTGGCAGCGCTCTTAGCGCTCGGTACAGGTCGCGCCTGAGGGGCACTTCTCGACGCTTTGGGGGCGATCCAATGGCAGGCAGAAGGGCGCTGAATACTGACAGCGCCTGGGGGCAAAATATAGCGCTCCTCAGGGGCAAGTACCTCACAGCCGGTGAGCGCTTCTCAGGGGCAACAGTTACTTCCAGCACCTCAGCGCTCCTCACAGGGTCAGTAGGTCAGCGCTAGGTAGGCAGGGCAGGTAGCACAATCAGCTCAGTGAGCCAGAGCTTAGTAGATATCGCCTAGGCCATCAACAGGTTGCCAGGCTGCAGCGCCTGGGCAGTTTCTTTTAGAAGCGCTACACTAGTAACTCAGTTAGATGGAGGCCATTTCCAGTTTAAACAGGACAGACCACATGTCAGTGGTAGGTTGCCAAAGGGGTCCCAGGTGGCGTCAGGAAGTGCAGGGAGCGACACAGCGCCAATACCTGGGTAGTTCCTCAAAAACCCTGTGGTGGCTTAGTTTCTTCTTGGCGTGATGTTTCTTGCGCCCTTAGTTTTGTTGCTTGGTTTCTTGTTCCTTAAAGGGGGGAATAAATTGGTGGCTGGTGTTCCAAGTTCTTCTCAGTCAATTCCTTCAAGTGGTCCCTGGGGGTTCCCTGCCGCGGGGTTAGGTCAGTGGGGGAGTTACAGGATACCTCAACACTTGAAAGGCAACTCCTAGGCCCTGTCTCTTCCAGTATCATAAGTCCTTGTCCTGACCCTCACTGCCTATTCTCCTGCGTAGGTTCTTCCCCAGGTCTTCCCCTCAGTTTCTCTCTCAGGAAAATTTCCCTCCCTTTCCTTTTATACTGCCAGTTGACAGTTGGTGGTGGCAGTTGGTGTCACCTCACCTCTTCCAGAAGGTTCCAGAGGCTTCCAGGAGGTTCCACCATTCTACCTGTGGGCAGGCTGGCAGGCTAAGTTGATACAGTGTTTGGAGGGTTCCAGCCAGGCCCTAGCCACTAGAATGCGTCCACTAAACCACGCTGCAGCAGCAGTGGTCAGTGGCAGCCATATTAGGGGTATAAGTCACCTGCACCTTAACATCAGTTTCACAGTACACAGGGCTTTCCTCACTACACAAGGCCTATACATTGTTGTTACAATAGGGGCATTCTAAATTAAAAGGGTTAAAAAGCGAAAAATTGCTGGGGAAAGGGCCAAGTCCCAGAAGCACCAATCGGGACAATAGGCAGGGTCTGGTTGATAGGGTCACAAATTCTCTGTTCATCGGATTCTACCATCTAGCAGCTACCCACTGCATAAACCACTGGACTTTGGCTGCCAGGTAGTAACTTTCAAAGTCTGGGAGTGAGAGGCCGCTTGCTATCGTAGGTCTCTGCATCATAGACAGTGCTACTATTTGCTTGTCAGATCCCCTGATAAACCCTATTGTCAGCGATCAGAGGGCTTGAAAAACACGCACCGGAATCCTTATCTGGAGGACTATGAAGCAATCATGGCAATGCCACCAATTCCAAAAGGGCAACCCTGCCAATAACAGAGAGGGCTAATGAAGCCCAGTACTCCATACTTGTCTTCAAACCCTGTATGCCTTTCCAATATTGCCCTCCAAGCGATCTGAGGAGTCATGATAGATCCTCACCCCTAGATATGGTAGGCATCTGATTTCCCACACGACGGAGCTCCTTTGCTCCTGTGAAGTCATCCCTCATGGTCCGGAGGGATGGCAAAAGATTGTCTGTGTATGATGCTATGTGGTGCTGTTCACCCAGTACCTTTAGGCCCCTGTAGAGGGCTCCAGATCAGGCATGACAAGCCAAAGGCCTAATAGCCAGTGCAAATATATGGGTTGACAAAGGGCAACACTGTCTAGTGCCCTTGGCCACCTGATAGCTGTCTGAGATTGTGCCTCCATCCTCACTCTAGCCAGCTAGTCTGTATAGAGCAATGTGGTCCAAGCCACAAACTCCTGTCCCAGTCTAAATCTCTTCATTATGCTAAAAAGGTAAGGCCATTCCAGGCTATCAAAGGCCTTCTCGAAGTCTACTGCAAATATTGTGGTTTTCTCCTTGTCATAGGAATCCGCCTCTAACACTTGTAAGACTCTCCAAACATTAATAGCCATATTGCGTCCAGGAATAAATCCTGCCTGGTCTTGGTGGACAAGGGGTACCATATGTGGGAGAAGCTGCATGGCCAGGATCTAACTCAGGACCTTGCAGTCTAAATTGAGCATTGACAACGGCCTATCGGCTGTTTTGACAAAGGCTGATTTGCCTTGTTTTTGAAGGGGCACCACCAGGGCTACCCATGTAGTTGCAGGAAGCCTGCCCTCCTCTCTTGCAGTGTTGTATAGAGCAACCAACCGGGGACCCAGCTCCTCTATGTATGGCGAGTAGAACTCTATGGGCAGTCCGTCTGTGCCTGGGGTCTTGTTCCTGGCCATTGCCTTAATAGCAGCTCTAACCTCTGGAAGCTCAATACCCCCTCCTAGAGAGTCTTTTTCTGCAGCTGGTATAGTCGGCAAGACTATCAGCCACAAAAATGCATCAATGTCTTCTTCTGTACAAGTCACGTTGCTCTGATATAGGTTGTGAAATACTTGGTTAACATCCTGTTGCTGACAGAGTACAAGAGTGAGCTCCTCTCTGAGTTCTAGAATTACTGAGCCTCTCTTGGTGGGATTGGCCAGCCACGCCAGAAGTACCCTGGCGCGATCTCTCTCCGCATGTGGTCCGATCATGTAGTTTCTATAATCAAAGCATCTCAGTCTTTCAACCTGTTAGACCACTTTCTCTTTGGCTTCAAGTAGTAGCTGGCGCGTCCCGTGGAGGGAGTTCCGTGGGGCGGAAAGGCGGGGCGGGGGAGGGGCAGGGTGGGGGGTACTAAACACTGGAATATGGATAATTGGAGGTAAGTAAACAATTAAATAAATAAAACAAATTACGTTGTGCGACCTGCATCGCAAAATGCGATGCAGCGTGCGCTACGAATATTTGTTTTAGTTATTTAATTGTTTACTTACCTCCAAATATCCATATTCCGGTGTTTAGTACCTTCCACCCTGCCCATCCCCCGCCCCACCTTTCCGTCCCACGGAACTCCTTCCACGGGCCACGGCTGAACTCCTGTGTATCTACCTATGCTCGAGCCTGCGTTATTCTATGTATCGTAGCCATTGTTCCATGGCTATTGTCTCCTGTAGGAGGGTCCCCCTAATACTCACAGGAATACATCTGCCCCTAATTATCGTCTTGAAAGCATCCCATACTGTCTGTGAGCCTGACCCGGTACCCTTGTTCTTTTCAAAATATTGGTCAATGGAAGTCTGGATCAGGGCCTGAAAGACAGGATCTTCGAGGGATTACGGTTTCAGTCTCAAAGTAGGGATACACGGGTAGGGTCTTGTCCGCCCCAATCCCAACAGAAGGGGGTTGTGGTTGGAGATCTTCCTGGCTAGAATCTCACTGATTATGACTACTTTGTGTATATCTGGGGTACAGAGTATGGCATCTAATCACATGTGTAAGTCATACAAGTATGAGAAGAACGAGTAATCTCTTTCCTCTGGGTGAAGTGTACACCATTAGTCAATGAGGCTCCACTTGGCTTCGGATACTCTCAAGGTCTTAGCCAATCTGCCAATTGATGAGTCCCTCAGGGTGGGTGAGATTAATATAGCTTTACATCTGCTACATAGCTATAGTCACCTCACAAAGTTACGGATACTACTAGGCATAGTGCCAATGGTCTAGAGACACTCACCAAAAATGAAGCTTGATCTGCGTTTGGCCCATAGACGCTCCCAATAGTGACACAAAATCCATCCCAGCCTGGCAGATACCACTACCTGGTGTCCCTCGGGGTCCACCAGGTGCCCATTATATTGAAATGGTAGCCAAGGTTTAATCCATTCTAACACCCCTCTAGTAAAGGCGGAGTAGTCCGTGAAATAGGCTTGCCCATGCAATCTACGCTGTAGCGCAGCCCCTTCCTTGTCCCTAGTGTGTGTCTCCTGCAATAGTGCAAACTGTACTCCCCTCTGAGCTAGATAGGCATACACTTTTTGTTGTTTAGACATGGTATTCATTCCTCTAACATCCCAAGAGAGAAAGGTATATTCTACTGTGGGCGCCATGTGCCTATTAGTAGTATTTGCACCCACTCACTAGGGGCTCTTGTTACTCTGTCTCCCCCTTTTCTCCATGGCACATCTGTGTCCAACCCCAATTGAACCACAAACAAACAATCTGAACTCCAACTCCCACTCTTCAGGACAGTCATAAAAATGATCTCAATCCAAACAAGATGCCAACTGGTATCCATTCACACGTGTAGCCGCGGAACTGCAACCAGGGCTAGCTAGAGTGTCTAATACCCACGCCAAACCTCCCACACCGGCTCCCCCACCACAATTGGCATAAGATTCAAGTCATAGCCCACACTTGCGATAAGGAAGTAACAACCATGGAGGGGGCAGGGAGCACAAAAGTATATCAAGCGGCCTTTCCAAATATGTTCAGCAGCACTGTTACTCACAGCCCCATGTTAAATAATCGCATCTGTTGAGCCAGGAGTAATCGTAGACAACTCAAAGTCGGTATCTTCTGCACAACTAGTGACCTTGTTGTCCTTGGAGTTCTGGTCTCCCTGCTTGCTGTTACAAAACTCTGCCTTCTGCCTGTGTTGCTAATCTCTGTTACAGCCCTCAGAATGTTGAAGCACTTGTGTCGGGTTTCTGCTATTGATAGGGCTCCTTTCTTTGTGGATCTTGATTTTTGACGGCTAGGTGTAGAGCTCGGGGAACCCCTCCCTTTTACGGAGTCCGGTCTTGATTCGATCCAATTCAATGTATCTTGCGGGGTCAATAAGAATTGAACTCCAGATGGCGTGACCACACAGCAGATAGGCCGGAAATATCATGGGATAAGTAACGTTCAACTGGCGGAGACGTCTCTTGACCTCCAGAAAGGTTGCACACTGTTTCTGCACTTCCACAGTGAAGTCTGAAAAAATCATAACCCTACTATTTTTGATCTAAAGGCCCTCCCGTAAATGGGCTTGTGCCAGTAAATGGTTGTGATCCCTATAGTGGAGGAGTCTGGCTACTATTGGATGTGGGGGTGACCCCTTCTTAGGAGTGTGATTGGGGACTCTGTGCATCCTCTCCAGGGCTTAAAACAGGGAGAGGCCCTCAGGCGCCACTTCGTTACGGATCCATTCTTCCAGATAGGACACCATATGAGTGCCCTCCATGTATTCAGGAACACCTATAATTTATATGTTGTTCCTGCGGGATCCATTTTCACTGTTCTCTGCCCGTATCTCCGGTGTCTTGACCCTACTCTCCATGATTGACAGTTTCGTCTGCAATAAGGCAACTTCAGGAGGTATGTCTGTCAGTGTCCGCTCAGTGGAGGTGACTATTTCAGCTGGGCACCGGTGGCCATCTTTCAGGAGACTGAGATCTGTGCCTATAGTGTCTAGGCTTCTAGCGCCTCATGGGATGCGGTGATAGCCTGCATAATGTCACAAAGCATCGGTCCGCTCTGAGGATCGCCCTGGGGAGGGCGACTCAGACTCTTCTGTTTCATCATTCTGAGTTGATATCAATGGTGGGTCAGGGACCTCTGGCTCAAGCTTCCTAGATGTTTTCCCCATGTGCCCCAGGCATTGCGCCCTCAGGTCTCCACTCTTTACCTTCTCTCCCCCACTGTCTGGGTTCCAGAGGTAAAGCCGTTTCCCTGTTCTCAGTACCAGTACAGCCTCTTTGTGAACTTATGTAATAAAATTATTTTGTTTCTCAATTTCTTTCGCTCCCAATGCAAAGTGCTGACCCAGTATCAGGGATCATGGAAGGTCTTGATTTAAGAGGATCTCAGTGCCCTCCCAGATGAACCCACTGCCCAGAGCAAGGATCGGGTGCTCAACTCGGGGTCCTCTAGTTAGTACCCCCACTCTTTCTACTGTTCCCAGTTCTTCACAGGCCCATTGTGATCGGGGAGACTGAGTGCTGGTCAGGATCCTTCCTCTTCTGCTCCCTCCTACATGTTCCCAGTCGCAACTAGGGCAGCCAGTCTCCAGGAAACCCACCACTTCAGCTGCTGCCAGAGAGGGTCCCTGAGTGTAGGTCGTACCTGTACCGCTCTGCCGCCGCAGCTTGAGATCCAGCTCACCGGGCCTCTGCTCACCTTCAGGCCAGGGGTTCAGTAGGCGGTCTCCTTTAGGGTGGGCCAAGCATCTTGTCCTCAGCAGTTTCCCCTGCACATCCAGACCATCAAGCGGGGCCTCCGTGACAGTCCGGCTTCCTATGATTTCCACAAGTGCCGCTCCCCAGATGTTCACTGTAGATCTTCTCGTCAATCCGGATACCTCAGCCCAAGTCTGCGGTGCCCTCACGTTGTGTGCATGGTTGCTGTGTTCTTGTGTATATAGCACCCATGTTCTCGGCGCGGACCTTTCATTTTGATGCTATTCTAGAGTCTTAGGTCCATGCCATGCTCTCATGGTCAGTGGAGGTTGGTTACTGAAGGAACTGGATGCCTCTTGGTGGTGCTGTATTTTACTCTAATAAACTACTTCCTTTCTCTACTTTTCCTACGTGGAATACTTTTAGTGACTGAGGATCAAAGGAGCAGCATCGCCATATAGACCCTGCATGTGCAACTCTTTGTTGGATTAGATTTTCTCTGTGTGCTCTTTCTACCATTTGAAGGATTCTCGGGTTGGTTTTCCTCTCCAGAGAGTTTCAATGTTTTGAAAGACTTATTTCGAAAGACTTTGTTTGGCTTTTTTTTCTTTCTTTTTTCTCACTTCTTATGTTGCTGCTTACGCCGCATCTTTTGAAACCTACTCACCCTTGAAGATTTGAGCTTTCGGCATTCCAGTAGATGCTTTGCTCTGAAAATTCTGAGCTATGACGTCCAGCAAGTTCTTTTTGCTGATCATTTGCTTCTCCTATGTCAGAACGTATCTTGTTTGCCTTCTCCTTCCGTTCTACTCGTTGCTCTATGTCAGCGAACGTGAGGCATTGTTGGCATTCCTTCTTCTCTTCTCGACTCGATGGTGTGATGCACTACGTTTTCACATGTTACATACCACCATCTTTTGTCAAGGGTCTCCTAGCAACCGCTTGACTGCCAGACGACAACGAATTCCTCTATCGAGTGAAAACTCGTATGCTGCACTCTGCTGTTGATTTACCGATTACCTGCTGGGCATGCGAGCTCTCTGCTGTTTATTTACCAATTAATTGCTGGGAATGCAAGTTCACTTTCCGGATCATTGGTAATCTGTTCAATTACTTAAAAGTTTCCTGTACATCTTTCTTGTTATCTTACTACAAGTTTGTACTTTGGGTTTCTTAATTTGGAAGTCGTGTGGACTCTCTACTTTATTCAACACTAAAGGGTGAAGTTTGGATGCTGTTTTTACTTGCTGTTCAGCGAACAATTCCCTTTTTATGACATTTAATTTTCTGAATCAAAATGTCCATGCAACATTGTAACTTAGCTCCTCCTCAGTGTTTCTGGCCTTCTGGTACTTCTCCTCGTATGAAGTGGCAGGACTGGAAAGCATACTTTCTCAATTATATTGAAACTCTCGATGTGGAAGGAAAAATGTCTGCTGCTCATAAGAAAGGAATATTTTTGCACTCAGTAGGCCCTGAAGAGTTCAAAGCTTATAATCAAATGACAATAGTTGGTGGGGGAGTGATCACAATGTTTTACAGCTACAATTAATGATTTTGATAGTTATTTTTCCATTAAGGTATACATTGGTATTACAAGGTACAAATTCTTCCAGCGTAAACAAAATGCTGAGGAGTCAGTTGACACTTACGTTTCTGCTTTAAGAACCCTTTCCCTTGATTGTCAATTCGGGAGTTTGCAAGAAGATTTTATTAGGGACCAAGTAGTAGTTATGCATGTTACAGATCCCGCTATCCAAGATAGATTATGGGTTAATGGTGACGCCAAACTGGAAGATGTCTTAGCTATTGTGAGAACAGCAGAAACGTCGTATAGAAGTGCCAAAGTAGTTAAGGTGGAAGACAGTGATGAAACAAACAGTGCTGTAGCCAAAGTTGGAAATTCTAGAGGAAATTCTAATTTAAAAAATAAGGTAATTCGAAATAGCTCAATACTGTTCCTGACAGGGAAACATTTAGGTGCCATAGGTGTGACAGCAAACTACATTTGGCCGACAACAAAAATTGTCCCGCCATTAAACAGAAATGTGCTGTTTGTGGTGTTTTTGGACACTTTGCCAAGGTATGCAGAAAGGATGTATGATGTTACAACACAGGCTATTACAACGCCTGCCTTTACAACGCGGTTTTTACATCACAATCCATTACAACGCATAGTGCTTTTGGGTGTTGGATAGTGAATAGTTTAATTTACTATTCCAACTCCAGTCCCCGTGGACACTAGGGAAGGTGTTGGATAGTAAATTAAACTTATTCCCTATCCTAGAGCGCCCCCCAGCGCAATGCGTTGTAATGGTTTGCGTTGTAATGACCGCGTTGTAATGGTAGTGCATTGTAAAAGTTTCGTTGTAAAGGTTGTTTACCATGCAGAAAGGCTAAAAGTGGTAAAGTTAAGTGTGTTGAGGAGAGTGAGTCAGAAGAAGGTGATAGTGACAACAGAGATACAGACTTTGAAAGGTCGTACTCACTAAATATTAGAGACTCTTTTCATGTTATCTTGAACATTGACAATGCAGTAGTTAGAAAGAAACCGATTTGCAACATGACAATAGGGGGAGTCGAGATACAAATTTACGCTGATTCTGGATCTCCATATTCTATAGTGAATGAAAACATTTGGAAATCCAAATTTGTAAACAAACTTGGATTTAACTTAGATTGCCCTGACATTAATCCAGAAGGGTATTCAGGAGAGAGAATAGAAATAAATGGGTCTTGTTAACTTGTTTTCAGTTTCAAGGACCGTGAATGTATGGCAAGATTATTTGTGTCCAAACAGGGACCATCTGTTTTAGGCTGGTTCAAGCAAGGAAGCCTCGACATTATCCTTAACCCTAACAATCCCGTCATGGTTGTTGGAGAGTCTGAGAAATATGGTAAAAATCTACTGAACAAATTTTCTGATGTTTTTAGGGATAATATTGGAGAAGTAACCAATTTCAAACACAAGATCATTTTGAAAGACAATGCCTGTCCCAAATTTTGTAAGGCAATGAATATTCCCATAATGGTAAGGAACGAGGTTGAAAAAGAACTACATAAATTAGTTGAGAGCAATATTTTTGGGAAGATTGAACTTTCGGAATGGGTGTCTCCCATTGACGTTGCGGGACGTGCTAATGGTAACATTAGATTATGCATTGATTTGCGCCATCTCAACAGTAAAATTCTCATCGACCATACCCCGTATTTCTGAGATGTTGGCACTGGTAGGTAAAAAAAAAAATAATTCTTGTATTGATCTTTCTGCTGCCTACCATCAAATCGTCCTGGATGACAGTTGTAAAAAATACACCACAATTATTACACCATTTGGGTGTTTTCAATTTAAGAGAATAACCTTTGGCTTTGCGTCAGCGTCAGCTGTTTCTCAGCACATCATGCAAAATATTTTGGGGATTGTAAAAATGCAGTGTGTTTTTAAGACGATATTCTGGTGTTCGCTAATAACAAATTTGATCATGACCACGCTTTAGAAGTGGCCCTTGGAAGATTTTCTGCTAATGTTTTAACTGTTAGACATGCAAAATGTAATTTAGTATTACTTCAGTGACTTATCTAGGTCATGTACTTTGTGAAGATGGCATCAAACCCAAACCTGATCTTGTTGAAGCTTTTCAGTTAGCACTCAAAAGACGATGTAAGGTCATTCCTGGGTTTAACTGAGTTCTACTCTAAATGCGTTCCCAATGTTTCTATCAGAGTATTTGACAATAGGCAGTTGTTAAAGAACAAAAGTAAATTTGCATGGAGCCTTGAGTGTGAAAAAGAGTTCAAGGATGTAGAAATCTGCCATTGAAAATGCCACTGCTCTTATTAGTTTAGACCCTCAGTTCTCCCGTGTCATAACCACTGATGCGAGTTCAAAAGGTTTGGGAGCTGTACTTACACAAAACCTGGAGAAGGGTAGTGAAAACATTATTGCTTATGCCTTGAGAAATCTAACCCTTTCTGAAGAGAAGTACTCAACCATTGAAAGAGAAACTCTCGCCTTTGTGTGGGCTTTGGAGCATTTTAGAGTGTTTGTATGGGGGCAAAGAATGTGAAATCAGGAGTGAGCATAAACCTTTAGTACATTTACTCACTACTGATGGTATGATGAATGCTTCTGCAAGATTAGCCAGAATGTCCATGAGGTTGCAGGATTTCATCTACAAAATGGCATATGTGCCTAGCAAGGACAACGTTACTGCTCACACTTTGTCCAGACTCCCTTTACCTCTTAAGGAGAATGTTCATAATCCATGGGATCATTTTCAAAGCTCATTAGTACACAATGAAGGTCCTTTGCTCATTAAGAATGAAAACTGTCCTACTGAGTATTTAAAAGACCAGGTGTTACAAAAAGTTCAAAAATGTATTCTGGAAGGCTGGCCTTCCAAGAAAGATCTTACCTCTGACCTTAAGAACTTTTGGGAGGTGAGAAATTAATTATCTTTTGGAGATGGTACCATTTAGAGGGGAGAGAAAGCTGTCCATCCCACTTGTTTGAGACACATCATTGTCCTTCACGGACATGAGGGCCATAATGGCATTGTAAGAACCAAACAATCGGTTAAAAAGTCATTTTGGTGGCGTGGGTTAGACATCTTTTTGGAACGCATCATTAGAGAGTGTGTCACCTGTGTTAAAGCTGACAAGTCCTTGAGAACACTTAAATCCAATATGGGTAAACACTGCGTTCCCAATGGGCCCTGGGAGACCATTGCCATGGATATTATGGGTTTCATTAGTCCCAAGATCAAATTCATTGTGGCAACTATAGATGTATTCTCAAAATGACATATCATAAAAGTTGTTGAGAGAGTAAATACTGATACTGTGTTGTTGCGCCTTGATGAAGCTTTCACCGAGGAATGTTTACCCATACAGATTATTACTGACAACGGGGTGCAGTTTATTTCCAATAAGGCTAAGGATTACTTCCAAAAGGTTGGTGTCATACATTGCACTACTTCTTTATATAACCCTAGTGGCAATGGGATAATTGAGAGATTTACCAGGGTGCTTAAGGGCACCATACAAATCGCTGGAGTTTAGGATGATAACTGGGAAATTTCAAGTCTTTAAAACTATGTGGAAGTATAGGACTACCCCATATGATATGACTGATTGTTCTCCGTTCGAAATCATGAGGGGCAGATTACAGAGAACCAAAAGTAGTCCATCTTGGTTGGTAACTTCTACCAAGAGCCACGTTGATTTTGAATTGGTTAATAAAAGAATTGAAAGAACTCACATTATCAATAAACACATGTTTGATGTGAGTGAAGGTTCCAGGAAGGATCCTACTGTGCAGGTCGGTATGCTTGTCAAAGTTAAGAAAAACCTTGGAGAGTATCTAAAGGTGAAAGTCAATTTATGGGACCGTTTACTGTAAAGGATATTTTAAAAAACTCAGCGAGACTCCCTAATGGTAAAGTATGTAATCTTAGTAGGATTGCTGTGCTCAAGGGGTATAGGAAATTATATATTGAGAAACACATTGTACCCAAGCACTATTTTGACACTGAGGACATTGCGGGAAATAGTACCATGGAAATTTGTAGCTATCAACATTGGAATAAACAGAGTACAGGGATTGTCCGTTTCCCTGTTCCTATGGCTTCTAGTGATCTCAATATTACTCTTGGAAAATATATTGTTTCTGTCCCTCATCTACCTGAAAAGAAACGCATGTGCAAAAAACCTGTTTGGCTTTCTGATTTTGTTACTCGCATTAGAGATACGTTGTACATATGATTCCTTTTTAATGTGTTAAGTGTTTCCCATATTACTCTTGTACACCTTTTTTTAAATTTTTATATTTTGTTCTTGTTTGATTTTTTTCTTTTCATTTGAAGGGGGAAGATGTGTTGTGTACATGGTTGCTGTGTTCTTGTGTACATAGCAACCACGTTCTCAGCATGGACCTTTCATTCTGATGCTATTCTAGAGTCTTAGCTCCGTGCCGTGCTCTCAGGGTCAGTTAGAGGTTGGTTAGTGAAGGAACTGGATGCCTCTTGGTGGTGCTGTCTTTTACTCCAATAAACTTCTTCCTTCCTCTACTTTGCCGACGTGGAATACTTAACATCTCAGATTGTCTCCGGTGTTGCACTACGCAACCCAGCAGACACTGTAGTTTCCCCGCAGGTGATAGTGTTTGGTAGTACATGTGCTAAGCAGCAAAGCTCAGGCTTTGCCCTATTTCTGTCACACCTTCCGAGTCCTGCTCTCCACAGCCAGTAGTCTGTTGTTTGGTGGCCCGCTCCTTGGAGTATTGCTGGATCCACCCCGGTCCAAGTGCCACCGGACTAGCTGCACTGTGTCCACCCCTCAACCAGGAGGCCACCATTTTGGGTGTTTCAGTTCCAGGTAAGTCTTGCCTCCCTCTCTCCTGCAACAGAGGACCCCACATCACTCCTTCACAGCAATGCAGGAATCCCTCAGCCGTAAGAGCACAGTCAGACCTCATTGGTAGCTGGTAGTCTCAGCTCTGCGGCCCCCTCCTATCTCCAGGTCCCTGAGCGGGTGCCTCTCCTATAGTCAACTGCTGGCTGCTTCCCCCGCTCTGCTTACTATGAATCTTCGCTAGACTGGGTGGCCCCTTGGAAGCCTCCGGCGGGCTCAGCTGAGGTCTCCAATGGGGGCTGGGACCTCACTTTTCAGTGTTGTGCCCACAGAGAGTTCACAGTACCTTGCAGACTGGCCTAGTATCTCTGCAGTCCAGTCCTCCACCTTTACAACAGCAGTATCTCTTTTTCCGGGCCGATGTAGGCCCCAGGCTGGGCAGCCAGTCTGCGAGGTCGTTTTCAGCACAGGGGGTGTCGGTGGGCTCACCTTAAGATCTTGCTTTTGCCTAGGTCATTCATCTCTGGGTTCAGGTGGCCAATATTTTGGGTGCTGCAGCTTGAGGCATTCCTCTCTCAGCTGTGACCTGCTCCAGGTCTGGTCTCGGGTCTCCGCCATCCACCACAGGGGTAATAGGTGCACCCCAGTCCTTCCGTGCTCTTCATGGGACCTCAGGTTGCCAGGATGATAGCTGATGGGGGATCGCAGGTGCTAGCTCCGTGATTTGCATCCAACTCCATTGGCGGCTAGCCACGCCCCCAGCTTATGACCTCACATATCACATCACTTAGGATTTTTTAGTACACAGCTACACAAACACACAGGAAACACAGGGGGGTTGGCTACAGGAACGTTATGGTTTCTACAAATATGATAGATCCAAGGCTTGTAAGGCTAGCAGCAACAAAAAAAAGAGTATCTCCCAAGTGGCAGATAGCACAGCATTAATAAATACATTGCATGTGGAAGTGATTATGTTGTGTATATGTTGCCTTTTCCATGTGGGTAACAATATGTGTGCAGTACCATCTGTCAAGTGAAGAATAGAGTTTTGGAACACTATAGAGCCAGTAAGAACATGGATGTGAGTTACCTGGGGGCAAGGCACTGGGTAAGAATACATAAGCAGAACGCTGATCTTTTGTCTTATTTTGTCATTGACAGGGTCATGAAGAGTGCACGAGGAGGAGACAGGGAAAAGGGAATCAGGGTGTTGGAGTCAGAGTACATTGTTCTGCTTGGGAGTAAGTCCCCGTGGTGTCTAAATGAGGATGAAGAACTGCTTGTCCATATCGGTTGATATGGGTTCCCATTTTGACTCAAGAAGACCTCATGATGCTCTTGATACCTGGCACTTGATATCCTTTAGCTAATCATGTATCTTGCTTCCTATTAAGGTGACATCAATTTATTTTTTTGGTAATAGTGACAAAATATTTAATAATACACAGTGTGTATTTTTTAAGCAGGTGTTACATATGACAGACAAGTTCATTTGAGTCTTTCGGGCAGTGGCCGAGATACAGGATAGAGTGCAGTAGCATTAGCATATGCTAGTGCTTTTTAGGATAATGTATTTGTTAATCTCAGTACCTGCCCCTTTTATTACCTACAATTTAGTGTTGTTTCTTTTGAGGTGAACTTAGGAAGCCACTTGGCTCAATACTGGTTTCTCACTTGATTTGAAATTAGACAAAGGAGATTCAGCATGCTAGGTTTAAATATATATATATATATATATATATATATTCCTGGCGAAAGTGTTTTCATAAACATTTCTGAGACTAAAAGATATGCACCAAGCTCCTGCATAAGTTAAATTACGTTTCTTTCTATACTACTATTGAGCCCCACTATTTCTAGCATATGTCATCTGAGTGGCTGTGTGACTGTATCAGTATGTGAGTGGATGTCTGGGTGGCTGTATGGGTATGTGAGTGCGTATGAGTCTGTGAGTGAGTGTGTGAGTAGATATATGGGTGTGTGAGTAGGTTAGTGTGTAGCTGTATGGGTCTGTGAGTGATTGTCAGAGAGGATGTATGGGTCAGTGAGTGAGTGTATGAGTGAATGTATGGGTCGGTAGGTGGGTGTGTGAGTGGCTGTATGGGTCAGTGAGTTGTTATGTGAGTGGTTTTGTTGGTCTGTGAGTGGGTGTGTGATAAGCATGGGCTGAAAATTTGTTCCGCTCGCGGAATTTGCGGATTCTCCGCAAATCTCGTGAAATCGTGGTAAAATCCGCGAATCAGCGGGGACGAATTTTCAGCCAAGCACTTACAGGGTTACAGCAGCAGGTGCAAAAGTTGAAGCTAATTTTTTGTAACCTTTTACAAAAGGGTTACAAAGAAATTAACTTCAACTTGGGCACCTGCTGCTGTAAGCCTGTAAGTGCTTCCTGGCGACTCTTTGCCTACTTGCAACTATTCTCTGACCCTGCTCTGACCCTTGAAGCAGGGTCAGAGAATAGTTACAAGTATGCAATGAGGCGTCTGTCACGAAAATTAAACCTCAACAGGAAGCACTGACAGATATAAAAACAAGCATTTGCAATGCAATAGGTCTTGCATTAGGAAAGTTTGAGCTATTGGTCTTGCAAATGACATTTTTTTTATTTATGTGTTGGTTTTGAAAATAGCTAAATTAATAGCTTTGTCATTTACAATGCCAATAGTTATAACTTTCGCAAATGTGACACCTATAGCATTTGTAATGCAACATGCTTAGTATTTACGTGACTTAGCTGTATTGACTTTACAAATTACAATGGCTTTTAACTTTTTTTAAATAATTAATACTTAAATAAAAGTGATTTTAATTTATAATGGCACTAGCTTAAACTTTTGTAAATAACTTTTCTGAAGATTATGTTCAGTGTATTTTATTGTGACGAAAATCCAAGGACAGAAGTGAAATATTAACATCTTTTTGTGACATTTGTAATAAAGTTTGAAACATTGAGAGAACATATTTGAACCAGTTGTTGTCGAATGGTTGCGCAGATTGATGCTGGGGTGGCGCTGAGTGGTGCTGGGGTGGTGCTGAGTGGTGCTGTGGTGATGCTGAGTGGTGCTGTGGTGGTGCTAAGTGATACTGGGATGGTGCTGAGTGATGCTGGGGTGGTGCTGAGTGGTGCTGTGGTGGTGCTGAGTGATGCTGTGGTGGTGCTGAGTGATGCTCTGGTGGTGCTGTGGCGGTGCTGAGTGAAAATGTGGTTGTGCTGAGTGATGCTGTGGTGGTGCTGAGTGATGCTGTGGTGGCGCTGAGTGGTGCTGTGGTGGTGCTGATTGGTGCTGTGTTGGTGGTGAGTGATGCTGGGGTGGTGCTGAGTGATGCTGTGGTTGTGCTGAGTGGTGCAGTGGTGGTGCTGAGTGATAATGTGGTGGCGCTGAGTGATGCTGTGGTGGTGCTGAGTGATGCTGTGGTGGCGCTGAGTGATGCTGTGGTGGCGCTGAGTGATGCTGTGGTGGTACAAAAGGGGGTGGTGATGGACGGAGCATCTGAATCAATCAAACACTCACACCCAGTCAAAAGATCTGGGTTTAATCCATCACCGTTCTTTAGCCCACTCTGCCACCCCAGTTCAGACATGGCTATATGCAAATCAGTCTGACCCTGTGCCTCATGGGAATAGTCCAGCCCGAACTGCCAAGCCATGTCTTCCCTGGACCGAAAACAAACTTCCGGGGACCGGTTTCTGGCATTCCAGCCCTCTTCAGCCCGGCTTGCTTGAATCCAGTGGCAAAGTGAGCAAGGGACTCACGTCTGAGCATACCCTGCCACACTAATGGCGGCCAAAAGCGGTACAAAAGGGGGTGGTGATGGACGGAGCATCTGAATCAATCAAACACTCACACCCAGTCAAAAGATCTGGGTTTAATCCATCACCGTTCTTTAGCCCACTCTGCCACCCCAGTTCAGACATGGCTATATGCAAATCAGTCTGACCCTGTGCCTCATAGGAACAGTCCAGCCCGAACTGACAAGCCATGTCTTCCCTGGACCGGAAACAAGCTTCCGGGGACCAGTTTCTGGCATTCCAGCCGTCTTTAGCCCGGCTTGCTTGAATCCAGTGGCAAAGTGAGCAAGGGACTCACATCTGAGCATACCCTGCCACACTTATGGCGGCCAAAAGCGGGACAAAAGGGGGTGGTGATGGACGGAGCATCTGAATCAATCAAACACTCACACCCAGTCAAAAGATCTGGGTTTAATCCATCACCGTTCTTTAGCCCACTCTGCCACCCCAGTTCAGACATGGCTATATGCAAATCAGTCTGACCCTGTGCCTCATGGGAACAGTCCAGCCCGAACTGACAAGCCATGTCTTCCCTGGACCGGAAACAAGCTTCCGGGGACCAGTTTCTGGCATTCCAGCCGTCTTTAGCCCGGCTTGCTTGAATCCAGTGGCAAAGTGAGCAAGGGACTCACGTCTGAGCATACCCTGCCACACTTATGGCGGCCAAAAGCGGGACAAAAGGGGGTGGTGATGGACAGAGCATCTGAATCAATCAAACACTCACACCCAGTCAAAAGATCCGGGTTTAATCCATCACCGTTCTTTAGCCCACTCTGCCACCCCATTTCAGACATGGCTATATGCAAATCAGTCTGACCCTGAGCCTCATGGTAACAGTCCAGCCCCAACTGCCAAGCCATGTCTTCCCTGGACCGGAAACAAACTTCAGGGGACCGGTTTCTGGCATTCCAGCCGTCTTCAGCCCGGCTTGCTTGAATCCAGTGGCAAAGTGAGCAAGGGACTCACGTCTGAGCATACCCTACCACACTTATGGCGGCCAAAAGCAGTACAAAAGGGGGTGGTGATGGACGGAGCATCTGAATCAATCAAACACTCACACCCAGTCAAAAGATCTGGGTTTAATACATCAGCGTTCTTTAGCCCACTCTGCCACCCCAGTTCAGACATAGCTATATGCAAATAAGTCTGACCCTGTGCCTCATGGGAACAGTCCAGCCCCAACTGCCAAGCCATGTCTTCCCTGGACCGGAAACAAGCTTCCGGGGACCGGTTTCTGGCATTCCAGCCGTCTTCAGCCCGGCTTGCTTGAATCCAGTGGCAAAGTGAGCAAGGGACTCACGTCTGAGCATACCCTGCCACACTTATGGCGGCCAAAAGCGGTACAAAAGGGGGTGGTGATGGACGGAGCATCTGAATCAATCAAACACTCACACCCAGTCAAAAGATCTGGGTTTAATCCATCACCGTTCTTTAGCCCACTCTGCCACCCCAGTTCAGATATGGCTATATGCAAATCAGTCTGACCCTGTGCCTCATGGGAACAGTCCAGCCCGAACTGACAAGCCATGTCTTCCCTGGACCGGAAATAAGCTTCCGGGGACCAGTTTCTGGCATTCCAGCCGTCTTCAGCCCGGCTTGCTTGAATCCAGTGGCAAAGTGAGCAAGGGACTCACGTCTGAGCATACCATGCCACACTTATCGCGGCCAAAAGCGGTACAAAAGGGGGTGGTGGTGGACGGAGCATCTGAATCAATCAAACACTCACACCCAGTCAAAAGATCTGGGTTTAATCCATCACCGTTCTTTAGCCCACTCTGCGACCCCAGTTCTGACATGGCTATATAATATGCAAATCAGTCTGACCCTGTCCCTCATGGTAACAGTCCAGCCCGAACTGCCAAGCCATGTCTTCCCTGGACCGGAAACAAACTTCCGGGGACCGGTTTCTGGCATTCCAGCCGTCTTCAGCCTGGCTTGCTTTATTTCAGTGGCAAAGTGAGCAAGGGACTCACGTCTGAGCATACCCTGCCACACTTATGGCGGACAAAAGCGGTACAAAAGGGGGTGGTGATGGATGGAGCATCTGAATCAATCAAATACTCACACCCAGTCAAAAGATCTGGGTTTAATACATCACTGTTCTTTAGCCCACTCTGCCACCCCAGTTCAGACATAGCTATATGCAAATCAGTCTGACCCTGTGCCTCATGGGAACAGTCCAGCCCGAACTGCCAAGCCATGTCTTCCCTGGACCGGAAACAAACTTCCGGGGACCGGTTTCTGGCATTCCAGCCGTCTTCAGCCCGGCTTGCTTGAATCCAGTGGCAAAGTGAGCAAGGGACTCACGTCTGAGCATACCCTGCACACTTATGGCGGCCAAAAGCGGTACAAAAGGGGGTGGGGATGGACGGAGCATCTGAATCAATCAAACACTCACACCCAGTCAAAAGATCTGGGTTTAATACATCACTGTTCTTTAGCCCACTCTGCCACCCCAGTTCAGACATAGCTATATGCAAATCAGTCTGACCCTGTGCCTCATGGGAACAGTCCAGCCCGAACTGCCAAGCCATGTCTTCCCTGGACCGGAAACAAGCTTCCGGGGACCGGTTTCTGGCATTCCAGCCGTCTTCAGCCCGGCTTGCTTGAATCCAGTGGCAAACTGAGCAAGGGACTCACGTCTGAGCATACCCTGCCACACTTATGGCGGCCAAAAGCGGTACAAAAGGGGGTGGTGATGGACGGAGCATCTGAATCAATCAAGCACTCACACCCAGTCAAAAGATCTGGGTTTAATCCATCACCGTTCTTTAGCCCACTCTGCCACCCCAGTTCAGACATGGCTATATGCAAATCAGTCTGACCCTGTGCCTCATGGGAACAGTCCAGCCCGAACTGACAAGCCATGTCTTCCCTGGACCGGAAACAAGCTTCCGGGGACCAGTTTCTGGCATTCCAGCCGTCTTCAGCCCGGCTTGCTTGATTCCAGTGGCAAAGTGAGCAAGGGACTCATGTCTGAGCATACCCTGCCACACTTATGGCGGCCAAAAGCGGTACAAAAGGTGGTGGTGATGGACGGAGCATCTGAATCAATCAAACACTCACACCCAGTCAAAAGATCTGGGTTTAATCTATCACCGTTCTTTAGCCCACTCTGCCACCCCAGTTCAGACATGGCTATATGCAAATCAGTCTGACCCTGTGCCTCATGGGAACAGTCCAGCCCGAACTATCAAGCCATGTCTTCCCTGGACCTGAAACAAGCTTCCGGGAACCGGTTTCTGGCATTCCAGCCGTCTTCAGGCCGTGATGCTATGGTGGCGCTGAGTGGTGCTGTGGTGGTGCTGAGTGGTGCTGTGGTGGTGCTGAGTGATGCTGTGGTGGCGCTGAGTGGTGCTTGTGGTAGTGCTGAGTGATGCTGTGGTGGTGCTGAGTGGTGCTGTGGTGGTGCTGAGTGATAATGTGGTGGTGCTGAGTGATGCTGTATTGGTGCTGAGTGATGCTGTGGTGGCACTGAGTGGTGCTGTGGTGGTGCTGAGTGGTGCTGTGGTGGTGCTTAGTGATGCTGTGATGGTGCTGAGTGATGCTGTTGTGGTGCTGAGTGGTGCTGTGGTGGTGCTGAGTGATAATGTGGTGGTGCTGAGTGATAATGTGGTGGTGCTGAGTGATGCTGGGGTAGCGCTGAGTGATGATGTGGTGATGCAGAGGGCAGAAGGGCACAAAAAGCAGTCTAACAAAGGGCAGAAGGGCAGAAAAACAAGGGAAAAACGAGTCTAACAGAGGGCAGAAGGGCACAAAAAAACAGTCTAACAGAGGACAGAAGGGCAGAAAAACAAGGGAAAAACTAGTCTAACAGAGGGCAGTTGGGCACAAAAAACGAGTCTAACGGGGCAGAAAGGCACAAAAACGAGTCTAACAGAGGGCAGAAGGGCACAAAAAACGAGTCTAACAGAGGACAGAAGGGCACAAAACCAAGGGAATAACAGAGGGCAGAAGGGCACAAAAACGAGTCTAACAGAGGGCAGAAGGGCACAAAAACAAGGGGAAAATGAGTCTAACAGAGGGCACAAGGGCACAAAAAACTAGCCTAACAGGGGGCAGAAGGGCAGAAAAACAAGGGAAAAACCAGTCTAACAGAGGGCAGAAGGGCAGAAAAAAAAGGGAAAAACGAGTCTAACAGAGGGCAGAAGGGCACAAAAAACGAGTCTAACAAGGGGCAGAATGAATCCCGCCCTGCGTGTTTGTCCACGAAGATGCCACCTTTTTGTGCAATACCTCTACTCAACTGGAGTACTTTCTAATGTCTAATCAGTAAGAGCTCCCTCGTTGGCTAAATGTATAGGGGCAGATTTACAATAACTGGCGCATCCCCAGGGATGCGCCAGTTATTGTGCGCCGCAGCTCCGCCACCCATGGTGCGCCGCATTTACAATACGGCGCAAAAGCAGTGCATTGCTGGAGCTGTGTCGCGCTCGCGACGCAGCTCCAGCAATGCTCGGGCGGCCCTATCTCCCCAATGCTGCATCAAGCCATGCGCCTGCTTCAAGCAGGCGCAGGGTTTTGACGCAGCATTGGCCTAAAAGTGACTGAGTGAAATCTTGTAGATTTCACTCAGCCACTTTTCTGAGGCGTTCCTTCGCAGGAACGCCCTCCCCTACGCGGAACGCCTCCTGATGGCGCAGGGCTTTACAACGTGACGCATCTCTCAGATGCGTCACGTTGTTAATACCCAGCACCATGGCGCATCTTTTGTGCTGCCGCTGCGTCACAAAAGGTCTCGGTAGAGGGTGGCAGTGGTGAACCAGAGGGTGGCAGTGATGAACCAGAGGGTGACAGTGATGAACCAGAGGGTGGCAGGGTTGAACCAGAGGGTGGCAGGGGTGAACCAGAGGGTGGCAGGGGTGAACCAGAGGGTGGCAGTGATGAACCAGATGGTGGCAGGGGTGAACCAGAGGGTGGAAGTGGTGAACCAGAGGGTGGCATGGGTGAACCAGAGGGTGGCAGTGGTGAACTAGAGAGTGGCAGTGGTGAACCAGAGGGTGGCAGTGCTGAACCAGAGGGTGACAGTGGTTAACCAGAGGGTGGCAGTGGTAAACCAGAGGTGCTGTAATGAACCAGAGGGTGGCAGTCGTGAACCAGAGGGTGGTAGTGGTGAACCAGAGGGTGACAGTGCTGAACCAGAGGGTGGCAGGGGTGAACCAGAGGGTGCTGTGATGAATCAGAAGGTGGCAGTGGTGAACCAGAGGGTGGGAGGGGTGAACCAGAGGGTGGCAGTGGTGAACCAGAGGGTGACAGTGGTGAACCAGAGGGTGGCAGTGGTGAACCAGAGGTGCTGTGATGAACCAGAGGGTGGCAATCGTGAACCAGAGGGTGGCAGTGGTGAACCAGAGGGTGACAGTGCTGAACCAGAGGGTGGCAGGGGTGAACCAGAGAGTGGCTGTGCTGAACCAGAGGGTGGCAGTGGTGAACCAGAGGGTGGCAGGGGTGAACCAGAGGGTGGCAGTGGTGAACCAGAGGGTGGCAGTGATGAACCAGAGGGTGGCAGTGGTGAACCAGAGGGTGCTGTGCCCATACACGACCGCATGGGTAACTTCGCCTTGCAAGCGGCCCGCGAACACGCAAAAAGCCCTGCGAACACGCAAAAAACCCTGCGAACATGAAAAAAAACCCGCGAATACGCAAAAACCCAAAAATCTGCAATTTTGCACGAATTCGCGGATTTTGCGGATTGCATAATAGTTATTTAATAAGTTATCTATATGGTTCCAGCTCAGGAGTAGACCAAAGCATGTGCCAGTAGAGCAACGGTGTCATTTTGGCATGCAGTTGGATGGGAAATAGTCCCATATCTAGCGCTAAAGGCAGCAAGGGCATACTTGTGGGGAGATTAGTGAAACTCCTTAGGAATCTCTTTTCTGCTTATGTCAGCTCCTTTATGTCCCCGAACCCCCAAAGTCCTGCCAAATAAAGTACTGAGCTTTAGCTTTTACCCCCTAAATCTCAATAGCTAGAAGCCAATTTTTTTATTTACATATGCTTGCTATTTTAAGGATCTCTTCTGCTTCTAGTCTCAGCCTAAGCGATTTTTACCCACTTCATGATTCCGGCTCAAATAATGTGACATGCAGTTGGTCGAGAGACACGCTGCCCACAGAAATGTTCACCCAACTTGACTTATATGGGTTTAGGGCCATAAATTATTTTTTTCCTATATTGAGTTCCAGGCCACAATCTGACCAACATATCAAGAAGTGGTTTAAAATGGCGTGGAGGCCTGGAGGGGTTTTAGCTATAAGTAACGTGTCACCGGCGAAAAGGAGAGTGGGTATCTTACCTGAGCCTATCTTGAGAGTATCATTGTTTGGAAAGTCGAGTACCTGTGCCAGATCGTTAATGTATAAAGAGGAGAGGGTAGGGACCAAAATGCAGTCCTGCCTCACTCTCCTTTTGACTTTAACGGAGTCAGTTTGTTCCCTGTTCTTCCTATACTTGACATGCGCTGGAATACCAGTCTAATCAGAATATCCAAGATTCTTTCAGGTACTCCCACGTTAACTAAAACCTTCCACAATTTTTTTCAATGGACCAGGTCGAAGGCTGCTCTAAAGTCTACGATTACTACATTCAGGTGACCCTTCCCCAGTAGTGCGGTTTTCCAATAAATCGCAAAAAACCTCAATAACTAGTCTAGGGTGCTTGTCTTAGGCTAAACCCTGCCTGTAGATCTGAAAAAATATGGTTTCTTGAGGCCCACTCCATCAGTTTCTCTCAAACCTGTCAGCAAAAGATCTTGTGAAGCCACTCTATGAGACTGATGGGTCTAAAGTTAGCAGGATTGTCTGGCCTCCCTTTCTTGTGAATTGGGACAACAATATCTGCTTGCTTCCATGAGGTTGTAATTGTTCCTACCTTTAGAATCGCCCTAGAGAGTGTATTTTTGTAGGGCACCCACATGTCTGGCTCATAGACATATAGATCAGCAGGAATACAATCTGGACCTGAGGCTTCTCTTGGGATGATTGACTTTATGGCCTTAAGAGTTTCTTCCTGCGAGACCTCTAGTGGCTCTAACTGCTCTGCCTTTTTCTTCCTTTCTATGGTGTCTCATCTGCCCACTTCAGCCCCTACGAAGTCAGAATACAGTTTTCGAAAAGGCGCAACCCAACATTGTAGTTGTACATTGAAGTCAACTGTAGATACCACAGACCGGTCTCCATGCGCAATGATGCACCAAAAGGCCTTTGCAGCAACTGTTGTTGATGCTGAGGCCAGCGCTAGGCAAGTTTCTGTTTCCTAGCTCAGTCTGACTTGTTCTAGTACCTTTTTGTGGTGCTTCCTAGCTCCAAGGATAGCACCATAGTCTTGTGATGTTATTGCTTTTAGGAGGGAAGATTTTGCTTCTCTACACTTTGTACTATACCAGGGAATTGTAGTTTTCATAGTTTCCACCCATTTCTGGGCTACTTTAGGGAACAAAACTCTTGAGACCAGATGTACGACCATTCCATTTTGCTGTAGGTGGTTAACTGCAAGTGGTTTGCGACCGCTGACTCGCTATTAGGAAGGGACACCCTTGGCACACCCCTTTCCTAATACCGACTCGCAAACATTATTTTGCGAGGCACTCACTCGCATAATAATATTTGTACATATCACCACCATTTCCTGCGGTCCCAAACTGACCGATTTCCTTTTTGCGATGCAAAATTTGGTCGTACTTCTGACCCTTAGCCAGTGAACAATTCCTCATGTTACGTAACAATAAGTTCTGGGGCTCCCTCTTGATCTACCAGATTCTCCATTTTACCACACATTTCAGCTACTCTTGTGAAGGCCTGCCTCAATATATCAGGATGGGCTTCCACATACTCGCTCTTTAAAGCCTTTTTTTTATTAATTAGGGACAGATCCCCAAGGAGTTATGGTTTAGGAATCTCAGCACCAGAGCCTATTGAGTCTACCAATTCTAGGTTGAGGGTATTATGGTCACTGTCGGAGCTTTCTAGGATTATCATATTTTTCATAAATTGCTACATGTTTAGAGATAAGAAATAATGTATCTGCTGGCATAATTCAGTTGCTTAAAGGCACAGGCCCCTTCCTGGTCTGATTGAGAACTGCCATGTAACCAAAATGTTAGTGTAGTTCCTAGTAACTGATTCACTTAAAGTGAGACCCTCTCTGCTTTGGAAATGATTACTTTTGTATATGTCATATGGCATTCTCCTCCTCAGCTGTGCTCACATCGCAATTAAATAGGGGTTTGTTGGAATAGCCAGAACTTTTTGCCTTCCCTCTGCATTTCTTTTGACCTGCTGTTTGTGGTTTCATGACTCTGGGCTGGTTATCACTGCTAACCAGTGCTAAAGTGCATGTGCTCTCTCTTGTAAACTTGGTAAGATTGGTCTACACCTGTTTGGCATATTTAATTTCCGGGTAAGTCCCTTGTCCAGTGGTGTCCCATATACCCATGGCCTGTAAATGAAATGCTTCTGGTGGGCTTGCAGCCCAGATTGTGCCACCCACCGAAGTAGGCTTTCAAACCTGTCTCAGGCCTCTGCCACTGCAGGGCCTGCGCGCACAGTTTACTGCCAAAGTGATATGGCATATAAAGTGGTTGCCACATCTTCAACTCCCCTATTACTACATATAAGTCACCCCTAAGCTATGCCATAGCTAGCCCCATGGGCAGGGTAAGGTGTAGGTGAAAGGTAGTACATGGGCCTTAACTATGTAGCATGTCCTGGTAGTGACAAACAGCCTATTTGGTTTCTCACTACTGTGAAAGTGCCCTCACATGGGTTACATTGGTGGTCACCTTATATTTGCTTCAGTGGTAATTTCTGACCTGAGAGGGGTAGCGTGACCATGTTTGGTATATTTTGAATAGTAGTTATAAATCCTGCTTATTGGGGAAAATAGATTTATTATTACTATTGTAGAATTGCCACTTTTAGAAGTGGGCATTTCTGTGTGCTTATGTCTCTTTGTGCCCTACTTGGATGTGTATTGACCGTCTGGTTTTGACTGACAGGGGAGAGGGGATGTGCATTCACTTCAGCCAATCCCAACTGGGATGAGGTGTGATCTGCCTTACCGAGCGACTCAGTGCTAGGCTGAATAGACCATGGCTGAATTTAGAGTTGCAGGAGTAGTTTTCACTTTCACCTGAATAGGCCTGGTCTGCATTTGGAGAGGTAGGTGGAGTTGTGTCTGCACCTGAATAGGGCTGTGGCTGCCTTCCACATTGCTGGCTCCACCCCAAAGTGGTGTGACTGGGGTCTGGGCTGAAAATGTGAATATGGGTGTTGTGCACTTCAATAGTGTTTGAAGTGCCCCAGAACAAAGACATTGGCACCAGAAGTATAGGGGCTGTGACCCCATGAAAGATGAGAAGACACTGCGTGGGACCACAGGATTGCTGTACTGGCAGGTAACTGCCACTGTGACTTTGATTTGTGTGCTTATCTGCTGGAGGGACCACATCTATGCCCAAGGTTCCTGTGTGCTGGCCTGCTACCTGCTTTCCTACAACTGAGTGCCCAAGTGCCCTTAAAGAAACACAACATGAAAGGAGTGCTGTGGACTGCTCCTGGGGTCAGATCTGGGCAGGAGAGAACGTAACTCTGGTGAGCCCTGCACGTGCCATGTTTCGTTTCTCCAGCACAAGAAGGACAAGGATTCCCGAGCCAGGAAGTCCTCGGCGTTGCCTAGCAACACTGACGTCACAGAGGGGTGGGCCGCAGACAGCAGAGCTGATGGAGGCTTATCTCCGTGACCTAATGACTGCTTTCCCTCTTGTGAAATGAAGCGGCTGCACCACATGGTTGCGAGCAGCCTCTGTTAAAAGAGCCCACATGGGAGTCCCTGGCCCATTCGAGGCTTTTTGCCTGCTCCGGAGTGAAGAGCCGGTCCCAATGTGGGACGACTTCCTCAGGAATCCTATGCTGCCACAACTGAGCGACCAGGTCAGTGGAGGGGGAGAACAGGAAAGGTCTCACGTGGGGTGAGCCCGCTACATATGGTACCGTGTCTTGGTGATTAGGGGTTTTACCTATCATCGGCATTCGGATTTATGATCATAGTGGGTGAGGAGGTGTTTTATTACAAAAGGCATTATTATCTATAATGTGGATTTACGATGTGTGTACTTGACAAGTGGTTACTATAGTGAACTTCTGATGATGTTTATGACAATTGCCAGATTGGCAAAGTGATTTGTGTAATCCAAGTAAAGTCATGACAAGTGCCTACTGCACAGTCATATATGTAATTGTGATCTGTTGTAACCTGATTACCCCTGATGCATCCTCCCCTCAACTACTCAGCCAGGATGAATGTGATGTGTGCGTGGAATGTTGGAGTGCCTGATGAGAGAGCGATTGGAATGTTGGTGTGCCTGCTTGTGTGGAGAATGACAGTTGGAGAGAGTGGGCTGAGTAGCCAAGATGCTGCTCCTGGTGGGACCACTACTATACCACTATATGACTACAACTTGTAACTTGTAACTTCTCATGAATAAATCCTCTACATGGAAACTTACCTCCTGGCTACCTCGGTCATTCTTACCAGTTCACATACAACATTTTGGCGACAGTCTTGGAGAAACCCTACGTGCTACAGCCACAAGAGTATAAGAGGTGAGGAAACCTACAATTTTGATGAACTTTAATCTGACAAGAAACTAAGCAAAGCAACTTACAAACGAAGCAAAGCTATTTTTAAAATAATAACAAGGAAAAGAACGCCCTCCTGAGTCCCACCAGTGTCCTCTACCTCCTGGACAGCCTGCTCAGGGCGCTTCACATTCCTTTAATAAGCTTTTTGATATCCTGCTTGCTGTGAAAACTTTAAACTGCCAAACTACCGATTTATCTGTTGTCAAGAAAGTAGTTCTATTAGAGCAGCTGGCACCAACAGTTTTAGAATTAAAGGCAACGCTTTGACGGAGCAAGTGTTAAAAAAAAATTCGTCTCAGAGACTTGATTTATTATTCAGCTTACATCATTTGTATTCATTTTTGGAATAGTGCCATAACGCAGCCTATGCTAAACAATGTGGTTAACTCTAGTACCTCAAGTTGCCACAAGTAAAATTTTTAACTGCTGAATTTCCTTTGGGAGTACACTTTGAGAATGCATTCTGCTACGTACAATACTCTTGAGAAAAAAAAAAAAACGGCATATTCAACCTACTTGTCTGGCTGTGTAAACATAATTGGTACTCATTGGCAAAGTCGTGCGAGACATTTTATTTATATACAAAATTATCTTTGCCTCAGTTCTTCGTGTCAAATTGTTGCTAACTGCCTTTTTGAATTTCAAAACTATGCCACGGGTTTGAGCACGCACTTACTGTAGGAAAGACTGGAGGACTCAAGGAGTTGAATGTAGCAGGAGTTTATTGGAAACACGTTTCATCAAGTCGAGTGCATCAGTTCATAATGACATAGTTCCACACACAGACCTCAGCATACATATTCAAAAGATGCAGTCAAGGGCATGTGCACAACAGCCAGAGACTGCCACGAGATGTTACAGGAAAAGCCACGTGCCATCTCGTGGTCATAGATAACATCTCGTGGTCATAGATAACAAACAGTATGTGCAGTATACAACACACCTCCCTTCCTGTAAATGAAAAAAAATTAAACAAAAAAAAACTTAAAACCTATACAATGCTAAGATCTTAATACTAGACAAAATCCTAGTGAATAAAAAAAAAAAAAAACAACAAAAGTCTATACAATCCTAAGATCTTAATTCATGACAAAATCTTTGTATCTTCCAGGGAGGCGATGAGGCCTAGAACAACTTTTTGAGGCCACAGTAGGAGGAGTGGTCCTTACAACTTTAGGATCCCCATTCTCACTCAAAAGACTTCCTGAAGAAGTTCCTACATTTCCAGATTCAAAATCAAGAAAAACATTGCTATCATCGCTTGACACAACCGCATCACTCCCTTTGAATAAGATGTTATCGCTATCCTTTGACATAAGCGTACCTTGGTCTTTAAATACAGAAACTCTGTTCAAATTCCAAACACTCCCATCCTCAATTCTGACGGCATGCTTGAAAACCTCAATAACTTCCATGGGACGGGACCAAATTTGACCCCCTTTCAAAACACCTTCCTTTCTTTTAATACGAACAAAATCACCAACTGAGATGATATGTTTGCTAACAGATCCCTGCTTTGCTTCCATCCTTTCCTTCATCTTATCCTTATATGCGCTAACTCTGTCTCGAACTAATTCATAATCTACTTTTGAAAAAAACCCATTGTCACTCAAACTTCTTTTTAACCACCATGGAGTTAAACGAGTACTGGGTTTCCGACCCCTTAAAAGTTCAAACGGACTAACCAAAGTGACAGAGTTGGGAGATGTCCTATAAGACAATAACATAGACTGAAGGGCATTACGCCAATTTAATTGACCTTTAACAGAAAGTTGGATTGCTTCCTTCACAACTCTGTTGAATCTTTCAACATGGCCATTGGCTTCAGGATGGAACACAGCAATTTTATTGTGCAAAATCCCACATTTGGTGATAACACATTGAAAATCCTTACTAGTAAACTGTGGTCCATTGTCCGTCACTATTTCTTCTGGAATCCCTTCTCTACAAAAAACGTCATCTAAGAACTCTACTACGTTCCTAGTTGTTATCTCCTTAACCATTTTTACTTCTGGCCATTTTGAGAAGTAGTCTATCAAAACCATCCCAAATCTCTCACGCTCAGGTAGAACAGAAAATGGACCAATGAAATCAAGACCTAATTTCTGCCAAGGACCAAGAGGATATTCCACAGGGCAGGGTTCAGGACGCAAAGGAACAGCAGACTTATCACTGTTGGCGCATTCTGAACATTTTTGGATATAGTGTTCTACACAACTGTCCACTCCTGGCCACCAAAAAAAATCTTTTATGCGTCTCCTAGTAAAAGAGATTCCCAAATGCCCCTCGTGGGCAATACTAATAATAGTATTTCTCAAGGCAAAAGGAGGAATGAATTTATCACCTCTCATCAGAACCCCATTTTCAACAGCTAACTCATCTTGAACTTTGGCATAACTTATCATATCACCTGAAAACTTCCTTTGTTCAGGCCATCCTTGTAGAATGTAATTCTTAACCTGAGTCAACTCAACACTCTTCTCCATTTCTCTTGCCCAGGACTCTTTACTCAAATCAAACTTCTCCCCAAATACTAGCATGATGTCTTGTGAAGTGAAAGCTACTTCACATTCATCATCGTCACATGGAACATCGCAGGAGGTGTGCAACCTAGACATGCAATCAGCATGAATGTTAGTTTTCCCCTTTATATACACCATCTCAAAATGAAAAGATTGTAGTCTAGATGCCAACCTGGCTAAGCGAGCCGATAAAGTTCGACCTCCACCTGGTGCCATCATGTAAATGAGAGGCTTATGGTCCGTCTTAATGGTGAATTTTGTCCCCCACAAGAATGTTTTAAAATGTTCGGCTGCCCAAACTGACGCCAATAACTCTCTTTCAATAACTGAATAGTGTTTTTCAGCATCCCTCAGAGCCCTTGAAGCATAAGCGATTATCCATTCTTTTCCACAGTCATTCTGCATGAGCACAGCTCCTAACCCTGTGCTACTTGCATCTACCATGATGGTACATTTCTTCCCAATAACAAAAGGTCTTAAACAGGGTGCATTCACAACAAACGCTTTAAGGTTCTGAAATGCTTCCGTCATTATGTCAGACCATAAAAACCTTGCGTTCTTTTTTAGGAGTGGTCTAAAAGAATCAACTTTGGAAGAAAAATTTGGAATAAATTTGGCATAGAATTCTATTAATCCTAAGAAGGCTACCAATTGTTCTTTTGAAACAGGGACCGGGGCTTTAATGATGCTCTCTATGTGTTTTTGCTTAGGTCTGATCCCAGAACCACTTATGGAATGTCCCAAGTATTCAACTTCTTTTTCTCTTATTTTACACTTATCAAGGCGAAGAGTAAGACCTTTAGAGGACAAGGCGGAAATAACATTCCTTAAATTAATATCATGCTCCTCTACATTTTTCCCAAATACAAGAATATCATCTTGAAAGGCGATTGCCCCTGTCAACCCTTCAAGTGTCTCTTTCATCAGTCTTTGGAAGACGGAAGCGGCACTAGCCAATCCAAAAGGCATGCGTTTATATCTAAAGAGGCCTTCTGGTGTAATAAAAGCCGTCAGATTTTTGGAATCATCATCTAGAACGACTTGATGATAGGCGCTTGCCAAATCTATACATGAGAAAATCACAGCACCTCCTAGTGTTGAAACCATCTCATGCAAATTTGGCAAGGGATGAGCATCTACCCAAATAGAGTTATTTAAACTGCGAAGATCAACACAGAGCCTCAGTTCGCCGTTGGATTTGACCGAAATAACGATCGGGGAAACCCACGGAGAGGACTCAATGGGCTCGATGATATCCTTGTCACACAATTCTTTGAGAAGAACTTTAAGTTTATCCCTGTAGGTAAGAGGTACGTTCCTGACTCTGTGCCGAACAGGAACAACACCATCATTGAGTTTAATAGTGTGTTTAAAACCCAAAAACTGACCGAGTTTCCCACTGAAAACATCAGAGAACTCAGATTTCAGATTATCAAGCATGAGATTACGATCAGGATCACTGGTGTTAGCAACAGAGTAAACTGGAGGATTAGCTCTAGGGTTTATCTTAATGCCCAATTGGTCCTGGTGTGGCCATCCTAACAGAGGCTGCCCAGACTTAGCGACATATATCTTACCATATGTGGATTCACCAGAAAAGGTGATTTTTCCCCAAAAGTAACCAACTAATTCAATCCTATGTCCAGTATAACCCCCTGGGGAAATGTCAGACTCAAGTAAAATCTTGTTGGGCCAATTTTTTTTTACAATATCTAAACCCAATAATGTATACCATGCACAGGTGTCTACAAAAATGTTAATTGTCTTTCCCTCTATAATCACATCACAAGATGGGAATTTACTTACACCTTCACTACCACAAATATTAATGACAGTATTGATATCATTTTCATTGGAATCATCGTCATCAAAATCTTGAACAATGTTAACTTTTTTGGTAGTAGATTTACAAAACTTTGTTAAATGCCCTTTCTTATTGCATTTCATACACATTTTATCAAGGGCAGGACAAACTTTAGAATTTGCTAAATGATTTGAACTTCCGCATCTGAAGCAAATCCACTGAGTGTTGCTCTTCTTATCACTTTTAGTGTGCTTAAACTTTGAGTCACTCTTATTATTAGCAAAATCATTTCTAGAAGTAAACGGTTTCCTGAACTTCTCTCCTTCTTTGGAAACGCTAAAAACATCTCCTTTTTCATTCCCTCTTATCTCCTTTACAAATTTCTCGGAATGTTCAATCGACCTGGCAATGTCAATGGCTGCATTTAGAGACATATCCGAGGTTGTCCAAAGTCTTTCCTGGACTTTTTTGTTATTCGTTCTCATCAGTATTTGGTCTCTTAATACCTGTTCATAGGTTATGTGTTCAAAATCACACGTTACGGCAAGAGATCTGAGAGACGATACAAAATCATCAATCGGTTCATCTGCAGATTGTTTGCGAGAATAGAAAATAAATCTCTCCATAACAATGTTCTTTTTCTTTCCAAATCTGATTTTTAATTGTTCAGCTGCACATTCATACACATTTTTTTCTCCAGGATTAGTTAGAGCTGGAAGAGTGACGAATTCTTTTAATCCAATTCCCCCTAGGCAATGTTTTAAAAGAGATAGTTTCCTCTCAGGTTCACATTCTGTGCCATCCATGATCTCAACATAGGCTAGGAAAACAGGTTCCCATATTTCCCACTCCATGGGGGGGTCACCTTTATTAGCCAAAAACGAAGGGGGAGGAACAATTCCACTCATGTCAAATTGGTTGATGTAAACCAATTATTTTGATGTGTAAAAAAAATGAAAATCTAAACAAGAGTACTTTTGAAAATAAGACTGGTTGAACAATACCTTTAAATGAGGTCGAGTTGAGAGACTATAGTGTAGGATAAATTCTAGGAAGCAAAGCGGTTTTAAAAGTTAAAAAAAAAACGGTGAAAAAGAAACAATCCGATGAAAGTTACCAACTCCAGATGGCCGCCATGGAAATTGCTTTCTCTTTAGAGGAAAGTGGCCTTGTTTTGACAGCGTATGACGTGGAGTCACTTTTCACGTAGTCCGCGCATGCGCGCGTGCAGTCAGAAGCTCGAGCAGGGAAACTCGCGCTGGGAACTCGCGCTAGAAGAAGGTCTTCAAAGCTTGAAAAATGATGAAAATGAATTCAAATACCTCCGAAATAGAAGGGCGAGTCGTCGGAGTAGCTGCGAGAGTCCGCTTGAGTCGCTGTAGATCTCACGATTGAGTAAGTCAGAAATAAATTTGGAACGAAAATTATCCTTTTTTTTTTTTTTTTTGTTGACAAAATCTTCTGTAAGATGAAGAAAACGTCCTTTTTCCCTCGTCGCCAGTGTAGGAAAGACTGGAGGACTCAAGGAGTTGAATGTAGCAGGAGTTTATTGGAAACACGTTTCATCAAGTCGAGTGCATCAGTTCATAATGACATAGTTCCACACACAGACCTCAGCATACATATTCAAAAGATGCAGTCAAGGGCATGTGCACAACAGCCAGAGACTGCCACGAGATGTTACAGGAAAAGCCACGTGCCATCTCGTGGTCATAGATAACATCTCGTGGTCATAGATAACAAACAGTATGTGCAGTATACAACACTTACCTACATTTCTATGACGCTGCTGTGCCCTTCTCAGTGACGTTCTGCATCCTGCTAATGTGACGCCTTACTGCTCTGGCGTGCAGTGAGCCGCCCGGCACACCGTCAGCAAGCGTGCCTCCAACACAGAATAGTACGTGGACTTGAGATCTCATTGCGTGTATCTGCAGTTTTTATTCACCGAACTGCCGTTTGCTGCCAACCTTCAACATTGGATCGTCTTCACTTACTTTTGACTGCGGTAACGAGTCTCCTCAGATTCTAGTTTAAGCATTGTTTTCATTTGGGCATTCGTCATTTTTATTGAAGTGTCAGCGCTTCACACGCATCGGATCGGAGCAACGACCCAGTCTAACATTGTTTCTTTGGAGCATTTGTCATTTTTATTGACTTTGGACTGTCCTGCCTCCACTTAAAATCGAGTAGGACTCTAACTAAAACCAGTTTTTGTGCTTTCATGTGAAACAGTTTCTTCCCATCACATCGACTGTTTGTTATTTTACTGTCAGTTTCCAATGAGTATTGATTTCTTATTTACTGCACTACTGCTTTTAGTCATGCATATTTATTTAAGCTGATTCCCTTTTGGTTATTTCATTAAGTACATATGTGTTAGGTCATATGTATTGTGTTGGTATATATATATGTGTTGAGCATTTTTCCATACTGTAGACTCAGTGAGAACGTAAGTTTTCATGAAATTGTTTCTAATAACATGTAATTTTCCTGTGTTAAGCATTTCTCGTGCTATGGTGTCTTACTGAGAGCTTGAGTCTTGTATAGGTTGTTCTTAGAGCAAGTAATTTCTAGGCGCTGTGACCTCTACTTTGGAGATTTATTGTTTAGGAGCTGGTCTCCTTACATTGATTACATTTTCTTTCAGTGGGGGTAGTGCACACCCTTTTCCTCTGATTGTATTCCCCTTAGTCTTGTTGGTCTAGCAACTCAAGTCCTTCTTATTCCTCACTCTCACATCACCATTTACATGTTCCCATGTGACAGTACGTCTTGCTTTTTCTCTATTTACAGTTCTTTGTGTTCACCTATTAGTTTGATGTACACAATTGGCATTTTGCGCTGTGGGCAGTGTACCCACCTTTGCTTTCTGTATGGCGTTGTGGGCAGTGTACCCACCTTTGCTTTCTGTACAGTGTTGTGGGCAGTGTACCCACCTTGGTTTTTTTTTGCGCTTTGGATTCTGTACCCATCCTTGTTTTGCGCTGTGGGCAGTGTACCCACCTTTGGGCAGTGTACCCATCTTGATATTTAGCGCTGTGGGCAGTGTACCCACCTTTGTTTTGATTATAGCGCTTTAGGCTCTGTACCCATCTTTGGCTGTGTTGTGTTGTGGACAGTGAATCCACATTTAGTTTTTTTGCGCTGTGGGCAGTGTACCCACCTTTGGGCTGTGTACCCATCTTGGTTTGTTAGCGCTGTGGGCAGTGTACCCACCTTTGTTTTGTTTAAAACGCTTTGGGCTCTGTACCCATCTTTGGCTGTGTTGTGTTGTGGACAGTGAATCCACATTTAGTTTTTTTTGCGCTGTGGGCAATGTACCCATCTTACGTGTTATGCGCCATAGTTTCTAATTCTTACCTACATAAGAAATGTAATGTGCTATGAGCAACTATAACTGTTCTTGCACGATGGGGTCTGTTTACCACACCTGTCTGGTTAGTTACCCCATGTTTTTAAGCATCTGTAATGTTTACATTACTGTCTTGCTTCCCTTTCTTCATCATTTCTTCCTCCTTTTTATTCTCTTTTCTCTGTATTTTCTTGTCCCTTTTCTCGGAGACCTTTCTTGCAACATTTCACATGCAACGTTTTACATGCTATGTTGATTATTTCTATTTATTGTGTTTTGCTCTAAGGGAAGGGGATGTGCTGTCTTAAAGCTTTTTATACTGTAGCTTTTGCACCATTTCACTCTCCCTCCTTTCCAGTCTCCTTGTACTACATTTTCATTTCTTTCTTCCCTGCCACACTACTTTCAAGTTTCTTTCTTTACAGAGAAGTTGTAGACTATAATTATTTGTTGTTCGCCAAGGGAAGGGGATGTGTTGTAACCTGATTACCCCTGATGCATCCTCCCCTCAACTACTCAGCCAGGATGAATGTGATGTGTGCGTGGAATGTTGGAGTGCCTGATGAGAGAGCGATTGGAATGTTGGTGGGCCTGCTTGTGTGGAGAATGACAGTTGGAGAGAGTGGGCTGAGTAGCCAAGATGCTGCTCCTGGTGGGACCACTACTATACCACTATATGACTACAACTTGTAACTTGTAACTTCTCATGAATAAATCCTCTACATGGAAACTTACCTCCTGGCTACCTCAGTCATTCCTACAAGTTTACATACAACATGATCTAATGTGTTTTCATGAAAAAAAGTATTTTTATATAACCTTGTGAGGAGTCTCTTTTGTGATGTTCCTAGCTTGTCACTTTTGTGTGAGTATGTTGCACAAAGGCTTTATACATAGCCTCTATGATAAGCCTTAATGTTCTGCCAAGCTACCAAGGGTGTAAGTAGGGGTTATCTTCAGTATGTAACTCCCTTGCCCTGACTAGAGTGGCAGATTCATCCTGGCGTAGGTGCGTACCCTAGCCAACCAAAAACCCAATTTCTAACAGGGTTCAAGTTACGCAGCCAACAATTCATTAAATATTACTAACACTAGTGATATCTTGTTCATACCAATGGGTCTGTTATATACATTAGCCAAGTATACACAGGTATTTCCTTTACTAAGAGAGAGGCCAAGTATATCGGGAGAGGATTCAGGGAGCCCCTTGACCTTGCAATTTAAAGAATTTTTTTACCAGGATAATAAAGCCCCCATTATGTACTCTCTACATAAATGATGTAGTGAAAGCACTCATGGAGTGTAGGAATGATTCACCCACATTGAACAATAGGAAGGTTCATTGTCTCCTTTTTGTGGATGATTCTCTTCATATCTCAAAAACACAAATGGGGCTCCAATGCCTTATCAATAAATGCCTGGACTTCTGTAAGACAAGGGGCTTGGAGATTAATGCCAATAAAACAAAGTTTATGGTGTTTGGGATGGGTGCTCCTAAGACTTTATCCATTAAAGCTAACACAGAAGTACTCAAGAGAGTACATAGCTTGGTATACTTAGGTGTCAGACTGACAGACAACCTCAAATGGATAGCCCAAACAACCAAGAGCAGGCTATTAATTAAACATAGATCCAATCCATTCTGAGGCTGTACAAAATGACAAATTCTTTTTTGCTATCATCGGCTCTGGAGGATTATCGGGCCAAGGTGCAAAGTGCTGCACTGTTTGTTGCTGAGATATGGCTATGCAGATGCATATCAACTAGCCTCTGCAGAGACTCGGTTTGCTCAGCAGTTTGTATCGCTGTCATATAACACCCCCCTTATCCTGTTTTTCTTTGATTTGCACCTAAAAAGAATAGCTCTGCTGGCATTATACAAACCCTTAGCTGTTTGTGTCCACCTCTGGTCAACATTTGAGCTTAGTGATTACAGAGATTCTATTGAGGACTTATTGAAAAATGCTAATACCAGGCAGGTACCTTGGTTAAATTTAATTCACAAATGGTTTTATAAGCTTAGTTTGTCAAGATTGTGAGACAGTGTTAAGGCCTGCTTTGGGGTGAATATCTATGATCGATATGCAGGCACTGGGGATAAGGGCCCTCTGACAATTAAATACCTAGAATTTAAGATAGCACCCTGTTTTGAACCATTCCTGGATGCAATAACCCCGCCTTTAACAAAGAGGTTGTACATGCACTTCTGAATGGATATTCTCCCACTGAGATCTTTCACAAGCAAATGGAGCAAAGATCTAGCCCCTAGTCTGTGCCCAGCCTGTGGATTGGATTCTGAAACTGAGGTACATGTTTTGCTTTTCTGCTCGGGGTATCTAGGCTCATGTAGAACATGGATACCCCCGATCTGTTTGAAGCTGGGGATAACCAGATATCTTGTTGCCCAGAGAATATTGAATATTGAAAAGTGATACCCGCACCTAATTGTGGTTACAGTCATCCATTTTTTAGCCAATGTCTGGTACAAGCATAGTAAGATTCTTTCCCAAATTATCATCTGAGCCAAAGTACGTATGAATACTTCTAGGATACATTTGTAATGCATTTTATTCACTCAAAATTACATGAAGTTCTTATTGTAACAGGCACTGTGCACTTCTGAATACATTTAAGTAGAACATTTTAACTGCTGTTCATTTACTTTATACCAATATACTATGATACTTTTATGTTGGGTACATTTTTAAAGCATTTTATCTACTTAGAACCCCATGGAGCACCTTAGAATACAATTATTTATTCCAAGTAACAATACACTCTTTTGAAAAGATAATTTGTATCTGCTGTATATTATATTAATATTAATACATCATGATTGTTTTTTTTTGGTGTGAGGGTTGCTGCAATTAAAATGGGTGATCCAATCCTACAACTATAACATGACTTGTTTTCATGGCTTGTCATTGTTTGTATACAAGTTCATCACATTTTAACACTTTCTTTTTTGTGTATACTTTGATGGTTTCTGGAGAATGAAACAAAGTATTTTCCATCAATTTGCTATCTTAGGTATACAGACTGGGGTGGGGGAGAATGCCATGGTCTGCAAGTGAATGATTCCCAACAGTTTCTTAGATCTGTACGTGGAGACCTTAATGTGAAAGTTAAGGCAAGAAGCTTTATCTGGATAGATAGAATATTTGTAACTTTTCCTTTACAGTTCAAGCTGGAGAGTGGTAGGTGAGTTTTTCTTGTTCCAGCGTTAACAAGGGAGCGGGCCTATAATGGCCAGTAGAGCCCTCTACGGAGGGCTCTAAGGCTATTAGATTATTCCGCCCCAAGAGGCCAGAATGTTCTAATTTGTAAAACAAAGGACTCACAGGGCCCGAGGGTATTGAAATCACTTTAGGCTCCATGAAGCCTATGTTAAACATTTGAATGTTAATGCTCTGGGCTTCTAATGGCCATTGAAAGCTCAGAGCACTCCATTGTTTTCAATGCAGCGCTCAACATTCCAATGTTCAAATATGCATTAATATGTAAGTCTTTCCTGTAGTGGATAGTTAAACTGCTGTCTTATGAATAACACTGGCAGAATTCCATTCTGAGGTTGGAGGTTCTAGAACACCTTAACTGATACTTAGATAGAGGCCTGCCAGGGGTTGGAAGCGTTACCTTTGAGCTTACATAAATAATTTACAAAGGATCGCTTTCTTGAGGTGCTTTGCTGAAAATTGGTGATTATGGGATCCTACAAAGGACAATATCAGCTAGCACTGTACCTTTCTAACCCCTAAAAGCTGCAAGGACGTTACAGTATGTGGTTATGCAGCTGTCATGTACAAGTGATGTCATGTATAATTGAAGCACCTTGCGATAGGTAGGTACTGTTTGTTTTATTATTGTTCGGTGTGATTGAATTGTAAGGGGTTGACTGTGCTTTAATGTAAAATAAGGAGTAATTTTACTTTATGGGCCCATGTGATCTGCAGCAAGTTCATGTGACCGAATGTGAGTAGCACTTGTTACTCCATGTGATCGACTGCAAGCACTTGTTACAAGCCTCCCAGCCTTGTGATCGGCTTTGCGCTCATCCTATTTAATACTGATGAAGCAGATAAACTGCTGAAAAATAAATTTACACACAATTGATTGACGGAATGCAGAACAAATCAAAGCATTCACCCAAGTCAAGAGATCTGGGTTACATCCATCATTCTCTTGCTCATCATGCCACCCCAGTTTAGACCTGGCCATATGCGAATCAGTTTTGACACTGTGCCTCATGGGAACAGTCCAGACCAAACTGCCAAGCCAGGACCTCCCTAGACCAGAAGCAAGCATCCTAGGACGGTTTCAGGGTTTCACCCCATATCAGCCAGGATAGCTTGAATCCAGTGGCACAGTGAGCCCGGGATCCACGTCTGGGCACACGCGGCGCACTTTTGGGAGAGGAAGCAAAGGACACACAATTGATGGACAGAATGCAGAACAAATCAAAACATTCACCCCCAGTCAAGAGATCTGGGTTAAATCCATCATTCTGTTGCTCACCATGTTATAATCAAATGTCCCATTGCCCCGTCCTCTATGACGTATACCGTGTTGTGTTAGCATTCATGTAGCTATTTTATATTGATCACTTTTTCAAACGTGTGTGTGTCCAGCTTTTGGTGAAGTAGTGTAGGCTAAAGTTAGCATTTGGGATGCCATTTTCCTTTCTGTAGTCGCCATGTTACTCTGTAAGAAGAACCTGGCCTCTGTGCCCCTGCTCTCTGCTTGTTTCAGCAGAAGCTGCTGTTCAGAAAATCTCTCTGCTTGTTTCAGCAGAAGCTGCTGTTCAGAAAAGTTCCCTTATCTCATCCAAGGTTGGAACCCAGATGCACAAGGAGAATAGTTTATTCAGCTTTGCATGCCTATCCCTGGACATAGTTATGCTCCCACACTAGAGAGAGCTGATACTGAGTAAGATGGCCTTGGGAGCCTGATAACGTGTACCCATTCTGCAGGTGGTAGCTCATCCTTCAGTGCCTCCTTTGTTCAGTTTTCTGCCCAAGCAGTATTTTTTCATTAGTGGCGGGGTTTGGAGTGGTATTGGAAGGCTTATTTTGTGTTAACAAGTGTTCTGAAGTCAGTTCCTCGACAGCTATCCCATGAGGCTGGTGAGACCATGCTCCGCTGCAGTGTATGTACTAATATAGGTGTTAGATTGTATTCTCAACTGTTATCCCTACTCTTAATTTTTGGAAATGGCGAGAGTTGGTCATGAGTGACCTGGGTGGCCCAGTTGGGTCACTTCCTTCAGTTGCCACCCGAACAGGGACCCCACCAGGTGACCCATCTCACCTGTAATCGGGTGTAGAGGATGGAGTCCCGACCGGACGGATTTGCAGATCGGGGATCCCCACACAATAAAGCTTAGTTCTCGCAGCTGCTCCACCTGTTTGATCGGGAGGTGCCTCGCCCACCGGTCATCCTGGTTGGGGTCCTGCAAAGGCAAAACCCTTGGATCTGACCGTTTGGTCTGAAGAGTCGGTGGTGGAGAATAAATTGGCTCGACCTGTGTGCACCAGGTGTGTTTGTTTTGTCTCTTGGTAATCATGGCACCATCTTGAATAATCTTGAATATGGTCTGAGGACCATTCTTGGCTTGTTTTAACTTGGTGGGTCTGTGGACCCTTGAGACACAGAGTGTTTGCGAACGCTCTGCCAGGCCACCTGTTGAATTCGGGTTACTCTTGAAAAGGCCTGGTCCTAGAGCCTGTCTCCTTGTCATGGTACAGTCTTCGGACTGTCTGGTGCAGTCTCCGGACTTGTATTCAAAAAAGGGGAGAGAGAGGAGATCTAGATCGATCCGGAGGGCAGAATTACCACTTAAGAGAAGTGGAAGGTCCAAGCCACAGTTATTGCCCTCATAATGTACGCGACAAAAGGAGGTACTGGGCTGTTCCTAGGGTATGAGTGCAGGTCAGAGGTATGTGGATGTAGAATGGTGGTTAAATGGTAACCAGCCAATGGGTATCCATTTTGTTGGACATAATGGCCTCACACACCCTTGCAGGTGTCATGCTTCATCATGGGCCGGTGCTCCTCGTTGGGTGGGCGGTGCAATACCCAACGGGCTATACCTCAAAAGAGGGGCTCTTTGGCGGAGATCTTTTTTCCAACTGCCCATGGGTGAAGTGTGGGTGAGGGGCCAGAATTGGTAGTAGACGGATAGTGAAGTTAAAATAGCGCAGGAGTACCACAAGGAACTTTATTCTGATGGTCCCATGCGTTAATTAAAAACAATAGTTAGTCAGGGAGTTATGGAAAGTTATGTTTTCCGTACTCGAGACTATACTACAACGTGGTGATAATGGTCGACATGTTTCTCGCGTTGGGTGTGATTACCCGTGATTCATCAGGACCTAAAGAGTTACTATCTACTGTGTTTCTGATCTGCCGAAGTATCAGTGTTCACATCAAAGAGTATGGAAAGTACCTGTTTATACAATGTTCCAAGCCTGGTATAGGAAACAAAGGGGAGAACACCAAGTTAAGAATCTCATTAACAGGTATAGTATTATATTCCACATGTGTGCTGACCTGGTGCACTGGGTGGCATGCTAGTATGAGTGACGACTAGCACAAACAGTGGTGGTGAAATCAAGCTAGTGAGCATCTCCGGGTAGAGCAGTGATAAGTGGATTGCTCTAACAACTAAATGGAGAGATCCTTAGTGACATTTTAAAATCAAGTGGTGATTAAAAACAGGAAGAGTTACAGCCATTAAGTATATTGTCTCGGACACCACTCACCTAGAGGTAAGTGGTAACTTGTATCAACAGTTCCTGGCGGGAATGGCATCAGTGAGTAAAGCCTCTGTTGCTAAGGCTAGTTCAGAAAGAAAACCATGGAGAAGTAGAGCAGACAAAAATTATATAATATATCCTCTGATTGGTGCTAATACACAACATCAAGTGTTTAATGTCTCCCGGGTTGAGGAGCTAGGGACCCCTATGAGTTTCATGCATATCGTATAGGTATCAAAACAAACACATTTAGTTTCATATTGGGTCTAAGGTGACACTCATTTGTGAAGTGCCGGCGTCCCCCGGGGTTTAGACACTGCGAGTCATAACTCTGAAGGGCAGGACCCTGTGGGGATCTGTGTCGCTATTGCACTAGGTGACAGAGTGCTAAGCTAAAGTCCTAATCGTTGTCGAGTCATATAAGATATCACTCCCCAAGGTTAAAGTGACCACGTGGGCTCCAGATCTCTTAATGCTGCATTATGTGTCAGCGCTAGCCCATGTCTCGGGTGATGAATCACTAGCAGGGCGGCACTCGCGCTCGGCGGGATTTCCTTTCCTTTGAGGCTCACTTACTTGATTCTCCCGTGCCAGCATCGGAACGCCTACCCTTCTCCGCCAGGACTGGATAGTGCCGTCTGGTCCGGCGGCTGTGTTTGTTATAGTGACGGGGATGGGCGGGTTGGGCGTGAACGCTGTACGTTGCGGGTCATGTGGTTTCCCTAGTCTGTAGGGCGGCCATTTTGAAGTGGTGCCCAAGACGAGTGATTCCTATGGTGCACAGGTTTTACCATCAGGTCACGGAAATCATGCCGCGTTGTTGCATGTGTGGTTGGTGTCAGCGTGGGAATATTATTCAGAGAATGAGGCAGTGTTAACTGAATTTGTAAAAATTATACAAATTATTGTTGGGGTGCGATTGTACACTGTTAGCCATGTGTCTTCTGGTATATTAAGGCAATTATCGCGGCCATTTTATAGTGGAGTCGCCAAAGACAATTCTTCTGCTATTAAACTGCTTTAAAGGGACACCAGTAATAACACTGAGCGGTGGATGTTGGGTTGGGTGGGAAATCACTTGGTCTGTTGTAGGGTTGGGGCCGCCGGGTGCCTTAGTGTATATTCATACGTGTATGTACGAGTACGCCTGTGGAGTGCTGAGTGCTCGCAGTAGTCACTGTATAAATTTTAGTGGGGCATGGTACCTTATGCAGGGAGGCTGGGCTACAGCTGTAGTACATGATCTGCCTTCAAAGGGAACTCCAGGGGATGTCTTCATTGAGTCCCTTCTTATCGGATGCCAGACGATGGATCCATCTTTGTTCCCTATAAAACAGGTTCCGTTTTGTGATGTTTGGGCTTGCTTCAATGATTAGCCACTTAAGGGAATCGGCTGTGTGATTAGTCTCAATTTAGTGTTTACACATTTTGGTGTTTGATTTTTTACATCGGAAACTACTCCGATGTTCAGAGATGCGTAATTTGATGGGTCTGGTGGTCATCCCCACATATTGGAGACCGCAAGGGCACTGTAGTAGGTATACACAATTAGCCGTGTTGCAGTTTGTGTGTCCCCTTATTTCCCATGTAAAAGAATCTGAGAGTTAAACAGTCTTGCGTGTGGTGGTAAAGGGGCAGGCACTACAGGTGCCACAGGGATAGTGGCCTTTCACTGGTGGTACCTGCCACAAAGTGGTCTGCAAAGTGGTGATGCGTTTCTTGGGCCTAGTATTGATCAGTATATCCTTGATGTTTTTGGATTGTTTATAGGCAAATCTTGGGGAGTCCATGGGAAGTTCACCCGAGATGAGGATTTGCCAGTGTCGTAATATGATCCTCCTCAATCCATTTGAGGCTGGCGTGAAAGTAGTAACGCAAGTCATTGGCTAATTTGTTACTGGTGGTCGCAACCTGTGTTCTATGAGTGCGCCTCTGTGGTTATTCTGCGCTCTTTTCCTTGCTTTTGCTACCTCACTGTGTGGATACCCTCTTTCAGACAGATTTTTGGACAGGATGTCGGATTGGGTTCTGTACTCTGGTAAACTACTACAGTTACGCCATACCCGTAAGAATTGTCCAAAGGGTAGGTTGGAGCGGAGTGCTTTCGGATGGTGACTATTGTAATGTAGTAGGCTGTTACGGTCTGTGGGTTTTCTGAACATACTCGTACTTAATTGGCCATCAGTGAGTCTGATTGTCAGGTCCAAAAAGGAGATCTGTGTAGCTGAGGCCGTCATTGTAAAGTTTAAGTAGGTGTTCAATGTATTGATCCACATGAGAAAGGTATCAAGAGAGTCACGGGTACCTGCCCAGAAGATCGAGATGTCATCGATAAATCTCCTCCACAGTATGATGTTATTGTGGTAGGGATTGGTGATGGGATCGACGTGTTTGCTCTCGAAGTCAGGCATATAGAGACACGCCACAGAGGGGGCAAAAGTACTCCCCATAGGCGTCCACTGGGTCTGGTGGTAGAATTTGCCCTTGAATTCAAAGAAGTTTTCGGTCAGTGCCAATTCGGCACATTCCATGATGAAGGCCGGTGGTGTTGGCGAAGCCCAAGTCACGGTGTTGAGTATTTTCTCAATAACTACTAGGGAGGCCTTCTGGGGGATGTTAGTATAGAGGGCCTCAACGTCTAGAGTGACCAGGAGATCAATCTGAGAGTTCCATTGGCCGGTGTCCAGAAGACGCAGGACATCGGTAGTGTCCTGAATATAGGACGGGATGTTTTTCACCAGAGGTTGGAGGAAGTGGTCACAAAATTGTGATAGTGGCTCCAGGATGGAGTCAATGCCCGACACTATTGGGCGTCCAGGTGTAGGGGTCGTCTCTTTGTGTATTTTTGGGAGGGTATAGAAGTACGGAACTCTGGGGTCTTTCTTGGTCAGAAAATCCGCCTCCTTTTGAGTGATCCATCCCTCGCTCAGGGCCGACTCGACCATTCCAGTGATGGTACGAGTGAGACGTTCAGTGGGGTTGACTGGTATAGGTGTGTAATACCGACCGTCTCCCAATTGACGGAGGCACTCAGTTTCATAGTCGCTGGTGTCCATAATTACAGTGGCGCCCCCTTTGTCTGCCTGCTTGATGGTTATCGCTGGATCGTTAGCTAGACGATCGAGCGTTTCTAGCTCCAGTTTAGAGATGTTGTGATAGTTGTTGTAGTGGTCGAGTGTGGCAATTTCTTTGAGTACTGTTTGTTCATATGTCAGTACCTCGTTAGGAACCATCCCATTATGTGGAGTAAAGGTGGAGGGGTTATGAAGGCCGGAGTCTTCAGTTGTCTCGCTCTCTCTTCCATCAAAAAAAGCTTTAAGTCTTATCTTGCGAAAAAACTTTTGTATTTTGCAAGTTTGTTTGAAGTGATCAATTTTGGGTGTGGGGATGAAGCCAAGTCCCTTCTCCAAAACTTTTTCCTCTAGTGGAGTTAGTTGGTGTGCCGAGAGGTTAACCACTAGACTCATTTTCGTGTGGTCTTGCTCCTGGTGTCCATCCCTTGGGCCTGAGGGTCCTCCCACTGTACCCTTTTCTCAGGCGCTTTTCCTCTCCTTCGCCCGCGCCCTTTGCCCCGGCCTCTGCCTAAAAAAGGCTGGTTGTTACCTTGTGGGGCGAATTGCGGAGGGTACTGTGAGGCATAAGGTGATGGTGGATGCAGGAATTGGGGATAGGGCCAGAATGGTGGACCCTGGTAAGTGTTTTGTGGGGGGTATTGGTGTCCACCTCTACCTCCTCGTTTGCCTCTTCGTTGTTGTTGCGGTTGCCAGTTGTCGCCGCTAGAGTCGCTGCCACTGTTGGAACCCCTTCTTGAGGAGGCACTTGAGTCCGAAAGGTAACCTGCACCCGGTGGGACATAGTCTTCTTTCAGGTACGGATAAACCTTTTCTTTGGAAAAGCGTTTGATATCTTTTTGCAACTTATTGACCTTTTGGTTCATTAAGTATTCTTTATGTTCAGCCAGTTCTTTGTTTAATTCGGCTAGTTTTGTTTTAAAGCCAGGGTTGGGGACAGAGTTTTTTAGCTTGCTTTCGGCGTCTTGAATACGACTTAACAATTCGTCCGCTAGGCGTTTGGCTGTATTCACGATGAGGATCAAAAGGTCATAAGTGCATTTCCATGATATCTGTGACCATTCGATTTTGAATTGGCCATCCTCCCAAAAAATTCTAGGAAAATTTTGTACGATTAGGCCATTTGGAGCAATCTTGGCTTTAAAATATTCAGCCATCAAGGCTCCATGGAGGGTGATTCTCACCCACTCTCTTTTAAGATCTGAGAGTGCTTGCCAGTCGGCTGTGTTACTCCCAGTGGCTGACTCTATTTCTATGCCGAGGATAGAAGGTGTCCGAAGTATAGCTGCTGCATCTTCCTCTCCGAAACTCAAACCGTGTCCCTCCATCTCGTGGGGGCACAAGGGGAATGAGACGGGGACTAAAACGTAAGTACGTGATAAATGTGACCACCCTATATGTGGATGGTAAGCACACCTTCGCAGGAATAGTAGGAGGTGTTGATATCGGGGGATAGAGCTAATCTTACCCACCTAAAAACTCCCACGGTGGTTAGCCGTGCTTGGAATTGTATTCACAAAAGGGGAGAGAGAGGAGATCTAGATCGATCCGGAGGGCAGAATTACCACTTAAGAGAAGTGGAAGGTCCAAGCCACAGTTATTGCCCTCGTAATGTATGCGACAAAAGGAGGTACTGGGCTGTTCCTAGGGTATGAGTGCAGGTCAGAGGTATGTGGATGTAGAATGGTGGTTAAATGGTAACCAGCCAATGGGTATCCATGTTGTTGGACATAATGGCCTCACACACCCTTGCAGGTGTCATGCTTCATCATGGGCCTGTGCTCCTCGTTGGGTGGGCGGTGCAATACCCAACGGGCTACACCTCAAAAGAGGGGCTCTTTGGCGGAGATCTTTTTTCCAACTGCCCATGGGTGAAGTGTGGGTGAGGGGCCAGAATTGGTAGTAGACGGATAGTGAAGTTAAAATAGCGCAGGAGTACCAGAAGGAACTTTATTCTGATGGTCCCATGCGTTAATTAAAAACAATAGTTAGTCAGGGAGTTATGGAAAGTTATGTTTTCCGTACTCGAGACTATACTACAACGTGGTGATAATGGTCGACATGTTTCTCGCGTTGGGTGTGATTACCCGCGATTCATCAGGACCTAAAAAGTTACTATCTACTGTGTTTCTGATCTACCTAAGTATCAGTGTTCACATCAAAGAGTATGGAAAGTACCTGTTTATACAATGTTCCAAGCCTGGTATAGGAAACAAAGGGGAGAACACCAAGTTAAGAATCTCATTAACAGGTATAGTATTATATTCCACATGTGTGCTGACCTGGTGCACTGGGTGGCATGCTAGTATGAGTGACGACTAGCACAAACAGTGGTGGTGAAATCAAGCTAGTGAGCATCTCCGGGTAGAGCAGTGATAAGTGGATTGCTCTAACAACTAAATGGAGAGATCCTTAGTGACATTTTAAAATCAAGTGGTGATTAAAAACAGGAAGAGTTACAGCCATTAAGTATATTGTCTCGGACACCACTCACCTAGAGGTCTATGGTAACTTGTATCAACAGTTCCTGGCGGGAATGGCATCAGTGAGTAAAGCCTCTGTTGCTAAGGCTAGTTCAGAAAGAAAACCATGGAGAAGTAAAGCAGACCAAAAATATATAATATATCCTCTGATTGGTGCTAATACACAACATCAAGTGTTTAATGTCTCCCGGGTTGAGGAGCTAGGGACCCCTATGAGTTTCATGCATATCGTATAGGTATCAAAACAAACACATTAAGTTTCATATTGGGTCTAAGGTGACACTCATTTGTGAAGTGCCGGCGTCCCCCGGGGTTTAGACACTGCGAGTCATAACTCTAAAGGGCAGGACCCTGTGGGGATCTGTGTCGCTATTGCACTAGGTGACAGAGTGCTAAGCTAAAGTCCTAATCGTTGTCGAGTCATATAAGATATCACTCCCCAAGGTTAAAGTGACCACGTGGGCTCCAGATCTCTTAATGCTGCATTATGTGTCAGCGCTAGCCCATGTCTCGGGTGATGAATCACTAGCAGGGCAGCACTCGCGCTCTGCGGGATTTCCTTTCCTTTGAGGCTCACTTACTTGATTCTCCCGTGCCAGCATCGGAATGCCTACCCTTCTCCGCCAGGAACGGATAGTGCCGTCTGGTCCGGCGGCTGTGTTTGTTATAGTGACGGGGATGGGCGGGTTGGGCGTGAACGCTGTACGTTGCGGGTCATGTGGTTTCCCTAGTCTGTAGGGCGGCCATTTTGAAATGGTGCCCAAGACGAGTGATTCCTATGGTGCCCAGGTTTTACCATCAGGTCACGGAAATCATGCCGCGTTGTTGCATGTGTGGTTGGTGTCAGCGTGGGAATATTATTCAGAGAATGAGGCAGTGTTAACTGAATTTGTAAAAATTATAAAAATTATTGTTGGGGTGCGATTGTACACTGTTAGCCATGTGTCTTCTGGTATATTAAGGCAATTATCGCGGCCATTTTATAGTGGAGTCGCCAAAGACAATTCTTCTGCTATTAAACTGCTTTAAAGGGACACCAGTAATAACACTGAGCGGTGGATGTTGGGTTGGGTGGGAAATCACTTGGTCTGTTGTAGGGTTGGGGCCGCCGGGTGCCTTAGTGTATATTCATACGTGTATGTACGAGTACGCCTGTGGAGTGCTGAGTGCTCGCAGTAGTCACTGTATACATTTTAGTGGGGCATGGTACCTTATGCAGGGAGGCAGGGCTACAGCTGTAGTACATGATCTGCCTTCAAAGGGAACTCCAGGGGATGTCTTCATTGAGTCCCTTCTTATCGGATGCCAGACGATGGATCCATCTTTGTTCCCTATAAAACAGGTTCCGTTTTGTGATGTTTGGGCTTGCTTCAATGATTAGCCACTTAAGGGAATCGGCTGTGTGATTAGTCTCAATTTAGTGTTTACACATTTTGGTGTTTGATTTTTTACATCGGAAACTACTCCGATGTTCAGAGATGCGTAATTTGATGGGTCTGGTGGTCATCCCCACATATTGGAGACCGCAAGGGCACTGTAGTAGGTATACACAATTAGCCGTGTTGCAGTTTGTGTGTCCCCTTATTTCCCATGTAAAAGAATCTGAGAGTTAAACAGTCTTGCGTGTGGTGGTAAAGGGGCAGGCACTACAGGTGCCACAGGGATAGTGGCCTTTCACTGGTGGTACCTGCCACAAAGTGGTCTGCAAAGTGGTGATGCGTTTCTTGGGCCTAGTATTGATCAGTATATCCTTGATGTTTTTGGATTGTTTATAGGCAAATCTTGGGGAGTCCATGGGAAGTTCACCCGAGATGAGGATTTGCCAGTGTCGTAATATGATCCTCCTCAATCCATTTGAGGCTGGCGTGAAAGTAGTAACGCAAGTCATTGGCTAATTTGTTACTGGTGGTCGCAACCTGTGTTCTATGAGTGCGCCTCTGTGGTTATTCTGCGCTCTTTTCCTTGCTTTTGCTACCTCACTGTGTGGATACCCTCTTTCAGACAGATTTTTGGACAGGATGTCGGATTGGGTTCTGTACTCTGGTAAACTACTACAGTTACGCCATACCCGTAAGAATTGTCCAAAGGGTAGGTTGGAGCGGAGTGCTTTCGGATGGTGACTATTGTAATGTAGTAGGCTGTTACGGTCTGTGGGTTTTCTGAACATACTCGTACTTAATTGGCCATCAGTGAGTCTGATTGTCAGGTCCAAAAAGGAGATCTGTGTAGCTGAGGCCGTCATTGTAAAGTTTAAGTAGGTGTTCAATGTATTGATCCACATGAGAAAGGTATCAAGAGAGTCACGGGTACCTGCCCAGAAGATCGAGATGTCATCGATAAATCTCCTCCACAGTATGATGTTATTGTGGTAGGGATTGGTGATGGGATCGACGTGTTTGCTCTCGAAGTCAGGCATATAGAGACACGCCACAGAGGGGGCAAAAGTACTCCCCATAGGCGTCCACTGGGTCTGGTGGTAGAATTTGCCCTTGAATTCAAAGAAGTTTTCGGTCAGTGCCAATTCGGCACATTCCATGATGAAGGCCGGTGGTGTTGGCGAAGCCCAAGTCACGGTGTTGAGTATTTTCTCAATAACTACTAGGGAGGCCTTCTGGGGGATGTTAGTATAGAGGGCCTCAACGTCTAGAGTGACCAGGAGATCAATCTGAGAGTTCCATTGGCCGGTGTCCAGAAGACGCAGGACATCGGTAGTGTCCTGAATATAGGACGGGATGTTTTTCACCAGAGGTTGGAGGAAGTGGTCACAAAATTGTGATAGTGGCTCCAGGATGGAGTCAATGCCCGACACTATTGGGCGTCCAGGTGTAGGGGTCGTCTCTTTGTGTATTTTTGGGAGGGTATAGAAGTACGGAACTCTGGGGTCTTTCTTGGTCAGAAAATCCGCCTCCTTTTGAGTGATCCATCCCTCGCTCAGGGCCGACTCGACCATTCCAGTGATGGTACGAGTGAGACGTTCAGTGGGGTTGACTGGTATAGGTGTGTAATACCGACCGTCTCCCAATTGACGGAGGCACTCAGTTTCATAGTCGCTGGTGTCCATAATTACAGTGGCGCCCCCTTTGTCTGCCTGCTTGATGGTTATCGCTGGATCGTTAGCTAGACGATCGAGCGTTTCTAGCTCCAGTTTAGAGATGTTGTGATAGTTGTTGTAGTGGTCGAGTGTGGCAATTTCTTTGAGTACTGTTTGTTCATATGTCAGTACCTCGTTAGGAACCATCCCATTATGTGGAGTAAAGGTGGAGGGGTTATGAAGGCCGGAGTCTTCAGTTGTCTCGCTCTCTCTTCCATCAAAAAAAGCTTTAAGTCTTATCTTGCGAAAAAACTTTTGTATTTTGCAAGTTTGTTTGAAGTGATCAATTTTGGGTGTGGGGATGAAGCCAAGTCCCTTCTCCAAAACTTTTTCCTCTAGTGGAGTTAGTTGGTGTGCCGAGAGGTTAACCACTAGACTCATTTTCGTGTGGTCTTGCTCCTGGTGTCCATCCCTTGGGCCTGAGGGTCCTCCCACTGTACCCTTTTCTCAGGCGCTTTTCCTCTCCTTCGCCCGCGCCCTTTGCCCCGGCCTCTGCCTAAAAAAGGCTGGTTGTTACCTTGTGGGGCGAATTGCGGAGGGTACTGTGAGGCATAAGGTGATGGTGGATGCAGGAATTGGGGATAGGGCCAGAATGGTGGACCCTGGTAAGTGTTTTGTGGGGGGTATTGGTGTCCACCTCTACCTCCTCGTTTGCCTCTTCGTTGTTGTTGCGGTTGCCAGTTGTCGCCGCTAGAGTCGCTGCCACTGTTGGAACCCCTTCTTGAGGAGGCACTTGAGTCCGAAAGGTAACCTGCACCCGGTGGGACATAGTCTTCTTTCAGGTACGGATAAACCTTTTCTTTGGAAAAGCGTTTGATATCTTTTTGCAACTTATTGACCTTTTGGTTCATTAAGTATTCTTTATGTTCAGCCAGTTCTTTGTTTAATTCGGCTAGTTTTGTTTTAAAGCCAGGGTTGGGGACAGAGTTTTTTAGCTTGCTTTCGGCGTCTTGAATACGACTTAACAATTCGTCCGCTAGGCGTTTGGCTGTATTCACGATGAGGATCAAAAGGTCATAAGTGCATTTCCATGATATCTGTGACCATTCGATTTTGAATTGGCCATCCTCCCAAAAAATTCTAGGAAAATTTTGTACGATTAGGCCATTTGGAGCAATCTTGGCTTTAAAATATTCAGCCATCAAGGCTCCATGGAGGGTGATTCTCACCCACTCTCTTTTAAGATCTGAGAGTGCTTGCCAGTCGGCTGTGTTACTCCCAGTGGCTGACTCTATTTCTATGCCGAGGATAGAAGGTGTCCGAAGTATAGCTGCTGCATCTTCCTCTCCGAAACTCAAACCGTGTCCCTCCATCTCGTGGGGGCACAAGGGGAATGAGACGGGGACTAAAACGTAAGTACGTGATAAATGTGACCACCCTATATGTGGATGGTAAGCACACCTTCGCAGGAATAGTAGGAGGTGTTGATATCGGGGGATAGAGCTAATCTTACCCACCTAAAAACTCCCACGGTGGTTAGCCGTGCTTGGAATTGTATTCACAAAAGGGGAGAGAGAGGAGATCTAGATCGATCCGGAGGGCAGAATTACCACTTAAGAGAAGTGGAAGGTCCAAGCCACAGTTATTGCCCTCGTAATGTATGCGACAAAAGGAGGTACTGGGCTGTTCCTAGGGTATGAGTGCAGGTCAGAGGTATGTGGATGTAGAATGGTGGTTAAATGGTAACCAGCCAATGGGTATCCATGTTGTTGGACATAATGGCCTCACACACCCTTGCAGGTGTCATGCTTCATCATGGGCCTGTGCTCCTCGTTGGGTGGGCGGTGCAATACCCAACGGGCTACACCTCAAAAGAGGGGCTCTTTGGCGGAGATCTTTTTTCCAACTGCCCATGGGTGAAGTGTGGGTGAGGGGCCAGAATTGGTAGTAGACGGATAGTGAAGTTAAAATAGCGCAGGAGTACCAGAAGGAACTTTATTCTGATGGTCCCATGCGTTAATTAAAAACAATAGTTAGTCAGGGAGTTATGGAAAGTTATGTTTTCCGTACTCGAGACTATACTACAACGTGGTGATAATGGTCGACATGTTTCTCGCGTTGGGTGTGATTACCCGCGATTCATCAGGACCTAAAGAGTTACTATCTACTGTGTTTCTGATCTACCTAAGTATCAGTGTTCACATCAAAGAGTATGGAAAGTACCTGTTTATACAATGTTCCAAGCCTGGTATAGGAAACAAAGGGGAGAACACCAAGTTAAGAATCTCATTAACAGGTATAGTATTATATTCCACATGTGTGCTGACCTGGTGCACTGGGTGGCATGCTAGTATGAGTGACGACTAGCACAAACAGTGGTGGTGAAATCAAGCTAGTGAGCATCTCCGGGTAGAGCAGTGATAAGTGGATTGCTCTAACAACTAAATGGAGAGATCCTTAGTGACATTTTAAAATCAAGTGGTGATTAAAAACAGGAAGAGTTACAGCCATTAAGTATATTGTCTCGGACACCACTCACCTAGAGGTCTATGGTAACTTGTATCAACAGTTCCTGGCGGGAATGGCATCAGTGAGTAAAGCCTCTGTTGCTAAGGCTAGTTCAGAAAGAAAACCATGGAGAAGTAAAGCAGACCAAAAATATATAATATATCCTCTGATTGGTGCTAATACACAACATCAAGTGTTTAATGTCTCCCGGGTTGAGGAGCTAGGGACCCCTATGAGTTTCATGCATATCGTATAGGTATCAAAACAAACACATTAAGTTTCATATTGGGTCTAAGGTGACACTCATTTGTGAAGTGCCGGCGTCCCCCGGGGTTTAGACACTGCGAGTCATAACTCTAAAGGGCAGGACCCTGTGGGGATCTGTGTCGCTATTGCACTAGGTGACAGAGTGCTAAGCTAAAGTCCTAATCGTTGTCGAGTCATATAAGATATCACTCCCCAAGGTTAAAGTGACCACGTGGGCTCCAGATCTCTTAATGCTGCATTATGTGTCAGCGCTAGCCCATGTCTCGGGTGATGAATCACTAGCAGGGCAGCACTCGCGCTCTGCGGGATTTCCTTTCCTTTGAGGCTCACTTACTTGATTCTCCCGTGCCAGCATCGGAATGCCTACCCTTCTCCGCCAGGAACGGATAGTGCCGTCTGGTCCGGCGGCTGTGTTTGTTATAGTGACGGGGATGGGCGGGTTGGGCGTGAACGCTGTACGTTGCGGGTCATGTGGTTTCCCTAGTCTGTAGGGCGGCCATTTTGAAATGGTGCCCAAGACGAGTGATTCCTATGGTGCCCAGGTTTTACCATCAGGTCACGAAAATCATGCCGCGTTGTTGCATGTGTGGTTGGTGTCAGCGTGGGAATATTATTCAGAGAATGAGGCAGTGTTAACTGAATTTGTAAAAATTATAAAAATTATTGTTGGGGTGCGATTGTACACTGTTAGCCATGTGTCTTCTGGTATATTAAGGCAATTATCGCGGCCATTTTATAGTGGAGTCGCCAAAGACAATTCTTCTGCTATTAAACTGCTTTAAAGGGACACCAGTAATAACACTGAGCGGTGGATGTTGGGTTGGGTGGGAAATCACTTGGTCTGTTGTAGGGTTGGGGCCGCCGGGTGCCTTAGTGTATATTCATACGTGTATGTACGAGTACGCCTGTGGAGTGCTGAGTGCTCGCAGTAGTCACTGTATACATTTTAGTGGGGCATGGTACATTATGCAGGGAGGCAGGGCTACAGCTGTAGTACATGATCTGCCTTCAAAGGGAACTCCAGGGGATGTCTTCATTGAGTCCCTTCTTATCGGATGCCAGACGATGGATCCATCTTTGTTCCCTATAAAACAGGTTCCGTTGTTTGATGTTTGGGCTTGCTTCAATGATTAGCCACTTAAGGGAATCGGCTGTGTGATTAGTCTCAAGGTAGTGTTTACACATTTTGGTGTTTGATTTTTTACATCGGAAACTACTCCGATGTTCAGACATGGGCTAGCGCTGACACATAATGCAGCATTAAGAGATCTGGAGCCCACGTGGTCACTTTAACCTTGGGGAGTGATATCTTATATGACTCGACAACGATTAGGACTTTAGCTTAGCACTCTGTCACCTAGTGCAATAGCGACACAGATCCCCACAGGGTCCTGCCCTTTAGAGTTATGACTCGCAGTGTCTAAACCCCGGGGGACGCCGGCACTTCACAAATGAGTGTCACCTTAGACCCAATATGAAACTAAATGTGTTTGTTTTGATACCTATACGATATGCATGAAACTCATAGGGGTCCCTAGCTCCTCAACCCGGGAGACATTAAACACTTGATGTTGTGTATTAGCACCAATCAGAGGATACATTATATATTTTTTGTCTGCTCTACTTCTCCATGGTTTTCTTTCTGAACTAGCCTTAGCAACAGAGGCTTTACTCACTGATGCCATTCCCGCCAGGAACTGTTGATACAAGTTACCACAGACCTCTAGGTGAGTGGTGTCCGAGACAATATACTTAATGGCTGTAACTCTTCCTGTTTTTAATCACCACTTGATTTTAAAATGTCACTAAGGATCTCTCCATTTAGTTGTTAGAGCAATCCACTTATCACTGCTCTACCCGGAGATGCTCACTAGCTTGATTTCACCACCACTGTTTGTGCTAGTGGTCACTCATACTAGCATGCCACCCAGTGCACCAGGTCAGCACACATGTGGAATATAATACTATACCTGTTAATGAGATTCTTAACTTGGTGTTCTCCCCTTTGTTTCCTATACCAGGCTTGGAACATTGTATAAACAGGTACTTTCCATACTCTTTGATGTGAACACTGATACTTAGGCAGATCAGAAACACAGTAGATAGTAACTCTTTAGGTCCTGATGAATCGCGGGTAATCACACCCAACGCGAGAAACATGTCGACCATTATCACCACGTTGTAGTATAGTCTCGAGTACGGAACACATAACTTTCCATAACTCCCTGACTAACTATTGTTTTTAATTAACGCATGGGACCATCAGAATAAAGTTCCTTCTGGTACTCCTGCGCTATTTTAACTTCACTATCCGTCTACTACCAATTCTGGCCCCTCGCCCACACTTCACCCATGGGCAGTTGGAAAAAAGATCTCCGCCAAAGAGCCCCTCTTTTGAGGTGTAGCCCGTTGGGTATTGCACCGCCCACCCAACGAGGCGCACCGGCCCATGATGAAGCATGACACCTGCAAGGGTGTGTGAGGCCATTATGTCCAACAAAATGGATACCCATTGGCTGGTTACCATTTAACCACCATTCTACATCCACATACCTCTGACCTGCACTCATACCCTAGGAACAGCCCAGTACCTCCTTTTGTCGCAGTCTCCGGACTGCCTTGTCTTGGTACAGTCTTCGGACTGTCTGGTGCAGTCTCCAGACTACCTGCCTTGTCTTGGTACAGTCTTTGGGCTGTCTGGTGCAGTCTCCTGACTGCCTGGTCTTGGTGCACTTTGTATGTAGGCTGGCTGTTGGATTCCTGTTGTTTGGTGTGTGATTGCTTTCTTGTGAACAGTGACTGTGTCTGATGTTAAGATGCCCTGTCTTAGTAAATTGTGGTGTGTGGCGTGCCACTGTTGTTCTGCCAAAGCTCGGCTGGAGGAGGCATCCTGCGCCTCCGGAAGTCACCCCGAGTTTCGATATGTATACCAAGAATGGCATTGGCCCTATTATGTTTAGTACATTATGGCACAAATATATGAGGGACAATGTTGAGAAAAGGGATCAGGGCCAGACTGGCCATAGCAGGCACAGGGCATTTCCCCGGTAAACCGCCAGGGTGAGGGCTGTTTTTTTGCCCCTGTGGGCCATTTTTCTTACTGGTGTTGACAATATCAGCTCCCTGTAACAAGATCAGCCCAAACCGGTCCTAGCAAACAGCTCGGCCGCACCCCCTTTCCCCACCACCGGGAGGCTGCTGAGCAGTTTGCCAGGACCGGTCTCGGTTCCTAGTTCAGCCTTGAAGGGGATGCCATTGTGGAAGAACTATTGGAAGCCCGGCCCCCTCCTCCCTACGCCCCACAGAGGATATACCCTGTTGTTCCGACATCTCAGTCTTCTGCCCCTCCTGTTTCTGCATCTGGTTCCTCTGTCTCAGACCCGGCTGCTTCTGCTACGGCTCCACCTGTCCCCTCCCTGGCTTCACAATTTTCTGTTGCAGTATCCGTAGGTCCTCCTGCTGCGTCTGCTGTCCCCGCATATGTTTCTCCCCTTCTCTCACCCCTTCGACGCAGTCATTGCTGACATTGGCACACGTCCCGTCATCAATTGTGTCTTTTCCGGACATTTCATCCCCGACACCAGTGCGTGGGTTTGACCCTGGTTCCAGGAAGGTCACTACCCACGCCACATAGCTCCACCTGATTGTGCCCGTGTTTCACCCTCGCTGCTGCCGCGAGTTTTTGCCAGTCCTCTGCCTCTGTTTTTCCCCATCCACCTGCCTGCCGCTTTTTCTTCACATTTCACTCTGCTTCACATTTCACTCTTCACTGTATTCCACTTCTATTGCCTTTATTCCCTCTGTTTTCTCTATTGCCCTATTGCCTTTATTCACTCTATTTGCTATTGTTCCTATCTCTCTGATGGTGGTATTCTGCATTCTTCCCATTCCCGCTGCTGTGTCCAGTGTAGCCCTCCCCCTCGCTCGCTCATTTGCTCCCTGTACCCACTTCCCAGCTGGCCAAAGGCATGGTTAAGGCAAGCCCATCTGCGCCCATCCGTGCGTGGACCATGTCCAGCACCAGACTCCCTGGCCACCGCAAGAGCCACGACGCCCGACCCCGCTACAACACCAACATCCTTCATGAACTCAACAATGGCTGATCATCCACCTGCTTCCAGGCCACCACGAAGCTCACTCACAGACCCTTCACCTGCCAGAGCTGCAGCTTCACCAGCCACTGAACACCTGCATGTCCTGCCCTCCCCACCAGGGCAGGTTGCAACCATCTCAGATGGATATTACTCAACACCCGCTCCATCCACAAGCACGCGGTCGAACTCTGGGACCTACTCAAGTCATCCTCCCCGGACGTCGGCTTGCTGATGGAGACCTGGATGAACCCCTCATCGGCACCCTACTTTGCCATAGCCATTCCGGAGGGCTACAAGATCACCCGCAGGGACAGCACCAACAGACCGGGAGGAGGTATCACCATCGTCCACAGGAGTACCCTCAGAATCTCGACCAGCACCGAAGACACCCTCAGCACTGCCGAACATCTGCACTTTCAGAGCCACATCGATCCCAACACCACCCTCAGAGGAGCCCTCGTATACAGACATTGTCAGCCCGCACGCCCTGGCCTCCACAGACTGCACCCTCCTCGGAGACCTGAACTTCCACCTTGTGAACTCCAAAAACAGCAACTCAACCACCCTGCTAGACAACCTCACCAACCTCAGGCTCAAACAGCTTGTCACAACACCCACCCACTCCACCAGACAAATGCTTGACCCCATCTTCTTTGCCAGCAACCATGTCACCTTCAGCCATACCGCCAAACTCCACTGGACCGACCACCGCTGCATCCACTTCTCCTTCGAGAAACACACCACGCACAACCACCCTCAATGAATCCCCCACCACAGCTGGAACAAAGTCACCAAAGACCAGCTAATCACCACCCTTGCCTGCGACCCACCAACTGACCACACCGACACAGATTCCTGCAACCTCAGGCAATGGATTGACGACTGTGCCAACACTCTGGCCCGATCAAGAAACACTCAAACAGGTGCACAGACACAAGGGCCAGCTGGTTCAACACCGACCTCCAGGTATCCAAGCAGACCTGCCAAAGACTTGAGAAGAAGGGGCGCCACGAACAGACACCTGACAACCACGCAGCCCTCAAGGACGCCAGCCGCAAGCATCATCCGAACCGGCAAAAGGACCTCCTTCAAGGAACGCATCAACAACAACTCGCACAAACGCAAAGAGCTCTTCAGCATCGTGAAAGAACTCGCCAACCCCAGCTCAGGCTCCAACGACATCCCACCGTCGCAAGACCTCTGCCATTCCCTAGCCAACTTCTTTCACCGCAAGATCACAGACATCCATGACAGCTTCAACACCCAGACTCCCCCAACAGCCGCCGACACCGCAAACTCACCACACCCCAGCCGCACCAACCTCCTGCTCTCCTGGAACCACATCAATGACAACAACACCATCAAAATCATGAACACCATCCACTCTGGCTCGCCATCCGACCCCTGCCCCACCACATCTTCAACAAAGCAAGCTCCATTATTGCACCCCAACTCCGGAAGATCATCAACATCTCCTTCAAGACCGCCACCTTTCCGGAGAGCTGGAAACACACCGAGATCAACGTCCTACTCAAGAAACCCAAGGCAGACCCAAAAGACCTTAAAAACTTCCGGCCCATCTCCCTGCTCCCATTCCCGGTGAATATCATCGAGAAGATTGCCAACAGGCAACTGACCCACTTCCTCGAAGAGAACAACACCCTGGACTCGTCCCAATCTGGATTCCACAGCAACCACAGCACAAAACCATCCTCTTTGTCGCCACCGTTGACATCAGGACCCTGCTGAACAATGGCGAAACCATGGCCCTCATCCTCCTGGACCTCTCGGCTGCCTTCAACACTGTCTGCCACCACACCCTATGCACACACCTCCACAACACGAGGATCCACGACAGAGACCTGGACTGGATCACCTCTTTCCTCACCGGCAGAACCCAGAGAGTCTGCCTCCCCCATTCCGATGCAAGGCCACCATGATCACCTGTGGCGTACCCAAAGTACCATCCCTCAGCCTGACTCTTTTTAACATCTACATGGCACCGTTCGCCAACATCGTCTGATCACACGAACTCAACATCGTCTCATACGCTGATGACACCTAGCTGATCCTCTCCCTCGCCAAGGACTCCACCACTGCCAAAACCAACCTCCACAAAGGAATGAAGGCCGTTGCGGAATGGATGAAGAGCAGCCACCGGAAACTGAACTCATCTTCGGCTTCACCCCATCAGTCTGCACGACTCCTGGTGGCCGGCCGCGCTGGGAGCTGCACCGACACCCACTGACCATGCACGCAACCTGAATTTCATCCTGGACTCATCACTATCTATGACCCAGCAAGTCAACGCCGTCTCCTCTTCCTGCTTCAAAACCCTCCGCATGCTTCGCAAGGTCTACAGATGGATCCCCACCGGAACCAGAAGGACAGTCACCCAGACCCTCGTCAGCAGCAGGTTGGACTACGGCAACACCCTCTATGCGGGAACCAAGCCAAACTCCAGAAAAGACTCCAACGGATACAGAACACCTCCACATGCCTCATCCTCGACATACCCCACCACAACCACACCTGAGGGGCCTGCACTGGTTCCCCGTCAACAAGAGGATTACCTTCAAGCTCCTCACCCATGTTTACAAAGCACTCCACAACGCCGGACCAGCATACCTCAACAAATGACTCACCGTCTACACCCCGAACCATCAGCTTGGCTCCGCTGACCTCACCCTCACCACCGTTCCACGCATTTACCAAACGACCACCAACAGCAGATCATTCTCCCACCTCGCCGCCAAGACATGGAACACCCTCCCCAGCCACCTGCGACAGACCCAAGACCTGCTGACCTTCAGAAGACTTCTCAAGACCTGGATGTTCGAGCAGTAGCAGCACTGCCCCCAAGCGCCTAGAGGCCCTTACTGGTGTGCAGTGCACTCTACAAATACTTGATTGATTGATTGATTGGATGAGAGAAATTGGGCTGCAGCACAGGAACAAATGGGGCGGGTGCTGATTTGGTCAGATGTGGGGGATGAAGAGAAAAAGATGGTAGCTGATCAGGCCGCAGTGGGCACAGAATTCGATCTATAGTGTAGAGGACGTGTGAAGTGTGTTGAAATAGTTTGAGCCATTTGTACAGCAGCATGCTCTCAAGCATATGTCGGCTACATTAATAGGGTTGTGGGAAGTGTTTCAGAGGTATGGCACTACAAATATTATATGACATTCGTGACCGTGTATACGCTACTGATATGGACCATAATGATGTTTTTAGTAATGTTGCGAAGATGATTGTTTATTGGAGTAGGCTGCAACAGGCAAAACTGACGTTTGTGTCCCAATTCCTGATGGGGGAGGTTCACCCTAATTTCCATCCTGAGATCCCAGAACGGTATAATGCGCAGGATGTCATTGTGCAACAATGGGTGGAGGCCCGTTTCCAGGAACAATAGGTTTACACTCCATGGAAAAGGAGTGAGCTGTTAGCCCTCAAGAGTCAACTGCCGGACACTAGGAAAAATCCAACTGAATATTACAAAAAATTAATGGAGGCAGCCTCATGAAAGGTGATGACGCTGGCCGATATAGAGATGTTTTCCAGGTTGCTAGTACCAGTGGCTATATGGAGGCAGGTGCATACGCAGGACCATGTGGTGGAGTTGGGGGGTACTTGGAATGAGATTAGGGAATGGGATCAGGAGCAGAAACCTGGTGAGAAGCCTAAGGCTGAAATACTGGCTTTTCCGGGTGGTATCATCACTTACATGCATTTTCTCCTTCTGCCCAGACGAGTAGATTGGGACAAGTTAACGGCATGTCATCAGAAGAAGGATGAAAGTGTGTCAGATTTTTTCACTTGATTTGAAGGGGTGTTTCTGGATTTCAGTGGACAAGATTTTTCGGTGGAATGCGGTGTCTGGTTGTTTGTTAACAGATTTGTTACAAACCTGCTTCCTGAGATCGGGACTCAGTTGCAGGCTTCTGAGAGCACCTGGACTACCTTCTCCCCTTCAGTGATATTGAGTACGGCTCAGTACTATGAGCATAGGGAAAACGAGGAGAAGGAGGAGAATAATAATAAAGAGTTGAAGACTAAGGTACTAATGCAATAGGCAGCAAGGGGTGCGGTAGAGGACGCGGCACTGGTCCGGCTCAACGGTCGCGTGGCACAGGCAGAGGCGGCAGTCCGGTGGGGCCAAACCAGTGTGTGTATGTAGGAAGGAGGGGCACTGGTGGAGTGAGTGTCCGGACTTGTTGCAGAAGGTCACAGCCCAGAGAGGTCGGGTGCAGGTGGAGGCGGTCCTGGTGAGGGTGGCCACGATTAGTCTCAGGGTGGGGCATCCTTGGGGTCACTCTGATCAGAATTATTTTGATGACCCCCGGGGAGGCAGTAGTATCACAACAATTATGATCTGGATGAGGCATCAGGGATATCCTTTAACTAGGATGGCCACGGACAGGGTGAGGGACCAGTTCAAATACCTGTAGATCAGCATGGTCCTTATGTCACGGCGGATTTGCATGGTTCACCTAAGAAGTTTCTGGTGGATAAAGGTGCAAAGCATAGCTCTGTTTTTCGTTCACTGGTCCATGGGGCAATGCTGTCTGGCCATAACAATGTCTTGGTAGGTTTTTCAGGCATACCGGTTGTGAGCCCCATCTCCGAACCCCTTGCTTTGACTATTGGCCCCTTCACTGTAGACTCACCATTCAACAAATTGGGGAGAACATTTATTAGGATTAGACTTGTTGAAAAGGTTGAATGCCACAATTTCCTGTTCTCCAGATGGTGTTTATATGACAATAGGAACATATGTAGCTAGCACCAAACAGTGTTTTTCAAAAGATGCACCGCTTCCTCCTGAATTTAAAGATGTGCTGCCCACGCTGTGGGAAACAGGAGATACGGATGTAGGGTTGTTGCAAATTCCACCAGTCTCTATTACGATTAAAGAGAATGCTGTGTCACCTCGTGTTCCCCAGCACAGAATACCACAGGCGGGCAACAGGCTTTGTTGCAGATTATAGAGGATTTGATCAAATCAGGGGTGGTCGAGGACACAGTTGCGAATGTCTGTAATAGCCCTAATCTCCCTATCCTTAAAAAGACACCATTGGATTCCCCTAATGCTCAAAATGATGTCTATCGCTTTGTGATTGATTTACGGGAGGTTAACAAAATAGTGGACCCTCAGTTTCCGGTGGTGCCTTACATTCTGCCCTTTTAACAATGATTCCTTCTACAGCCCAATTCTTTTCTGTGATTGACCCGAAAAATGCTTTTTTAGCATCCCCATCCACCCAGATAGCCGGCACCGTTTTGGTTTTACATTGACTGGCGTTGGGATCGCCTAAACAACACTTTGCCAGTTCCTAAAAATATCTTGTTGCTGACCTCGTTCTGGCGCCTTGACTCCTGGGAACTTTGCAGGACCACCGCAGCAACTCGGCGGACCCGCGTCGCGGGTCCTGCAGCGCGGTTTTACCGCAGGAGCTGCTGCAGTTGGAGTGGGGCTCTCTGTTGCTCCTGGCTGACGGCGGATACCGGCAGGGCTGCGAGTTGAAGCCAGGGACTCCACGGACCAGGAGTCCCTGCGTGCCTGATTTGCTCCACCTGGGCTCCTCTCCCTGCCGGCCCCGCCTACCCGCCAATTACATTCTGCAAAGGTTACTTTAGAAGGTCGTGCACACGCTGCGCGTGAGCGCGCGTGAGCGCCCGGGGCTAAGCCCGGGCAAAGGGCGGGCCCTCTAAGGCCCTCATAGGCCGGACAAGGCTGGGCTGGGCCTACTCTCTTCAGTCTATTGTCTGCACACTGGACTATTATTTGCCTTTTTTACTTTCGTCTTCTAAGCCTTGTACCCATAGCTTCTTGTTATGCCTTCCCCGGCTGCGGAGGGCACCCCTATGAAGCTGGGGGAGTCAAAAATGGGACTTTAGATAATTATTTCCCTCGGGCTGTGGGAGATGGGGATAAGGAAACCACTTTGACCAAGCTCAGGGCGGAGCGCAGACGTTCTATTGAAAACCTGAAAAATAGGCCCCTTGGAGATAACTTTATATCACTTAGTGGGAGCCATCCTTATTGGACGACGTCCCCCTTCTGCTGAGGGATTGTACCAATAACCCCATTGAACCGACCACTAACGTTACCTCCCCTATTAGCCCAAGTTGTGTGACTGTTGATCTAATTACACAGCCCCCACCTGCCATTAAAGTCAGGAAAGCCAAACCTAAGCCAACTCATGTGCAAGGGGTACACGGCCCCCCACCTAATAAACGCAGGAGGAAGTCGAGGGGTGGCCAAGGAAAAACTAAAACAAAAATTCCTCACTCTGATTTTGGGAGAACTCTAAACCCCCCCCCCCCAACTACTGAGAGGTTATTGGAAGATGTACATATAACACCGCCCGAAAAGGCTACTATTACAACCGATTTGGCTGATGCCACGGTAAATAACGTTACCAATGTTCCTCTTTCTGTTGTCCCGCTAGGAAATTTGGAATTTTTGCTTAGGTCACTATTATTTCCGATTAGTGAGAGCATTAAAAAGGTTGAGATTAGACTCACTATCCCGGAGGCTACATTAAGCAGTATGAAATCTTCGGTTAGCCACCAGGGTAGATCTTTCGAGACTAATCCCCCTCCCATTGTCCCTCCCAACTGCCTTAATAAGCCAGTTAGTTTGGCATCCCCCTTGGCGACCACTCCGGCTCCCCTCCCACAACCCCTTATGGCTAATTTAGCCCCAGTTCATCCACGAAAATCTAATGTTCCACCCTCGCCAGTAGGCCTAGCTCCCCCTATGCCAATCACTGGCAGTATTGCTCCCCCACCCCCAGTGAAGCCTGCTACTAGACCCCGTAGACCCAATCTTCCTCCAGAGGCAAATGATTTTACGATAATTATGGCCGGTGTTCCCCCACTTGAAGTGGGCGAAGGCGAGAACTTTTGCTTATTGAAAAGTAAGGTCATCAAGTGGTTGAATTGGAACCGACCCCTTCCGGCCTACCTTAACAATGAAATCATTATGGTGAGAAGGGTACCTTGGGTGGGTAAAACAAACAAATCTATAATAGGGGATTGCATCCTGGTGAGTTTTCGAGACGCTGGGACTGTTACCCATATATGTCAGGGGAAGAACAGATCCCTCGAATCTACAATCCAGACTCTACAAGCGTCATTTTTCTTCCCTCCAACCCCTATGTATCTTGATCAAGCCCACGACAACTGGACGAGGGTCGACCGGAGGGGTAGAAACCATGACTTTAAGGCTCGGCCAGTTTTTCATCGTCCGGTGACACCCTTCCATAACTTTAATCGATTTAGCTGCCTGAACGGACTCGAGGGGGTTGATTGACATATGGATAGATATACCAACACAAGGGGAAATGAATGCCCAGGTGCTGTAAATATAGGGGATTCAATATTGGAATCCGGGCAGCAAAACCCGCTGGCACTGCAAATCTCACCTAGTAGGGCTAGGGGGACTGAGGCAAATGAGATTATGGTTATAGATACTGAACCTATATTGGGAGGAAATGGGTTGGAACCTGGCCAGGTGGAGACTGTGGAACGATTTGGGCTTAATGGGGGAACAAAGCATGTTCATGACGTAATGAGAGCCATTTCCTGGAATATAGCAGGTTTGGCAGCCAAATTTAATAACAAAGAGTGGCGCAACTATATTAGCAACTTTCACATAATTAACCTCCAGGAGACATGGGCCCTTGAAAACAGCAACTTTCACATCCAGGGGTACAAATGTTTTTTCGTCCCGGCACAAAAAACGAGATCGGGGAGAGCCATGGGAGGACTATCTATATATGTGGATTTAAACCTTCCGGGCAGTTGGTCCATTACGGACCGGAATTCACACGCTATACAAGCAGTACGGTTTAATGGGAAGGGGCTAAGACTAACTGTTTTCAATATTTATAACAACAGGGTAGGGGGAGACCACACTTCATTTGTAGGAGAACTACATGACAGATTGGGTCAGGAAATCAGGACTAGGAAAGCGGGACAGGTACCTGCTCTACTGGTCATGGGAGACTTCAACTGTCACCTATGTTCGGCATTGGTGCCAATAGATGCAGAGTGGTCTCATTGCCCCGCAGAGAAAGGGCCGCATTTCTCGCACACGCCGGAGGGTCTAGCTTTTAGTAAACTCCTTCTCAACCACGATCTAGAGCACACTATTAATATGATGGGTGTGCAGAGGGATGGTAGTTTACCTCCAACATTTAAGGGTAGAGGCTGCTCCTCTTTTATTGACTACATTTTAGTTTCTAGACTTCTAATAAGTAGAGTCATCAGCGTAGGGATAGAATGGAGCACTTTTAGTGACCACAATCCCCTTGTATAGGAGTTGCTGTATCTGGCGGGTTCAAGAAGCAGATACCATGGCACAATCACAGAGAAGGTAACAGACCAGGGAAGGAGATTAAGGTGGTCCAAAATAGACGGGGAAACCTTCTATAAATCCTTGATGGACTCTGGAAAACCCGCCATGGATGACTGTTTAGATATGGGTGTACAAGGTCCAAGGTTGCTCAAAGCATTTGGCCAGATTGCTGACCTTATAGACGGTCTATTAAAAACCAGCGCGCCCATAAGGAACCAATGTAATCCACGCTGGTTTGATAGAGATTGCTCAAAGGCTTTGAGGGAGCTCAAAATCAGTCTCAAAAACAAACCAAGGGACATCCTACAAATTGCTATGTGTAGGAACAAATATAAGAGGGAGACTAAGAGGAGGAAATTAGCTCTACAGGGAGAAGCGTGGGCAGACCTAAGAGAAGCGGGGGAAAACAGGGACATGTCCGGGTTTTGGAGAATTATCAATCAACCAACTTTCCAGGAAAATAATGCCCCAGAGATAGGATCAAACATCCTACCAGAACAGTGGGTCTCTCATTATAAGGGGCTGTACAATCACGAGCCAGGCCCAACTGAAGAGTATGTAGGGACTTCACACCAGGGCACCACAGTAGTGTTTTCCATTAAAGAGATTACTGCTGGAATAGAGGGCTTGACAAAAAACAAGGCCCCTGGCCCGGACGGGATCCCCCCTGATTTGTTTCTGAGCTGTGTAGAACTGTGGGCCCCCATAATGACTAGGGTTTTAAATACTGCCATTACTTGTGGTTTACCGCCGTCCTGGTCAAAGGCAATAATCGTCCCTATTTTTAAGAAGGGCAACAGGGACGATCCCCAGTGTTATCGCCCGATTTCTTTAATTGATGTGTCTGCCAAACTCCTGGGAAGGGCGATCCTCAACAGATTGTCCGAGTGGACCGAGGAAAATAACATCTTTTCGGACACTCAGTATGGATTCAGGACGGGGAGGTCCACTAGTGACCAATGCCTGAACCTCTATATGCTGACTGCCAAATATACTTTGGCCAGCAACGAAGCCATCTATATGGGGTTCATGGACTTGGCAGCGGCATTCGATCATGTAAATAGGGAGAAACTCTGGGTCATGATGTCTCTTATGGGGATTGAGGTTGACCTAATTAATATTTTAAGGGAACTCCATAGTGATACCTCTGCAAAAGTCAGATTTAATAGGGAGGGTGGGCTGACCGATTCATTTCCCTGTAAGAGTGGGGTACGGCAAGGCTGTATTCTTGCCCCATTTTTATTCTCACTCTATATAAATAACCTGGAGCAGTTCTTGTTAAATTTAAAAACAGATTGTCCAAGGGTGGGGTTGCGTCATATCCCCGTACTGCTCTATGCAGATGACGCGGTCCTGCTCGCACGTATGCCTAGGAGCTTACAGATTTTGATTGACGGATACGTTAAGTTTATGGGCTCTTTAGATCTTTTTGTCAATCTGGGCAAATCATATGTGTTGCTGGCTGGTAATAAACCATGCACCAAATTTACGTACACGATAGGAAATCATAAAATAGAAGAGGTCAAAACATTCTCCTATCTAGGTTTAATCTTTGACGGGTCTTTACAATTTAACTCCCTGGTTGAGGAGCGTTGTTGTAAAATGATTGCTACTAATGGTGCTATTGCAAGTTATGGTAGGAGGGTAGGAAGATGGAGCCCTGAACAGGTGATGAATCTGTATAGCTCCATATGCTGCTCGAAAGTGATCTATGGGGCAGAGGTATGGGGCTTCGTCAATACTGTGAAAATACAGCGGGAAGAAAATAAATATTTAAGAACCATCCTGAGAGTACCCCCAAGCACCGCTGGCTTCATAGCACACAGGGAACTGGGGAGGCCTTACCTAGAAGATCTGGTAAAACTTAGACCAATAGTGGCCTGGTTAAAAATTTGGGTCAACCCCGAGGCGTCTCTGAGCAGGGAAATTCTAAATGATTGCTTAGAAAGAGACAAATGTATGGGAATCCCATGGCTCAACTATGTAAAGAGTACCTTAGAGGCTATCGGCTACAGGAACCTCTTCACTGACCCGGTAGAAATTGTACCACAGCACAAAGCGTTAGTAAAAAAAGCTTTTTTAGATCAAAAAGCACAACAGAGAGCTGAGGCTGAAGGGCTCAAAAAGACTGTGAGGGCTCATAACCTGGTTAAGAGCATAGAGGGAATGGAGCCATACTTGTACCTCATGCATAATGCTCAGGACAGATTTTTGATGTGCCGTTTTAGATTAAATCTACTTCCGTATTTATTGGCATCACCAGCAGGGTTTTTAACCACAACCGAGCAGAAGGGAACCTGCGGCTGCGACAATAGGTCTCCGCAGGATTCCCTTCACTTTGTACTCCTGTGTCCTTTTTACTCAATGCCCAGGCGTAGATTTTTAGTGAAAATTTTAAAACAAGCCAAACTGAAACATGCTAGAGAGGCCTTAACCTATTTACAGAAAGCATCTGATCCTTTAACATTGTGTTGTATAATGAATTTTATTAAAGTGGCGATCCGATTAAGGGTAACCAGAGGAGAGGAATGATTTTTAAAAACTGTTATTAATCTTCTTTTAAAGTGTCAAATCCCTTTTCCTCTTTTGTCACATGTAAATAATTATCATAATTAGGATTCTGATAATAGTTTAATGAAATTTTTTGTTTTTTTGTTTTTTATCATGTATATATGTATGTGCTTTTATGGTGATTTTTAATCATCGAATAAAGAATCCTTGAATTGAATTGACTGGCAGGAGCTTCCAAATCTGTCGAGCTCCACAGAGGTATACTGAAAGTCCAAGAATATATAGTCAAGCCCTAAAAGGTCAGTTGGATTCCCTCTCTCTTCTCTCAGGTAATGTATTATTGCAATATGTGGATGACCTGTTGGTGGCCTCTGATACCGAAGAGGGTTGCAAAGACGCTACAGTCAAATTGTTGTTACATTTGGCACAGCATGGACATAAAGTTTCCCTTTCCAAGTTCCAATATTGTAGACAGGAGGTCACCTATTTAGGTCTCCTGCTGTCGAAGGAGGGAAGGAGGCTAACACCAGAACGAATTGATGGCATTGTTAAGATGCCCATCCCTGTGACTCAAAGGGATGTGCGTGCTTTTATAGGCATCACCTTGTATTGTCGTCATTGGCTACCTGGATATTTTCTATTAACAAAACGGCTGTTGCAGCTAATCACTAAAGACGTGCATGAACCTTTTCCCCGGACGCATGAATGTCAGCAAGCTTTTGAGCAACTAAAAGTCGCGCTTTGCTCTGCAGCTTTGCTTAGCACGCCTGACTACCAGAAACCTTTTGTGTTGTAAGTACACTAGATGGCTGGATGTGTGCCTTCTGTGTTAACACAGGCCTTTGGAGGTAAGCAGAGTCTGTGTGCTTATTTCTCTGCTATTCTTGATGCTGTCGCCAGAGCCCTCTTGAGCTGTTTAAAAGCAGCTGTTGCGGTGAGCGTCTTTATTCGACAATGGGCAGGGTTCATCCTTAATCATGATCTCACAGTAATGGTACCCCGGTATACACCCGTTACAACGGATCTTTTACTCCGCAGACCCATTACAACGCGACCATTACTCCGCATACCATTACAACGCATTGCGCTGGGGGGCGCTCTAGGATAGGGGATAAGTATAATTTACTATCCAACACCTTCCCTAGGGTCCACGGGGACTGGAGTTAGAATAGTAAATTATACTTACCACTATCCAGCGCCCCATGGCGCTATGCGTTGTAACGGTATGCGGAGTAAAAGTCGCGTTGTAATGGTCTGCGGAGTAAAAGTATGCGTTATAACGTCATACATCCTGGTACCCCATGCTGTGGACACACTTCTGAATAAGAAAAAGACACAGCACCTTACCAGTCCTCGTCTGGCCGGCTATGAATTGACTCTGTTTGCGCCACACATCACAATTAAAAGATGTACCACTCTGAACCCAGACACGTTACAACCCCTACCTTCAGAAAATGAAGAAGCAGATGTTCATGATTGTTTATTCCGGAAAGAGGAGGAGAAGGGACGGTTAGACCTGACTGACGTCCCTCATCTGACCCTCAAGGGGAACTATATGTGATGGCTCTTGTTTCAAATTGTCAGATGGCACCACCATTGCAGCGTATGCTATTAATATGCTGCACACTGTAGTTGAGACAATACATGTTCCAGGCTGCAGAACTGGTTGCTCTTTTGTGAGTATGCAAGCATGTGAGTTAAGTGAGGGATTGGCTGTCACTATTTATTCTGACAGCCAGTATGCGTTCAGAGTAGCCCATCATTTTTGGTGGCTCTGGGTGGAGAGAGGATTCCTGACTTCCCACGGCACCAAGATACAACACGGCCCTATGATAAATAGGTTGTTGTCAGCCCTGCCACTTCCTAAAAGATTGGCAATTGTGAAGTGTGGTGCCCATAAAGCGATTACTGACAATGTGGGGAGGGGAAATGTGTTTGCCGACCAGACAGCTAAAGAGACAGCCAGGTCTAAGATAAAGAGAATGTTTGTGGCAGGGCAAGCTAGATGGGTGCCTGACAATGGGATGTTTGAGGACACCCTAGAGAATGTGAAAGAAATTCAGAGTGAGGCATCAGTTGAGGAGCTGGCGACGTGGCAGGAGAGTATGGGACCCTTGAATGAGGAGGGGTGCTGCACTGATAAAAAGGAAAAGCAGAGATGGATGTTACCATGCCACCCCAGTTTAGACCTGGCCATATACAAATCAGTCTGGACCGTGTGCCTTTATGGGAACAGTCCAGTCCCTTACTGCCAACCCAGGTTCTCCCTGGACCAAAAACAAGAATCCTAGGATCAGCCAGGATAACTTGAATCCAATGGTGATGGATTTAGGCCCAGATCTCTGTACTGGGGTGAATTTATGTCATTGTTCTGCATTCTGTCCATCAATTGTTCTTTTTGCATTTTAACTTTTAATTTATTCCAAAAAAACAATTATGACACATTTGGGAGAAAAATTATAAAACGTGCACAAATTGTGCTAATTACACGTTGAAGAAATATGAGGAAAACATCTTGAGAAGACTTGGTTACTGCATTGAAAAAGCATGCATATAAATGTAGGAGAGATGGAAACATAGATATTAGGTGATATAGGTTTGAAGTTTAACTCATTTCAGTTGCTAATTTAATGGGTATCACAGAGGTGAATGTGATGTATTTGGATGTTACAGGATTTCTAACCAGTCTTACATAGTAATATTAAGGTGCACAGAGAATTTAATGAAATCTAACATCATTTAGAGATATTTACATGGGATATTGAAAGGTGTCATTCTTCAACTCCATGTTTTACACACATAAAATTGTGCACCAAGTGCAAAAAGAGAAAATTGTGCTGCATGTTTATACTAAAACCAAATGCTCTGACATTTTAGGGAACAATCTTCATACAAGTACTAATATTATTCATAGAAACAATATTAATAATTTATGTTTTGAAATAATTGTCTATGTTGGTACTTTGGAAATGCAATAATATGTCATCGTTAAATGTCCCATTTACAATGAATCTAAAATGCTTTATTTGTGCAAATAAGTTAGAAGAGATATATAAGATCCCAAACGTTATAAATGAAATGTATATTTCTATTATTTCATATTCTGTATTCTATGAGATCAATTTAATGTAGGCCTGCATTTTGCTAACTTCACTTGATTCTGTTCTCATGGAAAGGCTTCGTAAACTTGCAATATGAAGAAAACCTAAGTCTCACTGACAGAATTTCATTCGCATACGAGGACTGGTTGGAACAATTTTACTACTTTGGGTACATCTGCAAGCGAAAACTATCCACCTGAACTCATTTGTGTGCTTTTGAAAAGGGCCTATTGTTTGAAAGAAATATACACTGGATGGTTTCATAACTTACATGATAATCACCACCTTTTTGCTATAATGTGTCTTATTTATGCTGCATGACAATCAACCTATATGAACTGACCAACGGAATGAGTGTTCTGACCAGATGAGGTGACTCAGGAGATGTCACCCCAGAACTTGAGGAACATATTATACATTGATGTGACAGAACAAGAGATCTTCATTATCTTCTCATCTCATTGTCTCTCTCTCTCTCTCTCAGACATTCTATTGCACATTGCTTCACCTTACTTGGAACTTTCTTGCAGACCTTACTGGCTGATACATTCGCTGTGTGTGCTATCCCCTGACTTCTTTCCCTATCATGGGAGAGCACTTTTGAGCTGGTATGACTTATGTCCCTTCCTGAATTTTCCTGCACTTTGGTAACTAGTGACCAACCCAAAATCGATTTGCCAAGTTGGATTTTTAGAACTTAAATACCTGATGTTGATGTTGATGATCCTTTTATTGATTATGATAAAACCTAACTGTCCTCAAATCCTGTTTGTGTCTTTCCATGATTTGTCTCACATAATTGATTGTGCATTCCAATTGAGCTATTGATAATGGGAGGTAAATCAAATAGAGAGATATCTGGACAGCAGATACTAATGTTGTTATTCCGCAAAGCTCTGACTGAATTATTGGTTTGAATGATCCTAGTTACACTGAATTTCTTCTGGAGGTTTGGTTTAGCTGTGATAATACTTTACTTGTATAGCTTAGTTCTAAGAGTTATGTATATGAATCTAATTACAAGTTTGTAGGTCAGTTACCAAATTCCTGGTCCTCAGTGGATAATTGGAGTTGGATCCTCTGTGTCCGACTCTCTTGGCACAACTCAATATCCATAGGAGGACAAAGTGAATGAGAACTAAGGCGAGTGATAAAAACCCCCGCTATTTATCAAAAAGGGCCCAGTGACGCTAAAGCAATACCTATTGCTGGATCCCAATGTGTGTAGGCCTCAATGGCCTTAATGGCACCCGCAAGGCTTGAGAAAGGGGGCGAGTAGGACAACTTGTGGCTGCTGAGTTGCGCTCCCTTGGTGGCATTGTGGAGTAGAGGACGAGAGGGCAAGCTAAAGACGCGTGCCATAGTGGTGTCAGTGCGCGAGCTGAAGCCAAACATGATGCGAGGGTTGAAGAGACAAATTGAAATGCCTAGGAGTTGGTGTACTGACCGGCTGTCTTATGAGAGTAAAGTAACTGACACAAAAAAAGAAATAATAAAGATACAGACAATAAGCAGTAAATATTTACCTGGAACAGGAGGAATAATCTTCATGCTGGAACCCGATATCCAATCTGTAAGGAAAGAGAAGTACTAATTGCACAACAACCAGCATGACAATTAAGGAAAGACAGCACATCCATCTGCTTGGAAATAAAAGAAGGACTCATTTCAGCAGCAAAATGTACCTAATCCATCTTGGGAGTTTGTAAATACTGTCTTCACTATATTGAAAGTTATTTAGATAAGGAGATATGTTATACCTTAATACGCATTTATATGTAACTCTTTCCTGCAATGGAGTAGTTGCACTGTTGTCTTATGAATAACACTGACATGGTTCCATTCTAAGGTTGGAAGTGAATAATTTAAAAAGGAAAGCTTTGTTAAGGTGCTTTACTCAAAAGTTTTGGTTTTGAGAAAGGTTTTCCTAGAAAGAAGGGTGATATAATTAACAATGGCTTTAGTAGCAGAAATGTTGCTGCTGGGCAAGTGCAGTAAAAAAAGGTGGCGTTCTGCACTTCTGGGATAATGCAGTGTTTGTCGAAGATGTGGCAATTTGCACGACTAACAGTGTAGTGTTCAGAGTTTCGATAGTCTTGAAAGTTCACCGTTTCTCTCTTCCCTTCTCACACTGGGAGCACCCTAGTCTGTTCTGTCCCCATTTAACACCGCACAATGTTTGCTCTCTTTCCATTGATCATAGTTCTAGTGTACATAAAGCCATAGTTTGCCATCTTGGCATCAGTGGCTTAACATTAGCCCCCACAGCCACGACAGTGCAGAGGGGCCCGATCTCCAGTGGGGCCCCTCTGGCACTGTGCACCCATCCAGGATCCCTGGTCTGAGAACTCCTAACTCAGTGCAGCAGGGGTGGTGGGGGTGAGGTGCAAATCAATGTCCTTTGCAAGGGGGGACCCCTCAAGTTTTGTTAAGCGATTGTTTGGCAGATGGATGATGCCTCTTGTGTGTGATCAGCTATAAGGTTCATAGTCTCTAGTAACAAATGATAGGGACACAACTTTGCTACCCATGTTTGCCTAATCATCTCACTTCATAGTCACTCAGGGTGAAGCAAGAAAACCAAATAATTAGCTTAGAACATCTAGTACATTTAAAGGAATACCCAGTCAAAAAGCAGAAGGAGCTAAAAAGTATGCATACATTCCTGACCCGAGTAGTTACAATCTTTGTTTTACTATATTCATTGTCTTTGCCCAACACTCAAAATTCCCCAAGTTCCACCTGGAGTTTCTCTGAAATGTGTAAACTCAAGTGTCATGGAGGTGCTTCTGCACCATAGTAAACTTGATCAACGATAGCCTTCTTCATTTGTCTATAATTTCTGATCCTGGTCTTGCTTCCACCCCAGCTTTCTAAACTTTTTCAATTGATCGCCACTTTGCAAATGCTAAGCTTAGAATTAAGAAAACTCAAAATGCTCACAATACAATTGTTAGACCTGTCAGCCTTGGGGTGATTTTCCCTTTGACTTTTCGCCCTAGCCTCATTTTTTCCACCTATTTTTTGTTGGTTCTTAGGTCTTCGGGCACCTTTTTACAGCTAACCTGTGTTAGGGTGCAGGTGCTCTCTACTTTCAACATGGCTGCCACTGGCCCCTGCTACTGCAGCATGTTTTTTTTAGTGTAGCACCCTAGTTGCCAGGAGCAGGCTGGGTCCCCATACAATGTTGCAACACCAGCCACCCAGCCCCTGTCCATAGTTAGAATGAGGGAAGCTCCTGGAACCTTCCAGAATAGGGGAGGTACCAACTGCCACTGCCAACTGCCAACTGACACTATATAAGGAAAAGGAGGGAAACTTTCCAGTCAGTTGGGGCATCACTGACCTGGGGAACCCACGCAGGAGTTTTAGGCGGGTGGGCCTAGTGAGGAACCTATGCTACTGGGAGTGACAGGATTTAGGTGCTGCCTCTTAAGCTCAGTGAGGTGTCCAAAGCTATCCCCCTGATCTGGCCCAGTGGTAGGGAACCCCAGGGCCCCTCTGCAGTGACTGAGGAGGAATTCCTCAGGCCCTCAACGCATTCCCCCCCCCTTCTGCAACTTCAAGCAACAAGCAACCAAGGGCGCAGAATCATCCAAGCGCCAAGAGACTTACTTCATGAGACAAGGTACTGGACTAACCTGCCCTGCGCATCCCCTGCCTTCAGCTGGGCCTATCTGTCTTCCCCTGACTGAACTGTGTGATAAGCGCTATAATTTGCCCCATCCTGCCACAGTTCTGACTGACTGTTGTGGAGCGCTGTAATTTGCCCTCCTGCCCAGCGCTGTGTTTGAGGCTGCCTGCCCTGTCAGGGATCATCGAAATTGCCTCCCTGCCCTGCCGGCCCCTAGCGCTGAGAAGCACTCCCAAGCGCTACCCGCCGTCACCGCGCTGTGCACTGAAGCGCCTATTGCCTGGCCAACTCACCGTAGGAATCTCCTCAGAGGGAGCGTGTACTCCCCCTCGGCGGCCCCCGTATGCCAGGAAAGGGCCGCCGGGATTCTCAATAGGCCGCGCTGGGCCTGGAAGTACCCTCCGGCTGGAGCGCCGCTCTGGCCTGATCCCCTCGGCGGCCCCCGTATACCAGAAGAGGGCCGCCGCACCGAAACTGACAGGCCGCGCTAGGCCTGAAGCCGCCTTGGTCCCTCATCACGTGACGGGAGACGCGACCGCGTCATCGGCCGCGCCCCTGCCTAAGCCGGGCCGCGATTGGCTGCTGCCCCGCGCCCCTGCCTACCTTCGAGGGAATCCCAAGATCGACGCGGAGGGGGCCGTGGAGCCTGAGAGCCCACTCCGGTTGTCCCCAAATGCTAATTCAGCCTCGCCCCAGTGCCGGGGCTCCTGAACTGCCCCCGCATCGTGCAGGGACAGGTGAGGCCCCGGACGTGCTGGAACTCCTACTCCGGTCCCCTGAGTCTGCGCAAGGGCCCCGGAGGGCCGAAGAAGTGAGGTAACCCCCTGGGAGGAGGGCGGTAGGCAAAGAGAGGCCCGAGGTCGCCCCTCCCCCGGGTTTAACTGTGACTGGGTCTTGTTGGCCCCCCTGTTCTGAATGTGCCTCATTTTATCGTTTTGCCTACAAATTTACCAGCCTGCATTATTCAACGTGCTGCATAATTACAAGCCTGAATTACTCTTCATGAATCGTATTTACAAGCCTGAAGTGTTTAGCGTGCACCGTATTTACAAGCCTGATTTGCCCCTAGTGCACCATATGTACAAGCCGGAAATGCGAGGGAGATTCACTTCACTGTACTGAATTTTCTTGCAGAGGTGGGCTTCCTTGGTATTCTGACGATCTGATCTGGGTCGCAGCCGACCCGCATTCACAAGAAGAAAGGCTTGTCACAAATGACTAAAGGCTGTGTTCTTTGAAGTTCTTTGTTAACCTGAAAAGTACTTGCTGCTGTGTTTTATTCCTTTCTAGGAGAAGCGACCATGAGAGGTTTGATGTGTTATTTAAATGCATTATAATTGTCGCTTCTTGTAGGATCCTCCAGGTTTATACCATTACCCCTTTGCCTGTCAAAGAGTTGGATGTGACAGGCGGGGTCAGTTAACGTTTCATTGCATAGATGAACTAGCTGTAATTTTAATGCAAAGCCTTACTGAAATGCTTACTCTTCAAAAGGAATGTAATCTGCACATGATACATGAAATGTCTTAATGAAATGCTTATTTGAAATGCTAATGAATTACCAATGCCTTGCTCTGATTGAAAGCCTATATAAAAGATCTTGATTTTTCAAATACAACACCTAGTGTGGTCTCCATTATTGCGCCACTGTGTGTTTTACTGGACGTGTGTGTTAAGTGGCTGCTTTACACATAAGCCCCTGGCCGCCTTCCTGCTCGAGCCATGCTACCCCCCGGAGAACTGGCGGTCCCAGTTCTTACAACAATCAATAGCCAAATGGATAAAAAAGAGAACTTCAAGAGTTCTTAGGAGGATATTGTGTTTGCCATATTTACGCCTGGCAACAGCCTGTGGGTGAGGTCAACTACTGGCCACCCCCTAACCAAAGGGGTAACAATTCTTTGGGGTGACCAATCCAACAGTGCCTTTCTCTGCCTAAATATAAGATGGTGAAACCCTTCTCCCCTTGTGCAGAGCTTGTCTGCCCATCTCAGAAATGTGGCCAGGGAAATGAGCAACTCCTCCTCTGTGTTCACTCTAAACCAGTTCTGGGGAAGGTCTTCTCCCACTGGGATTATGCCTGCCTGACTCAGGGAACAAAGAAACGCTCTTCCCAGGTATCAGCTAACATTTGCCTGTGACAATGTAGGTCTCTTTGAAGTTAATCAAGTTCCTGGGCACAGCCCAGATGGTAATCCTGCCTGAGGAACAGAACACTTGATCACGTCCAAGGCATTTGTCTCAGCTCTTGGAGTAATTTCACACCTCAATTGCGGGGCTATTCAGCTCATGGATGATAGTTGGAACTCATCCAAAAAGGCCTCCAGAGGCTTTAGCCAGGGAAAAGGTAACTTTATAAAAGTACTCTTTCCAAACTCCTTATCAGAAATTCCACTACATCAATGACTTGGGCTTGTAATAAATATTTCAAAAAGTGTAAGAATGCATTTTGTATCTGTTTCCTAACTGGAAACACATTATTAAATGTAATATCGCATCCCAAAGCTTTCCTAAGGAACTGCCAACCCTACTACAGTGAAACTAGTACTTGGGTATTTTCACTTTAAGGACATGTTAAACATTAAACCTTTACAGGTCCTACTTTTAAATACCATACACCCAGCCTCCTTAGGGATGACATTCATATTTAAAAGAAGGTTTTACGCCTGAGGAGAAGTGTGGCTCACTGGTTAGAGGAGGCAGACCCTGAAGCAGAAGTCAGACACGGGACCAGGGTTCAATTCCCGGGGCGGCAGGGTCTTGAGCCCAAATATCCACTGACTCGACAATTCGCGCTTCGGTGCCTACTCGAATCACGGGTTCACACTCTGCAACTCTGGGCAATAGCTTGCTTAATCTCCACTACGGCCCCCCCCGTGGCGGGATGCCTGGCTTTCACCTTGGGGATGCCCAATACGGGTTATCTCCCAGGGAAAAGCCAAGACGGGTTCCCAAAGCAAGCGCCTTGAGACCTTGCGGTGATAAGGTGCTATATAAGAACCTTTGACATATAAGAACCTTTGACATGACATAATGGGGCTATTTTGCAGGTCACATTTTCAGCTTTAAAACTGCAAAGCCAGGAAACACATGGTGGGCCTACAGCAGTGTTTACACTATGACTGCAGTGGTTGGCACAATGGGTGTAGCAGTCCACTTGTTGCAGCTAACTTACAGACTCTTGGTACAGTTTTGTACCATGTAAGTTAAATATGCCAATCAGGTGTAACGCAGCATCATTATGTTGCAAGGGGAAGTACAATCACTTTACAGCTGGGTAGCAGGGGAAAGGTGCATAGAGTTGTTTGGCCAGCCAAACAGTCAAGGCACAACTCTGTGGGGAAAACACACAAAATATGGTAATTTCTAACAACAGGATAGCATGAAAACCAACAAGCTTTACTGGAATTGCGGAATGCAAGCCATTTCTAAATGGTGATATTGTTTTTGTTCTTGTAAAATTAGAAAGTATGTGGCAAATGTGGAAAAAAATCTCCTTTTTCAAGATCATGAGAAGTGACATCTTTTTACGCCCTTTTTTATTAAATATCAAGAGGAGAGCAAGGAAGTAAGAGCAGCTTGTTCCTTTCCCCTGTAGTAAGTCTATATCAATCATGAAGAACAGGCCTGTATACATAATTAAACTGTTCGATTACTAGTTTGTGTGGGAAAACCCAATTGTTTTTTTTTTAAAGAACCCTCACCCGCAAACCTAGTGGTTGGCATGCTTCCTCATCGGGTTCCCACCCAAGGTGCCTCCTAGGTGGGCTGCAACACCTGAATTACAGCGGAGCTGTTTTTTTTGTGCCAAGTGAGGTGGAGTGATACGAGAATTAAAACTATAAGGGGAATGTAAGGGGAATTATTTTATGATCGGGCCCTAGGACAGGGTTAAAAGGAAAAGGCGGATACTGCTAGAGGCTAAAATTCGGCTCATGTAGCCTTGAATAAGTCAGATCGGTCTACATGTTTTAGCCAGACATTTCCATATGCTGGCTTTCGTCAGCACCAAAACGTGAAAACAGACTGAGGGAATACCAATAGTCTCTTGTGAAGCTATTGTGCACACGCTAAGGTGCGCATTTTTTAAGAACTTTCTTACGGTTGTTTCATTATTACTTGTCATTTGTAAAAAGAAACGTACAAACAGTAATCAAAGACACACATGTAAACAGTAAAACATAAAAAGAACCATTGATGGAAAGTCTTGACCCTGCGCCCAATGGGAGCAGTCCAGCCCGTACTGCTGTGCCAAGTTCCCTCTGGACTGGAAACAAGCATCCTAGGACCAGTTTCGGGCTTTCAGCCCTTTTCAGCCAGGATAGCTTGACACCAGTGGCATGGAGAGCACGGGACCCACATCAGGGCATACCCATCCCGCTCGGGTGACGAATTAAAAAAGAACAATTGATGGACAGAATGCAGAACAATGTCATACATTCACCCCAGTACAGAGATCTGGGCTTAAATCCATTTTTTTTGCTCACCAGGCCATTCTAATTTGGACTCAGACATATACAAATCAGTCTTGACCCTGCGCCCAACGGTAACAGTCCAGCCCAAACTGCCAGGCCAGTTCCTCCCTGGACTAGACCCAAGCATCTTAGGACCGGTTTCGGGCTTTCAGCCTTCATCAGCCAGGATAGCTTGACTCCAGTGGCATGGAGAGCACAGGACCCATGTCTGGGCATACTCGTCCCACTCGGGGTGACAAATCAAAAAGAACATTTGATGGGCAGAATGTAGAACAATGTCATACATTCACTCCAGTACAGAGATATGGGCCTAAATCCATTGTTTTTTTTGCTCACCATGCCATTCCAGTTTGGACCTAGCCATATGCAAATCAGTCTTGACCCTGTGCAAAATAGGAACAGTCCAGCCCGAACAGCCAGGCCAGGTCGTCCCTAGACTGGAACCAAGCATCCTAGGACCGGTTTCAGGCTTTCAGCGCTTATCAGCCAGGATAGCTTGACACCAGTGGCATGGAGAGCACGGATCCCACGTCTGAGCAAACCCGTTCCACTCGAGGTGACGAATGCAAAAAGAAAATTGTTGGACAGAATGCAGAACAATGTCATACATTCACCCCAGTGCAGAGATCTGGGTCTAAATCCATCGTTTTTTTTTACTCACCATGCCATTCCAGTTTGGACCCAGTCATATGCAAATCAGTCTTGATCCTGCGCCCAATGGGACCAGTCCTGCCCTAACTGCCTGGCCAGGCAGATGTAATTAAGAGCGTGGCTTAAAAATACACAACCTAAAAATCTGTGCCGAATTTGAATTTGAATTTAAAATTATTTTTAAAGCGCACATACACCAGCGGTTTCTTGGCGCTACAACTAACAAAGGACCGGGGCTGGCTAAGCAGAAAAAACAAACTGCTAAAAGGTTAATTGAAGGACTTTGCGAACAGATGAGCCTTGAGTTGCTTCCGGAATTGTGGATACAGGGTTAAGGCTCTGAGCTCAGGGGGCAGAGAGTTCCAGAGGAGTGGAGCGAGAGTCGCAAATTTCGAGCCACCCCATTTCTTTCTCCGGAACCGTGGGATTGTAAGAAGAGACTGGGTAGATGAGCGTAGTTCCCTAGTGGGAACGTAAGGGGTGATCTCGGATGAGATGAAAGCCGGTGCCGTGCCCAGTCGAGCTTGAAAGGCAATGGAGGCGAGCTTAAACTGGACACGGGCACGAACAGGGAGCCAATGTAGAGATTTTAAAAGGGGGGTGGTGTGGTGGAATTTCGGGAGTTTGAATACCAAGCGCGCCGCCTGGTTTTGGATCTGTTGCAGACGCCGTAAACTATATGCAGGAATACCTGCATATAGGGCGTTGCCATAATCCAGGCGGGAGACCACCATGGCCAAGGTAATCAGCTTGAGGGCAGCAAAGGAAAAAAACGGGACACCCTGCGTATAGTGCGCAGTGAGAGAAAAGAAGAAGAAACCACAGAGCTAACCTGGGAGTGAAGAGTGAGTTGAGAATTGAGTTTAATACCTAGTGTTTTGACTGAGGTAGAGGGGATAGGTGGAGAGCCAAGAGAGGGGGGCCAGAATAAAGACGACCAGGGGCTGGATGAACCACCTGTCAACACCAGCTCAGTCTTGTCTGGGTTGAGTTTTAGATGATTGTGGTTCATCCAGTCCCGGATATGGATCATAACAGATTGGAAATTAACCCCTTCGACGCTGATGACGAGCTGGGCTCGTCATGAGGTAGCCTCCTCGCACGCTCATGACGAGCCCAGCTCGTCACGTAAAGTGCGCTTTCGCAAATCTCAGCGTACGGGCGGAATTCCGCCCGCACGCATGCGGTTAAGAACAGAAGAGAGGGAGGAAGACAGATTAAAGACAAGCTGGAGGTCGTCCGCATAGTTAAATACGGCGATCTCCATTTGTTGCAGAGAGAAGATAAGAGGGGCGATATAAAGATTAAACAAAAGAGGGGAAAGGGAAGAGCCCTGGGGAACCCCGCACTGAACTTTCCGAACGTCCGCAGTAAAATCACCCAGGCGTACAGCCTGGGTGCGGTCACTCAGGAAGGAGGATAACCAGACCAATGCGGTGCCCCCGATCCCCGCCGCCCTGACACGGGAAAGCAAGATGGAATGATCCACCGTGTCAAAGGCGGCCGAGCGTAGTGTACCTCCCGACTGGTATTTTGCTGCTTCTATCATTGCATACAAATATATAATACAGTAAATAACATTACATCTACAACAAGTAAGGAATATTGACTTTGCCAACGGTTATCAGTTGTGTAAGATAAATAAGTAACAACTATAGCTTTGTTGTATAGAATACTGAAAATGCTTGCTTCAGTTCTGAAATGATGAGACTGTGAAAGTATTATAACGCGTCTCTTTGAAGTTACATCAAAAGAAGTGAAGGGTGGTACTGCTGCAGAGTTAAGATTTGTAGGTCGAGCCTAGCGTTGCAGCGCATGTGCAGCTCGCTTTGCGAGGCATGCAGTATTCAGTATAGTGTGGAAGCTCTGCCCACTCTCCGCCCATCTTTTTCATTGGCTTAGGTCCCAAATGCTGCCTTACGATTGGTTTTAGACTTGTTAGTCCCTTCTCATGATGGCCATGTCCTCATTTGTATCCTTCCATGGCTACTGGCCCCTTTACTCCGAACACTATTTTCTTCCCTGTCTCCCCCAACCCTCCCCTCCCGCAGTCCGTGACTTCTCGGAGGGCCCACGCCCCCACTCCCGTTCGTGCCTTCTATCCCACCCGCACTCCCATTTCCAATGCAATAGGTCTCCCGTAAATGCGAGTCCTACTGCATTGCAGATGCTTGTTTTTTCAACCTAAGGGTGAAGATGGAGAGCCCAATAGAGAGGCGTCTCGGCACCTGCTTTTTAGAATGGCTGGTGCTGAGTACGGGCAGGACCGGGCCCACGTAAAGCTCTGTCTATCAGTAGTGTAGCAAGTGCAGTGACACAGGGGCATAGGATGGTTAAAGAGGGAGTTGCAGTCTGTTCCCGGCACGCAGCTCTGGGGCGCCATTCTTATTAGTGCTGCAGGTGCACGGGTACAGGGGGCTCTCTGCAGCCTGCCCCCGGCCGGAGCACGGGCGTGTGTTATTCCAGGGCACCATTGGTTGTACAGCATTTGCAGTAGCAACAGAGCACACGGTTGTAAAGATCCAAATGTAGACTGTTCACTGTGCACCGAGCAGTGAGCATCCCAGAATAAACTATTCCCGGAGCACAGGGGTGTAGGCATCATTCGTGCAGCAGGTTCAGTAGACCGGAGCATATAGAGGGTGATTACCCAAAAGAAGGCATGAACGACTGCAAAAAACCCTTCCAGTGCTATAAGCATATCTGTGCCTATAAATACTTTTTAATAATCAGGCAAACGTTTCTGTGATGTGGTCCTATTGCGACTGTATCAAAGACGGTGCTGTTAGAATACTCTTTTGAAAATAAACGCATACGTCGGTATCATCATGGCAAAGCTCGTGGTGCTGCAAGGCGCGCCCAGATGGCTACCGTTATTTCTACATGGTCTTCAACTAGGTTTAAAAAGAGAGGAGCGAGATGTTAATGGTGACTTTTATGCCAAAAGGCAATACGCAGATTGCTGTTTTTCAATAAAATTAAGTACTGACACTTAAACAAGGAACCGAGCTTGTAAAATGCGTTATAAACACCTCTCCCCATGTTTACGGAAAGAAAGGCATATGCACGCGCTCACCGCGGGCAGTTTGTTGTTTTCCGAGAACGAGTGTCCTGCTTGTACTAATCAGACAGCTACAGTGTGCGCGTCCCATGCTCCCTATAAAAAGAGTTTAATGGCTCAGAATGCAGGGTACTGGAAATTAAGCACCTGTAGATGACAGGCAGTAATTGTCATGAAGGCAAGGAACAGAATATGTGGTAAATTTATAGCGGATGAAAAAAACGTTCACTTCTGTCAAGCAGAATCAAACGGAATTAAAGATATTTGATGTTTTTGGAAAGGACAAAAAGCTGTACAATAAAAACAGGGTCTTTTATTTCACTTTGCATTTCAGGCAAATTAAGAAAACGGGAGACATCTGTTTTTTGTGGCATCAAAACAAAATACTACCAATTAATTACCGTGCAGTAATGTAGTCAATTGATTGAAGCAAATAAAACAAATAAAACAGCAGATGCGAGCAAGTTATTCTCTGTTGTTCAGTTGTTTTACAAGCGGACAACGTCAGTTCTAATTTTCCATCGGATGCGAAGAGCAGTTTCTATTCTCCATAGAGGGAGATGAAAAGGTTTTAGCATTATAGATGTACCATCATATCATACAGCAGATGACACACAGCTTATCATCACTATGTCCAGAATTTGACCCGCATGGCCTCTACCCTGTGCTGCTGTCTTGCAGTGGTTGACAGATGGATGGACCTTAAGGGTCTCAAACTCAACACTTGGAAGACTGAGGTTATGAACTTGGGCAACCAGGCAAACATCTGGTCCACTGCAATGTGGCCTTAGTAGCTGGGTCCAGACCCTGTTCCAAACCCTGAGGCCAAGAACCTTGGTGTATGGTTTGATGATAGACTGTCATTTGACAGTCAAGTCACTGCAGTTGTGGGCAAATGTTTGGACTGCTCAAAATGCTGAGCAAAATCTTGTGTCTGATACCAGAGTCAGCCAAATAACAGTTATTCAAGTCTTGATTATGTCATGGCTTGATTATTGCAATGTCCTGTATCTTGGATTCACTCAGGGAAGAATTAAAAGACTCCAGAGAGTGCAAAACTCAGCAGCACGCCTATTGCTGAATTTGCCGAGGCCTGTGTCTATTGGGTCGGTGCATAGGAAATTACATTGGCTGCCGATAAAGAAGATCAGCTTTCAAATTTCTGAGTTACTGACACAAAGCTTTAGCAACAAAGGGCGAGGTCCTGGAACTTAAGATCAGCAAGGGAGTGCTGGCGATTGTTCCTAGGGTAAGGAGAGTTCGATCTAGAGATAGTTCATTTAGTTACCTGGGGCCAAGGTTATGAAACTCCTTGACCGTCTTGTGTCGTCAGGTGCAATCAGAAAAGCTTTTTAGAGGAGACCTAAAACTGTTTTTTTCAGGCAGGAGGTTTGAGACATAAAGTGGTGCTGAGGGTGTGGAGTCCTGCTTCTAGTGAGGTAGCTCTGCACTTTATAAAATATAATATTATTATGGAGTAACTTAATTTTGGCTTCATCCTTTTACGTTTGGCTAGGTCATATATATATATATATATGCAGTGCATTCGCCATGGATTAGTGAGAACGAATCTGATGCATGTTCAATGTTTTCTTTATAAATTGTAACCACTTGTCTTTTTTGCTACATAATATGTATATTAGTTTATTGTACCACATATTAGAGTATAATATTATTTATTGGATTATATGTAGATTGTAGACTTGATATGCAGTTAAAGAAAACTGTTACGTTAGCGTGATTGTGGGCTTAAGCTTCCAGTCGAGACATTTAATATTAAGGTGAACGTTGTTTTTCTGGATTTTTTTTTCTCCTCTGCAGTGCAAACCAAAGGCATTCGTTAGTACGTAAAAAGCACATTGTATTTCAGAGATTGTGAGGTGCAGAAGAACTGGCAAGGTCAAAGAATTTTGATGAAGAACAAAGGGAGTGTTACCAGTTGGTACTATCATGCGAAGAGAGGAATCCAAGGACGCCTTTGAAGCAGAGACTTGAATATGGGAGTAGTGTTCAAGGTGCTAAATTCTATCTTGGGAACTGGAAAAGTAAAAGGATGTGCATGAGGTCATATTTCTCAAATGTTGCTTGTGCATTTAAACTGGTGAGCCCATCTTGGGTTTGTTCAGATTCCCTTTAGACATAGAGAGGTACCAACCTCTCTCGTCATCTCTGATTATGTGGCTGTATGCTACACATAACTCCTTACCTATAGGACTGCCACAGAAATTCTGATGCTGAACCCTTCTTGTTTCCTTAATTCAAAAGGATTTCCTCTATCCATAGTTTAGTGCAGGATTTAGTAGATGTTGTGAATCTTTTCCATGTATGGGGAGATGGATCGAAACCATCCATCTAGTCATTAAATCTTATATCTTATTTTCTGCATTGCTGTCATCAAAATTCTTATATGCTCCTCGCTGTTGAGGCCCATTATTGTATGTTGCCGCTCATAGCAGTGTGTAGTTTGCTGCCTTGCCTTGGGACATTGTTGATTTCTGACCGGGACTGCGAGGACCAGCAACCTCAGAATAACACACAGCTGGGTCCTCTTCCCGCCCTCCTCCTGCAATCATAAAACTGCTCACGGCCCCCGCTCCACGGGTGCCGCCCGTAGCAGTGTGTAGTTTGCTGCCTTGCCATGGGACATTGTGGATTTCTGATCGGGATTGCGAGGAGCAGCAGCCTCAGAATAACACACAGCTGGGTCCTCTTCCCGCACTCCTCCTACCTATTGTATTTACCCACGCCTATTCCCCGCTTCGCGGGATGCGCGCGGGCGCGCGCCGGGCGAAGCCCGGGCCAAGGGCAGGCCCGTTTAAGCCCGTTGTAGCACGGAGGAGACCGGACCGGGCCAACCCTCTTTCATCTGGCCTGTTTCACATTGCGGTTGTCCCAGCGCCCTGTAAGTACCTGTTTGAATTACTACCAGTGCCAGAAAAATGTTGAGGCGAGAAAGCCGGAGCAAGGCGGTGACTTCGGGTGGATACCTAGTAGGGACGCTGGATAATTTCATTATTAGAGCTAATTCAGTTATTGATCACGAAATAATCCTGATGGAGCGTCGCCTTTCCCAAGATCTTGCCATAGCGAAAAGATCTTCCTTGGGTCATTTTGCAAACGCTCGCACACCAGAGCCTACATCGCGATTAGCTATCGCTGAAGTTCCTGTGATTGTACATAGCCCAGAGATTACCCAGGACCAGGGGCATACATCTCTAGCTGGTGAGTCCCAGCCATCACCAGCAGTAGAGACTACCGCAGTGTCAATAATAGTCAGCACTCCGGAAAGGCCTAACACTCTGCAGTTACAGGGGAGACGAGAGGGGGCGATACCTAAAAGGAAGTGCGGGGCTGCTGCTGCCGCTGGTGGCAGGAAGCCCAAGCTTGCAAAGTGCACCATTAATGGTGAGACTACTACCCCGTGCCAGGACCCAGAGGTTTCGAATGTTGCGGACAAAAATGATACACCATCCTTAATTGCAAATACCCTAGGAGCGGCAAATTCCATCACCGCAACAGCCACAACGGAGGATCCATTTCTTTTAAGACTGGGCGCTCTTCTAAGGTCATCACTCCAACCTTTCGAAACTAAACTCTCGCAGATCGAGCTACGGTTGTCCAATATTGAAAAAGTAACATCGGCGACTGTGGATTGTTTAAAGTCTAATAAAGTGACTCTGGGTGATGCACAATCTAACAAAGGTCAGGGGGGGACACTACTACAAAATCCTGTATTAGCAGACGAGTTGCCTTTTCTTAACGTGGCCAGTACAAAGCAGGTGATACCAGTAACTTCCCCATATAATGTACCAGTGGCCTCCCTTGATATTGTACCGATGGTGGCTAATAGTGAAAAGCCAAAGGAGGATCGTCCAGATCAATATGATAGAGGCTCTCCTAAGGAAATTAGAATTGACTTGCCCCCAGAATCGAGCCCGTAACTTGTGGTCCTAACAGGGGTCCCTGAACTAAGTGTTGCTAGCAGGGAATCCTTTTTTTCATTAAAAAATAAAGTCTCTGATTGGCTTAATAAAAATAGACCGCTCCCGGGTAACATCAGTAGTGAAATTTTGATGGTTCGTAGGGTGTCCTGGGTGGGGCACAGGCCAAAGACTACAAAGGGCGATTGTGTGCTGGTAAATTTTAGGGACCCATGGATCGTGGCGCACATCTGTGAGTGGATGCACAACAATCTTGGGTCAGCTATCCAACCTTTCCCACTGTCACATTTTTACCCTCCGTCCCATACATTAGATATGGAACGTAACTGGACCCTAGTAGAACCTCGAGGAGCGGGCAGGGTAGACAGGGGTAGGTTTGTACAACCTCACGTACCCAGTTACATTCGTACCCAAAATAGATACAGTTGCCTGGACATGGTAGACTGACTGCAGCATAACTGGGCGGGTTCTATGGGGATTACCCAAGGAATGAGCTATGCACCTCATGGTGGAGTTGTGGAGGTTGACAGCAGTCAGTCAACCCGGGAATTACCAGATACATACTCGCCTATTATAGGTACTATTACAGGCAGTAGCGATCACTCATCTAGTAGAACTGTGACAGGTCATATATTGGATCCCTTGACAACAAGTTTGTGTGAAGAAGGTCTAATGGGGAGTGGTGATACCAGTGGCAGGGATTACAACCCAGGCTCCTTAACAATATTGTCCTGGAATGTCGCAGGACTTCCCAATTAAATAGCTTGCTCAGATTGGGGAGCCTATGTAGATAAGAATGACATCTGTCTCTTTCAAGAGACCTGGGGCCGAGAGGAACAATTTCGTGAAGGTTATGCTGCATTCCATGTTCCCGCCTGTTGGGGGGGGAGGGGCGGCGGTCAGGAGGTCTCCCCACCTGGGTTGGTTCGTATCTGGGTTGCACTGCTAAATCTTTGATTACTTATTCGGAAGATGTCCAGTGTGTAGTTCTTGTATGGCCAAACGCTTTCAAGCTTGCCCTTGTTAATGTTTACTCGCGACCTGTAAGTGTAGCCAGCGAATCAAGAACTATTGAGGAGCTGTCACATTTCTTGCATACCCTTTCTAGTGATATCCATCTCCTGGTAGGGGGTGACCTGAACTGCCACTTCGAGCCCCTACCGGGGATGAAGGATGGCGTCCTATTGGCGGAGGATGAACACTGTCAATACCACCGAGTCAGTCTCCATCACCAAAGATATGGTCTCCCCTAGCAATCCAGATCACGGCCCTAACTTTAAATCATTCTATTAGGGCCTGCAATGGTTGCACGCCCTCTGACACTCCAGTTAAGTGCACATTTAACAAAACTGGACAGGAGTCACGTCTCGACTATATTGTGGTCGAGACGTGGTTGTGGCCTAAGGTCATCGACTTCAAAGTAAACAGAAGAGTCGAGAGCGATCATAATGCTCTAATTCTGGAACTGGTTTTTCCCGGCCCTAGTAAGAATGGTACGACAAACCTGGGGGATCCGGGCGATAGGATCACAAAGTATACAAACAAATTGTTCCTTTGTTTGTAGAGGTTGATGCCCTAAACACTCAACCTCCGCCTCCCGATTATGATGTTAAAATGCAGGCTATCCACATGTATCTAGTATCCAATCTAGTAGAGGTATTCCATCCTCGGGTGGCTAACAGGAGAAAAAGGGCTCCTGCAAGCTCATGGGAAAATTGCAGCATGCAGAAAGGCTAAGACTGAGTTAGTTCAGGCCCTAAAGCTAAGTAGTAACAAACTCCAAATTCAAGCTAGGAGACTACAGTATAAAAAGGTAACTAAGCATGCAAAGCAAGAATGGGATCAAGAAAAGTGGACCAGTCTAACCGTCGCTCTTGAAACAAGGGACGCACGGAGATTCTGGTCGATAGTCAACACAGGTTGCGGGGAACCGAAATCGGCTATTGAACCAAACATAGATCAGATGTGGGAAGAATGGGGCGCTGTCATCTAGATTCCCCATTGACAGGGGGGTAAGGCAGGGGTGCTTATTGGCTCCTACCCTGTTCTGCCTCTATGTAAACGGGGTAATCGCCCATTCAGATGAAGTACACCACAATGACGCCCCGAAGTTGGCAAGCAGTAGGGTTCCGGCGATCATGTTCGCAGACGACACCCTCCTGCTGTCTAAGTCTCCCATGGGGATACAGCATATACTGGATGGCTTTGAGGAATTTCGCAGAGGCTGGGGTTTAGAGATAAATGCTGACAAAACCAAATTCATGATCTTCAACCCACCCACAACTACTCGCCTAAATCCCAGTTTAGGCATAACTAGACTAGAAAGGGTGTCGACTTTTGAATATCTGGGGGTAACCATTAATGAGAACTTGTCATGGGGCCCCCAGCAAATCAAGTCACAAATGAAATTGGCACAGCTCGCTGGGGGAATCCTCAAGCTCTCCAATTCGTCGACATTCAAACCCATTGGCCCCCCTCTGGAGATTTATAAAACACAAGCAAGGGGTGCAATCCTGTACGGCGGTGAGTTATGGGGATAATCTTGTAGGCCTGAAATTGTTAAAACAGAGAATACATTTTTAAGACAATTGCTGGCCTTCCCACCCAGTACCCCGTTCCTCCCTCTGAGGCTTGACCTAGGGCTGAGATCTACTGATGATGAACTAGCGCTTAAACCCTTTAGGTTCTGGCGCAGGCTCTGGATAACGCCACAGCTGCTAAAATATAGGCTAGAAGTTAAAGAAATACTAACCCATCCTAGTGCAGTTAAAATCCCTTGGCTTATGTTCATAAAAAATGAATGCGCAAGGTTGGGACTACCTGCCTTATGGAATGATCCTGAGAGGAGTTGTAAGATGGTTTCGCGCAAGTCCCTTATCAGGATATTTATTGATAACAAACTTACTGCTGCTTTGTCTAACCCCCATGTCGGCACCTTAACTGATTCTTTTTTAATGACTCAAGTCTCTTATCATTTTGAGCACTTCATGGATGATATTTACCCAATTTTAGCCTGGAAACCTTATGTACAATGGAGTTAAGGTACTCTACCACTAAGAGCCTTTACTAGCAAATGGTCCGCCTCTGCAGCGAGAAACTATCCTGGGTGTAGCTGTGACATAGAAAATGAACTGCACGTTCTCCTCTTTTGTCCAGCCTACTGTAATTCCAGGAAGTACTGGGTCGTACCTCTGTGCAAGAATTTGGGTTTTGTACAGTGTATCCATGCTTTTAGAGTTTTAAAAACCGACACGACCAGACACATTGTATTTGCTGTTTCGCAATTCCTGGCAGCTATGTGGCATAAGCGTAGGCACTTAATTGTTAATGCATGATAGTGATTAGTTTATAGTTGACAAGACTTGCCTTACTGAAATCTTGTATTCTTTTAGCACGCATGCTTTTAACTACCTAACATGTATGTAACAATGAATTGAATTATCATCCCTGAATACTGCCTTTTATTTGTTTCTGTACTCTTTTATGGCAAACTGCCGAAATAAAGATTTTATGAATGAATGTATGTTGCCTTTGTCTTTCTTTGATAACCCTGTCCTATCATAGTTTGTTCTTAAGATTGATTTATTTTAGTCTGGCTTTGAGTTTGTAATACACCTTTTGACTTCAAGTTACTGACTCAGACTTTTATTGTGTGGACTTCATGGTCAAACTGTACCTTAAGATTAAAATTTGTTGCTAGCCCCTTTTCCTCTCAGGCTACTAAAAAGGTCTATTGATCAGATTAAACTGGAAGAAACAACTCAGAGCATTCTCAGATGATAGCATACCAAGGATGGTTAGTACCTGAAGTAGAGGGGTTAGAAAACTGCTACTTTAGATTAGTTCATACCCAATCTCAGTCCCTAGTGCCCATGTTTCAACTTGGAGAATTGGTGATGTGCTAGTGGTTCAAGTGCGAGTTGTAACATCAGAGGATTGAGCATCAATAGGGTTGCGTGTATACAGCTTATGCTCAGCTTGCAGTGTGTCTGGCAATTGTGTGGTGTCTTGCGGGGGTTACATGATAGTACTTATTGAGGAGAAGCTGTGATCGCGTCCGATGTGGCCTAAGATTCACAGATGATATTAAAAAAGTGTTGAAGACACTGTATTGTAATTGTCTGCTGAGGTTTTGTGAAGTTTATCGTGGGACGTTGTCAACAGGTCCTATTGTTGGACGTTGTCGACAAGCCCATTTGAGATAGGGCCATTTATATTTGGGTAAAAGTTAAGTATGATTAGTGTAGCGGACCTTTTGCACAGAGGACAGATGCACCGATAAGAGTGATTCCCAGCGGACGAGGTTTCAATTGACTGTGTGTTTGTGATATTTTTTGTGTGATTGATTTCTGTTGATTTTTTAGTAAAGCAGACAATTGTTACTTGTTGCTATTGCATTGCATTTATTGCGTTCATGAAAATTGTAAAGGACGGTGAGCTGCTGCAAGGAGTGAGATTGTCGTCACAGTGTGCCATGCTGGATTAGGTCGGCTGTTGTAAGAATATTTTATGGAGAAGGTCATTTTCAATATTATTTTTTGAATTATGATGTAGTTCTCCCACAAGTTCCCCTAATCAAACACTTAAATAAGAATCCATCATTTAAAGGTGCAGAGATTGCAGGCAAATATATTGTATCCCTTAAATCACTAGACACTGCATATGCACAGAGACATTATTTGACTTCGATGTCAGATGTGGAAAATACATTTTTAGATTTGATGAAGGATATGTGGGGAGACTCAAAGTCTCAAACTGAAAAGGATAAGGATCTTAAAAATCAAAAGAGGAGTATCGAAGAAATTGAAAATCAGTAAAAAGGAAATTTACCCACCTCAGTTTTATATTGGAAACAGAAAGGAAATGTATGTATACATGGTGATTAGAGTTATAATGGATTTGTTGTTCCTAGGGGAGAGCGAGTGTGAGCACACCGTTGAAGTGAAAGGGAAAAATTAGCATTTCCTGGAGGGACAGGACCCTGTGATTCCAGGAGTCCGTTTTATTTGTGGAAAAAATGCATATTTCAAATTGCCACATGGATATCATGGTACCTATTATTTTGGTAGTTTTCCCAAAGATTTATCATATGGAACATTTTAATGATCCTGCATGGGAAGAGAAGTCCAGAACTAAATTAGATGTTAATGCAGCAGAAGTAGCAGGAGATATTTTTGGTGCCATAATCCCATCTGTAGGTGTGTTTCTGAATGATCTGAAAATTAGAAAGCTGTCTACAATAGTGGATACATTGGCAACTAGTTCAGCAAATTACTTATTACTTGTAAATACTGAGATGACTGGGATAAGGTCTAGGATTTACAGAACCGTCTTGCTTTAGACCTTTTGCTCCCAATAGAGGGCTGAGTCTCTGGAATTTTGAAAGTTCACCAATGCTGTACTCATTTTCCAGATAAAAGCAAAGACCTGAAGAAATCTATTTAGCATATATCCGGGTTGAAAAATTGTTTGAAAGAGTTAGAAGTGACATGTGCTTGGGAAGCTATTGGAAATGGGTTTTCTTCGATAGGCCGATAGTTTGGAAGCTTTGAAAGATGGAATTGTTGGTCCCATTTTGACACCTCTTTGGATAATCGCCCTTTGTGTGATATTTCTATAGCTAGTCTTTAAGGGATGTCAGCATGCACAAGCTAGACAGGGAATGCAGGAATTGAGAAGAAAGAGAGCAAATGTGGAGCTAGAAGAAGGTCCGAGCAGATAATATGATGATATGAATCGTGTAGAGGAGTCTAGATGGATAATGCTCAAGGCCACTAGGTTTTTATTGGTCTAATCTGATAATACTCTGACTGTAATCTGTAAGCCATCAGAGGGGGGATTCGAGGAGGAACATTTTGACTCCATCTTTTTACATTTCACTCGACATATATATATTCACCTTTGGCCTTATGTACTTTTGTGATGCAACAATTCTAATGAGATGTGGTGCACTAAAGGTAGAGAAGGTGTATTTATGTGTGTTTGGGGCATATATGTGTGTGTGCACATTAACGTTTTTCTTTTCAGAGACATGTTGATCTTCTAAAGGTTTAGATTGTAATGCGGTGCGCTAAAATACACTTAATGTAATACATTCACCAGGGATTATTGAAAATAAATCACATGTATTTTCAATGCTTTTAAAAAAAATGTGACCTGTTGTAATTTTTGGTTAATACTATGTGCATTCGTTTATTGTACCACATATAAAAATACACTATCATTTATTGGATTATATGTAGATTTTAGAATTAATATGAATTTAAAGAAAACTGTTAATTTAGTGTGATTGTGGGCCTAATCTTACAGTCGAGACATTTAAAACTAATGTGCATATTTTTTTGCATGTTTTTCTCCTTTACAGGTGCAGACCAAAGACATTCATTAGTTAGTAAAAATCGCATTCTATTTCAGAGATAGTGAGGTCAGGATAAACTAGCAAGGTCAAAGAATGTTAATGAAGAGGAAAATGAGTGTTACCAGTTGATAATATCATACAAAGGCAGGAATCCAAGGACGCTTTGGAAACAGAGAATGGAATATGGAAGTAGTGTTCAAGGCACCAAATTCTTTCTTGGGAACTGGAAAAGTACCCTGATGTGTATGAGGTCTTACTTCTCAAATGTTTTTTGTGCGTTTTAATTAGTGAACCCATGTAGAACCCTTTTGACATAGAGAGGTAAAGACCTCTCTCGTCATCTCTGATTGTGTGGTTTTATGCTATACATTACTCCTTACCTATGGAACTTCTACAGAGGTTCTGATGTTGACACCTTTCTTGTTTCTTTTACTCCATAGTGTTTCCTCCATCCGTAGTTTAGTGTAGGGTTTAGTAGATGTTGTGAATTTTTTCCAAGTATGGGGTGAGGGGTCATAACCATTTGTTTAGTCATCAAATCTTATTTCTAATTTTCTGCATTGCTGCTACCGAAATTCCTATATGCTCCTTACTGTTGAGGAACAATATTTTTTGTGGCTTTGGTCTTCCTTTGATAATCTTGAACTTTTATAGTATGTTCTTGAGATTGATGTATATCGGTCTGACTTTGAGTTTGTAATAAACCTCCCGACTTCAAGTTACTGACTCAGACTTTTATTGTGGGGTCTTTTTTAAATTTGTTGCTAACCCCTTTCCCCCTCAGGCTAAATTGGAAGAAATTTCCCCAAGCGTTCTCCAGCCTGTCTTTCTTTATGACTGTAAGTTGTAGAAAATGAAGTGGGATAAACAGACAGCATTAACATGAAAATGCCAGTCCCACAATGATCTGCTTAATGTTCTCAAGAACAGCAAAAAAGGATGCACTGTCCACACAGACACAGATGTCTTTCTAGTGCAATGGTTTAGCACATTAGAGCAAGACACAGTAGCCCAGATTCCCCTCCTTACTTAGTGGTGTCGTAAAGCTGTGCAAAGTTTACAGCATCCCCCTATGCAGGACACAAGCCCTAAAAAACAGAAGTGGCAGAGCGTCTAACCAAGTTAGGCAGTATGCTCACATAGAGAAAGCACACTTTTTTCTAATTCAGCAAAGTGCCCATATAACCACGATCCATAGAAGAACCGTGCCAAGAAAAGTGGCATCAGCACTAGAAATCTATGATACAAAAGTCTTAGGCTCAGCTACTTATGGAGCAGACCTGTGGGGAAGTGGGAACACCGACTGTCTCTCTTTGACAGAACATTGTTTAATAAGATCCCTTCTCAACCTCCTGGCTAGCTATCCTCTGACTCCTATTTTTCTTGATTTGGCCTGTAGAAAAATTGCTCACAAGATGGAGTATAAACAGTTAATGTTTTGGTATCGTTTATAGACGACCGAGGAGCTTGCTCCCTATCGAGTGGGACTTAGGGATCTTATAGTATTGCCCATGGTTAGTAAAATCCCTTGGTTCTGTTCCCTTGGGGAACTATTGAGAACATTGGGGATTGAAGATTATTGGAAAAGCAGGGTTAAGGACATCTATTGGGAATTCATTACGGTGGAGAATGTGCCTAACCCTATGGGTTCACTTACTCAACAGTTGCTAGATTTAAAACCCCATCCACTTTTTGAAGATAATATTGATGAGTTTGTTCTGCCATTGGCACGGAAATAGTTTCTGCAGTTTAGGTATAAGACTCTCCCTACCAAAGGGTTCTGTAGCAAATAGCGTGGTCATGTTCTCTCCAATGCCATATGTCCTGCCTGCAAAGGGAGTCCCGAAGCACTAGACCACCTGCTATCCTTTTTGCCCTCACTACGGTAACCTAAGGTCTAAGTGGATTATTCTATTGTGTAGGCTCATTGGTCCTGGCCATTACCTAGAAGTCCCCAGAACACTTAGTACAGATACAAGAAGAATAGTGGTAATTAGTTTAGCTAAAGTCTGGCTGGCCCTGTGGATTAGACGCTCAAAGTGCCCAGTGTAATATACCTAGTCTATTGTATACATTAATCTATGTTTTTACTATAAACAATATGTAAATACAGGATTTCATGCTTTTAAAGAGAATGATGTGTCTATTGACCTCTTGGTCTCTATGTGTTAAGGAAGACAGATTTATTTACTCTAAATCGTTTTTAGTGTGTGGATTGTATGTATGTATGGTCTGAGATGCACTTTATAAGATATTTGTCATTGACAATAAAGTTATGAAGTTGAGTATTCAGGTGACATTGTGGCATGTGACATTACAGTACATGACACCAGGGTGCCCGACATCGCACGTGGCGTCACAGGAAGTCGCATCCCAAACCATAACCTCACAAGAAGTGACACCACAAGAAGTGACATCAAATCTTAAGAACTCACACATAGGTTTAGCAGGTCTATCAGGTGGACATTTGAGCGCATTACAATATTTAACAAATGCGATTTGCATAGGTGTTGTGGCATAAAAGTGACGCAACCCTCAATGAATATCTGGGCCTTGCCTTATACATGATTTTTTAAAACCCTGCTACAAAGAAATTGGCAACAAGGAGAACTGTGGCAGTAAATATGTTCTGCTTGATTGTTTGCAAAATTTACATTTTAAGATATCTTATGGGGTAAAGGAACCAGCCTCAGAGATCTTTATGTGCCTAATAAATCTCAGAGAATAATAATAATGGTAAGATAACTATTTGCGGGAGAGGTCTGTGTTTTGTCTAGTCTCAGTTTTTTTTCCAATCTTTTTATTAAACAAACAAGGGAAAACAAAACCAAAGTACAGTGCATTATCATTGTCTTTGTCCAAGCCAAGTGCATCAGTACAATATCCATCAATACGCTACATGAGAGCAGTTCCATTACATTGAATCTGATGACATTCTCCATCTTATACATTTTAATAATCTAAGTGGTCCCCTACATGTTGAGAAGTGTAGCTGATCGGTGTACATAGCATTCCCGACTTTCATTCCATGCCCCCCAGTCCAGTCTCAGTTTTGAACCAAAGTAGCTTAGAGGGCTAATATGTCTGCTTCAAAGAACATAACATAACATGCAGAGGACAGATTTTTATGTTATGTAAATTGATAAGAAGGGTACTGCCTTTAACACAGAGATACTTTTGTTGCTTACAGTTCATGAATTATAACCCTTCTAATATACAACAGTAAGCTATCAAGGACATGTGGCTTCTACACTTTCTAACCCTCACTGTTTTATGTATTACATCCTGTACATTGATTTACACACATATGATTTATTGTCAATGTATAATATGTACGTGTAATTAAAAGCACACTGACAGCGTACATTGGGATGAGTAGTGTTACGGCTATAAAATAAGTAAAACAAAATAGTAGTTTTAAAATTGTAATTTGTATAAAACCTAGGACAGACCAACACATCTGTCATGTTAGTTAGCAATGGGGCAGCCCAGTGTCCCTCAGAACCTGAGCATGGATATGTGAAGATAAACAATATTTCAGTTGGGTGTAATAACTATTTCTTAAACAATAGAACAATTCAGTGAGTTATTCATCAAACTCATCAAGGAACACATATAACATAAACATATACATATAACACTGTCATATCAGTGGCTTGACACATAGACTCTGTGTAGAATCATACCGGCATGCCAGGACTCATGCCTGAGCACACCACCAATGATTGAAGGTGCTGCAAATCATTACTCAAGGTGAGCACATCAGGAGGGGTTGCAGTGATAGTGCGGATGCCCCATGGCTGATATTTGACTAAGTGGGTCTAATTTATTCCCCTTCCTGGTTTCCCAACAGATCCATCCACCTTGCCACAAGAAAGCTCCAAACCGTGAGCACTCTTTTTAACAAACAAACCAATTTACAACCTTGACCAGAACACGGAACTGGGTGAGTCTTCTAGCCACACAGTCTTAGTATGTTTTTGGTTGAACCGGAGGGTTTATACTAATCCCCTGCGGTTCTGTTTCCCCCTCAATTTTACATAGAATCAGTTCTTGATCTGCATCCGCTTGTTGTAAGCGCCCGAGTGTGCTTTTGAAGATGATCACAGCGGTACAAAAGGGGTGGTGATGGACGGAGCATCTGAACCAATCAAACACTCACACCCAGTCAACAGACCAGATCTGGCCATGTCTGAACTGGGGTGGCAGAGTGGGCTAAAGAACGGTGATAGATTAAACCCAGATCTGTTGACTGGGTGTGAGTGTTTGATTGGTTCAGATGCTCCGTCCACCATCGCCCCCTTTGCACACTTGTATTTGACTTAAACAATGGCACAAGATCTTTGGGAAAGAAGATATATTTTGGCATTTCCAAGCTATAGTACAATTAATGTGAGAATTTTTGAAAACTTGCAAATAATTTTTATAGTAGATGAAACCACAGCCTAGACCTGCACAGTTTGAAGTGCTGAATGCCTGGGAGCGTTCAGCTCATTTTAGAGAAAAGGAAATATTTAAGGGAAGAGCTAGAAAGGCAGTGCGTACTTATGTTAATGCTTGGTAGGACATAGAACAGAAGAGGTTGGAAATGGACATAATAGAGGGAGCAAAGTTGCATCTGGCATTGACAGGTGAGGAGTTGGAGAAGGGTAGAAAAGAGAAGAAAAAGAGAGAGAGAGAGAGAGAGAATGAGGCTAGGTATTCAGCCGAGAGAGATGAACATGGTGGCTGTGATCCTAGAGTTGTTAGAGGATACATCCCCATACAATGAGACCCAAGCAAGGGAAGATGGAAGTGCTAATACTAGTGGACGTTCTGGAATTGCTATGTCACCAGTAACTGTTCAGTCCTAATATTATGGGGACCACCCTTGTGAATATGAACCAAACAGTGGAAGGGAGGGTTAGGATTTGTGCCTTGGCTCCTCCACAGTTCCGAATGTTACCAGAGCTACACATGTTCCTGATGCCCTCACTATTCCGGTTTCCATTTGGCCTGCAGTACCTATATATAATCTTAGCTCCACAGGGTGTGCTACACATAGTTTGGCACTGCCCTCTCCTGGATCGCGTCCTTTCTTCAGGGCAGATCACAGGCAGTTCACCTCTCTGATTTCTCCGCACCCCCTCTCCCGGTCACTTGTGGGGTACCCCAAGGCTCCTCTCTTTCCCCTCTCCTCTTCAACCTTTACATCCGCCCTCTTATTTCTTCCCTCCTCGAGCTGGGGGTCTCCGTGTACAATTACGCAGACGACCTCCAGCTCGTCTTTGATCTATCCTCTCCCACTCACTCTCTTTCCAAGTTCAACTCTACTCTGGTCTTCATCTCCCAATGGATGAGCTTTAATCATTTAAAGCTCAACCCTGACAAGACTGAGCTTGTCCTCACCGGTGGTCCCTCCAACCCCTGGTCCTCTGTTCACTGGCCCCTTTCCTTTGGTCCCCCCCCTTCCCCAGTCTCCTCCGTCCGGACCTTGGGCATCAAGATCAGCAATGATCTTTCTATGCATGCGCATATCAGCTCTGTTGTTTCCGCCTGTTTCCTCTCCCTCCGCCTCATTCGTAAAATTTCTCGGTTTTTTTCTGTTGATGCCCTTAAAACCATCATTTCTGCCCTTATCACTTCCCGCCTGGATTACGGTAATGGCCTGTACGTAGGCATTCCAGCCTACGAAACTCGCCGTCTCCAGGCCATCCAGAACCAGGCAGCCCGTCTTGTTTTTCGTCTTCCTAAGTTTTCCCACATCACTCCTGTCCTTAAATCCCTCCACTGGCTCCCTGTTCACCTCAGATCTCACTTCAAACTTGCCTGCTTGGCCTTCCGGGCGCATGCCCGATCTGCTCCTCTCTTTATTAATTCTCTAATTTCCTCTCATGCCCCTTGTCGCTCTCTTCGCTCGTCTTCTCTTTCTCTTCTTCACGTTCCCCGTTTCCGCAAATCCCGCACCGGAGGCACCCGCTTCTCGGTGCGGGCTTCCCAGATCTGGAATTCTCTTCCCCTCTCGATTCGCTCTATTCCCATCTTCTCACACTTTTGTAAAGCTCTCAAAACTTTTCTTTTCCTTCAGGCTTTTCCTGGCTAATTCCCCCCGGACCCCTTGGCAGACATGGTTGTGATCCTTAGCGCCAGGAAGCCGCTTGGCCGCAGTGCGCTCTTATAAATATTTGTTTCATTTCATTTCATTTCAGTTCCAACTGAGGTGAGAGCCGCAGAGAAAGCTCCTAGAAGTTCAAAATCTGAGATTGATTCCATTGGTCCCAATAAATGCGAGTGGTGCGAGTGCAGAACCATCAACGAATCAGGCCAGATAACTTTAAGGTAATTTCAGGGATTGCCAGATGTGGATTTATTCACATCAGAGACACCTCTGAGGGTGCATAGTAGCACCCCCAGGAAAGGAGCGGTACCAAAACATCTGACGGGCCACATAGACTTGATGCTCAGGAGCTAGACAACTGGTTGAAGGTTCTTAATGTCACCTAAAATGAAAGTAGAAGCACTGAAATAAGTCAAGGAACTAATATGTCAATATTGAAAGTGAATTTGATGGATGAAGCCTGATTAAAACACGATTAGGATGAAATGATAAGTGGAAGTCTTGAATTGGCTCAAATAGAAACATATCAACCAAATGATCTTGTGTTTATGAGTAAGGATTTTACTTGGAGGGCAAGGCAAGCTCATGATACCTTATCTGAAATAGCTCAGAATTAATAAGTAGATTTGGAGCGGACTAAAGCTTTGGAGAAAAACTGCTGGCTCTCCTTTTGTGATCAGGACTTAGAAAATACAAGAATACTAGGGTTGAAAATGCTAATTCGGGAATTAATTCATCTGGATTTGGAGTATGTTGGAAAAGTGTGAAGTGAAATGGTCAAAAAGGAAAAGTCCCAAAAGGACAATTGGGACACCACCTCTTTCTGGAGATGGGGATGCAGGAACTGCAAATCTACCTTCACGAGAGGTGCCTAGTGGAGGTTATGTTCATATACATTGGAATAGGAATGATCTTGCATCCTGTGGAATGGTATAAACAAGTTGAGTTTTTTGTGAACATTTCGAAGGGTTTGTGGACTGATTTGAATACTTTGTTTGTATTGTGGTTCCAAGTGATTTGTGGTAGGCAGATAAAATATTGATTTTTTAATATCGACCTACCATAATATCGATGTTTCAATATCGAAGGGACAAAATATAGAAGGTAAGTAATATCGATTTTTTTAATATCGAAGGGACAGAATTTCGGACGAAAGTAATATTGATTTTGTTAATATCGATGTAAGTAATATCGATATTACTAATATCGATTTTTATATGATTTTTATGTATATTATTAGGTATTTAATATGTATTATTTTTTTAAATGTAATTTAAGTAAATGTTGTATTTTAGTACCGTAGCGGGTTGTGGATTTATAGGGGAATAGGGTGGGAAGTAATTTAATTATACTAAATTAATTATACATTTTTTAGGAATGATAAATTAATTTTAATTAATTGGTAATTAATTTTTATTAATTGGTAATTTATTTTAATTCATTGAATAATTGATAATTATGATCTGTAGCGGGTTGTGGGTTTATAGGGGAATAAGGTGGGAAGTAATTTAATTAAACAATACAAAGAGATGGGTGGAGGATCCCAGGGAATCTTTAGTGACCACACAGTTATAGCCCCCTTCACATAAGTCCAACTAAACAACAGAATAACTATGGGTCAAAATGAGATGTATCTTTTCAGAAGTGTGTCTGAGTGAATGTGTGTTGAGCAGAAGGTATGAACAGCACACAACAAAGTATCGCACTCAATGGGAAAAATGTCCATCAGTTTATCGTTCTTTACCGCCCTGTCATCATGTGAAACCTTTCCCAAAATGTGGAAGCAAAGTTGTTGCTATTTCAGCAAGGGAAAGGGGAATGCGCGGTAACTTACTTGATAAACTGAAGAGCAGTGCAAGAAAGAAATTTGTGAGAATCAAAAAGACAAGAGAAAGGAGTGCTCTGTGTTTAAAATTGGATAATGAACGCTGGGGAACTTTATTCTGGTGCCGTTCATTTCCAAGGTTAAAAAGTTCAGTGCAAAACTGTCAGTGAGTAACCCTAATAATCACTGATTTATATTGTAGTGGTCGACATGTTTCTGCGGTCTATAGATCAATAAGTATCTTCCGCTTCATCAGGACCTAAAGTATATGCTACTGCTCAAAAGTGCGTTAAAAGGATTATGATACAGATATCACCTTATCAATCCCGGTATCCTCCTAAGGGTGTGGGGGGAAATCCAGGAAAGACATCATGAAGGCACAGACAACACAAATAAAAGACACATACAAAGATAAAAACGACATTCACATGATTAGTGTAAGTCATTTTACAATATACATTTCTGTCTCATGGTATGGCACAACTGTACAACTAATTACCAAACTCATGATCTGGCATACATGTTGGGCCAGTTTCTTAACATTTAGATTCCTCTCGCTCACCTTTAGGGTTAGAGGAACGTGCCTCACCTCTCCTGGCAACAGCTCAGGAGGATAGTGCACCGCTCTAAAATATAGAGAAAATGAGACCTATAAAATCAAGAGACCACTCAGAGATCCAGACATGCAAACACCGCCCGGAAAATACTCGTCCTAATTTGAAATGGAGGAAAAGGCCCCTCTTCAATTCAGAGGTTATGATCCTCTCTTGTGTATATATCTGTCATAATTTATTTGAGAGAAATGAATGAGCATAGTGTGGCATTACTGAGGTTGCCAAAGTTGCTGAGTTCTCATTTTTACGATGACAACATAGGAAACCATAATGCCGCTACTCCCCCCTTCCTTTACTCGTTGTATCGTTGTATTAGTATACATAGAGCTCATAGTGCCTGTGCAGATCTAACATATAGGCTACTCGCAGTTGCGCCAATATCTCGCTGTGAATAGTTTAGAGCAGAAGAAAATAAGGAGCAAATACAATGTTAAATTAACTCCCCAATTCTGTTGCGCCAATCTCTCGCCAATCTCTCGCTGTTAAATAGCTATGAGCAGCTCCTGTATTAAATGTAGAGATTTACGAGTTCGCTCTACACCGGCGTGTACTCACTGCCCGTATGCGACGCTCCCGCTTCTCATCTGGGTACGGCGCTTGCTAGAACGAGCACGCATCGCGCAGTAAAGTGAGGCCAAATCATGCATACTCGCAGGGCTTACCTGCCCGTCGGTACACTCGGTAGCCGTCTGTGCTGCTGGGGAGGTATCGACCTTTGGGCGGCGCCATTACTTGTTTACTGACAGACGCAACTCACGCGTCATTACCGTGCGACTAAGCATGCCAGGAACTGTAGTTCCTTAGTTTCTGTAGGTGCCCCCGCGTTATTGGAAGACAAAGTATGATGTAAAGCGAAAAAAATGCTCTTTGTTTGCGTTAATCATTCTGCGAGAAGCAGATGCCTTACAGGATATTACAGGAAATTAAAATAGGTGATATATAATTTGCGAGTAAACCTACATATAAGACCCCAGGCCAGTGGGTAATAGAATATTAAATGTTCACAGAGGAGTGACCTCAATATGTCACTTTCATCAGAGATTGCCAATTAAGGATGCATGGTAGGTACCAACGCTCAGAATAGTTTGCATAACCCTATGAGTAAAAACAGCATAGGGATGTACCTAAGTAGTATACGTAGAAACCAAAAAAGGGTCCTCAGTTAAATAAGTAACTGGGTGTTAAATGACACTGAAGTAGGACACTCACTTAAGAGATTGTCAGCTATAGGTGCATGGCAGGGGCAATTACTCAGAATAATATGCAGGACCCAATAAGTGAGATTAGAGAGACATCCAAGGGATGTCCTCGTTCAGGCCAGCCTTATCCGAGTTCAATTTATATACCCATTTTTGCTCGATTCTGAAAAGGTGTTTGGAGACATCTGCAATATGGGAAGGAATATATGGTTGCTCCAATACTGTCCAATGAAACTCTGTAGGTTTGTGGTTGACTTCCAGAAAATGATTCGTAAGCCGAGTTGCCTGCTTTTTACAACGGATGGTACTCTTATGCTCAGAGATCCTTGTACGTATTTTTCTCGTTGTCATCCCTACGTATCTTAGGGAACAGGGGCAGGTAATTAAGTATATTAAGTTATCACTATTGCAGTTCGTGAAACGCCTTTGTTCCCAGGCTCTGTTTGTTCCAATGTCTATGCTGGTGGATTTGCTAGTCTGCGGACAAGCGGCACAATTTCCACATGGGTGGTGTCCTGTTACTGCGGACATATCCCAGAGTGTCCCAATTTGACGAATGTGTATCAGCTGATCTCTAATACTGGTTCCTCTCTTAAAGGCAAACAAGGGTTGTTCCAAGTTGTCACGACCTGTGTTTAAGATCTTCCAATGCTTGCGGATGATTTGTTGTATGGCATTAGATCTCGTGCTAAATGTGTTCACACATGTAATCCTGTCATTCTGTGCTTTCGGGGGGGCTGGTTCTAATAAGGCTGCACGGTTATTATTGGCAGCCCTATTTTTTGAGGTACGAACCAGTTTTTTGGGGTATTTCCTTTCCAGCAAATTATCCTCAAGATCCTTGGCATGTTTGTTGAAAGTCTCCTTTGTGGAACAGTTACGTTGGACACGTAAAAATTGTCCAAATGGAAGATTGTCCCGAAGGGATTTGGGGTGGCAGCTCCCGTATTCCAGAAGAGAGTTTCGAGCCAATGGTTTCTTATATAGTTCAGACCTCAAACCTTCTGGACCCGTAGTTATTAACAGGTCGAGGAATGCCAGTGATTGATGGTCGTACTCTATGGTGAATTTCAAGTAGTTGTTACAGTTATTCAACCATCTGTGGAAATCCATCAGATGTTGTACACTGCCACGCCATATCACGAAGATATCGTCTATATATCTTTTCCAAACCCGTACAGACGGTAGATACGGGTTTGTGTTGTTAAGTGCGTGGTTCTGTTCAAAACTGTGCATGTATAGGTTCGCCAGGCTTGGCGCAAAAACGCTGCCCATACGGGTGCCCGACGTTTGTAGATAGTAGTTGTCATCATATTGAAAGAAATTTTCTTTCATCGCTATGCATGCCAGGTCCATGATGAAGGAGATAGGTGTAATGGAATCATGGTCGTGCGCATTCAGAAGCTGTTCAATTACCTTAAGGGTCTCGTCCTGTGGAATCGAGGTGTAAAGCGATTCCACGTCGAAGGACACCAGAATGTCTGTTCCAGAATTAAATTCAGTCTCCGGCAGGAGTCTCAGCACGTCTTTAGTATCTTGCAAATAAGACGGCATAGACCGTACTAACGGCCTCAAGAAAATATCCACAAAGGATGAGAGGGGTTCCATAAGTGAACCAATGCCTGATATTATCGGCCGTCCTGGTGGAGGTCTCTGCTGTTTATGTATCTTGGGTAAGATGTAAAAATAAGGCATCATAGGGTGTGCTCTGCGTAGGTAGTTTCCTTCATTAGCGGTTATCCATCCTTCCGAGAGGTCTTCTTCTACCAGGTGGCCAATCATTGTGGTCAGTCTGGGGGTCGGATCCTCCGTTAAACGACGGTAGGATATGTTATCGCTCAGTTGTTTGGAACATTCAGCTTTGTAAGTTGTCGTATTAAGGATGACTGTGGCTCCCCCCTTATCAGCTGGTTTGATAGTGATAAGGGGATCTTTTGACAAATCTTGTAGTGCCTGCTGTTCAACTTTAGTAATGTTGACAAATGGTTTCTGTCTTTCTTTGAACAACTCCTGTATGTCATGTGTAACGACTTCCTCAAAGGTGATGACTTTGGCTGGAACCGTGGAGCTTAGAGGTGTGAATGTAGATGCATTCCTCAGACCCGTATTGTGCCCCTCATCAATGGTCGCTGCATTATCTTCCCTTGTGTTTTTCTCAAAGAAGTAGTGAAGCCGTATCTTCCGAAAGAATTTGGAAATCTCTACTTGGGTTTGAAAAGCGTCACCAGAGGTAGTTGCTACAAAGCCAAGACCACGGTTAAGCAATTTCTCCTCTATGGGGGTCAGTGTTCGTGAGCTAAGATTGACTACAAGCCCTTCTCCATGTTCATACTCGTGCTCGCCAGCTCCTGTGGAACTTTCTTCCCACTCCGCAGATCCATTGACTGTGGGGGCAGATTCCACTGTACTTGGTTCTGTGCGGCTCGTCTCCTGCCTCCGGGTCTCCCTTGGCCAAACCCTAAAAAAGGATTCATATTCTGACCTTGTGGAAACTGAGCCGGGCCATACGGCCCTACTTGGTGCATGAATGGGAATTGGCCTGGTGCCCATGGATTTGGGGTCCACCAAGGGTTGAATTGTCCTTGGTTGAAATTATTCCCCCTTCTCTGTCTTCTATTCCCTCTCCCTCGATTCATGTTCATGTGAGGGCCCTAATTGGAGGAGTCAGAGTCACTGGAGAGGTCTTCCGATGTGGAAGTTCCATAGGTGGATCCACCTCTCCTCCCATTCTTGTTGTATGGTGCTGGTGTATATGTTGCACAAGTATAAGGATAGATTTTTTCTTTAGAGAACTTGTCTAGGTCTTTTTTACATTTCTCTAATTTAGAGAAGAGGACAGAGTCTTTAAATTCTTTATTGGCCTTGTTATTTTCATCCTGTTGCTTTGTGAATACTTTGGTAGAAAGTGTTGTTTTAATCTGGCCTTCTAAGATCTGGATCTCAATCATTATTTTGTCAGCAGCTAATTTTGGCTGTCTTAATGATTAAAACTAGCCAGTCTCGCGTACACTTCCAAGCAATAAGATACCAATCTCTGATGAAATCTTTATCATCCAAAAAGTAATTTAATTATACTAAGTTAATTATTAATTTTTTAGGAATTATAAATTAATTTTAATTAATTGGCAATTCATTTTTATTAATTGGTAATTTATTTTAATTAATTGATTAATTGATAATTATGTTTTGTAGCGGGTTGTGGGTTTATAACGGGAATAGGGTGGGAAGAAATTTAATTATACTAAATTAATTATAAATTTTTTAGGAATTATACATTAATTTTAATTAATTGGTAATTAGTTTCTATTAATTTGTAATTCATCTTAATTAATTAAATAATTGATAATTATATTCTGTAGTGGGTTATGGGTTTATAGTGGAATAGGGTGGGAAGTAATTTAAATGTTATTAAGTAATAATTTATTTTCATTAATCGTTTTTGCTAATTATATTATTGTTAATTGGAAATTCATTTATATTATTACTTGATTAATTGATAATTATGTTAAGTGTATTATTTTATTATTGCCGTTTGTTGTGTGTTAATAGTGTGTAAAGTAGTTGATATGTAATTAAGTAGGTATTACATTTATAGTTGTGCATTGATAATTATTTTATTGGATATTAATAATTATTTGGTAATTATTTTTTTAATAATTATTTATTGGTATTTGTAAATAGTTTAGATTAATTTAATAAATATTTTTTAAATATTTTAAAATATTAGTTTATTTATAAGCTATATATAAGCTTTCCAACACTTTCCCTACTGTTGCACTCTCTGGAGTGGGAATAGTAATTTTTACCCCTACGCTATCCAACACTTTATTGTTGCACTCTCTGGAGTTGGAATAGTAATTTTTACCCCTACGCTATCCAACACTTTCCCTACTGTTGCACTCTCTGGAGTGGGAATAGTAATTTTTACCCCTACGCTATCCAACACTTTATTGTTGCACTCTCTGGAGTTGGAATAGTAATTTTTACCCCTACGCTATCCAACACTTTCCCTACTGGTGCACTCTCTGGAGTTGGAATAGTAATTTTTACCCCTACGCTATCCAACACTTTCCCTACTGTTGCACTCTCTGGAGTTGGAATTGTAACTTTTACCCCTACGCTATCCAACACTTTCCCTACTGTTGCACTCTCTGGAGTTGGAATAGTAATTTTTACCCCTACGCTTTCCCTACTGTTTCACTCTCTGGAGTGAGAATAGTAATTTTTACCCCTACGCTATGCAACATTTTCCTTACTGTTGTTTTTTTTGGAGTTGGAATAGTAATTATTATAAGTTTGTTATTTTTAACTTCCACGCTATCCAACACTTTCCCTACTGTTGCACTCTCTGGAGTTGGAATAGTAATTTTTACCCCTACGCTATCCAACACTTTCCCTACTGTTGCACTCTCTGGAGTTGGAATAGTAATTTCTACCCCTACGCTATCCAACACTTTCCCTACTGTTGCACTCTCTGGGTTGGAATAGTAATTTGTACCCCTACGCTATCCAACACTTTCCCTACTATTGCACTCTCTGGAGTTGGAATAGTAATTTTGACCCCTACGCTATATAACACGTTCCCTACTGTTGCACTCCCTGGAGTGGGAATAGTAAGTTTTTAACCCTACGCTATCCAACACTTTCCCTACTGTTGCACTCTCTGGAGTGGGAATAGTAATTTTTACCCCTACGCTATCAAACATTTTCCTTACTGTTGTTTTTTTGGGAGTTGGAATAGTATTTTATTTCCTCTGTTACTTAATATTGTTTGTATTGTTTTAGTTAATGTAGTATATACTTAATTAAAAAAATATTAAAATTAAATTCGTTTTTTTTAATTTGTTTTGTATAATTATTTAATTTTTATTTATGTTATTATTTTATGTGTATAGATGAATTTGTAATATATAATATTTTTCATTATGTATAAGTTATTGCAATAAATATTACAACTGATTATTAAGTATATATATTATATATTATATGTATATGTTTATTTTTTTTATTAAATTATCTATATTACTTATTAATTTTAAATAATATAATATATTTTGCACTATGTTAATTTTATTTTAAAGTATTTTTTAATAAATGTTACATATTTTTTTATTTAAAAAAAGATCTTTTTTAAAAAAACGATATTTTTGACATCTATATATTTTTTCGATATTTCTGGACTTACCTTATTGTAGATGGGATGTCGATATTGTTGACATCAATCTTATTGCTACGATATTTTTGTAGGTCGATATTTTGTCTTTCTATATTTTGTCAGACATTCGTGGACAACATGTGAGAAAGCTACAGAATGACCCAACAGAGCCAGAGAGGGATCCTTTGATTAATGGTCCGTCATCTAAAATAATGTCAAAGTAAAATCAAGTGATGACATGGTTGAAATTAAACGTGTCATCTAAATATATTGACTGGGTCAAGATTGATCGTATGACTCAGGAGCCTGGACGTGAGATTAGCATGATGATTCAGCAGCATTTGATTTGCTTTCAGAACAAGTCAGTTGATGCGATCTTGTGTTACGTTAAGTATTGCAATGAAGAGATTCATATGAGGCGGAAGCAATTAAAGGAGAATCTCATGGTAGCTCAAATGAAAGTTGCTCAGAAGACAAAGTATGCAGGGAATGCACCTGCAGGGAGCTGCTGCTATGCAAGGTGGAGGTGGGTTTCAGTTCCAAGGTGGGAATCGGGGTATTTGTATTGACCCAAGTACTGGAATTGTTGTAGCCACTCTGAAAATATCTAACTGGTGCCACTACTGTAATTGGGTGGGGCATTGGAAGCAGGAATGCCTTCTTTTAATCCTGAAAATCAAGGTCCGAATCGAAGGTTTGCACAGTCGCAGAACAATATTCCTATACAGCCGGTCTCAAAATGTTAATGCACCCCAAGCACCAGTAATGCAAGTTACACAACCCCCAATCCCAAAGGAAGAGCTACTGGACCCAGATTTGTTTTGGACCAAGTTCCAAATATGAATCAGAATTATTTCCAGGGTAACGTTCCTTACCACCAGTATCCCATGTTTGAGACCATTGAGAATTTTGGTTCCTATCAGTCCACATGACTGTGCCTGAGTGGGGAGGATGATTGCATACTTGGCGCAGTCTTGGAGGTAGACCAGAGTTACTGATATGTGGATGGTGAGGTAAGTGGCCACACTGTATCATTCTTGGTTGATACTGGTGCTATCAATTCTACTGTGCAAACAATGGAAGTTCCAGACCTACCCCTCTGAGGAAGAAGTATCCAAGTTGCTGGAGTTGCTAATCAATAACTGAGGAATCCTATTCCTGAGGATGTCCTTGTAAAAGTAGGACATTATGAGGATCAAATTGTGGTCTGTGACTCAAGTCCTATAAGTTTGCTAGGACATGACTTGTTGACCAAGCTGATTTGCACCATTACTGCACACTGAGAGTAGTGGAGTTCCAGACCCACGACGAAGAAGTTGCCTTTAAAATGGTTAATCAAAACCGGTTGCTGTACTGTACCCTATGATAAGAAGAGAAGAATTACCCCAGGATCTTAGAGACACAGGGAGGTCTGAGGTTTGGGATTTTTCAGGAAAGGACATTGGACTCATTAAAGGAGATGAGCCTGTCCCAGAACACCAATCAATCAATCAAACAATATTTTTAAAGGGTGGCTAATCACTGCGGGGGGGTTATCCAATTGTGAGCTCTTGCAAGTCTCAGTCAAAGAGCTAGGTTTTGAGACCCTTTCTGAAGCATGAAAGAGAGGGCAAGATTTGGAGGTGGAGGGGAAGTCGTTTCAGGATTTGGCAGTGAGGTAGGAGAAGGAGTGACCTCTGCCGTGGCTTCTGCGGATGCAGGGGATGTGGACAAGGGAGGCAGAGCAAAGTTGCCTGACGAGTCGGTGGAAGGTCAAGCGGTGTTTGAGGTATATAGGTCCCTGGTTGTGGAGAGCTTGGAAAGCGTGGGTTAACATCTAGAACTGGCATCTCTTCTGGACAAGGAGCCATTGGTGGCTTCTGAGGTTAGGGTGATGCGGGTCCATTTGAGAAGGTTGAGGATGAGTCGGGCTGTGGTGATTTGTATGGTCTGGAGTCGCTTGAGGACCTGGGTGAAAGTTCCGGTCTAGAGTGTAATTCCATAGTCCAGTCGGCTGGTGACAAGGGCTTGCATGGCTGTTTTCCCTGTGCAGTTGGGGATCCATCTGAGGATCATCTGGAGCTATAGAAGGTGTGGAAGCAGGAGGAAAATACTAAGTTGAACTGGCGTTTCATTGAGAGTTTACAGTCCAGGATGATGCTGAGGTTGCTGGCATGGTCAGTCAGGGTAGGAGTTGGTCGGAGTTCGGTGAGCCACCAGCCATGGTCCTACGGTGAGGTCTTGCTCCAGAATATGATCACCTGCATCTTGTCTGTGTTCAGATTCATGCAGTTGAACCTCATCCAGTCTGTGACCTTTTTCATGGCATTTTGGAAGTTGGTGCTGTTGGTGGCTGCATCTTCCATGAGTGAGAGGATGAGCTGGGTGCCGTCTGTGTAGGAGATGATGTTGAGTCAGTGGGTGCGTACAAAATCAGCAAGTGGGATGATGTTGAACAAGGTGGGGCTGAGGTAGGAGCCCTGTGGGATGCCACAGAGTATGCTCTTGGACTCGGAGGTGTAGGGGGTAGGCAGATTTTCTGAGTGTGTCTAGTGAAGCAGTGGGCGATCCATTTGAGGGCATCTTCCTGGACACCAATGTGGTGGAGGCTTCTGGTGAGGGTGTATTGGTGGACGATGTCAAAAGCCATCGATAGATCAAAGAGAATAAGGGCTGCTGTGTCCCCTCAGTCGAGGAGGGTTATGGTGTAATCGTTTGTGGCAATGAGGACGGCTCGGTGCTGTGGTTGGCGAGGAAGCTGGATTGGAAGGTGTTGAGTAGGTTCTTTCCTTCCAGGTGTTCGGTGATCTAGCGGTTGATAGCTTTCTCAAGAACATTGGCGGGAAAAGGGAACAGCGAGATGGGGCCTAGGTTCTTTAGGTCTGTGGGGTCAGCAGAGGGCTTCTTTAGGAGGGGTTTGCTCTCTGCATACTTCCATGCTTCAGGGACGGTGGCCGTGTTTATGTTGGTGAGTGCGCTGCTGATTTCTTTGTCTCCCAGGTTGAAGATGTGGCAGGGGCAGGTGTCAGTTGGTGCCCCAGAGAGAATGTAGCAAAAGACACAAATTGATGGACGGAATGCAGAACAAACCAAAACATTCTCCCCAGTCAAGAGATCTGGGTTAAATTCATCATTCTTTTGCTCACCAAGCCACCCCAGTTTGGACCTGGTCATATGCAAATCAGTCTTGACCCTGTGCCTCATGGGAACAGTCCAGCCAGAACTGCCAAGCCAGGTCCTCCCTGAACCGGAAACAAGCATCCTAGGACCAGTTTCGGGGTTTCACCCCTGATCATCCAGGATAGCTTGAATCTAGTGGCACAGTGAGCCCGGGACACACTTCTGGGCATACCCGGCGCACTTAGGGCAAGGAAGCAAATGACACACAATTTATGGACAGAATGCAAAACAAATCAAAACATTCACCCCTAGTCAAGAGATCTGGGTTAAATGCATGATTCTTTTGCTCAGCATGGCACCCCAGTTTAGACCTGGCCATATACAAATCAGTCCTCACCTTGTGCCTCATAGGAACAGTCCAGCCCGAATGGAGGCCATGATGGCTGAGGTATTCTGTTGCATGAGTGGCTTCCATGCGGAGAATAGGTGGTGGTGGGAGACGTCGGTTGGTGTCAGGAGGCAGTTGATGTTGGTGGGTTGTGGGTCAAAGTTGCAGAAGATATCAGCTATCTTGTTGTGAGAGCAGTCAGCCAGGGTGTCGTAGAGAGGTTGGGACAGGTGAATCGTGTACTCAGTGGCTGATGGGCAGGAGAACTCTCTGACGATGCTGACGAGATCCTTGGTGTGGGTGGCACTTGCTTCAATTCGGGTTGGCAGGGCATCTTTCTTTGTTTCGTTGAGGTGCTGGTGGTATTTAGTGAGGGCTGCTCTGAAGCTGGCGAGGTCTGTGGGATTCCTGGTGGATTTCCATCATCTTTCTAATTGATTGCATTCTCATTTGGACGCACGAAGTTCAGGGGTGAAGAAGCTGGTGTGTTTGCTGGATCTGCTGGTGTTGGGTGGTTTCATGGGGTCAATTCAGTCGGCGCAGTGGGAGGTCCAGTTTGAGAAGTTTTGGGCGTCCAATACCATGTTGCTGGTTGTGTCAGGCCTGGTGGTATTGAGGGCAGTTGCCACTGGGTAACTGTGATTTTGTTCCATCTGTGGTGGTGTTGAGTTCTGGGGGCTTGATGGTCGAGCCCAGTGTGGCTTTCATGGCGAAGTTGACTATGCTGTGGTCGGACCATGTTAGCTCGGTGATGTGGCTGAACTTGACTCTGTCACTAGCTTCGAAGAGGTGGGCCAGTGTGACTAGCTGCATGAGATCGATGTTTCTCATGCTCTTCAGGAGGCTGGTAGAGTTAGAATCTTTTGTGTGTGGAAGATGAAGTTGTTGAGGTAGATATAGTGCTTGGATTCAATTGCTAGAGGGGAGATGATGATGATGATGAAGAAAATTTATAATGCGCAAAAACAATAACCCGCAGGTATCAAGGCGCCTAACAATACAATCAGAATTTGAAACAGACGTCCTTACATATAGGCTTGTTGAAAGAGGCGAGTTTTTAGGGTCGTGCGGAATTTATGTAAAGATGGAAGGGATCTCAAATCAAGAGGGAGATCATTCCACCATTTAGGGGCTAGCGTGGAAAAAGCCCTGCCACCCCATTTAGCTCTTCGTACACGGGGGGTTTTAAGAAGCAATTTCCCAGAGGAACGCAGGCTCCTACCAGGGATGTAATGGGAGATGATAGACCCAATACCCGTGTCGCTGTTTTTAGCGATGAATTCGGACATGGCATTGCAGAAGTCAGGGCATGGGCCAGGGGGTCTGGAGGCAAAGGTTCCTTTGATGAGTGTCTATGGGTCACTTTGCATTTGGATGGAGAGGTGTTCCATGATTGGTGTGATGTCATCTTTGGTGGCAGTGCATCAGAGGGTTTCCTTGTGGATGATGACAATGCCTCCTCCATGCGTGTTGGTGCGATCTCTTTGTGTAATCTTGATGATGGGTTGAGCCAGGTCTCGATTATGAATATTATGTTGTCTGAGAGCAGAGGGTGGTGATGGTGTCAAAGATTTCTGTGGCGTGTTTGCAGAGGAACCAGACATTGAGCAGCATGCATTGGAGCTGTTCTGGTGTGTTGGTGGTCTGGTAGGTTTGAGTGGTGAGGGTTCCTGTGTTGCATGAGTAGTGGCAGTGGTGGCAGGTGATGGGTCCTTTGGTAGATTGTGGGGATGAGAAGTAGCTGTTGTTCCAGTGTCTGAGGTCCAGAGCGAGCAGTTTGGTGGTGGAGCACTGGTGGCTGGTTGTGAGGACCAGGGTTCCTGGTGCTGGGCGTGGTGCAGATGAGGACATGGTGCAGACAGGCTTGCCTTTGGTGTGGCTGTGCTGCGGTCTCCATTAAGTAGGTCCTGGGATGGGTTCGTGCTGCTGGGTGGTGGGATGCAGGGAGAGGGAATTTGAGTGACGGGACAGGTGGCGCATGGGTAAACAAAGGCACAGAGTTACACAGCCGCTCAGGTTATGGGGAAAACAGCACACAGTATGGCTAACAATAAACAGGAAATGAAAGGCTGGCTAAAACAACAGCATGATTAGATTAAACGGGGAATGAAAGGCTGGCTATAAAACAGCAGTATGGATAACTAACACAGGCAATGAAACGCTGGCTAATAAACAGCTGACTATGGGGAGAAATTGACTTGCCAAAACAGTGGATGAGAGCTGAAACACAGGGAAATGAGCGAGGATGCCACTGCATAATCTGACCTCTGAAACGATTACCAGAATAACTTTAGTAATCAAGACATTGATTCAAGTAGGCAATTTGGAAGAGATTTTGGGGAGTCCATGTAACTCACCCATTATGGGCCGGCAGAAGCCTATGGGCCGGCAGAAGCCTAGCAGTAAGTACCTCATAGTGCAGGACCTATGCAAGATCAAAAATATAGTTATTCCTTGTTGTTCCATGGTACCGAATCCTGCTGTGATATTGTTTTAAATTCCATGTGAGGCTGAGTGGTTCTCTGTTATTGATTTATGCCAGGCTTTCTTCTCCATAACCTTGCATGCGGTCAGTCAGTTCCTCTTTGCGTTTAGGCTCAACAATTGTGTTTTACGTGGTGCAGAGTTCCACAAGGGTATACCAGATCCTCAAAAATAATTTGGAGTCTTTGGTTATGCCCAGTAACTATGTCCTGGTCGAGTCAAATACGCGAGAAGCTTGCAAAGCTGACACTATTGTACTGTTGAACCATTTGGCTAAAATGGACTGAAAATGACCCTCAGTAAGTTGCAGTGCTGTTTGAAAGAAGTCTTGTATCTTGGTCATCATATTGAGAAAGGAGTCAGAAAGGTGTCGCAGGAGAGAATTTAATTGATTTTGTAAATGAAACCACCAATCACCAAAAAAGAGGCAGGATGTTTTTGGGAATGGTGTGCTAATCTTGCCAGGGGATACATAACTTTTCTCTAGTGACCAAGCCTTTACAGAGGCTAACACACAAGGATGTGTCGGATCCAGTGCCTTGGGACCATGATTGTTTCATTGCCTTCCTAGAGTTGAGAGAAATTCTCTGCTGCGCCCTGACACTAGGAATGTAACAAAGCATTTTTGCTTTCTTGCAGTGAGAGGGAGGGTTGCACTCTCTCAGTGCTTACACAAACATATTGAAGTGTTGATAGACCTGTGGAGTACTTCACAGCTACTTTGGATCCTGTAAAGGCGGATTTGCTGGATGACTAAAATTTGTGGTGGTCACGAGTGTCAACATAGAGAGGTGTTAAGGCATTGTAATAGGTCATCCTTTAACGGTGAATGTGCCTCACTCTGGAAATACTGTTGACGCGTAATCACACACATCATTTGATAAACAGCCATCTGACCCGTAATGAGCAGATCATACTGGCACCTGAAAACACTACTCTGAAGAGGTGCTCTGTTTTAAATCCTGCCACCTTACCGCCTATTCCTGAGAATGCTAATGGTGAAAAAGAAGTGGAGAATGACTGTCTCGAAGTTACTGAATTATGTACCAAGCCGAGACCATATTTTCAAGATGAGCCACTGCCTGAATCATATTTTGCATTGTAGGTGGATGAAATGAAATTAAATGAAAAGACCATTTGTTAAGCGCGTTGGCTACCCTTAGGCGTCCCAGCGCTGCAGAAGTCATGCCTATAACAGAGCCGATGAGAGCTACTCTGGTTTGTTAAAGAGCAGGGTTTTTAGGAGTTTGCGAAAGGTGAGTAGTTTGGGTTCTGATCTGAGTGAGAGAGGGAGGGCATTCCACAGCTTGGTGAGATTATGGGAGAATGAGCGGCCTCCACATCTAGCTTTCTTGAACCTGGGTATTACGGCAAAGAAGGAGGACCCTGATCTGAGCTGTCTGGTGGGATGATAGGCGGTTATCAGGGTATGATTGATAATGGGGCCTGTTCCCCAGAAGGATCGATGCGCAATGCACATTGCCTTGAATTCTATCCTTGCCCTCACTGGAAGCTAGTGAAGGTCCTTCAGTCTGCTTTTGACCGAGACTCGTCGGGGGATTTGAAGGAGGGTTCTGGCGGCACAGTTCTGAATTATCTGCAGTTTGTTTAGGGTGGCCGTCGGAACCCCAAGATATAGGGCATTCCCAAAGTCTAAGCGGGATAGAATTAGACCTTGGACCATTATCTGTCTGGCGTGAAAAGGTAGGAGGGAAGGATTTTGCGGAGGAGTCTTAGAAGGCCGAAGCAAGTGGCGGATAGTTTGGTCGCCTGGTGGTTAAAATCAAGTGATTTGTCTAGCCAAATGCCCAGACTTTTGATCGAGTCTTTGGGTGCGGGGGGCAGTCCCAAATAGGGGGGCCAGAGTGGATCGATGGTCTTATTGATGGAGTTCCCAAGGACCATGAGCTCTGTTTTATCCCCATTCAATTTGAGGGAGGAGGATATCATCCATTTGGTGACTTGGTACAGTGGTGTACCAAGGGGCTGTCGTGTTGCAACGTTTGGGTTCCGAGGTTCTAATGGGGAGCACCAGGACGAGTGAGTTGGTGATCCACTTATTATAATTCTCATTCCCCAGTGTAGTGTTGGAGGTGATGGGTGGTATGGTAGTTTTGAGCCTTTCCTGCCATCCTGATTGAGAGAGTTTTGACCAGTTCCCGCATTTACAAACTGCTACGGGCTTGGATGAGCATAGGTTAGGGACAGTCCACTTGAAAGGAATGAGAAAGTGGTCTGTCCAGGGGAGGGGGGAGAGGGTTCCTATTTGTAAGTCCGGGCAATTACTAAAAATAGGGTCAAGGAGATGACCTTTGTGGTGGGTGGGTAATGGCACTAGCTGTGTGAGCTCGAGGGCAGAGAGGCTGGAGGTTATTTCTCTGGCATTGGAATCATTGGGGTCATCAAAATGAGTGTTAAGGTCTCCTAAAAGGGTGAAATTAGAAGGGCTGTAGGCAAGATTAGCTATGATTGATGGCAGGGCGAAAGGGAATAGTCCTTGGGCGCCAGGTGGGCGATATAGAAGTGCTCCCGAGAAGGTGCTAGTGTGTGAGAATTCAATGGTGAAAGGGAGACTTTTGCAGTATGGGACAGAGATGGGTGTACTGCGAACGACATAGCAGTTTTTGTGTATCACTGCTATTCCACCCCCCCTTCCCGTTTGGCGGTCTCTGCGCAGTATTTGGTAGCCTTGGGGGAGGGCCTGGACGAGGTCAGGTTCTGACTGATCGTGCAGCCATGTCTCTGTGAGAAAAGGGGGTGGTGATGGACGGAGCATCTGAACCAATCAAACACTCACACCCAGTCAAAAGATCCTTTGACTGGGTGTGAGTGCTTGATTGGTTCAGATGCTCCGTCCATCACCACCCCCTTTTGTACCGCTTTGGTCGCCATAATGGTGGCAGGGTATGCTCAGACGTGAGTCCCTTGCTCACTTTGCCACTGGATTCAAGCAAGCCGGGCTGAAGACCGCTGTAATGCCAGAAACCGGTCCTCGGAAGCTTGTTTCCGGTCCAGGGAAGGCATGGCTTGGCAGTTCGGGCTGGACTGTTCCCATGAGGCACAGTCAGACTGATTTGCATATAGCCATGTCTGAACTGGGGTGGCAGAGTGGGCTAAAGAACGGTGATGGATCCAACCCAGATCTTTTGACTGGGTGTGAGTGTTTGATTGGGTCAGATGCTCCGTCCATCACCACCCCCTTTTGTACCGCTTTGTCCGCCATAAGTGTGGAAGGGTATGCTCAGACGTGAGTCCCTTGCTCACTTTGCCACTGGATTCAAGCAAGTCGGGCTGAAGACGGCTGTAATGCCAGAAACCGGTCCTCGGAAGCTTGTTTCCGGTCCAGGGAAGGCATGGCTTGGCAGTTCGGGCTTGACTGTTCCCAAGAGACACAGGGTCAGACTGATTTGCATATAGCCATGTCTGAACTGGGGTGGCAGAGTGGGCTAAAGAACAGTGATGGATCAAACCCAGATCTTTTGACTGGGTGTGAGTGTTTGATTGGTTCAGATGCTCCGTCCATCACCACCCCCTTTTGTACCTCTGTGAGAAATAGAGCATTGGGGTCTAGCTCCTCTAGTAGCATTGCGATTTCTAGGGAGTGTCTAGGAAGGACCTGCAGTTTAAAAGGTACATACTGTATTGTAAGGTTTTAATAGGAGGGGCAGGGAGAAGTCGAAACCCACACTGATCGCAGATAGTGTGTTGCTCAGCCAGGTCCCAGGAGAAGTGGCACGAGGAAAGAGTTTTCTCTCTTAGCTTATGTAGGAGGTTGGGAATATAGCTCCAGATGTGGGCCGTCAAACGGACAGGGGTTGTGGCCCCTTGCCCCGGCCGGCCGCGGACGGGCGCAGACAGGCTTGCCTTTGGCGCGCCGCCGGCGCACCCGCTGCGCGTGGTGTAAGGCATCTGATTTTGTGGAGCCTTGCCGATGAGATCAGCCCCCTCCTCCCCTTTAACCCGGAAGTGGTGGATGTTTCACTCCTCCCTCCACAACAATCGGGAGAAATCCCGTGGTGGACCAGGGAGGTGTGGGGAAGCCGGATGTCAGAGGGTGCAGCAGGAGTGCGGGTAAGTCTGACCACGCAAGTGAAGTCTGACCCTAAAATGCGGCGAAGTATACAATTTAAAAAATACAATTAAATTATTTTTTTATAAACGACTAGGATACTGAGGAGAGCAGTCGCTGCTCTGTTTAGGTGCGCATCCGCAGAGCGAGTGAAATGCAGCCGGTTTTATGGAGCCTTGCAGGTGAGATCCGCCCCCTCCTCTCCTCTAACCCGGAAGTGGTGGATGTTCCGCTCCTCCCTCCACAACAATCGGGAGAAATCCTGTGGTGGACCGGGGAGGTGCGGGGAAGCCGAGTATCAGAGGGTGCAGCAGGAGTGCGGGTTAGTCTGACCGTGCAAGTGAAGTCTGACCCTAAAATGCGGCGAAGTATACAATTTTAAAAAATACAATTCAATTACTTTTTAAAAAATGGCAAGGATACTGAGGAGAGCAGTCGCTGCTCTGTTTAGGCGGATGTCGTGTGTTTTTAAGACCATGAAGCAAATTTACGAGCTGCTTATGCATTCTGTACAGTTTCAGGGGAAGCAGAAGCTTCATGGAGCTGGGACATGTTCTCAGCCAAGTGGCTTAGCTGACTGGTCTTAATAGAGCATGCTGTGTCTCAGACCAGCAGGGTGTGACCATTTTAATTGATAGTCAGTACATATTTGGTGTTGTTCATGCTTTATGACAGTTATGGTCCTAGAGGAGGTTTATGACATCCACACGCTCGCCCATTGAGATTGGGGAGCATGTTTGAAAACTCCTTGAAGCATTGCACATGCCTGCAAAAATTGCTATTGTCAAATGTGCATTGTAAGGGGGTTGATTATGTGACCATTGGCAACAGATGTGCCGACAAAGTCACCAGACACTGTGCTTGCAATGCTTTTACCTTTAATGGAGAGCATACAAATGAGGGAACAGTCAAGACTAACTACAACCTTTTGTTAACTACAAGTTCATAATTGGGAGGAAGTCACGCGGTTGCAGGAAGATGTGTCAGAGGAAGAACAACAGAGTTTGGTGAAAGCAGGTTGTGTTAAGAGAAAATAGGATGAGATTTGGGTTTTGAGAGATGGGAGACCAATGTTGCCTACCTGCCTTTACCCCCGATGGCCAGACATTATCATGGTCCTAATTATGTGGTTAGGGACGCAATGATCCAGTTGTTTAGGCAGACGTTGTTCAATCCACGATTTAGGTTGATGGTTAAAACACTGTGCCATAGATGTGTTGTGTGTCATCAGAATAATGTGGGGAAAAGGACTGCAGTAATACTGAGTCACATAGGGAGGTAAGAGGGTCCTTTGAACAGGTTGCAGTTGGATTTTATTGAGATGCCTGTGCGCAATGGATTGAGGTATGTGTTGGTTGTTGTACGCATCTTTCCTGATGGGTTGAGGCATATCCCAAATGAAGGAGTGATAGTCCTACAGTATCAAAGCTTTTGTTGAGGGAGTTAATACCTAGATTTGGCTTCAGAACTTCTTTGGTATCTGACTGAGGCACGCACTTTGATAACTTAGGGCCAGATGTAGGTGGGAGATTTTGGCCATTTACCGGCCGGTAACCGCCGAATTCGGCCGTTACCGACCGGTAAATGGCCATGGAGATGTAGGGGGATAAAAAACATACATTTTCGGTAATTTTACCGAATCGGTAATTTTACCGATTCGGTAAAATTACAGAATCGGTAAAATTACTGATTCTGTATATTTTACAGAATCGGTAAATATACTGGTCGGTATAATTACCGAAAATGCATGTTTGGTATGTAGGTGCCAAGTTTAACATTGACACAGGGCTTTGAAAATCGGTATTTTACCATGCAATACAATTGCATGGTAAAATACCGATTCAGGTGTACATGCTCATCTGTGCATGTACACCTGTGCCATGTAGCACACATACATGCCCTTAGGCACACAAGCCTAAAACAGGGGTGCCAGAGGGTGTCAAAGTGACACCCCCTGCACACTTGCAAAACTCGATATTTACCGATTCGGTAAATACCGAATCGATATTTGATATTGAATCCTATGGGCTTCAAGACCCATAGGATTCATTAGCAAATACCGATTCGGTATTTACTGAATCGGTAAATACCGATTTTTACCAATTCGGTAAAATTTACAGAATTGGTACCTACATTAGAAATACCTACTCTTAATTACCGAATCGGTAAAATTCGGTAATTAAGAGTCGGTACTTCTGATTTTGCTACATCTGGCCCTATATCCTGAGCGCTGCTTTACAAGTTGAACAGAGACTGCAGGATCTGGTGGAGCAGGTCAATGGAAGTTTGAAATCCATACTTGCCAAAGTGTGTGCTTCTATACCTTCAAAATGACCTAATGTGTTACCGCTTGTGTTGATGAGTCTCTGCAGCATACCTGATCGAAGGGCAGGATTGTCCTACCCATGAGATCAAGGGTAGGGCAATGAGGTTGCCAGAAGTGCATGTAAATGTACTTGTGAACATTACTGATGATCTGATACTTGATTACTGCAAACGACTGGCTGATGTGGTGCGCTCTGTGCCTCATCAGGTTGAAGCTGCCACAACCCCACCTCACCAGGAGCAGTGCCATGACCTCTGCCCCGGTGACTGGATCCTGGTGAAGAAACCTGGCTGAAAGAGTTGTTTGGAGCCTTGTTACCATGAATGCATGAAGTGTGGAGGTCTCCCCAACTGTGTGCAGGCTGCTCACACTTCTGAGTTCTGAGTCGCCTTGATGATAAAACGTGACGAGATATGCCTTGGCAACTACAAGGGTTATCAAACACTTATATAATTACATAATAAAGGCCATATGTGAACATGAAGTAAATATATGATTTCTTTTTTTTATCTATTGCCTATTATTATATCATTCACTATAAAGCTGAAGTACAAAATCACTTTATATTAAATGTTAATTTTCTTAAATGTACAAATGACGATCAACAATGGAATAAAGAATGTAATAAATCAAAGAAGAAAACACCAGGAAAACCACAACATGTAATATAATATAAATAAAACTGGACTGCAAATACCTATCTGCACAAATTGATACTTATATAAAACAATGACAAAACAACTAATACATAGAAGCATTCACAACAGACAGATACAATACATAAAATATATACAATCTCAATATGTGAACAACAGGTATGTTCTCACATGATGAATATGAGGTTATCACTTAGTATAGACCACATAGTGAAAGAACTCTTCTACGCAAGTTTGCTGTGACACTAGACCTCCTTCAGGAAGATCCACTGATAGGTAAGTGTTGTGGCAAAACCTTCTAGTATTCACCTAACAGAAATATGTGTGGATACATGCAGCAATCGATCTTTGTGACTAAGCCTCCAAATGGATTAATATGAAATGAAATTAATTAATAATCCTGGTGCCATAGGAACTCACAATCCCAGATAAAACAGAAAACCAGAGCTTAAATGTGCTCCAACCTGCATATCTAATGGTTAGCTAAAGCCTGATTTGGTCTGTGTATACGTTCTTCATATAGATCTCCGATCGCTACTTATGCAATCAAGCCAAACAAAGGGTTAGAGCCAACGTATGTAAAACCTTGATGTTGGCATATCGGTATCTATGGAATAATATCAGGCTGCTGCTCACAGTCTCTCCTGAAAATCTAATGCTGCAGTAGATAATATAAAAGCTGCTCTCCCAGAAGCGCCAGTGATGGGTGAGAGACCACGGGAGCAGGGGTTAGTCAAGCGGTTGTGGACCAACAAGAATCTGAAGCAGCACTTGATTGGCCAGAGGGAGGTCCTGGAGAGTCGGTTGTCGAATCTGAAAATGAAGAGGGTAGTTCTGTATTGTGACTGAGCCGAACTCCACCCACACAAAGGGCCAAGTGCTGTATACTGAGAGTGACTGAAGGAGAACGTTAGCTGAGACAGCAGGAGAAGGGGAGACTGGTCCTGCATGGAAAAGGTGACCTCACGGTCATCCCGGAGGATACTGAGGATTTTGATCTGAGTGATGGAGAAGGAGAAGGGGATACACTTAGAAGGTCAAAGAGCTAGAGTGCCTTTACGAAGGTACTCTTCCACTGCATGGACTTAATTCCTTGCAAATGACAAAGAGAATGAATTCTTGGATTTCTGAAATCATTGTGAAAATTCAACTGAATCTTTGGAAACTTGGGGCCAGATGTATGACCCACCTATTTGCGACTCACAAATTGTGTCACATTTGCGACTCGCAACTGTAAGGGGGCCATTAGGATGGCAGGTGGATTGCCCACGCCAAGCTGGCGGTAGCCACGGCCGGCCTGGTGGGGGCAATCCGCCCGCCATCCTTGCCCTGAAGTCCCCCCTTTATATTAGGATGGCGGGGGTGGACGCGGCGGACGGAAAGACCGTCCACCGCCTTTCCGCCCCGGTCGCCTTGCGACCGAGGCAGAAAAGGCCTGACATGGTGGCGGTGTCTATTAGACACCGCCAGCCATATTAGGATGGTGCAGAATGAATGCCTTTCCGTGTCGGCGATGCCGCCACAGAAAGGCATGCGGTCTTCACTTCAGGGGGCAGCCTGCGGGCCTCCGAAGTGAAGTAGAAGTGGGGGGTGCACACGGGGGTTACCTGTGGTACCCCCCAACATTTGCATTGACAAAGCGGCAGGCATCGCAGTGCCTGCCTCTTTGTCAATGCAAATGCAACAATGCATTTTTAGCATTGTGGCAGGCGGTGCTGAGAGCACCGCCGCCACAATGCTAAACATGCATGATGCGCCCGCCACTCTGGCGGGCGCATCCTAATCCCTCCCCCGGGACCCCCGCCCTTATGGCGGGCGGTCCCTAAGACCGATAGGTCTTAGGGACCTAATGGACCCCTAAGTGTTTTGCAAGTGTTTTGCGGCAGCAAGTGCGTGTAAAACAGTTGTACATGGCATGTTGACTCGCTATTAGGAAGAGATGCCCCTTCCTAATAGCATGAGTTGTAAATGCTATTTTGCGAGTCAGTGACTCGCAAAATAGCATTTGTACATGCCATTACTCATATTTGCAGCTGCAAAAAAGGGTCGTACATACTGCCCTTGATCTTCAGTTTGATCTTACATTTGAACCACCTTTGTTAGGGACATTGGGTGCCTTTAGACACCTTATTCTGGATGTGGTTGATTTTTTTTTACTTGGATGCAAATGAGTTCCCTGTGCTAGATGATGAATTGAAACACTTCATTCAGAAACTGATTGTTAGTGAACTTAAACCATTTATTATTGGTGACATTGACTGGACTTTGTAGGGAAGAAAGAAGAGTTACAAAGACTTTGTACATATTTTTTTGAACGTCATTCGAACTTGGTTTTGCCTTTTGCACAGGTGGATACCGACATAAAAGACTCTTTAGCTGCCACATTCCACCAACGGTTTAGGTTCTAATGAAGAAATGAAAGCGATTTCTAATACTAATAGGATTAGTTCCATTATAGCTGACACACTAATAGATGTAGTTGTCATAATAATTATTTTGCTTAATGGGTTATATCCATCTACTTACAAGTCATTAGAGATTAAGTCTACAGTTGCTCACACTACATTACATCCGCTGATAATAGTCTAAAATTCTGGAGGGTTTAGGAAACTGCGCACACATCTATAATGAGGAAATAATGCTCCAAACGCTTATTTCAGATTGCTGTATGAATAATTGACACTATGAATTTGAGAAATTCTTATGTGTGCACTCAATGACCTGCATCTTTTGCAGAGGGGATAACATACCATCATATCTCTTAACCCTAATTTAGTTCTTTCAGAAGTCCCTATGTTCAAACATTAGAATAAGAGTCCTTATTCCAAAGGTTCTGAGATTGCAGGCAAGTATTTTGCATCTCTTTAGTCACTGTATTAGTTGATTGATTTGTAATTTGTATAGCGCTCGAATGCCCTGAGGCGTCTTGGTGCTGCTTCTTGCTAAAGAATGATGCTGGGTACTAAGCGTTCTGCTACTAATTGTTAAAAAACAGGTTTTTAAAGCCCTTCTGAAAGACCAGAGATTGGGACTGTTTTTCAGATTTAAGGGGAGCTGTTCCTATGGTAAAGCTCCCCCACTCCAGTGTGCTCTCTTAGTTCTGGGGACCACCAAGAGCTTGCAAGCAGAGGAACATACATTTCTTGCTGGAGTGTACCAGACAAATCGATTTCTCAGATAGTCCGGGCCAATATTTTGCAATGCCTTAAAGGCTAAACATAATCATTTAAATGTGACCCTTTTGTTGGTTGAGAGCCAGTGTAGTTTATTCAGGGATTAGGACACAGATTGGTACTTGGGGATTCCCAGAAGTAGTCGTGCAGATGAGTTCTGTAGCAACTGAAGTTTCTGCAAGATCCTTTTTTGAATATTTAGAAATAATGCATTTCCATAGTCCAATTTTGACAAGGCTAATGCAGTCTTGACTATCTTCTGGAGGTCTAGTGGCATGAAGTGTATATCTGTGGGATGGGCCTTACTGAGCCCACCGGTGCAGGGGTCCATCCTTCTAATAGCACTGGTCCTGACTGACAAAGTAGAAATTGGCACGGAAGCTGTAATATTAAACAACGAGTTCCTTAAACCTCATGAGGTGGAACTACGTCTATACACAACCATCAGGTAATGTAAGAGGCAGCACACGGAGTACGGAAACTATGGCGCCTTTATACCATAATATTTGCAGAGAAGCATGGAAGCTCAAAAAGAGGCGGTACAAGTGTTCACACAAATAGTCATTTGTACATACATGGACACATGAGAATCTCTTAGTCAACAAGGTGTTAGGAGCTACACAACTGCTGACATTAGCTAAAATAGTCTGACAGTTATGATTATAACAGGTGCATTCTAATAGCTACAAGTCTTTCTGAGCATGCGCAAGGCTCTAGCTTAGTGCTGAAACAGTGAACTATACTTGATGACTCCAGCGAAATACAAGGGCAGACAACAGTGAGGACGGAAAAGCACGTGGCGAGCACATGGCTAACTAAAATGGCTGCCAGGAACAAAATGGCTTCAGCTCATGCTAACAGCGATCACTGCCCATTTCCACAGACAATCATTTTAGCATTAGCTGAAGACATTTATGATTTAGAAGGAACAAGGTACAAATCTTGTATATCAATGCTCATAATTTCATTAACTCTTTGATCCAGTACATATTGGGCATTTACAGTTTGAACGTTGCGTTTGATAGGTATACAAGCAGTAATACAAAGGAAGCAAAGCATTGGACCGCATTGCAGACATAGGCAACATAATAGTATAATTGCACAAAATATACAAGGCACTGTCAAGCGCTTCCAGCCCCAAGTTACAAATAATGTCCACAGCCACCCAGATAAAGTCCATGTTCCAGTGTCAGGGTGAATCTCAGCAGCAATTTTATGCAGTTTAGAAAGTGCATTGACAACAGAAGGGTCATGATCAGGGAAGTAGACTGAGCAACTGCTCCCGATGACGCGACATGCACCACCTCGATCAGCCAAGACAACATCGAGCACCATTCGATTTTGGAGCGCCACAATCCTCACAATTTGCAGTTCTTCGGTGATGTTTCCAAGTGCCATAGCTGTCTGATTGGTCACTGCCTCTCCAAAACGTTTCAAGAGTCTGATTTTCCTACTGTTCACAGCGGCACCAACAAAGAAGAACAATCCCAAATCAAAGTCAACATCTCCCTGCAGTGCAGTGTCATTCTGATACACCTCATCATGATTTATTGTCCTCTTATATTGGTTCTTGGAAATGTCATTAAACAGTTTATAGTCTTTATGATAGGATGCAGGAGCCAAGAACACAGGTGGCAACAAAAAGGACACCTAGCAAGTTCCTGACCATCCAATGGGCAGATGGTAGTATAATTTATTCCCGCAGATGAAGTAGGTATTGTGCAAGGACATAAAACTACTGTTATTGACCTCAGTAATGTTCAGTATTAGGGTACAATCGCTCTTCCCCACAGGAATTCTTCCAACACTGTTCACACACACATCTGCTAAGGCTCTAGTGACAGCAATAACAGGAGGTCCATTACCCTTAGATGTTCGAGTATTTGGGAAAACATAGTGCATAGAAGAGTTTCCTCGTCGATTCTCCTCCATTTCCCATACAGTCTCTTTAGCCAATGGATCTCCTTCCTCATCAGGATAGCACACTTTTTTAAGATAATAATACAGCATTCCTAGACCAGCATCAGTAATATTAGCAACCCTAGAAGCCCACAAGAGTGCAAACCAGGCTTGACAAGATCCATTGTGAGAGAATGGGAGAGGAATGAAAGGTGTTCCTCCCTTTTTCTGATGAGCTGGCATCATTCCACACACCCAACAGTTGGTGACTTTGTAGCAATGTGGGTGTGTTGCAACATCTGGATGAACGTATTATTCAGGTAGGACATTCTATTCTGCTGCTCGAAATAGGGAAGGGTGAAATAATGGTGCTCAATAGGGGCTGGAGTAGTGGCATTCAGCGTTTGTTGAACAGGAGCAACTTCCTCCACAACCCAAGCTATTACTGTCATAATAATCATGATGAAAGTGAACCTAGCAATGAACATTGTTTTCTTGTCACAGATTCTCGCAGCGGTCGATATCTTCTCCATAGGCATGTTTATCTCCATGTTGAAACAACAAAGTAGATGGAGCTCTAAAGTCCTGAGCAGCCGTTGATTTTTTCACTGAGGGTTGAGACGGGTGTCACTAAGCAAATGACCCCCCCTTCAGCCCAGTCTTTCATTAACCCAGGACAGTTGCTCTACCAGTCTTTTTCAACAACAAAGTTTATCTCTGGGGTCGCAGCTGATATTGAGATGCACGAGGAATTGTGTGGTCCGGGAAGACATCCTCAGGTTCTTTAGGTGATATGGCTTGGCCCTTCTCTGTATCCAGGAGGTCTCGATAGTCAACAAGTGTGGCAGGCTCCACCAAGGCAGATGGCACCTTTTTACAGTGGGTTGAATGTACCCAGGCCTTCTTATTGGTGACTCGGACTGCAGTTCTAGTCGCGAGGAGGACTGTTTCTGGGCCTCGCCACCTCGGCTCCAGGCTACTCGACCTTTGAAAAATGTTCACCATGATGTTAAAGATTGCAGGAATCGCTGTTAGCATGAGCTGAAAGCCATTTTGTACTTGGCAGCCATTTTAGTTAGCCGTGTGCTCGTCATGTGCTGTTTCCCTCTTCCAGAGCCTTGCACATGCTCAGAAAGGCCTCGCTAGTAGAGTGCACCTGCTCCTAGTATGTAACTGTCAGGCCATTCTTGCTGATGTAAGGAGAAATATCTCTCCTCCCACTTTGTTGAGCAAGCACATTTTGTATAGCCATATTAACCAGTAAGTATTCTTGTATGTGCCATGACCTCCCCTTGATTTTATGCTGACTATGTCACCTATGCATAAATAAAACCCCTATTCTCTAGACTCCTTAGAATGCCTCCTACAGTGGCCTGAGGGTACTGTGTGATGTAATCTCCCTCATGTGAGGTTAATAAATGCATTGTTTTTATATCACAGCTGCCGTACTAATTTCTTCTTTGTTGGTTTAAAGGACCAGGTATATCAGTGAACCCCTTAGAAGGTTTCTATTTCTTCAAATGGCGCCTAAACGTGGACCTCATCTGAGAAGTGGCTATCCAAGGGAGTGGTCTTGATTGCAGACAGGAATGTACTTAGGAGGACAGGACAAGAATCTACTAAGGAGGTACCCTGCGCACGGAGATTCTCTGCCTCTACAGCCCAGTATATTTCCGGTCTCCCTGATATGATCCGCCAACTGTTTGCTGCGCCCGACTGGAACCTCTTTGGAGTGAGTATTCTAAAATGACCGTTAGGTCACTCAGAACTTGACAGTGAGAGGTTGGAGATTTATGCTTGGTAAGCTCGTCGACATTTGATTTGTTTGGCCAAAGACTTTGGAATTTGGAAATATATGTAAATTGCAATTTATGTAGGCAGGTAATAAGGAAACTCTTCTCTAACTTTTGAATAATTTGTAATGGCACATATTGTGTTAAGTGCCACTGCTGTATAATATTGTATATGCTACAATATTCTTGGCATGCCTGTTCTTAAGCACACTTTGTAGAATGTGTTGCTTTCTTGAAGGTACCAATATGGAATTAGAACGGAATCAGCCGGCTCCCCTAGAGGGGATACCTAAATAGATTTAGGTATAAAAAACATATTATTTCCTTGGTGATTAGGTACCCCATGGAATTAAATATGTACATAAAAAAGGACCCTGATCTGTGCAATTTAACTTTCATAGGTGGTGATATGCAGAGCGCTTTCTGAGTATTCTGTCAGCCCAAAATGGCGAATTTGGTGAATTTTGGCTTCTTGAACATGGAACAGTCTTTGGGCAGTTTTTTGGTGCAGTTTTTTTGGACTACTTTTGAGAAGCTTTTCTTGGAAATATGACTTACAATTAACCTGTGGGCTGTCTTTTGTTTCTGTACTAAGTGTTGATTTGTGGGTTAATTGTGTGTTTAAATGTCTATGTGGTTTGACACAGGTGGTACTTGTGTGAGTAAGTAGCGATTGCGTTCTTTGTGTAAGAATGGCTAGCCTTAAGCACACTGTATTGAGTGTTCTGAGTGTATGAGCCACTTCTGAAAATGTCTGGAATGAGCTCAAAGCGTTTTATTTTGTCATCATTCTGTTATATAAAATGTCATTTAATTAATTACATATTAAATAAAAAAATCCAGAAATTAATTATAAAACATATGCTAAATAGCTACACACTACCATTAAAATTGACAAAGTAAGAAACAATAGATATGTGCAAATTGCCACAATGCTACAGATAAAATTTGAATCCACATTCAATAGGAATACAATAGGCCTCATAGAAAGGAAGGGAAAAAGGAAATTGTGTGCTTTGCAATAACTAGGACTAAGATACAAAATGTTACAACATTATCCTTAGATACATTGTATTAGATATTAAAAGGCATACACATCATCTGAGTGAATTGGTTGTTGCTGAAATAAACCCAACATTATCAAAACAATAGATTTTGACTGCCTTGAAATGCCTCCGTTTTTAAATAGACTGTGACGTGCTTACTTTCAGCACCGGAGAAAAAAAGCTTTCCAACAGCTGTGTTTAAAACTGTCTCACTGAGAAGAAGCTGTCTGACACAACAAATGGGGATTAAACTCTGTCAGGACATTACAAATTCCGAAAAAGGTTTTTTTTCCTGAGAAAGGTACAGAATTTGATGCCTGATGGTCAGAGCAACATCTTCGTCAATGATACATGGCTATTCCTGGTCTCAGGCCACAAGGAAACTGCTGAGTCAACATGTTTTTTAGTTAGCGCAAACACGGTATAAAGGCCTGCATTACAGACTGCTTATTTTAAAAGTTACAAAAGACAGTTTCATTATTTTGGATAACAGAGAATAGATTAGAAGGGATTTCCTTTCTTAATGCCTTTTTACATAAGCACATCTGTGATCCTGATGTTAAATAATAATTGTCCTTTAAAAAGTGGTGCAGACTTTTTATATTTCAAGTAAGGATTCTGTGCTTAGGGTTGTAAATTAATGCATTTAAAGGTGATAGGAATGAGGCTTGCTTTTCATATGTGGAACCATCAAAAAGGTTGGCGTTATTAAAAATAAAAGGGGGAATTTTTACTATATGGAAATAATTTTTTGTTGAAAATAAATTGTATTAAAATCGTTTTTGATCCTTATAATATCTAATATTCTCCTACTGTCAATAATATATGACTCTTAGCATCAAAGTTCAATTTAAGCAACGCTTTATCACAATCGGGGGGGGAACTAAAATGTGAAATGTCACTTTACCCAGACGTACAAAACTAATTTTTTATAAGGGTTACCTTATACAGTTCTGATTCCCCATTCCTGAGATATCTAGGGGACACTCTGGAGATGATTAATATGCCAAAACATTATAGGGTATTCATTTTTAAGTGCCCCTAACACCAAAGTCGAAATTGGTCAAAATGTACTGTTTAAAGGCAGTTCTGCCACTCGGAGCAGTTTTCAAACTGATCTTAAGCTTTAGTAAATGCGCACATGTAAGTAAAAAATGAACAGCTTGCCGCTATACTGCTAGAAAAGCAAACCGCACACTGCTTACAAATTTAAATAAATATAAAAAATGGCCAGAAGTTATTATCCTACCTCTAAATTACCTTCAAACAGGAAGGGAATAGGACTGCTTTTCAGCTGTGAGTCTCCATAAGTTGCTTTTAATTGGAAAAGCCGCATGAAAGCCTTGCACAAAAATAGGACAGCTGGTAAGGGTTAAAGGTCGAGTTCTGCATTTAGAAGCCTAGCAGGGCTAAAGGCAAGGTTTACTGTGACACTTTGACCTCTGACATTTTTTGAAAGACGAGATGACAGCGCAGGGAGAGAAAGAGACGTTTTGCTTACTATTTTTGGCAAAAGCAAGTTTTTGTGCACTCATATAAACAGAAGGAAATATAATGGTATATGTGAGCCCTGTGTAGACCATAGTCCTGCCATGTATATAAAAATAATGGTTTTAGCTTAAAGATTACTGTGCAAGGACTGAGATAAGGAGGCAATGGGATTTAGTTTGACTTCATGCGCCTTCATGTTACACTACTACAATTGCTAAAGGAATTGGTGGTTTGTTATTAATGTTTTCGAGCTAGCTACATGTAATATTTACCTCCTACAAGTATATTTGTGCCCAGCTGCCACAAATAGGGGTAGATAGTGTCGACAGAAGTGAAACCTGTTTCAGGTTTCCTATGTCGAAATAGGGGAAGGAGGTTACCTCCTCTACAAATTAAGGGTAGGCAAACTTATGTTTTCTCTCTCTTTTTCTCACTCTCTTTTGAGCCTGTCCAAGCTGGCTAGGAAATGGCCATGAGACATGTAATTGGCTATTCAGTAACACTGTTTGAAAAAATTGTTAGCATTAATAAAATGAAAAAAGAAATATGCTATGTTACTGCCCATCCTGTCTGATGAAATTATGAAAGGATGAATAGTTTAGAATGATGTTCCCTTATTTGATCTTGAAGGGGAACTAGATGTGGGTAGTTTTTGTTCTAAATTCTCATGTGATAACACCATTATTGTTTATGTTATTCTCGTATTATATACAGCTTTGCAAGGGCATTTTAGTTTTTTATTAGCTAGTCTGTGTAAATAAGCTGACAGTCCTTATTAGAGCTGATGTTGCATAGTTTGGATCGTAAAACGTAGAATGCAGGAAAGACGCCCATGTGATCCTCAGCAAACATTTTTGAAGAAAATATTGTTTTATAGGAGTTTGTTTGTCACAACATGTTCTTCTAGAGAAATTTATGTACCCACTATGTTGAATTATTTTTTAGTTCTTTATGTAATAGGAATCCCTGTTAAATTAGCTGTTTTAGATTTTGCTGCTGCACCTATAACACGAGAGCATGGTCCTAAGCGTACAATGTCTGTGCTTTTATTAAGAGAATGGTTTTAGAAGTGTCTGCAGTCCTGTACATGTAATGTAAAGTCTATGAATAAAAGTGTACAACATTTCCCTTTTTTCTTGAGGGTTCTTCTTGAGGGTATGTCTGTATTGTTTTTCTTTTTTCATCAGAATTTAGTAAATTAACACAGACTTCCTTAGCTGCTTCAAATAGTGTAATAGGTCCAGTTTTTTTTTTTACTCTCAGATAGATGAAGTGGTTTTTGGGTGCCTTGCTAATATATGGGGCGTCCCAAGACTAGGAAGTATTCTGAGACTATCCTCTCTGTTGATAGAATATTTGTATGCCTTATCTAAAGACCTTTTGTTCTGTCCACCAATAGATATTTGCTGCCTTATAACCATTGCCAGAGGGGCCCGGACATCGGATCCAGCCTGGGGAGTCAGCACCAACCCAGCTTGAAGCCAAGGTGAAGGTAACCAGCACAGGCGTTGTTGGCAACTAGGACCTCAGTGAAGGCGGAAGCACTGGGATGTGAAGTATGTACCCCTGCCACTGTCTTGGGCGAAAGACGGGGTCACAAAATCAGAAAGGTGAATTCGTGGATCAAGTTTTTGATGCTCAGCTGAGAGTCACAGACCTACCATAACGGCAAGGAGGCTTTTGCTTGAGGTGATCCGTTTTGAAATGAGGGTTGCTTCAGAGATCCCAGCATGAGGCCTCTGAATCCTGGTCCCAAAGTGAATGAAAAGTTTTCACCTTTGTTTGTTGATCAGGAGTGCCTGGGCATACTGAATACAATCTTTGGCCACAACAAAAGAGCAGTGCGCCAGCAGAGCAATACAGGAGTTAGGGGAGCACTTGAGTTTAGGGTACAGGTGCTGTGCCCTTGGTGCCTGTTAGATCAAAGTGAAGAAAACTGGTGCACTGCCTGAGACACTGGACAGGATCGTTGAAAGACTTTTTATTCTCAAACTAGGCCGTGATTCCTGAGTTGCGAGTTGTGCAGCTCCACCATGGGAACAACAAGAGCCTGCCTGTGAGGCCCAAACGGACACAGGGAGAAGACTCCCCTCTGGCTGGTTGTACAGCGGCTTCAATTTCTCAAGGTCTTCTTTTTTGTTAGTAATGTTCCCCTTTCGGACATCCCATTTTTGAGGAGGAGCAGCCCTTTGCAGCTCCTCATTCTAATTCCTATGGCCTTGTGTGGTCCTCCTGGTCCTCTGGAACCAGGATTATTTTTGACTATATTAATTGATACTCTAGCCCTCATAAAAGGAACACTGGAAAAGTCTTTTGAACATGGTTTTTACATAGAATTAGACTAGCTGGTTCTAGGATTTCTGCTTGGGGTTGAACAATATATATATAGCTATGTTTGTGATAACAGTCATTAATCTCTCCAGCTATCTGTATGACCCAATGATCTGTTCCTTTTGTACTCCTGCTTATACCTCATAAATACCAGCTTAATGGAATGTCTAGAATGAAAAATACCCACCTAGCAATGGATTGGGATATTGATGAATTTATGAGAATAAATGTGCAAAATATTTCCTATGTTCCTACTAGATCATAGGAATGTCTTTAGCTCATGCTAAAAGAACTATCTGTTAAAGATTGCAGGATTCGCTGTTAGCATGAGCTGAAAGCCATTTTGTACTTGGCAGTCATTTTAGTTAGCTATGTGCTCCCCATGTGCTTTTTCCCTCTTCCAGAGCCTTGCCCATGCTCAGAAAGGCCTAGCTAGTAGAGTGCACCTGCTCCTAGTATACAACTGTCAGGCTATTCTTGCTGATGTAAGGAGAAATATCTCTCCTCCCACTTTGTTGAGCAAGCAAATTTTGTATAGACATATTAGTCAGTAAGTATTCGTGTATGTGCCAGGACCTACCCTTGGTTTTATGCTTACTATTTAACCTATGCATATATAAGGCCCCTGTTCTCTGTACTCCTTAGAATGCCTCCTACAGTGGTCTGAGGGTACTGTGTGACACATTCTCCCTCATCTGAGGTTAATAAATGCATTGCTTTATATTACAGCTTCCGTACCAATTTCTTCTTTGTTGGTTTAAAGGACCAGGAGTGTCAGTGAACCCCTTAGAAGGTTTCTATTTCTTCAATGACGTGGTCGCCAGGTCGTAGGTCATGACCTTCACCTTCGGACCTGTCAGAAAGAACTTCTCGAACCTGTTGATGAATAGAAAGCAAACTATCAGTCAACTGTGACAGATAGTCACTCATCAAGACATAACGTACATCATGTATAGGGTGTGGCTTAGGAGTCTCCCAAATATTCATGGGCCATCCAAACACCTCCTCATACGGTGTGAGGCTAGATTGTGTATGTGGCACTGATTTAATGGATAGCAACGCTAAGGGTAATGCATCAGGCCATTTCAGAGATGTAGACGCCTGAATTTTCGATAATTTAAGTTTGAGGGTGGAATTGCATTGCTTTACTAGTCCTGCTGATTGAGGATAAAAAGCAGCATGAAAATCCTGCTTAATCCCTAATCCTTTTAAAACATACTCATTTCTGGCCCAATAAAATGGGGTCCGGCGGACGGATCACACCAAAGACCGCCGCAAGCGGACGGAACCACTGAAACGCCGTCCGTCGCGGACGCAAATGCCACGGAAACAGGCTCAACCGCCGCCATACCTTCGGAGGCTCCGGACGCACGATTAGGACAACCCCGCCATTCCAACGGAACTCACCAACTTCCACAACCGCCGAGGAAAAACAGCATCGACAAATGGAGATTGGCTGCGGAAGCACCAAACAAACATCACCCCTGCAGACAAACCGAAGCAAAAATGGCGGACGGTAGTAAATAGGAAAAAAAAATAACAGAAGACACACCCACCTGGAACATCCACCTCCAACAACTACACGCTCCAATGACACCCCCAGCACAAACAAGAGCACCCAAGTCAACACACCCACAAAACACCTGACCGCCATAAACCATTGGGACACAACCACCACACAGAGTATAAAAGGAATCCCTCCCATTACCACAATCCTTTGCATCATAGCACAGCTGGAACAAAGAGGCAGAACATCAGAAACAACAGAGACACACAAACACACATACAACCTGCACACCAACACACCCACCACACCAACCCTCACAGCACCATCCCTACATAACACACACCTGCACACCCAACACCACCAACACCTTGCACATCACACACCATGGCACCCAGGAAAAACCCCAAGTTCACAGATAGTGAGTTGAAGGTCATGGTGGATGAAATCATCCGTGTTGAACTACATTTGTTTGGTACCCTAGTCCAGCAGACCACCTTGGCAACTAAAACCACCATGTGGGACAGGATAGTGACGATAGTCAATGCTTCAGGGACCGTGGCACGCACCAAACACGACATCCAGTGGTGGTGGCATGACCTCAAGATAAGGGTGAAGGGCATCAGGGCCAAGAACCACCTGCGGGCACATCACACTGGCGGCGGCACTCCCCCTGATCCCATACCATTTACCGAATGGGAGGAGAAGGTGCTTGGCATACTGCACCCTGAGAGCCTGGAAGGAATAGAAGAGGGACTTGAGGCTGGTAAGTACATATCAATGACCACTATCACACTGTCATGTTCTGCCTTGCACAACTGCTAAGACACATCTCCCAGGCTCCAATCCATGCATGTGAATCACACAGTCACCCAAATGTGAAGGCCAGGGCTCAAATGCACCCACCATGATCAACCACAAATGTTGCCTCCTACCTTCCCATGCTCGCATGTGGTCAAGCAGCGAACACTACAACTCCCAACAGGCCCACATGTCTCCTGGGAGGGTGGGGGTGTATGGGGGGTCCAGCACTACAACTCCCAACTGGCCCACACGTCTCCTGGGAGGGTGGGGGTGGGGGTGGGATTGGTGAGAGTCTAGCACTACAAATCCCTACAGGTCCACATGTCTCCTGGGAGGGTGGGGGTGTGTGGGGGGTCAAGCACTACAACTCCCAACAGGCCCACATGTCTCCTGGGAGGGTGGGAGTGTGTGGGGGGGGGGTCCAGCACTACAACTCCCAACAGGCCCACATGTTTCCTGGGAGGGTTGGGGTGTGTGGGGGGGTCCAGCACTACAACTCCCAACAGGCCCACATGTCTCCCGGGAGGGTGGGGGTGTGTGGGGGAGTCCTGCACTACAACTCCTAACAGGCCCACATGTCTCCTGGGAGGGTGGGGTGGGGGTGGGGGTGGTGAGAGTCCAGAAGTACAACTCCCAACAGGCCCACATGTCTCCTGGGAGGGTGGGGGTGGGGGTGGGGGTGGTGAGAGTCCAGCACTACAACTTCCAACAGGCCCACATGTCTCCTGGGAGGGTGGGGGTGTGTGGGGGTGTCCTGCACTACAACTCCCAATAGGCCCACATGTCTCCTGGGAGGGTGGGGGTGTGTCCTGCACTACAACTCCCAACAGGCCCACATGTCTCCTGGGAGGGTGGGGGTGGGGGTAGGGGTGGTGAGAGTCCAGCACTACAACTCCCCACAGGCCCACATGTCCCATCCCAGAGCAAGATGTAGTCCGCCCACCATTTGGTGATCAGTGCATCTCCCCCTTCAAACTTACAGGTAGGTAGCCATTTACACAGGGGCACCATCCAATAGCAGGACAGGAACACACCTCCACACCACCAAAATGTCCACTCATGTGTGCAACACCAATATGATGACACCAACAACCATGTCCAGATTCCATGGAGATTTGAAATGTCACTACTAGAAACCTGTCATGCCCACAGCATTGATTCTTACATTCTTGTCCCTCAGGTGATCACGACTTGACAGGCCAAAACACCAACCGGCAGCACCAGTCGCGCCCTCACAGCCAGGTCTCTCCAGAGAGGATTCCCAGGACACCTCGGGTGCAGAGGACGATGCTGGGCCAAGCACACATCTAGGGCCATCAGGCTCCCAGGACCTCCCAGCCTCCACCACCTTGGCCAGTGGTACTACACAAACAACTGCCACTGTGAGCAGTGCAGCTACCACCACCACCACCTCCACCACCACCACCACCCCTGCCAGTGCCACCCTGCCTGACCCATCGGATGATGATGGGCCATCAACGTCTCAGGCATGCAGGGAGAGTGGACGTGGGAGGACAAAGGTGAGGCCACAGCTCACCAACAGGAGTGGAGGTGTAAGGGGAGGTCGGGGGCAAGACCCAGCCCATCCTGGGAATGAGACCTTGGAAGCCATTGCCAGAGTGAATGCCTCCTACCAGCGGTCTCAGGAGCAGGCTGATCGGGCACATCAAGATTCGCAACAGACCTGCCAGCTGTTGAGGTCCATGGACACCCGTATGGGCCAAATTGTGGACCTCATGGGGCAGCAAACTGCACTTTGTAGGGAGTGGTTATCCCGCGCCACACCAACTCCCCCTCCCCCTAGTGCCCAGCGGGACAGGTCAGCAACACCACCGCCACCATCACCTAAGGCCACTGACAGGGAGGTGGACCCTGAACAACCTGCCCCCACAGCTGGGTCTGCTCCGGCTCCAAGACGGAGGGGCCGTCCGAGGCTGGACCCAGCACAGAACAGTGGCAATGTCCCATCCACCCGCCCGAAGAGGGGCCGAAATGACTTCACCCTTCCTTGAGCCTGGCATTGACCCTGCGAACTATCTTGTCCCACATTGCCAAGCATTGCCACACGTCTGTTGGACTAGGTGTACATCACACAATGTGGTGTCCCCATCGGTGTTTTCATCTGACATGACTTTCAACTCACTCTTCCCCACCACCACCTTTTTGGAAATATGCACAAACACTTATCCACACCCTGTAAATAAAATTCACTGTAACGCTCAATGCTGTGTGATCTTCATGTTTATATACAGGTATGTCTCAGTTTTTGTCATCAGCAGGTGCAGGGATCAATATTGTCTTGAATTCTGGATCGGTATGAGTGACCTAGGGACAAATAGAGAACAACAAGCACAGGTCAGGAAACTGAATCACAACCATCACAAAAGAACGTACTGCAACATCCCACAAACCACAATCATCACAAAGTAAGCGGATTACAGGACACACATCAGGGAGCATTGCTCGTACACCATGACCCACACCCATGTGCAAACATAACATAACAGGCAGCATTCACACACCACATCCAACCATCTCCAGCAGACATACGTCACGCATTGAACAGCAGCACAAGAGGTAGTTACTCACATTCAAGGAAAGTAGCAAGCAATGAGCTCACGCCTCTGGTCCACACCTTCTTCCTCCCCACTATCCTCATCACTGGAAATGGGTGCGATGGGAGGCGGAGCAACCTGTTGGTCTGCAGGGTCCATAATCAGTTCAATATTGTTGTGTAAGGCCAGGTTGTGGAGCATGCAGCAGGCAATCACTATTCTGCATACTTTGCCGGGTGAGTATGGCAGGGCCCCTCCGGTTTTATCCAGGCAGTGAAACCTAGACTTCAGCAGTCCAAAAGTACGTTCCACCACCCGACGTGTCTTCCCATGGGCCTCATTATAGCGCATTTCACCAGGGGTAGTAGGACTCCGTAGGGGGCTTAGCAGCCATGGCCGGTTCGGGTACGCAGAGTCGCCTAGGTGGGGTGATGACAGACACATACATCATTACCAGGATTGGTGGGAACAGCATGGCACACATACAACACAGTAGTCATCACAGTACACTCACCTTCAAGCAACGCACGTTCTTGACACAGATTGGACATCAGTTGGGGGACAATGCTGCTCCGCAGGATGTGGGAGTCATGTGCAGACCCGGGAAATCTGGCACACACATGGGAGATGATGTTGTCAGCCAGGCACACCACTTGCACGTTGATCGAATGGTAGTGCTCCCGATTGCGATATACGGGTTCACGTGCCTGGGGTGGAATGAGACCAATATGTGTGCCATCAATGGCACCCACTACGTGTAGGATCTGGCCCAGGGCATAGAAGTCTCCTTTGACTGCTGCCAACTCTGCCGGCCATGGGAAATGGATGTAATCATCCTTGTAATGCATCATGGCATTCAGAACATACCGCAGTACCATGCTGAACATAGATTGTGACATCACCCCGGCAAGACCAACTGTGTACTGGAAAGTGCCTGTTGCGAAGAAGTGAAGTGCCGCCATCACCTTTGTTGTGGGTGTAATAGCTCCTGGATATGTCCTGCGTGGCTGCAGATGAGGTGCCAATTGGGCTACAAGCTCCTGCAATATACGTCGGTCAAGCCGGAATTTGCGGATCACCTCCTCGTTACCCATGTCCTCCAGCACAGAGTAGGGTCGATGCACATTTGGAGCCCTCCTGTGTGGGAGTAGATGGGAGCAGATGTCAATTGACCAACACCGCATAGCTGTTACATACTATCACATCTTGACCAACACAATACAAATAATACATGTTGCGGACACTGATTGTATGTGTGACGTGACCAAAATATAAGGCAGTACAGCTAACTACACACACAATGTTCACCCACAAACAACATCCTGTGTGCAAACATGTACAATGTAACGTGCACACATGTTCAAAGAACAGCCAACATCACATGACTGAGCGCACAAGTGTGGACAAGCGTCCCCACAGACACACATGGACGTGCACACACAACACGAACATGGAACACACCCTCCGTGTCTTCATGCACCCATGACCCCACCTACAATGCTGGACATCCTCACATGACATGCATGGGCACACAACAGGCGACACACATACGCATACACAGAATGCATTTATACCCCCATCATTGCTACTTGCACACACAAACAACACACTCACAACAGCTTCTGAATGTGGGTACACAGCCTTGAGGTACTGTGTAGATGTGTAGAAATAGAAACGTGTGTCTGCAAAACCAAGAAGCAACACATCGCCATGCACATCTGACGCTATTTGGGTGCACATCACTGGCCTTTGTTAACCACTGGCAAGGTCAATAGTATGACCACACATGCAACCAATGGACATGAATGACACACTTGGACACGGGCCATTGACTTGACATAATGATTCTTGATGCATTCCGGACATGTCCTGACACACATGTACAACTATGAACTTTACATGTGTGCGGAGACATGCTGTGTGTGTACACACACCATCCGGCTATGCCTTCCCCCAACACAGAAGATGATCCTTGATACTGCAATTGTGCATAACAGATGCTGCATGGTCAAGGACCATCACGGTCACGGTCACACCCCGCCAAACGCATGCGCGCACTACCGCAACGGTGCATCTTTTGAAAATCGTCACTCACTGGCATCACAATGGCGGAGCACGCATTCCGTGGGGGCGGGGCAGGATAACACATACATCTGAATATGCAAGTGGAAATGGCAGTTGGTACCCTCCTTACAATCACATTGCAGCACCCACCGCAGACCGCCGGCCCTGGCCGGTCATCCACCGCCGGCTGCTGGCCGGCCACCCACTGCCGGCCCTGGCCGGTCACCTACCGCCGGGTGCTGGCGGTGGGTGAGTGCCCTGTGCATTGAGGTCATCCTGGCATGGATGGCCCTGGCCTGTCACCCACCGCCGGGTGCTGGCGGTGGGTGAGCGCCCTGTGTATTGAGGTCGCCCTGGCATGGATGGCCCTGGCCGGTCACCCACCGCCGGGTGCTGGCCGGTCACCCACCACCAGCACCCGGCGGTGGGTGACCGGCCAGGGCCGGCGGTGGGTGACCGACCAGCACCCGGCGGTGGGTGACCGGCCAGGGCCATCCATGCCAGGGTGACCTCAATGCACAGGGCGCTCACCCACTGCCAGCACCCGGCGGTGGGTGACCGGCCAGGGCTGGCGGTGGGTGACCGGCCAGCACTCGGCGGTGGGTGACCGGCCAGGGCCAGCGGTGGGTGACCGGCATTGCCGGCGGTCTGCGGTGGGTGCTGAAATATGACTGTAAGGGGGGCACCAACTGCCATTTCCACTTGCACATTCAAATGTATGTGTTAGCCTGCCCTGCCCCCGCGGAATGCGTGCTCCGCCATAACGCCATAACGACGCCAGTGAGTGAATAATTTAAAATAATGCACCATCGCGGTAGCGTGCACATGCGGTTGCCGGTGTGTGACCGTGACGGTCCGTGCACATGTAGCCAATGGAAACAGGTAACGCGGGGCGCGTAAGCACATTAAAAAATAGCGGAAGCCGAGCACCGCCACACCAGGGCCAGTCATTGGTTCATTTTGAACGAGGCATCCCGGGAAAACCAATTGCTGCAGACGTGTGCCACTGATTTGAGCTCAGAGACCTATAAATGTGTGAATTTCAGCAGCACACATACACTGCTTCCAGCCACTGCTGCCTGCGACCATCACCTCGATTTGCTGCTGCTGAGCTACCCAACAACTGCTGCCTGCACCCATCACCTTGACCTGCTGCGGCTGAGCTATCCAACAACTGCTGCCTGCACCCATCACCTCGACCTGCTGCTGCTGAGCTATCCAACAACTGCTGCCTGCACTCATCACCTCGACCTGCTGCTGCTGAGCTATCCAACAACTGCTGTCTGCACCCATCACCCGACCTGCTGCTGCTGAGCTATCCAACAACTGCTGCTGAAGTGCGACAGTCCAGGACCTTGCCATGCCGAGAGTGCGAGAGATCCGGCCTCGTCCCTTCACCGCAGCGGAGCTGGATGTCCTTGTGGACGGTGTGCTCCGCCACTATGAACGGCTCTACGGTGCCCCCAGACTGGTGGTAAGTGCAGTGGGGGACATGTTGGTGTGCATGAGGTGGTCACTGACTCCTGGCTTCTGCAAGCTTGGCGGTGTGCTGTGGGACCTTCACATGTGTTGTACTGTGCATGGCTGCTGAAAGATACGTGTTGCTACTATGTTTGTGAATGTCCAACTGTCCACTGCCGTTCCCCTCTTGTCTCCCATCATGGTAGGTCAAGCTGCACCTTCGCAAGGCCGTGTGGAGGACCATAGCACGTGATGTACGGGCAGGGGGGGTGTGCAATAGACGACACACACTGCCACAAGCGCTGGGATGACATCTCCAGGCGAAGATGACACTGGGGCTGATTCCAAGATGCGCCCAGCTTGCACGACGCACCATGACCCCTCTAATGCACCGTATCATAGCTGTGACGCATCCTGACCTGTCCGCCCGGCAGAGAGGGGATCAACAGCAAACTAGCGGTAAGCAGACTGTATGTGTCTGTGACTTGTGCGTGCATGCATGTGTATTGGTGCTCACACACAGTAGTGACATCCGTGGTGCGTATGTTTTGCTGCAATTGCATGTTGGTGCCATTAGCGGAGTGAGCATTAGCATCCATGTCTGCCAGGTGGACATACCAGGTGCATTGTAGTGCAGGGTCCCAGGACATGCCGTTGAGGTCTGTGGTCCCATGGCATCACATGTGTGGTGGTCTGCATGCACTTGCCCTGTTTGTTTGATGTACATGTTTCACAGGCACCCCCGGTTCTTTGTCATGAGGATGTCTGGTAGGGGTAGTTCGTGTGCAGGATGGGTGCTACATGTTAGTCGACTGTGAGGAAAGTTTTGATTTTGTAACCTTAAGTATGTGAGTGTGGCACTTAGGTAAACCTATTTTCTCTCTCTTTCAGCTTTGGCAGAGGGCACTGACCCACAGACGACAGAGATGAGTGGTGGCAATGCATCCGGATCCGAGATCACACACACGCAGACTAAGACTGAAGAGAGCAGCCCCAGAGAGGGGGACAGAACTGTCCCTGAGGACTCACATGTGGAGACACCATCATCCTCATCTTCAGACAGTGGTGGTGAGTCAGCACTGTTGGTAGACACAGGGAGTGGGCAATCAACACCTTCAGTCGGTACACAGCACACAGGGCCCACACTGCCACCAACTGCAACAAGTACTGCTCGTGCTCGCCAGAGTAGGGGGAGCAGAGTTGCCTTCGGTGCAGGCCGCCCCTGCTCCTGCCCCTGTGACACAAAGTGCACTTTGTGCAGAGGCTGTTGATCTGCTCCGACAGCTGTGTGTAGGGCAGACCAACATGATCAATGCATTCCAAGAACACGATAGGAAGTTGGGGCAGGTGGTAGCATTCATGGAGGGGATGCATGGCGATGTTGCTGGTCTCCACAGAACAGTTCAGTCATTGGCAAACACAGTGTCTTCAGCCATTCTACAGTCGCATGGACAAGGTACTACTTCAGTTCCCCCATCCACACCACTTTTTTTTTTTTTTAAGTGTTTATTGAAGATGCAGGGTAATCACACAGCAGTTACAAAAGTAATCATGCATTTTCATTATAAATCATGAAGTCCGAAATTACCACTGCATTGTACAGATGAAGGATACGATTTTCATAGAAACAGTTGAAAAAACCAACAAAGTAGGCAACAGTCAGTACAATCAAAAGGCATATTTTCATCTATTGGCTCAGAATCGTAGGAGTATCAGTCGACATTTACACTTAATCAAGGCATTTAAGGCCAGTGCAACACAGGAGGGACATTGTATAAAGATACACTTTGAAATACAACCATAGTCAAGTAACATTGAGCAGTGGGCGGTGAAAACCGAGTAAAATCGAGTATCAATTTTAATCTAGGAGTGCCAGGTAAGAGTGCATTCAATAAGGGATGTCTCATAGTGTAGATGGAGACCTTCGAATATCCCCTGTTTGCCCAGTATCTCCCACCTGTGGTTCAGGGGTAGCTGTCCCAGAATCGGGGGGATGCGTATTCTCCCTGTTCCAATGCAAAAATGGTTCTCAGATATCTCTAGGGCGGGATGCAGTGGGCATAAGTTCCCAGTAAAGACCAAGTTGCGTGTGGCCATACATCACATCTGCCAGCCATGCAGTAAAGGTAGGCAAGGTCTTGCGTCCCCAACGTATAGCCACCTGTCGTCTCGCATATAAGAGCAGTAGAGCATGTAATTTACGGTTTGAAGGTTCCGTGTCCATCACACCACCTAGTAACCCAAGTACCGGGGAGGGAGAATCTGTTCTCGTAAGGATTTGGTTTATTGCATCGAAAATTGCAGTCCAATAGCCAGCGAGAGAAGGACAGCTCCAGGCCACATGTAGGAAGGAGGCATCTTCCGCCCCGCATTTCCAACATCTAGTATCGTCTTTTATACCCATGCGGTGCAAAGCAACTGGCGTGCGATAGAACCTGTGTAAGAACTTGAAGTGTATTATTCTGAGTTTATAGTTGGGGGAGAGTTCCAACAGTTGCTTGCAACAGAAAGACCACTGATCCTCTGTCAGGGGTACAGCTAGTTCAGTATTCCACGCGTGCATAGAGGTTGGTACTATAATAGGGGCTTGCTCCTGCATAGAGTTATACAGTCGAGATACCAGTTTTTTGGGAGAGGCTCTAGCTAGCACATTCTGTAGGGCAAGCAATTGTGGTGGTTCCTCTGGGAACTTGTCCCAGAATGCTTTGCAAGATGATTTCAGCTCATGGCGGGTAAATAGGTCCTTGAATGTCATAGGTGGCTCCACATCTCCCGCCCTAGTTTCCTGAAATGTGCCATTCGGATACAAATCAGCAAAGGTGCGTAAGTGTACTCCATTCAGAGAAATCTCTCCACCACTGTCTGCCAAGCAAGGCAACATGGGGTTAACTCTCAAGGGTATTGCCGGCGCATAGAGGAGAGGACGTTTAGCTCTTCTCTGGAGCTCGCACCACACCCATCGGAGCATATTCGTCGTGTCTATGTCTAGTGAAGGTCTCGGAGCCACCTGATAGAGAGCAACACTCAACGGCAGTGGAGCTACCAAGTCCAATTCCACTGCAACATGCGGTTGATAGGGTGTAGGATACGCCCAGAAGTGTATGAACTGGGCCTGTGCGCATAACGCATAGAGTTGCATATCGGGCGCACCCAGCCCACCCTGTCGCAGCGGCAGCGTTAAGAGTGACCAAGAGAGTCTAGCTTGACTCCCAGCCCAGACCAAGGACAGCAATTGAGATCTTAGGCAGGTGAAGAAGTGTTTAGTTAGAGGGATCGGGATGTTTACAAAAAGATAAAGAAATTTTGGCAGCACCACCATTTTAGCAAGTGCAATTCTCCCTGCCAGAGATAGAGGGAGTTTCGACCACATAGCCACCTTGCTTTCGAGCCAGCTCACCGCTCTCCCAAAGTTCAATGACCAGACATCCTGGAGATCACGGCTTATCCAGATGCCCAGATATTTAACTGCATCAGCTTCCCAGCGCAGATAAGGAAATAAGTAGGCTCCGAGTGCTAAATCCTATGCCTCTTGCGGTATGATGCTGTCTAATCCTAGCCGCAAGGGGTTCCATTGCGATAGCGAATAGCAAAGGGGACAGGGGGCAACCCTGTTGTGTGCCACGTGATATGTCAAAGGGCTCAGAAAGCAGACCATTCACCCTAACTCTAGCTTTGGGCTTAGTATATAAGAGTCTTATTAAATTTATAAATAAAGGGCTGAATCCCATTCGCTCCAGTATTCGAAAGAGGTAAGGCCATTCGAGTGAATCGAAGGCTTTTGTGGCGTCCAAAAATACCACGGCAGCCTGCTCATCCGGGTGGAGGTAGTGTAATACCGAAAAAATGGTTCTCAAGTTGTGTGAAGCCACTCGTCCTGGTATAAAACCAGATTGGTCTGGTAGCGCTATCATTGTGAGAAGCGGTTGTAATCTCTCTGCTATTATCTTGGCATAAATCTTCACGTCAACATTAATGAGGGATAGAGGCCTATAGGAATCTAGCGACTGGCTGTCTTTATCTGGTTTTAAAAGCGTAATTATTAGGGCCTCGCGCATTGACTCTGGCAGGATCTCCGCCTCCAGTGCCTCCGTGAAAGCGGCATGTAGACGCGGAGCAAGCTGGTCAGCGTAGGTTTTGTAAAATGTAGTGAGCCCGTCGGGAACCGGGGCTTTATTCAAGGGGAGTCCTTTTATGACCTTAACAATGTCTTGGATTGTGACTGGAAGGTCCATATACTGGCGATGTGCATTATTGAACCACACGAGGGCTATGGAGTCTAAATATGTGTTAAGAGAGTCTGATGTCATCATGTGCTTGGATTGATAGAGGTTGGAATAAAAGGAGGTGAATGTTTTAGCAACCTCTTCTTGACCTAGAACTACGTCACCTACAGGATTAATGATAGAGTGTATGTATGTGGTTGGTGCAGTAGATAAGATCAATCGGGCCAGAGTTCTGCTGGGTCTGTCTCCCTCTCCATATCTCCGAGCCTCAGCGTGTTTGCCTAGGAACTTCAATTCTCGCTGCGCTTCCTCTGTGTAAACTAAAAGCTTGGCCTTTATTTGTGAAGCAAGTTCGGAGGTAGGGCATTCACAAAAGCGTGACTCAATCTCTTTTAGTTCTCTTTCCAACCTGTTTAGGGTGTGCCGGATTGCCTTAAGGACGCCCGCCTGTCTCGCTATACATTGTCCCCTAATTACAACTTTGAATGCATCCCATAGCACCGCCGTCGTGGATACAGAGCCCTCGTTGTTTTCAAAGTAATGTCTGATATCGGTTCGAATCTCTTCGGTAAAGGCCGCATCCAGTAGTGCATGTGGTGGTAGTCGCCAGGTAAAGGCGCGATTGGGTATTCCCGGGATCTGGATTTCTAAAAGGCACGGGGCGTGGTCTGATAGGGATCTGGCCTGATTACACACATCAACAGTCCATGCAGCAACATCCTGGGACACCAGCCAAAAGTCCAGCCTGGACAAGGATGCATGATGGCTCGATATGCACGTGCCTTCCCTAGTGTGTGGGTGTCGTGCCCTCCATATGTCCAGCAGTGCGCCTTCTTTGATAATATCTGTCAGTGCCTTGCTTGCGTTTGGGTGTAGTGGCCGGGATGTGCCCTTGCGATCTAAAGGATCATTCAGTACAGTGTTAAAGTCACCACCCCATATAATCGTGGAACAGTTAGCTACCATGATTTTAGCCCATATTGACCTGAAGAAGTCTGGGTCATCTACATTCGGGCCATAAACCGCTACCAGTACCAGCGGTTTTCCCATCAGGGTGCCGTGTACCACTACATATCGACCATCCATATCGGTATGCACTGTATGCTCTTTCCAATCTAGGCCTTTGCGAATCAGTATAGCCGTGCCCCGGGCATAATTGGAGTATATGGCAGAACATGTGTAGCCCCACCTGGAGTGTCTAAGTTTCGGGGACGGTGCAGAGTTGATATGTGTCTCCTGTAGGAAACAGACATCTATGCCATGTCTCACCAGGTAACTATGCATCAGCCTCGCCTTCCTGCTATCATTTAACCCACGGATGTTCCAAGTTAATAACTTCGTCCCACCCATTGATCTGCAGTCAGCATCACATATTCATAAAGTAGTCGACCCACAGTAGATACAGATGTCACATTATCACAGAGATTAAGCCACACATAGCAGTACTGATCTAGTGCCAAACATTCTAACATTCCCGACCTCCCCCCTCCCACACCAACCCCCCAAATAGGTTGTGATGAAGTCCCACCCGAAACGTGCATATTGCAAAAACAACTAACTGCTACAAACAATGGGAGACACCCCTGTGAGGCGTGGTATCCCGAGCGTACACCCCCGTGTATACAGGGTTATATAAAAGTAAACTATGGAACCACAACTTCGAGGCGGACCACCAACAATAGCATATAGAGTTAGTTGCGCTAAAAGAGGCCCATCATGGATTACGTTCAGTGTAGAGTACCATTGGACAACGCATAACATAAAAGGGTGAGATTCGCCAGCGAGGTCAGAACAATGCAATGAATACATATGTGCCACAGTTAACATGAACCCAGTGGGGTCAATCATTGTCACTTAAGCAGTTCTATGCATCCTCTAACTGTGTCGATTTTCTCTTAGACCTGGCACCACATATGTGTTTCGTAAACTTCAGGGAGGCTTTAGCGTCAGTGAAGTAGTGTGTGGTGCCGTCGTGTACTACTCTCAGTTTCGCAGGATATAATAGCGAGTAAGGGATTTCCGCTTGTAGCAGAAGACGTTTGGTCGGTAGAAACTCCTTCCGTGCTGCCTGCACCAGAGGGGTGAAGTCTGGGTAAAATGATATAACATTACCTTTATGAGTTATCTTCCCCTTTTCCCGTGCAAGGCGTAATATCAAATCTCTATCCTGATAATTGAGCAGTTTCACCAGGATTGGATGTGGCGGCGCTCCCACTGGCGGTTTCTTACCCAATGACCTATGTGCCCTCTCAACAGTAAACACTTGTGACAAGTTCGGATCAAAGAGTTCGTGCAGCAGGTCAGAGATGAACACCTCCATTTTTCCAATGGCCGTGGTCTCAGGAATTCCGGTAATGCGAACATTACATCTTCTGGAGCGCGCCTCCAAATCGTCCGCTTTAGCACGAAGCATTTCAATCTCACATTCCATGTTAGAAATGTGCTTTTTGGTGTCCTGCTGAAACGCGCAGCATTCCGTGTTACAATTTTCTAGGCCGTCTAGTCGCGTTTCGTGGGTATCTACCTCGGCTTTCACGGCCTCCAGTTGGGACGTCATGGTGTCAAGCTTGGTATCAATGCTTTTAAGGCTGGAGCGCACCTCTAGTAATAGCGCCTTGACGTCGATATCTTGGTCAGCCCCTTGCGAGCTTGACTCCGCAGTCTCCGGGTCTAGATCGGTCTGCTTGGCCTGCCGACGCTGTTCAAATGTGAGTTTGGGTTGTCGAGGGTCTCTTTTACCCATCGTGTGTGCTGTCGTGGGGTGCAGTTCACGCACGCACCAACGGGTATTGCAGGGAGCCTGGTGCTATATGTATGTCGCTAAAGTATAGGTGCAGGCTGCAGCTAGGAGGAGATGTCTTGGATGTAGTTTTGTGGGTGCGGTCAGCTTGACCATATAGCAAGTTCACCAGTGAAGGCACGCAGTAGTGAGCAGCCAGGGAAGTGGTCTTGCTAAAGTGTGATCACAGTGGGGATCCACTCATGGAGAGCAGGCCTCGGGCAAGAGGAAGCGCCCGTCTTGTCATCGCCTTTCCATCTCGCAACTCAGCAGTCTATGTCGCAGGTTTCAACATACAAGCAAAAGGAGGTGTGTGCAGGCGATCTGGGCCAAACGCAGGTGCGTGGGCAGTGGTTGTAAAAACGCACAGACGCCGCACCTCCTCACCCACAAATACTTAATGTAACCCTGGCAGCCCTCGCAGTCGCAGTGTTGGAGCGTCAGGGCAGACTGTGTATTTCAAGTGTCCTCCGGGCTCACTATGGCAGCGCAGCTCACCACCACACCAGCATGCAGAGATAACACAGTGTCAGGTGCGCTCAACTGAATGTGCACCGGCCGGGTCAGAGCATGGACAGTGCAGACCGGGGAATGCCGATGGATCGCGTATAGCGCCAACGGCAGAGTAGCGGCCCCAATCCAAAATGGCGGCGCATTTCAGTCTGTAAATAATTCAGCAAAACTGAGCTCTCCCCGACAAGCACTCCAACCCCGGGGATGGCGGTGCAAAGGCATGAGCCGCGACGATGGTTCGTGCAGTGCTGGCGGCTTACCGCATCAGGCAGAGAGGATTGTGCCAAGATCCAGTACCGATCAGGTGGGTCTCCACAGCACCGGGTCCAAGTGAGCTCGTGCAACCAGGCCGGGCAGCACAGTGGGTGGATCGCGACTCAGACCAGTCACGGTGGGGACTTCGGGTCGGAAAGGCGATCGCTGTCAGCGCTTCCAGGCGCAGATAATCAATATGCCGGTGCCGCCAGTAGTCCGTCGCTCTCCGGTTTAGTTTGAAACCAAGTGCCTCACAAAGAAGGTAGGATAAGAAAGGATTTATTTCACAGCCGGCGGAGCTCGCTTACCAAGCGGCCATTTCGCTGCTCGGCCGGCCACGCCCCCCCCCCCCATCCACACCACTTGATGTGTCAGGGGAGAGTGAGATTTCAGACCAGGCCTCATATTTTGGGTATTGCACTAGAAGCAGCCACAGGCAGCAAGGCAGGGCACGGAGGGAACAGACACCATCCCCTAGGACAAGGAAATCTTTCACCGAACACAACATCAGCTACTCTGGAGTTGACACACAGGATCCTCAAGGGGTGTTGGCGGACAGGGATTCACATGTAACACAGGCATCCCCCTCAAAAGGTACTCCCAAGGCCAGGGATACTCCCAAGGACAAGGACACTACACAGGAAAGGGCACCTCCCAAGGCCAGGGACACTCCCAAGGACACAGACACTTCAAAGCAAAGGGCACCTCCCAAGGCCAGGGACACTCCCAAGGACAAGGACACTACAAAGGAAAGGGCACCTCCCAAGGCCAGGGACACTCCCAAGGACATGGACACTACAAAGGAAAGGGCACCTCCCAAGGCCAGGGACACTCCCAAGGACAAAGACACTACAAAGGAAAGGGTACCTCCCAAGGCCAGGGACACTCCCAAGGACAAGGACAGTACAAAGGAAAGGGCACCTCCCAAGAACAAAGACACTACAAAGGAAAGGGCACCTCCCAAGGCCAGGGACACTCCCAAGGACAAGGACACCTCAAAGGAAAGGGCACCTCCCAAGGCCAAGGACACTCCCAAGGACAAGGACACCTCAAAGGAAAGGGCACCTCCCAAGGCCAGGGACACTCCCAAGGACAAGGACACCTCAAAGGAAAGGGCACCTCCCAAGGCCAGGGACACTCCCAAGGACAAGGACACTTCAAAGGACAGGTACACTACAATGGACAGGGACACTACAAAGGACAAGCCAACTCCCAGGGACAGGGCACCGCCCAAGGATCAGGCACATTCCAGAGTCAGGACACCTCCTACGGCAAAGGCACCTCCCAGGGCCAAGGGTTCTCCCATGAACGCGAGCTCCATCAAGGACAGGCATACATCACCCCTGCCTGCCCTGAGGCTGATGTTGGTGAAGGAACGTAAAACACATGTGTCAGCGGTGGAGTCCACCCATACCTCTACTCCCATCCACACCCCGCCAAAGCAGAGGAAGGAGTACACTGTTGTTGTATCCCCCATTACACATGATGCAGAGGGCAGAAGGCAGAGCCACAGCAAACGTCAAGCAGGGTCTAGCACGTCCCCAGAGAGCAGACCCCCACCAGCACATGATGCACCTTTGATGGGTGATGTTTCTGATGAGGCCACACCACTTACCAGTCCAGTCATGTCCTGTGTGCCCCTACATATCCCAAAGAAACGGAGACACACACCAGTGACACCTGACCACCCCAATGTCGCTCCAGTACAGCTGTCACCAGCTCCCAGAGCCACGCTGCCTCCTGACCCATACAGCCCTGTGGCTCATCATTTCAGTGGTCCTAGTGGGTCAGCTGCAGTTCACTCTCATGTGTCAGATAGTGGCACTGTGTCTGTTGTTCGCTGTCATGCCTCATGTAGTAGCACTGTGTCAATTGTGCCCTCTCCTGCTTCAGGTACTGGCACTGTGTGTGTCCGCCACTCTCATGTCTCAGATGCTGGCATGGTGTTCGTTGGTCACTGTACAGGGACATGTCCTGGCAGTGTGTCTGGGTCTAGGGCTCATGTGTCAGTCACTAGAGCTGTGGCTGTGTCTCACACTCCTGTATCTGGGTCTATGGCTCATGTGTCAGTCACTAGAGCTGTGGCTGTGTCTCACACTCCTGTATCTGGTGCTGGCAGTGTGTCTGGGTCTATGGCTCATGTGTCAGTCACTACATCTGTGGCTGCGTCTTACACTCCTGTTTCTGGTGCTGGCAGTGTGTCTGGGTCTATGGCTCATGTGTCAGTCACTAGAGCTGTGGCTGTGTCTCACGCTCCTGTTTCTAGTGCTGGCAGTGTGTCTGGGTTTATGGCTCATGTGTCAGTCACTAGAGCTGTGACTGTGTCTCACACTCCTGTTTCTGGTGCTGGCAGTGTGTCTGGGTCTATAGCTCATGGGTAAATCACTAGAGCTGTGGCTGTGTCTCACACTTCTGTTTCTGGTGCTGGCAGTGTGTTCAAGGCGACTAGGTCAAGCAATCAACCAGATTCTGTGCTGTGAGGTGTAGCTCCCATCACTCACATGTCATTGGACCTGGTGTCTAGATTGTCCATTTTAACCACCCTTGCATTATTAATGTCCATGGGACGGGGCGCTTGACCCACGTACTTGTGGTGCCTCACATGTACTTGTTCTGTTATGAACACTGCCCTGTTGCTGTTATGATACTGCATTGTGCCCTCTCATGTGCTGCTTCTGATGTACCTGCTCTGTGCCATGGACTGTTGATGCTTGTTGCCCTACTCATGTGCTGCCTCAGATGTACCTGCTCTGTTAAGGACACTGCCCTGTTGCTGTTCTGATACTGCATTGTGCCCTCTCATGTGCTGCCTCAGATGTACCTGTGCCTTGCCATGGACTGTTGATGCAATTAGCCCCTCTCATGTGCTGCCTCTGATGTACCTGTGCCTTGCCATGGACTGTTGCTGCACTTAGCCCCTCTCATGTGCTGCCTGTGACGTACCTGTTCTGTGCCATGGACTGTTGATGCACTTAGCCCCTCTCATGTGCTGCCTCTGATGTACCTGCTCTGAGCCATGGACTGTTGATGCTCGTTGCCCTACTCATGTGCTGCCTCAGATGTACCTGCTCTGTTATGGACACTGCTCTGTTGCTGTTCTGATACTGCATTGTGCCCTCTCATTTGACCCCTCAGATGTACCTGTGCCTTGCCATGGACTGTTGATGCAGTTAGCCCCTATCATGTGCTGCCTCTGATGTACCTGCTCTGTGCCATGGACTGTTGATGCACTTAGCCCCTCTCATGTGCTGCCTCAGATGTACCTGTGCCTTGCCATGGACTGTTGATGCACTTAGCCCCTCTCATGTGCTGCCTCTGATGTACCTGCTCTGTGCCATGGACTGTTGATGCTCGCTGCCCTACTCATGTGCTGCCTCAGATGTACCTGCTCTGTTATGGACACTGCCCTGTTGCTGTTCTGATACTGCATTGGGCCCTCTCATGTGCTGCCTCAGATGTAACTGTGCCTTGCCATGGACTGTTGATGCAGTTAGCCCCTCTCATGTGCTGCCTCTGATGTACCTGCTCTGTGCCATGGACTGTTGATGCACTTAGCCCCTCTCATGTGCTGCCTCAGACGTACCTGTGCCTTGCCATGGACTGTTGATGCACTTAGCCCCTCTCATGTGCTGCCTCTGATGTACCACCTGTTTTATTTATTTAGAAGTTTTCTATAGCGCTAACAAGACCCGAAGGTAGCAGAGCGCTTTACAGTAAAAGGAATGACAGGGTGAACAAAGAGACATGTAACAAATAGAGGCAGTCCTCGAAAGACAATATTGGGGAGGGGAAGTTCGTAACAGTAGGACTTTTGGTAGAAGGATACATAGATAACACATAGTTCAGTGGGAGATCCTAGTTATCTAGGACCTAGGGAGCGGATGAGGAACAAGGATTTGAGTTGGTTCTTGAATTCCGCATAGGACGGTAGAGTTCTGATATGCGGGGGGATAGAGTTCCATATTTTGGGGGCATTTCCAGTGAAGGAGCAGTCCGCAGTTTTCTTCTTTCTGGTTTTTGGAAGGATGAGCAGCAGGGAGTTGGAGCTTCTCATATATCTGCTTTGGCCTGCTTTTTTGAGCTTGATTGCCAGGTATTCTGGTTTACTGGTGTGGAGGGCCTTGTGGGTTAGGCAGGCCGTTCTGAAGGTGCTACGCATTTCCACCGGGAGCCATTCAAGTTCTTTGAGTGCTGGGGAGATGTGGTCAAATTTTTTGCATCCTGTGATCATTCTTGCTGCCGCATGTAGTGTTGTTTTTAATGGAACCAAGTGCGATTTGGGGATACCGGTAAGGATTGAATTCCCATAGTCCAGTCTAGATAGAACTAGAGATTGTGTGGCTAGTTTAAGATCCTTGTTTGGAATGAAAGGTTTGATTGTGTTCAGCAGTCTGAGGTTGAAGAAAGCACTTTTTGCCGAGTTATTAATGTGGTTTGTCAAGGTTAGTTTGGGGTCTAGGGTGAAACCCAGAGATTTGACGGAATCAGTTGGCGTGACAGAACCTTTAAGAGCATCGATCGACTTCAGCCACTCAGTGATTTGAGGGTTGTCTTCTTTGTTTGACATGAGAAGAGTTTCGGTCTTGTCGGGATTGAGTTTCAGGTGTTTTTTTGTCAGCCAATCTTGAACATCTTTTAAGACAGCATTTAGTCTGTGGATGTCGTTAGGTGAAGAGGTTTCCAGGTAGATCTGCGTGTCATCCGCGTAGAGGTGGAAGAGGATGTTGGCATTCCTGAGTAGTTTGGCGAGCGGTTCCATATAGATGTTGAAGAGCTGAGGAAAGAGTACTGATCCTTGGGGGACACCCTTGTTGACTTGCTGTGTTTCGGAGGTGAAGTTCTTCAGTTTTATTATTTGCGAGCGGTTGTGGAGAAAGGAAGAAAACCAGTCAAGAACTACCTCGCCGAGGCCAGCTCTTGCTTGCAGAGTTTTGATGAGGAGCTTATGGTCTACCGTGTCGAAAGCTGCGGATAGATCAAGGAGTATGAGAAGGCAGCACTTGTCAGCGTCAAGAGAACCGTGAATGTCGTCTATGATGTTCAGCATCGCGGTTTCTGTGCTACGACCTTGTCTGAAGCCAGATTGGAGGGGGTCCAGGAGATTGATGTTATCCAGATGATGAGTCAATTGCAGGAGAACGCAGCGTTCCAGTGTTTTGGTGAGTAGAGGGAGGTTAGATATCGGTCTGAAATTGTTCAAGTCAGTAGAGTCGAGACCGGGTTTTTTCAGCAAAGGGGTGACTTGTCCCATTTTTAGACAGTCGGGGACCACTCCTCTTTGAAGGGAGCTGTTTATGATTTTGCCCCAGATAGGTGCTAAGGTGAGCTTTATTTTTTTGATAAGTGAGGGAGGAATGGGGTCTGTGATGTGAGCTGATGGTTTGGAGGTCGAGATCAGCGAGATTATCTCAGTTTCCTGCACGTGGCGAAAGCTTAGCCAAGGGAGGGGAGAGGGGCCAGAAGGGAGGGCCTGAGGGATGGCCGCGTTGCTGATGTCTAGAGATAGTTTGATTTTTAAGACCTTGTCGTTGAAGAAGCTGGCGAAGTTGTCGCATAGTTCTTTGGATGCCTGCAGGGGTGAGGGCAGAGGCTTGGATGTTTGATGTCTGATTATGTTGTAGAGTTCCTTAGGTCTGTTTTTGGAGTTGGCAAGTGCCTCTCGGAAGAAGCTGGATTTCTTGTTTTTTATATGGTTGTTTTACTTCTTGCGGGCTGTTTTTAGTTGTAGGCGAAGGATGGTTGTTGGGTTGTTTCTCCACTTTCTTTCTTTGGCTCTCAATGTTCTTCTTTCTGCATTGAGGTCCGCATTGAATCAGGTTCTAGACGGGGTGGCACGGCTTCTTTTGAGCTTTGGAGGAGCTAGATTATCGAGAATGGAGACTAGCTCAGAGTTGTAGTGGTCAATGAGATCGTTGGTCGAAAGGTGTGGAGAGTTGTCTGGGAGAAGTGAGCTTAGCTGCCCTTCTAGAATGTCTAGGGGGACTTGGGAGAGGTTTCTTGACCATTTGGGTGGGTCTTGGGGAGGTTTAAGCGGGATGATGGGGTGATTAATGTGAAATAGGATCATATGATGATCTGACCAGTCAACGGGAAGTATGTGGTTGATCGTGATTGAATTCTTTTGTGCAATGATGGCGTCCAGTGTGGCGCCTTTGTAGTGTGTCTCCTCAGTGCAATGTTGAGTGAGGTTGTTATCTGCGAGGAGGTTGGATAGCGATCTAATTAGAGGGTTGTGGGTTTCATTCCATCGGAGATTCAGGTCACCAAGAATTAGGTTTTTGGAATCGCCGAGAGCGTCTTGACCGATCAGGTTGGATAGTTGGTCTCCAAACTCATTGTTTCTGCCCGGGGGGTGATAAAGTAGATGGCAAAATAGAGAGTCATTGTCTTTGGTTTTGATGGAAACGGATAGACATTCAAATGAGTTGTATTCAAAGGGGGAGGTTTCTGTGATGTTCCAGCTGTCCTTGTGGATGATAGCAACTCCACCTCCTCGTTGTTCTATCCTGTCTTTGGAGATGAGGGAGAATCCCGGTGGAATCAGCATGTCTAGGCAAGGGGGAGATGACTTATTTAGCCAGGTCTCAGAGAGGAACGCAACGTCTATGTCGTGTGTGAGGATGGCTTCAGCTATGTCCATTGCATGTAATGAGGCCGATCTGCAGTTGATTAGGAGGCAGTTGGTGATTCTCTCCTGAATGCTGGTGGTTTTGTCTTTAGCTTCTCTGGGTATGGCGGTGAGGACTGGTAATCTTTGACGTTTGAGGGTGAGTTGTTCTTTCCGGTAACCAGTGATTACTTGGATTTTAGATTTAGGTGAAACTGAAATGGGAGAGTCGTAGGTCGTGGCTAGTAATGTTGCTTCTCTGTCTGACATAGGCGCTTCTGATCTGATCTGTCTGGTGGTCAGGTGTTTTGAGCCTGCTAGGGTGTGAGATGAGATAGTGGTTGGGGGCCTAGTCCATGGGGCTCTGGAGAGTTCAGATTTTTTGGGACTGGAAGCCAGGCTCTTGGGATAGGGATCGATCGGGTGAACATTGAGGGCTACTGTGGGCCCCTGGGTGATGATGGCGTTGGCGAGGAGGGGCGTCCGGGGAGGGGTATTGGGAGGTTTGGGGGGATTATATTGAGCATTGTGTGGTACTGTGGGTCCCTGGGTGATGTTGGCGTTGGCGAGGAGGGGCGTTCGGGAAGGGGGTTTAGGGGGAATACAGGCTATACCGAGGTTAAGGAGGGTTTCAATTAGGCCTTGGGTGATGGAGTCGACCTGTTTTTCCAAGGCTATGGGCTGCTTAGTTATGGAATCAATGGGGGGGTTGTGGGCAACTGCAGTGGGGCCAAACGAGTTGTAGTTCGGGAGAGTGGGTTGGGAGATAGGTATCGGGGTAGAGGGCGGGGGTGGTGTGGGAAGAGGGCTGGGTGGGATATTGGACATGGGCGGGAAGGGGAGAGGTTCGGGAGGAGGATAGGACGGGGGAGGTTTGAGAGTAGGGGGGAGATTAGAGGGGAGGCTCGTTGGCTGTGGGCTGCCTGTTGACCGGGGGGTGATTGTCCTCGGGGGTGGGCGGTAGCTGTGGGGGGTGAGGTGGTAAGGGAGGGGGGTAGGGGGTGAGAGTTGGCTTTCCTGTTGGTGGTGGATGGGTGGGCGTGGGGGGTGGGATGTGGCGGGGGGAGCCTGACGGGCTGTGTGTGGATCGAGAGGGGTCGTGTTGCGGTCTTCTCTGTCTGTAGAGGGAGTGGACCGTGAGGATGTTGATGCGAGGTGCGGCGGGGTAGGGGGGGCTGACTTGAGAGAGGGAAATAAGGAGTCAAAAGCTTCCAGGTTATCATTGTTGGCTTGTATGAGGACTGTGCCATTGGCGAAGATAGTCACGGTTGTATAGCCCCTGCCAACTGATCTGTTCTGTGCCATGGACTGTTGATGCACTTAGCCCCTCTCATGTGCTGCCTCTGATGTACCTGCTCTGTTATGCATAAACAAAGTAGAATCCACTCAGAGTGGTGGTGATCCCAAACAAGATGGGGAACACACAGTGTTGTATAAATGCCCCTCACACACCAACAGGCCCCTTGGTGTCATGCTTCATCATCGGGGCCTTCGCACCCCTCTACGGGATGCGGCGTGCTACGACTCGCGACTGCGCAGGAGCACTTGTAAGTGAACTATGTGAGGGGGTGTGTGTCTACAAAAGTGTGAGTGAGGTGAGGTGAAAGATAGTTAAAAAATACCTGGCGCGTGGGTAAAACAAAATTTATTAAATCCCCGGCTGGTATTATTAAAAAGTGCGAGGCGTGGTTGGTACAATACTAATTAAGGTATTACAACCACTGTGAAAAGTGTCAACATGTTTCGGAACTCAGGGGTTCCTTCTTCAGGACAAGGATAGCACTTACCCTCCCCTTACTCACATGTAAATGTAAAAGTGTAAAATAATTACAGCAATGTGTAATGTACCTAGCCGTGTTAAATATATAGGTAGGTGTCGTTGCGCCCAATAGGCGATGAAAAACTTTAGGTATTCAAAATAAAGACCTCATGAGCCTGTGCGTGTTATTGGGGGGTCCGTCTTTTCTGTTCCCTGGAGCCGCGTTGAGCCGCGTTGAGGGAAGGCAGGCAACTAGCCATTGCAGTAACCGTCATTTTCTGAACAGAAAAGACGGACCCCCCAATAACACGCACAGGCTCATGAGGTCTTTATTTTGAATACCTAAAGTTTTTCATCGCCTATTGGGCGCAACGACACCTACCTATATATTTAACACGGCTAGGTACATTACACATTGCTGTAATTATTTTACACTTTTACATTTACATGTGAGTAAGGGGAGGGTAAGTGCTATCCTTGTCCTGAAGAAGGAACCCCTGAGTTCCGAAACATGTTGACACTTTTCACAGTGGTTGTAATACCTTAATTAGTATTGTACCAACCACGCCTCGCACTTTTTAATAATACCAGCCGGGGATTTAATAAATTTTGTTTTACCCACGCGCCAGGTATTTTTTAACTATCTTTCACCTCACCTCACTCACACTTTTGTAGACACACACCCCCTCACATAGTTCACTTACAAGTGCTCCTGCGCAGTCGCGAGTCGTAGCACGCCGCATCCCGTAGAGGGGTGCGAAGGCCCCGATGATGAAGCATGACACCAAGGGGCCTGTTGGTGTGTGAGGGGCATTTATACAACACTGTGTGTTCCCCATCTTGTTTGGGATCACCACCACTCTGAGTGGATTCTACTTTGTTTATGTATACAACCAGGGAGGCCGAATCCACTGACTCTCTCTCTCCCCCCTCTTGTTAAATTCTTGCCTGCTCTGTTATGGACACTGCCCTGTTGCTGTTCTGATACTGCATTGTGCCCTCTCATGTGCTGCCTCTGATGTACCTGCGCCTTGCCATGGACTGTTGATGCACTTAGCCCCTCTCATGTGCTGCCTCTGATGTACCTGTTCTGTGCCATGGACTGTTGATGCACTTAGCCCCTCTCATGTGCTGCCTCTGATGTACCTGCTCTGTTATGGACACTGCCCTGTTGCTGTTCTGATACTGCATTGTGCCCTCTCATGTGCTGCCTCTGATGTACCTGCTCTGTTATGGACACTGCCCTGTTGCTGTTATGATACTGCATAGTGCCCTCTCATGTGCTGCCTCCGATATACCTGTGCCTTGCCAGGGACTGTTGATGCACTTAGCCCCTCTCATGTGCTGCCTCTGATGTACCTGCTCTGTGCCATGGACTGTTGATGCACTTAGCCCCTCTCCTGTGCTGCCTCTGATGTACCTGCTCTGTGCCATGGACTGTTGATGCTTGTTGCCCTACTCATGTGCTGCCTCAGATGTACCTGCTCTGTTATGGACAGTGCCCTGTTGCTGTTCTGGTACTGCATTGTGCCCTCTCATGTACTGCCTCAGATGTACCTGTGCCTTGCCATGGACTGTTGATGCAGTTATCTCCTCTCATGTGCTGCCTCTGATGTACCTGCTCTGTGCCATGGACTGTTGATGCAGTTAGCCCCTCTCATGTGCTGCCTCTGATGTACCTGCTCTGTGCCATGGACTGTTGATGCACTTATCCCCTCTCATGTGCTGCCTCTGATGTACCTGCTCTGTGCCATGGACTGTTGATGCACTTAGCCCCTCTCATGTGCTGACTCAGATGTACCTGTGCCTTGCCATGGGCTGTTGATGCACTTAGCCCCTCTCATGTGCCGCCTCAGATGCACCTGTGCCTTGCCATGGACTGTTGATGCAGTTATCTCCTCTCATGTGCTGCCTCTGATGTACCTGCTCTGTGCCATGGACTGTTGATGCACTTAGCCCCTCTCATGTGCTGCCTCTGATGTACCTGCTCTGTGCCATGGACTGTTGATGCTCGTTGCCCTACTCATGTGCTGCCTCAGATGTACCTGCTCTGTTATGGACACTGCCCTGTTGCTGTTCCGATACTGCATTGTGCCCTCTCATGTGCTGCCTCAGATATACCTGTGCCTTGCCATGGACTGTTGATGCACTTAGCCCTTCTCATGTGCTGCCTCAAATGCACCTGTGCCTTGCCATGGACTGTTGATGCTCGTTGACCTACTCATGTGGTGCCTCTGATGTACCTGCTCTGTTATGGACACTGCCCTGTTGCTGTTCTGATACTGCATTGTGCCCTCTCATGTGCTGCCTCTGATGTACCTGCTCTGTGCCATGGACTGTTGATGCTTGTTGCCCTACTCATGTGCTGCCTCAGATGTACCTGTGCCTTGCCATGAACTGTTGATGCACTTAGCCCCTCTCATGTGCTACCTCAGATGTACCTGTGCCTTGCCATGGACTGTTGTTGCACTTAGCTCCTCTCATGTGCTGCCTCTGATGTACCTGCTCTGTGCCATGGACTGTTGATGCACTTAGCCCCTCTCATGTGCTGCCTCAGATGTACCTGTGCCTTGCCATGGACTGTTGATGCACTTAGCCCCTCTCATGTGCTGCCTCTGATGTACCACCTGTTCTGTGCCATGGACTGTTGATGCACTTAGACCCTCTCATGTGCTGCCTCAGATGTACCTGCTCTGTGCCATGGACTGTTGATGCTTGTTGCCCTACTCATGTGCTGCCTCTGATGTACCTGCTCTGTTATGGACACTGCCCTGTTGCTGTTCTGATACTGCATTGTGCCCTCTCATGTGCTGCCTCTGATGTACCTGCGCCTTGCCATGGACTGTTGATGCACTTAGCCACTCTCATGTGCTGCCTCTGATGTACCTGCTCTGTGCCATGGACTGTTGATGCTCGTTGCCCTACTCATGTGCTGCCTCAGATGTACCTGCTCTGTTATGGACACTGCCCTGTTGCTGTTCTGATACTGCATTGGGCCCTCTCATGTGCTGCCTCAGATGTAACTGTGCCTTGCCATGGACTGTTGATGCAGTTAGCCCCTCTCATGTGCTGCCTCTGATGTACCTGCTCTGTGCCATGGACTGTTGATGCACTTAGCCCCTCTCATGTGCTGCCTCAGATGTACCTGTGCCTTGCCATGGACTGTTGATGCACTTAGCCCCTCTCATGTGCTGCCTCTGATGTACCACCTGTTCTGTGCCATGGACTGTTGATGCACTTAGCCCCTCTCATGTGCTGCCTCAGATGTACCTGCTCTGTGCCATGGACTGTTGATGCTCGTTGCCCTACTCATGTGCTGCCTCTGATGTACCTGCTCTGTTATGGACACTGTGCTGTTGCTGTTCTGATACTGCATTGTGCCCTCTCGTGTGCTGCCTCTGATGTACCTGCTCTGTTATGGACACTGCCCTGTTGCTGTTATGATACTGCATTGTGCTCTCTCATGTGCTGCCTCTGATGTACCTGCGCCTTGCCATGGACTGTTGATGCACTTAGCCCCTCTCATGTGCTGCCTCTGATGTACCTGTTCTGTGCCATGGACTGTTGATGCACTTAGCCCCTCTCATGTGCTGCCTCTGATGTACCTGCTCTGTTATGGACACTGTCCTGTTGCTGCTCTGATACTGCATTGTGCCCTCTCGTGTGCTGCCTCTGATGTACCTGCTCTGTTATGGACACTGCCCTGTTGCTGTTATGATACTGCATAGTGCCCTCTCATGTGCTGCCTCCGATATACCTCTGCCTTGCCAGGGACTGTTGATGCACTTAGCCCCTCTCATGTGCTGCCTCTGATGTACCTGCTCTGTGCCATGGACTGTTGATGCACTTAGCCCCTCTCCTGTGCTGCCTCTGATGTACCTGCTCTGTGCCATGGACTGTTGATGCTTGTTGCCCTACTCATGTGCTGCCTCAGATGTACCTGATCTGTTATGGACACTGCCCTGTTGCTGTTCTGATACTGCATTGTGCCCTCTCATGTGCTGCCTCAGATGTACCTGTGCCTTGCCATGGACTGTTGATGCAGTTAGCCCCTCTCATGTGCTGCCTCTGATGTAACTGCTCTGTGCCATGGACTGTTGATGCACTTAGCCCCTCTCATATGCTGCCTCTGATGTACCTGCTCTGTGCCATGGACTGTTGATGCACTTAGCCCCTCTCATGTGCTGCCTCAGATGTACCTGTGCCTTGCCATGGGCTGTTGATGCACTTAGCCTCTCTCATGTGCCGCCTCAGATGCACCTGTGCCTTGCCATGGACTGTTGATGCAGTTATCTCCTCTCATGCGCTGCCTCTGATGTACCTGCTCTGTGCCATGGACTGTTGATGCACTTAGCCCCTCTCATGTGCTGCCTCTGATGTACCTGCTCTGTGCCATGGACTGTTGATTCTCGTTGCCCTACTCATGTGCTGCCTCAGATGTACCTGCTCTGTTATGGACACTGCCCTGTTGCTGTTCCGATACTGCATTGTGCCCTCTCATGTGCTGCCTCAGATATACCTGTGCCTTGCCATGGACTGTTGATGCACTTAGCCCTTCTCATGTGCTGCCTCAAATGTACCTGTGCCTTGCCATGGACGGTTGATGCTCGTTGCCCTACTCATGTTGTGCCTCTGATGTACCTGCTCTGTTATGGACACTGCCCTGTTGCTGTTCTGATACTGCATTGTGCCCTCTCATGTGCTGCCTCTGATGTACCTGCTCTGTGCCATGGACTGTTGATGCTCGTTGCCCTACTCATGTGCTGCCTCAGATGTACCTGTGCCTTGCCATGGACAGTTGATGCACTTAACCCCTCTCATGTGCTGCCTCTGATATACCTGCTCTGTGCCATGGACTGTTGATGCACTTAGTCCCTCTCATGTGCTGCCTTTGATGTACCTGCTCTGTGCCAAGGACTGTTGCTGCTCGTTGCCCTACTCATGTGCTGCCTCAGATGTACCTGCTCTGTTATGGACACTGCCCTGTTGCTGTTCTGATATTGCATTGTGCCCTCTCATGTGCTGCCTCTGATGTACCTGCTCTATTCTACCCAGTGCCCATGCTCTTGGCTACTCTAGGATTATACCCCTATTATGTGCAAAAAAACAAGTCAATCGTGTGTAGTCGTTTGTCTTTGTCATTCCTGGTTGTCTCCTTGAATCATTTGCCAGGCTGGCAGCTCATTATTGCATCTAGCGCTGCGTGGTCAGCGCATTTCGTTTTAACTGCCCGTTTTGTATTTTTGTTTGTTTTAGTTTATTTTCCCTTGTTTTTAACCGGAGTTGTCCTCTTTGGTGTCCCCTCACCTCCACATTAATCGTTTATACACCTCTGCTCGAGCGGGTCCGGTTCTGGGGTGGTTGGTGCTCTGCCGAGTCTGCCATTTGGGCGCCATTTTGGGAAGGGCATTGACGCTCTTTCAGCGCCATATTGAGCGTCCTGGTGGGGCGGTTTGCACCTCACCTGGAGCACTATTTAAACCAGTCCTCCGAGCGCAGCGGGATCGCGCAGCGGGTCGGCCTTCGCTTTGCCTGAGTCTTGCCAGAGTCCTGCCCGTCTGCGCCCGTCAGCGTCCCGGAGGCGGCGGACGGATCGGATGTCTCAGGGTTCTCCGTAGTTGTTAGGAGGATGGTATACTACTTGTCGCTGGAACTTCGCTCCCTGCAAAACTCTTCCTGTACTTGCCGTCCAGTCTTTCCTGGACGCTACAGGGGTAAGAGGCTTTGCCCGGGATGTGGTTGGGCACCCGGCTACGCGCCGGCTGCTTTATTATAGAGGGAAGAGGCTGGAACCAAACATCTTTGCCCACTCCTAAATACCAGATCTGTGCGCAGACACGCCCTGGAGATTTTTGACCTCCTTGCTACGGAACAACCATTATGTCTGATGCTTACAGAAACGTGGTTGGGTGAATCATCCAATCCGGATATATTGACGGCTATTCCACCAGAGTATAATATCTTCCGCCAAGATAGACTGAAGGGGAGGGGAGGCGGGGTGGCTCTTGTTGTTAACAAGCGGGCTACCTGTTCTATCATTTCGATAGAAACTATCACAGGTTCTGAGTCCCTGGCTTTTTCCATTACTCTAGCTCCCCATCAAGCTTTTAAAGGGTTGTTGGTCTATAGACCCCCTGGTCTGGCGGGATCTTTTTTTGATGAACTTCAGGCAGCTGTGGCAGGTCTAGCTCTGAGGACGGAGCACTGTGTGTTAGCGGGAGATTTCAATTTCCATATGGATGAGGGCGAAGATCCAGAGGTGGTCAAGCTATTTGATATCACGGCTCCCCTTGGTCTGGTGCCTTTTTTATCTGGCCCCACACATGACAAGGGCCACACTTTGGATCAGGTCTTCTCCACGGCCCCGCTAGAGGACATAGAGCTTGTCCCGGTGCTTTGGTTCGACCACAAGCTGGTTAGGTTCTGTATACGGGGTAGGGAGAAACTGTCTAGCATTGCGCCCAGACCCCAGGGATTTGTCTCTAGGGCACTCCATCGTGTGACTGCTGAGATGTTAGCTCAGGCTTTTCTCGAACATCCGTGTCCCCTCTCAGGTGACTTAGAGCAGGATGTGGACTCCCTGCAGCTGTGGCTGACTGATAGGCTGAACGACTTAGCCCCGGTGGTGGCGTCTCGGGCTATTTCTAAGCGGGTTTCTGCTCCGTGGTTCACGGAAGCATTGTTCATCTCCCGCCGCCAGTGCAAGGTAGCTGAGAGAGCTTGGCGCTCTCAGTATGATCCGATGGCCAGACTTGCTTATAGGATTGCTATTAAAGCCTATCACCGTGATATCCTTCGCGAGAAAAAGGACTATTTGGCGAGGAGGATTGAGGCAGCTTCTAATTCCTGCAAGGAGATCTTTACGGTTGTGAGGGAGTTTATAACCCCTAGCCTAGATCTAATCTCTCTCAAACCGCTCCCACTGAGTCATGGGCCTGTGATCTTGCAAAGTTTTTTACCGATAAGATCAAACTGATCCAGGACTCCTTTTCTGGGAGGTCAGATGAAGTTCATCCCAGCAGTGGGGTTGGGTCAGATCCATCGCCCACTCCTGACTCTGTCCTGTCTGTCTTTCCGCCTATTTCCCTCTCTACATCACTGGCACTTTTAGCCAACCTTAAATCAGGGTCACCACTGGATCCCTGCCCGGCCAAATTTTTGGCGAGGATGGCGGATGTGGTAAACCCAATGGTTAATCCACTTTTGAACCGCTCTCTGAGGGAGGGGATGGTCCCGCAGGCTTGGAAATGGGCAATGGTGATCCCCCTCCTCAAAAAGCCGGGTTTAGACCCCGAGGCGCCGGCCAAATTTAGGCCTATATCGCTTCTTCCAGCGTTGGCAAAAATTATGGAAAAGCACGTTCACAGCGTGCTCTCTGTTTTTCTGGAGACTAATGATCTGCTGCACCCTTCTCAATCTGGCTTCCGGCCCAATTTAAGTACCGAGACGGCGCTTTTAGAAGTGTCTGAGGCCATCAAGGAGGCTCGGGACTCGGGAGGCAAAGCCATGCTTGTCATGCTTGATCTGTCGGCGGCTTTTGACACCGTCCCCCATGAGGGGCTCCTCGCCAGACTTAATAACATCGGTCTGAGGGGGACGGTGTTCAGCTGGTTTACATCTTTCTTAGCTGGCTGTCGACAAACGGTCTGGGTCCCCCCCAGCTCCGCTGAGATGCCGCCACTGGGAGTCGGAGTTCCGCAGGGTTCCGTGTTGAGCCCCACTCTTTTTAACATCTTTATGACTCCCTTGGCGACACTGGCGGAGTCTTTTGGGGCCCAGATCGTTTCCTACGCCGATGACACCCAGCTTCTCTTCACATGCAGGAGAGGCGAGGACTTCGACGGAGAGAGCATTCGGGACTGTCTCGGTGCGGTATTTAATTGGTTTCAGCAGAACGGCCTTAAATGCAACTCTGACAATTCGGAGGTGCTGTTCTTTGGCTGCACCGAAGACCCTGATTGGCAGGCATGGTGGCCGATTGATATGTTTCCTCCAGCTCAGGCATCCCAGGTGGCAAAAAACCTGGGAGTTAAGATCGATAAAGGTCTGACGATGAGATCTCAGATCCTTGGTCTCATGGGCACATGTTTCGGTATCCTTAGGATGCTCCGGAAGTTCCTCCCTCTGCTCACTGAAGAGCACAGGAAGATCACAGTGCAAGCTATAATTGGCTCCAGATTGGATTACGCCAACGTGCTCTATCTAGGTCTCCTGGATTATCTTGTGCAGCGATTACAGGTCGTGCAGAATTCCGCAGCGCGTGCCATCTTTGGCCTCCGCAGGCGAGCCAGAGTGTCCGGCCTTTTACAGTCACTTCATTGGCTGCCTATCCGGAAGCGGATAACTTTTAAGACACTGACCCTGGCCCATAAAGCGCTCTTCGGCCTGGGAGCTAAATATCTCCAACGCAGACTGATTTTTTATCGCCCTACTAGAGCTTTGCGCTCCGAATCTTTGTCTCTTGCGGTGGTCCCCCGAGTGAGGAAGGCCCGGATTGGCGGGCGCTCTTTTAGTCTGAGGGCGCCCCAGCTTTGGAACACTCTGCCATTGGCCTTACGCAGCACTTCCAATCTGCTGTCTTTTAGGAAGGGCCTAAAAACTTGGCTTTTTACCCTTTAGTTGTTCTATCCCGTTGTTTTTGAATCTCTTTTTCTGTTATGTTTTCTTTTAATGAGCTGCCACTAAAAAAAGCGCCGGGACACTCCGTTGGAGTAGCCGTGCGCTATATAAAAACAAAGTTAAAATAACATAACATAACATATATTGGTGCTATCGTAAATGCTGTTTCCCCAACATAACCCTCCCCCTCCCCACGTCACGGCCCCGAAAGGTACTCCCCTTCCGACAGCAATTGGTGTGTTGGCGTACCTGCGTCGTCACCGGCGATGGTCCATGACTTGCTGGTGGTGGAGCACGAAGAGTATCGGAAATGCGTGTAGCGCTGGGTCCATGACGGCGATCTCCCTGTGGTGGGTATCTCTGCAATGTGTTGTATCTCCGCTGTGGTGAATCCATCGTGTTCAGGCAGGTTGTTTTTCCGCAGCAATTTGATGTGTGTTTTCCACCATTGTGATTTAGAGGATGGTCGGAGACGTCATTCCGTACGGCGGTGTCTCTGGATTGGTTACGTCCGCCGCGGGGTCGGGTGTAGTTCCACGCGGTGCGTGCTCTTCCGCGGCGTACGGACATTTGACAGTGCTTCCCATCCTAATATGGCGGACGGACTGGCCGCGGCTGGCGGACTGTAAAAAGGCATTTTCCGCCTACTCCAGGCCGGCGGTCGTCCTTCCGTCCGCCATCGTAATCGACCCCTAAGTTATTACAGCATTCAAGCTGGATGTAATCCGTCTGCAGAACCTCAAAAGGTGCAGTTGGTGTAGCAAACGCTCCTGTTGAAGTTTGTGTTACCTTTCCCGGATTATATTGGATACAAATCAAACAGGACTGGACTATCTTTTTAGCTATGCTGGAAATTTCAGGATGATCCCACACTTGCGTAAGTAGCTTCGCTATTGAGGATGCTCCAACATGGGCCGGCCCATGTGCCATATGAATCATGGGTTGTAAATAGACTGCGGGCAGTTTCCACTTAGTCATAGTTTTATTTCTCCAACAGCCCTCCTCATCTAGTGTACCCTCCTTAGCCCATTGTTCTAGTTCCTCTAAAGAAGCAGATCGCTGTATGTCTAGCGCTTCTTGTCTAGCATCATGCCAAAGCTCAGCCTGTCACTTCACCACATACATGGATGTAGTGCTTCGCTGCATTTCTGGTTCACGAGCTGTGTAATCTGCAAAGGCATTGCCTTGTCCTATCTTATCAGTCACTTTTTTGTGTGCACTACATTTAACAATCGCTATTTTCTTGGGATATGTCAAGGCAGTAAGGAGATTATGCACTAATTCTCCATGCATTATTTGCGTCCCATGTGATGTAAGAAATCCTCCTTCCTTCCAAAGTAGCCAAAAATTGTGTGCCACTCCGAAGGCATACCGGCTATTGGTGTAAATGTTAACAGACAAGTTGGTACTAAGCTCACAGGCCCTCGTTATTGCTATCAACTCAGCTGCCTGAGCTGACTTCTGTGGGATGCAAGCTGTTTCAACTGCCGTCTGAAGTGTTGTGATTGCATATGCAGCTGATGGCGTGCCATCAGGTAACTTCAAACAGAACCCATCAACCCATAACTCCCCATCTACACTTGTAAGGGGCGTATCTTACAGGTCAATGAGACCCATAATACTCCTGTGACTGAGACTTAGTAACTGGGAATGGCAATAAGGTAGCTAAATTAAGAGTCGAACATCTTTTCAAAGTGATATGAGGGGCCAAAAGTGTCAATTCATATCCTATCAAGGCGGCACTGGTTAAATACTGCGTTTTTGTTTGATTCAAAAGGGCATCTACTGCATGGGGTACTAACACCAGCAATCTATGTGACAAAACAATGCCCTCACTCCGGCGTATGGACACAGCTGCCACTGCCACAGAGCGAAAACACCCAGGCAACGCATGAGCAACTGGATCAAGGATAGCTGAAAAATATGCACAAATACGTTCCTTATCACTGTGTGTCTGTACTAAAACCGAGAGAGCACAACCATCCCTTTGTGTACATAGAGTGTGAAGACCTTAGTGTAGTCTGGAGTGCCTAACACTGGTGCAGAACATAACGCTTGACGTAACTGCTGGAAAGCATTCTTACATTCAGTAGTCCATGGAAGGGGCATTGGAGTGTCTTTAGTCAAAAGAGCCAAAAAAGGTTTAACAATATGTGAAAAACTAGGAATCCACTGCCTACAGAAAGAAGTAAGACCAACCAACGCACAAACCTCCTTCTGAGTGCAGGGCACTAAAATAGCTTGAATGTGGTCTGGTGTGAGTGCACGTCCCACCTTAGACAGTAGGTGACCTAAATAGGTAACCTGCTGTCTACAATATTGCAATTTCTTCCAAGAAACTTTGTGATTGTGAGATACAAGAAAAGAAAGCAAACATAGTGTTCCTTCTTCACACTGTTCAGGGTTGTCCGCTGCCAACAGGATGTCATCAAAATATTGTATGAGAGCTACCCCTTGTGGTATGGAGAAAAAATCATGCTGTCTTTTCAATGCCTGGCTATAAATGCTAGGACTCTCTGTATACCCCTGTGGAGCTCTACAGAATCTGAAGGATCGATTATTCAAAGTGAAGCCGAACAAATAACGGCTGTCAGGATGAATAGGTATCGAAAAGAAAGCGTTTTTCATGTCAATGACACTAAATATAGTGGCAGTGGGCGAAACCATAGTAAGAAGTGTTGTGATGTCAGAGGCTACTGGATATTGGGGCACTATGATCTTATTAACCTCTCGCAAATCAATTATAAACATGTATATTCTAGTATCAGTATCTTTCTTCTGGATGGGAAGAATAGGACTATTACAAACATTGTGAGGGACTTCTTCCACAAGTCCTACTGCAATCAAATCTTGAACAATGCGCATCAGAGCCTCCTCGCCTTCTCGAGATATTTTATATTGAGATAGTCGAGGCAATGAAGAGCCCTCCTTCACTTGAATATGAACTGGGGAATAACCATTTGCCCCACATCGGTATCCAATGTATCCCACAAAGTACTACATAGTGATGCTAAAGCAGTATCTTCTTTAAGAAGACAAGATCTCTCATCCATAGGATAGTTATAATTTAAAATAACACGCACACCTTCTGGGCAACAGCGTATCATTGCACAAAAATGTTTGAGCATATCGGGACCCACAATAATATTCGGTGTGTTAGGAGAAAGAAAAAATGGGCATGCAGCAGAAAACTTATCAACATAAAATGCAAGCGATTGTGACAGTGGGCTAAGGGAAGGTGTCCCATGGAATTCTATAGATGTGATTGTTAAGCCAGATAGGGGAGTCATAGGAACAAATTGTTTAGACAGGGCACTACGAGTAGCTCCAGTATCAACCAAAAACCAATCAGTAGAACCCAAAACATTTGCATTGACATAGGGACCCTTCTGTTCTACTGGGATTTCAACTGATTCCTTACCCCATCCTAGGCATTCCTATGCATAATTAGAATCTTTCAAATCATTGGGCAAATAATCAGACATCTGATACTGAGTTCTTCTATCAAAAGTATTAGAAGAATTGTGAGCATGTTCCACTGTATCAAACCTACCACGATTATCCATACCTCCCTTATTTCCTGAGTACCCTGGGCGGCTTCTTATTGGTCCCCTACCAAGCTGATAATTCAGACTGCGTAACAGCGGACAATCAACACACCAATGTCCAATCTCCTTACAATAAGCACATTGAGCAGAAGACAAAGTAGCTCAAGGGAAAGAGGGTGCACCAGGACAAACATCGTACGTCCACCTCTTCCACCACCTCTATAAGATGGACCATAAACTTGAGCTAACATAACTTTTGTTTTTAAATCCTTAGTCTTTTTATCCTCCTTGCCTTTTTCTTCCAATTCCCGATGTTCATAGTACTGATTCATAGTCAAAAGAGAATCGGGGGAAGACGTAGTCCATTAACTCTCATTGGCCTTTAGGCGGCTAGCTATTCCTGGCAACTTGTTCGCAACAAATTTGACAACGAACAGATGCTTGCCTGTGTCATCTGTCAATGATTGCCCACTAAAGTCATGGAATGTCTTCTCGAAACGAGTAAAGAAATCTAAAAACTGACTCATCCGCGTTTTGCTTACAATTCACCAGAATAGTCCAATCTATCTTTTTAGGAGGCATAAGGGTTTTCAGTTTAGTCATTATAGGCTTTGGAAGGTCTAATATCTCTTGTTGCGGTTTCTGCGCAGGCTCTCTTTCTGCATCTATGCTCTCTAGTACATTCTAAACATGTCCAAAAGTGGTATGATTGTCTATCTTATGGATAGATCTCCACATATCAGGGGGTAAAATAAGCCCAAAAAGCATATCTATGTCAGGCAAAGACATAGTGCAAGAACTAATAGCTCCTTCAACTTCTTCATAAAAAGCAGACAGATTTTTCTGTGGATCAGGCAAAGCAGCTTTAAGAGCCATAACATCCGCACTAGTACAAGGAGTATAAACCCAATTATAAACAAAATATCCCTTCGCCTCAGCTGATAATTTACTGTAATCCGTTCCTGCACCCCTAGGGGAAACATATAAAGGCGCAGCTTCACGCATTGGTTTCCCATGAACCACATTATCCTTATCTGTCCCTGGTCCCGTTTCCTGCAAGATAGGGGCGTGAGTTGTTTGTTCAGGTGTAGCAGCTGCCTTTTTCTCCGCTCGCAAATGGAACGCCTCATTTCATAGTTTAACCACGCTTCTAATGAAGTTGGCCACCTGGGAAGGGAGAAAAAGACTGTCACTCATTTGTTTATGATCACTTTTTATATCAGCAGGTTCTAATTCATCAAAATGTTTCCTAAATTTCTCAATTATTTCTGCAGTAAATGTCTCTGTAAAACAAATTTTCTCTCAATCGGACCATTGCTGAACATCCGCTAAAATGTCCGGAGCAGAATCATTACCACCAGCTGTCTTACGAGCAGCAGATCTAAGAGCGGCTGCCTGGTCAGCAGGCAAAATCAAGCGAGTATATCGTTTAGAACCTGATTCTGTCTCTTCCTGACCTGGGAAAGATTTTTCACCATCAGAATCATTCTCGGGGGCAGAGGGAAAATGATATGGAGGCGGGGATTGATCTAATAGAATTAAATCATCCTGAGGTTTATTAAGTAGAGGATAAAGGGGCGTCAGACAGGGTATTGGCCATTTACCTGTAAACAACGCTCCCTATCCTCGTTCTCTTTTAGTTCTTTCATTTCTTTATTTTTCATTTCTAGCGCTTTTAATATTTTTGCGCTGTTTTTTTTCCACTAGTGCTTGTTCTCGTTTCACTCTCTCATGCGCTGCTTTCTCCCACATTCGTACATAGTCAAACATATCTTGTCTACTTTTGCGCTTAAACGTACACTGTTCCACATGCTGAATTTTTCTAACATCAAATTACCCATGATCGGGTCGGGAGGAAGATGGCGGCCGGCTAGGTGGTCCGGTCGGTAGCTCCAGGCTCGCCACAGTTTCCATGGAATCAAGGTAGAATACTCACACCACGTTCCCGCAGCCGCTATGAAGGGACAGTAAAACACAGGAAAAGAAAGCCTACCTGTGACCTGAGCTCCGTGAGGGTCCTTATTCTTTCGGGAGCTTCACGATTCCCAAGGAGAACCTTCCGGTGATGCGAGATTTTTATCCGCAGGTTACCGATGTAACCAGCAGCAGTATATCCATAACTTTTTCCGGGCTTTGGGCGGCAGCGTCTGGAGTGCACAGGGAGTGCCGGAGAGCTCTCGGGAGGATTCCTTTCCTCTTCCGGGGCAAAGGCGGCAGTAACAGCAGAGGCGCCGACTCGGCAGAGTAGCAGGAGCACTATCGCTTCCGGGTCAGGAAAGGCAGCACTGCCGGAGCCGGAGCCAGTATTAGCCGAAGAGACGAGGCTGCAGGGAAGACCGGCAAATACCCTGATATCATCTTCAACAGCACAACAAGGGCAGATCGAGCCGCCGCGTCCGTGAAGGGCCATCCCAGGGAGGCAGAGGCAGAGGCAAGAGGAGCAGAGCCAAAGAAGAATCTGGCTCATCAAGCACATGTGAGTCACTCGATCTCCAGGAACAGTCTGCATATACAACGACCGAACCGGAGGACTGTCTACAAGCCCATGAGCAAGGTACGAGGGGAGAAGAGAGGACAGGGAGCCAGCACACCTAACCTGATTGCAGGGTGTAGGGGGAACAATCAAGGGAGGTCTCAAAGAAGGGAAGGAGGAGAGGGTGCTGAGGGTGCTGGGGGTGCTGAGAGTGTGGTAGAGGAAGCGGTCTCAGAAGCTGAAACCCCACAAACTAGCACGAAGTCTGGAGACAAGGGACAACCCCAAGTAAGAGTGGAGCCTGAAGAAGAGATCGGGATAAGATCCAGCTACTGCCTTAGGAACAGGCAGTTCCCCAAGCAAAGTTTCCTCCCCCCTGTTAAACAAGCAGTCTTGCCAAGAAGCACAAATAGAAAACCGGGAGGTACCCCCAATCTTGACCGTTAGTCTAAACACAGAACTGGAAAAGGAGGAGTCCAAAAAATTAAAATCACCCCCTCACTGAGATCTTTCTTCAAAGTCCAGCAATCGACACAGCCGAGGGGTAACTACCCTGCATCGCGAGACAAGCCCAACCCTCCAAGTCAGATCATAACCTGCACCTCAGAGTGTAACCTCCTTTCAAGAGGGGGGCCGAGCACCTTAGAATCGAACAGCAACATCCAGATAATGAGCAAAGATAATACTACCCATACAGGCCCACAAATGGAGGCACCAGAAAGCCCTTCATTGACAGCCACAAATGAGCCCCAGACAGACAGCCCAGGAGTCTCTCACCCCTTCCTAGAGCAGACAGAGAAACTCCTGGAAAACTTCATGGAGAAAATGCTGGGGGAAATGAGAGAAAAGTTTACAGTTTCAGAAGCCAATCAAACCAAGATTCAGGAGGTATGTGAGACCCTAGATCAAAAACTGAACGCACTGGGTGACAGAGTGTCAGCGGTTGAGTCGGTGGTTGAGACTCTTAGCAAGAAGGTGGATAACAACCAGAGACATATAAGGAAGCTAAGAGACTCCGACAGAAGTATGAAGGAAAAACTTGAATCGCTAGAAAATCAAGCGGAAAGAACAACTTGAGGGTTTTAAACGTACCAGAGAACCTGGAAGGGGCTGATATTAAAAAATTCACCATCTCACTCCTTGAAGAATACTTCCCCTGGACCAAAGAAGCAAACCTGGCTGATGACATACAGAGAGTACATCGAGACCCCTTTGGAAAAAGCAAAGAGAGAAGGACACCAAGAAAAATCCTAATAAACTTCAAAACATACACATTGAAAGAAAGACTCTTAAGCGAGGGCTTAAAACATGGCTCCCTAAATAAAGACAATTGGTCCTTTAGGATCCGCTCTGACATGTCTAAAGCCACCTAGGACAGACAGTGGGAACTAGGGCAATATATGCAAGAGTTAAAGTCCCTCGGGGCCACAGTCCAGATGAAATTCCCCGCTGCACTGAGGATCATGTTGAGAAACAAAATGTTCAACATTAGGGAGCCCAGCGAGGTAGAAACTTTCTTAGAACAAATTAAGGAGCACCTGCGGTCTGCGACAGTAAATCAAGAAAGGTGAAACATGTATACAAGGCGAACATGGAGCTCAAAAAGGGCGAATAATACCGCCCAAAAAGAAGAAAGGAGGCTTCCTCAGGGTGGGCAACAATGAGCGTCGCAAAAAAAAAAATACAAATACTAATCAAAAAGACATCACGGGTGGGGAGCAAACTAGGGGAAAAAATAGAAAAAATGTCCTCAGCATTTAAAGTAAAAGGAGTACACGGGGCCTGTAAATACGAAATAAGCTTAAGTACCCCCAACAAAACAAAAAAAGCATGATGACAATCTCTAAAAAATTCAAAGTTCTCTCCTGGAACGTCAATGGACTTAGAACAGCCAGCAGAAGGAGAAGGATATTCGAATACCTAAAGGAAGTGGATAATGAAGTAATCATATTACAAGAAACACACCTCCTGAAGGCAGAATGGGAGCAAATAGTGAAAAATCTTAGCTGGATTGACGCCTATGTCTGTACTAATCAAGACTGCAACATCAAAGGCATTGCTATACTGTTCAAAAAATCACTTAAAGCAAAAATTGAATACAAGGTAGAAGACAGCAAAGGCAGATGTGATATAACCAAAGTAAGAATAATGACAATGCCTTTACCATAGTAGGCTATTACGGCCCAAACTCTGATGACCCAAACCGCCTTCAAAGGCTCTACACAGAACTAATATCAACAACTGCACCGATAATACGGGGGGGCGACTATAACAATATTTTGGATCCTAAATTGGACAGATCCCCACCAGGAAGACAATCTAATTTACCCAAAATGAGAGAGTGGCTAGATAATTACAAAAAAGACTTAGGCCTGATAGATATGTGGAAGGGGAAAGACAACAAAAGGAATCCATTCACTTTCCATAACAAAAAACTAGGTCACAGGTCTAGAATTGATTACTTTTTGATAAACAAAAGTCTACACAGCAACGTTAAAGTCATAGATCATCTACCAGTGCATTTGTCTGACCATTCGGCAGTACAATTAACTCTACAAACTACAATAAACAAAACACAACCTAGGTGTACAGTTGATCGCACTATACTACTAGATCCTAAGCTATTGGAAGAATTAGGGACTGCCACAGTCAATTTCTTTGAGGATAACCGAATAGGCACGTCAGAGCAAATCACCTGGGATAGATATAAGGCAGTCATCAGGGGGAAACTAATTAGCATGGGAGCCCAAAGATCCACACTTACAAAGCAAGAAATTGGAGGCATAGAAAAAATTATAAACTCAATCGATTCACAGATAATTGCGGAGAACGACCCAGACATCAAAGACGCATTGGAAAAAGAAAGGCGAGAACTAAAAGAGAAACTGGTGGACTTTCTTGAGAACAGAGTGAAGAAGAAGTGGGAAGCCAGCAAACTATCAAACCATGAGTATGGTGAGGGATGCGGCAAATTGCTGGCAAGGAAAACGAAGACAGAGCAAACCAGAAATAAAATAGCCAACATACAGCAGAGTAATCAAAATGGATCAAGCTCTGAGGATTCTGTAATTATGCAAGACTTTCAAAATTTCTTCTCCGGCCTATACAAGGAAGACTCAAACCCACCAGAGGAACAAATAGTAAACTATCTAGATCCCCTATCACTCCCAAAGTTATCGGAAGAGGAAAAAGAGGGGCTGAATGCTGAAATCACGATTGAAGAAGTAAAAACTATACTAAAGGGTCAGAAAAAAGGAAAAGCTGCCAGTCCCGACGCCTTACCAAATGAGCTCTATTTTGCCCTGAGAGAGACTTTGGCTCCTCCGATAACAAAGCTACTGAATACAATTTACAAGGAACAGGACAAAATCCCCGACTCCTGGAATGACGCGACGATCAGTATCATTCTAAAGCCAGGGAAAAATCCAGCAACCTGTGAATCTTACAGACCCATCTCATTGCTAAACTGCAACTATAAAATCTTTATGCAGATCATGGCAAAGAGACTATCTTGTGTAATATCAAAACTGATCCACCCGGACCAAAAGGGTTTTATAAAGGGAAGACAAATATACGAGATAACCCATGAGCTCTTTGCCGCAATAGATATAGCGACCTCCGAAAAGGTCCCCCTGACCATAATTACTTTTGATGCTGCTAAAGCATTTGACAGAGTCAATTGGTCTTTCCTGAATAAAGTTATTAACAAATACAACCTAGGACAATGCTTTAGTCATATGGTAGCTGAAACTTATAAAAGACCAAGAGCAAGGATACTAGTCAACGGGGGCCTCCTCAATAATATTGCAATACAAAGAGGAACGAGGCAAGGGTGCCCTCTGTCACCCCTATTATTCAATCTTTACATCGAGCCACTTGCATGTTCTCTCAGGAACCACGGATCAATAACCCCCTTTAAACATCGTGAATGTACCAAAAAGGTGGCTTTATACGCGGGTGACCTAATGATTTTTACAGACAACTTCCAAAATTCCCCTGCAGCAATAGATAATACAATTATCAACTTTGGCAAGGTGTCTGGGTATTCGACAAATCAAGCAAAAACTGAGGCAATGAGTTGGAACACGCAGCAGAATACCCCACACTCTAAAGATAAAATAAAATATTTGGGGATAACTTTGGTCAAGGATCTAGAGAAAATGCCCCAAATAAACCTCAACAGGATCACTCTTGAAACTAAGAAACTCCTTAAAGTATGGGAAGGGCTACCCCTAAGCTTCCTGGGAAGATCTAACATGATAAAAATGTCCATACTACCAAAATGTACCTACCTCTTTAACACCATTCCCTTGGAATTTAAGAGAGACACTTTGAAGAAGATCCAGGGAGAAATCTCGAGTTTCATATGGGCATCTAAAGGAACAAGAATCGCCGGGAACAAATTAAGGAGGAAAAAAGAACAAGGGGGAATAGACAGCACTGACCTCGTCGAATACTATAGGGCTTTCCAGTTTAAAAACGCGAGACCCCTGTTAAAAAAATACGAACATTATCCTGAATACCTACAAATATTGACAAGCAGAACAGACAATTTTTTATTTAAATTCGGACACCCAAAATTAAAAAAATAAATAAAACTAAAGATCCTAACCAACGCAGCAAAACTGTGGTATCAAGTCAGAAGTACACTGAACATTCCATACTACAGTTCTATGGCTCCCATAAGGGAATCCCCGGGCACACCACACTGCCTAAAAGACTCCTTGGCATTGCCACTAAAAGCAGCAGGAATCAAAGAATGGGGCCAGTTGATGACAGAGAATTCCATAATCCCATGGGATCAACTAGTAGAAACTACTAATTCATTGGTGTCTAAATTTAAATACTACCAACTTACTAGCTGGGCCCGTGCACTCATGGAAAAAAACAAGGGAAGGGAAGACCTAGAGAATGAAATGATGAAGACCACCCCCATAAAGAAGGAGATATCAAGATGGTATTGGGCTCTAATCACAGCTGGAGAAGAAGTCTTTCTGATTCCAGAAACAGTCTGGAGGAATGACATAGCAGAGCTGGACCTTCAGAACCTATGGCAGAGGTCACTGGAAAAAAGCTGGTCGACTATCAAACCGGCCGCTTTGAAGAGAAACCACTTATTTACAATACATAGGGCCTACTGGACCCCCAAAAGGCTGTCAAAATTCAAGGGAGCCGGCATAAAGACTTGCCCCACATGTGGGCTTGTAAGAGCGAACGATCTACACATGTTCCAAGACTGCCCCCTCCTTGACTCCTTTTGGCAGGAAGTCGGTAAGACGCTAAGCCGGGTACTGGGAAAACATCTAGAAGTAAGTACAACTCTAATTATTTTCAGGATTGACACCAATATTGATATGAGTATGGGTAAGTTAACAAAAAAACACGAAAATCTGCTGTTTGTATTGGTACTGCTTGCAAGAAGGGAGATATGCTTAAATTGGCTTAAACCAGTACCACCAGTACACAGGATTGGTTGAATTCCATAATAAAAACACATAAAATGGATAGGAAAGGAAAGCCCACCAAAAAATTCAATTTCTGGGAAATCTGGGAAAATGATCACGTACCTGCTATGTAATGTAATTTGGGGACTCCGATAAACAAATCCAATGAATAAAACGGTGACAATAATTCAGACGGGAAACATTCCCGCCGAGTGGCCAGGAAGGCTAGCTCCCCCCCTTACAAAGAATTATTGATTATGGTAAAGGATGCAGGAGATCTTAGAATGAAATAACCAAGAAAGGAAAACTCCCCGATGCCAGGACGGCTAACCTGGGGGAGTGAAGGCACAAACTTGGAAGTTACGGTCTCCCGTAATACTCCTTATACAAACATGCGCGAAATGAGGATTACATTTTGAAAAAAAACAAAACAAAACAAAAAAAACCCATCAAATTACCCATGTATTGGCCACCGTTAATCAGGATCCTTCCTAGTATATTTATTCCATAGTGCACTATACACTATAGAAGAAATACCGTATTTAATGTACATATCCCTATTTGGTGTCCCCTTGGGGGGAGGCGGCTGATTGCACTCTAAATCCATATTGGCACCTCCAAGAAGGCAACACATCCTTCGGAGCGTGCTTGAAACAGGCATGGCAAAAATATTATAGTATATATAATATTATAACAAAGTAGTACTTAACACAATTTGTACCGTTCAAGACTTCAACATTGAGAGAAAAATCTCCTCATTACCTGCCTATATAAATTGCAATTTATATATATCCAAACCAAACCTGAATCTTTGGCCAATGAAATCATAAAGTGTAACATCCAATGACCTTACCAAACAAAAGTCTTCAGCCTCCAACTGCCAAGTTCTGAATTTACCAAATGGTCACTGCTAGACGAACGCCAGAAGGGATATCAGTCGAGGACCGGCACAACCAGGAGGGTCAAATTGGGTAAATCGGAAAAGCACTTCGGCCGGCAAAGACAAGGGCCTACTCATGCAGTGTACATCCTTATCGGGATTCCAAACTTCCATTGAGACCACTCCTTAGGGTATCTGAGTCGCCGATGAGCCCCACGTGACGGGTGCCAATTTGTGGGATGGGCCTTACTGAGCCCACCGATGCAGGGGTTCACCCTTCTTATAGCACTGGTCCTTATACTGACAAAGTAGAAATTGGCACAGAAGCTGTAATATTAAACCAAGAGTTTATTAAACCTCATGAGGTGGAACTATGTCTATACACAACCGTCAGGGAATGTAAGAGGCAGCACACAGAGTACAGAAACCATGGCGCCTTTATACCGTAATACTTGCAGGGTAAGTATGGAAGCTCAAAAAGAGGTGGTACAAGTGTTCACACAAACAGTCATTTGTACATACATAGACACATGAGAATCGCTTAGTCAACAAGGTGGGAGGAGCTACACAACTGCTGACAGTAGCTAAAATAGTCTGACAGTTACGATTATAACAGGTGCATTCCAACAACTACAAGTCTTTCTGAGCATACGCAAGGCTCTAACTCAGTGCTGAAACAGTTAACTATACTTAATGATTCCAACGAAATACAAGGGCAGACGACAGTGAGGATGGAAAAGCATGTGGCGAGCACATGGCTAACTAAAATGGCTGCCGCGAACAAAATGGCTTCAGCTCATGCTAACAACGATCACTGCCAATTTCCACATATCTTCCTAATCATCTTTAAAATTAAAAAGACTGCTGAGGTCCGCACATTGCAGATGCAAATAGACATAATTTGACCTTTTCCATTTCAGATGTGGAAAAGAAATTCTTAAATTAGGTGGAGGATAGATGGAGAGATCTGGAATGCAAAACTGAAACTGATAAAGATCTTAAGAATCACCATAGATGAATGGTGAAGAAATTGAAAATGAGGTAAGGAAAATGTTCCCGTATTGACCTTTGATTGGCAACGTAAGGGAAAGCACTGTAGACATGTTGATCAAAGTTATATAGGCATGTTATTTTTACGACAGAATGACTGTAAACATGTTTTGAGGTTAGAGGGAAGAATGATCTTTTCTTGGAGAGACAGGATCCTGTGATTCCTGGAGTGTATTTTATTTGTGGACCGTATGTATATTTAAATTTCCCATGGATTCATTGGTACATGGTTATTTTGGTATAGTGTCCCCAAACAATTACAATGTGGAACATTTCGATGATCTTGTATGGGAAACTAAGTCTAGAGCTAGAAGAGGTGTAGTGGGAGTGGTAGGATATTTTTTTGGCATGATAATCCTGTCTGTAGGAGTGATTCGGAATGATCTGAAAATTAGAAAGCTGTCTACAGTAGTGGATAAACTGGTGTCTATTAGTACTGCAAATTCCTTATTGCTTGCAAATACTGAGATAATTGCGATAAGGTCAATCGTTTTACAGAACTAACTTGCATTAGACCTTTCACTCGCAAAGGAGTCTATGAAGATGCTAAAACATTCAGCAATGTGGTACTTATATCCAGGACAAAAGTCAGGATCTGGAGAAAAGCATTCAGAACATATCTTGTTTGATACAAGATTTGAAAGAGTTAGAAGTGACAGGAGTTTGGGAAGCCATTGTGAATGGATTGTCTGCTGTAGGTAAATGGTTTGGAAACATGGGAAGTTGAATACTGGGTGCCATCCTGAAACTGCTTTGGATAATTGCACTTTGTGTACTATTCATATTCTTGATCTTTAAGGGATATAAGTATGCAAAGGTTAGAAGTAGAGTGAAGAAGAAGAGAGCAGATGTGGAGTTAGAGGAGAATCAGAGTAAATACTATGAAGACATGAAATGTGCAGACGATTCTTGGCAAACAAATGCTAAATACGACCAGATGGTCTGACTGATAACTTCAGGTTGTCATTTGTGATGACTTGATTCACCATCAGAGGGGGGTACAGTTACAGAAAGTGCATCAACTGTGTAATCTTCACATTTATATGAGTGTGTATATTAAAATGTTCTTTACAGTTACAATGAGTGGGAGTTCTCACATATATCTACATCTGTATGGTTTGAATACTATTGTATGTTTACCTATTTCTTTAAATAATACTCTCCAGTTATTTTATAACTGGAAATGCTCTACATCTATATTGTAACCGTATAAGTACCTGTAATCATGCATTTAAATGTACACCTAAATGCTTGCCATACTAACATTGACCAAAGGCTTAAGCTTTTGTATTTTTCAATGTTTACATTTTAATGTGAATGCTTGCTTTGGATGCAATGGTTATCTTTCCTCTGCAGGTGCAGTGGCATTAGTTCACTAATAAAGAAAGGCACATTTTGTGAAAGAGATAGCGAGGTTTGAAAGAAGTACCTCTTGGGAAGGATAAGAAGAGTTAATATAGGAATATGAAGACAGGAGGAGTTGAAGGACATTTTAATATGTAGACCGAAAGAAGGAAATCTTGCATGTAGTTGCGAAGCGTGTTATTTGAAGATGAGAAATAATTAGACATGTAACTTGGAATTCTCAAAGGCTCTTCTGCTCAGATTCCCTTTTAGACTCAAAAAAGTACAGATCTCTTTGCAGCATCAATGTATACATAGGACATACTTGAAGCAAAATAATTGTTGACATTTTAGATGCCATAAAGGATGAGCTACCAACAGTTATACATCTTTTTCTGAAATTTGTTGTAGTCCTTTATTTCTGTGCCATGGTCACTGTGCCAATTATGATATCACAGGAAGTACTACAGTTGTCATAGCAGCCATTAACTTTTTATTTCAAGTCTCAATCATTCTCTGCTCTGATGAACTTAAAAAATGTAAACTCTACTTTTAAACCATGACAGGTTTTCCATATTCAATGGATGATTTCCCATGCATGATGCATGAATTCAAATTTTCAGCATTCTGTCCATTATCTTGTTGTGTTACTATAGTCAACCCAAGGGGGAAGGATATGCCAAGATGTGGTCCTGTGCTCATTATGCCATTGGATTCAAGCTGGCCTGGCTGATAAGGAGTGATACCCTAAAACCGGTCCCAGGATGCTTGTTTCTGGTCCAGGGAGGACCTGGCCTCACAGTTCGGACTGGACTGTTCACATGGGGCACAGGGTCAAGGCTGATTTGCATATGGCTCGGTCCAATCTGGAATTTTATGGTTAGCAAACAAATGATGGATTTAGGCCCAGATCTTTGTACTGGGGCTGAATGTTTTCCAAGGTTCAGCACTCCGTCCATTTTCTTTTTGTGTTGCTATAGTCACCCCAAGTCAGAAGGGTGTGCCCGTGGGTTTCATGCTCACTATGCCATTTGGATTCAACTACCCTCTCTAATAACATAACATGTGTATTTGCAAAGGACACGTTCACCTCAGCAAAGGGGCATCTTGGTGCAGAAAAAAACAGATGAGGGGTTATACCCTAAAACCGGGCCCAGGATGCTTATTTCCCATCCAGGGAGAACCTGGCCTGGCAGTTTGGGCTGGACTGTTCCCATGGGGTGCAGGGTCAAGGCCAATTGCATCTGGCTGGGTCCAAACTCGAATTGCATGATGAGCAAAAAAAATGATGAATTTAGGTCCAGATCTCTGTACCTGGGCTGAATGTTTGACAATGTTCAGCAGTCCGTCCATCATCTTTTTGTGTTGCTATAGTCACCCCAAGAGGGAAGGGTATGCCCAGACATGGGTCTCATGCTCACTATGCCTTTGGATTCAAGCTAGTCTGTCTTATGAGGGGAGACAGCCCGAAATCAGTCCCAGGATGGTTTTTCCCAGTCCAGGGATGACCTGGTCTGGCTGTACCATCTGGACTTTTCCCATGGAGAGCTAGGTCAAGATTGATTTGCATATCGCTATGTCCAAAATGGAATGATATGATGAGCAAAAACAATGGATTTAGGTCCTGATCTCTGTACTGGGAGTGAATGTTTGACAATGTTCAACATTCCGCCCATTATCTTTTTGTGTTGTTATTGTCACCCCAAGTGGGAAAGGTATGCCCAGACATTGGTCCTGTGCTCACTATGCCATTGGATTGAAGCTAGGCTTGCTGATGAGGTGTGATACCCTGAAAGCTCTCCTAGGATGCTTACTTCTGGTCCAAGGAGGATGTGGCCTGGCAATTTTGTCTGGACTGTTCCCATGGGGTGCAGGGGCAAGACTGATTTGTATACGGCTGGGTCCAAACTGAAATCGCATGGTGTGCAAAAAATCGATAGATTTAGGCCCAGATCTCTGTACAGGGGGTGAATGTTTGATAATGTTCAGAAATCAATCCATCATCTTTTTGTGTTTTTTTGTGTTGCTTAATGCAAATATACACATATCTGTCTAGTTCTACACTGGGCTTGGGCCTGAGCCACTTTTCAGAAATGAAAAAAAAAACAAGACAACAAATATGTCAGGACCTTTTCTAATACTACTACAAAACTAAATGAGAGAGCTTGCCATCTGCAGGCACAAGGAAATTCAGGATGAGGACTTTAGCACAACCTAGGGAGTATCTGAAAACTAGGAAGGAGAAGGACAGGACCTGAGCAGAGGACAGGCGTGAATCTAAAGACTGGTCTCAAACTGGGTAATGCATGTAGAAGACAAAACTAGACAGACAGCACATATATAGTGGACGGCAATGCAAAAGGTGAATGACAGAGAACAACAGACAAACTACCATGGATAGAAGTTTGCGTGGAAAATGTTTGTAGCTGTAATAAAAAAAGATCTAGCAGTAAAGTAAGGAGAAGTTATTGTCCAGGATCCTTAGACAATATTCAGAAGCTCTTATGAGAGAAGTGCACTGAGCGTATTGTTTGCTAATATCAGTAAAAACTATGAACCATTATACTGAACAGAGTTTCACCTCCAGAATATTACCCAGGTTCAGTTTGGTGAGAGAAGGAACTACATGGACTATAATGTATCAGGATGGCAGTATGAAAAACAAGGCTATAGTGTGATGTAGTGGAAGGTATGCAATGTGCTGGAGAGAGTGTTGCAGTAATCTGGTTTAAAGGTTGGACCCTGAAGGGCCCTCATGAGTGTAACCTTAATGCTAGATGGCAGAATCCTGCCAAAATAATCAAGTGGCTTGAAATTTAGATCGTATCATAATGCAGAAGTAGCATTGTAACAACCAGGAAAGAGGAAGACTCCTTGTTTGCTATTACTAGTCAATGTCATCTGATGGGTGTTATTACAAAGGTACTTTCACCTTCTTGTGTGTATACCTTCTGGCTTCTGACAACAATTCTGCATCTCCAAAAATGCTGAAGAGATGTGCAATGCTAGATGAGTATATATAATAAGTATGTTTAAGAATCCTAAAGCATAGATTCCATTATGAATGTATGAGGGTATTGTGACTCACAGCACACATACATTGCTGGCAATTACTGATGTTGAAAAACAGGCAAATTTGTAAAGCATATGTTCGCTCCTCAGGTCTCTTGGCTTCATTGACAGATATCAGATGTTTGCTTTTCCCAGCCCAACTCAGTGGTAATCAATGGAGCCCTGTCTAATATATCAGGGTGAGGAGGACTGACAATAAAATACAAGAGGGATAGAGATTGCCTTCTGAGTTAGGACCAAGTAGCATGAGAGGCTTAACGTTCATTTAGGTTCCTTAACAATAACGTAGTCCTTGAAGTGGTGTTGTCATACCTTTTCTGAAATGGAGAATCTTAAGAGTGAATCTGATCTATTTCAAGAAGTTTAAATATTTTTAACTACATTTCATTTTAAATTGCAGCAAGTGCATAAAAGAAAGGGTTTGGATTTACTATTCTAAGGCCTATGAACATTTAGGAAAGTGCATAAATAAATGAGTTGAGATGTACTATTCTACCTCCAATCCAACTAAAATAGGAGAAGGTGTATGAACAAAAAGCGGGAGATTTACTAGTCTAACCACAGTCCAACAAAACCACATCAATTAAAGGGGGTGGAATTTATAATTCTTACTCCTGTCCTACAAACATTGATGAAAGTGTATAAATCAAGAGAGTGAGATTTACTATTCTGACTTCGATCCAACCAAAAATGGAGAAAAAGCATGAACAAAAAGGGATGACATTTAGGGCCAGATGTAGGAGCCCAAATACCGGTCGGTAACGGCCGAATTCATTTTACAGATTCGGTAAATTTACCGAATCGGTAATTTACCGAATCTGTAAAAATACCGAATCGGTATTTTTACCGATTCGGTAATTTCCAAATGTAGGTGGGACTCTTCTGAGTCCCAAAGGCCTTTCAGAATCGGTATTTTACCACCCAATCCAATTGGGTGGTAAAATACCAAATCCAGGTGTGCATGCACATGTGTGCATGCACACCTATGCCATGTGACAGACAGACATGCCCTTAGGGCATGTCTGTGTGCCACATGGCACACATGCCTGTATTTGGGGTGCTAGAGGGTGTCAAAGTGACACCCCCTGCACCCTTGCTGAAATCGGTATTTACCGATTCTGTAAATACCGATTCGGTAATGCCCATTGATTCCTATGGGCTTCAATGCCTATAGGAATCAATGGGCATTACCGAATCGGTATTTACAGAATTGGTAAATACCGAATCTTAACGATTCGGTATTTACAGAGTCTGTATTACCTACATCCCCCCCCTCTATTTTACCACTTCTTAAATACCGAATCGGTATGATTCGGTATTTAAGAACTGGTAAAATAGAATTACCTACATCTGGCCCTTACTACTCTAACTTCAATCTTAAAAACATTGGTTAAACAGTGTTGTAGGGGGGTGTAAGATTTAGTTGTCTAACTCCAAAATTAAAAACAAACAATGGGAAAAGTGCATAAATAATGGGGCGAGGGGCAATGCGAGGTCCTTGCATGGAGCTTTCCTGAGCAGCAGCAGTTCCAATGAGCTGTGGCAGGTGATGCAAATTCCTAACATGGAGATAGATCGCGCATCAGCTTTTCCGATGAGCTGCATCGCTGTCATGTGAAGCCCTGCATCTGGGATGCGTCACACAGAGGTTCTGACTCGAAGCCTTTATGAGGCGATGTGCCATGCTGCATCAGTCCTGCTGGGACCACAGCTGGGCTGGCAGAATACCTTCAGGCCCACTTCCAAGGGTCGAGGACTGGGAGGGCAATTGGGTGGGCAGGTCTCACAGCTGGTAGAGTACAGGTACTGGGTTCAAGGTTGTTGGAGCCTGTTCTGCCCCTGAGGCGCAGATCAGGAGTCCAGCCAACTAGACCTTGGAGTCACATTGGGGGTCCTGTGTCCAAAATGGAGGTCCAGTCCTTCTCATTCAGGCAGGAGGGAAGCAGGGCAGTAGGTAAGCACAGCAGGGCAGCAGAATGGCAGTCGTTCTTGCAGCAAAGCAGCACAACAATCCTTCTTCTAAGTCTTCCACTGAGCCAAATGTACACTAAAGAGTTGGTTCTCCAATATTTATACCTGGTGCCGAAGGTTTCTGCCCCCTGTGGTCAGCCATCCCATTCCTCCCTACCCTGGCCCCAGCTTCTCTGGTGACACAAAAGACTAGAGACAAACCGTTTGTGAGTGTGTTCTGGCCGGGTCTTGTGAAGTGCAAGTGTGGTAGTTAACAGTTACTCTTCATTAAGTCAGAGTGGCCCATCCTGCCAACACCTATCTATACTTTGTCTTACTGTTTGAGGGCAGTTACACCTCATAATGTGACCCAGGGAGAAGCTGCAGGCACCAAATGATTAGGACAAGAAAATGCCAATGTGCTAAAAGTGGCATTGCGGAGCGAGAATCAGCAATATTTGTTGCATATTCAGAACCCCTAAGGTCTCCCCTAGGTGTCCAAGGGGTGAGTGGCCCTGTAGATATAGGCAGGGTCCTTATAAAAGATGTTTTATAAGCCCTGGTGTTGGAGAAATTGCGCAGTTCATTTTCGCTATTGCAAATCCCCAGTCATACAGGTTACCATGACAAGTTATTTAGTAATAATTCACACCAGGAGATTCATAACATTATCATTCAAGGACTTACTAGAAAGGTATTGATAAAGCCAAAAATATGCTATTGTTGAATTTATCCTAAAATGTACAGACAAAAAGTTATAAGACTTTATTTTCTGTAAGCCAAAATTCAGCCTTCCAGTTCTCTGTCCTGATTGTCCAGAGTTAAGTGGATTAGCCAGGATGCTATAACGAGGTAATAAGTAGCACCGAGGGTTAAGGAGCCGTTCTGGCAGGAGAGAGTTCTGATACAGAGGAGTGCCAAAACCGGGGGAGGGGTTGTAAACAATAATCTTCAAAAGAAGGAGGAGACAGGCAGGAGAAACCAGTTTTCTTTACACCCCTACTCTTTGAACCCAGCCAGATGGGAGGCTAAGGAAGGAATGTGCAGATGGTAGGGGATAGAGAATATGGAGATTAGCCATCCTGGAAGTTTGGTTAAGGTAGCTTTTACCTCTCTGCTGTGACTTCACCCATATTACATTTTGGAGAAACAGTGCTTTCTGGGAGACGTCTGTGCCACACTTTGGAGGAAATGGTCATGCTCAGGGGTGTCGTCCTGCACCTCACTGGACAGGAGTGCTCTTCTGTGTGACCCCAGAGAACACTGACTATAAGCACCTGAGAGGGGCAGTGCCCTTCACCTCTGTTACTTGAAACTGAGAGAAGAAAAAGGATTGGCAAGCTGGAATCTTGATTTGCACCATCATGCCCTGTACTCTGAAAAGCTGGCACCTGCTGCGTTATCTGGCACTATAGCCCTTTAGATGTACCTTGCTTCAAGAGGAATAAAGAGTGGACGCTAAGCTGGGAACTTGATTTCCACCATCAAGCCCTGCATTCTGACTGACTGCGCCTGCTGCATTATCTGGAACTATATCCCTTTGGATGTACCTTGTTTCAAGAGAAATAAAGAGTGGGTTCCCTGCAAGCTACGGGTTAACAGAGCTCACCTGCATCAACTCCACCATGATTCCCCTGCCTGGAGTGTATTCAGTGGACCAAGCGTGTTGTCCATGTGCATTGTGGAAATTGTGGTGCCATCCTTTGAAGGAGCATCTTGGAGATTCCAGACCCTTGGATTGTGTTTTAGACACTTTGGACACTCAAGAGGAACTTCAGGAAGAAGTTCCAGAAGTTTGGGAAAGTTTGGTGAACTTTTTTGGGAAAGCTCCAGAGGGTGACGGACTCTCACAGAAAGGCAATCCGGCAAACCTTCACTGAATCTGGCATCTGGAGGAGCCTGCACGACGTCTGGTGAGGAATCCTTCAAAGGAGTTTCTAAGTGTGAACGTAAAATCTTGACAGGGGCCTCCCACCTTGGTGTATCCAACCAGGGCTCCATCGCGGTCGGCCTAAAAAATGTTGACTTTGTACATGTCAGAGGCGACCAAATTTCCATAAGTGACACTATTGGTATCTACTCACTAGAAAGTATTTTGTTTAGCTTCCATTTTAAAGATAAAAATATTTACTATTTTCATAAATTAGTGTTGGATTTGTATTGTGTGTTGTGTCTTATTAACTCAATTGGTACTTATAAATGCTTTACATACCTGTCACTGAAGTCAAGCCTGCTTGCTTGCAGCCAAGCTACCAAGGGCTGAGCATGGGAATAATCTTCTGAGACCTATTCTGAGCCTCAAACTGTGTTGGTGGTCTTTTTGTCAATGGCAGATGCATTCTTGCTACTACTAATAATCCACTTTCCAACAATCACACAGCCACTTACTCACCCATATAGTAACACACTTACACTCACTTACTCATACAGATACTAACATTTACTCTCTCACATATACTGTCACTGACACAAGCACACACTCACCTTAACAAGCATTCTCACATTCACTCACTCATCCATACAGTCACTCATATACCCCATCACTCACCTATACTGCCTTTCACATACCCAGTTACTCACCCATATACCACTGACACAGGCATACGCATACTCACTCACCCATACAGTCCCACACTCATGTACTCACTAACCCATACAGCCACTGACTCACCCACTCACTCAGCACCCACCCACACAGACTCTCGGACACCCATAGAGGTACTCAGACAACCAATCACTCAGCCATAGAGAAATTCATGTTCCAACTTACCTGCCCATAAAGCTACTTAGACACCAACTGATAGACAGATACAGACATTCACACCACCAGTCACTCACCCATACATTTACTGAGATAGTTGCTAACTCACTTATGCAGTTAGTCACGCACCCACTGAATCATACATTCAGGCACTCATACACCCACTGATTCACCAATACACCTTGGTATATAATTTAACACTCAAACTTTTTAAAAACATGCCTCCAAATGAGATCATCAGTGATGTCATTAAGATGACATCAGTGATGTTATCAGTGATGTCACTGACCATGTCATGAGTGATGTAATATGAGGTCATAAGCAGTGCATTGCTAGGCACGAGTTATACTTAGTTCACTAACTATAATGGCTGAATTTTACTGGATTAGTATGAGTGAAACCTGTGCCTAACTATAACGTTTTTGTAACCTTTTTGTGTGTGAATTTCTAAGTTTTTTTAAATTGCATTTCCTTACTATACCATGCCTGTAACCTTTGTTTTTTTAAGTAAATTTCTATTATTTTTAAGGTCCAGCCTAGGCAGCGTGCATGTGTTGTTTACAAGACCTGCTGTAATCAGTGTTGGGAGTGTAATCTCGCCTACTCTTCATAATTGGTTCACTCCTGCTGTCAGTCTTCTTTGGTGGCTCTTCATTGGCTGTTGCTCCGATACATCACTTCCCTTTTTCAATCAGGAGTACTGACCGAGTACAGTTTAGTTATGCTGTACATGTTCATTTATTTATTTGGGGACTACTTCAACAAAGAGAAAGCTTTAACTACGGGGGCCGTGCCTTTCTTTTTTTTATCAAGTGCTAAGAGTGTCAGAGAGGTACAAAAGGGGATGGTGATGGACGGAGCATCTGAACCAATCAAACACTCACACCCAGTCAAAAGATCTGGGTTTGATCCATCACCGTTCTTTAGCCCACTCTGCCACCCCAGTTCAGACATGGCTATATGCAAATCAGTCTGACCCTGTGCCTCATGGGAACAGTCCAGCCCGAACTGCCAAGCCATGCCTTCCCTGGACCGGAAACAAGGTTCTGAGTAAGTATGGGCGGATCTAGCAGATCTCGCGTACGCGAATTTGCGTATTTACAGATTCGCAATCCGCAAAATCCGCGAACTCTTGCGGATTTGCGGATTTTTGTGTTTTTTGTGTTGACGAGCGTTCGCGAGGATTTGTGGACCATTTCGCAATTGCGAACTTACTTTTCGGCTCGCAACGGCCGCGACTATGTTATTTCTACGTCTGGTTTATCATCACAGGTTCACAGCACCCTCTGTTTCACCACTGCCACCCTCTGGTACACCCATGCCACACTCTGGTACATCCTCACTGCCACCCATTAGGTTTGTTTATCACTGTAGATCATGGGGGTGAAAAAAAGCAAGCACACCTGCCCTGCTTCAACTGCCATGAATTAATTTGGGGTTGATTAATGTGTCAGTGATTTTGAAACTTCCAGTCTGGCTGGCACCTGCTTCCTTCCTTATCTGTAATTTCCTTTCTGTTGCAGTGAATTTTTTTTTCACAGGACCTTTATGGTCTACTTGTAGCTATTCTATGAGCCTGCTGTTTGGGTCATAGCAGGGTCATAGAATAGTTGCAAATAGGCAACTGAACTCTGGAGGGGCCCCTCAGGAAGCACTAGAGTGAATGGTTACTAATGTTAAGTTTGAACTTTTGCACCTGCTGATTGCTTTCAGTTTAGCAAAAATCGTTTTTCTGCAATTTCGCGCCATTTGCGGGGCGCGAATCCGTGCGAGATCGATTTCGGAAGCCGCGAATGCGTGCGAATACACAATTTTTTTTTGCGGCGTGTATGTTCGCGTGATTTTTTGCATGTTCGCAAGGCGCTTGTAGCGATACGTTTGCGAAGTTACCCTAACGGTCGTACACGGGCGCGGCCATCTTCTTTGCGTGACGTAATTCCGTTTCCGGCCGCTATGTGTAATCTCGCAAAGTGTGCTGCTCGCTAGTGATCGCGAGGAAAATCTCGCGCAAACTTACCCATGCGGTCGTGAACGGGCGCGGCCATCTTGTTTCTCATTCATTGCTATGGTTCTGGGCATGCTTTCTGTATCCTCTCTGAATCTCTTCCATCCTTTGCTTGTTTGAAGTTTTTTTGATCTATTTTACTTATTATCTATCCCTCTATTTTTCTAGCTCTATATTTTTGTGTTTTCTGCTACTTTTTGTTAATTTTAAACTACTTTTTTGAACTCTTTCCTTTTCTTCTTCCCTTTTCTATTTCTTCTTTATTATTTACATTCATTTCTGCCCAGACCATGGTAAAGGGAGCCGGGAAGCACCCTGAGAAGGGGAAGGGTCCCGCACCCCGTGCCCGGCTCCCGTGCGGGCGTTTGAGGGGGGAGCTAGTGATGCCACGGGAGATCTTTAGCGCGGAGGAGGTGGCCGCACTAATATTCCACGTCCAGCGCCGCCTCCCCAAGACCATCCTGGGAGGCGGCAAGATCGCAACCGGCTATGGCATCCGGGAGCTCCGGAAGCGGTGGGAGAAGGTGTGCCGGGCCATGTTTAAGCTCTCTGGGGTCCGGCGCACCTATAACCAGGCCACCCACCGCTGGACGGATGTCATGGACCGGGAACGCGACTTGCTGGACGCGCTCGGCGTAGAGGTCCCCGGGCTTGGTGAGTAGTAGTAGCTATTTCTAGCTATTTCATCACTACTCTGTTTTATCCGGCTCTGTTATTTGCAAATCTTTGTTCTTTACCAAGAGCAATAATGCTGCCGATTACATTGTAGGTAAATTATATTTCAAAATCTTCTATGCATTTCAGGTGCACTGCTCTCCTTCTCAGTAGCCTTGCTTGCTACTATGCTTATTTGTTTTGTATTTTGTGTTCATTTCATTGGCCTGAGAAATTATGTATGAGTGTCGTGTAAAGAACTGCGTAATGCTAGACACTAAGGGTCATATTTTCAATCACCGGCGCATCCCTGCAAAGTAGCAGGGATGCGGCAGGAATTGTGCGCCATGCCACCACCACCACCCATGGGCCCAAAACGTCACAGAAGCCTTACGCATCTGTGCCGTAAAGGCGGCGCATTGCTGGAGTTGCGTGCCAATGATGGCGCAGCTCCAGCAATGCTCTGGGGTGCCCTATCTCCCCAATGCTGCACCAAGCCGTACGTCGGCTTCAAGCAGGCGCAGTGTTTCAGTCACGCATCATTGTCCTAAAAGTGACTGATTGACATCTTGTAGATTTCCCTCAGCCACTTTTAGGATTCGTTCCTGCGCAGGAACGCCCTCCCTTGCGCCGGAACGCCCCCTGATGGCGCAGGGCTTTACAACGTGATGCATCTCCCATATGCGTCATTTTTTTTTTTTATATACGCCGCACCATGGCGCCTCTTTTGTTCTGCCGCTGCATCACAAAAGTCACGCAACAATGGAGTAAAATGAGCCGCAAGGGACTTCTAAATCAGCCCCAACAGACTGAAGTCCAGTACTTCCTTTAGACACATGGCTATAAGAAGAAATAGTGGTGGTGGTCGGTGGATTGATAGTTTGAGTATTCACTGATCTGCAAGCACGATGGACTTTGTCTTGAGGTTCTGAAAATCTGGATTCGTATAATCATTCTGAACTCGAGAATTAAAACTTCGTCGAAATATGACGAATTTGGTATCAAAAGACCGAGAATGACGAGTACATCATGTACATGTATTTTCGGCGTGTTCGAGTGACGATTTCACCTCGAAATCGTCATTTGCATTCTGAACCCTTGGCTCCCATTTATATGTTGCCCTTTACATAGGCCTTAATCCAGTTGAATTTGATTCCACAAGGACACATACTCCTTAACCGACTTTTCCCTGACCTCAGTACAAGTTAGAACCATTGCCCCAGGCCGAACTCGTTAGGTCAGTTCCCTCCCAGTGGCCGAGCAAGATAGCATCTAGGCTCAACAAACCATAAAACCATTTCAGCGCGCACACCTGCCATATCTCACTCACATCTATCTCCACTCCTTTGCTTCACTTACTTTATGGTGGGGAGGTGCCCGTTTTTATTAGGGGTCCAGTCATATCTGATGAAATGTTGGGCCTTGCCAAATGATTTGTTGTCGGCAGCACGAAGTGAAATATGGACATGTCATCATGACTCTGCTTTTTCTTTGAACCAGAATATGTTAACTATTTACTTTACAACCAAGAATGTTTTGCCTAGGGCCTAGAATCGTGTATAAAAAGAGAAGCCTGACTTTGTAAAAGTGTGCAGTCTCCTGAGAACATACCCGTATTGTACTTCTAGGACACCTGTTACCTTGGTTGCAGCCAATAAACTAATCTTTGACTTCACCTAGAAGACTCTGAAGTTTCTGTAGGTCTGGATCAGGAAGAACCCGAGGTCTCTGGGTGTGGATTCCCTAGCACCGCTGGGTTACCGGTTCTGTGCCGGTTCTTAAAAACCCAGTACCTCAGTTGGCGCCCAACGTTTGGGGCGATTCCAGTGGTACCAGTCAGCCAGAAGATCGTGAGGAGCTTCGTGTGGAAATTCCGGAGGACGGCCAACCACCTCATCGACCCCTGCATGTCGACGTGGTCCGAAGGTCTTTGCTGCGAGGTTCCCCGCTTCCCGACAGCTACAAGGACTGCTGCCCTGGCTATCGCCCTGATTTGGACCCTTGAAGTTTTTGGTAGAGCGAAACACTGAGACGAGTCTTCTGGTGACGTCATCGATAATTTCAGTTAAGTATAAGTGGAGCGTCTCCCAGTCCTTAGTTGGACTTACTTTGTGGTATCTTTGGGATACAAAAGGTTTTGTATTGGTACTTGCAAGCACCATAACCGAAGGACTCGTGTATTCACGAGAAATATCGTAACCGATAATCCTTTGAAGTTTGGAACTAGACTAGAGAGCGAGGATGCCTAGTCTTAGACTTGGGAATTTGTTTTGTCTTGGTAATAATAGGGACTCCCGACTGGAGGACTCATGTCCGGTTCCTCCAGTTGGAAGTCCGACTTACGAACTGTATGTAAAATATAGGGTAGGCCCCATCACCTACAACGAAGTATGGATTAAATACACCAGGAAAGATGGTGTTTTAAAATGGCCCCAATATGGTAGCTTTGATTCTGAAATCTTAGACAACCTTGAAGTTAAACTCTTCAAAAAGAAAGCCCGGCCGGCGATGCTTGACTCTTTCCGCTCATGGCGTAAAGAAGCCAAACAAAAAGAAATTAAATTAGCTAAGAAAAATAACAGAGAAGGGGGTCTTTCAGTAATGCAAGCTGCTGTGCAGTTTAAAGATAATGAGGAAGAGCAGATGAATGAGCAGTTGCACAGGCAACGTAAAATGGCAATAGATAAGTGTTATTCAGTTTTGCCGTCTCTTCAGCAAGAGGCAGCAAAAGAGCGTGAAAAAGACCCATTAATGTCACATTTGCTAAATTCACCACCCCCCTATGCGCAGAATGCCACAGCACCCCCGCAACCTTTAGTACGCCTCGTGCTCTTCCACAGCACCCACCAGCTGTTCTTCAGCTGGCTCCTACTTCTTCGGTGCAGCCTCCTCCAGGCCCACCGACCACTTCTGTTTCACCTGTGTTTTCTACAATTTTGCCTACTGTACTTTTTACGTCTCCTAATGCTCCCTCTACGATTTTGCCTAGTGCCCCCTCTATTTCCACTGATACCTCTTCTGCTATCTCTACCCCCGCCTTATCTCACCCCGTTTTTCCATCTGTTTGTCCTTCAGTTTCACCTTCCATTCGGCAGAAAATGGCCAGCACTGTTACTAATCTTCTTTTACCTCTTTTCGGGTCGCCTGCTACGACCCCTAACATAGGAAGAAGACAGTTGCGAAGTCAACTGCCTGATTATCAAGAGAGAGATTCCCTGAATAGTTTAGCTCGGAAATAAGTCATGGACACTGAAAAATATGATGTACAGTCTGTCATGGAAGTCTTCCATCAATGGGAAGCAGCGACACAGAGATATGTTTTCGAACAGATGTGTGTTTTTCTTGGCGAGGATTTAGAAGACAATGATCAAGAATGCATCCCACAAGAAATGTGTTGTGTACAGTTTAAGTTCGGAGAGGGTATGATTGTAGGTCCAGATGTGGAAAAAGCAGTTGAAATGTTCTTATCATATCGGAGTAAGGGAAACAGTTCTGGGTCACCATCTGAATGTAATACATCCAGTAGGAAAAAGGCATGACAATACCCTATGAGAGAAGTTCCCCCACAGTGGAGAGAGGGTGACGCGACTGCTGTCCCACCTATTCTGCCACACTTCCAGCGTGTATGGGTACATGTCCCATGGAAGCGAGCTGAAGTTTTAGCACTCAAACAAACATTACCAGATCCGCGTAAAAATCCTGCAGGGTACTATAAAGAATTGTCACAAACTGCTGGGTCATGTATAATGAATTTAGCCGATATCGATATGTTATTTGGGAATGTTGTTCCACAGCCTTTATGGGGTAAAATTCGTCATGTAGATCATGACCAGGAATTGGGTGACACGTGGGCTAATATTACTGCTGCAGATGCCCGACAAGTTGGTGGTGCCAAGCCTGAGCCTCTGATAGCAGAACTCCCTGGTAAAATAGTAGATTACATGAAAACGATAATGCCTGCAATACGCGTAAATTGGGATAAGTTGTCTGCATGCAAGCAAAAGAAAGAAGAAACTGTTTCAGATTTCTTCACCAGATTTGAAGAAACATTCGTTGACCACAGCGGTCAAGATATGACCACAGAAGGTGGTCAGAGATTGTTTGTCGATAAATTCGTGCACAATCTGTTTCCAGAATTGTGTAAAAAATTAAAAGATTCAGAAAGTTCTTGGGCAGTCTCATCTTCAGCCCAGATATTGGCTACCGCACAATATTACGAGAATAGAGACAAAGATGAGAAAGATAAAGTAGAAAAGAAAACTAGAGAACTCAAAACGAAGGTTTTGCTACAGCAAGCCTATCCGCCACGTGGTGGTGGTAATCAACATAATAATGGCCAGAATCACTACCAAAATACTTTTCAGCAGCCTCAACAGTATCAGAGAAACTCGCAAAGATTTGATTACACTCAACCCCGTGTAGGTCCCAACCAGTGTTTATATTGCAAACAAGAGGGTCACTACAAGTATAATTGTCCTGCCCTATCACAACGTGCAAATGGAGTTTCTGGTGTTAGAGGTCGTGGCAGTCAGCAAGCCCCTAGAGGTAGAGGGCGTGGAAACGCCCCTCAGGACACACGTCCCCTTCCACCACAAAACTCTATGAACAGGTTTGATCTGCAAAATAACGTATCTGACAGGACCGCTCAATACTATGTTGAAGATTATTACACAGAAAATGAGCAGTGGGAGAATGATGATTGCTAGGACAGCCATAGACAAAGAGAGGGAGTTGTTTCAGTTCCAGTAGATCAGAGTGGACCTTACGTTGAGGTGATTACATCAGGTGTGTCAGAACCTTTTCTGTTGGATACTGGTGCTACAAAGAGTTCTATTATGCACTCCAAACTCCCTGGCACACCTTTGTCTGGCGAAATGAACGTTTCTGTAGGTTTTTCTGGCGCCCCAGTTAGAAATCCGATTTCTGACCCTATATCTCTTTCTGTTGGTCCTTGTGAATTCGAAGCACCCCTTATTCTGACAACAGGTTGTGGTGAAAATTTGCTAGGATTAGATTTGCTAAAAAGATTGTATGCAACTTTGTACTGTTCTCCTTCAGGAGTACAACTTACTTTAGGTAAGAAAGTGGTTTCTCCCATGTATTTGTCGAGAGATGCACTTCCAGCGGAATTGTCACTTCTCCCAGATATTCTTTGGGCTACTGGTCCTAATGATGTAGGTCTTTTAGAAATTCCACCATATGTTGTAACATTGAAGTCGAATGTCAAAATGCCACGAATTCCCCAATACAGAATATCTAATGAGGGTGAAAAAGCTTTGCTAGCGATTGCTTACGAATTGATTGAAAAGGATGTGATTGAAGAAACACGAGGCAATGTTTGCAATAGTCCTGTTCTGCCTGTTTTAAAATGAACTGACCCTTCTCAGCCACCTGTGTACAGATTCGTGATTGATCTTCGAGAAGTAAACAAAATAGTCATGCCACAATTCCCAGTTGTGCCCGACATTACCACATTATTGACTATGATTCCAGCTTCTGCTTCATGGTTTTCAGTGATTGACCTAAAGAATGCTTTCTTCAGCATCCCAATTGCTGAGGAGAGCAGGGACATTTTTTCCTTCAGTTTAGGAGGTCGAAGCTTCCGCTTTAAACGCGCTCCTCAAGGCTACTGTGAAAGCCCCTCAATATACAGTCAAGCTCTGAAAACACAGCTCAACACGATTATTTTGCCTAAAGTTGCCACTCTTGTACAGTATGTGGACGATTTGCTCATTGCTGCGGATACTGAGAAAATTTGTAAAAAGGCCACGTTGACATTATTGTGTCATCTGTGTGATCTGCATCACAAAGTGTCACTTTCCAAGCTTCAATATTGCCGACAAGAAGTGACCTACTTAGGTCACCTCTTATCGAAGGAGGGAAGGAAGCTGACCCCAGAAAGAATTCAGGCAATAGCGAAATTGAGTGTGCCAAGAACACAGAGAGAAGTGCGTGCTTTCTTGGGCATTACATCGTACTGTAGACAGTGGATTCCAAATTTTTCGTTATTGGCCAAACCCTTGGTGGCATTAACGTGTAAAAATACACCCAATCCCATTCCTTGGTCTGAAGAGTGTCAGAAAAGTTTTCTCGAATTACGCACAGCATTATGTTCGGCTCCTGTGTTAGGTACCCCCAACTACAGTAAGCCTTTCACATTGTATGCCCATGAGAAGGAAGGCTGTGCATTGTCTGTGCTGACTCAGTTATTCGGAGATAGACAGCGGCCATGCGCCTACTTTTCGTCAACTTTGGATCCGGTAGCACAAGCATTGCCGAGTTGTTTAAGGGCCACAGCAGCAGCAGCTGTTTCTATTCGACAGTCTGCAGGTCTAGTAATGAATAATACACTAATCGTGATGGTCCCGCATGCAGTAGACACATTGTTAAATAGGACCAAGACACAGCACTTAACTAGTGCTCGACTGTCCAGTTACGAATTAACGCTGCTAGCGAGCCATGTGCATATAAAAAGGTGCAGTACTTTGAATCTAGCCACGTTGTTACCAATTGTAGAGGAATCAGATGCTTTAGAACAGCACGATTGTTTCCTCACAACAGAGGAAGAGACAAAAGGGAGAGTGGATTTATTTGACACTCCTCTTGCTGAATGTGACGGTACATTATGGGTAGATGGTTCATGCTTTAAGCTCCCAAATGGGAATGTGACTGCAGCATATGCTGTCACAACTTTGCACACAGTCGTTGAAACTGCACGAATACCACATGGTTCAGCTCAAGCCGCAGAATTAGTAGCACTTACGAGAGCATGTGTATTGTCTAGAGGAATGAGAGTGACTGTCTACACTGATAGTCAGTATGCGTTTGGAGTGGCTCATATTTTTGGACGATTGTGGAGAGAACGTGGATTCCTGACTTCGCATGGAGCTAAGATTCAGCATGGTCAGTTGGTGAATGAGCTTCTTGAATTACTGACCTTGCCCCTGCAAATGGCGATTGTGAAATGCAGTGCTCACAAGAAGGTGACTGATGATGTAGGTCGTGGAAATGCATTTGCTGATGAGACCGCTAAAGAAACGGCAAAGAATGTGATGAGCCGAATGTATGTTGCAGGCCCTGAAAGATGGACTGGTGAGGTTGGAATATGTGAGGACACGATAGAAAGTGTGAAGTCCATCCAAGCTGAGGCCACAGAGAAAGAGTTGAGTACGTGGAGAGAGAGTACAGGAGGAATGGATGCAAATGGTTGTTGGGTTGATTTGACAGAGCATCAGAGATGGTTGTTACCCGATGCATATGTGCTTGCAGTGGTTACAATGGCTCATGGAATGGCTCATATCAGCGTGAAAGGGATTTGCGAGTTGTTGGCCCCAGTGTGGAAGAATTCAGGGATTCCCAAGTGTGCAGAGAATGTTGTCAAGAATTGCATGGTATGTCTGAAGCACAATCCTGGTAGGGGAACCCCAACTCCAGCTGGTCATTTTGCACCTCCTACGTATCCGTTCGAGGTTTTGCAGCTAGATTTCATACATATGGAGAGGTGCAACAACTTAAAATACGTGCTCGTTGTTGTTTGTGCCTTCTCAAGATGGGTGGAAGCCTATCCCCTAAAAGACAATACTGCCTTGTCCACAGCGAAAGCCCTTGTAAAAGAGTACTTCCCCAGGTTCGGAATGCCTAGAATGGTCTGGTCTGACAACGGAAGTGAATTTGTGGGTCGTGTGATGAAAAGAGTGTGTGAAGGGCTAGGCATTAGGCAGAAGTTCCACGCTGCAAATCACCCCCAATCAGCTGGATTAGTAGAATGTTACAATGGCACGCTTAAATTAAATTGGCCAAAATTCAAGCGAGCACAGGTCTTAAATGGCCTGACGCTCTACCCTTAGCACTCCTATCCACCAGAATGACTGTGCATTCGCGAGTGAAACTCAGCCCTTATGAAATTGTCTTTGGCCGGCCAGCCAACATATGGGGAGTGTCTAGGCCCACGAAATTCAGCGAGCTGCAACACCCTATTTTGCTTGATTACTTGTATGAATTGACGGCTAAATTGCGTGTTTTACATCAACAGGTCCACAACACCCTGCCTCCGGTCTCTGAGACTCCAGGTCACTCCATTGTCCCTGGATCCTGGATCCTCGTAAAGAACTTTCAAAGGACAAAGAACGACCAGCCCAGGTAGACCGGGCCACATCTCGTCCTTCTTTCCACGAGGTCAGCAGTTCGAGTGGAGGGCAAGGCCAACTGGATCCACGGGGTCCATTGCAAGAGAATCCCTTCACCTCTGCCACATGACCAATGGGTCCAGAAAGGTGGCACTGACTCAGAGCTCACAACTGATGACCGTGTAAAAGAAACTAACCCTGAATGTGAAAGCGAGAACATTTTTCAAGAAACTGTGCCACCACCAGAACAATTGAACTCTTTGGAACCTGAACTCCTGTTTCAGGACCAGACAGTACCAGGGAAAAGACGTTACAATCTGAGACCGAGAAAAACGAACTGATAAGAGTGATTTCTTTTTATGATTTTGAGACCAAGACCTATGGACTAATAAATTCCTTTTTTCTCCCAAATACTTTTTGTGCAGCTCTCCCATTTAGGAAACTTGCTTATTTTTGTTTTTCGAACCGCCATCCGGGTTCCGCTGCTAGGGCCGCGATTGGTTAAAGTCTTCGGAAGTGCAGCCAACGACGTTAGGTCGGTGGTTCTGGTCGGTCCAAGGGAGTTGCCCTAGACTGACAGAAGCACTCCTTAGCAGAATCAACCTCCTCGTCGCGGGCAGCACCTTACAGAGGATGGAGTTTCCTGATGTGGAGAGACCTGCCAAACAAATGAACTTCAAGCAGAGACTATGTAGCACGATGACAAAGAAAAGTTTTATAATATTGTGTATTTTTATGCTATCCAGCGTAATGATCTTTTTGATAAGTTATGTTTTATTCTCTTTCCATGTAACATTTGCGCCCACTGCATCACCCATACCTCCTCCTACTGTTTCCTCTCATTCTTTCCACCCTCTGCCTGACCACAAATCCAATAGAAGGTTAGAATTCATTAATAACTCCTTCGTTCAGTTATTACACCAACACCAACTTGTAATGAACACGACTAACTGTTGGGTGTGTGGTCTCATGCCTCACACAACGGATAAAGGTATCCCCTATTTGGTCCTGCCATTTAGTCACAATGGTTCAGTATGGGCATATAGGACAATGTTCATATATGCACGAGAAATCCAACCCCTACGTTCTGTAAAAGACAACCTCAAGACTAGAGCCCTAGTCAAAGGTATAGTTGACATGATCAAGGAAGTAACTTCTTATGAAGATACTCCGGATGATGAGATACTTGCATACGTAGGTTGGAACGTGACCGGATATGGCACTACTTTAAGTGAGAAACAGCAAGCCAAAAGATCCTCCCCCATCTGGATCGTACCCCATCAAGGTCACCTGTGTCTGCAAGGTATTGGCAAGAATCCCAGAGCTCAGCTAGGGAAGAGTATCTGTACAGAAACGTATGTTTTTGGATCTCAGACTTCCCCTGCGTTTTTAGCCGCTAAGGGTACTTATTTCATCTGCCATGATAGAGCCTATACATGGTTGCCCCCTGACTTCTCGGGCTCATGTTTCGTTTCATTCCTGTTACCTCCCACCTACACAGCAGCGGCGGATTACCATCGGACAAGGGTAGTTAGAGGTGTTTTGAGTAAAGAAGACACTGCAGGTCAAGAATTTGGGGACTTTGCAAAGGGTTTTCTGCCGTTCTGGGGATCCATGGCTAACAGTAGAAACATAAGGCAATTAACAAGGGTAGTTGAATCCACCGTGATTGAAACTGCTGGTGCCCTTAGTAACCTGACTGCTGAGCTCCAGTCGGATCGACTTATGACCCTTCAGAACCGGGTCGCTTTGGATGTAATACTTGCGGACCGAGGAGGGGTATGCAAATTGATCCAGTCTAGTTGTTGCATTTTCATCCCAGATAATGCTCCAACCGTGTACCGGGCCATCTCCAAACTACATAAGATTTCTGAATCCATTCATGTGGATAAAGGAGATTGGTCGTTAATGGGATGGTTCTGGGAACTGATATCTGCCTGGGGAGGGAAAATTCTGATGGTCATTGGGATGGTCTTAGCCATTCTTTTCTTGTTCTGTCTGTGCATACAGTGTGCTCCTGCAATATGTGGCCTCTGTGTTACATCATGTGTAAGGAAGCCTGTGTCAAAGAGATGAACTGAGTACTAGAATGATGTTACAGCAACATCTCAATGACTTTAGGGATATAGATCTGGACTCAGACTAACATGAGGATAGATTAATTGCCTATGTAAGGGCAAAAGGAGGGATTGAGGTTCTGAAAATCTGGATTCGTATAATCATTCTGAACTCGAGAATTAAAACTTCGTCGAAATATGACGAATTTGGTATCAAAAGACCGAGAATGACGAGTACATCATGTACATGTATTTTCGGCGTGTTCGAGTGACGATTTCACCTCGAAATCGTCATTTGCATTCTGAACCCTTGGCTCCCATTTATATGTTGCCCTTTACATAGGCCTTAATCCAGTTGAATTTGATTCCACAAGGACACATACTCCTTAACCGACTTTTCCCTGACCTCAGTACAAGTTAGAACCATTGCCCCAGGCCGAACTCGTTAGGTCAGTTCCCTCCCAGTGGCCGAGCAAGATAGCATCTAGGCTCAACAAACCATAAAACCATTTCAGCGCGCACACCTGCCATATCTCACTCACATCTATCTCCACTCCTTTGCTTCACTTACTTTATGGTGGGGAGGTGCCCGTTTTTATTAGGGGTCCAGTGATATCTGATGAAATGTTGGGCCTTGCCAAATGATTTGTTGTCGGCAGCACAAAGTGAAATATGGACATGTCATCATGACTCTGCTTTTTCTTTGAACCAGAATATGTTAACTATTTACTTTACAACCAAGAATGTTTTGCCTAGGGCCTAGAATCGTGTATAAAAAGAGAAGCCTGACTTTGTAAAAGTGTGCAGTCTCCTGAGAACATACCCGTATTGTACTTCTAGGACACCTGTTACCTTGGTTGCAGCCAATAAACTAATCTTTGACTTCACCTAGAAGACTCTGAAGTTTCTGTAGGTCTGGATCAGGAAGAACCCGAGGTCTCTGGGTGTGGATTCCCTGGCACCGCTGGGTTACCGGTTCTGTGCCGGTTCTTAAAAACCCAGTACCTCAGTCTGTCACTTCGCGTGCTGCGGACTGCTACCTGCCAGGCCTAGGCAAACCTTTTTAGTAGTCTGTTTAGTGAGTTACATAGGAACTTTCAAAGTCAACGGTCCGCAAATCAGGCAATACGAATAACGTAGTATACCATATGAGATTGGTCAATATATCCTGTGGAATAGTTGTCTATCTATTTGCTATTTCTCCAAAATATTTTGTTATTGTTCTTTTGAAATGTTTGATTTGGTTGACAAATCTCATCCATGTTTTCTGGTCTTTCTTTCTTTCATGTTGTACATCAGCTCCCCCCAAGGGCAAGAGGACACAGGAGGAGGAGGAGGGTGCTGTTCAGGAGGATGCAGGCCAGGATCGGGCAGGCGAGGGCTCCTTTGCTGGCCCCAGTAAGTTTTAATTTTAATATAGAGTACCTATTTTTTCCTAGCGTTCCTCATTCGATTTTTTCTAAATCGTCTTTGATCTTCTTCTAGACTGGATCTAAATTCTTATCCTGCCTCGACTATGACTCCCTGTGGTATTACTAGATTATTCTTATTAGTCTGTCTGTGTAGCTAACTAAGATTGCACATTTGGCAATTCCATTGGACTCCCATTCTAGTCAACAATAGCTCTATGCACTGAGTGCAGTCCTCTGGGATTGTCCATAATGTCTTTTCAAGTCTTCTAAATGTTTATGCTTTGACAATTGCCAACAATAAAAAGGTGAATGACCACCAAGAAAGAATAAGATACTACTTTACTTTTGGTTTGGATAGGAGGACAATCCATTCTACTACTGTTGCAGGGACAAATCTGCACAAACCGAACTATGAACACTAAATAGTGCATTGTTTATCAATTATAATAGGCGCAGGTAGACTTTCTTTCCACATACCTCAGTGATATCAGACTTTGAAGAACCCCCAATCTCCTTACTGACTAGATAGTGTGGCAGAGTCATTTAGCTCCCAAAGTCACCGATGATTGATCCCCAATGATGATTAGATTATCCAACGCAGGACAAGAGTACGGAGTCAGTCAAGAAGTGTCAGAGGCACTCATGCTTGCAAAAATTCCAAAACCTTTAGCTCATCCACTCTAGTCTGGAGGACCAAAAACCACAAAGTCTATTTAAGTTTAAAAGCTTTATTAAAACTAAACACATTTATTAAAATACACTTTGTCATAAAAGTAAAAGTTTAACTGAAAATGGAAAAGTGCTTAGTGCTAACGATTAATTGGACACATTTCTTGTGGTCGAGCTGAGCTCTCACCTGGTTTGAACTGAGCTTGACCCTGATCGTGTTCTTAGAAGTCAAGCTTCTGTTAGGAGAAAAAGTGGCGTGTGTTAAAAATAAAAAGCAAGCATTCATCAGTTGTGCCAAAAAGTGCAGCAAGACAACAGCCTTCCCTGGAAAAAGGGACATTTTTACTTTAGAGTATACAGTTACAAATGTTTACATTGTATTTTGTTTTTTTAACATTTCTTTATTCCTCCTAGACCAAATATTATATAGTAGTGAGTGGTGTATTTCTAACATTCTTAAATGTACTTTGTAGGTGTAACATCTGGTGGCGGGGCCAGCGCGGAGGTGGTGGTGTTGGACGAGGACTCTGGGGAGGATGCGGTGCAAGTGCCGGACGTTCCTGTGAGGGTTCACACGGTGGTGGCGGGAAGAGGTAAGCTATATATTCCTTACTTATTGAGATTGAAGACTGCATAGTGTGCTTTCTGCACGGGTGTATAATAAATCAACCAGGTAGTAGCCTCCTCTAAATGTACTTCGACTTAGCTGTGAAGTTTTTGGTGAGAAGAATCCCAATAAGATCTTAGATGAACTTGATGGATGGGATGAACGAAAAGCGAAAGAAGGGTGTAAGTAAGTGTGGAAGGACGAGAAATTTTATGACGGCTGGCTAAGAAGAATGATATGTGTTTGCTTGGTCCCCGAGGTGGCTGGGAAGGATAGAATATGGTATGGTGCATGGCTGGGTCAATGATGAAGCAAGGATAGGTGGAAGGAGAACAGCCTGGGTGGGTGAAACAGAAACTGTATGTGTGCATACACTTTGAATGGATGGATGCCTGGAGCATGGTATTATCTGACTCTTAGATAGCATATGTGTATCTAGAGAGAGTAGATGGTCACTGGATGAACTAAGTGTTACCTTGAAGAGCATGTAACACCGCACCCGCACGTCCGTTCCAGTGTAGGGAAGGCAACTGCCAAGGAAAAGAAATTGTAAATTTGTCCAATACTACCATGAATAGTAGCAGTAGTTTGTATTGCAACTGCAAGCACAGCATATATCCGGTTATTACGGTGGACACTCCGTACCTCTCTTAATAACTTTAGTTTAGTAGTAGTACGTCATTCATGTGTGGGTGTATCACTGTTCACTCAATAATAAGCAAAGCACCTAAAGTCATCCCATATGTCATCAAATACATCCCATGTGAAGTGATAGATAATAAAAATTATTTAGCTTCTTCATTTTCCTTTTCTAGTACTCATTTGCACTGTAGGGTGAAAGGTAAATTAATTAAGCAGTAGCCCTTGTAACAGAGTATTCTCAGTGCCACCCGTAATAGAAAAGTAATAGATTCACCACCTGCATGTACTGGACCGGTACAGTAACGCAAGTCTGTCTCACTCATCATGGTGTGCGTCTGTTTTTCTCGGGTGCAAGTTCACTGCGCTGGCATTCTGCCGGCTTGCATAAGATAACTTACCAATTTTCCTAAACAAGAGAGAAGAAGAAGAATAAGACTGGTGTACTGTCATAGTCGACTGTAATGGAAGTCCATAGAGGTCGTAGAATTTGTTCATTAAACTCCCACTAATGTTAGAGCAAGGATGCAGAAGTGGGAGGTTAGATAGATACTGTCCTCAATAGTTATGTACTGTGCTTTCAATGTGCTACTTGTACTGTGACACAACTTTCGGCTCAATCACTTTGTGTTATTAATGTTAAGGAGCATTGGTTACAGACTATGTCTTTCTTTCTTCATATAGTTGCTCCTTCCAAATCGACATCACGGAGGGAGCAGGCTCGAATGGCCCGGCAACGGAGGCTGGATGCCACTGTCGCCGAATATCGGCGGCTGGTGGCCCTGGAGGAGGAGGACACGCAGTCAACCGGTGGAACCACAACATCCTCCACTGGGACAGCTGCATCCTCCTCCGTGCCCCCACGGGCTGCCAGCCAACGCAGTACTCCAGCGGTACGGAGCCGGGCTACCAAAGCCAACCGCCACCGCCAAGCAGCAAAGACACCAGCTGCACCCCACAGGAGTTGCAAGGCACGCCAGCGCCGCTTAGGACTCAGAGTGTCCTACCTGGAGCAGGAGGTCCATAACTATAAGAACTTGGTGGAGGGCCTCCGCTTCGACCATGCCACCCTCCGCAAGGAGTATGATGCCCTGGCCGCTAAATTCACCAGCACCCTCCAGTAGTGTAGTGTCCCTTGCCCTTTTTTAGAGACTTTTGGGGGGTGGGATTTGGGAGTTAGGTTCTTTTTGGGACTTTTGAAAGACAATCGTTGGGGTTAGGGAGGGTCTTGAGGGAGATTATTTTGTTAGGGCTACATAAATATACTTTTTTAAACTTTATCTGACCATACCTGTTTTTTACTGCTTTTGAGTCTGGTGGGTGGGGGTTTAACAGTAAGTTTGTTTTCCTGAAGAGTCCTAGGACTTTAGTAGTACTACCGTCAATCTCTCGTCTAGTCCTAATACTCCATTATACTACCTCCCACCAAACGCTTATCTTACCTGTAATTTGTGTTTGAAATTAGGGCAAGGCCCAGGGCTGGCTCCACGGGAAATGGGGATTAAGGTTGGCAATCCTGGGCGGATGAAATGTCCTCATTGCGATGGTACTAGTGGTGTGACACAGTGGCAGTTGCATGCCTATGGAAAAAAAGAAAACGAAACCTGGTTTGTCCTTACTGTAGCATTACAACGGTTACGGTACGATAGAGAATATAGCAGGTGACAGTACACTAGAACAGTGCCACAATGTAGCCTAACAAATGGTAAAGTATTGCAAGTATAACTAGTACTTGCGTTGAATTTATTTGACATTGGCTCCTACTACTACAAGAAATAGTACTGAAGCTGAGTAAGTCTAGAATATATCCTCGGATTCCTTCACCAGCCTGTTGCTATGACCTTATCCTCCCCAGCAAGTGTGTGGAATTATTGATGTCATTTAGTCACACATCAAGCAAAACCACACAGCCCGGGGGAAGAGGGTTAGGGTTTGGAAAATGGATGGTAATGGGGGTTTCTTTTTGGGTAGGTTTTGTTGAGAGAAGAAAAAAAAAGCACAGCATGGACAAACAATAATTGAAGATAAAGAAATCTTTGGGTACAAACTAAAGCTAACCACAAATGACATAAAGGAAGTGCATGCCCTACTGCATGCATTGTTACTGAAAAGTAAGTAGTACTAGAATGCGACAGTACAGGGCTGCAGCGTTTTGACTAGCCTATCTCTGCACTCAGAGAAACACTTCTTACATTAAATTAGGTTTAAAAATTAGCCGAATGAAAACCTATAGAATGGCTGTAGGGATCAATTTAGAAGCAGAGAGAGATCCAAGAAATGCAGTCAGACTCATAGAAGAAAACAATGGATACTGCATCTGTATGTTGTTGGAGTTGTCCTGTTGAATTTGGTAAGTAAGTTGCATGCAGCAAACAATTCCTCTTATTAGCGGCACTCCTCCATTCCAGCTGACGCTTTGTCCATCAATGTTGGTGACCACTGACAGAAGACACCCTGTCCACTGCCTGCCTGGCGGATGTTGACTGAAACCCGGCCTGTAATTATTGAACGGAAAACAGGAAGTGTTATTACAATACCACTGATAAATAAATATAAGGTATGTACGCTGTGTGGTGCAAAAAGTCACACTTTGATTTTCCTAATAGACAGTACAATATTTTTGAAATTGCGTACTCTGTCTGAGTCACCTTTTGAAGGATAAATAAGTATGGCCAAATTAATTTAGCGGATCTTTCCCCTCAAGCTAGGTGTACTGTAAACTGTGTTTTAGAACAAAATTAGACCTTCCCAGCAATGCTCCCACCAAGACCCTTACTAAAGCCAGTCGCAAAAATGTAGAAGACCCCCAATCAGATCTCAAAAAACGAGGCCTAGCAGAAAAATGGTGACAAAACGTACTTTGAAAGTAAAAGTAGGCCCAAATACCCCCTTACCCACCGTGGATTGTATTCAAACCACTTGCAAGCAAGCAAAAGTATCCATAGCCAGTTGCAAAAATCTAGAACACCCCGAAACACATGCAATCCTGCTGCTAGGGCTAACGCTAACGAACCATAAGTTACAAAAAGTGCCAAAAGGCTTTTCCTTATGGATTTTGTCCAAACCACTTCTATCTGGTATTAGACCTTCCCAGGAATGCCCCAGACCCGCCAACCCACCCGCAAAAAAGCACGCAACAACACCCCCAAACAGCCAAAAAGCAAAATCTCATACTTACAATATCTCTCGGCCTTCGGTCCAAACGCGCTGTGCAGCTAGGTCATCATCATAACTCCTGTTTTCCACCACGGATTTCCTGAAAAGCAAATGCAATCAAGATTAGACTGTCGCAGCAGTGCTCCGACAGAGACACCAAAACCCACCCACAAACACCAGGAAGCCCCCCAAACAGGCCCCCGAAAACGCTACATTGAGCAAGATGTCAGAAGAAATAGCAAAAAAAAATTCTGCATGGATTTAGTCCAAACCACTTCTATCCGGTATTCGACCTTCCCAGGAATGCCCCAAGACCCGCCAACCCACCCGCAAAAAAGCACGCGACAACACCCCCAAACAGCCAAAAAGCAAAATCCCATACTTACAATATCTCTCGGCCTTTGGTCCAAACGCGCTGTGCAGCTAGGTCATCATCATAACTCCTGTTTTCCACCACGGATTTCCTGAAAAGCAAATGCAATCAAGATTAGACTGTCGCAGCAGTGCTCCCAGACCCCAAAAGTCACCCACAAACACCCAGAACCCCGCCAAAGAGCACCTTAAAGGCAAGCAAGTCAGCAAAAACGGCAAGAAATTTCCGCCTCATATTTGGTCCAAAACACTTTTATCCGTTATTAGAGCTTCACAGCAATGGGCCCAGAGCCGTCAACTCACCCGCAAAGAAGTAGAACACCTCCACAAGTGCTGAGTCTTTCTTCATTGGGCGTAATCCAGCCCTCTGCTTTGAGGGAAATAGGAGTCTGGAGGAGGAGGATAGAGGAGCATGTTCTTCTGAACTTGTGAACCTGAGGAATGTAGACTGCGGCACCTTCAAATCAATAAGCAAACAAGTGAAGACAGTTCTGCTGATGGGCTTGTTTTTGTGATTAGGTGATTAAAGTTTGAATTAAATTAACTGTGCAAAACAAAGAAAGACAGACACACAGGAATAAAAGTGAATAAGGACGAAAAAGAAAGTTATTGATTCATTGTCTCATTTTCAGGGCTCGGTGTCAGGGAATAAGAATAAGAGTTCGTCATCATACTCTGCGAATTCAGGCAGGATGCGTCACCGAACAGAGAACAAATTCCCTCATCTACGTTGCTGTCCTCCTCGTCTTCATGCGGCGTGCTTTCTTGTACTTTGTAATCTGGTGGTATGAGGTGCTGATTCATCTTGATCATTGTTAGCATCTCCACATTTTTGGGTGAGAGGCGGCTCCGTTTGGGAGTTACAATGCCACCAGCAGCACTGAAAACACGTTCAGAAGACACACTTGCGAGTGGGCAGGACAAGTAGTTTATAGCCAGGTTGGAGAGCTGTGGCCACAATTGTTTTTTCCCATGCCAATACTCCAATGGCTCATCATTAAGAAAGACCTCTGTTGAGTCATTCAGATAGTCCTGCACCATCGACTCAAGGTCCTCAACGGTTCCTCCACTTTGCTTACTTTTTGCTGTGCCTGTGACCTTTTTTCGAGAACCATACCCAAGCCAAGATAGCCAATCCTCTTCAGCAGCCAATGTTACTCTTGTGTGTGGTGCAGATGATCCGGTTGCCGGTGTCTTTAACGGCTGAGAGGTCACTTGTGCCACAGCCACAGGTGCAGCAGTGGATTCTTTTGACTGGGGATGGCCTGCTGATGCTGATGCTGATGTACTGCCTTCTCCTTCAATATCCTGCCGTTCTTTTTCAAACCTCTTGGCTGACCAGGCTAGCCAACGTTTGTACTTTTTAACATCTTCATCAGCAAAAGGAAAGAATGCTTGGCCTGCCAGCGCCTTTTTGTAGCGTGGATCCAGAATAGTAGCACAAATGTAATGCTTTTCTGAGTTGATCATTTTAAGACGTTCATCACCACGTAGGCGCTCTAATAATTTCTCCGACAAAACAAAAGGGTCTTTGTTTTTTTCATCTTTTTCTAACTCAGAAGACACCGCCTTCAGTTGGTGCTCCAGCATGCACAACAATGGGATAGCTTTTCCCAAATTACAGTCCTCCTTGCTGACTGCACGCGTGAAGACCTCAAAAGGACGAAGCATTTCTGTCAGGCTTTTAACTATTTCCCAGTGCGCCGCATCCATCCTCAGGTCCTTCTGAGCTGTACCCAGTGTTAAGAAATAGTGATCGAGTACCGTATACTGCTCATACAGACGCTCAAGCATGTAGAAGGTTGAGTTCCAACGTGTTGCCATCTCCTGGATGAGTGCTTTCACTGGCATTCGACGTTCATGTAGCAGGCTCCTCAGATGCTTCCGGGCCTTAAAAGAATGGCTGAAATGGTTGCACATTTTTCGGCAGGTGGCCATTACCTCGCACGCTGGACTGTCTTTATCACTCAAGAATTTTTGAACTACCAGGTTGATACAGTGCACCAAACACGGCACTCTGAAATAGTCACCCAGCGCCATGGCCTTAACTACATTGGCGCCATTATCCGTGGAAACATAACCAATCTGGCGTTTTTTTGGGGACAGCCAGTGAAAGACCTTTTTGTTAAACTCGTCCAAAATGTTTCGTGCTGTGTGACTTTTCTCCAAGCCAAACATGGCTAGTATTGCATGTTTCCGAGCAGCTTTAAAAACTTGGTCCGGGTCAACACCTGCGTTTAGCTTTGCTTTAACCCCTGAAAAAGAGACCCAGTGTGCAGTGATGCACATGTAATCAGCGCCTGCGCCACTGGTCCACATGTCTGTTGTCAGATGTATAGTGTGAACAGCACTCTTCTGCAAAGCTGCCCCAATCACCTCCAGCACATCTTCATGTAGTGCTGGAACCGCAACTCTGGCAAAATAGAACCGGCTCGGAACCTTCCATTTAGGGCAGAGCGCTGCCACTAATTCTAGAAAACCTACCGCTTCTACAAAAGAAAAAGGGAGAAGGTCCACAGCTAGCATTTTAGCCAGCTTAGTGTTATACAGACGCGTCAGTGGGTGGTTGCGTTCATATGGCGCGTCTGAACAAAACATGGTTCTAATGTTGCACTGGACCAAGCATTTACAGGATGATAATGACTTCTTTGACCCAATTATGCTCGCTGGTGAACTTTTTCGCGTTGGTGTCTCACTCGCTCCAACACTCTTAGTGTGCCTCACATGGGGTGTGCTGCTGACAGGGGTACTGGGTGTAAGTGAAGTGTTTGACACGTCTTCTTCCTCCTCGTCATCATCAGATGAAACATCAACGTTTTCTTGACTTCCAATTCGGGCTTCCTTGATCGCCTTTAGGTGCGCAAACCATTGGACAGTGTGCTGTCTCCTAAGATGACCTCTCTGGCCTCCGGTACCATAGTTGGTACCAAACTTACCACGACTAACTGCAACCTTACAAATGGTACAAAAGGCGAACTTTTCCCTTTTTGGGCAAACAGTAAAGAAGTCCCAAACTGGGGACTTGAAGTGTCTGTGGGGGGCGGAGGAGGCGGCGATACTGGTGGTGGTGGTCATGCTGCTAATGCCAGATGAAGTGGAGGATCTGGATTGCCCAACTTTTGTATGTTGTGCACTTTCACCGCCACTAATTAAGGTCGAGGTGGATGGAGGTCCCTTCTTGTGAGAAAGAAATATGGAAGCGGTACGAGTTGGTGTACTACTTAACTCCAATGATTGTGGTGTTTCCACTGCCTCCTCGTCGACAACATCATCATCATCACGCTCAGCAGCTTTTCGGGCTAGGGTCAAAATGTCTGTTTGCTGCATGCCCGCTGGGGCTGCAGTGACCTTTATGATGACTGGGTCGTCGTTGTCAGAGTCTTCATCAGCAGCAGTATCCGCCACTTCTTGTTGAGCCTCAGCATCACACTCCATAACACTGAGACTTTGGACAAGATTCCTTTTACGCTTAACTACCTTTGTCAGATCATGTGCCTCACTCTCAGACGGCAGTGGTGCTGGTTCCCAATTTTGATCCGTATCATCAGAAGGAGGTGTGCTTGAAGAAGATGTAGACACCACCCTTGATCTCTTCCTTGCTAGGGGTGTGCAAGACAATGAATGATCATCAGGAGGAGTGTCTTCCTCAAATGATACCTCGCCTTGATTGTCGATTTCCTGATGTGCCCCTACTTCGGGAGGAACAACTATTGTGGGCACTTGTGACCCTCCATGCACCTCTGCTTGCGCATCTCCTTGCGCTGCCTCTCCTTCCACATGTACTTGGGCTTGTACTTGCACATGTGGTTTTTGTTGCGGCTGTGGTTGTTCAACACTCGTCAGATGAGTTACAACAACCTGTGTTGATTGAGGGACATTGCTTCTACTTTCTTGCGATGAGCCAACATCACTGGTCGATGGTGATTGAACAACTAGACTAAGTGCCTCTGCAGCAGTGAAGGGCTTGGACTTAAGTTGGCGTGGTGGTGGTGGCGGCACTGAGTCAAATGGAGCGGGGGTGCTGCTCCCAGCTTGGTCCCCAGCAGATCCCGCTGCTGCTGCAGGCATACTTTTTTTTTTACTCCCAAAAAAAGGGGCGGCCGGCACACCAGTCTCCTTGGTAACTTGCTTCTTCTGCTCCTTACTGGCAACTTTCTTGCTAGAGGAGCAACGGGTAACTTTTTTTGGGGCCATCTTCTTCAGAGCAGGTCAGAACAGCAGGCAGCAGTTGCACGAGTTGCAGAGTTGTCTGTGTCCAGACGTGACGTCGCGTGACGTTATGCTGCACACACACACCGCTGCAGGACTTCTTCCTGGCTTTGGTGGTTCTCTTGAGTCTTGTGCACCTAAAAGCAATGGAAGACAGAGGAACATCAGTTCAGTTATACACCCCAAAAAATCAAAAAACACAGAAAAATCAGCACAATCCCATGCCATCCATGATGTGTACATTCAAGACACCCCACAGAAAGACTAGGCCCATGCAACACTCACTACCCCTGGGGATAATGGATGAAAAGTAGGCAATATAAGTGCAGGCCTCAGACACTGCCTCTCTTCAAAATGGCCCCTTGCACCCCAAGCACATGTTGCCTGTACCAGCCAGCACTCAAGATGGCCACCACCACCACCACCCACATGGCCAGTCCACATCAACAGTACACCCCAAAAAAACAGAAAAACACCCAAAAATCACCACAATCCAATGCCATCCAGGATGTTTACATTAAAGACAGTGAGAACACACACCATAGGCACACTCAGTCCATGCACCACTACCCCTGGGCAAAAGGCCACACCAGCAGCCCAAAAAAACCGACAAAAAACACAAAAACAGCACAATCCCAGCCCATCCATGGCCTCAATGGTGTTTAAATTCAACAAGACACCCCACAGAAAGACTAGGCCCATGCAACACTCACCACCCCTGGGCAAAGGGCCCCACCAGCAGCCCCAAAAAACGACAAAAACCACAAAATTCAGCACAATCCCAGCCCATCCATGGCCTCAATGGTGTTTAAATTCAAGAAGACACCCCACAGAAAGACTAGGCCCATGCAACACTCACTACCCCTGGGCATAATGGATGAAAAGTAGGCAAAATAAGTGCAGGCCTCAGACACTGCCTCTCTTCAAAATGGCCCCTTGCACCCCAAGCACATGTTGCCTGTACCAGCCAGCACTCAAGATGGCCACCACCACCACCACCCACATGGCCAGTCCACATCAACAGTACACCCCAAAAAAACAGAAAAACACCCAAAAATCACCACAATCCAATGCCATCCAGGATGTTTACATTAAAGAGAGTGAGACCACACCACAGGCACACTCAGTCCATGTACCACTACCCCTGGGCAAAAGCCCACACCAGCAGCCCCAAAAAAACGACAAAAAACACAAAGATCAGCACAATCCCAGCCCATCCATGGCCTCAATGATGTTTAAATTCAAGAAGACACCCCACAGAAAGACTAGGCCCATGCAACACTCACAACCCCTGGGCAAAGGGCCCCACCAGCAGCCTCAAAAAAACGACAAAAACAACAAAAATCAGCACAATCCCAGCCCATCCATGGCCTCAATGGTGTTTAAATTCAACAAAACAGTTGTATCATGCACCCATAACCAACCCTGGTCCTACTGGATACTGTGGCTACACACAATATATTTTATTTGATGTTCTGAAAAAGTTCCAAAATTGTAGTTGCAGCAACTGTAATGCCCCAAACAAACTTACTTGTGAAAGTTGATTTCTAATCCAAAAGTGATCCAAAGAAAGTCAAAAAGGCCTCAAATCCAAATATCCAGCAGCACCCACAAAAAGTAATCCTTCCAGGTCAAGGTCCAAATGAAAGTGACCAGCACATGAAGAAAGCACTGGGAGGAGCCTGCTGGACAGGAACAGGAAGTTGGAGACTGTGGGGCACTTCCTTCCCCCCCCCCAAAAATGGACTCCTTGCAACAAAAAAAAGGCCATGCAAATGTCAACCTGAGGAGTGATTCTGATAAAAATCATCATTTTCTGAAGGTTTATCCTGTTTGCTGGTGGATTTCTTGTGCTGAATTGCAAAATCTCTATTTCGCGAGTGCGAGATTGTTCCTGTCCGCCGCAACTACGTGTTCGCAATTGCGAACTCTCGCGAGGCGTGCTGTGCAAGGTGGCAAGCCGCGATTACGTATTCGCGGGCGCCAAACTCCCGCGGGATCCCGCAGCAAGATCCAAAATGGCGCAGCACTCGCAAAATATGATCGAGAAAAACAACTCGGCAAACGCTTAATGACGGAAAGTGAACGCCGTGCACCACGCCGCGCGCCGCAATATTGTATCACCAAGCAAAAAATCCGCCGTGAGCGAATTCACGGATTTTCGACAAATTCGCGAGAGTTCGCGGATTGCGAATTTGCCGAAAATCCGAAAAATCCACGAGCGGAACGGATTTTACGCCCATGCTTAGTTCTGAGGACCGGTTTCTGGCATTCCAGCCATCTCTTCAGCCCGGTGATGGATTAAACCCAGATCTTTTGACTGGGTGTGAGTGTTTGATTGATTCAGATGCTCCGTCCATCACCACCCCCTTTTGTACCGCTTTTGGCCGCCATAAGTGTGGCAGGGTATGCTCAGACGTGAGTCCCTTGCTCATTTTGCAACTGGATTCAAGCAAGCCGGGCTGAAGACGGCTGGAATGCCAGAAACCGGTCCTCGGAAGCTTGTTTCCGGTCCAGGGAAGACATGGCTTGGCAGTTCGGGCTGGACTGTTCCCATGAGGCACAGGGTCAGACTGATTTGCATATAGCCGTGTCTGAACTGGGGTGGCAGAGTGGGCTAAAGAACGGTGATGGATTAAACCCAGATCTTTTGACTGGGTGTGAGTGTTTAATTGATTCAGATGCTCCGTCCATCACCACCCCCTTTTGTACCGCTTTTGGCCGCCATAAGTGTGGCAGGGTATGCTCAGACGTGAGTCCCTTGCTCACTTTGCCACTGGATTCAAGCAAGCCGGGCTGAAGACGGCTGGAATGCCAGAAACCGGTCCTCGGAAGCTTGTTTCCGGTCCAGGGAAGACATGGCTTGGCAGTTCGGGCTGGACTGTTCCCATGAGTCACAGGGTCAGACTGATTTACATATAGCCGTGTCTGAACTGGGGTGGCAGAGTGGGCTAAAGAACGGTGATGGATTAAACCCAGATCTTTTGACTGGGTGTGAGTGTTTGATTGATTTAGATGCTCCGTCCATCACCACCCCCTTTTGTACCACTTTTGGCCACCATAAGTGTGGCAGGGTATGCTCAGACGTGAGTCCCTTGCTCACTTTGCCACTGGATTCAAGCAAGCCGGGCTGAAGACGTCTGGAATGCTAGAAACCGGTCCTCGGAAGCTTGTTTCCGGTCCAGGGAAGACTTGGCTTGGCAGTTCGGGCTGGACTGTTCCCATGAGGCATAGGGTCAGACTGATTTGCATATAGCCGTGTCTGAACTGGGGTGGCAGAGTGGGCTAAAGAACGGTGATGGATTAAACACAGATCTTTTGACTGGGTGTGAGTGTTTGATTGCTTCAGATGATCCGTCCATCACCACCCCCTTTTGTACCAAGAGTGTCAGAGAGGGGCACGGAGCAAGGCATTACCCAGCTGACAATGGGTGGATTGCATTGCAGCCACGCTGACTGCAGCATCTCTGTAGTAACTGAGCCTTGCAGGGGGGCTTGCCAAAGGGGCTGCGAAGGTTTCAGCTTTTGCAGTCCTCTTGATCCCGACATCGTGACTTTCTCTTACCTTAATCTCACCTGCCTCACTTTACGGCACAGTATGGAAACTATACCTGTTGCACAGTGGACGTCAGAGAATTGGTTGGAAGCAGCTGCCAAATAAAGGTAATGTTTGCCACATCTTGGGGACGTCGGACCCGATTCACAGAATGAATTTAAGACTAAATCCTAAACTTACTACTATTTGGTATTCACAGAATGCACTTACTACTTTCGGGATTCACAGAGTGAACTTACTACTTTCGGGATTCACAGAATAAACTTACTACTTTCGGTATTCACAGAATAGATTTAAGACTACTAACTCTAAGTCCGAACTCGGGCCGTAAATACCGGCCCGGAGGCGGAGCTTTTGGCATGGGGGCGGAGCTTGCGGCCCGGAGACGGAGCTTCCGGCCCGGAGGCGGAGCTTGAGGCCCAGAGGTGGAGATTTCAGCATGGCAAAAATCCCCACCTCCGGGCTGGAAGCTCCGCCTCCAAGCCACAAGCTCCGCCTCTGGGCTGCAAGCTCCGCCCCAAGCCGGAAGCTCCGCCTTCGGGCCGGAATTTACGGCCCGAGTTCGGACTTAGAGTTAGTAGTCTTAAATCTATTCTGTGAATACCAAAAGTAGTAAGTTTATTCTGTGAATCCCGAAAGTAGTAAGTTCACTCTGTGAATCCCGAAAGTAGTAAGTGCATTCTGTGAATACCAAATAGTAGTAAGTTTAGGATTTAGTCTTAAGTTCATTCTGTGAATCGGGCCCGTCTTGTTTAAAAAAAAAAACATTTTCATGGATAGTAATCACCAGCTGACTACAATCTAACCTAGAGCGCCCCACAGACATGAAGTTGAAGCTGAAAGAAGCACTGGGGACAACTGTGCTGAAAGCCACACATTACGAAGGTGGTGGTTCCATCAGCCAGGGTCAAAGCTATGACACGGACCGCGGGGAGGCCTTCATCTGCCTCCAGAGCTGTGATTGACAGCAGCTGTTCCTTCCCGGGAATTCTGCAATTGTACAATGTATTAGTTTTCAAGGTGACTGTTGGACGCTTTGTAGCACGGTAAAGGCAAACCTGGGATCCGAACTGTTACTAGCTGCCACCCAGCAGGAAGACATGGGCTGGTGAGTGCTTCTTGAGCTACAGGTGAGTTGTTGATGCGGGCCTTAGAAGGAGGCTGATTTTCCCATCAGGCTCCTGCAATGAGTGGCGCTTGTGCTAATCGGAGATGATTCAATCAGTGCATGAAAACTGTTTCCGAATTAGCACACCTTCATTATCCACACCACAGTACAGGCAAATCTGTCCCTCCAGATCTGCACCTTCACTATTGAGGTGGAGTGCAACATGTCAAGTCTGATGTCTCCTCCCTGTTTTAGATTTCGCCCATTGGCACTTGTCAGGCTGGGATTTTTCAGCCCCTGCATATGATGATAACATAAAAACGAGTACCAGAATTCCCCTGTTGGTAAAAAAACAGGGTTCTCTGAGGGTGTAACACAGCGACATAAGCAGGGCCAACTTTAGCACTGTCGTTGTCAGTGTTACAATAATTTTTGGCGCCTCGACTCCCCCCTCCACTCCCAAACTATTGGCCTCCTTCAATGATTTGCTCACTAGCACCCTCAAACAGTGCCCTTCATCTCTACATAGCCCCTCCCTCCCATACACTTAATTTGTTTTAGAGCACTGGTTGGGGTTGCATTTACTAGTAAGAATGGATAGGTACCCACATTAATTCTTTTTAGCAACATTAGGAGTTGATAATGAAATGCTGGTGAAAAAATCATAACGTCCTAGCCTATATTATGCAGTTTGCATGCAGCTCTTTGATGCCAGTTCATAAGTAATTGTATATGTTGGGATTATAATTTATGAACTGTTGTAACATAAGGATCTCTGTGACAAAAGCAGCAATCCACTGAGCTATCCACATAAAATACAGGGGCATATTATCAAGGACGGGCGATACATTATAGCCACTTTTATCGGCAGGAAACTGCCGATAAAGCGGCGATAATGGGCTTGATAATATGCTCAATGGAATTCCTATCGAAGCCCATGTTAGATGTCTTCACATCTAACATGGGCTTCGATAGGAATTCCATAGAGCATATTATCAAGCCCATTATCGCCGCTTTATCGGCAGTTTCCTGCCGATAAAAGCGACGATAATGTATCGCCCGTCCTTGATAATATGCCCCACAGTTCTGAGATCTGCATGGTGCACGTTCTTTGCAGCAGGCATATTAGCCCTCTGCACTACTTTATGATGAGTCAAACTGCCACTAGACAAAACGCCATCTCTCTCCAACAGGAACATTAATCACTAGCATTACCTTAACATTTGTATCGCTGCCTGGAAACTGCTGGATGCACAAGGCACTCTGCAGCAGGTGCTTTTAAAACCATAAGTTATTTTTAAACACAGGTTGCCCGTGGTGAGTGACAGGTGCGGCTGCACTGCTCTAAAGCTGGCCCTGAACAAGAGCCCTCTTGGTAAATCTGCACTGCTCTAGCTCAGGCGCATCACTCCTTTGGTGCAAGTACAGGGGTGTGGCTATCAACGGGACAGCAGTGGCAGTGGAACTCGGCTGTAAAGGGTTCTCTGCACTTCTGTGGTGCAGTGTTATACTGCTCAGCATGGAAATAAAAGGTCATTTTCCATGCTTACATTAGAGTCCACTATCCCTTACTAAACTATTGCATGCACATTACGTAAGTAAAGGCAAAGTATGGTATCTGATGTACTTATAAAATGTGAACTAAGTGAGTAGATAGATGGTGAAACTGGGTTATTGTGTAGCCCGTCGTAGCACCTGGTAATTATGCGGGTATCTTTGTATAAGAGCAAGGCGCTGTCCGGCAATTTTATGACAGCAATTTCCTGCCGAACTTCTCAACAAATGAAGTGCAGTGCAGATATGTGGTTAAAGTACAGCTCCTTTCATCTCAAGAAAAAATATACATTGCAAGTATGCTAAAGTGCACAGCACACCTCTAGTGCGTGGCATCCTTCTGAAATGTGTATAGTCATTTTAAATGGATGGATGTGCTTCCATTACAAGTCCTATGCTGGACAGCACACACCCATTTCTGTACTATGCGAGGCTGGGCATCGGTCTAATCACCCTAATTAAAGTGCCAACACAGGGGAGGACAGCAGCAGTAGGCAAATGTGGTTGCTGCAACGCATTGCATGAACAATTAGTAACTCTGTCATTATTTGAATGCTTACAGTGCTTTCAAAAGTTATATATTTAGTATTATGCTATCGGACTTTATATAGTGCAAACCTTTCTTATAGGATTCCATTTAAAGGACTCATTCTAGTACAGATAATCCTTTAGAGTACCTCTCAAAAACAAGAATTCTTTGTCACCACATTGAATCAAATGATTCTACAAATGAAGGCCTGTACTGGCTCCCATTTATATTTGCCGATTAACCAATTGCACATACTTCCATTTCTCTTAGGTAGCAGCCACTCACTGTTAAGAGGCTTATTTTCTTCTTCCGCTGTCTGTTCCTTCTCTCCCTTCACAAAGTAGAGGAGAGCCCTTTTTCCTTTTCAGACTGAGGCAGCCCAATGTGGGGATTAACATTGCAGGAACAGTTGTATTTTGACACAAAGTATAGCAACTGATTTATTTAAATTAACAAAGCTTTGGGACGTTGTTCCCAATAAATCCTTCCTACCTTAACCTCTGGAGCTAGCCATCATATACCCCTATTTGCCACTACTGTAATAATGTCACTCTGGAATTTGATTTGCGTGTACAGAACAAGGGACGCCATATCTCATAGGAGATATTATCTTTTTTTTAACTTTATTTATTATAGTCGTGGATACAATATTCATAAACACATAAATCTAGATCAGGAAACAATAACATTTGTCTTAAGTAAGAAAAGATAGAGAAAATAAATTTAAAACAGTGGAGAAGATGCAAGAAATTAGATCAATGTCCATTGTAAAAAATAAGAAACCTAATTAAGAGAAAGGGGTAAATATTAAAAAAAAAAAGGAGAAGAAAACAAATTATTTCAAAGCATAGACCGATGCTCTAAAGGGGCCCAAATCTTAGAGGCCAGCCGGCGCCTTCTTCTTCCCCTTAACAAATACACAGAAGACTCCAAATTATATATACCAAGCTAGCATCCCAGCTCTCCTGTTGAAAAAAAATAGGAACCTCCGGGCTTAGCCACTGTGAGGTTATACAAAGCCGTATCATTTCCATAGCTATGGACAGAAATGCTCTAGTATATCTTGATCTTTCGATAGCTCCAGATTATTCACACCCCAGTATAACTAGCTCCGGAGAGATCTCCACCGGAATATTAAGCACCTCATTAATAAAGACCTCAATGTCCCCAAACAAGTCCCTCAAGTTTGGGCACGAATAAAACATGAATTGCGTCTGCCGCTTGTAATCTACACCTGGAGCGGGAGTCTCCCTTTCTCCCCCCCATTTAGCGATCTTAGCCGGGGTATGGTATAAGTTAAACATAGCCATGTAACTTTGCTTACGTAAGCTGCCTGATACTAAAACATAGCTAGCAAGCTCAAGTTCAGGTCTCACATCGACTCCTGAAATACCAAGTTTCCCCGCCCACTTATTATTCTGAACATCCAAGTCATCAGGAAGATCTGATAAGAGACATTGGTAAATAGCTCCTATTCTGGCCCTCGTTTTAACAAGTTCAATTAAAGCATCCTTATCATAAAGAATAGGAGTATTATGATGATGTCTATCTAAGAAGCTCCTGATCTGAAGATATTAAAAAAAGTAATTGGAGTGCAGATGAAACTTTTCCCTTAGGAAGGAAAAAGAGGCCAACTGCCCATCAAGGCCCAAATCGCCAATATCTTTTAAGCCCATACTCTGCCATTTAAACGTAATGCTATCCTGAAATATAGAAGGAAGCACACTCGCAGCATTGAAGGGGGTATAGTAATTAATCTTCAAGATAATGAGCTTATGACGGATTTTCTGCCAGACTGAAAACATGGCCCAACTAGAGACATTGGTAAATAGCTCCTATTCTGGCCCTCGATTTTAGAAGTTCAATTAAAGCATCCTTATCATAAAGAATAGGAGTATTATGATGATGTCTATCTAAGAAGCTCCTAATCTGAAGATATTAAAAAAAGTAATTGGAGTGCAGATGAAACTTTTCCCTTAGGAAGGAAAAAGAGGCCAACTGCCCATCAAGGCCCAAATCGCCAATATCTTTTAAGCCCATACTCTGCCATTTAAAAGTAATGCTATCCTGAAATATAGAAGGAAGCACACTCGCAGCATTGAAGGGGGTATAGTAATTAATCTTCAAGATAATGAGCTTATGACGGATTTTCTGCCAGACTGAAAACATGGCCCAACTAACCTTAAACCTTATCTTTTTAAAATAACTCGGCTCAAGCACCCGTGGCAGCGTCACCCAGTGGTATCTTATATATTGGTAGTCTGCTACATAAAGAAACATCAGCGCTATCACCCAACAATGGCGAGCCGAAGTGTTGTAACATGGCAGACCAATAATAGTATAAACGATTAGGGACTGCCCATCCGCCACGATCCCTAGGCAGACAGGTCCGCATTGCTGCTCTTCGTGCCTGGTGATAGCCCCAGAGAAACCGAAGACAAATCCTCTCAGCCCTAGCCAGTGTTGTCTGTGGGATCACCAGAGGAATTGTCCTAAAAAAGTATAGAAACTTTGGAAGGATTAGCATTTTCAAAACGTTGCAGCGACCAAACAGTGACAGGTGCAAGTGATCTAACCTCTCCAACTTAGTGTTGAGAGAGTCGACAGCCGGGAGAAGATTTAAGTCCGGGATTACAGTAACTGCAGAAGAAATTTGAACCCCAAGATATGTTGCTTCCGTTGCAACAGGCACCTCATAGAGGGACATGTTATCCGACTGAATGACCTGGGTTTTTGTAATATTTAACTTATATCCGGAAAGAGCACCGAATTGTGCAGCCAGCGTCTCTAAGGCAGGGAAAGCAGATCCAACATTGTTGGTTAGAACCACGATGTCATCAGCATAGGCCGAAGTCTTATACTCTACCCCCTGAACCCTGATTGGGCGGATGTCTTTACTTTCTTCAATTATGCTGAGAAAAGGCTCAATATACAGGGCAAAGAGCAGGGACGAGCAGGGGCATCCTTGTCTGGTTCCACTGCTGATGTTACAGGCACCCTGACTCCTGCCCTGAGATGCTGATTGTGGCCACTGGAGAAATGTATAATGACTGGAGGGCCTGAATGAACTCAAAGCCAAATCCCTTTCAGCGCAGCACAGCACAGACCACAGGAACCCCCAGGAGTCCCTGTCAAACGCCTTCTCGGCGTGCAACAGGATCACACCAAGGGGAGATCCCGTGGTCTGAGCCCAGTCCAAGAGAGCAATGACACGCCGGACATGGTCAGCAGTATCCCTGCCCGGGATAAACCCGTGCTGGTGCAATGAGACCAAGGGGACAATAACCTGAGCAAGTCTAATAGATAGGATCCTAGAATATATTTTGCTATCAGTACTGATAAGTGATATTGGCCTAAAAGAAGAGGGATTTAGCTCCGGTTTGCCTTTCTTTTTGAATAATACCACCGTAGTTTGACGCCAGGAATCAGGGATGGCACCACCCCTAAACAGCCCTAAACAATGATAACATATCCTGACTAACCAATGAAGAAACCGACTTATAAAATTCTAAAGGAATAGAGTTCGGGCCAGCAGCCTTCCCATTAGCCAAATATTTAATTGTGACTTCAGCCTCCTCCCAAGTAATTGGGGCAGAGAGTAACTCATTCTGCTCTGGTGTGATCACCAGAGTATCTAAGGTCTGAAGAAAGTCATCCGCAAGGTTCTCGCTTTGAGAAACACCAGATTCCTCGGAATACAGCGAGGTATAAAAATTCTTAAAGACTTCCATTGCACCCACTGGAGTATCCTGAATACAGCCCTGCTGGTCCAGGACTTGAACAATACGATTTGCCACACTTTTCTGTTGTAGCCTTTTAGCAAGGATCCTGCCAGAATTTTCACCAAATTCATACATCAGTGTGCGAAATTGTACATATTTAGCAGCTAGGTCCTGGCCAAAAGACTCCAAAATTTTAGATTTTAATATGGCGACCACCCTCTGACTCTGATCAATCTCCCGACTGAGCAGAATGTTGGCTACTAATTCCAATTCTGCCACCCGTAACTCCTCAAAACGACTTTTATTCTGCACCTGCATCCTCTTCCAATGATAGGCTGCAAAGCTTTTTGTCTCACCCCGTAATGCAGCTTTAAATGTGTCCCAAACAATACAGTCTGAGGCAGTCCCCCTATTGATATACATGATCTCCGTAATCCAACGTTCCATATGGTCCCAATATGATGGATTCAAAAGGAGCTTTCTCTTGAATGTCCAGGATCTAGGGTGTTTAATGGAGCGCTTTCAAGAACATTCCCACACTAACGGGTTATGGTCTGATAGAGTCCTTGGCAAGATAGTAATGGTAGCCGCCCCTACATACTCATCGGAACAAAAATATAGTCTAACCGAACCATTTTGTTATGGGGGGCAGAGTAAAATGTATACCCATCTTTGTCTTGATTATGACAGTGTCAGGCATCGATCAGACCATGCTCTAAGGTTAAAGTCTGGAGGGCCTTAAAAACCCGAGATTTCCTACCTGAGTAATTTCGATCATTTACTAGATTAAATTGACATGACAGACTAATATTGAAGTCCCCACAAAAAAACATTGGGTGTGGCCATGCTGCTAGTTCAATATTCAAGTATCTAAAGACTTCCGCATCATCTAGGTTAGGCCCATAGATCGAGCAGACAGATAAGGAACTGTTATTTATAACAATTTCAGCAATCACCCACCTGCCCGCCTTATCCTCCTTAACTTTCTTACAACAGCCTACTCCTTTCTTCAGCAGAATAGCCACACCTCTGATCATGAATGTCTGGCGGGAGCAAGCTATAAGGTCATAGCAAGGCAATTTTAAAGATTCACGCCTCCCCCTTGGTATGTGGGTCTCTTGCAGACACAATATGTCAACCTGCATTGTTTGAACGATCTTAGAAAGCAGCCCCCGCTTTCTCCCATCATTCAGCCCACAGATATTCCATGAGCTAAGTCGCAATCTATTCTGCCCCATTCACTAAAGAGGTTAAATCCTGCTCTCCACTGATATAGAACACATTTTTATTCATCATTTTGATCATCATCATAAACCAGAAAATGGCAAAAAAAATCTGTTGCTACTGCTTCCACGACTAGGACTTGAGACCAAAAAAAGATTCACCCAACAGACCCAACAAACCACCCTCACCCCCCCACAACCACCCCCTGAGCCCGCCCCGAACGCCTCCCGCCCACCCCAACCCAACCCCCTCAACCCCCTTGTGTGGCAAAAGTCCTTGCGATGGTTTAGGTTGGCACACCCCACTCTCCCCTGGAACCTACCCCCCCTTCTAACACCATCTGAGGACATGAACTGATCACAGAACAGAAACATACTAAATGTGAAACAAAGAAAGAGTAATCAGACCAGCCCTCAGTATGATACATCATTATCAATGAATAACCCCGACCCTAATGCACAGCAAAAAACAACATTTTAATTAGATAGAGTCCCAAAACTCCTTTGCCTGGATCTCGGAGACAAAATATTTGGTCTGGCCCTGATAAATTACTTTCAGCTTAGAGGGGAAGAGCAAAAAGGACTGCGCAACCTTGGCCTGGAATGGAGTGATTACCTGGTGGAGCTCCCACCTCAACAGTCACTGGACACAAATCTGGTCTGACAAAAAATTTGCAGCCCTTCCCTGCCCTCCTCCTATCTGGTCTGGCGAGATCATACATTTTCTCCCGGGCCAAAAACTTATTTAAACAGATAAGAATTGCTTGCGGCTTATCTCCATAGGACCCAGAGGTCTGCTTCTTCTTAAACGGAAATCGATGCGCCTGTTTAACTTCCGACTGCCAGTCCCATTGCATGACCTCCGGGAAGGCTTCGGTGAATAGCTCCACAACAAACTGGCAAACATCTTGGCCTTCTTTGCCTTCATCAATTCCTAAAATCCTCAGATTATTCCTTCTAGCCCTGTTTTCTAGATCAATCAGCTTCCATAGGATATCCTCCCGCTGATCTTTAATTACATTCACAAGCCCCTTCTCAACAGCCATCGCGTCTTCCAGAGTAGAGATGCGCTCCTCAGCCTCGACAATCCTAGCAGCAAAATCAGAACAGGTTTTCGCCACTCTACGAATTGAATTTTGCATCCTGCGGCAGGCCCCCTGTGTGCGAGCGCTCTCCTGTCTTGCCTCCTCGCAATGGGCCATGATAATTTGATAAATGATGGATAAAGTCATTTCCCCCGGAGTCTCTGATGGGGGTGGGGCGCCCGTGTCGCTCCCTGTGGGAGTAATAAAGTCACCTGGATTAGCTAAGCCAAGCTGTGCTGACAGAGAATACTCTCGCAGCACTGATGGAAAAGACCCCGGGCCACTCAACGTTACCGGCCCATGAGCTTTGTGCTTCGTATCTTTGCGAATTGTACTGGCACCGCCAAATACAGCCTCTTCTTTCGACGCCTCACTCACACGTCAGTCCCCCAATTCACTATCATAATCTGACCATTCTAGGTTTGCACCCTCATCCACTGATGACACAGAATGATCCGACATAGAATAGAACTTGTCAGTTCCTTCGGTCCCCTCGGATTCCTTTGAATCACCAATAATTTCGGAGGCAGGATCCAGAGAGACACCTCCCGTAGCAAAGTGGAGAGGAGCTTTGGCATTTAATTGGACTACAGGTCCCAGAATGCAATGTTCTGAGGAGCAAGCACCAGAATAACTTTCCTTGTTCCTGGCAATACACAGAGACCCCTCATCCCCCCTACCAAAGCTGCGTTATTTGACTGACTTAACGAATTGCTTGGGGTGATTGGCGATGGAGCAGAGTCAATTCTTTGGTCAAGGGGAGTAATCGCTGTACTACTGACCTCCTCACAACTGGAAACGGAGGTGGATGATGAGCGAAGAAGTGCTCCCTCCCCCCCGCCGCCTTTACAGCAGACTGTTTGGTCAATTTCAATGGATCTGCCAGTTTCTGCTTTTCACCGCCGACACCTTGGGGCACCTTTCCTTTCAAAGATTGATGCCTGAAAAGCTCAGGGAGAGTTTGCTTTCCCTTTGCAGAAGCCGCAGAAATTGACTGCGGAGTGCTGACAGATCCTGCCGCTGCCTCCGCACTCCCGCTGACAACACATGGCTCCTTACCACCAGCATCGCCGGCACTGGTGGTGCGAGTAGAGCCGCGGTTCATTACTGTTGCTGGAACGTTCTTGGAGGCTGTCTTCGGAGAGCCATGCCAGCAGCGGTGAGGGAGCCGTATGAAAAGTTTACCCACATGAGCGAGCTGGAGGTGGAGCGTAACCAGACCCAGAGCGTCATGGCGGTGAGTTTCTCTTGGAGCTGGCCGAGTCTGTTTATCATATCAGAGAAGCACGTAAAGTTATAACAGGATAAGGATCAGAACGGCATGTGGTGTTCATTCCCGCTCAGATTAATATCAGTGATGTCATTTGAGATGTCATCACTGATGTCATGATTGATGTCACTGACCATGTCATAAGTGATGTAATATGTGACATCATCAGCAGTGCATTGCAGGCGCGCGAGTTATAGTTAGCTGAACTAACTATAACAGGGGAATTTCTATGGTGTTGTACGAGTGAAATGTCCAACTAAATATAACGCCCATGAAACCTTTGTTTTTTTCAGTGAATATCTAAGGTTTTTAAAATGATAATTTCTAACTATAACATGCCGGAAACCTATGGTTTTTTCAGTGAATTTCTAAGGTTTTTTAAATGCTAATTTCTAACTATAATGTGCCTGAAACCTATGTTTTTTTCAGTGAATATATATATATTTATTATACTATGTATACATGTGAAAATGTCTCGGTCCGCCGGTTTGCCTCGGTGGCACGGAAAAAATGGATGGAACTGACGTCAGCACGTTGACGAGGTCCTCTTATGGCTTCGATGACGTCATACGGTGTCGCGAGCGATGCCGTGCTAGTATGATGTCCTTGTTGACGTGGGAGAGCTAGGAATGAATTTCCATGGAATGCTGGTGCAGGGGATATTCACCTAAGTGTTCAGGCTAGTCCTCTGGGAGCAACTGTTTACGTTGCCTCTCCAGAAACCGAAACCAGTGATCCGATGGCAGAGGCCCTGCAGATGGCACACACGAGGTGGGGTGCCCAGTCATGTGCACCGGCAGGGCAGCGCAGTAACAAGCCCCACAACCCACAAAAAAGGTCATGAGGGCACTGAATAACACTGGATCTTCTCTTTGTATCTGCCAGGAAAAATGAAGTTAAAATGCCCTGATACCAAAATGTAGAATTAGTGCTACAACGGTCTTCAAGAGGACCTGCAATGCCGCTTCTGCCTCCCGTACCCTGGAGGCGGCACATGGGTCACGCGGTACGGTCATACTGTGGTGGGACGCACACTCATTGACCTCCCATGGCACTGCTCCACACTTCAGGGAGGACGCTTTCCATTAGCTATGTTTTCTGATGACATGTCGCGCCAGCCACATCCAACAACAGAACTCCTTTAGATCCAACAGACTCTTCAACTCTCTCACTGGAAGTGAAACCAGGCCACGCGGACACTTTCACAAAACAACAGCCGGGAATGCACTTTTTGGTAAAAAAATCACATTCCTTCCTCCTAATTAATCAAATAAACGTCTCACTGAAGAACAGGGGCCAGCTTCGATTAGTAAATAGCCGTTACGACTTTTTAACTTCGCGCTAAAATTACAATGCATGCATTACCACGCATGCTTTGTACATCGCAAAGTCATTACTATGCATTTTTTTAGAATGCGTGGTCATTCACCACGCCTCACCATGCCTTTACAACTAATTTTGTTGTAAAGGTATGTATGGTAAATGACCATGCGCTCTAAAAAACATGTAGATGATCCACGTCGTTGTATGGAAACAGAGGCTGTTTCGTGTCCTCACAATGACGTGCACAGCCCCTCAGAGACAACGTGAAGCAGGAACCACGAGGAGAGAGGAACAACTAGGAGTGAGAGGTAAGGGGGATTAGGCATGTGGTGGGTGTTTCTTTCCTAGGGTTTACAGTAGTGCAGTGGTATTTGTGTAGTGTAGGGGGTCGTGCTGGGAGTAGTGTTTTAGGGGATAGGGTAGTGCCGTGGTGTTTGGGTAGTGTAGGGGGTCATGCTGGGGTTAGTGTTTTAGGGTAGTGCAGTGGTGTTTGGGTAGTGCTGGGGGTCATGCTGGGGGTAGTGTTAGGGTTTAGGGTAGTGCAAGGGTGTTTGTGTAGTGTAGGGAGTCATGCCGCGGTGTAGTGCTTTAGGGTTTGGGGTAGTGTAGTGGCGTTTGGGTAGTGTAGGGAGTCGTGCTGGGGGTAGTGTTTTAAGGTTTACGGTAGTGCAGTGGTGTTTGTGTAGTGTAGGGGGTCATGCTGCGGGTAGTGTTTTAGGATTTAGGGTAGTGCAGTGGTGTTTGGGTAGTGTAGGGGGTATTGCTGGGGTAGTGTTTTGGGTTTACGGTAGAGCATGGGTGTTTATGTAGCGTAGGGGGTAGTGTTTTAGGGTTGCGATGGTACTAGTGGTGTGACACAGTGGCAGTTGCATGCCTATGGAAAAAAAGAAAACGAAACCTGGTTTGTCCTTACTGTAGCATTACAACGGTTACGGTACGATAGAGAATATAGCAGGTGACAGTACACTAGAACAGTGCCACAATGTAGCCTAACAAATGGTAAAGTATTGCAAGTATAACTAGTACTTGCGTTGAATTTATTTGACATTGGCTCCTACTACTACAAGAAATAGTACTGAAGCTGAGTAAGTCTAGAATATATCCTCGGATTCCTTCACCAGCCTGTTGCTATGACCTTATCCTCCCCAGCAAGTGTGTGGAATTATTGATGTCATTTAGTCACACATCAAGCAAAACCACACAGCCCGGGGGAAGAGGGTTAGGGTTTGGAAAATGGATGGTAATGGGGGTTTCTTTTTGGGTAGGTTTTGTTGAGAGAAGAAAAAAAAAGCACAGCATGGACAAACAATAATTGAAGATAAAGAAATCTTTGGGTACAAACTAAAGCTAACCACAAATGACATAAAGGAAGTGCATGCCCTACTGCATGCATTGTTACTGAAAAGTAAGTAGTACTAGAATGCGACAGTACAGGGCTGCAGCGTTTTGACTAGCCTATCTCTGCACTCAGAGAAACACTTCTTACATTAAATTAGGTTTAAAAATTAGCCGAATGAAAACCTATAGAATGGCTGTAGGGATCAATTTAGAAGCAGAGAGAGATCCAAGAAATGCAGTCAGACTCATAGAAGAAAACAATGGATACTGCATCTGTATGTTGTTGGAGTTGTCCTGTTGAATTTGGTAAGTAAGTTGCATGCAGCAAACAATTCCTCTTATTAGCGGCACTCCTCCATTCCAGCTGACGCTTTGTCCATCAATGTTGGTGACCACTGACAGAAGACACCCTGTCCACTGCCTGCCTGGCGGATGTTGACTGAAACCCGGCCTGTAATTATTGAACGGAAAACAGGAAGTGCTATTACAATATCACTGATAAATAAATATAAGGTATGTACGCTGTGTGGTGCAAAAAGTCACACTTTGATTTTCCTAATAGACAGTACAATATTTTTGAAATTGCGTACTCTGTCTGAGTCACCTTTTGAAGGATAAATAAGTATGGCCAAATTAATTTAGCGGATCTTTCCCCTCAAGCTAGGTGTACTGTAAACTGTGTTTTAGAACAAAATTAGACCTTCCCAGCAATGCTCCCACCAAGACCCTTACTAAAGCCAGTCGCAAAAATGTAGAAGACCCCCAATCAGATCTCAAAAAACGAGGCCTAGCAGAAAAATGGTGACAAAACGTACTTTGAAAGTAAAAGTAGGCCCAAATACCCCCTTACCCACCGTGGATTGTATTCAAACCACTTGCAAGCAAGCAAAAGTATCCATAGCCAGTTGCAAAAATCTAGAACACCCCGAAACACATGCAATCCTGCTGCTAGGGCTAACGCTAACGAACCATAAGTTACAAAAAGTGCCAAAAGGCTTTTCCTTATGGATTTTGTCCAAACCACTTCTATCTGGTATTAGACCTTCCCAGGAATGCCCCAGACCCGCCAACCCACCCGCAAAAAAGCACGCAACAACACCCCCAAACAGCCAAAAAGCAAAATCTCATACTTACAATATCTCTCGGCCTTCGGTCCAAACGCGCTGTGCAGCTAGGTCATCATCATAACTCCTGTTTTCCACCACGGATTTCCTGAAAAGCAAATGCAATCAAGATTAGACTGTCGCAGCAGTGCTCCGACAGAGACACCAAAACCCACCCACAAACACCAGGAAGCCCCCCAAACAGGCCCCCGAAAACGCTACATTGAGCAAGATGTCAGAAGAAATAGCAAAAAAAAATTCTGCATGGATTTAGTCCAAACCACTTCTATCCGGTATTCGACCTTCCCAGGAATGCCCCAAGACCCGCCAACCCACCCGCAAAAAAGCACGCGACAACACCCCCAAACAGCCAAAAAGCAAAATCCCATACTTACAATATCTCTCGGCCTTTGGTCCAAACGCGCTGTGCAGCTAGGTCATCATCATAACTCCTGTTTTCCACCACGGATTTCCTGAAAAGAAAATGCAATCAAGATTAGACTGTCGCAGCAGTGCTCCCAGACCCCAAAAGTCACCCACAAACACCCAGAACCCCGCCAAAGAGCACCTCAAAGGCAAGCAAGTCAGCAAAAACGGCAAGAAATTTCCGCCTCATATTTGGTCCAAAACACTTTAATCCGTTATTAGAGCTTCACAGCAATGGGCCCAGAGCCGTCAACTCACCCGCAAAGAAGTAGAACACCTCCACAAGTGCTGAGTCTTTCTTCATTGGGCGTAATCCAGCCCTCTGCTTTGAGGGAAATAGGAGTCTGGAGGAGGAGGATAGAGGAGCATGTTCTTCTGAACTTGTGAACCTGAGGAATGTAGACTGCGGCACCTTCAAATCAATAAGCAAACAAGTGAAGACAGTTCTGCTGATGGGCTTGTTTTTGTGATTAGGTGATTAAAGTTTGAATTAAATTAACTGTGCAAAACAAAGAAAGACAGACACACAGGAATAAAAGTGAATAAGGACGAAAAAGAAAGTTATTGATTCATTGTCTCATTTTCAGGGCTCGGTGTCAGGGAATAAGAATAAGAGTTCGTCATCATACTCTGCGAATTCAGGCAGGATGCGTCACCGAACAGAGAACAAATTCCCTCATCTACGTTGCTGTCCTCCTCGTCTTCATGCGGCGTGCTTTCTTGTACTTTGTAATCTGGTGGTATGAGGTGCTGATTCATCTTGATCATTGTTAGCATCTCCACATTTTTGGGTGAGAGGCGGCTCCGTTTGGGAGTTACAATGCCACCAGCAGCACTGAAAACACGTTCAGAAGACACACTTGCGAGTGGGCAGGACAAGTAGTTTATAGCCAGGTTGGAGAGCTGTGGCCACAATTGTTTTTTCCCATGCCAATACTCCAATGGCTCATCATTAAGAAAGACCTCTGTTGAGTCATTCAGATAGTCCTGCACCATCGACTCAAGGTCCTCAACGGTTCCTCCACTTTGCTTACTTTTTGCTGTGCCTGTGACCTTTTTTCGAGAACCATACCCAAGCCAAGATAGCCAATCCTCTTCAGCAGCCAATGTTACTCTTGTGTGTGGTGCAGATGATCCGGTTGCCGGTGTCTTTAACGGCTGAGAGGTCACTTGTGCCACAGCCACAGGTGCAGCAGTGGATTCTTTTGACTGGGGATGGCCTGCTGATGCTGATGCTGATGTACTGCCTTCTCCTTCAATATCCTGCCGTTCTTTTTCAAACCTCTTGGCTGACCAGGCTAGCCAACGTTTGTACTTTTTAACATCTTCATCAGCAAAAGGAAAGAATGCTTGGCCTGCCAGCGCCTTTTTGTAGCGTGGATCCAGAATAGTAGCACAAATGTAATGCTTTTCTGAGTTGATCATTTTAAGACGTTCATCACCACGTAGGCGCTCTAATAATTTCTCCGACAAAACAAAAGGGTCTTAGTTTTTTTCATCTTTTTCTAACTCAGAAGACACCGCCTTCAGTTGGTGCTCCAGCATGCACAACAATGGGATAGCTTTTCCCAAATTACAGTCCTCCTTGCTGACTGCACGCGTGAAGACCTCAAAAGGACGAAGCATTTCTGTCAGGCTTTTAACTATTTCCCAGTGCGCCGCATCCATCCTCAGGTCCTTCTGAGCTGTACCCAGTGTTAAGAAATAGTGATCGAGTACCGTATACTGCTCATACAGACGCTCAAGCATGTAGAAGGTTGAGTTCCAACGTGTTGCCACCTCCTGGATGAGTGCTTTCACTGGCATTCGACGTTCATGTAGCAGGCTCCTCAGATGCTTCCAGGCCTTAAAAGAATGGCTGAAATGGTTGCACATTTTTCGGCAGGTGGCCATTACCTCGCACGCTGGACTGTCTTTATCACTCAAGAATTTTTGAACTACCAGGTTGATACAGTGCGCCAAACACGGCACTCTGAAATAGTCACCCAGCGCCATGGCCTTAACTACATTGGCGCCATTATCCGTGGAAACATAACCAATCTGGCGTTTTTTTGGGGACAGCCAGTGAAAGACCTTTTTGTTAAACTCGTCCAAAATGTTTCGTGCTGTGTGACTTTTCTCCAAGCCAAACATGGCTAGTATTGCATGTTTCCGAGCAGCTTTAAAAACTTGGTCCGGGTCAACACCTGCGTTTAGCTTTGCTTTAACCCCTGAAAAAGAGACCCAGTGTGCAGTGATGCACATGTAATCAGCGCCTGCGCCACTGGTCCACATGTCTGTTGTCAGATGTATAGTGTGAACAGCACTCTTCTGCAAAGCTGCCCCAATCACCTCCAGCACATCTTCATGTAGTGCTGGAACCGCAACTCTGGCAAAATAGAACCGGCTCGGAACCTTCCATTTAGGGCAGAGCGCTGCCACTAATTCTAGAAAACCTACCGCTTCTACAAAAGAAAAAGGGAGAAGGTCCACAGCTAGCATTTTAGCCAGCTTAGTGTTATACAGACGCGTCAGTGGGTGGTTGCGTTCATATGGCGCGCCTGAACAAAACATGGTTCTAATGTTGCACTGGACCAAGCATTTACAGGATGATAATGACTTCTTTGACCCAATTATGCTCGCTGGTGAACTTTTTCGCGTTGGTGTCTCACTCGCTCCAACACTCTTAGTGTGCCTCACATGGGGTGTGCTGCTGACAGGGGTACTGGGTGTAAGTGAAGTGTTTGACACGTCTTCTTCCTCCTCGTCATCATCAGATGAAACATCAATGTTTTCTTGACTTCCAATTCGGGCTTCCTTGATCGCCTTTAGGTGCGCAAACCATTGGACAGTGTGCTGTCTCCTAAGATGACCTCTCTGGCCTCCGGTACCATAGTTGGTACCAAACTTACCACGACTAACTGCAACCTTACAAATGGTACAAAAGGCGAACTTTTCCCTTTTTGGGCAAACAGTAAAGAAGTCCCAAACTGGGGACTTGAAGTGTCTGTGGGGGCCGGAGGAGGCGGCGATACTGGTGGTGGTGGTCATGCTGCTAATGCCAGATGAAGTGGAGGATCTGGATTGCCCAACTTTTGTATGTTGTGCACTTTCACCGCCACTAATTAAGGTCGAGGTGGATGGAGGTCCCTTCTTGTGAGAAAGAAATATGGAAGCGGTACGAGTTGGTGTACTACTTAACTCCAATGATTGTGGTGTTTCCACTGCCTCCTCGTCGACATCATCATCATCATCACGCTCAGCAGCTTTTCGGGCTAGGGTCAAAATGTCTGTTTGCTGCATGCCCGCTGGGGCTGCAGTGACCTTTATGATGACTGGGTCGTCGTTGTCAGAGTCTTCATCAGCAGCAGTATCCGCCACTTCTTGTTGAGCCTCATCATCACACTCCATAACACTGAGACTTTGGACAAGCTTCCTTTTACGCTTAACTACCTTTGTCAGATCATGTGCCTCACTCTCAGACGGCAGTGGTGCTGGTTCCCAATTTTGATCCGTATCATCAGAAGGAGGTGTGCTTGAAGAAGATGTAGACACCACCCTTGATCTCTTCCTTGCCAGGGGTGTGCAAGACAATGAATGATCATCAGGAGGAGTGTCTTCCTCAAATGATACCTTGCCTTGATTGTCGATTTCCTGATGTGCCCCTACTTCGGGAGGAACAACTATTGTGGGCACTTGTGACCCTCCATGCACCTCTGCTTGCGCATCTCCTTGCGCTGCCTCTCCTTCCACATGTACTTGGGCTTGTACTTGCACATGTGGTTTTTGTTGCGGCTGTGGTTGTTCAACACTCGTCAGATGAGTTACAACAACCTGTGTTGATTGAGGGACATTGCTGCTACTTTCTTGCGATGAGCCAACATCACTGGTCGATGGTGATTGAACAACTAGACTAAGTGCCTCTGCAGCAGTGAAGGGCTTGGACTTAAGTTGGCGTGGTGGTGGTGGCGGCACTGAGTCAAATGGAGCGGGGGTGCTGCTCCCAGCTTGGTCCCCAGCAGATCCCGCTGCTGCTGCAGGCATACTTTTTTTTTTACTCCCAAAAAAAGGGGCGGCCGGCACACCAGTCTCCTTGGTAACTTGCTTCTTCTGCTCCTTACTGGCAACTTTCTTGCTAGAGGAGCAATGGGTAACTTTTTTTGGGGCCATCTTCTTCAGAGCAGGTCAGAACAGCAGGCAGCAGTTGCACGAGTTGCAGAGTTGTCTGTGTCCAGACGTGACGTCGCGTGACATTATGCTGCACACACACACCGCTGCAGGACTTCTTCCTGGCTTTGGTGGTTCTCTTGAGTCTTGTGCACCTAAAAGCAATGGAAGACAGAGGAACATCAGTTCAGTTATACACCCCAAAAAATAAAAAAACACAGAAAAATCAGCACAATCCCATGCCATCCATGATGTTTACATTCAAGACACCCCACAGAAAGACTAGGCCCATGCAACACTCACTACCCCTGGGGATAATGGATGAAAAGTAGGCAATATAAGTGCAGGCCTCAGACACTGCCTCTCTTCAAAATGGCCCCTTGCACCCCAAGCACATGTTGCCTGTACCAGCCAGCACTCAAGATGGCCACCACCACCACCACCCACATGGCCAGTCCACATCAACAGTACACCCCAAAAAAACAGAAAAACACCCAAAAATCACCACAATCCAATGCCATCCAGGATGTTTACATTAAAGACAGTGAGACCACACACCACAGGCACACTCAGTCCATGCACCACTACCCCTGGGCAAAAGGCCACACCAGCAGCCCAAAAAAACGACAAAAAACACAAAAACAGCACAATCCCAGCCCATCCATGGCCTCAATGGTGTTTAAATTCAACAAGACCCCCACAGAAAGACTAGGCCCATGCAACACTCACCACCCCTGGGCAAAGGGCCCCACCAGCAGCCCCAAAAAACGACAAAAACCACAAAATTCAGCACAATCCCAGCCCATCCATGGCCTCAATGGTGTTTAAATTCAAGAAGACACCCCACAGAAAGACTAGGCCCATGCAACACTCACTACCCCTGGGCATAATGGATGAAAAGTAGGCAAAATAAGTGCAGGCCTCAGACACTGCCTCTCTTCAAAATGGCCCCTTGCACCCCAAGCACATGTTGCCTGTACCAGCCAGCACTCAAGATGGCCACCACCACCACCACCCACATGGCCAGTCCACATCAACAGTACACCCCAAAAAAACAGAAAAACACCCAAAAATCACCACAATCCAATGCCATCCAGGATGTTTACATTAAAGAGAGTGAGACCACACCACAGGCACACTCAGTCAATGCACCACTACCCCTGGGCAAAAGGCCACACCAGCAGCCCCAAAAAAACGACAAAAAACACAAAAATCAGCACAATCCCAGCCCATCCATGGCCTCAATGATGTTTAAATTCAAGAAGACACCCCACAGAAAGACTAGGCCCATGCAACACTCACAACCCCTGGGCAAAGGGCCCCACCAGCAGCCCCAAAAAAACGACAAAAACAACAAAAATCAGCACAATCCCAGCCCATCCATGGCCTCAATGGTGTTTAAATTCAACAAAACAGTTGTATCATGTACCCATAACCAACCCTGGTCCTACTGGATACTGTGGCTACCCACAATATATTTTATTTGATGTTCTGAAAAAGTTCCAAAATTTTAGTTGCAGCAACTGTAATGCCCCAAACAAACTTACTTGTGAAAGTTGATTTCTAATCCAAAAGTGATCCAAAGAAAGTCAAAAAGGCCTCAAATCCAAATATCCAGCAGCACCCACAAAAAGTAATCCTTCCAGGTCAAGGTCCAAATGAAAGTGACCAGCACATGAAGAAAGCACTGGGAGGAGCCTGCTGGACAGGAACAGGAAGTTGGAGACTGTGGGGCACTTCCTTCCCCCCCCCCCAAAAATGGACTCCTTGCAACAAAAAAAAGGCCATGCAAATGTCAACCTGAGGAGTGATTCTGATAAAAATCATCATTTTCTGAAGGTTTATCCTGTTTGCTGGTGGATTTCTTGTGCTGAATTGCAAAATCTCTATTTCGCGAGTGCGAGATTGTTCCTGTCCGCCGCAACTACGTGTTCGCAATTGCGAACTCTCGCGAGGCGTGCTGTGCAAGGTGGCAAGCCGCGATTACGTATTCGCGGGCGCCAAACTCCCGCGGAATCCCGCAGCAAGATCCAAAATGGCGCAGCACTCGCAAAATATGATCGAGAAAAACAACTCGGCAAATGCTTAATGACGGAAAGTGAACGCCGTGCACCACGCCGCGCGCCGCAATATTGTATCACCAAGCAAAAAATCCGCCGTGAGCGAATTCACGGATTTTCGACAAATTCACGAGAGTTCGCGGATTGCGAATTTGCCGAAAATCCGAAAAATCCACGAGCGGAACGGATTTTACGCCCATGCTTAGTTCTGAGGACCGGTTTCTGGCATTCCAGCCGTCTCTTCAGCCCGGTGATGGATTAAACCCAGATCTTTTGACTGGGTGTGAGTGTTTGATTGATTCAGATGCTCCGTCCATCACCACCCCCTTTTGTACCGCTTTTGGCCGCCATAAGTGTGGCAGGGTATGCTCAGACGTGAGTCCCTTGCTCACTTTGCAACTGTATTCAAGCAAGCCGGGCTGAAGACGGCTGGAATGCCAGAAACCGGTCCTCGGAAGCTTGTTTCCGGTCCAGGGAAGACATGGCTTGGCAGTTCGGGCTGGACTGTTCCCATGAGGCAGAGGGTCAGACTGATTTGCATATAGCCGTGTCTGAACTGGGGTGGCAGAGTGGGCTAAAGAACGGTGATGGATTAAACCCAGATCTTTTGACTGGGTGTGAGTGTTTAATTGATTCAGATGCTCCGTCCATCACCACCCCCTTTTGTACCGCTTTTGGCCGCCATAAGTGTGGCAGGGTATGCTCAGACGTGAGTCCCTTGCTCACTTTGCCACTGGATTCAAGCAAGCCGGGCTGAAGACGGCTGGAATGCCAGAAACCGGTCCTCGGAAGCTTGTTTCCGGTCCAGGGAAGACATGGCTTGGCAGTTCGGGCTGGACTGTTCCCATGAGGCACAGGGTCAGACTGATTTACATATAGCCATGTCTGAACTGGGGTGGCAGAGTGGGCTAAAGAACGTGATGGATTAAACCCAGATCTTTTGACTGGGTGTGAGTGTTTGATTGATTTAGATGCTCCGTCCATCACCACCCCCTTTTGTACCACTTTTGGCCGCCATAAGTGTGGCAGGGTATGCTCAGACGTGAGTCCCTTGCTCACTTTGCCACTGGATTCAAGCAAGCCGGGCTGAAGACGTCTGGAATGCTAGAAACCGGTCCTCGGAAGCTTGTTTCCGGTCCAGGGAAGACTTGGCTTGGCAGTTCGGGCTGGACTGTTCCCATGAGGCACAGGGTCAGACTGATTTACATATAGCCATGTCTGAACTGGGGTGGCAGAGTGGGCTAAAGAACGTGATGGATTAAACCCAGATCTTTTGACTGGGTGTGAGTGTTTGATTGATTTAGATGCTCCGTCCATCACCACCCCCTTTTGTACCACTTTTGGCCGCCATAAGTGTGGCAGGGTATGCTCAGACGTGAGTCCCTTGCTCACTTTGCCACTGGATTCAAGCAAGCCGGGCTGAAGACGTCTGGAATGCTAGAAACCGGTCCTCGGAAGCTTGTTTCCGGTCCAGGGAAGACTTGGCTTGGCAGTTCGGGCTGGACTGTTCCCATGAGGCATAGGGTCAGACTGATTTGCATATAGCCGTGTCTGAACTGGGGTGGCAGAGTGGGCTAAAGAACGGTGATGGATTAAACCCAGATCTTTTGACTGGGTGTGAGTGTTTGATTGATTCAGATGATCCGTCCATCACCACCCCCTTTTGTACCAAGAGTGTCAGAGAGGGGCACGGAGCAAGGCATTACCCAGCTGACAATGGGTGGATTGCATTGCAGCCACGCTGACTGCAGCATCTCTGTAGTAACTGAGCCTTGCAGGGGGGCTTGCCAAAGGGGCTGCGAAGGTTTCAGCTTTTGCAGTCCTCTTGATCCCGACATCGTGACTTTCTCTTACCTTAATCTCACCTGCCACACTTTACGGCACAGTATGGAAACTATACCTGTTGCACAGTGGACGTCAGAGAATTGGTTGGAAGCAGCTGCCAAATAAAGGTAATGTTTGCCACATCTTGGGGACGTCGGACCCGATTCACAGAATGAATTTAAGACTAAATCCTAAACTTACTACTATTTGGTATTCACAGAATGCACTTACTACTTTCGGGATTCACAGAGTGAACTTACTACTTTCGGGATTCACAGAATAAACTTACTACTTTCGGTATTCACAGAATAGATTTAAGACTACTAACTCTAAGTCCGAACTCGGGCCGTAAATACCGGCCCGGAGGCGGAGCTTTTGGCATGGGGGCGGAGCTTGCGGCCCGGAGACGGAGCTTCCGGCCCGGAGGCGGAGCTTGAGGCCCAGAGGTGGAGATTTCAGCATGGCAAAAATCCCCACCTCCGGGCTGGAAGCTCCGCCTCCAAGCCGCAAGCTCCGCCTCTGGGCTGCAAGCTCCGCCCCAAGCCGGAAGCTCCGCCTTCGGGACGGAATTTACGGCCCGAGTTCAGACTTAGAGTTAGTAGTCTTAAATCTATTCTGTGAATACCGAAAGTAGTAAGTTTATTCTGTGAATCCCGAAAGTAGTAAGTTCACTCTGTGAATCCCGAAAGTAGTAAGTGCATTCTGTGAATACCAAATAGTAGTAAGTTTAGGATTTAGTCTTAAGTTCATTCTGTGAATCGGGCCCGTCTTGTTTAAAAAAAAAAACATTTTCATGGATAGTAATCACCAGCTGACTACAATCTAACCTAGAGCGCCCCACAGACATGAAGTTGAAGCTGAAAGAAGCACTGGGGACAACTGTGCTGAAAGCCACACATTACGAAGGTGGTGGTTCCATCAGCCAGGGTCAAAGCTATGACACGGACCGCGGGGAGGCCTTCATCTGCCTCCAGAGCTGTGATTGACAGCAGCTGTTCCTTCCCGGGAATTCTGCAATTGTACAATGTATTAGTTTTCAAGGTGACTGTTGGACGCTTTGTAGCACGGTAAAGGCAAACCTGGGATCCGAACTGTTACTAGCTGCCACCCAGCAGGAAGACATGGGCTGGTGAGTGCTTCTTGAGCTACAGGTGAGTTGTTGATGCGGGCCTTAGAAGGAGGCTGATTTTCCCATCAGGCTCCTGCAATGAGTGGCGCTTGTGCTAATCGGAGATGATTCAATCAGTGCATGAAAACTGTTTCCGAATTAGCACACCTTCATTATCCAAACCACAGTACAGGCAAATCTGTCCCTCCAGATCTGCACCTTCACTATTGAGGTGGAGTGCAACATGTCAAGTCTGATGTCTCCTCCCTGTTTTAGATTTCGCCCATTGGCACTTGTCAGGCTGGGATTTTTCAGCCCCTGCATATGATGATAACATAAAAACGAGTACCAGAATTCCCCTGTTGGTAAAAAAACAGGGCTCTCTGAGGGTGTAACACAGCGACATAAGCAGGGCCAACTTTAGCACTGTCGTTGTCAGTGTTACAATAATTTTTGGCGCCTCGACTCCCCCCTCCACTCCCAAACTATTGGCCTCCTTCAATGATTTGCTCACTAGCACCCTCAAACAGTGCCCTTCATCTCTACATAGCCCCTCCCTCCCATACACTTAATTTGTTTTAGAGCACTGGTTGGGGTTGCATTTACTAGTAAGAATGGATAGGTACCCACATTAATTCTTTTTAGTAACATTAGGAGTTGATAATGAAATGCTGGTGAAAAAATCATAACGTCCTAGCCTATATTATGCAGTTTGCATGCAGCTCTTTGATGCCAGTTCATAAGTAATTGTATATGTTGGGATTATAATTTATGAACTGTTGTAACATAAGGATCTCTGTGACAAAAGCAGCAATCCACTGAGCTATCCACATAAAATACAGGGGCATATTATCAAGGACGGGCGATACATTATAGCCACTTTTATCGGCAGGAAACTGCCGATAAAGCGGCGATAATGGGCTTGATAATATGCTCAATGGAATTCCTATCGAAGCCCATGTTAGATGTCTTCACATCTAACATGGGCTTCGATAGGAATTCCATAGAGCATATTATCAAGCCCATTATCGCCGCTTTATCGGCAGTTTCCTGCCGATAAAAGCGACGATAATGTATCGCCCGTCCTTGATAATATGCCCCACAGTTCTGAGATCTGCATGGTGCACGTTCTTTGCAGCAGGCATATTAGCCCTCTGCACTACTTTATGATGAGTCAAACTGCCACTAGACAAAACGCCATCTCTCTCCAACAGGAACATTAATCACTAGCATTACCTTAACATTTGTATCGCTGCCTGGAAACTGCTGGATGCACAAGGCACTCTGCAGCAGGTGCTTTTAAAACCATAAGTTATTTTTAAACACAGGTTGCCCGTGGTGAGTGACAGGTGCGGCTGCACTGCTCTAAAGCTGGCCCTGAACAAGAGCCCTCTTGGTAAATCTGCACTGCTCTAGCTCAGGCGCATCACTCCTTTGGTGCAAGTACAGGGGTGTGGCTATCAACGGGACAGCAGTGGCAGTGGAACTCGGCTGTAAAGGGTTCTCTGCACTTCTGTGGTGCAGTGTTATACTGCTCAGCATGGAAATAAAAGGTCATTTTCCATGCTTACATTAGAGTCCACTATCCCTTACTAAACTATTGCATGCACATTACGTAAGTAAAGGCAAAGTATGGTATCTGATGTACTTATAAAATGTGAACTAAGTGAGTAGATAGATGGTGAAACTGGGTTATTGTGTAGCCCGTCGTAGCACCTGGTAATTATGCGGGTATCTTTGTATAAGAGCAAGGCGCTGTCCGGCAATTTTATGACAGCAATTTCCTGCCGAACTTCTCAACAAATGAAGTGCAGTGCAGATATGTGGTTAAAGTACAGCTCCTTTCATCTCAAGAAAAAATATACATTGCAAGTATGCTAAAGTGCACAGCACACCTCTAGTGCGTGGCATCCTTCTGAAATGTGTATAGTCATTTTAAATGGATGGATGTGCTTCCATTACAAGTCCTATGCTGGACAGCACACACCCATTTCTGTACTATGCGAGGCTGGGCATCGGTCTAATCACCCTAATTAAAGTGCCAACACAGGGGAGGACAGCAGCAGTAGGCAAATGTGGTTGCTGCAACGCATTGCATGAACAATTAGTAACTCTGTCATTATTTGAATGCTTACAGTGCTTTCAAAAGTTATATATTTAGTATTATGCTATCGGACTTTATATAGTGCAAACCTTTCTTATAGGATTCCATTTAAAGGACTCATTCTAGTACAGATAATCCTTTAGAGTACCTCTCAAAAACAAGAATTCTTTGTCACCACATTGAATCAAATGATTCTACAAATGAAGGCCTGTACTGGCTCCCATTTATATTTGCCGATTAACCAATTGCACATACTTCCATTTCTCTTAGGTAGCAGCCAAATCTATAAATAAAAATAAATAAAAAAAAGAGGCTTATTTTCTTCTTCCGCTGTCTGTTCCTTCTCTCCCTTCACAAAGTAGAGGAGAGCCCTTTTTCCTTTTCAGACTGAGGCAGCCCAATGTGGGGATTAACATTGCAGGAACAGTTGTATTTTGACACAAAGTATAGCAACTGATTTATTTAAATTAACAAAGCTTTGGGACGTTGTTCCCAATAAATCCTTCCTACCTTAACCTCTGGAGCTAGCCATCATATACCCCTTTTTGCCACTACTGTAATAATGTCACTCTGGAATTTGATTTGCGTGTACAGAACAAGGGACGCCATATCTCATAGGAGATATTATCTTTTTTTTAACTTTATTTATTATAGTCGTGGATACAATATTCATAAACACATAAATCTAGATCAGGAAACAATAACATGTGTCTTAAGTAAGAAAAGATAGAGAAAATAAATTTAAAACAGTGGAGAAGATGCAAGAAATTAGATCAATGTCCATTGTAAAAAATAAGAAACCTAATTAAGAGAAAGGGGTAAATATTAAAAAAAAAAAGGAGAAGAAAACAAATTATTTCAAAGCATAGACCGATGCTCTAAAGGGGCCCAAATCTTAGAGGCCAGCCGGCGCCTTCTTCTTCCCCTTAACAAATACACAGAAGACTCCAAATTATATATACCAAGCTAGCATCCCAGCTCTCCTGTTGAAAAAAAATAGGAACCTCCGGGCTTAGCCACTGTGAGGTTATACAAAGCCGTATCATTTCCATAGCTATGGACAGAAATGCTCTAGTATATCTTGATCTTTCGATAGCTCCAGATTATTCACACCCCAGTATAACTAGCTCCGGAGAGATCTCCACCGGAATATTAAGCACCTCATTAATAAAGACCTCAATGTCCCCAAACAAGTCCCTCAAGTTTGGGCACGAATAAAACATGAATTGCGTCTGCCGCTTGTAATCTACACCTGGAGCGGGAGTCTCCCTTTCTCCCCCCCATTTAGCGATCTTAGCCGGGGTATGGTATAAGTTAAACATAGCCATGTAACTTTGCTTACGTAAGCTGCCTGATACTAAAACATAGCTAGCAAGCTCAAGTTCAGGTCTCACATCGACTCCTGAAATACCAAGTTTCCCCGCCCACTTATTATTCTGAACATCCAAGTCATCAGGAAGATCTGATAAGAGACATTGGTAAATAGCTCCTATTCTGGCCCTCGTTTTAACAAGTTCAATTAAAGCATCCTTATCATAAAGAATAGGAGTATTATGATGATGTCTATCTAAGAAGCTCCTGATCTGAAGATATTAAAAAAAGTAATTGGAGTGCAGATGAAACTTTTCCCTTAGGAAGGATAAAGAGGCCAACTGCCCATCAAGGCCCAAATCGCCAATATCTTTTAAGCCCATACTCTGCCATTTAAACGTAATGCTATCCTGAAATATAGAAGGAAGCACACTCGCAGCATTGAAGGGGGTATAGTAATTAATCTTCAAGATAATGAGCTTATGACGGATTTTCTGCCAGACTGAAAACATGGCCCAACTAGAGACATTGGTAAATAGCTCCTATTCTGGCCCTCGATTTTAGAAGTTCAATTAAAGCATCCTTATCATAAAGAATAGGAGTATTATGATGATGTCTATCTAAGAAGCTCCTAATCTGAAGATATTAAAAAAAGTAATTGGAGTGCAGATGAAACTTTTCCCTTAGGAAGGAAAAAGAGGCCAACTGCCCATCAAGGCCCAAATCGCCAATATCTTTAGAGCCCATACTCTGCCATTTAAAAGTAATGCTATCCTGAAATATAGAAGGAAGCACACTCGCAGCATTGAAGGGGGTATAGTAATTAATCTTCAAGATAATGAGCTTATGACGGATTTTCTGCCAGACTGAAAACATGGCCCAACTAACCTTAAACCTTATCTTTTTAAAATAACTCGGCTCAAGCACCCGTGGCAGCGTCACCCAGTGGTATCTTATATATTGGTAGTCTGCTACATAAAGAAACATCAGCGCTATCACCCAACAATGGCGAGCCGAAGTGTTGTAACATGGCAGACCAATAATAGTATAAACGATTAGGGACTGCCCATCCGCCACGATCCCTAGGCAGACAGGTCCGCATTGCTGCTCTTCGTGCCTGGTGATAGCCCCAGAGAAACTGAAGACAAATCCTCTCAGCCCTAGCCAGTGTTGTCTGTGGGATCACCAGAGGAATTGTCCTAAAAAAGTATAGAAACTTTGGAAGGATTAGCATTTTCAAAACGTTGCAGCGACCAAACAGTGACAGGTGCAAGTGATCTAACCTCTCCAACTTAGTGTTGAGAGAGTCGACAGCCGGGAGAAGATTTAAGTCCGGGATTACAGTAACTGCAGAAGAAATTTGAACCCCAAGATATGTTGCTTCCGTTGCAACAGGCACCTCATAGAGGGACATGTTATCCGACTGAATGACCTGGGTTTTTGTAATATTTAACTTATATCCGGAAAGAGCACCGAATTGTGCAGCCAGCGTCTCTAAGGCAGGGAAAGCAGATCCAACATTGTTGGTTAGAACCACGATGTCATCAGCATAGGCCGAAGTCTTATACTCTACCCCCTGAACCCTGATTGGGCGGATGTCTTTACTTTCTTCAATTATGCTGAGAAAAGGCTCAATATACAGGGCAAAGAGCAGGGACGAGCAGGGGCATCCTTGTCTGGTTCCACTGCTGATGTTACAGGCACCCTGACTCCTGCCCTGAGATGCTGATTGTGGCCACTGGAGAAATGTATAATGACTGGAGGGCCTGAATGAACTCAAAGCCAAATCCCTTTCAGCGCAGCACAGCACAGACCACAGGAACCCCCAGGAGACCCTGTCAAACGCCTTCTCGGCGTGCAACAGGATCACACCAAGGGGAGATCCCGTGGTCTGAGCCCAGTCCAAGAGAGCAATGACACGCCAGACATGGTCAGCAGTATCCCTGCCCGGGATAAACCCGTGCTGGTGCAATGAGACCAAGGGGACAATAACCTGAGCAAGTCTAATAGATAGGATCCTAGAATATATTTTGCTATCAGTACTGATAAGTGATATTGGCCTAAAAGAAGAGGGATTTAGCTCCGGTTTGCCTTTCTTTTTGAATAATACCACCGTAGTTTGACGCCAGGAATCAGGGATGGCACCACCCCTAAACAGCCCTAAACAATGATAACATATCCTGACTAACCAATGAAGAAACCGACTTATAAAATTCTAAAGGAATAGAGTTCGGGCCAGCAGCCTTCCCATTAGCCAAATATTTAATTGTCACTTCAGCCTCCTCCCAAGTAATTGGGGCAGAGAGTAACTCATTCTGCTCTGGTGTGATCACCAGAGTATCTAAGGTCTGAAGAAAGTCATCCGCAAGGTTCTCGCTTTGAGAAACACCAGATTCCTCGGAATACAGCGAGGTATAAACATTCTTAAAGACTTCCATTGCACCCACTGGAGTATCCTGAATACAGCCCTGCTGGTCCAGGACTTGAACAATACGATTTGCCACACTTTTCTGTTGTAGCCTTTTAGCAAGGATCCTGCCAGAATTTTCACCAAATTCATACATCAGTGTGCGAAATTGTACATATTTAGCAGCTAGGTCCTGGCCAAAAGACTCCAAAATTTTAGATTTTAATATGGCGACCACCCTCTGACTCTGATCAATCTCCCGACTGAGCAGAATGTTGGCTACTAATTCCAATTCTGCCACCCGTAACTCCTCAAAACGACTTTTATTCTGCACCTGCATCCTCTTCCAATGATAGGCTGCAAAGCTTTTTGTCTCACCCCGTAATGCAGCTTTAAATGTGTCCCAAACAATACAGTCTGAGGCAGTCCCCCTATTGATATACATGATCTCCGTAATCCAACGTTCCATATGGTCCCAATATGATGGATTCAAAAGGAGCTTTCTCTTGAATGTCCAGGATCTAGGGTGTTTAATGGAGCGTTTTCAAGAACATTCCCACACTAACGGGTTATGGTCTGATAGAGTCCTTGGCAAGATAGTAATGGTAGCCTCCCCTACATACTCATCGGAACAAAAATATAGTCTAACCGAACCATTTTGTTATGGGGGGCAGAGTAAAATGTATACCCATCTTTGTCTTGATTATGACAGTGTCAGGCATCGATCAGACCATGCTCTAAGGTTAAAGTCTGGAGGGCCTTAAAAACCCGAGATTTCCTACCTGAGTAATTTCGATCATTTACTAGATTAAATTGACATGACAGATTAATATTGAAGTCCCCACAAAAAACATTGGGTGTGGCCATGCTGCTAGTTCAATATTCAAGTATCTAAAGACTTCCGCATCATCTAGGTTAGGCCCATAGATCGAGCAGACAGATAAGGAACTGTTATTTATAACAATTTCAGCAATCACCCACCTGCCCGCCTTATCCTCCTTAACTTTCTTACAACAGCCTACTCCTTTCTTCAGCAGAATAGCCACACCTCTGATCATGAATGTCTGGCGGGAGCAAGCTATAAGGTCATAGCAAGGCAATTTTAAAGATTCACGCCTCCCCCTTGGTATGTGGGTCTCTTGCAGACACAATATGTCAACCTGCATTGTTTGAACGATCTTAGAAAGCAGCCCCCGCTTTCTCCCATCATTCAGCCCACAGATATTCCATGAGCTAAGTCGCAATCTATTCTGCCCCATTCACTAAAGAGGTTAAATCCTGCTCTCCACTGATATAGAACACATTTTTATTCATCATTTTGATCATCATCATAAACCAGAAAATGGCAAAAAAAATCTGTTGCTACTGCTTCCACGACTAGGACTTGAGACCAAAAAAAGATTCACCCAACAGACCCAACAAACCACCCTCACCCCCCCACAACCACCCCCTGAGCCCGCCCCGAACGCCTCCCGCCCACCCCAACCAAACCCCCTCAACCCCCTTGTGTGGCAAAAGTCCTTGCGATGGTTTAGGTTGGCACACCCCACTCTCCCCTGGAACCTACCCCCCCTTCTAACACCATCTGAGGACATGAACTGATCACAGAACAGAAACATACTAAATGTGAAACAAAGAAAGAGTAATCAGACCAGCCCTCAGTATGATACATCATTATCAATGAATAACCCCGACCCTAATGCACAGCAAAAAACAACATTTTAATTAGATAGAGTCCCAAAACTCCTTTGCCTGGATCTCGGAGACAAAATATTTGGTCTGGCCCTGATAAATTACTTTCAGCTTAGAGGGGAAGAGCAAAAAGGACTGCGCAACCTTGGCCTGGAATGGAGTGATTACCTGGTGGAGCTCCCACCTCAACAGTCACTGGACACAAATCTGGTCTGACAAAAAATTTGCAGCCCTTCCCTGCCCTCCTCCTATCTGGTCTGGCGAGATCATACATTTTCTCCCGGGCCAAAAACTTATTTAAACAGATAAGAATTGCTTGCGGCTTATCTCCATAGGACCCAGAGGTCTGCTTCTTCTTAAACGGAAATCGATGCGCCTGTTTAACTTCCGACTGCCAGTCCCATTGCATGACCTCCGGGAAGGCTTCGGTGAATAGCTCCACAACAAACTGGCAAACATCTTGGCCTTCTTTGCCTTCATCAATTCCTAAAATCCTCAGATTATTCCTTCTAGCCCTGTTTTCTAGATCAATCAGCTTCCATAGGATATCCTCCCGCTGATCTTTAATTACATTCGCAAACCCCTTCTCAACAGCCATCGCGTCTTCCAGAGTAGAGATGCGCTCCTCAGCCTCGACAATCCTAGCAGCAAAATCAGAACAGGTTTTCGCCACTCTACGAATTGAATTTTGCATCCTGCGGCAGGCCCCCTGTGTGCGAGCGCTCTCCTGTCTTGCCTCCTCGCAATGGGCCATGATAATTTGATAAATGATGGATAAAGTCATTTCCCCCGGAGTCTCTGATGGGGGTGGGGCGCCCGTGTCGCTCCCTGTGGGAGTAATAAAGTCACCTGGATTAGCTAAGCCAAGCTGTGCTGACAGAGAATACTCTCGCAGCACTGATGGAAAAGACCCCGGGCCACTCAACGTTACCGGACCATGAGCTTTGTGCTTCGTATCTTTGCGAATTGTACTGGCACCGCCAAATACAGCCTCTTCTTTCGACGCCTCACTCACACGTCAGTCCCCCAATTCACTATCATAATCTGACCATTCTAGGTTTGCACCCTCATCCACTGATGACACAGAATGATCCGACATAGAATAGAACTTGTCAGTTCCTTCGGTCCCCTTGGATTCCTTTGAATCACCAATAATTTCGGAGGCAGGATCCAGAGAGACACCTCCCGTAGCAAAGTGGAGAGGAGCTTTGGCATTTAATTGGACTACAGGTCCCAGAATGCAATGTTCTGAGGAGCAAGCACCAGAATAACTTTCCTTGTTCCTGGCAATACACAGAGACCCCTCATCCCCCCTACCAAAGCTGCGTTATTTGACTGACTTAACGAATTGCTTGGGGTGATTGGCGATGGAGCAGAGTCAATTCTTTGGTCAAGGGGAGTAATCGCTGTACTACTGACCTCCTCACAACTGGAAACGGAGGTGGATGATGAGCGAAGAAGTGCTCCCTCCCCCCCGCCGCCTTTACAGCAGACTGTTTGGTCAATTTCAATGGATCTGCCAGTTTCTGCTTTTCACCGCCGACACCTTGGGGCACCTTTCCTTTCAAAGATTGATGCCTGAAAAGCTCAGGGAGAGTTTGCTTTCCCTTTGCAGAAGCCGCAGAAACTGACTGCGGAGTGCTGACAGATCCTGCCGCTGCCTCCGCACTCCCGCTGACAACACATGGCTCCTTACCACCAGCATCACCGGCACTGGTGGTGCGAGTAGAGCCGCGGTTCATTACTGTTGCTGGAACGTTCTTGGAGGCTGTCTTCGGAGAGCCATGCCAGCAGCGGTGAGGGAGCCGTATGAAAAGTTTACCCACATGAGCGAGCTGGAGTTGGAGCGTAACCAGACCCAGAGCGTCATGGCGGTGAGTTTCTCTTGGAGCTGGCCGAGTCTGTTTATCATATCAGAGAAGCACGTAAAGTTATAACAGGATAAGGATCAGAACGGCATGTGGTGTTCATTCCCGCTCAGATTAATATCAGTGATGTCATTTGAGATGTCATCACTGATGTCATGATTGATGTCACTGACCATGTCATAAGTGATGTAATATGTGACATCATCAGCAGTGCATTGCAGGCGCGCGAGTTATAGTTAGCTGAACTAACTATAACAGGGGAATTTCTATGGTGTTGTACGAGTGAAATGTCCAACTAAATATAACGCCCATGAAACCTTTGTTTTTTTCAGTGAATTTCTAAGGTTTTTAAAATGATAATTTCTAACTATAACATGCCGGAAACCTATGGTTTTTTCAGTGAATATATATATATTTATTATACTATGTATACATGTGAAAATGTCTCGGTCCGCCGGTTTGCCTCGGTGGCACGGAAAAAATGGATGGAACTGACGTCAGCACGTTGACGAGGTCCTCTTATGGCTTCGATGACGTCATACGGTGTCGCGAGCGATGCCGTGCTAGTATGATGTCCTTGTTGACGTGGGAGAGCTAGGAATGAATTTCCATGGAATGCTGGTGCAGGGGATATTCACCTAAGTGTTCAGGCTAGTCCTCTGGGAGCAACTGTTTACGTTGCCTCTCCAGAAACCGAAACCAGTGATCCGATGGCAGAGGCCCTGCAGATGGCACACACGAGGTGGGGTGCCCAGTCATGTGCACCGGCAGGGCAGCGCAGTAACAAGCCCCACAACCCACAAAAAAGGTCATGAGGGCACTGAATAACACTGGATCTTCTCTTTGTATCTGCCAGGAAAAATGAAGTTAAAATGCCCTAATACCAAAATGTAGAATTAGTGCTACAATGGTCTTCAAGAGGACCTGCAATGCCGCTTCTGCCTCCCGTACCCTGGAGGCGGCACATGGGTCACGCGGTACGGTCATACTGTGGTGGGACGCACACTCATTGACCTCCCATGGCACTGCTCCACACTTCAGGGAGGACGCTTTCCATTAGCTATGTTTTCTGATGACATGTCGCGCCAGCCACATCCAACAACAGAACTCCTTTAGATCCAACAGACTCTTCAACTCTCTCACTGGAAGTGAAACCAGGCCACGCGGACACTTTCACAAAACAACAGCCGGGAATGCACTTTTTGGTAAAAAAATCACATTCCTTCCTCCTAATTAATCAAATAAACGTCTCACTGAAGAACAGGGGCCAGCTTCGATTAGTAAATAGCCGTTACGACTTTTTAACTTCGCGCTAAAATTACAATGCATGCATTACCACGCATGCTTTGTACATCGCAAAGTCATTACTATGCATTTTTTTAGAATGCGTGGTCATTCACCACGCCTCACCATGCCTTTACAACAAATTTTGTTGTAAAGGTATGTATGGTAAATGACCATGCGCTCTAAAAAACATGTAGATGATCCACGTCGTTGTATGGAAACAGAGGCTGTTTCGTGTCCTCACAACGACGTGCACAGCCCCTCAGAGACAACGTGAAGCAGGAACCACGAGGAGAGAGGAACAACTAGGAGTGAGAGGTAAGGGGGATTAGGCATGTGGTGGGTGTTTCTTTCCTAGGGTTTACAGTAGTGCAGTGGTATTTGTGTAGTGTAGGGGGTCGTGCTGGGAGTAGTGTTTTAGGGTATAGGGTAGTGCCGTGGTGTTTGGGTAGTGTAGGGGGTCATGCTGGGGTTAGTGTTTTAGGGTAGTGCAGTGGTGTTTGGGTAGTGCTGGGGGTCATGCTGGGGGTAGTGTTAGGGTTTAGGGTAGTGCAAGGGTGTTTGTGTAGTGTAGGGAGTCATGCCGCGGTGTAGTGCTTTAGGGTTTGGGGTAGTGTAGTGGCGTTTGGGTAGTGTAGGGAGTCGTGCTGGGGGTAGTGTTTTAAGGTTTACGGTAGTGCAGTGGTGTTTGTGTAGTGTAGGGGGTCATGCTGTGGGTAGTGTTTTAGGATTTAGGGTAGTGCAGTGGTGTTTGGGTAGTGTAGGGGGTATTGCTGGGGTAGTGTTTTGGGTTTACGGTAGAGCAGGGGTGTTTATGTAGCGTAGGGGGTAGTGTTTTAGGGTTTAGGGTAGTGCAGTGGTGTTTGTGTACTGTAGGGGGTCGTGCTGGGTTCTAGTGTTTTATGGTTTAGGGTAGTGCAGTTGTGTTTGTGTAGTATAGGGGTCATGCTGGTGGTAGATTTAGGGTTTAGGGTAGTGCAGTGGTCTATGTGTAGTGTAGGGGGTCATTCTGGGGGTAGATTTAGGGTTTAGGGTAGTGCAGTGGTGTATGTGTAGTGTAGGGGGTCATGCTGGGGTAGTGGTTTAGGGTTTAAGGCAGTGCAGTGGTGTTTGTGTAGTGAAGGGGTCATGTTGGGGGTAGTGTTTTAGAGTTTAGGGTAGTGCAGTGGTGTTTGTGTAGTGTAGGGGTTTGTGCTTGGGGTAGATGTAGGGTTTAGGGTAGTGCATTGGTGCTTGGGTAGTGTAGGGTTTAAGGCAGTGCAGTGGTGTTTGTGTAGTGAAGGTTGTTGTGCTGGGGGCAGTGTTTTAGCATTTATGGTAGTGCAGTGGCATTTGTGTAGTATAGGGGGTCATCCTTGGGGTAGATTTAGGGTTTAGGGTAGTGCAGTGGTGTATGTGTAGTGTAGGGGGTCATGCTGGGGTAGTGGTTTAGGGTTTAAGACAGTGCAGTGGTGTTTGTGTAGTGAAGGGGTTGTGTTGGGGGTAGTGTTTTAGCATTTAGGGTAGTGCAGTGGTGTTTGTGTAGTGTAGGGGTTTGTGCTTGGGGTAGATGTAGGGTTTAGGGTAGTGCATTGGTGCTTGGGTAGTGTAGGGAGTCATGCTGGTGGTAGTGTTTTAGGGTTTAGGGTAGTGCAGTTATGTTTGGGTAGTGTAGGGTGTCGTGCTGGGGGTAGTGTTTTAGGGTTTAGGGTAACCCTGGGCGTAGTTCGCGTAGTAGCGCTATGCGAAGCTACGCGAAGTGCACTTCGCACTACGCGAACTTCACGTAGCACTACGCGAGCTGCGTAGTAGCATGTTCGCACTGTGCAAGATACGTTTTCAATGATTGCACAGTGCGGACAAGCATCGGGCACTGTGCAAGCATTGAAAACGGCATCTTGCACAGTGCGAGCTGTAGTTTTCTGCTGCTCGAGTATATTATTACTCGAGCTGCAGCTTTCTCAACGCGAACAGGTAGTTTCTCATTGAGAGCGGTCGCGAGCATGCGCAACCACTCACAATGAGAAACCTGACCTCCTCGAGTTGAGATCTCGCCGGGATGTAATTTTGCTTGCTCGGGGTCACTAACATGACGTTCAGGACCGCGAACAAGCAAAAAATGACCGCTGCACTACGCTACGCTGCACTACGCATGTTCGCACTGTGCTACGTGCAGCTCGCGTAGTGCGAAGTTGCGAAAACTTCGCAAACTCCGCGAGCGTAGAGTAGTGCTTCGCCCCGGGTTAGTTTAGGGTAGTGCGCCCAACCAGCCACACTATCTGTGGACAAAGGGGATCCTGACTCTTTTGAACGCTCCACCAACTGAATAATTTGGGTCAAGGGCCCTACCACGTCCAAGACCTATCAATTCCTTTCTCGGGATCCCTCATATACTTGGAGAAAAAGATACATAGTTTCTCATCAATTTCAGGCGTGTGTGCCACCTGACCATGTCATGAGTGATGTAATATGTGACGTCATCAGCAGTGCATTGCGGGCGCGCAAGTTATAGTTAGCTGAGCTAACTATAACTGAGGAATTTCAAAGGTTTTGTATGAGAGAAATGTTCAGCTAACTATAACATGTGTGAAACCTATGGTGAAACCTATGGTTTTTTCAATGAATTTGCATGTTTTTTTAAATGCTAATTCCTAACTATAACGTGTGTGAAACCTATGGTTTTTTTCAGTGAATTTCAAAGGTTTTGTAAATGATAATTTATAAATGTATTAATTATTATGTCTTTCTTTTTATACTAATTTCTTATATTTTTAATATAAATATTTATATTTATTTTATTTTTTAGATTATATTTCATATTCTTATTATGAAATAATAACAAAACTAAATTGCAAAGTAATTTTTGGATTAATTATTGCTTGACTTCGGTTTCAAGTATAACACAGCTCCAGCAATGCTCTTGGAGCCCTATGCTGACAATGCTGTATCAATCCTTACACCTGCTTCAAGCATGTGCAAGGTTTTGAGGCAGCATAAGCTCAAAAGTGACTGAATTAAATGTTATACATTTCACTCAGTCAGAAGTCAAGATATCTTTATTTCGATTGTTTCATCATAAAAGATAGTGCCATGCTAAAAAACAGCGATAAAACTTACAAGTCATAAAAATGGCATTTAAAAACATTTTATATACAGTTTAAAACATGCAAACAATCTAAAATGGTATTAAAAAACCGTTGTAGTGCTACCAAGACAAATCTCTGTAGGGTCACTCAACTATGTCCTATTTAGCCCTCAAAATCCCACCCATCCCAGAAATTTGGCTACCCTTGTGGACATATTACGACAAATTGGTTTAAGCCATTTGGCCCGTGGGGCTGCATAAGCCGTGCGCTCAAAAAAAAATATGGGCAATGGACTCTTTGCGGTCTGGACACCAACGACAGGAGTCAGACTCCTGGCCTTTCCACTTTTTTGTAAAGACTCTTGTTGGCATGGAGCCGACCCTTAGCTGGTGACAGAGTTTTCTGTCGCTAGACCTGGTAACTGTGTCCCAATAATCTTCTAGGCGGGGGTCTGTTTTGAGCTCTAGAAATAGTCCCGAAAGTGAGGTGGAAGACACTTGTTGAGTAAGTTTCTGATATATTGTTGACCAATCAAGGTTTTTAAATGCTTTTTTGGGGGGAAACGGGCTGTTGACAGGATCAGACCACAGATTACCCAAACCCATGGATTCCAGGGATATTCTAATTTGTTTGAACCATAAGATGTTACCTGAACCCATAATGGATCTAACATCCACAATAGCCTTCACAAACGGGGCTAATTCGGGAATGGTCCAGATCCTCCTCCATAGGGCCAATGGCTTAAAATGAGCACGGTCATCTATTGTGTGGCAACCAAGGTCTAGTTTTAACGCCAACATGGGACTGGAGCAGGGAAGGCCTGTTAAATTTTGGCCCAGAGGTGGAGATTTCAGCCATGGCTAAAATTCCCACCTCCGAGCCGGAAGCTCTGCCTCCAAGCCGCAAGCTCCGCCTCTGGCCCGGAAGCTCCGCCCCCAAGCCGGAAGCTCCGCCTCCAGGCCGGAATTTCCGGCCCGAGTTCGGACTTAGAGTTAGTAGTCTTAAATCAATTCTGTGAATACCGAAAGTAGTACGTTTATTCTGTGAATCCCGAAAGTAGTACGTTCACTCTGTGAATCCCGAAAGTAGTAAGTGCATTCTGTGAATACCAAATAGTAGTAAGTTTAGGATTTAGTCTTAAGTTCATTCTGTGAACCGGGCCCATAGTTCTTTCTTTGACCAGTGAAGGTAGTTCTCAAAAGAACAGTTTTTTTTTGTTTTTTTAGTTTTGTATTTTTTTTGCGTTTTCTCAACAAATTCCAAGCGGAACAAAAGAATGAAAAAAAACAACTAATGTCGAGGACACCAATGATCCTGCATCCTGCGTTTTATCAGGTCCATAGACTGTTCCCCATAACACAAAAGTTTTATCGCAATAAATGCATACAATTTTAACTTTAGCAAAGTCAGAATCAATTTGTGGTTGTGGACAGCTTGCTGAAAATGCTGCTGCAGCAGTTGATGTGCTTGGTGTAGCAGCAGGTGGGTTCTCGTGCAACTTGCGCCTTGCAGCTCGACCAAAGTTGTTGGGGTGCAAGTTCTTCACATGTCGCACCATGTTTGCTGTGCCAAAGTAGTATTTTTTACATGGATCACCCCTTGAAAGAGTTGTTTGGAAAATTTTACAGGTTACTTTTGGAGCATGAACCTTTTTTTGCCCTTCCGGAAAAGTAAAAAACTTCCAAATTAGAGCTTCTTTCCTCTTCTTTGGAGGTTCTTCAGGAATGAAATCTCCCTCTGAAGAACTGCTGGAAGATGAGTCCATTGCTCTTATTATGGTGATCTTCCTTCTATTTGAGAAGATTCTCAGAAGAAATACTTCTTCTTAGAAAGTCAAAGTCGAATAATTATAATGAGACGGAACTTTCAACAGTCGCAATAGGAAAAGTTACGAACCAATCAAATCTCTACTATTAAAGTCACATGGCTTTGCGTATGCTTATGATGTGCTTGCGCAGCTCTTTCAATACGAGTACGCATGATGTTCTACCGCGATTTGTGTAATTGCTTTTAAAAGTAATATATGATTGTTAAAAGTATTAAAAAAATCATAGTCATCCCAAATGTCTGCCCTTAGTATCTACATTAAATACATAAATAAATGTTTTAAACCAAGTAGAAACATTGCCGCCTTTTGCGTACAGAACCCTGTACATGACGTCACATGGAAGCTTTAATGTGACGTGTAATGTCAAAGCATATTCGTACCGTATGCGCGGGTACGTGCTGAGTATGATTAGCAGTACAAACTATGGTGCGATCACCGTCTCAGTGACAAATCAGAGCTCATGGCGCGCTAAGGAGAATGATTAGAAGTGGTCACTCATTTGAGATCCGATTCTGGAAATGCCTCTGCGTACATTATAACACCGCCCCCATCTCTCTCTGTTGTTAATTGTTAGTGCACACACTCACACTTGTACATGCGCAGTGCACGCCCGCCCACACTCCCCACATGCCACCACCTAACATGCTTGCTATCACTAAGCCTGGAAGCTAATACATTAGCCAATGAGATGTCTCCCAAGACCATCATTCTTATACACCGCGAAAACTATACCAATGAAGGCCCTGGGCATGGTTTGGTCAGCCCCCACGGTTCCCATATAATGCGGGCACTGATGTGAGCACGCTCTCTTTTGCCTGTCTGTGCTGCGGTGCCAAACAGAGTGTCGTCTTCGATTTTACTATGAACTGATTGCTCGAGCGGAGGAGGACTCCTGACACTCGACGTGGTGTCACTGCTGCTGCCGCCCAGCCACAATACCATAGGCGCGGTGGCGGCGGCGCCCGCACCCAAAACACCCCGGACTCAGCAAAACCGCAGCCTTTCAAGACACGACAAAACACGACAGAAGCAAAGGTAAGAGAAGCTGTCTAAACATCAGTCTCCGCTGTAAATTGTATATGCATGATGCTATTTTTTTCTCCATCATATGGCTTTCCTACCCCTCAATGGTTTTAAATTGTATGAACGTAGTATAAATGTTTCTTTCTGCGTCACAATGTTGTATCCACTTTCAGCAAGGCCTAGTCATGCCGCTAAAACCTGTGAATCTTAAAATAGAAGTTGGCACGGAAACTGGAATGTAAAAGACAAAGTTTATTAAGACCCCATGGGGTGGAACTACATTCAGACAATACCCTTCGGCAATGCATTAAGTAGCACACTGAACGTCTACCGTATTGTTTTCGTCTGTCAGATTCCTTCTGACAGTGGTGAGTTTTTGGATACCGAGGCAGTATCCTCATTACTCCACATTCATTTTGAATTTTTTAGTCGCTGTTTAGGCGGTCTTATTGATGTATGACGCTTTGTTACAGTTGAGGTTGTATCACAGGGTCAGCTCAGTGATAGGCCGCGGGTAGCGGTCAATTGAGTTTGCAGAGTTGTCAGCATGTTTCCTCAAAGAGTCTCATCTTTGTCTATCTAGTACCTTCTGATAGTGTTCAGTTTTGGGTGCCTGCCGAGGCGATTATGCCATCAGACAGTGAAAGGGTATTGGTTGCCTGCCAAGGCAATTATACCGTCAGGCAGTGATGAGTTTTGCGTACCTGCCGGGCGTTTGCCTTCAGGCACTGATGAGTTTTTGGATGCTGCGTTGCTGTTTCAGTTTCACAAGGTTAACGCTTCGATGGGCCACGGGTAGCGGTCAAATGGGTTTGTAGAGATGTCTGCGAGTTTCCTGATCAGTGGGTTTTCTTTTTGATCCAATCCTTTGTAGAATACCCTGTTGAATTTGAGGAAATGGTCGTCCAACATCTCAATGCCTAGGTCTCTGTGGAGGTCTGCTGTTCGTGAGATCATAGGAGCACCTGCCGCAATCCGTAGGGCCTTGCTCTGTAGTCTCTGTAGGTCTTGCCGAAGCTGTGAGTGGCCCTACTCCAAACTGGTGAAGCGTATGTCATAGTTGGTCAAATTATTGCGGTGATTGCTCGCACCTTGCTCTGCATTGGCATCGACTTGGTCTTCAGGAGTGGGTATAATGCAGCCAGTTTGGCTGCTGCTTTCTAGCAGGTCTTCTCTATGTGGTTTCTCCAGCTGAGTTTTAGAGTCCAGAGTCACCCCCAGGTAGGAAGGCACATGGTCCTTTATACCCACATAGGGGTTTTGGAAAATAGGCGGCACAAACAGAAGACAAGTTCATGTACATATAAGGGTATTTTCGAAGCACATTCGAAAAGTGGAAGGAGCTGTCGATTTAATCTGTTTGGAGTAAACACATCTAAACAATGGTTTATCAAACAGATGTGGCTCGATAGAGCATGCGCATATTTGATAGAAAGCAAAAAAAACTTGTTGCTAAGCAGAATATGTGAGCAAGTAATCAGAGAGGTAGGACAAAGCACATGGCGAGCATGAGGCAATGGAAGGCATACAAAATGGTGGATAGTAATACAAAATGGTCTCTGAAAACGGGCAACATAACATTGAAAGGTGCATTAGCTTCAGTGAATGCTAACCTAATCATTGTCAATTTACGACAACGAGGTCCTTCAGACCTCAATTTTTAAAAATTCTCCGTGCATAAATTTTGCTTTTGTATTTTTGAACTGTCTCGTGCTTTAGCCAGTATTCATATAAATTGTGTGTTCATAATAGTATTATTTTTTTTAATCCGTCACGTGGCCCTCCCAGCTCTGTTTTGCATTATTCTTGTGGAATATATGTTTTCTAGTTCATCGTATTTGCCCCCTCCTAATTCTCCCATTAGTTTTAATATTTATTACTGCATCATGTGACACTCCCAAGCCTGTATTCTTTTAAATGATACGTACAAGGTTGTAATAGTTATTGCTGCGTCATATGGCCCTCTCAGACCTCTATTTGAATTAATGTTTAAGAGTAGAATCGAGTAATGGTTAGAAGACTATGACAAATGTAAAATGTTTTTTAAACTTTTTCAAAGGAAGATTGTTTATTTTGAAAATATATTCATTAATATTCACTTTTTCGAATACTTGTAAGTCTAAACGAATGTAATTGGGTTGTAATGTAAAGCTATTGATGATTGCATTTTAACTCTACAGGTACCTTTTGAGAAAATTGACATTCTTCTTAGTCCGACAAATACTGGCTGTCATTGGATACTTCTGGTAAGTGCAAGTTTTTCAACATTTATTAGTCCGTTTTCAAAGTTATTCTTGGAAAATATAACTGGTTGTAATAGTTTAAACTATCTAAATTTTATATCAAATAATTTAAAGGGTAATCTTTTAAAATAATTTTGTAATGTATTTAATGTAGACATCTGTACCGTAAAATGTAAACTCCATACTAAAAATCATATTTCTATAATATTTTCTATACACTTCCAAATCTTTACAAAAACAATCAGTCATGATTCACGGAGTAACAAAATTCAGACCTATCAAGAGTTTTTATTAAATAGAAGATAAGATTTCCCTACAAAAAATGTTCCTTATCTCTTTATTATAGCCTTATAGCCCGCCGTAGAGGGCTATACCGGCTATTAGAACATTGGAATGCTGGGAGCTCCACTGAAAACAATGGAGTGCTCCGGGCTTATAATGGCTGGTATACGCCTGGAGCTCCAACATTCCAATGTTTCATTGTTCACAGCTCTGGCTGTGAACATAGGCTTCAAGGACCCTGAGGGGATTCCAATCCCCTCAGGCTCCCATAAGGCTTTGTTCTTCTTTGTTAGAGCATTCTACCCTCTAGTGGCAGAATGTTCTAATAGCCTTATAGCCCTTCGTAGCTGGGCTATACCAGCTATTAAAGTCCCTCTCCCTTGTTAAAGGCCCTCGCCTTCGGCTCGGGGCCTTTAACGCTGGAGAGGGCCTTTAATAGCCAGTATAGCCCTCTCCGGCGGGCTATAAGGCTGCATTAGGACTATGAAATACTGGTGTAAAAATATCATTCATTCTATTGTCAGATATCTACCTTGGTGACAGTGGAATTACCACTACTTTTTAGACGACCATTGAACAATATTGTGTAGAGGAGCGGTGTTGCTTCTTGACCTTCAAAGAGGAAGATTTAAATGTATATTTCAACAGGTAAACAAAATCATTGCTCAATTTCAAAAAGAAAATTAAGTAGGAATGTTAGAGGAACTCTGGTCCAACTCTAAAAGGATTGTGCAAATCGTAACAGGTGAAAAAAAGTGTGTCTCAACATTACTTTTAAGATAATTTGGACACAAGACTAGACTGCAGGAGTGTGCAAATATCTAATTAGATATCTTGCAAGTGATCATATGTTACTTAAAAACATACTTATGCACTTTTTATGCTGGACAGTGTTGCTTCTAAACTAAGTATGGGCGAAATGCGTGAATTCGCAGTACACGAATTCGTGCGAAAGCGAATAAGCGTTCCGTAAAATCCGCAAATTTGTGCCAATTTGCAAATCATTTTTTTGCGTGTTCGCGGGTTTTTTGGCGTATTCACGGGCCGCTTGCAGCGCACCGACCGCGAAGTTACCCATGCGGTCGTACATGGGTGCGGCCATCTTGTGCGCATTGCGTATTTCCGTTTCCGGGCGCTATTTGCAAGCTCGCGTTGTGTGCGGGGCGCGATTACGTGTTCGCGTACGTTTTTGCGTGCTCGCGGTGGAAATGTCGCGCAAACTTACCCACGCGGTCCTCAATGGTCGCGGCCATCTTGTTTTTCATTCATTGCTATGGTTCTGGGCTTGCTTTTTCAATCCTCCCCTAATCTTTCCAATCCTTTGTTTCTTTGAACTTTTCTTTTAATCTTTTTTACTCATTATCTATCTCTCTCTTTTTCTACATCTATATTTTGTGTTTTTTTCTACTTTTGGTTACTTTTAAAGCTACTTTTTTTAAACTCTTTTCTTTTCTTTACTTTTTCCCTATTTCCAATTTTTTTTTTCAGCTGTCCAGGACCATGGCAAAGGGAGCCGGGAAGAGCAAGGGGAAGAGTCCCGCACCCAGTGCCTGGCTCCCATGCCGGCGATTGAGGGGGCAGGATGTAGTGGTCAGGGAGATTTTCACCGCGGTGGAGGTGGCCGCTCTAATATTTTTTGTTCTGCGCCACCTCCCTAAGACCGTGGCAGCAGGGGGCAGGCCCGGTCAAGAGTATGGCCTCCGGGAGAGTCGCCAGCGGATGGATAAGGTGTGCCTGGTCATGCGAAGGGAGTCGGGGTCCGGCACACCTATGACCAAGCGACGCACCGGTGGGCCGACGTTGTCGACCGCGAGCAGGACCTGTTCGACCTGCTAGGCGTGGAGATCCCTGGCCTTGCTGAGTAGCTATTTAATAACTACTTTGTTTTCTTCTGCTCTGTGTTATATTGCTAATATATCTTCTTCCCGAAGAGCAAGAATGCTGCCTATTCGATTACATTGCAGGTAAAATAATGTTTAAATAGCTTATGTGATTGCAGGTGCTCGCCTCCTCAGTGGCGTTGCTACTATGCTTACTTGTTTGCAACTTTGTGCTCATTTGGCCTGAATATGTATGAGTGTAGTACTTTACAGAACTGCGTAATGCTAGAGAGACTAGAGACTCAAGTCTAGTCCTTCCTTTGTACTCCTGCTGCCACTAAGAAGAAGAGATAGTGATGGATTGATAGGTTGAGTATATTATGACTTGTTATTAGTAGTAGGACAGTTTTTAGTGGTCTGCAATCACAATGACAGACTGTGTCTGTCACGTCGCGTGCTGCTGAGTGCTGGCAGTCGTAGTAGAACTTTTTTGTTGTTGGTTTAGTTAGTGATTTACTTAACTTTCCAAGTAGACGGTCTGCAAATCCAGCAATACTGTACTAGTATCCTCCTAGTTGACCAGATCAGATAGGTCAATACATGTAGTGCAATTGTTGCTAATTTGTTTCCCCGAGATAATTTTAGATTGTGGTCAAAGAAATCAAATATTTTAAAAAAACATTCATCCATGTTTGTGTTTATTTCATGATCATCAGCACCTCCCAGGAGCAAGAAGACAGCAAAACCCCAGACTCCGGCGGAACAGAGTGGGCAGGAACGGTCCTCTGCAGGCTCTTCTGCTGGCCCCAGTAAGTTGTTCTGTTGTTAATATAATTATACTTCCCTAACTTTTACATCTCCTATTCATTCCAAACTGTTTCCTAATTCTATTTTTTACAAAATAGTCTTCGATCTTCTTGTAGACTGTTTCTACATTCTTATCCTGCCTCTCTACCATCACTCTCTGTGTTACTACTATTTACTATTATTATGAGTCGGTCTGTGTAGGTAGCTAAGCTTGCCCAGTCGACAAACGGTGTTAAACAAAACTCTGATCCAGCAATAGCTCTAGAGGCACTCAGTGCAGTCCTCTGGGTTGCCCTTGCTGTCTATTCCAGTTGGTGCTTTGACAATTTCCAACAACAAAAAGTGCAGTTCGACTTTCCACATACCTCAGTCAGAAGTAACTGTGCGGGACTCAGGAGCCCTCACCGTGTTGGAACTTCAAGTCCTCCTGGTGGTGATGAGGAGTAGTTGGTTCTGTCTGTAATTATAAAAATGTTGCACGTTAAAGAGCAGGCATTCATCAGTTGTGCCAAAAAAAGTTGCATGTTATGGCTAAGCATATAAGTTAACACTCTCCCCAAAACCGTGACTTCTTTTCAGGCCCAATAATTAAAAATTGTTTAACATTTTCTCTTCCATTATGAGACGAAATAGGGGGTGGTGTATGGCATCTAAAAATATGACTTGTATTTTCTAGGCGTCACAACATCGGATGAGGCACTAGTTCCCACCACCAGTGCCGGGGCCAGCAGCGCAGAGGGGTCCACTCCAGGGGCGGATGCGGCGGCGCCACAAGTGGCACCAGGAGGAGCTGAGGGGGATGGCTCAGCAGCGGCGGACGGTGGTAAGTTATTATTATACTCCTTACTTATTGACATTTTAGAGTAGGCTCGCAAAGGAGTGTATGATGTACTGTACAGTAGACAGTTACTGATTTAGAACTACATTTTAGCCAATCATGGAGAAGACAGTCACCCTTGACTTAGCAATAGCATTAGCGGCGGTAGTTCTTGAGTAAGCAATGGCCCCCTCTATTTGACTTCAAATCAGCTGGGAAACTTTTATCGTGAAGCCAAGTCATATCAGATGAACTTGAGCGATGTGATGAATGAAAAGGGAAAGAACTTAGGGTCAATGGAAGGACGAGCGAGTCGTAACATTTATGACTGTAAAGAATGATACGTGTTTTTTAATGCAGGCAGAGGTGGCTGATAGGAAGGAATCCGATGCATGGCTGCTTGAAGCAAGGATGGTTGGAGGAGAAAGAAAAAATTACTGCCTGTGTGGGTGAATCAGGAAATTCATGTGTGGTGTGCTTTGCAATATATCATTTGGGTGAAACTCAAATGCAAGTCAAGATGGTGGTTTACCAAATAAAATGAGAAGGGTGTTATTTGGCTGTTGAGAATTGTTACAGTTGAGACATTAAGAAGAATGATAGACGTTTACTTTGGAAGCCTGGATGGTATCTTCTTTCTCATACATAGCAGAGCTGTATGTGAAGCTGACGCTCAGTGCATGGAGAGTATTACTTTGTTCGAACAGCATGTCCGTGCCAGAGTAGCAAAGCAGAGGAAATCCAAACACTACAAGTTGTGATTGTTCAGAAACTCTCCCTTGGCCAAAGTAACAGTACAGTAGTTTACTTTGCAAGCACAACATATATTGTGTATGTATTGTATAGTTGACAATTATATCAAGTCAAGTCCCTTTCTCCGGCAATTATGGTTACCACACTCACTCCCTATGTTCATAATTTTCTTTCTGCTGTGTTAATCATGGGTGGACTATCGCTGTTGTTCACTCAATCTATCACAACAAAGCACCTAAAGTCATCCATCATATAAGCAAAGAGATCATGTGATCGGCTGGATACATAATCAGAAATGAATAATCTTCATTTTCCTTTTTTAGTACTGAAGGCCCAGGGGGGGCAGTGCGAAATATAAATTACATTGAGCAGTAGCCCTTGATGTAACCGAGTATGGCCAGTGCCAGTGCCACCCCAATACAAAAGTAAGAGCTTCCCTATCCCCACCTGCATGTACTGCTTAAAGTAATGCATGCAAGTCTGCGTCATCATGGCTTGTGTCTTTTTCTTGGGTGCAAGCTGACTGAGCTGGCATTATGCCGGCTACCACAAGTTCACATACAAGTAATTTCTTTCGCAAAACTAGAGAAAAAAAGAAGAATACTGGTGTACTCTGACTCTCTGACTATGTATTGAGTCCATAGTGCTGCCTGGTAGTAGAATTCCTGAAACTCCCACTGTTACAGGCCTACAAAGACGGCGGAAAGATACATGCCAAAATGTTATACTGTGCTTGCAAATTGCTAGTGTTACTGTGAGACAACTTTCTGTTGAATTATTTTGTGTTATTGTTAAAAGTATTGGTTACATTATTTTTCTTTCTTTCTTCATATAGATGCTCCAAAAAAGCTCACCAGACAGGAGATGGCTCTCCGGGCCAGGGCCCGGAAGCTGGAGGCCATTTGTGTGGAATATCGCCAGCTGTGGGCTCGGGAACAGGAGGAGGGGGCGTCAACAACCTCTTCCAGTGCCCCCGTGTCCACCAGCCAGCAGCCTTCAACACGGCGCCGTGCTCGGACAGCCTCCCGCTGCCGCTCAACTGCAACAACACGAGCAGCTGGTCCCCCCAGAGCCTGGATGGCACGCCTGCGACCCCTACGCCTCAGAGTGGACTACCTGGGGCGCAAGGTGGACAATCTTGAGCAACAGCTCCAGGACCTCCGCAAGGAGCGGCGGGACCGCCTGTCCAGACACTGCCGGAAGTGACTGTGTCCCTTGCCCCTTTTTAAAGACTGTTGGGGGGTGGGAATCGGGAGTTGGGGATTATTTAGGACTTTTCAGAGGACTATTTGAAATAGACAATTGTTTGGGTTAGGGAGGGGTGGGACTAGTTTATTTTTGTTAGGGTAAATATAATTATTTATTTTACATACTTCAACATAGTGTACGCGTTGATGTTATTTTGTGGGGTGGTGGGCGGGGGTTACGGCACGTTTGGTTTCCTCAAACTTACCAGCATGAATTATCTAAACCGTCCAAAAATGTTCAAAAGTGCCACTAACAAAGTTAGTGAATTCAATTGGCCTACTAGTACTTTACTAGTACTACCGTCAGTCTCTCCTCCGTGTCCTAGCCCATTATTCTACCTCCCCAAAATGCTTATCTTACCTGTGATTTGTGTTTGAGAATAGAGCTAGGCACAGCGCTGGCTGCATGGCAAATGGCGATTATGCCACCCCGGGCCAAAATTCTGTTGTTGTGGTGTTAGTAGGAGTGGTACCACACTAGCAGTAGCAGCATATGAAAAACAAAGTAAAAAAATGAGACATTGAGTGGTCTGAGAGGAGTATTAGAAGGAACAGTAGCCTAAGCAATGCTGAAGATAAGTATGAGGAAAAAAGAATTGCGTGGATGATTATGGCTACAACAAGAACAGTGACACAGCAGCGTAACAAGCCTTCTTGACATGTAGGAGGATGATATTGACGATGGATCCAATCGTGGGGGGCAGGGCATGAAATTCAGAATTTATTTTAAAATACTTGTTTTTTTAACCAGAATTACAATATCCTAGGATTCATCTAGCTGCCTTAAAATTGATTTGAGGAGGTTGCTTGCACCTTATCCTCCCCAGCAAGTGTGTGGAATTATTGTTGTAATTTACTCACACCTCAATGAAAACCACACTGCCCGGGGGAAGAGGGTTAGGGTTTGATACTTGGATGGGAATGGGGTTTGTGGGGAAAGTTTTGTTGGAGAGAGGAAAAAAAAAGCACAGCATGGCAAACAACAAATGAAGATAAACAATTCTTTGCATACGAAGCTATCCATAAATCTTTTAAGGGACATAAAGGAAGTGCATGCACTACTGCATGCATGAAGTTGTTTGCTAAATGGATAGGTTACTGAAAAGTAAGTAGTACTTTCTACAATGTACTAACTATGAAGAAACAATGTGACAGCACAGGGCTGCAGTAATTACGCAATTTCACTTGCCTATCTGCCCTCAGAGAGAAGAACCACTTAGTACATTAAATTAGTTTAAAAAATAGCAAAGAAAAAAGTATACAATGGCTGGAGGGATGAATTCAAGCAGAGAGCAAACAAATGCACAGAGTCACACTCATAGAAGTTCACAGAAATAACATTACTTAAAAGATAAGTAGAAATGAAGATGGATACTGTAACTGTATGTTGTTGTAGTTGTCCTGTTGCATTTGGGAAGTTGCATGCATCCAGCCATTCCTCTTTTTCGCGGTACTCCTCCATTCCATCTGACGCTCCGTCGATCAATGTTGGGAACCAGAAGACACCTTGTCCACTGCCTGCCTGGCGGATGCTGAATTGCGGCTCGCTAATGATAAGACTGAGTTCATCCTTTTTCCCATTGCACAGGGTAAAAGCCGGCCTGTAATTGTTGATGGAAAAACAGGAAGTCATATTAAAACACCACGGAGAAAAAAATATAAGGTATGCTGTGTAGTGCAAAATAACACTTTCAGTTTCAGAGTCAACAGTATTACAATACATACAAGCATCATTTCGAAAGTGCGTACTCTGTGCCTCCTTTTCAAGGATAAATACGTGTAGGCTAAATTTGCGGATCTTTCCCCTCAAGCTAGGTGTAAAGTGTAAACCTCGATTTTAGAACAAAATGAGACCTTCCCAGCAGTGCTCCCAGACCTCTCAACCCACCCCCAAAAATCTAGAACACCCCAAGTAGCCCCCAAAAACATGCGGTACTGCGACCTGGCTAAGGCCTACTTGAAAATCGTGCTCAAACGCACTCTGAAAGTAGGCCCAAAACTCCCCTTTTCCACCATGGATTTTCTTCAAACCACTTGCAATCAAAATTAGACCTTCCCAGCAGTGCTCCCAGACCCCTTAACCCACCCCCAGAAATGGAGAACACCCCCAAACAGCCCCCCAAAAACACGAAGGAGTGCTATCCCCAGCAAGGCCTACCTTTAAATCGTGCCAAATGCACTCTGCAGCTAGGCCCAAACCCCACTTTTCCACCATGGATTTTCTTCAAACCACTTGCAATCAAAATTAGACCTTCCCAGCAGTGCTCCCAGACCCCTCGACCCATCCCCAAAAATGTAGAACCCCCCAAACAGGCCATCACAGAAATGCAACACTTAGAATCTCCAGAGACCTAAGTTTAAATCGCTCCAAAACGCACTCTGCAGCTAGGCCCAAACCCCCCTTTTCCACCATGGATTATCTTCAAACCACTTGCAATCAAAATTAGACCTTCCCAGCAGTGCTACCAGACCCCTCGACCCACCCCCAGATATGGAGAACACCCCCAAACAGACCCCCAAAAACACGCAGGAGTGCTATCCTCAGCGAGGCCTACCTTTAAATCGTGCCAAACGCGCTCTGCATCTTGGCCCAAACCCCCTTTTCCTCCATGGATTTTCTTCAAACCACTTGCAATCAAAATTAGACCTTCCCAGCAGTGCTGCCAGACCCCTCGACCCAGCCCCAAAAATGTAGAACCCCCCAAACAGACCATCAAAGAAATGCAACATCTAGAATCTCCAGAGGCCTAAGTTTAAATCGCTCCAAAACGCACTCTGCAGCTAGGCCCAAACCCCCCTTTTCCACCATGGATTTTCTTCAAACTACTTGCAATCAAAATTAGACCTTCCCAGCAGTGCTGCCAGACCCCTCGACCCACCCCCAGAAATGGAAAACACCCCCAAACAGCCCCCCAAAAACACGCAGGAGTGCTATCCTCAGCGAGGCCTACCTTTAAATCGTGCCAAACGCGCCCTACTTCTAGGCCCAAACCCCCTTTTCCACCATGGATTTTCTTCAAACCACTTGCAATCAAAATTAGACCTTCCCAGCAGTGCTCCCAGACCCCTCAACCCACCCCCATACATCTAGAACCCCCCCAAGCAGCCCCCCAAAAACATGCAATACTGCTAGGCCTCAGTTTAAATTGTGCCAAAACGCTGTCAGCAACTAGGGCCAAACCCCCCTTTTCATCCATGGATTTTCTTCAAACCACTTGCAATCAAAATTAGACCTTCACAGCAGTGCTCCCAGACCCCTTAACCCACCCCAAACATCTAAAACCCCCCCAAGCAGCCCCCCAAAAACATGCTATACTGCTGTCCCCAAAACATGGGAAATCGCAAATCGCAAATCGCGCCTTGACAGAAAAGTGCTGTTTTCAGCACTTCCACTACTTCGATCCTCTTGAAACTTACCAGAACACTTGTTCCAGTGATTCCCAAGGATCTCAGCAAGGCAGAACAAAATCGATCCACTGTAAGGTGTACGACTAGTTCACCCAAACAACCGCGCCCGCAAAACACCAAAAAAGGCCACAATTCGGCCAATTCTGAAAAAACGCCAAACCCCCCTAAAACCTTGCCAACATCATTATGAGCGAGCCTGCATCGGGCCCTGAGCCCTAGACTCCGGGAACCCAATAAACCCAAAAACTCTAGTAAACCGCACTGAACCCTAAACCATAGATATGCTTTGTCTGTCTCGGTCAAAGAGCATAGGTATGCTACACCAGGTTGCTTCACTCAGTGGTGCCTGCCTTGACCATTTGCATGGCCCTGCCGCAAGCATGGGCCAAAAATCAGTTCCGCTCGCGAAATTTACTGATTTTCGATGGCAAATTCACAATCCGAGAATCTCGCGAAATTGCAGAAAATTCGCAAACTCTTGAGCGTAACAGATTTTTGGCCCATGCTTGCGGCAGGGCCATGCAGACGGTCAAGGCAGGCACCACTGAGTGAAGCAACCTGATGTAGCATACCTAGGCTCTTTGACACAGACAGACAAAGCATATCTAATTGTATGCAGCAAGCCACATAGCCCCAATTTTACACAAACTGCTGTACTCTGTAATCTGCCTGGCATAACAACACTACACTGCCTCGACCACTCCATACCACGACTAGACAGACATGTAGTTCTGCTGTAGTAGTTGTTGTAGACTGGTTTACCTGTTTGACACTCACTAATTGGCAATAGTTCTTCCCTAAACCGACGCTGATGATCCATCCATCCCAGTGAGTGACTGTAAAGAAAAAATATATAATATTTTATCAATCATCATGGTATGTTGGCAAACAGTAAGTCCAAGGACATTTCGCCTATTGGAAAATGCAACGTAGTGGCCCCTGCAGTTGAAGTACAATTTGAATTAAACAAGGTAAAAAAAAGCAGAGTAGACTTGAGTTACATTTAGTGTGTAAAGGATTAAATAATAACAGAAGACATATGATCATTTCATGCACAACAAATAAACAGCAATTGCTTTCATCAGAGCCATACAGCCATTGATGTCCATTGCATGCCATCTTCTTCTCATTATTCATTACCTGTTCCACTTTTTGTCGGCATCTTCTTCTGAAAGTGCGGGACCACAGGGCAGCCTCTCCTGTCAATTTCAGAAGTAACTGTCAGCAATCAGCAAGCATGAAGTCAGTAATTCCAGTCCCATTTGAGGGTACTCGTCTACGAGTACGAAGACAAAGTTTTTTGTTCTGCGTAATCCAGCCATGTGCCTTGAGGGAAATGGATAGGGGGAGTCTGAAGGAGGAGGATAGAGGAGCATGATTGAGTTGTGAACTTGTGAACCCTAGGAATGCAGACTGCGGCACCTTCAAATCAATAAGGAAATAAGATGAAGACAGTGCTGCTGATGGACTGGACTTGTTGTGATTAGAGTTTTGTTGTGGTAAAAGTTGCAAAACAAAGAAAGACACACAGGAATAAAAGTGAATAAGGATGAAAAAAAGGAAGTCATTTTCAGACCTTGGTGTCAGGGAAGTAGAGCTCGTCCTCAAACTCTATCAATTGAGATGGGAGTAGGTCAGCTAACAGAGAAGTACTTCCGTCGCCTAAGTCAGTGTCCTCTTCTTCCTGCGTGCATTCACGTATTTTGTAATCTGTTGGTATGAAGTGCTGATTCATCTTGATCAGTGTTAACCTCTCCACATTTTTTGGCGAGAGGCGGGTCCTTTTTGAAGTTACAATGGCACCAGCAGCACTGAAAACACGTTCAGAAGACACGCTTGTGAGTGGGCCAGACAAATAATTTAGAGCCAGGTTGGTGATCACTCGCCATAGAGGTCTTTTCCTATACCAATACAGCAATGGGTTCTGATTAACAAAGACGTCTGTTGGGTCAACCAGATAGGCTTGTGCCATTGACTCAAGGTTCTCCAGGGTTGCTCCACTTTGCGTACCATCTGTGGCCTTTGCATCACTGGAATGAGCAAACCCTTGATGAGTTAGCCAATCCGCTTCCGACGATATTTTGGCTGGGCCTGGTGCAGGTGAGGATGATGATACGGTTGCTGGTGTCGTTAACGGCTGTGAGGGAAAGTGACTCCCTTCGGCCACAGATTCAGAAGTGGAACTTGACGCCGGATGGCCTGCTGATTTAGTTGTACTTCTGCCGGCTCCTACAATTTTCTGCCGCTCTTTTTCTAACCGAGTGGCTGACACAGCTAGCCAATGTTTGTACTTTGAAACATCTGCTTCATCAAAAGGAATGAATGCTTTGCTGGCCACTGCCTTTTTGTACCGTATATCCAGAATAGTGGCACAAATGTAATGTTTTTCTGTATGTATGTTTTTAAGCCTTTCATTGTCAACTAGGCGGCTTAATAACCTCTCCGCCAACTGATATGCGTCTTGCTTTTCAGCATCATCTCGGAACGTTGAAGACACCGCATTCAGTTGGTGCTCTAGCATGCGCAACAATGGGATAGCTTTGCCCAAAGAACAGTCCTCCCTGCTGACTTCACGCGTGAAGACCTCAAAAGGACGAAGCATGTCTGTCAGGCTTGCAACTAGCTTCCATTCCTCCAACTCTAGCCTCATGTCTTTCATAGTAGAACCCAGTTAATAGACATACTCATTTATTACCCCCCAGTGCTCAGACAGACGCTCAAGCATGCAAAATGTTGAGTTTCAACGTGTTGCCACCTCCTGGATGAGTCCTTTGACTGGCAGTCTACGTTCAGGTTGAATGCTCCTTAGCTGCTTCCGGGCCTTAAAAGAATGTCTGTAATGTGTGCAGATTCTTCGGCAGGTGGTCAGTAACTTGCTGACTGTGTTTTCTTTTTTCAAGAAATCTTCCACCACAATGTTAATACTGTGCGCCAAACACGGCACTCTGAAGTAGTTACCATCATGCATGGCCTTAACTATATTACTGCCATTATCCATTGAAACATAACCAACTATGCGATTTCTTGGATGCAGCCATTCATAGACCTTCCTATCAAACTCCTCCAAAAGGTTAGGTGCAGTATGAGTTTTCTCCATGGCAAACATGGCTACTGTTGCATGTTTCCGAGTAGCTTGAAAAACTGTGTCCGTGTCAACACCTGCTTTTAACTTGTTTTTAACCTCTGCAAAAGAGACCCAGTGTGCAGTGATGCACATGTAATCAAGGGCTTGGCAACTGGTCCACATGTCTGTTGTCAGGTGGATAGTGTGAACAGCACTCTTCTGAATTGCTGCGCCAATCACCTCCAGCACATCTTGATGTAGTGCTGGGACAGCAACCCTGGCAAAATAGGACCGGCTAGGAACCTTCCATTTAGGGCAGACTGTTGCCACAAATTCTAGAAAACCCACCCCTTCCACGAAAGAAAAAGGGAGAAGGTCCAGCGCTAGCATATTAACCAGCTTTGCATTATACAGACATGCTGTTGGGTGGTTGCGTTCAAATGGCACATTCAATCAAAACATTCTGCTAATGGTGGTCTGGACCGTTTTACGTGATGAAGATGATGCAGACTTCTTCAAACCAGTTAGGCTCATTGATGTACTCTTTCGCATTGGTGTCTCTCCCAGACTCTTAGTGTGCCTCATACATGTTGCAGGGGTAGAGGGTGTGGGCGCTACCACTGCAGTACTGCTGCCAGGGGTACTGGGTGTACCAGAAAAAATGTCTGTTGCTTCTTCACTTCCCCCCTGCACGGTCTGCTCATTGTCATCATCAGATGCAATATCAATGGATACATTTGGATTTGTTTTTCTTTTGGCTTCCTGGATCTTCCTTAGGTGCGCCTCCCACTCGATAGTGTGTTTTTTTTTTTTAGATGACCTCTCTGGTCTAAGTTACCATAGTTGGTACCAAGCTTACCCCGACTAACTGATGTTTTACAAATCGAACAAACGACCATGTTTTCCGCCTTTTGGCTAACACTAAAAAAGTCCCAAACTGGGGACTGGAGATGTCTGCTGGTGGTGGAGGTGCTACTTTCAGTTTCAATGCCATATGAAGTGGAGTATGGGCGTGGCTGAATTCGACTCTGTTGTACACTTACAGCACCACTACTTGAGGTAATGGAGGTCGAGCTGGATGGAGGTCCCTGCCGGCCCTTCTGACGAGAAAATATGGAAGCTGTAGGTCGTGTTGGTGTTGTAGTTAACTGCGTTGGTGGTGGTATCAGTGCCACGCCGCCCACATCCCACTCAGCAGCATTCGGGATAGGGTCAAAATGTCTGTCTGCTGTATGCCTGCTGGGGCTGGAGTGATGACTGTGATGACTGGGTCGTCGTCAGACTGTTCATCAGCAGCAGGAGACACCACTTCTTGTTCGTCGTCATCACCCATAAGTGGAAGCCTTGCGGGAACCTTCCTTTTAGGCTTAGCTACCTTTGTCGGCTCATGGCGTGCCTCCCCTTCAGACTGCATTTGTGGGTTCCAATCAACATCAAGATCATCAGAAGGAAGGGTGCTTGAAGAAGAACTTGTAGTAGCCCTCCTTGACCTTTTTCTTGCTGGGGATCTGGAAGACAATGGATCATCCTCAGGAGGAGTGGCTTCCTCGGATGATACCCCCGCTTGAATCTCGATTTCCTGATGTGCCCCTACTTCTGGAGGAACAAGTATTGCGGGCAGTTGTGCCGCTCCATGCGCATCTAGTTGCGCCTCTCCATGCGCCTCTCCTTGCTCCTCTCCTTGCGCCTCTCCTTGCGCATGTACTAGTGCCTCTCCTTGCGCCTCTTCTTGCGTATGTACTTGCGCTTCTCCTTGTCCATGTACTTGTGCTTGTACTAGTTGCACCTGTGGTTGTCGTTGCGGCTGTGGTTGTTGAACACTCGCCAGCTGAGTTACACCCTGCGTTCATTGTATGCTACTTTCTTGCGATGAGCCAACATCACTGGTGATTGAACAACCAAAGTGGCTGCCTCTGCAGCACTCATGGACTTGGACCTAACTTGGTGTGGTGCACTGAGCCCAATGAAGCGGAGGTGCTGCTCCTAGCTTGGTCCCTGGCGGACCCCGCTGCTGCAGGCGTTGTTTGTTTCTCCCCAAAAAAGTGACGCAAGGAGCTTGTAAATCTACGTCTGACTTTTCAAGAAAAAATCTCAACTTCGGACTTTGCTACACAGTTTTAATGTTGTTTTCTCTCTTTTTCTCTCTCTCACTCTCTGTGACATAATTTCTCTTTCTCTCTTAAACTTATAGACACTGCTGTCTGCTTGGACGTGTAGAAGAATTGTTGAAAATAAGTTGTTAATTCAACTGCCTGCAGTGTTTGGCCGCAAGGTTTATACAACGGTAAGCACAGAGGCCTAGATCTACAAAGCCTTCATAGCAATGCATTAGAAATAAGTCGGCATAACGGGCGTCAGTAACGCAGAAGGTACTTCCATATAGACACCACTTGAACGCGGCACTATAACAGAACTGAAATGTACGAGGCACACTGCACACGTAAAACCGTAGAGTTACCAAAACTTGTAATGCTTTAGCTCATTTACTCACATCTACATAATTCTAAACTCTAATTTTCTTTTTTGTTTTGCAGATTACCAATCGGCCATCTTTTGGAGTCCATTTAACAATTTGTTTATAATATTGTTTGTTGTTAAAGTATTTTTTATAGTTGCTTTTAATATAGTTATAATTGAGTTTCGTTTTACATTTATGGTTTTAATAAAAGTTAATAAAAAAACTACATACTTCTTTTATTTTGTGGGGGAGGGGCATGACAGTCCACAATAAAAATAATGTTGAAATACTATAGTAAGATATTCAAGACTAGGATTGAAAACTACAGCGTTCTAAGTAACAGATATAATAAAAACAATGGTGAAAAACTACTAAAATTGCGGTGGACGGAGTACGTAATCAACGTTTGGCGCCTCGGCACTACCTTTCAAATAAATATAGAAAAAATTTGATTATTAATATAGTGCAAAAGTACAGCAGCGGATGACACATACGGCCCGGGAAAAGAAATTGACAAATTTACTATCTGAAATAAAGAAAGGTTTGCTTGTTGAACTTGAAGAAAAAGAAAAAACGTGGGCTTCGAAACGAGGCTGCGCATGCGTAGAGAGTACAACTGCTACACAAAAAAAAGGAAAGTTTTACATACTATCATAGAAATGAAGGTGCATATTATCAACAAAAGGCGATACATTATCGCCGCTTTTATCGTCAAGAAACTGCTGATAAAGCGGCGATAATGGGCTTGATAATACGCCCTTGTAAATTCCCATAGCAGCCCAGGTTCTGATGTTAACCTGGGCTGCTATGGGAACTCACAAGGGCATATTAACAAGCCCATTATTGCCGCTTTATCGGCAGTTTCCTGCCGATAAAAGCGGCGATAATGTATCGCCTTTTGTTGATAATATGGCTCATTGCTCTTTTTTTGACCAGTAAACTTAGGTGCATATTATCAAGGACCGGTGTTAAAATTATCACCGTTTTATTGGCAGGAAACTGCCGATAAAACTGTGATAATGAGCTTGATAATACGGCCTTGTTATTTCCCATAGAAGCCCATGTTAACACCAGAACATAGGCTTCTATGGGAATTAACAAGGGCGTATTATCAAGCCTATACTCCCAACATTAATAAGAAAACATCGGCCCTTGTAAATTCCCATAGCAGTCCAGGTTCTGATGTTAACCTGGGCTGCTATGGTTATTCACAAGGGCATATTATTAAGCCCATTATCGCCGCTTTATCGGCAGTTTCCTGCCGATAAAAGCGGCGATAATGTATCGCCTTTAGTTGATAATATGGCCCATTGCTCTTTTTTTGACCAGTAAACTTAGGTGCATATTATCAAGGAGCGGTGTTAAAATTATCGCCGTTTTATTGGCAGGAAACTGCCGATAAAACGGCGATAATGAGCTTGATAATACGGCCTTGCTATTTTCCATAGAAGCCCATGTTAACACCAGAACATAGGCTTCTATGGGAATTAACAAGGACGTATAATCAAGCCCACCCTCCCAACATTAATAAAAAACCATAGGCCCTTGTAAATTCCCATAGCAGCCAAGGTTCTGATGTTAACCTGGGCTGCTATCGTTATTCACAAGGGCATATTATCAAGCCCATTATCGCCGCTTTATCGGCAGTTTCCTGCCGATAAAAGCGGCGATAGTCTATCGCCTTTTGTTGATAATATGGCCCATTGCTCTTTTTTTGACCAGTAAACGTAGGTGCATATTATCAAGGAGCGGTGTTAACATTATCGCCGTTTTATTGGCAGGAAACTGCCAATAAAATGGCGATAATGAGCTTGATAATACAGCCTTGTTATTTCCCATAGAAACCCATGTTAACACCAGAACATAGGCTTCGATGGGAATTAACAAGGACGTATTATCAAGCCCACCCTCCCAACATTAATAAAAAACCATAGGCCCTTGAAAATTCCCATAGCAGCCCAGGTTCTGATGTTATAAGCAATCGCAATGGAGCGCACACCGCTAGCCCCTCCTCCGGATCGCCCCTCGGGAATCTGGTACATGGAGTTCTTGAGTGGTTCACCCCAGTGGGTGCAAGTAAGTACTTGTAGAACTGATGGTCTCTAGACCCGATACATGTCCCGGGTTTTTGGATATCGCCCGAGACATGGCTCGGGTTTCGGGATAACTTCCCTCATCAGTAGAGAAAATAGTTAGGGGTGGAAGAGAAGGCTGCCAAACAACCGTCAAAGGCCTCGATGCCCGAACCGACACGCAGGTGCGTCGTCCAGGAGCCCGTCGGCTCAAAGCTCAAGGGAGCCAATTTGTATAAGCAATCGCAATGGAGCGCACACCGCTAGCCCCTCCTCCGGATCGCCCCTCGGGAATCTGGTACATGGAGTTCTTGAGTGGTTCACCCCAGTGGGTGCAAGTAAGTACTTGTAGAACTGATGGTCTCTAGACCCGATACATGTCCCGGGTTTTTGGATATCGCCCGAGACATGGCTCGGGTTTCGGGATAACTTCCCTCATCAGTAGAGAAAATAGTTAGGGGTGGAAGAGAAGGCTGCCAAACAACCGTCAAAGGCCTCGATGCCCGAACCGGCACGCAGGTGCGTCGTCCAGGAGCCCGTCGGCTCAAAGCTCAAGGGAGCCAATTTGTATAAGCAATCGCAATGGAGCGCACACCGCTAGCCCCTCCTCCGGATCGCCCCTCGGGAATCTGGTACATGGAGTTCTTGAGTGGTTCACCCCAGTGGGTGCAAGTAAGTACTTGTAGAACTGATGGTCTCTAGACCTGATACATGTCCCGGGTTTTTGGATATCGCCCGAGACATGGCTCGGGTTTCGGGATAACTTCCCCCATCAGTAGAGAAAATAGTTAGGGGTGGAAGAGAAGGCTGCCAAACTACCGTCAAAGGCCTCGATGCCCGAACCGGCACGCAGGTGCGTCGTCCAGGAGCCCGTCGGCTCAAAGCTCAAGGGAGCCAATTTGTATAAGCAATCGCAATGGAGCGCACACCGCTAGCCCCTCCTCCGGATCGCCCCTCGGGAATCTGGTACATGGAGTTCTTGAGTGGTTCACCCCAGTGGGTGCAAGTAAGTACTTGTAGAACTGATGGTCTCTAGACCCGATACATGTCCCGGGTTTTTGGATATCGCCCGAGACATGGCTCGGGTTTCGGGATAACTTCCCTCATCAGTAGAGAAAATAGTTAGGGGTGGAAGAGAAGGCTGCCAAACAACCGTCAAAGGCCTCGATGCCCGAACCGGCACGCAGATGCGTCGTCCAGGAGCCCGTCGGCTCAAAGCTCAAGGGAGCCAATTTGTATAAGCAATCGCAATGGAGCGCACACCGCTAGCCCCTCCTCCGGATCGCCCCTCGGGAATCTGGTACATGGAGTTCTTGAGTGGTTCACCCCAGTGGGTGCAAGTAAGTACTTGTAGAACTGATGGTCTCTAGACCCGATACATGTCCCGGGTTTTTGGATATCGCCCGAGACATGGCTCGGGTTTCGGGATAACTTCCCTCATCAGTAGAGAAAATAGTTAGGGGTGGAAGAGAAGGCTGCCAAACAACCGTCAAAGGCCTCGATGCCCGAACCGGCACGCAGGTGCGTCGTCCAGGAGCCCGTCGGCTCAAAGCTCAAGGGAGCCAATTTGTATAAGCAATCGCAATGGAGCGCACACCGCTAGCCCCTCCTCCGGATCGCCCCTCGGGAATCTGGTACATGGAGTTCTTGAGTGGTTCACCCCAGTGGGTGCAAGTAAGTACTTGTAGAACTGATGGTCTCTAGACCCGATACATGTCCCGGGTTTTTGGATATCGCCCGAGACATGGCTCGGGTTTCGGGATAACTTCCCTCATCAGTAGAGAAAATAGTTAGGGGTGGAAGAGAAGGCTGCCAAACAACCGTCAAAGGCCTCGATGCCCGAACCGGCACGCAGGTGCGTCGTCCAGGAGCCCGTCGGCTCAAAGCTCAAGGGAGCCAATTTGTATAAGCAATCGCAATGGAGCGCACACCGCTAGCCCCTCTTCCGGATCGCCCCTCAGGAATCTGGTACATGGAGTTCTTGAGTGGTTCACCCCAGTGGGTGCAAGTAAGTACTTGTAGAACTGATGGTCTCTAGACCCGATACATGTCCCGGGTTTTTGGATATCGCCCGAGACATGGCTCGGGTTTCGGGATAACTTCCCTCATCAGTAGAGAAAATAGTTAGGGGTGGAAGAGAAGGCTGCCAAACAACCGTCAAAGGCCTCGATGCCCGAACCGGCACGCAGGTGCGTCGTCCAGGAGCCCGTCGGCTCAAAGCTCAAGGGAGCCAATTTGTATAAGCAATCGCAATGGAGCGCACACCGCTAGCCCCTCCTCCGGATCGCCCCTCGGGAATCTGGTACATGGAGTTCTTGAGTGGTTCACCCCAGTGGGTGCAAGTAAGTACTTGTAGAACTGATGGTCTCTAGACCCGATACATGTCCCGGGTTTTTGGATATCGCCCGAGACATGGCTCGGGTTTCGGGATAACTTCCCTCATCAGTAGAGAAAATAGTTAGGGGTGGAAGAGAAGGCTGCCAAACAACCGTCAAAGGCCTCGATGCCCGAACCGGCACGCAGGTGCGTCGTCCAGGAGCCCGTCGGCTCAAAGCTCAAGGGAGCCAATTTGTATAAGCAATCGCAATGGAGTGCACACCGCTAGCCCCTCCTCCGGATCGCCCCTCGGGAATCTGGTACATGGAGTTCTTGAGTGGTTCACCCCAGTGGGTGCAAGTAAGTACTTGTAGAACTGATGGTCTCTAGACCCGATACATGTCCCGGGTTTTTGGATATCGCCCGAGACATGGCTCGGGTTTCGGGATAACTTCCCTCATCAGTAGAGAAAATAGTTAGGGGTGGAAGAGAAGGCTGCCAAACAACCGTCAAAGGCCTCGATGCCCGAACCGGCACGCAGGTGCGTCGTCCAGGAGCCCGTCGGCTCAAAGCTCAAGGGAGCCAATTTGTATAAGCAATCGCAATGGAGCGCACACCGCTAGCCCCTCCTCCGGATCGCCCCTCGGGAATCTGGTACATGGAGTTCTTGAGTGGTTCACCCCAGTGGGTGCAAGTAAGTACTTGTAGAACTGATGGTCTCTAGACCCGATACATGTCCCGGGTTTTTGGAAATCGCCCGAGACATGGCTCGGGTTTCGGGATAACTTCCCTCATCAGTAGAGAAAATAGTTAGGGGTGGAAGAGAAGGCTGCCAAACAACCGTCAAAGGCCTCGATGCCCGAACCGGCACGCAGGTGCGTCGTCCAGGAGCCCGTCGGCTCAAAGCTCAAGGGAGCCAATTTGTATAAGCAATCACAATGGAGCGCACACCGCTAGCCCCTCCTCCGGATCGCCCCTCGGGAATCTGGTACATGGAGTTCTTGAGTGGTTCACCCCAGTGGGTGCAAGTAAGTACTTGTAGAACTGATGGTCTCTAGACCCGATACATGTCCCGGGTTTTTGGATATCGCCCGAGACATGGCTCGGGTTTCGGGATAACTTCCCTCATCAGTAGAGAAAATAGTTAGGGGTGGAAGAGAAGGCTGCCAAACAACCGTCAAAGGCCTCGATGCCCGAACCGGCACGCAGGTGCGTCATCCAGGAGCCCGTCGGCTCAAAGCTCAAGGGAGCCAATTTGTATAAGCAATCGCAATGGAGCGCACACCGCTAGCCCCTCCTCCGGATCGCCCCTCGGGAATCTGGTACATGGAGTTCTTGAGTGGTTCACCCCAGTGGGTGCAAGTAAGTACTTGTAGAACTGATGGTCTCTAGACCCGATACATGTCCCGGGTTTTTGGATATCGCCCGAGACATGGCTCGGGTTTCGGGATAACTTCCCTCATCAGTAGAGAAAATAGTTAGGGGTGGAAGAGAAGGCTGCCAAACAACCGTCAAAGGCCTCGATGCCCGAACCGGCACGCAGGTGCGTCGTCCAGGAGCCCGTCGGCTCAAAGCTCAAGGGAGCCAATTTGTATAAGCAATCGCAATGGAGCGCACACCCCTAGCCCCTCCTCCGGATCGCCCCTCGGGAATCTGGTACATGGAGTTCTTGAGTGGTTCACCCCAGTGGGTGCAAGTAAGTACTTGTAGAACTGATGGTCTCTAGACCCGATACATGTCCCGGGTTTTTGGATATCGCCCGAGACATGGCTCGGGTTTCGGGAGAACTTCCCTCATCAGTAGAGAAAATAGTTAGGGGTGGAAGAGAAGGCTGCCAAACAACCGTCAAAGGCCTCGATGCCCGAACCGGCACGCAGGTGCGTCGTCCAGGAGCCCGTCGGCTCAAAGCTCAAGGGAGCCAATTTGTATAAGCAATCGCAATGGAGCGCACACCGCTAGCCCCTCCTCCGGATCGCCCCTCGGGAATCTGGTACATGGAGTTCTTGAGTGGTTCACCCCAGTGGGTGCAAGTAAGTACTTGTAGAACTGATGGTCTCTAGACCCGATACATGTCCCGGGTTTTTGGATATCGCCCGAGACATGGCTCGGGTTTCGGGATAACTTCCCTCATCAGTAGAGAAAATAGTTAGGGGTGGAAGAGAAGGCTGCCAAACAACCGTCAAAGGCCTCGATGCCCGAACCGGCACGCAGGTGCGTCGTCCAGGAGCCCGTCGGCTCAAAGCTCAAGGGAGCCAATTTGTATAAGCAATCGCAATGGAGCGCACACCGCTAGCCCCTCCTCTGGATCGTCCCTCGGGAATCTGGTACATGGAGTTCTTGAGTGGTTCACCCCAGTGGGTGCAAGTAAGTACTTGTAGAACTGATGGTCTCTAGACCCGATACATGTCCCGGGTTTTTGGATATCGCCCGAGACATGGCTCGGGTTTCGGGATAACTTCCCTCATCAGTAGAGAAAATAGTTAGGGGTGGAAGAGAAGGCTGCCAAACAACCGTCAAAGGCCTCGATGCCCGAACCGGCACGCAGGTGCGTCGTCCAGGAGCCCGTCGGCTCAAAGCTCAAGGGAGCCAATTTGTATAAGCAATCGCAATGGAGCGCACACCGCTAGCCCCTCCTCCGGATCGCCCCTCGGGAATCTGGTACATGGAGTTCTTGAGTGGTTCACCCCAGTGGGTGCAAGTAAGTACTTGTAGAACTGATGGTCTCTAGACCCGATACATGTCCCGGGTTTTTGGATATCGCCCGAGACATGGCTCGGGTTTCGGGATAACTTCCCTCATCAGTAGAGAAAATAGTTAGGGGTGGAAGAGAAGGCTGCCAAACAACCGTCAAAGGCCTCGATGCCCGAACCGGCACGCAGGTGCGTCGTCCAGGAGCCCGTCGGCTCAAAGCTCAAGGGAGCCAATTTGTATAAGCAATCGCAATGGAGCGCACACCGCTAGCCCCTCCTCCGGATCGCCCCTCGGGAATCTGGTACATGGAGTTCTTGAGTGGTTCACCCCAGTGGGTGCAAGTAAGTACTTGTAGAACTGATGGTCTCTAGACCCGATACATGTCCCGGGTTTTTGGATATCGCCCGAGACATGGCTCGGGTTTCGGGATAACTTCCCTCATCAGTAGAGAAAATAGTTAGGGGTGGAAGAGAAGGCTGCCAAACAACCGTCAAAGGCCTCGATGCCCGAACCGGCACGCAGGTGCGTCGTCCAGGAGCCCGTCGGCTCAAAGCTCAAGGGAGCCAATTTGTATAAGCAATCGCAATGGAGCGCACACCGCTAGCCCCTCCTCCGGATCGCCCCTCGGGAATCTGGTACATGGAGTTCTTGAGTGGTTCACCCCAGTGGGTGCAAGTAAGTACTTGTAGAACTGATGGTCTCTAGACCCGATACATGTCCCGGGTTTTTGGATATCGCCCGAGACATGGCTCGGGTTTCGGGATAACTTCCCTCATCAGTAGAGAAAATAGTTAGGGGTGGAAGAGAAGGCTGCCAAACAACCGTCAAAGGCCTCGATGCCCGAACCGGCATGCAGGTGCGTCGTCCAGGAGCCCGTCGGCTCAAAGCTCAAGGGAGCCAATTTGTATAAGCAATCGCAATGGAGCGCACACACTAGCCCCTCCTCCGGATCGCCCCTCGGGAATCTGGTACATGGAGTTCTTGAGTGGTTCACCCCAGTGGGTGCAAGTAAGTACTTGTAGAACTGATGGTCTCTAGACCCGATACATGTCCCGGGTTTTTGGATATCGCCCGAGACATGGCTTGGGTTTCGGGATAACTTCCCTCATCAGTAGAGAAAATAGTTAGGGGTGGAAGAGAAGGCTGCCAAACAACCGTCAAAGGCCTCGATGCCCGAACCGGCACGCAGGTGCGTCGTCCAGGAGCCCGTCGGCTCAAAGCTCAAGGGAGCCAATTTGTATAAGCAATCGCAATGGAGCGCACACCGCTAGCCCCTCCTCCGGATCGCCCCTCGGGAATCTGGTACATGGAGTTCTTGAGTGGTTCACCCCAGTGGGTGCAAGTAAGTACTTGTAGAACTGATGGTCTCTAGACCCGTTACATGTCCCGGGTTTTTGGATATCGCCCGAGACATGGCTCGGGTTTCGGGATAACTTCCCTCATCAGTAGAGAAAATAGTTAGGGGTGGAAGAGAAGGCTGCCAAACAACCGTCAAAGGCCTCGATGCCCGAACCGGCACGCAGGTGCGTCGTCCAGGAGCCCGTCGGCTCAAAGCTCAAGGGAGCCAATTTGTATAAGCAATCGCAATGGAGCGCACACCGCTAGCCCCTCCTCCGGATCGCCCCTCGGGAATCTGGTACATGGAGTTCTTGAGTGGTTCACCCCAGTGGGTGCAAGTAAGTACTTGTAGAACTGATGGTCTCTAGACCCGATACATGTCCCGGGTTTTTGGATATCGCCCGAGACATGGCTCGGGTTTCGGGATAACTTCCCTCATCAGTAGAGAAAATAGTTAGGGGTGGAAGAGAAGGCTGCCAAACAACCGTCAAAGGCCTCGATGCCCGAACCGGCACGCAGGTGCGTCGTCCAGGAGCCCGTCGGCTCAAAGCTCAAGGGAGCCAATTTGTATAAGCAATCGCAATGGAGCGCACACCGCTAGCCCCTCCTCCGGATCGCCCCTCGGGAATCTGGTACATGGAGTTCTTGAGTGGTTCACCCCAGTGGGTGCAAGTAAGTACTTGTAGAACTGATGGTCTCTAGACCCGATACATGTCCCGGGTTTTTGGATATCGCCCGAGACATGGCTCGGGTTTCGGGATAACTTCCCTCATCAGTAGAGAAAATAGTTAGGGGTGGAAGAGAAGGCTGCCAAACAACCGTCAAAGGCCTCGATGCCCGAACCGGCACGCAGGTGCGTCGTCCAGGAGCCCGTCGGCTCAAAGCTCAAGGGAGCCAATTTGTATAAGCAATCGCAATGGAGCGCACACCCCTAGCCCCTCCTCCAGATCGCCCCTCGGGAATCTGGTACATGGAGTTCTTGAGTGGTTCACCCCAGTGGGTGCAAGTAAGTACTTGTAGAACTGATGGTCTCTAGACCCGATACATGTCCCGGGTTTTTGGATATCGCCCGAGACATGGCTCGGGTTTCGGGATAACTTCCCTCATCAGTAGAGAAAATAGTTAGGGGTGGAAGAGAAGGCTGCCAAACAACCGTCAAAGGCCTCGATGCCCGAACCGGCACGCAGGTGCGTCGTCCAGGAGCCCGTCGGCTCAAAGCTCAAGGGAGCCAATTTGTATAAGCAATCGCAATGGAGCGCACACCGCTAGCCCCTCCTCCGGATCGCCCCTCGGGAATCTGGTACATGGAGTTCTTGAGTGGTTCACCCCAGTGGGTGCAAGTAAGTACTTGTAGAACTGATGGTCTCTAGACCCGATACATGTCCCGGGTTTTTGGATATCGCCCGAGACATGGCTCGGGTTTCGGGATAACTTCCCTCATCAGTAGAGAAAATAGTACCAGAGTCCCTAGGGGCGATCCGGAGGAGGGGCTAGCGGTGTGCGGTCCATTGCGATGGTTTCTACAAATTGGCTCCCCTGAGCTTTGAGCTGACGAGCTCCTGGACGACGCACCTGCGTGCCGGTTCGGGCATCGAGGCCTTTGACGGTTGCTTGGCGGCCTTCTCTTCAACCCCTAACTATTTTCTCTACTGATGAGGGAAGTTATCCTGAAACCCGAGCCATGTCTCGGGCGATATCCAAAAACCCGGGACATGTATCGCGTCTAGAGATCATCAGTTCAACAAGTACCTACTCGCACCCACTGGGGTGAACCACTCAAGAACTCCATGTACCAGAGTCCCTAGGGGCGATCCGGAGGAGGGGCTAGCGGTGTGCGGTCCATTGCGATGGTTTCTACAAATTGGCTCCCCTGAGCTTTGAGCTGACGAGCTCCTGGACGACGCACCTGCGTGCCGGTTCGGGCATCGAGGCCTTTGACGGTTGCTTGGCGGCTTTCTCTTCCACCCCTAACTATTTTCTCTACTGATGAGGGAAGTTATCCTGAAACCCGAGCCATGTCTCGGGCGATATCCAAATACCCGGGACATGTATCGGGTCTAGAGATCATCAGCTCAACAAGTACCTACTTGCACCCACTGGGGTGAACCACTCAAGAACTCCATGTACCAGAGTCCCTAGGGGCGATCCGGAGGAGGGGCTAGCGGTGTGCGGTCCATTGCGATGGTTTCTACAAATTGGCTCCTCTGAGCTTTGAGCTGACGAGCTCCTGGACGACGCACCTGCGTGCCGGTTCGGGCATCGAGGCCTTTGACGGTTGCTTGGCGGCCTTCTCTTCCACCCCTAACTATTTTCTCTACTGATGAGGGAAGTTATCCTGAAACCCGAGCCATGTCTCGGGCGATATCCAAAAACCCGGGACATGTATCGGGTCTAGAGATCATCAGTTCAACAAGTACCTACTTGCACCCACTGGGGTGAACCACTCAAGAACTCCATGTACCAGAGTCCCTAGGGGCGATCCGGAGGAGGGGCTAGCGGTGTGCGGTCCATTGCGATGGTTTCTACAAATTGGCTCCCCTGAGCTTTGAGCTGATGAGCTCCTGGACGACGCACCTGCGTGCCGGTTCGGGCATCGAGGCCTTTGACGGTTGCTTGGCGGCCTTCTCTTCCACCCCTAACTATTTTCTCTACTGATGAGGGAAGTTATCCTGAAACCCGAGCCATGTCTCGGGCGATATCCAAAAACCCGGGACATGTATCGGGTCTAGAGATCATCAGTTCAACAAGTACCTACTTGCACCCACTGGGGTGAACCACTCAAGAACTCCATGTACCAGAGTCCCTAGTGGCGATCCGGAGGAGGGGCTAGCGGTGTGCGGTCCATTGCGATGGTTTCTACAAATTGGCTCCCCTGAGCTTTGAGCTGACAAGCTCCTGGACGACGCACCTGCGTGCCGGTTCGGGCATCGAGGCCTTTGACGGTTGCTTGGCGGCCTTCTCTTCCACCCCTAACTATTTTCTCTACTGATGAGGGAAGTTATCCTGAAACCCGAGCCATGTCTCGGGCGATATCCAAAAACCCGGGACATGTATCGGGTCTAGAGATCATCAGTTCAACAAGTACCTACTTGCACCCACTGGGGTGAACCACTCAAGAACTCCATGTACCAGAGTCCCTAGGGGCGATCCGGAGGAGGGGCTAGCGGTGTGCGGTCCATTGCGATGGTTTCTACAAATTGGCTCCCCTGAGCTTTGAGCTGACGAGCTCCTGGACGACGCACCTGCGTGCCGGTTCGGGCATCGAGGCCTTTGACGGTTGCTTGGCGGCCTTCTCTTCCACCCCTAACTATTTTCTCTACTGATGAGGGAAGTTATCCTGAAACCCGAGCCATGTCTCGGGCGATATCCAAAAACCCGGGACATGTATCGGGTCTAGAGATCATCAGTTCAACAAGTACCTACTTGCACCCACTGGGGTGAACCACTCAAGAACTCCATGTACCAGAGTCCCTAGGGGCGATCCGGAGGAGGGGCTAGCGGTGTGCGGTCCATTGCGATGGTTTCTACAAATTGGCTCCCCTGAGCTTTGAGCTGACGAGCTCCTGGACGACGCACCTGCGTGCCGGTTCGGGCATCGAGGCCTTTGACGGTTGCTTGGCGGCCTTCTCTTCCACCCCTAACTATTTTCTCTACTGATGAGGGAAGTTATCCTGAAACCCGAGCCATGTCTCGGGCGATATCCAAAAACCCGGGACATGTATCGGGTCTAGAGATCATCAGTTCAACAAGTACCTACTTGCACCCACTGGGGTGAACCACTCAAGAACTCCATGTACCAGAGTCCCTAGGGGCGATCCGGAGGAGGGGCTAGCGGTGTGCGGTCCATTGCGATGGTTTCTACAAATTGGCTCCCCTGAGCTTTGAGCTGACGAGCTCCTGGACGACGCACCTGCGTGCCGGTTCGGGCATCGAGGCCTTTGACGGTTGCTTGGCGGCCTTCTCTTCCACCCCTAACTATTTTCTCTACTGATGAGGGAAGTTATCCTGAAACACGAGCCATGTCTCGGGCGATATCCAAAAACCCGGGACATGTATCGGGTCTAGAGATCATCAGTTCAACAAGTACCTACTTGCACCCACTGGGGTGAACCACTCAAGAACTCCATGTACCAGAGTCCCTAGGGGCGATCCGGAGGAGGGGCTAGCGGTGTGCGGTCCATTGCGATGGTTTCTACAAATTGGCTCCCCTGAGCTTTGAGCTGACGAGCTCCTGGACGACGCACCTGCGTGCCGGTTCGGGCATCGAGGCCTTTGACGGTTGCTTGGCGGCCTTCTCTTCCACCCCTAACTATTTTCTCTACTGATGAGGGAAGTTATCCTGAAACCCGAGCCATGTCTCGGGCGATATCCAAAAACCCGGGACATGTATCGGGTCTAGAGATCATCAGTTCAACAAGTACCTACTTGCACCCACTGGGGTGAACCACTCAAGAACTCCATGTACCAGTGTCCCTAGGGGCGATCCGGAGGAGGGGCTAGCGGTGTGCGGTCCATTGCGATGGTTTCTACAAATTGGCTCCCCTGAGCTTTGAGCTGACGAGCTCCTGGACGACGCACCTGCGTGCCGGTTCGGGCATCGAGGCCTTTGACGGTTGCTTGGCGGCCTTCTCTTCCACCCCTAACTATTTTCTCTACTGATGAGGGAAGTTATCCTGAAACCCGAGCCATGTCTCGGGCGATATCCAAAAACCCGGGACATGTATCGGGTCTAGAGATCATCAGTTCAACAAGTACCTACTTGCACCCACTGGGGTGAACCACTCAAGAACTCCATGTACCAGAGTCCCTAGGGGCGATCCGGAGGAGGGGCTAGCGGTGTGCGGTCCATTGCGATGGTTTCTACAAATTGGCTCCCCTGAGCTTTGAGCTGACGAGCTCCTGGACGACGCACCTGCGTGCCGGTTCGGGCATCGAGGCCTTTGACGGTTGCTTGGCGGCCTTCTCTTCCACCCCTAACTATTTTCTCTACTGATGAGGGAAGTTATCCTGAAACCCGAGCCATGTCTCGGGCGATATCCAAAAACCCGGGACATGTATCGGGTCTAGAGATCATCAGTTCAACATTATCGCCGTTTTATTGGCAGGAAACTGCCGATAAAACGGCGATGATGAACTTGATAATATGGCCTTGTTATTTCCCTTAGATGCCCATGTTAACACCAGAACATAGGCTTCTACGGGAATTAACAACGACGTATTATCAAGCCCACCCTCCCAACATTAATAAAAAACCATAGGCCCTTGTAAATTGCCATAGCAGCCCAGGTTCTGATGTTAACCTGGGCTGCTATGGGAATTCACAAGGGCATATTATCAAGCCCATTATCGCCGCTTTATCTGCAGTTTTCTGCCGATAAAAGCGGCGATAATGTAACGCCTTTTGTTGATAATATGGCCCATTGCTCTTTTTTTGACCAGTAAACTTAGGTGCATCTTATCAAGGAGCGGTGTTAAAATTATTGCAGTTTTATTGGCAGGAAACTGACGATAAAACGGCGATAATGAGCTTGATAATACGGCCTTGTTATTTCCTATAGAAGCCCATGTTAACACCAGAACATAGGCTTCTATGGGAGTTAACTAGGACGTACTATCAAGCCCACCCTCCCAACATTAATAAAAAACCATAGGCCCTTGTAAATTCCCATAGCAGCCCAGGTTCTGATGTTAACCTGGGCTGCTATGGGAATTCACAAGGGCATATTATCAAGCCCATTATCGCCGCTTTATCTGCAGTTTCCTGCCGATAAAAGCGGGGATAATGTATCGCCTTTTGTTGATAATATGGTCCATTGCTCTATTTTTGACCAGTAAACTTAGGTGCATATTATCAAGGACCAGTGTTAAAATGATCGCTGTTTTATTGGATGGAAAATGCTGATAAAATGGCGATAATGAGCTTGATAATACGGCCTTGTTATTTCACATAGAAGCCCATGTTAACACCAGAACATAGGCTTCTATGGGAATTAACAAGGATGTATTATCAAGCCCACCCTCCCAACATTAATAAGAAAAACAGACAATGCAGGTACCCGGAGCTGGAAGGTCATTTTACTTATTACTACCTCAGAAAGGTGGCGTTCCCCATGACGTGTATGGGGAGAGAGAGAGGGAGAGCTCAAAACATATTTTCTTTTTAAAAAGACCCGAGGGGTGCCGCTCCACAAAATTGTGGGGAGTAGGACCGTGATCACCCCGGATACTTCAAAATAAAACCAGAGGAGTGCCGTTCCCCAGTGCTCGGGGCACCTTACAAGCCCCCATTATGCAAAAAAATTGCCCCCCTATTTTGCCCCCCCGGGACCCAATGAATAAAACGGACTTCTAGTATTTGTTCACCTTTTTCACCACGTACAAGTACTGCAGGAGTACCCCGCCATTTTTTATTTAAAAAAAAATAAAAATTGAGCCTAAAGATCCATGTACCACCCCCTGACCAAGACTATAGGGTCAGAATGTTTCTACCCTGCCCCCTTTCCTTATTTCTCAACTTTGTTTGACTGTTTTTTATTGTGACTCGGCTCTCCCGACAAACAAGATGGGTGCCAACACTTCCTGGTTTGGAGTATTGACAGCCAATCAGCATGCAGCTCCTGCTCATAATTGTACGTATTTCCGTACGCGTACGCCACGATTTTTCTTTAAAAAAAAGAAATAGAGCCTAAACATCCATGTACGACCCCCTGAGCAAGCCTTGAGGATCAGAATGTTTCTTGCTTGCCCCCTTCCCTTATTTCTCAACTTTGTTTTACTGTTTTCTTGTGGCTCGGTTCTAGCGACGAACAAGATGGCTGCAAACACTTCCTGGTTTTGAGTGTTGACAGACAGTTCACAGCCTATCAGCATGCAGCTCGCGCTCGTAATTGAACGGATCTCCGTCCGCGTGTAGAACTCCGTCTCTAGATATCGCTATGATTTTACTAGTAATGTTCTCAGAAACTACTGAACGCATTTACACCATTTAACAAAAAGCACAATCTACGAACAGAACTCTACCTCTCTGCCAAATTTGGTGTAATTCCATTCAGCCGTTCAGGCTGTTGCACTGGCTAAAGGTCCCTAAGGAAAACTGCATGGGGAAAACACGTTTTGGGTCCCCCCTTTTTTCTCAGCCCCCACTTGATGAATCACCCCCAATTTTTCAGGGAAGGGGTGGAACAGAGCGGGCCATTTTCTTAGAGAAATTCACAAAGATTCGTTCACCAGCGCTAAAGTTATTCCAAATAGAAAGTTGTGGATTTCCTATGGAAAGTAGGTCCTAACTATAACTACCTACTGGCGACCGCCAGTAGGTAATATATATATAATTTGTTTTAACTGGTAATGTGGTAGGGGTTTGTTCACGTATGAATCAAGTTGGCACTCACAGCCTTTTATTCTTATTTTATTACAGATTCCTGGGAAGTCTCTATAGGAGAGTTCGAGACACAGCATGGAATGACACGCACGTTTGGGTGGAAACACAGAATGAATTGCAATGACGAATGGCGTTAAGCATTTTTATAATTTGGTTTAATGAGCACAGCTTGACTGTGCCCACTTGGGCGAGATACCTTAATAGTCACTTTTATCCCGTACGCGGTAGTGACGATTGTTCACGGTGCACTAAGACTGATTGGGATCATTGTGTGAGTGAACACAATATAACTTGAACTGGAAGGTTGTCCCGCATGTGCGGTTCAGTATCTCAATAGGAGATAATATACCATAAGCATGCATGCCCACTGGGGTGAGACACAATCGGCTTTGAATAAACCAAACCGCGAGGGGACATTATCGCGATTACGACGATGTTAGAACGTTATGCCCAATATGTAGTACACTTTATGTTTTGGACTGTGCCCTCAGTATGATTATATTTTATTGAATGCTCACGAAATCATGTGTGTCATTTATGTAATCAAATGTGATGTACTTTCATTTACGTGCAAATCAGCCATGAGTCTGTCTTCCAGCTCCTATGTTGTGCTTCAGCGGGAGTCTGTTGTTTATTTTTGTTAAAACTATGTGTCATGTGATTTGTATATATAACTTTACGAAACCTCACACTCGCACTCGTGAGAAAGGAGACTAGAGCTCCAAAACGCGTCGAGTTCTGCTGCTGAAATAAAAGCACGCTTAACACTAAGGACTGTGGCCTGGATTTAGTTTTTCTTTCACTCCATACGAAACGAGGATTGTTGGATTATTTGGGCGTTGCAAGCCCGTCCTGGCCCGCCGCTGTGAGAGGCTGGGGAATCTCGCAAAAATTGAGTTTGGGATATATATATATATATATATATATATATATAACTTTGGCGCCGGTTGAGGAATTTGCGTGTAATTTTTGAAAATTTTGGCCAGCTCCGCTCCGCTCCTTCCCTGGAAGTTTGAAGGGGATTCATGGAGTGGGGGCTGAGAAAGAAGGGGGGTCCCAAAATGTGTTTTCCCCATGTTAATTTCCATAGGACGGTCTGACGAGTCTACAGCCCGAACCGCTGAACGGAATTACGCCAAACTTGGCAAAATTGTAGGGACTGATACGCAGATGTGCCTTTGCTATGTTTGCTGAAAATTGCTCCAGTGGTTTTTTTGAAAATTAACTTCAAAAACACATATATATCTATAGGCGCGCTCCGAGGGCACATAGGTGCGCGTGACGGGGAGCGCACCCGGCGCGCTACGGGAGTGCGCGAGCGGAAAGCTGATTGGCTGTTGGGTGTCTGTCAACATTCTAAACAGTCCGGAGAGTCCGCCATCTTGTGTCTCGGTAGAATCGAGACACAAGAGGTGAAAAAGAAAGGGGGAAATAATTAAAAGGGGGCAGGGTAGACATTCCCTGACCCCCTAGGTTTTCTGAGGGGGGCCTAGAAGGACCCTGAAGGGCAAACAAACTTTTTTTTAAAATGTTCGCGGGGTGAGCGCTGGGTGCGCTCCCAGGTGCGCGCTTCGGTACGCGTACCCTGAGCGCACCAAGGGGAAAAATAGTGTAAAAAAATAGAGTAAAAAATAATGTAGAATGTTTAGAGGTAAGTTAGCTCTGAAAAGAGCTGTTGTGTTAAGTGGGTGTTTTTTGTACCTACAAGTAGGTACCAATGCAGAGTCTTATATTCAAGAGGAAAACTTGATACCATTACTGAAATACTTTATGCATCTCCCACACCATTTCATATGGTTTTCTATCTGCTATTCCTATCCCTCTCCATACATTCACTGCTTCCACCCATGCTAAAGGTTGCAGAAGGCACTTCAAAAAAAGGAGCATATTCACAAGTCCAATGAAACCATAACATAATTTCTAAACCAGCATTGAATCCAAGGATAAAAAACAATTTATAAATTAGACTACCTTATAAAAACACAGCTATGTCAAAGATTGCCCACGCAGCTTGTAAATATGCTTGTCTTTTTTTGTATATTCTATGTCAATTTATGCCATTAAAAGAAACCTTTAAACATCTCTCACGGCATTTCATATTCTTGTCTGGGTGCCAATTTTATTATTGTGCATGCATTTTCTGTTTGCACCTATGTGAAACATTGCGTCAAGAAGGCATTCAGATGTGTCACACATATTTCTAAAATTCTATTAATCTGCCTAAGATCACACTGTGAGTGAAGCTTAATATAATAGCCAAGTAGAATGCTAACATTCAGTATTTATGGCAAATGTATGACATATCTGAATTCCTTTCTTGATGGAACAAAAGTAAACAAGCTCTGAAAATGCAATAGATCTCGCCCTCGGTGTCATACATACTGTTGGCAGAGACAAACATGGTATATTATATCTAATATCGTACTAATCTGCCTAAGATCACACTGTAAGTGAAGCTTGATTCACCCATCATTGTAATCTTAGACAGAGTCACACATACTGTTGGCAGAGACACACATGGTACATTATATTTAAAATCCTATTAATGTGCCTAAGATCACACTGTGACTGAAGCTTGTTATAATGAGTAACTAGAGTGTTAATATTTAGATTTTATGTCAAATGTGTGTCACATCTGAATGCCTTCTTGATGGAGCCAAAGTAAACAAGCATTGAAAATGCAATAGATTTGGTGTGATGTTAGGCACATGTCCAGCATATTACATGTAATCTTCCATCTCTTTCTCTGCAAGCAGTATGTGTGTGTTTGCTTATATTATTTCAAAGTATGTACAGGCCAAAAACAGACCACCTATATATAAACAAGACATAAAAATTAATTAGTTAATCGTTTTTGTCAGAAAAGAAAGCACATGTAATGTTAATGAGCCTTTTGTTGTATACTAGTGTTTATATTATTTACTTATTGTAATTGAAGTGTAATATGTTTGTAGTGGTCTATAATATGTTATTTTTTCTTTACTACAGATTATAATCATCTATACAAACAAACTAAAAGATGCCTTCTAAAGAAAGAAGATACAAAAATCATAAAAGAAAATTAAGGACTAAGGGAAAAGAAAATCAACAACCAACCAAAATAAAATTTTCAGAGAAAAAGAAAAATGCTGCTGGTAAGCAAACTAAAAATTTTCTGAGGAAGTTATTGAAATTTCGAAGAAAACAGGATGTCCTTCTAAAAATGTTAGATCTGTACAAGGACATGACATTTTGCATACCAAACGAAGAAGCAAGCAGTTTTCTGAAATACGTAGACAAATGTTTTACAACAGAATAGTGACAAATTTAATAAAAAATGTAAAAAGGTATCAAAAAAGTCCCTTTTTACAAGAAAAAAAAACATAGTTAAGATTGTGGATGAAGAATTTAAAGTGAAAAATAAATTGTTTTGTTTAGTAATTAATAGAATTCGAACACTTGATAAGATAATCAGTGTGCTCAAATCAAAATATAAGTGGAGGAGAGTAATTGGTTGAACTCATTTCTGTGATGTTTTTCTGGAGAATGGAGGCATAGTTCAAGTTCGGAGCCATTTTTTAATGAAGAAAGTTACTTTCAAGATAATGATTTGGTGCATGCAGTTGACACCAGTGGTCGAGCATATGAGGTGAAGGACGGTTGTCCGGTTGAAAAAGAAGAGATTGTGCCTAGAAATACAGAAGAGGTGTTAGCTGATGAAGTTTTAGGGAGATGTCCTAAGGCTCCAGTATATACATGGAATTGTAGTAGTATTTGTAGTGTCCGACAGGAATCAATTGATTTGTTTCGCAGTTTCTCACGGACATATACTAAGAAAAGTGTAAAACAAAAAATGAAAATTTTACAAGAGTTAGATCCTTGTAGAGTGAGAGAAAAAACAGGTTTGCAAGGGCATTCACTGGCTTGTCTTTCAAGAAAAGTATGTCAGAGTGTTTTTCACCATTTTAGGATGTTAGCAGTGCATCATAATAAAGTGAGGAAATTAGTGAGAAGGTTGTACTATGCAAAAAGTCCAGCACTTAAACTAAAACAGTTAAACAGTGCTCTTTTGCATGGAACTGAATTAGATGTCAAAAACATTTGTGATGAAATTGAGTGTTGTTACTTTGGTGAAAAAGAGGTTAGTGCAGAAATTGATACAGTAATAGAAGGTAATGTAGAAGAGAATGTAGACATTTTAAGTACAGAAAAATTTGAAAATGAAATTATAAAGTTTAAAGTGAATTCAAGTGAAAGGCCTAATTTTTCATGTGTTTGTTGTCGACGGACTCGTTATAAGCATCAGACTAGATTAGTTGATTTATATGTAAAAAGCGAAAAGATAAATAATAATGAGTGGAAGGATTTTGCAACTTATTTGTTGGTTGAAAATTGTTTTGATCTGGGCTCTGATCAACGTATTTGTACATATTGCTATAATAAATTAAATGAAAACAGAATGCCTGCTAGAGCTGTTCATAATAATATGGAGTTAGTAGACATTCCTTCTGAATTGATGGATTTAAAAACCTATGAGTCTATTCTGATTCAATGTGTGCATCCTTTTCAGGCTATTGTTCGCATGGAGCCTAAGACAGGGAAATTGCCTCCTTCAGATTTACAGAGAGGATTAAAAGGAAGAGTTGTGTATTTGCCTCTAGATTTTAAGAAAAATATTGATACAATTGGTGTCGAAAAAGTAGAAGAGGAACCTCTGGTTATTCTAGTTAATGGTGTTCCGACAAAAAGTAAGAAAATCTGGCAAGAATTAGTGGATGTTAGGAAAGTCAAGAAGGCAACGTTGTATTTGGTAAAAAAATAATCAGTACTATAGAAATGTGTATGTCGGAGATGAGGAAACAACTGCACAAGACGACACTGATGTCTCTGCTGGATAAATAGAAAAAGTTGATGTCTCTAGAAGTGAAGAAATTTACGAACATTATAGTGTTCATCCATTGCATTCCAAAGAAGTAATGGGGAATGCTATTGACTTGTTTCAGATGAAAAAAGCCGAAGGAAGTCCCATTAGTGTATTGGAAGAAAGTTTGGAAGCTCGTTGTTTTCCACAGTTATTCCAAACAGGTAAAGGTGGACGATATGACGACCGACCTGTTCAAATTCCTGCATCTGAATACCGGACTTCAAGATTATATGCAGAAGATCCAAGGTTTCGTCAATGCATTCCATATTTGTTCCATCTACTGTTTGAGAGTGACTTGTCTGGACTTTCCTATGCAGTAAACCATATACTGAAAAGTGGAGCACATCTACGAAATGTTTCGGCAAGGGATTTTATGGATAAAGTCAAACTGCAAGACAGTGTTCAGCTAATTAATCTCATGGCATGTTAGCGTGGTACTAACAAGTATTGGTACCGTCGTCATGGGGAATTGAAATGTATGCTAAGAAACCTAGGAACTCCTACATGGTTCCTCACCCTTAGCTGTGCTGATTATGCTTGGGAAGACTTACTTGAATTTCTACGAGAGGCTAATAAAAACATTGAAAATATTGAATACAAGACACCTGGAGAACTGTGCTCTTTGGATACAGTTAATGCATGCAGGTATTTCAATCATAGGTTTGAAGCTATGATGTCTTTTATTACAAACAAAAAAAATCCTCCACTTGGAGAGGTGTTGGATTTCTTTTGGAGAAAGGAGTATCAAGCAAGAGGTGCTCCTCATATACACATGCTGCTATGGATTAAAGATGCACCTACATTTGGAACAGATTCAGATGAGAAAGTGATGAGTTTCATTGAGCAGTATTCTACATGTGCTGTTCCGAAAAATACTGAAGAAAACAATTTAGGACAGCAAGTTTTACGCTTTCAAAGTCATCGTTGTGGAAAATACTGTCGTCGAAAATACAAATCCAAGGACAAGTTCTACACGAAATGTCGTTTTGCATTTCCACGTCCAGTAACATCGAAAGGAAGAGTCAACAATTTTATGTCTTCTCTGCGATATACTGTGACAAGAAAATCACCCAAAAATACATACAACCTAAGAAGAAATGAGGAATCCAAATTCATAAATGACTACAACCCAGTCATTTCATCCATGTGGAATGCTAACATGGATATTCAATATGTGGCTGACAACTCTATTGCTGTGGCTCGATGTGTGACATCTTATATCACAAAATCAGAAAAGACAGAACTGAAAGAAAGCAAGAAATTATACAGTTACAGTCTGAAGATGTTGTTGCATCGAGAAATTGGAGCGTATGAATGTTCTGATCGGTTGTCATCAGCAAGTCTATATACCAAGTCTAGAACCATCATTTGGGTGAGTCTCGGTCTTGCTGCAACACGCAACCGAGTTTTGAAATCTGTACAAGAAATAGAGTATTTGGCGGAGAAAGAACCAGACAGTACAGATATTCTGAAGACAAACATGTTGGATACATACTATCCAAATAGAAGTACTCACCTTGAGAACGCTTGTCTCTATGAAGTTCTGCAAACCTACCTTTTTAAAAAGAACACCACAGAAGACATCAATAAAGGTGTATATGCTGTAATTGGATGTAAAGGCTGTTTAGTAAAACAAAGAAAAGGCCATTTGATTAATCATCGAAAATTGAGTTGTGATTCTCCAGATAAAAGGGAATTTTATTACTTAGCTCTTTTCCAACTCTTTAAGCCTTGGCGTAGAGAAGAGGAACTACTTGGAGATTTTCTTACCTATGAAGATTCGTTCAATGCAACCAAGGATACAATAGAATGTCCTGTTTTTTCTAATTACCTGCAAATGTTGAACGTGGAAATACAGCAAGAAGCTACAATTGCAGCAGAGATTGCTAGAGACAGTTCTCAAGACAGTCAGAGTTCTGCTTCATTGAGTCAGGATCCACTAGGAGGACCAATTATACAAAATGAAGCTGCCACTGCCATGGAGGAAGTTGAAAGAGCCATGGAACAAGCTCAGGAGGATGGAGTTGACTTAGAAGATTTGGAAAAAGAACTAAACGTTGAGCAGAGACAAATATATGACCAAGTCACACAACAAATTGAGCATGGTTTATCTCATGAGAAGAAAGAGTGCTCATGTACATCATTTGTACCTATTCGACTGTATGTGAGTGGAGAAGCAGGATCAGGGAAAAGTTTCCTGATTAAAGCAATTGCAACATATTTGCAGAAAACAACGGAGTCATCGCTCTCTTGTGTTGTTACTGCTCCAACTGGGTTTGCAGCACACAGCATTAAAGGGATTACTTTACACCACTTATTGATGCTGCCAGTGGAGCATGATAACAAATTACAATACCACAAGCTATCTGGAAAAGCTTGTTGTGAAGTTTCAAGAGTCGAAAAAAAAATGAAACTTCTTATCATTGATGAAGTAAGCATGGTATCAAATGTAATGCTTGCTTTTGTGCATTTAAGAATGTGAGAAACTCTTAAAACAGACTATGATGTGTTATTTGGAGGCCAACACATCAGTGTTTTTGGAGATTTACTGCAACTAACTCCAGTGAAAGGACAGCCAGTGTTTAAAATGCTTACGCATGAAGATACCAGGAAGTGCTTAGGAAGCATTGGAAATGTTAACATATGGCTACATTTCAAATATGCAGAACTACTTCAAAATATGCGACAGGCAAAGGATGAAGATTATAAAAATATTCTACAAGATGTAAGAATTGGAAAACTAACTGAGCATGGTAAAGAAGCTTTACATGTGAGGTAACGGGTTTTTAGGAACCCGTTTGGTGCCAGGGGATAACACCCGAAGACCTCTGAGTTCTCCCTGTTCCGGACCACAGAAACACGGAGTCTTCTAGTCGCAGTCAGAGATCAAGTTTTATTGGCAGCTACCAAGTAACAGGTGTCCTAGAAGCACGACAAACACGGGTCATGTGTTCTCAGGAGACTGTTCGTTTTTACAGAACCAGCCTTCTCCTTATATACAAAAATAATAGCTGCAAGCAAGAATTCTTGAGTTTATGATATGGCTATATACATATTTCTACAATAATACAAAAGAGCGAAGTCATGTAGGCAAGCCCGTATTTTAGATGTCCAATTCGTGATAGATTACCTAGCCAGGCCCGGAACTCCCATCAGATATCGGTGAAGCCCCAATAAAAGAAGGCACCTCCTAGTCATAAAACTGGCCATAAACAGGGAGCGTGGACAGGTGTGTATGTGTGTAGAAAACATGATCTGTATGCGGTGAATGGTTTGTGGTATGTTGTGCATTGATGCTATCGTGTTTGGCCACTGGGCGAGGAGCTGCCCAAACAGGTTCGGCTGGAGGCAAGGGAGTCAGTTGGGACAGGTCAGGGGGGAGTCAGGGAAGGTGGACGTGTCCTTTTAGATCAAGCTCGACCTTTAATTGACTTATCATGAGGGCAAGACACAAGATGGATACCGTTTACAAAATGGAGTCTGAGGGGTCGGGACGGAAACTACGATTCAGGGGTGTTAGCATGCCTCGATCATGACGCAAATGCATAGGAATGATGTCCTAATCATTACCGGTTCGTCAACACCAAATTCGTCATGGTAAGTTGATGTTTCGGGACACGGGTATTGGACCTCGATACCGGGACAACGGTAGGGTCCAGAATTTCAGAACCACAGACCCTCCTTTTGCCCTCATATAAGGCAATAATTCATGTTAATCCGAGTCTAAATCTGTATGAAGGAATTCGTGGAGATGCTGTTGTAGCATCATTCTGTTGCTCAGTTCGTCCCTTGACACAGGCTTCTGTACACATGAGGTAGCACAGAGGCCACATAGTGCAGGAGCGCACTGTACACACAGGCAGAACATAAACAGAAGTGCTAAGATCATCCCAATGAAGATCAGTGTTTTCCATCCCCAGGTAGCGATCAGTTCCCAGAACCACCCTAGTAAGGACCAGTCCCCTTTTTCTACGTGAAGGGAACCAGATATCTCGTGTAGCTTAAAGATGGCCTGGTACACTGTTGGTGCGTTATCAGGGATGAAAATGCAACAACTGGATTGGATCACTCTACACACACCACCACGATCGGCGAGTATGATATCTAGGGCAATTCGGTTCTGAAGAGTCATAAGTCGGTCCGACTGAAGTTCGGTCGTCAAATTGCCAAGGGCTCCGGCCGTTGTAATCACGGCGGATTCAACTATCCTCGATAACTGGCGAATATTCCTGCTGTTCACCATAGGCCCCCAAAATGGCAGAAAACCCTTTGCGAAGTCAGCGAATTCCTGACCTGCGGTGTCGTCTTTACTCACGACCCCTCTAGCTGTCCTTGTCCGATGGTAATCTGCTCTGGCCGTGTAGGTGGGAGGCAGCAGAAACGAGATAAAGCATGTACCTGAGAAGTCAGGGGGCAACCAGGTGTAAGCTTGGTCATGGCAGACGAAATACGTGCCTTTGGCTGCTAACAGTATAGGGGAAGTTCGGGAAGCGAACACATAGGTTTCCGTGCATATACTCTTTCCTAATTGTGCTTTGGGATCCCTGCCGATGCCTTGTAAACATAAGTGACCTCGGTTGGGTACTATCCAAACTGGGCGGGATTTCTTTGCTGTCTGGCTCTTACTCAGGTAAACCCCATATTTAGTTACGTTCCAACGAGTGTACGGAGTGAGTTCATCTTTGGGAATCGTTAGATATGTGTCGAACTCTCTACTCATATTTCTTATCCCTGCTACTAGTGCCTTGTTACTGGAATCACTCTCAGTAGAACGGGTCGGGTATGGTTCTAGGGCGAATAGGAACATTGTCTGGAAAGCCCACAGAGAACCATTATAACTGAAAGGCAGGATGAAGTATGGGATACCCTTATCCGTTGTGTGTGGCATGAGTCCACATATCCAACAGTTCGATGTGTTCATTATAGACTGGTGTTGGTGTAGAAGTTGAATGAATGAGTTATTTACAAATTCGAGTCTTCTGGCAGACTCGTGTTCAGGTAGAGGGTGAAAGTAGTGTGGAGAGATAGTAGGAGGAGGCTGTGGTCGGGTGTCATTTGAAAAAGTAACTTGGAATACGAATAGAGTATAACCTGCAAAAACATCGTTATGCTACACAACATTAAAATACATGTTATCAAAAACCTTCTTTTGGCCAGTACAGTGCATAGTTGTCTTTCAATGTTCGTGAGTCTGGTAGGTCTCTTTACCCTAGGAAACTCCATCCTCTAGTTGCTGCCCGCGGTGGTAGGTTGGTTCTGCCAGGGAGTGCGCTCTGTTCAGTCCGGGGTAACTCCCTTGGACCAACCAGAACCGTTGACCTAAACGTTCCCAGCTGCACTCCCCAGACTTCAACCGCGACCCTAGCAGCAGAACCGGATGGCGGTTCGAAAATCAAAAATGAGCAAGTTTCCTGAGAGTGAGAGAGCTGAAAAATCAAAAATAGTTCTTGGGGGAAGGGAAATCACATTAGTTTGTTTTTTATTAGTCTCTTTGTCTCGACCTTAGATTATATTGTTGTTTCCCATGTACGGTGTGGTCTTCAAACAATGTCTTAGGTTCTGAAGTGTCCAACTGCATTGACGGTGGCACAAATCCTTGTAAAATATGATCACTCTCCTTTTCGGTACCAGTTTCTTTTAAACGTGCATCGCTGAAAGGGATGAAGCGAGGTATGGATTCTGTCTCCGAGTCGGCAATTCCTTCGTTGACCCACCGGTCGTATGGAAGGGGCAGAGGGACCCGTTTACAATGGGTCCCGTGCACCCAGTTCTTTTTGCCTTCCACCCGAACAGCTGATCTCGTGGAAAGAAGTACCAGGTAAGGTCCGGTCCACCTCGGCTGGCCGTTGTTTGTGCGCTGGAAATTCCGCACCAAGACCCACGTGCCGGGTGCGATGGAGTGACCTGGATCGTCAGAGGCTGGCGGAGAGGAACTGTGAACCTGTTGGTGTAAAACACGCAATTTAGTTGTCAATTCGCACAAATAGTCAAGCAGTACGGGGTGCTCTATTTCGCTGAGTTTGTTTGGCCTTGGCACGCCCCAGACGTTGGCTGGGCGGCCAAACACTATCTCATGGGGGCTAAGTCCTAACCTGGAATGGACTGTCATTCTGGTTGACAAGAGTGCTAGGAGCAAGGCGTCAGGCCATTTAAGACCTGTACAGGCTTGGATCTTGGCTAATTTGAGCTTTAAAGTGCCATTGTAGCACTCTACTAATCCAGCTGATTGGGGGTGATTCGCAGAGTGAAACTTTTGTTGTATGCCTAAACACTCACACACTCTCTTCATCACGCGTCCTACGAATTCACTTCCATTATCACTCCAGACGATTCTAGGCATGCCAAATCTCGGGAAGAACTCTTTGACAAGGGCTTTGGCAGTTGACAAGGCAGTCTTATCCTTAAGGGGGTACGCTTCCACCCACCTGGAGAAAGCGCAAACAACAACGAGCACATACTTCAGATTGTTGCATCTCTCCATGTGAATGAAATCGAGCTGCAAAACCTCGAACGGATACGTTGGAGGTGCAAAGTGACCAGCTGGAGTTGGGGTTTCCCTACCGGGATTGTACTTTAAACACACCATACAATTTCTGACCACATTCTCTGCATATTTCGGGATATTGCTGTTTTGCCATACTGGGGCCAATACTTTACAGATTCATTTCGAACTGATGTGCGCAAATCCATGAGCCATTGTTACTACTGCAAGTACATAGGCGTTAGGTAATAGCCATCGCTGGTGTTCTGACAATTCGACCTAACAACCATTCACATCTAACCTACCCTTACTTTCTCTCCATTCATTCACCTCTTTCTCAGTTGCCTCGGCTTGTATAGATTTCACGCTTTCGATGGTGTCCTCACACATTCCCACATCAGTAATCCATCTAGCGGGACCTACAACATACATCCGACTCATTGTGTTCCTTGCAGTCTCTTTCGCAACCTCGTCTGCAAATGCATTCCCGCGGCCAACATCATCCTGAATCTTTTTGTGTGCACTGCATTTTACAATGGCAACTTGTAGTGGCAAGGTCAGTGACTCGAGGAGTTCATTAACTAACTGACCATGTTGTATCTTTGCACCATGTGACGTAAGAAACCCACGTTCACGCCACAATCTCCCAAAACTGTGAGCCACACCAAAGGCGTATTGGCTGTCAGTGTACACATTCACTCGCTTTCCTTTCGCTAACACACATGCTCTGGTAAGCGCAATTAGCTCTGCAGCTTGTGCAGAATTATGGGAAATGCGCGCGGTCTCTATAATGGTGTGTAATGTCGTTACGGCATATGCTGCAGTCGTATCACCATTCGGCAGCTTGAAACATGAACCATCAACCCATAAAGTATCGTTGCATTCAGGAAGGGGAGTGTCCTGTAAGTCTACTCTCCCTTTTGTCTCTTCTTCTGTCCTAAAACAGCAGTCATGGTTATCAATCTTGTCTGTTTCTGTCGGAATGGGTAATAACGTTGCGGGATTCAGTGTATCGCACCTTTTTATGTGGATGTGACTTGCTAGTAGTGTAAGTTCGTAACTGGATAGTCGAGCGCTAGTAAGGTGTTGTGTCTTCGTCCTGTTTAGTAAAATGTCTACTGCATGCGGAACCATAACGATCAGAGTATTATTCATGACTAATCCAGCGGATTGTCGGATGCAGACAGCTGCTGCGGCGGTAGCCCTCAGACAACTTGGTAGGGCTTTAGCCACAGGGTCTAGAGTTGCCGAAAAATACGCGCATGGGCGCTGTCTGTCCCCAAAATGTTGTGTTAAAACTGATAATGCACAACCTTCCTTCTAATGGACATATAATGTAAAAGGCTTACTGTAGTTGGGGTTTCCCAACACAGGAGCCGAACATAATGCATCACGCAACTCGTGGAAACCCGTCTGGCAATCTTCAGACCAAGGCATAGGATTTGGCGTGTCTTTGCAGAGTAGTGCCAGCAAGGGTTTAGCTAGTAGTGAGAAATTCGGTATCCATTGTCTACAGTACGATGTAATGCCCAAGAAGGCTCGAACCTCTCTCTGTGTCCTTGGGGCACTCAGTTCTGCAATTGCCTGTATTATTTCTGGTGTCAGTCTCCTTCCCTCCTTCGACAAGATGTGACCTAAGTAGGTTACTTCTTGTCGGCAAAATTGTAGTTTGGAGAGAGAGACTTTGTGCTTCATGTCACATAAGTTACGTAATAATGATAACGTAGCTTTCTTGCAAATCTCTTCAGTGTCTGCAGCGATCAGCAGATCGTCTACGTACTGAATCAGAGTTGAACCATTCGGTAGAACAATCGTGTCTAGTTGTGTTTTCAGGGCCTGACTGAATATTGATGGGCTTTCGCAGTAGCCTTGAGGAGCGCACTTGAAGCGGAAACTTCGTCCTCCTAAATTGAATCCGAAAATATCTCTACTCTCCTCAGCAATCGGGATGCTGAAGAAAGCGTTCTTCAGGTCAATCACCGAGAACCAATTTGCTGAAGCTGGAACCATCGTCAATAAAGCAGTAATGTCGGGGACAACTGGAAACTGTGGGATAACTATCTTGTTCACTTCTCTGAGGTCGATCACGAACCTATACACAGGCGGTTGTAAAGGATCAGTACGCTTTAAGACGGGCAGAACTGGACTGTTACAAACATTTCCTGTCGTTTCTTCGATGACGTCCTTATCAATCAGGTCATAAACAATCGTCAATAACGCCTTTTCACATTCGCTAGATATTTTGTATTGGGGAATACGTGGCAACCTAACGTTGGCTTTCAATGTTATGACATACGGTGCTATCTCCAAACGACCTACATCATTAGAACCGTTTGCCCAGAGTATATCAGGAAGTGATGACAATTCAGTCGGAATATTGTCCTTTGACAAATACATTGGAGAAATGACTTTCTTACCTAAAGTAAGTTGTACTCCCAAGGGGGAACAGTACAAAGTCGCATATAACCTTTTTAGCAAATCCAAGCCTAACAAATTTTCACCGCAACCTGTTGTAAGAATGAGGGGTGCTTCTAATTCGCATGGGCCAATAGAAAGAGATACAGGACTGGAGATCGGGTTTCTAACAGGGGCGCCAGAGAAACCTACTGAAACATTCATTTCGCCAGACAAAGGTGCGCCAGGAAGTTTCAAGTGCATGATAGAACTTTTTGTAGCACCAGTATCCAGCAGAAATGGCTCTGACACTCCTGAGGTAATTACCTTGACATAAGGTCCATTCTGATCTACTGGAACTGAAACAACTCCATCTCTTTGTCCATGGCTGTCCTAGCAATCGTTACCCTCATTTTCGTGTTCTGTGTAATAGTCGTCAGCATAGTACTGAGCTGACCTGGACGACGCGTTATTCTGTTGGTCAAAGCTGTTGCGCGTTTCTCGAATACTGCTGTTGTGGTTGATAATTGGGCTGACTAGCCGTGCGAGGCGGATAGGCTTGCTGGAGAAGAACTTTAGTTTTTAAATCTTTCGTCTTTTTGTCGACTTTATCTAGCTTGTCTTTGCGCCTATTTTCATAGTACTGGGCTGTAGCTAAAATTTGAGCTGACGTAGAGACAGCCCAAGCACTCTCTGAATCTTTCAGTTTATTACACAGTTCAGGGATTAAATTATGTACGAATTTGTCTACAAACAATCTTTGGCCACCCTCGGTAGCCATATCCTGACCACTATGATCGGTGAAAGTCTCCTCAAATCTTGTGAAAAAGTCAGACACATTCTCATCTTTCTTCTGCTTGCACGCAGATAGCTTGTCCCAGTTTACGCGTACTTCAGGCATTATCGTTTTCATGTACGCGATAATTCTACCGGGAAGTTCAGCTATTAACGGCTCAGGTTTAGAACCACCAATTTGTCTAGCATCTATAGCGGCAATGTTCGCCCATGAGTCACCTAGTTCTTGGTCATGGTTCGTATGACGTATTTTGAGGATGTGGAACAACGTTCCCAAACAACATGTCTATATCCGCTAAATTCATTATACATGAGCTTGCAGTTTGCGATAACTCCTTATAATACCCAGTCGGGTTTTTACGAGGATCAGGCAGTGTCTGTTTGAGTGCTAAGACATCGGATCTTTTCCAGGGGACATGTACCCATACACGCTGGAAATGAGGCAGAATTGGTGGATTCGCATTCGCATCACCTTCCCTCCAAACCGGAGGAACCTCTCTCATGGGGTACTGTCTCGCTCTTTTCCCGCCTGGTGCATCGTCTTCGTGACATGATCTAGAGACGTTTCCCTTACTCCTATAAGAGAGCAATAATTCTATCGCTTTCTCAACATCTGCACCTATAATCATACCTTCATAGAACTTAAAGCGTGTACGCCATAGTTCGTTCATTGTGTATTTGGGATCATTTGTCTTCACATCTTCGCCCAGATATACACACATTTCTTCGAATACGTATCTCTGAGTGGGTGCATTCCATTGACGGAAAACTTCCATAACAGACTGAACATCATATCTAACAGTATCCGTAATCCATTTACGGGCTAGTTCTTTCAGCACTTTTCTTTCCTCGTAATCAGGCAGTTGACTACGTAACTGTCTATGTTCTGTTTTAGGGGTCGTTTTAGGCGACCCGAAGAAAGGTGAAAGCAGACCAGTGACGGTACCTGTCACTCTTTGTCTAATAGAGGGAGAACCTTGCGGAGGGGCAAATGCATCAGAAAAAACAGGCTGAGGCAAAGAAGAAGTAGAGGCAATAGCAGAGGAAGTTGAAGTAGTAGCAGACGTAGTATCATAGACAATAGCTGGAGCTGTAGGCAAAGTCGTAGAAGTAGATGGAGTAGGTAGCAAAGATGGCGGCCTTTGAGAAGGCTGCGCCGGAGAAGTAGGAACCAGCTGAAGAGTAGCTGGCGTGTGTGCAAGAGCTGTGTTTCGTGCGCCGGGGCGCGGTATAGTAAAATGCTTTGGCGTTGTAGTAGCGTCTAACGCATACGGTGGAGGTGAGCTTAATAAGTGGGACATTAATGGATCTTTCTCGGATCTCTCCTCTTGACCTTGTCCCTTATTTGGTAACATCGGGTAGCATTTATCTACTGCTAGTTTCTTGCTCCTAAGTATTTGTTCGCTTTCTTGCTCTTCCTCGTTATCCCTGTATGCAACGGCAGCTTGCACCATTGGCATACCTCTTTTATTCTTTTTTGCTAATTTTATTTCTTTCTGTTTGGCTTCTTTGCGCCATAAGCGGAAAGAGTCAAACATCGCCGGCCGGGCTTTTCTCTTGAATAATTTGACCTCTAAGTTATCTAATATTTCTGAGTCGAAACTACCATATTGGGGCCATTTTAAAACACCATCCTTGCGGGTGTATTTTATCCACACTTCATTATATGTGATAGGACCAACGCCGTGCTTTACATAGAGCTCGTATGTTGGAGTTCCAATCGGAGGAACCGGACAGGAATCCTCTAATCGGGAGTCCTTACTATAACCAAGACAAAACAAGTTTCCAAGTCTGCTAAAACCAGGCATCTTTGCTCACTAGTCTAGCTTCAAACTTCAAAGGATTATCTGTTACGATATTTCTCGTGAATACACAAGTCCTTCGGCTTTGGGGCTTGCAAGTACCAAATCAAAGCGTATCTCAAGGATACCAAAAACTAAGGACAAACTAAGGACTGGGAGATGCTCCACTTATACTTAACTGAAGTATTTGAAGATCGGTGACGTCGCTAGAAGACTCGTCTATCGTTTTGCTCTACCAAGGATCACTGGGTCCAAAACAAGGTGATAGTCAGGGCAGCAGTCCTTCGTAGCCGTCGGGACGCGGGGAACCTCGCAGCAAAGACCTTCCGAACCACGTCGACATACAGGGGTCGCTGAAGTGGCTGGCCGTCCTCTGGAATTTTCACACGAAGCTCCTCACGAACATCTGGCTTGGACCGTCGCCGCTTGATACCGCCCGAGTTGGGCGCCAACTGAGGTAACGGGTTTTTAGGAACCCGTTTGGTGCCAGGGGATAACACCCGAAGACCTCTGAGTTCTCCCTGTTCCGGACCACAGAAACACGGAGTCTTCTAGTCACAGTCAGAGATCAAGTTTTATTGGCAGCTACCAAGTAACAGGTGTCCTAGAAGCACGACAAACACGGGTCATGTGTTCTCAGGAGACTGTTCGTTTTTACAGAACCAGCCTTCTCCTTATATACAAAAATAATAGCTGCAAGCAAGAATTCTTGAGTTTATGATATGGCTATATACATATTTCTACAATAATACAAAAGAGCGAAGTCATGTAGGCAAGCCCGTATTTTAGATGTCCAATTCGTGATAGATTACCTAGCCAGGCCCGGAACTCCCATCAGATATCGGTGAAGCCCCAATAAAAGAAGGCACCTCCTAGTCATAAAACTGGCCATAAACAGGGAGCGTGGACAGGTGTGTATGTGTGTAGAAAACATGATCTGTATGCGGTGAATGGTTTGTGGTATGTTGTGCATTGATGCTATCGTGTTTGGCCACTGGGCGAGGAGCTGCCCAAACAGGTTCGGCTGGAGGCAAGGGAGTCAGTTGGGACAGGTCAGGGGGGAGTCAGGAAAGGTGGACGTGTCCTTTTAGATCAAGCTCGACCTTTAATTGACTTATCATGAGGGCAAGACACAAGATGGATACCGTTTACAAAATGGAGTCTGAGGGGTCGGGACGGAACTACGATTCAGGGGTGTTAGCATGCCTCGATCATGACGCAAATGCATAGGAATGATGTCCTAATCATTACCGGTTCATCGACACCAAATTCGTCATGGTACGTTGATGTTTCGGGACACGGGTATTGGACCTCGATACCGGGACAACGGTAGGGTCCAGAATTTCAGAACCACACATGGACGATTAATTTCCAATTTGTTTCCAAAGGAAAATATTGTCCCAGAGAATATTTGTAAGAACATTTCTGAAAACAAATCTGTCATATGCTTGATGCAAACTCTGCAAGAATGTTCAATCTTCAACACCAAAATGTTAACGTTGGAAAATCAAGAGATTGTGAAACTGGGAGCTATTGATAAAATAGAACATGAAGGAGCCACTATTATTTTGTCAGAAAAGTTGAAAACAAAATTGGATTCTTTAGAGAAGACAATATCTAAAACTGCTGGTATGGAAAAGACTCTGTATGCATCTTTAAATTGTCGTATAATTTTATGACGTAATTTACATGTGGAAAGAGGTTTAGTAAATGGAGCAATGGGTCATGTTGTGGATTTTGTGAATTACCAAAATAGAGATGGAATTGAAATTATAAAAATTAAATTTGATGGTATTGAAGAAGTACAACAAATAAATTGTTGTTCTGCTCGCTTTTTGCTAGTGAAAGATGTATATGTCCGCAGAAAACAGTTTCCTGTTTCTTTAGCATATGCAGTAACTATTCATAAATCTCAAGGTTTAAGTGTTGATAGTGCTTTGGTGAACATTGGAAATTCTGTGTTCAAGGAGGGCATGGCATATGTTGCTTTATCTCGAGTCAGAACTTTATCTGGATTGTACTTGATTGATTTTGATGAGACAAACATTAATGCAGATCTAAATTGTGTAAAAGAATATAATAGGTTAAGAAGAGAGTATGCTCCAAATTTACCTCAATATCCTCTTTTTGAAAAGCGTGTGGTAGGCCGAAAAAGAAGAAATGAGAAAAATTATAGTGAAGTTGTAGCAAAAAGAAAAAAAGTAGATGAAACAGTAATTGTAATTAGAAAGGAAATGGATTCAGTTAAAGATGTTGTTGGATTTCAATTTGAAAATAGTTCTGGTGTCAACTACTATGCTAATGTAGTGGTTAATGTTTTTTTTTTCTCCAAACTGTAAAAGAACAGATTGCTGAAAATCGTGATCAAACACTTTGTTGTTTATTAAATTCTGTATTAGAGAAATGTAGCAGTGATAGAACAAAAATTCAAAGTGTTACTGAAATTCGAAACGTTTTAGACATATGTTCTGGTCTAAATCAATTTTCACAGAATATTCATCAAGATTGTCAGGAATTTCTAATGTGTATGCTTGTTGTCTTGCAAGATGAAGGAGTAGATGTAGAAAATCTTTTTGGCCTTTCTTATAAATGGCAACATGACCATGACAATTGCTCCTTTTCAAGTAGTACTACAGGAGACACTGAAAGATTTATATATTTGACTTTACCAGACTGCAAATCAGTGTCTTTTAATAATCTAGTTAGAGCAGCAAATCAAAACATGGTCTGTAGTCAATGTAAATCTGAAATGCTATCAACTTTATTTTTAATAAGATATGGACAGTATGTTATTTTAATGTTCCAACGATGTAGACCTGATGGAACTAAATTGACAACATTAATTAAAAAGTTTGTGGCTTCTCAATTATCAATTTCAGGAAGAACCTTTACAACTGCAGCAATTATTTACCATGATGGTCCTTCAACAACATCAGGACATTACACATGTTATTTAAAATGTGAAAAAGGTTGGAAGGTCTGTAATGATACTCAATTGACTTTCAAACAACGTTTGCCTTCTGACTTACTAAATTCTTACCTAGTGTTCTTACAACCGAAATTTTAGGGAAGGTAATTGGCCTATGAAGATTGCAGCAGTTAATATAACTTAGGGGCTCATTATGATTGCCGACGGACTTGAGTCCGTCCGCGACCATCGAGGAGGAGGGAACCTCCGCATGGCCTGAGGAGTTCCCTCCTGTCCAATTAGGATGTGACCGCCACCCTGGCGGTCACATCCTCTATTTTTAACATTGCGGCGGCTGCAGCTTCAAGCTGCACCCGCCGCAATGTTAAAAATGCATACATTGCATTTGTATGCAGAAAGCGGCAGGCACCGCGCGGTGCCTGCCGATTACTGCATACAAATGCAGGGGGGTACCATAGGTACCCCCCATGTGCACCCACCTCTTCCCCTTCACCCAGTGGGCCCGCAACGGGCCCCCGCAGTGAAGCTCCGTATGCTTTTCCACGGCGGAAAACCCGCCGTGGAAAAGCATTTCTTTTTGGGCATCCTAATATGGCTGGCGGTGTCTGAGAGACACCGCCACCATATTAGGGCCTTTCCGCCGCGGTTGTAAGCCAACCGCGGCGGAAAAGCTGCGGACATAAACCTGGACCCACCAGCCATCCTAATGTGGCGGTGGGTCTTTGGTGGGTACGCTGCGGTTTTTCCGTATCCTCCGGGCCGGCGGTGGCTTCCGCCGGCCCGGAGGATACGGAAAAACCGGTATCCTAATCTGCCCCTATGTTTGCTCTTTAAAATTACTTTCTGAATGAGAGTGATGAAGGTAATAGAAAACATGTAGTTCTCATAGAGATAGTATATGTTTATCATATAGTGTGTGCTCTGAGTATTATAGAATTTTTTTATAAAAAGTAAACTAGAGGTGGAAGTAAAAGTATTGTTTCATAATGCAAAAGATGTTGGAGTTTTTCTTTCAGAAAGTCGGGTAAATGAGACATTAAGAATACTCTGGACTAATTTCCATCGAAAAGGACTTTCCATATACTATTTGGCCTCGTGGAAAAGTGGATGGATCAAAAGTGAATTTAGATATGGTTTTTAAAATTTTACATTATTTAAGAAATTATTCAATGGGTTTTTTAAACACAATCATTTTGATTGTGTTTTTTTTTGCCCGCTGTTATATGATGAGTACTGTTGAAGTCACTGTTTTAAGTGAAATTCAATATATTCTGAGAACAGCAAAAATAAACCATTTAACATGTTGTTGAAATTATTTTGTATTTTGTATTATTAAATATATATTATTATCCCATTCTCTTACGCTCACTTATCTATTTCCACCCTCTATCACTTATCTTAACTGACCCTCACTGGCCTTTTTTCACTCTTCCTCACCTCCCTTCCCTTATTCCATTTTCCTCACTTATTCTCATTAACCACTCCTTCACGGCCCTTTACTTCTCTCCCATCCACCATTTTCCAGCTGTCAGTCACTCTACTTCACTCCCCTTCCCCTTCTTTCTTTTCTTTCTTCCCTCAATAATTCCCCTTCTCTCACTCATCTTATTACACTTCACTCACTCCTTTTCTCACTTCCTCTGTCCTCTCACATCCTCACTCCCTTTCCCTCACTACCTGTCTCTTAGCTTCAGTCTCTGGATCCTCTCACTCTCTCACTCCTCTTCCGTTATGCATACTCCCTAAAACTGACCTAAAACTGACCCACACTCCCTTCCTTACCTTTCTTTGTTCTCTTACTCAGTTTTTTTTGTCACTCTTTCCTTCACTACCTCTATATTCTCACTCCTTCACTTCCTTTGTCTCAAGCTCACTTGCTTTTATCCTCTCTTTATTTTCCTTTTTTCATCAACCTTCCTGCCCTTCACTCACCCTCCTTTACTCTTGTTAATCTCCTACTTTGTCTCCTGTATTGTAAAATATATATTATAAATATTGTAACTTATTTTGTTTTGTCTTTCACAGATATAAATTTAAATGAAAATATAAAACTAAGTTGACATCACTTATAAGGTAAGTTTAATGTACAATATTTATTTTCTCTATACTGTTTTACATAACCTCACTACTCTTCTTTGACATTCTCACACCTCTGTTCTCTTATTGCGCTTGCTTCACTTATTCTGAATCCCCACATGTACTTTCTTTTTTCACACTCTTCTCTTACTCTCACCTTCTTTCAGGCCTTCTCCTTTACTTTCTTTCCTCTCTCTTCTCTTACTTCTTTGTTTTATTTTTTCCCTTCCTTTACTCTCTTTACTGCACTTCACTTACTCCTTCTCTTTCTTCCTCTGTCCTCTTACATCTACACTCCTCTTCCCTCAATCTCTTTCTGTTAGCCTCATTCTCTCCATCCCCTTAGTCTCTCACTCCTCTTCTATCACGCTCACTCCCTATAACTCAACCATACTCCTATACTCACCTTCTTTCAAAGCTTCTCCTTTACTTTCCTTTCGGTCTCTTCCCTTCTTTCGCTCCTTCACTCTTTTCCCTTTCCTTACTACTTACTTACTTACTCCTTCCTTCCCTCTCTCTTCCCATCCTTTGCACTTTCATTCTTTTGCTTTCTCTTACTCTTCTTACTCCACTTCAATAACTCCTTCTCTCAAACCCTCTGTCTTCTAATTTATTTACTCCACTTTTCTCACTCTTTCTCTATTACCCACAAATAATTTCCAGCGATGAATCCTTTCACATGGGGCAAGTCCCATGTGAAAGGGCCTGCGTCAGTCTTACGCCTGCTGTGAGGCAGACGCAAGATTTAGACGCAACGATGTCCTAAATGTGACGCAGTGAAATCTCATAGGTTTCACTGCGTCACTTCTACGACCTTTCCTTGCGTCAATACGCCCCCTTTCCATACATTATACATGGCGCAGATATAATGTGGCGCAGGGGTGTACAAAGTGATGCATCTACCTAGATGTGTCACTTTGTAAATATGACTCAACAAGGTGCAACTTTTACACCACTGGTGCGTCACAAAAAGTGACACATGGCCTTATAAATGAGGCCCTGAAGCGCACCACAGAGAAAAACAGTGTAAAAAAATAATTTCCAGCAATGCATCCTTTCACATGGGGTAAGCCCCCTCTATCTTCTTAGTTCTACACTCCCCATTACCTCATTCTCTCTCTGTTAGTCTCATTCTCTCCGTCTCTTTAGTCTCTCGCTCCTCTTCTGTCAAGCTCACTCCCTATAACTTAGTTATACTTACACACTCACCTTCTTTCAATCCCCCTACTTCACTTCCCTTCCCCTCTCGTCCCTTTTTTTGCTCCCTCCCTCATTTTCCTTTCCTCTCTCACTAAAATTAGGACTGGGGATGGCAGCGGTGGTTCTCTAATGCTCGAACAATGATCATAATACTTTGTAACCCGTAACAAAGTAGGGCATCACAATTTTTGCATTTAATGGAGGCCTCATTAAAAACAGGCTGAATATTTGGGATCACTCCCTCACCGATGCAGTTATACCTCCAGTTGAAGTAGAGGCACCATCTCTTGGAGCCTCTCGTGCCAGAGCCCTGACACTCTTCCGTGCATAGTTCTGGGGGTGCCTCCTCTGCACGTGCCGAATCATAGTTGGATTACCAAAATTGTACTTCATTCTGGGGTCTTTTCTGAAAAATATAGTATGGCACATATTGCACTCCACCTTTGGAGCATTACAATTCACTGTCTTCTGAAAATACAAAAAATGGCGGCGATAGTGTACATTAGAGAGAGACAGTGAGAGAAAGAAGGCATGAGATGAAGAAGAGATGTGAAGTGCACATTGGAGAAAATATAGTGGGAGAAGGGAAGTAACTGTGAGTAAACTTACTATGTAACACAGAAATGTTGCACTCTATACTATAAGTCTCACTTTATACCACAATCATTTCACGACTATCTCATAAATTTCAAGTAGAATAATAGAAAAATGTCTCAAACAATTTATAATTTATAAATATAAATTTATTCTTCAGAATTTTCATAATGTAGAAGAACTTCTAACATTAACTGATCAGGAATCTCCTCATCAGAACTCTTCATACATGACTCCTGGAACTCAATATAGTCCAAACATTCCATGAATTCAGCATCCAAAGTCTCATCATTAAAATCCTCCATTCCATCTCCTCTCAAAAGAAGGTCTTCTTCATGGATAGTGTTATGAACAGTATCATTTAAAACCTCAATCAAACTCGCCTCAACAAAGGTCGCAGAAATTTCAAAATTAATATTAACGGTGTCCTCATTGAGATCCATATTCTTTTCAAATTTCTTGCTGAAAATTGCGGGAAAAAAAATCACTTTAATTTGTTGTTTTTAGTAATAGATAATATTAAACTAGCTTTATCAAGTATTAAATTCCCCTTACAAATTAACAACTTACCTTTTAGAAAGCAGTAGAAGAGTTAATACTGTGTAAATATCACACCAGAAATAGAACCCAAAAATTCCTCACAAATGTACCTCAAAGAGTACTATCACAAAAGGGCTGTGTTTCCCTCTCATTAGAAAACCATTTCATTAGTAGAAAACCAATGAAACTTCATCACACACAAATTCAAAACCAAAGAAACATTTTAATTGGTTATAAATTTCAAAAGCTAATTGGCTCTTGGGTGTCTGTAAACATTATAAATGGTCTGCATAGTCCGCCATCTTGTGACTCTGAAGAACAGAGACACAAGAGGTGAAAAATAAATGGAGAAATAATTAAAAGGGGGCAGAGTAGACACCCCCTGACCCCCTAGGTTTTCTAAAGGAGGCCTAGAAGGACCCTGAAGGGCAAAAAATATATATATATATATATTTTTAAAATTTTCGCGGGGTAAGCGCTGGGTGCGCTCCCAGGTGCGCTCTCCGCTACGCGCACCCTGAGCGTACCACGGGGAAAAACAGTGTAAAAAAATAGAGTAAAAAATATAAAGTAGAGTGTTTAGAGGAAAGTGATGCATTGCTGGAGTGTGTCACAAAAATGATGCAACTCCAGCAATGCATCCTTTCACATGGGGCCAGTCCCATGTGAAATGGCCTGCGTCAGTCTTACGCCTGCTGTGAGGCAGGCGCAAGATTTGGACGCAACAGCGTCGTAAAAGTGACGCAGTGAAATCTCATAGATTTCACTGCGTCACTTCTACGACCCTTCCTTTTGTCAATACGCCCCCTTTGCATACATTACATAAAGTGACGCACCGGTGGCGTAAAAGTGATGCATGGCCTCATAAATGAGACCTTCAGTCTTCTACTCATGCGTCATATTTAATGTATGACACATTATGTCACAAGGAGTTACAGATACGTCAGTATTTCTGACGTATCTGTAAGCGCAAAAGTGATGCATTGCTAGAGTGTGTCACAAAAGTGACGCAACTCCAGCAATGCATCCTTTCACATGGGGCCAGCCCCATGTGAAAGGGCCTGCGTCAGTCTTACGCCTGCTGTGAGGCAAGCACAAGATTTTGACGCAATGGTGTCCTAAAAGTGACGCAGTAAAATCTCATAGATTTCACTGCGTCACCTCTACGACCCTTTCTTGCGTCAATACGCCCCCTTTGCATACATTGCACCTGACGCAGGTATAATGTGGCGCAGGGGTTTACAAAGTGACGCATCTACCTAGATGCGTCACTTTGTAAATATGACTCAACAAGGTGCATTTTTGACAGCACTGGTGCGTCACAAAAAGTGATGCACCGGTGGCGTAAAAGTGACGCATGGCCTCATAAATGAGACTTTCAGTCTTCTACTCATGCGTCATATTTAATGTATGACACATTATGTCGCAAGGAGTTACAGATACGTCCGTATTTCTGACGTATCTGTAAGCGCAAAAGTGACGCATTGCTTGAGTGTGTCACAAAAGTGACGCAACTCCAGCAATGCATCTTTTCACATGGGGCCAAGCCCATGTGAAAGGGCCTGCGTCAGTCTTACGCCTGCTTTGACGCAGGTGCATAAATGAGGCCTTCAGTCTTCTACTGTTATTTTTTCTTTCATTTTCTCTGTTTCTTCACTGCCTTACTTACCTGGTTTCACACTCCAGTCTGTGAACTTTATCCAGTCTGTATCTCCACTCTTTCCTAACCATCACTGCTCTTTTCTTACCCTTCCACACCCCCGTTCCTTTACTACATTTTCTTCACTTATCCACATTCCCCATGTTCACTCTCCTGCTCCTCACTCTCCTTCCCCACACTCACCTTCTTTCAGTCCCCCTACTTCACTTCCCTTCCCCTCTTGTCCCTTTTTTTGCTTTCTCGCTCATTTTCCTCTCCTCTCTCACTGCACTCCTCTTCACTTACTCTTTTTCATTTTTTTAAGAATACAGCTCTTTGATGAGAATTGGAGGTAGTTCTGAAAAGAACTTTTTTTTTTCTTCTTTTTTTCTTTTTTTGAACAAAAACAAAAACAGGGAATGGGAAACTGCTCAACAGGAGCAAAAAAAATAAAAATAAAAATTAGGGCTGGGGACGGCAGCTGTGGTTGTCTAATGCTCGAACCATGAGCAGAACACTTTGTTCCCCATAGCAAAGTAACTGATTACAATATCTGCATTTAATTACGCCTCTATTAAAAGCAGGCTGAATGTTAGGGATCAGCTCCTCTGATTGCCCCCTCACTGATGTAGTTGGTCCTCCGGTTGAAATAGAGGCACCATCCCTGGGAGCCTCTCGTGCCAGAGCCCTGACACTCTCCCGGGCATAGTTCTGGGGGTGCCTCCTCTCGACGTGGCGAATCATGGTGGAGTTTCCGAATGAATATTTTTGGGTGGGGTCACCCCGTGTGACAAATCCTGCACTCCACCTTTGGAGCATTTACTTTTTTTGATCATCTGGAATGGAAAAAAAACTTCATATGAAGTGTTCTTTTATCCTGGGCTGAGGAACCTCTTCACTAAATAGTCACCTTCCTCGCCGTGTTTGGCGAGTTTCTCCATGAACATGAGGGCCATATCCTGCGTTATAACAGACAGACTATAGATCCTTTGTCTGAACACATCTTACTGGCCCTCGGCTTCCACTAAGGGATCCCACTTTCAGATTAAGATTCCACGATGATATCCTCATCCGGATGACTCTCCTGAAACATCAAAATACTTCGAGCATCGTTTTACCGTCCCAGAAGAATTCCCATATACATCCTCGACATCATTACGAGGGCTATAGCGTGCGTCCCCCTTCTTCTTTTTATATCAGTATGTGACCACCTCCTCACTTTGGAACACGTGCCTCTGACGATTTACATGTTTTTAAGTCTGAATTCCCTCTCATCTTGAGCTACTTCCATATTGCCAAAGACGGGTCACCTGATGAAGGCTTTTAAAGCCGAAACGCACGTAGTGTGTCACCCACCGCTTTGCCTGTGTGCTACCTACCACGTTGCCTCCATCATCTCTTGTTGTATGCTCATCTATGTATTTGTTATGTAGTTTTTAGATTTGTCTGTCTACACTAATTGAAATATCCATTGATTTTCAAATATATTGAAATTTATCTATGAAATGTCTATTTATCTTTTTGAAATTGTTTAAAAGAAACGTGTACAAAAAAAATATATATATATATATATGAAAAATAAAATAAATCAGAATATATCTATGTATTTGGTTAATTAGTACTAACGTTAGTGGGCTCACTCAATAGTGGTATTCATCTATTTAGTTTCAGTTTCATTCACTAGTTACAGACCTTTTCAAATAAATGTTTCTTCCCTATGTATAGCTAGAGCATTAATATATAGGGGTCCCCCACTTTCAAAAATTCATCAATAAATCCCTCTGTGTCTTCATCGCTGCTGGATGGTCTGGCAGCCATGGTAATCCAACAAAGATCCAAGAGCAAAAAGACAGATCTTGCAGTCACAAAAGTGAAAGAAGAAGTGAAGGAAATGGGTGGGGATTTCATTCTTTGTAAAAAAAACTGTTAGCAACCAATGAAAAGAGTTATTTTAGGGTCACATGACTTCACGCGCTTACGCTGCGTGCACCGGAGCGCTTCCAGGGGCGCTTACGCGGCGTGAACGTAGGCGCTTCCGGGGGCGCTTACGCGGCGCTCCTGAGTGACGTTTTGATCGTTTTACGGAAATGCAAAATCATTTTCATTTCGTAAATCAAAAATACTGCTTTTATAAGTATGGTACTAAATGTCTTGCATTATTATTTACTTTTCATACATAGTTTTTTTTACAAACGCAAATATAGCGCTCTCGGTGCGCTCTCGGGAGAGCTTACCGGTGCGCGCACCCTGAGCGCACCAGGAAAAAATGTAAAAAAATATTTATACATTGAAAAAGTAATTTAAAAAATATATATATATAATTAATCATTGTAAAAAACAGCTAATAAAAACAGCTAATAAAAATAAATAATCGTACGTTACAAAGTCGATATGCATAGGAATTTGCTTTTAAAAAAACTATGAAATTCACTGAAAAAACCATAGGTTTCACAATCGTTATAGTTAGGAATTAGCATTTAAAAAACCATTGAAATTCACTGAAAAAAACATAGGTTTCACACTCGTTATAGTTAGGAATTCGAATTTAAAAAACCTTTCAAATTAACTGAAAAAACCATAGGTTTCACACCAGTTATAGTTAGCTGAACATTTTACTCATTTACACATGCAGCAGCTTACACAACAACAGACATACTGATGCACACATTCAAACAGATTAGTCACTAACCAATGCATTCAATTAGACACATTTAATCACTCACTCATACAGTCACGCACCTACTAAATCCTTCATCCTGTCAGTCATACATCCACTCATTCTTCAATATATAAAGCATATTACTTTTCAGAAACACACATTCACTGGATGATGTCATCAGTGATGTCATTTGAGATGTCATCAGTGATGTCATCAGTGATTTCATTTGAGATGTCATCAGTGATGTCACTGACCATGTCATGAATGATGTAATATGTGACATCATCAGCAGTGGATTGCGGGCGCGCGAGTTATAGTGAGTCCAACTAACTATAACGTGGGAATTTCAATGGTTTTGTATGAGTAACATGTTCAGCTAACTATAACTGGTGTGAAACCTATGGTTTTTTCAGTGAATTTGAAAGGTTTTTTAAATGCTAATTCCTAACTATAACGAGTGTGAAACCTATGTTTTTTTCAGTGAATATATATATATATATATATATATATATATATATATATTCACTGAAAAAACCATAGGTTATAGACCATATATAGTTAGGAATTAGCATTTAAAAAACCTTATTTTACTCACACAAAACCATTGAAATTCCATATATAGTTAGTTGCACTAACTATATATCGCGCACCCGCAATCCACTGCTGATCATGTCACATATTACATCATTCATGACATGGTCAGTGACATCACTGATGACATCACTGATGACATCTCAAATGACATCACTGATGACATCTCAAATGACATCACTGATGACATCATCTAGTGTCTGTGTGTTTTTGTAAAGTTTAAATATGTTTTACATATTGAAGAATGAGTGGATGTATAAGTGTCTGGATGAAGGATTTAGTGGGTGCGTGACTGACTGTATGAGTGAGTGATTAAATGTGTCTCACTGAATGCATGGGTTAGTGACTAAACTGTCTTAATTTGTGCATCATTATGTCTGTTGTTCTGTAAACTGCTGCATGTGTTGATCATTAGCTATACGAGAGGCTATATGTGTTATTAATTGGTTGCCCAAGTATTTCTATGGGAGATTGAGTTTGTGTAGGGGTGGCTGGAAGGTGTGTGACTCTATGCATAGATGTGTGAGCAGTTTATTCACTAGGTGTATGAGTTCAAGAGTGCATGTGGAAACAGCTACATGGGCAGTTGACTGTGTGCATGAGTGTATTGATGAGTGAATGGATATCTCAATGCTACATGTCATAGTAAGTACATATGTAAAACACAGTACATGTGAGAGTTGGCATATATAAATAACTGTGCATGAGAGCCACTGAATGAGTGAGTAGTTGTATCGATCATTGTGAACTTGTATCAGGGATTGTATAAGAGAGTAAATATGTGTTAGTATATGTTTCAATAAGTAAGGTGTGTTTAACTGTATAGTTGAAGAAATGGAGGTGAGATTGTTTCTTTGCATGACTGACTGGGTGTGTGAGTAACTCCATGGATGAGTGGCAGTGTGTGAGTGTCTGTATACACTGAGTGTATCTAAGGTTATATTAGAGTCTGAAGAGGTTTATCGTATTAGCACAAGAATGATGTCAAATGAGATGTCATCAGTGATGTCATCAGTGATGTCATTTGAGATGTCATCAGTGATGTCATCAGTGATGTCACTGACCATGTCATGAATGATGTAATATGTGACATGATCAGCAGTGGATTGCGGGTGCGCGATATATAGTTAGTGCAACTAACTATATATGGAATTTCAATGGTTTTGTGTGAGTAAAATAAGGTTTTTTAAATGCTAATTCCTAACTATATATGGTCTATAACCTATGGTTTTTTCAGTGAATTTTCAAGGTTTTGTAAATGCTAATTCCTAACTATATATGGTCTATAACCTATGGTTTTTTCAGTGAATTTCAATGGTTTTTTAATAGCAAATATCATAAGCTGTCGAATGTCAAGTACGTGGTAAGTGAAAACATTTTCGTGTTTATGCACACTGATCTGCTTTGAATGGTGCCCCCCCCCCTCATTTCTATTAGGAGTACTCTCTCTTTGCAGATAGTGAAAGGTAGTTAACGCAGGCCTTTGCCCCCATTGTAATCCGTCGTGCCTGCTTCTCTCTCCATTTGATTGATTGTTATCCAAGTATTTACTGTTTTAGAATTAGTTCTCTTTGGTTCATTCTCTATTTACAAACAAACACAGAGTCGCAATACTCTGTTTAGTCTTTGCAGATAACGAAAAATCGTGTAAAAAAAAAGAAAAGGAATCGAGCAAAATCAGTAGGCCACTAATGGGATCTCTTTTTGACCTCGCTAAAATAGAAACATTAGGAACAACCCCTCATGACAAATACAAAACTAGTGAGATGAACTGAACTCCACACAATGATGGCTGCAAAACAGCTCGGCTCCGCCACCCACCCCGCCCAAAATAACGATAAAGAACGGCTGCCATGATTGGTTGCGGAATGACCACGACGGAGCTACGAAATGGTGCTGCTCTCATGCTAACCCCAGCTTCAGTCTGAAACATCCAGAAACACTGTAGACTACCAATTCGATCAGTTCCGGTAGCGCCCCAATGTAACCCGGTAGAGAAGAACTAGCCCTCCCCTCTTTGACTGATGGTTCTTGTTGCCTGTCCCTTCTGTTGTCATTTAACAGAACTATTTAGCCTGCTGAAAGGGGTTGTGTTCCGACCGCTGGTTGGTGGAGACATTTTGACTATATTCTGTACCTGCGTTGTCGCGTAATGCGTCATATGACGCGCCGCGTTAGCGCATCCGGAAGTCATCCGGGGCGCGCAGCGCGTAACGTAAGCATAACAAGTCATGTGACTTGTTAATAAAACTTTTCATTGGTTCATTTTACTTTTCTTATTGTAATGATGAAAGGCTTGGTCATATGACCTAAAAATTACGCTTTTCATTACTTCCGAACATTATTTTTTCTTAAATATATGTTATAATGTTCCAGGCTAATGTACTTTCCCGGAAATTTTACAACTGTCCTGCAAGTAAAATATATTCTTTTTTCGAGAAAAAGAGCGTTTCTTCGTCCCATGACGGAGCCGTTGAGCAAAAGAGGGTCGACCTGCTGTCTTAGTCGCCGATACGCCTGAATATGAGATTCTTATCGATCACTTTATGTTGCAGGAATAGAAAACACAACAGCCCTTGACCATTTATCTTTACTGCGTTCCTTCGTATTATACCTTTTACCCTTCATGTAATTGGTCTGCTTTATTTCACTTGCCTTTTAATGATTCTAAAACAGTCACTATTATTAAAAACTTTACCAATGTATATACTACTACCATGTTTTCTTTTAAAAACCTTTATTGTGAAAATTTCATTATACAAATACGAGCCTATAACCACGTGGGCCTGCCACAGAGCAAACTGTAATCGTATATGATGAATAGACATTTACACTGTAGAGGAACGTAACGGGCGGGCCATTAGGTTGCAAGAACTAAGGTGTCTAACAGTTACGGAATCGGTGGACGTACATTTTATAATTAAAATACGACAGGGCCAGTTACAATAAAATTATCTAGATATACATTTGCGGGCAAGTACCATGGGTGACGTTAATTCAAACTTTCAACAGTACAGTAATCAATAACACATCAGAACTTAATATCAATAGGGATGTCGAAATATTCAATCAATTCTCGTCCCCGCCCGCCATGTGCTTCAAAACTGCATACGTATCTCGTGATTTCAAGGTTCTGCAACCAGTACACAACAAGGAGTTACGAGTCCCATTTATTCCGGCGCCATTTTGGGCGAGGACGGGCAGGTCCAGGATATAGTCAAAATGTCTCTACCAACCATCGACTATGATGATGTTCATATGCTGTATTTATTAGAGTAACACTCATCTGTCCACATGAAATTAATTTGCCACAATCTAAACATGTCATTTTAATCTTTCCAAAGTTCTTCTAAATATTTGGGACCGTTTCCCTTGCCTCTGAAGCTCTCAGTGCCACTTCTTTGATGAATGTACTAGCAGGTCAGGGGTTCTCCTCCAAATCTCTCTTTTATGCAGCACTATAATTAATTGGTGCCACCTCTCCATATGACGATGCATGGTATAGTTACCACAACTATATTTTTTTTCGGTTCCTCTGGAGAGTTCATCGTGGCAGATGAAGCGTGTAACGTACCGGGCATTTACCTTTTTTTGCATGTACAGGAAAGGAAAAAAAAATCGAGCGTCCGAGTTCTAAGGTGTCCCAGGGCCATTTTAGTGGACCAGGCCCAAATCCAAAGAACAGGCCGCCATTTTGAGAGTCCTCTTGCAGCCGCCTGTCGCTGTAGCATCAAGAGCAGCCGAAACTCAGCTGAATGGCAACTGAAACGGTAAAGGGGCGCCCCACTACAGCAGACGAGCCTCCACCTAGGAAGGCCCATTCACGCCGGCTCCCCCCCCCTTCGGGCACCCCACGCCGTTATTCGGAGCAGTATTGTAGGATGGCCACACCAGTGCGGCAACTTGCTAGACATCACCTCGGTGGTCACCGAATCTCAACGCCTTGTGGTGTCTCCTATTCAGAAAACATTGTTATGCTGCCTTCGACCTATTCGCCGCAAGTGCGCACACAACTCAACTGCATAGCTTGCTAGACACCACCTCGGTGCCATCCGGATCTTGGAATGTCAGCACCTTTTGGTGTCTTCTCTTCAGAAAATATTGTTGCGCTGCCTTTGGCCCCATTCGCACATCGGTCCGCTACTGACGCCATCTCACAGGCTAATGGGGCGCCCCACGCCGAGTTTCAGCATTGTAGAATAACCACACCAGTACAGCAACTTGCTAGACATCACCTCGGTGCCATCCGGATCTCGGCGCCCCACTGCAGATGAAGTGCCTCTCAACTATGAAACCACCACGGTGACATCCGGATCTTGGCGCGATGTGCTGCCTTCGGCCTATTCGCACATCGGTCCGCTACTGACGCCATCTCACAGGCTAATGGGGCGACCCACGCCGAGTTTCAGCATTGTAGGATGACCACACCAGTACAGCAACTTGCTAGACATCACCTCGGTGCCATCCGGATCTCGGCGCCCCACTGCAGATGAAGTGCCTCTCAACTATGAAACCACCACGGTGACATCCGGATCTTGGCGCGTTGTGCTGCCTTCGGCCTATTCGCACATCGGTCCGCTACTGACGCCATCTCACAGGCTAATGGGGCGACCCACGCCGAGTTTCAGCATTGTAGGATGACCACACCAGTACAGCAACTTGCTAGACATCACCTCAGTGCCATCCGAATCTTGGCATCTCAACGCCTAGTGGTATCTTCCATACAAAAAATATTGTTACGCTGCCTTTGGCCCCATTCGCACATCAGTCCGCAACTTAGACATCACCTCGGTGCCATCCGGATCTTGGCATCTCAGCGCCTTGTGGTGTCAGTCAGAAAATATTGTTGCGCTGCCTTTGGCCCCATTCGCACATCGGTCCGCTACTGACGCCATCTCACAGGCCAACGGGGCGCCCCACGCCGACTTTCAACATTGTAGGATGGCCACAGAAGTGCGACAACTTACTAGACACCACCTCGGTGCCATCCGGATCTTGGCGCGTTGTGCTGCCTTCGGCCTATTCGCACATCGGTCCGCTACTGACGCAAACTCACAGGCCAACGGGGCGCCCCACGCCGACTTTCAGCATTGTAGGATGGCCACACCAGTGCTGCAACTTGCTGGACACCACCTCGGTGCCATCCGGATCTTGGCGCGTTGTATTGCCTTCGGCCTATTCGCACATCGGTCCGCTACTGACGCCGCCTCACGTGCCAACGTATTTTCTCCGCATTTTATACCCTATGCCGCATAACAGGTCATGTGACTTGTTTATAAAACTTTTCATTGGTTCATTTTACTTTTGGTTTCCTAATGATGGAAGGCTTGATCATATGACCTAAAAACAACACTTTTCATTGGATGAAAACTTTTTTTTTCCCCCAAACGATGAAAGCCCCACCTTGTTTCTGGATGTTTCAGACTAAACTGGCGTCAGCATGAGAGCACCACCATCTCGTAGCTCCGTCGTGGTCATTCCGCGAGCAATCATGGCAGCCGCTCCCCACCAGAAGCCTGCAGGAGTCGGGGCCCCCAAAACTTTTCATGAATTCTCAAGGCGGAGGGGACGCTTTCGAGAATGGGGTCCAAGACCTAGCAGACAAGCGTCCGATTTCCAAGGTGTCCCAGGGCCATTTCAGTGGACCACGCCCAAAAAGGAAAGAGCCTGCCGCCATTTTGAGAGTCCTGTGGCAGCCGCCTATTGCTGCACCGCAAGAGTGGGCGCAACTCAGCTGAATGGCGGATTTTGACACAGTGGACCAAAAGCGGACGGAATGGCAACTGAAACGGTAAAGGGGCGCCCCACTAAAACAGATGAGACTCCACCTGGAGAGGCCCGTTCACGCCGCCTCCCCCGGGGCGCCCCACGCCGTTATTCGGAGCAGCATTGTAGGATACCAAAACCAGTGCGGCAACTTACTGGACATCACCTTGGTGCCATCGTTCTGCTGCCTTGGAACTATTCGCACAACAGTTTGCTACTGATGACCCACCCCCCGCGACGCCCCACGCCGTTATTTGCTGGGTGGCAACTTACTAGACATCACTTTCGTGTCATCTAGATTTCGGCGCGTTCTGCTGCCTTGGAACTATTCGCACAACAGTTTGCTACTGATGACCCACCCCCCGCGACGCCCCACGCCGGAAATCTGGACGTTGTGCTGCGTTGGGACTATTCGCACAGCCGACCGCTACTTCGTTGTTTTTCCCTAAAAATGTTTATATGTTATTACTATTTTTGTTTTCTTGTATATATTTATAAATTATTAAAGTTTTATAATCTTACTACTTTGTCGGAGTGCTATATATTTTTAATGTGACACATAATTGTAAAAACTTTGATGTACAAAGAGTCATCCCTGGAATCTTCCGCTTCACGCTCGGTCCCCTCCCCAATCACAATACAGGATGGTTTTCAGATAATAGCAACGCTTCTGCTGTGACGGATCTCATCGAGTGTGGGCCTTGATCTACTATAACTCCTTTGAAGAGGGGTGATTCTTTACAGCTGTGGCCATAAACTACATCTGCAGGGCTAGCTGATAGCCTAGGACCGGCCTGGACAATCGGACACAGAGGAAAAGGAGTGTCAGAGGGTGCGGTAGTGAATAGGGCGAAAGGGAGGTGTCGGGCGGGCACAGGGTGTGATTCTCAGGGAAGAGCAGCGCAGATGGGGGGAGGTTTATTACCCATGCATAAGACAGAGAGCGGGGGTGACCACTGCCTGGGTGAGATGCTTGCGAGGGTGGGGAGCCATGCTAAGGATCGACAGCGTGCACAGAGTGGGTCTGGTCAAGGCATCTAAAATGGCTGCCGTGCACGACAAAAGTGTGGCATTTGAAAAAAGACAAGATGGCGCACACAATGTTTTTCAACAATTCCTGATTTCCTTCGAATCGAACGTTAACAGACGTTGAGGCATATTACCAAAGTTAAGCGATATTTATCCCTAACGATGCATTGCAAAGATTTTTTTACCGTCAGAAATTATCGCAGATAAACCTTGCTATTATCAAGGTTTATCGCAAATATGATAAAAAACGACCGCAATGCATTAATATCGCTGAAAACTCAGCGATATTCATGCATTACCGAGCTAATGCTCTTAGCCATGTTATCCACCTCCCATTGGATAACATGGCTAAGAACTGCTCAGGGCAGCTGTTACTTTTTGGAGATATTCGCGCTTATCTCGAATATTTCCAAAAGTTGATAATAGGAGATAGCGATGTTAGCGACTGTTTCCAGTCGCTAACATCTTGGCATGCCCACTTTGCATGTCATTAGTGATAAATATCACTCACATGCAAAGTGGGACCCAAGATGGTCGCTATCTCCTACTAGCCGTCGCTAACTTGTGTTAGCAACAGCTAGGTAATACAGATATAATTTTATCTCCGCGAAGCGGAGCGCTGTTACAGATATATATCTTGTTTTTGAACGTTAATTTCTCAAAATGCACTGAAGCACATATATTGAGACATAGCAAAGGCACATCGGGCTACCAGTCCCTAGGAGATAGCGATGTTAGCGACTGTTTCCAGTCGCTAACATCTTGGCATGCCCACTTTGCATGTCATTAGTGATAAATATCACTCACATGCAAAGTGGGACCCAAGATGGTCGCTATCTCCTACTAGCCGTCGCTAACTGGTGTTAGCAACAGCTAGGTAATACAGATATAATTTTATCTCCGCGAAGCGGAGCGCTGTTACAGATATATATCTTGTTTTTGAACGTTAATTTCTCAAAATGCACTGAAGCACATATATTGAGACATAGCAAAGGCACATCGGGCTACCAGTCCCTAATATTTTACCAAGTTTCGTGCAAATCCATTCAGCCGTTCGATTATTATTATTATTATTTTTTTTTGCCCCGCGGGGCCCTTTTAAAACCTCCACATCAAACCTAGGGGGTCAGCGAGGATCTACTATGCCCCCTTATGGTCATTTGCCCCTTCGCTTTGGCCTCCTCTTGTCTCTCGATCCTACCGAGAGACAAGATGGCGGCCGCTACGTACTGTTTGGAATGTTTACAGACACCGGAGAGCCAATCAGCTTCGCTTCGCAAAGCTCCGTAACGCGAAAAGTACGCGAAGCGGTGCGCTGTTACAGATATATATCTTTTTTTGAACGTTAATTTCTCAAAATCCACTGAAGCACATATATTGAGACCTAGCAAAGGCACATCGGGCTACCAGTCCCTACAATTTTGCCAAGTTTCGTGCAAATCCATTCAGCCGTTCGATTATTATTATTATTTTTTTTTTTTGCCCCGCGGGGCCCTTTTAAAACCTCCACATCAAACCTAGGGGGTCAGCGAGGATCTACTATTCCCCCTTATGGTCATTTGCCCCTTCGCTTTGGCCTCCTCTTGTCTCTCGATCCTACCGAGAGACAAGATGGCGGCCGCTACGGACTGTTTGGAATGTTGACAGACGCCAGAGAACCAATCAGCTTCGCTTCACAAAGCTCCGTTGCGCGAAAAGTACGCGTCCTGGGCCGCTGCCCGGTCCGCTGTTACAGATATATATCTTTTTTTAAACGTTAATTTCTCAAAATCCACTGGAGCACATATATTGAGACCTACAAAAGGCACATCGGGCTACCAGTCCCTACAATTTTGCCAAGTTTCGTGCAAATCCATTCAGCCGTTCGGGCTAAAAGTGAGGCCAACCGCCCTATGGAAATTAACATGGGAAAAACGCGTTTTGGGACCCCCCTTTTTTCTCGGCCCCCCCTTGACGAACCCCCCCAAAATTTTCAGGGGCTGCTCAGAAACAAAATGTGCCATTTTCCTGAAAATTTCAGCCAATTCCGTCCACAAACGCCAAAGTTATTAGACATAGAATTTTCAAAAATCCCATAGAGAAAAAATCCTAACTATATATACCTACTGGCGACCGCCAGTAGGTAATATGTATATATATATATATATATATATATATATATATATATATATATATATATATATATATATATATATATATATATATATATATATATATTTTACCTATATATACTCACTTTGGCAATATTTTGGTTCTCAATATGTAGGGCATAATAAAGTGACATCAAACCTACCCAACTACACTACACCCCTAGATCTACACCCACTTCATTCCATCTAAACCACCAGATGGGATAATGTTGGATCCCCCAAATTATCTGCACAGGTTGCTCCTTTGGACACTAATATGCACCTCATCCCTTGTCTTTGTAATATGCTCTTTAGGTCCTTTAGGTGCATTAGCATTTGTTTTATATTTAACATTTTGCCCGAGTATTGTGAAACTGTAATTCTGTCAAAATGGATTTGTGCTGACAATTTTTAAATTGTAAGTGTCCAGCTATGCACTGTTCTTCCTGACCTCCAAGGCTCTGTTTGTTTTGAATTTGTAAACGAAATTGGCACTCCTAAAATACTAAAAGTGTCCCATAAGTTACTGTACAATCATGTCAAAATAATTGTACATGCAATGCAGCCTACATGGAGAAAATGGCCTGCCCGTAAGCCCCTGGCTGGGGGGAGACCCCACCCATCACAACGCTGCCATTGCAGGGTTGTGATTTGCTTGGGGGGGGGGAGACTGCCTGCTTCCTGTTCCTGCTGGAGGCAGGAGAGCAGAAGCTGAGAAAATGCAGGACCCGGCCGGCGGACAGGTACGTTTTTATATTTATTATTACATTTCTCACCCCTACCCCACGACCCTGCAGGCCCCCACCTGCAATTAATACTGTCTGCGACTGTGTGTGAGTGGCGCACGGCTGCTTGATTGTGCGCCGGTGCTAGCTAGAGGGGAGGAGAGTGCCATATCTCTGCTAATATGGCACTCTTCTACTGTCTCCTCACGCAAGGCAGCGCAGCTTTTTTGCTGCTGTGCTGCCTTGCGGGAGAATTAGTAAAGCTGGGCCCAATTGTCTGGTTTTGCCAGCATGTAGAGAAGGCAACCGTGGCAGCTAACTTGACCCCGCTCCGTCGAGGTCCCCATGACACATGGTTCTTCTATTGAACAAAGAACCCCTCAGCCTTCCAATTCACCGCAAAACGGATGATCAGACAATTGGACAACACAGGTTGTGTTTGAGGCTTAACGTTTTTCATTCACAAGTCCCACAGAAAACCATTAATTGGAAATGCCGAACGTCGCATCTGAATTCCACAGTAACCTTGACTTGCTGCTTTGCTTTCCAGTATGCTTTCAAATGTTCTGTTCAGCTGCCATCTTTACAATGTCGAGTCCGTCAAGGAAAAGCCGCGTTCCGTGAATAAAAGAGTAGCACACATCCAAGAAAAATCAATTATCGCACAAGTGGTCAAACAATCCGCATCGAAGGTCACTTGAAAGAATGCCCTTTAATGATAAGGTGTTATAACATTTTACTTTGTAATTTTCAAGCGGCCTCTTGCATAAAGAACAGCTGTGTCAATTTAAAAAGAATCCATAAAATACAAATCAAACAGGCAATTACTAAATGGAACATCAATTGCTGCCTGATGAATTGCGAGCTTTTGAACCTGAACTGAGCATCTCGGCTTCTAATGTTTAAAGCCCTCCAATATTTTCAGCTGTTATATGCATGTCTGCTACTGAGAAAACATTTTAGTACTTCTTCCACGCTCCCTAATTAGGTGCCACTTAGGATTCACCAAGAAAATATCTACCTTTTTGCACCAGCTCAGCACAACTGTGTTATTATAAGAAGAAATGGGACCTTTGTAAATCTTCATATTCATTACACTGAAAAGAACCACTGCTTGGTGTTCTTTTCCAATGTTTATGTAAGTTTCCGGTATATTATATTATAATATATTATATTAAATTATATTATGGGACAATAGTCCAGATAGACTTGAAAGCACTGTGCAATGAAAAGGTATAACATATAAATTAGTAATTTGAATCATGATACTGTGCAATGGGTTACCACTATTTAAGGCATAAAAAAAGAAAATTTTGAGGCAATTTTGTTTTTTGACACATTTTATTCACATTTATAAGTTTGTACAAAGAACCGCATACACTATGCACTGTATCTAGGAGAGACTTCAAAGCAATGTGTTTACAACACTTGTGTGAAATTAGAAACACCACAGAAATGAGGAAGTCCATGGTCCAAATATATTCTATGACCTATACACATACTGCTATACAAATGTATATCACTCTGACTTCTAAAGATTATGAGAGATTTTTGTTGACCCGGTTGAGATTTAATATTTTACATAGAAGCCTGAGCTTTCCAAATCCTAACCACTGGTCAAGAATATTAAGCAAATGTCCTTGTGACGACGTCTCGACCCAATCGACATTGCATGAAATGTGTTTTTGCAAATTTTATTCTAACCCCAGAAAAATGTGGACTATTCCAATTTTAAAAAGATCAGGTCTAAGACAATGTCAATTAGCGTTCCGTTCTTTGCAGTTGCTAGAAAATGAGTTTATTATAGCCTCTGTAACTGCATTTTTAAAACATGTTTTTAAATACTGTGAATCTATTTTGTAAAGTTTTTAATATGGTTTTTAAACTTTGTTGGAATTGGTATTTTTAACTGTACTGCCTTAAGTAAACAAACTTTTATGGTCAACTTTATCAGTTACCGAATAAAGTAACTTTGAATTGAATTGAATAGTTTTGTGTAGCTGTCACCCATATAAACTTGCAAACTATTATACCAGCAATTATTAAACTAGTAAATAGTTGTGTTTATAATGTATCACAATCAGATTTTCACGTACATCTCTTTGTAGCACATGCTAAATCCTAGTCCGAAACAGGCAGAACACTAGCAAGCTTCTGCACACAACCCAAGCAGCTTGCACTCCTTTCCCAAATAAACCAATACCTGGTGTCCTGCCCTGTCACAGCAATACATCCCTAACAGGGCGCATACCTGCATCATAGCCCCATATCACATCTACCACAACCCATAAACACTGTATATCCCCAATGTCCAGATAATTGTCCTTTGTAGAGACAGGTCTGTGTGTTTGAATTTGTTTTGGAATTTTCAGTAAAATTTGTTTTTCATATACTGCTTTATTTCAGTTTTGCAATTTCTATGCACTGCAAATAACAGTATGGTTTTTTATCACCTTAAAGGAAGGATGGCAGATTCGATATAATTGAGCGTCAAACCGTACCTTGTTATCTTCAGAATAGATCACACTCATTTAATCTGTCATGGGTAGCAGGAGTAACCTCAGGGTTTTGCATGGGTCACCCTTGTGGCCCGGGGAGATGCTTAGAAGGAAGATAGTGAGACCCAGAACTAAAGCTGGCATATATTTAAAAAGCAAATATGGGACATCCAAAGACTTTGAGCATTATCTACTTTGCTAATCTGTATTGTGCATCAAAACCCAGCCACGGTCCGTGCAGGTAACAGCGGTGGGGCTGGGTTGGGGAGGATCCCGACAGACGATAATGAGGGAAAAATAATTATTTATTAAATTTTCCCTCAGGATTGTCCCTTGAAATCCCCCCCGCTGTTCCCTGCATGGACCGCGGCTGGCAAAACCCCAACACACATCTTGTCATTGTGCCACGTTTTACCACCAGGTGAAACATTTTTAAGAATGGTAGGAGCTAATCATTTTCGTGCTATTATTTTACCTATTTTACCTCAGTTTTACCTTCTGCTTATTGCTGGGCCTAAACGCTCATGCAAACATTGAAAGAGATCAATTTGTGTTTAAAGTGCAGTAGGTGCAAGTGTTAAACAAGCATTGACACAGCCAATAGGTCTCAGTAATGCATTGTCAATGTGAATGTCATTTAGCCATGTTCTCTAGCAGCACATCTCCTGTTAAGCATGGCTTATAGTCACTAAACGGCCAGAATCAGAGGATGTTGAGTCTCTTCGCTTCCAATGTGGAGTTTATTGTCCTGTCCAACCTAACACGAAAAAGCACCTTGACGTGGCCTGCCTTGGCTTTTCAGTGACTTTTGCCATATTGAACAGTAGATGCGTGGCTAGACAACATGGCTAGAAGAGATTTATAGTGACAAAGACAATATCTCGGGTTTGCCAAATGTTATTGGTTTTTGCCTATGCCTTTTCTGTGCATGCATTTTAGAGGTAGGCAGCCGCGGCCCGTGGAGGGAGTTACAGTAGGGCAGATAGGCGGGCGGGGGAGGTGCAGGATGGCGGGTGCTAAAAACCGGAATATGGATAATTGGAGGTAAGTAAACAATTTAATTAATTTAATTAATTTCGTAGCGCGCACTGCATCGCATTTTGCGATGCAGGGCATGCTACGAAATTCGTTTATTTATTAAATTGTTTACTCACCTCCAATTATCCATATTCCGGTTTTTAGCACACCCCACCCTGCCCCTCCCGCGTCCGCCTCTCTGCCCCACCATAACTCCTTTCACGGGCCGCGGCTGGTGGTATGTGTGTATGTGTACAAGAGAGACTATGGCAAAACAGAGGACAGATAAAGTGCCCCAATGCCATCAGATCATACAAAAAAAGCAGTAGCAATGAGGAAGTTAGTGGGGACGGGTCAAGCAGGGAAGCAGGGCAGTATGGGGAGTTGGGCAAGCAACAACAGGTGAGGGCTGGAGGAAGCAACAATGAAGAGGTAAAAAAATACCTGAATTGAAGCAGGATCAGTGATGAAAATGAATGTGTCATAGTGGAATGTAACTGTGAGCACTTAAAGGGCGCCAATAACATCGGCTTAGGTTCACACTATGGCAAGACGGAAGACCGAGTGAGTGTTTCAATACCATTGGATCATGCAAAAAACACACATAAACAAATGTTGTTCATGTTTTTATAATGGTTTAGGAAATGCATTTGTATGTGTACACATGCTTGCATTTGAGAGGTATAAGTGCATATTAGAAATGTGGTTTCTGGCTGGCTAGTTTATGCACCTAAGCCAGACAGAACCCAGTATTTTAGTCAGGGTAAGGGAGTTACACACCCAAGAAAACCCCTGCTCACCCCCTTGGTAGCTTGGCAGAGTAGTCAGGCTTATCCCAAAGGCAATGTGTAAAACGCTTTGTGCAACATCCTATGTATGATAAACCTAACACAATAGACCATGGTCCCTTAACCCCTTCCGTGCTCCCGTCAGCCAACACTCCCTCCCCGGTGCTGCAAATGACCACTGGCCGTTACAGCCCCACCCACCCTTTAGAATGCCCGCACCTCGGCGGAATTGCTGCCGGGGTTAAGGCGATAAAGTAATGCTTGCTTTGCAAATAAATCACTTCGAAAATAAATGAGCGTTGGCAATTAGGCAAACACAACATCACTTTGTACACAAAGGCACTTTGTAAACTAGGCCAACAAAGCTTCACTTTGTAAACTAATGCATGTTATAAAATAGACCAACAAAACTTCAGTGCCAGGGAAGCACCAGAAATCGCTTTGTAAACAAATAAAGTTAGGGCCTTGCAACCCAGCTGGTCATGTGGGCAAACTACCAGCCGGTGGCAACCGGCCAGACACTACGAATGCAGCCTGGAAGGAGGTTGGAGCAATTTGAGTGCTAACACTACTTGTGTGGTGACTGATAATGCCCCCCTGTCAACTCTCACTGGCGGCTGCATGCGCTCCGGTGGCCCTGTGGTGGGGGCTCAAAGATGCAAGAAGGAGGAGGGAAAGGCACTCACCCAGTCCCCTGGCCGGGAGCATCTGATTCTTGATGTCAGTGCCCCTCGCAGCATGGAGCAGGAGGGGTGAGGGGGTTTCTCCCCACAGCAGTGCAGCGGCAAAGTTCCTGGCAGCCAGAGAGCATCCTCGCTGCTCTCGGGGCTAGATAATCCACCCTGCTGGGCAGGGTGATGACTAGCCATGGCTCTTCTCCCAGACTTTGGCTGGTTTCTAGGTGATGCCTAGGGCACCAGAGGCGTGTGCGGAGCGGCAGCCCAGGGATCTCTCCAGTTGCCTGAACAGCGGAAGGGTCTCGACCCTGGACTCGGGCCCAAGGCAATGTACATGCCGCACCCCAGGCAGGCTCCATCTCCCCAAGGAAAATGCAAAGGAGAGCCCTCAGAACTCTCAGACTGCAACTGAGGTACTGGGATTCTGAACACGTTTCATAAAAGTCATCGTACCATGACGATTTTGGTAGCATCAGACCGAAAATGGTGAGTGTAAGGTGTATAAGTATTCTCGTCATATTCGAGTGACGAGATCACCGTGAAATCGGAGTTCCGTTCTGAACCCTCGGGTTCCATCTTGCGTGCGGCAGCCATTTTGTGATTGCCCTCACATAGGCCGATGATAAAGGCCGAACGAGTCTCCAAGCACACATACACTTTAGCTGACTTCAGAATGACCTGAGAGAGCGACCCTCTTGCCTGAAGCCAAACTTGTTAAGACAGTTCCTTTCCCAGTAGCTGATCAAGATTGCTGATCAAGACACAAGACACCATCGAACCTTTTATTACGCACAGCTATGTTTTATCTTGCTCACACCTGTCTCTGCTCCTTTCTTTATGGTCCATTTTACGATGGTGATGTGCCCGTTTTTATGGTGGGTTCGATCGACCTGTCTGATGAAGAATGTTGGGTTTGACTAAAAATTGATTGTGGGTTGGACAAACTGAAAAATGGGCTTGTCATCATTATTCTGCGGTTTTATCGTGAAAACATGTGAATGGCCAACTGTAAAATCAGGAATGTTCGCCTGAAGCATAGTATTTGGTATAAAAAGGGATGACTAGCTTTGTGAAGTTGAGCAGTCTCCTGAGAACATACACCGTGTTGTACTTCTAGGATACCTGTTACTGGCTGCAGCCAATAAATCTGATCTTTGACGTCACCAAGAAGTTTCTGTGTTTCTATAGTCTGAGACAGGAGAATCCGAAGTCTTCGGGTGTGTCCCCTGGCACCGCTGGGTTCTAAATAACCTGGTACTTCATTTGGTGCCCAACGTGGGGCGATTTCAGCGGTACCGGTCCAAGCCTGAGGTTCGTGAGGAGCTTCGTGTGAAAATTCTGGAGGAAGGCCAACCACTTCATCGACCCCTGTATGTCGTCGTGGTCCGAAAGTCTTTGCTGCGAGGTTCCCCGCTTTCCGACGGCTACGAAGGACTGCTGCCCTGACTATCGCCCTGTCTTGGACCCTTTGATGATTTGTAGAGCGAGACGATAGATGAGTCTTCTGGTGACGTCATCGATACCTCAGTTAAGTATGAGTGGAGCGTCTCCCAGTCCTTAGTTTTTGGGTATCCCCTTGGGATCTTTGATTTGGAACTTGCAAGTACCAAAGCTGAGGGATTCGTGTATTCACAAGACTATCGTTTTTTGATATTCCCTTGAAGTTTGAAGCTAGGTTAGTGAGCGAAGATGCCTGGTCTTAGCAGACTTGGAAATTTGTTTTGTTGTGGTTATAATAGGGATTCCCGATTGAAGGACTCGTGTCCGGTTCCTCCAATTGGAACTCCAACCTATGAGCTCTGTGTGAAGCATGGCGTGGGCCCCATCGCATATAACGAAGTATGGATCCGTTACACAAAGAAGGACGGTGTCCTACAATGGCCCCGATATGGTAGTTTCAACACGGAAATTTTAGATAACCTAGAGGTTAGACTTTTCAAGAAGAAAGCCCGGCCGGCGATGTTTGACTCTTTCCACCTATGGCGAAAGGAAGCCAAACAGAAAGAAATTAAATTAGCGAAGAGAAATAAAAGAGAAAAGGGTATCTCGATAATGCAAGCCGCTATGCAGTATAAGGATGATGAGGAGGAACAAGCGAGTGAACAGTTGCACAGGCAACGTAAACTGGCGATTGATAAATGCTATCCAGTTTTGCCACCTTTTCAGCAAGATGCAACGAAGGAACTTGAAAAAGATCCTTTAATGTCACATTTGTTGAATTCGCCACCCCCTTATGCGCAGAGTGCTACAGCACCTCCTCAACCCTTAGTTGCGCAACCTCTGGTTGCTTTGCCTCTTACTGTTGCACAGCCACCAGCTCCTCTTCAGCTGGCTCCTACTCCTCTGGTGCAGCCTTCTCAAGGGCTGCCGACAATGCTACCTGCTCCGTCTTTAATACCTACGACTTTTTCACCTGTTCTTGCTGTTTCCTCTGCTACTGCTCCTACATTAGCTTCTTCTCAGTCCGCTTTATCCCCTGTTCTGTCAACTTCTCCTTCTGTCCGACAGAGAATGACGGACACCGTTACTAGTCTTTTGTCTCCTTTCTTTGGGTCATTAAACATGACCCCCGCTTCGGAGCATACACAGTTGCGTAGCCAACTGCCTGATTCTAGAGAGAACGGAGTATTGGACCACTTGGCGCGTAGATGGGTTACCGACCCTACAAGATACGAGTTAGAGTCTGTTATGGATGTCTTCCGCCAATGGGAAGCACCGAAGCAGAGATATGTTTTTGATAAAATGTGTGTTTTTCTTCTCGAAGAATTGGAGGATCGTGACTTGGAACCCAATCCACCTGAGTTGTGTCATGTACGGTTCGAGTTTGCGAAAGGCACGATTGTGGGTTCCGACGATGAGAGAGCAGTTGCGACATTGTTGTCATTTAGGAATGAGGCTATTTCTCGATCGTTGGTTGAGCCTGATCCCTCTGTTAGGAGGAAAGTGAGACAGTATCCCATGAGAGAAGTCCCCCCAGTTTGGAAAGAAGGAGATCTAACCGCTAATCCACCTGTTCAGCCTCATTTTCAGCGTGTTTGGGTGCATGTTCCATGGAAGCGAGCTGAAGTCTTGGCCCTTAAACAGACCTTACCTGACCCCCGTAAAAATCCTGCAGGCTATTATAAGGAACTATCACAGACTGCAGACTCATGTGCTATGAATTTAGCTGATATAGACATGTTGTTTGGAAATGTGGTCCCGCAGCCTTTGTGGGGTTTGATTCGTCATACGGATCATGCGCAGGAGTTAGGGGACACATGGGCTAATATTAGTGCGGCAAATGACAGACAAGTAGGCGGTGCTAAACCTGAGCCTTTAGTAGCAGAACTCCCTGGTAGGATCGTTACTTACATGAAGACTCTAATGCCTGTGATGCGTGTGAATTGGGATAAATTGTCTGCATGCAAGCAAAAGAAAGAGGAAACTGTGTCTGATTTCTTCACTAGGTTTGAAGAAACGTTTATCGACCACAGCGGTCAAGACATGAGTACAGAAGGCGGTCAACGGTTGTTCGTTGACAAGTTTGTGCACAATTTGCTTCCCGAGTTGTGTAAGAAATTGAAAGACTCAGAGAGTTCTTGGGCCGTTTCCTCTTCAGCACAGATATTGGCTACTGCACAATACTATGAAAATAGAGGTAAGGATGAGAAGGACAGAGCAGACAAGAAAACTAAAGAGTTAAAAACGAAGGTTCTCTTACAGCAAGCGTATCCGCCCCGTAGTAATCAGCGTTACTATCAACAACCCCAGCAATCTCAGAGAAACTCGCAAAGGTTCGAGTTTCCTCAACCACGTTTTCCTATAGGCCCTATTCAGTGTGCATATTGCAAAGAAGAGGGTCATTTTAAAAGTAGCTGCCCTGTGTTGTTACAGCGCATGAATGGTGTTTCTAGCGCAAGAGGTCGGGGTGTTCCACAAGCTCTTAGAGGTGGAGGGCGTGGAGGATTCTCCCAGAACGCACGTCTGTTTCCTCCTCAAAATTCAATGAATAGTTTTGATCAGCAGAATAACGCGTCTGGTAGGACGACTCAGTACTATGCCGATGACTACTATGCAGAAGGTGAGAATATGGAAGGTGATGATTGCTAGGACAGCTATAGACAAAGAGAGGGAGTTGTTTCAGCTCCAGTAGATCAGAGTGGACCTTATGTTGAGGTGATTACATCAGGTGTGTCAGAGCCTTTTCTGTTGGACAAGAAGTGACCTACTTAGGTCATTTCTTATCGAAGGAGGGAAGAAGATTGACCCCAGACCGAATTCAGGCAATTGCAAAAATGAGTGTGCCAGTTACACAGAGAGAAGTGCGTGCCTTCTTGGGTATCACGTCATATTGCAGACAATGGATACCGAATTTTTCCCTACTGGCCAAACCTTTGTTGGCATTGACTTGTAAAGATACACCAAATCCCCTTCCGTGGTCCGAGGAGTGTCAGAAAAGTTTTTCGGAACTGAGCGATGCATTGTGTTTGGCTCCTGTGTTGGGTACCCCCGACTACAGTAAGCCCTTTACGCTGTATGTCCATGAGAGAGAAGGATGTGCATTGTCAGTGTTGACGCAATCTTTTGGGGACAAGCAGCGTCCATGTGCGTATTTCTCGTCGACTTTGGATCCGGTAGCTAGAGCGTTGCCGAGTTGTCTGAGAGCTACAGCGGCAGCAGCTGTTTCTATTCGACAGTCTGCGGTTTGGTGATGAATAATACGTTGATTGTAATGGTTCCACATGCAGTGGATACTTTGCTAAACAGAACCAAGACACAGCACTTAACTAGTGCTCGATTGTCAGGTTATGAGCTGACACTTTTAGCGAGCCATGTGCACATAAAGAGATGCAACACGCTGAATCCAGCTACGTTGTTACCGATTACAGCAGAGTCAGATGTTTCTGAACAACATGATTGTTTTCTCAGGACAGAAGAGGAGACGAAAGGAAGAGTAGGTCTTAGGAACATTCCTCTTGTAAAGTGCGATGGTACCTTACGGGTGGATGGTTCGTGCTTCAAGCTTCCGACTGGTGATACGACTGCGGCATATGCTGTTACGACCTTGCATACGATTGTTGAAGCTGCACGTATCCCACATAACTCTGCTCAAGCAGCAGAGTTGATTGCACTTACGAGAGCGTGTGTATTATCAAAAGGAATGAGAGTAACCATATATACTGACAGCCAGTATGCGTTTGGTGTGGCTCACAGTTTTGGACGATTGTGAAAGGAACGTGGGTTCCTCACGTCTCATGGAACTAAGATTCAGCATGGTCAGTTGGTAAATGAGCTCCTCGAGTCACTTACTTTGCCATTGCAGGTTGCGATTGTGAAATGCAGTGCACATAAGAAGGTCACTGACGACGTTGGTCGCGGTAATGCGTTTGGTGATGAAGTTGCGAAAGAAACGGCAAGAGATGTGGTAAGCCGAATGTATGTTGCGGGCCCTGCAAGATGGATTGGTGACGTTGGAATGTGTGAAGATACGATAGAGAGTGTGAAGTCTATCCAAGCTGAAGCTACAGAGAAAGAATTGAGTGTGTGGAGAGAGAGTACGGGTAAATTGGATGCAAATGGTTGTTGGGTTGAGTTGTCAGAGCATCAGCGATGGTTGTTACCCGATGCGTACGTGCTTGCAGTAGTTACAATGGCGCATGGAATGGCCCACATCAGTGTGAAAGGGATCTGTAAGTTGTTGGCTCCAGTATGGCAAAATGCTGGAATTCCCAGGTGTGCAGAGAATGTGGTTAAAAATTGTATGGTTTGTCTGAGATACAATCCTGGTAAGGGAACTCCAACTCCAGCTGGCCATTTTGCGCCTCCAACATATCCGTTCAAGGTTTTGCAGCTAGATTTCATCCACATGGAGAGGTGCAACAACTTGAAGTACGTACTCGTTGTTGGTTGTGCCTTTTCGAGATGGGTAGAAGCATATCCCCTAAAAGATAATACTGTCTTGTCCACAGCGAAAGCCCTTCTCAAAGAGTTCTTACCTAGGTTCGGTTTGCCGAGAATGGTTTGGAGTGACAATGGGAGTGAATTTGTGGGTCAAGTGATGAAGAGAGTGTGTGAAGGGCTAGGAATCGGCCAGACGTTCCATGCTGCAAATCACCCCCAATCAGCTGGACTAGTAGAGTGCTATAACGGCAATCTTAAACTAAAACTGGCCAAGATACAAGCAAGCTATGGCCTTAAATGGCCTGATGCTTTGCCATTAGCACTTTTGTCAACTAGGACGACTGTACATTCACGAGTGGGACTTAGTCCTTTTGAGATTGTGTTTGGTCGCCCGGCCAACATATGGGGAGTGCCGAGGCCGACGAAATTCAGCGAGAATGAACACCCTGTACTGCTTGATTACTTGTATGATATGACGGCTAAATTGCGTGTCTTACACCAACAGGTTCATGATACACTGCCTCAGGCTACTGGAGAATCAGGGCATGCAATCGATCCTGGATCGTGGGTACTCATCAAGAACTTCCAGCGGACAAAAAACGATCAGCCCCGCTGGATCGGCCCCTACTTGGTGCTTTTGTCCACAAGAACTGCAGTACGAGTGCAAGGGAAAAGAACTGGGTTCACGGCGTACACTGCAAGAGAGTCCCTTTGCCTCTTCCGTACGACCGGTGGGTCCAGGAGGGTATTGCTGATTCTGAAATTGAGACTGTGCCTCGTTTTCTGCCTTTCAGCGATGCACGTTTAATTGGGACAAGTTCTGAGCGTGAAAGCGACGACCTTTTGCAAGAAGCCGTGCCATCGTCAGTTCGATTGGACACTACCGGGCCTGAACTCCTATTGCAAGACCAGACCTTATCTGGAAAAAGCCGTTATAATTTGAGACCAAGAACCATGTACAAATAAAATTATTTTTACTGTTTAGAGAAAAAGGTTCAGCTCTCCCATCCGAGAAACTGTTTTGACCGATTTTTGTTTTTCGAACCTCCATCCGGGTTCAGCTGTAGGGTCGCGGCGTCAAGTCTCTGGAGTGCAAGCCGAAGACACAAGGTCGACGGTTCTGGTTGGTCCTCGGGCATTCCCTGGACTGACAGACGCATTCCTTAGCACGGAACACCCTACCCCCGCGAGCAGCAAGGTTAGAGGATGGAGTTTTTCGAGATGGAGAGACCTGCCAAAAAGATGAATTTTAGAGCCAAACTGTGTACAATGATGACTAGAAAACGTTTTCTGATATTATGCATTTTTATGTTGCTTAGCGTGATGGTGTTTTTAATGGGATATGTTTTATTCTCTTTTCGAGTGACGTTTGCACCCACTCCACAGCCCATACCTCTGTCTACTGTTTCCTCGCATTCTTTTCACCCTCTACCTGAACATGAGTCCGTTAGAAGATTAGAGTTTATTAATAACTCCTTCGTTCCACACCAATTAGTAGTGAACACAACTAACTGTTGGGTGTGTGCTCCTACGCTTCATACTACTGATAAAGGTATTCCTTACCTAGTCCTGCCATTCAGCTATAATGGTTCTGTGTGGGCATACCGAACGATGTTCATCTATGCTTGCAAAGTCCACCCCCTACGTTCTGTGAAATACAACCCAAAGAATAGTGCTCTAGTCAAGGGAATAGTCGACAAGGGAATAGTCGACATGATAAAGGGAGCTTGTGCCTATGAGGCTATCCCGAAAGATGAGACACTAGCGTATATGGGATGGAACGTGACTGGATATGGAGCAAGGCTGAGTGAGAATCAGCGAGCAAAAAGATCCTCTCCGATTTGGATTGTACCCCATCAGGGTCATCTATGTATGCAAGGTAATGGCAAGAATCAAAGAGCTCAGTTAGGGAAGAGTATCTGCACTGAGACGTATGTTTTTGCGTCTCAGTTCTCCCCATCGTTCCTAGCAGCTAAGGGTACCTATTTCATCTGTTATGATAGAGCATACACATGGTTGCCCCCTGATATCTCGGGCACATGTTTTGTCTCGTTCCTGTTGCCTCCCACCTACACAGCTGCGGCAGATTACCACAAGATAAGGGTAGTTAGAGGCGTCTTCAGTAAGGAAGATACTGCAGAACAAGAATTGAGTGACTTCTTGGAGGGTTTTCTGACGTTTTGGGGACCTATGGTTAACAGCAGGAACATACGACAATTGACGAGGGTGGTTGAGTCCACCGTAGTTGAAACTGCGGGCGCCCTTAGTAACTTGACTGCTGAGCTCCAGTCGGATCGTCTTATGACACTCCAGAACAGAGTTGCGTTAGACGTCATACTTGCAGATCGAGGTGGGGTATGTAAAGTGATCCAATCAAGTTGCTGCGTTTTCATTCCAGATAATGCTCCGACATTGTACCAGGCCATTTCCAGACTGCATAAGATCTCCGAATCTATACAAGTGGATAAAGGAGAGTGGTCGTTGATGGGATGGTTCTGGGGACTGTTATCCATGTGGGGATGGAAGATTCTGATGATCATTGGGATGATCTTAGCTATTATTTTCCTGTTCTATCTGAGCGTACAGTGTGCTCCTGCTATATGTGGCCTCTGTGCTACATCGTGTGTAAGGAAACCTGTACCAAGAGACGTGCTAAGTAATAGGATGATGCTACAGCAACATCTTGATGACCTGCTGAATATAGACCTAGACTCAGATGGGTTTAGGTTATTGCCTTTGTAAGGGCAAAAGGATGGCTGAGGTACTGGGATTCTGAACACGTTTCATAAAAGTCATCGTACCATGACGATTTTGGTAGCATCAGACCGAAAATGGCGAGTGTAAGGTGTATAATTATTCTCGTCATATTCGAGTGACGAGATCACAGTGAAATCGGAGTTCCGTTCTGAACCCTCGGGTTCCATGTTGCGTGTGGCAGCCATTTCGTGGTTGCCCTCACATAGGCCGATGATAAAGGCCGAACAAGTCTCCAAGCACACGTACACTTTAGCTGACTTCAGAATGACCTGAGCGAGCGACCCTCTTGCCTTAAGCCAAACTTGTTAAGCCAGTTCCTTTCCCAGTAGCTGATCAAGATTGCTGATCAAGACACAAGACACCATCGAACCTTTTATTACGCACAGCTATGTCTTATCTTGCTCATACCTGTCTCTGCTCCTTTCTTTATGGTCCATTTTACCATGGGGATGTGCCCGTTTTTATGGTGGGTTCGATCGACCTGTCTGATGAAGAATGTTGGGTTTGCCTAAAAATTGATTGTGGGCTGGACAAACTGAAAAATGGGCTTGTCATCATTATTCTGCGGTTTTATCGTGAAAACATGTGAATGGCCAACTGTAAAATCAGGAATGTTCGCCTGAAGCATAGTATTTGGTATAAAAAGGGATGACTAGCTTTGTGAAGTTGAGCAGTCTCCTGAGAACATACACCGTGTTGTACTTCTAGGATACCTGTTACTGGCTGCAGCCAATAAATCTGATCTTTGACGTCACAAAGAAGTTTCTGTGTTTCTGTAGTCTGAGACAGGAGAGTCCGAAGTCTTCGGGTGTGTCCCCTGGCAACGCTGGGTTCTAAATAACCCGGTACTTCACAACACACACAGAGCTTTTGCAAAATAAAGTGCACAGAGCTCTTGGTGATAGGGCCCATGGAGCTCTGGGAGAGAGCAACCCCCAGTGCGCTTTGCAAACAAAGCCCACAGGGCTCTTGCAAAGTAAAGCACACAAAGCTCTTGGTGACAAAGCACACGGAGCTCTGGGTGACATGGCAGATTGGGCTCTTGTACAGTAAAGCACACAGAAACTTTGATGTCCCTGAGTTTCCCAGAACAAGAGGCCAGCACACACAGGCCCATGGAGATTTCTTCTCAAGCAGGATACCACAGCAGGGCAAAAAGAGTCAGTCGTTTTCCTCCACCACAGACAGAAGCAGCAACTGCAGGTCAAACCACCCCTCACACAAAAAAGGCAGCACTCCTCACACAGTCCTTTCGCTCTTCTTCTTGGCAGGGTCCTCCTGTTCCTTGAAGTAATCTAATGTCCCGGGGTTTTTTAGATCAATACTTATGATATGATATGATATGATATAAAGGCTTTTATAGCGCACTCTATTACTAAGGAAGTATCCTGGCGCGGAAGGGTAGAGCAGAAGGCGAGAACGAGTTGGCAATTACAAAATAGTACTGAACAGATGGGTCTTCAGTCCTTTCTTGAAACCTGTGATGGTCGGAGCGGCCCTAAGATGGAAGGGAAGAGCGTTCCAAGCCCTAGCGGCTCGGACCGAAATGGACTGCCCACCAAGTCGGGAGTACTTTAATCTAGGCACAATCATTTGACACTGGTTGGCTGAGCGAAGGCAGCGATTCGGAATATACCAGGCAAACCTTTTTATCAAGTAAGCAGGGCCAATCGGGTGGAGCGCACGGAAAGAAAGAACAAGTGTCTTAAACATAATCCTATGGGCAACCGGTAGCCAGTGAAGGCTACGGACGAAGGGACACACGCTAGCACTCCTGGGCAATTTAAACAGAAGTCTGGCGGCCGCGTTTTGGATGACCTGGAGACGTTGGATCAGATAGGCAGGTTGTAGTGTAGTTCCTATAGTCCCAATAGGCTCTGCGCATTGGAATAATATCTTCAGTAGTGTAGACGTAGGACTGAGGTTAACTAGGTCTCTACTGACTATATTAGACTTAAGTTTTTTGCCAGCTAGCTCAGAGTTCACTAGAAACTTTCTCGAATAAGCGAGGAGAAGTTTAACCTCCCTGGATAGACAAGAAGGGATTTAGTTTCTGACAACCATAAAACATGACAACTTTGCTCTCCCTGAATAAGAGTATATCTCTAGAGTCGTGTGAAAACAAAAGACAGCTATTTCACTCAGTCAATAAGTGCGTACTTAGTTTCACCAGATTGCAGAGAAAAAGAGAGACGGGCGTTTTCAATAAAAGGTGTTATTTATTGAGCAGTCTCTTCAAGAGAAATGAATTGCTACAATTGTAATCCTTATAGTTAAGTAAAGTGCATACAGTAAAAGCAGGATTATGAAATAATACTGTAACAGCATTGATATGGTTTCTTAGCCATATGATACCTTAAAATGGATAAAATAGATACATACATATATACATTGACTAATCATACTCAACTGGTGCTTCTAACTACGCCTACCCCGGTGTACCTGACCTAAGCCTAATACTTGGGAAGGAGTAAGTAAGTAGCAGTTTAAGTTAAGTTTGTTTTGCCAAGAATCTGACTCAAGAATTCTCTGTAAGGGTTTAGTCAGTTCAGTACCTGGGTATTAGAAGGCAGGAGGGCTGGTATCTCTCTCTCAGGACTCGGTATCCCAGTCACCCGCAAGGGTAAGCTGGAAACGCCGGAGCCTGGATTTCTCGGCAAGAGAAAAGACAGCGTCTTTCTCAGCGCGTCAAAAGGGAGGGGCAGCGTCCGTGGGCTCTCGCATCAGCTGGGCTCTCGGGCAAGTAGTAGCTGCTCCAGATTCATCACCACCGTGTGTTTACTTAAGGCAACGTTGGTATATTTATACCTGAAAGGTGCCGGGTTTGACATAAGGCTGGACATAAGAAGTCAATAAAGATGTCACTAAGAACTGGTCGTTCTTACAGTGCTTTACAGGAGTTCTCGGACGAAATCAAAATAAAGCAGCGGGGATTTCCCAGGTTGCTGGAGGCTTGGATTTGTTTAAGAACTCGGTGTGCTTTCTAGGGGGCTGGAGGAGTAGGCTTGCTTAATGTGACAGCATGCGCTATGACTGAATTATGAAAAGGGTTTCTATGCCGTTGTAGGGATATTTATTGATTAATAAACGGACAAGGGCAAAGAATAGGAATATCGATTCAGGTACCTAGATAAACACACTACAAGGTAGGCCGCTAAACAGACTGTTAGCATAGTCGAGCCTGGAGAGTATTAAAGCGCGCGACACCGACTCTTTAGCTTCTCTCGGAAGGAGGGGAAAAAACCTACGCAGGGCTTTGAGAGTGGCAAAACAAACCCCCGTAAGTTTTTTAATATGATCCTCGAACTTAAGGTCATTCCCAAACCAGACCCCCAGGTTTTTTGCGGGGCCACCCACGGATTTAGGATATGGCAAGTCACGAGGCCATAGAAGGTCGCTAAATTTTTCAGGGAAGGAGAAAGAACCTCGGACTTGTCCTCATTACATTTAAGCTGGGCAAGTGCCATCCAGCGGAAGACCGATGAGAGACAGAGTTGGACCGCCGACGTATTCAAATTGTCATTGGGCCAAGTGAACAAAAGTTGGGTATCGTCGGCGTAGGCCATTATTTTGGCCCCCAAATGCTCCACCAGATATATCAGAGGAGTTAAATAAACATTAAAAAGTAGGGGGCTCAGAGTAGACCCTGGGGAACTCCTGTAGTGAGTTTCTTGGGTTGAGAGGCGTGAGGGGGCATCCAGACCTGTTGTGTCCTGTTGTCCAGGAAAGACGTCAGCCAGTCCAGTGCAGAGCCAGAGATGCCAACAGCGGCTAGTCTAGTGAGAAGTAGAGTATGGGGCACCGTGTCGAAGGCGGCAGAGAGGTCTAATAATATCAGAACCGCTCTGCCACTTCCATCTAGACACTCCCGAATGGCCTCTGACATCTCGACTAGCGCTGTTTCAATGCTGTAGGCAGCCCGGAATCCCGACTGAGCTGGATGAAGAGCCCGAGAGGATTCTATAAAATGATTCAACTGTCTAAAAGCAATCTTTTCACAAACCTTAGCCAAGGCAGGCAGTAGTGGAATGGGCCGGTAGTTGGAAGGCACAGCCGGGTCCAGCCCCATCTTTTTTAGGAGCGGGAGCAATTTAGCTTGCTTCCAGCAGAGCGGGACAATTGCAGAAGCAAAGGAGAGATTAACAATCTGGGTAACTTCCTTGCCTACTATTTCAGCTACCCCCCCAAGAACCCTGGCTGGACAAGGGTCAGAAGGAGACCCCGACTTCAAAGCTGCAAGGACTGAAGTGATGTCAGACTCATGTAGATGGAGAGAAGCTGACAAACTGCTCAGCTGGCTTCGGCACAGGGAAGGGGGGTAGTGCTGAGGAAGGCAAAAAAACGTCACAGACGACGCGCAAGTCCTCCTGGATCTTAGTAATTTTATCCATAAAGAAAAAGGAGAGCTCCTCACACCAGTAATCGGAAGAAGGCAGCAGAGGCTGCGCGGCACATGAAGATAGAAAGCTTTTAACAATTGAAAAGATTTCCTTGCTGTTGTTATTAGCTTTTTCAATTCGCCCTGCATAGTAGCTGCTCTTGGCAGTTCTAGTAGAAGCATAATAGTCTTTTTGGGCCGCACGCAAGTCACTCTTTGCCTCGGGCAAGTAGGCTTGTCTCCACACCCGCTCGAGTTTCTTGCATCCCTGTTTCAGTTCCCGTAGGGTGTGAGAGAACCATGGTTTAGAGGGGGTAGACCGCATCCTACGGATACAACCTACATTAATAGAGGCATCAGACCCGTGTTCCACCCAACGCGTTAAAAGTACTGACCGCCTCTTCCACCTCCGAGATCAGTATCGGACGGGATTGAGACAAAGACTCAGTCAAAGTAGCTAAGTTGATTCTCTGTGCGTGGGCAAGGGGAGGGCCACCCTCAGTCTCCGTGCCTCTACCCAGAGTCCAGGAAAACCTGATCAACTTATGATCCAACCATGTCACACTCTCAGAACAGGCCATGACAATATCGAAATTAGAGCAGACTAGGTCTAAAAGGTGACCCCCCACATGGGTTGAAGTGTCAACCCATTATTTGAGGTGGGCCATAGAGAAGGCTTCACCTAGACGAATGGCCTCAGTGGAGTCAGAGACATCAACATGGATGTTAAAATCCCCCAGAAGGAGATACCTTGAGAATCTTAAGGCACGCGGAATTATAACCTCTTCCAGTGCCCCCACAAAATTCCCAACATATCCCGAAGGCCGATATACCAGTGTACCTCCTAAGGTAAAGTGTGAGCTAAGCACAAGGGAGAAGTAGAGCACCTTCGCATTCTCCAGCTCGACTTGGGGCTCATAGGCAAAGACCCACAGATCCCTGTAGATCACGGCGACGCTGCCCCCTCTACCAAGAGGGCGGTCTGCCCTCGTGATTCTAAAGCACCGTGGCTTTACCCTAAATTGTAATTGTTCTTTTTGTGGCAAGGGTCTCTGAACCAAGTTCCAACAAGTCCTGTCCTCCCTGGTGCAGCATGACCACAGGGGGTGGAGAAAGCATTGTGAAAAGGAGACACCGCCTATTCAGGAGCAAACAAAACTCCTCCCACCACTCTAAATGCAGACCAGCTGTATTCAGCCCAGCAATGGGTCACCCACGTAAGGCAGGACACACCTCAAACCCCCCTTGACTGTCTAAAGTGAATGCACATCCTCCATTCCTGTCACTCCAATACGCTGAATACACAAACGGCCGGTGACACACTAAATGGTAAAGTAAGAAAAATGCACACTTTCAAAAAGTATTTCCAACAAAAAATACCAGTACTGATAATTCTTATAATAATAATAATAAAGACACTTATAGAGCGCATGGTTACGCCATCTCGGCATGTCCCCGCGCTGGGTGAGAAGGGAGGCACAGAAACGTCACTAGAGAAATCATTACAAGCTGCCAGAGAATAAGTAGGTTTTCAGCATTCTTCTGAACTTGAGCTCAGAACTTTCCAACCTAAGTTTTTCTGGGAGCTTATTCCAATTCTGAGCGCCCCGGGCCCGGAAAGAGCGACCTCCCATCCTGCCTTCTTTATCTTAGGGATCACCAGTAGCCCTGTACCAGTAGATCTCAGGGACCTCCTAGGCTCATATCCGGTGATCAAGTCACTTAGATAGGATGGGCTAGCATTGTTCAGAATTCGATGACAAATGCATAATGTCTTGAACATGACTCTATCCTTCACTGGCAACCAGTGCAATGCATTGAGGGCTTTTTTAGAAGCCGCCTTCCTAGGCTGATTAAGGACCAACCACGCAGCGGCATTCTGCAGAACCTGTAGTCGACCAAGACTCTTATCAGTGGCCCCAAGATACAGTATGTTGGCATAGTCAAGACGCAATGTTATGAGCGCATGTATCATGGTCTTTCTTGCCCCTATCAGGAGAAGATCCAGTGCTTTACGCAAGGTTTTCAACACGCCAAAACACTTGCCAACAACCCTTCCAATGTGCCCTTCATAGGAGATAGTCGGGTCAACCCAAACCCCCAGATTTTTTGCTTCGGTACATGGTACAGGGGTTGGACCCAAGCTCAAAGGCCACCACTCCGTTGACCAGCTCGCAGTGCTGCCCCCCACCACCAGCACCTCAGTTTTGCTACCATTCAGTTTAAGACAGTTCTTATCCATCCAGGAGGCAAGCTTCTGCATGCAAGTCCTAAAATTGGATGCAGCAATCTCCGGAGCCTGTGATAGGGAGATCAGCAACTGGGTGTCATCTGCATAGGAGACCACCCCCACTCCAAAGCCCTGCACGATCTTGGCCAACGGCGCCAGATATGAATTAAACAGCATGGGACTCAGAGCAGAGCCCTGAGGCACCCCCTGCTGCAATTCAATATCTCTGAAGTGGTCTGCGCCCAGCCTGACCTGAAAGCTACGTCCAGTCAGGAAGGACTTTGGCCATTTTAGAGCGGATCCCGAGACACCGCCTTTATTCAGACACTGCAGCAAGGTGTAATGTGCTACAATGTCGAAGGCTGCACTCAGATCCAACATTATTAGAGCCATAGTATGTCCTGCATCTGCCCCCTGCCTGATGGTTTCTGTAGCCCTTAACAGGGCAGTTTCTTTTGAATAACCCACCCGAAAACTAGATTGCGTCGGGTGGAGGAGGCCAGTGTCTTCCAGATGTATCATGAGTTGACGATTGGCCACCTTCTCCGCCACCTTAGCCAGAAAAGGCAGAAGCGAGATAGGCCTAACGTTGTCTAGTTTGTCCATACTTATATTAGGCTTCTTCCTAACTGGAAGAACGATAGCACGTTTCCAGTTTTCAGGCAGCGTATGCAAGCTAAATGAGACATCCAGCACATGTCTAATAAATGGCTCGAGAATAGCCAGGCTCTCCAGCATCACCTTTGCAGGGGCTGGATCTCTGGGCGAGCCAGATTTGACACTGAGGCAGATACAACACTTAACAACACTTATTCTTTTCTGAACACTGTTTCAATAATTGGTTGAGCAATAGATCACCAGATATAAAATTCACGATGACTAGCAACGAAACAGGATCACATTTGGATGTTATGGTGTTGGAGTCCAATATACACAGATCAACCACTTTATTTTCAAAACCTACGGGCAATTTCTGAGAATAAGGCTTATCGTTCTGAAAAAACGCAATATTTTGCACATGCTGAGGAACTAAAAACAAGCTGAAAGATCTGGGATGCCCCAAAATTTGCTCAAAATAGCTTGGAAATGAGCCTGGTGGACCCCGAGGGAGACAATGCTGCAGGCAAGAGAAAAAACAAAAAACAATCAAATGGTATGCTTTTCGACTTTTTGTCCAAAGACAACTCAATTCAAAAAGGTTATAAGACAAAACTGGCACCCAATTTAAAAGATGGATAAATCATTTGTATTACCATTACTTGCTCTAAAGAAAGTTTGCCCTATTGGGAGACAAATTGTAAGAGCAGAGCTGCCAGCAATAAAGAAAAAAACAGATCTGCAGCAATAATGGAACATGCATTCAGTAGAAGGACATTTCAAATGCGGGACTTGCACATGTTGAAGTCAAACAATAGAAGGATCTGAATTCATACATAAAGGCAAAAATTGGTCACATAAGACATTCACGAATTGTAAATATAAAAATGTGGTGTATGCGGTTAAACGTTCATGCGACTTGGCATATATTGAAAAGACCAATCAGGAAATTCACCAACGAATAACGCAACACAAATCACGAATAAGGAAAAAAGGTTATGACTGCGCCATTGGTCCAACACTGAAAATAGACCTTTTTAGACCGATCGATGGTGGACTGTTCTAATGTCCATTAAATCGGATCCCCGGGGAGAAGACACTGATGCATTACTTAATCGGAAGAAAACCTTCCTAATATTATTCTTCAAAACAACTTCCCAGGTTTGAATGAAATGTCAGAAGGACAACATTTGTTTTCAGTGCATTTGGAACACTGAAATGGCACAATTTTTTGAAAAAACACTACAGGCCCCAGAATGCTCAACTAATCAGAGCATTCCAGACATACAACAGGACAAATATAGGGAAAGTGCAACATACCCGGAAGTAGCTCTCTGTAGAATCCAAGTGGGCAGACATACGAGCAAAGGAACCGAGCTTGTATCTGCCGAAGAACACACATACCATTGGTGAGTAGAACTAATTGGGAAAGTGCGGCAACGGGAAGCGGACTGTTAATACGGATAAAATGCTAGTGAGAAGCATAGGAGTATAATTGTCAATGCAGATGGATGGTCTTGCGCATATGCAGCCTCATTAAATATTTGTCGATTTTGTTTCCAGATTGGCGGTGTGGAACATGAAACAGACGTATAATAATTGACTGGAGGTAAGCCCATTTTGAAGAGGCTTTGAGAGGTGATGGAGGTCAGGTGCCATGTATATAGAATGATTAGGTTATATGGTTATGTGTTATAGATTTGACTATTGGACAAGTGAAAAGGTCATATTTGCAGACCCATAGCCGATGAACTTGAGGTAACTTATGGTGAATACAATTATAGAACAGATTAAAAATATAATAATAGCTCAGTAGTGTAAGGAATGGCAAAGTGATTGTTTCCGTTTTTATTTTCATTTATAGTGTATATCAGTTCTGTGTCCTGAAGAGAACCAACGAATCATGGAAGGGGTTTGAAATGGGTCGACGACAATAACGCAATGATGCAAGCAATGAAATAAGATGTGAAGAGTGGGGCAATAGAATAAAATGATGTAGTAGACTCTCTGTTCACAGGATCAAAGATTTACATGGTTGTGTAGCCCATTCATGTAGGACGTTTACAAAGGGTGCAAAGAATAATGTTACATGTGTCTTCTTGGTTGGGCATTAACTAGGTAGAACTGTCAAGGTTTTGACTCAATGCAACATGTTTCAAATAACTGATTTTCAGACATAATTTATATATAGTTTTGAATAGTTTTTGTACATGAATGTTGGGTGGGTATCAAAATAATTGGTTAATGTATAAATTGTGCATTTATGTTTGTCCTCATTATGTCCCTGTATGTGACTATTTTTTAAATCATGCTTTAAAATGAAAAGAAAATGAATATTTACTGACCACTGGTATTAAAAAGACTGTTCAGAAAAGAATAAGTGTGGTAAAAAGTTATCAATACTGGCAGTTTGGGTTGTAAATATATTTGAGGTGATCTAGCCTTACTGAAGCATTAGGGCACATCCCCGGATATTGAGAACACTTTCTAAAAGTGGCATTTTCAAACACAGAATTTAAAAACCACCTTCACCAAACGGTGCGTTAATAAATTCTGAGTTCAGAGAGCCTAAACTAATTTTCTTATCTTGCCCCTATTGCAAATTACACATGTAAAATTGTTACAGTGCAGCCCCAATGATAAGCCTAAGGGACAGACAACCTTTCAACAATGAAAAACAAAATACACAGTATTTCTCTATCAGGACATGTCACACATAGCAGTACATGTCCTACCTTTCACATACACTGCACCCAGCCCATGGAAGTACCTTGGGCCTACCTTAGAGGTGCTTTACATGTTTGTGATTGGCAAGTCGGTGCACTTCACAGGGCAACATGGCAGTTAAAAACTGTGCATGAGGGGGGCGTGGCTAGCGGCCGTCGAAAATGGTTGCTGCCTGAGGAAGCTCCGGTGAGATGGCGACCTTCCACATCAATCCGGGCATGAATCCGCACTTTAAATGCGCCCCCAGGACTCGACCTGAAGCCCAGAGCCAAGCGGCAGCTGTAGGAGAAACTCCGGCCAAAATCCGACGCCTGGTTCGTGCACGGCGAGAAGCGGCTGCGGGAGGCCTACGGAGCGAGCGTCAGCCGGGGACTCAATTACAGCCGGCACCCGACATCCATCGCGACGGCGGAGGTGAGCCGGAAGACACCGAGGCAAGGTTGTGGGTGCCTTTGGACAAGACACGGCGAGGCGCGACACGGCCAGACGGCCGCCACCGACTCTGAGGCCCGCGGTGGGGCCCCTGGAGGAACTGCTGCCGAGGTGCAGCCTACTGCTGGGGGGTCGACCGGGGACTAAAGCTTCTGGGTTCCCCAAGGCCTCTCTGGCACACAGACACAGCGGCTCTTGCCCCGGCGGGGGTCGGGAGTGGTGGCACTTACTCCTGTAGTGGGGTCGGCGGAGCGGCGCACCCCTAACCCCCTCTCACTGGCTGTGGGGGTGAAACATCGGCACCGACGGGGAGAAAAGGCCTGGTGATCAGTGGCGACCGGCCTAAATTTCTACGGGACCCCCCCACCTCCTACTGACAACACTTGGACGGGAGACGGCCTCGCCCTCCACAGAGGCCCTGAGTGACCGACTGAGCGGCAGGGGCCAACTATCCTACGACCAGCACAGCGCATTACGGCGGAGTGCCCCGCCACACGCTGAGGGCAACATGGTGGGCAGAGGCCCTTATAACCAGAACACGCAAGCCAGGCTAGACAAGTATGCCTACGGCAAAGACTTTCCGCCTCTGCAGGAAAAGAGTGATTCCTCAGAGAATGTCCCCGGGGGAGATGGTTTCAAAAAAGTTACACTGGAGGACATTATGGCAGCCCTTACAAGCGTTCAAACCTCGGTGGGCACAATCTCCACGGACGTCTCCCTCTTGCGAGCAGATTTTCAGAAAATGACGGCCCGCGTTACAGAAGTTGAGCAAGTCACAAAAACCCTGACGTCCGACACTGCCTCTCTGCGAAAGACGGTATCACGGCTTGAAACTGAGAACAAATTACTGGCGGAGAGGCTGGACGACCAAGAAGGATACTCACGAAGGAACAACGTTCAAATCCTTGGAATTCCAGAAAGTGAAGGGTATCAGGCCATGGATCTCTATGTGGAGAACCTTATTAAGACTCGGTTACAACCAAAAGGGCTGTCAGCCTTTTTCTCGGTGGAAAGGGACCACCAGGTGCCAGGGGGACGACCCAGGCCGGGAGCACCCCCCAGACCAGTGCTGGCCCACTTATTTAATTTTCGCAATTGCGACGCCATATTGCAAACAGCTAGAGTGGCCCCACCGATCAGAGTCCGGAACTCAGCAGTGCCTTTTCCCCTGACTACACGACGGTGGTCCTCAAACGTCGCAGCAGTTTCCTAGAAGTTAAGAAAGAACTACGAGCCAAAGGTCTTCCCTACGCAATGCTCTTCCCAGCAAAACTTAGAGTGGTGGCGGAGGGCAAAATGTGGTTTTTCGAGACGCCGGAGGAGGCGTCCGACTGGTTGGAGGGCTGGCGCCATGTGGAGGGACCACGACGCAGGACTGGAGGCCAACGCCACCGCAGAGAGAGTGCAGGCATGAGCGGGCAGGAACAGCAACGGCCAGACAAAGACGTCCTGCAACACACCCCGGACGAGGGCCTCGGTCACGGATAACGTTGGCAGCTCAAGAAAACTTGGAATATGGAGCACAAACTTGGACTAAGATGCAGCTCAAACGCTTTTGAGTACTGGGCTGGGCAGTCCAAGGGGGAAGAGGAAGGACTGCAGTTCTCACTGGACCTCTTACCCCCCTCACGCAAGTACACTGTTCGGGGTTGGGATTGAGCACTCTGTTGTTGGGGTGGTGGGCAGTTCGAAGTCCGTCGGGCAGGGAGGCAGGGAGGGAGGGAGGGATACAAGGTTGGGGGGTTTGGGTTTTGAATTCCTTTTTTTTTGATTTTTGTACATTATGGCAATGACCTACGCACTTCGCGCCCGCTGACCGCTAGACGTTCACACTACACAGATAAAGTAAAATACACACACCCTGCCTATTACACTCATGGCGACACAAACACTCCAGAGATGACCCCATGTGCACCGATTGCCCCCCTGACGCTGCTCACGTGGAACGTACATGGCCTGGGCGTTAAAATCAAGCAGGGCCTGGTACTGCAGGCTCTCAAGCGTCAAGTGCCAACATTAGCACTCCTGTAGGAAACACACCTCACAGGCACGGCGTGCAAGGCACCTGACAGGTGGGGATATAAAATGGCAGTACACTCCGAGTTCTCCTCCGGCTCTAGGGGAGTAGGCATACTGATACAAAGTCTTCCTCCTTCATAACACTACAGACAAAAAAGGATGATCAAGGAAGGTTTGCAGCGGTACGGGGTCAATGGGAGGGGAGGACTCTAAATATAGTATCGGTATACATCCCAACGGCACTGCATGCAGTAGGGCTTCCAGCCCTTAGTGAGTTTCTACTTGCGCTGCCGGAAGGTGACCTGATTATTGGGGGGGACTTCAACGCCACAATGAATGCTGACTTGGACAGCATTCTCCCGCTTTCAGAGTTTCACAGAGGCGCTTGGACTGATTGACGTCTGGAGGCACCAATACTGCACAACACGACAATTCACATTTCATTCGAATGCCCACAACAGTCTCTCTAGAATAGACTATTTCCTGACTTCCACCAATAGCCTACACAACATAGTAGACGTAACGATCAAGCCTAGAGGCATCTCTGACCACTCCCCATTAATGCTGACTTTTTCATTGCATCATCTGGCTCGCAGGCGGACATATCCCATTTATCCCGGATATCTGCAGGCTCCGAAAATACGCAAGGAAATCAAAAAAGCTACAAACTAATTCTTCACATAGAATACTATGTCCGCCAGCTCCCCATCTATTCTGTGGGAGGCCTTTAAAACGGTCGTTAGAGGGCAGGCCATAGTCTCCATCACTGGCTATAAAAGAGACATACAGGCAGAGTTGCTGGACTTGGAGCTGGAACTGCACTCAGCACATCCCTCCCCGTCCTCAGCACACGCACTGCACCTTAAGCAACAACAGTATAGAGACCACCTGCGAACGGAGACCGTGTCCAATCTCACCGCCACTAGACATAGAATATATGACGTTGGCGACAAGGCTGGGAAGCTCTTGGCATGGCTCGATAGGCGGGAGCAAGGTACTAGAGGCATTGCACAATTATGGACGAATGAGGGACGACTGACATCAGACCCACGGGAGATAGTAGACACTCTGGTGCGCCACTTTCGCGACGTTTACTCGTCAACGTCACCCGTGTCTGAAGAGGAAGCGGCGGCCTCCATAAGTGATATCGCAATGCCTAGACTCACTCAGGAAGCCTCCGCGGAGTTGGAGGCAGACCTTGGTGAGGAAGAGTTGTGCACCGCAATCAGTTTGTTGCAGTCGGGGAAGGCACTAGGGCCTATGGGGTCCCAATAGAACTATATAAACAGTTGTCAGCCGTTCTAACCCCCCATTTACTGAATATGTATCACAACAGCCTAGGTAAGGGTGTGCTGCTGCAAGATCAACAGCTGACCACTATAGTGGCTATCCCGAAACCCGGGAAGCCCCTAACCGAATGCACCTCATACCGCCCCATGTCCCTGAAAAACGCAGAGGCCAAAATTCTGGTTAAAACCTTAGCCAACAGACTCGTAGCGCACCTTCCGTACTTGATTCACCCTGACCAATCAGGATTCATGCCTAACAGGAATACTGCGCTAAATCTCCGGTGCCTCCACGGGGTGATGGCCAAAGCACAGGCCCTGACAGAACCGACGGTGGTTCTGTCCTTAGATGCGAGAATGGCGTTTGATATGGTGGAGTGGAGTTTTCTCTTTGCGGTCCTTCGCCACCTAGGGTTCCGCCCCAAATTCTGTGCCTGGATCCGCCTCTTATATCATAACCCGCAAGCACATGTGACAGCCAATGGGCACATATCAGACAGCAAACCCCTGTCAAGGGGGATGCGCCAGGGGTGCCCCCTGTCACCACTTTTTTTCGCGCTGGTACCAGAGCCCCTGGCTGCGTGGATCAGAGGTGACCCCTTCCTGAAAGGTATCCGGTGGATGGAAGGCTGGGAGGACCGTATGTCCCTCTATGCCGATGACATCTTGGTATATTTGACGGACCCTGAACACTCTCTACAGGTGCTCCTTGAAATATGCGATAATTATGGGAAGGTTTCGGGCTACACTATTAACTGGGCCAAATCAGTTCTATACGTGCTGCGGGGACTCCCGCCGCGTCTCCCTGAAGACTGTCCACTTCTGATTTCCGAGGGTTCCTTTAAGTATCTGGGTGTCCATATCACAGCGGGACCTGCAGATTTCTTCACCAAAAATTTGACGCCCCCCTTGGAGCGTTTGCGCAGGGATGTGGTACACTGGGAACAGCTCCCGCTGACGCTGTTGGGAAAAGCAGCATTGTTTAAAATGATGGCCTTACCCCGTTTTTAGTATCCCTGGAAAACACGCCGTACCCAGTGCCTCTAAAATACTTTAAGCAAAAAGCAGCACAGGTTTCCACGCTACTGTGGGGCAGCAATCCGGCCCGTATAGCACAGGTTAAACTGCATCGTAGTTGGTATGACGGGGGAATAGCGCTCCCTAACGTCCAATTGTATTATTGGGCAGCTCACCTTAAAATTGTTAATAAGTGGATACTAACCCTGCAGGATGACCCATCCTATACGGCAGACAGGGCCCAGCTAGGCACGGGAGATATTCTTTCGGTGCTCTACAACAAAGATTAGGTTCCAAAATTGTTAGGACCGACAAGACATGCGGTTACACTATGGCATGCAGCGCAGGCGCGACTTGGCTGGAAGGGGACCCTAACCCGACTTACCCCACTATGGGATACCAGAAAATTGGGACACCTGCACAACAGCAAGGGATTCGACCAATGGGAAAACATAGGTATCTCCACGATAGGTGACCTGTGGGGTAAGGGAAATGTGATCCTGTTTGCCCAGCTCCGACAACAATATGACCTTGCCCCCACTGAGGTCTTCAGTTACACACAGATCAGACACGTGCTGTTGGTGGCACTGCCTCAGGGTGCGGAGGACCCTGAGGCTTCCCCACTGGAGGGCAGGCTGCTCACAGACTACCTGCAGAAACGCGCCACATCATTCACTTACCGTAAAATACTCAATAACTTACCGGACCCTACAACGCCATTGAGAGAAAAATGGGTGGACGAAGTAGGAGACATAGACGAGTCGGAATGGCAGGAAGCACTGGCCTCTCCCAAAGAGGTGGGGATACCAGCACGGCTACAGCTAGTCCAATTGAAAATCCTGCACCGCACATGCCACACTCGGAGCACCCTACATAAAATGGGCAGAATTCAACATCCATATTGCCTTAGGGGATGCGGGGAGGTGGGGTCCCTCTATCACACACTGTGGGACTGCCCCCAGATAGCTGATTTCCCAGGGTTCCTTTAAGTATCTGGGTGTCCATATCACAGTGGGACCTGCAGATTTCTTCACCAAAAATTTGACGCCCCCCTTGGAGCGTTTGCGGAGGGATGTGGTACACTGGGAACAGCTCCCGCTGACGCTGTTGGGAAAAGCAGCATTGTTTAAAATGATGGCCTTACCCTGTTTTTTGTATGCCCTGGAAAACACGCCGTATCCAGTGCCTCTAAAATACTTTAAGCAAAAAGCAGCACAGGTTTCCACGCTACTGTGGGGCAGCAAGCCGGCCCGTATAGCACAGGCTAAACTGCATCGTAGTTGGTATGACGGGGGAATAGCGCTCCCTAACGTCCAATTGTATTATTGGGCAGCTCACCTTAAAATTGTTAATAAGTGGATACTAACCCTGCAGGATGACCCATCCTATACGATTCAGAAAAGGGGGGGGGGGTGGTGATGAACAGAGTGTCTGAATTAAGCAGACCACTCTTACCCAGTCCAAAGATCAGGGCTTGATCCATCACCGTTATTTATCTCACTGCCCCATCCCAGCTCAGAACCTGGCTATATGCAAATTAGTCTGTCCCTGGCCCAGTGCATCATGGGAACAGGGCAGACCAAACTACCAAGCCAATTCTTCACCAGAAAGGAGACAAGCTACCGGGGACCGGTTTCTGGCATTTCAGCCTCTTCGGCCCGGCTTGCTTGAATCCTGATGGAGCAGTGAGAAAGGGACTCATGTCTGAGTATTGCCTGCCACACCTATAGTGGCCAAAAACGATTCAGAAAAGGGGGTGGTGATGAACAGAGTGTCTGAATTAAGCAGACCACTCTTACCCAGTCCAAAGATCAGGGCTTGATCCATCACCGTTATTTATCTCACTGCCCCATCCCAGCTCAGAACCTGGCTATATGCAAATTAGTCTGTCCCTGGCCCAGTGCATCATGGGAACAGGGCAGACCAAACTACCAAGCCAATTCTTCACCAGAAAGGAGACAAGCTACCGGGGACCGGTTTCTGGCATTTCAGCCTCTTCGGCCCGGCTTGCTTGAATCCTGATGGAGCAGTGAGAAAGGGACTCATGTCTGAGTATACCCTGCCACACCTATAGTGGCCAAAAACGATTCAGAAAAGGGGGTGGTGATGAACAGAGTGTCTGAATTAAGCAGACCACTCTTACCCAGTCCAAAGATCAGGGCTTGATCCATCACCGTTATTTATCTCACTGCCCCATCCCAGCTCAGAACCTGGCTATATGCAAATTAGTCTGTCCCTGGCCCAGTGCATCATGGGAACAGGGCAGACCAAACTACCAAGCCAATTCTTCACCAGAAAGGAGACAAGCTACCGGGGACCGGTTTCTGGCATTTCAGCCTCTTCGGCCCGGCTTGCTTGAATCCTGATGGAGCAGTGAGAAAGGGACTCATGTCTGAGTATTGCCTGCCACACCTATAGTGGCCAAAAACGATTCAGAAAAGGGGGTGGTGATGAACAGAGTGTCTGAATTAAGCAGACCACTCTTACCCAGTCCAAAGATCAGGGCTTGATCCATCACCGTTATTTATCTCACTACCCCATCCCAGCTCAGAACCTGGCTATATGCAAATTAGTCTGTCCCTGGCCCAGTGCATCATGGGAACAGGGCAGACCAAACTACCAAGCCAATTCTTCACCAGAAAGGAGACAAGCTACCGGGGACCGGTTTCTGGCATTTCAGCCTCTTCGGCCCGGCTTGCTTGAATCCTGATGGAGCAGTGAGAAAGGGACTCATGTCTGAGTATACCCTGCCACACCTATAGTGGCTAAAAACGATTCAGAAAAAGGGGGTGGTGATGAACAGAGTGTCTGAATTAAGCAGACCACTCTTACCCAGTCCAAAGATCAGGGCTTGATCCATCACCGTTATTTATCTCACTGCCCCATCCCAGCTCAGAACCTGGCTATATGCAAATTAGTCTGTCCCTGGCCCAGTGCATCATGGGAACAGGGCAGACCAAACTACCAAGCCAATTCTTCACCAGAAAGGAGACAAGCTACCGGGGACCGGTTTCTGGCATTTCAGCCTCTTCGGCCCGGCTTGCTTGAATCCTAATGGGACAGTGAGAAAGGGACTCATGTCTGAGTATACCCTGCCACACCTATAGTGGCCAAAAACGATTCAGAAAAGGGGGTGGTGATGAACAGAGTGTCTGAATTAAGCAGACCACTCTTACCCAGTCCAAAGATCAGGGCTTGATCCATCATCGTTATTTATCTCACTGCCCCATCCCAGCTCAGAACCTGGCTATATGCAAATTAGTCTGTCCCTGGCCCAGTGCATCATGGGAACAGGGCAGACCAAACTACCAAGCCAATTCTTCACCAGAAAGGAGACAAGCTACCGGGGACCGGTTTCTGGCATTTCAGCCTCTTCGGCCCGGCTTGCTTGAATCCTGATGGAGCAGTGAGAAAGGGACTCATGTCTGAGTATACCCTGCCACACCTATAGTGGCCAAAAACGATTCAGAAAAGGGGGTGGTGATGAACAGAGTGTCTGAATTAAGCAGACCACTCTTACCCAGTCCAAAGATCAGGGCTTGATCCATCACCGTTATTTATCTCACTGCCCCATCCCAGCTCAGAACCTGGCTATATGCAAATTAGTCTGTCCCTGGCCCAGTGCATCATGGGAACAGGGCAGACCAAACTACCAAGCCAATTCTTCACCAGAAAGGAGACAAGCTACCGGGGACCGGTTTCTGGCATTTCAGCCTCTTCGGCCTGGCTTGCTTGAATCCTGATGGAGCAGTGAGAAAGGGACTCATGTCTGAGTATACCCTGCCACACCTATAGTGGCCAAAAACGATTCAGAAAAGGGGGTGGTGATGAACAGAGTGTCTGAATTAAGCAGACCACTCTTACCCAGTCCAAAGATCAGGGCTTGATCCATCACCGTTATTTATCTCACTGCCCCATCCCAGCTCAGAACCTGGCTATATGCAAATTAGTCTGTCCCTGGCCCAGTGCATCATGGGAACAGGGCAGACCAAACTACCAAGCCAATTCTTCACCAGAAAGGAGACAAGCTACCGGGGACCGGTTTCTGGCATTTCAGCCTCTTCGGCCCGGCTTGCTTGAATCCTGATGGAGCAGTGAGAAAGGGACTCATGTCTGAGTATACCCTGCCACACCTATAGTGGCCAAAAACGATTCAGAAAAGGGGGTGGTGATGAACAGAGTGTCTGAATTAAGCAGACCACTCTTACCCAGTCCAAAGATCAGGGCTTGATCCATCACCGTTATTTATCTCACTGCCCCATCCCAGCTCAGAACCTGGCTATATGCAAATTAGTCTGTCCCTGGCCCAGTGCATCATGGGAACAGGGCAGACCAAACTACCAAGCCAATTCTTCACCAGAAAGGAGACAAGCTACCGGGGACCGGTTTCTGGCATTTCAGCCTCTTCGGCCCGGCTTGCTTGAATCCTGATGGAGCAGTGAGAAAGGGACTCATGTCTGAGTATACCCTGCCACACCTATAGTGGCCAAAAACGATTCAGAAAAGGGGGTGGTGATGAACAGAGTGTCTGAATTAAGCAGACCACTCTTACCCAGTCCAAAGATCAGGGCTTGATCCATCACCGTTATTTATCTCACTGCCCCATCCCAGCTCAGAACCTGGCTATATGCAAATTAGTCTGTCCCTGGCCCAGTGCATCATGGGAACAGGGCAGACCAAACTACCAAGCCAATTCTTCACCAGAAAGGAGACAAGCTACCGGGGACCGGTTTCTGGCATTTCAGCCTCTTCGGCCCGGCTTGCTTGAATCCTGATGGAGCAGTGAGAAAGGGACTCATGTCTGAGTATACCCTGCCACACCTATAGTGGCCAAAAACGATTCAGAAAAAGGGGGTGGTGATGAACAGAGTGTCTGAATTAAGCAGACCACTCTTACCCAGTCCAAAGATCAGGGCTTGATCCATCACCGTTATTTATCTCACTGCCCCATCCCAGCTCAGAACCTGGCTATATGCAAATTAGTCTGTCCCTGGCCCAGTGCATCATGGGAACAGGGCAGACCAAACTACCAAGCCAATTCTTCACCAGAAAGGAGACAAGCTACCGGGGACCGGTTTCTGGCATTTCAGCCTCTTCGGCCCGGCTTGCTTGAATCCTGATGGAGCAGTGAGAAAGGGACTCATGTCTGAGTATACCCTGCCACACCTATAGTGGCCAAAAACGATTCAGAAAAAGGGGGTGGTGATGAACAGAGTGTCTGAATTAAGCAGACCACTCTTACCCAGTCCAAAGATCAGGGCTTGATCCATCACCGTTATTTATCTCACTGCCCCATCCCAGCTCAGAACCTGGCTATATGCAAATTAGTCTGTCCCTGGCCCAGTGCATCATGGGAACAGGGCAGACCAAACTACCAAGCCAATTCTTCACCAGAAAGGAGACAAGCTACCGGGGACCGGTTTCTGGCATTTCAGCCTCTTCGGCCCGGCTTGCTTGAATCCTGATGGAGCAGTGAGAAAGGGACTCATGTCTGAGTATACCCTGCCACACCTATAGTGGCCAAAAACGATTCAGAAAAGGGGGTGGTGATGAACAGAGTGTCTGAATTAAGCAGACCACTCTTACCCAGTCCAAAGATCAGGGCTTGATCCATCACCGTTATTTATCTCACTGCCCCATCCCAGCTCAGAACCTGGCTATATGCAAATTAGTCTGTCCTTGGCCCAGTGCATCATGGGAACAGGGCAGACCAAACTACCAAGCCAATTCTTCACCAGAAAGGAGACAAGCTACCGGGGACCGGTTTCTGACATTTCAGCCTCTTCGGCCCGGCTTGCTTGAATCCTGATGGAGCAGTTAGAAAGGGACTCATGTCTGAGTATACCCTGCCACACCTATAGTGGCCAAAAACGATTCAGAAAAGGGGGTGGTGACTGGGTGAGAGTACTCTGCTTAATTCAGAGACTCTGTCCATCACCACCCCTTGTTGTAAATAATTTTGTCCACCCTAAGCGTGGAAGGGTATACTCAGATGTGAGTCCCTTGCTCATTGCACCATCAGGATTCAAGCAAGCCGGGCTGAAGACGGCTGAAATGCCAGAAACTGGTCCCCGGAATCTTGTTTCCTTCCCAGTGTAAGAATTGGCTTTTGTAGTCTGGTCTGCCCTGTTCCCATGATGCACTGGGCCAGGGACAGACTAATTTGCATACAGCCAGGTTCTGAAACTGGGATGGTGCAATGAGCTAAAAAACGGTGTTGGATCTAGCCCTGATCTCTTGACTGGGTGAGAGTACTCTGCTTAAATCAGAGACTCTGTCCATCACCACCCCTTGTTGTAAATAATTTTGTCCACCCTAAGCGTGGAAGGGTATACTCAGATGTGAGTCCCTTGCTCATTGCACCATCAGGATTCAAGCAAGCCGGGCCGAAGACAGCTGAAATGCCAGAAACCGGTCCCCGGAAGCTTGTTTCCTTCCCAGTGTAAGAATTGGCTTTTGTAGTCTGGTCTGCCCTGTTCCCATGATGCACTGGGCCAGGGACAGACTAATTTGCATACAGCCAGGTTCTGAAACTGGGATGGTGCAATGAGCTAAAAAACGGTGTTGGATCTAGCCCTGATCTCTTGACTGGGTGAGAGTACTCTGCTTAATTCAGAGACTCTGTCCATCACCACCCCTTGTTGTAAATAATTTTGTCCACCCTAAGCGTGGAAGGGTATACTCAGATGTGAGTCCCTTGCTCATTGCACCATCAGGATTCAAGCAAGCCGGGCCGAAGACGGCTGAAATGCCAGAAACCGGTCCCCGGAAGCTTGTTTCCTTCCCAGTGTAAGAATTGGCTTTTGTAGTCTGGTCTGCCCTGTTCCCATGATGCACTGGGCCAGGGACAGACTAATTTGCATACAGCCAGGTTCTGAAACTGGGATGGTGCAATGAGCTAAAAAACGGTGTTGGATCTAGCCCTGATCTCTTGACTGGGTGAGAGTACTCTGCTTAATTCAGAGACTCTGTCCATCACCACCCCTTGTTGTAAATAATTTTGTCCACCCTAAGCGTGGAAGGGTATACTCAGATGTGAGTCCCTTGCTCATTGCACCATCAGGATTCAAGCAAGCCGGGCCGAAGACGGCTGAAATGCCAGAAACCGGTCCCCGGAAGCTTGTTTCCTTCCCAGTGTAAGAATTGGCTTTTGTAGTCTGGTCTGCCCTGTTCCCATGATGCACTGGGCCAGGGACAGACTAATTTGCATACAGCCAGGTTCTGAAACTGGGATGGTGCAATGAGCTAAAAAACGGTGTTGGATCTAGCCCTGATCTCTTGACTGGGTGAGAGTACTCTGCTTAATTCAGAGACTCTGTCCATCACCACCCCTTGTTGTAAATAATTTTGTCCACCCTAAGCGTGGAAGGGTATACTCAGATGTGAGTCCCTTGCTCATTGCACCATCAGGATTCAAGCAAGCCGGGCCGAAGACGGCTGAAATGCCAGAAACCGGTCCCCGGAAGCTTGTTTCCTTCCCAGTGTAAGAATTGGCTTTTGTAGTCTGGTCTGCCCTGTTCCCATGATGCACTGGGCCAGGGACAGACTCATTTGCATACAGCCAGGTTCTGAAACTGGGATGGTGCAATGAGCTAAAAAACGGTGTTGGATCTAGCCCTGATCTCTTGACTGGGTGAGAGTACTCTGCTTAATTCAGAGACTCTGTCCATCACCACCCCTTGTTGTAAATAATTTTGTCCACCCTAAGCGTGGAAGGGTATACTCAGATGTGAGTCCCTTGCTCATTGCACCATCAGGATTCAAGCAAGCCGGGCCGAAGACGGCTGAAATGCCAGAAACCGGTCCCCGGAAGCTTGTTTCCTTCCCAGTGTAAGAATTGGCTTTTGTAGTCTGGTCTGCCCTGTTCCCATGATGCACTGGGCCAGGGACAGACTAATTTGCATACAGCCAGGTTCTGAAACTGGGATGGTGCAATGAGCTAAAAAACGGTGTTGGATCTAGCCCTGATCTCTTGACTGGGTGAGAGTACTCTGCTTAATTCAGAGACTCTGTCCATCACCACCCCTTGTTGTAAATAATTTTGTCCACCCTAAGCGTGGAAGGGTATACTCAGATGTGAGTCCCTTGCTCATTGCACCATCAGGATTCAAGCAAGCCGGGCCGAAGACGGCTGAAATGCCAGAAACCGGTCCCCGGAAGCTTGTTTCCTTCCCAGTGTAAGAATTGGCTTTTGTAGTCTGGTCTGCCCTGTTCCCATGATGCACGGGGCCAGGGACAGACTAATTTGCATACAGCCAGGTTCTGAAACTGGGATGGTGCAATGAGCTAAAAAACGGTGTTGGATCTAGCCCTGATCTCTTGACTGGGTGAGAGTACTCTGCTTAATTCAGAGACTCTGTCCATCACCACCCCTTGTTGTAAATAATTTTGTCCACCCTAAGCGTGGAAGGGTATACTCAGATGTGAGTCCCTTGCTCATTGCACCATCAGGATTCAAGCAAGCCGGGCCGAAGACGGCTGAAATGCCAGAAACCGGTCCCCGGAAGCTTGTTTCCTTCCCAGTGTAAGAATTGGCTTTTGTAGTCTGGTCTGCCCTGTTCCCATGATGCACTGGGCCAGGGACAGACTAATTTGCATACAGCCAGGTTCTGAAACTGGGATGGTGCAATGAGCTAAAAAACGGTGTTGGATCTAGCCCTGATCTCTTGACTGGGTGAGAGTACTCTGCTTAATTCAGAGACTCTGTCCATCACCACCCCTTGTTGTAAATAATTTTGTCCACCCTAAGCGTGGAAGGGTATACTCAGATGTGAGTCCCTTGCTCATTGCACCATCAGGATTCAAGCAAGCCGGGCCGAAGACAGCTGAAATGCCAGAAACCGGTCCCCGGAAGCTTGTTTCCTTCCCAGTGTAAGAATTGGCTTTTGTAGTCTGGTCTGCCCTGTTCCCATGATGCACTGGGCCAGGGACAGACTAATTTGCATACAGCCAGGTTCTGAAACTGGGATGGTGCAATGAGCTAAAAAACGGTGTTGGATCTAGCCCTGATCTCTTGACTGGGTGAGAGTACTCTGCTTAATTCAGAGACTCTGTCCATCACCACCCCTTGTTGTAAATAATTTTGTCCACCCTAAGCGTGGAAGGGTATACTCAGATGTGAGTCCCTTGCTCATTGCACCATCAGGATTCAAGCAAGCCGGGCCGAAGACGGCTGAAATGCCAGAAACCGGTCCCCGTAAGCTTGTTTCCTTCCCAGTGTAAGAATTGGCTTTTGTAGTCTGGTCTGCCCTGTTCCCATGATGCACTGGGCCAGGGACAGACTAATTTGCATACAGCCAGGTTCTGAAACTGGGATGGTGCAATGAGCTAAAAAACGGTGTTGGATCTAGCCCTGATCTCTTGACTGGGTGAGAGTACTCTGCTTAATTCAGAGACTCTGTCCATCACCACCCCTTGTTGTAAATAATTTTGTCCACCCTAAGCGTGGAAGGGTATACTCAGATGTGAGTCCCTTGCTCATTGCACCATCAGGATTCAAGCAAGCCGGGCCGAAGACGGCTGAAATGCCAGAAACCGGTCCCCGGAAGCTTGTTTCCTTCCCAGTGTAAGAATTGGCTTTTGTAGTCTGGTCTGCCCTGTTCCCATGATGCACTGGGCCAGGGACAGACTAATTTGCATACAGCCAGGTTCTGAAACTGGGATGGTGCAATGAGCTAAAAAACGGTGTTGGATCTAGCCCTGATCTCTTGACTGGGTGAGAGTACTCTGCTTAATTCAGAGACTCTGTCCATCACCACCCCTTGTTGTAAATAATTTTGTCCACCCTAAGCGTGGAAGGGTATACTCAGATGTGAGTCCCTTGCTCATTGCACCATCAGGATTCAAGCAAGCCGGGCCGAAGACGGCTGAAATGCCAGAAACCGGTCCCCGGAAGCTTGTTTCCTTCCCAGTGTAAGAATTGGCTTTTGTAGTCTGGTCTGCCCTGTTCCCATGATGCACTGGGCCAGGGACAGACTAATTTGCATACAGCCAGGTTCTGAAACTGGGATGGTGCAATGAGCTAAAAAACGGTGTTGGATCTAGCCCTGATCTCTTGACTGGGTGAGAGTACTCTGCTTAATTCAGAGACTCTGTCCATCACCACCCCTTGTTGTAAATAATTTTGTCCACCCTAAGCGTGGAAGGGTATACTCAGATGTGAGTCCCTTGCTCATTGCACCATCAGGATTCAAGCAAGCCGGGCCGAAGACGGCTGAAATGCCAGAAACCGGTCCCCGGAAGCTTGTTTCCTTCCCAGTGTAAGAATTGGCTTTTGTAGTCTGGTCTGCCCTGTTCCCATGATGCACTGGGCCAGGGACAGACTCATTTGCATACAGCCAGGTTCTGAAACTGGGATGGTGCAATGAGCTAAAAAACGGTGTTGGATCTAGCCCTGATCTCTTGACTGGGTGAGAGTACTCTGCTTAATTCAGAGACTCTGTCCATCACCACCCCTTGTTGTAAATAATTTTGTCCACCCTAAGCGTGGAAGGGTATACTCAGATGTGAGTCCCTTGCTCATTGCACCATCAGGATTCAAGCAAGCCGGGCCGAAGACGGCTGAAATGCCAGAAACCGGTCCCCGGAAGCTTGTTTCCTTCCCAGTGTAAGAATTGGCTTTTGTAGTCTGGTCTGCCCTGTTCCCATGATGCACTGGGCCAGGGACAGACTAATTTGCATACAGCCAGGTTCTGAAACTGGGATGGTGCAATGAGCTAAAAAACGGTGTTGGATCTAGCCCTGATCTCTTGACTGGGTGAGAGTACTCTGCTTAATTCAGAGACTCTGTCCATCACCACCCCTTGTTGTAAATAATTTTGTCCACCCTAAGCGTGGAAGGGTATACTCAGATGTGAGTCCCTTGCTCATTGCACCATCAGGATTCAAGCAAGCCGGGCCGAAGACGGCTGAAATGCCAGAAACCGGTCCCCGGAAGCTTGTTTCCTTCCCAGTGTAAGAATTGGCTTTTGTAGTCTGGTCTGCCCTGTTCCCATGATGCACTGGGCCAGGGACAGACTAATTTGCATACAGCCAGGTTCTGAAACTGGGATGGTGCAATGAGCTAAAAAACGGTGTTGGATCTAGCCCTGATCTCTTGACTGGGTGAGAGTACTCTGCTTAATTCAGAGACTCTGTCCATCACCACCCCTTGTTGTAAATAATTTTGTCCACCCTAAGCGTGGAAGGGTATACTCAGATGTGAGTCCCTTGCTCATTGCACCATCAGGATTCAAGCAAGCCGGGCCGAAGACGGCTGAAATGCCAGAAACCGGTCCCCGGAAGCTTGTTTCCTTCCCAGTGTAAGAATTGGCTTTTGTAGTCTGGTCTGCCCTGTTCCCATGATGCACTGGGCCAGGGACAGACTAATTTGCATACAGCCAGGTTCTGAAACTGGGATGGTGCAATGAGCTAAAAAACGGTGTTGGATCTAGCCCTGATCTCTTGACTGGGTGAGAGTACTCTGCTTAATTCAGAGACTCTGTCCATCACCACCCCTTGTTGTAAATAATTTTGTCCACCCTAAGCGTGGAAGGGTATACTCAGATGTGAGTCCCTTGCTCATTGCACCATCAGGATTCAAGCAAGCCGGGCCGAAGACGGCTGAAATGCCAGAAACCGGTCCCCGGAAGCTTGTTTCCTTCCCAGTGTAAGAATTGGCTTTTGTAGTCTGGTCTGCCCTGTTCCCATGATGCACTGGGCCAGGGACAGACTAATTTGCATACAGCCAGGTTCTGAAACTGGGATGGTGCAATGAGCTAAAAAACGGTGTTGGATCTAGCCCTGATCTCTTGACTGGGTGAGAGTACTCTGCTTAATTCAGAGACTCTGTCCATCACCACCCCTTGTTGTAAATAATTTTGTCCACCCTAAGCGTGGAAGGGTATACTCAGATGTGAGTCCCTTGCTCATTGCACCATCAGGATTCAAGCAAGCCGGGCCGAAGACGGCTGAAATGCCAGAAACCGGTCCCCGGAAGCTTGTTTCCTTCCCAGTGTAAGAATTGGCTTTTGTAGTCTGGTCTGCCCTGTTCCCATGATGCACTGGGCCAGGGACAGACTAATTTGCATACAGCCAGGTTCTGAAACTGGGATGGTGCAATGAGCTAAAAACTGGTGTTGGATCTAGCTCTGATCTCTTGACTGGGTGAGAGTACTCTGCTTAATTCAGAGACTCTGTCCATCACCACCCCTTGTTGTAAATAATTTTGTCCACCCTAAGCGTGGAAGGGTATACTCAGATGTGAGTCCCTTGCTCATTGCACCATCAGGATTCAAGCAAGCCGGGCCGAAGACGGCTGAAATGCCAGAAACCGGTCCCCGGAAGCTTGTTTCCTTCCCAGTGTAAGAATTGGCTTTTGTAGTCTGGTCTGCCCTGTTCCCATGATGCACTGGGCCAGGGACAGACTAATTTGCATACAGCCAGGTTCTGAAACTGGGATGGTGCAATGAGCTAAAAAACGGTGTTGGATCTAGCCCTGATCTCTTGACTGGGTGAGAGTACTCTGCTTAATTCAGAGACTCTGTCCATCACCACCCCTTGTTGTAAATAATTTTGTCCACCCTAAGCGTGGAAGGGTATACTCAGATGTGAGTCCCTTGCTCATTGCACCATCAGGATTCAAGCAAGCCGGGCCGAAGACGGCTGAAATGCCAGAAACCGGTCCCCGGAAGCTTGTTTCCTTCCCAGTGTAAGAATTGGCTTTTGTAGTCTGGTCTGCCCTGTTCCCATGATGCACTGGGCCAGGGACAGACTAATTTGCATACAGCCAGGTTCTGAAACTGGGATGGTGCAATGAGCTAAAAAACGGTGTTGGATCTAGCCCTGATCTCTTGACTGGGTGAGAGTACTCTGCTTAATTCAGAGACTCTGTCCATCACCACCCCTTGTTGTAAATAATTTTGTCCACCCTAAGCGTGGAAGGGTATACTCAGATGTGAGTCCCTTGCTCATTGCACCATCAGGATTCAAGCAAGCCGGGCCGAAGACGGCTGAAATGCCAGAAACCGGTCCCCGGAAGCTTGTTTCCTTCCCAGTGTAAGAATTGGCTTTTGTAGTCTGGTCTGCCCTGTTCCCATGATGCACTGGGCCAGGGACAGACTAATTTGCATACAGCCAGGTTCTGAAACTGGGATGGTGCAATGAGCTAAAAAACGGTGTTGGATCTAGCCCTGATCTCTTGACTGGGTGAGAGTACTCTGCTTAATTCAGAGACTCTGTCCATCACCACCCCTTGTTGTAAATAATAATTTAGACCCATCCTATACGGCAGACAGGGCCCAGCTAGGCACGGGAGCTATTCTTTCGGTGCTCTACAACAAAGATCAGGTTCCAAAATTGTTAGGACCGACAAGACATGCGGTTACACTATGGCATGCAGCGCAGGCGCGACTTGGCTGGAAGGGGACCCTAACCCGACTTACCCCACTATGGGATACCAGAAAATTGGGATACCTGCACAACAGCAAGGGATTCGACCAATGGGACAACATAGGTATCTCCACGATAGGTGACCTGTAGGGTAAGGGAAATGTGATCCCGTTTGCCCAGCTCCGACAACAATATGACCTTGCCCCCACTGAGGTCTTCCGTTACACACAGGTCAGACACGCGCTGTTGGTGGCACTGCCACAGGGTGCAGAGTTCCCTGAGGCTTCCCCACTGGAGGACAGGCTGCTCACAGACTACCTGCAGAAACGCGCCACATCATTCACTTACCGTAAAATACTCAATAACTTACCGGACCCTACAACGCCATTGAGAGAAAAATGGGTGGACATAGGAGACATAGACGAGTCGGAATGGCAGGAAGCACTGGCCTCTCCCAAAGAGGTGGGGATACCAGCACGGCTACGGCTAGTTCAATTGAAAATCCTGCACCGCACATACCACACTCGGAGCACCCTACATAAAATGGGCAGAATTCAACATCCATATTGCCTTAGGGGATGTGGGGAGGTGGGGTCCCTCTATCACACACTGTGGGACTGCCCCCAGATAGCTGACTTCTGGAGGAGGGTACTGAGAACACTGTCACAAGTCACGGGTGTATCACTGGTCCCGGAGCCCCGAAAGTGCCTGCTAAACCTCTGGGAACCCAATGACCTCTCACGCATGACGCAAACATGGGTTACGCTGGGATTCCTGGTGGTGAAGTGCAATTTAGCGCAGAAATGGGGAGCCAAGCACTTGCCTACATTAACGACCTGGTGTAAAGACATTGATTCAGCCATAATGGCCGAAAGGACAGTCTACATTAATCGGGGCTGTCCTCAAAAATGGACCAAAATATGGATAGCATGGAACACTTATCGGGGCAACCTTTGTGAGCCTATACCTGAACATGATGATGACAGTTCTGATGAAGATCTATGAGAAGTGTAAGGGAGTGGTGTTAAATTCAATGTCAACAGTCTTTTCTGCAACCGGCTGGGCTAATGTGCAATATCTTGCAGAATTTCCAACGCAAATGTATACGATGTGTGCCATAACTGATGTTTTATGTTTTGATTTATTTGCCACTGTTTTGAATGCAAATAATAAAAACAGATTCTCAAAAAATAAATGCGCAAGCAGGCACCACATAGGCAGGTCTGAGACACATTTACAGGACTACTCATGTGGGTGGCACAACCAGTGCTGCAAGCCCACTAGTAGTGTTTGATTTACTGGCCCTGGCTCACACAGTGCACTTTACCAGGGGCTTACCAGTAATTTAAATATGCCATTCATGGATAACCAATCATATCACAATTTATATTGAGGAGCATATGCACTTTAGCACTCATCAGTAGTGGTAACGTGCCCAGAATCCTATAGCCAACAAAAACAGGGTCAGACAAATAGGAGGCAAAAGGTTTGTGGATAAACCTGGCAAAAGAGCCAGGCCTAACAGTGTATGTGTGCAAGGGAGATGGCCTGAAGACACAAGTACTTCTATGGAGTGCTTGATAACAAAGAAAAAATAGCTGCACAAACTGGGAGCAGTGTGAGAGGACATGATGTTGGCCCATGATCTATGGGAGGGCCAAACACAGGAAGGGTAAAGGACGCCCATGCCTGAAATATGGCATCAAAGATAATGAGAATGATGCTGAGGTTTACCAATGGTAGGAGATGGGAGGCCAGTAAGCCCACAGATAGAACAGAACACATCTCTTTGAGATAGTGCATGTGCTGCCTAGCCGAGCAGCGCATGCGCTATATAGTTGAGACCCAAATACAATAGAATTCACACAGGCGAAACCTACAGGCTTTGCCAATGTTTGTCATGTTTAGAAACAAGGAGATTAAGGGATTGATTCGTAATCACAAAATGTGGAACTAAGGTCACTGCTAGGGAGATGATATGGTGTTTTCTTTTGGAAAAGGATGTGGCGTAAGTGCCAAACCTGCAGAATAGGGAGCTGGCAAATGGGGTTCGAGTTTTGCCATTGGCTTAACATGCTTGATTTTGGGCACATCCACACATTACATAATCTCCCCGTGCCTACAAAAATGAATGAGTGTGAAGGAACTTTTGCTCATGTAAAGTGCTCTAATACCTTTGGGTGGTGTTGGCACTATAGAAAACTGCTCAAACAAAGTAAGTGATGCTAGTGTTAAACACTCCACTACCTTCTGGTGATTTTGGCGCTATATAAACCTGCACAAAAAACTTTAAGAATCACAGTGTTAGGCTAGTTTATGGTAATGAACACGAGGAAATACATCTAATCGGCAACCACATTAAAAAGACTAGTTTTGCCATAGACACTGAGGGGCAGGCAGACCTTGATCACATCAAGACTCAGCCTGGCTCCTTTGAAAAGAATTCAAGTTAAGCAACAATGGCGCATGGAAACACTTCACCAGTGAATGCGGAAAAGTAAGAAAGTGTCCAGGAAAATGTTGAAGAAATTGAAACCCACCCTATGAAATGAGAAGCAACAAGGTGAGACACGAACAGTTCAATCATTTCACACAGGAGAAATTTGGCTATGCAGTTACAGCAGAAAGCACAGGTACTTTAGAAGCTCTGGCATAACCTGTGATAGTGCATGCCTGATTCACTTGAGGTCTGATATTCCATCTATAAACACTATTGCCGAAAGACCACATATGGTGTAAACACTCACACACAGCTGATACTCACTTATGCGGAAAATAAACAGACTACATGTGTGTCAAGTAATAGCAACCCTGCACACATTCTCCAATAAGCACATCAGCTATACACGAACAGGACATTAAAAGGCAGAACACCACCACTCACTAGAATGAAACAGACTACAATGGGGGTTGTGGGAGGAGGTCATTTGTGGACGGGGCAAGCACCGGGAGATGCGAGCAAGGAAGCATAGATGGGAGGGAGGAGGTTGGGGAAACGGGAAGCAGCAAAAAACGGAAAAGCAGTGACGGGGAGGTGAGCTGTGGACGGGGCATGAGGGAGGGTGGGAGCAGATGTAGCTAGTAAAGACATGAGCACTTTGTAGAGTGCTGAAAAAGAAAGAAAGATGTAGGTCCTAAAATGGTAGTAAAAACGGGAACAGTGGATGTTAACAAGTACTTGGTTGATGCTCTGTGGGATGGCTAAACACTAGAAGAGGCATGACCATGTATGCCAGGGACAAATTGTGACAACATTTATGAGACAGATGATGGAGCGAGCAAATGGGAAGCCTATGGATGGGCTGAAGCCCAAAGATTAAAAAGAATATTTCTCTTTGAGACGTTGTCTAGCCAAAACCTAAAAATAGCTTGCACTGGTTTTGCATTTGCGCTACCCTCTAGATATGGTTCTAGGTGTCGCTGAGTGAAGGTCGCCTTAACATTTTTAAAAAAACACCTCAATATTCATGAATGCACTTGTTAAACATAGCAAAAATAACATTGAAGTGATGCTGAAACAATGACTACATGAAGACTGTTAATACAATTGCATTAAAATTCAAATAAATAGTATCCCCTGACCAGAAATCTTTAGCTTTGACAAAGTAGAAGCCAGCTCATCTTCATGGCACACAGCAAGATTAAAAGTGATGTTCACAGTTTGCCCAATTTGTGGCTACAATTTAGAATATCTACCCCACTAAATGCATCTTTACAGAACATACTATCCAATACGCAAAAAAACCTATTTGCTCTAGTGCTTAATTTGTAAAAGAATGAGTGCTGGTGCCCAAAACTCTGCTCAGAAGTCTGTGGTTGGGGCAGCTAAATGTCTGCACACCTAATACCAAGGCTGCACATCTCAAATCCACCTCAAGCATCTTTAATTCACTACCAGTCACTCCCAGTCCCTTTATCTCATTCTTGCAGGTTCCTGCTTTCTCCTTTAATGCACTTTTTCCTTCTTTTTCTTTCTCCACCTTTCTACTGTGTGTGTTTTTCCTCTCTTGTTCTTGGAAAATATGAAACAAATAGGTGCTGGTCCCTAAAAATGAATGCACGGTAACCACAGGCTCAAATTTAGCACTGTATGACCGTCGATAAGGATGTCATGACATAGAGAGACCAGCCCCAAGCTGATATTCCTCTGATCCTGGACACTTGATGAAAGGTGTATATTGATCATCATTACATGTAACCCAAGAAGAATGAAAAGAGGGAAAGAAAGAAAATAAACAACATTAGAAGAATGAGAACTACCCTTCATTACCTTTATTTGCTGTATTTGCTACAGCGGAACTCCAAAAATCATTTTATTTACACTTACCATTTCCCTGAAACCTCTGAAACACACTCATTCGTCAGTGGGGCCCATAACACCGCACATTTACTCTGTTCACTAAACGTGGCTTCAAGGAATTTGGTGAAACACAAAGGAGTAATGCTGTAACATTTGGTGGGGTTTCTAAACCTATGTAATCAGTTATTTATTTACACCTACAGTTTTTATACACTTTACCATGGTTTAATCAAACATTTATTTTATTCAGACGCACCAAAATAGTGGCAATGGATCTGCTAGAAAGAAAATTAGGCGTAGGAAAATAACAAGACCAGCTTTAATATTCCATCTTCCCAATTTTATTAAAAGCAAAACTTTAATATGTCTGACATTTAGGCATTTGATTAATTCTTTATTAAGTAAAATCTTAAACTTTATTTAAAAATGATCATTTTATTTAGAGCTCAGAAAAAAAGTCGTTTAGAAGTTAGTTAAAAGTTTAGCAAATAATAGATAGTTCTAAATTCATTCTCTCCTAACATCCCTAACTAACGCCCTCGTCTTATCCTTTTATCTTGAAAGGCAAACAAGGAAAAAGTGAAAGTCTCTTACATCCAGGAATCGATCTGCAAAATCCGACAGTACTTCGAGAGGAAATCGAAAGAGCGATACCCTCCAAGCAAAATCAGGGGTTTTTATACACTAATTTCCTAACTTAGGGGCCCATTATGATGTCGGGCGGATTGCCTCCGCCAGCCTGGCAGAGGCAATCCGCCCGACACCTATGCCCGGATTCCCCCCGCCATATTAGGATGGAGGGGGGGAGCGTGGCGGACGGAAAGACCGTCCGACGCTTTACTGCCGCGGTCACAAGGCGACCGCGGCGGTAATGGAATAATATGGTGGCGGTGTCCAATGGACACCGCCACCCATATTACAATGGCCACTGAGAGGTGCCTTTCCACGGCGGCAATGCCGCCACGAAAAGGCAGGCGGTGTGTGCTGCAGGGGCCCCTGGTGATGCTGGTGTAGGGTGCCTGCCGCTTTGCACATGCAAATACGTGCACAATTGTTTTGCATTGTGGCGGACGGTGCAGAGTGCACCGCCCGCCACAATGCAAAACATGGAGGACGTGCCCGCCACAGTGGCGGGCACATCCTAATTCCCACTACAGGACCCACGCCCTTATGGCGGGCGGTCCCATTCTCCGTGGCGGGCGGACAAAGTTCGCCCGCCATCCTAATGAGCCCCTAAATCTATCTAAAAAGTATCTAACATCACCAATTCGGGTTCTGATTGGACAATTTGGGGTGGGTGAGCATCTCCTCACCATTACAACATTGAATTCACGGTGAATCAGCAGAATCATAATGATTCTTGGTTTAAAACAGTCTCTGGCCTGGTCACTTCCTTGACTCGCAACGTTGGCCTGTTTTCTCACATTTAGAACACTTGAATGTCCATATTTTGGCAATCATCCTAACTTCAGGGCAAAGCAGCCTTGAACTTCCCATCCGAGTACAGGCAGGTCACTCTCGCTGGCAGGCTTTAGGCACGCATGCGCAGTCCAGCACTTGCTCACAGTTAGCCAGAGTAACCAGATTTTGTCCCATCCCACCTCCTGGGAGCGGCCTCAGAGGCCTCTTTTGGAACTATCATAGAAACAAACACAAATTCATGTTAATTGTGGTGATGAAACGCTTCTGTTTACCTCCCACCATACTAATGTTTCCCTATTAGTTAGTACCGAGCAGGTAAGCCACATAAATGCGTTTCATACTTCCATATCCGACGAATTTTAGCACAATAATGTGTACCATAAGCACATTCATATTGCGTTTACTTATCTGTAAGCTGTGCATTAGTTCACAACACAATAACAATACAAATTAGTTAATTATTTTGCTTCATGCATGCAAAATTAGTATTCTCCAAATGTTCATGTATTGTGCATCTTATTCTATGGTTGGTTATTTTACCACAACACACCATTAGTAAATATGAACGTTATGGAACATTGATTTCACCAGGGGTACACAAAATCTTGTTTTGCCACCTTGCTCCATCAATTCCCTCATCTGGTGATTTTATCACCAAATATCTCTCAAAATGTTGGAAAATTTAGCAGAACATGTTTTGGATTCTTTATATTAATTTCACCTATACTCTTGTACCTTTCTTCTTTGAATCATTGAAAATGTTCTCTCTAATTTCTTCCATTTCTATCTCATTCTTTTCTCTTACTCTTACTCTTGCTTGTCTTTCTTCATTCCTTTTCTTTATTGCTTTTCTAAAATCTCTCCTACCTTTGTATATACAACATAATCTTATCAGAAAAATCACTATCACTAAAATTGTTATCGGAATTAGTATTTGACCTATAATTGAACTACCTATTTCTTGGAACCAATACTTGATTGCTGAAAAACTTTTGCCCAGCTTTTCAAGGACACCTTCAACCTCCAGTGGTTCAATTTCTTTATGCAAATCTGTAATATTTATAATATACTTTTCAAGATTCTGACTTTTATCTGGGATATAAGTACAACAACGTTGCACTTGTAAAATCCCACAGACTGCTCACTCTTTTGCTAAAATTATATCAAGGGCAAGTCGATTTTGCATAACCATAGCTCTCATAGCAACCATTTCAGTATTAACAATCAGGAATCCTCCTGCTGTGTCTGTTGACAATCGATCAACTATTGTGGACAATTTTCTGATTCTATTTGCATTAAACGAAATTCCCACTGCTGGTATCAGTGCTCCAAATACATCACCTATTATTTCTAACACACTCTCTCTTCTTTTTCGACTTAGAACTTTACCTTAGGAATGACCAAACCCACATAACAGGTCCCATACCAATGGTCTGGTAACCTATAGTAAGCTCTATTCCCACAAATAAAATAAATTCCAGGAAAAACAGGATCATCTCCTCTTTTAAATCCGCAACCCCCTATAACTCTATGGGTGTCTTTGCATTGACTTGTACCCACAAAATAATTGTCATACATTGAATTGTCTCTTCTAATACAACATTTTCCTAACATTGGAGCATCTATATTAATGGTTACATTCACATTTTTATCCTCAATATTCTCATCATCAAATGTAAAGTATTTAGATTTTGCATGTTTCATTTTCTCATTTCGTTTGTAAGCAATCCTCGTTTCCTCAACCATGTTTAAAAATGCCTTCTCTTCAACTCTCATTTTACATGTCTAATTATTGTTAAAAGCATACTTATGTGCCAGCTCATCTAATTCTAAGAAATATTCTCCCATTTCTTTTGCAGGTTTTCTTTTATTCAACGTACCATCAATCCTTAATTTTGCAAATATTTCATCTACATTGGAATAATGATATTCTAATTTTCCAGTCTGATAAAACAAACTTGCAATTACACTACAAGTTACTCCATATTTAAGAGGAAGGTGGTGATAGGTCACCCCTTCTGACACCGATGCTGGCAATTTTATACAAACATAACAGTCATCAACATTCATAGTTTTAATGTACTCAAGTAACAACTTTGAAAAAGTGTTCTTCGTATAGTCACTAATTGACCTATCTTGATGCAACTCTGGTTTGTACACATGGGTCTCATGAACTTTTTCTTTCTCATTTGGCTTATTTAAACTCACATTTGGTTTTAATTTTGTTACCCTATCTTGAAAAGGAATTATAATAGCTGAAATTACCCATAATATTATCAACAATCCCATACATATTGAGCAACATCTACACCATTTTCTAAAAATAGAACATTTGTTTTATGGTTATTCATTGCCATTTTCTCCATCACAGTTTCTTCGACCTTGCGTAACTTATGAATTATATACCACTCAATTCACTAACAAGTATTCTTCGACCTTGTGTCAATCCTATTCTAAATTGTACTATAGTTAAGTTTTCTAACAAGTTTTCTTCGACCTTATGTCAACTCCGACCTCTTCTATATTTACAATATCCGTCTCACAGGACTTCAGAACTTTTTACTTAATAACATATATTTTGAGCACCTATCTCTTATCTCTTAGTTGACTTCTTTACTCACTTTTCTCAAACAGCTTTGGATTGTACAGGTTTTCTTGACTGCTATTAGCTTCAACAATGGGTGGTAGGACGATGTACGTCCACTCAGGTGATTTATACCTCTGGTTTGGACGTCTTACTCTTTTTGGCCTTCGAATAGTTTCTATTTTCTTTCCCAGCGTTTCCTTCTGGCTAGGGGAAAACATCCTTTACAACGCAACTTTTACCACGCAGGGCCATTACAACGCAACTTTTACAACGCAAACCATTACAACGCATTGCGCTGGGGGGCGCTCTAGGATAGGGAATAGGTTTAATTTACTATCCAACACCTTCCCTACTATCCACGGGGACTGGAGTTGGAATAGTAAATTAAACTATTCACTATCCAGCACCCCAAAGCACTATGCGTTGTAAAGGCATGCGTTGTAAAAACAGCTTTGTAAAGGCATGCGTGGTAAAAGCATGCGTTGTAATGTCATACATCCTCTGGCTAGTGATCTCATTCACTTGTTCTTCTGGTTCTTTTGTTTTGTTTACTATTTTGAATCTCAATCCACCGGTTTCTTTAGGCCAATTGTTTCCTTTGCAGACTTTCTTAGTTTTTGGCTCTACTGTATTATGCTCCACTCTCCAAGCTCTTTTTCTTGGGCTTTTTCTTAATGGAGTTTCATCTGCACTATCATCAGTTTCACTTTCAGTTTCCTGAACTGTATCATTGATTATGATTTTCACAATGTCTTTGTCTTCCTCAGACTCAGCTTTCTCTTCCGTTACTCTGTTAGGAACACCTTCATAACTGGTACTTGGAATCTCATCCTTATAGTAAGTTACTTCCTCTTCCCCAGTCTCAGGATTTCCGTTCCAGCTTTCAGTGTTTTCAGATTGCTTTTCAGTTTTCTCCTTATCAACAGCTTTGCCTTCACTTTCTTTTGCGTCTTTACTGGTGTCTGTCTTTACCAATTCTCGATCTTCAGATTGATCTTCTGAATCTGGTATTTCTACAACCTCCCTTTCACCTTCACCTTTAGACACAGAACTGGCTTCTGATACTTCCAGATATCAACGTTCCTGTTGATCTTCAGTATCTGGAGTTTTTTCTGGTTCAGCTTCAGAGTCAGAACCAGTCGTACTTTCACCGTCGTACGGGTATTCAGGTTCAGGTACACGAATGGTGTGGCTAGCATGATCCCATCTTTTCAACCCAGCACACTTGACTGCAGTAGGGTTAACCAAGATAACCTGTCTTGGTTTCTGCCACCGAGGTACCAAGCGATTTCTCCTGCGATGCACTTTCACTCGAACCCAGTCTCCAGGGACTAGATCATGAGCTGGATTTTTCTCTTTGGAATTTGACTCAGTTCCCACCTGGTGGAGCACAGAAGTTACCACATCAGACAGATTTTCGCAGTAATCCAGTATGATGTCATCATTAATTGTCAATAACTTATCAACTGGTACATAGGCCTGTCTCATCACCCTGCCCATCAAAATCTCATGTGGACTTAGTCCAGTTTTTCTGTCAGGTATGCTTCTTAGTGTCATTAAAACAAGTGGCATGGCATCGGGCCACTTAAGTCCTGTTGCCCGACATATTTTTGCAATTCTGTTTTTAATTGTTCCGTTCACCTGTTCCACTACTTCTGAAGCTTCAGGTCTGTAAGCACAATGCAGCTTCTGGCGAATGTCCAGAGCTTCGCAGATCATCTGCATCAGTTCATTTTGGAAATGAGGGCCTTGGTCTGACTCAGTTGTCACCGGGAACCCGAATCGTGGTATTATCTCACGTAAAAACATTATTTACATTATTACAAGAATGTATCTGAGTCTGTTGCATGGAGGCAGCTCAACAAAATCCATTTGAACCCTTGTAAATGGACCAGCCTCCCGTCATATGGTTCCCAAACTTACAACAGTCCTTCTGTTTGGATTAAATTGCTGGCATACCAAACATCTTCGGCACAAGCTTTCGGCAATCATTCTGAATTTAGAATTATACCAAGTCTGTCTAAAGAGACGAATCATAGCATCTCTACCAATGTGGGCCTGACCATGGTACATTCGGGCCATGTCTGAGATCATACTATCAGGCATTACTGGTCTTTCATCTTTGTATACCCAAATTTCATCTTCCTCTCCTTGTCTACATCCTGATTTTAGCCAAATATCTTTTTCTTCTGCTTCTGCCTCTTCCTGTATCTGTTTCACTTCCTGCCAGGTCTCGACTACAGTTGTTAGCATTAAAGGACTCGGAACATGTTCTTTCAATTTTCCTCGATTGATTGAAATTTGATTTTTAGCGCAATGATTTGCAATTGCATCTGCATAATTATTCCCTCTTGTAATGTAATCCTCACTCTTTTTATGGGCTGAACATTTTACAACTGCTATTTTCGCAGGCAGATGGATTACATCTATTAGTGTTTTCACAAATTCAGCATTTCTAATAGGTGTTCCTGCAGAGGTCAAATAACCTCTTTGGGACCAGAGCTGTCCATAATCATGTACAACTCCGTAACCATATTGACTGTCAGTCACTATAGTTACTTTCACCTCTTTCCCCAATTCACATGCTCGTATCAAAGCAATCAACTCCGCTACTTGAGCAGAATAAATTTCTTTCAGACAAGATGCTTCCAACACTTCTGCCACAGTACAAATAGCATATGCAGCACTTAGAACGCCACTCTCTGTTCTCAGGCACGATCCATCCACAAACATCACAAAATCTGATTCAGTTAGTGGTTCATCTCTAATATCTGGTCGGGGCTTAGTACAGTATTCCAGAACATCCAAACATTTGTGATCAAGCTCACCTTTTACTTCTGCTTCAATGGTATCAGTTAACAATGTAGAAGGATTGACTTTACACATCTAGTAACTGTCACATTCTCAGCTCCCAAAATTATTTTCTCATATCGAGTCATTCTGCTGTTGGTCATGTACTGTGTCTTTGCTCTAGTGAGGAGAATCTCCACAGAATGAGGTACATATACCATCACAGGAAATCCTATCACTATTCCTTCGCTTTGCTCCAGACTTACACTTGTTGCTGCTACTGCTTTCAGACAACCTGGCAAAGCTTTTACAACAGGGTCCAAAACAGCTGAGAAATACGCAATTGGTTTTCTCAATTTTCCATGTCTCTGAACCAATACTGACAATGCACATCCTTCTCGCTCACTGCAGTACAGTTCAAATTCTTTCTCATAATTAGGCATTCCTAAAGCTGGTGCTTCACATAGTTTAGTTTTCAGCTGTTCAAATGCTTCTATCTCTGTTTTGGTCAGAACAATGGGATCTCTGATATCTGCTTTTGTCAATCTCTGTAATGGTTTTGCAATCAATGAAAATCCACTAATCCACTGTCTACAATACCCTACCATTCCCACGAACATTCTCACCTGTCTTTGAGGTTTAGGCGGCTGCATTCCTTGTATCATTTTAATTCTTTCTATTGTAACTTGTCTGATTCATTTGGCAATCTTGTGACCTAGATATTGTACTTCATTTCGACAAAATTGTAATTTTGATGGAGACACTTTATGTTCCTCTTCAGCCAAATGATTTAACAATGCTATGGTGTCAGTTACACACGCATCCTTTGTTTTGGATGCAACCAAAAGACCAATGTACTGAACTAACACAGACTCTCCAGGCATACTCAAGTTTTCCAATGATTTCTTTAGCAGCTGATTAAAAATTGATGGACTCTCAGTGTACCCTTGTGGAATTCTACACCATGATAGTATACGATTTTGGAATCGGAACGCAAAAATTGGTTGGCTCTCTGGATGCAATGGAACAGTAAAGAACGCATTGCACAAATCAATCACAGTGTACCATTCTGCATCATGGGGAATTTGATATAGTATCACTGCTAGATTCGGAACAATCGGACAACATGGGACAACAATTTTATTAACCTTTCTCAGGTCTTGCACAATTCTAAAGGTTCCATTTGGCTTTTTCGATCCCATAATTGGAGAATTGGAAGAACTGCTTTTTATTTCTCTCAGAATTCCCTGCTCAATCATTTTGTCAATCACTGGAGTTATTCCTTCAATTACTTCTGTAGTCATCTTATACTGAGGTATATTTGGGTAACTCACACCTTCTTTTACTGTAACTTTTACAGGATCAACACCTTTCATTAAACCTATATGTTTTCCAGTGAAATCCCACACTCTTTCTTTCACTGTCTCTTTCAATTCAACAGGAATCTTTTCTTTATCAAAAACAGGAAATAGCTTATCCTGCTCTGCTTCAATCTTGAGCATTGTCATTATATACAAAATATCTTCATCTGGAGTTTGCAATTCTATGCCATCCAGTGAACAGTATATGGCACAGTTCATCTTGCACAGTATATCCCTGCCTAACAGATTAACAGGACTGCTATCGCACACCACAAATCGATGCATATCTTTGAAAGTTCCAATTTCTATTTCAACTGGTTTTGTTAAGGGAGTTTTTATCTGTCTATTAGCAACACCTACAACTTGAATGGTCTCTCCCGAGAGAGGAAGATTTTGAACTTCCACTGATCTAACAGTAGAACGGGTAGCACCAGTGTCCACTAGGAAGGTTATTTCCACATCATTCACCTTACCGCTCACAAATGAACTTGACTGATCTACCTCAAGAGTGGCTCCAAGTACACACTCTTCTTCCTCTCTCAGGCACCGTCGGAAACTTTCATCCGGCTCACTGCCATCCTCCTCTTGTAACCAATACTGAGGACACGCATTCACTCTTTGCGGTCTTTTTACCTGTTCACCTCCGCTGAATCCTGTCTCTGCACTGTATCTCTGCTGGTTTACACTGTATGGCAGTGGTGGTTGTGACACCTGGCTTTGCTGATTTGCTATCTGCTGTTGTTGCGGTTGCTGTTGATTTACCTCACACTGCACCTGCGGATTTAATGACGTATTTTCTTCGTTAAGTCTAGACGGACATTTACACTCTCGCTTCCAATGCCCTAACTTGCCGCAATTGAAACATGGCAATTTCTTTTTCAATTCATCAATATTCCCTACTAATTTGGGTTTACCTTTAAAGCTACCTTGATTCCCTGTAATCTTATTCTCCATTTGTGCTACTTGGTGTTCCGCTACCTTCACTTGTGCCCACATGGCTTTCTCCATCAGCTTTTTCTGTTTCGCATCAATTTCCTCACTGCAATATTTTGTCTGTCTCAATACTTTATCCACTGAACTTTACTGCCATCCTATCATACTGTGTCTAATCATGTCTGAAATTTCTGGTCTCAAACCATATACGAATCTGTATATAAAGTGTCTCATGTCCTTTTCATTCAGCTCCTCATAACCACTATACTGTTTAAAAACTAACAACAATCTTTCATAGAATGAATATACAGTTTCTTTCTGCTCTTGTGTGGTCCTGTCTATTTTCACCCAATCAGTTTCCTTTGGTGGTATTTTATTTTTCAGCCACACTATCACTTGTTCGTACTTTCTCATTACATCTGGTGATGGAGCTGCTGTTACTTTGTCTCTGGGAAACTCTTCTCTTGGCCAATCTGCAGATAGTTTGCCTTCTGTCCATAGGTCTGCTGGCACCACTATGTCAAATAGTCCATCCAAATCAATCCATAAAACTTTTGACACTTTTACAAATCTGTCTACCTGTCTGTACCATTCAACTGGTTTCTCTCTCAACCTAGGAAAATCATTTGTGAATGACAGTATGTCTTGTCTGCTCCAAGGAACATGTACATATCCTCCTCCAGGTATCTCTCTCATGGGGAATTCAGTTGCCACTGTCTCTTTTTCCCTAATTGGAAAAGCTAATGTTGATTTATCACTGATCTCTTCTTTCTTCTTTGCCCACTTACCCCTCCATTTACTTACATCTCCCCATTTTCGCAGCAGCACAATCAAATCTTTAATTTGTGCTAATCTCCCAGCAGTATTCATGTTCTCAATATCTCTTTCTGCAAAATCTACTCGATAAGTTTTCTGCAATGATTTTATTTTTTAAAATTCTATGCCATTTTCACTTGCTGCTTCTTCCAACTGATCATACATTGTTTTTGCTTTCCATGTTATGCTTTTACATAAAAACATGAGCTCATCATCCTGATACGTTTTTAGTCTGTCTGTCCCAATAGTTCCAATGATTAATTCTTCCATGTCTACTTTTAATTTAGTCACATCCAGCACTTTTGATTCCTGCTCTTTTATTTTTAAGGATTTAATCCAATCACTCAATTCTTTATCTGATGGTCCTACAGGTGTTTGTGTTAAATCTATTTTATCTAAACTTCTCTCTGGAGTTGCAGAGTCAGATTCTGCTCCTGTCGGGTATTTGCATGACAAACTTTGATTAAAAGTCAATTCTGGTGGATTTACATTTACATTTCACCTTATTTCTGACAAATCAGGATAAATATTCTCTTTTACTTTCTGCATACTCTGTTGAAATGAAATTGGTAAACTCGGCTCTTTTATTCCCTGATTTTCAAATACTGGTATCACAGGTCCTATTGTTAATGGGACAGTTACTGCTTCCATATTTTTAGTAAGGTTTTGAATCAATTCATGTGCAGAACGTTCATAATCAGAAATATCTGGCTGCACATCATTTCGTCTTTCAGCATTTAGCACAGTTTTGTGCAAGTTATTACTTTGTACAGGAGTACCTGTAATTCTAGCTTCTCCTATCGGTGTACTGGAGACATACCTTGTTTCTATCCTCTCAGGGAAATATCTGAAATTTGATGGTTGTTTCGGAGTTTCACTAACTCTCTCATATGCATTTGGAGCATTCGGGGTAGTCCATAAAGAACCTGGTTGATATGGTGGCGGTCTCCTATTTAATATTTCTTCTTACACACAATCCTCTGATTCACTTTCACCATAACTTTGGTTCCCTATCTCCACATTCTTTTTCTTTTCTGTACATTTCCGTCCCTCATATTCCTCCACCAATCTGACTGGATACATACCATCACACATATTACCATTCCTCCATCTCCACATTCTAGTCTCATGAGTTTCTCCACCATAAATCTCGACCTTTACCTCTTGGTCAAAGATGCCTACTTAACCTCTCACTCTCCATTGATGCATCTCATCTTCCCACTCAACCAGTGCTTCAAGTTTCATCATTTTGTCTCTCAAATTTCTCAAAATTGCCAAATCAAAAGATCCTCCTTCCGGAAAAGCTAATACACCATCATCCTTGGTATACCATTCCCAATTCTCTAACCAAACACATGTATGGTTACCATATTTTGACATCATATAGGAAGCAGGCGTTTTTGGCGAAGGAAGTGGTTTTACCTCTTTATCTTTTACAAACATGTTTTTCAATTTTTTAAACCATGAAGGTTTCTTCTTCTCTTCGTCATAATAGTGGTACGACATTTTCAGTAAATGTTCCTGCTTTCAAAAGATCGCGTACTATTCTATTGCTGTTTCCGTAACATCAACCGATCACAGTGCGGTTCGCACTAATGTACCAATTAGAACACGATGCGTCACTATAGTGCTTAACCAATAGCTTTTGCTGCTTTTCGTGATGCACCAATCAGACTTTACTCCGTCTTGGTCACAAGGACCAATCCCAGTGCGACACTTTTGACGTCACCAGCGCTCCGGCTTCTGTAGCGCTAACTGACCCCTCCTTTACAGGGTTTTTTCAAGAAGCCGTATTTACAAGATATTTAACAAAATCAGTTAGTAACTTACACAAAACAATACCATTTGCCTGTTTCGCTAATAAAGTGATAGATTTCTCAATCTTACAAGTATTCTATAACCGGAGTAGACAACGCTTACCTCCTCAGAATTTTTTAAACTTCTATCAGGCAATAACAAACTCGTTTCTCTAGGAAAGCACATACAGAGATCTTTTTCACCTCCTTAGAGACAATCCCAGAGTTTCACCAGAACGCGTATTGCAATTTCATTTACACACGTTCATACAGAAATCCCTATTCATATATACACAAACTCTGTATCACCAGTAGGCAGCGCTTACCTCTAGCCCACCACAGAATTCCTCTATCGTTATTAAAGTAGACGCCACTCCTTTACCCTTCTATCAAGCTTGGGTTAAGATATATTACTCTCTCAGCAGTAAGTTTTAATCAGGATACACAATGATCCCTGTGCTTGAAGGCTGAGATTTTATAGACTGTCCTCACTATACATTTATCCTTTCACACCTAATGTCCCTAAACAGTGATATGTGACAATACCACCGCAGTATACGACAATACTCCTTTTTTTTTAAACAGACCAATGCACTGTGCGACTTTACTTGCCACACTTCCTCTGCCTGCAGACAGAGGCACGAGCTTCACGCAACACTTGGAAGCCTTTTCAGAACTACATATAACGTAATACAAACTCAACAGATATTAGTCAAAATTCTTGTGCGTCAAATTCTATATAGTACTTTGTACATAACCCTAGCTAATTTCCTTAGCAACCACTACTCTGCTACCAAGATATAACTGCTACAACAGAACTCCAAAAATCATTTTATTTACACTTACCATTTCCCTGAAACCTCTGAAACACACTCATTCATCAGTGGGGCCCATAACACTGCACATTTACTCTGTTCACTAAACTTGGCTTCAAGGAATTTGCTGAAACACAAAGGAATAATGCTGTAACATTTGGTGGGGTGTCTAAACCTATGTAATCAGTTATTTATTTACACCTGCAGTTTTTATACACTTTACCATGGTTTAATCAAACATTTATTTAATTCAGATGCACCAAAATAGTGGCAATGGATCTGCTAGAAAGAAAATTAGGCGTAGGAAAATCACAAAACCAGCTTTAATATTCCATTTTCCCAATTTTATTAAAAGCAAAACTTTAATATGTCTGACATTTAGGCATTTGATTAATTCTTTATTAAGTAAAATCTTAAACTTTATTTAAAAATGATCATTTTATTTAGAGCTCAGAAAAAAAGTTGTTTATTTAGAAGTCAGTTAAAAGTTTAACAAAGAATAGATAGTTCTAAATTCATTCTCTCCTAACATCCCTAACAAACGCCCTCGTCGTATCCTTTTATCCTGAACGGCAAACAAGGAAAAAGTTAAAATCTCTTACATCCAGGAATCGATCTGCAATCCGACAATCTCGAGAGGAAATCGAAAGAGCGATACCCTCTAAGCAAAATCAGGGGTTTTTATACACTAATTTCCTAACTTAATCTATCTAAAAAGTATCTAAAATCACCAATTCGGGTTCTGATTGGACAATTTGGGGTGGGTGAGTATCTCCTCACCATTACAACATCGAATTCACGGTGAATCAGCAGAATCATAATGGTTCTTTGTTTAAAACAGTCTCTGGCCTGGTCACTTCCTTTACTCGCAACGTTGGCCTGTTTTCTCACGTTTAGAACACTTGAATATCCATATTTTGGCAATCATCCTAACTTCAGGGCAAAGCAGCCTTGAACTTCCCATCCGAGTACAGGCAACTCATTCTCGCTGATAATCTTGTGATAACCTTTTTAGCCAATGTTCGCTTGGTGCAATTTTGCTCCATGGATGTGCATTTCCTGGGTTGCGTGACATTCACCTCTGCCCCTCACATGCTGCATTGTCAATTTTCCACTGACACGGCACTAGGCATTTGCCCTGTTCAGCTTGCTTACATTCCAGTCTAGTCCATGCCATGCTAGCAGTTAGTGACAAGTATGATAATTGCAGCTTTAACATTGATGTGTGCATGGTTGTATTTCACATGATTATCCTTCTTGCTCAGCCTCTCTGTTGGTCATTCGCATTTCGCAAGTACTTAATGCATTATCATATGTGTTTATTGGGTAGTATGTTTTTCTGCATGATGCATACTTCTGGCAGGGCGGGGCGTCCCACTTTTAACTTTATTGAGCTTACCAGTGAACGTGTTTTATATAATATTTAAATCTCAACTCACCACAGGCATTCCCTTATGTCTCCCCATTTCTGCAATATGGGTTCTTTAACATGGAATCATCATTTGGTGTACAAAACACATTTGTTACAATTATAGTAGACAGTCTGCCATTAAGACATGATTTAATTTCCCACTGTAAGATGGCTGCCACATTTGTGTTGCATTGTATTGAGTTACAGTCCCTTGTTTGTGTTTGTATACATGCTGAATGCTTTATTAGTTTGTTTTGAGCACTTTTCATTTACGTGAGCAAGGCTTCCGAGTAAACCGAAACATGTTGTGAATGAATAAACACCCTTGAACTTGAAACCTGGTGGACCCTCGAGTTACTGAGCGCGCACGTCATATATATATATATATATATATATATATATATATATATATATATATATATATATATATTCACTGAAAAAACCATAGGTTATAGACCATATATAGTTAGGAATTAGCATTTAAAAAACCTTATTTTACTCACACAAAACCATTGAAATTCCATATATAGTTAGTTGCACTAACTATATATCGCGCACCCGCAATCCACTGCTGATCATGTCACATATTACATCATTCATGACATGGTCAGTGACATCACTGATGACATCACTGATGACATCTCAAATGACATCACTGATGACATCACTGATGACGTCTCATTTGACATCATTCTTGTGCTAATACGATAAACCTCTTCAGACTCTAATATAACCTTAGATACACTCAGTGTATACAGACACTCACACACTGCCACTCATCCATGGAGTTACTCACACACCCAGTCAGTCATGCAAAGAAACAATCTCACCTCCATTTCCTCAACTATACAGTTATACACACCTTACTTATTGAAACATATACTAACACATATTTACTCTCTTATACAATCCCTGATACAAGTTCACAATGATCGATACAACCACTCACTCATTCAGTGGCTCTCATGCACAGTTATTTATATATGCCAACTCTCACATGTACTGTGTTTTACATATGTACTTACTATGACATGTAGCATTGAGATATCCATTCACTCATCAATACACTCATGCACACAGTCAACTGCCCATGTAGCTGTTTCCACATGCACTCTTGAACTCATACACCTAGTGAATAAACTGCTCACACATCTATGCACAGAGTCACACACCTTCCAGCCACCCCCACACAAACTCAATCTCCCATAGAAATACTTGGGCAACCAATTAATAACACATATAGCCTCTCGTATAGCTAATGATCAACACATGCAGCAGTTTACATCACAACAGACATAATGATGCACAAATTAAGACAGTTTAGTCACTAACCCATGCATTCAGTGAGACACATTTAATCACTCACTCATACAGTCAATCACGCACCTACTAAATCCTTCATCCAGACACTTATACATCCACTCATTCTTCAATATGTAAGACATATTTTAACTTTACAGAAACATACAGTCACTGGATGTTGTCATCAGTGATGTCATCAGTGATGTCATTTGAGATGTCATCAGTGATGTCATCAGTGATGTCACTGACCATGTCATGAATGATGTAATATGTGACATGATCAGCAGTGGATTGCGGGTGCGCGATATATAGTTAGTGCAACTAACTATATATGGAATTTCAATGGTTTTGTGTGAGTAAAATAAGGTTTTTTAAATGCTAATTCCTAACTATATATGGTCTATAACCTATGGTTTTTTCAGTGAATTTTCAAGGTTTTGTAAATGCTAATTCCTAACTATATATGGTCTATAACCTATGGTTTTTTCAGTGAATTTCATTGGTTTTTTAACAGCTAATATCTGTAGCTGTAAAATGTATTCTTCTTTAAATCCAAAAATATATTTTATATGTTTATCAATAACTTTTTTTTAAATATTTTTTTTTCTTCGTTCCCGCTTCGCGAATCGGGAAGCTTCCCGTTAGCTGACCTTGATGCCGCGAAATAGACCGCGAGCCGGTAAACGTTTCTTTACCGCAACTGCCGCGTTAGAAAACAACATCATCACGCCTCCCGTCCGCATGACGTTTCGCGTTGTCGCGTGATACGTCATATGATGTGCTACGTTAGCGAACTGGTACGCTTACCGAGTCGCAAAGCACAGGTTTCTGGAAGCAAACCGGGAGGCCCTGCAAAGCGCGTAACGTAAACACAGCAGGTCATATGACTTGGTAATAACACTTTTCATTGGTTCATTTCACTTTTGGTTTCCTAATGATGTAAGACTAGGTCATATAATATAAAATGAACACTTTTCATTGGTTGAGAACTATTGTTTTTCCCAAATGATGAAAATCCCTCCTTCTTTCCTCACTCTGACTTTCATCATTGTGAGAGAAAGACCCTTTGTTACCAGTGAGCAATGGCTTCTTTAGTAGCTTCAGCTGGTGCTTCCCCACCACCTCCACCACATCCAAGGAAGAGTGGACCACCTGCTCAAGTTATAATTCAGCAAGAAGAGGAAGAAGAGGAACAGGATGACGAGCACGAAGAGAGGCACTTTTTGCCTGAGGAGCCCAGGACGTCTCACCGGAAAGAAAACTTCATTTGGCAATTTTTTAAAATTCCCAAAGGTCAGAAAAAAGTAAATGCAAGATACGTAACTTGCCTTATATGTCAAGATAGACTGTCCAGAGGGACCGACAAAAAATACAGTTTCGGAAACTACACAATGCATCGCCATATGACTAGGTGGCATCCTAACAACTACAGTGCTGCACAGTTTCGTAACGACCTAGATAATCTCCCTATTATGGCCGGAAGATCTGTTGTACCGGAAGTAACTGGACCAGAGGGCAGGGAGATGGTGCCAAATATACAAACAAGATTTCGTGAAGTAAAACAACTCGGCGTACATTGCAGTGGATTCATTTGCTACGGAGAAAGAAGCATCACTCTGATCAACAGAGCTATTGACTATCATATGCAAGTTTGTACGAAACGCCCCAAATAATAAATTCTTTTTTTTTGTTTTGTTGCTCCTGTTGAGCCCTTTACAATGAATCGTTTTCGTTGCCCCCTCCGAAAAAAAAACAAAAAAAATATAAAACTGTTCAGAAAAATTCAAAAAAAGTAAAAAAATGTTCAGAAAAATAATAAAAAAATATAAAACAACAAAAACAATAAAAAAAAAGTTCTTTTCAGAACTACCTCCCCGTTATTAAAAAATTGGTACAATATTTGGAACTGTGCCAACCTCTATTTCTCTTAGTTCGCTTCCCAGTTCGCTCCCCGGTACGCGAACCGGAAGCGAACCCAAAATTTTTTTTTTAAAAAAAGAACAGTAAGTATAAGGTAAGGAAACAGACAGTTATGTTAAAAGAAAGACAGCTATAGGGGAGTAAACTAGAGATACTATTACCCGTAATCCACTGCTGATGATGTCACATATTACATCATTCATGACATGCTCAATGACATCATCAGCAGAGGATTGCGGGTAACAGTATCCCTAGTTTATTCCCTATAGCTGTGTTTCTTTTAACATAACTGTCTGTTTCCTTCCCTTATACTTACTGTTCTTTTTAAAAAAATTTTTTTAGATCAGTCAGAAACAGTGAAAGTCATGAAATATAAAAGACTACGTACAATATAAGCACTGTATGCAACAACTTTGACACTTACAGAAGCCTCACCTTCTCCATGCCTCCTACACAGTTCTACATGTACATCATAAATGCAAACAGAACAGAATTAATTATACATGTTAAATGGTTTATTTTTGCTGTTCTCAGAATGTATCAAATTTCACTAAAACAGTGACTTGAAGGTATTCATCATATAACAGCGGGGAAAAAAAAACACAATCAAAATGATTGTGTTTAAAAAACCCATACAACATAACGAATCAGAATTCAGAACTCCTTAAAGTTAACTTACTTTCCATGACGGCCAAGGATGTCCTATGAACAGCTTACACTCTGTTGTGCTGTTATTACTTTCAACCCGCCACTTTCTGAAAGAAAACCTCCATCGTTTTCAAAAACATGTTACATACAATAAATGACTTCTCGCTCTCTACCACACGTTTCCACAAGGCCAAATCGTGTCTGAGCCATTTATAACTCTTAGAATTCTTTTAAACCAATCCCGTCATGTTGTATTTCCGCAACTTTCACAATTAAAATGTTGAAGATCATTTTCACAATCCTGGACTAGTAATATCTTCCCCTTCTTGCTCAATCATGTTCTACATTTCCTATCACACTGATACTGCTTACTATGAAGCAGACTTACACTACCTTTATGACTAGTACAATTATTTAATTCTCTACATCACTTTTAATCACAAAGCAATGTAAAACAGTAGACAGCATTGCAGACTTACATTCCCTCTACTCCATGTTTTGATTGGCTGCTTCAATTAGCTTATAAAAAGAAACAGTTTTTCTGAACTCATTCAAAGTGCACGTATTTCTCCATGACGTCCAGTGTTATGATAAGAAGTTATGTCTCTATACTACACTTATCCTCAAGGCCAAATCGTGTAGGAGCCATTAGAACTTCTTGAAATTCCTCAGAGCACATCCCGAGATTCTTTCCCTAAAATTTTGGTTTTAAAAACACCAGGTAAGAGTTTTTAAGGTCATACGGCAATTTTTTTTTGAAAATTAAAACAGAATCATTGCAGAATGACCAGCCATTTCTACACTTTAAATAAGCTGTATAATGTCCTGATGTTATTGAAGGACCATCATGATATATAATTGCTACAGTTACAAAAGTCCTTCCTGATATTGACAACTGTGAAGCCACAAAATTTTTAATTAAAGTTGTCAATTTTGTTCCATCTGGCCTACATCGTTGGAACATTAAAATGACATACTGGCCATATGTTCGTATAAATAATGTGAACATCATTTCAGATTTACATTGGCTACACTCCATTTTGTGATCAGCTGCTTTTACTAGCTTATTAAAAGACACTGATTTACTGTCTGGCAAAGTTAAATATATAAATCTTTCTGAGTCTACACTAGTAGTACTTGATACCCTACAGTTCTCGCAGTCATGCTGCCATTGATAAGAAAGCCCAAACAGGTGATCTACACCTTCATCATGCAATACATCAAGCATATACATTAAAAACTCCTGACAATCTTGCTGACTATTTTGAGAGAATTGTGTTTGGCCTGAACATCTGTCTAACAGATTTCGAATTTCAGACACACTTTCTATGTTTGTTCTATCAGTGCTACATTTCTCTAACACAGAATTTAACAAACTGCAAATTCTTTGATCAGAATTGACCACAATCTCTTCTTTTACATTTTCTAGAGAAAACAAAACATTAACCACTACATTAGCATAGCAGTTGACACCAGAACTGTTTTCAAATTGAAAACCAACAACATCTTCAACAGAATCCTTTTTGTTTCTGCTTATAATTTCAGGTTCATCAACTTTTCGTCTTTTTGCTACAACCTCCCCAGTATTGGTCACATTTCTTCGTTTCCGGCCTACCACACGTTTCTCAAACAAAGGATACTGAGGCAAATGTGGCGCATACTCTCTTCTTAACCTATTGTATTCCTTAACACAATCTAGATCCGCACAAATGTTTGTGACATCACACTCAATCAAGTACATTCCCGATAAAGTTCTAACTCGTGACAATGCCACATATGCCATACCCTCCTTGAACACAGAACTGCCAATATTCACCAATGCACAGTCTACACTTAAACCTTGCGATTTATGGATTGTCACCGCATATGCCAAGCAAACAGGAAACTGCTTACGACGAACATATAAGTCTTTTACAAGCAAAAATCTAGCAGAACAACGACCAATTAGCTGTACTTCCTCAATGCCATCAAATTTAATTTTTAAAAATTCAATTCCATCTCTATTTCTGTATTTCACAAAATCAACAACATTACCCATTGATCCATTTACCAGACCTCTTTCAACATGTAAATTCCTTCTTAAAATTATACGGCAGTTCAAGCACACATTCAGAGTCTTTTCAAAACCCGCAGTTTTAGATATACTCTTCTCTAATGAATCCAATTTTGTTTTCAGATTCTCAGACAAAATAATTGTTGATCCCATATGCTCTACTCTGTCAATAGCTTCCAGTTTCACAATCTCTTGCTTTTCTAAATGCAACATTTTGTTATTGAATTTGGCACATTCTGCAAGAGTTGGCATCAAACATATTCCAGATTTTTTCTCAGTAACTTTCTGAAAAATATTCTCAGGCACAACATCTTCGTCTGGATATAAATTTGTCAGTAATCGTGCATGTAAAGCTTCTTTCCCATGCTCGGTCACTTTTCCAATTCTAACATCTTGTAGAATAGTCTTGTAAACTTCATCCTTTGCCTGACGCATATTTTCATGCAGTTCAGCATAATTGAAGTTTAACCATATATTGACGTTGCCAATGCTCCCTAAGCACTTCCTGGTATCTTCATGCGTGAGCATTTTGAACACAGGTTGCCCTTTCACTGGTGTCAGCTGCAGAAGATCTCCGAAAACAATGATGTGTTTGCCACCAAATAACACATCATACTCTGTTTTGAGAACTTCTTGCATTCTCAAATGCACAAAGGCAAGCATGACATTGGAAACCATGCTTACTTCGTCAATGATAAGAAGTTTCATTTTCCTCAAGACTCTTGAAACTTCAAAACAAGCATCTCCAGATAGCTTGTGATATTCTAATTTGTTGTCATGCTCCACTGGCAGCATCAGTAAACGATGTAAAGTAATCCCTTTAATGTTATGTGCTGCCAGTCCAGTTGGAGCGGTGACAACACAAGACAGCAATGACTCTGTCCTTTCCTGCAAATAACATGAAATTGCTTTAATAAGGAAACTTTTTCCAGTTCCCGCTTCTCCACTCACGTACAGTCGGACAGGCTTCAACGACGTACATGAGCACTCTTTCTTGTCATGACTTAATCCATGATCAATTTGCATGGTAATCTCGTCATATATTTTCCTCTGCTCAACATTGAGTTGTCTTTCCAACTCTTCTAAGTTAACCGCATCCTCCTGAGCATGTGCCATGGCTCTTTCCACTTCATTCATAGCAGTGGCAGCTTCATTTTCGATAAGAGGTCCACCTAGTGGATCCTGACTCAATGAAGCAGAACTCTGACTGTCCTGAGAACTGTCTCTGGCAATCTCGGCTGCAATCGTTGCTTCCTGCTCAATTTCCACATTCAACATTTCTACATATTTGGGAAAAGCAGGACATTCTATGGTCTCCTTGGCAGCATTGAATGAGTCTTCATAACAAAGGAAATGTCCAAGCAGTTCCTCTTCTGCACGCCAAGGCTTAAAAAGTTGCAAAAGTGCTAAATAGAAAAACTCCTTTTTTTCAGGAGATTCGCCACTCAATTTTCGATGGTTTATCAAGTGGCATTTTCTTTGCTTGACCAGACATCCCTCACTTCCTATTACAGCATACACTCCTTTCTCAGTATCTTCTTTGATGTTCCTCTTGAATATGTAATTTTGCAGAACCTCATACAGACAAACATTCTCGAGGTGACTGCTTCGATTTGGATAATATGTATCCAACATGTTGTTCTTCAAAATGTCGGTACTGTTTGGCTCCTTTTCCGCCAAATACTCAATTTCCCGCACAGGTTTCAGAACTCGATTACGCGTTGCAGCAAGACCAACACTCGCCCAAACGATACTCCTGGACTTGGCATAGAGACTTGCTGAAGACAACCGGTCAGAACATTCGTAAGCTCCGATTTCTCGATGCGACAACATCTTCAGACTGAAACTGTACAACTTCTTGCTGAGGCTCTTTTCATGGGAAATGTCCTCCCACATATCCTTCAATTCTGTCTTCTCTTTTTTGGTGATGTAAGATGTCACATACCGAGCCACAGCCATACAGTTATCAGCCACAAACTGTATATCCATGTTAGCATTCCACATGGACAAAATCACCGGGTTGTAGTCGTTGATGTACTTAGACTCTTCGTTCCTCTTCAAATTGTATGTGTTTTTAGGTGATTTCTTCATCACATTATGTCGCAGCGAAGACATCAAACTGTTCACTCTTCCTTTAGAAATCACCGGTCGTGGAAAGCCGAAACGACATTTGGTGTAGAACTTGTCTTTGTTCCGGAATTTACGACGACAGTACTTTCCACATCGATGGCTTTGGAAACGTAGAACTTTTTCTCTTAGGCTTTTTTTCTCCTTTGCGTTTGGAACAGCACACGTAGAATACTGTTCTATGAAACTCATCACTGAGTCTTCTGCATCCGTTCCAAATTTAGGTGCATCCTTGATCCACAGGAACATATGTATATGAGGAGCACCTCTTGCTTGGTACTCCTTCCTCCAGAAGAAATCCAACACCTCTCCAAGAGGTGGATTCTTCTTATTCATGATGAAAGACATCATACCTTCAAATCTATGATTGAAGTACCTACATACATTGACTGGATCCAAAGAGCACAGTTCTCCGGGTGTCTTGAATTCGATGTTTTCTACGTTAGCATTTGCCTCTCGTAGAAATTCAAGTAAGTCTTCCCAGCCATACTCAGCACAGCTCAAAGTGAGGAACCATGTGGGAGTTCCTAAGTTCCTCAGCATACATTTTAAATCACCATGACGACGGTACCAGTACTCATTAGTACCACGCTGACACGCCATGAGATTAATCAGGTGAGAATCCAAAATACTGTCTTGGACATTGACTTTATCCATAAAGTCACTTGCCGAGATGTTTTGCATGTGTATACCACTTTTCAAGATGTGGTTCACTGCATATGACAGTCCAGACAGATCGCTTTCAAACAGGAGATGAAACAAATAAGGAATGCATTGTCGAAACCTAGGATCTCCTGCATACAATCGCAAAGTCCGGTATTCAGAAGCAGGAATTTGATGAGGTCGCTCATCATATCTTCCTCCCTGACCTGTTGGAAAAAGCTGTGGGAAACACCGAGCTTCCAAACTTTCCTCCCAAACACTAATGGGACTCCCTTTCGCTTGTTTCATTTGAAACAACTCAATAGCATTCCCCATGACTTCCTTGGAATGCAAAGGATGAACACTATAATGTTCATATATTTCTTCACTAGTACAGGGTTCTACTTTCTCAATTTGACCAGCACACAAATCGCTATCCTCTTCCTCACTTACTTCCTCTTCTGCAACATATACATTTTTATAGTATTTATTATATTTTTTCAAATACAATGTTGCCCTTTTCACTTTCCTAACATCTACTAAATCTTGCCATATTTTCTTATTCTTTGTCGGAACCCCATTAACTAAGATAACAAGAGGTTCCTCTTCCACTTTTTCTACTCCAATTGTGTTAATGTTTTTCTTCAAATCTAGTGGCAAATAAACAACTCTTCCCTTTAATCCTCTCTGTAAATCTGATGGAGGCAATTTCCCTGTCTTTGGCTCCATTCTTACAATAGCCTGAAAGGGATGTATACTTTGAATCAAAATAGATTCATAAGTATTTAAATCCTTTAATTCAGAAGGAATCTCAACCAATTCCAGATTATTATGAACTGCTCTAGCAGGCATCTGGTTTTGATTTAATTTGTTACAACAATAAGTACACACACGTTGATCCAATCCCAAATCAAAACAATTTTCTACCATCAAGTATGTTGTAAAATCCTTCCATTCACTATTATTTTCCCTTTCACTTTTTGCATATAAATCCACTAACTTAGTCTGATTCTTATAATAAGTGCGTCGACAACACACACAAGTGAAATTTGGCCTCTCACTTGATTTCACCTCAAACGTCGCAATTTCCCTCTGGAAATTATCTGTACTGGAAACCTGTACACTATCTTCCACATTACTCTCTTCTTCTTGGTCAATTTCAACATTCTCCTCTTTACTTCCAAAGTAACAAAACTCAATTTCTTCACATATATTCTTCACATCTATTTCAGAACCATGCAAAAGAGCAGCGCATAATTGTTTAAGCATAATTGCTGGACTCTTAGCATAATACAACATTCTAACTAATTTCCTCACTTTATTATGATGCACTGCTAGCATCCTGAAATGATGAAAAACACTCTGGCATACTCTCCTGGAAAGACAAGCCAGTGAATGACCATGCAAACCTATCACTTCTCTCACTCTGCAAGGATCTAATTCTTGCAACAACTTCATTTTCTGCTTCAAACTTTTCTTATTAAATGACCGTATAAAATCACAAAGCAAATTGATGGAATCCTGTCGTACACTGCAAATACTACTACACTTCCAGGTGTACACAGGACCCTTAGGACGTCTCCCTAAAACCTCATTACCTAACACCTCTTCTATCTCTGTTGTCACAAGTTTTTCTTTTTCAACTGGACAACCATCTTTCACTTCATAACCTCGACCACTGGTGTCAACTGCATGCACCAAATCATTATCCTGGAAATAACTCTCCTCATTAAAAAATGCCTCAGAGCTTGAACTATGCATCCATTCTCCAGAAAAAACTTCACAAAAATTACTACGATTAACTATTCTCTTCCATCTACTATTTCTTTTGAAATCATAAATTGCCTTGTTTAGCTTCCTAATTCTATTGATTGTCAAAATAAATAACTTACGTTTAATTTCAAATGCCTGATCAATAACTTTCTCAACAATTTTTTTTCTCTTATAAAAAAACACTTTCTGTTGACCTTTCTTAATATTTTTTAACAAATTGCCAATTATCCTGTTGCGGAACATTCGTTTACGAATGTCCCTAAACTGTTGTTTCCTTCTACTTTCATGCATAGAGTTATCTCTTACTCTAGCAGTAACATTTCTCATTGGCCTTTCCTTACCGTTTGAATTCCTTCTCCTTTTCTGGACTGAAACATTTTCTGTAGTAATATTTTTTTTACTAGATATATTTCTGATGAATGTTTTTGTACTCTTACCCGGTGCTTTCTTGGTGACTTGACAAATCTTTTTGTTAGAGGACTGCTGCTTTTTTTCATTCACCTGCTGTCTTTGACGTTTTGCAGCCTTTCTCACTCTTTCTTTGCTTGGCATCCTAAAATCTTGAAATAATCTGCAGTTGAATCTGTGGTAAAATAGAATAAAAAATGTTATTAACCACTATTACCCAACAGTAAATTAATAACAGTCATCAAAAACTTAACACACTACTTAACATTTTTACATAGAAGAATTTTTTGTACATGGCAAATTTAGAATACAGAAATAGCAGAAAAGAAATGGAATTTATATTCATTTTACCTGTCCTGTTTTATATATGAATCTGATCTAATTTTATGACCATATTTTAATATTTTATTGAAGACACTACACATAACCTGTTTTTGAAGGTGTCTTTATTTTTAAATTAAACGGTTTACATATTTACTTTTTATTTATTATAAATTTATAAAATAAATGTTTATAGTTCCATAGGCTCAAGCAAGTCAGCTTCCTATCCTATGTCATACAATTCTGACAAATCTGCATCCTCATCACGTTCTTCTTCATCCTCAGGATTGAAATCATCCAAGGGATCAACATCCACTGATGTTTCAATTACGAGTTCAATGATGAGGTCGAAATCAACTGATTGCGGATTGTCGCTCATGTTGATGTTGTCTTTATCTTTAAAGAAAGATAACAACAATGAGATGTTGCACAGTAAGAGACAAATCTCAGAGATTATAATAGTAAAATTGTTTAACAAGAGTAACATTTTGCAGCTATTATTAAACCATGTCCAACGATGCTGAGGAGCAGAGGAGGTGAAGCCTATCTCCAATTTTTCACTGAACAGGACTCATCTCTTCTTAACCTTGGATAAACCTCACCGACTCTGTGTCCCCTGCACATAATTAAATGTAAAGGGGCAGATTTATATTAACTAGCACATCCCCAGGGATGCACCAGTTAACATGCACCGCTGCTCTGCCACCCACAGTGTGCCGCATTTACAATCAGATAGGACAAAGCTACATCAAAACCCTGCGCCTGCTTGAAGCAGGCATAGATCTTGACGCAGGTAGGCTGAAAGCTAAAGCAACAACTAAGTGTCGTGTGCAGAAGTTGCAAAAAAGGAAAAATGGCGTTTAAACCAGTAATGAGCCCATGCTAACTTAACACAGAGTAAAGATATCCAGGATCTACATCAGTTTGGGGTTCACGAACCTGGCAGGTACAAGGCACTGAGGCTTTGCACCGTGCATGTCTCATCCCAAATCATATGTTGTTTGTGAATGAAACAATTTCCCAGACCAAATGCTTTGGATTGGCTACTTCTAAAAAATTAAACACCCCTACTATCCCGGAGTTACAGGAATATGATGCTTGGAGTAATTTTACTCGTTGTCCATTAAAGATTTACAGGCCCTACTCCGTAATTCTTCCTTTAACATTTCCAGTATAAATCCAAAAGGTTGACTGCTTTGGCAACGTGCCTTATCCACGGTTTAATAAAACTGCCTTTTGCTTTATATAAGTTTTCAAATTGTATGAAATATATACCAATAGGTCGTTATTAACCTTTAGGTAGTGGTTTTCTTCATGAGGTCTGGTCGCTTCCATACACATACAGATTTTCAAAGATGATCAAGAAGTTTATCTGAATGGAGAGGAATGCACTGAGACGCCAGATCATTCACTAATGTGTAGGCACATACAGTTACACGGTTCATGCAACAAACACCGACCAAATATGGCTTGCGTGTTGCAAGGCACGCCAGTTCCTGCTATCATCCCCACGTTCAAGTTGTTGGAAAATGGTAGTTATTTGATGCTCAATAATGAAGATTGTTCTGGGTTAATTAAAAGTATTCCTTTTATCGTAACAGTAAGTGAACTGGTTATTTGCTGCAGAAATGTTCTATTTCCTCCCACACATGAACATAGGGAGTTTTCAATCTGGCCACAAATACCAACCTTGGGAGCACATTTCAACGGCATGGCAAGAATAAGAGCTCTTTTGTCTCAGAGAGAGGTGGCCTTGACTTCGGCCCGTGAAACTTTCGTGCTTCACATAGCGAACACCCGTACAGAGGTGCAGACCCTTTTAAATACAGATTCGCCTTTCCATTTCAGCAAGATGGTTCGGACTATCTCTAACGCGTCCTCTACAAAGGGCCTGGCACACTTTTTTAAAGTTGTTACCAGTGGTCTCGTGACTTCATTTGAGAAAATCTTTGGAATCATCCCTGCTTTCTTTCATTCTATTTTTTCCACTGTGCTTGGTAGATTCCCATTTTTACTTGCATTACCAGCGGACGCTCTTGTGCTTTTTTACATTTTTAAATATGGATGTCCCTCCTGTGCAACCTCCCGCCCTGCAGCTGCGCACACTGTTCCGCAATCGCATGCTTGAATATTATGGCACAATGCCGTTGGCGATATTAAGCACGGCATATGGATTATCTTTTCGATTCTCCTACTTCACCTGTGTCCAGCCTGTATTTCACTGCCTGACCTGTGATTTCGATTGGGCCATTGATTTGTGTCTCTGCGGACCGGTTTCTCCTGACGTCGACTTTAATCAGCTGATGAGTCCTATCATTACTCACGAGTTGGTTTGTCCTGGCGAAAGTATTATGGCTGTGGCATTGATCCATGGACTAATTGGTCCCTGGAATTTACTGGCGGTAACACAGTCTTTCTTGGAACAGAGCTTTCTTGAAAACCCACCGAGCTGTCCTCTGATGGTGATAGAGGATCCGGTGCTGGAAGAGCACGTATGTTCTTTTCCGCTTTTAAATTGGATGGCTGAACTCTTTTCGGATGAAGACGGTGACTTCCTATTAGAGGCTGTTGCAGCTTATTTTGCATACACAGTTATGTCATAGACCTTTTTCATGTTTGATATGCTGAGTACTAGCATTTCATTGACAAGTCATTGACTTATTTGTCAAGTTTTTATTATTTAGCTTGCCTATTGGCTTAAGCCTCGATAAAGTAGTTGGCTGTTTTATTTTTCTTTAGCATTAAATTTTCCTAGTTTTTAATGTTTTACCTTGCGGACCGTCCACATATAAAGTTGCAATCTGCTCTCATGAGATGGCACTTCTATTATCTTATTCAGTTCGTTTCCGGATCATGGGGAGGTGTCATGTAGATCCTATATATCTTTACACCGTGTTAAGATAGCATGGACTCATTACCGGTTTAAACGCCATTTTTCCTTTTTTGCAACTTCTGCACACGACACTTAGTTGTTGCTTTAGCTTTCAACCTAATAGTTCATCGTGATTTACATGAGAATAATATGTTATTGCTCTACTATCTGCTTTACTTGTTAAACTATATCTGTACAGCGAGTGCTGAAGTTTCAAGAACAACACGATACAGAATTGTTATGAGGTCTGATCTCCACGACTTCATACTCATGACATAAGTGCAGCTTCTGCCAATTCTGGGCATGAGGCGGGTTTTATATTGCTTTGCCGAACACACATACACAACACTTGATGCGGTTCACATGAAGAGAGAGCTGGTGTATGCTGATGTGATTCCTTCAAATCTAAGACACTAAAGTATGGGCACGCCCTAAACCAACACAAAGAGACCTTCTTAGCAAATAATATAATATGTGTATTAGGGAGGGTGAGATATAAGCAGCCGCGGGCCGTGGAGGGAGTTACGGTGGGGCAGGGAGGTGGGGAGGGGGAGGGGCAGGGTGGAGCCCTCTCCACCCTGCCCCTCCCCCTCCCCGCCTCCCTGCCCCACCGTAACTCCCTCCACGGCCCGCGGCTGCTTATAAGTGTTGCTAACTCTTATTCATTTACAGCATGTTAACATACTGTCACCATTCGCTTTTTATGTACTAGTAACTGTGCTGGTAATTTTGCTACTGATAATATGTGTACTTGTATTATCTAAGATACTACGCCTGAGAAGACGGCATTAGTAAATAAACATTTCAAATACACATGTGTTCTTCTTAACTCCATGTTCTGGTTTCTAAGAAATATATAACGACCGACTGTTCATGAGTTCCACGTATCCTGAGGTACTATAAGTTCATATTCTGGATTGTCTAAACATTGAGAGTTTTTTATATCCAATGTGACACTGTACCTAGCTTGCTAAGGGGTTTTTGATTACTAAGGTGAGTTTTGGGGCACCCTAATTCGCCGAGGTTCCAATCCTCTGTCCACAGTTCTGTGTGAGAACAGAAACCCTACGACAGGGGCACCCCTGAGCCTTGCTGGAGCTTCATCACACTTGCGATACAACTCCAGCAATGCGCCACCTTTACGGCACAGATACGTCACGCATCTGTGCTGTTTTTGCCCCATGATGCGCCGCATTGTAAATGCAGCACACCATAGGTGACGGAACAGCGGCACAGAATGACTAACACATCCCTGGTGATGCGCCAGTCATCATAAATCTATCCCTATGCTTCTTATCTTGTTAGACATGAACCGCCATGCATTTCCTAAATAGCGAACTTTAAGGAATAAATAGCGATTCTTTACCATTCCTAGTTTGCGATGAGCTATTTGCTAATTACAAATTACCCATTCATTTCCATGCAGCAGGAGGCCCATAGGAATGAAGGTGCAATTTGCGATTAGCAATTACCTCATCGCAAATTACGAATTTTTCCGAGGGTGCAGGAGTGTCTCAAGAACACCCTGCTGCACCCCTGAAAAACAAATTTGGGGGCATATGGCGCACATACATTTTGAAAACATTCCTTTACCTCAAAAACGATTTTCAACTCATAATTTGAAAACACTGCACATGGGGAAATGACTTAAAATGTCCTTAAGACACATAAAAGCGTTTTTTGATTGCCTTTGCAGCATGTTTCAGTCACCTTTAACATGCCTATCTAACGCAAACATTCAAAATCTAAATTTGCCATGCACAGGTGGGAGCATATTTACAAACAATTTGCTCCACAGACAAACTTCTTACATTGAAATGGGAAAAATAACATCAGAGACTCTCAATTACCTTATAAAGAAGCAGACACCATTATGTCCTTCTCATCAATATTAAAACCATTGCTTTTTCTCAAAAACGATTTACAAGTCATAATTTGAAAACACTCCACAGCTCCTATGCACATAAAAACCCTGTCAGTACTAATACTTCACATTTTCTCCAATTACAATTTCCCAAAGAAACAAAATCTATTTGTAAAACACTTGAGACAAAGCAACATTTGAAAAACACAACTTTCTTCATAATTTTCTCCTTAAAGCACACAATTTTCTATCTAAATTAAAGAAATCTTTTCTCACCTTAGCAAATACTTTGAGTTTCAAAACAGTCTCAGAAACACACCAATTTGTCTTCAGCAGAGCAAAAGGTATGCACTCCAGAGTCTGCAGCTATCAAAAGCACAGAAATGCTGTAATTCCTCACACATATCTCTCATGTCACCCAATCAAAACTCTTCCCTCACTTTTTTTCAAAACAAAACCCTTCCCCCCTCTGCCCCCTCTCTGCTTTTTCTGCATAGCAACCACCTCTTGCAAGACCTCTGGTGTTTCCAAGTTCACACAACAAAGTTGCAATTGAACTCTGAACTCTCAGTGCACCTGCATATCCAGTGCAATCTTTCATTTAATGATTTTTTCTTCGCCACTCAAAATACATCTTTCAACGAACTCATCCATGCACCCTAACTTTCTGTTTTCAGCAATCAAAATCCACCAATCACTCTTACTGCTTCATTAACACAGAAACTCCTCAGTTTTTTTCATTTTACACTCTCATTTTTTCAACTGCCATTTCATTGCCACACTTCATCTGACTGCAGGAGAACCTTCTCTCGCCATGTTTTCTGTCTGGATTGTTGGACATAGTTACGTCTATTGGGCTCAGAGGTACGCTGAAAACAGGAATTTACCTAACCTCAATTTACAAGATGTGGAAATTAAGTGGTTTGGCCACAGAGGATTAAAATGTCACCAATTGATACCATTGGTGAAAACCTTTATGCATTTGCCAAAACCTGACCTGTTAATTGTACACTGTGGAGGTAATGATTTGGGCACTTTGACTGGGGTAGGTCTGGAAATGCTTTTAAAGGACACCTTTGAGCAATTGATGGCACTTTTTCCTCAGATTGCCTTGGTATATTCAAATATATGCCAAAGACAAAAATGGAGGTGGTCGAACCAATTTTGTCCACAAATTGAGAAATCGAGGAAGCATGTAAACAAATCTGTTTCAGCTTACATAAGAGACCATGGAATGGGCTCCCTGTACAACAATAACTTGCGTTACTACATGCAAGATATCTACAGAGGAGATGGAGTTCACTTCTCAGATGAGGGCAACAGAATTTTCACTCTGAATTTAAGACTGTGCATTGGTACCTACTTATAAGTACCTAAATGTACCATAAACCCAAAAGTTCTTCTCAGAGCTACCCTACATCTGATCACTCACAATTATTATTTTACTCTAACTTTTTTCACTAATTTTCAAGAAAGTACGCTCCCCAGAACGCTTCCCGGTTCGCGAACCGGGCGCACTCCACGCAAAAAAACTAAAAAAACTGTATATTTTTTTTTTGCCCTGCGAGACCCTTTTAAAGCCTCCACATCAAACCTAGGGGGTCAGGGACGATCTACTATGCCCCCTTATGGTCATTTGCCCCTTAGCTTTGGCCTCCTCTTGTCTCTCGATCCTACCGAGAGACAAGATGGCGGCCGCTACGGACTGTTTGGAATGTTTACAGACGCCGAAGAACCAATCAGCTTCGCAAACCTCCGTAACGCGAAAAGTACGCGAAGCGGAGCGCTGTTACAGATATATATCTTTTTTTGAACGTTAATTTCTCAAAATCCACTGGAGCACATATATTGAGACCTAGCAAAGGCACATCGGGCTACCAGTCCCTACAATTTTGCCAAGTTTCGTGCAAATCCATTCAGCCGTTCGATTATTATTATTTATTTTTTTTTTGCCCCGCTGGGCCCTTTTAAAACCTCCACATCAAACCTAGGGGGTCAGCGAGAATCTACTATGCCCCCTTATGGTCATTTGCCCCTTCGCTTTGGCCTCCTCTTGTCTCTCGATCCTACCGAGAGACAAGATGGCGGCCGCTACGGACTGTTTGGAATGTTTACAGACGCCGGAGAACCAATCAGCTTCGCTTCACAAAGCTCCGTTGCGCGAAAAGTACGCGAACTGGAGCGCTGCCCGGTCCGCTGTTACAGATATATATCTTTTTTTGAACGTTAATTTCTCAAAATCCACTGAAGCACATATATTGAGACCTACAAAAGGCACATCGGGCTACCAGTCCCTATAATTTTGCCAAGTTTCGTGCAAATCCATTCAGCCGTTCGGGCTAAAAGTGAGGCCAACCGCCCTATGGAAAACTCAATGTTAAAAACATGTTTTGGGACCCCCCTTTTTTCTCGGCCCCCCCTTGACGAACCCCCCCAAATTTCCAGGGGCTGCTCAGAAACAAAATGTGCCATTTTCCTGAAAATTTCAGCCAATTCCGTCCACAAACGCCAAAGTTATTAGACATAGAATTTTCAAAAAACCCATAGAGAAAAAATCCTAACTATATATACCTACTGGCGACCGCCAGTAGGTAATATATATATATATATATATATATATATATATATATATATATATATATATATATATATTCACTGAAAAAAACATAGGTTTCACACCAGTTATAGTTTGCTGAACATTTTACTCATACAAAACCATTGAAATTCACACGTTATAGTTAGTTGGACTCTCTATAACTCGCGCGCCCGCAATCCACTGCTGATGATGTCACATATTACATCATTCATGACTTGGTCAGTGACATCTGTGATGACATCACTGATGACATCTCAAATGACATCACTGATGACATCACTGATGACATCATCCAGTGACTGTGTGTTTCTGTAAAGTTTAAATATGTTTTACATATTCTAGAATGAGTGTGTGTATAAGTGTCTGGATGAAGGATTTAGTTGGTGCGTGACTGATTGTATGAGTGACTGATTAAATGTGTCTTACAGAGTGCATGGGTTAGTGACTAAACTGTCTGAATGTGTGCATCAGTATGTCTGTTGTGTAAGCTGCTGCATGTGTTGATCAATAGCTATATGAGTGGCTATATGGGTTATAGATTGGTTGCGCAAGTATTAGAATGTGAGTCTGAGTGTGTGTGTGGGTGGCTGTGAGGTGTGTGACTGTGCATAAATGTGTGACCAGTTGATTCACTAGGTGTATGAGGGCAAGAGTGCATGTGGAAAAAGCTGTATGGGCGGTTTGACTGTGTGCTTGGCTGTGTGGGTGAGTGAATGAATATCTCAGTGCTACATGTCCAAGTAAGTACATATGTAAAACACAGTGCTTGTGAGGGTTGGCATATATAAATGACTGTACATGAGAGCCAGTGATTGTGTGAGTGGCTTTATGGATCAATGTGTACTTGTATCAGTGATTGTATAAGAGAGTAAGTATGTGTTAGTATATGTTTTTATTTTTGAGGTGTTGTCTGTATAACTGTATAGATGAGGAAATGGGAGTGTGATTGATTCTTTGCATGATTGACTAGGTGTATGAGTAACTCCATGGATGAGTGGCAGTGTGTGAGTGTCTGTATAGGTGTATGAGTGCATATGATAGTGTTGTATTGATGAGTGTCTGTATGTATGAGTGATTGTATGGGTGAATGAGTGGATGTGTGTGAAGACCTAGGAATCAGTGAGTGAGTGCGTATGTAGTTACTGGTATTGGTGTGTCAATGGTTTCACCAATGGTAGATTGTATTTAACCCCTTCGACGCTCATGACGAGCCCAGCTCGTCATGGAGTTTCCATTGATTTCAATGGAAATTGCATGAAAGTCCTAAAATAGCCTTAGCATCCAAGTGGTTAAAACTGGGTGTACCAACGGTTAGATTAGAGTGTGAGGAGGTGCATCGTATTATCACATGGATGATGTCATCAGTGAAGTCATCAGTGATGTCATTTCAGATGTCATCAGTGATGTCATCAGTGATGTCACTGACCATGTCATGAATGATGTAATATGTGACATCATCAGCAGTGGATTGCGGGCGCGCGAGTTATAGTGAGTCCAACTAACTATAACGTGGGAATTTCAATGGTTTTGTATGAGTAAAATGTTCAGCTAACTATAACTGGTGTGAAACCTATGGTTTTTTCAGTGAATTTCAAAGGTTTTTTAAATGCTGATTCCTAACTATAACGAGTGTTAAACCTATGTTTTTTTCAGTGAATTTCAAAGGTTTTTTAGAAGCTAATTCCTTACTATAACGAGTTTGCAACCTACGATTTTTAAAGTGAATTATTACGTTTTTTTAATAGCTGTTTTTATAACTATTAATTATTATATTTTTTATAAAATTATTTAAATAATGTATATTTTTCTAAAATAAATTTTTCAATGTATTTTTCCTGTGGTTTTTTTTTTTATCATTTTACCTCGGAGCGCTCAGGGTATGCGCACCCGTAAACGCAGCCGTAAACGTAGCGTAAGCGCTATTCCCGCGTGCGAAAAAAATATAAGTATGTATTTAAAGTAAATAATAATGCAAAACATTCAGTGGCATACTTATAAAAGTAGTATTTTTGATTTTAAATAACCGTATTTTAACTTTAAACGCATTTCCGAAAATCTAGCAAAACGTTAGTCAGACGCGCCGCGTAAGCGCCCCCGGAAGCGCCTACGTACGTGCAGCGTAAGCGCCCCCGTAAACGCTCCTGAGCGCGTCAAGTCATGTGACCTTAAAATAACACTTTTCATTGGTTGTTCACAATTTTTTTTTTACAACTAATGAAAACCCCACCCATTTCCTTCACTACCTCTTTCTCTTTGGAGAGAGCAAGACCTGTTCCCTGTTTGTCCTCTTGACGTCTTTGAAAAGAATGGCTGGAAGAGCACCAAGCAGCAGTGACTCTGATGAGTTTCTACATGAGGACCCTCCTCAGCCAAAAATTAAGGAGCACTTCATCTGGAAGTCTTTTACCATTCCAGAAGGTGAGAAAAAAGTCAATGCACCAAAGGTGGAATGCAAAATATGTCACACAATTCTATCACGTGGTGACCCAAGAAAGAAATACAGTTTTGGCAACGCCACTATGATTCGACATGTACAAAGAGGGCACCCCCAGAACTATGCCCGAGAGAGTGTCAGGGACCTGGCACGGAATGCACCGAGAGATGGGGCCAGCACCTCGACTGGTGGTGCAACAGCTTCGGGAAGACAAGGTGGAAGAATGATCCCGAACAACCAGCCAGTCTTTGCACGCATCAAAATTCTATGCATGGACTGCGATGAACTACTCTGTTATGGGGAGCAGAGCATTGAGCTGATTGCTCGGAGGAGAGAGGAACACCGCTGCCCTCCCCACCCCTAATTTTTACCCTTTTTTTTGCTCCTGTTGAGCAGTTTTGGAATGCCTGGTTTTGTTTTTCCCCTGAAAAAAATACAAAAAAAATATAAAATCGTTATAAAAAAGTATACAAATATATTTAAAAAAAAGAAGAAAAAAAAGTTATTTTCAGAACTAACTCCAATTCTTCAAAAAGAGCTATATTCTTTACATATTTTGCAATTCTTTTTTTCAGAGAATGTGTACTGAATAAATGAATGAATGAAACGAGTGAATGAAGGGGAGAAAGTGACAGAGGGAACAAGTGACAGAAGAGGAGTGAGAGAAGGTGAGTTGTAAACAAGAGTGAGTCGAAGTGGAGTGAACGAACGAGAGTGACAGGGAGTGACGGAAAGAAATGAGTCAATGAATAAAAACTGTAGGAATAACATGGAGCGCATTTAGTGACCATAGCCCCTTAGAACTTAACCTGCAGTGTGAGGAAGCGTTTGGGGCCCGCAGAAAACACACTGGGATTATGGAGAAGGTCACTGATCAGGGACGCCGGCTCAGGTGGGCTAATCTAGATGAGGCACATTTTTACAAGTCATTGATGGAGATAGGCAGTGCCAGCATAGAGGATTGTTTAGACATGGAAATAGAGGGACAATTATTGCTGAAATCATTCGGAAAATTAACAGATATAGTGGATGGGCTGTTGAGAACTAAGGCACCATCAAGAACCAACTTAGCACCTAGATGGTTTGATGATAATTGCTCTCGAGCCTTAAGGGAACTCAAACATAACGTAAAAAAAAGACCCAGGGACAATTTGGAAATACTACGGTGCAGACAGGCTTATAAAAAGGAAGTCAATAGAAGGAAAGAGGCATTAAAGGTGGAGGCCTGGGCGAATCTTAGAGAAGCCGCAGAAAGTAAGGACATGTCAGAGTTCTGGAGGGTAATTAACCACTTGGCTGCTATGCGTTTTCCCCCCCGGTGCTGGGATCCTCCATTTTCCATTATTCATGACGAGCTGGGCTCGTCATGAGCGTGCGAGGAGGCTACACCATGACGAGCCCAGCTCGTCATGAGCGTGGAAGGGGTTAATAACCCTTGTTTTAATGAGACTACTGTTAAGAACATAGGGGCTAACATCCTACCGGAACAATGGATTGAACACTTTAAGGGCCTATACAATTATGAGGCTACAATAGGGGGGGTGACATTGGTAGTATATCTCACCATATACCAATAGAATTCACCCTCAAAGAGATTCAAGATGGGATGGAGAGCTTGTCAAAAAATAAAGCCCCAGGCCCAGATGAGCTCCCCCCTGATTTATTTTTGAGCTGTATGGACCTTTGGGCACCAATAATGACATGGTTCATCAACGCGGCTATTAAGTCGGGCCTCCCGCGATCATGGTCGACCGCCATTATAGTTCCTATTTTTAAAAAAGATAATAGGGACAACCCGAAATGCTACCGGCCTAGCTCCCTGATAGATGTGTCAGCTAAGCTATTAGGGAGGGGGATTCTTAATCGCCTAACAGAGTGGTCGGAGACAAACAATTTTATCTCCAACACCCAGTACGGGTTTAGGACAGGAAGGTCCACGGGTGATCAATGCTTGAATCTTTATATGTTAACAGCTAAATACACTAAAGCAAGCAATGAGAATATGTACTTGGGTTTTATGGACCTGGCGGCCGCATTCGACCATGTAAATCGGGAAAAATTATGGGCCATGATGTTGAGTTTGGGTATTGAGGTGGGCCTGGTTAATATTTTAAGGGAGCTTCAAACCGAGACCTCGGCAAAAGTACGGTACAACATGGAGGGGGGTTTGACTGATTCGTTCCCCTGCAGGAGTGGGGTTAGGCAGGGGTGCATTCTCGCCCCCTTCTTATTCTCACTCTACATTAATGGGCTGCAACAGCACTTATTAAATCTGAAGACCGATTGTCCTAGAGCTGGTGCACGTTTCATCCCAGTACTGCTATACGCGGAAGATGCGGTTTTGCTTGCCCGCACCCCGAGGAGCCTTCAAACCCTAATAGATGGGTTTGTTAGTTTCATGGGAGAATTGGATCTGTCTGTAAACCTGGGAAAATCATTTGTGATGGTAGCAGGGCACAAATCAGGGGTAAAGCCAGTGTTCACGATAGGAAACCATAAGATCCAAAGAGTGAAGTCATTCTCATACCTGGGCATACTATTCGATTAAACCTTAAAATTTGATAGCCTGGTGGAAGATCGGTGTTCCAAAATGCTAGCCACCAACGGAGCCATTGCAGGTTACGGTAGGAGGATGGGTAGATGGTGCCCGGAGCAAATAATGAACCTGTACAGCTCTATGTGTTGTTCGAAACTTACGTACGGGGCTGAAGTATGGGGTTTTGTCAATGTATCCAAATTACAAACGGAAGAAAATAGGCACTTAAGGTCTAATCTTAACATTCCCCAAAGTGTTCCAGCATCAATAGCTCATAGAGAATTGGGAATGCAATACTTGGAAGATTTGATCAAAAGAAGTCCAATACTGGCTTGGATTAAAATATGGTGTAATCCTGAAGCCACTTTGAGTAGAGAAATCCTAAGTGACTGCCTTAAAAAAGACAAATGTATGAGAATATCATGGCTCAGCTATGTAAAGGCAAATTTGGATGCATTGGGGTACAGTTCCCTTTTTAGTAACCCAGAAAAAATTGTCCCTTCGAATAAACTGCATATAAAGAAGGCTTTTTTAGATTCCAGAATAAAGCTTAGAGCCGAGGCAGAAGAGGCGAAAATTACGGTAAGAGCACACAAACTAATAGTAACCACTGATGGTATGGAGCCCTACTTGCGCCTAATGCACAATGCCCAGGAGAGGTATTTTATTTGTCGTTTTAGGCTCAATTTATTACCGTTTTTATTAGCATCCCCTATGGGTTTTAACACTACAATTGAGCAGAAGGGAGCCTGCGGCTGCGACAATAGGTCTCCGCAGGATTCCCTTCGTTTTGTACTTTTATGTCCTATTTACTCGATGCCAAGGCGAAAATTTGTAATCAGGGTTATTAAACGTGCTAAAATTAGACATGCCAAAACAGCTCTATTATTTCTGCAACAAGCCAATGATCCCTGGGTGCTATGCTGTGTAATTAACTTTATTAAAATTGCAGTGAGATTAAGGAGGACCCTAGGGGATGAGTAAAACTTCTTGTGATCAACCCTATATATTGTGTATAGTACTGCACTACTATTAGTTTTAGACTATGTATTGGATTGTATTACGCAACTTGATCTTTTTATGAATTGTATTGCAAGTCGGGTTCATTGCTAATTTAATTGTTCTTTTAAATTGTATATAAATTGTGCTTTTATGATGGTTTTTAACCGTCGAATAAAGAACTCTTGACTGATTGAGTCAAGGTGAAAAAAGGGGATTGATATTGAGAGAAAGTGCGTGAGGGAGGATAAAGTAATGGGAGTGAGAGTAAGGCAAGGGGAGTGAGGGAGAAGGACGGTGGAGTGAGTGAGAGTGAGTTGATGACAGTGAGGGTTTGAAGATGAGTGAGGGTGATTGAAGGGAAGTGAGAGGGAGGGGACAGAGAGAGTGAGGTTAAGACAGGCGGAGTGAGAGGAGAGCAATGAAGAAGTGAGAGGACAGAGGGAGTGTGAGAAGGAGTGAGTGAAGTGGAGTAAGGTGAGTAAGGTAAGGGGAATGAGTGAATGAGCGAAGGAAGGGAAGAGAGTGGAAGAGAAGTGAAGAAGGGGGACTGAAAGAAAGTGAGTGTGGGAGGGGAGTGAGTGGAAGGGGAGTAAACATGGGGAATGAGGATAAGTGAGGGAAGCGGAGTAAGAGAACGGGGCTGAAGGAGGGTGAGAGAAGAGCAATGAGGTTGAGGAAAGAGTGGTAGATAAAGGCAAGTGAGCGTGAGACAAGGGGAATGAGGGAGTGAGGAGACAGAGGGAATGAAGAAAAGAGTGAGAGAAGGGGACTGAGTGAGGGAGCAAAGAAAGATAAGTGAGGGAGTGTGGCTGAGTTATAGGGAGTGAGCGTGAGAGAAGAGGAGTGAGAGACTAAGAGGACGGAGAGAATGAGGCTGAGAGAGAGAGTGCGGGAAGGGGAGTGAGGAAGTAAGAGGATAGAGGGAGTGAGAGAAGGAGTTAGTGAAGTGGAGTAAGGAGAGTAAGAGAAGTGAAGAGTGAAGGAGAGAAGGAAGGGAAGAGAGAGGAAGGAAAGTAAAGCAGGAGGTCTGAAAGAAGGTGAGTGTGGGAGGGGAGTGAGGGAAAGGGGAGTAAACATGGGGATTGAGAATAAGTGAGAGAAGCGCAGTAAGGCAAAGGGGGTATGGGTGGGTGATAGAAGAGTAGTAAGGTTAAGGAAAAGAGTGATGAGAAAGTAAATTTTGTATGTCAAACTTACCTTATATGTAATGTAAACTTAATTACATATTTTTACTAAATTTAATATCTGTGGAAGAGAAAAAAAAGTAAGTTATAATATTTACGATATATATTTCAGAATACAAGAGACAAGGCAGGAGATTAAAAGTCATAAAAGGTTAGTAAGAGATAAAGTAGGAGTGAAGGACACAGAAAGGAAAACAAAGGAATGGTGAAGGTTAGAGAGAGTGAAAAAGAAATAGAGGGAGAGCAAATTACTAAGAGGATAATGAGATGGATACATTCAGTGACAGAGAGGAAGAGAAGGAGAGAGAAATGAAGTGAAGGTGAGTAAGATACTAAAGGAATGTGAGTTAGGAACACTAAAGGAAGAAAGGGGAGTAAGGAAAGGGGAGTGAGTGACAGGGAAGGTGGAGTGAGTGAGGGTGGATTCATGACAATGAGGGATGGAAGGTGAGTGAGAGTGAGTGTAGGAGCGTAAGACAGTGAGGGGACAATGGGAGTGAGGGTAACAGAGAGGGAGTGAAGAAAGAGGAGTGAGAATATGAGAGAATAGAGGGAGTGAGAGGAGGAGTGAGTAAAGGGGAGTAAGGTGAGTGAGGGAAGGGGAATGACTGAGGGAGCAAAGGAAGGAAAGAAGGGGAAGGGGAGTGAAGCAAAGGGACTGGGAAAAGGTGAGTGCGTGAGGAGAGAAAGGGGAAGGGGAGTTAAGGATGGGGAATAAGGATAACTGAGGGAACTGGAGTAAGGGAACAGGAGTAAAGGAGGGTGATAGAAGGGCAGTGAGGTTGAGGAAAGAGGGATGATAAAGGGTGGATAAAGGCGAGTAAGTGTAAGACAAGGGGACTGAGGGAGTGAGTAAGAGAGCAAAGAAAGGTAAGTGATAGAGTGTGGGTGAGTTATAGGGAGTGAGCGTGACAGAAGAGGAGTGAGAGACTGAAGGGACGGAGAGAGTAAGGCTAAGAGAAAAGGAGTGCGGGAAGGGGAGTGAGGAAGTAAGAGGATAAAGGGAGTGAGAGAAGGAGTTAGTGAAGTGGAGTAAGAAGAGTAAGGGAAGGGAAAAAAGTGAAGCAGCGAAGGAAGGGAAGAGAGAGGAAGGAAAGTAAAGCAGGAGGTCTGAAAGAAGGTGAGTGTGGGAGGGGAGTGAGGGAAAGGGGAGTAAACATGCAGATTGAGAATAAGTGAGGGAAGTGCAGTAAAGGAACAGGGGTGTGGGTGGGTGGGAGAAGAGTAGTGAGGATAAGGAAAAGAGTGATGAGAAAGTACATTTTGTATGTCAAACTTACCTTATAAGTAATGTAAACTTAATTACATATTTTTACTAAATGTAATATCTGTGGAAGAGAAAAAAAAGTAAGTTATAATATTTATAATATATATTTCACAATACAAGAGACAAGGCAGGAGATTAAAAGTCATAAAAGGGTAGTAAGAGATAAAGTAGGAGTGAAGGACACAGAAAGGGAAACAAAGGAATGGTGAAGGTTAGAGAGAGTGACAAAGAAATAGAGGGAGAGCAAATTACTAAGAGGATAATGAGATGGATACATTCAGTGACAGAGAGGAAGAGAAGGAGAGAGAAATGAAGTGAAGGTGAGTAAGATACTATAGGAATGTGAGTTAGGAAAACTAAAGGAAGAAAGGGGACTAAGGAAAGGGCAGTGAGTGAGGAGAAGGGGAGTGAGTGAGGAGAAGGGCAGTTTAGGATGGGGAATGAGGATAAGTGAGGGAAGTGGAGTAAGGGAACGGGGGTGAGAAAGGGTGAGAGAAGGGCAGTGAGGGTGAGTTAAGAGGGGTGATAGAGGGTGGAAAAAGGTGAGTGAGCGTGAGGCAAGGGGAGTATAATATATATTTCATATTACAAAAAACAAAATAACTTGTACAACAGGTTATATGGTTTATTTTTGCTGTTCTCAGAATATATTGAATTTCACTTAAAACAGTGAGTTCAATACTACTCATCATATGACAGCGGGCAAAAAAAAACACAATCAAAATGATTGTGTTTAAAAAACCCATACAACGTTTCAATAAATAATGTAAAATTTAGAAAAAAACATATCTTAACTCACTTTTGATCCATGTACTTTTCCACGAGGCCAAATAGTATATGGAAAGTCCTTTTCTTTGGAAATTACTCAATAGTATTCTTAAACTTCCATTAACCAGAGTTTCTGAAAGAAAACCTCCAACATCTTTTACATCATGAAACAATAGTTATCTTTTCACCCCTGGCTTACTCATGATTAACATTTCCTATAATAGTCATATCACTCACTATGTGATACACTTACACTACCTCTATGACAACTACAAGTTTTTTAATATCTTAATCAATCTCACTCACAAAGTAATTTTGAACAGCAGACTAAGTTTTATTAACTGCTCCAATCTTCATAGGCCAATTACCTTTCCTAAAATTTCGGTTGTAAGAATACTAGGTAAGAAATTGGTAACTGATAAGGCAAACGTTGTGTGAAAGTTAATTGAGTATCATTACAATTAGTCTAGCCTTTTTGACATTTTAAATAAGCTGTGTAATGTCCTGATGTTGTCGAATGACCATCATGGAAAATAATTGCTGCAGTTGCAAAGGTTCTTCCAGAAATTGATAATTGAGAAGCCACAACATTTTTAATTAAAGTTGTCAATTTAGTTCCATCAGGTCTACATCGTTGGAACATTAAAATTACATACTGTCCATATCTTTGTATAAATAATGTTGATAGCATTGCAGATTTACATTGAGTACAGACCATGTTTTGATTTGCTTCTCTAACTAGATTATTAATAGAAACTGATTTGCAGTCTGGTAAAGTCAAATATATAAATCTTTCAGTGTCTATTGTAGTAGTACTTGAAAAGGAACAATTGTCGCAGTCATGTTGCCATTTATAAGAAAGGCCAAAAATATTTTCTACATCTACACCTTCATCTTGCAATACAACAAGCATATACATTAGAAATTCCTGACAATCTTGCTGAATATTCTGTGAAAATTGATTTAGACCAGAACATATGTCTAAAAGATTTCGAATTTCAGAAACACTTTGTATTTTTGTTCTATCACTGCTACATTTCTCAAACACAGAATTCAACAAACAACAAAATCTTTGATCACGATTTTCAACAATCTGTTCTTGTACAGTTTGGAGAAAAAAAACAACATTAACCACTACATTAGCATAGCAGTTGAAACCAGAACTGTTTTCAAAATGAAATCCAACAACATCTTTAACTGAATCCTTTTCCTTTCTGCTTACAATTACTGGTTCATCTACTTTTTTTTCTTTTTGCTACAACTTCACTACAATTTTTCTCATTTCTTCTTTTTCGGCCTACTACACGCTTTTCAAATAGAGGATATTGAGGTAAATTTGGAGCATACTCTCTTCTTAACCTATTATATTCTTTTACACAATTTAGATCTGCACTGATCTTTGTCTCATCAAAATCAATCAAGTACCATCCAGATAAAGTTCTCACTCGAGATAAAGCAACATATGCCATACCGTCCTTGAACACAGAACTTCCAATATTTACCAAAGCATTATCTACACTTAAACCTTGAGATTTATGAATAGTCACTGCATATGCCAAAGAAACAGGAAACTGTTTTCGGCGGACATATAAATCTTTCACAAGCAAAAATCGAGCAGAACAACGACTGATTTATTGTACTTCTTCAATACCATCAAATTTAATTTTTAGAAATTCAATTCCATCTCTATTTCGGTAATTCACAAAATCAACAACATGACCCATTGCTCCATTTACTAAACCTCTTTCCACATGTAAATTACGTCGTAAAATTACAGAGTCTTTTCCAAACCAGCAGTTTTAGATATTGTCTTTTCTAAAGAATCCAATTTTGATTTCAACTTTTCTGACAAAATAATAGTTGCTCCTTCATGCTCTATTTTATCAATAGCTTCCAGTTTCACAATCTCTTCATTTTCTAGCTTTAACATTTTGTTGTTGAAGATTGAACATTCTTGCAGAGTTGGCATCAAGCATATGACAGATTTGTTTTCAGGAATTTTCTTAAAAATATTCTCTGGGAGAATGTTTTTTTTGGAAACAAATTTGAAACTACTCGTGCATGTAAAGCTTCTTTGCCATGCTCACTTACTTTTCCAATTATTACATCTTGTAGAATATTTTTATAATCTTCATCCTTTGCCTGTCGCATAGTTTGAAGCAGTTCTGCATATTTGAAATTTAACCATATGTTAACATTTCCAATGCTTCCTTAGCCCTTCCTGGTATCTTCATGCGTCAGCATTTTAAACACTGGTTGTCCTTTCACCGGAGTTGGCTGCAGTAGATCTCCAAAAACAATGATGTGTTTGCCTCCAAATAACACATCATACTCTGTTTTAAGAATTTCTTGCATTCTTAAAAGCACAAAAGCAAGCATTACATTTGATATCATGCTTACCTCATCAATGATAAGAAGTTTCATTTTCTTTAGGACTCTTGAAACTTCACAACAAGCTTCTCCAGATAGCTTGTGGTATTGTAATTTATTATCATGCTCTACTGGCAGCATCAATAAACGATGTAAAGTTATCACTTTACATGAGCACTCTTTTCTCATGACATAAACCATGCTCAATCTGTTCTGTGACTTCGTCATATATTTGTCTCTCCTCAACATTTAGTTCTTTTTCCAAATCTTCTAAGTTAACTACATCCTCCTAAGCTTGTTCCATGGCTCTTTCCACTTCATCCATGGCAGTGGCAGCTTCATTTTGGATAATTGGTCCTCCTAGTGGATCCTGACTCAATGAAGCAGAACTCTGACTGTCTTGAGAACTGTCTCTAGCAATCTCTGCTGCAATTGTAGCTTCTTGCTGTATTTCCTCATTCAACATTTGTAGATAATTTGAAAAAACAGGACATTCTATGGTATCCTTGGTTGCATTGAACAAATCTTCATAACTGAGAAAATCTCCAAGCAGTTCCTCTTCTGTACGCCATGGCTTAAAGAGTTGCAAAAGAGCTAAATAGTAAAATTCCCTTTTGTCAGGAGATTCACAACTCAATTTTTGATGATTAATCAAATGGCCTTTTCTTTGTTTCACCAGACATCCTTCACATCCAGTTACAGCATATACTCCTTTATTGATATCTTCTGTGATGTTCCTCTTAAAAGTATAGGTTTGCAGAACTTCATAGAGACAAACGTTCTCAAGATGACTACTTCTATTTGGATAGTATGTATCCAACATGTTTGTCTTCAAAATATCTGTACTGTTTGGTTCTTTCTCTGCCAAATACTCTATTTCTTGTACAGATTTCAAACTCGGTTTCGTGTTGCAGCAAGACCTAGATTCACCCAAATGATTGTTCTAGATTTCGCATATAGACTTGCTGATGATAACCGATCAGAACATTCATATGCTTCAATTTCTCGATGCGACAACATCTTCAGACTGTAACTGTATAATTTCTTACTTAGACTCTTTTCATGTGAAATTTCCTCCCACATTTCCTTCAGTTCCGTCTTTTCTGATTTTGTGATGTAAGACGTCACATATCGAGCCACAGCAATAGAGTTGTTAGCAACATATTGAATATCCATGTTAGCATTCCACATGGACAAAATGACTGGGTTGTAGTCATTTATGTATTTGGACTCTTCATTTCTTCTTAGGTTGTATGTTTTTTTCGGTGATTTTCTTGTCACAGTATGTCGCAGAGAAGACATAAAATTGTTCACTCTTCCTTTCGATGTTACTCGACGTGGAAATGCAAAACGACATTTTCTGTAGAACTTGTCCTTGGATTTGTATTTTCGACGACAGTATTTTCCACAACGATGGGTTTGAAAGCGTAAAACTTGATGTCTTAAATTGTTTTCTTCTGTACTTTTCGGAACAGCACATGTAGAATACTGTTCAATGAAACTCATCACTATGTCATTCGAATCTGTTCCAAATTTGGGTGCATCTTTGATCCATAGCAGCATATGTATGTGAGGAGCACCTCTTGCTTGATACTCCTTTCTCCAAAAGAAATCCAAAACCTCTCCAAGCGGAGGATTTTTTTGTTTGTGATAAAAGACATCATAGCTTCAAACCTATGATAGAAATACCTCTATACATTAACTGGATCCAAAGAGCACGGTTCTCCAGGTGTCTTGTATTCAATATTTTCAATGTTTGCATATGCCTCTTGTAGAAATTGAAGTAAGTCTTCCCAAGCATACTCAGCACAGCTAAGTGTGAGGAACCATGTAGGAGTTCCTAAGTTTCTTAGCATACATTTCAATTCCCCATGACAACGGTACCAATACTCGTTAGTACCACGCTGACAAGCCATGAGAGTAATTAGCTGAGATTCCAAAACACTGTCTTGCAGTTTGACTTTATCCATAAAGTCCCTTGCCGAAACATTTTGCAGATGTACTCCACTTTTCAGTATATGGTTCACTGCATAAGAAAGTCCAGACAAATCACTCTCAAACAGTAGATGAAACAAATATGAAATGCATTGACGAAACCACTGGACGGAGCATCTGAATCAATCAAACACTCACACCCAGTAAACAGATCTGGGTTTAATCCATCACCGTTCTTTAGCCCACTCTGCCACCCCAGTTCAGACATGGCCACATGCAAATCAGTCTGACCCTGGGCCTCATGGGAACAGTCCAGCCCGAATTGCCAAGCCATGCCTTCCCTGGACTGGAAACAAGCTTCCTAGGACCAGTTTCTGGCATTTCAGCTGTCTTCAGCCAGGCTTGCTTGAATCCAGTGGCAAAGTGAGCAAGGGACTAACGTCTGAGCATACCCTGCCAACTTATGGTGAACAAAGCGGTACAAAAGTGGGTGGTGATGGACGGAGCATCTGAACCAATCAAACACTCACACCCAGTCAACAGATCTGGGTTTAATTTATCACCGTTCTTAGCCCACTCTGCCACCCCACTTCAGACATGGCCATATGCAAATCAGTCTGACCCTGTGCCTCATGAGAACAGTCTAGCCCGAATTGCCAAGCCATGCCTTCCCTGGACCGGAAACAAGCTTCCTAGGACCGGTTTCTGGTATTTCAGCCGTCTTCAGCCAGGCTTGCTTGAATCAAGTGGCAAACTGAGCAAGGGACTCACGTCTGAGCATACCCTGCCAACTTATGGCGAACAAAGCGGTACAAAAGGAGGTGGTGATAGATGAGCATCTGAACCAATCAAACACTCATACCCAGTCAACAGATCTGGGTTTAATCCATCACCATTCTTTAGCACACTCTGCCACCCCAGTTCAGACATGGCCATATGCAAATCAGTTTGACCCTGTGCCTCATGGAAACAGTCCAGCGCGAACTGACAAGCCATGCCTTCCCTGGACCGAAAACAAGCTTCCTAGGACCGGTTTCTGGCATTTCAGCTGTCTTCAGCCAGGCTTGCTTGAATCCAGTGGCAAAGTGAGCAAGGGACTCACGTCTGAGCATACCCTGCCAACTTATGGTGAACAAAGCAGTACAAAAGGGGATGGAGATGGACGGAGCATCTGAATCAATCAAACACTCACACCCAGTCAACAGATCTGGGTTTAATCCATCACCGTTCTTTAGCCCACTCTGCCACCCCAGTTCAGACATGGCCACATGCAAATCAGTCTGACCCTGTGCCTCATGGGAACAGTCCAGCCCGAACTGCCAAGCCATGCCTTCCCTGGACTAGAAACAACCTTCCTAGGACCGGTTTCTGGCATTTCAGCCGTCTTCAGCCAGGCTTGCTTGAATCCAGTGACAAAGTGAGCAAGGGACTCTGGTCTGAGCATACCCTGCCAACTTATGGCAAACAAAGCGGTACAAAAGGGGGTGGTGATGGACGGAGCATCTGAACCAATCAAACACTCACACCCAGTCAACAGACTGGGTTTAATCCTTCACCATTCTTTAGCCCACTCTGCCACCCCAGTTCAGACATGGCCATATGCAAATAAGTCTGACCCTGTGCCTCATGGGAACAGTCCAGCCCGAACTGCCAAGCCATGCCTTCCCTGGACCGGAAACAAGCTTCCTAGGAACAGTTTCTGGCATTTCAGCCATCTTCAGCCAGGCTTGCTTGAATCCAGTGGCAAAGTCAGCAAGGGACTCACGTCTGAGCATACCCTGCCAACTTATGGCAAACAGAGCGGTAATAATAATAATAATCCACATTTGTAAAGCGCACAATCACCCGTTAGGGTCTCTAGGCGCTGGGGGCCGTCGGGAAGATTAAGCAAGCTATTGCCCAGAGTCACATGGTGCTGGGCTATCCTGCCGCCGGAGCCGGGGATCGAACCGTGATCCCCAGATTCCAGCGTCAGTCGCCCTGGCCGCGGCGCCACACCTCTTCCTCCAAAAGGGCTTGGTTATGGACGGAGCATCTGAACCAATCAAACACTCTCACCCAGTCAACAGATCTGGGTATAATTCATCACCGTTCTTTAGCCCACTCAGCCACCCTAGTTCACACATGGCCATATGCAAATCAGTCTGACCCTGTGCCTCATGGGAACAGTCCAGCCGAACTGCCAAGCCATGCCTTCCTTCAGCTAGAAGATGACTGAAATGCCAGAAGACGGCTGAAATGCCAGAGTACTCTGTGCGCCTTCATATTAATTGTGTTACATATTCCCCTGTTTGAGAATTCGATCCAGAGGTATATGTAAAAATGCGACCTAGTCCAACATTCAAGGATTCATGGAAGAGCGTGAACGGATAGCCATTTTCAGAAAGGTACATACTCAGTATATTAAATCAACATTTTTAACCTGTAGGATTATTTTATAGGCAACCTTAAAATCCGTTATCCCCTTTGACCTAAAAATCAGTATCAATAACTGCATACTATATATTTGATAAAAGGTGCAGAAAAACAAAAAATGCAGCATGGACTGTTTTCCTATATTGCCACATGGGCAAGCCAGATCGTCGATATAAGGTTGATATCCTAAGGGGAAACATAACATATATTTTATTGAACCCGATCTAAGGCGGAAAAGAAGGCTTCGCTCCCAGCGAATAGTATCTTTTAACAGAAATCTGGCAGGTAGACAGGATGGGGGTCCTCCTTTTTCTGCCATTGTTATGTATTGTCTCACGGATACTTTAGTAGACTCCTGGGTATGTCTTATGTCCCCGTAATGTTTGTATAATGTTTGTATAATAAATTGCGAATAGACTTTCCATCAATACTATCTAATTGATCGGGATAATAAAAAATGTGGCTAAGATTAACAGCTGTCAGATTTGCCTGTACTTCCGCAATCCACGGTATGTTACCCCCCTGTCACATTTTAGGCAATCAGCCAAAAATTTCCCTTGTTAATGTGGTTGCTTGATTTTGGCAAACTTTTAGCGAAAACAAGGCAGGGCGGGATTTGATATAATCCTCCAAATAGGGTAATCTTAGCTCATTATGACAGATGAAAGTAGATGATGAAATCGGTAAACCTAAAATTCTCCTACAAAATCTATTTTCTTCAGCCTGGACACTTTTCAGATTTATATAGCCCCAGATTTCAGCTCCATAAGTCGTAACTGGTACGCATTGTGTCCTATAGATTTTGAGTAAGGATAGTACCACCTCTATTCTTTTTGGTTGGGGGAGGCTTATAACAGAGTTTATTGCTTTTAAAAATGTGGTTCGTCCGTATGCCAGATGTGGTGTCCAGGACCCATTATCTGAAAATTGTAAGCCTAGATATGGGAAAGTGCGGGTACATAACAAAGAATCTGTGCCCAAAGTAATGTTAATAATGGAACATTTCTTAGGGCCACAACACATTAAAAAGGATTTCTTAAAATTTGAACAAAGGTTCAAACTATTCATAAAAGCTACAAAGCCCCCGACTAAAATTCGTAGGGCATTGATTGTTGGGACATCTGTTGTTTGGTTGGACAAGACGTTATGTAACTCATTAATATATAAAATAACTAAAAGTGGGGCAAGGACGCACCCTTGTCTAACGCCTCTACCTACTACTATGTCCCCTGAAACTGCCCCCTCCTTGCTTATTCTCACCCGAGCCCTGAGGTCCCTGTGCAAGTATGCTATGAAATACACCATATCTTTGTCCAGCCCATAATCTAGAAGGCATTGCCAGAGCCTGGATCGATTAACAAAATCGAAAGCAGATGTGAGGTCCATAAATGCCAGGTAGAGGGGACTGTGTCCGGCGATGGTATATTTCCCTATCATTAAGTTGAGATTCAGACACTGTTCCACCGTTCCAAGATGACTTCGGAAACCCAACTGGCATTTATTTAATAGGTTTGCATCCTCTGCCCAGGTTCTAATCTTGTTAAATAAAACTCTCCCCAATATCTTAAGAGTGTTATCTATCAGGGAGATAGGTCTATAACAACTTGGTTTAGATCTATCTCCCTTTTTGAAAATGGGCACTATTACCTAAGTGGACCAGGTGTTTGGAATCTTTGTTGTTGTTAAATTATTAAAAACATTACATAACAAAGGGGCCCAAAACTCTGGCCAAGATTTTATAAGGTCTATTGGAAGCCCATCCGGGCCTGGGGCTTTATTTCCCAGGCTCAGGTCTATTGCATCCTCAACTTCTGTCAGAGATATTGGGATTTGGAAAGGATTATGATTTTCAAAGATGTCTTCATATTGAGACGATGAGGCATATATTTTTGAAATATCAGCTACCCACGCTTCGCTTGTTATGTTACAGCTTAACAGGGTAGATACAGTGCCAAACGCTCTTAGTGATTTAGCGGCTGACCAGAAACCGTTTGTATTGTTAAGCTTGGCAGCGCAGGCCAGGTTACTCCAATGCTCTTTCAAAACCACGTCCCGCCTACACTTTACTGCGCTTTTATAAGTATGCCTTAGCACTCTGATAAGGTCAGGGTCTCTGGGGAAAACTAACAGGGCAGCTCTAAGTTCCCTGTTTGCCCTAGAACAGATACTATCAAACCACCTAGGGTCAGATTTAGGTGTGGCTATGGGTCTAGAAATTAATTCTTTGATGCCTGCACATAATAGGGTGAAAGCAGATACTGCCACTGGGTTAGAATCTGCGAATATCAGACAAGTCTCACAGAGTGATGGATACGTTTTTACCATCTGTTGAAACACCTTCGTGGAGTCCATACCCTTCCATTTAACTCTTGAGTTGTCAGTAGAGATGACTAGATTACCAGATCCTGGCTCCTTTCTAATTTTGGGTCTAGGGGCTGCCCTAAAAGAAAATAGGATAGGATTGTGGTCCCCAAAAGTTGATACCCTCACCTCTGCTGAAACTAAATGATCTTCCAACTGAGCAGATATAAAAACATAATCTATAGTTCACGCTCGTCCGGAACCTCTATGAGTAGGTATTGGGTTATCCTCGTTATTTACAGCTACGATATCCATGACATTTAAAAAACTACTATTTGATAAATGGGATATTAATTCGTATCCTCTTTTGCAAGGGTTAACTGAGGTATGTTTGGTGGGACTCTCAATGTTTCCCCCTGCTATTTTAGCGTTACTGTCTCCACTCAGACATTTATCTACCGGATTATATTTTCCAGCAAGTTATCAATGCCCAAAACAAAGTAAAAAAGATTAACAAAATTAACATTAGGTGCAGTTAAAAAATCATTATTATAAAAGTTAATAAAACAAATAGAGATGCCCCGTGTGTAGATCAGTACTTGAAAGTTAGCATTATTGGTGGGGATTCATTTCACTCTACCGCCTGAAATAATACTGACCCAAATCGATAAACCACCTGAAGGTCTGCCAAACTTAGGATGAGGAGATACAATATTGAAACACTCATATCCTTCAAGGTATAACTCTTTAGTTGCCCAGGTCTCCTGGAGCATAAGAATGTCAAATTGATTGACCAAGTTAACTCATTCTTCAATATTTAATTTAGAGGCCAAACCTGCCACATTCCAGCTCAGCACCCTTAATAAGGATGGGTCAGAACGATCATCCAAAATGACACTTTCCACCCCATTGTCAATATTAGTTATAACAATCTCCATAGGAACAAAAAAGCGGGGTCAGTTCGTTGGGATTGGGGCAAGGGTCAATCAAGGGTATCTAGATCGGAAATGGCAGAGAACCTGTATGTCAGCTGGAAGGGTGGGCTAGTGAATGGGCGTTGTGTAAACAGTGGTCTATAAAAGAAACTAAGAGGTAATACACAAACATTTGTAGGTAAGGGGCAATTAGTCTCTCTAATGTTCAATATAGATCTAACAGTGCCTGGGCAACGAAAATTGATGACAATACAATCACCCCTTACGTTTTTTTCTGCAGGCCTCACCCATCCCACCCTTCGTGCCATAATGATTTCCTCTATATCAGATCTCCTATATCCTTTATATTTCGCCAACCAATCCATACATTTGTTCCGTATTTGATCCCAGGATTCTGATTTATTTTTCTTTAATGGGGGTACCCCTGAAAGAATCAAAACATACGGACAAGAGGCAGGGGGTAAATTTAGAACATCCTTATTAGGCTCCACGTCCCCACTGGTACAAGTGTCGGCTGTACTCGTGCAGACTATGGGGCCGGCGTGGACGTCACTGGGGGTTATGTTTTTGGTTATGTTTTGGGTATTGGCAGATCCACTACGACTTTTAGGGACAGTGGAGCTTTTAGTTTTACTATTAGGTGGCATTTTTGCAATTTGAGGCACTAGTTGCCCGCTCAGGGCTAGATTTTCCTCGGAACTTGCCTCTTATGATGATTGTTTGGGTTCCATACATGGTGGCTTTACCTTAGTAATTAAGGATTCCAAGCGATCTAAACGCTTCCATAGCCTTACAAAACTTTCATCTACAAGCCCCTTAACACGATCCTACAGTGTATCAATAATAATGTCCATAGCAGTGTGCCCGAGTGTGAATTTAGAAAAAGCAGTCTGTATAGATTCCGTCTGAGTATGTGCAGAGTTACTTGAAATGTCAGTTAAAACTAGGTTGGTTGCATCATTACTAGGGATTGGATCTACTGCGGCTTTTCAGCCCTTAACCCAGTTATTTAATGTTGAGTTCTGGCGTGGCGGTTGTTTCCGTTTGGAGTAGACTGGCTTCACTGCCTTCCTTTTCCTTTTCGCCCCGCCTACTTCTGGGTTAGGGGATATGGCCGGAGTGGCCAAAGCCAGTGCATCATTCGGGCTGCTTACAAGTACAAGATCTGGGTCTGTTATTAATCCTGTATGACCAGGCCCTCCCCCATTCAATATGTTCTCTCCAGATAACGAATGTGCACGGTGGTCATCCTCACCGACTACCATCGCTAGTCTCAGTTTGTACTGGACAGTGGGATTTTATAGGGCCTAGGGACAGACGTCTTTCGGTCAGTTCGATTTCAGTGCTGACTAAATCAATAGCCCTCTCCAGCATAGTGTCTATGGACGTAGTATTACGTGCTACAGTACTTGTATTCCGTTTAAACATAATGCTGTTTGTCCCAAACGTTCAATCAATATTCAGAAAAATATCCCACTCACCACTACAAGGTCCAGCTGTTTGCAGGATAGTGAAATCGAAGGGTAAGTGGCCTCGAACCCGGCCTCGATTGGTCCCGGACGAGCTCAGACGCGCCCGCCCGGGCGGTGCGGGCGACTGGCGCTGCTTAAATCACGCCTCCAGGCGCGCTCTCCTCATCATCGTCTTCTTTGCAGTCTGAAACCGGCAGCAGTATTGCACGATTTAGGAAATTGCACATTCTAATTTAAAGACCTTCAGCCGCGAATTTTGTTAGGCTGCTATTTGTCAAGTGCTGAGTTCTGGTGTGAGTCAACACTATTACAGCAGAATGAAGTACAAACACAATTAGTGTAGCGCTGACTGGCAGCAAGGAGTCCTTTCAGGACAATAGGTTCTCAAAGGGGAGTGAGAGTGGACAGCATGCGGGTTAATCTAGGTGATAAAAAGAAGGACCAAGAACTGAAAATGAAGAAACAGATGACAGACTAGGCCCAGGAACAGAAAAGGGAGGAGTAGTGGGCACCATTTTATGATTGTTTAAAAGACATTGACAAACCTCAACATAAAACAGCGACTATAGTATTGTTACTAGGGACCAGTGTGTTTTTGTTACATTTCTTACCACAGATCCCCAGTGCTCCTTGGTTCGCCCTTGTTGACATTTTGGTGGTTCTCAAATTTTCAGATTTTTACCATAGTTGGCTAACCTCTGCACAACACAGTAATAGGTTTACTAACTATGTCAAATTTTACATCAGTATACTCGTATGACTATATAGAAAAGATCCTACAGGGTCTTACTCCTTGCAGATAAATCTGACCACTCCGTAAACCCTACCACCAGTCTTCCAGACCAACTTGAAAAATGTCGGAAGAAATATGCACATATACAACTGATGACACAAATGCCAGCTGAATATTTGAAATCAGACAATATGCCATTAGGACTGCAGGCCAGGAATATTCCAGGAATTTTTTTACTGAAGATATGAAATACAGACAGGGCTTTAGTTTTACAAGCACTACCTGTTCCTGATACTGGGTGGAGTTGGGACTAGACAATGCAATTGAACACTAGGAAATTATAAGAATAAATGTACACCAATTTCATATATACACACCCCAACTCTGGTCTCCATTGGGGCCATTTCAATAAATAATAATGTGTTACTTTTTCAGACATTTTGAAAGATTTGGGGGACGAATTAGATCCCGGAGAAGGGACAAGTTCCGACCCAAAATCTAGAGATAATCCTTTTCTTCAGAGGGGCCAGCCCTACCAACCACGCAGAGGTGGAGGCAGGGGAAAATCTCAAGGATTGGTCATAATACTCCATGGGATCAGCGCACTCATCAGAAATGTTATCAGATTGCCCCCCTTCCAGATTAGGCTGTCTGAAAACAAAAAGGTAAGTTATCATCTTGCGGGGGCGTGACCAAGCCGAGGACCAAGATGTCTGCTCGGCTCTGAAGCTCCGGAGAGCTTGCTACTTTGCTACCGCCTGCAATAGCCTGCTGTCACCCAGCCATGGGTGATGTATATGCCCTGATTGCGGCATCCATTCGATCCAGCCGTTTCGCGCCAAGGTGGCTGCGGTGACCTGCTCCCGCCCACCGGTGATAGTGATCCAGCGCTCTCACCAAAATATTGCACAAATGACACTATTTACTACCACAAAACTTATACTACAACACTAGGCCCATAACAACAATAGAGCGCTTGAATCATGAGGCGATAAGATCTAAATATGTTGTTTAAAACTATCTACAATAATCAAGACCAGCTTGTCATTTTAGAAAGTTTATTTAAACACATCTAGGAAAACTTAGGTTTTGGTATTTTATTAAACAAGCATTAGAAAATGTCATAAAGAAAGATTTATTCAGTATTAATAAAAAGAGCATAAATCAAGAATTATTATTCATTAGCAGGAATAAGTAAAATTAAGCATTTCCCAAAATCCTAACTATATCTCTATCTCTACCCTCATCACCTAGTAATAAAGTAATTAATAAAAACTCCTGTCCTCACGTGTAAAGTCCATCAGCATAACATCGTCCTCCAGAATTCTCGAGCGTAAGCCAACTATGTGTTCTCTGAACCTATTCTTATACCCTAAATTAAGCTGAGCTAACTATTTTTCACATTCCAGCAGACGAATTCTAGTTCTCCATTGGCTGAGCCACCTCGTACCACAGTAAACTGTGACACCTCCTTCTTACATGCCCGGGCAAAATTCACTAGTTCATTGTTCATTTAGAAGTCTTGGCAGCTTCTCCTTAGGCTGCTACATTTTGTAGCGACAGCTTCCTTTTAACCTTGAGCCAGTCAGCTCTGAACTCCCGTGGCACGTTAGCAAACGTTAGCAAATTTCTCCAAAGAGTCATCTTTTTAGCAGTTCATTCCAAAACCTTTCAAAATAAAAGCTCAGAGGCCTTTTCCATCCTTCTCAGAATTATTTTCACTTGAGCCATTTTCATCATTAGGCCTCTTTTCAAAGAGCGTCAATTTTCTGCGCCACCTTCCCTGCGCCACTTTTAAAAGGGTATTATTTTCCTGCAGCCATCTCTAAGCTTCACTTGTAAAACTATTATATAAACAAACACAAAGAATAATTAATGAAAGAAATACATTTTGTTCTGTTGCCTCCCATCATTGCTAATAATTAACCCATAAGTCTAAATTTCCTAGCAGTAAAGCACAAATAAAGCAGCATTTTATATCTACCAGTCTTCATGAATCCATTAAACCTTATGTGCACCTAGAATAGTGGAAATGACATCACATAGACAAGGGAAGCAAAATAAGCACATGCCATTATTTTAAAAACAGCTGCTATTAGTTATGACATGACAATAGACAAGATTAATTTATTATTTTCCACATACATGAGAATGCAACATAATGCACATTTATGAGCACACACGTTAGTTTCCCACGTGTTCTGTAATGTAATGTAACTTTAAACTAGATTGAATTAGCATACACATAACACAAATTGTTAGCATTATTAATTTATTTATGGAAGTGTGACTTCACGGGTTTAAACAGATTTCTGTTTTCTATCCCGCTCCATCAACTCCCTCATCTGGTGATTAACAAATCACCACACCACCACCCAAAATTTAGCAAAAATTTTATCAAAGATGAACATGATTCAATTTCACCTGTGTTAGTAATTCTAAAGACTTATCTCATCAGTTTATCTACAATTCTCATATTTAGTTTTAAGAAACCCCTCTAGTTCTATTTCTTTATCTTGTGTAACATACAACTAAGCTTCAATAAATGTGTTGCAAAAACTATAACTAATAAAATGTCAGTATCTTGCTTGTCATATTAACCTAAAACTTCTCTTTGTTAATTTCTAAAAGAACAATAACCTAAATTAACCAAAGCAGAATTATATTTTCATTAAGCTTGCAAAGAAAAATAAAACAAAAATTTTAAAAATTTTACCTAAATTTTCTAAAAATTTCTAACATCCCCCTTTTTCAATTTTTTTTTTTTTTTTTAATATACTCTTTAAACCTTCTAACAGTTTTTCTTCGACCTAATGTCACAAATTTATTTTTCAGCTAACAGAATTTCTTCGACCTTGTGTCATCTAACACATTTTCTTCAGCCTTATGCCAAAAACAGAAACCTAAAATTTAACAGGTATGTACTTCAATCATTGTCACTTTTGTTTTCAATCTCTTTTTGACTCTCATCATTTACCTCCACTACAGGTATCACTTCTATTTTCTTTCCTGCCTCACTTTTCTTTACAGAATCCTTTTGACTTGATTTTTCATCAATCTGTTTCTTTGATCTGTATCTCAATTTGAATTTTAGGTCTTCATTTTCTTCTGGCCAGTTATCACTTTTTCTTAGTAATTTCTTCTTTTGCTTGGTCACATTACATTCTGTTCTCCAAGCTCCTTTTCTGAATTTTCTTATTTGAGAATCTTCATCATTCTCATCAGTTTCAGTGTCAGAAATTTTCATTCTGGACTCAGGTACTTCTTTACTCAGCAGCTTCACTCCGTTAGGAACATCATCTTTGTAGCTGGTACTTGGCAATTCATCTTCTTCTTTTTCTACAATTACCTTTAACTTCCCAGTTTCACAATTCTTGTTCCTGCTTTCAGAGCTACTTTTCTGCTTTTCAATACTCTCCTGGTCTTGAATCACAATCTGATCACATTCTTCTTCTGTTTCTTTTCCTGGCAGATTTCCATCATTTTCTGAGTCTTCAGTCACAACTTTCAAGTCTTCTTCAATCAAGGCTTGTTTTCTATTTATGTTCTCCAGATGTCGACCAACTTGTCGATCTTCAAGATCTGGATTCTCTTCAGGCTCTTCTTCAGAATCTGAATCAGCAATTGTGACACTATCCTCATCAGGATTTTCAGGTGTAGATACACGAAAAGTATGGCCAGTGTCAATCCACCTCTTCAGTCTTTTGCACTTCTCTGCATTTGTTGTGACAAGACTGACTAGCCTCCTTTTCTGCCACCTTGGCACTAAATAATTTCTTTTAAGACGAACCTTTTTCCTGATCCTTTTACCTGGTAACAGATCAAATACTTGCTCTTTTTCTCTTGTTTGCACTTCAGTTTCATCTTCATCAAACACAGAAATCATTTCATCTGATAAATTCCTGCAGTTTTCCAAATTGATGCTATCATTGATAGTCATCATTCTCTTCTCTGGTATGAATGTCTGTCTCATGACCTTGTCCATCTTAATCTCACGTGGACTTAAATCTGTCTTTTTATCAGTAGTACTTCTCAGAAACATCAAAACAAATGGAAGAATATCTGTCCACTTTGTACCTGCAGCTAGGCACATTTTTACATTTCTGTCTTTTATAGTACCATTCTCATGCTCCTCAACACTTGAAATTTCTAGTCTATCTGTACAATGGAGCAGTCTGTTTTCAATATGTCTTCTGCTATCTGATAATTTTGCAACAGTAATTTCATCATTACGTCGCATCTGAAATGTTTCAATCCATTTTGTAATCAAACAGTAAATCACAAAAATGTAGCACAGTTTTTCATGCAGTGACATTTCACCGAAATCCATTTGTAATCTGGTCAATGAACCACTCTCCTGTAATTCTGTTCCCATTCTCATAAGTGTTCTCTTAATTGTATTCATTTGCTGATAAGTCAGACATCTCTGGTAAAGAAATTCTGCAATTTTATGGTACATTCTGTTCATGTCAGTAATCATGCTATTTGGTAAAACTACTCTGTCATCTTTGTGTATCCAAATCTCATCCTCATCTCGCTGTCTAAAATCTGTACTCAACCATGTGTTTCTCAACCATGTGTTATTCTCCTCATGAGTTGCATCATTTTGTAAGCCTTTGACTCCCTGCCATGTTTCAACTACAGATGTTAGTATTAGGGAACTCAAAGCATGTTCATCATTCATTTTGTATGCTGCACATATCACGACAGCAAACCTTTCTGCCAATTGAATATCATCAATCAATCTTTTAATTAAATTTGCATTTCTGTTAAGTGAACCTGCAGAAGTCAATGTTTCAATCTGTTGATCAATTGTGTCCTTTACCTTGATGTCTTCACTCAAAAGAACATTATTTTTATTCCAATATTCTGGAAGTGCATTTAATCCTTTTGGACTGTTTTCCTGTTCTTTATTTAATCCTGTATCTGTTTTGTCTATCTGTTCATTAACAAAAATTTGTAATGGCAATGAAGCCATGTCATTCTGCTGAACCATTACCTGTCGCTGTATTTGTAGCTCTTTATTTAGCTCATTTATCTCAGTCTCCTTTCCCTTTGAGCATAATTTTGACTCATCAGACTGTGTCAAATCAATCAGGTCAATGTCAGACTTCTCACTTACCAGAACTGAAGTCATCTCTGTTTCTTGCTGAGTTACAATCCCTACTAATTCAATTTCTAGTACAATAGAATAAACTTTTTCAGTTAATGGGACCTTTAAAACTGCGGAACTAATTTCATCCTTTCCCAGCACAGGGACTGTCACTGTTTCCATATATTTCATGGACTCCTTTAAATCATTTGATGAATTCACATGATCAGGAATATTAATTCCAGAAGTACTAGGCATTTCATCATGCTTTTCTGTCACATCAATTTTAGTAAAAGTCTGAGCTGGCACTTTATCAATCTGATCTGACACTTTTGACGTTGCATTAATCTGCTCTAGGGGTCTTCGTGAATTTTTGTTCTGATCCATATTCACAACATCAATTTTATACTGCTCTATATTTTCTACTCTGACACTTTTATTATTTATTTTCGCTAATTTGGGAATCTTTAATTTACTCTCGCATTTGGCAACAACCTTTTTCATTTTCTTATACAAGGAAGACATTTTATTTAATTAATTTGATAAATGTACACTTTAAATTTGCCTTGCAACGCTTGCTGATCAATTAATTAATTAATTTAACACTATCAGGTGTATAATAATCTTATAATTTGGTCAATTTAATATATCTCCTAATTTACCTGTATCACTAAATGTAATTAACCTGTAAAGAAAAATATAAATTTGCAAAAACAGTAGCAACGCAAAATATTTATTTATAACAACAATACTAACATATAATTACATATGTTTTAAATATACTTAATTTTTACTTACACACCTTCTGCAACGTATACCTGTGGAAAAAGAAAACCTAATCTATTTGCTAATATCCACTGTAAAAGCTACCGTCAGGGAGTGTGAGAAAGAACATTACGCACATGCACTTTACTGACAGGGCATCTGGTAACACAACACACATCAACCATGTGCAGTCCCTCAGCCAATCATAACACAGCGCTTCAGAACGCAGCTTTCGCTAGCACAGCCAATCACATCACAGCAGTAGCTATAATGTTATGCCGTTGCTGTAGTCTCTCTCCCCCTCCCGCGCTCAGCGTCTCATTAATAATACTAACTCAATACTTTAATATGAGGAACACTATGGCTCATAACATCATGCCATTAATTCTAAAACAGCACGCAACACTCGTTGTCAGCTAAACACAAATCAGTTGTGACACGCAATGAACTACCAGTGACACACCCTCTCCTCATCAAATCAACAGTGCTGCTGCAGTGGGGACGCTCACAAGTGCAAACGATCAACACCAGAGCTCCCACTCCAAAGAAGAACAAAGTCAAAACACTCAGAGCACATTAGCTCATAACAATGTGCTGTTTAGTTTAAGCACAACGTGTGACACTCTCCAGCTGCTTCAAAGTCAACAACATGCATCAGCTGTGACATACGTTTTTATTCTTAATTAACGCTGAAACGAGGACAGAAATCGGACTGGGGACATTCACAAAATACAAACATTTATTTTGGAAGTGGCAAATCTCCTCAGCCAATCACAACACTGTTGACAAGGCTTTAGCCAATCAGAGCACAGCTTCACTGTCATTCGTCAGACTGCCCAGCAAATCAAAGTATTATTTTGCCCCGAAGCTCCTGAATACTTCAGTCAATTTCAGAGCGGCTCTACCCTGACGCGCTAGACATTGGAACTAGAGCGCGGCTGCCTACACAGTCATTACGGCTCTCAGCTCCTCGCTGCCGTTTTTAGCACCTTGAGCCTTGCCTCCCCCTTCTCATAGCCCTTCGTTAGAAAATGAAATTTTTATATAGTGTACAATCGCTTTTATTTTATTTAGAGTGTATTTGCTCGACGTTTCTCTTTTTATAACCTTAACGCATTTAGGGAAAAGATGTTAAAACGGTGTTTTATTTCTATTTTTAAAACACCTACACGCAGTTCATAGAGCTTTGCCCAATCAAGGCGCAGCTCACGGAGCCTTAACCAATAAGGTCGCGGCCCTTGTATGACGCTGCGCGTCAATAGCCAATGGGTGCGCGGCCTTTTCTATTACGCGACGGGACTTCCACAAATGGAAACCCGGCTCCCTCGTGAAGACACGGCTTTGGTTATGGCGCGACGGCGCCTTAACAAATGGGAGCACAGCGGCTTTAACACCCCCAGTTGCTGCAACTACAAACTTTCTCTCCTCGCGCTTCAAAAAGATTCACAATAGCGCGATAAGGACAGAAATCAAAACGGGCACTTAATTTTATTTAGAATGTGTGTTCATTTAAACTTTGGAACACCTGTAAAATATCACGGACAATCTATTTTTAAACAGTAAAACGCTGTCAGCCAATCACAGCGTTACTCTATTATGACGCGCCGACATTTTAACCAATCAGGAGCGCAGTCTTGTCATGACGCTACGGACACCTTGACCAATAGGAGCGCGGCGGCTGACGTAGACAGCCGCTGCAGCTCGCAGCTCTCCCCTTCGCTCCTCTCTCTCGGCAAACAGCCCCTCCCTCACAAAATTTGATTTTTAACAGCGCGCTACGCTTTTCACACGCACCAGCTTTACCAGCATTAATATTCCTCTTTTAACAACAGTATTATTATAGCGAGGGAAACCCTTCCACCACAGTCTGTCTCCTCACGCTCATGTGACACGCTTCGTTTTTATCAAAATCCCAATCCAAGGCAGAAATTAAATCAGGGGCAATTTATTTTATAAACTATTAGAGGATTTGTGGTGACATATATCAATTATTAACGTGTAATTACTTTTAATAATTCGAAACGATTTTCACTGAATTATAGCTCGACGCTCTAGCCCAATCAGAGCGCGGCTTTGCTCAGACACTCCTGACTTCTTTGGCCAATCAGGGCGTCTTCTCCCTATGACGAGCCTTAGGCCTCAGCGAATCAGAGCGCGATTGGTCTGACGTAAGCAGCTGCTGCAGCTTCTGTCTCTCCTCACACGCTTTCACTCCTAAAACCAGCCCCTCCCTTACAATTTTCGATCGGGGCACATTCTAATCGTTTTAAACTAGGGAGAACAATTTATTATTATAATTAAAGTGTGGAATGTTTATAAAATGAATACTAATCGCTTTTTACTTATTTTAAAAATGTTTAACAACGTGGAATACCTTAATTATAGCCTAATTAACACAGAACATTCTAAAATGCTCCTGAATGTTTTAAAATAGCACAGTTCACCTTTTTATACTTTTCAACTATGCTGAACACTTTTGAATTGAATTTTATTAGCGTGCAGAGCTTTTAAATGTATTTAAACACTGCACAACATCATAAAAAGTCTTAGAATGGTATAGACTTTATCCTGAACTTTCCTAAGTACCTTAGAATTACTTTTGGTACATTTTAGTGAATACATAAAACGAACTCATCTGTTTGTTTCACTATTTAGGATAGTTTTACATGCATTCAAGTATTCTCATTCTCGGAATATAAGGCGCTATTCCCATAGAATATTTTTCATTTGCTAGTAGAGTAACTCTTACCCTACCCTTCTAACACGTAAAATATGAACTCATTTTCCTCTGAACGCACCGCGAAGTGACAGTTCTAAGAGTTCCACTTGAACATACCTTACAAAACAATCACGCACTTTCACACTGAAAATTCCCTAACTTCAAACACACATGAAATCCGTACAGGACTCTCACCTGTTTATAGAAATCATGCACCGTTAGCAAAATAACACCGTTATCCGTACAGGACTCTAACCTGTTTATAGATATAAAACATGTACCCGTACAGGACTCTAACCTGTTTATAGATAATCATGCACCGACATTACCCTGCCCTTCACTCAAGCTCGAATATAACTAATACTCTTATCACAGTGAGTTTTATGGAAGGCGCTTTGTCCCTATTCTCATGCTGCTCTAATTTCTTAGAAAACCCTCACTATACAAGATTCACACCTAGCCCTAAAACTGTGTTGCACGGCGACAACACTGTATTGCACGGCGACAATACTTCTGGTACACGGCGATACCAACAGTGATACTCGGCGATATCACAGAAACAGATCAGATATTCTGCATGACTACTTTCTCATCACACAGTTTTTGTACCGGTACACACATAGCACAAAATAAACAAACTCAACATGTGTTAAAACCTAATCCTATGATTTTACCAACATATATGTATCATGCATGTAACATGTATGTCAAAAACAACATATATAAACCGTCCGATGGCTACCAGAAATTGATCCAGCGCTCTCACCAAAATATTGCACAAATGACACTATTTACTACCACATGGGTGATGAATATGCCCTGATTGCGGCATCCATTCGATCCAGCCGTTTCGCGCCAAGGTGGCTGCGGTGACCTGCTCCCGCCCACCGGTGATAGTGATCCAGCGCTCTCACCAAAATATTGCACAAATGACACTATTTACTACCACAAAACTTATACTACAACACTAGGCCCATAACAACAATAGAGCGCTTGAATCATGAGGCGATAAGATCTAAATATGTTGTTTAAAACTATCTACAATAATCAAGACCAGCTTGTCATTTTAGAAAGTTTATTTAAACACATCTAGGAAAACTTAGGTTTTGGTATTTTATTAAACAAGCATTAGAAAATGTCATAAAGAAAGATTTATTCAGTATTAATAAAAAGAGCATAAATCAAGAATTATTATTCATTAGCAGGAATAAGTAAAATTAAGCATTTCCCAAAATCCTAACTATATCTCTATCTCTACCCTCATCACCTAGTAATAAAGTAATTAATAAAAACTCCTGTCCTCACGTGTAAAGTCCATCAGCATAACATCGTCCTCCAGAATTCTCGAGCGTAAGCCAACTATGTGTTCTCTGAACCTATTCTTATACCCTAAATTAAGCTGAGCTAACTATTTTTCACATTCCAGCAGACGAATTCTAGTTCTCCATTGGCTGAGCCACCTCGTACCACAGTAAACTGTGACACCTCCTTCTTACATGCCCGGGCAAAATTCACTAGTTCATTGTTCATTTAGAAGTCTTGGCAGCTTCTCCTTAGGCTGCTACATTTTGTAGCGACAGCTTCCTTTTAACCTTGAGCCAGTCAGCTCTGAACTCCCGTGGCACGTTAGCAAACGTTAGCAAATTTCTCCAAAGAGTCATCTTTTTAGCAGTTCATTCCAAAACCTTTCAAAATAAAAGCTCAGAGGCCTTTTCCATCCTTCTCAGAATTATTTTCACTTGAGCCATTTTCATCATTAGGCCTCTTTTCAAAGAGCGTCAATTTTCTGCGCCACCTTCCCTGCGCCACTTTTAAAAGGGTATTATTTTCCTGCAGCCATCTCTAAGCTTCACTTGTAAAACTATTATATAAACAAACACAAAGAATAATTAATGAAAGAAATACATTTTGTTCTGTTGCCTCCCATCATTGCTAATAATTAACCCATAAGTCTAAATTTCCTAGCAGTAAAGCACAAATAAAGCAGCATTTTATATCTACCAGTCTTCATGAATCCATTAAACCTTATGTGCACCTAGAATAGTGGAAATGACATCACATAGACAAGGGAAGCAAAATAAGCACATGCCATTATTTTAAAAACAGCTGCTATTAGTTATGACATGACAATAGACAAGATTAATTTATTATTTTCCACATACATGAGAATGCAACATAATGCACATTTATGAGCACACACGTTAGTTTCCCACGTGTTCTGTAATGTAATGTAACTTTAAACTAGATTGAATTAGCATACACATAACACAAATTGTTAGCATTATTAATTTATTTATGGAAGTGTGACTTCACGGGTTTAAACAGATTTCTGTTTTCTATCCCGCTCCATCAATAGCGGCCTGATTTGGCCCTCGGCTGCCTGCGATGACAAAGGTGGAGACTGAGGGCAGTGCGGCACTTGCATCTGGTGGCCGTACTCAAAGCAACGCTGGGGCCTCCTGTCTCACTTTTCTCCCACTAGGGCTACAGCCGATGCAGGGAGACAGATACTCTGTTCCCGGCTGGTGCAGGCCGCCATGGGGTTGCTATGAGTGAGCCGAGCCCCTGGGACTATTTACCCTTTATTTCCTCAGCCATACCTGCACAGGACTGCAGGCCACTCGAGGAACTTTCTATGTGACACACCGGAGTGCATGTTCTTGGGAACTAGTAGTACTATTTATGCCCTTACATCATCTGCTAAGCTAGCCTTAATGAGACTGATGTTTACTGCACTCGGGCTCTGTCTTCATGCTTGGTGGCCTGGCGGTTGCTGCATTGGTTGTTTGCTGCTCACCGGCTCTGGCCAACCTCTACTATTTGTGTGGACCATTGGCTATCTTGTGGATTGCTAAGATGCCTGTTTCGTAGCATTGCCCAACATTTGTGGTGACCACCTGATTATATCGATGTTGCGCATATCCAGTTATTCTGCATGTTTTCTTCAATTTTTTTTCTAGGTCGAGTGCCCCCATTGCCACCTGGCTGTGCTGTGCGCTATTAGTGTGGTTTTTCCCATTTGGAGCTGTTTGCCATTTTCTCCTAACTACGCTGGATTATATATCGAAGTGTACCAGATGCATAATGGGGCGCAGTGACTCAAAACAGCGACAGCTCTCCTGCGACCCTGCCAGCCCAGGACCCTCCTACAGGGAGGAACTGAGGGTCCCCTGGAGGACGCCCCTGATTACCAACATCTGAGGCCCCTGCACTTGAGGGCACTGAAGCGAACATGGCTGAGCTAAAAACCTGGTTCAAATCAATTGACTTCCGCTTGACTGTTTTCTCTGCCCAATTAGACGGCATGCATGAGCAAGCACGAAACATGGCTGGATGCAAATGGAGCAGTGTATATCCAACATTTAAGACACTTGTGCTACAACAAACCAGCCCCTTGAGAAGTTGGAGAGGTTGCTCAAGATGATGGCTGCCAAGACTTTGGATTTAGAGATGTGCTCACGTCAGAATAATGTTCACATTGCCAGAATACCGGAGTTCAACAACACTGGGTGCATGGACTCTTGTATTGGGCACTGATCCTGGAACTGTTCAGTAGAGAGGCACTTTCATCTACATTTGCAGTAGAGAGGGCTCACAGGACCCCTGGCCCTAGACCAGTACCTGGAAAGCAACCTCGACTGATCATTGCTAGACTACTCAACTACCGTGACAGAGACACTGCACTTCACCTTGCTCACGGGACGGGGCTGCTGCGATACCAGGGCATGGGTGTGTGGGTGGGGGGTATGGGGTTTTCTTGCTCTACTATTGTATTGTTCTTTCTTTTCTTTCACAGGGTAAATACAATGTTGCACGCCATGCACTGTTTTATCAATGATACCTTTGCACTGCCATTTCTGAACTTTGACTTACATGGGTCCGGGATAGGGGGGCTGGGGCGCTGGCCCTAAGATGTATGACCTGGAATGTCAGGGGGTTGATGGACCCACGTAAAGGGAGACAGGTGTTGTTCTCCCAGCCCAGACATGGTATCCAACTGTTCTTTCTACAAGTGACCTACTGTGCACTGTACTCACCCAACCACATCGCATCAACTAGAGGTGGTAACCGCTAATTTGCAAACTTTAGCACTTATTCTGGAAATGTCTGCATTTTGATCCATAACAGAGTCCTTTTTGTAATGTGGAAGGTAATAGCAGATTCAGAGGGCTGCTACCTATCCGGCATTTTAGCTATGAAATCTTTGCTGATGGTCAATTTTTACGCCCCCATTGTAAACATACCCAACTTTTTTAATGATATTTCCATACACATTACTCGCTTGCACTCTGACTGCATACTAATGGGCGGTGACTTCAATTTAACCCTCTGCCCCTCTCTGGTCTCAACTGGAAGGGGCCACATGTCCGAACCCCCTGTGATGCAGGCGCTCTGCACTATCTTGAGAACCTTCCACCTTGCTGATGCCTGGCACTCCAGACATTCGCTCAGCAAGAGCTACACCTTTTATTCCGCCCCTCATTGTACTTGGTTGCGTACTGGCCATTGGTATCTTACCTCTGACCGGTTTCTCATGGTTACTAATGTCAAACACATCCCTCGTACCTTACAGATCACTCACCAGTCTTACTGAATATGCAATTCCCCATCTTTGTACCTCTCCTGATGACCTGCTGATTCCCTGCATTGCAGGATAAGGTATCCTGGGTGGTGGTCAGAAACACCATCTTAGAGTACTTTGCATTGAATATCAGATCTGTCACATGCCACTCAGTGTTTTGGGAGGCATTTAAGGCCTACATCAGAGGAGTGTGTATTGCCAAACACGTGGAAGTGCTTCGCTCTATTAGAGGGGAACTAGGGGCTATTGAGCTTAAACTGGGAGATCTTGATTCACAGGACGTGGGACCTGGATCTTTTCCGGTATTACACCACAGTGCTATGTTGTTACATTAATTCTGTGACCTGATAGCTCCTGAAGTAATGTATCTGAGCAGATTTGCAAAGGCTCTACGGGGAGGGTGATAGTCCCGGGCGTACACTGGTCAAGCTTCTCCGCCTGGCATGTCAGGCCTTCTATGTCACAGGCTTACAGCCTTACTCACCTATACACATCCTGAAGTGCTGCTACGGATGAGGTGCTTGCTGACTATTTGGTAAAAGTAGCAATGGTGTGGATTGACAGTTGGCACTAGCAGTTTCTAGCTTTGCCCATCTCTTGCAAGGAGATTTCATAGGCCATAAGAAATACTCGTGCCTCTGGAATAGATGGTTTCTCAGGCAATTTTTATAAGGCCTATAAGTCCTGGTTGGTTCCTCATCTACGGGAAGTCTATGCCGAATCTCTAGAATGATGGGCCCTTCCCCCCACACTGCGAGAGGCGGTCATAACTATCTTACTTAAAGCTGGCAAATCTTCACAACTCTTCACTTCTTACTGACCCCTGTCACTTTTGAACCATGACAATAAAATTCTGTCTAAGGGCCTTGCATCAAATCTCTCCCTGCTCATGGATAGTATATTATCTCTGTTGCAAACTGAGTTCATCCTGAACCTCTCCACTTCGGTGAATCTTTGTACAGTGTTTGCCATCATTAACTAATAGCTCCTGATCTCCCTGTGGGTGCTTTGCTACTGGAAGCCGAAAAGACATTCAATTCACTTGAATGGTATTTGCTGCATGCCACGCTGCAAAGCTGGTTGTACCTCAGGGCTTCCGAGACCTAGTCCGGCTGCTCCACAAGGCCCTATTGGGCCGACTTAAAGTGAATGGTTCTTTGACAGAACAGTTTGCATTGTCGAGTGGCAGCAGGCAGGGGTGCTCTCTTTTGCCCCTATTATTTATTATTGCAATGGACCCCCTGGTTCACCATTTCAAGGAGAACCATCTGGCTCACAAATGATGGTTTCAATGGGACCCCCTTTTGACCTCATTATATGCTGATGATGCTTTTTGTCAGGGATCCCAAGACTAATCTCTATACCCTCCTTCCGGACGTCGCCTGGTTCGGCGTTTGCTCTGGACTTACTACTAATTGGGGTAAATCTTAAATGTCTCCATTTACAGGTGCTACAGTTCCCTGTTCTCTTGAGTTTCCCCTGCAATGGTGCACTGAATCCCCAAAATACCTGGGCATCTATCTCCATAGAAGCAGTCCGGAGGTCCTTCGCCTCCAATATGACCCTGCAAACGATAGACTGTACTCTAGATTTATCGCTGGATTAAGCTCCCTTTGTCCATTGCCAGCAGAATTGCTGTAATTAAAATGGTGGTGCTACCCTGATTCTTATACTTATTTCTCAATATTCCTCTAGTCCTGACTGGCCGTTTCTTTGATACGTTACGTAGCATGCTCACATAACTAATTTGGGTGGGCAAACACCCAAGAATCAACTGGCAAATAGTGACTTTGCACTATGCCCGTGGGGATTTTGCGGTCCCTGATTTTGACCTTTATTATCTCGTATAGCAGGTGCACTTCGCATATTATTGGTACCACCCTGATGCCTGCTTACAATATTTTAACCTGGAGTGGACTCAGGCATGAATCTTTTCTCTCCCAACTATTATGCCGCAAGGCCTACCTAGGATTCCTGCAAATATACAGACGCTTCCCACTACATACTGGGCCTGGACCAGACTCCAGCAATATTTGGGCTTTGAATTGGTATACTCCCCCCATATTCCTCTTCCTGATAAACCCTGGCTGCTGGTAACTGAGGAAACTTTACCGCAGTGTGCATTGGCTACATGCCAGTCACATGTGCTGGTTGATCTCTTTGCTGATGTCACACTAGGATCTGTGTCCTAGCTGACTGAGGGACATAACATGTCTCACAGGGACAACTCTGGCCCAAAAGTTGAGGCTTGGGTTCGGGACTTGATATACTGTGATACCAAAAGTGAAATATATGCATCATTACAACTGCCAGCCTCTAGTTAAAAAAACATAAGGCAACCATTGAGGGACTATTTACTGCTTTCTACTGCTGGCGCAGATTGTACCGAAGTAGATTAATGTACAGTTCCTGGAACTGAGCATGTGGCCTGGTGTATAAATGTATATATGAGATGACACTACTATATATTGCATCGTGGTTTATGCAATTATACTCTTTCATTTCTGAATCATAAACATGCCTATTCCTCTTGGCCTTCTTTCTTAATTTTTACATTTGGAATGCCTCAAAATGTGCAATATGTATGTACGATGTGCACTGGCGTGAACTGCACTGTGTATTGTTTGATATTTTGTAACCTTTGTGTACGTTTCTTTCTGTTTCTTCTTGATATACCCTTGCTGATATAATCTTCGATAAATAAAGAATTAACACCTCACTCACACTCAAGTTCAGAAATCACCATACTAAATAAACGTTTATAGTTTGTTCCAACAGAACTCATCAAATCTTTGGAGACCCACAGAGAACATTTGCGATTGTTTAGGAAAATCCATCTGAAATCATTTTTGGGAGATGGCAACTCCTATTCCAGTTCTGATGTAACTGCTTTCAGACCTGCATCCAAATTGTTTTCACCCACAGCCAGCCTACTTGTGGAGATGCTCACTTTTGTAAAACTAATAGTCAAAGACCTTTAGTTATTTCACACAAAAAATACTTTTGCCCAATATAACATTTCATTACAAGAAGGTGAAGCCCTCCTCCCTCTCAAAGTGGATAGTACAGTTATTGTCTAACTAGAAGACAGAGGTGGAGGCATTGTTTTAGAAGATATAGACTCATACAAACTGGAGATTTACACAAAATGAATAACCCTGATCATTAGGCAAAACGTTCTAAAGATCCAACAAGTGAGATACAAAGTGGAATACTCAGAAATAAAGCTAATAAGATGGGTTTTCTCAGCAAATATTTGTTAGCATACCTCAATGTGCACAGCCTGCACACTTCACTTATTTATGCTCTTCCTAAAGCTCACAAAAAACCTGATAACCGACCCGCAGACCCATTATTTCAGGTTGCAGCTCAATCTTGAGGCCGGATGGTCAATACATTGACTTCTTCATCAAGTCCTTGGTGCCCTTTGAAGAATGCTGTATACTTGATAGCATGGATTTTATAAAGCTCACTGAAGACATTCATCTAGCCATACCAGGATCCTTATTGGTTACTCTAGACATAGAATCACTCTGTATGAACATACCTCAATTAGAGAGTACCTTCATGATTTGGGAGGGTAACTCTCAGACACTGCTAGTATTTCAGACATGGTTAAACAAAAACAGTGATGCCCTTGGATTGACTATGCAATCCCATCATTCAGTAATCTCTTTCCTGGACATTTCTGTTTGTGATGAAAAAGAGCATTTCTACACCACTCTCTGTAGGAAGTCCACAAAGAAGAATACCCTCCTGGCATACAACAATCACCATCCACGATCACTAAGGGAATCACTTCCAGTCAATAGTCAATTCTTGAGAATCAAGATGAAATCGAAAACACAACAGTGATTTCTTTAGGGAGTTAGAGCTCCTAACCCACAAGTTACTTGTGCATGGCTATCCCAAATGCTTGATTAGATGCTCTGCTAAGAGAGCACTGTGCTGCTATCGGGAGATTCTACTAACCCTTAAATGCAAAAGAGGAATCCAGCAGACTTGTCTGCATCACTGCTTTCTCTCCAAGTTCAAACTGCATTTATAAAAGCATTAAAAAAACACTGGCATATTATAGCAGCTGGGTAACTTGCATTTGAACCACCTATGTTTGCTTGCAGGCTTGGAAGAAACTTAAAAGACCATCCTGTCTATGCAGCCATACCATCACCAAGACTAGCTCGCACCATTACTGAGTCCTGGGGCCTCCCCCATGAAAGGGGATTAAAAGTGAAGACAATGATGTGTGTGTACTTTCTGCATTTAGAAGAAGCAATTTGCACATCAGCATTTCACTACATCTTTGAGATTTGTTTTAAATTTCAACACAGCCAATGTCATATATATGCCAATTATATGTCCCTGTAAACTATTGTAGATTGACTAAACCACAAAAAAAATAAGGATTCACATATTCCAGCAAAGGAGTCACATCAGATGCAAGGTCCTCACTGCCCCACTATTGTGAGATGCTTTAGAGTTTGGTCATTGCGAGGATGACTTACGGTGGCAAGTGATCAGCACCATTTCTGAGAGAGAAGGTGACATTGAATCCCATTAAGGAAAGAGGAATTGCACTGGATTCTTTGTTTTGACACTATAAGCACAGGTCTAAATCATGAGGAAGATTGGACATCCTTGATTTAAAATGAAATCTCCTCATACTGAAACCGTATGGACTCTTAAATCTTTTTGCCTTTCTTTTTTTTCTTTTTTACAATATACACTTGATTTTGTTACACTGTCTTGACTTTTTGATTGTACTCTTCTGAGTATTTTGGTGTAAGTGTACTTATGCCGTTTTATTTTAAGGTTTGTAAATGTCGTCTAAACCATTCCAAAATGGTGCCCTCTACTCCTCCCATTTCTGTCCCTGTGCCTAGTCCATCTTTAGTTTCTTTATTTTCAGTTCTTGGTCCTCTTCTCTTTCTGTCACCTTCATTAACCTGCATGCTGCCCTCTCTCACTTCCCTTTGAGAACTCATTGTCCAGGAACGACTCCCTGCTGCCAGTTAGCGCTACCAATGGACCTCCATTTTTTGGCTGATTTGAGGACAGTTAAGGAACCTTGAGACCCAGACCACATGTGTGCTTCCCACTCTAGGCTGATTTGAACCCCCATGGGTATCTACCATATTTCAGCTCTGGTCAGTTCCTTTCAGCCTACTGCACACATGCTCCTTCACCAGTATTACCCTTTTCAAGGGTTTTAAGCAGTTACTCTTTCCATTTCTTTTTCATTCCTGGCCACCTTGTACATAAGGTGGTCACCCAGGACCCTCGTCTTTAGCAAGTGCATTACCTTTTGTAATGTATTTCATGAGTATTGGCCATAACTTGTACTTGCCCACTTTTCTTTTTCTTAGCCTCTCTCTACTCACCCTTTCGCTATTATTGCTTCAGCTCTCTCGGGCTCGTTGTATCCCTCTGAGTTCTGATGATGATCAGACATTTTTTTATGGGGAGCCAAAAACTATTGAATTGAAAAACAAAGACCCTATATGATTGTTGAGAATGTGCTGTAAAGGGCCATGCTGTTTTTGTGTTTGTTGATACACTTGTTGATCACGATTTATCACTTGAGTGTATCAACCCAAAAGAGAGTGCCAAGCACGTTTAAATTTGCAACAATATTCATTGCACTGCTATGTGTCTTGAAATAGTTTTTTCTAAACTCCTTTGATTAAATGTTATTTCCCATTTGGTTCTTTGCATCTAAGGTATTGTTACTAGGGACCATTGTGTATTGGTTATAGTTATTAGCCCAAGTTCACAGGGGTCCTTGGGTCTCCCTTGTTAAAATGTTATTTCTAAATCAACCTGAATCATCTTTGAAATTGAAGCAAGCACAAGGAGATGATGGACAGATCACTGAAACTTTTTAGACAGCCACCCCCAGTCACAGATCTGGTTTGAATCCATCATCGTTCTTTAGCTCACTTCACCACCCCAGTTCAGACACAGCTATATGCAAATCAGTCTTGACCCTGTGCCTCATTAGTACAGTCCAGCCCGAACTACCAAGACAACCTTGTGTTAGCATTTTTGAAATTGTCACCAATCTTTGAATGTCCGTATACGATTCGTCAGATACCTCTCTGAAGTTTAGAAAATGTGTCGTAAATTCAAAGAGATCTCCCCTATTCCAAGGCATATGCACATCATTTTCTCGATGCATTTGTCTTAAAGGAAATGCCACCGCTTCTGGTTCTGATTCAATCATAACAACCTTTGCTGTTTTTCCTGTCTCAATATTTTTCTTTTTAGTATTAAAATTCTTTTTCCATTTTTCTCTATATTTTATCAATTTTCTCCAATCCCTAGTGTGCCCAGCTTAGTCTTTAATGTGAATCTGCGAAGTTGATAGACCCATCTTGCTATTTATTTTTCCCTCATATCCATTTTGTAATTTCTCTGTAAATCCTTTATCTTATTTATTGCAACTTCATGTTCTTCAGCTAAATCCTCAAGATTATTATGTGCTCCATTCACACACATCACTGCTTCTCTGATAAGGTATCTCATTTCACCATCATAATATGATATTAGTCTGTTTAAATCAATTGTTTTTAATTTCTTCAAATTTATAATTTAAGATTGTAATGTTAATCTCTCTCTCTTTAGGAAGTGCAGTAGGCACAGTATAGGCAGGAGCCGACATAGAGGTAGGTACAGTATCAGAGATAGTAGTATCTATACTAGCATAAGGCAAAGTTGTCAATGTACTCTCTGGCAGAGCAATCGTAGTCGTACTTGCACTTGCACTTGCTACTGCAAGCGCAATCTGTCCCTGTGTACTTGTACCTGGTTTATCCCCTGCACTTATATCAGGTATAAGTGGTCTCTGTATACCATCTGTATATGGAAGGGGTTTTGAATTCAAAAGGAAATTTAATAAGTAATCCTGCACATCTGAACTGTTGTTTTCTCTTTCACCTTCTGTCTCTTTGGTTTACTTTGTGTCTGACTGGTTAACTATTACAGGTAAAACTGTCACTCCTTCCACCACATTCTCCCTCCAAAACCTCTCCTAATTTTCACATTTAGTTTCTAAGCACGGTCTTAATGAGCCCTTAAACTGTCTCACCTTTGTCTTTACTTCCTTCTCTATGGCCATTCTATCCCATTTATTTAATGGTTCAAATAATGGAGGAATAGGTAGCGGCTTTCATTCGTTCATTCGTTGTCCTTATTTGGTCAAAAAGATGTCAGACCATAAACGCACAATACACCGAATATAAAAAGTAAAATGATGCCTTAAAACAGAGTTTCAAACACATGGAGATCAGCCCATGAATGTAAAACAACAGTCCTTTCCATATGCCTATTTAACAGTCAATTAAAAGAAGGACATTTGTAACTTATATCTTTAAAAATATTCATGATGTATTGTCCTAGAGCAGCAGGAAGGTAAGAACCTCAGAAAAACTGGGCCTGCAATACCAACCTGACGTGCTAACCCAACGCAATCCTTTTTTTATATAAATTTCATGTAGATCATCATACAATTCATAAAACAGACCTTCTAGCATAAGTTACACTCCACAGAAAGGATGCCATTCTTAAACAGATATCAATTGTCGGAAGGGGCTGCAAAAATGAATAAGCTGGACGACATTGATGGAAATCTAGATGCTTTAGGTAACTTAATATATAGTGCCTACATCATTTTTGGTAAAATTTACAGAAGAGAACAACGTGCATTGTTGTCTGTGCTGAAGCATTATTGCATGGACAATTGGGTAAGATGGGAGACCAATCGTTCACTTCTGGAAACGTAACCATGGGGTGAAAGATGTCCATCCTAAAACGAGTTAACACATAACTATGCTTTTGATGTGGAACCTGGATAAGATATAATTAGGTATCATAACTAGTAAAAATTTGCTAGTTTCTTTGAACTGAACATTTCAATCAATCTTCTGACAGCCTGTTATTCTCCAGGTGTACTAAACCATCAGATTTTAAGTCTTTCCTGTTCAATTTAACTAAACTTTTAGGATTACTAAAATATTCTGGGAACCTCAGATCCTTGCAGAAACTCTCTACATATTTTAGCAAGGAAATTTGTGTGTATTGAGTAGAGTTTAGGCAGTCCCTAATTACAAGTTGAATAAAAACAGTATACGCGGATGTCCATAATTAATGGCACAAGAGTATGGACTTGACCTTAATTAAATCTGTAAGAAATGATAGTCCCAGCTCTGCATGACAGACAAAAGATGATGCAGATTTAGGAATAACAAGAAGGTACCTTAAACATTCGTTTTCCACTAGCTAAATTGGCTTGTAGTTCACATGTCCCCAAATGCCTGCCCCATAGGTAGCTTTGCTGACACACCAGGTCTTATAGAAGATCAGCATTTCCCTAGGGGGATTTGTGCCCAATCTCAGAGTGCAACTGCGCAGTGCAGTAGATTACCTCATCTAAGGTGTAAGGGGCTATATTTGACGGCTGATAAGTGTCCCTATAACATCATTAATAGTAGATAAATCAAGGGGGGCTGTGGGGCGTAAATGGCAGAAAAATTATTGATCCAATCATCCTCCGCAATTGCAGCCACGATGCCAGGACCAGTATCATCACATATTGGAGAAGAATTTACTAACTTCCAAAATGTTTTATTGTCATTTAAACTGCTTGCTTCACACAATGCCTTATCTCTGAACCTTCTTTTTTGTTTTTTTAAAGCCTTTCTATATGTGGTTCTACAATGCTTATCCTCGTTTATATCCCTTGGATTTCTATGGAGTGCCTGTTCACGTTTTTTATTCGCCTTTGTACAATATGCATCAAACCACCCCTTTTTAATCTTCTTCTTTTTTGTTGTCGACTGCAAATTCTCTTTCACCTTCTTGCTTAACTTTAAATAAGAGTTAATTATATCTACAGACTTTGCACTGTCATCCAGACAGGTCTCAAAGTCTTTCTGCGCTTAGTATACAGAGGAAGTCCTCTGGGATAATCCTGTCCAAACGCAGGGAAAACCCTGGTAGCGCCTTTTCATAATTCATTGCCTGCCTCAAGAAATCTAGCGTTCCAATATTAAAAGTACACTCTAAAGGAAATTGAAGATCCTTGGCACCAGAAGTATACTAATGCTAGTCTTGAATCCATGTATGGAGCCAAACATCTGTCAACCTTTCATATACGTGAACCCTCTGGAGGAATCTTCTGTCTTTCAAAAGCAGGTACACTAGGGGTTTTAGGTTTTTACAACACAGCACCCATTATTTTTCCAGTAAATAATCTAAACACCTCACAAAATGATCAAAGAAACAACAACCAACCCCAGTCCAGCTAAGCTAAAGATTAACCAATCACAGTGCAACTCCAATGGCAGCCAACCAACGACAGCATGACTCAGTAGTGACTTCTCACCTATCCCAGTGTAACTCCTCAGCCTGATAACTATTCGCAGCACAGTTTTTCAGTGAATGTAAAACAATATATACAGACCTGCAGAGGGGCTTTACCACAAATGCACAACCAATAAATGAATAAAATCTTGTCTGCTCGACCTAAACAGGAGGAAAAATTAGCAAGTTAAACAAACCTTGCAATAAATAAGAACAAGGCTAGTCCTTTTGCGTCACTTGTCAAACAAAATTCACACTAAAGCAGACTCCGCTAAGCAACAATCCACCTCTGGTTTATGTACTTACTTCAGTGCACCAAAGAAACAGTAACTCCAATCCAAATTAGACTCACAGTACCTAGAAAGAAACATGTCAATTCTATATCTCTGTAATGCAGCACCCCGCAAATCACACTACCTCTTTGCAGACAAGTTCAACAACTTCAACAATAATATCTTGAGAACTTGGATTATGACAAGCCCGATCACCTAATCAGCAAATAATGAAACCAAATCTTTTATTAAGGAAATCACAAATATGACAAGTACATCATAATCACAGTAATAAAACCACCAACTAAGCCAAGAACAGGTCACGCATAACCAAAATTTTCACATGCAGCATAAGACCTTGTCAATCAACACAAACCACATATCAACTACACATCCCACAATGCATCACTAGCACACTAAACACTCTCAATCTCAATGAAACATTCCACCCAACTAATACTCTCAATCTTATGTGCTCAGGCACAGTTCTGCATCAGTGTCAGGAACCCAAAAAATAATCCAAAAGTGGATTTAGGAATATCAACAGAAGGCCTGTCTATGAACATAGCAAAACAAGAAACGTCTCTAAGAGCACCCCTTTTCTCAAAACCATTTTCTGCTACTACACTTTTGTGGGTGTTGTGCATCCATAAAATCATACACCTCAAAATTCACCTCAATAGCACACCCATGAGTGAGTGGATCAGGGACATTGTTAAATATCAATTTCATGATGCAATATGTCCCAACAATAAATTTAACCCAAAAGGTAGCATCACCCACTCATTTGTCAGACCATATACTTAATCATCATTAATGATAAATTTTTAACAGTTGAGATACCTCTACAGCTAATCTGGTCAGACTGCCGGCTTATTCCATTCAATATGACCCATATCTCTGGTCTTAAGCAGAGCGGGCCAATGTATGAGGCCAAAATTTTGAAAGAAGAGGTCCAGAATCAATTGTCAGCCTTCCTGGAGTCAATTTATCTTTTGCATGACTCCCAGTCAGGCTTCAGGGCTGGCTACAGTACAGAGACAGCTCTGCTTGAGGTGGCAGAGACTGTGCGTGCTACAGTTGACCAGGGAAACTGTGCAATGCTGGTGCAAATGGATCACTCCGTGGCCTTTGATATGGTATCTCACCGGATCCTGTTAAAAAGGCTTGAGTTGATGGGAGAGACTGGAACCGTACTTGTCTGGTTTAAATCATTTCTTGAGGACCGATCACAACAAGTGTCCATCCATCCTCATATTTCATCTGCCAGACCTCTGACATGCGGTGTCCCCCAGGGATCGACTTTGAGCCTTACCCTTTTTATTGTTTACCTTGCCTCTCTAGCCCAGCTAGCTGAACAGTGGGATGTGAAGGTTGTCTCCTATGCTGACGACACTCAGCTGGTGTTCTCCTTTATGGAACACATGAAGGCAGCCTTCATTAACTTCAAGCAGTGTCTTCTTAACATCTCTTCTTGGATGACAGACAGCTGTTTAAAATTGAACATCGAAAAAACTGAGGTGCTGTTTTTTAACCAGGTGCAGCCCCCAAAGGCAAAACTCTGGTGGCCTGTAGAACTTAATCCCCCCCATTCACCAGTGAAGTCCGCGAGACATCTGGGTTTTAAATTTGACTCCACACTTACAGGTGTAGCTCAGATCAGTCATGTCTGCTACTAGTGCTTCTGCAAACTAAAAGCTCTGCAAAGATTCCTCCACTTTCTCCCAATAGATTGTTGGAAAATGGTGGTGCATGCACTAGTCACATCACAATTAGATTATGCTAACAGTCTGTACTTAGGCCTCCCTACATATCCTGTTTAGGAAGCTGCAGATTATCCAAAATGCGGCTGCAAAGCCGATTAGAAATGTGCCACTTTGTCATCACATTTCCCCCCCATCTACGTAGCCTGCATTGGCTACCAGTACGGAAAAGGATAGCATTTAAGGCTCTGACCTTAGCCTACACAGCAATGGAGGAAAATGGTCCAAAGTACCTGAAAAAGAGAATACAGAAATATTCCCCGACTAGGGTCCTAAGATCCAAACTTCAGGAACTTCTGGTAACCCCACGATTAAAAAAATACAGAATTGCCTGGCGCTCGTTTTCAGTAAAAACAGCTACCTTATGGAACGCTATGCCTGTATACATCAGGAAGGCCAAGACAGAAAGACTATTTAGTAAAACACTGAAAACGTGGCTGTTTAGCCTACCCTGAATCCCTTCATCTGGCCTTAACCATCACTGTTTTTGCTGTTACTAGTGCCGGGACACCCCCGTCGGGGTAGCCGTGCGCTCTATAAATGGTGATAATAATAATAATTTTCAAAAAGCTCTAAGATCATGCATACTGTTTTACAACCATTTTACAAGCATTGGCAAACCGGGTGGGCAAGCCAATAAATGTGACAGGGAGAGCTGAGCCCAGAAAATGTTGAACACATGAACTGCACACCAAACACCTTATAACAATATGATAAAGTCACTTCAACGTCCCTAAAATGTGTTTGCTTTCCTTTAACGTGTGGAAGAGTTTCAACTTAGTACATGGGATTATATAATTACATTGAGAGACATTTATTAACAAGCATTGGTAAAAGCATTAGGTTTCGCCTATGGGATTAATGATTAGCTGTTTATTGATGTAATTTTTAGCTTGCTAAGCAGTTGTGCAATATAATTTACAGAAACTATAAAGTGGTGTCAGAGCCTTTACATGCCACATATACAACACAGAAGCAATGGCTCACGCAAGTGTTTTAGTCAATATACTGGAAATGTTACAGAAGACAAAGAGGGTAACAGGGTATTACATTTTAAGAGTACTTGATCTGAAGGAACATTGAAAACTTTCAGAACATAGTGTTTGGAGTTATAGGTACTAAGAAGTATATAGTACTATAAAGGATCCATGTGCAGCAACCTTAGAATAGTAAAAGGTTGAGGCAATAGGATGATTCTTGCAGTGTGCAGGCAACTGGTTGATGCCAGTTCATAAATCGCTGTGCTATAGTACAGAGATTGTAACTTCTGACATTCAGAGGACAGTGTTACTCTTTTTGTTGCAGACATCCTTCCATCTGTATAAAGTAAGAAATTGACCTGACCTTTTAACACTGTATTTCTAGCAGTCACATTAACCCTCTATGCTATGATGTGTCAAAATTGATTACACCGCACCAAGTTCTCTCCAGCAAGCGCTTTATCCATCAGAGTTGTCTTATCATTATTACACCCTGTAAAATAAATGTATACGTTGACTTTCAGACGTAGCTCTTCATGACCACCTTTCTGCCAATCCTTTATTCTCCAATTTACCTTAACACGTAATACATGTATGAATACTAATTAGGACCAAAGTTGGATATTTCAGAAATGAGCTATGTGCAGCTTACCTTTTGAGATAGTTTAAGTTGCTGAACTGGTGCTTGCTAGAATTGAAGTAAGACAGCAGCAAGAGCATGCAACTGAATAATAATGTCAAATTACAATAAAATACCTCAAAGATTACCGTTTATAAATGGAGAACTCCAAGGGTAAAATATTGTTTTGAGGGCTGAACATAAAAGCCCTAATTCACTAACGTATCCTCATAGAAATGAAACTCACAGCATTGTGAAGCTGTGGTCCTTGGCGCTAGGTCCATTCAAGTTGTTTAGGATATGAGATAAATATGCATATAGTGCACAATAAGTTTACACCAAGCCTAATATCCAGTCTTTTATTATAACTGAAATTAAAGGACCTCAGGAATTTTTTTTTTGTTGCTGCCTCGAATAGATAATTTTTCAGTCTATATATATTGAAACCGGAAGTGTTTTAGTGCGCAGGTATAATGACAAAGGCTTTGGAAGCTGGAAGCGTCTGATGCTACACAAGGTTTTGTTCTGCTAGCTGAATATATTTTCGCAACCCAACTTGGAGTGCCGTTTCGTGATTGGAAGGTCGTTGAAGAATTTTGATAAATATATCTAACCCAGACATTATCCTGTCTTAGAGATGATCCAGATTCTCTCACCTGTCCCTAAACTGATAAATGCAGCTCATTTTTCTGCTGCGTGTCCTTTGCGCTGCTAAAATACCATAAATGAGGGAGCCACGGCTCATCTAATGCGATTTTCAGTCAAGTGAAATTGCGAGTAATTTCGTCATTTGAAGATAGTCATTACCTTCTCTTTTATTTGATAGCGCATTTAGCATCTCGAAATAACTGCTCATCAGTGTAGACCCGCTGTACAGAAGTGTCGGGCCTCTTAATATATATAATCAGGTACATACAACACAGCTTGATAGCTTTTGCATCATGACTTAAAATTAGAACGTTTTCCGTAAATATAGGTTCTTTTGTTTTTAAAGGTAATATTTGATTTCCCTTTTCTTGAGAAAACGCGAAAGGTTACCCGACATCCTTTTCCAACAGAATAGAAGGTAAACAGGTTGGAACTATATAACGAGGTACATACATGAAAGAACTATGGGGACACCTAAATTAGAGCCTGATTTGTTCTCCGTGCCTAGGTTATTGACCATAGAGAAACGGATATAACACGTTTTTGGCCCTTGATAGTGTGAATACCAGAACTGTGGCTAAGGACATCCTCAGAATTTTTTTTTTAATTAGTTTCGAGGTAAATATCATGAAGTGTATGTATTTTTATTTGACCATTTGTATGTAACGGTTATCTTTAAATTAGGTACATCTTTTCTTTATAGATTCATATTCCTTTTTTTTTACCAGAAGTAAGAATCTATCAACTCAATATCTACTTCTGTGTTTCAATGTCAGTAAACCAATCATGAAATCAGAACAGTCCCTACTATTGCCTATAAGACAAGGATACAATTATCCACAACTATACTACCATAGCTCAAGAGATCTTTGCATTTATATCCACTCCAGACATTAATACATAATAAGCCAACAATAAAATCAGAGTTATACACAATTTATTTTAAAATATACAAAGACAAATATAAAATACAGTACCACAGTGCAAAAAAGTGTAAAAAACAGAATGTTTACGGTTTTTGTCTACACCCTACCAATGGGTCAATGGTGCACACACAATTCATACATGAACAGATAATATTAAAAAAGCAAATCGCTATTAAAAACAAGTTGTCGACGCAGCGTTTCGGTTTCTATGATGACACCTTCATCAGGACAGGGTTTCTAACAGGGCGTACTCTTTTGAAATGAGAGACGTCTTCCTCTTTTATTAATTTGAGGTAGCAGTCCTTAGTATATCATAGGACTTCAGGTACACAAATAGTGATGGACGGGTAAAGTGTCTTTTCGTGTCTTTGCTATACACTCGATATTCCTGGTCATTGAGGAAAAAGGAGCCACCGATATGAGGGACCTTTGTATGTGAATCCCTGTAATTTTAGGGATCAGTCCGGAGTATGAGCCGTGGCTGGATGCCTTTCGGTTTTGTTGTGTAATTAAAACCAAGGTGCAGATTACTTTTCTTCACTCTGCTTGGCGGGGGTTTTTTTGTATTACCACCTTATATTTAGTATTCGGCCTCCCTGCTCCTTTTTCACTCGTATTCGTCCGTTCTGATCGACAGAACGGACGGACGGCTCATACTCCGGACTGATCCCTAAAATTACAGGGATTCACATACAAAGGTCCCTCATATCGGTGGCTCCTTTTTCCTCAATGACCAGGAATATCGAGTGTATAGCAAAGACACGAAAAGACACTTTACCCGTCCATCACTATTTGTGTACCTGAAGTCCTATGATATACTAAGGACTGCTACCTCAAATTAATAAAAGAGGAAGACGTCTCTCATTTCAAAAGAGTACGCCCTGTTAGAAACCCTGTCCTGATGAAGGTGTCATCATAGAAACCGAAACGCTGCGTCGACAACTTGTTTTTAATAGCGATTTGCTTTTTTAATATTATCTGTTCATGTATGAATTGTGTGTGCACCATTGACCCATTGGTAGGGTGTAGACAAAAACCGTAAACATTCTGTTTTTTACACTTTTTTGCACTGTGGTACTGTATTTTATATTTGTCTTTGTATATTTTAAAATAAATTGTGTATAACTCTGATTTTATTGTTGGCTTATTATGTATTAATGTCTGGAGTGGATATAAATGCAAAGATCTCTTGAGCTATGGTAGTATAGTTGTGGATAATTGTATCCTTGTCTTATAGGCAATAGTAGGGACTGTTCTGATTTCCTGTTTCTTATTTCTCCTCGTCCCGTCATTGGATATGTGAGGAGACCTCCCTTTCTATTTTTTTCAGAGTAAACCAATCATGCCATATCTATATACAACAGTGCATAGGTCTACTTATCATACTATTGGTTTACAGTTTTTATAATTACCCATGTTTAATACAGAAGTGTAACAGAAGAAGAAAACATTTAATTCATGTATGGTCCACCACTGGTAGATCCCTGATAGGACAATTTCCATATCAACTACTTTTTATATTCTCGGATTATTTTAAATAGCTGTCCTTTAGATATGAGTACTCAGACTTTGTTATATTAACAGTATGCATTTAGGAGATTGTTACATGAACAGTATGTATTTAGGGGGTGTATACATGTATTTAGTTGTTTATATGCAGATATAGCTTAAGCATCAATGACTTTGATTGTATTTTGCAAAGTTTTTAAAGATTGTGATTGTGTATGTAACAATTCTGTGATTTCAAAATATGTATTTTATTAATTCACAGAAAAATATTGTGGCTATCCCTGAAGAAGGCGTGTTGTACGCCGAAACGCGCGTCGGAGACAAAATTGTGACTTTATTGCCACTTTTTTATTATATGCTTTTTATGTTTGGTTTTGATGATTGTATATAAATAGAATTTACAAGTGTATATGGATATAGAAAGATTATAATGTATTATGTAATTTCCAGTAAGGGAATTTTTTTAAACAAATTATTAAAATCTGAATATATTTTGAATTTATTGCCTCTTTACTGTTCGTATATTGCATACTGTTTTGTTTTATTTTATTATCTATCTTAATTTTGGTATTCTAGATTGCCTAGGAGCGATACTTTTCAAACCGAATCAAATATTACTGCCATTTCAGTCAGCAAGGCGCAGGGATGGCAATGCGTGCGTAACCACTGTAGTCCTGGAAGCCCAGAGTTGCAGGAGGAAACCACAACAAGAGGTACTCTAATTTGCCTAATTAGCTTCTTCTGACTGGCAGATTTTTGTGTTTTAGCACTAACTTTCATTGTAATGGAGAGTTTTAAAAGCAATATCGTTGCATTGCCTCAAGTGTCTCTCTGGCAGCACCGCTGTATGCAAAATCCGGGGGCGGGGCTCAATGCCGAAAGCGAGACTTGAAAAAATGCGTTCCAAGCCTTGTGGAATAAACATGAAAGTTTCCAAAACAAGAACTATGCAGACAAAGTATGAAAGAATGATGGATGTCTCTCTGGCGGTGCAACTGCATGCAAAACCCGGGGGCAGGGATCAGGGCTGAAAGTGGGGCTTGGAGAATGATGTGTTCCAAGCCTCGTGGAAGAAAAATGAAAGTTACAGTGTAGAATGAATCAAAAAGAAGAGCAACAAATGAAAGATACCGAATGGGACCGGATGGCGAACAAAAATGTTCAGGGCTCCTTATAGAAAAACCAGCAATTGAAAAACACACACATCACAAGCACTGTGCAGACAAAACCTTTAAAATAAAGGTTCCGCAAGGTGGATGAAGCCAGTACTTGGGTCTTGGTACAGTGATAAGACAAACACACAAGAAGAACAACAGGAAATAGTATGCTAGAGCCAATAGAAACGGAGGAAAATTAAGTGGTAAGAACACCTACCAATGAAGAGTGAGGGCGGGATGTTAGTCACTTTTAAGAATTAAATTAAATACAATAGACACTAGAGCTGTGCAGGCAAAACCTAAAAATTACAGCTTTTAAACATGAACTTAAAAATATTCATGTTCCACTCCTCTTCCGTCATGAAAACAATGCCATTAGTAGAATAAGAGGCAAATCAGTTGTCATGTTCACCCTATCTGTAGCATAGATTATTACATGGAGAAAAATTATAGTCTATTTAAGGTAGATACAAGGAAGTGCTCATATATCACACACCCAGAACTTATGTATTTCACTGTGCTCTAAAATGAAATGAGGAAAACACAATTTGGTTAAGCCTAGAAGTTTTCATTTTTTAGAGTGTCATTAGCCACTAGATGAGTATTTATTTTCCTCTGCTGTTTAACATCAAAGATTATTTTGTTTATATTTCTTGGTTTCATAGGTTAGAACACAGATGGCAGGCAGAAGCCACATTACAGCTTGGCTTGTTTTGGGCTTCAGGGTACAAGAGGACCGTGAGCTGAGCCAGAGCAGGGCATTTGGCTTGAGCTTTCAGTTGCTCGCCCAGCTCTATCTGCAAAGCCAATAGGTCTCACCTTTGGAACGAATGCCAATAGCTTCTAGCCATGCTGTACAGTATTCCCCATGCTGTGCAGCATGGATAAAGGAATTAAGCTTAAGAAAAGCATTTGCAAGACCAAAGGGCTTTGCTAATATGTTTTAGTGTGTTGTACACCAGCATGGCTGCTGTTCAGACTGTCTAAAGTTTTGTGGGTTAGAGGAGAGTGCGTGGGGTGTAATGGCATAGAGTGGAGTAGTGGCAGAGAGTGGTGTAGAGTGTTGTGACGTGGCGTAGAGTGGAGTAGAGGTGTTGTGGAGTGGCATGGAGTGGAGTGGCATTGAGTGGAGTGTTGCAGATTGGAGTAGAGTGGAGTGGTGTAGAGTGGAATGGTGTATAGTGGAGGGGCATTGAGTGGAGGGGCATAGAGCAGAGTAAAGTGTTGTAGAATGAAGTGGCATAGAGTGTCGTAGAGTGGAATGAGAGAGTGGAGTAATGCCACAGAGTGTTGTAGCCTACACTGGAGTGGCATAAAGGGAGTTGAGTAGAGTGTCATGGAGTGGAGTGGCATGGAGTGGAGTAGAGAGGTGTGGAGGGGTGTAGAGTGGAGTGTTGTAGAGTGTTTTGTTATGAATGTGCTTATTTCAATGTCCATTCGATTTGTATATGTTTAGTTGCCTTCTTTGAAAGTGATATTGTGTGAATATTGTATGAATATACATATATTTAGCCTCACTTCCAGAACTTGAAATAGTGATGGCTTTCTCGAGTACTGCATCCTTCATGTCTTTTGTACAATGACAATTAATGCGTTTGTTTTTCAACCCACACTTACAGTATGGATAAGCCTTGAATACATGTAATGTTTTCTAAAAACAGATGAGGCAATTTCATAATTATATTTTGGCTATGTGGATTATAGGTTGCTGTGCATGGAGGAGGGCTGAATGCAAGAAGAGGAGGAGGTTCTGTCTGCTGCATCACTGGAGGGTAGACTGCTGATACCAGTGTTTAGCCTTGCTGTTCCTCTGTAATAATTGGCCTGGCCTATTGGGCACTCTGACACTGCCACGTGGGTTTAAAAAAAAAAAACTCCATTTTGTCTGTGTTCAAATTCAGCACACTATTTCCGAGCGAGTCAGAAATTGTGCATACGCTTGATATGTTATTACATTCATCCAGTGGCCATTAGTCCAAAGATTAAATAGCATGTTGTCAGTGTTTTGTAGTTATGTTGCATATTTGTATAGCTCTTTAAACCCCCTTAAGGTCACCAAAATGTGCCGAAGGAGTAGGAGATAGATTAGAGGTAGAGAGAGAAAAGAATGGGAAACGAGGAAGGAGAAGATTGGATGGAATAAGTAAGTCCTAAGACATTATTATATCACTGGGAAGAACAACATTGCTTTATAGGTATTAGGTTTTAGCCATCTCACCAACAGGTTAGGAAAAACGGAAAAAGAGAAATTCCGGGTGGCAAGAGTGATCAGGAGAGGTAAGAAGATCATTGTCAAAGCCTTGAAGAAAGGGTGTTGTTATCCTTCGAAGTGGCACTGAGAAGAATCAATGGGTAACAGCATACAAATCATTGTATACAGTTCAAGACTTACTGAGCCAAGAGAGTTCCATGGAGGCAGTAGATCATAGCATAGTCATGCCTCTCATGAGCCCTCCTCTAACAATTATATTTAGCTGTGTGTCCTTTCTGAAAGGGGAGGATTGGAGGGAGATCATATTGTGTGAGAGGGCAGACACCACTAGGGTAATAGCTTTGTAAGGGGTTAGGAGGGAAACAGGTAGGTTAGAATATGGGCAGTTCATGAAAATTACAATTCTAAGCAAAGGCATTTGCTGTCATGAAATAACTGCTTCCTGCTCAGTAACAGCATTATTCTACATCAGAAAATCAAACAAGGGTGGGATTAAATTTACAAGACCAACTGATTAAATCAATTTCCTGTTGAAGGCAACCCAGTGAACCATCCAATGTTGGCAAATCAGTCTTTTTTGGACAGTTTGATTTTTCCGATTCATCTCAATCAGATTGTTTTCAATATTTCTAACTTAGCCCCATCACTCCTGTTGGAAGCCACTCTGATGTATGTACCATTCTTTTTGGAAGGACTTTATTACACTGCTACTAAGCAGTCCTCCTCTGTGCCCTTAAAGTCTTCATTCATGATTCTTTTCCAGACATAAGAATTCTACAACATATGTTAGCAATCCACAGACTTTAAGTTGTACCAGGTAATCTTCATGCATGGTTGCGAAATATTGGAACCAAATAAATGTGTCCTCATGTAATGCAACTGGTGCTATGTACAGCACTCTGATACCCGATTCAGGTCAAGTTTGCGCTATTTAAAACTCTGGTGCTATGTAAAGCGCTCTGATGCCCGTTTCGGGTCAAGTTCGCGCTACATAAAACTGTCAACATTTTTTTTATAAATATTAAAAAATTCCTTTGCTAATGGTTTTAAGTATGGTGCTAGTTTGAGAATCAGTTCTGTGCTGCACTTCAGTAAAATGCTAGTGGCAATGGATGTGACATATAGCATCTCACCACCAATCCCATCACATGGTTGATCCCTTGATCTATCCTTAACAAATCAGGAAGCTCCTGTTTACAACCCAGAGGCTAGCTGGATGTAACAAGCAGTAATTAAAGAAAGAAAACAGGAATTTTAGGCGTATATTCACTTTCCTACCCTTTCACTGCGTTCTTGACTTCTGAGACCATGGTTATCAAGGACAGTATCCAATGGCATGCCAGTTGTAGCAACCTCTAGTTCTGGTTATGCCAGAACGAGGTCAATGTGTGCTGTGAGGGCACCATAAATATTCTCACTTTGTGATAGTTTCTGTGAGTTTTGTGTTATTATTGCTAACTTTTCAAATGAGTGTTGTATTTCAGACTATAATAGTAACCAAGCCAATCAAAACCATGAATATGTGACGGCAGGGTGAACTAAGGGTTTTTCATGTAGTACTAAGAAGTACAGCTTCAACTTCATTGTGCAATGTAGCATGACCCTCAAGGTTATTTCCTCCTCACAGCAAGAGAGTTGTTTCATGTGCAAACATCTTACCATGCAAACAATGTATAGCTTTTGTGTGCTGGGAAATACAGTATGAACAAAACAGCACGTTACGAGATATTTTTATACCGCACCTTTAGTTACCGATTTTTTAAACATTATTTTGTGGGAGGATAACAAAATACCTTAAATAAAGTTTTTTTTTGGAACTTGAGACAAATGCAACTGGCCCCAGACAAAACCTAAAATTTCAAGTCTTATACGGTCTGTTGTGTTGTATTAAAATGTGACATTTTCCATTAATTCTGTGTAAGCTCCTTCAGGAAAACCCTTAAATAGCATAAAGAATGTTTAGCTCACACCAATGTTGGGAGTCTGTTGTGATTTTTAATTAATCTTTGACCACACATTGCTCAGAAATAGAACTCTTATTTTTCAATGCACCACAACAGTGAAAGGAGACACCTCGCGTAATTTTCACTTTGGTTCTAAACATTGTTCAGACTCCACTGTTCAAAGTGTTAGCCCTAGCATCCCCACTCAAATGCTGGGTCTAGTTGGGCCCCTGCCTGGATACACCAGTGTGCCTGGTAGGTAGGCTAAAAAGTGGCAAACTAAAACATGTCCCTGTTTGAGCCCATTACTCTCTTCAGTCTTTTCAACCTCCCGTTCGTAGGACACCTCAACTTGAGCCTGGTTTCTAAATGAAGCAATAGAATAACTGATAATAGAGTGTGACAGAACTTTTACAACAGAGTCTATCTAACCAGGCAACACTCTCCCCAGCAGCTCCGCTTGTAGTGCCTCCCTGCACCAGCACCAGGACTTCCTGCCTCCGGGTTCGCGCCGGCAGTCGCCGCCACCGCAACTTTTTTCCAGCACCTCCTGGACTTTACTGACTGCCAGTAGATGCACTCACAAGCTCATCAGTCTATTTTATTTTTATTGGATTTACTTTCTTCTGGGCACGGTCAGCTGTCACCTGCTCCTGATTTGCCCTCTCCTTGCCGCCTTCCTGCCTTTAGCCTTCCCACCGTCGCTGCCCCGCTTCCGCCTTCCCACCTCCAGTCCCGCCCCCCTCCCCTACTTAATGGCGGCCACTGCAGGGGAGCGAGTGTGACGCCCAGACCTCCAGTCCAGGCAACACTCTCCCCAGCAGTGACTTTTTTTCCAGCTCCCCCTGGCCTTCCCTGACTGGCAGTAGACTCGCTCCCCAGGTCATCAGTCTATTTATTTTCTATTTTTATTGGATTTACTTTCTTCTGGGCACAGTCAGCTGTAACCTGCTCTGGATTTGCCCCCGCCTTCCCGCCGTCCCGCCTTCTGCCTTCCCACCATCGCTGCCCGCTCCCGCCTCTCCACCTCCAGTCCCGCCCCCATCCCCTACTTAATAGCGGCTGATGTGGGAAAGTGAGTGTGACGCCCAGACCTCCGGTCCATACAACACTCTCCCCAGCAGCGACTTTTTTCCAGGGCACCCTGGACTTTCCTGACTGCCAGTAGACTCGCTCCCCAGCTCATCAGTCTATTTTATTTTAATTTTTATTGGATTTACTTTCTTCTGGGCACAGTCAGGTGTCACCTGCTCCTAACTTTCCCCCCGCCTTCCCACCTTCAGCATTCCCACCGTCGATGCCCCGCTCCCGACTCCCTAGCTCCAGTCCCACCTCCCTCCCCTACTTGCTGCATGGTCGCACGTCAAGCAGCAAGCCCATCTGTGCCCGTCTGCGCCCGTGTGCACCCGTCTGCACCCACCTACGCCTGGACCATGCCCAACGCCAGACCCCCTGACCCCCACAAGAGCCATGACATCCGACGCTGCTACAACACCAACTCCCTCCACGAACTCAACGCCAGACAATCAGCCAACTGCTTCCAGGCCACCCTGAAGCTCACCCACAGATTCTTCTCCCCTTCTCCTGCCAAAGCTGCAGCTTCACCAGCCACAGAACACCTGCATGTCCTACCCCACCCGCCAGGGCAGGACGGAACCATCTCAGATGCATACTACTCAACACCAGCTCCGTCCACAACCACGGCATCAAACTAGGGGACCTACTCGACTCAGCCTCCCCGGACGCCGCCTTCCTAGCGGAGACCTGGATGAACCCCTCCTCGGCACCCAACATTGCCATAGCCATACCGGATGGTTACAAGATCACTCGAAAGGACCGCAACAACAGAGCAGGAGGAGGAATCGCCATCATCCACAGGAATACCCTCAGAATTTCGACGTGCACCGAAGACACCTCCAGCCACGCCGAAAACCTGCACTTCCAGATCCACATCGACCCCAACACGACCCTAAGAGGAACCCTCGTTTATAGACCCCCTGAATCCCGGCCACAGTTCAGTGACTCCATCACCGACATTGACAGCATGCATGCTCTTGCTTCCACAGACTACATCCTCCTCGGAGACCTGAACTTCCACCTCGAGAACGCCGACGACAGCAACTCCATCGCCCTGCTTGAAAACCTCCCCAACCTTGTACTCAAACAGCTCGTCACAACTCCACCCACTCAGCTGGACACACGCCAGCGACCACGTCACCTTCAGCCACACCATAGAACTCCACTGGATGACCACTGCTGCGTCCACTTTACTTTCAAGAAACCCACCACACACCACCACCCACAATGGATCCCCTACAGCAGCTGGAACAAGGTCACCGAAGACCAGCTCATTGCCACGCTCGCCCGAGACCCACCAACTGACACCACCGACTCCGACACAGCCGCCCGCAACCTCAGACAATGGATCGACGACTGCACCAACACTCTCATCCGATCAAAAACACGCACTGACAGAAAGGCCAGCTGGGTCTCCACAGACCTCCGAAAACCAAGCAGGCTTGCCCAAGATTCGAGAAAAAGTGGTGCCACGAACAGACACCGGACAATCACGCAGCCCTCAAGACCGCCAGCCGCAAGCACCACCAATTAATTTGAGCCACCAAAAGGACCTTCTTCAAGGAACGCATTGACAACAATGCAAACAACAGCAAAGAGCTCTTCAACATCTTGAAGGAACCCTCCAAACCCAGCTCCAGCTCCAATGACATCCCACCATCGCAAGACCTATGCGAAACCATAGCCACCTTCTTTCACCGCAAGATTGCAGACAACCACGACAGCTTCAACACCCAGACCCTCCCGACAGCCACCGACTGACTCATCACCCCTCATCACCCCTCAGCCTCACCAACCTCCTGGTCTCCTGGACCCACATCAACAACAACGATACCATCAAAACCATCCACTATGGCTCACCTTTCGACCCTTGCCCTCACCACATATTCAACAAAGCAAATCGCATCATCGCACCCCAAGTCCGGAAGATCATCAACAGCTTCTTCAATACTGCAACCTTCACGGAAACCTGGAAGCACGCCGAGATCAACGCCCTTCTCAACAAAACCCAAAGCGGACCCAAAAAACCTCAAGAACTTCCGGCCCATATCTCTGCTCCTGTTCCCGGCAAAAGTCATCGAGAAGATCGTCAACAGGCAACTGTCCCACTTCCTCGAGAAGAACAACATCCTGGACCTGTCCCAATCTGTCCCAATCTCGATTCCGCAGCAATCACAGCACCAAAACCGCCCTCATCGCTGCCACCGATGACATCAGAACCCTGCTGGACTACAGCGAGACTGCGGCCTTCGACACAGTCTGCCACCACACCCTACATACCCTCCTCCACAATGCAGGGATCCATGACAAAGCCCTGGACTGGATCACCTCCTTCCTAACCAACAGAACCGAGAGGGTCCGCCTCCCCCATTCCGAGCTGAAACCACCAATATCACCTGACCCAAGGGTCATCCCTCAGCCCAATCCTTTTCAACGTCTAAATGGCACCGCTCGCCAACATCCTCCATTCACACAACCTCAACATCGTCTTGTACGCCGACAACACCCAGCTGATCCTCTCACTCACCAAGGACCCCGCCACCACCAAAAAACAACTTCCAGGAAGGAATGAAGGCTGTCGCCGACTAGATGAAGAACAGTCGCCTTAAACTTAACTCAGATAAGACAAAGGTCCTCATCCTGGGTTGCACCCCCTCTGCCTGGGATGACTCTTGGTGGCCGGCCGTTCTGGGAGCCGCACCGACACCCACCGACCATGCACCCAACCTGGGGTTAATCCTGGACTCATCGCTCTCAATGACCCAGCAAGTCAACGCCGTCTCCTCCTCCTGCTTGAACACCCTCTGCATGCTTCGAAAGATCTACAGATGGATCCCCACCGAAACCAGAAGGGCAATCACTTAGGCCTTCGCCAGCAGCAGACTGGCCTACGGCAACGCCCTCTACGCAGGAACCACGGCCAAACTCCAGAGAAGCCTACCTGTTGTGTGGAGAGTCCTGAGGTGGGGGATAAGTCTGCTGAGAGCCGGGTGAATCTCATGGGGAGCTGGAGAGTGCTGGACTACACTCCCCAGACTCCCTAGCTGCCATCGTCCCCGCCGCAGCACCAGGAGGTGAATACAAGGACAGACCGAGACCCACGCAGCGAGGGAAGCCTACCTGTTGTCTGGAAAGTCCTGAGGTGGGGGCCAAGTCTGCTGAGAGCCGGGTGAATCCCACGGGGAGTGGGAGAGTGCTGGACTACACTCCCAAAACTCCCTAGCTGCCATTGTCACCGCCGCTGTGCCAGGAGGTGCCTACAAAGACAGACCAAGACCCACACAGCGCGGTACGCGCACGGGCGGCACCCGGTCGAAGCCCGGTCCAAGGGCGGGCCCGTCTGTGCCCGTCAGTGGCAGGAGGAGGCAGGGCAGGGCCATCCCTCTAACATCTGCCACGCCGGTTGGAGTGCGTCACTGGCGATCCAGTTGTGACTGATATCCCCCACATGTACTGTTGTAGCTATCCTTGTTGTGACTGTTTTTTGAAGACTTCGATTCCACACATTTATCTGTAAAGAGTTGGACTAATTTCATCACGAAACAACCCTATTACAATGATTTCACAAGGACTTTACCCTTATACTATAAGTGACACATTGTAGTAAATTGATAATAGACGATAAATATTATACCCAGTCTGATTGGTAAAGTCATATTGTAAGCCGCCTATTTCCACCAATGGGCAAAAGGAAGCTGTTGGGTGGGGGCGAGGATGGGAGGGAGGCCGGTGGCGCTAGCTCAAATCAGAGTAGAAGGGGTAAAAGGGCAAGGAACCTCCAAACTCATGCAAGTACTAACTGTGTCCTAGACCGGATAGATATCCTGATAGAGTAGTGTGCGGGTATCCTAGAGCTAAAGCCTGCAACACAAGTAACTAGTGTCCCACCCCAAAATAGGCTAGTCCATGAAGATAAAACGCACACCACTACCATCCCGGCATTGTTTCACAAAACACGTGCAACAAAAGCCAACAAAAGCACTAAGGAAGGAGAAATACCTAAAGAGGGTGTGGCCAATATAGGATGCCGGTCGGTAACTAGGGAAGACATAGGTAGGGCCCGTAGGTTGGTAGCAACAACAAATTCCTTGGATAGTATCGAGCTCACGATAGCTAGGGCACATATAGCGGAAAATCTTTTTGCCCTGGAATTTCGCACAAGCGCTCCAGGGCAATCAGCCATCCAGTTTAGACGCCCTCCTAGGGGAGGCGAAAATGTCCGCCAGCAACAACATAATCTTTCCAGATACGGGGTGGTATCTACGCTGGAAAACATAGATTGACATGAGAGAGATCTGGATAAGCGGCCGCAGGTTCAATCGCCATCAGAGGTGGCCCTCAGGGACAGCCCTCTTGGGTATGATTGTCCACCATTAGAGCTGTAACAAGATGTAAGAGAGGACTCCTTGTTGAATAACCAAAAAGTAGGGATAGGACAAGATAGCAACCAAAGCCCAAGCTCACCTGCATCAAATATTCAATCGGCGGGCAATAGGGTATTAACAAAGAATACACTAATGACATGAAACATTGCAGGATTGGGTTCCAAGCTGGGGATCCCCAGAGTGGCATGCTTTTATTGAGAGGTTTGATGTTTGTCTGTTCCAAGAGACTTGGTCAGAGGCCCCCCTCTTTTGCGTTGGGTATTTACATTTTTATATCCCAGCTGTTAAAGGACCAAAAGGGAGACCATCAGGGGGACTTACAATGTGGTGAAGCAAGATATGTGGTTAAATATCCAAAATATTCCAACCCACAGTCAAGACATTCAGGCTGTCAGACTGTCTAGGGGCTCCAATGAGACCGCAGTAATATTTAATATATATGTGCGTGGCTCAAGAGGGAAAAAGTCGGGTGTATTAGCGGCACTTGGCAATCTTCTCGAGAGTAACCAGTCATGCCTACCCTTGATCATCGCAGGGGATTTTCACACGACATTTGAGCCACTCTTGAACGAGGAGGGCAACTCATTCAACAACTCATTCCACGATGAAGACTTAAAGTGTGGTGTCCCAAACCTGGAGTTAGAGCCAATCAAAAGATGGTTTGATGTGGAGATTCACTTTAATTCAATATGTATGGAAAATGGTTTACGGGCACTTAATGGCCGTACAATGTCTGACAAGATGGGGGCCGCCACATTCAATAACGGTCACAGTACCAGTAGGATAGATTATGTTCTGGTCAGCCTAGCATACTGGCATACAGTGAATGATATGAAAATCTTACATAGACTGGAAAGTGATCATAATCCTTTATGCATGGACACGGACCTTTTTTGTTCTAAAACCTGTCAAGAAACATTAGCCAGCTTTATGACTAATGATGTAGTCCCATCAAATGACCTAAGGTGATTAAAATGAACCAAACTAAAATAACTACCATTAGTACTCACTAGTATTAAAAAAGTGCTGGACCGGGCCATTAGCGATCTAAAGGCTAGTGTATCTAATCTGCTCGATCTAAAACTACCAATCTACTTACATAATGAATTCTTTGGGCAACTGCGTATGCACTTTGTAACAAAGAGCAAACCTAAGAAGCTACACATACCTAAAGCACAGGAATGGTATAGTAATGAGTGTAGAAGGTCGTGTGTAGTGTTAGGAGACGCTATAAAACAAGGGGATCCCGCATTGGTACGATTAGCAAGGGCCACATATCGGGGGTGAAACAAAAGTAAAAATGGAACAGAGGAGGGAAGGTCTTCCCAGCCCCATAAGCATGCTTCACAACTAGATTGGGTAAACCACTTTAAACCACAATATGCTGCAAGTGAGCATGATAATGAAGGCAGCATAGCCAAACAGTTTTTAAGGAGGCAGCTTTTAGTAAGGCAGATGCTGAGGTGGCCCTGAAATCCATCATGGCAGAAAAAGCTCTGGGTTTAGATGGAATACCGGGGGATGTGTTCCTCGCCAAGAAAGCGAGATGGACCACATATATCCTCTAATTATCAAATGCTGTATCCCAGGGTGCGCCGATTCCAGATTGTTGGAAGAGTGCCGAGATTATCCCTGTTTTTAAAAAAGGGTATAAAGCTTGTCCAGGGAATTACAGGCCAATTAGCCTTATTGACTCGCTTCAAAAGGTAATGGGCAGGATGGTGCGCAACAGAGTGCAAGATTAGATTGATGAATTCAGTATTTTATTGCCCCTCCAAGCAGGATTTCGTGCTTTTACAAGCACAATAGATCAAGTATTCAGGTTTACCTTCTTACATTGGAAATTAGTAACCCTGGGTAAGGTCAGTTTATATGCCGTTTTTGTTGACCTTAGGTCAGCATTTGATCTTGTACCAGTGGAAAACTCTGGCAGACACTACAAGACATGGGGTTACCACATGACCTGCTGACACTTATCATCAGAATGCATGAGAACAACAAGGCTAGGATCCCTTGGGGCAAACAAGGCGAAGTCACAGAATTTTTCCCAGTGGAGAAAGGAGTACCACATGGATGTGTCCTGGTCCCAACCCTATTTTCGCTGTATTTAAATGGGATAGTGAACTGTATGAGATCAACTAATACTGATGCACCATCACTGGCTGGCGGAAAAGTCCCCATACTAATGGTTGCGGATGACACATTGATCCTTTCTAAAACACCGAGTGGGCTCTAGAAAGCCCTCTCAATCTTCGAAGAGTTATGTGCTCAACGGGGACTGGAGGTCAATGTGTTTAAAACAAAACTAATGGCCTTTAATCCACACAGGGCTTTTAAGGGGGGCATTAGGCTCAATAACATCACGCTTAGCCAGGTTAAGGAGTTCACATACCTAGGGGTTAACATTCAGGAAGGGCTAAAATGGTCACACCCAGTCGATCTAGCATCATTAAAATACCGACAATTGCCCTACCATGAAGATATATAACATGAAGGTAATTCGCTCTGCCTTATATGGTGCAGAACTCTGGGGCGATGAGAACCTAGTCAAATTTACCATCTCGGAAAATACGTTTCTCAGAAATATTGCTAGATCGGCCGAGAATACTCCGACACGCCCACTACTGATTGACCTTGGGAGGAAGCCAATCGCTGAAACTGCAAAATTATGCCCCCTGTTGTACTGCCGTAGACTATGGTCTACCCCAGAGCTTGCAGAGTATGCGGCTGGCTTCCTAGATGTAATAAGGGCAGGCACATTACACAAAATAAGATGGCTAAGACAGCTTAGAGCTACCTTATCAAATATGGGTATGAGTTTGCTATGGGAGGATCCCAACAATTCTATCTTTCCTTCAAAACAGATCTTGAAGGCTAAATACTGGGAAAGGGCTCAGATGGACTTAGTGAGGAATTGTGAGTCAGCTTCACTTACAGGGCGTTTCCTGTTCTGTAAATCTATACCCGAGCTAGAACAATATTGGGACATTATTGCAAAGCCCTTTGAGCTTAAATTATATTTCCAGTTCAGGGTTGGCACGTTGCCTTTAAAAGTTTTTACTAGTAAATGGTCTACACTCTGTGAGGATTTGTGTCCGGTGTGAGAGAATGGTAACGAATCATTGGCCCAGGTACTGTTTGAATGTAGTGGTTATAAAGCCACACCTGGCTGTCTCCAATACGCAAGCTTTGGGGAACAAGAAGGGCACAGGAGGCTGAAAGAATCCTCAGAAGTGACACAACTGAAGCAATAGTTGTAGCCATGGCAAAATTCCAGGGGTGGGTGTGGGCAATCAGAGCAAGGTTCCTCAAAGAGATAACAGCCCACTAAACATTCATGCTTTGCTGTAATCTATATTTGTGTAATCAACTGCTTTTTAAATAAGATAGTTTGTACAAAAAGCAAACATATGAAGTTTTTAGCTAATTAATTTTTGATATAACATTTCTTAAATTGTATATAGTGTTTTTATGATATCTACATACACCCATCCTAGAGTGTGTGCATTGATTCTGCAAAGTCTTTCCATGAATTGCTTGTAGAAGTCGTGTGCATTTGTTTTATATGTAAGTTTTGTGCTTTTATGACCTAATAATTCGAATAAAGCTTTTGGGATTGGATTGGATTGGAAAACGCATACAGAACGCCTCCCCACGCCTCATCCTCGACATCCCCCGCCACACCCACATCACAGCCCACCTGAGAGACCTGCACTGGCTCCCACTCAATAAGAGGATCACCTTCAAGCTCCTCACCCACGCTCACAAAGCACTCCACAACACCGGTCCAGCATACATCAACAAACGTCTCCCCTTCTACACCCCGAAACGCCAGCTTCACTCCGCTGACCTCACCTTTGCCACCGTCCCACGCATCCACAGGATGACCACCAGTGGCAGATCTTTTTCCTACCTCACCGCCAAGACATGGAACACCCTCCCCACCCATCAGCGACAGACCCAGGACCTGATGACTTTCAGGAGACGTTTCAAGACCTGACTGTTCGAGCAGTAGCTGCACCCCCCCCTCCCCCCCAGATGGATTTAACCCAGATGTTTTGACTGGGGGAGAATGTTTGGATTGTCAGCATTCCGTCCATCATTTGTTTGCTGTAACACTTTTCACCCTAAGTGGGATGGGTATGCCCAGACATGGGTCCCTTGCTCACTGTACCACTGGATTCAAGCTAGCCTGGCTGAAAAAGGGTGCCACACCCTGACACCGGTCCCAGAAGGTTTGTTTCCGGTCCGGGGAGGACCTGGCCTGGCAGTTCGGTCTGGACTGTTCCCATGGGACACAGGGTCAAGACTGATTTGCATTTGGCTGGGTCCTAACTGGGGTGGCGTAGAGGGCAAAAGAACGATGTATTTGACCCAGATCTTTTGACTGGGGGAGAATGTTTGCATTGTCAGCATTCTGTCCATCATTTGTTTGCTGTAACACTTTTCACCCTAGGTGGGATGGTTATGCTCAGACGTGGGTCCCTTGCTCACGGTGCCACTGGATTCAAGCTAGCCTGACTGAAGAAGGGTGACATACCCTGAATCCGGTCCCAGGATGCTTGTTTCTGGTCCAGGGAGGGCCTGGCTTGTTAGTTCGGTCTGGACTGTTCCCATGGGGCACAGGGTCAAGGCGGAATTGCATATGGATGGGTCCAAACTGGGGAGACGTAGTGGGCAAAAGAACGATGGATTTAACCCAGATCTTTTGACTGGGGGAGAATGTTTGCATTGTCAGCATTCCGTTTATCATTTGTTTGCTGTACCACCCCCGTCCCTCCCGCCAGCGGCTTTAGACCCTCAAGGGGGATTAGTGCGCTCTACAAATGTTTGATTGATTGTTTGATTGATTGAACCAACAACTCCTTAAATTCTCTGGTGTGTGCAAAGTAACCATTTCACCCAGTTTGTGATCCTTCGAGCAACTGCCAAGCCTACACACCCCAACGATGTCAGACAGTGGTCTATAGTTGGATTATGAATATAGAAATTGAAAAATGACCTCTGAATTATTGGATTAGTTTCCTCAATCAGAATTTTTGAATTCATAGCTATTTTTCTATATATTTTTTAATGTAACCTTTGCACTAGCAATCCACTCTTTCAATGTATCCCTTCATTGTTCAACCTTTTTCTACTGAAACGTTTGTTGTAGTGGAACATTTTTGCAGTTCTCCTCTCCTATCCATTCCTATTTAAAATAACATTTGTGGCATTCCACTCTAACATCTTGTTTGGTAAATGCGCACTGTAGCTATGATCACAAATTGATCTTTCTTCCGCTTGTCGACTCATTTGACTCCACGAAGGCCCACTGGACAGCAGCAAAGGTTTAATATGAGCAGGCCTCCGTTATGGGGTCTCTATGCCTCGGTTTGCTATTTCAGACAACGACCTTTTCTCTAATAGCTCTTTTTTTCAGATACGGGCTAGGACACTTTCTAACCCCGGGCACCCCTGTTCCACCAAAGTGTACTGCTTAAGAAGAGGCAGTATACCATTCGCACGCTGATACATATATTCATTACAGAGTAAATTATTTACTTTCAATAAATCTAATTTAAACCCAGGTTGATCTAAATAAACATAGAGGCTGAAAAGGTTGCATTAAAGGCACACAACGCACAGCTGTTGCTATAAGTGCGCTTGCTGATTAGGAGCAAGCCCAGGTTCCGACACAGGGGGGGGGGGGCACATTCCAACAGCCATATAATACAGAAGATAAAGCAACAACATATTGATAGATTTGTCGACCCAACTAAAGCGTGCAAGATATCTCCAATGTGTGAAGATGGCGCCGAAAAAAGCATCTCTCTCCCGCTCGGAATAATTTCCCCGCGTGAGCAGGTGGCGCTTAAGGAAGCTAATGAGGAAAATGAGTTGGCCTGGCTCGGCAGCATCCGACGCCGTATCACAGCTGGCCATTCTCAAAGGGACAGAGGCTGAGGCAGACATTTTCAATTACAGTCAAATGTCAAAGCTGCGCTATTGCAGTCACCCAGGCCACTCGCTCCAGGCAGGAAAATGTTCGTTTTTCCTGTTGAAGTGGATATTTCCGTTGCTATACGGCAAAACTTTATCTTGCTAAATGCATCTTTCTTTAGTTTCTTGCAATGGATATCTTTTTTCCGCACGCAGCTGAAATATGACAGGTTTGATGTAACGGGGACATTGTTAAGTTCCTCTTACACAGTGATACTCAGCCATTGAATCTGACACTGGTCTATAAATACAATATGAATAAAGCTTCTAGAATCTAAGTGCACAATAATGACAGAAACTGACATGAGACATACATCTACTTTATCATCAGGACAAAATTAGCACAGTCTTCAGAGCAAACAAATTTCAGTTTTGCACTCTGTCCAAAGGACTACATCTATTTTGGATAGCAGCAATAAATTGCAAGATTTCGACGACATCATTGTTCCGAGACGATTGCATTATTTTTTTTAAATACTGTCAAAACCATAGAGATCAATATAGTTTGAAGCATGAACCTGAAAATACGGGTCCTTACTTGAATTTCGGATACAATGGATTGATCAGCAGCCGCACAGTACAAAATTCCTAAAGTCTAAGGAAAGACATTCCATTTTGTTATATAGTATATAAGTTACAGTTGCATATAAAACAAAAACACCTTCAGCAAATCAGTTCAAGTTGATTCCTAAACAATATACTAGGCGACAGATTCTGAAACTTACACGCAGTTATTGGTGAAAACCCCAGAAAATGAAGGTTTTGCGCTTCATAAATGCTCTGCTCCTTAAATGGGAGTCAAATAATAGTTTTTCTCATCCTTTCATATAAGAAAACTATCACCTTAAGGTTAATTCCCCACCCCACTTCTCAACATTCTTCAATGGCTGATTGTATACCTTCTGTTGTAGAGACCCATTGGTTCCTAGCTAGGTGCAAAATTAACAAATTGCATTTTGTACTTTGTAAAATAGTGTTCCAGTATTACTTCTTACTACAAAATGTAATTCACAAACATACAAGTGTAAATCTCCACCTCTCTTATTTTTACTTTTTTCAGATTCTTACACATTTAAGTTTACTACTTAAAGGCCTATTTCGATGTCAGTCGGAAAGCCAATGTAGGCAGTCAGATTTGAAACCAACTGGTCAATTCTGGCTGGCTTCAGATGGGCTCAAGGCGTTTGCGTCGTCAAGATTACGATGCTCGGTTTCTGACAGGCTTTCCATGCAGGGCTTTCCGACATGGAAAATGAGTTTTAGGCTCCCTAGCAGGGCCCCCTTTTCCTAGCGGCCTCCAGTTTGAGGCAGAGGGGGCACTCAAGGCGTCTCCCTGTTAATCCCTGCACCATGTGGCAGGCACCTTGAGATGCCTGCCACTTGGTGCAGGGATGAACATATCCCATTTCCCTATGGAAGCTTGTGCAACGGCTGGGTTACGGACGGTTTATGGCCGCAGAACAAGCTCCCGTAGAGAATTGGAAGTGTGCAACCGCACCATGTGAGATAATTATGGGGTCAGGACAGCCGAGCGGACGTCGTTGGGTCCCGATTTCGCAATGATGTCTGCTGGAGTCATCACTGACCGACATCATAATCAGCCTCCTCGTAGTTATTGTGGAAGGGACCAGGGGGATTCCAAGCCAACGACAGCACCAAGACCGCCCCATTCGCAGCCACTGACGACATATGCACTCTACTCGACCAAGGCCACTCTGCATCGTTCGACACAGTCTCTCACCGCACACTGATTGCCGACTACATAACGCTGGCATACAAGGAATTGCCCTGGACTGGATCTGTTCGTTCCTCACCGGAAGAACCCAGAGGATCAGACTACCGCCGTTTCTCTCTGCCACCACGAAAATCACCTGCGTAGTCCCACAGGATCGTCTCTGAGCCCAACCCTCTTCAACATCTACATGGCCCCCCTCGCACACATCGTCCAACAACATGGCCTTAACATCGTATCCTATGCCGATGACAGCCAGTTCATACTCTCCCTCACCAAAGACCCCACCACCGCAAAACTCAACTTCCAGAGAGGAATGCAAGAAGTCGCAGTCTGGATGACCAGCAGCTGCCTCAAACTCAACGCAGAGAAGACAGAAGTCCCCGCCCTTTGAACCACCCCTTCAGCGTGGGACAACACCTGGTGGCTCACCGCCCTCGGAAGCCCACCAACCCCCACAGACCACGGCAAAAACCTTGGCATCATACTCGATTCATCCCTCGCCATGAGCCGCCAGATCATCGCCGTCAGCGCCAGCTGCTTCAACACCCTCCGCAGCCTCCGCAAGACCTTCAAATGAATCCGCTCAAGTCAAAGAAAACCGTCACACATGCACTCAGACTGGACTATGGCAACACACTCTACGCCAGCATCAACACGACCCTACTCAGCAGACTCCAAACCATACAGAACACCGCAGCCAGACTCGTCCTCTGCATTCCCGGGCGCAAACATATTATCAGCCATTACCTTTGGAGACTCCACTGGCTCCCCATGGAGAAAAGAGTCAACTTCAAGATCCTCACTCACGCCTACAAATCTACACAACAATGGACCCAAATACCTCAACGACAGAATAAACTTCCACGCACCCAAAAGAAAATTGCGATCGGCCAACCTCGCACTGGCGGAAACCCCGTGCATCCACAGAGCCAGAGCAGGCGGAAAATCATTTTCTCACATTGCAGCCAAGACCTGAAGTGAACTACCTGCAGACATCAGACTCGCCCACACCCTGACCACCTTAAGGAAAACTCTCAAGACCTGGCTCTTCGGCTGAACAGTTGCGTACCCCCCATCCCTCAGCGCCTTTAGACCCTCACAGGTGAGTAGCACGCTTGTAATTCCCTGATTGATTGATTGGGGAGAGGCTTGAAAAGAGGCATACTTACTGCTAAATGGGAGGTGTTCTGGGAGGAGTAAGGAGTGATGTAGGGAAGGTAAAGATGAGGTTTAGGGAGGGATATGCACCCACACACAAAAGAGTAAGCCCATTGCTATTCTCAAACTGCATTTTCTAAAGTTACTACAGCCAAAAATACCGAAAACATTGGTACATACACACTTCGCCAACCACTGAGTTTGCAACACCATCCCATGAAAAATAATGAAAGTAGGGACTTAGAATAAACCACCCCCTATAGGAAATAATGTTAAGTTAAATATACATTTTTTAACTAGGTAAAAATATAGTTCAATTTAATATTAAAACATATCTAAAAATACATAAATTGTTATCAAACTATAATTATATTTGTATTAATACTATACATAACATTTATTAATTTTAAATATGTAACAAAAATATATATTTTTTACTTTTGGTGGAATTTGTTTTTAATTTAAACTTCTGACAATGATTTTATTTTAATATGATGTAAATAAATAAATTTTACATTAAATTAAGTTAATAGTGCTATAGCATTTTAACATTTAAAATAAATAATTAAAATGCAATAATTAAAATTATAATCAAATAAAAAAAGGTTAATAAAGTTTTTACATTTTCTCTATACCTTATGATAGAGTGACCTCTGCCATTGGAGTAGTACAGTAGTTAAGTTACTCAAATGTATAAACAAGCATACTTAACTTACAAGTGTAATTGTGGAATTGAATTGAGGATGTAGCCTAACGACAGGTATGAGTCTCGCCAACAACGCTCAAAATCCTGTGATTCTGGGCAAATCACTTAATCTCCCAGTGCCTAACAAAAATGAATGTGCCAATCTGTAACAAAACTGATGCTCATGTAAAGCACTCTGATACCAGATATCTTCGGGACTAGTTTGCACTATATTAAACAAAACAAACAAAAATAATTGACCTTGGTATATAGGGATGTGTCTCCTATGTAACATACATTAGACTTATTCTTTTGTTTACTTCAGAGGTTTACAAAGCACCACAGAGAGCAATAGTGGGTACCAGGGATGGTGTTATTACTTATTTAGTCATCTTTTTTTCACAGCACAACTGCACCAAATGGTGAGACTGTACTTAATATGTAAATGGAACAGCATAAAACCAGTAGAACAGCACAGCAGTACACAGAAAAAGTTAGGTGAAACAGTTGTTAGGTGAAGTACATTCTAAGTAGGATACAACTCATAGTGTAGGAAATGTGGTTATTGGTTGACGGGAGCCCACTAAGGCAACAGCCACAATCATTGTCATAGCTGTTTTTTATTTTCCCTGTACATTATGATAGGGTAGCCTCTGCCATTGGAGTAGTACAGTAGTAACGTTACTCTATAGTATAAACATTAATGTTTAACTTACTCACAAGTGTAATTGACCTTGGTGAATAGGGATGTAAGTGTCTCCTATGTAAGTACCCCAACATACATTACACTTATTCATTTGTTTAGTTCAGAGTTTTACAATGCACCGCAGAGAGCAACAGCACATACCAGGCCAGTTATTATTTATAGATTTATGTATTTTGTTTCACAGTACGGAGTGCACCAAATGGTGAAAATGTGCTTTATATGTAATGAAACAGCGTAAAACAAGTAGAACAGCACGCACAGCAGCACGGCAGCACAGCAGTACACAGAACAAGTTAGGTGAAACAGTTGATAGGTGAAGTACATTCTAAGTAGGATACAACTCATAGTGTGCGAAATTTGGTTATTGGGTGGGGAGCCCCACTAAGGCAACAACCACAATCATTGTCAGGGTGTACCACAAAAGTCAGCAAATTCATTGTGCCTTACTTTCTGGTAGTGTGGCACCAAGCAGTCAGTTTTAACCTCTTGGATGCTATGGGAATTCCCCTGCTGTGCTGGGATTTCGTGATCCTTATTGGTTCATGACGAGCTGGGCTCGTCATGAGCGTGCGAGGAGGCTACTGCATGACGAGCCCAGCTCGTCATGAGCGTGGAAGGGGTTAACTTAGTGGCATTGTGTAAAGTAGTCATGCCGTACACAAACAGTAATGTGAGAACACTATACAAGAAAAATTCCAAATCAATTTAGAAAAATAGAATACGTTTTAATAAATAAAATTACTCCAAAATGACAAAAATCCAATCAGTAGAACCAGAACCAGAGATATTCAAACTCACTCTCTCCTAACCCCACATCTGGTTCTGAAAAGTTCTTCCCTTACAATGTCTGGGGTGACAAAAGTAATTTTTTTGTGTGTGCTGAAGGCACCCATTTTGAAGTGTGATTGGGCATGGTACAGCTCCGCCCTAATCACCCTGGCTGGATCTCCCATCCTGCCCACAGCTAGCCCCTTTTTTGTCACTGTCTGGGAAAAAAAACCCTACAGCAGAGCCATTCACAGTGATGTGACTTAGGACACTAACCAAAGGCGCAATTAGGATTAGGATACGAAAACACCAACTTTCTGAAAGTAGTATTTTCAGAATTGTGATTTAAAATCCCACTTTACCATTAAAGAGGATTAAAAAAAAGTACAATTCATTTGAGTCTAAACAACATATATCTACACCCAGTTCATAGTTAGCACTTAATAAAGGTAATAAGGTAACCTAGTGAGAGATAGACTATGCAACAGTGAAAAATGACTTAAGGAGGACATGTGAAACTTAAACACATATGTCCTACTTTCTAAATACAGTACACCCTGCCCTATGAGTCTTTAGGGCCTACCTTAGGGTTGCCTTATAAATATTAAAAAGGAAGGATTAGGCCTAGCAAAAGATGTATTTTGCTAGGTTGAAATAGCAGTTTAAAACTGCACTACCGGCTGCAGTGGCAGGCCTGATAGATATTTTTAAAGGGCTACTTTAGTGGGTGGCCCAATGAGTATTACAGGCCCACTTGTAGCCTTTAATTTGCAAGCATTGGTTACAAGTAGTACCATCTAGTACAGACTTAGAAGCAAATTAAACGTGCCAAGCAGGTGAAGGTCAATTTTGCCATATTTTAGGGAGATAGTACAAGCACTTTGATACTGCTTAGTAGTGGTAAAGTGCACGTATTTTCTAAAAGCCAAGCAAACAGGTTCTGCAAAGAAAGATAGTGAAGGTAAATAATGTAGGGTGACCCTGCAGAGAGAGCCATATTTAACATTCCCTATAGGAATGTTAGTGCCTGTTCAGCAGTGGGGCATTAGTATATTTACTGATGTAATACATTTTTTCAGTAATCTTTTGAAGAATAGGACTGCGGAGAATGGCACTATATGTCATATAGCATATTTCACATTTGATTCTTACTAACCATCGCTGACTTAAGCCTTTCAGGGAGGGGTTATATGGGATCAGTATTTTTCTTGGATGAGACCTGTTAATGAGAGACTGATTTTAGAACAGTAAAAGACAACTGATGGATGCTAGCAAGCAAGTCATTGCCACAATAAACACCTGAGGTAAAGTTGCTGTTTTTTATTGCCTTTGGGATGAATTTATTTCTTTAGGGAACAGTGATAGAAGTTCAGCAGAAGAAGCTCTTGGCCTTTGCACCCTCTAAATACAAGTGTTCAACAGAAAGTTAGTTTTTATAGTTCGGTCTTTAGGAGGGTATTGTAAAATAAGTGGCCATGCTCTTATTGCAGACTAAGTTTAATGCATTATAACGAATGTAGTGCTAGATGCCCATGATTATCTTCATAATTGTGTCATTTCAAGAACCATTGGAGGCTAGGATCAATGTTGGCTCACTGGGGGTTGCTAGCAAGGCATCATTAAGCCTTTTTTTGAATAAAAAAACACAAAGACTTTAACAGCTTCTATATGTTCTTTCATGGTTTAGTCCTTTCATTACAAATGTGAAATGTAATTGCACTTTCAAGTTTTCAGGCAAATCAAATACAATCCCAAAAAGAAAAGCAACTGCTTTAAATCTGTCTAGATCTTTCAACCAATGCAGCATTGAGCGAAGTTATTTTGTGCAAATGGTATTCAAATTCATTAAAACATATTGTAGCAAGGGTATTTAATAGAAGCACTTCCCTCCGAAACGCTCAATAAAGGATTAAAGTCAGAAAATGGTCGAGGTAGGAGGGCACAAGGAACAGGAAGCATACAGCAAAGCCTAGAATCAACAGCAAACTTGACAAGTGAAAGACAAATTGCAACATCAACCACTAAATACAGGTATTGTGTCAACTCACAAACACATGCCAGCTGTGCATTGTGCCTGTCCTCTGCCCCGCCAAACAAATCAAGCTAGACTGAGGTTGTGCCAAAATAAACTGATGTTCATCCTTCCCAGAAACCGATAGGCAGTCATGAAAAGGGAGCAGAGGAGGAATGAGAAGCATACACCCCTAGCAACATCTGAACTTTGAACCAATGGCCTCGTAGACAGTATCGGGTGTTTATCTTACTGCCTCATTATACCTTGAAATTATATTCCACAAACCCAGAGAAGGGGAAAATCCCAACGAATGAAGATCAGGTGTAGGAGAGTGTTCTTTGTTGTCCCTGTGATGGGACACAAGTAGTGTTGTATGGCGTTTTAGATACCAAATGGATTTTCACGATTCATGCCCTTCTATAGGTACAATTCACGTTGCCCTTATATAGGCATAGAAATCAAGCCCATATATAGGCATAGCCCATGCAACCCAAATGCAGGCATGGCTACTTCCATCCGTTCACCAAACGTCACAACGATTTCTTGGAAAACCAGCTTAAGCCGTTAGGGACTTCCCCTTGCTTGAATATTGATTTCTCCAAGAACTCAGTTAGTTTTACAATGAACATCTATTCCTTAGGGGTTCATTCATGACGTTCATATGCCCGACTTTACGTCAAACAAGGCATTCCTAAACACCTTCAAGGTATAAACATACCTTCACTTGCTATGGCAAAGGACGGAGGTTCGTAGCAGTTGGATGACCTACTTGCCCGACGCAGCTCGCTACAGCAAGTGCCGAACAAAGCCGACTCTCCAGCTGACGCACTGACAAGAAGCTTTCCTCCTTAGCCGATAATCCAGCTTCTGTGTTTCTGACTCCCCTTGCGGGGTGTTGGGAAATCGAGTCCCGAGATAGAGATACAGACCTCCTTCATTCTAAGGTATGGAGCTGATTAGAACCTAGAGAAACCTTTGGTAGATTCTTGGAAAAAACGAAACCTATGCTAACGACCATACTCACTTCCTCCCTCGTACTAGACCTAGGTTAGGTACATTTGGGTAGGCGTATTTTAGAAGCACCAGTTGAGTATTTTAGCCTGTGTTATTTAAGTATGTATTTTTATATGGCTCAGAAACCATACAATGCTATTACAGTATTTTTTTATAATACTATTCTCACTGGACGCATTATACTATGCATTCTGTTTCCCATTTCTTGCATGAGAAAGAAGACTGTTCAATAAACCTTTTATTGAAAACGCCCGTCTCACTATTTCTCTGCAACTCTGTAGAAACGAAGCATGCACAATTGACTGAGTGAAATACTTATCTATTGTTTCTATGACTCTGAAGATAGTTATTTCAGTCCTAGGGAAACAAAGTTGTCATGTTTATTCGGTTGTCAGAAACTAATCCATTCTTGTGAATGAGAAAGTTTATAGTGACCTCTGAGCTAGCTGGCAATCACAATTAAGTTTAGTATGCTCGATAGAGACCTACTGACCTAAGTCCTATGTCATATCTATAGGATATATTATTCCAATGCTCGGAGCCTATTGGGAATATAGGAACTACACTACATTGCTCCTTACGTTTGGTAAGGCACTAATTTAACGCTAGATACTAAAGTAACTCAGTTGTGCTTTTCTCAGAGACCCGTTTTCTGTAATACTCCAATAGACATCTGGAGTGGGTAAAGGGATAAAATCCGCCATAGCTGAGTATGACGAAAATTCTATGTATTAGTTTTTGGTTTGTTCAACATTGAAGGATACAGTGTTCCAAAATATTGTGCACCTTATCTTTGTTTCCTTGAAACTTGCTCTGCAATTTTCATTAAACAATGTCGAATAACGGCAACAACACCAAGAATGGTGGTGCTGCAGTAGATCCAGCAGCTCTTAACATTTCAGGTTTCCAAGAAACCGATGAGGATGCTATAAGCATACCTCTAAATTTAAGGAAAACCATCACTATAAAACTTATTAAAAATGACCTAACATCGAGAGGTGGTAGGATAGTTTTTGTGATAGAGGCACATGAATAACACCAGACAGAGGTATTCTATTCATGGATAAACATCCCTGAAGCAAATCCAGCAACACATGTGTTTCACTTCTACAAAGAAGATGACCCACCAACGGAGTACATTACTTTCGAGGATATTGAAATTCCACTATCTTACCAGGAGCATGCACTCTGGTTTAAAGGCGCCCTAAAACATATAAATCAAATTACCAGGCTCGGTCCACTAGGTAGACCAGGAGAAACATGGCCGGTTTTAGCCAGCTGTACGCCACATCATGGCATTAATAAAATGTCAGATGCGGAGTTACTAACTCAACTTAAAGAGTTAATAAAAATCTATAGACAATTGGTTCAATATGTCATGTGGACTCTTACAGTCCAACCTGAAATAATGATTCCATAGTATCCCCCCCACCAGCGGAACACAAATAAAATTACACCACAGACTCTACATTCGGTTGTTGGTAAATTACCAGCAAAACGGGAACAAATTCCATTCTGGATAGCTCAAAAAATTACTCAAATCGAGGCAGTATTTCCTAATACTACCCCTCAGAAGAAACACAGAATGTTAAAAATCTGTTTACCAATGGGGATCACCCCACATTTGAAGGACTGCGACACTTGGGGTACAGTCTTTCCTGCTATTTACACTGAAACACATGGTGTTCCATCTATGGCGGTAAACCAGATGTCCTGAAACAGATTCAAAATGAATATGGGGCCGAGACTGCTTTAAATCTAGGTATGAAATTACAGAAAGATTTCAAACAGGTCTCAACAATAATATTAGCCAATATTAAAGGTGAAGCAGCATCCGTGGCGATCTGCCAACATTTAAGGGAATTTGATGTAACTGAGCAACCACAAGAACTGGCCAGAATAATTGAAATATCCTATGAAGAATTAGGCAGAGACAGTCTGGGAGGGAAACCAGTAAAATCCCAACTGTCTGAAAGTCCTGAAAAGGCCTTTACTAAAAACACTCCTACTCCTATTAAAAAGAAGTGGGAAAACACTGAACAGACTTCTAAAGAGAAGTGTTCTCAATCCAGAGGTAGGTCTCCTCAAAAGGAACCCTCTGAAAGGAGGTATAAACCTCAAGAATAGGGATAATTTGAGAAAACCTGATAGATATCAAGATACTGATACACGTTCCTCTCGTACGTTTCAGACTTCGTCACAGAAATCCGAAAGAAGAGGATGTCAGAAAACAAGGAAGAACGCGTAAAGTCAGAAAAACAACAAACCTCAATTCACCAAAAAGAAGGTAGCAGGCCTAAAAATCAGACATGCCGAGGAACTTGAAGACAAAACTCAAGAACGGGGAATGGGCTCAGACAATGCTGGACAGCGCAGTAGAAGTCACCATAGCTCGCAAGAACTTGAAGGATCATCTGGAGACAGTGGACTTGAATGAATTCATTCAAGTTGAAACTCCAGATACCAGGGTTAGTTGTCCACATAAGTTATATGAAATAACACTCCAGATGGAGAGGGACATACCAAGAAAAGTGAGAGCACTCTTTTGGGAGCGACTCTAAGGGTTATGACATTCTTCTAGCTGAACAAGACTGGCCACCACAATTAATCAGGGAGTGCCCACACGGGGAAGCCATCATTATACCAGCCTTCTCCAACCACATTCCAATTCATTTAAAATATACTCATGCCAGGAAATGGGCAGTGGCCCAGGCTCCTGCATTATATAAAAATCATGTAGGATGGGATGAGGATTCTCCTCACCATAAAATCCAGTTGAAAAATCAACCAACTGCACAAAGGCAGTACCCAGTTAAGCAAGAAGCTAAAAAACAGGTCAGGGAGATATTAGATCAACTTGAATACCGTGGGGTGATTGAAACACGCACCTTGTCAATGAACAATCCTTTGTTTCCGGTCTCCAAACCAGACAATACATATCGTCTAGTATTGGATTACAGACATTTAAACTTTTTTTGCAAAACTTTTGCAGAACAAAATGCACACAGTGCAGCATTAACGAATACCATTGTGCGTAAAAGATATAAAACCACATTAGATATTTCTAATGGTATCTTCTGTCAAAACATTTCAACAGAAAGTAGGTATTTGACCGCTTTCTCAATTATGGGGACAGAGCGTCACTTCTGTCGTCTCGCACAGGGATTCAAGAATAGTCCTGGGTTATTCTCAGCAAGGGTAACACAGTTACTACAAACTTATGATGATGAAGCATTATCATATGTGGTGACATCTATCTGACAGACCATGACTTGGATAGGCACTTGAACAGGGTGAATACACTTATATTGGGATTCGCCACAGAAGGGTACAAATTCAATTTAAAAAATCTAGAATTGCCCATTTAAACGTCCTCTTTCTAGGATATGAACTTTCAAGTGAAGGCAAAATCCTGGCAGCAAACTTTCTAGAGAAATGTGTGCTGCTCTAACCTCCAAAAACGCTGAAAACTTACAGTCAATTCTAGGTTTCCTAAATTTCGAATGAACTAACATTCTAAATTACACAGAAAGGCTTAAACCTCTCTACGAAGTAATAAAACCTTATTTTAAAACAGTTGATTGGACACAAAAACACACAGAAAGTTTACGTTCATTGCAAACAGACATGTTAGCAACAAAAAATTTGCAAACACGCGTAAACGTATGCAACTTAGTGATTCCAGGACAGTGCGGATTCACGTACTTAACTTTTAACAAAGGTGAGAAAGTACCAATAGCTTACAAATCACATTTGTACACACAAGTAGAAATGAAATTCACTTCAACAGTAAAAATTCTGACAGCTGATTTTAAAACAGTTAATTAGACACAAAAACACAGAAATTTTGCATTCATTGCAAACAGACATGTTAGAAACAAAACATTTGCAAACACGCGTAAACGTACGCAACTTACTGATTCCAGGACAATGCGGTTTCACGTACTTAACTTTTAACAAAGGTGAAAAAGTACCAATAGCTTACAAATCACATTTGTACACACAAGCAGAAATGAAATTCACTTCAACAGAAAAAATTCTGACAGCGGTATCCAAGACGTTCAAACTGAGAGACTCATCACCTTTGAAGAATCTGCAGTGCGAAATAAAGGTCTATGCAACAAAGCTATGGAACTTGTACCTCTTGAGACCCAAATAACAGTTTGTCAAGAAACACCTGTATACAACGAAGTAGCATCAGTCTACACTAATGTATCAAGTGATCAGTGGTTCCAGCGATTTTAACAAATCCTGATGTAATCTCAACAATTGACAGAACTGCCTCTGGCTATTTCATTAACTTTGATACGTCTTCCGAGGATCCCAGCGAACCTGAAACAACGCCAGTAAAAAGAACTTTCAAAGAACAAGCAACAGACCTTTTTCATTGCTTGGAAAAGACTTATCTGGTTTCACCGTGGATTGAACTTTGGATTGTGTTGGGTGTGCTTTGTCTTCTACTTTGGTTGACTCTGGAGATTACTTTGGGAATGCTGATAAATGGAAGATATGTCAAAATGGACACAGCAAGTAAGAACATCAACTTACTCCTCTAGCAGCACAAATCATCCCATCGTGAACAAAGAGACTTGTCATCAGTGAACATCAAAGCCATTCCTATACCAGGGGGTATAGCTTGGGACAGAACTGATTATGACATTTTTTACCCTGCGGACCTGTTGAAGATTCCAAACCAGTTCAAGATTTCCTTGAATGACTTTGTTTCATCTAGTACCTTTTCCGATGATTGGGCCTTCGAGACTGTTAATAATATGATGTCAGACTTAGAAATATTTGCTGTTTTTACAAATCATGAATACTTAGACGGTTCACCAGATTCTAAGCAAATGTATTGTTATAATCACTATGGTCATCATTTCTTGCACAAATCTGCAAACTCTAGAAATGTATTGATGTATAACCAATGGGAACATTGTCCTACGCCACCAAAGGGTAGCTAAAAAAACATTTTTGGGAAAATGTACATACTTTTCAGGTTTTAATGTATCCAATCCAGAATCATTTTACTTTAAAAATGTTAACAAGACAGGATTGAAAAGTATGTTGACAAATACCAAGCAAATTTATTCTGAAGCCTTTTATTCTCAGCTGTCTTCACTAGGTTTCGACTTTTGGAAAGGCAACATTGAGACAAAAACTGTCTGGGGTACAACAGATTGGCAAGTGCAGGGGATTTTATTTATTTTATTTATTTTCAGGGTTTTGTATAGCGCAAACAAGATCTTTAACAGATATCAGAGCGCTTCACATACATAAGCAAAGAGGAGAAAACTTCATAAGGCAATTTGTGCAAAGTAGAACAATACACACAGAGTAAAACAAAGGAGGGACAAACAGACCAACGGAATTTGCAGAGTTTATGTTCAAGTGAATTTAGCCAGGAGGATCGCTTTGACTTCTTTTTTGAAGGATGCAGTGGATAAGATAAGTCTGGTTTCTGGGGGGAGGGCGTTCCAGATTCTGGGGCCATCCCTGAGAAGGAGCGTTTGTATGTTTTTTTCTTGTGGAATCTTTGCAGTTTCAAAAGGAGAGTTTCTGTGCTTCTTGTGGCTTTTGAACCTCCGGATATTGTCAGTTTCTGAGCGATGTAACTGGGCGAGCTGTGGTGTAAGGCCTTGTGAGTGATGCAGAAATTTTCAGATGTATTCTAGCTTCAAACGGTAGCCAGTTCAGCGATTTTAAATCAGGAGAGATGTGTGAGCATTTTTTTGAGCCAGTTATGAGCCTTGCTGCAGCATTGATAGAGGCTCTTAATGGTGCAGTTGTTGAAAGGGGGAGGCCCCAGAGGGCGGCGCTTCCGTAGTCAATCCGGGGGATAACTAGCGCTTGGACTGCAGTTCTGAAATCGTTGGCTGGGAGGAAGGGTTTCAGTTTCCTCAAGGTATTGATTTGGAAATTAGCTCCCTTAGTTGCATTACTGATATGTCGTAGCATATTCAGATTGGAGTCGAGGGTGATACCTAAGGATTTTGCTGAGTCTACAATGATAGGTTGGACATTGAATGCAGTGAGGTGTTTCAGCCAATCCTTGGCGATGGGGATTTTGGAGGGGGTGCAATTAGGAGGAATTCTGTTTTTAAAGCATTAAGTTTGAGATGGTTCTCAGACAGCCAGGTCTGTGTGTCCTTAAGTGTAGAGTTGAGTAGAGTGAGGTCTTCAGGGGATTGTAGTTTGAGGTAGAGTTGGGTATCATCCGCATACATGTGGAATTGCACATTAGATGCGTGAAGCAGTGTGGTGAGTGGCTGCATGACTAGGTTGAATAGGGTTGGGGATAAGGAGGATCCTTGCGGGACACCAAGAGTTACAGGCACGGGTGTGGACATGGTGTTGTTAGTTTAGAATTTCTGGGTCCGGTTCTGGAGGAAGGAGGTGAACCATTTGAGTACTGTCCCAGAGATACCCATTCTGAGTTTCAGCAGATCGAGTAAGTTCTCGCGTTTGAACGTGTCGAATGCAGATGAGAGGTCGAGTAGGATGAGGAGGCAGGTACCGTTTTGGTCCAGAATTTGGAGAGCGTCATCAATTATGTGTGTCATGGCTGATTCAGTGCTGTGGCCTGCACTGAAGCCGGATTGGTGTCGGTGGAGGAGGTCAAAATGATCAATGTATTTTGTCAGTTGGAGGTGGACACATTTCTCTAACAGTTTGGCTAAGGTAGGGATATTGGAGATGGGGCGATAGTTATTGAGGTCAGTAGGGTCAGCTGTGGGTTTCTTTAGTATAGGAGACACTTGTCCCACTTTGAGGGAGTCCGGGATAGATCCTTGTTTAAGAGAGCTATTAATGATTTTGGTCCAGAGCGGGAGAAGCCATGGGATGAGGTCCTTTACGGCGTTTGCAGGTAGAGGGTCCGAGAGGTGATTGGAGGGCTTCAGGGTACTAACAGGTAGATTCATGAAAGGAAATTGCGCTCGCAAAGGGCCAGATTCTCAGAATATGGCCCTTTGCGAGCGCAATTTTTGCATTTGGGATTCATCATCCCAAATACAAAAATCGATAATAGCGAAATCGCATATTTGCGAGGAATTGCATTTAAGGAATCTCTATTTGAGATTCCTTAAATGCAATTCATTAACCAATTTTAAATTGCGAATTCGCAATATTTGGTCGCTATTTACCACGAAGTCAGACTTCGTGGTAAATAGCGAAAAAAATATAAAAAAGCACTTTAGTACATTTTTTTCAGTTGCATGTTACACACACACATGTCCTTTGGACATGTGTGTGCGTAACACCTGTGTAAATTTGCATTTCAGGGGTGCTACAGGGTTTCCTTTGGACACCCCTGGCACCCTTGAAATCGCATCCTTATTTGCGATTAGCAAATTGCTAATCGCAAATAAGGAATAACTCCCCATTCTTTCCTATGGGCCTGTAGGCCCATAGGAATGAATGGGAAGTTATTCCTTATTTGCGATTAGCAATTTGCTATTCGCAAATAAGGAATGTGTAGGAATTGCAATTTATTTAGCGATTCCTACACGAATCCCGTTTTGCAAGTCCTTAATAGCGATTCCTTATGAATCGCTATTAAAGACTCGCAAAACGGGTCTTTGATGAATCTACCTGTAAGGATCTTGCCTATAGATTCTTCCGTGTAGGTATCAAAAGATGCCCAAGTAGCATTGTTTTTTAGTGTGATGGGTGCTTTGCTGATGGGGTTGGAGTGTAGGCTTAGATCAGCGAGGAGATCCTTCTTGATGTTATCTGTTTTTAGATTGAAGAAGGTAGCCAATTCTTCACAGTATGGTAGCGTGCTGGTTGTGTTATTTATTCGCTGTGGTTCGTCTTTGGATTGAGTTTTGATTAGGTCGAATCGTTTTTTGTTCGGTTTTTTGCTTGGTTTAGTTGATGGCTGAAGAAGTCCGCTTTTGATCGTTTGATTTTCCCGAAATAAGCATTTCTTTTTTTTCTTAGAGTAGTGAGGTGCATAGCTGATGGGGTGGATCTCCAGATACGCTCTGCTAGTCTCACGTCTTGTCTATCATTGTTAAGCAGACTGTCGTACCAAGGTTTTGAGCTTTTGGAGGAGACTCTCTTTAGCTGAAGCGGGGCAACTTCGATGACTATGGTGGCCATTGAGTTGAGATAGTGATCGATGAGGGCCTGGACGTTGTCGTTGGGGGATATGAGTAGATTATAGCTGGGAGAGGGTGCGGAGCTAGGATTGAGATTCTTCAGGTCTCTTTTCCAGACTTGGGTTTGGTGGATTGGGCTGGGTAAAGTTTCACATGTTCATTGATGAAAAATGTGATAATGTGGTGGTCGGACCAGTCACAAGGTTGGATTGAGTCTAGTTGGATGGCGTCACCTTTGGAAATAATGAGGTCCAGGATAGATCCTTTGTCGTGGGTGGGGCTGTTGCAGATTTGGGTGAGGTCTAAGGTGATATGGAAATTTTTGAGACAGTTAACCACCGAGTCATTGTGATCGTTCCAGTGAAGGTTGAAGTCACCGAGGAATATTTGTGTGTTTTGTCGACCCGAGTTAGTTGTGATCAAGTCCATGAGGTGTTCAGCGAATGTAAGGTTGTCTCCTGGTGGGTGGTAAATAATATGAAGAGAACATACTGGATTGCCTTCACTGTTGACATCAAGGCAAAAGTATTCACAAGAGGAGAATATAGGGGAGATGGCTCTGGTTACTGAAAGGTTGCTGCGATGGATGCATGCTATTCCACCTGTCCTGCCAGTCCTGTCTAGTCTTATGATGTGGTAGTTGGGAGGAACTAGAATGTCGAGGAGGGGGAGGATGATTCTGTTAGCCAGGTTTCAGTGAGTATGGTAAGGTCTAGGTCATGAGCGATAATGAGGTCGGCTATGTCAGAAGCGTGTCTGGGGGCAGATCTGCAGTTAAGTCGAGAGCATTTGAGCCGTGGGGTAGTGAGGGAGGCGGAGGGGTCCAGAGTGAGGGTGACTTTTTTCAGATTGTTAGAGATGGTGCCTCTATTATTTTGAGTGGGGGGGCCTGTGGGGGTTGGAATGGATGGTGGGGATGGGAAGGTGTGTGTCGGTTGTGTGGGTCATGGGAGATGTTTCGTAGGAGTGCAGGAGGGCACATATGTCATACCGTGTCAGATGATTGATGCATCGGCGAGGGTGGCTGAGAGAGTTATGGGCAGGAATAGAAGTCCAGTGAAGGGGATTGTGTATGTGTAAGTGCGTGGGAGGGGTGGAGTGTTTGTGTGATAGGCGGGTACTAGGAAGAGAGGGGTGTCTAAGTTGACTAGCAAATAGTACTTTGAAAGTTTGAAGCTCGTCTTTAATTTGGAGAAGGGTGGTCATAATCTTGTCAAGGGTGGGGTTGGGAACGGTAGTAGTGGGGGTAGTACAGCGAGGTAAAGGTTGAGGAGAGATGGCTCGGTTCGGTGTGAGAGCTGAGAGGGGCGTGGAGAGAGTGTGAGTAGCAGGTGGATAGAATGTTGAGTATGTGTTAGGCGACGGTGTGTAGGAAGTTAGGGTGGGAGGTGGCGGGAGAGGAGGTGAGGTGGGGGTTTCTCTGGTGGGTAGATAGGTGACTATCATGGGGGGGTGAAGGGGAAGTGACAAGGTAGGGGAGGGTGGCAAGGAAGGGCGGGGGGCTCGAAGGGGAGTCAGAGGAGGGGGAGCTAGGGGTGTTATGGGCAGATGGGGGACAGGGGATGAGGGTGAAGGAGAGCAGGGTGGCAATGTGGGGGGGCGGGTGTGGTGGGAGGGGGGTGGTGATGTGAGAGGCGGAGTGGGGATTAGGTGTGAAAGGAGGGGGGTTGAGATGGGGGACAAGATGGTGGGGGCAGGATGGGAGGGGCAAGGGGAGAGAGGGGGGTGTAGGTGGTGTGAGAGGAGTAGGAGAGGTGGGTGTGGGGGGTGCCGGGTGGCGATGTGGCCGGATGAGGGTGGGCTGGATGTAGGAGGCGAGGGGGTGGTGATAGACTGTGGGAGCTAGATTTAAGAGGAGGAGGGGTGGTGATATAGGAGGGGCGGCTGTGTGGGGAGAGGAGTTTTATGTTGCAGGGTGAAGTGAGAGGTTTGAGGATGGCGTGGGGTACCGTGCATCCAGGGGAAGGGAGGACTGGGGGTGGGAGGGTAGGTGGGAGGGTAGGTAGCTGAGTAGATGGAGGTGAGTGAGGAGGAGGGGGGATAGGTGCGAGAGGGGGTGAGGCGGGGATAAGGTAGGGGGAGGGCGGTCTAGATGAAAGGGGAGGGGAGGAGGAGATAGCGGAGGGGGGCTAGAAGAGAGAGGAGGCGGGTTGGAGATTGAGGAGGGGGGACAGATGTGAGAGGCGGTGAGGTGGTGAAAGCAGGGGGTGGTTAGGTGGAGAGAGGGGATACGTGTTGTAGGGTGAGGTAGTGGGGTTGAAGGTGGCAGGCGTCTCTGGACGTTCTGGGGTCTGTAGGGTTGGGGGTGAGATAGTGTGGGACTGAGTGGAGGAGGGAATGTATTGGGTGTTGAGAGAGGAGGTAGGTAGGGGAGGGGTCAGTGGATTGGCCACCTGCTCTTTAATGATGAGGAATATGTTGTCAAGTAGGTTAAGGCTACGATCCGTGGACTGGGTGAGAATAATTCCATTATTGTAGATAGTGATGGTGGCAGGCGCTTGGAAGAGTTGTGAAGGAGTAATATACATCAGAAGACGATGAGTGGACTTCCTAGTAGAGGAGTCTGTGAGTAAGGCTCGGAAGGCTTTCCTCCATTGTGCTCTGCGTTTAGTGTAGAAGATGATGTCGGTGGTCGTGCGACCACTACAAGGAGAGAAATAGGGGTCTGCAAAAGGGGTTTCTGGGTGGAATTTCAGAAAGTTGTGCTTGAAGGTTTTAGCAGATTTTTTCGAGAGCTTGGGGGGGTAGTTGGTTGCGTATGTGTGGGTGCCAGTGCTCTCCATGGTGAGAAATGTGGTGTAGGTGGGGTAATGTCAATGTATAGAACTATAAGGGTGAGATGGCAGCTGGAGTGATTGTGATTGTGGTTGGGCTGCCTGCTGGGGGGGGCTAATAAAGCCTAATCAGTACTCGTTGAGGAGGTCTAGTACATTAGGGTGGAAAGGGAATGGATATATATGGAGCTAGCAGCTGATGAGGGTGTTCTAAGATTGCCTGCTGAGAATAGTCAGAGACTAGTCCAAGATGTCCGACATCTTGGGGGGAAGAGGTAGCGGCTGTATGGTCCTTTGTCAGTTTCCGCTACAAGGTGAGGAGGAGTTGTCCTATCTCGCTGTCTAAAACCTTCGTAGGGGGAGGAGATGAGTCCTATTTCGATTTGGATGCAAAGAGGGAGTTGTCCTATCTCACTGTCTAGTCCTTTTGTGGGGTGGGGAGGTGAGTCCTATTTCCATTATGATGAGTAGGCCAGCAATGTGGGAGGGGGTGGGGATTCTTGATTTGATAGCAGGAGGGGAGGTGGAGGGGGTAGTAGTCCTGTTTCTGTTGTTATGCTTTGCAAAACGAATAAGTTGGGACTGTCCAGGGCTGGGGGTGAGCTGTTATCAGGAAATTTTTATGGCTCGGCCATTTTGGGCAGGGACAAAGGAAGGAATCATGGAAACTCCCAGAATGGGAAGAACGTGTCATAGCTAAGTACAGTGGGATGCTTAAAAAGGTGCCACAGAGGCCGGTTGTATTAGACTTTGTACTGCAGTTGGTGATGTTGCTGGAACCAGCAGTTGAAGATGGAGTGGATAATGAGCATCATGACACTGTCCAACAGACATCTTGTCTTGGGTTAGCCAAGATAAAAGACCTAAATGATCCATCCATACCTACACCTACACCTGTTAGTGATACCACTTCAGAGGGGAGGCCGACGTACATACTATTTTGCATCACAACAGAACAGATCCAGATTGGAAAACATTGTTAATCTGGCCCACAGACACAAACAACTGCCAGGATAGATTCCTGAACAAAACACTGGGGTTCACATTCACTAGGCCAGATCCAAGATATGTTCAAAGACAGCATCCAGGAATAGTAACAACATACAGTGTAGGGAAACTGCGCCTTAATTGGCAAGGATGCAAAACAACACTTATCTTTACTTAAAGATGGCGCTGATCTTAGGGAATTCTTGCAAGGACCAGGAAAACCGCATCATAAACGTTTATATATGCCAGTATCTCTGCTGCATATAATGAAGTATGAAGATTACACAAGCAAAGACTGCTGAAAGAATACGAGAAATTGATTGTATTAATTTAGAGAAAACTCTCTCTGTAGTTGACAATGGGTTAACGACTCTGTCGTCCAGGATATATTCTTTGGACAGCATAGTAACCTCTGCCAAGACATCATGGAACAGGACTTGGTCATGTTGCAACATGGTTAGTCGCAATTACGTTCTATCATGCTATTAGGCTGGACTTTGCAAAACCTTTGTTCAGGCTATGTGTCTTGGCGTTTAATCAATACTACGTCAGTTTTCAGAATTCAATCCCACTGATAAACAGATCAAATTTGCACAGAGGGCAGCAGACTATACGGTGCTTAGCATTGAAAAACTGAAAATATTGCCATGTACAGTCGCTGAAAAACCAGCCACAGAATGGATTATACATGGAACAATCACTCTGCCTGTTGCAATTTTCCATTTTCAATATTGCCTTAAATACATACCAGCATGCACATATGAAAGGTTGGGTAAAGAATACATCAATACATCCCGGGAATTACCATACACACACAGATGTTGGAGTGAGAAAGAGAGGTGTTTCTTAGTGGTAAAATTGTGAAAACACACAAAGCCGTTCTCTCCTTTGTCAGGGTATTAATTTACACAGGGCCTGCGATGGTTCCTCTAACAACTTATCCTGCCACCTGCAATGTTCTCCGGCTGCGGGGATTGATCCACTTTTTGGACAACTTTCAAATGGAAGTTACATTATGTTGAACGATCACAGCTGCTTTGGCATGTTGCCAGGTTTACCCTATCTAGTGACTGTGTCAGCCAGGGTCACTTGCGGTATGCAAGTATTGTTTCCAAAAACCAAGATAGACTGGGAGTCGCCGTTATGACCTTCACTGAACATCTCTTCTATACGAATTGATACTTTAAGCAGAATGAAAGCAATTAATTTACAAAAAACTGTGCCACTGACCTCGGCCAAAGAAACCTATACTCTGCAAGTCGCAAGGACTTCTGCAGAGATACATGCCCTCTTAACTACAAATTACCCTATACATTTCTCAAAAATGTTAAGTCGTATCTTAAACATGTCTGATACGAGTGGTATTGTACATGTATTTAAGACAGTATTTTCTGGACTGTTAGCTCCTTTTGAAGCAGTCCTAGGAATATTTCCATACTTCGAGCACTCAGTGTTTGGCGGATTGCCTCTCATTTTGGGACTCGCTTAAGGGATACTATTTTTGCTCCTACTGCTGCGATATGGCAAGTCAATCCACAAGCGACACCCAGTTCACCATGGAGACAACTCTACTGGCGATGAAGTGTCATGAGCGCATCGTCCAAATTTTGGGACTACCTCGTCTAAGAGAATTAAATACCACATGGTTTCTATCATTCAGACCAATTTGGCAAGATTGCATCTTACCTGTTCTACGCTGCCTGCTATTCGGAGAAGAATGTGTGCTAGACACGTGTCTGACACTCCCATCAGGCATGCCAACGGATGTTGATACTTTGCTTGAACCAATAACGGCCCATGCACTCTGTTGTCCCCAGCAGCTACAAATTTTGATGACGGCATTCATTGAGATCTCACAGACGCAAAATGCTGATGGTGAGGTACGAGAGGACACAGGCACACAGGTATCATCCACTACGAACATTGCTAATGTGACCAATGCTGACGGCGATGCTTCACATCTATGTGAAGTTGATCTTCTTAACGAGGTAATCCGACTCTCACCTACAATGGTAGACAAATTCTTTACAGACTTAGAAGATTTGATGTTTTCTTCAAACAATAACACTGACTTTTGATTAGGCACACAGTGTTCTGAGAGGCTCTGAATTCGACCTTCATTTTTTCAAAACAAAGTTCTAACTTTGGAACTCTTTTTTCTATGATTATTAATTTTTTCAAATTTGTATTTTTCATTTTTTGGCTAAAAGAAATCTGCTTAAAGTAGAACTATTCATAGAGAACTAGAATTCTTTGAAAAAAACTTCCAGAGACAATATTTGACCTTGTCCTCATACCGACAGATGTATGTAATATAACATGAAATGGTTTCAGCTTTTTTCTTCTGTATTTACGAGCCATTTCATAAATGTACTTTCATGATTCATTCAGATAGCCTTTTCGAATGTCAACTATTTGCTTTGAATGAAACATTACTTTGATTGCGTACAGCACCAATGCTCGTTTGTGTACAACCAGTACCAATGTATTTTTATGTATTTTGGGTGGGTTTTAAACACTTGTTGTATAGATAGCTTTTTAGATACGTTTATACATGTTTAGAACTTAGTATTTAGTGGAATGTGTACATAAGAAAGTGGAGTGGGTGTTGTATGTATGGCGTTTTAAATTTTCCCGATTCATGCCCTTATATAGGTACAATTCACGTTGCCCTTATATAGGCATAGAAATCAAGCCCATATTTAAGCAAAGACCGTGCAACCCAAATACAGGCATGGCTACTTCTATCTGTTCACCAAACATCACAACGATTTCTTGGAAAACCAGCTTAAGCCGTTAAGGGACTTCCCCTTGTTTGAATATTGATTTCTCCAAGAACTCAGTTAGTTTTACAATGAACATTTATTCCTTAGGGGTTCATTCATGACGTTTATATGCCCGACTACGTCAAACATGGCATTCCTAAACACCTTCGAGGTATAAATATACCTTCACTTGCTATGGCAAAGCACGATGGTTTGGAGCAGTACGACAACCTACTTGCCCAATGCAGCTCGCTACAGCAAGTGCCCAAGGAAGTCGACTCTCCAGCTGATGCACTGACAAGAAGCTGTCCTCCTCTGCTGAGAATCCAGCTCCAGTGTTTCTGACTCCCCTTGCGGGATGTTGGGAAATCGAGTCCCGAGACAGAGATACAGACCTTCTTCATTCTAAGGTATGGAGCTGATTGGAAACTAGAGAAACCTTTGGTAGATTCTTGACAAAAACTAAACCTATGCTAAAGATCGTACTTACTTCCTCCCTCGTACTAGACCTAGGTTTGGTACATTGGGGTAGGCATATTTTAGAAGCACCAGTTGAGTATTTTAGCCTGGGTTATTTGTGTATGTATTTTTATATGGCTTAGAAAACATACAATGCTATTACAGTATTATTTTATAATACTATTCTCGCTGTACGCATTATACTTGCATTCTGTTTAACGATTGTAGCAGTTCACCTTTCTTGCATGAGAAAGAAGACTGTTCAATAGACCTACTGACCTAAGTCTTACGTCATATCTATAGGATATATTATTCCAATGCGCAGAGCCTATTGGGGATATAGGAACTACACTACAGTAGGGATTGCTTAGCCCATACCTTTCTAGCCACAGGAAGAGAAACCTAGGATTCTTGGTGTCCCAATTACCAAGCCTAAAACATTTCAAGCTTTAGTGAATGAGCTTTCTTGGCAGGCCCAATCCTTGTAAACAAAAGTAGAAAATTAAGTTAGCTTTTGGATTGTTTACCATACAATCCTGCAGTGCAACAGCTTGCCAAAGCTAATCTAACGCATTAAAACTACCTGCAACAACAACAATTAAAAAAAACACACAGCAGAAAGAAAGGTGTAATTTCTTGATCTATACCGTTTTGCATGTATATTTTTGTTTGCTTCTACTTACCTTTTTATCTAAAGTCAGTACTCGCCTGTTCATAGCTCTGGAAGATCTGAACCTTGGTGACTGGAGTCCGTTGAACAGTTGGGTGGTTAGCTGATATTGAAATAGGGTACCATCAGTGTGGGATTCCTATTGAAATATGGCATTAACCTATTACTCATGCTCAGCTGTGTAGCCCTTTGTTCCTCTCATTAGAACAAACTGCAGCATTTGTGGTGATGATGAACGTAATTTACCAGGAGCCCAGCTTGAAGTACGTGCACATCTGTGAGATAGAGCACTTGTTGTTGCATAGTTAACAACAAGGCTGCCTTGCATTTGGCTGCTGTCAAGAACTCGCTTGGGATATAACCGTGCTGTTTTAAGGGTGCCATTTTCAGATTTAGGCAACATCACATTGTACCTATTCTGGGTGATGCTCAGTTAGGAATTGTTTGGTTAATGTGCGATGACCAGCTCATTTCCCCCTTGCCTAGGCTGCCTGGCTTCAAGATGGCCGCCACTTTGGACATTACTGCAATTTAAAAAAAGCTTCTGACCCAGAAGCACTCCCCTGGTCCCCTACTGGCCCCCAAGATGGCAACTCGACATTAAAACAAAAGACATTTGAAGTCTTTGGGCATGATGGTCATCTTCTGGGCCTCAACTGCGTCTACCTGACATCCTGACCACTTGACCAACTATCGAATCCGCAGGCACGTTCCCAGGCACCTTGAATAAGCTCCCACTCGTCCCTCACCTACTGAAGGGTGCCTGAACTCAAGATGGCTGCCACTCCGGACATTCCAACACACTCTGAAAATATTCCGTCGTGAATCTCAACATCTTAGCCCCCGCTGACACGTCCAGAGTGCTACGCACGCCCAACGCCACGAACAGAGGGTACTTTGGCCCCTTTCCAGGCGCAATAACCGCTCCCCACGCAAGCTCCAGTTCTATTATCCACTGCTAGGAGCTGCCTAGCACTAATAGGACATCACCTCAGATCAAAGGAGCTTCGGAACAAGAAAAACTCCTCTGGACCCCTGCTACGCCGCCCTTCGCCTCTGACGCAACCTAATTATCACGCCTTAAGCAAGGAGCTCAACGCAAAAGCGCAATCTCCAATCTTCAAGAGCACCTTACTCGGTCCACCACGCCAGCCTACACGTTTCTCCCTCCCCGAGGGCTGACGGCCCACATTATGGCTGCCATCCTGACCCTTCCACTACTCTCTTCGCTTCTTGCACAATCTAACAATCCCGCCTCAACGTAAGGAGCCTTTCTCTAGTGCGGATTCCTCTGTCCTAAAAGGTACACTGGTGCCCACAGGCCAAGCTCCTTGCGCAGGATCTTGCAGTTAGCCCTACAACCCCTAACCACCCTGGACACTCCAGTAGATCAACAAACCATTCCCCTTAATTGCTCCAGGATGCCTCTGGCCATGAGTTCAGTCATGCAGTCCTGCCCGTTACAGAAACTTCTTTCCCCTCTTGGTCAGAACACCTACACCATAACCTTCCCACAAAAACTCTCCCTTATAGCAAAAAAACGCTTTAAACAGAATCTAACTAGGCAACACCCCGAAACACTTATTGTGGACACCTACCACTGCTCATCAAGAGGGCAAAGAAAAATGGACTTCATTTTTCACACCTTAAGACCTGACTTATGGGTTACCATCTTTAACTCACTCCTCCCTGTCTCAAAAACTACCCTCACAGAACACAACCGGAAACTAACTATCTCCCCCCTTAACCAACAGTCTCTCTCCGGAGACATCACCATCACCATTTTCCTGAATGGCACCATTCTTATTCAGGCGAAAGATGAAAACCTAGAGTTCTTTGACTCCCTCTTCCCCACTCTAAAGACGGCTACTGCTCTCTACCCTCACCACCCACGCACCCCCCCCGTGGCTCCTGTCAAACCCCCAAGCCGCAAAGCAGGCATCCATCACCTCTTCGCGCACCACCCCCCATGCCTACTCACGTCACCAGCCATTCGCCTCCACCACCCCCGTCCCTCAATTCCCCTCACCCCCCGGCCACCTCCACTTCCACCCTACCTCACAGAACTCTGCCTCCCCCTCCCTCCCTTCCATCTCCCAATCCCCCGGACACCTTCCCTTCCTCCCTACCTCCCAGAACACTAGCGTGCACCATTTCACTCAGTGAAGATAACCACCTCTTCCAAAGGGGCTGCAACCCTCCTCCCTCTCGTTTCCTCGACCACCTGATCTCGAAACCTGAACGTGATCCTCCCACCCCTGTTATCCCCCCGATCATTATCTCACCCCAAACCCTTTCCTCCTCTCTAGCCCTCGCCCATCTTAACCCCAATCCTGATTCAGTCCCTCCGTCCGCAACTATTCCTCCAAACAGCAACTCGCCCCATTACCCCTCTCCCTCCCTAGTCCTCTCCAAACTGGAATCGGTCCCTCCTACCCCTTCTCTCCCCCCCACTAAGGCCTTGCCCCTTCGCCCCTCTCACTTAAGGCCCATCTCCCCCCTCACTACCCCCCCAGCTCCCATGATGACACATCGCTTAGACCTTCTTGAAGCCCAGATCGCCATGCTGATACTCGGAATAAAGGAAACCCTTTCCTCCCTAGAGAAACTCCAGCTACCCCCCCATCTCCTCTCACCTCCCCACCTCCAGCAACCTCCCATTAGGAATGACGCCCCTCCCCCCTGATCAGATCCCTGTCCCCCCAGGCTCTCGGCCTCCTCTCACTGAACCCCGGACTGAACCACAAGTTGACTGTCCAGGAAGAACTTCTTCCTCTCTCTCCCCTCAGGAAGTGAGCTCCCTCGTCGCATCCTATAAACCCCCTCCCAACCATCCAACCCAAGCTCTACTCCCGCACCCCTCACCCCTTTCTTCGATCCAAGTCATCACTGGTATGAGAAGAGACCCGCCTCACCAAAAAACCGCCAGACCCCCAGCCCATCTCGCATCCCTACCCAGAGCGAAATCGGTCAACAGGAACCCGGATGCAGACCCCCCCATCAATTGCATGCTTATCAACTGCAGATCAGCTGTCAAACATGCAACTGAATTAGCCGAAACTATCCTCTCCCATGACCTAGATGTAGCCTTCATCACTGAAACTTGCCTGAACACCCTATCCCCTCCCATCTTGGACATGCTGGTGCCTCCCGGCTTCTCACTTATCCACAAAGACAGGCCCATACGCAAAGGAGGCGGAACAGCAATTATCTACAGAAGTGACCTCTCCATTACTGAATCCCCCTCCCTCCTTCACAACTCCTTTGAATACCTCTCGGTCAACATCAATTCGCCCCACCACAGCCCACTCCAATGCCTTCTCCTGTACCACCCTCCAGGCAACGCTACTGAATTTGGCGTACAGCTTTCGGACCTGATCACTCAAACCGCTCTCAACAGTGACTTCAGAATAATTCTGGGCGACCTCAACCTAAGATGGAATGAAACCAATAACCCGCTCATCCAGTCTCTCACCTCCCTTCTACAAGACCACGATATGATCCAACACTGCTCAGAAGAAACACACCATAGAGGAGCGATCCTGGATGCAATCATTGCGGACAAAAAGACAATTTCAATTGACCACATCATCCCAGTGGATTGGTCCGACCACCACGCCATCCTCGTTCATATCAACCACTCGGCTCTTTCCCTCTCACCCACCCAAACCTCCCCCAAGTGGGTCAGAAACTTATCGAAAGTCCCCCCTGACAAGCTACAAGATGCTCTTAGCTCACTCCTCCCGAGCTCGACGGAGCTCCTCTCAACCACGGATCTCACCTCGCTCTATCATTCCAACCTGGAGCGCGTCCCGGATCAGCTGGCACCTAGAAAACTAAAAAAAAACAGAAGCATTCCCTCCAGGTCTTGGTTCTCCACTGACATCAATGATGAGCGCAGACTCCTAAGAGCCACGGAAAGATCCTGGAGAAACAACCCCACTGCCCTTAACCGGGACCAACTCAAAACAGCTCGCAAGAACAAAAAGTCATCCTTCTTCTGCTCTGCTCTAGACGAGGCTAAAAACCGCCCCAAAGAACTCTTCAATATCATCAGGATCCAAACCTCCATACCTATGACAGACAGCTTAACAGCGTCCAAATCCCAATGCGACGACTTTGCTAACTTCTTCAACGAAAAAATTGCCTCAATTGACCGATCTTGCAGCGATCTTTCCGCCCTCACAGAGTTGCGCCCCATGGCTTCTACCCACTCAAGACCAACAACAGCAGCCACTCGCTGGTCTTCCTTCCTACCCATCCAAACTGAAGCGATAAGCGATCTCATTGCCATCACTAATCCCTCGTCTCACTCCCTTGATCAGCTACCCTCGAGACTGACCAAAGACCAGAAACTTACTCTAGCCCCTATCTGGGCCAAGATCATCAACAGCTCCTTGAGCGACGGCTCCATTCCTGACTGCCTTAAACTAGGTCAAGTCATGCCACTCCTAAAAAACCCTACGGTCTTGAACAACTTCAGACCAGTGTCGACCCTTCCGCTCTTATCGAAAATTTTGGAAAAATGTGTGCTGTCTCAGCTTACCCATCACCTAGAGATCCTGAATCTTCTTGACCCACACCAATCTGGGTTCAGAAAGGGCTGCAGCACAGAAACCGCAATCCTCAATGTGATGGATGACCTACACATGTCTCTCGACTCCAACCAAGGTAGCCTCTTCATCCTCTTAGACCTCTCGGGAGCGTTCGACACAGTAGATCACAACCTACTACTCAATGTCCTACAGAAGAGAGCGGGTCTGGAAAAAACAGTTCTCAAATGGTTCGCCTCCTTTCTCAACAACCGCACACAAATTATCAAAATTAAAAGCTCCAAATCGGACCCCCTCCCCATTACTAGAGGAGTCCCACAGGGGTCAGTACTCTCTCCACAACTTTTCAACATCGACATGGAGCCCCTCACTATAATTCTAAGGAACTTCAACATCCCCTTTCACCTCTACGCGGATGACACATAACTCTACCTGGAAACCACTTCGATCACAGACATCCACAGACTAAATGACACACTCACAGAGGTCCAACACTGGCTCTCATCCAACCACCTCAAACTTAATGAAGAAAAGACAGAAGTGCTCCTCATCTCAAACAAAAGTGAAAATCCCCAAATACTCGAATGGCTCAAAGCCTTAATGTTCCTCTTGTTCCTACAACCTCCGTCAAATCACTGGGGATCACTCTGGACCCAAAACTGGACATGAAAGAACACATCTCTAAAACTGCCAAAAGTGCTTTCCTTAACTTGAAACTTCTCTACAAACTAAAACCCTTCCTCCCCTTGAAAGACCTGAAACAGGCCACGCAGGCACTGGTACTCTCCAGGATTGACTATGGCATTGCTACTCTGACCGGAACAGCCAAATCTCATCTAGGTCCTTTGACTGCTACCCTTAAGGCAGCAGCTAGAATGGTCACGGGAACTAAGAAATATGAGCACATCACCCCGGCTCTCAAGGACCTGAAATGACCTATTAACCTACGAGCCAACTTCCGCACAGCTTGCCTCACACACAAAGCCCTGCATACAGGAAAACCGGAATATCTGGCCAATAAACTCAATAGAGCCGGTCACTCTAGGATCTTCAGAAGCTCCAACACGCTACTACTCATCCCTCTGAAATCACAGAAACGTAAAAGATCTAACAGGTCCTTTGCGGGAAATGCTCCAAAGATATGGAACCCCATCCCCACCACATCAGGATGACCGCCTCCTTCCTGAAATTCAAGAAACTACTCAAAGCCTTGTTTCTTGTGCAGACTGGATTGTAACGAGAATCCCTCGTCTGACTTTGATAGTTCACTATCTCTATGATCCTAGAGAGAACCTGATGACTCTCCCTTGATCTCCACAATGTCGCCCTCATGCTGATATTGTATAGACTTTTACTTGCTACCATGTTTACCCATACTCTCCCTACCTTGCTTTGACCTACCTGTCTTGTTGATGCTTATTTGCATCCGTTGTGAAGCGCACTGATACCTTCGGGTCTAGCTAGCGCTATACAAAACTTAAATAAAGAAATAAAATGTTCAGCAATCATTTTGAATTTTACATTTGTTTGTTCAGAACCTGATTCAGGTAGTGACCACAGTTCATGTGGGGTTGCCTCATATTGTGGCTTTGTTGGATTTCAAAAGCTGCATGTGCAAAAAGTTTCAAACACATTATTGGTCTACAAAACATATGATTCTGATTGCACATAATATTAAAGGGGTTCCTTTTTTGAGTGCGCATGATGATATAAAGACATTATTAAATTATGGTGCTATTCCTCTGGTGGATGCTTCTGAATTGATTTCAAGTGCTGTATTTTCACAGGAAATAAATAGGAGAGAAAAGGTTGTGTGCAGATGTGAGATTTCCCTCCCTACCCTACCCCCTCTTGTCCCTTCTCCCGGGCTCCCATCCTTAATCTAATCTATCTCTTCTCTTCTCAGCTCTCCTTCTGATTTTCTTTTTAATTTTTGATACTGATGCAGCTGAACAGCTGTAAGAATCTGTATGTGACATAGAAACTGATTGAGATATTTTGAATAACACATGAATAAACGTGCATCATCTATACATTAAAGAGACATGGGAAATAAACCTGAGAAAACGTGGTTACTGCATTGCAAAAGCATGCAGATGATTAAAGGATAGATGAAATCATAGTAATTTGAATAATATAGGTTTATATTTTATTAATCAGCCTTAGCATAATTATTTTTACGTGTAATAGAATGGTAAAGTGGTGTACTGATGTGTTAAAATATTCTTAACCATTCTTATGGAAATAGTAAATTGTGTGAAGAATTAATGAAATCAAATGTAATTTAGATAACTTTTCATGTGATATTGACGGTTTTTGTTCCGAATTCCATCTTCTATGTATGCAAACGTTTGCACCAAATGAGAAAAGCATAAATTGGTGCTATTCAGTCATATTGAGTGTAAACTTCATGAAACCCTTAGACAATAATCTTCATATATGTGTTAGTATAGAACACTTGAAATAAGATTAATATTTTATCATTTAAAATAATTTTATACGTTGGTATTTTGAAATTCAATTAAATGGCATAGTTACATGACATCTTTGCAACCAGATTATTAATATCTCTGAATGCTTATAAGTGGAAATGGTCTATTAGAATATTGCTTAATCTGCATGAAATGCATATTTCACTACTTATATACTGTATATTCTGTAATTGATAGCAATTGACAATTGCTATGGGAAACTGTCCTCTTGAACTCACTTTCATGTCATGTAGTTTCCACCAATCAGTAGGAACAGCGCGTTTACAGGCAACATAAACTTAGGATGGTGCCAGACTGATTCCATGAACCCCTGTAAGATATGCTGTCCCCTGAACCAGCTAGTTCGCAGTGCCACCATTAGCCCCCTACCCTAAACCTGAACAGGGAGCAAACAGTTCTGGCAACCACTGAACAAGACTACTCTGTTTCCTCAGGAACATTAGTGACAGACTTCAAACTTGTGCTCAGTCACTCACATATTTATTGAACTGTAGAGATTCTTGTCTAGAGTATATGGGCTGCAAAGAATTATAGACAGAAGCATGGGAAAGTTATAATAAGTGTCAACACAGGGAACAATGGAGTTCTGCCAACTTGTTGAGACAGATTATATATGCATACATATAAAAGATTATACCAATCAAGAGTATCACTATAATGCTAACCCAACCGACGTGTCTGAGGGGGTGAATGTACGGTCTGACAACAAAACCCCCTCCTGGATGATCTAGCCCTCCTACCTGGTGGGTAAGCCTGTCTGACCCCATCTTGGTCACAAACTGGCCACCCCTCATGGAGATGTCAGTCGGCTGCTAGGGGAAAGTTTCTACATGCAGGGACACCTCGAGATCTGCAGAAGTGTCTCCTCTGATAATATAGGAAAAGAAAAGCTATATATAGCAAATGGCATCCTTGCCTCGGCCGAGATTGTGATCAGGCAACCATTGCTTGTGTTCTACAGATAGCTGTGTTGCCATATGGATGAAATAATAAATGCATTTGTGTTAGGCATGTGAGATGCTTTGCACTAATGCTAAGGCAGTGTGATAATATTCTTATGAAGTGTTCTGTGTCAGCAAGGTTGATGTTTCTGCAAAATCAGTCCCACCATCACAAATGCAAAATGAGTGTCAAGTGTTAATGTGGCAAAGAGAAAGCAACTTTAGGTAAAGGATTTGGGTACATGCAAGATTGATACTAATTCCTACCAGGCCTAACTCAGGCACATGATACCCACTCCATGTACATATGTGAATGAAAAAGCTATCAAAATCAAACTAATCATACGGAAGCAGAAAGGAGGATGCTAAGAACTGTGTACAGTAAAGTCACTATAAAATCACATTAAAATATAGGCACTCATGCTATTTGGAGGCCCAAATCATAAAGAATGCGAAAGGTAAATAAAAATATAAAAGCACTTAAAATAAAGGCAATTTAAAAACAAATTTGGAAGTAAAAACAAACCGAATAAAAGGTTCCTACCACACAGAAAGTTAGATGTGTACATGTTACAAGTGGTAGATGAAACATTGCTGTTCCCAGCTTCCACAGACAATTTTCCCAGAGGCAAACCTCAGAACGAATTGATAGAGGAAATATGTTCCTATCCAGCCCCCACAGCAGCAGCTCAGGGAGGAAACACAGCCACCTTATGTTTCATTGAAACAGAGCTTAGGTCCAAACCACTAGGTGTGGAGGCCACCCAGGGAAGCTCATAGAATGCGGCCAGTAGCAGAGGTATTCACAGGGGACAGCTGTACAGATGGGTCTTCAACAGGTCCACCAGCATGTATATCTTCCAAGGTTCAACAAACTGCAGTCCCAAGCACAGGTCCAGGGCACACTCATAAGTGCACAAGAGGTGACAGAACACAGGGTGTACTCAATGAAACCATACAGGCTGTCATGTATTCCTATAGGTTCTGAATCGATCCCCCTATTCCTGACCCTATTCTGGTTAAACAAACTAACAAGTTAACTAGCAGTCAGCCCATGAGGCAGAAAACCCCCATGATGCAGATACCGTTATCTGACGCAGTCACACTACGGCACAGGAACGTGTTATCTGATTAGGTCATAACGCTTGCGATCTAATTAGACAAGCGATATTCCTCCAGCCCCTGATAAGGCATACGGAGTTCTCATAACAAATCAAACCTATGACAACCTGGAAAATCCGTGCGGCCATTGTTTTGATTTCACAGAGAACTTCAGCAAAAGAATGTGCTAACGACCTGGTCGTATGACATCTTTATTGACGTATCTATGTCCATCCTTACGTCAATCTCGGCACCTTAAAGGTATAAATATTACCGATCTTGCCCTATGCAAACACACGCGGTGGTGACGAGACGGAGCAGCCATACTTGCCGAAGCCCAGAGCAGAGCAGACCCCGCTGGCAACAGCCCCGCCTTCCTGACGCGCTGAGAACGAGACGCGCTGCTTTCTCCTGCCGAGAGACCCAGCACCGGCGCTTCCGGGTAGCCCTCGCAGGCAGCCTGGAATATCGAGACCAGAGAGAGAGATACCATCCCTCATTCATCCTAACTTCCAGGTACAGAACTGAATAACCCCTCACAGAGAATTCTTAAGTTAGTCACTTGGCAAAAACAAACTTAACTTAAACTGTAACTTTCTATTCCCGCCCACGCATCAGGCTTAGGTCAGGTACACGGGGTAGGCGTATTTAGAAACACCAGTTGAGTACGTTTAGTCAAATGTATATGTGTATGTAATATATTTTATTCATTTTAAACATCATATGGCTTAGAAACCATATCAATGTTTTTACAGTATTATTTTATACTATTGCTTTTAATGTATGCACTTTACTTAACTATAAGTATTGCAATAATATCGATCCATTTCTCTTGTATGAGAAAAGAGACTGATCAATAAATAACACCTTTTTATTGAACACGCCCGTCTCTTCCTTTTCTCTACAATCTGATGAGACTAAGAATGCACGTACTGACTGAGTAAAATAAACTGCCTTTTGTTCACACGACTCTCGAGATATACTCTTGATTAGGGGAGAGCAAAGTTGTCATGTTCTATGGTTGTCAGAAACTAAATCCCTTCTTGTCTAATCAGGGAAGTTAAGTCCTACCTGAACATTCGAGAAAGTTTCTAGTGAACTCTGAGCTAAGCTGGCAAACCCAAAACTTTAAGTCTAATATCGACAGTAGTAGACCTAGTTAACGTCTGATCTAGGCCTTTACTATTGTAGGTATTATTCCAATGCGCAGAGCCTATTGGGATGATAGGAACTACACTACATGGCGCCCAACGCGTTTGGAAAGGGCGATAAAACTAACGTAAGACATTTAGAGTAACTCAGTTGTGCTTTCTCACTCAGACCCCTTTTCCCATAATACTCCAAAGACGTCTGGAGTGGGTGAAAGGTTATATCCGCCAGACCTCGCAGGAGGGAACTCCTATGTATGGTTCTTGGTTTAGTCAACGTTGAAGGATACACCGTTCCAAAATATTGTACATCTAATCTTTGTTTCCATAAGAAACCTGATCTGCAAACAAACAAAATAACCTTCTGGACAGTACAATGTCAGACAGTGAAGGAGAAAGAGAGGCAGTTCAATTAGCAGCTGAAATAGCAGCAGCTGATACTGCACTGCAAGACGCAGACCGGGATATAATACTCATCCCAGTCATCAAAAGGAAATCTATAACTTTAAAACTTATAGAAAATGGACTGACACCTAGAGGTGGTACAGTCATATTCGTAATTGAGGCACACGAATATCGGCAGACAGAGGTATACTATTCATGGATAAACTTTCCAGCAGCAAATCCTGTAACAAAGTACTTCCACTATTACAAAATAGAGGAACCTCCTGAAACGTACACTCCTTTCGAGGAGGTGGAAGTACCACTCAAATTTCAAGAGCATTTGCTCTTATTTGATGGCGCCCTAAAACATAACAATCACATCACCAGGCTCGGTCCATTAGGTAGACCAGGAGTAACGTGGCCGGTCCTAGCCGGATACACACCACATCCAGACATCGACGGGATGTCTACAGCAGAGCTTTTAATACAGCTAAAACAATTAATAAAAATTCATAGACAATTAGTCCAGTATGTGATGCGGACTTCAACAATTCAGCCAGCAATTAAACTTCCACAGCTGACCCCTCACCAGGGGAACACAAATAAAATTACACCACAGAACATCCAATCCTGCCTAGGTAAAGTACCGGCTAAACGGGAACAAATACCATTCTGGTTGGCACAAAAAATCACCCAAATAGAGGCGGTGTTTCCTGACACCACCCCGTTAGAAAAACACAGGATTCTGACTATCTGTCTTCCAATGGGAATCGCACCACACATAGAGGACTGTGACACTTGGGGTACAGTCTTTGCTTCCATCTACACAAAAACACACGGTGTTCCATCCATTTCGGTAATACCAGATGTGCTAAAACAAATTCAAGACGAATACGGTCCAGAACCCGCTTTAACTCTTGGTATGAAATTACTAAAAGACTTCAAGCAGGTCTCGGCTATATTGTTAGCCAACATAAAGGGTGAAGCAGCAAACGTGGCGATCCGCCAGAGGTTAAAAGAGACAGATATAGCAGACCAACCAGCTGAAATTGCCAGAATCATAGAAAAATCCTATGAGGAACTAGGTAGAGATAGTTTAGGTGGAATACCAGTAAAACCGCAACTGACTGAAAGTCCTGAAAAAATATTTTTTAATAATAATTCACCAAAAAAGAACTGGGATGGAAACAAACAATCCAATCCTAAAGAAAAGAAATTCCAGTCCAGGGGAAGGTCTCCTAGGCGAAGGGAGAAATCTCCGAACCAAAGACACAGGTCACCTCAGAGTGACCCCTCTGGGAAAAGATATAACCTTAGAAATAGGGATAATATAAAAAAGCCTGATAGATATCAAGACATTGATACACGTCCCTCTCAATCTTTTCAGACTTCCTCGCAGAAATCGGAAAGAAGAGGACGATCAGAACAAAGAGAAGAGCACGCCAAGTCCAAAGACAAGGAACCTGCTCAGCTAAAAAAGAAATTACAATTTCCAAAAAAGAAGGTAGCCAGCATTAAAATAGTTAACAATGCCGAGAATTCTGAGGACACAACTGAAAAATGGAGAATGGGCTCAGACAATGCTAGACAGCGCAGCAGAAGTGAGCATAGCTCGCAAAGTCCTTATGAATCATCTGGAGACAGTGGACACGAATGAATATCTTCAAGTGGAAACTGCAGACACCAGAGTTAGCAAACCTCACAAAATATACGAAATAACATTGCGTATAGAGGGGGATAAGACTAGAAAAATAAGGGGACTATTTTGGGATAATCTCTCCAAGGGCTATGACATCCTTCTAGCTGAAAAAGACTGGCCACCAGAGTTTGTCAGGGAGTGCCCTCATGGCGAAGAAATAATTATGCCTGCCTTCTCAAATCATATCCCAATTCATAAAAAATACACACTTGCTAGAAAGTGGGCAGTGACTCTAGCTCCTGCTTTATATAAAAATCATGTAGGATGGGATGAGGACTCTCCTCCTCACAAAATCCAGTTAAAATCACAACCTGCTGCACAAAGGCAGTACCCAATTAAGCAAGAAGCTAAAAAACAGGTAAAAGAAATACTAGATCAGCTAGAATACCAGGGGGTGATTGAAACTTGCACCTCACAAATGAACAACCCTTTGTTTCCGGTCTCCAAACTAGACAATTCATACCGTCTAGTTTTGGATTACCGACACCTTAACACATGTTGCAAAACTTTTGCAGTGCAAAACTCACATAGTGCTGCACTAATGAATAACATAGTGCGCAAAAAATACAAAACAACCTTAGACATCTCTAATGGATTATTTTGTCAAAACATAGCACCAGAGAGCAGATATTTAACTGCATTCTCAATAAATGGCACTCAAAAACAATTCTGTCGGTTAGCCCAGGGGTACAAGAACAGCCCGGGGGTATTCTCAGCGAGAGTAACAGAATTACTACAAATATATGATGATGAAGCATTATCTTATGTCGACGACATATACTTAACAGATGATGACTTGGATACTCACTTGAAGAGAGTGAACACCATAATACTTGGGTTCGCAGCAGAGGGTTACAAATTCAACTTTAAAAAATCCAGAATTGCCCATCTGAAAGTCCTGATCTTAGGATATGAATTATCAAGTGAAGGCAAAAGCCTGGCTGACAATTTCCTGGAGAAATGTGCCGTAATCCAAGCACCTAGAACACTAAAAAACCTACAGTCAATTCTAGGCTTCCTGAATTTCGGAAGAACATACATTGCAAATTACGCAGAAAGGGTTAAACCCCTTTATGATCTGATAAAACCAGATTTTAAAAGATCCAATTGGACTCAAATACACACAGAAATTCTGAGATCCTTACAAACAGACATGCTAATTAAAACAAAATTAGAAACACGTGACAATACACGCAATCTTGTGATTCGAGTCATCCCAGGGAGATGCGGATTCACATACCTGACCTCTAATGAGGGAGAAAAGGTACCAATTGCATTCAAATCACACTTGTACACAGAAGCTGAACAGAAATTCAGCAATAAAGAAAAAATTGTTCATGCAGTTCAAACCGCAATAGCTAGAGAAAAAGATCAAGCTGATGGTAGACATATCATAGTCAGAACAGCAGAACCAGCATTTGAGGCATTAACAACACCATGTAATTTGCCAACAACACCATTGAATCCAAAGTGGATACAATGGGTGAATTCAATCACAACGGACAAAGTATACTATTACTTTGATCCAGAACTAGAAGAAATGGAAAGTTTAGAATATGAAAAAACATATCCTCTGCCAATTGACATTCTGCCTTTACGACATTACGCCTGTGTAATTTATACAGACGGACATGCTCAACCCCCCGTTTTGGGAGAACAAGCATACAATCCCACATGTGGGATTACAAAAGAAGTGTGGCGCGGCGGTAAACTAAAACCTCTATTAACAAAAACACACTCAGTAGAAACTAATTCAGAACAACAAACTGAAATAATGGCATTGAAAATGGCGCTAGATAATGCGGATCGCGAATTCCCAACACTTATAGTGTCAGATTCATATTACTGCGTCAAATCATATAACAAGGATTTGCAGACATGGATTCAAAACGGTTACAAAGATGACACAGATGCACCAATAAAGCAGAAACTGCTATGGGAACAAGTAGCTCTTTTACAGAAAGAACTACCAAAGACTCACGTGACACACTCACTGAGTCATCAGCGTGATGGCGTTCACGTTGCAGGGAATTCATTGGCTGAGACAGCCACAGCGGCAGCCACTAAATCGGCTCCCGTAGTTCGAAAAAAGCGTACATTAAAATACATTGACGGTGAAACGGTGCTGGCGGTGAAAACGTCATCAAAAGGCGACTGCTCAGCGTTACCGATCAACTATCCACTCAATTATACATACATAATCGATGCAAACTCCGTCCCTTTTGCTCGAATCCCTGGAGTGGGGGATAGAGTGATTCCAAACATGGACAGGAGAAACTTGTTAATCGCAGACGCACATATGGGCGAGGGTCTCAGACACCTCAAACTAAAAGATTCTCTGGAAGAATTACAATCACGGTACTGGTGGCCAGGCATGAGCCTGCACCACACCATGTTTGTAAAAAACTGCCCAAACTGCAACAGAGATCGCAGTGGGGAGAGAACCAGTTTAATACCTCGTCGTTTTACTCCAGAAAAAATCAACAGTAAAAAGCAAGGCTTGCGATTAACATATACAGGCTAGTTTCCACTTATAATGTAGATCACCAGCACTCGGCTGACGCCAGAACTGTTATAATAGATTTGCGAGTCTTTATCGGCACATACGCAATTGCCATGCTGCATTCAGACCACGGTCCTGCTTTTAGCTCTCGGGCTTATAAGGAGGCCATGGTCAGCATGGGCGTGCAATTGCGGTACTCTTGTCCATTTCACCCTGAGGGGAACGGAATTGTTGACAGAAAAAAACGTGACATAAAGCAATCTATAACGGCAAAGGTATTAGGTTCGGGAGCTGGGTGGGTCAAACATCTAATAAGTGTCCAACGTAGTCTAAATAACTTGCCAAGAAATTCTCTGAAGGGATTCAGTGCGTACGAATTATTATTTGGAACTAGGATGTTGATCTCTGACATTGATAGTCAGACTTCAGAGGTGAAAGAAAAAAGCTTTGATATCAAAGACCGTTTGGCTATTTTACAGGACTTAAACAAAACAAGAAAAGACCTGAGCAACATAAAGTTGAAACAACAGCCAACAACCACCGAAGAACCACCACCTGTCCCAGCAAGACCTGTCTGGATTCCAAAAGTCGGGGATCTAGTTAGGGAAAAGATCGCGGTAAAGAAGGAATTTGGGCCTTCTTACAGAAAAGCAGTTCCTGTCTTGTCTGTCAACGGGACAAGATCAGTTGTACTACCGCCGCTTGCTGGTAAAAAGGAGAACCGAGTTGTATCCATCGACCTGGTAAAACCACAATCATGTGGCCGATAACAAACAGTAGGCCAAGTGGACTCCCAATAAGTAGCAGAACACCAAGGTTTGCTACCAGTACAGAGGTCCTATCGAAGAGGCTCATCACATTCGAAACGCCTACAGAAGAACAACAAGGACTATGCAACAATGCAATAGAACTCAGACCTCTGAAAACCCAAATAAAAACATTTAGCAGAGACACACCAATCTATAATGAAGTACCTAGTGAAAATGCAAGAAACGGTAATACTGAAGCAATTGGAACAATTGACAGAACTGCATCCGGCTACTTCATAAACTTCGATGATTCCTCTGAAGGCTTCAGTGAATCAAAGACACAGCCATTGTTAGGATTAGGTCCCCAGTCCTCTTTTGTTGACCATGTCCAATACCATCACATGACACACCAGTAGCATAAAAAGGAGTCCTACCCTTATGTCCATGCTTGTTATTGCTATCTGTGGGTTCCTGTTTCCTGGCTCCAGGCTTTCCTGTTGATTGCAGCTGTCTCTGCACGGGCTCGTGCAGAGACTTGGTTATTCCCCTTTTTTCTGATACCTTTTTTCATCCCCTTCCTTGTTTAGTTCCTGTTTCTGAAACCTTGTTTCATTTAAATACCCCGTTCCTGCCCGCCCCGTTTATTCTTGAATTACCTCTTCAGTTAGGGTCCTTTAGAAGACTTCCAGCCCTTCCCCCCCCTTTACCCCCCTTTGTTATTGATTTTTCCCTTGTCCGTGTTGGGCGATAGTAGCCGGCATTCAGGGGCTCCTGTTTGTTATTACCGCTCTCCTGTCACGGAGACGCGGTGAAAGTACCGGAGATTCGCGCGCATTGTTATTTGGAGCGCGATCTGTCCGAATCGTTGTATGCGGAAGTGACGTTATCGTCCATTCCGCGAGGAAACCCGGCTGGGTTTTTCCTCTGTTTAGGACGTTAAGGAGCGGAATTGACAAAGCGTCTGAGGAGCATTTTACCCCCCCTTTTCCCCGTGGTCACACAATACAGGGGTTTTTCATGCCTGACGAATAGGTGTGTTTTTTACCCTGTAAGTTCCTATTTTTTGTCCCAAACCAAACACCCTTTCAAGACGGACAGTCTTGCACATCAGTCACCTGAGAGAGGTTATCTTGGGTAAGAGTTTGACTGACTACTCCTTGAGGCGAAGCCTGCTCACGCTATTGGTAAGTGTATGTGAAATGGTAATAATTGGATTATGGTCATATGCTCAGAGGTAGGAGTGGGGACTGGGAAACTATCATAGGGCATGTTTTGTGTTTCCCTTTGTATGCAGGTGCAGAAGAAGGAGGTGGGTGTACCTTGTACAGTACGTTCCCAGGGTGGAAGGTTTGGTTACCTTTTGATTTCCACCCTCTTTTCTGGGTCAGCAGCTTCCTCATTGTATCATTCAGTGAGTGGCTGGTGAGTCGGGGAAGTGGACTGGATTGATCCTCGTTTCTGCAGTGTGTGGGTTGGGCAGGAGCATAACAGCCATCATCAAAAACCTTTAAAGATAAAGCTAAAGAACTTTTGAAACAACTGAAAGAAACATATCTGATTTCTCCATGGATTGAATTTTGGGTGGGTTTTGGTGCATTTATCCTCATACTTTGGCTCATCATGGTACTAACTTTGGGACGCTTCATTGAGGGAAAATATGCTAAAATGGACACAGCAAGTCAGAAAATCAACTTAATCCTCAAACCCCACACATCTTCACACGTCGAGAAAAGAGAACTTTCTTCAGTCAACTTCACAGCCAATCCGATACCGGGTGGGGTAGCCTGGGACAACACTGACTATGAAATTTATGGTCCGGTCGAAATCCTGAAATATCCACACCAAATTAAGATCTCCTTGAGTGACTTTGTAAAACCAAACTCATTTGCTGATGATTGGGACTTCGAAAGCATTAATAATATGATGTCTGACTTAGTAATGTCTGCTAAATTTACCAAACATGATTATTTGCAGGGTTCTACAAATTATGATAGTATGTACTGTTATAACCACTATGGTAACCATTTTCTACATAGATCTGCACAGCCTAGAAATGTTTTAACTTATAATCAATGGGAACATTGTGCAACTCCTCCGAAAGGAAGCTCAAGAACCTTCTATGACAAATATTCATACTTTTCAGGTTTTAACACAAGTAATGCTGAAACATTTTATTTCAAATTGTCAAACAAGACAGGGACCAAGACCATGATAACCAACACAAAATTGATATATTCAGATTCATTCTTTGAAAAAATGAATACTTTTGGTTTTGATTATTGGGACAAAAATGTTGAATTGAAAAGTGTTTAGGGTACAAAAGAATGGCAAGTACAGGGTATAGAATCACTGTTTAGAGCCTGCATGATCCCAGAACAAATTATATTTTTAAATGACACTGTCCAACAAACCACCTGTCTTGGCTTAGCCAAAATCAAAGACTTAAATAAACCGTCTATTCCAAAGCCAACAATGTTTAGCAATAGCTCTGATACAGATGAAGAGATAGACGTAAACCATATATTAAACCAAAACAGAACACATCCAAATTGGAAACAGTGGTTGATCTGGCCCACAGATACTAATAACTGTCAAGACAGATTCCTGAACAAAACACAGGGGTTCAAAATGACCAGGCCAGACCCTAGATATCCCCAAAGACATCACCCAGGGATAATAACAACCTACAGTGTGGGCAAATTATGCCTTCAATGGCTACAAACTTCCACACCGGCAGAAATTAAGCAACACCTAACTTTACTTACTGATGGTGCTGACTTGCGTGATTTCATTATGGGACCACGCAAACAGCGTCAAAAGCGTTTCATAGCAGCCTCTGTATATGCAGCATACAATGAGGCCTGGAAGGTTACTCAAATTGAAACAGCGGAGAGAATACGGGAAATTGACCGTATTAATTTGGAAAAATCACTTTCTGTAGTGGACAATGGGTTAATGACTCTGTCCTCCAGAATTTTTTCTTTGGACAGCATTGTGTCTTCAGCAATCGACATATTATCGCAAGACTTACTGTTGTTACAACACGGTCAGTCTCAATTGCGTTCTATTGTACAGCTTGGCTGGACGTTACAAAATCTGCGTTCAGGCTCCTTGGCCAGAGAGAACAGAGAGTCATGCTGGGGGAGTTTCTATCTCCATCCCACCCTGTGCAGTGTGGGGTCCCTCAGGGGTCGGCGTTAAGCCCGACCCTCTTTAACATCTATGTGACCCCACTTGCCAGGCTGATTAGATCTTTTGGGATGGAGGTAGTATCCTACGCTGATGACACGCAGATCCTGATGTCTCTCGCCCAACCCTCCATCTCGGCTGCCACCAACTTCAGACTTTGCATGGAGGCAGTGGCTCAATGGATGATTTGCAATTCATTGAAGCTCAATGGCGAGAAAACAGAGATTCTGGTGTTCGGAGGCAAGAATGACATCTGGTCGGCGGAATGGTGGCCACCATCTCTGGGCCAGTGCCCTACACCCACCGCCCTGGCCAGGAATCTAGGAGTCATGATCGACCCTTCCCTGGGGATGAGTCATCAAGTAAACAGGACCATCTCTACCTGCTGGGGCATAATAAATATCCTGCAGGAGATAAAATTTTATCTCTCCCCTCAAGCCAGGAAGCAAGTAGTAGTTGCTTTAATAGGATCGAGACTAGACTACTGCAATGCCCTACTTCTGGGTATCAACAAGGGCCTCATAAGGAGACTCCAAATGGTACAGAATGCTGCAGCAAAATTTGTACTAGATCTACCCAAGCGGGCTTCGGCTACCGCTGCAAGGAAAAGCTTGCACTGGCTCCCGATAGAGTCCAGGATTGCCTTTAAGTCCCTCTGCCTGATCTATGGGGCTTTGGCCTCAAAGGGGGCTAGAGGCCTGAGGGAACTGTTGGTTCCCTATTCCCCTGCTAGAACTCTGCGTTCAGCTAACAAGTCCCTGCTGGCCTGCCCCCGTGTCCGCAGAGCCAAATGGGGTGGTAGAGCCTTCTCAACCTTGGCCCCTAAGTTGTGGAATGCGCTGCCAACTGAGATTAAATCCCTCCCCACTAAGCAAGCCTTCAGGAAGATGCTCAAAACGTGGCTATTTGCCAAAGCCTACCCCTAGCTCTGGATTTGCCTTTTTGATTCTCTTTGGTTAGGCGCCTTGACGCCTCCGGGCTAAGTTTGCGCGTTTATAAATTGCATTTCATTTCATTTCATTTCATTTCAGGCTATGTGCCTTGGCGTTTAATCAACACAACGTCACTATTCGAAATCTTTAACCTTACTGATAGACAAATCAGTATGGCCCAGAAGGTGCTGATTATACAATCCTGAGCATTGAGAAACTTGAGAGATTACCAGTGACAATGTCAGAACGACCTGTCAGTGAATGGATAATACATGGGATAATTAATATTCCAATCTCAACCTTCAGGTTTCAATACTGCCAAAAATATATACAGGCTGGCATGTACGAGAAATTGGGAAAGGGGTACATTAAAACAACATGGAACCTGCCCTATTCACATGCATGTGTCAGTAATAAAGGACAGAAAGTGTTTCTTAGTGGCAATAATTGTGCGATGTCACTAAGCGGCACGCTTCTGTGTAACGGAATTAGTTTGCATGGAGCCTGCGAAGGGAATTCATACAACCTTTCATGTCTTCAGCAAGGCGCACCTGCAACAGAAATAGAACCATTCTTTCAAAGACTCTATAATGGGAGTTACATTCTAATTGTAGACCGCAGATGCTGTAATCTTATGCCCGGGACTCCTTATCTCGTAACTACGACTGCGAAGGTCAAGTGCTGTGGACGCTCATTGTTCCCCAGCTCCTTTCCAGACAGGGAGGCAAGGGCATGGCCCAATTTGAAAATTACTTCTATTCGAATAGATACTTTAAGCAGAATGAAAACAGTGCTTCTTCAGACGCCTACAAGGCTCACGTCATCAAAAGAAACGTATGATCTACAAGTCGCAAGGACGACTGCAGAGATACATTCGTTGTTATCGACTAATTCCCCCATACATTTCGCGGAAATCCTTAATGAAATCTTAAATATTTCTGATACCACTGGGGTCTCAAAGGTATTTAAGACAGTATTTTCAATGGCATTAACACCATTCAAAGCCATACTGGGTATTTTTCCAGATTTCGTCCATTCGATTTTTGGCGGACTTCCCCTGATCCTGGGACTAATTGCAGGAATCCTATTCTTAGTCCTTATTTTTCGTTATGGCAACCCATGTCACAGACCAAACTCTCGCGACAATGGAAGAAACAATCCTAGCCATTGGATACCGGGACCGGATATCAAAAATCCTGGGACTCTCCCGGCTTAGAGACCTGAACATGACTTGGTTTCTATCATTTCGACCAATGTGGCAAAGATGTGTTTTACCTGTATTAAGGTGTCTGCTATGCGGAGAAGAATGCGTGTTAGACACCTGTCTGACGCTACAATCGGATGCGCCAATGGATGCAGAAACATTGTTGAGCCCAATAAAGGTTCATGCTTTGTGCTGCCCTCAAAGGCTACCAATCCTGATGACGGCATTCGTGGAAGCTTCACCACTACGATTGATGGGTAGTGAAGTTCAAGATGAAAGCAGCATCGATCAGGTACGACCTTCTGTCAGCAATGCAAATCAGAATGTCAATGGAGACAATCATGCGCACGAATGCATGGTTACACCTATTTCCGAGTTAGTGGAACTTTCCCATGAAGCTGTTGACAGTTTTTTCGAAAGCCTAAATGATATGATGTTCTCACCAGAGCAGAAATAGAGACTTTTGAGCAAACTCGCACACGGCGTTCCCTGAATTCGGCCTTCAACTTTAAAAACAAAGTCAGATGAACTATTTTCACTCCAGTTCACGGACAGCAATTTTTCAGGAGCCCAAAATATTTTTTACAATTTTTCGGGACACTTATCTTCTGCTTAAAGTAAGAAACTATTCCTAGAGAACTAAGATTTCTATTTTTCGATACTTTATAGACATTAGCTGCCCGCTGGTATGTTCGTAAATATTTTATTATGTGATGGAATGGTCTCGAACCTTTTTTCTGTATTAAGAGCCATTTCATGTGTAATTTCTCATATACCAAATAGCATTAATGTATGAAAATGCGTAATTACTTTGGCATTATTCTACAGCTTAAGTGCATACAATACATATGACTGCAATTTTTCCATATATTTGAAAGTTTCAAAATGCATTTATGTATTTTGGGGTGGTAAGGTATACACACTACTCTATAGTATGTTGTACTATGTTATACTATGCCTAGATTAGTAAATATGTCCATAGTTAGCGTGGAGTGGGTGTCATGTATTCCTATAGGTTCTGAATCGATCCCCCTATTCCTGACCCTATTCTGGTTAAACAAACTAACAAGTTAACTAGCAGAGAACTTCAGCAAAAGAATGTGCTAACGACCTGGTCGTATGACATCTTTATTGACGTATCTATGTCCATCCTTACGTCAATCTCGGCACCTTAAAGGTATAAATATTACCGATCTTGCCCTATGCAAACACACGCGGTGGTGACGAGACGGAGCAGCCATACTTGCCAAAGCCCAGAGCAGAGCAGACCCCGCTGGCAACAGCCCCGCCTTCCTGACGCGCTGAGAACAAGACGCGCTGCTTTCTCCTGCCGAGAGACCCAGCACCGGCGCTTCCGGGTAGCCCTCGCAGGCAGCCTGGAATATCGAGACCAGAGAGAGAGATAACATCCCTCATTCATCCTAACTTCCAGGTACAGAACTGAATAACCCCTCACAGAGAATTCTTAAGTTAGTCACTTGGCAAAAACAAACTTAACTTAAACTGTAACTTTCTATTCCCGCCCACGCATCAGGCTTAGGTCAGGTACACGGGGTAGGCGTATTTAGAAACACCAGTTGAGTACGTTTAGTCAAATGTATATGTGTATGTAATATATTTTATTCATTTTAAACATCATATGGCTTAGAAACCATATCAATTTTTTTACAGTATTATTTTATACTATTGCTTTTAATGTATGCACTTTACTTAACTATAAGTATTGCAATAATATCGATCCATTTCTCTTGTATGAGAAAAGAGACTGATCAATAAATAACACCTTTTTATTGAACACGCCCGTCTCTTCCTTTTCTCTACAATCTGATGAGACTAAGAATGCACGTACTGACTGAGTAAAATAAACTGCCTTTTGTTCACACGACTCTCGAGATATACTCTTGATTAGGGGAGAGCAAAGTTGTCATGTTCTATGGTTGTCAGAAACGAAATCCCTTCTTGTCTAATCAGGGAAGTTAAGTCCTACCTGAACATTCGAGAACGTTTCTAGTGAACTCTGAGCTAAGCTGGCAAACCCAAAACTTTAAGTCTAATATCGACAGTAGTAGACCTAGTTAACGTCTGATCTAGGCCTTTACTATTGTAGGTATTATTCCAATGCGCAGAGCCTATTGGGATGATAGGAACTACACTACAAGGCCAGGAAAAACAGAAACCAGTGCTCATTCACGTCTTGAAGCAGAGGTATGCCAAAAAATGCACCATTCGTTCATGGCACAATAGGATGTGAGGATGCGCCAACTCCATTTGATCTCAAACTGGGACGTCCATTGCGGAGGAAAAATAATAAAAACAGAATCCCTAGAACTAGGATCAGAACCAGAGGAACATCTCCAAAAATACTTCAAAGGAAGGAGTGGATGAAGAATGGAATAACTCCAAACACCATCTGGTAGGAGCTGACCAACTTAGAGTCTAAACTTCTGAAAAACCCTACGATTCGAGTCATGTTAGACATATTAAAAATACGATGGACCAGCTCCGCAAAATGTCATGGGAAGTTAGTACAGAGAAGAGCCTGTATCTCTGAAGCAGAACATGCTACCTGAAGATCAAAAGTTTCCTTTGCTGAAGTTAAGGTCACATCTTTCTGAAACAATAAGGCTTTCAGTTTGCTAATGGTCTCCAAGCGCAAGTTGGTAAGATTAATCAAAGGCCACAGTGTAGTGGGTAGGTGGAAACAGGACTTGTGTGCAACATGTTACAATAGAAGACACGGTCACCACATGGGCAACCTCTGGCTTCATTTCATAGAAACTCTAATCAATCAACATCAGGTAACTCCCATTTGAGAGCAGTCTGAAAGTCGGAAATCCCACGGCCGCCGGAGAGCCTATTAAGTGGTAAGAAAGATTCACCACAGATGCATTCTATGCTCTGTGCAACAAAATGTCCTTGCACCCTAGAGACCCACTCAAAGTATTCTCGCAGCCCAAACTGCTGAGAAAATCTTCAGTGTCCTTATTCCAGCCCCTGGATATGAAAGGAAGTTCCCATTGTTTATGTATGAACCCTTCACCTAATGCTTCATATGTGCCTACTTGATAGTGTTGTAGACAGTACTGAAAGTGGAAAGTGGAGATTGGCAGTGTAATGTTCCCATGGATTATCCAATTCAAAGATGCTATCTCTGAAATGGTGAAAGGTAATCTTTTTAGTTTCTTAGTATGTAACATTGTGTATTTAGCATCTTTCCGTGCCATAGTGATCTGTTGCTCTGAAAGATGGTAAGGTGAAAACAGGTTTGTGATATTAATGTGTCTCCAAGGTTCATGGCCAGAAAACAATGTTTGCAGCTCAACAATGGAATCAACCTAAACTGAAACTGCACATGTCGTAATGCAGACATGTCTTGCTAAAGCCCATTTATTGTGGATGAGACAATGTTACCCAGGGAAAAAATTCTAGATGATAAGGTAGTCATACCAATGTCTACTACCGCCAGAGCTTGTTCTTATTTAGCCCTGCCAATCTAATGCAGCCTTTAGGCAGCTTCTTGTTGAGATATTTTCCATATCTCATTATATATAGCGTAACGGAAGCACCTTTGACGTTGTTTTTGAGGAAACACAAGGAGATTCTTGTAAATCCAGGTCATCAGATAAAAGGGACAAGTACTGTTTTACCTGGACAGTGTCGAGGTTTTAGGCCAATCAAGGCACAACTTCCCAACACTATAAGTTGTTGCCACTCCTAAATGTTCACTCTGCACATATCACATGTCAGGCCTATGTGCTGCAACTCCCTCAATCTTGCCTAGGAATCTGTCTTGAAATTGTTAGGGCCTCATTTATGAGGCCCCTTGCACCGCCAGAATATCACTTTTTATGATGGTCTGTGGCACAGCAGCCCGCTCCAAATTTACGTGGCAGTACTAAGCCACTTTTTTGGCTTAATGCTACCTCGTAAATAGGGCTCCCTTTAACACAGTTTTGTGCGCTAATGGGGCATGCAAAGGGTGTTGCTGAGGGTGTTCCCAGCAACATCCATGGCTTTTTGACACTGCCCCAGATTTACAAGAAATCTGAGGCAGCATAAAAAACTTACGCCTCCCCAGGGGAAGTGTAAAGGAGGCACAACAAGGAGAAATATCATTATTTGTTCTCCTTTTTCTATATGTACTGCATTCTGCAGCACACATAGAAAGAGGAAAAGCCTCTTCCGATTGTTTCTGTGCAGGAATGTATCCCTTCCCGTACAGAAATATTCACCCCGCAATGCAGGCACCCATGCACCATGGTGCAAAGGTGCCTTCATTGGTGCCCGGCAGCCCATTGTGCACCGGTGCAGAAAAAAAAAGGCCAAGAATGCACCGTATCCAATAGATGTGGTGCATTCCTTCCCTTCTCTTTTACTGTAGAGCAACACAGCAGGAAGGCCTGTAGCACTGCCCTACTGGTAAACCTCATAAATGAGGCCCTTAGTGTATAGTGGTCATACTAAGTATCCCCTCCAGTTGGGATCTGATGAGTTATGTTTACTCTTACGTAGCACAGTATCAATAGTGTGTTCATCGTAAGGTGGTATTTGGTGCCAGTTATCGAATGGTGTAAGAGTGGGAACTCGTGAGGTGTTCAAGTCTTTTATCTTGGCGATACTCAGGCATGTAGTCCGTTGCACAGTTTTGTTCAGTAAAGTCATCTGCTGTGGTATTAAGCAGGTCCTAAATAGAACCTCAGTTCCCCAAACCTGCCAATCTTTAGTCCCCCAGAGAGATTCCATATATATTGTGTCCCTCCAAAAGTCAAAACCTTGTACAGAGTTGGGAAAGAAAGGAAGCAGAATATATCAGCTTAGCGCCTTCGGTGGTGCAGGGCAATGTTCCCCCTGTGTAAATTTAAATACTTCATGAAGGGTACTAGCTTTGTGCAGAGAATGATCACCGTAATATTGATACCAGAAAATTTCTTCAAAATTAGCAGTACCATCACATAACTCTTCAGAAGAAAACACAGTTGAATGTTCTAGATCTACTAACATTTCATATAACGTATTTATGTCCCAATCGTCAAAAATGGTGCAAGTGGTGATAATGTGATTTAGAGAAATTTTAAACAAATTTAGAATTTGAAACAATTCAGTGGGAGCATTCCCATGAAAGTATGTTCCCACTGTTAGATCTTCTAACAGTTCATATAACGTATTTATGTACCAATCATCAGAAATTGTGCTAGGGGTGATAATGTGATTTAGAGAAATTCTTAACAAATTTCTCTGGTCATGGTGTGATGATGCGGGTGGTTTTAGAACCAAGTTTTACAGTGTGTACTTCAGAGCATTCTGGGGAAAAATGGTACTTGAAGAGCTGGAAGAACACAGTCACAAAACCAATCCAGAGTACTAGAAAAAGTAATAAAATTGTAATCCAAAGGCGTAACCACGGAGAAACAATGTGTGTTCCTTTCATCCAACTAAAAAAGATATGCACCTTTAGTTCGAAAGGCAGAGGTGGTAGGGACAGTGGAACCTCTGTTGCATTGTAGGTGAAATCATTAAAGTCGATGAAGTATCCAGACGCCGTCCAGTCTATCTTGGACAGCTCTGCAGGCTGGTTCAAACTAGAAGAAGACTCGACCTGTGGTCTGTTGACGCAGATCTTGTTCATCTCTGGATTCCAAATTGAAATCTGTGTTTCAATTTGCACTGCACAGTAGTTTGTTTGTTTGTTTTTGAAACAGGTAGAAGACATACTTCATTGTTGTTCATTGTTGTTGTCATGTTCATTTGCAGTTAAAGCTTCCATCTGAACTTCCTGAATGGCAGTGAGAGGAGATTGGTAGCTACCCAGGATCCCACTTGACTTACTGTTGATAATCAGGCGCAAAGTTTGGTTTTTATCAAATTGATGGATACAAACCTTTTGACTCTGCATCAGGCAAGGTGGGGAAGAAGCACAGTCCGTGTGCCTTTGACAGCCAGTACAGGCACAGGCAGTCTGTGAGATGGCAATCTTTTCTTGGTCCAGATCCCGACCTTTGGGATCCAGTGGTTCTTGCTGGAACCACCTTCACTTCTCCAGTGGCTGTGCGTTTTACTTAGACGTTACTTTGTTTGTACCGGGAATCATTCTAGTTCTGTAAAAACAGCCAAACATTCATTGATGTTAAATTGTGTTTCCGCCACCACTGTGATGGCGTTTTCGAGGTCTGGGACCCACATCTTAACCCCAAACAGGATCTCATAGGGAGTACAACCACCCAGCAACTTTCTTGGCATGTTATTCAAGACCCTCTGGACCCCATATAGGTGATGCACCCAACTGTGACCAGAGCCTAATACCCTTTCTGTTAAATACTGCTTTAAGTCCTAGTTTTCCCTCTCCACAACCACAGTTTCCTCAGGATGATATGGAGATGAGAAATGCAGGGTCACACTCAAACTTTCCATGGCCTCTTTGTAAGCCCGAGAGCTAAATGCCGGACCCTGGTCGGAATGTAATGTGCCAACTGCGTAGGTTCTCATAAAGACTCTCAGAGCCTTTATAACAGTTTGGCAATTAGCCGACTGCTGTGGCCATATTCTCAGGAATCGGGAGCAGGGATCCACTGCCACCAAGAAGTACTTGCAAGCTCAGTTTGATAATAGGGGGCCGCAGTGGTCCAAATATACCAAAGCTAAATGCTTGTTTGAAATCAAAAGAGGTGTCTGGGGGGTGCACACTACTGTGGAACCTTTCATCTGCTGACAAATGTCACATCTCAGGAAAAAGTCCTTGGTCTGTTTGTAAAGACCCAGCCACCAATAGCATTGCTGCAATAGAGAAATTGTAGCACCCACCACCACATGTGCTGAAGCCAGACCCTCTTGTGCAGGCACTATTAGTCCTAGCCTGTGATTACTGTTTCGTACTACTCTATCCCCCACTCCTGGAATCTGAGCATACAATATGGTGTGCATATCATTTCTAGGAGTACTTCAGTGGAAAACCTTTCAGTAAGTGTGTGTCATTGCATGCAGAATTGACAGCCATCTTGATGTCTCTGCCTATTCTTGTACTTGAACAAGATATCGCAGCAAACTCAGAAGTGTGACCCATCGCTTTTGTGGCTTCATCAGCCAATGAATTCCCCACAATGTGCACACAAACACGCTTATGACTCAGTGTATGTATGTAGTGAGCCCTTGGAAAGTATTCTTTCAGCTTTGCCTCCTGTTACCAAAGCAACTTGTACTTTACTGTGCAGCCTTTCGAATACCTGAATCCATTCTGTGCTCCAACAAATAAGATAATAATTATATGACTGCACACAATAATACGGATCACACACAATGCGTGTGGGGAATCCAGCATCCATATTCTGTAGTGCCAGTGCCAGAGCCTTAAGTTGTGCCAACTGCGCCATGGAATCACCTAGTGACAGCATGTATGTTTTTTCAGGATGGAATGTTCCATCATGTAAAAAGCCTTTCACGACTGCATGTGCAGCTGAATATTGTTGTTTTGTCCCTATGGCTGGTTGAGCAGACCCATCAGTGTAAATAATATAGTCATAGCATTGTAGAGGCATTATTTAATTAGGTAGAAGATAATCTTACTCATACTGGAGAAATGCTTGTGTTTGTAATATAGAGTCAAATCTGTAGCCTACATCTATTGAAATGAGGGAACTTTTCTCATTGTATCCAACTTGGATGTAGAGCTTTTGCATTTGAAAAACTAGCTCTTGTAGCTGTCTCTAAGGTCTATACAGAAGTTATAACAACAATTCATTTCCCTTGAGCCAGGGTGCGTTCTCTCACTACAGCCGTTTGAACTGCTGTCCCGAATCTTTTCAGTCGGTGCAAAACGCATTTCAGCATTTGTATAGAGATGCGATTTATATGCAATCGGTAATGTGTCACCTTTATTGAATGTGAAGTATGTGTATCCTGATGTCACCACGATTACATAGATCACCAGGTTTGTAGTATTCACAAGTGTGTGTAAATGTTTGAAGCTATCATATCAGCTTGTACGGAACTTAACATTTCTGTGTGTGCTTGTGTCCAATGTGTACTTCAAAAGTCGGGACGTACAAGGTTGCCGAAAGATTTTACCCATTCTGTGTGATCAGGAATGTATGTTCTGCCAACATTTTTAAAACCTAACATAGATTGTAATCTTTGCAGAGTCATTGGTGGTTGGAGCAATGCACATTTTTCTGAAAAATGCATTGCCAGTCTCTTGTCCTCACTTGACAACTTATATACCAGAAACAGGACACTGAGGTGGGCAATTTTTTGATTTTTTGAAATTGAACCTGTAGCCCATGTGAGTGAAATCCACGAATATATAGTTTACTCTGGTCAAGTGCTCCATCAGGTCACTCTGCTTCTTTAGCTGAAAACAGACCGGGGTTATTCTTACCCCTATGATAAACAGCAGCATTGTTTCTGGGAGCCTAGCGCTATGAAGGTAGTCAAATATCTGCTTCCAGATGCTATGTTTTGGAAGATAAATCCATTTGAGATATCAAGAGTTGTTTAGTATTTTTCTGCACAAATATATTCATTAGTGCGGCACTGAGTGCATTTTGTCTTTATTCTAATACTAGATGATATGATTGACCTGGTTTCATTACCGGAAACAGAGGAATACTCATTGAAGAGGTGCAGCTTTCAATCACACTTTGCTAATCAAGTTGTCTTTGGATCTCCCTAACTTGTGATTTTGCTTATTTTTTTATAGAGTATTGTGTTTGAGGTTGTGGGGTTGTCTTCAGTGGTGTATCATGATCCATACAGATCAATATAGTTTGTCGCTTTAACCTGAAATTATGGGTCCTTACTTGAATTTTGGATTCATTGGATTTATCAGCAGACGTATAGTACAACATTACTAAATTCAAAGGGAAAGACATTCCATGTTTTTACAGTATATAAGTTACAGATTTCGAGTATAAAATAGAAACACATTTAGCATATGGGTTTAAGTTGTTTCCTAAACAATATACAAAGTGACATGTTCTGAAACTGGCACACAGTTATTGATGAAAACCCCTGAAAATGCAGGTTATGTTATGTTATGTTATGTTAAGGACTATTTGTATAGCGCCTATCACCACCGGTCTCTAAGCGCTTACCAGAAAGAACATAACACACTAATGCCCCTAGAACCTCAGTTGTTTCACCTCCTATACTGCCATGAAAGCCTTTCTGAAAAGATGAGTTTTTAATTTCTTTCTAAAGGATAGGAGCTGCGATTCCTCTTTCAAGGTGGGCGGGAGCTCATTCCACAGTTGCGGGAGAAGCACAGACAGGGCCCTGCCTCCTTTGGTCTTTAATTTGAACCTAGGTTGAATCAGGTTGGAGGTGGTTCCTGAGCGCAATGGTCTCCCAGGGATGTACCTTTTCAGGCGTTGCTTGATGTACTCTGGGGCTTTCCCGAAGAGTGCCTTGTGGGCCACACAGAGACATTTGAACTGGACTCGGAATTTTACTGGCAGCCAATGCAGCTTCTGAAGCAGGGGGGTTACGTGCGAATTTCTAGGCAGAGAATGGATCAGCCTGGCTGCATCGTTCTGTATTACCTGCAGCTTCCTCAACAGCTTCTGAGGCAGGCCTAGGTATAGGGCATTACCATAATCAAGTCTCGAGATGACTGTGGCGGATACGATCGATTGCATGGTGTAAGCAGATAAGATGGGAACTAGCTTTCGCAGCTGCCTCAACACACCTATGCAGGATCCAACCACGGCAGAAACTTGAGGGGCCATTGAGAGATCTGCATCGATCCTTAACCCTAAGCTTTTTGCTACAGTACCAGGATGCGGTGTGGTTCCCAATTCGGGGGGCCAGTACAGGTCACTCCAGGGATCCTCTTTGTTACTGATCACCAGCACCTCCGTTTTGTCAGCATTCACTTTCAACAGATTGGTAGTCATCCAATTGACTGTGAATGAGAGCAGGTTCCTCACTGATTCCTGAGCTTCCTTGGTGTTATCCAGCCGGACTAAAAGCTGAGTATCATCTGCGTAATTAAAGATTTCGCAGTTCATCCGCATAAGCTCCTCCACCAGTGGTTGTAGATAGATGTTAAAAAGCAGGGGGGATAAAGCCGACCCCTGGGGCACCCCCCAGGTCACGTCGCAGATCTTAGACAGTTGGTCTCCTAGCTGCACTTTCTGGGTTCGACCTGACAGGAAGGATTCAAGCCATTTGAGCACCTGGCCTGTGATCCCCAATTTTGCGACACGGTCCAGCAAGATGGTATGGCTGACCGTGTCGAAGGCCGCCGATAAGTCTAATAGAATCAGGGCACGTGGATGTTTATTATCTGCCCTGACTCTCAGCTCATCGGCGACCGAGGCCATGACTAATTCTGTGCTATGTTGGGGCCGGAACCCAGCCTGCCTGGTGTGAAGGAGATGGTGTTCTTCCAGATGGCCGGCTAGAGTGCATTTTATCTGTGCTCTGCTCCTTAAATGGGAAGTTGCACTCCACTTGCCAACAAAACATCTTGGCATGCATGTATAAGAGTCAATGAAGAGTATTTCTTGTCCTTCCTTATAAGAATAATTATTCAGCAAAGCAACTACCTTTCAGTTAGTTCCAGCTAGGGCCACGATTAACAGACTCCATTTTGCTCTGTGTAAAATAGTGGTAGAGTAGTACTTTTTACTACAAAATGTAATTCACAAACATACAAGAGTACATTTTCCACCTCTCCTATTTTTGTTTTGGGAAGATTCTCACACATGTAAGTTTACTATTTAATAGTAAGTGAGGGAGGGACCAGGGGCAGTGGATGGAAAAAGGGGCATACTTACTCCTACGTCAAAGGAGTTTAGGGAAAAGTAAGGAGGGGTGTAGGAAGGGTAAGGGTGGGGTTTAGGGAGGCATATTCACCCACCCACAAATGAATAAGCCCATTGCTTTTCACAGACTGCATTCCTAAAGTTACTACAGCCAAAAAAGACCAAAAACAGTAGTAAATACATCTCAAAGCTAGATTAAGTCCAGCACCACACATGGCCAACCAGTGACATTGCAACACCAGTCCATGAAAAATAATAAAAGTAGGGACTTAAAATATCCCCTCATAGAAAATAATGTTAAGTTAAATATAATTAGTTAAACTAGTTACAAATATAAATAAATCCAATATATTATTAAAACATACCTTAAATGTTATCTATAATTACATTTATATTAATTCTAAACCTCACTTTTAATAATTTTAAATATGTACCAAAAAATATATGTGTTACCTTTGGTGGAATTTGTTTTTAATTTAAAGTGCTGAAAACTATTTTAATATGTTGAAAATAATTGCATTTTAAATTAAAATGAAGTTAATAGTGCTATAGCATTTTAACATGTTTATTCTATAGGTAAACTAAATAATCCAAATTAAATTAACTGACATTATAATTTAACACAAAAATATTTTTACTAATTTTGTTCAAGTTTAATAAGCTGTTTTTTTTATTTTCCCGATACTTTATGTTAAGGTGCCCTCTGCCATATGAGTAGTATAGTAGTAACATTACTCTATAGTATAAACATGCATACTTAACTTACTCACACGTGTAATTGACCTTGGTGAATAGGGATGTAAGTGTCTCCTATGTAAATACCCCAACATACATTAGACTTATTCATTTGTTTATTTCAGAGTTTTACAATTCACCGCAGAGAGCAACAGCACGTACCAGGCCAGTTGTTATTATTTGTTTAGTTATTTGTTTTTCACAGTACAGACTGCACCAAGTGGTGAAAATGTGCTTTATATGTAATAGAACAGTATAAACAAGTAGAACAGCACAGCAGCACAGTAGTACACAGAACAAGTTAGGTGAAACAGTTGATAGGTGGAGTACATTCTAAATAGGATACAACCCATAGTGTATGAAATTCGGTTATTGTTTGGTGGAGCCCCACTAAGGCAACAACCACAACCACAATCATTGTCAGGGTGAACCACAAAAGTCATCATATTCATCTGTGCCTTACTCTCTGGTAGTGTGGAACCAAGCAGTCAATTTTAACTTAGTGGCAATGTGTAAAGTGTTTATGCAGTACACATACAGTAATGTGAGATCCCTACACAAAAAAATCCCAAACCAATTTAGAACAATAGAATACATTTTAATGATTTAAATGATTCCAAAATGACAAAAATCCAATCAGTTGAACCAGAACCAAAGATATACAAACTCACCCTCTCCTAACCCCAGATCTGGTTTGAAAAGTTCTTCCCTTCCCCAGTCAATTCTCCAAGAAGTCTGGGGTGACAAAAGGCAGTTTCTTTTGTTTGTGTGTGTTGGAGGCAACCCCTTTGAAGTGTGAGTGAGCAGGGTTCAGCTCCACCCCAATCACCCTGGCTGTATCTCCCACCCTGCCTGAAGCTAGTCCCCATTGTGTCACTGTCTGGGAGGAATATAGAGCCCTGACAGCAGAGCCATTAACAGTCATATGACCCAGGGCACTAGCCAAAAGCATACATGATTAGGAGAAAAAAATACCAACTTTCTAAAAGTAGTATTTTCAGAATTTGCAACTTAAAACCCCCTGCTACCATTAAAGAGGATTTGAAAAATGACAATTCATCTGAGTCTAAACAACAGATCTCTATCAGCACCCAATTCAAAGTTAGCACTTAATAAAGGTAACTCAGTGAAAGATAGACTTCGCCACCATAAAAAATTACTTTAGGAGGACTTAGGAAACGTAAACACTTATGTCCTACTTTCTAAATACTGTACACCCTGCCCTATGAGCCTTCAGGGCCTACCGTAGGGGTGAGTTATAAGTATTAAAACGGAAAGCTTGGGCCTGGCAAAAGATTTATTTTGCCAGGTCGAAAAAACTGTTTAAAACTGCAGTGCAGACTACAGTGGCAGGCCTGAGATATGTTTCTTAACGGCTACTTTAGTGAGCGGCACAATGAGTACTTCAGGCCTAGTTGTAGCATTTAATTTACAGTCATTGGGTACAAGTAGTACCAGAATTACACGCAAATTAAACGTGCCAATCAGGTGTAGGCCAATTTCGCCATGTTTTAGGAAGAGAGTACAAGAACTTTGATACTGGTTAGCAGTGGTAAAGTGCACATATTTCTAAAAGCCAAAAAAAACAGGCTCAGCGAAGGAAGACAGTAAAGGTAAACAATTTAGAGTGACCCTGCAGAGAGAGCTAGGTTCAACAGTCAGGAATGTTAGTGTCAGTTCAGAAGTGGGGCATTAGCATTATTTAAATTACTGACTCAAAATATTTTTTCAGTAATCTTTTCAAGAATAGGGCTGTGGAGAATGGCACTATGCCAAACAGTATCTCACATTAGATTCTCACTATGCTTTGCTGGCGTAAGGGACTATGATGTGGTAGTGGCAGTCCACCCCCCATATTATGACTGTGGCATTCAGACCGCCAAAGAAACACTGCTACTGCCATGGATCAGAGATCCCTGGCAGTCTTGCAGCGGTGTGAGGATGGTAATATGCTGGCAGTGCCGCTGCAGCACCGCAAACCCTATTATTAGTTTCCTCACCACCACAGTTCTCATGGCAGTACGACCGCCCAAAAAGTGTAGCGGTGAGGAAATAGAGAAGGCCCTACCGTGCCCACTGTGTCTCTGCACCAGAGGATGAATGCAGGGGGGCACATGGTATGCCCCCATATGCATGCACTCTCAGTTCCTGCAGGGCATGGATTTAACAGTCCATGGCCTGCCGGAACATGCAATGCATTCCCATTGCCATGACTTGCTAAGGCTCACAAATGAGCCTTAGTGCAGCATTGCCCTGGGCCAGCCGTCGCAGTATCACCCGACCTTTATTGCAGTTGGAATCCAGCAGGTGGTCTCATTATGGGTTTGGGGGTCTTGGAGCGCGGTACTGACATGGCGGCCCGCTCTAAGACCGCCAAACTTATAATGAGGCCCTAAGTCTTTCAGGGAAGGGTTATATGTGATCGATATTGGACCAGTCTGGTAGTTAATGAGAGACAGATATAGAGAAGTTGAAGACAATGAAGAATGCTAGCAAGTAAGTTATTGTCACAATCCAAATTATGAGGAAAAGTTGGTTGCTGTTTTTAATTACATTTGCGATGATTTTTGCTTCAGAGAACGGCTATAGAACTTTGACAGAACGGTGTGATCATACCTCTTGGCCATTACACTCTCTAAATAGAAGTGTTCAGTAGAGAGTTAGTTTTCATAGTTCTATCTTTAGGAGGTTATTGAAAAATAAGTGGCCAGGCTCTTCTTCTTGAATGGAGTTCAATGCATTATAGCTAGATGCCCATGATTCATCTTCATAATTGTGCCATTTCAAGAATAATTGGAGGCTAAGGTCGACGTTGGATGACTGTTGGTTGCCAACAAGGCAACATTAAACCATTTTCTTTAAAAAACACAAAGACTCTAACATCTCGTGTAATTTCTTTCATAGTTTAGACCTTTCATTACAAAATGTGAAATGTAATTGCACCTTCCAGTTTTCAGGCAAATACAACCCCAAAAAGAAAAGCAACTGCTTTAAATCTGTCCAGATCTTAAAACATGTGCAGCATTAAACAAAGTCATTCTAGACAAATGGTAGTCCAATTCATGAAAACGTATTGTAGCAAGGGTATATAATAGAAGCACTCCCTTCCAAAAAAATTCTACAGAGGATTTAAGTCAGAAAATGAGGGAGGTGGGGATGGCACAAGGAACAGGCTTTTTTCAGCAAAGCCTAGAATATCAACCACAAACTTGCACAAGTGAAAGACACTCTGCAACATCAACTACTAAATACAGGTATGGTATCAACTCACAAACACATGAGGTAAGTCAGTTGTGCCTGTCCTCTGCCTCCCCGCCAAAATATCAAGCTACTCTTTTCTTGACTGAGGTAGGGCTGAAATAAACAGCTGTTCATTCTTCCCAGAAACTGAAAGGCAGTCATGAAAAGGAAGCAGAGGTGGAATGACAGGCATACATCCTTGGCAACATCTCAACACCAAATACATTTAGACCCATGGCCTTGTAGACAGCATAAGGTATTTATCCTACTGCCTCATTATACATTACAAGTATGTTCCTCAAATCTCAAATGAAGATGAAGTATAGGAGAGTGTTGTTTGTTGTGCTTGGGATGGGACAGAACTAGAGATGATTTAGTCAATATCCGTCTAGATGCAGGAAGAGAAACCTAAGATCCTTGGTGTCCAATTAGCACACCTAAAACATTTCAAGCATCAGTGAATTTGCTTTTTTTTGGCAGGCCCATTCCTTGCTAACAAAAGTAGAAAATTAACGTGGCTTTTGGAATTGACTGTACAATCATGCAGAGCAGCAGCTTGCCTAAGCTAAACTAAAGCATTACAAGTACATGCAACAACAAAAAATAAATATACCACACATCAGAAAGATAGGTGTTATCTAATGGTCTATACATTTTTGTTTTGCATGTATACTTGTGTTTGCTTGTAGTTAGCTTTTCATCTTTTTTTAGACATTTCTTAATTAGCGTTTTTGTAAGACAATTGTTTCCCCCAACCCTTCCCCCACCCCCTTCCTATCTCACACAGAAGAGTTACACACAAGAAATAGAGAAACAAAGGGAAAACTGGATTCAGATAAAACCGCTTCCCAAAGGAAAGTCTGAATAAAATGCATATATACACTTTTAAATAAATTGCATAAGTCATTTGGATAAAGTGCACATTTTGTTTTAGTTTCCCTCCTGCCCTAACCAGGTGTAGAGAGCCTTCTGCAGGTTCTGAGTGACATCTGAAACTGAATCTAAAAGAGATACGCTAATATGTACATGCCCTTTTCAATAAATTATAATTCATTTAAATAAAGTGCACGTGCAATTTACCCTTCTTTTTTTTCTACCCACGTAGAGAAAACCTTCCATATTTTTAATCCTTTTATCTTTGTCCTACGCCCTTTCCGAGCACATATGGATTCTTCCAAATTATAAACCAATAGCAATCGAGCCAGGCAGTGCTGGAAGGAGGGAGGGCCTGTATCTAGCCATGCCGACGATATACATAGCCTGAAAATTGTCATTGCAATGTTTACCAGCCCGTCTCCTTCCTTAATACTCCCACTCGCTTGTACTCCCAAAAGAATTAGTAGAGGGGTCATAGCTATTTCCAGCTTCAGTTTGTTTTTTAGAAAATCATCAATGTGCCCTATTACCAAAGTGAGGGCACTACATGTTGCAAATACATGGACTATATCTTCCATAGGAAGGGCTCAACGTGGGCGCTGTGTCCCCTTCCCTTCTCCCCACTTTGCAATTCGGTATGGTGTGTGATATATAAAAAGAAACACGTTTTATAAAATTGAACCTGCAATTTGACTTATATCAAGGCATCCTGAGCAACTAAAAAGGCTTGCTGAAACAAACTATCTGAAATATCTAACTTAGTTTGCCATTTTTCTGAATACTTTACCATATCATCTTTCATTTGATCATTTAATACCAATACGAGGAGGAATCTCATACAAGTTCATTTTTAATAGTTACCCCAGACCCTCTCCCTTTCTTTGATAAACAAATCCCTTATATGGAGAAATTTGAAAAATTCTCTATGGGTGAGATTAAACTTCGTTTTAAGTTCCTCAAAGGAAATAAAAACTGATAATGCATAAAAACACCCTATTTTATCAATCCTCCTCGCCCCCCCCCCATCAGGGTCCCATTACCCTGATGGGGAGTATCAATATTAAGCCTACCTCATCCCAATAGCTAACAGATTGGACCCCACATTTTATAAGCAGTCTTAAGAGTCTTGAACCTCACTTTTTTTTTATAACATCCTAACTCCAACTGGTGGCATAGGCAGCCCCAATCCTCGACCCTAATCAATAGCTCATAGGGAGAGGGGTACAGCTGCAACTCACTGCCCTGATGTTACCCAAGGAGTACAGTATAATGCACTAGACAGGTAGCCCAATAACTATTAAGCTGCTAACGGACACTGGCGTGATGCACTTCCTTCTAGGGCTTTCGAGCATATTTCTCCAGCCATGCTGTCCAAGGCCCTTGAGACTCACCCTTGCCCACTTACAGGATCGCTTGCAACCGATCTCGATCTTCTTCAGGACTGGCTAACACAACAACTGGCCATCCTTGCCCCCCCCGTTCCACAAAAGCCACGCTCAGTTAGATCTTCTGCCCCTTGGTTCTCGCCGGCTCTGGCCGCTAAACAACGACAGTGCAAACAAGCCGAACGGACCTGGCGCAAACTTTATGACGCCAGTGCCAAAGAAACCTATAGGGCACTGACCAGGGACTATCATCACGACATCGCAGCTTGCAAAAAATCTTATCTGGCCAGCAAAATTGATGGTGCTTCCAACTCCTGTAAAGAAATCTTTAAAATAGTTAAGGATTTCATCTCCCCTCCCTGGGCCACTCCCAAATTGACTCCTTCTGAGTCCTGGATCACCGAATTGGCAAACTTTTTCACCAAAAAAATTAGGACTATCCAGGTCTCCTTCGGATCCACTACCCAGGATCCCCCTCCCTGTTCAGGATCCTCTGACCCTCCTCAGTCACCGACCACTCCCTCCCTTTGGAACTTCCCTCCACTATCCCTTCAGTCCTCCCTTGACCTGCTTTCCAAATTAAAATCTGGTTCCCCTTTGGACCCGTGCCCTGCTAAATTCTTGGCACTCATGGCCCCTACCCTTAATCATCTTATTAACCCTATTCTTAATCTCTCGCTCAATACTGGTGTAGTACCCCAAGCTTGGAAGCAGGCCCTCATTTTACCCCTTCTGAAGAAAGCTATTTTGAACCCGGATCTTCATCTCAACTACCGTCCCATCTCCCTTTTGGCGAAAGTGGCCGAAAAACATGTCCACTCCACCCTGTCCCATTTTTTGGAGTCCCATGACCTCTTGCATAGATCCCAATCTGGCTTCCGCTCAAATTTGAGCACTGAAACAGCATTGCTTGAGATCACTGAGGTGATCAGAGAGACCCTGGACAGGGGAGGAAAGGCTATGCTGGTGATGCTTGACCTATCGGCGGCCTTCGACACCGTCCCCCATGACCGCCTCCTATCTAGACTCTGGGAGAGAGGTCTAAGGGGGTCGGTGTTCAGATGGTTCAGGTCTTTCCTCACTGGCCGTCAGCAAACGATCTGGGCTCCAGCTTTTTCTGCCGCAATGCCACCTCTGGAGGTCAGAGTGCCGCAGGGCTCAATTCTGAGCCCCTCACTCTTTAATATTTACATGACCCCTCTGGCGGCACTTGCGGAGAATTTTGGGGCTCAGATTGTGTCGTACGCTGACGACACTCAACTCCTGTTCACTTGCGACAGGGGACAGGACTTCGACGGGGCATCCATCCGGGGTTGCCTTGGGGCTGTGTTTGAATGGTTTAGTCAAGTGCAACTCCGATAAATCCGAGGTTCTTTTCTTCGGCTGCCCCGCTAACCCTAAATGGAAGGATTGGTGGCCGGCAGCCATGTTCCCTCCTACTGGCGATTCAGGGACCGCAAAAAACCTGGGCATTCAGGTTGACAACTGTCTCTCTGAGATCTAGCCCCAATCTTTTGGCTTTCAGGAAAGATCTGAAGACCTTCCTCTTCCTGCAATAACATCACCTGCTGAGCTATGCTTCTGTCTTTCGTCCGTCTTCACCCTCTCTGGACTTGCTGAGGCTCTGACAGCGCCGGGACACTTCTCGGAGTAGCCGTGCGCTATAGAAGCACCCCCTTAACATATAACATAACATATATAACATATAATCTCAAATTGGGATGGGCCAACCCCCATGTTCTTTAGAGAGCAACAACAATTTAACTGACCTTCTTGGTTTAGAGTAAGACCAAAAAAAAAAATTTTTAAAAATATATTTTCACATTTTTTAAACCAATGATTGGGGAAGATAAGGGGAATGGCTCTCATAAAATGTATAATTTTAGGAAAGTAAATCATTTTGATTAAATTACATTGACCCACCAGTGTTGGATGACAAATTATCTAGTCTCTGCAGTGCCTTTTTAGTTTTCTCGGCTATTGGATTTAAATGCTCATTCCCAATAGCGTCCTGACCGGCCCTGATAGTAACCCCCAAATATACTGCACTTCCCACAGCTCTGCTATTGTTCATTGTGACATGTTCATTGATGATAATCTGAGTTTTTTCCTTATTTAAAGAGCACCCAGGGAGAGCCCCACACGCTACTGCATCTTCTTCTATAGCTCTTATAGCTACCCCAGAGTTAGATGTAAACACAGCCACGTCATCGGCTTATGCCAAAACCTTAGTGCTGTACCCTTGCAGTATCACCAGCGGTATATTTGTATTTAGATTCAGCCTCTTTAGAAATTGGTCGATGTATAAAGGAAAAAGTAATGGGGAGCACGGGCACCCCTGTCGAGTTCCCCTTGTAATCTTAACTTGTTCAGATAATTCCCCATTTATACACACTCTGGCAGTTGGATTTGCATATAGAGCTGTAAAAGCCCTGATAAAATTTGGGCCTATCCCCTTTTCATGCATTGTGGCCCAAAGAAAGTGCCAGGACACCCTGTCAAAGGCTTTTTCGGCATCCAAGAGGAATACTGACACAGGGTTTATGTTTATGTATTTATTTTTGTATAGCGCATATGTCACCGTTCGGTCTCAGAGCGCTTGCTGAATCTAAAAAGTTAGAGAGACAAGGGGCAGTTAACAGACACTTGTCCACGTTGAGTATTGTTATGATCCTCCTGATCTGATCTATAGTACTCCATTTCTGGATAAATCCGTGTTGCCAATCCACTAACATTTTATCGACCACCAGAGATAATCGGGTAGCTGGAGATTTTGATTGACTTTGGACGGCCTCAATCCCTTTTACTAACTATACAGCCACGACAAGTTTTTCCTCTGCTTGTGCTAATCTCTGATACAAGTCCTGTATCTTATGTTACTCTATTTTCCATCTGTTTAAGGAGAATTGAATTGTTTCCCCTGAACAGTTGCCTTGAAGGAATCCCAGACATTAACCAAGGAAGCAGTCCCTACTTTCCACTTCAGGAACTCCGGTATCCACTCTCATGTGCTTCCTATAGTCTTCGTTGAGCAGAAGAGCTCTCTCGAAAGTCTAAGTGGTGGTTTTTTGTGTTCTTTCTGCCATTGTTAATTCCAGTACTAGCGCATGATCAGATAGAAATCTAGGATATCTATTGATTCAACACTCTTGCGGCAATGAAGCTGACACAAAAAAAGAATCTAATCTGCAATGTTTAAAATAGGGGGCAGAATAATATGTATATCCATGATCAAATTGCCTTACCTTAGCCCAAACGTCGATCAGCCCATGTGTGCCATATATATTTGCAACACAAAAAGATGGACGGAATGTTCAACATTGTCAAACATTCACCCCCAGTCACAGATCTGGGTTTAATCCATGGTTATTTTGCTCACCACGCCACCACAGTTCAGACATAGCCATATGCAAATCAGGCTTGATCCTGTGTCTCATGGTAACAGTCCAGACCGAACTGCCAGGTCATGTCTTCCCTGGACCGGAATCAAGCATCCTAGGACCAGTTTTGGGCTTTCAGCCCTCATCAGCCAGGATATCTCGACTCCAGTGGCGTAGTGAGCATGGGACCCACTTAGGGTGAAAATGCAACACAAAAAGATGCAACACAAAAAAATATATATATATTTGACATTGACCGAAATACGTTGGGCTTTCTCCCAACATAATTTAAATGCGAATCCCAGTTGTTTAGTAGATTTATATTAAAATCCCCACAGAGAATGATGGGTAATGGCCAGTGTGCTAGCATGTTAGTCAGCCAATTAAAACCCCTGCATCATCCACAATAGACCCGTATACCGAGCAAAGTGTAAATGAGATGCTCCCCAGAAGACTACACTTGGTAATCACCCATCTCCCCATCGGATCAGTACAAGTTTGAGCAAGCTGCAATCTATTATTTGGGGCTAAGATGGCAACACCTCATGTACGGGTCCCGAGTAGTCCCTGTTATAAATCTAAAATCTAAGTTCTTAAAGAGGCCAATTTTGGATTCTTCTATATGCGTTTCTAAGCAGGCAGATAATATCTGCCTGCAATATCCGCAGCCCCTGAGAAACCCCCCTGAGAAATCCTTTGCCTTTTTTGATGTTGTTTAACCCACATGCATTCAAAGTGCCAATTCGGAGTTTCCCCGCACCTTTCATATGAATAGCCATAAAGTACTTTATCCTCTAAATCCCCTATGCCACCCAAACAAATATACTCTTCGCAATACCTGGCATACCCTGATGCCTCACCCAGATCAAAATGAAGACCTTCTGTGGGGCCTCTTAGAAGTGACCCTAGCGCACCGGCTTTCACTCCGGTTTTCTTCTTGCATTTGTTTTAGGGATGAAAATATAGTAGAGAGTGATGGCTCTTAGCTTCCTGGTGGTATTTCTGCATCTACATTATCAGCATCGCCAAGCTCTTGAAATGATAATTGGGCATTAGAGTAATCCCACTTCAGTCATTGCCTGCTACTCCCTGAAGCACGGTTTCTCCTTTTAACAGAATACTGTTGTCTGAATCCGAGGTGCCCTCATTAATTAATGAGCAGCTTTCTTGCTTAGAGGAGTCTGGGTCATTCCTAAGCGAGAAGAATTTTTCTCTCCCTGGCACCTCAGGGGATGCAGCTCCCAGCTGCCTATGACTTATTTTTCCTATGTCAGCCCAGATGTTTTCTTTAGCTTTTATTGTGCATATCATGTCCTCATCATTCTCCTTTCTAGTTACTCCTGGCTATCCTACGGCCCTACTGTCCACCGTAGTCAGGTTTGGGGTTACTCCGATTTGCTCATGTCCCTTATCACTTATTAGGGATTGTGTTTCACTGTCTCCCTCAGTGTGTTTACCATCTTGCCCATGACTGCCCTTTCAAAAGTTCAATAAATTAAACTATCCACCTCATTTAAAGTTGGGGGTCATTAGTTATTACTAGTAGGTGGTCACTCTTCTTCTCTTCTCCTGAAGTGGTGGGCACTAACAAAAAGGTAATTGTAGAGTGCAGTAACCCACCTTCCATCTGTCCTTGGCTGTGGAGAATCCTTCCCGGCTGTTTATTACTTTCACCCAGCTCTCGTTTGAGCCGGCCGTGACACTCCCTCTGTCTTCCTTCCCGACATGCCTCAGCAGCTGGAATCGATGGACCCACCACTGCAGCTCCTCCTGCTACACAGGCTGCAGCTCAGGCAGCACTCGGGTCGGCGACCCAGGTCTTTGTTTCCTTTCCTCCACGCCCTGCCATTTCTGGCTGTCCCCCGACGGTGAGAAGAGCCCCGGACAAGCCAGCGAAAATCCTGTGAGCAAGTCAATGAGCCAGCTTCAAACACCCTCGTATCAGCAAAGCGTGTCTCTGGCGAAGCAAAGGGGATGCTGACACACGGACCATAGGGAGAGGGAGGCAGCGCAAACTAGGTGAGTTAAGCAAGCACTATCTTTGCTCTCTCTTTCCATCTTAAGTCCGTGATCACCTGTTCATGGTTCTGGAAGGTCTGAACCTTGGTGAATGGAGTCCGTTGAACAGTTAGGTGGTTAGCTGACATTGAAAGAGAGCACCATCAGCATGGACTTCTTATTGAAATAAAACATTAACCCATTGCTCATGCTCAGCTCTGTGGATCTTTACTTCTCTCATTGGAACACACAACAACATTTGTGGTGATGATGAACTTAGCTTCAGAGGAGCCCAGCTCATTTGTTGAGGCATACTTATTTATTTATTTATTCATTTATTTAGCGCAGGACTCGACCCCCGAAGGGGTATCTCCGCGCTTATGCTTTTACCAAGACAACCTAATCATGATCATGGAACTGTGAAGGAGTCAGTGTGATGATATCTTAACAGGCCGGAAATAGATAGGTTTTTAAAGTTTTTTTAAAAGACTGAAAGTTAGTGTTTTGTTTCAAGGTGGAGGGGTGTGAGTTCCATAGAGTGGGGCCTTTGTAGGAAAGGGCACGACCTCCCTGTCTAGCTTTTTTTATCCTTGAAACCTGGAGCAGTTGCTGACTGCTAGAGCACAGAGTGCGTCCAGGACTATAGGGGTTACATTTTTCTTTCAGGTATTTAGGTCCAGTGCCAAACAGACATTTATGTATTGTGCAGCAGATTTAAAATTTTACACGCTGCCTAACCGGCAACCAATGAAGTTTGTCCAGGAGAGGACGTGAAGCAGTCCTTGGCTGAGCATTGAGAACGAGTCTCGCTGCAGTGTTCTGGACTACTTGTAGTCTTTGTAGTTGTTCCTCATTGGCCGAGATGAACAGGCCATTACAGTAGTCTAGCCTACTAATTACCAACATAGTTTTCCTATAGATATCAGATAGGAATGGGAAGACACGTCGTAGCAGTCCAATGACACGGAAGCAGGATCCTGCTACTTGATTTATGTGTTCTTTGAACAAAAGTGCCTTATCAAGCCGCATACCGAGATTTGTTACGGTCTGTTTGGGACTTGGTACTGGTCCCAAATCCGGGGGCCACCAATCTGGAGACCACAAGAGGGTGGCCTCACCGAACAGCATGACCTCCGTCTTGCCTACATTGCACTGGAGGCAATTTAGAGCCATCCAGTCCGATATTGCCTTCATTTCGTCTGCAAAAGATTTTTGTATTGCAGCCGAGAGGGTCCGAAAGGGGAACAAAAGCTGAGTGTCGTCAGGATACGACACTGGGGCGAACCCATGTGCTCTTACGATGTCTGCCAAGGGGGCCACATACACATTAAAAAGTGTAGGGCTTAGGCATGAGCCCTGTGGCACTCCCTTAACAACAAGGCTGCCTTTCATTTTGGCTGCTGTCAAGCATTGGCTTGAGACGTAACTGTGCTGTTCTGTGAATGCGGTCTACAGAATCCTGAAACACCACATTAGACCTACTCTAGATGATACGCAGTAAGGCATTGCTTGGCTAATGTGTGATGCCAGCATCACCATGTTCAGTGACAATTTTGAATTGTGAATCTTTTTGTTCAGAACCTGATTCAATTTATGACTGTAGTTTCTTTGGCATTTCCTCATGTTGTGGCCTTTTTGAATTTCAAATGCTGAATTTGTGATGCGTGTCAAACATAATATTGCTCTTAAAAAACAAATTATTTTGTTTGCACATAATGGCAGAGGGGTTCCTTCATTTGAGTGTGCAAGATGATATAAAAAAAATAAAAAATTATGGTGCTTTTACTCAGGTGGATGTTTATGAATGGATATCAAGGGCTGTAATTTAACAGGAAAAAATAGGATAAGGTTGTGTGCAGATTTGAGATTTCCCTCCCTACCCCACCCCTCTTGTCCCTTCCCCTAGGTTTTCATCCTTAATCTTGTCTATCTCTTCTCTTTCCTTCTACTCACTTCCTTTTTTCATTTTCAATACTCAAACTATTATTCAGGGTTTCCTACAATGTATATTTCCTACTGTTCATGTCCATACAATTGTTGCAGGGATTCTGCCCAAAAACAGAACTATGCGCAGGATTATAGTACCTTGGTGTATAGGGACTTAGTCATTTTACCGCCTTATTACCCATGAGCCCAGGACCGAGTAGCTATAGTGTCTCACTTGCTCTCCTACCCACACAGATAAACAAATGATTAGACAACCCAGAGAACAACATTCTCAGGTCTCTCAGGAATCGCGGTAACAAGACAAACCATTTCACTCGCACTCTTGTACTTGTCCACAATAAGATCTGACAGAGACACAAAACAGTTTAAAGTATTTATTTTAACTAACATGCCGTAACATGCAGTATACGTGCCACAACAAGCAGAAAAAAGCATAGTACATATATGGTCAGCATAGCAGCTAGTCTATAAATCATGAAGGGAGATGTCATCATGAAAAGACAATAGAGCCTAACCTCCCTCCCTCCCCTTGCTAAGAAGTATTATTATTATATATTAGAAGATCTCTTGGCTTTGTCAGCAGACCCTCATGCCTTAGCCTATAGATGGTAGATCTGCATCATAGGCACTGTTTTATTCTTCTCCCTGGAAATGTAGATGCATTGGCACAATGTAGAATAAACTAAGTTTGTTACTGCCTAGTCTCCAGTTCATAGTTACATCTTTTTTCAGGTGATAAAGGCAGGGTTTTAAGACTTTCACTCAACAAGGATCTCATATGAGAGAGTTTCGGAGAATTATGAGAGCCCAGCATTGCTCAAGGGGTGCTGTTTCCGGAACAGTATGTCCCGGCAGAACAACATGACAGGGAAGGAAGTGGTTCATGATGGCACAGCAATGACTGATGGATCTTCTACATGGAAAAGAGGAGCCCAGCAGAACATGACGGGTGAAGCTTGAGGGCCCAGCAGTGCTTGCTGGGCGCTTTACATGAAAAAGAGACACCACTACCACACTGATGAGTAGACAACTGACCTTTTCACAGTGTGAGGGGTCACAGGCAGTATTAAGTAAGGGGAGTAGACCAGTATATCCGCAGATTGATGGATACAGCGTCATTAGTTAATGTTGCATAAGACGGTGTGGTACACATTGGGAACAAACCATACATTTTTCAACAAGTGTGGTACCATACTGCTTGTTGTGAAATTTCGGAATGCATTTCAGTTTGTCCCACCCCTAATGTAGTGATATACCGGCCCACCCATATTAGTCCTTGAGACCCACCGCTTTTTTGATTCACAAGTGGGTTGGGCTTGGTCGTTAGGTTTGTTTATAAGTCAGGGCATCCGTTAGTACTGTTTGCTGCCCATCATATGGCACTATGAGAAAAGTACTAGAGGGCTGAGTGATATGTACATCAGCTTTTATTCAGAATGTTTATCAGAGGAAGGGCTATGATGCAGTTTGCTTTCTTCCTGACTTTCAGATATAAACATAAAGTATCTCCTGTAGACATGAGTGGCTGCACTGAGTGATTAGGCAACCAGTGACATTCCACGAGATCCCATTTACCTTGTAGTAAGCGACCCTCGTTCGGGAGTGTTTAGATTAAGCATGGGCGTAAAATCCGCTCCGCTCGCGGATTTTTCGGATTTTCGGCAAGTTCGCAATCCGCGAACTCTCGCGAATTTGTCGAAAATCCGTGAATCCGCTCGCGGCGGATTTTTTGCTTGGTTGCGGCGCGCAGCGTGGTGCACGGCGTTCACTTTCCGTCATTAAGCGCTTGCCGAGTTGTTTTTCTCGATCATATTTTTCTAGTGCCGCGCCATTTTAGATCTTGCTGCGTGATCCCGCGGGAGTTTGGCGCCCGCGAATACGTAATCGCGGCTTGCCACCTTGCACAGCACACCTCGCGAGAGTTCGCAATTGCGAACACGTAGTTGCGGCGGAAAGGAACAATCTCGCACTCGCGAAATAGAGATTTTGCAATTCTGCACAAGAAAATCACCAGCAAACAGGATAAACCTTCAGAAAATTATGGTTTTTATCAGAATCACTCCTCAGGTTGACATTTGCATGGCCTTTTTTTTTGCAAGGAGTCCATTTTTTGGGGGGGGGAGGAAGGAAGTGCCCCACAGTCTCCAACTTCCTGTTCCTGTCCAGCAGGCTCCTCCCAGTGCTTTGTCCATCTCCTGGTCACTTTCATTTGGATCTGGAGCTGGAAGGATTACTTTATGTGGGTGCTGCTGGATATTTGGATTTGAGGCCTTTTTGACTGTCTTTGGATCACTTTTGGATTAGAAATCAACTTTCACAAGTAAGTTTGTTTGGGGCATTACAGTTGCTGCAAGTACAATTTTGGAACTTTTTCAGAGCATTAAATAAATTATATTGTGGGTAGCCACAGTATCCAGTAGGACCAGGGTTGGTTAGGGGTGCATGATACAACTGTTTTGTTGAATTTAAACACCATTGAGGCCATGGATGGGCTGGGATTGTGCTGATTTTTGTCGTTTTTTTGGGCCTGCTGGTGTGGCCCTTTGCCCAGGGGTGGTGAGTGTTGCATGGGCCTAGTCTTTCTGTGGGGTGTCTTCTTGAATTTAAACATCATTGAGGCCATGGATGGGCTGGGATTGTGCTGATTTTATTGTTTTTTGTTGTTTTTTTGGGGCTGCTGGTGTGGCCTTTTGCCCAGGGGTGGTGGTGCATGGACTGAGTGTGCCTGTGGTGTGGTCTCACTCCCTTTAATGTAAACATCATGGATGGCATTGGATTGTGGTGATTTCTGGCTGTTTTTCTGTTTTTTGGGGGTGTACTGTTGATGTGGACTGGCCATGTGGGTGGTGGTGGTGGCCATCTTGAGTGCTGGCTGATACAGGCAACATGTGCTTGGGGTGTAAGGGGCCATTTTGAAGAGAGGCAGTGTCTGAGGCCTGCACTTATTTTGCCTACTTTTCATCCATTATGCCCAGGGGTAGTGAGTGTTGCATGGGCCTAGTCTTTCTGTGGGGTGTCTTCTTGAATTTAAACATCATTGAGGCCATGGATGGGCTGGGATTGTGCTGATTTTATTGTTTTTTGTCATTTTTTTGGGGCTGCTGGTGTGGCCTTTTGCCCAGGGGTGGTGGTGCATGGACTGAGTGTGCCTGTGGTGTGGTCTCACTCCCTTTAATGTAAACATCATGGATGGCATTGGATTGTGGTGATTTCTGGCTGGTTTTCTGTTTTTTGGGGGTGTACTGTTGATGTGGACTGGCCATGTGGGTGGTGGTGGTGGCCATCTTGAGTGCTGGCTGGTACAGGCAACATGTGCTTGGGGTGTAAGGGGCCATTTTGAAGAGAGGCAGTGTCTGAGGCCTGCACTTATTTTGCCTACTTTTCATCCATTATGCCCAGGGGTAGTGAGTGTTGCATGGGCCTAGTGTTTCTGAGGGGTGTCTTCTTGAATTTAAACACCATTGAGGCCATGGATGGGCTGGGATTGTGCTGATTTTATTGTTTTTTGACGTTTTTTTGGGGCTGCTGGTGGGGCCTTTTGCCCAGGGGTAGTGGTGCATGGACTGAGTGTGCATGTAGTGTGGTCTCACTCTCTTTAATGTAAACATCCTGGATGGCATTGGATTGTGGTGATTTTTGGCTGTTTTTCTGTTTTTTTGGGGTGTACTGTTGATGTGGACTGGCTTGGGGTGTAAGGGGCCATTTTGAAGAGAGGCAGTGTCTGAGGCCTGCACTTATTTTGCCTACTTTTCATCCATTATGCCCAGGGGTAGTGAGTGTTGCATACTTGCATGGCCCTAGTCTTTCTGTGGGGTGTCTTCAATGTAAACATCATGGATGGCATGGGATTGTGGTGATTTCTGGCTGGTTTTCTGTTTTTTGGGGGTGTACTGTTGATGTGGACTGGCCATGTGGGTGGTGGTGGTGGCCATCTTGAGTGCTGGCTGGTACAGGCAACATGTGCTTGGGGTGTAAGGGGCCATTTTGAAGAGAGGCAGTGTCTGAGGCCTGCACTTATTTTGCCTACTTTTCATCCATTATGCCCAGGGGTAGTGAGTGTTGCATGGGCCTAGTGTTTCTGAGGGGTGTCTTCTTGAATTTAAACACCATTGAGGCCATGGATGGGCTGGGATTGTGCTGATTTTATTGTTTTTTGACGTTTTTTTGGGGCTGCTGGTGGGGCCTTTTGCCCAGGGGTAGTGGTGCATGGACTGAGTGTGCATGTAGTGTGGTCTCACTCTCTTTAATGTAAACATCCTGGATGGCATTGGATTGTGGTGATTTTTGGCTGTTTTTCTGTTTTTTTGGGGTGTACTGTTGATGTGGACTGGCTTGGGGTGTAAGGGGCCATTTTGAAGAGAGGCAGTGTCTGAGGCCTGCACTTATTTTGCCTACTTTTCATCCATTATGCTCAGGGGTAGTGAGTGTTGCATACTTGCATGGCCCTAGTTTTTCTGTGGGGTGTCTTCAATGTAAACATCATGGATGGCATGGGATTGTGCTGATTTTTCTGTGTTTTGTCGATTTTTTGGGGTGTATAACTGAACTGATGTTCCTCTGTCTTCCATTGATTTTAGGTGCACAAGACTCAAGAGAACCACCAGTGCCAGGAAGAAGTCCTGCAGCGGTGTGTGTGTGCAGCATAACGTCACGCGACGTCACGTCTGGACACAGACAACTCTGCAACTCGTGCAACTGCTGCCTGCTGTTCTGACCTGCTCTGAAGAAGATGGCCCCAAAAAAAGTTACCCGTAGCTCCTCTAGCAAGAAAGGTGCCAGTAAGGAGCAGAAGAAGGAAGTTACCAAGGAGACTGGTGTGCCGCCTGCCCCTTTTTTTGGGAGTAAAAAAAAAAGTATGCCTGCAGCAGCAGCGGGATCTGCTGGGGACCAAGCTGGCAGCAGCACCCCCGCTCCATTGGGCTCAGTGCCACCACCACCACCACGCCAACTTAAGTCCAAGCCCTTGAGTGCTGCAGAGGCAGCCAATCTACTTGTTCAATCACCATCGACCAGTGATGTTGGCTCATCGCAAGAAAGCAGCAGCAATGTCCCTCAATCAACACAGGTTGTTGTAGCTCATCTGACGAGTGTTGAACAACCACAGCCGCAACAACAATCACATGTGCAAGTACAAGCCCAAGTACATGTGGAAGGAGAGGCAGCGCAAGGAGATGCGCAAGCAGAGGTGCATGGAGGGTCACAAGTGCCCACAATAGTTGTTCCTCCCGAAGTAGGGGCACATCAGGAAATCGACAATCAAGACGAGGTATCATTTGAGGAAGCCACTCCTCCTGATGATCATTCATTGTCTTCCACACCCCTAGCAAGGAAGAGATCAAGGGTGGTGTCTACATCTTCTTCAAGCACACCTCCTTCTGATGATATGGATCAAACTTGGGAACCAGCACCACTGCCGTCTGACAGTGAGGCACACCATGATCTGACAAAGGTAGTTAAGCGTAAAAGGAAGCTCGTCCAAAGTCTCAGAGTTATGGAGTGTGATGAGGCTCAACAAGAAGTGGCGGATACTGCTGCTGATGAAGACTCTGACAACGACGACCCAGTCATCATAAAGGTAGGCCTGGGCGAAGCACTACGCTCCGCTCGCGGAGTTTGCGAAGTTTGTGCAACTTCGCACTACGCGAGCGGCACGTAGCACAGTGCGAACATGCGTAGTGCAGCGTAGCGTAGTGCAGCGCTCATTTTTGCTTGTTCGCGGTCCTGAACGTCATGTTCGCGACCGCGAGCAAGCAAAATGACATCCCGGCGAGATTCTCAACGCGAGGAGGTCAGGTTTCTCATTGTGAGTGGTTGCGCATGTTCGCGACCGCTCTCAATGAGAAACTACCTGTTCGTGTTGAGAAAGCTGCCGCTCGAGTAATAATCTCCTCGAGCAGCAGAAAACTACTGCTCGCACTGTGCAAGATGCCGTTTTCAATGCTTGCACAGTGCCGGATGCTTGTCCGCACTGTGCAATCATTGAAAACGCATCTTGCACAGTGCGAACATGCTACTACGCAGCTCGCGTAGTGCTACGTGAAGTTCGCGTAGTGCGAAGTGCACTTCGCGTAGCTTCGCGTAGCGCTACTTCGCGAACTACGCCCACCCTTACATAAAGGTCACTGCAGCCCCAGCGGGCATGCAGCAAACAGACGTTTTGACCCTAGCCCGAAGAGCTGCTGAGCGTGATGATGATGATGTTGTCGATGAGGAGGCAGTGGAAACACCACAATCATTGGAGTTAAGTAGTACACCAACTCGTCCCGCTTCCATATTTCTTTCTGGCAAGAAGGGACCTCCATCCACCTCGACCTTAATTAGTGGCGGTGAAAGTGCACAACGTACAAAAGTTGGGCAATCCAGATCCTCCACTTCAACTGGCATTAGCTTCATGACCACCACCACCAGTATCGCCGCCTCCTCCAGGCCCCACAGACACTTCAAGTCCCCAGTTTGGGACTTCTTTACTGTTTGTCAAAAAAATCCAAAGTTTGCCATTTGTACCCTTTGTAAGCTTGCAGTTAGTCGTGGTAAGTCAGGTACCAACTATGGTACCGGAGGCCAGAGATTTCATCTTAGGAGACAGCACACTGTCCAATGGTTTGCGCACCTAGATGCGATCAAGGAAGCCCGAATTCAAGAAAACGTTGATGTTGCATCTGATGATGACGAGGAGGAAGAAGACGTGTCAAACACTTCCCTTACACCCAGTACCCCTGTCAGCAGCACACCCAATGTGAGGCACACTAAGAGTGTTGGAGCGAGTGAGACACCAACGCACAAAAGTTCACCAGCGAGCAAAATTGGGTCAACGAAGTCATTATCAGCCCGTAAATGCTTGGTCCAGGGCAACATTAGAACCATGTTTTCTTCAGACGTGCCTTATGAACGCAACCACCCACTGACGCGTCTGTATAACACTAAGCTGGCTAAAATGCTAGCTGTGGACCTTCTCCCTTTTTCTTTTGTAGAAGCGGTAGGTTTTCTGGAATTAGTGGCAACGCTCTGCCCTAAATGGAAGGTTCCTAGCCGGTTCTATTTTGCCAGAGTTGCGGTTCCAGCACTACATGAAGATGTGCTGGAGGCGATTGGGGCAGCTTTGCAGAAGAGTGCTGTTCACACAATACATCTGACAACAGACATGTGGACCAGTGGCGCAGGCGCTGATTACATGTGCATCACTGCACACTGGGTCTCTTTTTCAGGTGTTAAAGCAAAGCTAAACGCAGGTGTTGACCCGGACCAAATTTTCAAAGCTGCTCGGAAACATGCAACACTAGCCATGTTTGGCTTGGAGAAAAGTCACACATCCGAAAACATTTTGGACGAGTTTAACAAAAAGGTCTCGAAAATGCTATCCCCAAAAAAACGCCAGATTGGTTATGTTTCCACGGATAATGGCGCCAATGTAGTTAAGGCCATGTCGCTGGGTGGCTATTTCAGAGTGCCGTGTTTGGCGCACTGTATCAACCTGGTAGTTCAAAAATTCTTGAGTGATAGAGACAGTGCGGCGTTCGCGGTAATGGCCACCTGCCGCAAAATGTGCAACCATTTCAGCCATTCTTTTAAGTCCCGGAATCATCTGAGGAGGCTGCTACTTGAACGTCGAATGCCAGTGAAAGCACTCATCCAGGAGGTGGCAACACGTTGGAACTCAACCTTCTACATGCTTGAGCGTCTGTATGAGCAGTATACGGTACTCGATCACTATTTCTTAACAGAGGGTACATCTCAGAAGGAGGACCTGCGGATGGCTGCGGCACAATGGGACATAGTTAAAAGCCTGACAGACATGCTTCGTCCTTTTGAGTTCTTCACGCGTGCAGTCAGCCAGGAGGACTGTAATTTGGGAAAAGCTATCCCATTGTTGTGCATGCTGGAGCACCAACTGATGGCGGTGTCTTCTGAGTTTGAAAAAGATGTAAAAAAAAAGACCCTTTTATTTTGTCTGAGAAATTATTAGAGCGCCTACGTGGTGATGAACGTCTTCAAAAGATCAAGTCAGAACAGCATTACATTTGTGCTACTATTCTGGATCCACGCTACAAAAAGGCGCTGGCAGGCAAAGCATTCTTTCCTTTTACTGATGAAGATGTTCAAAAGTACAAACATTGGCTAGCCTGGTCAGCCAAGAGGTTTGAAAAAGAACGGCAGGTTATTGAAGGAGAAGGCAGTACATCAGCATCAGCATCAGCAGGCCATCCCCAGTCACAAGAATCCACTTCTGCACCTGTGGCTGGGGCACAAGAGACCTCTCAGCCGTTAAAGACACCGGCAACTGGATCATCTGCACCACACACAACAGTAACAGTGGCTGCTGTAGAGGATTGGCTAAGTTTGCTTGGGTATGGTTCTCGAAAAAAAGTCACAGGCACAGCAAAAAGTAAGCAAAGTGGTGGAACCGCTGATGACCTTGAGTCGATGGTGCAGGACTATCTGAATGACTCAACAGAGGTCTTTCTTAATGATGAGCCATTGCAGTATTGGCATGGCAAAAAACAATTGTGGCCACAGCTCTCCAACCTGGCTATAAACTACTTGTCTTGCCCACTCGCAAGTGTGTCTTCTGAACGTGTTTTCAGTGCTGCTGGTGGCATTGTAACTCCCAAACGGAGCCGCCTCTCGCCCAAAAATGTGGAGAGGCTAACAATGATCAAGATGAATCAGCACCTCATACCACCAGATTACAAAGTACGAGAAAGCACGCCGCATGAAGACGAGGAGGACAGCAACGTAGATGAGGGAATTTGTTCTCTGTTCGGTGACGCTGACCTCATCCTGCCTGAATTCGCAGAGTATGATGACGAACTCTTATTCTTATTCCCTGACAGCGAGCCCTGAAAATGAGACAATGAATCAATAACTTTCTTTTTCGTCCTTATTCACTTTTATTCCTGTGTGTCTGTCTTTCTTTGTTTTGCACAGTTAATTTAATTCAAACTTTAATCACCTAACCACAAAAACAAGCCCATCAGCAGAACTGTCTTCACTTGTTTGCTTATTGATTTGAAGGTGCCGCAGTCTACATTCCTCAGGTTCACAAGTTCAGAAGAACATGCTCCTCTATCCTCCTCCTCCAGACTGCGATTTCCCTCAAAGCAGAGTGCTGGATTACGCCCAATGAAGAAAGACTCAGCACTTGTGGGGGTGTTCTACTTCTTTGCGGGTGAGTTGACGGCTTTGGACCCATTGCTGTCAAGCTCTAATAATGGATAAAAGTGTTTTGGACCAAATATGAGGTGGAAATTTCTTGCCGTTTTTGCTGACTTGCTTGCCTTTGAGGTGCTCTTTGGCGGGGTTCCGGGTGTTTGTGGGTGAGTTTTGGGGTCTGGGAGCACTGCTGCGACAGTCTCATCTTGATTGCATTTGCTTTTCAGGAAATCCGTGGTGGAAAATAGGAGTTATGATGATGACCTAGCTGCACAGCGCGTTTGGACCGAAGGCCGAGAGATATAGTAAGTATGAGATTTATCTTTTTCGCTGTTTGGGGGGGTTGTCGCATGCTTTTTTGCGGGTGGGTTGGCGGGTCTTGGCTGGGGCATTCCTGGGAAGGTCTAATACCGGATAGAAGTGTTTTGGACAAAAACCTTAAGGAAAAGCGTTTTTTTTGCTATTTCTTCTGACATCTTGCTCAATGTAGCGTTTTGGGGGGCTTCCTGCTGTTCGTGGGTGGGTTGCGGCCGGGGTCTCTGTCGAAGCACTGCTGCGACAGTCTAATCTTGATTGCATTTGCTTTTCAGGAAATCCGTGGTGGAAAACAGGAGTTATGATGATGACCTAGCTGCACAGCGCGTTTGGACCGAAGGCCGAGAGATATAGTAAGTATGAGATTTATCTTTTTTGCTGTTTGGGGGGGTTGTCGCGTGCTTTTTTGCGGGTGGGTTGGCGGGTCTTGGCTGGGGCATTCCTGGGAAGGTCTAATACCGGATAGAAGTGTTTTCGACAAAAACCTTAAGGAAACGCGTTTTTTTTGCTATTTCTTCTGACATCTTGCTCAATGTAGCGTTTTGGGGGGCTTCCTGCTGTTCGTGGGTGGGTTGCGGCCGGGGTCTCTGTCGAAGCACTGCTGCCAGTCTAATCTTGATTGCATTTGCTTTTCATGAAATCCGTGGTGGAAAACAGGAGTTATGATGATGACCTAGCTGCACAGCGCGTTTGGACCGAAGGCCGAGAGATATAGTAAGTATGAGATTTATCTTTTTCGCTGTTTGGGGGGTTGTCGCGTGCTTTTTTGCGGGTGGGTTGGCGGGTCTTGGCTGGGGCATTCCTCCTGGGAAGGTCTAATAACGGATAGAAGTGTTTTGGACAAAATCCATAAGGAAACACCTTTTGGCTCTTTTTGTATTTTAGGGTTCGTTAGGGTTAGCCCTAGCAGCAGGATTGCATGTGTTTTGGGGTGTTCTATTGCAACGCAGTTCTGGGGTTTTAGAGCACTGTTGGAGCGATGCTGGCTATGGATACTTTTGCTTGCTTGCAACTTGCAAGTGGTTTGAATACAATCCACGGTCGGTAAGGGTGTATTTGGGCCTACTGTTACTTTCAAAGTACGTTTTGTCACCATTTTTCTGCTAGGCATCGTTTTTGGAGATCTGATTGGGGGTCTTCTACATTTTTGCGACTGGCTTTAGTAAGGGTCTTGGTGGGAGCATTGCTGGGAAGGTCAAATTGTGTTCTAAAACACAGTTTACAGTACACCTACCTTGAGGGGAAAGATCCGCTATAATATTTTGGCCATACTTATTTATCCTTAAAAAGGTGACTCAGACAGAGCACGCAATTTCAAAAATATTGTACTGTCTATTAGGGAAATCAAAGTGTGACTTTTTGCACCACACAGCGTACATACCTTTTATTTATTTATCAGTGGTATTGTAATAGCACTTCCTGTTTTCCGTTCAATAATTACAGGCCGGGTTTCAGTCAACATCCGCCAGGCAGGCAGTGGACAGGGTGTCTTCTGTCAGTGGTCACCAACATTGATGGACGAAGCGTCAGCTGGAATGGAGGAGTGCCGCTAATAAGAGGAATTGTTTGCTGCATGCAACTTACTTACCAAATTCAAAAGGACAACTCCAACAACATACAGAATACAGATACAGTATCCATTGTTTTCTTCTATGAGTGTGACTGCATGTGCTTAGCTTTAGTTTGTACCAAAAGATTTCTTTATCTTCAATTATTGTTTGTCCAGGCTGTGCATTTTTTTTCTTCTCTCCACAAAACCTACCCAAAAAGAAACCCCCATTCCCATCCATTTTCCAAACCCTAACCCTCTTCCCCCGGGCTGTGTTGTTTTGCTTGATGTCTGACTAAAATGACATCAATAATTCCACACACTTGCTGGGGAGGATAAGGTCATAGCAACAGGCTGGCGAAGGAATACGAGGATATCTTCTAGACTTACTCAGCTTCAGTACTATTTCTTCTAGTAGTAGGAGCCAATGTCAAATAAATTCAACGCAAGTACTAGTTATACTTGCAAGCAAATACTTTACCATTTGTTAGGCTACATTATGGCACTGTTCTAGTGTACTGTCACCTGCTATATTCTCGATCGTACCGTAACTGTTGTAATGCTACAGTAAGGACAAACCAGGAAACGTTTTCTTTTTTTCCATAGGCATGCAACTGCCACTGTGTCACACCACTAGTACCACCGCAATGAGGAAATTTCACCCGCCCAGGATTGCCAACGTTAATCCCCATTTCACGTGGAGCCAGCCCTGGGCCTAGCCCTAATTTCTAACACAAATTACAGGTAAGATAAGCGTTTGGTGGGAGGTAGTATAATGGAGTATTAGGACTAGACGAGAGATTGACGGTAGTACTACTAAAGTCCTACGACTGTTCAGGAAAACAAACTTACTGTTACACCCCCGTCCCCCACCCACCAGACTGAAAAGCAGTAAAAAACAGGTATGGTCAGATAAAGTTAAAAAAAGTATATTTATGTAGCCCTAACAAAATAATCTCCCTCAAGACCCTCCCTAACCCCAACGATTGTCTTTGAAAAGTCCCAAAAAGAACCCAACTCCCAAATCCCACCCCCCAAAAGTCTCTAAAAAAAGGGCAAGGGACACTCCACTACTGGAGGGTGCTGGTGAATTTTGCGGCCAGGGCATCATACTCCTTGCGGAGGGTGGCAAGGTCGAAGCGGAGGCCCTCCACCAAGTTCTTGTACGTAAGGACCTCCTGCTCCAGGTAGGACATTCGGACTCCTAGGCGGCGCTGGCGTGCCTTGCAGCTCCTGTGGGGGGCAGCTGGTCTTTCTGCTGCTTGGCGGTGGCGGTTGGCTTTCTTTGCCCGGCTCCGTACCGCTGGAGCACTGCGCATGCTGGCGGCCCGTGGGGTCACGGAGGAGGATGCAGCTGTCCCAGTCGAGGATGTTGTGGTGGTTGCACCGGTCGACTGCGTGTCCTCCTCCTCCAGGGCCACCAGCCGCCGATATTCGGCGACAGTGGCATCCAGCCTCCGTTGCCGGGCCATTCGAGCCTGCTCCCTCCGTGATGTTGATTTGGAAGGAGCAACTATATGAAGAAAGAAAGACATAGTCTGTAACCAATGCTCCTTAGCATTAATAACACAAAGTGAATGAGCCGAAAGTTGGGTCACAGACAGTACAAGTAGCAAATTGAAAGCACAGTACATAACTATTGAGGATAGTATCTATGTAACCTCCCACTTCTGCATCCTTGCTCTAACATTAGTGGTAGTTTAATGAACAAATTCTACGACCACTATGGACTTCCATTACAGTCGACTATGACAGTACCCCAGTCTTATTCTTCTTCTTCTCTCTTGTTTAGGAAAATTGGTACGTTATCTTATGCAAGCCGGCAGAATGGCAGCACAGTGAACTTGCACCCGAGAAAAACAGTTGCACACCATGATGAGTGAGACACACTGGCGTTACTGTACCGGTCCAGTACATGCAGGTGGTGAAGCTATTACTTTTCTATTACGGGTGGCACTGAGAATACTCTGTTACAAGGGCTACTGCTTAATTAATTTACCTTTCACCCTACAGTGCAAATGAGTACTAGAAAAGGAAAATGAAGAAGCTAAATAATTTGATTATCTATCACTTCACATGGGACGTATTTGATGACATATGGGATGACTTTAGGTGCTTTGCTTAGTATTGAGTGAACAGTGATACACACACACATGAATGACGTACTACAACTAAACTAAAGTTATTAAGAGAGGTACGGAGTGTCCACCGTAATAACCGGATATATGCTGTGCTTGCAGTTGCAATACAAAGTACTGCTACTATTCATGGTAGTATTGGACACATTTACAATTTCTTTTCCTTGCCTTCCCTACACTGGAACGGACGTGCGGGTGCGGTGGTACATGCTCTTCAAGGTAACACTTAGTTCATCCAGCAACCATCTACTCTCTCTAGATACACATGTGCTATCTAAGAGTCAGAGAATACCATTCTCCAGGCATCCATTCATTCAAAGTATACGCACACATACAGTTTCTGTTTCACCCACCCAGGCTGCAGTCCTTCCACCCATCCTTGCTTCATCATTGACCCAGCCATGCACCATACCATATTCTTTGCTTCCCAGCCACCTCGGGGGCCAAGCAAACACATATCGTTCTTCTTTGCCAGCCATCATAAAATTTCGCGTCCCACTTACTTACACCCTTCTTTCGCTTTTCATTCATCCCATCCATCACGTTCATCTAAGATCTTATTGGGATTCTTCTCACCAAAAACTTCACGGAGTACATTTCGAGGAGGCTACTACCTGGTTGATTTGTAATACACCTGTGCAGAAAGCACACTATGCAGTCTTCAATCTCAATAAGTAAGGAATATATAGCTTACCTGTTCCCGCCACCACCGTGGGAACCCCCACAGGACCGTCCGCCGGCTCTTGCACCGCTTCCTCCCCAGAGTCCTCCGAGTCCTCGCCCAACACCGCCACCTCCGCGCTGGCCCCGCCACCAGATGTTCCACCTACAAAGTACATTTAAGAATGTTAGAATACACCACTCACTACTATATAATATTTGGTCTAGGAGTAATAAAGAAATGTTAAAAAAACAGAATACAATGTAATAATTTGTGACTGTCTACTCTAAAGTAAAAATGTCCCTTTTTCCAGGGAAGGCTGTTGTCTTGCTGCACTTTTATGCACAACTGATGAATGCTTGCTTTTTATTTTTAACACTCACCACTTTTTCTCCTAATAGACAGAAGCTTGACTTCTAAGAACACGAGTCCAGGATCAAGTTCAAACCAGGTGAGAGCTCGGCTCGACCACAAGAAATGTGTCCAATTAATCGTCAGCACTAAGCACTTTTCCGTTTTCAGTTAAATAGTTTTATGACAAAGTTGATTTTAATAAATGTGTTTACCTTTAATAAAGCTATTAAACTTAAATAGACTCTGTGGTTTTTGGTCCTCCAGACTAGAGTGGATGAGCTAAAGGTTTTGGAATTTTTGCAAGCATGAGTGCCTCTGACACTTCTTGACTGTGACTCCGTACTCTTGTCCTGCGTAGGATAATCTAAAGATCATTGGGGATCAATCATCGGTGACTTCGGGAGCTAAATGACTCTGCCACACTATCTAGTCAGTAAGGAGACAGTGCATAGAGCTATTGCTGAATAGAATGGGAGTACAATGGAATTGCCAAATGTCCAATCTTAGTTAGCTACACAGACAGACTAATAAGAATAATCTAGTAATACCACATGGAGTCATATTCGAGGCAGGATAAGAATTTATATCCAGTCTACAAGAAGATCAAAGACGATTTAGAAAAAATCGAATGAGGAACGCTAGGAAAAAATAGGTACTCTTTATTAAAATTTAAACTTACTGGGGCCAGCAAAGGAGCCCTCGCCTGCCCGATCCTGGCCTGCATCCTCCTGAACAGCACCCTCCTCCTGTGTCCTCTTGCCATTGGGGGGAGCTGATGTACAACATGAAAGAAAGAAAGACCAGAAAACATGGATGAGATTTGTCAACCAAATCAAACATTTCAAAAGAACAATAACAAAATATTTTGGAGAAATAGCAAATAGATAGACAACTATTCCACGGGATCTATCTCATGTGGTATACTACGTTATTCGTATTGCCTGATTTGCGGATCGTTGACTTAGAAAGTTCCTATGTAACTCAATAAACAGACTACTAAAGAGGTTTGCCTAGGCCTGGCAGGCAGCAGTCCGCAGCACGCGAAGTGACAGACAAAGTCCATCCTGCTTGCAGATCAGTGAATACTCAATCCACCGACTACCGCCACTATTTCTTCTTATAGCCATGTGTCTAAAGGAAGGACTGGACTTCAGTCTGTTGGGGCTGATTTAGAAGTCCCTTGCGGCTCATTTTCCTCCATTGTTGCATGACTTTTGTGACGCAGCGGCAGAACAAAAGACTCGCCATGGTGTTGGTGCGGCGTATATATGCATCACGTTGTAAAGCCCTGCGCCATCAGGGGGCGTTCCGGCGCAAGGGAGGGCGTACCTGCGCAGGAACGAATCCTAAAAGTGGCTGAGGGAAATCTACAAGATGTCAATCAGTCACTTTTAGGACAATGATGCATGACTCAAACCCTGCGCGCTTGAAGCCGACGTACAGCTTGATGCAGCATTGGGGAGATAGGGTACCCCAGAGCATTGCTGGAGCTGCGCCATCGTTGGCACGCAACTCCAGCAATGCGCCGCCTTTACGGCACAGATGCGTAAGGCTTCTGTGACATTTTGGGCCAATGGGTGGTGGTGGCATGGCACACAATTACTGCCGCACCCCTGCTACTTTGCAGGGATGCGCCGGTAATTGAAAATATGACCCTTAGTGTCTAGCATTACGCAGTTCTTATCTTTACACTACACTCATACATAATTTGTCAGGCCAATGAAATGAACACAAAATACAAAACAAATAAGCATAGTAGCAAGCAAGGCTACTGAGAAGGAGAGCAGTGCACCTGAAATGCATAGAAGATTTTGAAATATAATTTACCTACAATGTAATCGGCAGCATTATTGCTCTTGGTAAAGAACAAAGATTTGCAAATGACAGAGCCGGATAAAACAGAGTAGTGATGAATAGCTACTACTACTCACCAAGCCCGGGGACCTCTACGCCGAGCGCGTCCAGCAAGTCCCGCTCCCGGTCCATGACATCTGTCCAGCGGTGGGTGGCCTGGTTATATGTGCGCCGGACCCCAGAGAGCTTAAACATGGCCCGGCACACCTTCTCCCACCGCTTCCGGCGCTCCCGGATGCCATAGCCGGTTGCGATCTTGCCGCCTCCCAGGATCGTCTTGGGGAGGCGGCGCTGGACGTGGAAGATGAGTGCGGCCACCTCCTCCGCGCTAAAGATCTCCCGTGGCACCACTTGCTCCCCCCTCAAACGCCCGCACGGGAGCCGGTCACGGGGTGCGGGACCCTTCCCCTTCTCAGGGTGCTTCCCGGCTCCCTTTACCATGGTCTGGGCAGAAATAAAGTTAAATGATAAAGAAGAAATAGAATAGTGAAGAAGAAAAGAAAAGAGTTTAAAAAAAGTAGTTTAAAAGTAACTAAAAGCAGCAGAAAACACAAAAATATAGAGCTAGAAAAATAGAGGGATAGATTAATAAGTAAAATAGATCAAATAAACTTCAAACAAGCAAAGGATGGCAGAGATTCAGAGAGGATACAGAAAGCATGCCCAGAACCATAGCAATGAATGAGAAACAAGATGGCCGCGCCCGTTCCCGACCGCGTGGGTAAGTTCGCGCGAGATTTTCCTCGCGAGCATGCGCGAAATTGTACTAGCGAGCAGCACAGTTTGCGAGATTACACATAGCGGCCGGAAACGGAATTACGTCACGCAAACAAGATGGCCGCGCCCGTGTACGACCGCTAGGGTAACTTGGCAAACGTATAGCTACAAGCGCCTCGCGAACACGCACAAAATCACGCGAACATACACGTCGCAAAGAAAAACTTAGTGTATTCGCAAGCATTCGCGGCTTCCGAAATCGATCTCGCACGGATTCGCGCCCCCAAAAAACGCGCGAAATTGCAGAAAAAACGATTTTTGCTAAACTGAAAGCAATGAGCAGGTGCAAAAGTTCAAACTTAACATTAGTAACATTCACTCTAGTGCTTCCTGAGGGGCCCCTCCAGAGTTTGCAACTATTCTATGACCCTGCTATGACCCAAACAGCAGGCTCATAGAATAGCTACAAGTAGACCATAAAGGTCCTGGGAAAAAAAATTGCGCTGCAACAGAAAGCAAATTACAGATAAGGAAGGAAGCAGGTGCCAGCCAGACTGGAACTTTCAAAATAACTGACACATTAATCAACCCCAAATTAATTCATGGCAGTTGAATTAGGGGAGGTGTGCTTGCTTTTTTCAACCCCCATAAACTACAGTGATAAACAAACCTAATGGGTGGCAGTGAGGATGTACCAGAGGGTGGCATGGGTGTCCCAGAGGGTGGCAGTGGTGAAACAGAGGGTGCTGTGAACCTGTGATGATAAACCAGACGTAGAAACAACATAGTCGCGGCCGTTGCGAGCCGAAAAGTAAGTTCGCAATTGCGAAATTGTCCCAAAATCCGCGCGAACGCTCGCCAACACAAAAAACGGGAAAATCCGCAAATCCGCGAGAGTTCGCGTATTCTCGCGGATTGCGAATCCGTAAATACGCAAATTCGCGTACGCGAGATCCGCTAGATCCGCCCATGCTTAGTTTAGATGTTAATAACAGCTATCCTTAGGAATTTTTCAATTTACGTTACCTTTCACCACATACTTATGTTTAAATATTATCCTTAGGAAGTTCCATTAAATTGTGGGAAGTCTGAGTGAGGAACAGGAGATAGATTAGCCCTGTACCATGCAAAGATTTTTGACTAGGAGACGCCTATGTCCTCCGTCTCTCAGGATATAATATGTGATCCAGAGGAGGTGAGATAAGGGACCCTATATATTGGGATATCTTTTTTATATATGTTGCTGGTGACTTGGAGTATATGGTGTGTATAGAGACCATGAAGGTCCAAGTAGTGATAAAATACAACTTGAAAAACAACTTTAACCTAACAGTGCGGTGAGTGTATTGGGCAAGGATTTTCCTCATCCATAAGTGAGTGGTATGCATGAGTGGATGAGTTTAACCCTATTCCCCTTGTATTGTTCCCGGGCAGGCATGGGCTCCTTTCCTCGATCCATTGGGGATACACAACCTCTACGGGGAATGGATTATAATTGTTTACAAACTCCCAGGCCTGATCCCCATGTTTGATTGTGTAACTGATCAAAGTACACAACAGATACATTAGTACTGTTTTGTGGGGTGCTCCTATTTGTACTTCATGTACATGTGTAGAGTTTATGTTGCACCATATTGTAGGGTTGGTGAAAGCAGTGTTTACTTTTTATATTCATGTGATGTGTTTTTATCCACAGTGATAAATTACATTTGTTACATGCTACCTGTTGATGTGTTGTAAATGAGGGTTTGAACAAATAATATTTAAGCTTTGTGTAACTTTTTACCTTGGTAGTATTTATTGAGAGGAAGAAGGTCTATAGTGGACACAGGAAGACTTTGGTTGAGTGTTGTGATTGCCTGAAATATAATTGGTTTGTGATACATACTCTCCAAGGGGAGCTTTTTACTCTACTGGTATTGTGGTGTCCTGTCCCCTTGGTCTGAGAGGCCCTTCTCATATTGTATTTATTGCATGAAAAAGAATAGGACAGCAGAACAATATAACAGGGGAGGCAAGGTGGGGTCATGAGGTGAGGACCCAGCAGTGCTCGCCAAACATTCTCTGTGGAACAGAGTTGCCCAGTAACCTGGATAACAAACAATTGGGACCAAGACTGTTTTGTTTGTTTTTCCCACATCTACGCCAATACTGTCCCTTTTTACATAAGCAGCAGTATTTCATCAAAAAATGCTAGGCAGTTGTCAGACATACCTATCACAAGATGGTGCCTGCACTTGGAGGGCAGTTGTACTTTCTCACTGTTCAGCAATGTTGCTGTATATAGCAAGGTGCCCACTTTTGATGCCATATTGTCAACAAGGCACAAAGAACGGAAACGCCTTGTGGGGTCTGTGGAATAAATTGTGTTTTCATCATTGGTTCTTGAGTGAGCATGTCAATCAATCACTCAAACAAATCCTTTATTCGATCTTACACATAAGATCATAAACGCCTCAGAAAAATATTTACAATTACATTTAAGAAAGAAGACATTATAAAAATAGCTTAAACCCTGAATCTTAAAAGTGTGCTACCATACAGTTTATATAAAAATTCCCTTCATCTATATACATAATGCCGTAAATATTATGAAAGTCATTTTTAAGTCGTCTTATGTGACAATCTGCTTTCTCTTTTTATTGCATGCCCATAAGAATGACGCTAACGAAATGCACACAAAATAATTTTGCAAAGATTTGAGAAAAACAGTGCTACACGACAATATTTAAAATTGTAGCGCTTGCAAATTGGTACAATAAAATTGCGCCTTTCCTGATGGTAGAAACCACAAAAAATTAAAACGTGAAGATCATTCTGTGTAGATAAGTTGTCACACGGACATTGGGAAAGTTCTGAATGTTTATATTTCTTCCCTGGAAATCCCACCATCAGAGGAATCAGATTTAAATGAAATCTAAGCAAGATATATTTGTCCTGTTGGAAAGTAACATCTGCCAGCAATAGCTATTCTCCTCCAATGCTGGGGTTAGATCATACAGTTGTGCCAACAAAGTGTGGAAGTTTTTTTCTCTGCTTAAATATTGGGCTCTCTTAAAAAAATTCTCAGTTACTTTCCGCTTGGAGAGGGATTTACAGGTAGAAGGGTCATTAAAAAGGCAACTTAAACCAATTGCAGATACTTCTGACTCCACATATTTTATCCACCTAATCTTACTGTGGTTATCTAACGTTAGAATAGTTGTTATTAGATTTTGCGTATGGGGGACTGTATCCCTCGTCCATATCGAATGCCACAGTAGTAGTGGTGCCATTCTGATAGAGTCCGTTATATAAGGTAAAGCCAGTTCCATATGAAGCACATCATTTGAATATGACTGAGGTAGAGAGGTAAAAGACTTAAAAAATGTATTCCTCATTACTTGTAAGGAGTCTCAGGGGGCCCTTCTCCAAACTGCTGCCCCGAACACCGCTGCTGACTTGGTTTTTGCATGATAAAGTTTTTTCGTAGGAATTTAGCGGTTTGGCTCCCAGCTTTTTAGAGAATGCGTCCAGTGCAGCTAGGTTTCTCTGCATGACCATTACTCTACCCTCTAACAGTTTGGAATCGGATTGTTTATTGTCAAATAGGTCCCACAAATAGGGGAACAAATCGATCACTTCAATTTTGACAGAATCCAGCCCCTGCAATAATTATGAAGGATTTAGATGCATTGCCCCTTAAGTCCAATGAATTCATAAAAACCGTGCAGGCCACTATACGGCGCTGAAACCCCATTGCAGCTCGGGCCATCAGGACAGCGTCATCAGCATACGTCAAAATCGGTAACTGCTGATGGTATAAAATAAAGAAAATAAGAACGGTGCCAGGACGCAGCCCTGCCTGACCCCTTTTAAGATCTTAACTGTTCGGGTACATTCCCCATTCTTCCGGTAGCGGACCGATGAAGATGAGTTAGAGTACAGCTGTCTGAGGAAGTCGACCAATGCCTGATCGATTCCCATCTCCTCCATTATCTGCCAGAGTCTAAGGTGGGACACGCAGTCAAAGGCTGCAGACAAGTCCATAAAGGCAAGATAGATCTTCCACCCTTGGCTCTGAAGTGTCTGTCCATAATAAGTGAGAGGTTCAGGCATTGGTCTACCGTGCCCTTTCCCTCCTGGAAACCGTATTGGGACTCCATTAAAATATTCTTACTCCTCACCCACGCCTCCAATCTTGTCAGAAGAAGGCGACCCATAAGTTTGACCGTCGTATCAATTAACGATATTGGTCGATAGTTTTTTGCGTTGCTTTAATCTACCTTTTTATGCACTGGGATGATTATACTAGATTTCCACTACAGGGTGGGACCAGCTATAGCGATTTTGTTAAAAATATTGGTTAAAAGGGGAACCTAAATGTCTGTATACTCAAAGAAAAAGTCCATTGGGACCCCATCTGGGCCCTGGGCATTCTCAGTACTACAGACTTTAATCCCATTCCTAACCTCCTCAGTACTGAACGAAAGAGAGAGCCCAGAGATGGTACAGACCGGGGGTCTCAAATATGCGCTTGGGGAAAAAATACCTTCAAAATGAGCCACCCACTCCTCCTCCCCTACGTTAACTTCAAGTGTACTACCATTTGATGTTTTAAAATCTGGTCCATTTAGTATACCCCAGAACTCTTTTGAGTTACCTGAAGCCGTAGCCTGTTCTAATTTGGCCAAAGATTCTTCTCTTAGCGCCTTTTCCCTATTTCTTCTCTCAATTTTGTATTCCCTACGGTAAATGGCAATTTCGGAGGGATTCCTAGGGATACAGCTTAGAGCTTTAGTTAGGGCTTTCTTTGTTTTAGCACAGTAATAATCGAACCATCCTTTGACCTTTTTTGGCTTGTTATTATTTTCCCTATTGAGTGAGTTCCTTATGTGTACTAAAAGTGCTATAAAGGAAGACACCACAAGTTGGGGTTCAGTCCCAATTTTCAAACAATTTTTATTAATATTTACGGCATTGCTAATTATGATAGGTATCACCTCCAATTTGTCAATTTTGGACCACTTCAGTTGGTATCCAATATGCCTAGTAAGTGTAGGCAGACCAATTTCTTGCGTTATAATCGGGAGCCTTTATATAGTTTGAATCTTGCAGCACAAAATTGCATGGTCACTAAAAGAGTTGAATTGGTTGACAATTTTGCTACACCTGATGCTTAGAGGGTTAGTGACCAATATGAAATCAATCGTTGATTCCCGGTGATCCCGATGGAAAGTTGGAGGCAATTTATCACTAACAGTATCTAAGTTATTAACCCTAAGCCTATTTCTCGACGAGATTAACGTGTTCAGAGTGTTTCCATAAATGTTATGTGAAAAATGGTGAACAGGGTTACCCCACATATCCTCCACACCACAGACCCGCTCTAAATTGTGGTGGCAGGGATGTATGTTAAAGTCACCTAGGCATATGATGTTTAGGACGGCCTTTTGATTCACCAGTTTGGATGTCTTATCTATTGCCCCATTTACCTTGTCCAGCACATTATGCATGTTTGGGCCAAAATTATTGTTATAGAAGTTTATTAGGAACCACTGATCAGAGTTGGCAAGCTCTAGAGTAATCAGATGGAAAAAAAAGGGAAGTATCATGTAGCATCTTTATTTTTATCGTTAGGGTTTTGTAAATTAAAATTAATAAGCCCCCTTTCACTTCATCAGAGGGGGACGGAGTGAGCGTGTCCTTTCTTTAGAAGACTTAGGAGGGTTATCATCATATGTGGATGAGAATGAGGATGAGTCTTCGTATGTATATGTGTATATGTAAGTGTTAAAAATATCAAATAAATTAATATTGTTTTATGCATATATCATTGTGTGTAATATGTGATTTTGATTTTTTAAACGTTTTATTAGTTGTAGTAGTTTGGGTTATTATTATTGATATTTATTTGTAGTTTTTTTGGGCGGTTACTAATATATTTAAAGAATAATATTTTATTTGAAATTACTTTTTATTTGTTTGCAGATTGTTTTTTAAAAACGTTATTTACCAGTTTCAAAAGTATAACAACGCATCTTCAATATCTTGTACATTTATGTAATGGCAGTGCCCATATAGCAGAAAATAAGTAACTTGCCGGTTCCACAGGAATTCTAGTCACAACAGTATTCAGCACAGTCTGAACATTTAAATCAGCAATTGTGTGAGCGACACTCCGACCTATCATCGTTTCGTACAACCTGTATGAATTTTTTTTATCAAAAAGAAGTACAGTCATACAAAAAAAATGATAAGAGCTCTCCTGAGCCATTTTCATATCCATATATCCCTATGACAATCAGCAGGCTTTAACCAAAAGTTTTATGGTTCTTCTAAACAGCCCCACACGGATCTGTACTTTCGTAGACCTTGAATACCCCTTGCTTTGGCCAGCGCTTTTTCCCTTTCATCAGTTTCTTTAAGAATTAGCCACCATTCGGAGAGATCCAGGCTCTAGCTATCACCAATCAGGCAGCAACCAGCATAATTGTCAATATAGGCCTATTCCGACCACAGTCTTCCTTGTACCCTAACATCTTTTCAGATGATGAAAGCGTGAGGTCCCCGTCAAGTCTATATCTAATTGCTACTAATATCTTATCGCAGAACAACTTAAGGCAGGACACATAACAAACATATGGACAAAGCCAACCGCATATAACCCGCATTTAGGGCAGTTCTGACGTGTCCCTCCATGAATCCCTCCCCATCCGGTCCCACCTTGAGACCATCTGGCAATCCTTTCTGGTGTATAGTAGAGTAGGCAAAATGTCCGAAATCGATGCAGCCGTAAGTTTACAGAATATACGGATCGGGCAATCATCCAAAGCAATCTTAATTTTCTCAATAGCAATATTTTCCCCCAAAATCTCACTCCACTTAAACGCCAATTTCCTGCATCCCTCTGCTCTGTTCTGGCAGAGAATTTGGTACGCCTTACTGATGTACATACACTCCCACATATCTGACCCGGCAGCACACCGGACTGCTACGTTTCTAACGAAGTAGTCCCTGACCTGTAAATATTTAAAAAACAGAAGTTGAGGGATATCAAATATCAGCTGGAGATTCTTAAATGTCTTAAAGCTATTACAGGCATAAAGTTGTTCCAAGGAATGCACCCCCATACCTAGCCCACTGGCAAGCCGTTCCATCCTGAAAAATTCCGGGCAGCATTGGGTAGCCCCAAAGATGAAGTCTGCTATGTACAAGAGATTGAGAAAATCTAATTTTAATGCCCTGATATATATGTACACAATCTCTAATAGTCTTAAACCGTACACGTTTAATATAGTTGGGGTCATTAATTCGATATAAGAACATCTGGCTCTCACCCCCAAGAACCAACCAATATCAAAAGTCTGTTTGCTCAGGGTTCAAAAGACTACATAGGCGGACCACAAAAGCAGCCCAAAAATAAAGTTTAAAATCAGGGAGATCCAAGCCACCTTGATTAAAAGAGAGCTTCAACAAACCATTAGCGTGTCTTGACTTCTTATAGCCCCAAATGAAGCTGCTCAAGACCCCATCTAGCTTCCTAAAAAACCCATTAAGAATTCAAAGTGGGATGGACCTAAAAACATAAAGAAACTTGGGAAGTATCTTCATTTTTATAACATTGCAATTACCTAAGATTCTAAGTGGAAGCTTGTGCCACACCTTCAGTTGTTTGGTAACTGTGGTTCATAAAGAGACATAGTTTAGCGAATGTATAAGCTCAACTTTAGGCGAAATCTGGACTGTGAGATATGTAACCCTCGGACAGACCCCTTCAATAGGAACTTCTGAGTGGAAGTTAAGCAGGACTTGAGTTTTATTGCTATTCAGCTTATAGCTGGAGAAGCATCCAAACCGCTTAGCCTCTCTGTTAATATTTTCTATAGCCTCCTTTTGCTTCTCATACAAAATAGCTATATCATCGACATATGCCGGAAGTTTGAGGGGATGCTGTTCAATATTCAATGGGCAAATCAGATTGTTGGCCAGCAGTGCTCGAATGAAAGGCTCTACATAAGGAGCAAATAAAAGAGGGGAGAGTTGACAGCCCTGCCGCGTACCGCACCAGATAGAAAAGGGGATGGTTTGAACATTTGAATACTGTAGCCATCGGATTATGATACATAACCTCAATCAGTTTCCGGAAGTTAGCCTTAACCCCAAATGCAGTGAGTGTTGCCCAGATATACTCCCAGGCCACCCGGTCGAATGCCTTTTCTGCATCCAATAAGACCATGCCCAGTTCAATTTTTAGCTTCCCCGCTGTGTCAAAAGCTACTATTGCCACGTTAACATGAGCAGTATCTCACATGAATAAACCCACACTGCTTGGGAGAAACCAGACTGGCCATCATTGCTGCTAACCGGGTGGCCAATATCTTAGCAAACACCTTTGCATCTGCATTAATTAAAGAGATTGGGCGGTACGAAGCCCGTTCCCCTGGATTTTTATCTTTATAAAAAAAATATATATTATGTTAGCCATATTCCATGAATCTGGAACTTGTCCCGTAATCCCTACTTGTCTAAATATATTTATTTTTTGGTAAATTCATACAGCCTGTATGAATTTACCAAAAATAAATATATTTATACATGATTCATAATTACATTTCTGTACCCTGTAATTAATGTACTATAAGCTCAGCCTACCCCAGTTGGTACAAGTCTGCGTTTAAATCTGACAAATCTAATAATCTCGCCGACTAGCGGGTCTAGGTTAGTCTGTGGGTCCCGAACATAGAGAATTATATCATCCTCATATAACGACACCAGAAGTGGCCCTGTTAAACTGGAGTCCTCTCTTCAGATAGCGTTCGTGAAACTGTCTGACAAGCGGATCCAATGCTAGTAAGAATAGGAATGGCGATAGGGGGCAACCCTGCCTGGTTCCTCATGATAAAGTGAGGGAGCAGGATAGTGTGTTTTATGCGTATCCTGGCAGTGGGGGTGCAGTATAGAAGGACTGTGAGTTCAATGAACCCCTGAGCATACCCAACCTGCGCATTATCAATAGTAAAAAGGGCCACTCCAAGGAGTCAAATGCTTTCTCCGTGTCCAACAGGACTGCTGCAGCTGGAATTTCCGGATAAATTCTGTGTATTGCAGCAAATAGTGTACGCAGATTCAAGGAATTAGATGTATGGGGTGCAAATCCAGACTGGACTGGGGATATTATTTTGTCCAATAATAGGGCAAGACACAAAGCGAACATTTATGCCAAGATTTTGTAGTCTAAATTTAACAATGACAGTGACCGATAAGACCCGCAAAACAATGGGTCTTTGCCAGGCTTGGGCAGCAAAACCATCACTGTCACTCTGAGAGTAGGAGGCAGCTGCCTCATTATAACCTCGAGAAGTCGAGGGGGCAATATGTCTTTGTACATTTTATAAAAATCACCCGTAAAGCCATCGAGGCCAGGGGCAGTGGAGCCACTCAACGCGTCAATCATGCTGATTATTTCGTCGGAAGAGAAAGGTTCAGCCAGGAAATCTTGCATGAATGTTTACAAGTGGACCAAAGCTATCTCTGAAAAATAGTCATCTTGATCTGCAGAATTGAACACAATTATGAACGCATATAAACTCACGCAATACGCAAGGAATTGAGCACGGATGTCAAACATGTCTGTTTGGAGGTGCTAAGTTCTGTGATGTACAATTTAGCTTTTGGGGGTCCCAGTAGTTGTGATAAGGTGCGCCCCAGTCTCTCCCACTCACTGTATATACGTGCTGTGGCATATTTACCCAGGAATTGAGTTTCCCTGTCTGCTGCTTCTCTGAATTCCACAAATAGTGCTAATCAGCATTTTTGTCCCTCAGAGTCCTCGGAGAGCAGCAGTGCGTTATCCAGTTCTGTAAGTTGCTGTTCAATGTGTGCTAAGGTCTTGAATACCAGCATGTTTTGCAATGGTAACTCCCCTGATGTAGGCCTTAAAGGCCTCCCAAAGTACTGCCCATGTGTGAACAGACCCCGTATTTAATTCAAAGTAATCTTCTATTGCCTCCCTGATCTTTGAGTGGAATAAGTCGCCATTCAAGTCTCTGCCAGGGAATGTCCACTGGTGCTCATGACCTTCCGGCTTGGGAATGCAGGCTTTAAGTATCACTGGGAAGTGATCCAAGTATATTCTGGGAAGAGTAATGGTAGACTTGTACCACGTTGTCAGTTTCGGAGTGATTAACTAGTAATCTAGTCTGGTCTGGTGTCGTATTGGGCTGAGTAGTGAGTGTAGCCTGAAGCTGTTGGGTTGCGCTTTCTCCAAGCATTAGGAAGCTGTAGTGATTCGCACATGGCCAACAGTGCTCGTCGTGAGCGAGATTTGGTGTCTTCTGAAGCAGAGGAACTGTCTAATGCCTGGTTTAGGAGCATGTTGAAATCCCCCCCCATTAGAATACAATCAGTACCGACGCGTAATATTGTGGCATGTAGTTTATGAAAGTATTCCGGGCATTCGATATTATCGGTGTACTGACAAATGAATGTCACAACATGGTCCATAAATTTACCCACTACTATAGTATATCAGCCTTTTCTATCTATATAGCTTCTGTGCAGATAGAAAGGGAGTCACTTATGAATAAATATCACAGTGCCATGAGCATATGTTCTGTAATGAGAGAAAAAACTATGTGGGCCCCAGTTGGCTGCAAAGCGTGTCACATCCGATTTAAGCAGGAAGGTCTCCTGTAAGAAGGTGATGTCTACGTGGTGTCTTTGCAAAGAATGCAGTTAATGACTTCCTTTTCTAAGGTTGTTGAGACCCCTGATGTTCCAAGTTATCACATATAGGTTGGAGTGGTGTGGGAGAGTAAGTACTGCTTTCATCAGAGCCACTGAAATGCATGGAAAGTGGGGAATGGGCAGCAAGAAACATTTGAATGTCATACAAAATACTGGTAATCAAGTTGTAACTAACGATTAGCTGAACACCCCCTCACGCCATCCCCTACCAAGCCTCGCATCCCAGTACACAAGGAGCCAACCCAAAGAAACAATAACCAAATGCATCCTGTAAACATCCCAGTTGGAAATGCAAATGCACAGGACGATACATTACAATCTGTGATTTTACAAATGTGCTACACACGTGGGGGGAGCAACACTCCAACAGTGCCCAGCTCTACAGAGATGGTAAGCAATATGATACTAATTCTGTCTCAACTGTTGTAAGGCTGCGTTCAACATATCAAACTGCTATTCCAAGCTTGTAGCATGGGTTAGTCATGGGAGAATAGTTCCACACTGGCAACAGAGCCACTGTGAGGAGGGTAAGAGCCAACACCAGTGTCTTTTTGCTGACTGCTAGAGTTTTTATAGGATCTGGAAAATTCCTGCACTTCGGTTGGAGTGTAAAAAATGTGGGGTCGTCGGTTGATGTCTACTCGTTAACGTGCAGGATATAGCATGCCATATCGGAGGCCCAGGATTTGTAGGGTAGATTTAACGCCTGAGTATTTGCATTGCGCCTCTTGAACCATTACTGTGAAGTCAGGATAGAGTGCAACTGTGGAGCCCTGCAAAGTAAGTTCTCCTCGCTCCCTGGCCAAACATAGTGCAGAGTCTCTATCCCGAAAGTTCATTATGCATGCGATGATGGGCCTCGGTGGGCAACCAGGGTTTGGACGAGGGCCCAGTGAATGATGAGTGCGCTCAACAACAAATCCCGGAGTGAAGACCTCTTTCCCAAAAATGTCAATGAGCATTGTTTCCACAAAAAGATCTATCCTTCCTGTGTTGGTCGATTGCGTGCTTCTAAATCTTCGTTCTTTATTGCTACATCTTTTAAAATGTTCTCCATGCGTTTCACGTGTTTAGGAGACTGGGCCACACCGTCTTCAAGATCAGAAACTCGACCTTCCACTGTGTCCCGCCGTCCATCATGTATATCAAGTTTGGCGCCCAATGAATTTAGGTGTTTGTCTAATGTATCAAACCTACTATCCAATGACTTAAAGCCAGCTCTCAACTTCGACAACAAAGAGGCTTGGGTGGAGGCAGAGTCAGCCATGGTGGTCACCTCCTGGCCTCCCTCTGCTATGGTGTTGCTGGATTTCTGCGTCCTCTCCACTGTTCTGCTAAATAATAAAACTCTGTTTAGGGTCTTTTTTGCCCATGCCGTCTTGCATGTGTGCAGCTAAGGAGATTTGCAGCTTGCAACTATGGATTACCTGGGACAATTGGGTAGCGCAGTGTAATTGCGCTAAGTTTGTGACAACTGGTCCATTTTACAAAGAACTCAGCTGGAGGTTAGTGGTAGGGAAGCACTATTGTTATTACGTAGCCGTGTGTAAAAGCCAGGCGCCAGGCGCTTCATCCGCCCTGAGTGGTACAGCTGTATTTACAGCACTGCTCTGCCCGGTTTGATAAAGCTAGCTTTTTAGGCTGGCCTTTGTGGCCAATTTGTGTGTGTGGGCTTAGCATGGCCGTAGGTAGTAGCATGGGTGTCTTCACACCAGGGTCACAATGCTCGATGGGGTTCCACTGCTAAGGTGGCAGGAGTCGCAATAGAGCCAGACAATACAAAGTGAGCTGTTTCTTGAAAAGCTAGAGGATTTCTGCACCAAGTTCTATGTTCACAGCTTGCCTATTCACCGCCCGGAGCCGTGCAGGGTTGCCTGTGCAGTCGTAGCACTATTGCGAGTAGCGGAATCAGGTAGCGGCATTGCAGCAATTTCTCAGCGGCATCTGTGGTGGGCTGCGGAGCTCCCCATTGGGGGTGGTCAGCGGAGGCGGTGTGCCTGGTGGATGGGAGTGTGCCTCCGATGAAAGCCACGTCCTGCTCCCAACAGACTCAAAAGCACAGCCGGGTGGCAGTCTCCCAGGCTCTCCCAAGGACCCAAGGACCCCAAGGGCCTCCGGGAGTGACATTGGCACCTAGCACAAGCCCCAAGCACACCAGGAAGGGGGCGCATGCGGTAGGGACAACGGCGCAGGCTCCTCTCCCAAGTGCACCAGAGCCATTCGTGGCTTCACAGTTAAAGGAGGGCTCAGTGGAGTAAACCAAGGTGCCATAGCAGTCATTATTACAGGAGACAGACGCTTTTAGCTGGAAAGGCCTGACAGAGCTACAAAGCCGCGCGGCCATGTTGGTCTGTGGCTTGGCCACACCCTTGTTTGCAGATCGTTTGGTTTGTCTGACAATAGAATGTGAAGTGCTGTAAAATGAATATGTTTTATTATTTTATAAATTATTAATTAATTAATTGCATTTTAATATTATTATAATATTTGCATTATTATTTATTTTACATGTATATTTAGTGTACTAAATATAATACTTTTATTAAATGATACTTTAGTTTGTGTGTACTTTATATATAATACATTTTAGGACTGCTATACAAGTTTTATTTTTTGTGTGACTTTATATATTTGTTAAATAAGCAAATATTTGGGGCAGGATGCAGTGTATTTAAACATTGGGACATGTACTTTTAAGTTTTACATATTCTGGTAGTGACAAATCCTAAATTCCTTTTTTACAATGCAAGGCCTGGTTCTCCTATAAGATAACAATGTGTTACCATATTGCATTTAATATGTGATAAATGTTGATCCAGAGCAGGTAGGAAAGGTATGATTGGTGTCGGAGGAAATGTAATTTAAAACCCTCTTAAATGGTGAAGCCGGAATTTAAGTCACAATACTAAAATAGCCACTTTTAGAAAGTCATTTTCTTGTTTTAAACATTTGGTGCCTGTAACCTGTTCCTGGGTCACATGACTCGGTGTTATTGGCGGTTGGCCTTTGTGTATTCTCCCCTTGCAGTGTCACAAAGGAGCTTTTGAGTGTTGGCAGGATGGGCCATATCTGTGAGGATGGGGGGGTAAGCTGTCACCTACCACACTTGCACTTCAAAGATACCGGCTCATCTCTCACACAAAGAACTTCACACTTGCCAATTGTGCCTCCAACTAGACTGGGACCAGGGCAAGGAGGCAGGAAATTCCAGACATCTCAGTAGGGGGACAACTCCAGAAGCTTCAACCATTTCAAAGTGGGCACCAGGTAAAAAAGGGGCCCCGAGACCCACTGTTCAGTACACTCCTCGACCTGTGGTTATGACAGAAGAAGGCTGCCCACCTGCTCTGCTGTGTGAGGGATGCACTGCTTGCGGAGAAGGAACACTGAACCTGCACCCTTTATCCCAGTCAAAAGGGCCTCCAAGGGTCAGCTGACTGACCTCCTGTTCTGAGCTACAGGAACACAACAGGCTCCAGAGTCCTCTAGGCAATTGACCAGCTGACCTGCTGCAACTGGACCTGTCTGGACTTGCAACTGGACCCGTTTGAGCTCAGCTGGCCTCTGATGTAGTGAGTTTCTGATCCCAAGAGGTGCCTACCAGAATCTAGAATCTTGGTGTGACATCAGTTGAGCTCCTTCCTAAAGAAAAGGAGAAATTCTGAAGTTTGGGGCTTTTAGTGACCATGAATGGGCCTACTTGTGCCAAGATCCTGCTGCCTCTGCTTACCTGCAATGCGAAGCTCGGGTGGTTACTTGCAGCGTGAATCTCTAGCAATGACCATCGGCGTCACTGGACAGGATCTTCATGCTACTGCGGCAAAAGTCCATGAAGCCCGGCCTGCTCTTTGCACTACATCAACGACCATCCAGACTGCTCTCTATGTTCTGCCAGACTCATTGCGCTGGACTTTAAAAGGTAACGTTTTCAGCAGAACTAACCTTGTCCATGTATACTGCCCACATGCCATCATGGTCCGCCTGAACTCATGACTTTCAGCTGCTCTTGCACGACCAGATAACCCAGAGTGGTGCTCTGGACTTTCAGCCACTATACTTACCATAAATCTATGAAATTGCATATCTTCAGTACAACTATTTGGATTTTTGTTATTTTGGTGTGAAATAAGTTATTACATTTTACTCTATTTCTCTAAGTTGGTGTGGGATTTTTCTTGTGTTGTGTTTTCACTCTATTACTGTTTGAAGTGCTGCATAAATACTTTACACATTGCCTGTAAGTTAAGCCTGACTGCTTTTTTACCAAGCTATCAGAGGGTTAAGCACAGGTTAATTTAGTGACGTTTGTGGTTCCCCTGACAAGGATTGCCACTGTTGTTTGAGAAAGGCTCTCAATGCCCTCAACCAACAACTCCATTTTTCAGTTATAAGTAGGTATGGTCATAAGATTTGAAATTAGTTTTAAAAAACTAGAAGTTCACCAAAAAAAGGTTAAAGTAATGTTATAATTAGGAAGGGTAGTAAAATCTTAGTTTACGTTAACAGAAACTCAGTAATTGTTAGAAATGGGTTTTCTGGTCGGCTATGGTTTGCACCTAAACCAGGCAGAATCCACCACTCTAGTCAGGATAAGGGAATTACACATCAAAAATAACCCCTGGTCACCCCGTTGGTAGCTCTCCATGAGCAGTCAGGCTTATCTCAAAGGCAATATGTAAAGCATTTGCACATAACACACAGCAATACAGTGAAAACACTACAAAAGAACACCACACTAGTTTTAGGAAACTATCTAATATATATATATATGTGTAAAACAAGACCAAAACAATAAAAATCCAACATACAGAAATCCACAATACCAATAAAACAAAAATAGACTTTATACACAGTTCTTTGAAGTCAATAGCTCCATCCTGGGCTATCACTGCGACGTGAGTAAACAAATTCAAACAGTTCTGGCTGACCATGGCGGCACAGGCCAGCTATGGTGTCGGGAAGATCGTCAAAACAGATCATTTCTAAAAATGCATACTGTCAGAGAACTCTAGTTGAGCTCAGAAAAGCTGCTGTTGACAGGCATCGGTCAGGAGTGCTGGCAGGTGTAGGGGCTGCAGTAAGAAGTACAGTGATGCAACGTACAGTGCCCTCAGGTTGTGGTGCAGGCAGCGGCTCGGTGACAGTTGTCCATCGGCATCCATGAGACCAGGGCTGTGGTGCAAAGGGATGCAGTGCTCGTCGTGGTGCCTGCAGGTCACTGTGCAAGCAGCTACAACATTGCTGCTGAAATGCTGTTGCTAGACCGAAGGTTGTGGTGCGAGATGGGGCAATGCATTGTGCAGGCCAACAGGTCACAGTGCAGGCAGCAGCGTCGGTTGACGGAGTCAATGGCAAAGGCATCGGTGGGCCAAGGCTGTGGTGTGGGATGGGGCAGTGTGCTGAGTTACCTACGAGCGGTGCCCTCAAACCTCCGAGGAAACAGCAGCATTGATGTCAGCGTGGAGCGGCGGCATCAGTGAGATCAAGGCTGCAGTGTGGTGTGGACAATGCTCCATGTTTTCCACAAGTGGTGTCCACAGGTCACATGCAGATAATGGTGCTGTGGCATCAGTGGCAGCAGTGTGAAGCGAGGCGGTGCGGAGTGTGGTGCCCACAGGTGACGGTGCAAGCAGTGGCTCAGTGGTGGTATCAAATGGCATTGTCGGTGAGACCAGGGTTGCAGTGCAAAGTGCGGCGGTGCTCCCTGCAGTGCCTTCAGGTCACCGAGCCTGCAGTGGTGTCGTTGACAGCGTTGGGTTAACTTTTTCCTCTGTGGCAACTGAAAAATCCAGCTCCAGAAGCCAGTACCCAGAAGAAGTTGAAGACTTTGATTTCCCTGAGACGTTCAACAAGAGGCAAGCTCTACATGAAAATCTTGGACAAAACTCAAAACAAAGAAGTTTCAGAAAGTTCAGTCCAGTCCTTTCTCTGCCCAAGACAGAAGCAACCTCTGCAGACTAACACAGTAAAGTGGTAGTTCCTCCTTACAGCTTCTCCAGCTCTTCCTTTTGGCAGGTACCTTGGTCCAAAAGAGTTCTAAAGTTCTGGGATCTGGGCACCAATATTTATATACCATGTTCTTTTGCTCTCTTGTGGCAAAAGTCTCTCAGCTCAATCCAAACTAGTTCTGTCCTCTCTGGCCTAGCTTCCTGGCAGGAGGTGGAGACAGCATTGTGCAAGGGAGACAGGGCCTATTCAGGTGCAAAGGAAATCTCCCACCACTGTAAGTGCAGACCAGGCCTATTTAGGTGCTAGCAAAACTCCTCCCGCTACTCTAAATGCAGCCCAGGCCTATTCAGCCCAACTCTGAGTCACCCAGGAAAGGCAGAACACACCCCAACCCCCCCTCCACCCCCCCGGTGGCTGTCTGTAGTTAATGCACATCCCCAGCCCGTCTCTCCAAACCAGAGAGTCACTACACAAACCAGCAGAGGCACATAGGATGGATAAGTAAGAAAATACCCAGTTTCTAAAAGTGGTATTTTCAAACACACAATATATAAATCATCCCTACTAAATTCCACTTCCCTATCTTGTCCCAATAGGAAGTTATACTCGTGGGATGTTACACAGTCGCTCCTCTTATATCCTATGCGAAAGATAGCCTTTCAATAGTGAAAACGAAATACACTGTATTTCATTATCAAGACATACCACACCCACCAGTACTTGTCCTACCTTTGACATACACTGCACCCTGCCCATAGGGGGGGGCTTGGGCCTACCTTAGGGGTGACTCATTTGAAATAAAGGGCAAGTTATATCCTGGCAAGTGGGTGCACTTGCCAGGTCGACATGGCAGTACGAACTGTGCGCAGACACTGCAGTGGCAGGTCTGAGAACCCTTTGAAAGTATACTTGTGTGGGTGGCATAATCAGTGCTGCCGGCCTATTAGCAGCATTTGATCTACAAACCCTGTTCAAACACTGTGCACTGTACTAGGGACTTAGCTGTAACTCAAATAAGCAGATCATGGAAACACCAATCCATAAACACAATTTACATAGAGAGCATATGCACTTTAGCACTGCATAGCAGTGGTAAAGTGGCCAGAGTCCTAAAACCAAGGAAAACAGGGTCAAAAACAGGAGGCCAAAACATCTGGGGGTGAACCGGTCAAGTCTAACAATCTTACTTTACATTAACAGAAACTCAGTAATTCACAAAAAGAAACACAAAGGTTAAAGCGATGTTATCATGATAACAATATCTCACTACATGAGCAAGTAGCATCATCTAACTGGAATGGCCCTGAGAAATATTACCCTTGGGGATACCACTCAAGGGCATTCATAATGAGGGCCTTGGTGGGGAAACATAAAGCCAGGGTGCCTCCCAGTGTTAGCATGCGTTCAAAGAGACAGAAAGGTGAGCAGACCCACAAATGTGCAAACGTTTTCTCACCTAGCCTACATTCTGTTTGGATGCTGCCAATCCATTACTAAAACATAGAAAATAGCTGTCAGGTACACAGACAAGGTCAACATTGGGTGCTAACAGAGCCCACTAAGTATGTGTATGTATGGGCATGTGCTGGTATTTTATATAGCGGAAACCTAGCAGGGGAGCAATTAAGCACAAGCACAAATGTAGGCAGTGCATCCCCACTCAAGTTTAACAAAATTCTGAGTCAGGCATGAATTGTGAAATGACGCATTTTCCTGCATACGTTTTTTGAGTTATGCTCTTATGAAACTGAAATGTATCCCCATTCTGGTCTGTACAAAGCAGAGTAGAATCTTTAGGCAAAACATCCTGGGGAAAATACTGTTACTATCCAGTAATGTTTTGTCCTATGCTAGTTTTAGATCCATTTAAATTAGACTAGATTATATTGTGCGATTAGTAGTTGGGTTTTGCCAAGCACCCATTGGACAGTTGACATGCACTGGGATCCTTGGGACCTTGTTGGAGAAAGGCAGTTGAAGTGTTGTTCCTTCCTTAAATCAATATTCAACACTTAGGATAGGTGACTGAAGAAGGTTTTATTGTACAGTCCTTAGAAGAGACCTCCCCCACTGAAAGGCTCCAACAAACTGCCACTATTCAATCCGAAACAGTCCACCCTGGCAACGCTTACATTCTGGATGCCTACATCATTCTCTAGCAACATAGATACCCAACACAGATACATACATCAGAATGCCACCTTCCTCTTGGTAATACATAAAAGAAAAGAAAGTGTAAGCAATACACAAGAAATTAAAAATAAGAAACCAATTAGCAAACACAATCTTATAAGCAGTAAGGAATCTTCTTTGTACGAATCAGAAACCAATTAGGAAACACCATCTTCTAAGCGAAGAGGAATCTTCTTTGCATGAAGTGACTTTCTCCCTTCCGTTTGCATAACGGGTATGTTTGCACAACCAGTTCCATTTGGTTGACATTTGGCAATTCTATTAAGATTCCATAACTTATGATCATCAGTTTTCACAGCGTTCCTAAACAACTTAATAATCTTCACTGGTTGAAAAAACTTGGACTCACTCACCCCTTTCTTGGTAACTTGTCTCTGACCAAGTGACCAACACCCACAACAGTCCTCTTCACCACATTCCTCACATCATACCTCTCTTTCCTCTTCTCCATTTTCTCCAACTCCTTCTCTCTCCATCCTTCTGTACCATCCATACCATCATCCACTGTCCTCTCTTTAGTAGCAACCCACAAGGGAATTACCTTTGTGTTGGCTACTGTGCCTTTGAACAACCAAAAGGGAGCCACTCCCATAGAAGAGTGTGGGGTAAATCTGTTCTGTCGTACCTTTTTTTACAGCACCTTCCCAGTAATTTCCAGGGGCCACAGCCAGTAGCATTGCTTTTTTAAGCACCTTCACAAATCTTTCCATGACACCATTGCTTACGGGATGATAAAACACACCCTTCTTATGCTTGATCCCACTCTCTTTCAAAAAGTCCTCCACCACATGACAGGAAAATAGAACCCCATTATCTGACAAAATGAATGCAGGATAACCTTCACGTTTAAAACGTTCCTCTACAAAACCAATCACTACTCCAGATTCAGCTGACTACCTTTACCTCAGACTATCTTGAGAACACATCAAGGCAAACAAAAACATAGCAGTCTTGAGACTTCAACTTGACTGGACCTAAAATATCCACTGCAATGCCCACCCATGGACCACTAGCTTGGTTTATGATTCCTATCGGCTGAGTCCTACACTTCAGGATCCTATCACTACACATACATTGAGAGCAATCATGAGCAACTCTCTCTATGTGCATATCCATAGCTGACCACCAGTATGCCTCTCTGACTTTTTCCTTGGTTTATGCAACACCTATGTAACTAGCATGAGCGTTAGCCACCAACCTGTCTCTTAAACAACCAGGGACAACCAACATGCTTCCCCGAATGAGTAAACCATCAATCACTGCCAGATCCTCTGTGACCTGCCAAAACCCTCTGAGCTCCTCTTCATAATTACATTTCTCACCCCAGATGCCTTGTACCGTAGCCATTAACTGTTATAATGTCTGAACATTACCTAAAATTTCTCTCCATTCCATCTTTGAACTCAAACCTTCACTAATCACGAAGACATTGACCTCCTCTTCAAACTCATCTTCAGCAAGGAAATCCAAGTCCTCATGTGCACCAGGATCTTCGACCATTTTCATTTCGTCCCCATATAGCCTGGAAAGGCAATCAGTCAAAACAATTTAAAACCGAGTAAGTAAGAAACTTTAAACCCAAATTCCACCCACTTTCCCTGGGTGGCCGCTGAGCCTGGGCCCAAAAGCCACAGCTACCCCTTTTGTTGGTGTTGCTACATTGCGTTTTGGACCACTTCGTTTCACGTGCACTAGGCTCACCCACATAGGTGAAGTACCCTTTCATGTGGGAATACTGGGTGTTAGGTAATATGAGGTTCTGGGCAGATTTCAGCAGTTTGAATCTCAAAAATATGTGGAACATGTATGTGTTTAGCCTATGTTTGAGGATTGCAAGGGCTACTGGGTAACCTTTTAGGGTCCACGCAAGACACACTAATCTAGAGCCCCCTGTGATTAGTTTACCAAAATAACTGGGGTTGGTAGGTTTTTCCAAGAGACAATGTACACCCTGACTGTGAAAAACAGAAAAAAACTAATATTACTGCACAACCATCTACTACTCAAATACACACAGATGTTGGTTGGATTTGGCAGGAGGGTGAGTGAAAAGTTCAAAATGTAAATTTTATTAACAAAAGATTTCACAAAAATGAAAACTTTGAATTACTAGTTAATAATATAATTAAACTTTTTTAATATAGTGACTCACAGCTGGTGAACTGTAAAGCCATGAAAAGGCACCAACCGCTTTTCAGGCCATTCACACACCTTTCATGCATCACACACACACACACACAAAGCCATTCACACTTCCAGCAACTGACCCAACATATTACAGCACCCACATCAACAAATGACACCATCAAGATCCCGTCACTATCATATGGCTGCTGGTGGTGTGTGTGGACTGGTGTTTTGCTGCTGGTGTGTGTGGACTGGCATTTGGTTGCCAGAGTGTTTGTGTTGACCAGCAAAAAGACCCTACACACACTGCCAGGCAGCTACCGGTCCACACACCTCCCCAGCCAAAAAACAGTCCACACACACACACTGCAAGTCAATGTCAGTTCACACACACTACCAGCCAGTTGCCAAGCTCACACACTGCCTTCCGGACACCAGTCCACACACATCATCAATCAAATGCCAGTTCACACACACTGTCAGCCAAATGTCACTGAGACGTCACCATGAGGCTCCACAACACAGACACAGACACACAAAGCACAGCAACATCCAACATAAAACAGCAACAAAAAAATTCAAAAACAAAAAAACAACCTATTGGAAGAAGCAAAAATACAGACTATGAATGCATACGCAACAGAATGGTTGAGTTGCATATGGTACAATTTAAAACATGTAGGCCATGATTAGAGGGAAACTCAGGGCAGTACATACGACTCTCCTTTCATATTCTTCTTTGGACACAGACTCTACATCTCCAAGTAAAGTCTTTTTTGGGTGTTGGAGGAATGTACCCAGGAAAGTGGTGATCTTTTAATCTAACCACATCCTCCACCACTCTGATTCAGAAAATACGTGCCGGCTTGACTTAGGCAAGGCTGCCTATTGCAGACTGATGAAATTGTACAAAACTCATCTTGGAATCCGCAGAACAATGTTTCACAACAACAAAAACCTTGGAGGATTCCAAATGAAACAAATGAACAGTCAATTTATAGTACATGACTTTCCAGCAGCATTGTAAGGCTCCACCTCTGATCCCCTTTATCTTTACCTCCCATGTGCTTGTTGTAGTCTAAAATGAACACAGGTTTGGGTACTTCTGATATTTGCCCCAAACAGTCACTGGTGAAGTGCTGTCACCATAAATAGTTGTAAGTTTGTCAACATTTCTTCTGTCTAACAAATTCTTAGCAAAATGTTCATTATTATGCAGGGCACTGCCCTGTCCCCTTTCAAGTTTATTTATACACAAGGGCATCATTATTGGTTAGAGCACATTCTGACACATGCCACGGTGCCCACTTTGAACAATACCTTAAATAATTGCAGACCCATGTAGACGTTCTCCACATATGTGACTTTTATTAAAAAGTCCTCTGGCAAGCTCCAACACAATTTGTTCACTGACACCAAAATTGGAAGGACAACCAGGGGGTCAATTGAAGAATCCCTACCAGTGTACATCCTGGAATTATACGCATATTCAGTGGCACTTTCACACAGCAACAACATCTTCACACCATTTTATTTTGAAGGTTCTATATAGCGCTAGCTTCACCCGAGGGTATCAGAGCGCTTTACATCATCAATGGAAGTACACAATAAAACAATCATGGTAGTTGAACAAAAACTGGTTATGCCGATGAATCTGCAGAACAATGTTTCACAACAGTGACTAATACAGTGTACAGGTGGCGGTGTGTGTGTTGGACGCTGTATTGCCATATTGTTTAAAGATTGTACCTTTGCTGATTTTAAGAGCACGTACGATGAACTTTTAAATAACTTTGCCTATTTGCACATCCACTCTCAAGGTCCGCGGCTGATTTTAAAAGCGCGCCGGACTGATCATTTTTAAATGTTCATTCCTACCTCTTGTATGTAACAGTCGCATTTCCTGCACTTGATTGCCCTCGTGGTCCCGTTCCGCCCCGGCTTGTGCCGTTTGTTGCGGAGGACCAGTCCGAGGTGCGCACTTCCTGGAGGTTGACACCACTTCCGCCCTGCGCTAGTCCTTGCAGGTGAGCGGTCTAGTGGTGCCGAGCCCGCTCTACTACTTAAATCGGCGCTTATGCTCCCAGCCCCAGTAACTAATACAGTGTACAGGTGGCGGTGTGTGTGTTGGACGCTGTATTGCCATATTATTTAAAGATTGTACCTTTGCTGATTTTAAGAGCACGTACGATGAACTTTTAAATAACTTTGCCTATTTGCACATCCACTCTCAAGGTCCGCGGCTGATTTTAAAAGCGCGCCGGACGGATCATTTTTAAATGTTCATTCCTACCTCTTGTATGTAACAGTCGCATTTCCTGCACTTGATTGCCCTCGTGGTCCCGTTCCGCCCCGGCTTGTGCCGTTTGTTGCGGAGGACCAGTCCGAGGTGCGAACTTCCTGGAGGTTGACACCACTTCCGCCCTGCGCTAGTCCTTGCAGGTGAGCGGTCTAGTGGTGCCGAGCCCGCTCTACTACTTAAATCGGCGCTTATGCTCCCAGCCCCAGTAACTAATACAGTGTACAGGTGGCGGTGTGTGTGTTGGACGCTGTATTGCCATATTGTTTAAAGATTGTACCTTTGCTGATTTTAAGAGCACGTACGATGAACTTTTAAATAACTTTGCCTATTTGCACATCCACTCTCAAGGTCCGCGGCTGATTTTAAAAGCGCGCCGGACTGATCATTTTTAAATGTTCATTCCTACCTCTTGTATGTAACAGTCGCATTTCCTGCACTTGATTGCCCTCGTGGTCCCGTTCCGCCCCGGCTTGTGCCGTTTGTTGCGGAGGACCAGTCCGAGGTGCGCACTTCCTGGAGGTTGACACCACTTCCGCCCTGCGCTAGTCCTTGCAGGTGAGCGGTCTAGTGGTGCCGAGCCCGCTCTACTACTTAAATCGGCGCTTATGCTCCCAGCCCCAGTAACTAATACAGTGTACAGGTGGCGGTGTGTGTGTTGGACGCTGTATTGCCATATTGTTTAAAGATTGTACCTTTGCTGATTTTAAGAGCACGTACGATGAACTTTTAAATAACTTTGCCTATTTGCACATCCACTCTCAAGGTCCGCGGCTGATTTTAAAAGCGCGCCGGACTGATCATTTTTAAATGTTCATTCCTACCTCTTGTATGTAACAGTCGCATTTCCTGCACTTGATTGCCCTTGTGGTCCCGTTCCGCCCCGGCTTGTGCCGTTTGTTGCGGAGGACCAGTCCGAGGTGCGCACTTCCTGGAGGTTGACACCACTTCCGCCCTGCGCTAGTCCTTGCAGGTGAGCGGTCTAGTGGTCCCTCACCCTTAGTACTTAATGGGGGCCTGGAGGAAGCGCAGCGGACGAGCGCAGCGGGAGCGCCGACTTCGCGCCGAAGTCGCGCACAAGTCAAGCCCGTCTGCGCCCGTCCGCGCCAGTACGTGCCCAGGGCCCAGTCCCGATGCCCCAAACTGTGTCACGTATTCCCGCACTGCTTTATTGCGGTTGCGGGGACCCCCTTGTTCTTCGAACTTTGTTTTTAACTGTCACAATGCTCCAACTTCATGTCCTTCCTGCAATCTTTTATTGGAATCTTTTACCTCTCGGATAGACTCTACGTCTTCTACCTTCTGGAACCCTGCCCCCCGGCGCAGTTCTCTCCCTTCTCAATTACCCAATCCCGGTCCCCCCTTGAAATTTATTAGTATTAACTGTCGTTCTCTCGCAAAACACAAGAGAGATATTTTCGATCTTCTACAGACAGTTAGCCCAGCTGCCATGTTTTTAACGGAAACATGGTTAAATGACAGCTCTGGCCCTGACATCGCCATGGCTCTCCCCAATGATTACACCCACGTTGGGCGAAACCGGCCTCTTAAAGAGGGCGGGGGAATTGCCATCATTTTCAGGAGAGAATTCTCCTGTAAATGGGAAGACCTTGAGTTCCCTAATTGCGAAGCTGGTTTTTTTAAGTTATTACTTACTCCACACTTCACTCTAACCGGCACGCTGATTTATCGTCCCCCTGGTGCAGCGAGTAATTGGGCTTCCTCCCTCCCGGATCTTATTGCCCCACTCCTCGCACAATCCAATAATTTTATGGTTGTTGGGGATCTCAACATCCATTTTAACTCTGCTTCGTGTGCCATTTCCACACGTCTTTTACAGGATCTGGCAGCCTTAGATCTCCATCTCCACAATTCTGACCCCACTCATAAGGCCGGCAACCTTTTAGACCCTATTATTTCTAACCTTTCGACCATCTCGTATCAATCTTCATTGCAGGTCCCCTGGTCGGACCGTTTTATTGTAAATTTTTCTATTGAAATGGCTTCCTCTAACCCCTCCATGCCCACTCACCCCCACAAAGCCAGTAGGAATTGGAAACGCTTAGATACAGACAAACTTAATCTGTGTCTTACTAATTCCATGCCTTCATTGTCCACTAACATGTCTACCAAGGAGCTACCTTCTGTTAAACGTTGGTTGACTAACGCTTTGGATTCCTGTCTCCCAATGCAAAAAAATAAATTGCATATCCTTCACCCACCTGCTCCCTGGTTTACTGACGCCCTTCGCCTAGAAAAATCTAAATGCAAAAAATTGGAACGCATATGGCGCTCCAATTATGATGCTGGTCAGAAAGCAGAATATAAGGCTGCTCTCAAAACCTACCACACGTCATGTGATAGTGCTAGAGCTTCCTTTGCGAACACCACGCTCCTTATGGCACAGAATAGACCTAAGGCCCTGTTCAAAATCGTGAAGGAGCTGTCAGGTGCATCTACTGTACCCAAGGCCCCCATTCTTGACACCCCCCAGTGTGAAGCTCTGGCCAATTTCTTTGTCGAAAAGATCGAGAAGATCTATGACACTTTTAACTCTTCTCCTGTTGTGTCCACTCATGTTGTTTTACCTGCATGTACTCCCCCACTTGTCACCTCCTCTGGTCTTACTTCCACGCCTCCCCAACTCCTTGCCTGGGATCCCATTTCCCCTTCGCTTCTAAAAAAGTACTTACAGGACATAAAATCTGGGTCTCCTCTTGACCCTATGCCTCCTCAAATCCTGAGTTCTTTGGACCCCTCCCTACTCCTTATTATTTTGAAGGTCTTGAATGCCTCCCTTTCTGAAGCTATCGTGCCCAACGAATGGAAGCACGCTATGGTGGTCCCATTATTAAAAAAGGCCAACTTAGATCCTAACAACCCATCTAATTTTCGCCCTATTTCGTTACTTTCATGTTTCTCTAAAATCTTGGAGAAACATGTTAACTCTCTGCTTAATTTTCACGTGGAAACCTCTAACTTTCTTCATGGTTCTCAATCCGGGTTCAGGGCTGGCTTCTCGACTGAAACCACTCTCCTTGGTGTGTCAGAATCCATCAGGCAAAAAGTGGACAACGGGGAGACGGTGGCACTCATTTTGCTTGATTTGAGTGCCGCATTTGACACCGTCTCTGTAGGAGAGTAGGGTCTGCTATCCTATGGTCACCCCAAATTTTTGCTTTTTGCTTCACTGGTTTTCGACTACTGAGGCTGTGGGCCTGCTGATCAGACCCCCAGCCTGCTGTTCTCTCACTAAATTAATGACACATGTGCTATAGGCACATACCAATTGGAAATGGACTCCTTGTCAGCCCCTGTAGAATGCACTATAGGTGCACAGGGCACAGGAGCCACTAAGGCCTACCAGGGGCTGCAGCATATCTTTTGCCACCCCTGGCTGGTTCTTAAATTGACACAACTGGCTGATCACTCAGCTGGGGTAAGGTGGTGTACACACCCCTTGCTTAGATATAGTATACCTATGTCTAAACCTATATCTGGACACATGTAAACCTGTGAGCCTCTCCTATAGACAGGCCTCACCAATCCTGGAGGCTGGGTGCATGGTTTTTATGTGAGATGGAGCTCTAGCATGAGCTGAGCCTGTCTGCAGCCGTCGGGAACAAATCCCTAAGCTGTTTCAGGATAATGCCATACCATATACTATTAAGTGCCTTATAATCCTCGCGGTTATTTAGCAACTTTGGTTTGGCTTTATCAAAACATGTCGTGTAAGGTGTCATACGCTTTGGAATACCATCCCCTCGCCAGTTCTGGCGACGGGGATGGCATTCCACCCCTCTAGAGGGGTAAGACATGTTACTTCACTTTAATGCGGTTGATTTCTCCAAAGGCCTTAAGATCCACAAAATGGATGCCTCTGCCACAGACAAATGTCTGGACCCCTGGAGCTGACCGAAACTCAGTCAAGGGGGCCCTGGACAAAGGGTTTCCTGTCACAGGAGGGTGTCACCGCCCTCCAGACAGGAGATAGTGTATTGTAGCAGGGAGGTTTGAAAGAAACCAGACACTGCCTGGGGCGCACAAGGCTGCCCCTTGCATAATCCGGCCAAACCGGTTCTGGGGCACTCCAGCCCTCGTGCCAGGGCGGCCTGGATCAAAGGAAGGGGGTGTATCCACCCACTTCCTGGGTCCCACCCATAGGAGGGGACCTAGCAGGTAATCACGCCCACCAGATTCGAATAAGAGTGGGAGCAGTGCCAATGCACATCAGATTTCCTGGAAGAAACATTTGAAATGATATTCTGGACCCTTCGCCCTCCATCTCAACGTGGAAGCCCGAAGAATCTCCCTTGTGGTCAAGGAGTGACCACCCTGCAGCAGCAGGCACCATCCAGCCCTCGACGTCTACTTAGTTGCAGTTCCCGCCGGAACTCGAGCGACTGAGATCGACGAGATCAAGCCTGCCCAGCTTCTAACAGCCCGATCCACAGTCCCTGCAAAGCTGAGACCCGTGGAGGCGACCGGAAGCGTGGGGCACGCCATCTTGAAGTGACCACGAGACGCTGACCGTGCAGCCCACGAGTGACCCTCGAAGCTGTACACCGGGGTTTGAGAAGCCCCCACCCTGAGCTACTCCTGAGCCGAAGTTCAGCCCTCCACACTCGACGAGTGCTGCGTGGGGCCCTTTGGCACGATTTGGCTCAACGCGTTGGCCCGGTCACTTGCCAGCTGGCTTGTGGTCCCTGTGCCAACGAACTACCTAAAAAGACTTGTGATTCTGGTTGCTCCAGATCCACACCAGCTCCCCTGAAAAGGAGCCCCGACTCTGACCTTCCTGGTCCGAGTGAAAAGCAATCTTCCGATCCTGCGTGGATTGCTCTTACCAAGGCTTGTTTGCTCCAAACTTGAAGCCGACTGCACCGACGGTGAGAGCCTGCGTGGGACAGATCGTGACCTGCTCCTGGACGTCGCAGATGCCCCAGAGCCCACGTGACAGCGGAGAGAAGCTCCTCGACGACCACCTGATTGCGCCCGACATTGCCTGGTTCCGTCCTGGTTCCACCCTGGTCACTGCTGAGTGACCCAGACTCTGTCCCCTCTGCTTTCAGGTACTCTACAACTTGAGTCCACCCTTGGACTCCACCGGACACTTCGTCTTCACCCTGCCTGCAGCCCTTTCAGCTTCAAGCACCAAGAGCCTGCGTGTCAAAACCCGACGCCACTTCGACCCTGTGCACCCACTTCCTGTGGGTGAGGTAACTTTGCTCCGCCGGTGTTCCCACACTGGTGCACACCTCTAGGGTCTGTGTGTTAAGTTTTGTTCCTCTAGGTTCAGCGGAAGTGTCCTTAAACTTTAACTCTTTGACTTTTACGCACCATTGGTTAACATTGGTGCATGCGTGCGCTTTCCGCACATCTCCCGAATCCCGAGGGCCATTCCCGACTTCAGCATTGCTTGTCCTGACTGCTCCCAGCGATTCCCTAGGCCCTAGGCCTAACCACTGCTCGAGTGGCCTTTCTTATACCACTTGTTTAGTATATGGTTTGAGTGGCCACCCGCCCTCATCCATAATTGTGCAACTTGTATGTTTAAACAGTGCTTTTGATTTAACGCTTGTGCCCCTTTATTCATAAAGAATACTGGGGATTGTTTTTAGTAATAAACACATATATTTTTATAATATATACTTGTGTGGTGTCCTTTCATTTGGTATTACAGGATTGTATGTGGTAAAACAGCTCGCTTAACACGACCTCTTAAGTTAAGCCTTTAGGCTGCTTAGTCCATGCTACCCCTAGGATAGCTTGTCTAATAAGGTTGACTTACAACCAGACACCATAAGGGGATTGTTTGGTCAGGTAGTAGGTGGTTCCAGAATTGGAAACATCCCCTACCAGGCCAACTTCTCACATTGGTGAGCAGCGGTGCGGATTTGAGCTTGCTGTTGTTTTACCATTGCAATCTTTATATCAAATTGAAAGATCACATCAAGTACCTCTAGGTACATATAAAATCAAAAGCTTAGCATATTAAGTTCTACTGAACTTAGTAGTTGTAGGTTGAAGGGAGTAGCACACCCCTGACTACAACTCACTAGCAAGGTCCAGTAGGAAAACACTTAGTGTAGGTAAGTGCACCACTTACACCTCACTAGTAACCATGTCTGACACAGGAAAGGCCTCAGGGTCTAGTCCTGTGACAGTTGACCCTACCCAGGCAACTTTTGGATATGACAAACTAACCCGCAGAGACTTGATTGCCTTGTGCAAAGCAAGAGGGTTAAAAAGGGGCAGAAGCCCCACCTGCCTAATCCTGGTAGAAATCCTAGAACAGGATGACTTAGAGAAGGCAAAAGCAGCTTCCCTAGATACAGGAACTGGAGGGAACCCCCCTGCAGTTGATCCCCTTGAAGAGGAGGATGATGATGACTTGGATGAGGACTCAGAGGTTGAGGACTTAGGAGTACAGGATCAGGGTAGCCAGGTTCCAGTTGGTAGGCTTAGCCAGGCCAACTTGGACCTACTGGGGAATGGAGAGGGCCAGCACCTCCCCAGAACCCAACATATGATTCCCCCAGGCAACAGAAGAGTGAGATCTCCCTCAGGGGACTCTCATCTTTCTAGTGCCTCCAGAGAATCACAGAGAGGCATGAATGCTTCTCAAAAGTTAGAGCATAGGGCCAGAATGAGGGCTGTCAAACTCCAGATAGAGAGGGAGGAGGTAGCCTTGGCTCAAGCTAGACTTGCCTTGGCAAGAGAGCAGAAATTAAGTGGCTTAGATGTCACTGGTGGCAGCAATTTTCCAAGAGAAAAAGACAGGGCCTATGATAATAGAAACCTGACCAAAATTGTGCCCCCCTTTAAAGAAGGGGATGACATCCACAAATGGATGACTGCTCTTGAGAGAGCCTGCATGGTACAGCAGGTTCCTGAGAATCAGTGGGCTGCAATTTTGTGGTACTCCTTTTCTGAGAAAGGGAGGGACAGGCTCCTCACAGTTAGACCTGAGGATGCCAAAAACTACTCTGTTTTGAAGAGTGCTCTCATTGAAGGGTATGGCCTAACCACTGAGCAATACAGGTTGTTGTTCAGAGACACCCAGAAAGCACAGACTCAAGACTGGACTGATTTTGTGGAGTGTGCCACTAAGGCTTTGGAGGGTTGGTTGCAGGGAAGTAAAGTTTCAGACTATACAGGATTGTACAATCTTATGATGAGAGAACAGATCCTTAATAACTGTACAAACCAGCTGTTGCATCAATACCTTATTGACTCTGATCTGACCTCTCCCCAAGAATTGGGAAAGAAGGCAGACAAATGGGTCAGAACAAGGATTAAGCAGAAACCCCAGAACCAAGGTGGTGACCAGAAGAAAACAGACCAGAAGGGTGGTAATCAGAATCCGAAAGATAAAGAAAAAGACCAGAAGTCTTCAGGCCCCCAAACTAATAGTAAGGAGGGTGGTTCCCAAACCGGTAACAAGAAGAAGAAGAACAAAGGTCCAAAGACACCTTGGTGCAATACCTGCAAATCAGTTTCACACTGGGGCAGTGAGTGCACCAAGGCAAATCCAGTTCCCACCACTACAGCTCCTAAAGCAACTGCAACCCCAAGTACAGTAAGCAGTGGTGGAACACAGTCCAAGGGTGTAGCTGGGTTGACCCTGGGTATTGAAGTAGGATCTGGCCTAGTCAGAGTCCCTACACAGGCAGTTCTCCTGTATGATGTGGACATTGAGTTGCCCACTGCAGTAAGCCCCACTAACCTGGGCAAATACAGGCAGACTCCCTTAATAAATGAGAAACTGGCTCAAGCTTACAGGGACACATGTGCTAGTGTCACCATGGTGACCCCTGGCTTTGTGGACCCTGGGCAGATTGTACTAGGAGAGAGCTACCTAGTAACCAATGCAAGCAACTCCACTACCTCCCATAGTGTGGCAGTTGTGAACTTCTCCTGGGGAGGGGTTGATGGCCTAAAGAAAGTTGTGGTGAGTGCAGACCTACCAGTAGACTGTCTGTTAGGCAATGACCTTGAAAGCTCAGCATGGTCAGAAGTGGAGTACAGGACTCATGCAGAAATGCTAGGGATTTCAGAGCATGTCCTTGCCATGACAAGGGCTCAGGCTAAGAAGTGCCTTCCTGAACCAGTGGTGGATCTTGAGACAATAGACCAGCCACAACCCAAGAGAAGGAGCAAGAGAGGAAAGGCCTCGCCTTCCACCTTTCCCCAGGTTGAGGATCAGGTTTCAGAGGAAACTGATTCTGCAGTCCAAGAGGAGACTGTCTCTGAGGAGCTTGAACCTGACCAGGTTGAGTTTCTGGAGACAGGGGGACCCTCAAGGGCAGACCTGAGGCAGGCTCAATTAGATTGCCCTTCCCTTGAACCCCTCAGACAGCAGGCTGCTGCTGAGGCTGCTGGGGATGCCCAAGGTACCCATACTGTGTATTGGGATGAGGGACTCCTTTACTCAGAGGCTAGAGCCCCCAAGCCTGGCATGACCAGGAGGTTGGTGATACCTCTGCAGTTTAGGGGATTCCTCCTTACCTTGGCCCATGATATTCCCCTTGCAGGACACTTAGGCCAGAACAAGACGTGGGACAGGCTTGTTCCACACTTTCACTGGCCTCACATGTCAGAGGATGTCAAGGAGTTTTGTCGCTCCTGTGTCACTTGCCAAGCCAGTGGTAAGTCAGGTGGCACAACAAAGGCCCCCCTAATACCACTACCTGTGGTGGGGGTCCCCTTTGAGAGAGTTGGAATTGATATTGTGGGTCCAATGGACCCCCAAACAGCATCTGGGAACAGATTCATACTGGTGGTAGTGGATCATGCCACCAGGTACCCAGAGGCTATTCCCCTAAGGACCACCACAGCACCTGTGGTGGCAAAAGCCCTCATTGCAGTTTTCTCAAGAGTGGGCTTTCCTAAGGAGGTACTCTCAGATAGAGGGACAAATTTTATGTCCAGCTATCTAAAAGCAATGTGGAAGGAATGTGGAGTAAACTATAAGTTTACCACCCCATATCATCCACAATGCAATGGGCTTGTGGAGAGATTTAACAAGACCCTTAAAGGCATGATAAAAGGATTACCAGAGAAGCTCAGGCGGAAATGGGACATTCTTTTACCCTGCCTGCTCTTTGCTTACAGAGAGGTCCCACAGAAGGGGGTTGGCTACAGCCCTTTTGAACTTTTGTTTGGCCACCCTGTGAGAGGTCCATTGTGTTTGGTGAAGGAAGGATGGGAGTTACCTCTCAAAAAGCCCAAACTAGACATAGTGGACTATGTACTTGGTCTCCGCTCCAGGATGGCTGAGTACATGGAAAGAGCATCCAAAAACCTGGAGGCCAGCCAAGAATTGCAGAAAGCTTGGCATGACCAAAAGGCTGTACTGGTAGAGTTCCAACCAGGACAGAAGGTATGGGTACTGGAGCCAGTGGCTCCAGCAGCACTCCAAGACAAATGGAGTGGACCCTATCCTATTATTGAGAAGAAAGGGGAAGTCACCTACTTGGTAGACTTTGGAACACCCAGGAGCCCTCACAGGGTAATCCATGTGAATCGCTTGAAAGCATTTGTAGACAGGGAGGACATGAGCTTGCTCATGGCCACAGATGGGGAACAGGAGGAAGAGAGTGACCCTCTCCCAGACCTGCTTTCTCAGAACCCTGATGATGGTTCAGTTGATGGAGTAGCCTTGGCAGGCAGCCTCACTGACCAGCAACAGAGGGACTGCAGACAAGTTTTGCAGGCTCACAGGCAAATGTTTTCACTCACACCCAGCCAAACTGACTGGTGTACCCATGTTGTGGACACTGGTGACAGTCTGCCTGTCAAGAATAAGATCTACAGGCAACCTGATCATGTCAGGGATTGCATCAAGGCTGAGGTGCAAAAGATGTTGGAGCTTGGAGTGATTGAGCCATCAGAGAGCCCATGGGCCAGCCCAGTAGTCCTGGTGCCAAAACCTCATACCCAAGATGGTAAGAGAGAAATGAGGTTTTGCGTGGATTACAGGGGTCTCAATGCTGTCACTAGGACAGATGCTCACCCCATTCCAAGAGCAGATGAGCTCATTGACAGATTGGCTTCTGCCAAGTTTCTGAGCACATTTGATCTGACAGCTGGCTACTGGCAAATCAGACTAGCTGAGGAGTCAAAAGCCAAAACAGCATTCTCTACCCCTAGTGGACATTATCAGTTTGTGGTAATGCCCTTTGGTTTGAAGAATGCACCTGCCACTTTCCAAAGGTTGGTGAACCAAGTCCTTACTGGGTTGGATGACTTTTGTGCAGCTTATCTGGATGATATTGCTGTCTTTAGCTCCACCTGGGAGGATCACCTGATCCACCTGAAGAAAGTTTTGGAGGCCCTGCAAAAGGCAGGCCTAACTATCAAGGCCACAAAGTGCCAGATAGGGCAGAGTAAGGTTGTATACCTGGGCCACCTAGTAGGTGGAGGCCAGGTTCAGCCACTGGAAAGCAAAATCCAGGCCATACAGGACTGGGCTCCTCCAGTTACCCAGACACAAGTCAGAGCCTTCTTGGGCCTGACTGGGTATTACAGAAAGTTTGTGAAAAACTATGGGTCTATAGTGACACCATTAAATGACTTGACATCCAAGAAGATGCCAAAAAAGGTTCAGTGGACAGTTAGCTGTCAGAAGGCATTTGAAGACCTGAAGAAGGCCATGTGCTCTGCACCTATCCTAAAGAGTCCTGACTACTCCAAACAGTTCATTGTTCAGACAGATGCTTCTGAGTTGGGGGTGGGAGCTGTACTCTCACAACTTAATCAAGATGGTCAAGACCAGCCAATTGCTTTCATTAGCAGGAGGCTAACCCCAAGAGAAAAACGTTGGTCAGCCATTGAGAGGGAGGCCTTTGCTGTGGTTTGGGCATTAAAGAAGTTGAGGTCTTACTTGTTTGGAACTCACTTCCTGGTGCAAACAGACCATAAGCCCCTCTTGTGGCTTAATCAGATGAAGGGTGAAAATCCCAAACTACTCAGGTGGTCCATTTCCCTACAGGGGATGGACTTTACAGTGGAGCACCGCCCAGGGACTGACCATGGTAATGCAGATGGTCTCTCCAGGTACTTCCACTTAGAACATGAAGACTTATCTGGTCAAGGTTAGTTTAATGTCCCTGCGTTTGGGGGGGGGTTGTGTAGGAGAGTAGGGTCTGCTATCCTATGGTCACCCCAAATTTTTGCTTTTTGCTTCACTGGTTTTCGACTACTGAGGCTGTGGGCCTGCTGATCAGACCCCCAGCCTGCTGTTCTCTCACTAAATTAATGACACATGTGCTATAGGCACATACCAATTGGAAATGGACTCCTTGTCAGCCCCTGTAGAATGCACTATAGGTGCACAGGGCACAGGAGCCACTAAGGCCTACCAGGGGCTGCAGCATATCTTTTGCCACCCCTGGCTGGTTCTTAAATTGACACAACTGGCTGATCACTCAGCTGGGGTAAGGTGGTGTACACACCCCTTGCTTAGATATAGTATACCTATGTCTAAACCTATATCTGGACACATGTAAACCTGTGAGCCACTCCTATAGACAGGCCTCACCAATCCTGGAGGCTGGGTGCATGGTTTTTATGTGAGATGGAGCTCTAGCATGAGCTGAGCCTGTCTGCAGCCGTCGGGAACAAATCCCTAAGCTGTTTCAGGATAATGCCATACCATATACTATTAAGTGCCTTATAATCCTCGCGGTTATTTAGCAACTTTGGTTTGGCTTTATCAAAACATGTCGTGTAAGGTGTCATACGCTTTGGAATACCATCTCCTCGCCAGTTCTGGCGACGGGGATGGCATTCCACCCCTCTAGAGGGGTAAGACATGTTACTTCACTTTAATGCGGTTGATTTCTCCAAAGGCCTTAAGATCCACAAAATGGATGCCTCTGCCACAGACAAATGTCTGGACCCCTGGAGCTGACCGAAACTCAGTCAAGGGGGCCCTGGACAAAGGGTTTCCTGTCACAGGAGGGTGTCACCGCCCTCCAGACAGGAGATAGTGTATTGTAGCAGGGAGGTTTGAAAGAAACCAGACACTGCCTGGGGCGCACAAGGCTGCCCCTTGCATAATCCGGCCAAACCGGTTCTGGGGCACTCCAGCCCTCGTGCCAGGGCGGCCTGGATCAAAGGAAGGGGGTGTATCCACCCACTTCCTGGGTCCCACCCATAGGAGGGGACCTAGCAGGTAATCACGCCCACCAGATTCGAATAAGAGTGGGAGCAGTGCCAATGCACATCAGATTTCCTGGAAGAAACATTTGAAACGATATTCTGGACCCTTCGCCCTCCATCTCAACGTGGAAGCCCGAAGAATCTCCCTTGTGGTCAAGGAGTGACCACCCTGCAGCAGCAGGCACCATCCAGCCCTCGACGTCTACTTAGTTGCAGTTCCCGCCGGAACTCGAGCGACTGAGATCGACGAGATCAAGCCTGCCCAGCTTCTAACAGCCCGATCTACAGTCCCTGCAAAGCTGAGACCCGTGGAGGCGACCGGAAGCGTGGGGCACGCCATCTTGAAGTGACCACGAGACGCTGACCGTGCAGCCCACGAGTGACCCTTGAAGCTGTACACCGGGGTTTGAGAAGCCCCCACCCTGAGCTACTCCTGAGCCGAAGTTCAGCCCTCCACACTCGACGAGTGCTGCGTGGGGCCCTTTGGCACGATTTGGCTCAACGCGTTGGCCCGGTCACTTGCCAGCTGGCTTGTGGTCCCTGTGCCGACGAACTACCTAAAAAGACTTGTGATTCTGGTTGCTCCAGATCCACACCAGCTCCCCTGAAAAGGAGCCCCGACTCTGACCTTCCTGGTCCGAGTGAGAAGCAATCTTCTGATCCTGCGTGGATTGCTCTTACCAAGGCTTGTTTGCTCCAAACTTGAAGCCGACTGCACCGACGGTGAGAGCCTGCGTGGGACAGATCGTGACCTGCTCCTGGACGTCGCAGATGCCCCAGAGCCCACGTGACAGCGGAGAGAAGCTCCTCGACGACCACCTGATTGCGCCCGACATTGCCTGGTTCCGTCCTGGTTCCACCCTGGTCACTGCTGAGTGACCCAGACTCTGTCCCCTCTGCTTTCAGGTACTCTACAACTTGAGTCCACCCTTGGACTCCACCGGACACTTCGTCTTCACCCTGCCTGCAGCCCTTTCAGCTTCAAGCACCAAGAGCCTGCGTGTCAAAACCCGACGCCACTTCGACCCTGTGCACCCACTTCCTGTGGGTGAGGTAACTTTGCTCCGCCGGTGTTCCCACACTGGTGCACACCTCTAGGGTCTGTGTGTTAAGTTTTGTTCCTCTAGGTTCAGCGGAAGTGTCCTTAAACTTTAACTCTTTGACTTTTACGCACCATTGGTTAACATTGGTGCATGCGTGCGCTTTCCGCACATCTCCCGAATCCCGAGGGCCATTCCCGACTTCAGCATTGCTTGTCCTGACTGCTCCCAGCGATTCCCTAGGCCCTAGGCCTAACCACTGCTCGAGTGGCCTTTCTTATACCACTTGTTTAGTATATGGTTTGAGTGGCCACCCGCCCTCATCCATAATTGTGCAACTTGTATGTTTAAACAGTGCTTTTGATTTAACGCTTGTGCCCCTTTATTCATAAAGAATACTGGGGATTGTTTTTAGTAATAAACACATATATTTTTATAATATATACTTGTGTGGTGTCCTTTCATTTGGTATTACAGGATTGTATGTGGTAAAACAGCTCGCTTAACACGACCTCTTAAGTTAAGCCTTTAGGCTGCTTAGTCCATGCTACCCCTAGGATAGCTTGTCTAATAAGGTTGACTTACAACCAGACACCATAAGGGGATTGTTTGGTCAGGTAGTAGGTGGTTCCAGAATTGGAAACATCCCCTACCAGGCCAACTTCTCACAGTCTCCCATTCCATCTTGTTGTCCACCCTGAGAGAGGTGGGTGTCGATGGTGCTGACCTGGCCTGGATCTCTAACTTTTTATCTAATCGCACGTTTCAAGTCTTTTCCTCTTCTTCTGTCTCATCAACTTTTCCCTCTAATCATGGTGTCCCACAAGGTTCTACTCTCAGTCCTCTTTTTTTTAATTTATATGTGAGACCTCTTGCTTTTTTGGCGGAACAGGCAGGTCTCTCTATTTATTCCTATGCTGATGACACACAAGTCATCTACTCTCTCTCCACCAACAAGCACCTCCCTTTCTCCTCTCTTCAAGCTGGACTAAAACAGATTTCGGCATGGATGTTGGAGCACAAATTAAAACTAAACGGGGAGAAAACAGAACTGCTTCTGTTTGGCTCTGACATCTCGCTCTGGGGCCCACAACATTGGCCGCCGGAGATGGGCCCTCTTCCCACTCCAACTCCTTCTGCCCGTAACCTTGGGGTCCTCCTGGACAACCAATTTTCCTTCAGGCAGCACGTCGTGAAAGTCTCTGCCACCTGTACCACCATCATCAGGTGGCTTAGGAAAATCTCGTGGATGCTGCCTGCTGACACCCTGAAATCTGTAGTCCAGGCTCTTGTCATCTCACGCCTGGACTATGGTAACATCTTACTTCTGGGTGCTTGCAAGGAGGTTACTAAGAAGTACCAGGTAGTACAAAATATGGCTGTCCGTCTTATTTGTAATCTACCCGCCAGAACCTCAGCCTCGTCCCATATGCGTAACCTACACTGGCTGCGGATCGAGAGCAGGGTCAAATTTAAGGCACTATGTTTCATGCATAAAATCATGACCGGAAAAGCTCCTTTTTACTTATCTATTCTGGTGCAGCAATATCTTCCACCGCGCACACTTAGGTCTTCCACCCAGAATAAGTTCAGGATACCACGCATCAAGAGAGCAAAAATGGGAGGCCTCTCATTTTCTCTGCTGGCTCCCTCTCTTTGGAACTCTTTACCCCCCCCCTCTGCGTTCTGAAATGTGCTTCCTTACTTTCCGTAAGGGAATTAAGACCTGGCTTTTCAATATGTAAGACCGCTGATGTGACCCCCTCCTCATTTGGTATACTGTTTTATACTCCCAGCGCCGGGAAACCTACGGGTAGCTGAGCGCTTAAGAAATGTAATAATAATAATAATAATAACATAAGCCTTGGAGGATTCAAAATGAAACAAATGAACAGTCAATTTATAGTACATGACTTTCCAGCAGCATTGTAAGGCTCCAACCTATGATCCCCTTTATCTATACCTCCCATGTGCTTGTTGTAGTCTAAAATGAACACAGGTTTGGGTACTTCTGATATTTGCCCCAAACAGTCACTGGTGAAGTGCTGTCACCATAAATAGTTGTACGTTTGTCAACATTTCTTCTGTCTAACAAATTCTTAGCAACATGTTCATTATTATACAGGGCACTGCCCTGTCCCCTTTCAAGTTTATTTATACACAAGGGCATCATTATTGGTTAGAGCACTTTCTGACACATGCCACAGTGCCCACTTTGAACAATACCTTAAATAATTGCACACCCATGTAGACGTTCTCCACATATAAATGGTGACTTTTTTAAAAAAGTCCTCTGGCAAGCTCCAACACAATTTGTTCACTGACACCAAAATTGGAAGGACAACCAGGGGGGTCAATTGAAGAATCTCTACCAGTGTACATCCTGGAATTATACGCATATTCAGTGGCACTTTCACACAGCAACAACATCTTCACACCATTTTATTTTGAAGGTTCTATATAGCGCTAGCTCCACCCGAGGGTATCAGAGCGCTTTACATCATCAATGGAAGTACACAATAAAACAATCATGGTAGTTGAACAAAAACTGGTTATACCGATGATAAATAGTGATTAAAGGTACATATAGGAAGAGATAGAGCAAAAAGGTGCAGGAACCAGAATGTTATTGTAAATAGGAAATTTTATTTAATAGAATGTCAAGGTGGGTTAAAAGGACATAGTAGGCAGTGGGTGGGAAAGAGAGGGGGAGGGAGAAATGTGGGCGACAAGATGAAAATGGGAGGGGGTGAAAGGGGGAAAGGGGTAGTCTAAGGAGGCAGGAGGAGAGGTAGTCAAAAAGGGGATCTGGGATTTAGTTTCCCCAGTATGCAGTGAGCAAATTAATTTTAAGGTCTATTTTTAATGTGGGGTAGGAGGGGTTGCATCGAAGTTCTTTGGGTAGGGCATTCCAAACGGTTGGGGCTTTACCAGAGAAGGAGCGGGATTTTGAAGCAGCTTTTTTGAGTAGGGGGGGGAATGAGAAGGAGAGTGTTGGAGCTTCTCAGTGTTCAGGTACAGCCAGCTTTTTAAAGTTTAGTTGAGAGGTAGGAAGGGGTCTTCTGGTACAGGGCTTTGTGAGTAATACAGGCAATTTTATGGGAGGATCTGCCTTCAATGGGGAGCCATTTGAGGGACTTGAGGGCAGGAGAGATGTGGTCAAAGTATTTACAGTTCGTTGTTAGCCTGGCGGTGAGGTTGAGAATGATTTGAAGGGGGCCAGGTGGATTTTGGGGGTGCCAAAGAGAAGGGCATTACCATAGTCAATTTTGGAAAGAACAAGAGACTGGATAATTATTTTTAAGTCTTCAGCTGGGATAAAAGGATTGATTTTTTTTAGATGCCGGAGAGTGAAGAGTGCACTTTTTGCAGAGTTTTTGACATGGGAGTTTAGTGTGAGTTTATTGTTGATGATGATGCCTAGTGATTTAACCGAATCGACAAAGGAGAGAGAGCAGTTTAGCGTATTAAGGTCGGCGATCCATGTTTGGATGGGGAGAGGGTTGTTTTTGGGAGAGAAGAGGATGATCTCAGTTTTGTTAGGATTGAGTTGCAGTTGATTGTTGAGGAACCATGTTTGGATCTTGGTTAAGGCTGAGTTAACGTGCAGGATATCAGCATGGGATTTTATTTTATAGTACAATTGAGTGTCGTCAGCATATAGGTGGTAGTTGATTTTTTCTTGTTTGAGTATCCGGGTAAGAGGTTCTATAAATAGGTTGAAGAGGGCGGGAGAGAGGATGGATCCTTGAGGGACACCAAGGGAGACAGAGGTTGGGCTAGAGAGGCAGTTTTGAATTTTAATTTGTTGGGTTCTATGTTGAAAGTAGGAAGTGAACCAATGAAGGACAGTGCACTGAGGCCGAATCGATTTTTGAGTGTCTTTGAGTAGGGTTGGGTGGTAAACTGTGTCAAATGCCGCGGAAAGGTCAAGAAGGATGAGTAGGTCGGTATCACCCTTGTCCAGGGCTAGGTGAATATCGTCAACTATGTTGAGAAGCGCGGTTTCCGTGCTGCACCCTTTGCGGAAGCCAGATTGGAGGGGGTCAAGCAGGTTGGATGTGTCAATGTACTTGTCCAGTTGGAGGAGGGCACATTTTTCCAGGGCTTTGGAGAGGAGGGGGAGGTTGGAGATGGGGTGGGGATTATTAGGGTCGTTGGGGTCAGCCTTGGGATTTTTGGGGATGGGAGTGATTTGTCCGAGTTGAAGGGAGATGGGTACACTTCCTTTTGAGAGGGAGGCGTTGATGATGTTGGTCTAGTAGGGGTCGATGACATGTTTGAGATTTTGGATGAGTGCGGAAGGGAGAGGATCTTTGGTGTGGGAGGAAGGTTTAATTTTGGCTAAAATGTTGAAGACCTCCTGTTCAGATACAGGGTGGAAATTATGCCATGAGGCGTTATATTTAAGCGGAAGGGAAATGGGTTACGGAGGGGTAGAAGAAAGGAGGGGGCGAGAGGGGGTCAAGGAAGTGTTCGAAGGGGGAGGTGGAAGAGGTGCAGTGATCAGGGGTGGTTGAGGGGTGAGCGAGGGTGGAGTATTGAGGAAAGAGCGGTCTATTTTTTTGATTTTTTCACAGAAAAAGTTGGCAATTTCTTCACATTTGTTAGTGGAGGCTACCGGATTAAGGGGTGCTGGGCAGTTTGGTTTCTAATAATCTTGAACAGTTCTCTAGGTCTGTTTTTGGCACAAGAGAGTTGAAGACGAAAGAATGACGCTTTCTCTGAGAAGATGTTGTAGAATCTAGGTTGCGGGGACAATCGATATTTGCCCGGCGGTATCACCTCTTAAACCCATGAAATATTAATCAATGAAGAGGCAGGCGCTGGAGACGGGAAGGCAGGAAACAAGGTTTATTCTCTCCGGAGGAGAACACATCAGTTAGACAGCAGGTATCGTTCTGAGGTGCTCTAACTGCATCTCTGAGGCCTGACCTCTTATATACAGGTTTTATTGCTTTATTACAGATTACATGTTCATGGCAATGCTTTGATGTACGGAAAGACATTCCCGGAATCTCCCCTTCGGGCCCGTTCCCACACACATTTACAGTAGAAGTCCCCACCCCGGTCACAACAGGTGATGATTATCGCGCAGCTGGATATTCTGCCGATTCATGGAATGTGGGGGGTTCGATCGGATCTCATGGGGTGGGGGCTTTGATCAACTCGGGGGTCCTTTGATGAGGGAAGCTTTCTACTGTATGGGGAGGGGCAAGGAATAGTATCGGCAGAGCTGGGTGTCGGCCTGGGAACGGGGAAGACAAACGGGCACACGGGGAAAAAGGGGTTTGCATCAAAGGGCCTGGGACCATGAAAAGGAATGAAGGGAGGTGTCGCGCTGGGAACAGGATGGGGTTCTGAGGCAGAGCTGCGCTGAAGAGGGGTTTATGACTCAAGGCAGGTGCGAGCAGGGGGGGTTGGTCAGCGTGCAGGCTTGGTGAGGGCGAAGGGCTATGTCGGGGGCCAGTGGCATGCAAAAGGGCTGTTCTGATCGAGGCACCTAAAATGGCGGGCGCGCACAACAAAAAGTGTGGCATCAGGGGGAAAGGCAAGATGGCGCAGATAATGTTTACCAAAATCGTACTAATTTTCCACAGTCCTCCCTTTAACATATTCAAGACATCTTGCTGGTCTATTTCCTATTCATGTCTATTGTGGTGGTCATAGGTAAAAAGTAGGAGCCCAGGTGAAGGAGCTATAAACATTACATTTCAAAATCGCTCATCTTAGGAGGCGGGTCCATCGATAAAACTCTTTTTGCAGGAAAGTTATAGTAATGCAGACAAAAATGATTCTGTAGTGAGAGCATTGGGTACATTTCATAGCTACTTATAGTCGGTTGGAATGTAAACTGATAGGTTATTACATATCCGAGTTCTGTTCATTGTTGGTTGCTGCATAATCAATACATTGGTGGCTGGGAGAGAAATGAGACGTAGTAGAAACGATAATTAAGGAATGTTCGAAGTTAGCGAGTTCTCAGCATTTTGGTTTCCGTCTTCCGTTGGCACTGTGGAGCACCGGCGGTGGAGCTTATGGGTCCAGCTCTATTCTAGATTCCGCGTTGCAGGGCATGACCTTTTTCTTGCTTTCCTCGAAAAAAAGGGTCCTTTTCGCCCCGTGTCCTTTGGAGTCGATAGTCAAAGAGTTCAGGTGGAAGAAGAGTGTGTAAGTAGTCCATAGGGTAGGTCGGAGAAAAAGGGGGATGGAGCAGGGCCAGATCGGGAACAGACCAGGGGGCGGAGAATTCCAGGTGGGCGGGCTCATGACTGAGTTCAGAGAGCGGGGACTTTTCGGCACACATTTGAACATTGAGCAGGGGCATCAGGTCAGCCCTTTCCTCTCATTTTGTCGGAAATAGTGCCTTGTCCTGCAGCTCTTTTCTGTCGTGGTCTCGCCTTGGCCAATGTCGCAGATGTTCCATAGTCTGTAGTCAGGCCACGTGCTCCCACATCCGGTCCTTCTTTCCTCCGACAGTCGTACCCTTAAAATGAGTTTGAAAAGACAGTCTTTAGAGAATTGGTAGAGGAAGGTAATCACATAAGTCTATTTCTCTCCCAGCTCCAGGCACAAAATGAAAAACGTCCGTTATATTAGGGTTCATAACTAACATATAAATGACCGATGATGGGCCTGTTGGATTTACTATGACTTTCCTTCACAACCATTTATTACAGTTACGACAGTTTATCTGATGGAGACCCACCTTCGTAATACGAGCCTGACAAAGCTATACCGTTCTCTAGGGCTTTATATTTATAAAGGGTGCTGTGAGCTATCAACATGGTACTAATAGGTATCTTGCTGAGGGACGAACATAGGCTAAACATTTTTCATTCTATCAATACATCTTGCCTTTCAACTAAACATTTTCGCTTTCAACAGTGTCCATTGCAATGATTTTCTTCGCTTCGGTCTAATCCTTTAATTTTGTAAAACATCATTCCGGTTCCTATGTAGCCTCTTATGGCCTGATTACTAAATTAGAAAAGACAGGGGTCTTATGGGAAACAACTAGGGACATAGAAAACTGTGGTAAGGGCGTAAGTAGACCCATCTCTTATGACCGGGGGTGAGGGACAGTTTTATAACTCTCGTCTGGGGCAGCTGATACGAAACAGGGGGCGTTCCTGGAATATGAGGATGTTCCGATCATTTTTACTGTTTGGGTATTGCGACAATTCGGGACGGGGAAGGTCGCGTATTCTGAGGCATTTTATTTCATCATAGGAGCCGCTGACATGTAGTTCCCTTATTACGGGTCAGATTAGGGAACCTCAGTCGTCTTACCTGTCCTTTCCCTCATCGCCAACTCTCGGTTTCGTTAATTTAGCAGAAAGGAGAGGCAATGACACGGTCTCAGGGTGATTGTATTAAAGACAAGTTTTGTGCAAATACTGGCGGTATTTGAAGCCAATTGGGTGGTGTGCTAGGGGTGGCGGTTTGCCAATTTAGGTGCTAGTCGTTCGGAAGAGTGAGAGTGTGGGAGAGAGAGAGAGAGAGAGAGAGAGAGAGAGAGAGAGAGATGTGCAACAATAGGCTAGATAGTACACGTGCAACATAGGGAGCGGCCGTGTATTTAAGATAGATTATTCAGCGCATTACTCGATACAAGACATCGCAGGTCTGTGTTAGTATTTTTAAAGCATGCGGTTCAGGACGGACGAGCATTAAGTCGGGTACGGGGGACATGCATTGAGAAAAAGGAAAAGGGCACTATTGTGTCGTACTCCTTGCATTCTTGGTCCTTTGACCAGTTGAGTCGACGCTTCAGTCACGCACAAACATTCTTTCATAGTTTCAGACATACGTGGCATGTGTCCACTCGCGCAACCTGGATTAAGGGTGATCATTTCTCATCAAGTCATACTAATTTTGGCTCGTTTGTTACATGAGCAGTTGGTGGGTGTGCTTAGGTGCCACCTTGCGGCGCTAGTCCGCTTCGCGTATCAGACATGGCAAGGCTTCAGATCTTCGCCACACCTCGGTTGTGATCTCTGATGTAACCTGCAGAGGGAGGGAAAAGAGGGGGAGGGAGGGGGACAACATTCGCGCATATCAAATACATGGATTCAAGAGTCCTTTACTTACCTCATACCCGTCTTATCTCCTCGGGATAGAATCCCTGAGGTTGTGGTTTCTGGAGCCAGGGGGGGGGGCAGTGTGTCCCTATAGGCTGTGAGTAGGAAGACGTTAGAGAATCAGAAGTACTTAGCGCGAAGTTTCTAGTTGGTAGGTGTATTTAACTATCGGGGTCCTTAAATCTCTTTCAACGCTGTGATGTTTTAAGGTTTATCAGCTCTTCGGTCAACTCTGTTCCCTAGTACCTTTGAGTGTCGTATCTTTATAATATTCTATCATTTACATTGTTTCACTTTACCCATCCTTTATATTCCATTTTTCACACCATTTCGCTTTTACCCATCCCCGGAAATCGAGGTCTTCCTCCATGTGCGAGTCCCTGAGTCAGTCGCATATTTGATGGTAGGGTGTCGTGTCTCAGATTCGATCCTTCATCCGGGGCTGGGCAACCATTCTTCTATTAACCTTAAAGAGAGAGCAGAGTAGGGTGCACAGAAAAGAATTCTCCCGCCGATCCCACATTTTTGAATAAAGCATGCAATACCCGTTCATAGTTTCGAAAACCTTTATTTTGCAACATCATTTCAGCATGTGGATTATGAGGGTGCAGTCGTATTTGGTCGGACATGGCAATGGCTTAAAGTGCGTACAGTGGGGGGTTGTTTTGCAACAATAAAAACATTAGAAAGGTTTATCCATTCATTCGTAGGATACTAAAACATCTATCAATTGGTTGGGGGGATCGGGGGCATTTATTTCATAATTTAGAAGCATAGTCAGACTAGTTGCAATCAGATTTCCTATATGCGTACCGTGTGCGTGCGTCATAAGCGAGGTTATACATCAGCTATATAAAAAATATAATACATCGTACATTTGTAATCAACATTTTTAACGGGATCCTTTTACATGTTCGTCGAGTGAGCTCTCCTTCTTTCTTGTCAAGCGTACAAAGGATCATATATGTCTCAGAACATCAAGTTTTGTATTAGTAAAAAGGAACACCACGAGGTGTTCGTAAGTTCCTATTGATACCGGCGCCATTTTGGGCGGGGCCGGGTTAGTCCGGAAGTAGCATCAGGGAAAAATGTTTCCTACAACCGGCAGTTGGACCAGAGTCCTTTTCGGCAGTTCTAGAATTCCTGCTAACAGAAAGAGTGGCAATGTCATGCTTGTTTCGTTAGTGATCAAGGCAGCCGTCCCTTACCGGAAGCCTGCAGGGGCCGAGGGCTCCGCCGGGGACCTTTGTAGACTCTTCAAGGCTGTGGAGATGCTGTCGGAGGTGGGGGCTCGTGCTCCGGTGGGCGAGCGACCGAGTTACATTGCTGTTCAAAGTTACTCTAGCGGCCGAGACCCGCCTTCCAGCGGGCCCAGACGCCATTTTGAGGCCCTGCAGCAGTCCCCTCTCGTCGAGTCTGCAAGAGTGAAAGAGACCTTTCTGAGGACAAAATAGGGAATGGAACTCTGTGTTGTGGAAGCGGGACGTTCGGCTGGGGTGCAGCTGTGATGCCCTCACCTGGGGGGCGAGGGAGACTCGTTTGCGCCGTCTCCTTCTCCCGGTGCACTCCAGGCCGCTCTCTTTCATGGGCATGCACGATGGTCTCTCCACACCCTGTGTTCCACAAGGCCCATGCCCAGTGCTGTGGAAGTATGGCCACCTGCAGCGCACATTCGGTGCTGCACAAGTATCGGTGCAGCCATTGCATATTCGGTGCTCCGAAAATATGGGCACCGTTGCATGTTCGGTGCTGCGCAAGTACTGGGGCGCCACCATGGTATGTTCGGTGCTACGCAAGTATTGGCACCGCCGCCTGGCTGGGGGAGTTCGGCGTTGGGCCGGGGGCTGGGAAACCTCCTATCCGTGGAGGTGGGAGAGGCTCGTCCGCGTCGCCTCTCCCTCCCAGCCCGACCAGGACTAACTTTCGTGGAGGTATGTACAAGACATCCCGCCGCCCAGAGTTGTCGCGGCCATTGTTCATGACAGAAGTGGCGCCTGGCGTGTTGCTGCGGCTATCACGGAGGAGAAAAGGAAGAAGTGTCCTGTCCGTTTCTGGGCCGGGCTTCCTTAGGTTATCGGCTGCAGCCGGATCCAGTTGGCCCCGGTCCCTGGCCATTGGTGGCCGGACCGGGAGTACATGTGGCGGGACTGCCTGCAACTATCCAGGGCCGCTGCGGCCGGACTCCGCTGGCCCCTGCCTCTCCTCCGGCTCCCCCCTATGTTATGATTTCCTGACCGATTGTTGGCAGCAGGGCCCGCCTTATATGGGTTGCTGCTGGTTGGGCGTAGCCGTAACCCTGCCCTACTTTGGAACGTTCCAGAGCGTGGGGGGGGCGAATGTTCTGTTGACTTTCATTGTCTAGGTTTTACCGTTCTTGTTTCAAACGTTTTCTGTTGTTAGGGTATTAATAGGTGTTTATTATTACGTATTGTTATTTATTTCTTGTTCGTTATGTTAAATAAAAGTTCAAGTTCATCAGTGGCCTACGGATTTCGTTTTCCCATTTCTTTGTTTCCAGGTTGTTTCATGCTAAAGTTTCTGTTAACAGAGTTTAAGTAACACGGAAGCACATGCAGAGGGATGACGTAGATTCATGCCTCACATACACATAGACTCAGACGGGAGACAGTACAAGTATGACATACAAAGACCCAAGACAAATATAAAACAATTATTGGCCATAATTATCCTTCTCCGTCTGTTAATTTAGAGCTAGACTGGGTTCCCGTCTTAACATTGTCCGATCTATGAAAACTCGAACATGTCGCTGAAATCGGTCTGGCGAAATCTGTGCCATCGGGCATAATCAAACGTGGTGGTTCTATCTGGTCTGACCATGTCAGTCTGATTCTTCTTTGTCTGGCGCTTTTTCCCTTTCTTCCGGGCTGCTATTCCTGTCGGTCCTCTGTTCCTACTCTCGCTCAGTAAAGTCGGGCATTGGGCTTTCCAGTGTCCGATACATTTACAAAAAGCACATTGGTCTTGCCCTAAGTCTGGCCGTCCTGTGCGTAGTGTCGGGGGATAACTTTCGGGTCGTGGTGTCCAGGGGTTGTCCTGTTGGTATATTCCTCTACCTGCTCTGTCCTCGTCTCTTCTCTTTCGTTGCATTGCTTCTTTTCGCCACATACCGAGACTGTCGAGCATAATAGGCGTTGTCTTATTATTACGAAGGGCTATTTCTAACGTTTCTATTTTATCAAGACCGAAGGATCCTACCAGTGGCCACTGTTTGTCTTGACTTTCTTTGGTATACCTGTGCCACAATTTATTATAGGCTATGGTAACTAATCCATAGTTTATGAACATGTCCTTATTAGGGGTGCCTTCCAGCGGAGCTAGATGATCCACCTCTAATAAACGGTCCGGGCTGAACCAGCTATCAATCAGTGGGGAGAAGACAGACATGACGGCTCGCAACGAGGGACAAAAGTCAGCACTGCCTATCTTATCACTGTGTGCAAAGACTAGACAGAATATTTCTATTCTACGTTGTTTGCAGGCAGTGAATACCTCATGAACCAATAACAAAAAACAACCAATAAAAAATAAAATAAAATCAGTGGGGAGAATAAGTAGGGGCGCAAAAGTCTGCGTCCTCTACCCTTTCACTATCCGTAAAGAGGAATCTGTTATTTCCTGTTTGCAGACAGAGAATCTCCAGAAAACAATCCGTGAACAGTAGTTCGGGGTCAAAGAACCCAGTTAATCAGTGTGGGAGAGGGAATCTCCCGAAAACCGTTAAAAAAAATAATAGGATTCAGTGGGGGAGAAAAATAGGCACGACGGCTGCGTTACCTATCCTTCACTGTTTGCAAAAGGGAAAGAGCCTACTGTTTCTCCGCGTGCAGACAGTGAATCTCCAAATAAGTTAACAAAGAGTAATACTAGTATTTTCTGAACAATCGATCAATTATTTTGCAGTTTGTCGTGTTTACACGACCTTACCCGGACCGTATGGACAGTTTCTTGTCTTCCGAATCCAGCGCCCGATCGTCCTCTTTGTCTCGTATTCCTCGCAGCACTCCTAATGGTTCCCAGTCAGGACCGTAGATCACTCGAGAGAGGTCTGTTCGGAACTAGTGAAGTTCGGATGATTGGCTGCCAGACGAGGGTCTATTGGGCAAGAGCTCTCCCGATCGTTGCAGTCGTTCACTCTGTCGTCAGGACCTCTCCCACTGGATCCACGAGTCGCTGATGGGCCCCACGTTGGGCGCCAATTGTAGAATCTAGGTTGCGGGGACAATCGATATTTGCCCGGCGGTATCGCCTCTTAAACCCATGAAATATTAATCAATGAAGAGGCAGGCGCTGGAGACGGGAAGGCAGGAAACAAGGTTTATTCTCTCCGGAGGAGAACACATCAGTTAGACAGCAGGTATCGTTCTGAGGTGCTCTAACTGCATCTCTGAGGCCTGGCCTCTTATATACAGGTTTTATTGCTTTATTACAGATTACATGTTCATGGCAATGCTTTGATGTACGGAAAGACATTCCCGGAATCTCCCCTTCGGGCCCGTTCCCACACACATTTACAGTAGAAGTCCCCACCCCGGTCACAACAGGTGATGATTATCGCGCAGCTGGATATTCCGCCGATTCATGGAATGTGGGGGGTTCGATCGGATCTCATGGGGTGGGGGCTTTGATCAACTCGGGGGTCCTTTGATGAGGGAAGCTTTCTACTGTACGGGGAGGGGCAAGGAATAGTATCGGCAGAGCTGGGTGTCGGCCTGGGAACGAGGAAGACAAACGGGCACACGGGGAAAAAGGGGTTTGCATCAAAGGGCCTGGGACCATGAAAAGGAATGAAGGGAGGTGTCGCGCTGGGAACAGGATGGGGTTCTGAGGCAGAGCTGCGCTGAAGAGGGGTTTATGACTCAAGGCAGGTGCGAGCAGGGGGGGTTGGTCAGCGTGCAGGCTTGGTGAGGGCGAAGGGCTATGTCGGGGGCCAGTGGCATGCAAAAGGGCTGTTCTGATCGAGGCACCTAAAATGGCGGGCGCGCACAACAAAAAGTGTGGCATCAGGGGGAAAGGCAAGATGGCGCAGATAATGTTTACCAAAATCGTACTAATTTTCCACAGTCCTCCCTTTAACATATTCAAGACATCTTGCTGGTCTATTTCCTATTCATGTCTATTGTGGTGGTCATAGGTAAAAAGTAGGAGCCCAGGTGAAGGAGCTATAAACATTACATTTCAAAATCGCTCATCTTAGGAGGCGGGTCCATCGATAAAACTCTTTTTGCAGGAAAGTTATAGTAATGCAGACAAAAATGATTCTGTAGTGAGAGCATTGGGTACATTTCATAGCTACTTATAGTCGGTTGGAATGTAAACTGATAGGTTATTACATATCCGAGTTCTGTTCATTGTTGGTTGCTGCATAATCAATACATTGGTGGCTGGGAGAGAAATGAGACGTAGTAGAAACGATAATTAAGGAATGTTCGAAGTTAGCGAGTTCTCAGCATTTTGGTTTCCGTCTTCCGTTGGCACTGTGGAGCACCGGCGGTGGAGCTTATGGGTCCAGCTCTATTCTAGATTCCGCGTTGCAGGGCATGACCTTTTTCTTGCTTTCCTCGAAAAAAAGGGTCCTTTTCGCCCCGTGTCCTTTGGAGTCGATAGTCAAAGAGTTCAGGTGGAAGAAGAGTGTGTAAGTAGTCCATAGGGTAGGTCGGAGAAAAAGGGGGATGGAGCAGGGCCAGATCGGGAACAGACCAGGGGGCGGAGAATTCCAGGTGGGCGGGCTCATGACTGAGTTCAGAGAGCGGGGACTTTTCGGCACACATTTGAACATTGAGCAGGGGCATCAGGTCAGCCCTTTCCTCTCATTTTGTCGGAAATAGTGCCTTGTCCTGCAGCTCTTTTCTGTCGTGGTCTCGCCTTGGCCAATGTCGCAGATGTTCCATAGTCTGTAGTCAGGCCACGTGCTCCCACATCCGGTCCTTCTTTCCTCCGACAGTCGTACCCTTAAAATGAGTTTGAAAAGACAGTCTTTAGAGAATTGGTAGAGGAAGGTAATCACATAAGTCTATTTCTCTCCCAGCTCCAGGCACAAAATGAAAAACGTCCGTTATATTAGGGTTCATAACTAACATATAAATGACCGATGATGGGCCTGTTGGATTTACTATGACTTTCCTTCACAACCATTTATTACAGTTACGACAGTTTATCTGATGGAGACCCACCTTCGTAATACGAGCCTGACAAAGCTATACCGTTCTCTAGGGCTTTATATTTATAAAGGGTGCTGTGAGCTATCAACATGGTACTAATAGGTATCTTGCTGAGGGACGAACATAGGCTAAACATTTTTCATTCTATCAATACATCTTGCCTTTCAACTAAACATTTTCGCTTTCAACAGTGTCCATTGCAATGATTTTCTTCGCTTCGGTCTAATCCTTTAATTTTGTAAAACATCATTCCGGTTCCTATGTAGCCTCTTATGGCCTGATTACTAAATTAGAAAAGACAGGGGTCTTATGGGAAACAACTAGGGACATAGAAAACTGTGGTAAGGGCGTAAGTAGACCCATCTCTTATGACCGGGGGTGAGGGACAGTTTTATAACTCTCGTCTGGGGCAGCTGATACGAAACAGGGGGCGTTCCTGGAATATGAGGATGTTCCGATCATTTTTACTGTTTGGGTATTGCGACAATTCGGGACGGGGAAGGTCGCGTATTCTGAGGCATTTTATTTCATCATAGGAGCCGCTGACATGTAGTTCCCTTATTACGGGTCAGATTAGGGAACCTCAGTCGTCTTACCTGTCCTTTCCCTCATCGCCAACTCTCGGTTTCGTTAATTTAGCAGAAAGGAGAGGCAATGACACGGTCTCAGGGTGATTGTATTAAAGACAAGTTTTGTGCAAATACTGGCGGTATTTGAAGCCAATTGGGTGGTGTGCTAGGGGTGGCGGTTTGCCAATTTAGGTGCTAGTCGTTCGGAAGAGTGAGAGTGTGGGAGAGAGAGAGAGAGAGAGAGAGAGAGAGAGAGAGAGAGATGTGCAACAATAGGCTAGATAGTACACGTGCAACATAGGGAGCGGCCGTGTATTTAAGATAGATTATTCAGCGCATTACTCGATACAAGACATCGCAGGTCTGTGTTAGTATTTTTAAAGCATGCGGTTCAGGACGGACGAGCATTAAGTCGGGTACGGGGGACATGCATTGAGAAAAAGGAAAAGGGCACTATTGTGTCGTACTCCTTGCATTCTTGGTCCTTTGACCAGTTGAGTCGACGCTTCAGTCACGCACAAACATTCTTTCATAGTTTCAGACATACGTGGCATGTGTCCACTCGCGCAACCTGGATTAAGGGTGATCATTTCTCATCAAGTCATACTAATTTTGGCTCGTTTGTTACATGAGCAGTTGGTGGGTGTGCTTAGGTGCCACCTTGCGGCGCTAGTCCGCTTCGCGTATCAGACATGGCAAGGCTTCAGATCTTCGCCACACCTCGGTTGTGATCTCTGATGTAACCTGCAGAGGGAGGGAAAAGAGGGGGAGGGAGGGGGACAACATTCGCGCATATCAAATACATGGATTCAAGAGTCCTTTACTTACCTCATACCCGTCTTATCTCCTCGGGATAGAATCCCTGAGGTTGTGGTTTCTGGAGCCAGGGGGGGGGGGGCAGTGTGTCCCTATAGGCTGTGAGTAGGAAGACGTTAGAGAATCAGAAGTACTTAGCGCGAAGTTTCTAGTTGGTAGGTGTATTTAACTATCGGGGTCCTTAAATCTCTTTCAACGCTGTGATGTTTTAAGGTTTATCAGCTCTTCGGTCAACTCTGTTCCCTAGTACCTTTGAGTGTCGTATCTTTATAATATTCTATCATTTACATCGTTTCACTTTACCCATCCTTTATATTCCATTTTTCACACCATTTCGCTTTTACCCATCCCCGGAAATCGAGGTCTTCCTCCATGTGCGAGTCCCTGAGTCAGTCGCATATTTGATGGTAGGGTGTCGTGTCTCAGATTCGATCCTTCATCCGGGGCTGGGCAACCATTCTTCTATTAACCTTAAAGAGAGAGCAGAGTAGGGTGCACAGAAAAGAATTCTCCCGCCGATCCCACATTTTTGAATAAAGCATGCAATACCCGTTCATAGTTTCGAAAACCTTTATTTTGCAACATCATTTCAGCATGTGGATTATGAGGGTGCAGTCGTATTTGGTCGGACATGGCAATGGCTTAAAGTGCGTACAGTGGGGGGTTGTTTTGCAACAATAAAAACATTAGAAAGGTTTATCCATTCATTCGTAGGATACTAAAACATCTATCAATTGGTTGGGGGGATCGGGGGCATTTATTTCATAATTTAGAAGCATAGTCAGACTAGTTGCAATCAGATTTCCTATATGCGTACCGTGTGCGTGCGTCATAAGCGAGGTTATACATCAGCTATATAAAAAATATAATACATCGTACATTTGTAATCAACATTTTTAACGGGATCCTTTTACATGTTCGTCGAGTGAGCTCTCCTTCTTTCTTGTCAAGCGTACAAAGGATCATATATGTCTCAGAACATCAAGTTTTGTATTAGTAAAAAGGAACACCACGAGGTGTTCGTAAGTTCCTATTGATACCGGCGCCATTTTGGGCGGGGCCGGGTTAGTCCGGAAGTAGCATCAGGGAAAAATGTTTCCTACAACCGGCAGTTGGACCAGAGTCCTTTTCGGCAGTTCTAGAATTCCTGCTAACAGAAAGAGTGGCAATGTCATGCTTGTTTCGTTAGTGATCAAGGCAGCCGTCCCTTACCGGAAGCCTGCAGGGGCCGAGGGCTCCGCCGGGGACCTTTGTAGACTCTTCAAGGCTGTGGAGATGCTGTCGGAGGTGGGGGCTCGTGCTCCGGTGGGCGAGCGACCGAGTTACATTGCTGTTCAAAGTTACTCTAGCGGCCGAGACCCGCCTTCCAGCGGGCCCAGACGCCATTTTGAGGCCCTGCAGCAGTCCCCTCTCGTCGAGTCTGCAAGAGTGAAAGAGACCTTTCTGAGGACAAAATAGGGAATGGAACTCTGTGTTGTGGAAGCGGGACGTTCGGCTGGGGTGCAGCTGTGATGCCCTCACCTGGGGGGCGAGGGAGACTCGTTTGCGCCGTCTCCTTCTCCCGGTGCACTCCAGGCCGCTCTCTTTCATGGGCATGCACGATGGTCTCTCCACACCCTGTGTTCCACAAGGCCCATGCCCAGTGCTGTGGAAGTATGGCCACCTGCAGCGCACATTCGGTGCTGCACAAGTATCGGTGCAGCCATTGCATATTCGGTGCTCCGAAAATATGGGCACCGTTGCATGTTCGGTGCTGCGCAAGTACTGGGGCGCCACCATGGTATGTTCGGTGCTACGCAAGTATTGGCACCGCCGCCTGGCTGGGGGAGTTCGGCGTTGGGCCGGGGGCTGGGAAACCTCCTATCCGTGGAGGTGGGAGAGGCTCGTCCGCGTCGCCTCTCCCTCCCAGCCCGACCAGGACTAACTTTCGTGGAGGTATGTACAAGACATCCCGCCGCCCAGAGTTGTCGCGGCCATTGTTCATGACAGAAGTGGCGCCTGGCGTGTTGCTGCGGCTATCACGGAGGAGAAAAGGAAGAAGTGTCCTGTCCGTTTCTGGGCCGGGCTTCCTTAGGTTATCGGCTGCAGCCGGATCCAGTTGGCCCCGGTCCCTGGCCATTGGTGGCCGGACCGGGAGTACATGTGGCGGGACTGCCTGCAACTATCCAGGGCCGCTGCGGCCGGACTCCGCTGGCCCCTGCCTCTCCTCCGGCTCCCCCCTATGTTATGATTTCCTGACCGATTGTTGGCAGCAGGGCCCGCCTTATATGGGTTGCTGCTGGTTGGGCGTAGCCGTAACCCTGCCCTACTTTGGAACGTTCCAGAGCGTGGGGGGGGCGAATGTTCTGTTGACTTTCATTGTCTAGGTTTTACCGTTCTTGTTTCAAACGTTTTCTGTTGTTAGGGTATTAATAGGTGTTTATTATTACGTATTGTTATTTATTTCTTGTTCGTTATGTTAAATAAAAGTTCAAGTTCATCAGTGGCCTACGGATTTCGTTTTCCCATTTCTTTGTTTCCAGGTTGTTTCATGCTAAAGTTTCTGTTAACAGAGTTTAAGTAACACGGAAGCACATGCAGAGGGATGACGTAGATTCATGCCTCACATACACATAGACTCAGACGGGAGACAGTACAAGTATGACATACAAAGACCCAAGACAAATATAAAACAATTATTGGCCATAATTATCCTTCTCCGTCTGTTAATTTAGAGCTAGACTGGGTTCCCGTCTTAACATTGTCCGATCTATGAAAACTCGAACATGTCGCTGAAATCGGTCTGGCGAAATCTGTGCCATCGGGCATAATCAAACGTGGTGGTTCTATCTGGTCTGACCATGTCAGTCTGATTCTTCTTTGTCTGGCGCTTTTTCCCTTTCTTCCGGGCTGCTATTCCTGTCGGTCCTCTGTTCCTACTCTCGCTCAGTAAAGTCGGGCATTGGGCTTTCCAGTGTCCGATACATTTACAAAAAGCACATTGGTCTTGCCCTAAGTCTGGCCGTCCTGTGCGTAGTGTCGGGGGATAACTTTCGGGTCGTGGTGTCCAGGGGTTGTCCTGTTGGTATATTCCTCTACCTGCTCTGTCCTCGTCTCTTCTCTTTCGTTGCATTGCTTCTTTTCGCCACATACCGAGACTGTCGAGCATAATAGGCGTTGTCTTATTATTACGAAGGGCTATTTCTAACGTTTCTATTTTATCAAGACCGAAGGATCCTACCAGTGGCCACTGTTTGTCTTGACTTTCTTTGGTATACCTGTGCCACAATTTATTATAGGCTATGGTAACTAATCCATAGTTTATGAACATGTCCTTATTAGGGGTGCCTTCCAGCGGAGCTAGATGATCCACCTCTAATAAACGGTCCGGGCTGAACCAGCTATCAATCAGTGGGGAGAAGACAGACATGACGGCTCGCAACGAGGGACAAAAGTCAGCACTGCCTATCTTATCACTGTGTGCAAAGACTAGACAGAATATTTCTATTCTACGTTGTTTGCAGGCAGTGAATACCTCATGAACCAATAACAAAAAACAACCAATAAAAAATAAAATAAAATCAGTGGGGAGAATAAGTAGGGGCGCAAAAGTCTGCGTCCTCTACCCTTTCACTATCCGTAAAGAGGAATCTGTTATTTCCTGTTTGCAGACAGAGAATCTCCAGAAAACAATCCGTGAACAGTAGTTCGGGGTCAAAGAACCCAGTTAATCAGTGTGGGAGAGGGAATCTCCCGAAAACCGTTAAAAAAAATAATAGGATTCAGTGGGGGAGAAAAATAGGCACGACGGCTGCGTTACCTATCCTTCACTGTTTGCAAAAGGGAAAGAGCCTACTGTTTCTCCGCGTGCAGACAGTGAATCTCCAAATAAGTTAACAAAGAGTAATACTAGTATTTTCTGAACAATCGATCAATTATTTTGCAGTTTGTCGTGTTTACACGACCTTACCCGGACCGTATGGACAGTTTCTTGTCTTCCGAATCCAGCGCCCGATCGTCCTCTTTGTCTCGTATTCCTCGCAGCACTCCTAATGGTTCCCAGTCAGGACCGTAGATCACTCGAGAGAGGTCTGTTCGGAACTAGTGAAGTTCGGATGATTGGCTGCCAGACGAGGGTCTATTGGGCAAGAGCTCTCCCGATCGTTGCAGTCGTTCACTCTGTCGTCAGGACCTCTCCCACTGGATCCACGAGTCGCTGATGGGCCCCACGTTGGGCGCCAATTGTAGAATCTAGGTTGCGGGGACAATCGATATTTGCCCGGCGGTATCGCCTCTTAAACCCATGAAATATTAATCAATGAAGAGGCAGGCGCTGGAGACGGGAAGGCAGGAAACAAGGTTTATTCTCTCCGGAGGAGAACACATCAGTTAGACAGCAGGTATCGTTCTGAGGTGCTCTAACTGCATCTCTGAGGCCTGGCCTCTTATATACAGGTTTTATTGCTTTATTACAGATTACATGTTCATGGCAATGCTTTGATGTACGGAAAGACATTCCCGGAATCTCCCCTTCGGGCCCGTTCCCACACACATTTACAGTAGAAGTCCCCACCCCGGTCACAACAGGTGATGATTATCGCGCAGCTGGATATTCCGCCGATTCATGGAATGTGGGGGGTTCGATCGGATCTCATGGGGTGGGGGCTTTGATCAACTCGGGGGTCCTTTGATGAGGGAAGCTTTCTACTGTACGGGGAGGGGCAAGGAATAGTATCGGCAGAGCTGGGTGTCGGCCTGGGAACGAGGAAGACAAACGGGCACACGGGGAAAAAGGGGTTTGCATCAAAGGGCCTGGGACCATGAAAAGGAATGAAGGGAGGTGTCGCGCTGGGAACAGGATGGGGTTCTGAGGCAGAGCTGCGCTGAAGAGGGGTTTATGACTCAAGGCAGGTGCGAGCAGGGGGGGTTGGTCAGCGTGCAGGCTTGGTGAGGGCGAAGGGCTATGTCGGGGGCCAGTGGCATGCAAAAGGGCTGTTCTGATCGAGGCACCTAAAATGGCGGGCGCGCACGACAAAAAGTGTGGCATCAGGGGGAAAGGCAAGATGGCGCAGATAATGTTTACCAAAATCGTACTAATTTTCCACAATGTGTTCTTTGTAAGAAGGTCTCGCAGTTCTAAGAAGGGAAAGATGGGATGGGGAGGGGTGTTGTCTCCATGTTCTTTCCGCCAGTCTCAGCGAGCTTTTTCTTTATTAAGGTCTAGTGTGAACCAAGATTTAGATGGGGCACTTTTTAATGTTTTAGTTTTCAGAGGGGCAAGTTGGTCTAACACCTCCGTTACAGTTTTGTTGAAATGTTCCATGAGATCATTACCATTTGTAGTGAGGGGGGTGAGACTAAGTTGGGATTGAAGTTTATGTTCGAGTGCACCAGGAGGGATTTGTTTAAAATTTCCCAGCTACGATTGTAGCTTTATTTATTTTTATAGGGGCAGGAGGGGCTGGGGGAGAAATTGTGAATAGAATGAGATGGTGGTCAGACCAGTCAATGATGATGAGGATGATGTTGGATAGGGAGGTAAGATCTGGGTTGGAGATTATTGCGTCTATGATAGCTCCTTTGGCGTGGGTAGAGGAGAGGCAAAGTTGCTTGAGGTTGCTAATCTGAATTAGATTATTGACGAGGCTGATTGCCGGGTCATTAGGTTCATTCCAGTGTAGGTTGAGATCTCCTAGGAAGAGGTTTTTGGTGCTGGAAAGTAACAATTTAGTAAGGAGGTCGGAGAGTTCTTCTGCAAAGGGAAGGGATTCACCCGGGGGGGGGGGGATGATAGATGTTATGCATTCGTATAGGGGAGATTATTTCATTTTGAGTTTGACGCCTAAGTATTCAAAGGTTGTGTAGTCAGTGTTATTAATAGGGGAGAGTGGAAGTTCTTCTTTAAAAATGATAGCTAGGCCACCCCCTATTTTTCCAGGTCTATCCCTTCTGAGAATAGAGTAGCCAGGGGGGGACAGAAGGTCGATGATGGGTGTTGAATGCTCTTGAGCCAGGTTTCAGTGAGGAAGGCGATATCGATGTCTTCGTTAAGAATGGTTAATGAGATTTCAGTCGCATTGTCGGGCAGCTGAACGGCAGTTGACGAGCATGCAGGTCAGGTGTTTGGGTTTGTGGGAGTAATTGAATATTAGTAAGTTGGGGGGGTCTCGGGGAGCTAGGAGGCTCAGGGATTCTGCTGGTCCCCAAAATAGCAGGGATAATGGAGTGAGAGGGGGGATATTCCTTAGGTGGGGGGACGTTAAGGTAGGAGAGGCAGAGGTCAGGGGCAGAGTAGGTGTTAGAGGTTTTGCAGGGGTCTGTGAGAGCGGGAGAGGAGTGGTGTTACCCATGTTTGGGATCCAAGTATTTTCGAGGATTAGCATAAAAGGGGCGAGCATGAGGGGGGGGCAGATGGTTTGTAGGAAATGAATCTATTGAAATCTTTCTGAGTAGTATGTACTGTCTGAAAACCAAACAACCCTTGAACAGGACCAGAGACTCATGCATAGATATCTCCTTCCCTGGAACATAAATCTCTCAGAATCATTCTATTAAATGGTCAAGGACAAGCCAAAACTTGAAGAGACAGTCACAATCTGAGTGATCTCATGGCAACGCAATAGCTATCCACAAAATGCATCATCTGTTGCAGAAGTAAATACCGATCTGGACTTGCTGGAAAGGGACGCGTAGATCAAGATAAAGACAGTGATGGCTTTCTTATCAATCCCATCAGCGTCGCTAAACCCCAGCACTGCTTAATTTCACAGAGATTTGTGTGAGTGCACTGGGTAGCTCTGGAGTGGGTATTAAGTGGGACACTGTTATCCCTCAAAAACTGGTCTGTATATAAATTATACTTGTCAAAAATACTGTCCACAACACATCATCAAACAGTTGGAAAAACAGAACATCAAACAGTTGAAAGAAATTGATAGGCAAAATGTTCTCTGTAGTGACTCTACACTCTGCAATACCACTAAAAGCAGAATAAAACAGGCAGCACTCCCAATGGAAAGTCGTCAATATCCTAGCTGAAATCCAGCTTGCTCTTGCTGTGCTTCTGGTAAATCAGTGTCCTCCTCTAAAAGAGGCACTTAATCAGCACTAATAGTGGATTGAATGAATGGATTGTATTAACTGATCGATTAATTAAAATCATTACAGTAAAAACAATAGCGCTTGGGGTGCATAGTGCAATCCCTGGTGTTACTCATATTTTATTTATGCATAAAACTATTAATACAGAACATTAAAATGCTCAGACTTGATAGTTCTTGGTAGCTGGGTGGGACTCCTTAGTGCCTGTCGGGGGCCACCCTGATTGCTTTGACATCCTTTAGCATGTCCGTAACAGGGACAAGGTTGCGTTTCTGTGACTCCTTTAAGACGATCCTAATCAGATGAGTAGATTTCCCCATTCTCGCTTGATTCATTGTCGTTGATTTGGAAAAGCATATGGCCGAGACCACTCTGCAAGTCTTTGCCCCATTGGCAATACAAATCGGGTGAAGAAGGTGCATGCGGTCATTGTTTCATTTAGGACAGCAGCACAGGAGATGCAGCCAGAATTACTTACGAAAGGAGCACAGCCTGCAATCTATATTTCCCACTTGTGTGCCCACGCTGGATTGAAGTCAGTGATACTTAAGCGTTAATAGTCTCATCAAAAGTATTTTACTGCGGACTTGCGGTGTCAGGGCCTCACTAAGATAGGGTTGAGCTTTCCCCGGCATGTATGATTTGTTCAATGGCTCTAAGTTGGAGCTTGAGCGGAGGGCTTTGATGTCTTGACCAAAAGATGTTTCTCGAACTGCTCTCTTACAGGCCGTAAGTGGGATTTCCAAGAGTCGCAGACTAGCTACCTCTATCTTCAAAGTATTGATACCGAGGCCCAGATTGACATTCCAAACTGTCCCTACCTCGTCAAAGGCGGATCTCAGTTGATATCTTAGGGATCAGCTGGCGCCCTCAGGATCTATAGGTATAACTTTATGAGGTACCCCTGGCGCATCAAGTCTGGCCTCTCCAGGCTGAGCTCCAATCTCAGCCTTGAGTTCCTGGCAGCCCGTCGAACAAGCAGCACTGATTTATACGCTTTAGCTTGGATTTTATTCCGAAAGGCATCTAGTGATCCTGGGAAGGCCAGTTGGCCGTTGCTGATGGCTGGAAGGAGTTTTGCTTATGGATTGATCATCCAATGTTTCCTCTTGGATCGAAAATGTACTCCTCTTCAACTTCGTCCTCTGCCTCAGGTGCAGAGTCAGTCTCAGAGCCATGTTTAAAGGCAGATTCAAAAAGCAAACCTACAAGGTGCTGGGGAGTAAGCCTGCAGACAGCCATAATGTTTCCTAATGAAACTAACACGGCAAACAAGACAACAATAAACACTGTGTCAAAGTAAAACTCAAAAAACTGTGTCTATCTCAAACAGTTAATATTCCTATTGACATATAATGATCTGGAAAAAACTATCAACAAAAACCACTCCATGAACTTTATACTCCAAGAAAATGGCACGGGGTAGTCATGCTTAACTCAAAGTCAGTGTGTAAAATATTTGTGCAACACTTCACACAGTAATACAGAAAAAACATTCCACTAAAAGATCCAGCCCAGTTTAGAATAGATTTTGTAGTTTGTAATAAATACAACAAGACCAAAACAGCAAAAACCAAATCTGTAGAACCGGAGATAAGAAGGTTTAAATATTTCAGTTAAAATAGCTCCAAAATGCGCAAAGCACCAACTGGCCATCTGGTCGCACAGGACTGGGACAAAGTCAGGGCAACCACAGGTCAACCCCAGGCTGATCATATGGACTTTTGACCGCTGCATGAGAGTACATTAAATCCTGGTTGCGGAGAGTTGTGAGGTCTCACACCGAGGATGCATTGCACAGCTGAGATGATCCTTCGGTTCTGAGGTGCTGCAAAGTTGTGCTGCGAGTTACTGCATCGTCGAAGGTCCCATCAACAAGGGCTGTGATGTAAGAACCTACTTTGTCGTTGAGGTTGCTGTCAATGAGAACTTTGCAATTCAAGGGCCAGCATCGGGAGAGCTTTACACACATGGTGGTTCTGATGCAGGCTGTCAATGCAGTCAATGCAGTGTCTTTGTATTAGGAGAACCTTCGCAGCAGAGGTGATTCTTTGGTTCTGTTTGGGGTTGCACAACAGAGCAGAGGAGAGATGTTGGTTCTGCTGGATCTACAGATTGGCTGGCAGAGCACTTTCCGGCCATCTTCCAAGAGTCCAAGACTTGGGTGGAATCATTTGGCAGGGTATTACTAATGTATGGCGGAGTCCTGGTGCTGAGTTCAAAGGTTGTGGGAGCCTTCTGTCCCTGAAGCTCTACTCAGGAGGCCAGCAAATTAGCCCTTGGAGTCACTTTGGAAACCTAGGTTCAAAAAATGCAGATCCAATCCTTCTTACCCAGACAAGAGGGCAACAGAAAGCAGGTCAGCACAGCAAGGCAGCTGCCCAGCAAGGCAGGAGTCCACAAGATCAGCAGTTCAGAAAAGTCAAAGTACTTTCAGCAGCACAGCAGTTCCTCTTCCTGGGAGAGTATTCACAGATCCAGATGTATACTGAAGATTTGGGGTCTGATGTCCAATATTTATACCCAGGTCTGCCTTTGAAGTGGAGAAGCTTCTGTAGTGTAGTTCCGATAGTCTTAATAGGCTCTGCGCATTGGAATAATATATCCTATAGATTAGACGTAGGACTGAGGTCAACTAGGTCTCTATCGAATATATTAAACTTAATAGTGAATGCCAGCTAGCTCAGAGGTCACTGGAAACTTTCTCGAATTCACAAGAAGGGATTAGTTTCTGACAACCGCATAAATATGACAACTTTGTTTTGCAAGAATAAGAATATATCTCTAGAGTTGCGGAAGCAATAGGTAAGTATTTCACTCAGTCAATCGTGCATGCTTTGTTTCTACAGAGTTGCAGAGAAATAGAGAGACAGGCGTTTTCAATCAAAGGTTTTATTGAACAGTCTTCTTTCTCATGCAAGAGAAGGGAACCACTACAATCGTAATGCAGACTGCAAAGTATAATGCGTACAGCGAGAACAATATTATAAAATAATACTGTAAGAGCATTTTATGGTTCCTTAACCATATATAAATACATACATAAATAACAATGACTAAAAGTACTCAACTGGTGCCTCTAAAATACACCTACCCCAATGTACCTAACCTAAGGCTAGTATGCGGGAAGAATGAAGTATTGTGTAGCAATGGTTTTAGTTTTCTTTGTCAAGAACCTATCCAAGAATTCTCTTAGGTTCTAATCAGCTCCATACCTTAGTTTAGAATGAAGGAGGTCTGGTGTCTCTGGACTTGATTTCCCAACACCCCGCAAGGGGAGCTTGCAAACACTGGAGCTGGATTCTTGGCGAGAGAAAGGCAGCCTCTCGATCAGTGCGTCAGCTGGAGGGTCGGCTTCCTTCTGCACTTACTGTAGCGAGCTGGGTCGGACAAGTAGATTATCGAACTGCTCCGAACCACTGTGTCTTGCTAGAGCAAGTGAAGGTATATTTATACCTTGATGGTGTCTAGGAATGCCATAGCTTTATGTAAAGTCGGGCATAATAACGTCAGGAAAGAACCCCTAGGGAATAGTCGTTCTTTGCAAAGTACATGAGTTCTTGGACAAATCAATATTCAAGCAAGGGGAAGGTCCCTGACTGCTTAAGCCTATTTCCCAAGAAATCGTTGTGACGTTTGGTACGGGTGGAAGTAGCCATGCCTGTATTTGGTCTGCATGGGCTATGTCTAAATAAGGGCTTGATTTATATGCCTATGTAAGGGCAATGTGAATTGTACCTATATAAGGGCATGAATCGGGAAAATTCACTCAGTGCCTAAAACGCCACACAACAACACTTCTAGAAGTTTCCTTTTGAAGTCCATAGCATTCCTGCCTTCCCATCTCTGGCTCCAGACCAGCTACAAGGGATATACAGCCCTGTGTGTGGAGGAAGTGCACCATCCATTCAAGTGTAAGTAGGGCGGTGCCCAGCTGCACACTCCCATCCTGCAGTGATGGCCCATCCTATTTTGTGTGGCAGTCTAGGAGGCATACATAACACCCAACTGTCAGCTACACCCATTCATGTGACCCAGGGACAGGGTATAGGCACAAAGTGCCAGATGTGCAAAGCAGTTTTCCGGTAACCAACGGCCTGATTGACAGAATCAGGCAATTTGCATCTGGAAAGATGCTTTTCGGATATACAAAATGCATTTACGATTCAGTATTTGGAAGTGGCATGTTTAGGGCACCCTTTCCAAATACTGAATCAGTAAGGTATGCATTACTGTTTTGTGACCGAATTCCGGTTGCAAAAGAGTAATAATTTACCAACAGTTTACTACTGGTAGTCACCAGTTCACAAAGGGGAAGGAGACCCCAAGGACCCCCTTCCCTTTAAGAATGTGAATACAAATATTTTCAAGTGTAGGCAGTGGTCCTCATGGTTTTTCTTTTTTTCTTTTTAAACACATCCCATTTTCCTTTGAAAAAATTAGATTGCTTTATTAAAAAGCAATGACAGATATGGTGCTCCAGGTGAAGGCTGTGATTCCAAATGGGTCCCTAACTGTGACCTACCTCATTACAAATCACGAGGTATGGCAATTTGCAACCCACAAGGAATCCCTCAAATGAAACTCAATGAGTTTCATACATTAGGAATACCTATTTCCTAATTGCGATTTGGAGAGAATCTTATTAGGAAATCGGTATTCCTAATGATTGTGCATCTAGTCCTAAGTGGCTAAGGCAGGAAGATACCAACTTTCTAAAACTGGCACTTTAAAATTTGTAATTTAAAATCTAACTTTACCATGAGAGAGGATTGTTCATTACAATTCCAAAGACACCAAATATGAACTGGTTCCCTGCTCCCATTTGGAAATTACAGCTTTACGAATTTAATAAAGTAACTCCAAAGTAATCCTATCGGAGAGGTAGGCATTTTTTACTACTAGGACATGCAAAACTTAAAAGGACATGTCCTCATTTTTAAACACATTGTACCCTGCCCTCTGAACTGTATAGGGAAGGTTTAGGCCTGGCAAAAGGGTTGTTTTGCCAGGTCAAAATGGCAGTTTACCACTGCAGAGTTAGGTAATGAGGTGCACAACCTGAATTATCTAATGTTTTAATCACATTAATCAATTTGCAAGTTCATCTGTTGGGGGGGCTGCATTACATTCGTGTGTTGGCGAACACCGTAAGTGAAAAGAAAGGAAGATGCAGAAGAAGTCTGCAAGTAATGCGCATTGTTCCCGGGGAAAGAACTATTTCCACAATTTTCACAAAATTCTTGTAGTTTCAAACAATATTTGCATTTATTGATGCAATAAACTTCATAAATCATATTATTGTGTCATAATGCCATAAGTAATTCAAAATTATACATTATGTACTGCTGCTGCGGGATTGAAAAAAAAACTTTCACGGCCATTGCCCACGAGACCACGAGGCCACGCCCACTTTCGGGAGGCCACGCCCCCTGGTCCTGGCATCTACATAAGTCGCGCTGAATTCGAGTGCGCGGTAGAAGTACTAGTTCCTGAGGCGGTTGCCGGGAGACAAACGCTCTTGACTACAATTTTAAACTAAAAACTGTTAATTGTTTTAACTCTGTGCACTCACCCCTGTCTCTCTGTGTTTGGGCACTTCACCCCAGAACTCTCTCTGCTTCCTATCCCCGCGCAGCGGATCTTAGCGCAGCTGCGGGATTGAAAAAAACTTTCGCCGCCATTGCCCACGAGACCACGCCCACTTTTGGGAGGCTACGCCCCCTTCATTCCACATAAATGTGCAACCCTCGTACGCGCAGCGGACGAGCGCAGCGGGCGCGCCGCCAGCGCGCCGAAGGCGCTCCAAATGTAAGCCCGTCTGCGCCCGTCCGCGACCGGACGGGACCAGGGGCCTTGCACCCTGCCCCTGCCTTAACTTATACCCCAGCTCAGTTACTTTCACTTGCCACACCACGGTCCATCGCCCCCTCTGTGCTCCAGCGTACTATCTCCCTGGGCATCTCTGTCCCCTCACCCTCCGTGACCAGTTCCTCACCGGTCGCCCCCGACCTCACGTTCCTTCTCCTCCTGCACCTTCCTCCCTCCCTCCCCCCACCACGGCTTCTGCTTACCTGCTAAATACCAGATTGTCCGGTAAGCACCAGCTCGAACTCTTCAACCTACTGGACACCGAGGCCCCTGATTTTCTGTTTCTCACTGAAACATGGTTTTCGGCCGACTCCCTTCCTGACTTATTGTCCACCCTTCCCGATACTTACTATGCCCTTCGAGCGGACCGCCCAGCTGGTAAAGCCGGCGGGGGGGTGGCAATGATAACTCGCTCCACTCTTCAGTTCCAGCTTCTTCCCCACCCGCCCATACCTGGTGTTGATTTTTTAGTTGCCCGCTCAGTCAATTCTCTGGCCCCACTCACAATAGTTCTTATGTACCGACCCCCCCAGAACATGCCTCTCTTTGTACCTGCTTTACAGGAACTTTTGGCCACGCTCGTGGTCAACAACTCATCAGTCCTCCTCTTAGGTGACTTCAACTTTTGGCCGGAGGACCCCAGGGAAGACCAGTTCTCAAAGGACTTCTCGGCCACCCTTCAGTGCCTTAATTTCCTCTCCCATATTCACTCCCCCACCCATATCCAGGGCCATACATTAGACCAAATTTGGTTGGCTAGCTGTACCATCCTTTCCCCTATCGTCTCCCCCTGCATATGGTCCGATCACTTCTTGATCTCCTTTTCTATTGAGCTTGAACCTCCTGTGAAACTCCTGTTACCTAGGAACATATCGGCCCGCAACTGGAATCGGGTCGATCTCAATTCTCTTGGTGCCTCTCTCGCCTCTTCCCCCCTGATCTTGTCAACCTTTGCCTCGATTCTCAAGTTGGCGCTGTGAATCACCGGCTGTCCTCCTCATGTGATCTTGTTGCCCCCCTCAAGAAAGTTAAGGCTTGCCGCCCACACGATGCCCAAAAGTGGTTCACGGAGGAAATTAAAACCCTTAAACTTGATCTTCGGCGCTCTGAACGCCATTGGAGGCGCAACTATTGCCCTCTCTTGCAAGCTAAATATAAGTCTTTTAGTCAGCTACAAGAAGGCCATCCTCTCAGCCAAATCCACCTACTTCTCGGGGAGAATTACCTCCTCAGTCAACAAACCCAAGGAGATCTTCTCCATAATTCGTAATCTAGTCGCTTCCGATAGGGCCAACCCCAACCTCATTCCCTCCCAAACCCTTTGCTCTTCCTTGAACGATTTCTTCCTGGAGAAGATTGTTAAAATCAAATCCAACATCCCTCCAATCTCTGTGTCACCCCCCTCCCCCGCTTTCCCCCCTCCCTCCCACTTCCTTCACAATTCCCCCACATCTCTCTGGATTCTTTTTTTGAGCTTCTCCAGAAGGTTAAGTTGGGTTCTCCGTCTGACTGTGTTCCTGCTCGCATTCTGAGAGAGCTCTTCACTTGCTGCCCCGATCCACCCCTCTCCCTTCTCAATTCATCAATCTCCTCTGGTCTAGTACCTAAATCCTTCAAATCGGCCATAGTTCTCCCTATCCTAAAAAAGCCCGGCTTAGACCCCTCCCTCCCATCCAACTTCAGACCCATTTCCCTTCTCCCGTACCTCGGGAAGATCCTGGAGAGCCATGTCACTACATCCCTCTCCACCTTCATCGAGGAACACCATCTCCTGGCCTCACACCAAGCGGGATTCCGTCCGGCCCATTCCACTGAATCAGTGGTCATGTCCGTTCTCGATGAACTCAAGAGCAAGGCTGACTCTAATCTACCCCAAGCCTTGGTACTCCTTGATCTATCCGCTGCGTTTGACACGGTTGACCACTCCAACCTCCTCGACCGTGTCCTGCCCTCTCTTGGCTCGCCTCTTTTCTCGCCGAACGGACTCAGGCGGTCCATCTTTCCGGCTTCTCTGCCCCTTCCCGCCCAGTCCCCTGCGGGGTCCCCCAGGGCTCTTCCTTGTCCCCCCTCCTCTTCAATCTTTACATTCATCCCCTCATCCTCTCTCTCCTTGATATGGGGGTCTCCGTTTATAATTATGCGGACGACCTCCAGTTGGTATTTGATCTTTCCTCTCCCTCGGACTCCCTTCCCAAATTCCACTCCACCCTTACTTTCATCTCTGAGTGGATTAACTTCAACAAACTCAAACTTAATTTGGACAAGACGGGGCTGGTCCTGACTGGACCTACCACCTCTCCTTGGTCTGCTGCCTTTTGGCCTTCCACTTTTGCCCCCCCCGCCCATACCAGCGGCCTCTGCCAAGACCTTGGGCTTCAAAGTCAGTCGGGACCTCTCCATGCACGCCCAGATTAGCTCAGTTGTCTCCTCTTGTTTCCTCTCCCTCAGGATCATTCGGAAAGTCTCTCGCTTCTTTTCCCCTGAGGCTCTCAAACGCATTATTCTGGCAATGATTCTGTCTCGTGTCGACTACGGGAATAGCCTCTACGTAGGCATCCCTGCCTACGAACTCCGCCGTCTTCAGGCTATCCAGAATCAGGCCGCTCGCCTTGTCTTGCACCTTCCCAAATCCCTCCACATCACGCCTGTGCTAACATCCCTCCACCGGCTCCCTATCCGCCAGAGAGCTCTATTCAAGTTGAGTTGTCTGGCCTTCATGGCCCGTGCCCGCACAGCCCCGGCGTTCATTAACTCCCTCATTTGCCCCTACGCCCCCAACCGTACCCTCCGCTCCTCCAACCAAGCTCTCCTCAGTGTTCCACGCTTTCGCAGATCTAAGACTGGAGGCACTCGATTTTCTGTACTAGCCCCCCCGTTTCTGAAATGGCCTCCCGCTGTCCATCAGATCTATCCCGGTCTACCTTCAATTCCGCAAGGCCCTTAAGACCTTTTTGTTTTCTCAAGCGTTCTCCACCTGATCTCCTCTCAGTAGAATTCCACTCCTCTCAGCCTTCTACTTCAGCGCCAGGAAGCCGCTCGGTCGCAGTGCGCTTTATTAAGTAACTTCAACTTCAACTACAATTCATTTTCATTAGTTTGTGTCATACTCTACAGGCCACCACAGAGCATGCCTCAATTAACACAGCTTCTTAGTGAACAGATGACACGCATCACAACTAATCACGCAAAGATACTACTCATTGGTGATTTCAACTATTGGGCTAATGACCCAGCAGGTGGCTCACACTCAGCAGAACCAACTGACCTCCTTACTGGACTAAACCTCCATCAGCACATCACCTCAGCTACTCACATCAAAGGATATACACTAGACCAGTTGTGGTCATCCAATCTAACGCTGACAGATCCAGATGTTTCCCCTTGCATCTGGTCTGACCATCACCTCATAAAATTCCACATATATAACCTCACGAAACACAAAATACCCCTTCCTAAATCTAGATACGTAAGGAGCTGGAACACTATCGATAAAGACCAATTCATTGAATCCCTGGCCAATTCAATCCCCAGCGACCAACCCTCCATAGACGAAAATGAGGAAACCTTGGCGGACTGGCTCTTAGTAGCAAGCAATAAACATGCCCCGCTAAGGAAAATACAACGAGCACGGCGCCACAAAGCCCAGAAATGGTTCTCCGACAAATTAAAAAAAGCGAAATTGACAGTGCATCAAGCAGAAAGGAAATGGAGAAGTAAATACACACCTGATGACAAAACCAGTTACCTAACTACCCTTAGAACTTATAAAAGGTTGATCTTGACCACAAAGGCTGAATACTTCTCACACAAAATCATCACTTCCAAAAATCAATCAAAAGATATTTTCTCTATAATCAACAACTTATCCAACCCCGATCGAGTCACATCAAAAATCATACCTTCGCAATCCCTATGTGACTCTCTGAACAACTTATTTATTGAGAAAATTAGTATTATAAAAGCTAGCATCCCTATAGGCACAAAGCCCAGCTGCCACAACAAACCCAGAAATGAACAAAAACTAGATCAATTGCCAATTATAAATCATGAGACCCTTTCAGAACTCCTAAACAAAGTAAAATCTGACTCACCCAGAGACTGCTGCCCCCCGTGAATCCTAAAAGAAGCTTTTACGGCCTGCCCAGAACCAGCCATGACCCTCCTTAACAAATCGTTAATCCAGGGCTATGTTCCGGAGGCCTTCAAAGAGGCGTCGGTCATCCCCTCCTGAAGAAACAAGGAGAAGATCCAGTGACTCTCTCCAACTACTGTCCCATCTCACCGCTCCCCTATCTAGCCAAAATACTTGAAGCCCACGTAGCAAAATGCCTCTCCACATTTCTTGAACAATCAGACTACTTGGACCCTCACCAAGTAGGCTTCCGCCCAGCCCATTCCACCGAATCAGTGGTATTGGCTGTTCTGGACTCCCTGAGACAGGAAGCAGATGGAGGCACCCCCCAGGCGCTGGTACTGTTGGATCTCTCTGCCGCGTTTGACACGGTCGACCATAACATCCTGATCGACTGTGTCAGAGATGCAGGAATCATAGGCCCGGCCCTGGAATGGATTAACTCTTTTCTCACCAACCGTTATCATGTCCGCCTGGGAAACTTTACAACCCCTAAGATTAAGAACACATGTGGCGTCCCCCAGGGCTCGTCTCTCTCCCCACATCTGTTCAATCTATACCTCCCCCCCTAGTTCATGCACTAAAAGAAAGGAAAGTCCAAACCTTTAACTATGCAGATGACTTCCAACTAATACTACCAATCAACTACTCCCCTGAGACCATCCGGAATTTCCAGGAAACAATGCTGTTCATCCGCAACTGAATGAACAGCAACCACCGCAAATTAAACCCGGATAAAACGGAAGTGATCCTCACAGGAGGCGCACAGAACCCATGGAGCTCTATCTTCTGGCCCAAAGGAACTTGGTCAGCCACCCACCCCCTCAGCATCTGCCAAAACCTTAGGAATCATAATTAATAAAGAACTCACCCTGAAAAATCAAATCGGTTCTGTAATCTCCACTTGCTGTTTTCAACTCTGGAAAATAAGAAAAATCTGTAGATTCCTCACCCAGAAAGCAAAAACACAGGCGGTGATCGCTATGGTATTATCACACATTGATTACGCCAACTCTATCTACCTTGGCAACCTGGCCTATCTTACCCACAGCCTCCAAATGGTTCAAAACCAGGCGGCTAGACTGATCTATCAAGAAAACAAGCGTCAACATATTACCCCCCTACTCAAGAAACTACACTGACTCCCAGTGGCCCAGAGATGCGCGTTCAAGGTAGGCTGCATGATATTCAAATCCCTAAACAGCAAGAGCCCAAAATTCATCAACAGCAAGATCAACAGATATGTTCCCACCCGTAATCTACGCTCCGCCCACATGCACCTTTTGAATGCTCAAACGCACTGGAGGGGTTAGGTTCGCCGTCCTAGGCCCAAAATTCTGGAACTCTCTGCCTCTGGAGATCAGATCCTGCCCAAATCTCATGAGTTTCCGTAAACTGCTAAAAACTTGGCTATTCGAACAGGCATACTATTAACGTCTTGACACCTTGACCCAGTCCCCTCAGAGAAGCGCCAAGAAACCAACCTGGTGTACGCGCGCTATACAAGAAATCTTTAACATAACATATACTCAAAAACACGAGTTTAAGGAGAACGTGAATGTGCTCATTATTCAAGTACATGTATGTGTACCGTGTGATGGTCTGGTAAGTAAACAGTCTTACTGTAGCATTGCTCATGCAGTCTAGTGAAACCAAGTATAGGTACCTGAATCAAGCGATGCTAAGGTAGTTGTTCTTCAAAATAGTTAGAATCCCAATATGTTGAACACGTCTGAGAGGTATCCCTAAAGCAAGGTTTAGACGGGTATATTAATGAATAAAGGCGTGTACCTCTTGCTGTCTGTAACTGTGACTATGCCCATTATCTAAGATACTATGTGTTGATATTGCATCGTCTAGACATATAAATGTGTCATGCGCGTAATCTCTATATGGGTAAAAGACTGATCATTGTTCTATACTAGTTGTAACAATACAAATATACCAAGTGTACCTAATGATGCAGATGATTTACATGTGCTCTAATAAATGAGCCGCTATCAATCGTAGTACTGTGAAAAATGGATAATCACGTACCTCACTCAGACCTATCCAAATCCCGTGGGGGACACTGCTGTATGCTCGGTGCTCTTACGTTCCGATGTCCTAGCAGCTCTAAGAAAATACAACAAATGGGGACCTGTATTGTCAAGCTCTATGAGGGAAAGCATGTGCATCTGGTATAACGAGGCTGATGCTGAATATAGGAAAAAAAACCTTACGTACATCGTTAGTATGCCGAATCAAGGATTCCACCCAAAGCCTCCACGGAATAAAGTAGAAGTTCTTCCTGCGAGTTAGCGCGGAAGACTACAATACGATTCTAAAGTAGTGGCAATGCTAAAAATAAAGGAAGGACGATGACGAAAGTCGTCTTATGTTATTCAGAGATGGGGAGAAGCAATTCATTGAAATCATGTATGTGCTTCAGATTGAAATGGAATATTACGCTAAATGTGTGTCTAGTTGGAATAGTAAATAAATCAAACTATGAACGCGATCAACTCGTAAATTAACAAGAAGACAGAATCCCTTATCCAATCCTGCAGATATGTCTGCTATGTGTGAAGGGAAATGTAGTGGCCTGAGGAGACTGATTGTGATGTCATAATTCTAGGGATAAGTTAAAACACTATAATTATATGCCTAAGGCTAACAGGTCTAACAGTTATTTTCTATTTGGCCCTGGTAGGACCTTGGTCAGAACTCTCATTACACTGAAACTTACAAGGTAAGATAAAATCATGTCAAATCCCCTCAATCACACCAAGATCTAGGTGACCCAGATACTCACAGCATTTGGACAGCACATAGACCCAACCTCTTACACAACCCACTAACTACCACACACCATGAAACTACTGAAATCACATTCCAACTCATGCTTAATAATACTCTCACGCTCCAATACTCCTTGTTATAGACATCACAGACTGTATTAGCTTTCACAAGCTTGAGTCTCTCTTCATCAGAGAAAGATAGTTTACCAACACGTTCTTGCCGTCTTAGATGTACTTATTCCCACAGGCTACAGCATTCATTGTGGGAATAATGCACCTAAGGAAGGATAAGGCCACATTGTCATCCATAAGTCCTCCTAGGCCTGCACCCTGGGCAAGCAAGTAACACTGAACCCCATGGTGCTGCCGACATGCCATTTCCCATTCTCTGAAGCTCAAACCACCACCTTCATTCTCATCTACAGGTATCCCAGGCAGAACATGGACTTCACTGATGAATTCTCTCAACAACGTTCATCTGACATACCCACAACACCCTCTTTAAGTTAAGTTTCTAGATTTATAAAACACAGCTCATCACCCATGAGGGTATCCTGGTGCTGTCCATGGGCACGGGGAGATGAAGTGATTTGCCCAGAATCACAGGATGTTGTGCAGATGCTGAGATGACTTGGTGACGATTTGGTGACTTCAAAATCACAGAAAATAAAACTGAGAAACAGACATCCTCTTCCACCTCATTGATACATTTAATGGGGAAACGCCCGTTGCATCACAAGTGTTAAAACGCATGCTATTACCCGCTATGCTGTTGCAATGCGAAAGGTGTGTAGCAAGGGGTAGAAGGTGTTGGATTTAACTCCAACACCTTCCCTACTGTTGCACACACTGAAGATGGAATAGTAATGTAAACTATTCCAACTTCCAGTGCACATCCGACAGCAAGTCGGGCTAAAGATTTTAGTTGCAACGGCATGAGGGGTAATGGCATGAGTTGTAACGTCATACAAGCCATTCAATGTGGTACAGCATGGACACAACCAACACACTTCAAAGGCCACATCCTCAACCTTGTCTTCTAAATATCACTAACAATCCATTGTAAACCTCATAGACCCCTGCACTGGACCGACTAGTTTGACATCCCTGTCTCTCTACTTAACATCATACCAAGCCAATGTCAGCCCAAAGGAGATCAAACATTTAGATCCTTCAATGACTTCTCCATAGATAACCTAATGCTGTAACTTCACTCTAACCCTATCAACTCCACGTCTAATGCCTTCACCCTATAAGCAACGTCAACACTTTTTGGAACCTTATGTGAACATTCACACCCCAATTAAAACATGTGAGAGTAAGTCAAAGTCTTCAGTACCCTGGTACTATAAAAACCTTGCTGATAATAAACGTTCCATCCACAGATAGGAAAGAAAATAGAAGAAACCTAGAACTCCTAATGACCTACTAACATTGAGACCCCTCAGTGCAACATGAAGACAGCTCATTCATCAGATAAAGCAAAGCACTATACCAAAACTGTCAGTGAAACCATCAATAAAAGCAGATGATTTTTAATCCGATAAAGCACAGCATCAGCCCCCTGCAAGACCCACCTATTGCTAACTCTGCAGAAAAGTGTAATGCATGTACCTTCCTCAGTAAAAAAAACAATATGGAAGATCCGATAGCACATTGACAACACAAAGTCTGCACAATCTATTATGCTCACTCCTTACCATAGAATCCCTCAAAGGTCAGCCTTCAAAGCCCTATCTCTTGCAGATCTTGCTGACATACTCAACTTCCTCAAACCTACTTCTAATTAAGATGATGTTTCAACCTCGTCCTTCATCAAAGTTTTCTCTGGGGATGCTCTCTCACTCCCTACTCACCTTTGACAATGCCTCCCTCACTCAAGGCATCTTTCCAAAAGCTCAGAAGACAGGCCAAATACCTCCCACTCCCAAATGAACCTACAGTAGACTCTACTCAACCATCTTATCACTTTTTAACCATTCATCTACAAAATCATTAAAAAAGCATTCAATCCATGAACACATCAATACTAACCATCTTTTGCACAATTACTAATGTGGGTTTAGGTCATGCTACAGCTCGTAGACCACTACCTTGCACCACATCCTCTTGAACATAGATGCAGTTGACCCTTGCCTCCTGATATTGATAGACCTCTCAACTCCCATAAAAAAAGACCAACATCCTACACTCGAACGATCTAGAGTCTTGAATGGGATTGGCAGGCAATCTCCTTCATTGGTTCTTCTTCTACGTTTCCAAACCACACCAGTTTGTTCACATGTGTCCCTGCAGGTCCACCCGCAGAACCTTCAAGGATCCATGCTTTACCCTGTCAACTTCAACTTCTACATGGAGCCACTTGGTACTCTGCTTAGAGAAAACAGCATCACTATTGATCATTATACCAATGATATTTAACTCCACTTGACAGTCTCCTCTGCATCAGACTCTCAGTGCCTTAAACACTGCTTGAACATAATCCAGTCGTAGATGTCCAGTGCCAACCTCAATCCAACTAAGACAACATTCCTGTTATTTGCCAGCAACAGAACTCAAGACAGGTTATACCTGACTCAATGACATGACCCTTGATGGCTACAAACCCAAATGTACACTGGGAGTCAAGCCCCCAAGATTGACCCTGGGCACCAAACTCGCCCTCAAGAAAAACATTGCCAAAAATCACAAACAATCTGGTATGAGCTCTCTCTTTTAAAGTGAGTGACATCATAAATGCTGTAGAAGCTCTTGTATACTTACTCCATGGGCTCCCAAACTCCACCATGGCACCCCTAAAGGGCATCTTACAAGCTGTAGTACATCTCATACAGGGCCTGAAGAAATATGATCACATCACCTCCATCCTGATGGAACTCAGTTGACGCTCCTAGCCAGGCTGCACCATGTTCCAAACAAGCTGAACCATTTACAAAGGCATCAACCCTTCTGTTTATTTTGCAGGCAAGCTCACTATCGCTGGTATTTCTTAGCACAGCCAAGACATCAACTTTTTTCTGTTTTGACTAATAAGTGCAAATAAAGAGAAAACAAAGCACCAGGCCATTCCTTCTATGCACCAGGAATCTGGAATAGGATCCCTGCATCCATTGATCAGGACTGCCCAAATGCTACTCAAATTTGGGAAAGAGTTGAAAATTACCCTCTTTAAAAACAATATATAACAATCCATTAACGACCTACAACTCAGCTACATGTTCTATCATTTGTTGAGTTAAAGCTTGTCTTTGACCTTGTACAGTGCTCTTCTGCCTTTTGAATTATACCAGTACCATATATAGATATAAATATACGCTTATGATATGTCCAGAGGAAGAGGGCAATAATCAAGATTGTCAGTCCACTTGATGGCCGTCTGTTGGTCCTTTCATTGCTATTATTACATGTGCTGTTTATTAATTTCACTGGTACTTCTCAGCAAAAAATAGTTAGTATGCTGTAACAGAGGCTCAGGGCCCAATTTAGAGTTCAATGTGCAGGGTAGTCTTCTACAAATTGAGTAGTACCCTGTGCACCATCCTCTGGGTCAGTCTGCTCTATTATGAGTCTGGCAGACTGTCATCTTTCCGGCTGGAGTGCCCCCGCTGGCTCTGCTGTCAAAAAGCTTACTCTGATGTGTGATTCCTAGTACAGGATAGTTTTTGATCCCATCTGATGGGGCTTGCCTGGATGGCAAAAGACAGAACCCCAGGGCTTGTGATTTGGAGACATTTACACGAAAGCCCAAAGCAGAGGAAAATTGCTCTAGTTACGCAAGAAAAGCTGGGATGGATGTCTCAGGGGTCTCGAGCATAGCTATAATATCATCCAAGTACAGGCTAATAGTATGTCTTTCCTCTCCAAAAAGAACCCCATTAATCTGATGGTTTCCCCTGATCCCCTGAGCCAGTGGCGCCGTATAGAGGGTGAACAGGAGCGGTGAAAGCGGGCACCCCTGCCGCGTACCCCTAGCTATCGGGAATGGATCAGACTTGTAGCTGTTCACACAAACAGTGGCCGAGGGGTGGCTATACCCGCTAAGCACCCATTTACGGATGTAATTGCCTATCCCAAAACACCCCGAGGTGGTCTCTAAAAAGGGACAACGTACTCTGTCAGATGTTTTCTCAGTTTCGACAGATAGCACCACACGCTCTACTGGTTGGCGATGCGCTTTGTCGAGAAGGTGGAGCATCATCCTGATATTGTTGCCGCATTGCCTTGTAGCCACGAATCCAGCCTGGTCTGGTTCGATTAGCCCGGGTATCAACGTGCCGAACCTAGTCGGCAAAATCCCCGTAAAGATTTTGAGGTCAATGATTAGTAGGGAGATAGGTCTGAACAAGGCGCAGAACTTACCATCCTTCCCTGGTTTGGGTAGGACCACCACTGATGCCATCAGCATCGTTGGAGGCATTTCACAGGTGTCTCCAATCTCGTTGTATCATCATGTTAATATTGGGCCAGGACTGTACAGAAGGTTTTATAAAAAATAGCTGTGAACCCATCTGGGCCAGGCAATTTGAGGAGCTTGAGCCTTGCAAAGGCTGAAATTACCACCTTGAATCAAATCGGGCTATCTAATAATTCAGCATGAGAAAGTGACAACAGTGAGTGTGTTAAACCCTGATAGTATGCAAGAGGGTTCTGCTTTGGTATCTGCCGGGCAGAGTAGAGCTGGGCATAAAAATCCCTGAATGCGCGGGGATGTCCTCCTCCCAGGAACGTTCAGAGCCCCCCTCATCTATATTCAGTAGGACACTCACTGCCTGACACTGTGGGCGGAGTTTGTGCGCTAGCAAGCGATTACATTTGTCTCCGCCTGTGTAGAACATATGTTTGAGCCTGATAACCACGTATCCTGCTTGATCCAAGTCTAAGCTGGCAAGATGTGCTTGTACATTCTTTAATGGCCTCCATACCCTCGGGCGCCAGTTCTTTTATGAATCCCCTCTAATTCAGAGACCTGGCGTGAGAGCTCCTCACGCTTCTCTTTGCGTATCCTATTGTCAGCGGCAGATGTGGCTAATAGGTCATCCCTGGCTGCCAACTTGAGTGTTTCCCACAAGGACACTATGGATGCTTTAGGGGGTGTTATTAACAACTAAGTAGTCCTGTAGTGTCTTGGAAAGATGAGTTATAACTTCAGGGTGGTGAAGGACCATATCCCTAAGCCTCAACAAGAAAGGAGGGCGAGTGATAGGGGGAGACATCAAGGTCATGGCACTGCATGCTGAGGTATTCTGCGGCTGTGTGTCTGCAGAAGGGGCCTCTATTTCTAAAAGCTTACACGCTCCAGAGGGAGACCTAAATTGTCTCAGTTCTCCCTAAAAAGTGGAAAATCAATCTGAAGGAGTGGCCCCAAGAGTACTTGATACAGTCATCTCTGAGATGGGATGTGACAGGGGGAAAAGATTTGCGTTTGACCAGGGTAGAGGCCGCCAGGTCTTGGTATAATGTGGGCCGCAAGCCCTCGTAGGCCTGATCTGCGCGCAGCCGAGCCTCATTGACTATCTGCTCCTTCAATTGAAAATCATGGAATCAAGTCAGGATATCCGCCGGGGGAGCCGGGGCCGCCTGTCTGGGTCCCACTCTGTGTGTGTGCGATTCAGCTTGATAGGGAACTCAGGGGATTCCCCCAAGATGAAGTGGAAGAGGCCCACCACAAGCGCCTCTATATTGTAGTCTCTCTCGCCCTGAGCTATGCTGCGGGTACGGATGTTGTTCCAGCGCAACCGGTTCTCCAGATCCTCAGAGTGGGCCTGGAGGTCCAAATTCTGCTCCTGTAGCTTGAGGACTTCTTGCTGGAGGTGCTCAATTTTCTCGTTGCGGCCTGCTTCATGCTCCTCAATCACATTGATTTGCTCTCCGAAGTAGTCCACATCTTTTCGGATCTCCCTCATATCAGCTGAGAGCTCTTTCTTCATGGTGAATAAGTCCTCACGGAGCGAGAAGAACAGCGACTCCATGAAGGATTGGCTAAGTGGTCCCTCGGGGCCTTCACTGTCCCCGGCCTCTTTCGCGTGCCTCACCAGGGGAGGACCCTCCGCTTGTTGAGCAACAGGTTTACGGTAAAGTTCTTTGACTGACCTGTCTTTTTTGACTTTGGATGTCGCCATTTTGAAGACAATGTAAGGCCCAGCATGGTGCGTGACCGCCTGGGCCCGGAGTGACAGAGTCCGCTGTTCTAGTTTCCCTCCATCGAGGCTCACGGACCAGCGGACCACCCCTGCATCACGGGGCCGCCTCGGCTGGTGACCCCCCTTCTCCAGGTGGACCACCCGACCCGCTCTCTTGGGGATGGGTTCTGCTTGAGTCAGGTATGGGGACCAAGCCTTGTCTTATAAGGTGTAGGCCACAAAGGTGCTGACTCTGCATTGCTGAAGGCATCCACGTAGGCCCTGGAAGCCACGGGGGCCCCTATCTGCTATGTCCTCAGGTCCCAGCACCCACTCTGCCTCCTGGGCACCTCAGCCATGTCGGCCCGACCAGCTCACCCAGGCCACAAGTCTACGACCAGTTCGCGCTGTTGGGGGCCTCTTTGCCCCAGTGTTTGAGCAGGTCCGCACCTTCCCCGTAGTGGGAAAACAGCTGGTAGCAAATGCGGCCGGGCGGGGGCGACCTCTGACCACCCCCTCTGTAAGCCACCAGGGTGGATCACTGCAGCTCTGGGGCACGATCCACACTGCCCAGATAGCTCACCAGGCTCCCTTCTGCAGGCGCAGGTCTCTGCTCCTCCCTCTGTGCTCCCTCATGAGGAGAGGCCCAGTCAGGCCCACCAAGCCCGTGCAGCCCTTCAGCAGTTGGTGCTGCACGGCTATGACGTGTATGCGAGTATCTCACAGTCAATTAAGAATGTCCTCTCTCGCTGTGCATGCGAGCATCATATAATCAATTTAGAATGTCCTCTATTCCAACCGTTCCCTTAATACGACGGTCTCCTCGGGTCAGCCTCCTCCGGCCCGAATGCAGGTCAGGAGCCAACCGCTTACTTAGTAGGGACATTCTAAATTGATTATATGAGGCTCGCATACATGGTGAGAGAAGACTTTCTTAATTGACTGTGAGATACCTGCATACATGGCGATAGCTGGTGTGGAGGGATTGCATTGGATAAATAAGCCATTAGGCACCTAGCATGGAAGCCCAGAGTTTAGAATCTTAGCAGTTAATCATATTAGAATTAAAAAGACTGATTGCCTGCAAAAAATCATACACGGTTGAGGAGGTACTGTCGGGCACTGAATAGCCATTTTACAGCCCTGAGGAAGTCGCAAGGGTTACATTCCCACTGCAACGAAACGCGTTGGCAATTGGCTAAAAGAAAATAAAGAACATGAAGAGGAACAAGCATCTTAGAATTTTTTATTAATTGTGTTAGACTATAATTGTTGATTATTGTTGTCGTGTGCCTTGAAATTGGTAAAAGTTGTTTGGTACAGATGAACTAAACTTTCACACATCGCAATTCAGCACCGGAACTTTGCTACATTCCATCGTATGAAAGGCAGAGAGCAAAAATGCACCATAGTTACTAAGATATGGTGTACTTTTGCTCTCTACTTTCATTGCCAACTCAAGCAGTCTTATTCCATGTCACAAGGGTGCCAGTGTTGTGGTCAGAATGGCTTTTGTGCAGGAAGTTATACCTTCCTGCAAAAAAAAGTTTCTTAGAGGCTTATTCTTCTTTGTATGTGGGCTGCAGAATGAAGTGCATATGCAAGAGGAAGTCACAAGGACAAATAAAGAGTATTTCAGCATCGGTTAGGCAGCTCGTTGTTGGTGCTTTACAGACTTTTAGTAAATATGGGTTTGCATCAAAATGTATGGGTGGGTGCTCCACCCATGTAATGACTCGCCTATGCAGAGTAAAGCTATGCAGTGCAAGGCACTGAGTTGCGTTACTTTTTAGGTAAAATCCGACGGTAAGCCATGCACATTTTGATTTATGCAGCTTAGTAAAACCCAAAATCCATTTTGCGTGGTCGCTGGCCAAAAAAGTGGTGTGGCCGCAACAAAAAATCTTAATATATCTTGACCTCTATTTATAAGCAGACGGTACTCGTGTGCAATTGTAAAATTTATAAAAATCATAATATGCAACTGCTGCTTACATAGATATAATAAAATAAGTGTGAAAGCTCTTAATATGCACATCAAGATAACGCAGTACAACGTAAGCACCACCACATAAATAATATAACATGCACCTTTCAAAACTTTCAAAGGCATTAAGGCAAATACCTACAACATTCAAAATAACTATCCAGCTATCTGGGAGTAAAGGTCAAAGATTAAAAGAAAATGAACAATCGTTGGCAAAGCCATTAGTTCGGGCTTTAATGTGTCAGTACATATATACACAGACATGCAAAGAAACCATTTGCATTTGCTGATATTTTAAAGACAGATCGATTTGGCTTTGACAATGCAGATTGAATGCCCATTGAACTAAGTGTTTTTCTGGTGGTTCCATCATTTCCTAGGTTTATGGGGCTTACGTCATTCCCAAATCTTGAAAAGATATGTACAAAACACAAACGTCTTGCTTAGTTCATTACCATCTCACATGAGAGCACTTCTGGATGGAAAAGCAGCCTGTTCCTAACGTCCATGGCCCTGTAATGTGAATTAATTAGGTAATATGCCTGCGGTGGAGCTTTGTGCTCATGCTGGAGGTCACTGGTTGCCATCCCAATGCCCTATTTTCCTCACAGGCTCAGCCTTTCATGTCTTTAAAATGAGTACCATTGATCTTGTTAAAGGAAATCCTGCTATTCTGATTGCTGCATAAATTGGCAGCAGCCGTTATGTATATATTGCTGGAGTAATTGTATAACAAAGATTATTGACACACTACAGGGCATCAGAAGTATGCATCCAGGGACCAAGGTATGCTGCAGTTAGATGAATTACGCCACAAAGAAAATGCCATTTATAATGTCCGAGAAGGTGCCAGTATAAGGGCTGCATAATGTCACTCAGGACATTACTGTTTAAGCAGCAGTATCATGTGAAACACAGCTAGTCAACGAGCACACACGAGGAAGGAAACATACTGTACCTATGTTTACAGTTTAAATGTGGGTCTTAGAGACAGCTAAGATTCATTTGACTGATCTATTATATTCACCCTTTGCTCCTGATTGGATGTTTTTTGTGTCTATTTCAGGTGTCAATTTTTGATTCAATGGCTTTCCTCACTATTGTGCTTGTCCCACCCAGGAGCACCTCGTACTCACTGTGTTCTGGTTGGATGGGTTGTATTATTCTATTATCTGAGGTGACTCTTTTTTTCTTTATCCTTCAGCTCTCTATTGTGCTGCATTGTTTGCTTACTTCTTCCCCCTCTTTTTTCTCTTCTTTCCTCCCATGGTAGAACTGCGCATAGAATTGCATGCCATCACTTTTGTGGCAGACTTTGCAAATGGTTTCTGCTCAGAGTGTAGGGACGCGTTTTTGCCTCACCCCTCTAGAGAGCTTTTTCTTCACCCATCTGGTCACACTAATTTTTCTGCCTTTGGGCTTCACACTACCCTACAGAACAGGCAATGCATTGTTGTGTTCCATTCTGAACACATGAGCCCCTCTCAGACACAACACTCTTTTGTACTTCTGTCACATTCACTCTAGTAGCAGAAAAGGGGCATTTGTGCCCCGGTAGGCTTCTACCCTTTCCCACACTCATTTGCTTTAAATGGAGAAATCCAAAGTGTAGGTACCTGCAGTGATTCGTACAATACCTGCACAATTTCTAGGCAGGCAAATACTAGAACTCTATTTCAAAGGTAATGCCTGTGAATAAAGCATTGGCAAAACCAGTAATTCAGCCTTGTGAGTGAAGGCCTATTGGGTTAGGCATTTTGTTGTTATTAAACTACACATGGCAGTTTTTAAATCAGGTCATGGTTAAAAATGTGTTTTCCTCCAGTGACATATATTGCTACTTTGTTTACTATTCATTTGCATGTACTAAAGATGTTGTGCCACGATGATGGCACTAGGACCCAGGGGACTCTGGGTTGGGGACAAGGGACACCGGACACCACATCCGGTCAGGGGAGGGGATCAGAGGGCAGACTGGGTTAGGACCTCGGGGTGAGAAGTCGTGCATGAGCATCGCTGTACGATATATGCTAACAATCTAATAAAGGTACCTGTAGCACCAGCTGGCGTCCTGCGTGCATTCCTGGGGTAAGGAACACGACATCTGGCGACGAAGGTGGGATCGGAATCATCCGACGTGCAGAATCGCGATTTTAACCAGGAGCCTACCCTGGATCGCGTCGTGGCCAGAAGAAGTAGTGCAGCGCCATCAGAGGACCAGCAGCGACGCGGGAGCCCACCCCGAGGAAAAAGAAAGACAAGCGACCTCTCCGGTAAGCGCCTAGGAAAGAGCGCGAAATTTAAAGAATTGAAGAAAGCAGCGCGAGCTCTCGCAAGAGTCTCGGCGGCCATTTTGGGGCCAGGCGCGAGAGCCAATAGGAACTGCAAATGAGCGCGGCGGCCATTTTGGAGTCAGGCATCATCCTGGTTGGTCGGGGAGTCCCGCGAGAGTCTCGGCGGCCATTTTGAAGACAGGTGAATGGACCAATAGGAACAAAGAACAAGTCGGCGGCCATTTAAAAGTAAGGCAAAGCGGGAGGACAGCCGAAATAGGCGCAAAGCAAAGGAAAAAGCACAGACAAAAAGGAAAAAGAATCTAAAAGGCAGTAAAGACACAAAAAAGGAAAGAAAAAGGACATAAAAGAAAGAAAAGGCACAAATAAAGGAAAATAAAGAGAGAATAGAATAAAGGCACAGGAGACCACAGAAAAGGACAAAGAACAACAAACAAAAAGAAAAGAAAAGACACCAAGAAGAAAGGCAGGGTGGCAGACCCACATCCAAGTGCACAATACAGGAGTCCACTACCATTTAACCTTTCAAAACCACAAATGGAATAAGGGAGAAATGGATCAGGCGTTTTGAGAACTACGTAGACGCAACAGATGTCACGACGACCAAGAAATTAGGACTGTTTCTGAACTTAGTGGGAGATGAGGTCGAGGATCTGCTGGTAACACTGCCAAAAGAAGAAATTGCCACCTATGACAAATTGAAAAAGTGTCTAACGGACAAGTTCGATCCGCAAAGAAATGTTTATTTCGAGAGGTACAGTTTCATGATAGCTTTCCAACAAGCTGAAGAATCGCTAGATGATTTTGCAACAAGACTGAGGAAACTAGTCACCCATTGTGAATTCGACAAGTTTGACAATGAGCAGGCAATAAGGCTATGCATCATCGAGGGCTGTCGGGACAGAGTTCCGAGCAAGAGTACTAAAAGAACCGATATCGCTAGAAAACATCCTTGCACTAGGAAGGGCAGACGCGCGAGCAACAGCACATGCGAAAGAAATGGAACGTGGCAAAGCAAGAGGTGGAGAACAGATTCATCGGATGGCAAACAACAACAGAGCAGGAAATTGGAGACAAGATAGAGGTGATCAGACAGGGAAGAAGCAACAATAAGGAACATGCTACAGATGCGGTCTAGAGTTCCCACATCGAGGCCAGTGCCCAGCATTTGGCCAGACCTGCAGAAAGTGCAACGGAAGGAACCATTACGCCAGCGTATGTCAAGGGGCACAGTTCAGAAACGACCGTGGAAGATTAGGAAGAGCGAGAATGCTGACAAGCAGGCACATCAGGCATGTAGAGATGGGAGTGAGAAGCTCATCCGTAGAGTCAGGGGAGGACTGCGAAGAAGAAAAAATGGAACAACTGTATCTCATGACGGAAGTCACCACAGAATCAGAAGAAGATGAAGAAGAAAGTGAAGAAAGAATATGGCTGGAGGACAAGAAGAAAATAAAAAAGACAGAGTCAGTAACAATAAAGATGGGGCCACATGATACCAATTTCGACCTAGACAGTGGCGCGACGTGCAACATAATGTGTATCTCTGAGTACGAGAGAATGAAAGTAAAGCAGATCCTAAAGCCATCACGGGTGCAAGTATTCACATGGGGGGCAAGAAGACCAGTGATCAACATGGGAAAGTTCAAAGAAGAACTGGCATACAAGGATCAAAGACTAACGGAAGAAATACATGTGTTCAAAGAAAACATCCCAGCGCCATGCCTATTGAGCAATGTCACGGCACAAATGATGGGGCTGATAGAAATGACATACAAAATGTCAGAAAGGAAAAACATCTTACAAGAATACCCCAAGCTACTACAAGGTTTAGGCAAGCTGAAAGGACGACAGGTAACGTTGCACATCGACGAAACAGTAAGGCCAGTTGCGCAGCACCACAGAAGGGTGCCCATACACTTACAGCCACAAGTCGAAGAAGAACTAGAAGCTCTACTAAAACAGGATATCAGAGCCAGCGGATGGACCGACACCGTGGGTATCCCCGATCGTGGCCGTCCCGAAGAAAGACAAATTGAAAATAAGAATATGTGTGGACATGAGGATCCCGAACAGAGCAATTGAACGTGAACGACATCCTGGTCAACACCTAGACAACATGATTAGCTGTCTCACAGGCACAAGACGATTCTCAAAACTGGATCTATGCAAAGGGTATCACCAACTGGAGCTGGACCCTCAATCAAGGTATATCACGACATTCTCCACCCACCTAGGCCTATTCAGGTATAAGCGCCTGAGCTTTGGGATCTCATCGGCCGCAGAAATTTTTCAAGAAACAATTAGTCAAGTCCTCAGGCCAGTCAAGCACAGCCTGAACTTTAGCGATGATATCCTTGTGTTCGGCAAATCAGACGAAGAGCACGACAATGCCTTAAGGGAGGTGTGTTCACATCTAGAAGAAGCAGGCCTGACACTTAATGAAGAAAAATGCGAACTGGGGCGAAACGAACTGGCGTTTTTCGGTCACATCTTTTCCAAGAGAGGAATGCGACCAGACCACAGCAAGGTGGAAACACTAGAAAAAGCGAAGAAGCCCACAGATGTGGCGGAAGTGAGATCATTCCTGGGGCTAGCAAGCTACTGCGTGCGATACATCAAAGACTTCGCCCCTGTAAGCGCGCCACTAAGAGAGTTGACAAAACAAGGACAAAGCTTCTTGTGGACAAGCGAGAGTGACAAAGGATTTGAGGAGATAAGAAGGGCGGTAACAGCAGTGGATGATTTGGCCTACTTCGACCCGAAGTTATGCACAGAGCTGACAGTGGACGCAAGGCTTATGGAAGCAAGAGTCTGAAAGATGTCGAGAAAGGATATTTCGCGCTGCGAGGCCTCCGGGTAGTTACGCGCTATACAAGTGCAATTTTTCATTTCATTTCATTTCATATTCACAACCAGAAAAAGAGAGTCTAGCAGTAGTATGGGCCTGCGAACATTACCACATGTTCGTATATGGGAAGCCCTTCACGATCATAACGGACCATCAGGCCTTGATAACAATATACGGCAATCCGAATGCAAAGATACCGCAGAGGATAGAAAGATGGGGAATCAAGCTCATGGACTATAATTTTAAGATAATTCACAAGCCAGGAAAAGAGCAAAACCCTGCAGACTACGTGTCAAGACACCCCCTGCCACAAAACTCACAAGTGACAACGATGGCAGAAGAGTACCTCAACTTCGCACTGAAGCTCAGCACACCTGCGACAATAACACTGAGTGAACTGGAAGAGGAAACAAGGCAGGATGAAACCATGCAGGAGGCAATAAAGATCAACAAGGCGCAGAGATGGAGACACGTGAATAGCAACATGTGCGTAGAAAGAGGAACAGACAAAGAGGAACTGCTGCCGTTCAAAAGAATAAATGAGGAACTATCAGAGTGCGAAAATGGAATAGTAATGAGGCACGAGGATAGTAATGCCCCGAACGCTGAGAAGAAAAACAGTGGAATTGGCACACGAATCACACCGGGGAATGGTGGCCACCAAGAAAATGCTGCGGGAAAAGGTTTGGTTCCCAGGACTCGACAGCATGGTGGAAGAATAAGTGACAAGGTGCCACATATGTCAAGTAACAGGACCACCCTCAAAACCGGAACCTCTACAAATGTCCCCGTTACCAACAGCGGTGTGGACAGAGCTAGCAGCAGATTTCTACGGGCCTCTGGAAACAGGAAGTTACTTACCGGTCATAATCGATGAATACTCGAGGTTTCCCATAGTAAGACCGGTGTCCTCAACATCAGCGAACGCAACACTGCTAGTTCTAGATGACATTTTTGCAGTTTGGGGATCTTAAGACGGATAATGGCCCACCATTCTCAGGTGAGGAATTCAAGAGGTTCGTGGCCTACATGGGAATACATCACAGACGAATAACACCTTTGTGGCCACAAGCAAATGGGATGGCAGAGCGGTTCATGGGGACCATCAAGAAGGCGGTGCAAAGGGCAAAGCTGACACAAATATCGATTGGACAAGCACTGTGTCAAGTATTAAGAAACTATCGAAACACTCCTCACAGCTCCACGGGGAAGTGCCCCGCTGAGTTGGTACTAGGGCGAGCGAGCAGAACAAGACTGCCACAAATAAAGGAAGAAAAAAAAACGGAACACAAAGATGTTGCCACAAGATACAAAGAACAGAAAGCGAAGATGAAGGAGTACGCGGATCAAAAAAGGCATGCAACAAATCACAAACTAGAGGAAGGAGACATGGTGTTTGTGAAACAGCGGCAGACGAGAAAGTCAGACAGCGCGTTCTCAAAGGACCCGTTGAAAGTGACGAAAGATCACAGCTTCAGCAGGTCAGCACCACATCACAAGAAACAGCTCCCATTTCAAGGAAGTGAAAACCAAAGAAGAGGACATGTCAAAACAAGAACAGACAAGAGATACATCGCAAGAGGAGCCACGTCAGAGAACTACGAACAAAACGAGAATGCAAAAAGACAAAGAGACTGATCGAAGAGACGGGCCAAGAGAACGGATCTCGATGTCTCTCTCTCTCTCTCTCTCTCTCTCTCTCTCTCTCTCTCTCTCTCTCTCTCTCTCACCTCTTTACTGTTATTTTGCTCACTGTCATGAGCCATGGAACTAATGGAAGGATGATGTTTGTTCAACTAGGGGGGAGATGTCGTGCCACGATGATGGCACTAGGACCCAGGGGACTCTGGGTTGGGGACAAGGGACACCGGACACCACATCCGGTCAGGGGAGGGGATCAGAGGGCAGACTGGGTTAGGACCTCGGGGTGAGAGGTCGTGCATGAGCATCGCTGTACGATATATGCTAACAATCTAATAAAGGTACCTTTAGCACCAGCTGGCGTCCTGCGTGCATTCCTAGGATAAGGAACACGACAAACATGTAGTCAAAGTGGAGTCTGACAAACATCGGCAGAATTTTAATGTCTTTATTGGATAAAAGTGAATTTCATTGTGCATTGTGTGGGCCCAAAGTTTAGATGCCCCACTACTTTACCTACAAAGAATGCCCACAATTCAATGAATCGGACACAGGGTATAACTTCAATTTCATGAGTTAATGTGTCCCAGAGGTAAGGCACCCCCCCAAACACAGCAATAATCAGAAATACAATCAATTAGGTAAAAGCACCCACTCCATAACTGAGTTCTAGATCAATTGAAGAGTTTAAAGGATGTATTACAGATAATTCAAAAGGTGCAATACAGAATAATTGCAATAAAGCAACATTTTTGTTAAATAAGGTACTACAGAAAGTGCAAAATCAAAAATTATTCTAAGTCATAAGTGGGTAGCAAAATCAAAAGGGAAACAGACAACATCACTAGCATCATCTAAGTCTTCAAGGAAGACTTCTGGCTCACCCCAAAATCAAGGGGTTTTATACATTATTTTAACACAGGATATTACTATACCTGTAGATTCATTGTGGTATGATCAAATGTGTTACATTCTCAGGAAATCAAAGCACATTCTTATTAAGCGTCATGTTGCTTTAGCACCTATTCACTATCCCACTACCTAAATATTGATTGTGTCCAGTTTAGGCTAATGCCATCCAGAGATGGTGGAACAAACTAGATACATGAACAGCATCAGGCTAGTATGAATGAATGAATAGGGTACAATGAGCTGGCAGAAGGACCTTGAATTAATGTTTCAGTTTTGTGATGGGCAGAGGAAGATTCAGCAGGAACAGCAATAACAATGACAAACAGTATTCTGCTTGAGTGTGTTCTGCAGAGATAATGAACAGTGAAATGTGCATTGGGAAAACAAGGGTGACATCCATTTTGAAAATAATGGCTGCTATGCTTAAATTGAGGCATAGTTAATAGGGGCAAGAAAAACACATGTCTTCATATGATAGGAAGTTTGTTTTAAGAGCATGGTACTATATCAGTGTGTATATGTGTAATCAAGTGTAAAACTACATTCTGCTCATTGCTCATAATAAACGGAAGTATTAATGCACAAAAGTACCTAGCATTTGTGAGGGTGACTATTTTTGGCAATAAAGAAATGCAAATATTAGAATTATTGAAGGGTTGATTATTCTGCTGAATGCTAAAAGGCAAATTTGTTTCATTTGACCAAACTAATTAGGTTATTAAAGTTACATTTTGTGATCGATACCCAAATGGTGACTTCCCGGTACCTCAACTGTCTGACAGAAGTAGTGCATTGGATGGACCATAACTACCATAACTACTTAAAACTTAACTCTAATAAAATGAAGGTGTTGAATATTAGTGGTCCATCTCGACTCATAAATGGTGGTCACCTTCTCTACGTTCCTGTCCAACTCCTGCTTAAAAGGTATATAGGCAAATATTTGCTGAGGCGCATTGCTTTTACCACATTAAGATCCTCAGAAAAATATTGCGCTTTATTGCACAGGCTCACTGTTAGCCTGTTAGCCTTAGGGTGGTATTCCCCAAATATTTTGCCTGTTCTCCTCACCTTTTTGTGGGAAGCAAAAGACACCCAATTGATGGATGGAATGCAGATCAAATCAAAACATTCACCCCAGTCAAGAGATCTGGGTTAAGTCCATCATTCCTTTACTCACCATGCCACCCCAGATTAGACCTATCCAAATCAGTCTTGACCCTGTGCCACATGGGAACTGTCCAGTCCGAACTGCTGAGCCAGGTCTTCCCTGGACAGGAAACAAGCATCCTAGGACCGGTTTCGGGGTTTAACCCCTCATCAGTCAGGTTAGCTTGAATCCAGTGGCATAGTGAGTCCGCCCATCATCTGTTCGTCTTTTACTTTTAGAAAGGTGGCATTCTTCTGCTCCTAGCCATGTGTGCCTGAAGCCTGTCTCCAATACACATCTGGGGTGGGTGACTGGTGGACTGTGTGCATTTCCTCTAGACAGCTACACACAAAGGGAGCTTCGGATGTGACTGAGTGGCCATTCATATATTGATGGGTCATCCTACTTAGAATGAGAGGGATGAGGTGATACTTAAACCTGTATAGGCTCTGTCTGGTCTCCAAACAAATGGCTGGATACCCTATGTAGTAAGCCTAGAGCCAGACTTCGGAGGATGGACTTCGATGCACTTCAAAGCCCTTCTTTGAAGTCACCTCTACTTCAAAGGCACAACTGAGTATAAGTACTGGGTCTCTGACCCCACCAAATCAGACTCTACTGGACCTGTGAAGAACTCTGATAGTAGGAAGAACTGCTGTGCTGCTACAAGGACTGCCACTCTGCTGAACTGCTGCTCTGGAAGTGGTATATTCCTGAATTAGGCCCATGTAGCGCAGCAGCGTATTTCTTATATTGTCCCCCAAATAACAGTTCCTGCTGTGACCTTTTGCACATATTTACACGCACAAAAATGTTGAATCTGTTTCTCTGAAACTAAACTTGTTTTACATCTAGCTTTGCACAAACATTATCTAACGCCCTGAACATCATGTACATGTTCTTGTTTTGCGCTACTTACAAATGTTATCATGATCTTCATCCACTGGGTGACAGTGTTCTCTACATATCCATAACATTACTAATCTATGTGCACATCCCAAGGCTGCTTCCTATTTTAAAAGATGAGCATACCAATAGATCAGCAGAATGAGGCACTTCTGCTGACACCGAGGTTCACCACACAGCAGTCTGACATCTCATGAGGGGTGTTCAGTTCATGACCACAATGGGGTCCTTTACTCTATCCCATCAGGTATTGGGGTTGGATCATTCCTTGGGGGGATTCTTGGCTCTACACCTACACACATCTAGGCACACTTAGAGAGGGGTTTGCATAGTAGAAGTACGTTTTATCACTGCCTTGTTTTATATTCCTGCATATATACACTGTTATAGCACCTTGGTAGAACTCTATTTGCTATTTATGCTTTTGATGCTTGTAATCACGCTTATCTGCTTCTATCTACTAATCATTGCAGCAAATGCCAGCATTTTATGCAAGAATGATGTTGGTTCAATAAATAATATTGAAAACATCCCACTGTGTATTCTCTATATATTTCTCTGGGAATAAGTGAGCACAAGTGACTGAGCAAAATGTTTTCAGCTTTGTCATGTTTAGTGGTTGCCAGAAAACCATTCACTCCCTGTTAGGTTAGGGGGGCTTACAGTGTCACTGTGAGCTAGCTGGTCTATAGGTCAACAGGTCCCGTGGGGGTGTCCGAAATTAGTCTTAACACCAAACTATGCTCTGGTCCAATGGATTGGAAGGAACTGCACAACAGAAGAACTGTTTTTCTGCTATGCTGCCCTGCTACCTTCTGCCGTGCTGAGGAAGAACTGGACTAACTTACTTAAACCCAGATTGTTCTCCAAGGGCATAATGGCTTTTTTGTGTCCTCATTCTGCAATAGTTTGTGTAAGGAGTTGTCAGGGACCCCACATTTCTGGTTTCGACCCTTCACTACCCTGTAGTTCCGAGTCCATTCTGGGGAGTTTCCCGTTGTTTAGTAGGGGTCCCTTTAATTCCATTACCAGTACCAATAAATGTTTCCGAGTGGGGAAAGCTAGCCATCCTGGCTACTCAAACAGGCATTCTGCTGGTTTATTTATTGCCATTGCATAATCATTGGACTTTGGACATTCATAATTCATACTTTCAATTTAGAATTTTTTTTGTGTTTACTGGTTGGACTGGTTAAACTGTTCCCAAATTTCCCAGAAGGGTATGTTTTTTACTCAGTTTCCCCCCTGTCCATCCCCTTTATTTTGTGGATTGATGTCAGCCATTCCCAGTGTGTAGGTGGTAAGGGGCTTATCCATTTAATACATATTTCCCTTCTTGCCAATAACATTTATCAAAAATAGTAGGTTTTCTTGTTTCTTATTTAACTTATCAAAGCATTCTATTTGGCCCACCCCAAATATAACAAGGTCAATACTTACATTGATTGGTCTTTCTAGTAGAGTCTCAAGAGTCTTACCCACTTCATGCCAGAATTTTTCGAGCTGGGGGCACCGCCGAAACATGTGCAAGTCGTCTGCTTTCTCCTTACCACATTTGGGGCAGTTCTTTGTTTTTGGCCTGCTAAACTTGGATAGCCTCTTCGGGGTCCAGTAAGCTCTATGAGTGGTAAACAAGTGGTTTCTCCTTAAAGCAGCAGATTTTACAATAGACCAGCATTTTTCCATTGATACTCGCCATATTTTTTGTACATCCAGCGTCGGTAGATCATTCCCCTAGGTCGCATCTGGAATTGAGAAGTCCTCCTCATCAACTGAAATAAGGGCCCAATACCATCGTGAGACTTCTTTTTTAAAAGCGCACTCTCCTGCATTCCCTTCTCCAATGTACTATTTCCTTTTTTACAGCCTGCTAGAGTCTTTGCCCAGCTTGAAAGTTGATCAAATTAAAATTTTGATAGAGTGCCATTCGTTATTTTTACAAGTTGTTCCCAGTCGATAATGTTGTTCTCTATTAACAATTGACCCCATTTAAATATTCCTTAACGGGATTGCAAGCCTGTCTTTAAGACAGTCCGGAGTTCCCGGTGAGTCCCATAAAGGAGCATATGCACTATAATATGGTATCTTCAGTGTGCATCTAATCTGATACCATAGCTTTGCTGCTGACTTAAGGACCTTCAATGTAACCTTTTTAAAATACTTTGGATGTCCAAATTTGTATAAAAAATGCCCTTCTGCACCAGTCATTGCTTTGCAAGTAGGCGGGATAGTACTCATATTCATTTAAAAGAACCCTCATGTATTTAAACTGAAACGCTCTGTAATATTCTAGTATATCTGGACTTGCTATCCCACCTTGTTCGTTTTTCCTCCTTAGTTTTTCAATGCCATTCTTGTGCCTTTTGATGACCATATGAAGCTGTTTAGTTCCCCTTGTTGTTTCTTTATTGATTCCCTCTTAAACTCTAATGGGATCGAACTAAAGATGTAGGTAAATCTGGGTAAGATTGACATTTGTATTACCCCGTGCTACTGTGTCTGGTCTATTGGAAGTGGGTCCAGGTGCTTGCTCCAAAGGAACTGATGCAGCCTCTTGCTGCATGAGCAGAATCAGTTCATTACTGTTATTGCAGGAACAGAACAAGTGCATCGCACTAGGAACCAGCACATTGCAATCGGAACCACTGCATCGCTGTCAATGCAGAGAGACTATCAACGCATCCCCTTGAATGCATGCTGAAACCCAGCGCATGGGTTTCGGAACCAATGCATCTGGGAACCAGCACTTTGCCCTTGGAACCAGCGTAGCACCGTCGTTGCATGGAGAAAATCGATACATCACCTCGACTACGGGATCGTCGCCGACACATCACTTGGTTGCCAATACACAAAGGGGCCCCCTGAAAGCGATAAAACAGGGCAGACGGGCAGGGGAATCGAGAACAATTCAATAAAACAAAACAATCCACCCCCTCTGATAAAGAAACGGGCTCAATTATAGTCCCCACATAAGATAATCAGTGGTAAGCTCACCCGAACTAGCTCAAGAACAAGATTTCATAATCAGAATAGAATATTCAAGATGTATTTCATTTTTTTTTAAATAAATAAAAAGACCAAGTCAACATCTTTTTAGAGATAAACAATACATCATTATAACAACATGGGTATAGTTTCAATCATTCATCCTACTTCCCACACCACCCTTCAGTCACACCATACACCTCAAACAAAACACATACAGTCTTCAAACATCCAGAACATGTCACACTTCAGTTGCTAGAATAATCATGGTATCTGGTCCAAAATAGTCTCACAACACAGTCGGAGACTAGATGAGCAGATTGCAGGACAAACTTGAAGTGCCGACGGGCGTTTCGGTGCTCAGCCAGATCATAGGCCACACCTTCATCAGGGCACACAGTCGAAGGGAGAGGGAAATAGCAACAGCACGGACCTGAAACAGGTTTAGAACATTTTCATAATGTGTTCATAGTATCAACATACACATTACTTTTGAAGACACATCCCAACGATATTGAATCAAAACAGATCCAGCTGATTACAACCCAGAGTGCTTACCACTGCACAGTTTAGAATGATGAGAAAATGTCATATAAAAAAGACTGATTAGAGGAACCCACAATAAACTACATCACACATACAGGATGAGAAACAAAAAATAGCGTCAGTACAGTACAGATTTGGTGGCCCCCACAAATAATATCCATAGGAAATGGCAAGTAAAATCTAAGAAAGTTCATTCAACTGCTCCATATGATCAAAAAACGGGGCTGTTAGGGTCTCGGGCGCTAGGAGGGGCTATAATCCTTAGGCATAGGAAAAGCGAGACAACACCCACCTCGCTATTGCAGATCAGATCGTAAAATCTTTATATAACACCCAAGATACAAAAGAACTGCAGGATGGGGCACAAGAGCCAAAGAGAGACAACCTGCGGTAAAGGAAGGGGATAATAACAAAGAAAAAGGTCAAAAATAGATTACAATTCTACTTGAAATTCGAATTTAAGTAAATCTCGCTTCCTTGTCCAAATGCTTAAGCCTGTGGGGGATTCCAAGGCATACTCATAGTTCATGTATAGAGGGGGCAGTCCAAAATCCCGAGGTGAAGTTCCCAACAAACAAGGCAAGGACCAAGGACAGTATGGATACTGGGGGCCTTCACCAGCGGATTGTCAAAGATTAAAATTTCGCGCTCTGTAGGGAGAAGAACAGACACTTCAGGAGATCTTATTTCGTCAGAATACACAAACTACATAGAAGGGGGTCTATGGGCTGGTTTACCGACTCATACTAGATACATGCCCCTAACTATCTGATTCTACACAAAAGAGTATCTAGGAGTCTGAAAGTGAAATCAGATCACAGACAACTATTGACGTGACAACTAAGAAAGGGGTGGTAGCTATGTTAACCAATTGCACCACGTGATATAAGGACACCACATTCACGTGAAGCACATACTCGGGGTGAGAATTTTCCCATCAGTTGTCTAACTGTACCGCCATATTTACATCATTTGGGTTCTCCTTACCCAGGAGTCAATGCAGTCACAGTCACGCAGAACATGTTGACCACTCGCTGAGCAGATATTTTGGTAAATCTGCTTTTCACACCTTTTTAGACTTAGGGAGCTGAGAGAAAATATTAAAAGCTTTCTTTCTACTCAGTCTCACCTAATTTTATATTTTCACTAAAACACTCACTTGCACTGCTTTTTTTCAGTTGTCCTGTTACACTGTTTCCGCCCACCAGATAAGAACAGTGGGTCTTCTTACTCTCACAGTCCTCTTGTTCGTTCTGCAGGATGGGGGGAAGGGGGGAGGGGCAGGAGGGGGAAGGGGGAAAAATTAGTTTGGGAGGAAGTGGCACGCCTCTGTCCCTGTCCGAGGGGGCCTTGCAACCCTTCCATTCATAGCGGTTCGATACCACAGTCCTGACAGGACGACTGAGTAAAAGGGACATTTTTAGTTTGATAAAACAGACAGACCGGAAGATGAAAGTGTTGTATCTTGGTATCTTTCTGTATCTTTCTTAATGTACTATGTTGATGTCAGGTTCACTGGATTCTAGAGTGTGGAATCCAGGGAGCTGTTCAGAGATGTACTGTTCTTGAAGGAAGAGGACCTGGATTGCCTCTGGGGTTGTATTATTGAATAAATCTACTTCTAACCTAAACCACTGTACCTCAAGTCATTTCAGTGGCCACGAGGATGGGATCGATTTAAAGACATTGACAAGATCGACTTTATAGAGAAAATGATTTATGAGGACTTCGATTTGATGGAGATCCGTTTGCAACCCCTAAGGCAGTTGTAACATTGAACTTACAAGGTATTTGATGAACTTTTTAAACTTTTTTTCATCCACTTCTTGAAAAAAACATTTTTGTCCTTGCCTCGCTGCTGGCAACAACCTATCTGATCGTTTTGAGGAGTATTGAATACCTCGTAGTCCTTTTCCTGCATTACTCCTCGTTAACTGGTAATTATATCGAGAACAACTTTTATCGTGATCGTACCAGCAATCTACTGCTTTAAACAACAAATTTTACCAGAAGATCGTTACCTTGTTTATTTATAATATTCAGCCTGGAGTTTGCCATCACGCGCTGTGTTGATCTTTAAACTATTAGTTTCTACCTTGACGCGCTGCAAATCTTGTTTTGGTTAGCGTTCTGCATTCAACGTCACTACGCTGAAAACATGTAAAGCATCATCGCGTCTCTACGCTCTTGACGCACGGCGGCCATCTTTAATCTCCATAGCAACTGTAAACTTCATCGTTATTGTTAAGGATATTCTTCGATATAATCGAACAAAGCAGCGATTGCTGAACATTGACAAACGTCAAAGAAGCAGAAGTTATACATGGAGAATTAATGGAAAGAAGAATATAAGAGTTCAAACAGAACTATCGTCTATATTCATACAATAGTTCAAAGTGTAAATCATTCAGAAGGGTGAAGAGTTAGTTTGGCATTTTGAAAACAGACACAGCAACTCGAGTTATTTAGACAACGGTGACTACATTATTTATTTTAGTTCGTTTTTTTTTCCTTCAATGCGCAGTGTAATGTGAAAGGCAACTCAATTATTCAGACAACGGTGACTACATTATTTATTTTAGTTCATTTTTTTTCCTTCTCATATAAGCAGTGAATGTACTAATTTGTTTTTAAATAATTAATTGGTAAAGTCACCATGGATGTTTCATCTTCTATTTCTGCTCCTCCTAAATTTTTACACAACTCTGGTCCTCCTTCAATAAATTAGGAGGATTGGTCAGAATCTTTCGAAACTTACCTAGAAGCTATTGGTGGTGATGTATTTTTACCCTCTAGGAAATTAGCTTTATTAAAACACAATTTAGGTGTTGAAGGGAGGAAAGTTTTAAAAACCTTACCTGTAGTTATTCGTGTCGTTTCAACAGTTGTTGACACTGTTGATGAAGGTAGTGAAACAAGTGAAACTAGTTCGAATGACACATCTATTGACGTATTTTCTGAAGCTTTAAAAGCTTTAGAGGAAAATTATGGGAAGAAAACTAGCATAGTTGTAGAGCCACACACATTTTTCTCTAGAGCACAGTTACAGGGAGAAAACGTGCAACAGTATGTAGCTTGTTTAAGAACTTTAGCCATTACTTGTAAATTCAGAGATTTGCATGAGGATATAATTAGGGATCAATTTATTAATAGAATTAAAAACATTAAAATTCAAGAACGTTTACTTGAACTTAAAAATCCTTCATTGCAAAAAACTCTTGACACTGCTAGGAAAATGGAAAACACCTCTCATTACGTTAAAGAATTGAGTTCTCTACAACAGAAAGATAAGGATGAGTCTAGTAATGTTAATGCTATAAGTAATAGTAATAAAAAAACAGAATTTAGAAATGACAACAAAGATGTGAAATGTAATGTTACCAAGAGTAATAACAAACGAATATGCTTCAGATGTGGAAGTCAAAAACATACAGCAGATTTTAATAAATGTCCTGCTACCAAAGTCACATGCATGAAATGCAAAAAATTTGGTCATTTCGCTAAATGGTGAAGAACTGGTGATAATAGCAATTGGAAGCGTTCCGTCAATCTTGTTGAGCCTCAATTTGAGAGTGAGGATGATGAAAATGAAAACAATGAGATTAGTATTGAAGTGATGGTTGTGCATGATGATACTGTGAATAATATTTCTGAAGATTATCAACCTCCTAAATGTAATGTGTTAATAAACCATGACAACATGGCTCTTTGGGCAGATTCATGCTCACCATATACTATCATTGATAAAAGTATGTGGGAAAACAGTAGCAAAACAACATTAATATCCTCTGATGTACTACCCAAAGGGTATTGTGGTGTAAAATTACCTATGTTGGGTTATTTTGATGCTCAGTTAACCTTTAAAGGTAGATCTTGTGTAAGCAAAGTTTATGTTGTTGAACAAGGACGGGCCTTATTAGGATGGAAAGATGTAAAAAAAATGGGGCTAATATTAAATCCCAATCATCCTGATCAGGTGTTGTTATCTGATGATTATACTGATCAGGTATTGTTAACCAATGACAATTCTTCATCTAAGTGGGAATCTGTATTTCCCAAGTTGTTCAGCAAGGATCTTGGTTGTTTAGTTAAATTTCAACACAAGATTATTCTTAAGGCTGACAGTATACCGACTGTTCATAAAGTAAGAAACGTGCCATTTGCATTGCGAGATTTATTAAAAGAGGAGTTAAACAGGTTGTACGATGCAAAAGTAATTGAACCTATTGAAGCCTCTGAATGGCTTAGTCCCATCGTTTTGGCTCGGAAACCCAATGGAAAAATTAGGATGTGTGTGGACCTGAGAGATCTAAATAGAAATATATGGGTTGACCGCCATCCCCTACCACACATCAATGAAATGAAATCCAGCATCAAGGATGCCATGTACTTTTCATCAATTGTCCAATGCATATCACCAGATCAAATTACACGTGGAATCTAGGCATTTAACATCGTTCATTACACCTGAGGGTGCTTTTCAATATCTTAGAATGCCTTTCGGATTAGAATCCGCATCTTCAGTTTTTCAAAGAGTTATGTGCAGTATTTTGAAGGATGAAGTGAACGTAAGGGTATTTCAAAACGATGTTCTTATTTGGGGTAAAGATTTATCTACTCATGATAAGGTATTGCATGATGTTCTTCATAAACTACAAGGTGCCGGTTTGACTGTGTGTGGTGAGAAATGTAAATTTGGTGTAAAACAAATTGATTATCTTGGACACACCATTTCCAATAAGGGTGTTAAACCAAAAATGAAATTGTTGGATGCAATTGAAAAGGCACCTCATCCAATCAATAAAGATCAATTACGATCATTTTTAGGACTTGCGGAATATTATTCCAAATTTGTTCCAAATTTTTCTGACAAGGTACATGAATTAAGATTATTGATGAAAAAAGGTGCTTCTTATGTTTGGTCCACCTTGTGTCAACAGGCATTTGATAATATCAAAATGGATATTACAAAAGCAGTTGCTCTAAAGCCTTATGATCCTAGTCATGCCTCTATTATTGTTGTGGATTCTAGTTCATATGGTCTAGGTGCTGTTCTTATGCAAAGACACAAGGGAGTTGAACGGATCATAGCTTTTGCTTCTCACACACTCAAGGGTGCTGAACCTTCTTATTCTGTAATCGAGAAGGAGGCTTTAGCGTGTTGGTGGGTTGTAGACCACTTCCAAACATTTATTTGGCGAACAGCATTTGAATTGAGGACAGATCATAGACCTCTCATTGACATTTTTACTACAAAAGGTGCTTCTAAGGCCACACCTAGGATAGCAAAATGGTTATACAGATTACAAGAGTACAATTTTCAGATAAACTATGTTCCAGGTCACAAAAACATCAATGCGGATTGTTTGTCGCGTCTTCTTTTGCCTTGTGACACGGATGGTTTAATAGAAGATGGTGATGAATGGTTAGTAGCCAGTATTGAAGAATCATGCAATAGTGGATTAAGTGAGCAGGAATGGATTCAAGCTGTAGCCAATGATGATGTGTTACAGCAAATAATCAATAATTTGCATGTAGGTGTAGATTTATCATCTTTGGACAAGACTATTCTCGCTAATTATAAAATGGTTTGGTCAGAATTATCTTTTTTTGATGGTATCCTTAGAAGAGGTGATAGATTGGCTGTACCTTCAACACTACGGGACAAGATGTTGAGTTTATTGCCTGAAGGACATAGTGGTATGACCAGCATGAAAAGGAGGGCTAGGAATGACTTTTGGTGGGTTGGTATGGACAAAGACATAGATAGATGTGTTCGGAATTGTTTGGCATGTATGAGCAGTGATAAATCTCACAAGTCTCAGGAAACTACTATATCTGCAACCTCTTTTCCTGATAAACCTTGGGAGAAAGTTGCTATTGATATATGTGGTCCATTTCATGTAAGAGGGATTGAGAATAAATATGCTATAGTTCTGATGGATTTTCATTCCAAGTGGGCTGAGGTTGCATTTGCAAAGGATATCAAGGCTTCCAACATGATTGAGTTTTGTGATGACATTTTTCGTAGGGAGGGATACCCAAGTGTGATCTTATCAGACAATGGTCCACAGTTTGTGGCAGAAGAATTTGCTACCTATCTTAACATGGTGGGTGTGAAACATATAACCACTTCTGTTTACAATCCAAGAGAAAATGGTTTAGTAGAGAGATTTAACCGAGTGTTAAAAGAATGCATTCAACTGGCCAGTAACAATGATGATAATTGTAAAGATGCCGTCAAGGAAATGTTATGGTGCTATAGGAATACTCCTCATACTGCTACGGGAGTGTCTCCTTTTTCCTTATTAAAGGGGTGAGCGGCTGGGTCTAAAGTTAAACCAACTTGGATGTCTAAAAATAATAGCACAAAAACATTGGATGGTAAGGATGTTTTGAATAAGGTACAGATATATCAGAATAAATATGATCATGATCATAATGTTAAGGTCAAGAGTTCCTCTAGATCATTTAGAGTTGGTGAGTGGGTACGTACACAGCTGATGGGAAATCGAAAACCTGGGTTTTCCAAATGGTCTGGACCTAAACAAATTATTTATGTTACAGGAAATATTGTGAAATTGGATGATGGTAAGCAATGGAATGTGAGAAGTATAACGAGATGTAATGATTTGGAATGCAAACACATTTTGAGTCAGGGAAGTAATGTTCCAAAAACATCTATTGTGAAGAGGGGTGATGTATCTGTTCCTCTCAAATCTTCTGTCATCGCTTCTAATATAGTTATGAAGGAAAAGAACATTCGACCCAGGTTTAAACCAATATGGATGAAAGATTATAAATGCTAGTTATCTTGGTGCATTTAGTTTGAGAATTTTGTCTAATGCTACATTGTATTTTTTTTATTTGTTTCTTCTCCTTTTCTTTATTAAATTTTGTTTTAGTTATTTTATAGGAAGGGGAATATGTTGTATCTTGGTATCTTTCTGTATCTTTCTTAATGTTCTATGTTGATGTCAGGTTCACTGGATTCTAGAGTGTGGAATCCAGGGAGCTGTTCAGAGATGTACTGTTCTTGAAGGAAGAGGACCTGGATTGCCTCTGGGGTTGTATTATTGAATGAACCTACTTCTAACCTAAACCACTGTACCTCAAGTCATTTCAGAAAGAACCAGTATGTCCACCGTTAGCTCATCCGGGGAGCTGGCGATATCAATCTGGAATATGCCGAATAGGGGAAACAAATCCACATGTGCCAGTAGGCTCGTGTAGATTAAAAAGTGGTACCTAGTCACATCAAACAGCAAAGCACATTACAACGAAGCCATCTCTTAAACTCAAATCATATAAGATCCTACATGAGATCAAAAGATAGGGCATCAGAGCACTGTATAGGGAGGATCAAAAAGGCTCATATGATGGCATTTTCCCATGAGCAGTGTTCGTTTAAGCCCTTTTTGGTCGCATTCAGGAGGAAAATCCAAAAGACTTACCTCTTTTTCCTTACAGCTGATGTGTCCTTCCCCGGGATCCCCCGGATCTTCTCGAGTATTGACCATTTAAGGTCATATTCATTATGTTTTTTCTGTAGCCAAAGTTGGACCAAAGGTGTCCCATTTTTCTGGTTTCTTATATCGGAATTATGCTCCCCTATTCGCAGGCGACATTCCCGGCCTGTTTCACCAACATATGGAAGTCCACATGGGCATAAAATGATATACACCACGTTCGATCAACGGCAGTTACACATTTCACTCAATGTTATGGTGTGATTGTCAATAGACAATTGGTCGCCAACCATAGCATTGGGACAGGCTTGGCAGGTTCAACAGCAGTGGTTACCCACAATCGGTGTCATCCCCAGGACACCTATCTGGTGTGGTGGTTTCAGAGAGGGCAGTCTGCCCCATACCAGATGGTTCCTAAGATTCTTATTTCTTCGAAAGTCGAAGAGGGGCTTAGGAATCAGATTCTCATTTTCTCCAATATTTAGACGATACCAAAGGGAGTTAATGGTTTGTCTCACCTTGTGGTTAAGAGTAGAGTGTTTAGTTATGCAAACCAACCTGCGGAGGCATGCCCGTTTTCCTTTAAGCAGCCGCAGGGCGCGTCAGAGGGCAAAATCGCACCTCCAGCGTCCCGCCTACGAGGTGGGCGTGGAGTTAGCCGGCGGCGTCTCTGAGCGTGTGACGACTCCGCGCCTAATCGGCGGAGCCGGTTCGAAGATTCCTGCTGTCAGGTAGGCTTTAATTAAAATGAGCACAAAATGAACACAAATGCCAAAATGTAAAAAAGCAAACAAATAAGGGGTTTAAAATCAACAGCAAACAGAGGGTCCTAGCTCCCGGCTTTCCGCCTCAGGAACAACTGAGTAGGGCGCCGGTGCGAATTCTGCTTCCTTTAAGCAGCCGCTACTCAGTTGCTCCTGAGGCGGAAAGCTAGGACCCTCTGTTTGCTGTTAATTTTAAACCCCTTATTTGTTTTCTTTTTTACATTTTGGCATTTGTGTTCATTTCGTGCTCATTTTAATTAAAGCCTACCTGACAGCAGGAATCTTCGAACCGGCTCCGCCGATTAGGCGCGGAGTCATAACACGCTCAGAGATACCGCCAGCTAACTCCACGCCCACCTCGTAGGTGGGACGCTGGGGGTGCGGTTTAGCCCTCTGATGCGCCCTGCGGCTGCTTAAAGGAAGTAGAATTTGCACCGGCGCCCTACTCAGTTGCTCCTGAGGCGGAAAGCCGGGAGCTAGGACCCTCTGTTTGCTGTTGATTGTAAACCCCTTATTTGTTTGCTTTTTTTTATTTTGGCATTTGTGTTCATTTTGTGCTGATTTTAATTAAAGCCTACCTGACAGCAGGAATCTTCGAACCGGCTCCGCCGATTAGGCGCGGAGTCGTCACACGCTCAGAGACGCCGCCGGCTAACTCCACGCCCACCTCGTAGGCGGGACGCTGGGGGTGCGATTTAGCCCTCTGACGCGCCCTGCGGCTGCTTAAAAGAAGTAGAATTCGCACCGGCGCCCTACTCAGTTGCTCCTGAGGTGGAAAGCCGGGAGCTAGGACCCTCTGTTTGCTGCTGATTTTAAACCCCTTATCTTTTTGCTTTTTTACATTTTGGCATTTGTGTTCATTTCGTGCTCATTTTAATTAAAGCCTATCTGACAGCAGGAATCTTCGAACCGGCTCCGCCGATTAGGCGCGGAGTTGTCACACGCTCAGAGACGCCGCCGGCTAACTCCACGCCCACCTCGTAGGTGGGACGCTGGGGGTGCGGTTTAGCCCTCTGACGCGCCCTGCGGCTGCTTAAAGGAAGTAGAATTCACACCGGCGCCCTACTCAGTTGCTCCTGAGGCAAAAAGCCGGGAGCTAGGACCCTCTGTTTGCTGTTGATTTTAAACCCCTTATTTGTTTGCTTTTTTACATTTTGGCATTTGTGTTCATTTCGTGCTCATTTTAATTAAAGCCTACCTGACAGCAGGAATCTTCGAACCAGCTCCGCCGATTAGGCCCAGAGTCGTCACACGCCCAGAGACGCCGCCGGCTAACTCCACGCCCACCTCGTAGGCGGGATGCTGGGGGTGTGGTTTAGCCCTCTGACGCACCCTGCGGCTGCTTAAAGGAAGTAGAATTCGCACTGGCGCCCTACTCAGTTGCTCCTGAGGCGGAAAGCCGGGAGCTAGGACCCTCTGTTTGCTGCTGATTTTAAACTCCTTATTTGTTTGCTTTCTTACATTTTGGCATTTGTGTTCATTTCGTGCTCATTTTAATTAAAGCCTACCTGACAGCAGGAATCTTCGAACCGGCTCCGCCGATTAGGCGCGGAGATGTCACAGGCTCAGAGACGCCGCCGGCTAACTCCACGCCCACCTCGTAGGCGGGACGCTGGGGGTGCGGTTTAGCCCTCTGACGCGCCCTGCGGCTACTTAAAGGAAGTAGAATTCGCACCGGCGCCTTACTCAGTTGCTCCTGAGGCGGAAAGCCGGGAGCTAGGACCCTCTGTTTGCTGTTGATTTTAAACTTCTTATTTGTTTGCTTTTTTACATTTTGGCATTTGTGTACATTTCGTGCTCATTTTAATTAAAGCCTACCTGACAGCAGGAATCTTCGAACCGGCTCCGCCGATTAGGCGCGAAGTCGTCACACGCTCAGAGACGCCGCTGGCTAACTCCACGCCCACCTCGTAGGCGGGACGCTGGGGGTGCGGTTTAGCCCTCTGACGCGCCCTGCGGCTGCTTAAAGTAAAACGGGCATGCCTCCGCCCAGCGGACGGGGCAGCGGGCGCGCCTTTGGCACGCCGAAAGTGCGCCAAAGGTAAGCCCGTGTGCGCCCGTCCGAACCCTGACGAGCCCAGAGGCCACGACCCCTGCTCGTTCACAGCCAGGGATAAACCCCCTGAGTAAAATTGTTTACTCGCCTACGGAGCTGCGTAATATAATTAAGTCAGTCTCTGTTACACAGGGTGCTACGCTAGTTTGTCCACACAAATTCCCTATCTCCTTGGAAAGTCCGGTAGCCTGTAGGAGCTGCTCCTTTCAAGGGAATCCAACTTATTTGTCATGTTCCCCTAACCCGTTCATTTAGGACCCCGTCGTCGAGGGCCTCTCGTATACATTCTCTGTAAGGTTAGGTCATTAGCCAGACACCCATTTGAGATCTGGGACCTGATCCACTCTCATGCCCCTGAGATCTGTTTCCTGACTGAAACATGGCTGAACCCCGCCAACTTGCCGATAATAAACATGGCTATTCCCGACAACTACAGGCTTATCCAGCTGGACTGGGTGGGGAAAATTGGGGGGGCATTGCCATCGCCTTTAAAAAGCACCTTAAAGTTGCGTGGACTGAAACGTTCTCAGATAAAAATTTGGAGTTAGGCCTTTTCAAAGTTATATTTTCACCATCGACCGACCCCCGGGCCCTAAAGTGGACTACACAGATAGGCTTGTGGATCTGATAGCTACTCATGTCCTGGCTTCTAGTACATTTTTATTACTGGGTGATTTTAATTATCATGGCGAGTTACACTCCTCTCCCGAAGTGAACAAGCTTGTCACTGACATAGAACATCTGGGGCTCTCCCAAAAAGTCCAAGGACCTACCCACAATGGGGGGCACACTCTTGATTTATTATTTACTAACATTGACTCATTTGTGTATGATGCGCCATGGCCCCTTACGTGGTCGGATCACTCCATGATCAAATTTATGAGCCCACCTGGTCTACAGACACCTACGGGACGGTCTGCTGGGAAAGACCAACGGTTTCAGCGAACATGGAATAAACTGACCCCCCAGGCATTTGAGGAAGTTTTTTCGGCACTTCCGGTCTTAGAGGAAGGGGAGGTTTCTAAAGCCCTGTTGAACTTTACGGTAGAACTGGGGAGAACCTTGGACACAATTATTCCAGGAAAAAAGAAGTCCAGACTCCTCTTGAGTCGTCGCTCAGCCCAATGGTATACCTCTGAACTAAGGCAGGAAAAATCCGCCTGCAAAAGACTGGAGAGAAGTTGGCAACAAAGTAAATCCCCCCAGTCAAAGACACTTTTCAAATCTTCTCTGACAAATTACCATCGCAATTTAAGGGCAGCGAGATGTGTGTTCATAGCGCACCAAATCGAAAGTGCTACAAATTCCTCTAAAGCACTATTTGATGTTGTGAATGACTTTGCATCCCCTGATGCATGTAAGCAACCTTCCATAGAGTCACAAACTCTATGAGACTCACTGGCAAGGTTTTTCCGGGAGAAAATTGAAACTATTTATTCTAAGTTTGCTCACTCTGCTTCTACTCTTCCTTGGCTGAAACTAATAAAGCCCTAGAGTTTGCAAAGTCGGGTTCACCGGCGGATCCCTGCCCCCCAAAAGTCATGGCACTTCTGGCCCATACATTGGCTCCCACCATTCTGAACATTTTTAACTCATCAATCACAGAGTGCGTAATTCCGGCCCCTTGGAAGGAAGCCTTTGTTCACCCTATCTTAAAAAAAACGGTGGCTAATCCTTTAGAGTTGAGCAATTATCGACCTATCTCGCTGCTCCCTCTACTGGGAAAAATACTGGAAAGTTTGATTATTCAACAACTGAACAGCTATCTTGAAGCAAATTGCATTTTGGATGCCTCGCAGTCCGGTTTCCGTAAGGGTTTCAGCACGGAAACTGCGCTTTTAGCGGTAACTGACTCCCTACGGATGACGATGGATGCTGGAGGATCGGCAATCTTGATTCTTCTTGACCTCTCCGCGGCCTTTGATACCATCTCACATGCTAGGCTGGCGGAGAGGTTAAGAGCCATCGGTATCCAGGGTCTGGCCCTAAAATGGCTACAGAAATTCTTGACAGATAGATCCCAAACGGTCATCATGGGCCCCTATCAGGCAGAGAAAACCTCATTGGACAAGGGCGTTCCCCAGGGCTCCTGCCTTAGCCCTACCCTTTTTAACATCTATATGGCTCCTTTGGCTAGGGTAGTGGAAGCTCTGGGGTTCGAAACGATTTTGTATGCCGACGATACCCAGCTGCTGTTTAACATCGGCCCAGACCGGGAGGCGGACAGACTACGTTTCTCCATAGGTATTCTAGAAATTACTAACTGGATGACTAACAACTCCCTCCAGTTGGATCCTGGGAAGACGGACGTCCTGCTGCTGAGTAAGGCTTCGGCAGCCTGGTCCAAGGAGTGGTGGCCATCACAACTGGGTCCCCCTCCCACACCTAAAGAGTGCGTTAATAACCTTGGTATCAAGATTAACCATTCTTTGTCTATGCAAGATCATGTAGCCGTTGTCTCTGGGTCATGTTACTACAGGCTAAGACTGCTGAGGAAGATCTTCCCTTTTATTCCGTTAGAACATCGCAGAAACCTGACTCAAGCTATGGTCATTAGCCGTTTGGATTACGGTAACGGCCTTTTAGCAGAAGCCGGGACAACATCCATTAAAAAATTACAGGTGATCCAAAACACGGCGGCCAGGTTGGTTCTAAACATGCCGGCAAGATCGCCTTCGCTGCCTCTGCTGAGAAAGTTGCACTAGCTGCCTATAAAGCAAAGATCCTACTTCAAAGTCTGTTGTCTGACTTTTAATGCCCTTCAGGATCAGGGCCCAAAATATTTGCAAAATAAGCTGGTAAAATACATTCCGAGTCGATCACTGAGATCAAGCTCGCAGTCACTATTACATGTACCCCGTATCAGACTCCAAAAATCGGGAGGTATGGCCTTTTCCTACCTGGCCCCTAAGTACTGGAATAGCCTCCCTGTCTCCTTGCGGGAAATCCCATCATATCAAATCTTCAGGAAAAACCTAAAAGCTTTCTTGTACTAAAGGCTCCCTTCTCTCTGTTCCTTTCCTCGGGTAGGGTCTGAGTAAGCGCCGAGATGCCTCAAGGTGATTTGAGCGCTATACAAGAGAGTATAACATAACATAACATAACAACCTCTCGGGAGTGGCCACATTGCGTTCATGGAACATTGACTCTCTGTTGAAATACCTCGCACGCTTGAAGGAATCTCGAATTAGTCGGCGTGGGTAACCACTCTCAGCCAGTTTGATCTTTAGGATGTCTGCTTGATAGAGGAAGTCAGTCATTTTAGAACAATTCCTTCACAAGCGAAGGAATTGGCTGAAAGGAATGCCATCTCTTTGGCATCGAGGATGGTAACTGCCGTATTGGAGCCATGTATTTTTGGCAGTCGGTTTCACATACAGAGATACCAAGAGTTTCTAGTCGGCATGTTCGACCCATACATCTAAGAACTCGACCTTGGTACTGCTGGCATTGGCCGTAAATCTCAGATGTGGATCAGCAGCATTTATCCATTGGATGAACTCGTTTAGGGATTCCTGGTCTCCCTCCCAGATGAAAAAAATATCATCTATGAGGCGAGACCAGGATCGGATGTTCTCAAAAAATGGTGCCATCTCGTTGTATATGTTAAGATCTTCAAATTTGCCCATATACAGGCAGGCCACACTGGGGGCACAAGAGGCCCCCATACTGACGCCTTGCACTTGTTGGAAAAATTCATTATTAAATTCAAAATAGTTCTCCTGACGAACTATCTTAAGACAGTCAACAATGAAAGGGGCATTCGGAAGTCCGCTTTGGGTAGACAGAATTTCTTCCAGGACCTGGATCGCTCCATCTTGTGGAATGTTAGTGTAGAGCGATTCCAGGTCCATGGTAACCAGAAGTCCTTTCTTACAGTCAAAAGGCATATTTTCCACCTTAGAAATGAAATGTCCAGTGTCCTTGACAAAGGATCGCAATTCACTGACCAAAGGTTTTAAAAACCGGTCAGAGTATTTCGAAAGCGGTTCAGTGGCCGCACCAATCGTAGACACAATAGGTGTCATGGGGGGGTCAAAGACATTTTTATGAATTTTCGTCAGGCTACAGATAATGGGCATGCGCGTATGGGTAGGTGTCACAAATTCCGCCTCCTTCGTGCAGATATATCCACTCTCCACAGCGCTGGTAACAAGAGCCAACATTTGTTGTTTAAGAGATTCCTCTGGATATCTAGTAACTTGTTTGTAGTGTCTGGTCGATGAAAGTAAGGTCGTCATTTTTTTGACGTAGGTGGGTGTGTTGAAAACAACAATGACCCCACCTTTGTCACAGGGTTTAATCATTAACCGTTGGTCTTCTTGCAATGATTTCAAGGCCGTGTTCTCTCCTAATTGGAGGTTGTTATTCGGGATAGGCGCAAATTTGATGATTTTATCCATCTTTTTGAAAACCGCTTTCTCAAAAAATCCTACTTCTGGCCCTAGAACATCGAGACTGGGGGTACAATTCGATGGAGGTTTGAGCCCAGATAAATTATCGGGCCCGTCAGAGGGCGGCCTGGTAAGGAAAAACTTTTTCCGGCGGATCTTCCTGAAAAATGAGTGGAGATCCCTCATAAATTCGAACCGATCAAAACCAGTCGTGGGAACAAAAGTCAGACCCCTGGACAAAAGATCTAAAGCATCCGCTGGAGTGGAGGTATCAGACAGATTGAAAACAGGGATGGTACTCATGTACTCCAATATTGGGTTTGTCTTGTTTGAATATACCTCTGTGGACGTCCCTGGTCCTGCTGGAAAGCCCTCACTTGTGGGGTCCGATTTTTGGGTCGAAAATTGCCCCTGCGGTTCCCTAAAAAATGTTCCTGTCCAGAAGGTCTGTCAAAGGAGTCTTGCCGATGCGCATAGTTGGTGTTATAATTCGGGCCATAATTAGAGGCTCCTTCCCCATCGGAATCGGTAGTGTCCGAGAAGGTGGTAACTCTTCGGTTACCCCAAGGTAGGGGACCCTGAGTAAGATCACCCGCTTCCGGATTGGAATAGAACTGGGGTGTCAGATAAGGGTATGCTCGTTCTTGAGAGAACAACCTAATATCCTTTCTGAATTTCTCGATCTTTCTTTTAAAGAGATATTCAGAAAAAGAGTCCAATTCCAAAGTAACATCTTCAAGTTTTTTCTTTCCCAGTTCTACAGAGTTATCCTTTTTGAGTTTTTCTTCAAACTCCCCAATTTCTTTAGATAAAGTAGCAAGGACTTCTCGGGCTGTCTCAATGATCAACATCATGTAGTCTCTTTAGCACCTATTGGAGATAAGGGCCCACTTCTCCAAAAAGTGCCTTAATTCCACGAAGAGACCAGGGATGTTCCTCACCCTTAAGGCAATCGGGATAGTACCCGCTTTAGGATAGTCTAACATTCATTTGGCATGAGCTTCTGTTCTTAGGTACTTCTTTTTCAAATTTAGTAGTTTATTCCATTCACCCTCAATTCCTTTAGACAGAGTGAATTGTTCATCAGCTCCCTCAGAGGCACCTATCATCCGGGCGAAGTCCTCATCGGAGAAACCAAAGGTCTTAATGCTCTCCATAGGGAAGGAAAACAGAAGAGATAGTAATAAAAAAGATAATCTACAAGGAGGTGGGGAACGAGGTGTGAAAACAGTATAAGTACAAATTTCCTCAAAACTCTATAACCAGATCCGAAGGCTACTGTAACCTGACAACAAGGGAAAAGAAAAAGAAAGTATAGTTAGGAGTTCAAAATATCAAAGATCATAGAAAAAAATATAAACAACAAACAATAAAGCCAACCAAAATATACATCACTTGGTTGCACCTCGCATCTTGCTGTTGCAACCAGGATCAAGGTACTTTTATTCAGCAAGCCTTTTGTGGCTCCTGTATCCGGCCGGCACTGCATTGTGGTCAGACTGAACTCTTCAGTTAGCTCTGTTCTAGTGCGACCAGCTAATCCCATAGGCACCTATTGCTTCTACGTATTGGATTTTTGTAATTTTGGACTTGTTTCATTTATAAAATCATAATCTATTCTAACCTATTGTGGAGTCGTTTTGTGGTGTTTTGACTGTGCTACTGTTTGAAGTGTTGCACAAATGTTTTAGACATTGCCTTTTAAGTTAAGCCTGCCTGCTCTGTGCTAAGCTAGCAGTGGGTGAGAACAGGTTAATGTATGGTGTGTATCTGACTTACCCTGACTAGGATTGTGATTCCTGCTTGGACAGAAGGCATTTCTCTGCCAGCCAGAAACCTAATTTCTAACATTCACCGATTTACTTTGTTCTGCACTGTCATGGGAACATGTTTTGACTATTACAACACAGTCTAGCTTAGGCTACCTCAATATCAAACCAAGAAACTTCAGAAGAATTCAGAATATGTCAGCTACACTCTTATTAGACCTATCGTGTCACACAAATATTTTCAATTACTTGGAGGAACTCCACTGGGTTTCTGTGAACAAAAGATCCAAATTTAATAGTCTTTGCAGTTGCCACGAAGTCATCTTCAAAAAGAAGCATTTTTTATATGGTAACATGTTCACCTTATACCATCCTGCTAAGACACAACGGGCTAGATGTAGGTAAATGGTATTTACCGATTCGTAAATACCAAATTTTACTGATTCGGTATTTACAAATCGGTAAATGCTATGTAGGTAAATATTTGGTAAATTTACCAAATCGGTAATTTTTAAGGCCCCTACATCTCAAACTCCAAATACCGGTCGGTAACGGCCGAAATCGGCCATTACTGACCGCTATTTGCCTACCTACATCTGGCCCTTTGTTCTGTGCCTTCTAACTAGTTGGTAGCCCCTATAATTTGTAAAATGTGAGCCCCTTATCCAACTTTGCCACTAAGATATGTACACCGCTGACAGGAACATGTCTTAAACCGGACCAATATAAGGACATACTGCCAGCAGTAAAGGGATAATCGCAGAAACAAGTGGAGAAAATTTGACCAACACAAATACGACGATCTCTAAAAAGAATCTCATGGCTGGACCAAAAGAATAGGAGACTGCAATTTACAGTATCCAGTTATTTAAGGACATATACTATGTCTACAATTAATTCTGATTTTATATTTGTAAAGATTTATTTAACTGTGGGTCTTAATTTGGTTTTAATCTGAAGATTGCCTTTCATAATTCAAAAAACAAAAAGGCAGCGAAAACGGAGGAAATCATACATACATTGTAGGAAATGTTATATATTTTTATTTTATGCAGTAATATTGCAATGGTTTTAAGTAACTATGCAGGAAATAAAGAAACTTGTAAACTTGTAGACTAAGATATGGACTACTCTATAAATAATTAACTCAGATCTATCTCTGAGCATTTAAAATGTAGGAAATCCTTGTAAATTTCCCTCTCTGCAGAATTCCCAGTTATGATCTGTTCTGCTTCTATTATCATTACTGTGAGGACACCTTTTATTACAATACCAACACAAATAAAAATATATCATAACTGTGATGAAGAACGAACAGGTAGTAAATCAAACTACATTTAAAGAGATAGTGGTCAATGCACTTTATTAGCAATGATCATTCTGATCAGGTGCAAAAACAAGCATTGCCTTCATGGGAGCGCTGAGGGCGCAGGGAGGTCTACCCTTGTCGAGGGTGATGGCTTGTAGGGTCATCTTAGTCACTGGAGCTAGCTCAGACATTTGCGACTGTTCAGGTGGATGATGATCCTCAGTATGGTCTAGATGGCACATCTGTTCCATACCACATCATCTAGGACCTATAATATCACAAGTGCCGAACAAATGCAAACATTAGAAAACAGATTTCTGCTGGTGAGTGAAATAAATGACTGCACTGAAATGTTCGTGTCTTGTCAATATGTCTTGTTCCAGTGAGTAAATTATAGAATTCTTTCCATTTGCGCCACCAGTGCTATCATCTGCAGTAGGAGAGCAGGGTTGCATTCCTTTTATTTCTTTCCTTGCTGACTACGGGGTAAACAGGCTGATTTTTGTTTGACTGTAACCGGGGAAGTTGTAAAAAAGGTAATTTTTCCAGGTACTGCTCTGCTTGTCCGTATCTGCCGAGCTCGAGTAGAGACTGATTTACTGAAGTATTTTATTGCAGTTAATTTCTCCTGTTGGCCGCATGGTTCAAATGCTACAGATGGCACTGGTAAGATCAAATTAATTTCGATTGCTACGAGACCTTATGGAATGGCTGCAGTCCAGCGTTTATGAACTCAGCATTCTGTAATGATTAATACGATATGTCACTGGATCTCGTTAAATTAACAGCGTTTATCATTCCTTATTACAGAAGGTGTTCAGTGATGTGAAGTGGGGAATAAAGGTGAACCCTGCAACTTAGAATGGAGCGTGCCTGTTGCATTCACAGCAAGATGGGCACAGCAGCAGCAACCAGATAAATGAGGTAATTTGTTCGAATATTCTCAGAAAATAAATAGCAATATTAGTTAACAGTATTCTTTATTTTTGTATTGTGAAGATTCACATTACCCTGCAATCACACGCCGCAGCATTTTAAACAATAATTCTGCTACCAGTATTTAGATCACAGCAAAATTACAACAAGGAATTATCACTCTTTCAAATGGTGTCTCAGTTGATTAAGAGACCTATACCTGTTTGTAGTACAAAGAGACTACAACAGTTATACACACTGTGAGCATATGTGTGGAACTGTGGGTTGAAGAGCCCGAGACATATTTCCATCTTGATTTATTTATTTATTTGCTTATTTATATCAGAATGTTGCAGAATTCCACGTGCCAACATTGGCCACTGCAGAATGCTTGAATCAGAAATAGAATGCATGTTGGAGCAAAAGAACGGTTAACAGGAGTTTAAATCCAGATGCAGAGTGATTCGTGGCCCAGCATTCCTCAGTTGTTTCTTTTAATGGGGCACTATGGCAATTGTCCTGGTTTCAAGTATCTTCTGAAACTGAGTCATTGCAGCTAATAAATCTGGGTGCGAGTCATAACTGTACGAATTGTGATATATGTCATGGGTAGCTCTTTCTCGAACCTTTGTATCTGTTTTGATCTGGTGTCTCCATTATCCAACCGAAGCTACATTCATCATCTTTAAATGTGCCTATCTTAGAAGATCTCATGTGCATAGCTTGGTAACTAGATACAGCAATTCTTCTGAATATGTTTTTCTGCTGGTTGTTAATAAACAATGAAAAAAATTTAAGATCTGCGTGCCCGATTCACAGAACTAACTTTAGACAAAATCCTAAATGTACTACTTTTGGTATTCACAGAAGGCATTTAGTAGTAGTAAAGTTAGGATTTTGTCTTAAGTCTGTCCTATGTTTTTCTTAAGTCTGTCTAAAGTCTGTCTTAAGTCTGTCCTACTACTTTTGGTATTCACAGAAGGCATTTAGTAGTAGTAAAGTTAGGATTTTGTCTTAAGTTTGACTTAAGACAGACTTAGGAAAGACTTAAGACAGACTTAAGACAGTCTTAAGACAAACTTAAGACAAACTTAGGACAGACTTAAGACAGACTTAAGACAGTCTTGAGACCAGCTTAAGACAGGCTTAGGACAGGCTTAAGACAGACTTAAGACAGTCTTAAGTGAAACTTAAGACAAACTTAGGACAGACTTAAGACAGACTTAAGACAGACGTAAGACAGACTTAAGACAGACTAAAGAAAAATTCCTAACTTTACTACTACTAAATGCCTTCTGTGAATACCAAAAGTAGGACGATTAGCATTTTGTCTTAAGTTAGTTCTGTGAATCGGGCCTTGTCTGGGGAAGTGGATTTAGGTCATTTTGTAGCCTGAGGACCAGTGCTGGCCCGTAATGGGAGATAGTGTGAGGAGGGCACATACACACACATACTCGCACTCATCCACATTCACTCTCACTCACACCCATCCGATCACAAGCATGCACACATTTATCCACCATGCACAATTACATACACACACATTCACAGCAGACATGCTCACATATATATACATTCATATATGAATCAAAATATTTGAAAAAAGTACTTACCGGGTGATTGCAGGTCAGACTGGTGGTAGGGGTTGAAGAAAAAGACACCAGAAGGAGCCTGATGGGAAGAAACAGCATGATGATCCTGCTGCCTCCGCTCATTGGCTGACTGTCACATGGGTCATCCATTCAGAGGAGGACCTTCCCCACCTTCTCACAGAGTGGAATGATGTCAGTGAGAGCTGATGACCCCACGCCATTCTGTGAGGAGATGTCAGGAAAGACACTCAGCCATGGGTACATCAGGGCTTAAAACTGAAGAGAACAGGTCTGAGGCTCTCAATGACTCTTACCCTCCTCATGATGGGGAGGAGGAGGCCCTCCCCACGGGGCTGTGAAATCTTCAGCCTGGTAAAGCTTGGCTCAGACTGCCAATTATCTGCAAAATTAGCGCTTATACATTGTCTGGCTGCCGGACCCGACTATGTAGATTGTCTGTCAGGCTGACCTTGGCTCACCCTGACAGAGACCCTTCATGGCATATTAACAAGCCCCTATCGCCACCACAACCTCACTTTCAGTGATGATGTGATGACAATAGGATCCTCGCCTTATTTACAATGCAGCGTTAAGCCACTTAATGTGGCTTAACGCTGCCTTGTAAATTAGGCCCCCTTTCACCATGTGTTTAGTATGAAAGGGGAGGGCAATGGGTGTTGCGGGGGCGTTCCACCGCAACACCCATTGATTTTGACGCTGCCCCCTATTTACAAGGACAGCGTGAATAGGAAGCAGTGCCAAAATTAAGAACTGGGAAAACCTGGTCTTAAACACGTGAAACAAGGAGAACTACTTTATTTCTTTTCATTTTTGCTATTTCCATATGTGTACACATAGAAACAGCAAATTGCCTGTGATTGTTAATGTGCAGGAAAGTCCCCCTTCCTGCACATAAATCATTTTTATAGAATGCTGTTGTGAAACTTCTATATGTGCTGTATTAACCAGCACACATTGAAGTTACAAAACAGCATTTAAAGATTGTTTATGTGTAGGTAGGGGGACCTTCCTGAACATAAACAATCTTTCCTTCAACACAAGCACTGGTTGGCGCTAGGCAGCTAAAATGAGTGCCAGCACAGAGGAAAACACAGGGCTGCACCACATTCTAGTAAATATGGTTCAGCCCTGCGTTTCTAAAGTGTTGAATCGTGTTGTTAGCCTACTTGGCTTACTGACGCGCTTCGCCACTTTATTGTAAATATGCCCCTTTATGCTTTGCAAAAGAGTAAGGGAGTGTGCACCCTCTGCACTGAATAATGTGCTGCAGATTCTGAAGTTTTTCACCACTTATCATCATGTGTCTCTTGAAGGCTCTTTATACAACCTGCTGAAGCAGTATGACAGGATGTTCCTAGCGTGATAGCAACTAGGTGCCAGATCTTGGAAGAAGTTTAGGCCTATAAATGTGATTTTTATGTATGAGGTTGGTTTGCATATTATGGGTTATGCTAGTGAGATTATGTTCCACCGTGATTTATGCCCCTCCTGTGAGTTATGTTTAGGAGGTTAGGGTCTAATGTGTTTAGACGTATGAGAAGAGTTCATGATGTGTGTATGCTGGTGAGGTTGACGCAGAATGTAATTCTCGCCTGATGTGATACTGTGCATAATGTAGTTTATGTTACAGGCTGATGCTAAGTATAGTGATTACCAGTGGTAACTGGTTGTACGTTTGACATGTTTTACTTTTACTAAGTTCGCTTTGTGATGATTCTGACAGTGGTCCCGTTGGCCCTGTCAGGTGTATATAATCCCTTGTAGATATGACCTAGTGCCAGGTGGCACCATGTATATTATGTGTTTACTATTCTATTGTGTGATGAGAATACAAAGGATATTTTTGATATAACCTTGTGTGGAGTTCCTTTTGTGGTGTGCCTGGGATGTTGTTGCTGTGTGCGTGCGCAAATGCTTTACACATGGCCTCCGGGATAAGCCTGACTGCTCGTGCCAAGCTACCAAGGGGGTGAGCAGGGGTTATCTTTGGCGTGTAACTTCCTTACCCTGACTAGAGTGGTGGTCTCTGCCTGGCTTTGGCGCAAGCCTTAGCCAACCAGAGAACCCATTTCTAACAGAAATTATTCGGGAATGTTTAGATTTAGAACACACAATCTCTATCTAGAAAAATTATTAATTCACCTGTGTAAAGAAATTACACGACGTACAGCAATCACACATGATAAGTTGACCATGTTCGCCAAAAATCTGATCTTTCTATAGCTTATCCTTTGCAGAGAAGGTACAGGGTTTAATTAGATGATAAAGCAATTGAAACAAATCGCTTTTCAGGAATGAGGTTAAACATTACAGAATTTATAAAATGCATTTGCAAATGGAGTGATTTTGAAAAATTTGAAAATAAATGGGCTAAAAAGCATGTAAAGAGAAAGAAACAACCTGAGTTGGCATGCGAAAATAATGAACAGGATAAGGAGGGAGCTTCAGGTTATCCACTGAGATCAATAACAGAAGGAGTGTATGCCTATGTGTCTTGGAGTAAAGGTGATCTTGCAACTTTTATGAACAATTTTCCCATTGAAGCCTGTGCAGTTGTGCACACAAGTTGATCGATTTGTGAAGATTTCAAAGGTGCTGTGGATTTATTTGAATACATTCTTTGATATTGTGGTGCCAAATGATTTGTGGGCTGAATGTATGATTGTTATACAATGGCCACATGAAGAGCCAATAAGAGAGGTAATCACAAATGCAGCATCACCTGTAGTTACAGAGAAATATGAAGCAGTGATTACTTTCCTGAAAGGCAAAGTGCCCCGGAAAGATCTTGATTGGTTGCAATTCCAGAGAACTGCACACAAAACGTATGAATCAGGACATGAGTACTATGAAGGGTTGTTGCAGGTGTTTCACCAGCACAGTGGAAGATAATATCCTGATAAAAGTGACATGGGGATTTTTGTATCACAGTTCATACCAGGGTTGAGACCAGAGATCAGTGCGCATAAACACCAAAGTTTAATCTGCTGGCAACATAAATCCCTTGATGGGATCCAGGGATGAAACAGAAAAAGATTAAAGAGAAATTCATACTGGCTCAGACAAAGTTTACTTAGAAAGGGTTTCAGAATTCTTCTTTTGCAGGAAATCGAGGAGGTATGCAGGGAGGTATTGTTCCTTAAGCAGGATTTCAAAATAATCCAAGACGTTTTTGGGGTTCACAGGGTAAAAGCAGAGGTGTTTCAATTGTCCCAGGTTCAGGTATGGATGTTACAACACTGAAGAAAATGACACCTTATCACATTTGTAACAGGGTCAGGCATTGGAAAAGGTAGTGTAGGTTTAATCATGTTACTGCAAATGGAAATACATAAATGCAGAGAGCAATGTAGATGCAGAACATGCAAGCTTTCGATAATGGCAGTTCAGGCTCTGAAATTTCTCAAAGACAGTGCTGAAGGGGAGAAAGATTGTGTGCTTCACTCAGTCTTATAGGTAGACTAGAGTGGTCCATTTGTGGAGGTGAGGTGAATGGCCACTCCGTATCATTCCCTATTGATACAGGTGCTACCAGATCCCCTGCTAGAACTGTGAAAGTCCCAAGTTGTAGGAATTTTCAAATAAACACATTACAAATTCAACCTCAGAAAAGGTTCCTGTAAAAATCGGTTAATGTGAGGAAAAGCAACAGTTTGTTGTGTGTGACATAAGCCCTGCAAATTCATTAGGGAGAGATTTATTTTGCAAGTTGAATTGCACAATTTGCTGTACAACGTATGGTGTTGAATTCCAGACTCATGATGAGGATGTAGAGTTTAAAAAGTTTCAAAAAAAGAAAGCTGTAGGTTTCTTTTCATTAATGATGATTGAAGAATTACCCTCTGATTTGAGAGAAACTGTGAACTAAGAAGTGTGGGTTCTCACAGGGAAAGATATTGGACTAATTAAAGGTGTGAAACCAGTCCGAATTACCTTAAAAGGAAAATGCAGTGTGTCCGAGTACACCGCCGTACCATCTGACCCCAAAAACCATTACAGGAATAACACCTATAATAGAAGACATGATACGGAAAGGAATTTTGAGGGAGCTGATTGAGAGTCCATTTAACTCTTCTATCATGGGTATACAGAAATCCAATGGAATATATAAGATAGTGCAGGACCTTCTGAAATTCAATTACATTATTGTTCCATGGTGTTTGTGGTACAGAATCCAGCCAAAATACTTTTCCAAATTCCATGTACTGCAGAATGGTTTGCAGGTATTGATCTTTGTCACGCTTTCTTCCCAGTGCCATTGCATGAAGATAGACAGTTTTTTACCTTTTTTTTTATCTCAGGAGAGAGTTTTGGCATGGTGCCAAATCCCACATGAGTATACAGAGAGTTTGTAAATTTTTAACTCGATCTTGAAAAATAATTTGGTGTCATTACAGATGCCCTACAGATCAGTAACCGTGCAATATATTGATGACCTACTTGTTACATCAGAGACACAAGAAGATTGTATGCAAGATACCATAATTTTTTTAAATCAACTGGCTGAGAATGGACATAAAGTGTCTCTAGGTAAACTGCAGTACTGTCAAAAAGAAGTTCGATAAATGGGACACATCATTGAAAAATTAGCTGGAAAGTGTCATCAGAGTAAGTGGAAGCAATTCTTCAGATGAATCTACCTTACATTGAGAAAAAGGTTAGCTTTTTGGGGGAAATGGCTGACTACTGTAGACAGTAGATATCAAACTTTTCCCTAGAGACAAAGCCTTTACTGAGGCTGACACACAAGGATGTGTATGATCCACTTCCTTGGTACAACAATTGTTGGAACTCCTTCCCTGAGCTGAAAAAAAAACTTAGTTGTGCCCCTGGACTAGGAATGCTAGATGACAGTAAAGAGTTCAAATTGTTTTGCAGTGAGAGGGAGTGATGTGCAAGGTGTTGCCCGAAAACCTGTAGCACATTTTTTTACTACCCTTTACCATGTTGCTGCAGGACTGCCCGGATGCCTTAAAGCGATTGCCACAGTGAGCACTAGTGTAGAAAAGAGTGAGAGACTAGTGATGGGATTCCCTTTAACTGTAATGGTCCCTTACTCTATTGACACAAACCAAGACCCAATACTTGACTCATAATAGACTCACAAGATACAAGCAGAAGATTTTGTCTTCAGAGAATATTGTGTTAAAAAGATGTCAAGTTTAGAACCTGTCTACATTACTGCCTGCAAATGATACAGCTTGTGATGTAGTTGAACGATGTTTGCACAAAGCCTAGTCCTGATATTAACGATGAACCTCTGAATGAGCCCGATTATGTAATTATTGTGGATGGCTCTTGTATGAGAAACAATGAAGGTACCATGAGAGCTTTTTACGCTGTGTGTAAAATAAATGATGTCATCAAAGCTTCATGGCTTCAAGCCGATACCTCAGCACAAGTCGTATAATTGATTACCCTATCAGAGCATGAAGTTTAACTGCTCAAATGAAAGTGACTCTATTTACAGATATTCAGAACAGATTTTCTGCTGTCCATGATTTTGGGCAATTGTGGTCACACACAGATTTCATGACCTCTTCAGGAACCCCCCATTATAAATGGGGTACATGTGAGAATTATTTGGGATTCTTTCCAGTTGCCTGCAGAAATTGATTTGTTAAATATGCAGCCCATAAAAACGGTAACAGCTGCATTGCCATGGGACATAGGTATTGTTGTATAGCTCCTATATATCCCTATATCGTGTTAAGTTAGCATAGGTACGTTTGAGATTTAAACGCCATTTTTCCTTTCTTGCAACTTCTGCACACGACCCTCATTTGTTGACTTAGCTTTCAACCTAGTAGTTTGCCGTGGTGAATGTGAGAATAATATGTTATTGCTCTGATATCTGCTTTGTTTAATAAAACATGTCTGCACGGAGAGTGCTGAAGTTTCAGGAGCAACACGATATGGAATTGTTATGAGGTCTGATCTCCACGCCTTCATAGTCATAACACAAGTGCAGCCTTTGCCAACTTGGGCTTGAGGCGGGATTGATATTGCTTTGCACGTGAATTGTTAACACACTTGATGCGGTGCACATGCAGAGAGAGAGCTGGTGTATGCTGATGTGATTCCTTCATGCTAGGACACTAAGGTATGGGCCCGCCCTAAAACAACCCAAAGAGACCTTCTTAGATAATAATATAATATATGTGTTAGGGAGGGTGAGATATAAGTGTTGTTAACTCTTATTCATTACAGCATGTTAACATGCTGTCACCATTCGCTTTTTATGTCTTAGTAACTATGCTGATAATTTTGCTACTGATAATAAGTATACTTGTATTATCAAAGATACTGCGCCTGAGAAGACGGCATTAGTAAATAAACATTTCAAATGCACATGTGTCTTCTTTACTCCATGTTCTGGTTTGTAATGATAATATAACGAAAGAGTGTTCATGAGTCCCACGTACCCTGAGGTACTGTAAGTTCATGTTCTGGTTTGTCTAAACATTGGGTGTTTGATATGTCCAATGAGACACTGTAGCTAGCTCGGTAAGGGGTGAGTTGGTTGCTAAGGTAAGTTTTGGGACATCCTAATTTGCCGAGGTTCCACTCCTCTGTGCACAGTTCTGTGTGAGTACAGAAACCCTGCAACATGGCGCCCAACGGTTTCGGTGGTCTTATATCATGACACTCGAGTAGTTTATCATTCATGCCTTAACCCCTTCACATCCGTTTCCGGAAAACGGGGTGTTGGTGAAACCTACCTATTTTTTGAAATAGGTCTTTATTCAAGCTTGATTCTTACTTAAACGGTTTCTTTGAATTACTACCCAGTTGTGCTACAAAGTATTCTTTGTGTTCTCTTGTTTCCAATTCTGTAATGGCGGCAGCGGTGGCTATTGCGCAGCATAGTCGCGTAGCGGTACGCAACCATCTTCAGACGTACCAGGTCCCAGTAGATGGGATGGCTGTGATTTTCGTGGTAAGTGCAGATCCGGCGTTTCCTTACGAGTTGTTTTACTCTTGGGTTACGTTTCCGGCTGTGGACGCTAATTCTGGTTTGTACCACTCCTACACTGCCTCGGATGTCCCGGCTGAATATACGCCATACAGGGCATTGGAAATACCTATTGATCATTGGCAGCATCGAGTTTGGTTTGATGGCGCCCTACCCCACTCTTTGTCCCGTGCGAGGTTAGGTCCACTCTCAATTCCAGGTACTAATTGGCCTGCGTTGGGTGGCTTTACCCCGCACCCGAATCACGGGGCTTGTACCCTGGCAGAAATTCGCAGGCTACATGTAGTTTCCATTTCCGTGATTCGTGCTTTAGTGCAATACATCGGTCGACATCTTCCTGGTGGTCCCCAGGGGGGTGCAGCCGCTCCCATGGAACGAGGCGGAATGCGTCTCAATCCAGTGATGGTAAATTCGGTTTTTGGTGCGCGTCCTGTTGACAACGATGACTTCCCATTCTGGCTAGCAGAGAAGTTTGATCAACTGGAGGCGGTTTTTCCGAATTCTACTCCTGCTGATAAACATAGAATGTTGACGATTACTCTACCGAAGGATATTACTCCTGAACTTGCTGACTGTGACAGCTGGGGAAAAACATTTGCGGCAGTTTATACAAGGTGCTTCGGCACCCCGTCTATGACTGCCCTGCCTGAAATCGTTAGACGTGTTCAGAATGATCACGGTCCAGAGGCAGCGGTTGAATTGGGTATGCGCCTGTGTGGTTCTTTTGAGATTGTAAGTGATCTCATTCTCTCCAATGTTAAAGGAGATGCAGTTAACTTTCAGGTGTCGAATGCTTTGGCTGCTCTGCCCGATGCCGACAAACCCCGCCAGTTAGCAAAGATTGTGGTGGCCGCTTATAAAACGATTGGCCGCACAAGTAGAGGTCTGAAATATTTTCCAGTGAAGGAGAAAAAACAACCACAGGGACAATCTGCAGTGACAGATGCCCAGCCCAAGTCCAAGAAACAGAATTGGCCTAAAAAACAGACACAGGGGAAGCAGACTACGCAGACTCAGGGTCCTTTTCCTGCAATACAAGCTCCTGCGCCACCCGAAAAAGTTTATGATTTGCGCGACCGCGCGATGATTAAATCGCCTGATCGTTTTCAGGGTTCTGATCAACGCTCTCCTCGTTCCTTTCAGGACACATCGGCCCAGAAGACCGGTGGAGGAGGAGGGGGTGGACGTGGACGTGGTGGCCAACAAGGACGTGGCCAGTCCCGCCAGACGGACGGCGCAGTGAAACAGGAGGATTCTACGCCTAGGCGTCCGCAGTTTGCGAAAAAGAAAGTCGCAGCCTAAACAGCGCATCGATATGCCACAGATAGTGAGAACGCGGCTTCGGAATCTGACGTGGGCTCTGACCTTGCTGGACAGCGCGGCGGAGATAACCATAGTCAGAGAGGCGCTGCGTCCACTACTGAGGGTGACAGCGACTGATGTCTACGTTGTGATAGAAACAGCGGATACGAGACTTGCTCCCCCTGAAAGGCTATATGAAATTGTCCTGTTAATTGAAGGTGACATACAGCGTACCGTTAAAGGTGTATTTTGGGAGAATCTGTCTTCTACATATGATATTTTGCTTTCGGAGGCTGACTGGCCCCCACCTTTTGTGCTCGCAGCGCCGCGAGGGGAGGAGGTGATCCTACCCAGTTTCGCGAACACTGTCTCGAAAGAGCATGCGCAGCATTTTGCAGAAGAGTGGGCTCGGGCTCTCGCGCCGGCTCTGTACCGTAACCAATGTGGTTGGGATAAATTGTCGCCTTGCCACGAAATTCCGTTGCGGTCTCAGCCGCAGCCTCAACCTCAATATCCCATTCGACGTGAAGCAAAATCTTCCGTCGCGGAAATCCTTGAACAATTGGAATATCAGGGAGTTATTGAAACGTGTGTGTCACCGATGAATAATCCCCTTTTTACTGTGAATAAACCTGACGGATCATATCGTTTGGTTTTGGATTACCGGCATTTAAACTCGCATTGCCGTAACTGTGCTGTACAGAATACCCACGGCTCTGCCCTAGTGGATAGTCTCGTGCGTAAGCGTTTCAAGACAACGCTTGACATATCCAATGGTTTTTATGCCCACAGATTGGACAGCTTTAGCTCCCAATGGACCAGTTTTACAAGCGCTGGAGTCCAAAAGCAGTTCCGGCGTCTTCCAATGGGCTACAAGAATAGTCCTGGTATATTTACCGCTCGAATTGTCTCTATTCTGGAGGCATTAGACCCTGATGCTTTTTCGTATGTGGATGACATATATCTCACAGACGATGATATTTGGGAGCATCTGTGTCGTGTAAATTCTCTTGTTTGCAACTTCGCAGACATGGGTTACAAATTCAACTTTGCAAAATCGCACATTGCTGAACACACAGTGTTGTTTTTGGGCTATGAGCTCAACAATGAAGGTAGAGGTTTGGCTCCTCACTTCTTGGAGAAGTGCGCACAATTGCGCGCACCGACAACTCTGAAAAAATTACAATCCTTACTGGGCTTTTTGAATTTCGGCAGAACTTACATTCCGGAATATGCCCAGCGTATCAAGCCTTTGTATGCTTTGATACAACCAACTTTCTCAAAATCATGCTGGCTGCCTGAGCATTCAGCCATTTTGCAATCCTTGCAGGCTGATCTGCTCGCTTCTAAATATTTACTGACACGTGATAACCACACCAACCTGGTAATAAGAATAATTCCTGGGACGGTGGGTTTCACCTACCTCACTTTTAATGAAGGTGACACAGTACCTATTGCTTACAAGTCACACTTGTACACCTCGGCTGAGATGCGGTTTCCCACCATAGAAAAGGTTTTAACTGCTGTACAGATGGCTATTCTAAAGGAACGAGCTCTGTCACAGGGGAAGCGCATGCTAGTGGTAACACCCTGTCCTCATTTAGAGGCAGTCACGAAAGCCAGTGTACCCAATTCAAAGGCTTTGCACCCTCGGTGGATTCAATGGGCTGCGTCATTGTCATCCGCAGATGTCATGTTTATTTTTGACGCTTCCTTACGGTCGCAGGAGTACTTGCAGTATGAATTCGTTCATCCTGCTCCTCTGGCGATGCGACCTTTGGAAGACTTCCATTGCATCATTTACACTGATGGGTCGGCGCAGGTTGCGCATGGCTCTAAACATGCCTACGTTTCCGCATGCGCCATTGTGGTCGGTGCTATGTTGAATGATGAGTTCATTTCCAGGGAGGTACACACGTTGCCCCTGGGCGATTGCACCGCACAATTGGCAGAGCTTCGTGCTCTCTTACTAGCTTTGGAGTACGCAGATCCAAGTGTTACTACTCTAATTGTAAGTGATTCTTACTACTGTGTCCAGTCTTACAATGAAAACTTGTTCTTTTGGATTCAAAATGATTTTCATGATTCCAAGGGTAGCACAATAAAACATAAAATGATCTGGGTTCGAGTGGCAGAGCTTAAGGCTATGTTGCCACTCGTTTATGTGATTCATACTCTCGGTCATCAGCGCGTGGGAGTTCACGCTGTTGGCAACTCGCTTGCTGATGAAGCGGCGAAATCAGCAGTATCTACATACTTAGTTGCAGCAGTTACTAGGTCTAAAACCAAGATTGACAGCGACATCTTGGCAGCGATTGCTGCCTCTGAGAAGGGAAGTAAACATCCTGCGGGGTTCCCTTCGAAGTATAAATACCACTTAAGTCCCGAAAAGGTTCCTTTTGTGACAATTCCTGATGTTGGGGAACGGTTGATTCCCAACTCGGATCGCAGAGCAGACTTGATTACAGCGGCTCATGAAGGTGTGGCGTCTGCGCATGCGGGCGTCTCGGCCACTGTAACTCAATTACAATTACGTTTCTGGTGGCGGGGACTGTACAAACAGACGCGTGATTATGTCCTTCTTTGTGACATATGCCAGCAGATTAAACCTTCAACTGCTACGCGTCCGCCTCAGACTCAGTTGTACATTTCTAATAAACCACTAGGCTGTGTTTACTTAGACCACTGCGGTCCATTTTCATCTGATACTGCGTATAAATACATCTTAGTAGCAGTTGACTCATGCACACGCTTTGTGTGGGTATGGCCACATCGCAGCGCTGATTCCCGGACTGTCATCAGAGATTTGCGTATCTTTATAGGGATTTTTGCCTGTGGTACCTTCCATTCGGATCAGGGTCCGGCTTTCGCCTCTAAGGCGTATAAGGATGCCATGACTTCGATGGGGGTCCAAGTCAAGTTTTCGTCACCCTACAGACCTGAGGGTAATTCTGTAGTTGAACGAATGAACCGTGATTTAAAGCAATCTTTGACAGCCCGAGTTATAGGCACTGGCAGAAACTGGCTGGCTCACCTCTATGGCGTGCAGCGTGCACTTAATAATCTCCCTAGAAGGTCTCTGGGTGGGCGGACCCCATACGAAATGCTCTTTGGCATCAAGATGTTCGTCCCTGACCTTGACGGTCTAGACTCGGTGGTTCGCGCCACTTCCTTTGACGCAGATGAACATTGCAATGTTTTACAGAATCTACAAAAGACGAGAGACACTCTTGCAAAGGAACATTTGCCCTCCACATCGGATGATGCGTTGCAGATCCCGGTAGTTGGCTGGCTACCCCAAGTTGGAGAACTGGTTCGAGAGAAGATCGACAACAAGAAGGAGTTTGGTCCCTCATATCGAGCTCCGGTCCCAGTGCTTGGAGTGAAGGGCACAAGAACAGTCATTTTACCACCACTTCCAGGTCGTAAGGAAAACAGGTTTATTTCTATTGACAATGTCAAGATACACAGAGTGGCCGATTCTTCTTAGCATGACACCGGCTGTTTCCTGTCCTTCCATTGTGAGAAATTCAACTATGCCCACTGCTTCTAATAATGAACCTGAGGTGGCCATCGAATTACCTGCTGTTTCCAGTCCATTATTGAATAATTTACCAGGAACTAACCTTGATGAGACAGACTATACATACCCCACTGATTTGTCCATGCCTGACCTGCAAGCTCGTTTAGCCACGGAATCGAGATTTTCATTTGACTCTGCTTCCCTTGCCTCGAAAAAACCCTCTAAAATTGCAGTATATGCTAGCCTGTTTAAAAAACATTTTTTGATACCTCCTTGGATATACATTTGGCTGGTCCTTTTTTCAGTTTACCTTTTTATGTCAATTGGTTTTGTGTTTTATTTTTTTCGAATTATGAATGGACACTATGTCGAGGAGAGAACTTGCATTACTCATTTGAATGGAACTTTGGCCCCACTTTCCTCTTCACATTCTACACACAGATTAAAAAGAGACTTGACTTTGGTTAACATCACAGCGTGGCCTGTTCTGGATGGAATCGCGTGGGATGCAGTTCGTTTTCAGATTCATGGCCCAACGGAAGTCGTTAATGTCCCTAATGTACTAAGAGTTAATATGGGGGATGTGGTGAAACAAAACATTCGTTCTGATGATTGGGAGGTTAATGCTGTGGAGAGTTTGTTTTCTGATTTGAAATATTATGCTGCTTTTGATGCTGAGGATTTATATTTAGAATCTGCTAATTATGGTGAATTGTTCTGTTACCAACATTATGGCAATCACTTCTTACACAAGACATCTTCCCGAAGGGATGCGGTTAATTTTACTCAGTGGGAACATTGCCCAGCACCTACACAAGGGAGTTCAGAAACGTTTCTTAAAAAGTATACTTATTTCACTGACTTTAATCAGTCCAATCCCGAGTCCTTTTATTTTAAATTTAACAAACAGCCACTGTCCAAGGTTCGACTTACAAATACAAAATTGTTGTATTCGAAGGCCTTCCTGGATCAATTATTTATTAGTTACTGGGGGGTATGAGTTATGGAAGGATACCATAGACCTTAAATCAGTTTGGGGCTCAAGGGCCTGGCAGGTACAAGGCACTGAGGCTTTGCACCGTGCATGTCTCATCCCAAATCATATGTGGTTTTTAAATGAAACCGTTTCCCAGACCACATGCTTTGGATTGGCTACATCTAAAAAGTTGAACACCCCGTCTTTCCCGGAGTTGGAGGAATATGAGAATTGGAGTAATTTTACTAAATTGTCCATTAGAGATATACAGGCTCTGCTTCTGAATTCCTCCTTTAACATTTCCAGTATGAATCCCAAGGGTTGGCTGCTTTGGCACCGTAGTGCTGATTCTTGCCAAAAGAGATTTTTAAATATGACTGACGGTTTTAAGACTGTTAGATCTGATCCCCGTTTTGATTTGGGTCATACTGTCACCTCTTACTCTGTGGGCAAGTTATGTCAAGCTTGGCTGAAACATTCAACTTTACCTGCGGTTAAGTATCACCTTTCCAAACTGAATGCAGACGTGGATCTGAATGATTTCATTAAGGGCCCAGCTAATGGCAGGTCGAAAAGGTGGTTATATGGTGTTTACAATGAAATTTGGAAACTCTCACAGATTGAGGCTGCTTCACGCCTTAGGGCTATTGATCAGGCGAATCTTGAGAAAGTGCTTGCAGTTGTTGACAATAGCATTAACGTGCTTTCCTCTAGAATTTACACATTAGATAATATTGTGTCGTCTGTTGTTGATATTGTACATGATGAAGTATCTGTATTATACCATGGTCAAAATCAATTACGTTCGATCATGCAGTTTGCATGGACACTTCAGACTCTGAAAATGGGTAAAGTTCCCTGGGGATACATGAATGTTTCTTCTTTATTTGCACCGTTTAATTTGACAGACAAACAACGCTTGCTTTCAATGCGTGATGCTTCCTTTTCTATGCTCCATATTGAAAGGTTGGAATCTTTACCTTTTTCTGTGGCAGAGGCCACTGCTGCTACGTGGCTTATCCACGGTTTACTAACACTGCCTTTTGCTTTATATAAGTTTTAAAATTGTATGAAATATGTGCCAATAGGTCGTTTTGAACCCTTAGGTAGCGGTTTTCTTCATGAGGTCTGGTCACTCCCATACACATACAGATGTTTCAAGGATGAACAAGAGGTTTATCTAACAGGGGATGAGTGTACTGAGACGCCAGATCATTCTTTAATGTGCAGACACATACAGTTACACGGTTCATGTAATAAGGACAGACCGAATATGGCTTGCGTTTTACAGGGCACGCCAGTTCCTGCTATCATCCCCACGTTTAAATTGTTAGAGAATGGTAGTTATTTAATGCTCAATAATGAAAACTGTTGTGGTTTAATTAAGGGTATAGCTTTCATAGTAACGGTTAGTGAGCGAGTTATTTGCTGCAGAAATGTTCTTTATCCTCCCACACGTGAACATAGGGAGTCTTCCATTTGGCCACAGATACCGACCTTGGGAGCAGAATTCAGCGGCATGGCTAGAATAAGAGCTCTATTGTCCCAGAAAGAGGTGGCCTTGAGCTCGGCCCGTGAAACTTTCGTGCTTCACATTGCTAACACCCGTACGGAGGTTCAGGCTCTATTAAACACTGATTTGCCTTTGCATTTCGGAGCCATGGTCCGTTCTATCTTTAACGCATCCTCCACAACGGGCCTAGCACATTTTTTTAAAGTTGTTAGCGGTGGTCTCGTGACTTCCTTTGAGAAGATTTTTGGAGTCATCCCTGCCTTCTTCCATTCTATTTTTTCATCCTTATTTGGAGGGTTCCCGTTTTTACTTGCATTAGCGGCTGGCGCATTGGTGGTTTTCTGCCTTTTTAAATATGGATGCCATTCCTGTGCAAGACCACGCTCAGCTGCTACTGACGCGGTTTCGCATCCGCATGCTTGATTATTATGGCACACTGCCGTTGGCGACTCTAAGCACGGCTTTTGGATTATCTTTTCGGTTCTCCTATTTCACCTGTGTCCAGCCTGTATTTCGCTGCCTGACCTGTGATTTCCTTTGGGCCATTGATTTGTGTCTCTGCGGACCAATGTCTGCTGACGTCGATTTTGATCAACTGATGAGTCCTATCATTGCTCACGAGTTGGTTTGTTCTGACGAAAGGATTATGGCCTTGGCGGTGGCACATGGACTAATGGGTCCCTGGGATGTGTTGTCGGCAGCGCAAAGTTTCTTGGAACGAAGTTTTCTTGAAAACCCACCGAGCTGTCCTCTGATGGTTATAGAGGATCCGGTGCTGGAAGATCACGTATGTTCCTTTCATCTTTTAAATTGGATGGCTGAACTGTTTTCGGATGAGGACAGTGACTTCCTCCTGGAGGCTGTTGCAGCCTACTTTTCGTATACAGTCTTATCATAGACACTGCCTCAAATTGGCATGCTGATTGATAGCATTTCCTTGTTTTTATTGACTTTTGGTCAAAACATTTTATTTTTGCTTGCCTATTGGCTTGAGCCACATTAAATTTGTGGGCTATTTTTTAGCATTAGTTTTTGTTATTGAATTTTTATTCATGTTCGTTTATAATTGGATTCTGCTCTCATGTGATGGCACTTCTGTTACCTTATTTAGTCCGTTCTCGGATCATGGGGGGGTGTTGTATAGCTCCTATATATCCCTATATCGTGTTAAGTTAGCATAGGTACGTTTGAGATTTAAACGCCATTTTTCCTTTCTTGCAACTTCTGCACACGACCCTCATTTGTTGACTTAGCTTTCAACCTAGTAGTTTGCCGTGGTGAATGTGAGAATAATATGTTATTGCTCTGATATCTGCTTTGTTTAATAAAACATGTCTGCACGGAGAGTGCTGAAGTTTCAGGAGCAACACGATATGGAATTGTTATGAGGTCTGATCTCCACGCCTTCATAGTCATAACACAAGTGCAGCCTTTGCCAACTTGGGCTTGAGGCGGGATTGATATTGCTTTGCACGTAAATTGTTAACACACTTGATGCGGTGCACATGCAGAGAGAGAGCTGGTGTATGCTGATGTGATTCCTTCATGCTAGGACACTAAGGTATGGGCCCGCCCTAAAACAACCCAAAGAGACCTTCTTAGATAATAATATAATATATGTGTTAGGGAGGGTGAGATATAAGTGTTGTTAACTCTTATTCATTACAGCATGTTAACATGCTGTCACCATTCGCTTTTTATGTCTTAGTAACTATGCTGATAATTTTGCTACTGATAATAAGTATACTTGTATTATCAAAGATACTGCGCCTGAGAAGACGGCATTAGTAAATAAACATTTCAAATGCACATGTGTCTTCTTTACTCCATGTTCTGGTTTGTAATGATAATATAACGAAAGAGTGTTCATGAGTCCCACGTACCCTGAGGTACTGTAAGTTCATGTTCTGGTTTGTCTAAACATTGGGTGTTTGATATGTCCAATGAGACACTGTAGCTAGCTCGGTAAGGGGTGAGTTGGTTGCTAAGGTAAGTTTTGGGACATCCTAATTTGCCGAGGTTCCACTCCTCTGTGCACAGTTCTGTGTGAGTACAGAAACCCTGCAACAGTATGCTGATTCAGTTGCACACTATTGTGCCTTGTTTGCCTGCACATTTAATGCAACTTTTGTAAGTGAGTTTGAGGATGACACTTTACATTATATATTGATGACAGTAGCAGATACTTGGGATGAATTGAAGAGAGTACAAGAAAATGTTTCAGTAGAAGAATAAGGTTGGATACGAACAGGTTGTGAGAAAAATGCTAATTACATCTGGAAGTCAGCTGATGGGGTACGAGTGTTACCTGATAGTTTGTTATTTCCAATGGTGCAATACTTTCACAGATACACACATTTAGGGAGGCATTCCATGACACATCTCTTTAGACCGAATTGGAACAGAGAAAAGTTTTGGATGCTTGCAGAAGAAGTATGTCATCGATGTGTGACATGTCAAAAAATGTATGCAAGGAAAAGGACACGTCACACTGAGACACATAGAGAAATCAGGTGTTCCTTTTTAAAAGAATGCAGATGGACTTTATCGAGATGCCAGTCTACAATGGACTGGTCATAGCACGTAGATGGGTGGAAGCCTAACCAACCAGAAGAAATGACAGTCTCACTATACCAAAACTATTCTTACGAGAATTGGTCCCCAGATATGGAATGCCGGTTTCTCCAGAATCAGATAGAGGGACCATGAGGTCCTGATATGATTTACACAGCTTTCCAGAATGAGCAAAGACTGCGTTGCATCTATTGACCTGAAGCTTCAGGTATAGTTGAGCAGCTCAATGCAACCATCAAGTCTCGACAAGCTAAAGATTGTGCTTCAACATTACTGAAATGACCAGAGGCTTTACCTTTGGTGCATATGAGTATTCAAAGTATCCTTGATAGGATTGACTGACATGGTACATTCTGATTTTTACCAGGTTGCAGCTGTCACTAAAGATCCACATCAAGAAAAGTGCGACAACCTACATTGTGGTGATTGGGCTGTGATAAAGAATCATATTTCGAAGACTTATTTGAAAGAAAGATGGAAAAGCCCCTTCCAGGTCCTTTTGGTGACAAACACTGCTGTTAAGTTTGCTGGAGTACCAACTTGGGTGCGCACTTTGCACACCATGAACGTGAGATATCCAGAAGAAGAAATTGTGCTCTTTGGATCTGCACAAAGAGCATTGATGACTGCACCACCACTGGCTGTTAGACTGCAAAGAGCAGTGATATCAAGATCTTGACAACCGCAAGAACGGGGTAAAGATTTACAGACTGCAAAATCAATTTAAGTGCCTATTGTTTCACAAAGTGGTATTGAAGTCACAAACAAAAGAGAAGCAGAAGCAGCAGAAGCTGACCCCCAACATGGAAGCCTTACTGTGACAACATCAGTCCAGCCAAAAGATCCGGGTGAAGAAACAAGCACTGAAATGAGAAAAATAACCATAGAGTTGAATGGCCATAGAACTGCAATCAAGGAAGACTGAGAAAGAGCATATCAGTCAATCAGATTCCATCAACTATCCAGGAGGAGACAGAGTCAAGTGATGAAAGTGATTCAGAAGGAGATCAACAACAGCTGAGTAGTTGAAAAAGAGCAAGAGTGCTTTGTCAAAGGTATTCAGGGTCTGGGTGGTCTTAATATGTGGACAAAGTACTGAATGTCAAAGTAGATTAGTGATGTGAAATCCAAACTTTTTGAACCTCATTGACATCACCACAGTGAGCATTGTTGGATAAGATACTTGACAAAAACAAACTTTACAATTATAAAGAGACATTTGATAAGCCTAAAAGGATTATTTGAAATGTATAAAAGAGACACTGACTAATTCGCATTTTTTATTTTAAAGAAGATTTACCTGGGCCTGAGTCTGCAATAGAAGAATAGGACTAACAATAATAGAAGAACACAGAGTACTGTTAAGTATTGCCTGTATGAAGATTTCTTTGTTGAAAAACTGTTCATAAAAACTTATTAGAATAAGCAGCTACTTACAGAACTCTGCACTGAACTTTTGAACGTGGCTGTTTACAATCTGGTTCTGGACAAATATTTGTTGCCATAGGAATAAGTGCAAATATATTATGTGCTCAATTTTAGTAATATCAGTAATACTGATCACAATAGTGCTAGTAGGGTTTTACGTGACACCTGAGAAAGACAATAGGTCTACAAACATGACTAAAACACATACATACTTGAATGATGAAGAGCAATTGAAAGCCTCATTTACAAACTACAAGGAGAAAGATTACACAACTGATGTTTATTCTAGATCAGAACAGAAATATACACATGCCATGGAAGCAAAAACTCTTATGTCTGTGCTCATATGTCATCATCAACATCTGAAGAAGTCCCATATTATGACATACCATTATCATGTGCAATTTCATGTAGCATATTGTTTTCACTTGAATATAGACAAGAACATTATGAATATTTCTATTCCAACTATGATTTAATACTTTCTAAAAAGCATTTACTAGAAAGCATGAATTTGCATCCGAAGCAAAGGAAATGGACACAGCTTGGTCCTACTTCATGCCACATAGAACTATAGATAGTGTTAAGGCTTATCAAAACATTTTAACCTGCTTAATGAAACCAATAGATAAAGTTGACATTATGGCTTTTGAGGAAAGAAACATTCACATTTCAAACATTCAAATATTAAATCATCAGTGGCCTCGCACTTTATGGAGGCACAACATAATATTTCACAATTGAAGTATTTGATATTGGAGATTGTAGAAAAGACTGAAGGAAGGGACAACACCAAAGCCATGCTGCAACGAGAACATTTTTGGATTCATAAATTAAGCACCCAGAGCCCGGCTGGGCTAAATGAACGCATGGAACTATCATGTTATCTTTAATAGACTTTAATATGTTCCACCTTGCTCTGATAAAAGGACTACTGCACAGTAGAAATGTTATGATATGAGTATCTACATGTACACATTTCATTTTTAGATCACTATTCCCCACACTCACCTAGTGGATCTAACGATAGCTCACTTGTTAGGAGCTTGAGTTTTTGGTTGACAGCAACGGAGGGGTTCAATCCCCGGGTGGGGATTGGTTGTCACGTTTTACCTTCTTTTCATTTTTTTTATATTTGGCATTACTAGTATCACTTATAAGCACCTATAGCAAAAATTTGACATTTTCCTAGGGGATAACGGCACATTAGAACACAGATGCACACACGTCCGCTCGAAGGATTGGGAGTCACGTGATCGGACCAAGAGCCTATAGCGGCTCGTATAGCTGATATTAGGGGTGAGCAATCCGTGAGGAGGTTGTTGAATGACAGGAGTATGTCGGGAAGATAGGCGACGAGTAACCGGAGAGACGCCATCCACAGGGTTTTTTCAGGTTAGTTTGTGTTAGGTAAAGCCAGCAAGGGTTATTGCAACAACGATCAGAAAAGTACATATCGTCGACCCAGCACACTTAACCACAGCCACGTTTTCATTTTATGTTTCTACAGAGTACTTGAACATTTCACACGCGACACGTAAGTGAGACATAGCTATGAAGATAGATGTTTTTAAACACACGGGCTGTTAAGGTTTGATAGGGTGATTTTGATTTAAGACACACATTTGGTTTGTTTAAGCTGAAGCACACGTATACATACTCATGAATGTTACATTTTGATTGTAGATATGATTCCCTGATGAAGGGCGGGATTGACACGCCCGAAATGCATTGGATTTGAATAGAAACTGTGTCGCTGATGGAAATATGATGAAATATTTCACAAACAGTTGAAAGGGAATAAGAAAAAACACTGAAAATAAAAACGTGAAATTGAGTAAGGAACTATTGTTTGGAATCTTCTTTTGACCAAAGAGGAGAACAAGGAGTGCCCATAGGGATGTCTTCAGTGGTTCACTAAAGACACTGTTAGCTATTGTTTGTAGGCGCCCAGGGACGTCGGCGGCCACCTACGGAGCACCCACCACTGAAAAAAGCCCACATTAATAGTAGCTGTGCACTAATCCCCAATTCAAGCTGTTCATCTTTTGCCTTATTTTTAATGCTGTATTTTGACAGATTACTGCTGCAACTGTATGCTTATTGGCGGCTGAGTTTCATGAACTACTCTTAGTGGAAAATGCAACTGCTTTAATTGGATTTCGAGCATGATGCTCTCTTTATCTTAATCTTTTCCTTGGAATTCTGGTCCGGTTCTTCAGAATAGGGTATCTTTCCTCTCTGTAACACACTTGATGCATTATTTGATGATTTATTCTAACCATATTTTTTTGAGATTTCTATGAACTTATTTGAATTTTTTAACTAATCTTAATAAAAAGAACAAAAAGAATCTTACTAAACTCTTACTCAGAAATACATTTTTAAAACTAATTTACACTCTTATCATTGACATAGAACTGTCATTGTGATTTCATTTATGATGATTAAATTACTCCTAATTCAAAACATGGTGGCAAAGATCCGTCACCTGAAGCAAGTTATGACTCGGAAGCCAGTGTGGGAATGGGACTTAACTCAGAAATTGATGGAAAGAAAAAGGTTGAACCATATTATAAAAAAATTTCCCCAACTCGGCGCTATCACAGGTCAGTGTGCAGCCCATTTTTGGGTGGTTTGTGGGCCTGTTTCATGGTCTGGTGAGTCGCGTTTTACTGTTGATTTACTTAATGTTGCCACAAACATTGCCTGCAGTACGCACAAATTCATGCCATCTCTGCTACCTTGCAAAACACCTATACAGATTGTCTTTAAAAATATAAAACTGCCCTGTTTTTCAAATGTAGCTGACTTTTTGATTCACTAATGGGTACTAGTTTTATTTGTGTTCCCTAGCCTATTTTCTGTGTCACTTCAAACCTGCGGCCTGGTCATACCACGCTGGAGCTTCAATGCAGAAACATATGTACAAATGGGCAATTACTGTGCCTCTTCTGTCATTCGTTTCCTGTTAGCTTAGACTGTGTTAAAGGAAACCTTTACTTTTTGTATGTCTGAGAACCATTAAAACAAAAGGACTAGCCATAGAAACTGTAAAACTTACCGGTGAGAAGGGTGTTTGAACTAATATCCATTCTTGGTACTCTTGGCAGTGCATAATCTGCCCCATATTTATCAAAATGTACTGCTCAACGACTTCGTCTTTCTGCACCTCTCAATCAATCAATCAGTAATCTTATAAAGCAGAGCTACTCACCCATGAGAGTCTCAAGGCTCTTGAGGGGGGTGAATCTGTGGTTCAGTCTAAGAGCCAGGTCTTGAGGTCCTTCCTGAATTGCGGCAGCACTGGAGATTGCCTGAGGTGCAGAGGCACGGAGTTCTAGGTCTTTGCAATGAGAAAGGAGAAGGATCTTCCTCCAGACCTTGTCTTGTCTGTGGGATGGTGACCAGGGCCAGATGGGCAGAGTGGTATGCAGGTCCGGCATTGTGGAGGGCTTTGTAGGCATTTGTGAGGAGCTTGAAGGTGAGTCTTTTGTTTACAGGTAGCCAGTGAAGGTCTCTCAGGTGGCCCGAGAAGTGGCTGCAACGTGGGATGTTCAGGAAGAGTCTGGAGGTGGCGTTCATGAAGTTCTGCATTTTTTTGTTCGTTTGTGGCTGGTACCGGCATAAAGTGCATTGCCATGAAGTCGAGTCTGCTGCTGACGTGCACATGAGTGATCGTTTTCCTGGACTCAGAGGGGATTCACTTGAAGATCTTACGAAGCAGGCAGAGTGTGTGGAAGCAAGAGAATAAAACATCATAGAGAGTGAGGAGTCCAGGATGATGCTGAGGCTCTGTTATGTTAGTCAGTGTGTGCCGAAGACATCTACTTTTTACTTTTTTAATCATTGTTCTTTAACATCATTCCTTTGCAAGAGAACATCAGCATTAAGGTTCGTGGAGAATATCGATTTTACTGAATTCAGGTCAGTAAAAGCCAGTATAATGTCTTTTACATGTATTTATTACTATTTAAACAATTTGTTGCTGCAGGTGGAAAATGCCCCATGTACATATTTCTACATTGAGGTGACAGCTTATTTGTCTCTCTAAACAGTTGCGCAATCAATACAATAACAATAATGATTCATATTGAAAATATTTTACAATTATGACACTTTCAGTTAACTTTATTGAGGCAAGGCTTTACCAGTGTGCAGCAATTTGTGCAGGTCTTTTTCCAATTGACACATGAGAGTGTTTGGATACCTTTGGAGCACAAACTACCAGGTTAGCTGAAAGGGGACATTCCCTATTACATATATTCTTAATCACTCAATAATAGTGAATCTGTGTCTCTTTCTCTGTAGTCATTCTGTTGCATTATCAAGGGTGGAAACTTGTTTGCAGTCTTATTTAAGCACTTTACTGGCAGTCAACAGTAGGTAATTATAGTTAGGACTATATTTCCACTTTTTGACTTCATGAAATTTTCCCCCAAAAGTGCCCCGGTGATTCTTGTGCATGGAAAGTTTTGGCACAATTTGTCAAGCAGAAACAGAAACCAATAAAAAGGGGGGCGTCAAAAAAAGCGTTTTTCCAATGTTAATTCTCTAGAGAGCACCTACTGCCCGAAGCCATTGGATGGAACAAATTTGGCAGAAAGGTAGATTTTGGGCCAGAAATAACCCTTCTCGTTATTTGGTGCAAATCTGTTCAGTAGTTTTTGAGATATTGAAAAAAACGTATTTGTATCCTCTGAGGATCCGACAGTCCCAGTGCTAAAATATGATTGCTACAACACTTCAACCAGAAAGTGTTGCCAGCCATCTTAGGACTCAGCTTCAGCAAAATCCCACAAAAAACGTTTTAACAATAGACAAGGGGGCAGGGTGGCAATACCCTGACTCCCTAGCTGTGGTCCTGGGGTCCTCCTGAGACCCTGACAGAGCCAAAACGCACTTTTTAAGAAAATGTTGCTGTGAGAATGTGACTGAGCTGCAAATCCACTGCAAAAATGTAAAAAAGAAATATGTGTGGGCATCTTCGCTTGTTTTTCTTGAAGACCCCAGGTGGTCCAGGTCCTGGGACATTTATATAAAAAGAGGGGGTGCAAAGGGACCCCCATCTAAGGATCTTAGAGCCCTGAGAACCTCCACCTCCCCATGGTATTTTTTAAAACAATGAAGATGGGGTGCTTGGGGCCCCCTCGTCAGACTCTATTACACCCAGGACCACCACCTGCTTGGGGCAAGCAAACAGTGTTGGGGGAGCCACGTGAACCCCTCAAACCCCTGGGACCACCAACTCCCAGTGGCTAAATAGCATAAAAAGGGAGGCCCATGGACCCCACTGGGCCCTGGGGACTACCACCTCCCCGGGAGGCAAATATTTTCAAAAGAATGGGAGAGGCGCTGTGTGGTCCCCCTCTTTTGGGCCATTCCCACCCTGAGGATCACCACCCCCGGGTGGCCTGTGCAGAAGAAACCACCATGTCCTGGGGTGCCAACCCCCGGGACATAACTGTTTTCTTTCCTTGGCGGGAGCTTTGACAGATCCCTCCAAGCAAAACCAAACACTCTGGTTCAGGTGGTCGGGAGCAGGATTCCCTGCCTGGAAACATACGAGCAGGGAAAGAGTTGAAACAATTGCTCCTGCATTGAAGGAGCTGTCTTTCCAGCAGTTCCTTCTGTACAGCAGCAATGCCGGCTCGCTCAGGAGGTGGGGAGCCAGCTGGGACCACAGGCCTTGAGGTTCCCCCAGCGTCTCCGGGTGAGAAGAGAATAAAGAGGCAAAATAAATGTCAGAAACAAGCAGAAAGAGGCAGAATAAAGGTCAGCAAAGAGCAGAAAGAGTCAGGATAAAGGTGATAAACAAGGAGAAATTGTCAGAATAAAGGTCAGAAATGAGCAGAAAGTGGCAAAATAAGGTCAGGAACGAGCAGAAAGGGCAGAATAAAGGTGAGAAATGAGCAAGATTTGACATATTAAAGGTCAGAAGGAACCAGAAAAGTTAGACGAAAGTCAGAAATGAGTAGAAACAGGCAAATAAGAGTGAGAAACGAGCAGAAATAGTCAGAAAAAAGATCAGAAACAAGGAGCAAGAGGCAAAATAAAGGTGAGAAATTAGCAGAAATATGCAAAATAAAGGAAAGAAATGAACATAGGGGCAAAATAGAGATCAGAAACCAGCTAAAAGAGGCAAAATAAAGGTGAGAAACAAGGAGAAAGGCGCAGAATAAAGGTCTGACGGGTGCAGAAAGAGGCACAATATAGATCCGAAGAAATATAGTTTTTAATAATATCAATGTGTTTAATATCGTTTTTAATCATATAGTGGTAAAAATATAATTTTCTAATTATTTGAAATTGGTTAGGTTGGTGTATTAATTTAATGGGTCACTTGGTTTACATTCTGACCTCCGGTCAGAAAGTAAACCGCTGTTCGTCCTGTTGGCTTCCGATAGGCTCAGAGAGCTAGTCCACCAGTCAGAGGCTGGCTAGTAATCTCAAAGGCGGACCTTTCCACACTTGAGATTAAGATGCATGGTTTCCGACATGGTTTACATGCCGGCCTGTCTGACATGGAAACCATGTCGGAAAGCGTGTTTGGGGGCCCTCATCAGCGCCCCTTTGGTGCATGTCCTCCTGTTGGTAGCTGAGGGGACACCAATTATTCCCCCCTGTTGATCCCTGCACTTTGTGGCAGGCACCTTATGGCACCTGTCACGGGGTGCAGGGATGCACAGACCACGCAGCAGGAAGCACCCACTAATACTGCTGGCTCCCAGCACCTCACCGAAGTCCACACCGCATTCCAAGGCTAGGTGTTAGACTGCCAGAAGGAGGTGGCCGAAGAGGTGTGGGTGGGGTTCGACCTCATGGAAGCTGAACTAGATCACATACGTGGGTATCTAAGTCCCATCATGGACCACTTACACTCCCCAACGGAGACCTACACTGCAACAGAGACACATGCATTTGCACATTTCAAGTCCTGAACCACGCCCAGAGCCCTGGTACAATAATTTGCACCCCCATGCTGGACTTGCATTCGCCGTCCCAGTCCACTCCTCTTAGGTATTGAGTGGGAGATGACAAACCTACTGCGTCCACTGTACACAGCACATTGTAATGCTGTAGGGCCGCATGCTTACATTATGGCCACAGGGACACACTCAGATAGTTTGTGGAACTGGGTACGGGCATGTGTGCCCGGCACCTTTATTGCCAGGGCCCCAGTACAGTGACGCCTGTGCTGGATGTGTGTGTGGTGAGCCAGCCCTTATGGAGTGGTTGGTGCTGGCAACAACTAAATGAATGATCACAATTAAAGGGGAAACAGAAAACACCAGAATAACAGAAACAACTGCGAAGCATTATGGTGGTAGCCGCAGCGAGTACAGATGTCACCCAATATGCAATCAGAAGGGTCCATGAGTTGCAGTGCACTGAGGTTGGGGCACCAGAGTGGAGCGTGCTCATGTGAATAAATTGTCTAGATTGTGTCCCATCAGGATATTCCTGCTGCAGCTGCAGTGGGGTGTGTTACACCTGCATCATCTCCCTCATCATCGTCCCAGATCTTCCACACTGCCTGAGATGACATTGCTGTGTGAGCAGTCCACAGCACAAAACTCAATCAGATAAGGGACATGAGTTGTGGTGCACTGAGTTAGTGGCAGCTGAAGAGATGAGCAGGGTATCAAGCTGATGATGGCATCCACGACAAGTGTGAGCAACTCTGATAATCTGGCAGTAAGACTCTTCTGACTATGGTGGTTGTTGGTTGGAGGTGGTCTTGGTGGTGGTGGGGTGTGCATCCTGTGGTGATGCGTCGTCCGGGCAGGTCAGGATTTGATTTGATGTGTGAAGCCAGGTGGATCGTAGTGGAAGGCGGAGGCAGCGGACAGCCGGGGCCACAGACACATGGCGTTGATGACCCCCACTCCCTCGACTCAGAGGCTATCCAATATTCAATCAACAGGGTCCATGATTTGAGCTGAACAGGGTTAGTGGCCCCATTGCACTGCAGCCGGCACAGGCGCACCGCCATGGGACGGTGACTTGCGGTGCACTGAGGTAGGGCCACGCGAGCTAAGCGGGTCCACGTTGATATCCAAGGAGAATGCCGCAGAGGGTTGCAAGGGACAATGGAAGGTGTCCTCCTGGGCATGATGCAGAGGGCCGAAACCAGCAGAAACAGGCAAATGGAGGAGTGGAATGCTGCAGGCTTGTTTGTACCACCAGGTCAGTATCACCTACATGATGAGGAAGACAACCCCCAGGCCATTGATTCAGACACCACCAAATTTCAACCAAAGAGTGTCCATTAATGTCGGGGGGGTCACATTGTTAGTGGCACCGGAGCTGAAACGGGTTGCAGTCTGCGATGAGGCCTGTACATTGATATAAACTCTGCAATAAATAAATCAAGACTCAGTTTCATATATGTGGCCTACTCGACTGCAGTGTAGTCAGGAGGCAAAGGGCCGCAGGGGCACACAGCCACATGTTGTTGGCTTGAGATGTAGAGTTAGTGACACCAGAGCAGTTGTTGGTAGTTTTCGATCACCTCCATAACGATGATCGTTTTTACCTCCGGATTGAACTGCGTCTTCCTCTTACACCTCTCCTTGCGTGCAATGATATGAACTCTGCCATTGAGAAATTAAGGCTCAGTTTCAAATGTGTGACTGTTTTATTTAACCTGTCTTCTTTCTACCTCTGGGGTTTCATGGTCACTCACATGATGTCACCACTAGAACCTTGGGTGACATCATGGAGTGTTTGTGGCTTAGCCTGGTGACAACTGGCAGTTGGAACCAGGCAGGCTGAGTGGCAAGCTAGTCACTCCTGGTGGGTCTTCTTTATAACTTGACTTAACATCCTGAAGACTTGAATAAAGTAACCTACATGATACAAGGCTCCAGCATCTATTTACAACATTTTTGGCGACTTTGGAAAATTTTGGAGCATATTTACAAGGTACAAGAAACGGAAACAAGGAGAAAAGAACCCTCAGCGCAAAACAAAAGCAAGTATTATGAACAGCTCAAGAACATTTAAATTAAAGAACTTTTAAATTGAAATTTAAAGCAGAAGACAAGACATCCACCCTGGTAAGTCCCACCAGTGTCCTGTATAATCGGACAGCCTGAAAACCCACGGTGTAAACCTGCTTAACATTGTATGAGACTTGCTGAAGTTCGCTGGTGTGTAGATGGCTGTTTGTTTAACCTAATCCACCAAGCGTACCAATTGAGATTGAGCAAATCTTTAGGACCACTGTTCAGCGCTGTACTTGCTGTCTGTTGTCAAGTAGCTGAATTGAAAGACACCGTGGGGTGTGAAGAACGAGAACTGAATTCAGCTGTCTTAAGCTTGCATGAATTGAGAAGTGAACTGCGCGGCGGATCGTGTGCCTGAAACTTTTCGAGGTCTAAAATACGCAACTAATATGTTAAAAGCAACCTCAGCTTTCAAACTGGTCAACACGCATTCCATATCTTTTAAAGCTATTTGAAATTGTCAAGGTCAAGAACGCGCAGGGCATCTGTTTAAAAACTGTAAAAAATTTCACATGCCAAACAACACGCAACGTATATATTTATTAGGCAGTTAAATTGTCAGAAAGTTAAGCGCATGCAGCGAAAAATGTTGGAGCTATCCGAACAAGGAGCACACTACATATATTTATAGCCTGAACGGAGTCTTGTGGAAACTGTCTGCACGTATTTTTGGGAACGTTTTTCACTGACATTGTGAGATGTGCCAAGGATATTTCAACTGACTTTGCGAGGTAAACCATGGATATTTCAACTGTCTGTATGTTTTAAAATATAACAAATGCGTGTAGCTTACCTTCCCGATGAAGCTCTTTATGACGTGGGGGTGTTCTCACTTCAATCCGCGCTTGCACGTTTAGAGCAGCGACGTGCCGAGAGCCTCTCAGCCCTACGCAATATCATCACCATGGAAACGTCGTTTGTTCCTAGTGAGACAAATGGTTCGTCGGCAGAATATATTGCCGTTTTGTGCTGACGCAATGGACATCACGTTACAATTGGATCTGTGGCATATGTGACCTTTGAGGAATGCATAAATCAACCACATTGCAGGGGAATTAAATGTGCAAATGATGGTTGTTTAAATCCAACGCTGGCACAAACACTCTGAATGGGACATGGAAGTTAAGCCCGGACGATGCGAGGGGTATTGAAATCCTGATAATGAGGGAAGTATGATCTGTTTTTATGGAGGACGTCGCGAATCTTACCATATTTACAGCGTCTACTTCTACTGAGGAGAACTTTGAGGAAGAACTCGGGTGAGAGACCGCTCACCGGAGCATAAGACATTTTTAACATTATGTATGCTGGTCATTTGTAGTGTATGTCTGGTGCTTTCTGGGGGGTGATGTTTATTGAGTGCATGTTTCAAGGAAAAGAGTGTTTATTTTTTTATTTTTTTATGGTTGATTATAAGTTAATGGTGTGTACAGTAAGTACCTGCATAGTTTTGTGTTGGAACTGCTGTGAGCCACGCAGGGCATTTTCTGGTGGTGTGTGAGCAGCAAGTATTATGTTATCGTACACCTACAGGGTGGTGTTCATCTATAACTTGTTGTTTTGGGGTCAGGAGGGCCCTGTACAGTTTATTATAGAAGGAGTTGCTTTTCAAAATTGTATACATGGCTTGCATGTGTGGTTGTGTGTTGGGAGTTATAAACTTCTGTACTTCTTTTTAAAAGAAGTGTACCCTGTCTCATCTATGGTTTTGGGACAGTTATGGTTCACGGGGAGAGAAATAACCCGTTAAGGTACAGAATCTGTTTTTAAAATTTAAGGGTGGTGAATACCCCATTAGGGAATTGGGGGCGGAACAATGGCTATTCCAAGGTGTAGTTCACGGGGAGGGTTGTACCCCGTTACGGAGCAAAGTGGACTCCATTATTTTTCGTCTAATTAAGTTTGTGTTTGTGTTTCCCAAGGAAAGGGGATGGGACTTGGGACTAGTTGTGTTTGGGATGTGTTGTCGTTGACTTGTGTTTGTAACTGTTTGGGATGTGTTTGTTCTCCATCTGTGGAATGGATGCTATGTGTACTTTCATATGGATGTGTACACACAAGCTAATTTTATTTATTGTATTTCCATCTTGTTGATTTCCCTAAAGGAAGGAGATGTGTTATATTTAACCTGTCTTCTTTCTACCTCTGGGGTTTCATGGTCACTCACATGATGTCACCACTAGAACCTTGGGTGACATCATGGAGTGTTTGTGGCTTAGCCTGGTGACAACTGGCAGTTGGAACCAGGCAGGCTGAGTGGCAAGCTAGTCACTCCTGGTGGGTCTTCTTTATAACTTGACTTAACATCCTGAAGACTTGAATAAAGTAACCTACATGATACCAAGCTCCAGCATCTATTTACAACAGTGACCTACTGGACTGCAGTGTGGGCCAAATGCAGTAGTCAGTGAGGGACCACAGACAAGTGAGTTTGGAATGCTATACACAGAGTTGGTTGCAAAAAACACAGTTGATGGACAGAATGTAGAACAATGTCATACATTCACCCCAGTACAAGGATCTGGGCCTAAATCCATCGTTTTTTTGCACTCCACACCACCCTGGGTTAGACACTGGCTATATGCAAATCAGCTCTGACCCTGTGCCTCATGGGAACAGTCCAGTCCGAACTACCAAGCCATATCTTTCCCAGACCGGAATCAAGCATCCAAGGACCGGTTTCTGGCTATCAGCCTTCATCAGCCTGGATAGCTTGACTCCAGTGGTGTGGAGAGCCTGGGACTCACGTCTGAGCATACCCAGCCCACTCGGGGTGAAAATTGCAAAAAACACAGTTGATGGACAGAATGTAGAACAATGTCATACATTCACCCCAGTGCAAGGATCTGGGCCTAAATCCATCGTTTTTTTGCACTCCACACCACCCTGGGTTAGATACTGGCTATATGCAAATCAGCTCTGACCCTGTGCCTCATGGGAACAGTCCAGTTCGAACTACAAAGCCATGTCTTTCCCAGACCGGAATCAAGCATCCAAGGACCGGTTTCTGGCTATCAGCCTTCATCAGCCTGGATAGCTTGACTCCAGTGGTGTGGAGAGCCTGGGACTCACGTCTGAGCATGCCCAGACCACTCTGGGTGAAAATTGCAAAAAACACAGTTGATGGACAGAATGTAGAACACTGTCATACATTCACCCCAGTACAAGGATCTGGGCCTAAATCCATTGTTTGTTTGCATTCCACACCACCCTGGGTTAGACACTGGCTATATGCAAATCAGCTCTGACCCTGTGCCTCATGGGAACAGTCCAGTCCGAACTACCAAGCCATGTCTTTCCCAGACCGGAATCAAGCATCCAAGGACCGGTTTCTGGCTATCAGCCTTCATCAGCCTAGATAGCTTGACTCCAGTGGTGTGGAGAGCCTGCGACTCACGTCTGAGCATACCCAGCCCACTCGGGCTGAAAATTGCAAAAAACACAGTTGATGGACAGAATGTAGAACAATGTCATACATTCACCGCAGTACAAGGATCTGGGCCTGAATCCCTCGTTTTTTTGCACTCCACACCACCCTGGGTTAGACACTGGCTATATGCAAATCAGCTCTGACCCTGTGCCTCATGGGAACAGTCCAGTCCGAACTACCAAGCCATGTCTTTCCCAGACCGGAATCAAGCATCCAAGGACCGGTTTCTGGCTATCAGCCTGGTGTAAAATAGGTGTGTTGAAACAACCATTAGACAGTAACAGATATAAATGATTAGATGCACTAAGAAAGTAAAAGAATGGTAGATTTCTACCATTTTGCTATACCCAAGAACCCAGGCAAGTATATAAAATACATGACAATAAACATGAGTACTTCTACGATGCTACCCTAACTAGATGTACCTAAGTGTACCCAGCATGTATGTAGGTGTTAAGCCAAGAATCCCTCTAGGATAAAGTCAACCCCATTAACTGAAGTGAGAGACTGTGGGACCCTTTCTTTGTCTCGAGTTGAACACCCCACAGGGGATGTTAGACCACTGGGAGCTGGAGTATTTGCATGCAGGAACCTCAGCGTCTCTCAGTGTGTGTCGCAGGGAAATCCTGATCTCCTCTGTCTCAGCAAGATGTGATATTTATATACCTAAAGGGCTCCCCGGGGCTTCTATCTTGCTGAGCCACTTGTCTGACTTAGGATGACGCTGGGAATGAACTTTATACATAGATATTGTACAGAAGATGGTAGTCCTGCTGAGTTTCAAAGAATCCTCATACATAATGTATGATGCCTTTACCAGGGAAAATCCTGCGTCCTGTGTGCAGTGTTGAATCTAGGTAGCAGGTCAGTCCCTAAGAACCGTCATCTTTGTAATGTAGGGAAGAATATAGGTGAAAGGTTACGATGTTACCTTAGTCTATATTGGGGTACATATATGGAATGTAACACCCACTACTCACCCGACTAGACGACATAATTAAATTCAAATGGACTACTATGCTGTCTAGGCACTGGTACGCAAACAACTACAGTAAAACAATAGTTTTGTTAAAAAATGTTTCAAACTCTTAAAACATGGCAAAAAGGAAACATTGTCACTCAAGCAATAGCTCTAATGTGTCCGCATATATAGTTCGAACAACTGTAAGCATCAGAAAGCCATGAAGGTCATAAAAAGTATGAATTGTTTTGAAGTTCCAATTTTGAGTATTTTTTTTAAAAAAGAAAAGCCAAATTTTTCCCAGCACACAATGAGCCATATGTTTATGTGTCCTGGCTGGTAGTCCCAACATCCCAGTTGCCTGCCTTCGCAGACGATGACCCTTCTAACACCTCGCAGATCACTTAGATTGAGCACAGATGATCTTCCGTACTGCCTGCAGCTGATGCTGGGGCAGCCTGTGCAGCATCCAAGGCCTGGGTGTGAGTGGAGGAGCCGGTATCCATTCCAACAGGAGCAGATACTTCCTGTGGAGGCTCTAAGAATGCTGCCATAAACATAGGAATACACAGGGGACACTGCAGAACATGGGCTGTTATCGGGTCCAGTAAAGCATCAGAGTCCGGTTGCTCAACTGATGGAAGTGTCAGTCAGAGATTAAACATGCATTCTTCTCCGCAGAACAGGCATCGGAGAACAGGAAGGATGTTGACAGGAACCAAGAGGCACTTAGTTCCCGTAGGCAAGGTGTGCTAGGATGTTGTACCATAAGATCACAGTATTTACGCTCCAGGACCGTTTTTCTCATCTCCTTGGTGACAGGGATGTACATTGCATAGCAGAAAAACTACAATCAGGATACCTGCTATTAGAACCAGGATCAGCGGAAGTCCTCCAAAAAAGCTTCAGAATACGGAGTGTATAAAGTTTGGTATAACTCCGAGGACCGCCTGAAAGATGCTTAACAGTTCTGAGCCTATGGTCTTAACTAGGTGGACTATACCCATCATATCAGACATGTTAAAGATACAATTTACCATTTTTGTGAACTGGAAAGGGCAGTTCATATGTATGAATGCCTGTAACTCAGCTGAGCACCTTGCAATCTGGAAATCAAAAGTCTCCCGTGCGGAGGTTAAAGACACAGTTTTCTGTAGAAGCAATCAATCAATCAATCAATCAATCAAGACATTTATAAAGCGCACTATAAACCCGTTTGGGTCTCAAGGCGCTGGGGGGTAGGGGGTTGCTGCTACTGATCGAAGAGCCAGGTCTTGAGGAGTCTTTTGAAGGGATCTTGAAGGTTACCCTCTTGTTGACGGGGTGCCAGTGCAGGTCTCTGAGGTGGGGTGTGATGTGGCTGCGGCGGGGGATGTCGAGGATCAGTCATGCTGAGGCATTCTGGATATGATGCAGCCCTCTCAGGAGCTTGGCCGACGTTCCTGCGTAGAGGGTGTTTCCGTAGTCCAGTCTGCTGGTGACGAGGGCCTGGGTGACTTTTTTTCTCATTTCGGTGGGGATCCACTTGAAGATCCTTCAGAGCATTCGGAGGGTGTTGAAGCCGGATGAGGAGTTAGCGTTGATCTGCTTAGTCATGGAGAGGGTGGCGTCGAGGATGCCCCCTAGGTTGCGTGCGTGGTAGGTGGGTGTTGGTGCTGTTCCCAGTGTTGTTGGCCACCAGGAGTCTTCCAAGGCTGAGGGGGTGGGGCCGAGGATGAGGACCTTTGACTTGTCTGAGTTCAACTGCAGTCAGCATCTATTCGGCGACAGCCTTCATTCCTTCATTGAGGTTGGTTTTGGCGGTATGGGGGTCTTTGGTGAGGGAGACGATCAGCTGGGTGTCGTCTGCTTAGGGGATGATGTTGAGGTCGTGCTGTTGGGCGACCTGGGCAAGGGGTGCCATATAGATGTTGAACAGCGTTGGGCTGAGGGATGAGACCTGGGGTACGCCGCAGATGATCGCAGTGGCAGGGGGGGAGGCGAACGCTCTGTGTTCTGTCGGAGAGGAAGGATGTGGTCCAGTCCAGGGCCTTCTCTTGGATTCCGGTGTCGTGTAAGCGTGTTTGTAGTTTGTTGTGGCAGACCATGTCAAAGGCGGCTGACAGGTCCAGGAGGATGAGGGCCGCTGTTTCTCTGTTGCCAAGCAGGGTCCTGATGTCATCGGTGGTGGCGATGAGGGCGGTATCGGTGCTGTGGTTGCTGTGTAAACAAGACTGAGATGGGTCCAGGATGTTGTTCTCCTCGAGGTAGCAGGTCAGTTGTTTGTTGACGATTTTCTCAGTGACCTTCCCCGGGAACGGAAGAACGGAGATGGGTTGGAAGTTCTTGAAATCAGCCTCGGGTTTCTTGAGCAAGGTGTTGATCTCTGTGTGCTTCCAGCTCTCCGGGAAAGTTGCTGTCTCAAAGGAGATGTTGATTACTCTCCGGAGGTGGGGTGCGATGGCTGTGCTGGCTTTGTTGAAGATGTGGTGAGGGCATGGGTCTAACGATGATCCCGAGTGGATGGGTTCATGATGTTGCTGGTGTCCTTGTCATTGACGCTGGTCCAGGAGAGTAGATGGTTGATGCGGGTGGTGGTCGTGTGGGTGGTGGTTGTTGGGGTGGTCGTTGTGCTGAAGCTGTCATAGATGTCGGCGATCTTGCGGTGGAAGAAGGTGGCCAGTGAGTGGCACAGGTCTTGCCAAGGCAGGGTGTCGTTGATGTTGGAACTGGGGTTGGAGAGTTCCTTTACGATGTTGAAGAGCTCTTTGCTGTTGTGTGTGTTGTTATCTAGGTGGTCCTTGAAGGAGGCACTCTTGGCGGCTCTTATGAGTTGATGGTGTCTGCGGGTGGCATTCTTGTGGGCTGTGTAGCTGTCTGGTGATTGTTCGCGGAGCCAGTTCTTCTCCAATATTCGGCATGTTCGTTTGGAGGCCTGGAGGTCTTCAGTGACCTAGGTGGCTTTCTTGCTGGTGTGGCTGTTGGAGGGTGACTTGAGCACGGTGCGTGTGTTGGCGCAATCGTCGATCCCTTATCTGAGGTTGCGGGCGGTGGTGTCGGGATCGGTGTAGTCGGTAGGTGGGTTCTGGGTAAGGGTGGTAGTTAGCTGGTCTTTGGTAACTTTGCTCCAGCGGCGTCGAGGCATCTGTTGAGTCCGGTGGTGTGTAATGGGCTTCCTAAAGGTGAAGTGGATGCAGTGGTGGTCAGTCCAGTGGAGTTCGGTGGTGTGGTGGAAGGAGATGTGGGGGTTTGCGGTGAAGATGGGATCGAGCGTGTGGCCGGCGGCATGGGTGGGTGTTCTCACAAGCTGTCTGAGTTCTAGGTTGGCAAGGTTGTCGATCAGGGTGGTGGAGTTGGCGTTGTTGTTGTTCTTGAGGTGGAAGTTCAGGTCTCCTAGGAGGATGTAGTCTGTGGAGGCGAGGGCGTGCGTGCTGATGAAGTCGATGATGGAGTCTCTGAACTGTGGTCGGGGTCCCGGGGGTCTGTAGACGAGGGTTCCTCTGAGGGTGGTGTTGGGGTCTGTGTGTATCTGGAAGTGCATGTGTTCGGTGGTGCTGAGGGTGTCGTCGGTGTTGGTCAAGACTCTGAGAGTGTTCCTGTGGACGATGGCAATTCCTCCTCCTACTCCATTGGTGCGGTCCCTGCAGGTGATCTTGTAGCCTTCCAGGATGGCTATGGCGTTGTTGGGTGCTGAGACTGGATTCAGCCAGGTCTCTGTCAGGAAGGCGACGTCCGGGGTGGTGGAGTCAAGAAGGTCCCAGAGTTCGACGGTGTGTTTGCGGGCGTAGCGGGTGTTGAGGAGGATGCAGTTGAGTTAGTTGGGTTCCTTAGTTGACAATTTGGCTGGCTGATTGCTGGTGAAGCTGCAGTTCCAGCAGGTGAAGGGTCCTTGGGTGCGCTTCAGGGTGGCCCGGTAGCAGGTGTGTGATCATCTGGTGTTGAGTGCGTGGAGGGTGCTGGCATCGTAGCGGTGTTGGGCATCGTGGCGTTCGTGGGGTCCAGCGGTCCTGATGCTGGGGGCGCGGTCCAGGCACGGACGGGCGCAGACCGGCTTGCCTTAGGCGCACCAGCGGCGCACCCGCTGAGCGCGGCTGCAATGCGGCTGCCATAAGAAGGGGAGGTGGGAGGGAGGAGCAGCTGGGAGGAGGAGCGAGTGAATGGGAGTAGGGGGCGGGGCCGCAGGGGACGCAGCAACAGGATGCGGGGCCAGGAACAGAGGCAGAGCGGGCACAGGGGGACAAAAGAGAGCAAATACAGTGGCGCAACAAAAAGTAAAACAGTGAAAAACACCAGGGGCACAGAGAACAGGCACAATAAATAAGGCACAAGCACAAAGCAAGCACTGCAGCAAAAACAGACCTCAGGCCTACCACTGGCCACCAGGGATGAGGCGCAGCTGGTAGCCTGCAGGTGGAGGTGAGCCTCGAACTGGGAGCAGCTGGGCTGGAGCACATGCGCAGTCAGGTGGAGCTATGCGACGTGGGGAGCGACCTGCCTGGAAGCAGGGTCAAGAGATGCTCCCTTTACCGCACAGCGGCCGCCATAAGAAGGGGAGGTGCAGCTCGGAGTGGGGAGCGAGCGAATGGGAGAGGGGCCGGGAACAGAGGCAGAGCGGGCACAGGGGAACAAAAGGAGAGCAAATACAGTGGGGCAACAAAAATTAAAACAGTGAAAACACCAGGGGCACAGAGAACAGGCACAATAAATAAGGCACAAGCGCAACGCAAGTGCGGCAAAAAGTGGCAGAAAAAGCAGACCTCAGGCCTACCACTGGCCACCAAGGACGAGGCGCAGGTGGTAGCCTGTGGGTGGAGGTGAGTCTTGAACTGACAGCAGCTGGGCTGGAGCACGGGCGCAGTCAGGTGGAGCTATGCGGCATGGGGAGCGACCTGCCTGGAAGCAGGGTCAAGGGTCGCTCCCTTCACTGCACAGCGGCCACCATAAGAAGGGGAGGTGGGAGTGAGGAGCAGCTGGGAGGGGGGAACGAGCGAATGGGAGGGGGAGCAGGCCGCAGGGGATGCAGCGGGGGGAAGCAGGGCCAGGAACAGAGGCAAAGTGGGCACAGGGGGACAAAAGGAGAGCAAATACAGTGGGGCAACAAAAAGTAAAACAATGAAAAACACCAGTGGCAGAGAGAACTGGCACAATAAATAAGGCACAAGCCAAAGCAAGCGCGGCAAAAAGAGGCAGAAAAACAGACCTCAGGCCTACCACTGGCCACCAGGGATGAGGCGCAGGTAGTAGCCTGCAGGTGGAGGTGGGCCTCGAACTGGCAGCAGCTGGGCTCGAGCACGGGCGCAGTCAGGTAGAGCCCGGCGGCATGAGGAGCAACCTGCCTGGAAGCAGAGTTTCATACGTATAAAGGAAACATTCAACAAAGACCATATCGGCACCTCTCTGACTGTGTGTGTCGGTGGAAAGAATACTTGCATACAGCAAGTAACACTGGAGCTCACGGTGATTAGATATGGATGCCTGGAAGCATCCCACAACAACCTTGATCGTTCAGCATCAAGTAATTCTCATTTGAAAGCAGCTTGAATACCGGAGTAATCACGGCTGCCGGGGTACCTCTCAAGTGACAGGATAGGTTCATTACTGAACCATTGCAGGCCCCTTGCAGCATATTATCCATTGCAGGTCCCTTGTGGCATATGAGAGATCCACTAAAAGCGTTCTCGCAGTTTGTACTGCTTAGAAACACTTCCAGATCCCCACTCGTGCATCAAAATCTGTACAGTAATTCCCTTCCCTACCAATTTCTTCATATCTGCCTGCCTGTTGATGTTCTAGGCAAAACTGAAACTGGAAAGTTGTGACCGGTAATGTTATATGGCCATGGATCAACCATTCTGTGGACGGTGATTCTGCCACACTAAAAGGTATTTTGTCCAGTTTTTCAATATGCAGCACTGTATATTTTGCTCCCTCTTGTGCCATTTTCATCTGTTTTTCTGTTAGATTGTATGCAGAAAACAGTGACGTATTGTTGATAAAACGCCAAGGCACATAACCTGCGTGGAATGATTGCTGCGTCCTGCTCAATAACATAATAGAACGTAATTGTGATTGCCCGTGCTGTAGTATGGACAATTCTTGTTCTAGTACATCAATAGCAGGAGATACAATGGTGCCCAGTGAATAAATCCTTGAAGTTAACATAGTCATGCCATTGTCAACTACTGCTAATGTCTTTTATAAATTGATCCTACCTATATCTTGTAGTCTCTTCGCTGCTTCTTGTTGGGAGATTTTGCGAATTTTGTTATAGACAGCATAATAGAAACGTATTTGACGTGGTTTTCTGGGACCTAGTAGAAAATCTCACAGGTCCACATTCTCTGTAAGTAAGGATAAGTGTTGTTTCACCTGTTGTAGTGTTGAGGTTTTTAGCCAATCGAGACATAACTTCCCAACACTCTATGATGTCACCACCACTGGATGTTCTCTTTGTACATAGCGTGGGTCTGGCCTATGGATACTGAATCCTTCGGTGGTACCCCTTAATCTTTCCTGACACCTATTAGTGTCTGTGGGTCAAATCAACCATCCCTTCAATTGCGGTCTGATCTATTGTGTTGTAAATGTCATCTATAGAAATCCCTTTTTGTGATGTAAGTTTCCCTCGGTATGTGATGGTGTTGGAATCCAAGGTGAGTTCAAATCCTCAGTCCTGGCTATTCCAAGACAGCAAGTCTGTTGCACAGTATTGTTTAGAAATATCTCTGCTGAGGAATGAGGAATACTCTAAATAGCGCTTCTGTTCCCTGGACTTGCCAGTCCCTAGTACCCCAGACTGATTTTAAGTCTAAAGTTCTTTCCTTAAATTGACAGTTGGGTAATGAAGGAAGCAGAGTAAATCTGTTTGGTGTTAGTCAGCATATTTTTCTGTGCAGATGTCGATGCAACCGTATACTAATATGAGGTTGGGTCGGAAAAGTTAAACCCTGAAAAATATGAAACTTTTTGTGCAAAAGTTTTCAAACTACTTTTCATTGGTGTAGGGCAATGTTCTCATTGGTGATATGTGAAAAAATCCCTGGTGTTACTGGATTTAATCTCTATATTGCCCCCTTGGCAGAGATTATAAAGAGCTATGGTATCAGTGTCGTGTCATATGCTGATGACACACAATCGGTGGTATCTCTGTCACAATCCCCTGAAGAAACCGCCATAAATTTCTCTACCTGCTTACAAGACTAAGCATCCTGGATGACAAATTACTGTCTAAGACTTACCTGCAGCAAAACTGAGCTTTTGGTTGTGGGGAAAACACCCTCTATCTAGTCCTCGCTATGGTGGCCGCAGTCACTGGGCCCCACTCCCTCCCAGAGTAATCAGGTTAAGAATTTGGGGATGTGGATGGATTCCAAACTCTCCATTGAAGGTCACACCGTCCCTCACAGCCGTCTTCTTTCAAGACTCCAGGAGATTGGTCTGAGAGGGACGGTATTCAGTTGGTTTGAATCTTTTCTATCTGGTCGCCAACAATCGATTTGGGCCCCTCCATTCTCCGCTTCAGTTCCTCCGCTGGAGGTGGGAGTCCCACAGGGATCGATTTTGAGCCCCACTCTTTTTAATATTTACATGTCTCCCTTGGCTGATTTGGTTGAATCTTATGAAGCCCGGATTGTTTCCTACGCCGACGATAGGCAGCTTCTATTCACCTGCGATAAGAACACAGACTTCGCCGGCGATATTATCATGAGCTGCCTCGAGGCTGTTTTCTCGTGGTTCCAACTGAACCAGCTTAGATGCAACTCTGATAAATTAGAGATCCTTTTTTTCAGCTGCTCCCCTGACGCCAATTGGAAATCTTGGTGGCCCGCCGATATGTATCCTCCATCGTCGGCTACTTCTATGGCGAAAAATTTGGGCGTGAAAATTGATAATGCCCTAACCCTTAAACCCCAGATTCTTAGTGTAGTTGGCCAATGCTTTGGCCTTCTAAGAACTCTCAGGAAATGTCTTCCCTTTTTGTCACATACCCATAGGAGGATTACGGTACAGGCTCTGATCGGTTCACAGTTGGACTATGCCAACATACTCTATCTAGGCCTCCCTGAATATCTCCTTACCCGTCTCCAATCTGTTCAGAATTCAGCGGCAAGGGCCATTTTTGGCCTTAGCCGAAGGTCTAACACCTCTACTCTTCTGAATTCGCTCCACTGGCTGCCAGTGCGCAAACGTATTCATTTCAAGACTCTCATTACGGCGTTGAAATCTCTTCATGGCACCGGCGCTTTCTATCTAGGGAGAAGAATGCGGTTCTATTTTCCCTCTAGATCTTTACGATCCGCCTCTCAAGCGCTGGCTATTGTTCCTGCAACCAAACGAGCGCATATTGGAGGACACTCATACAGACTGTTGGCACCTTTACTATGGAACAAACTGCCTCTTTCCCTCGGGAAACTAGACAACTTGCTCTCCTTTAGGAAGACCTGGTTGTTTGGACAGTAGTTCGCCTGTTTTCGGCCTAGCCTCTGCAGGTCTGTATAGCGCCGGGACATTTTGTCCGAGTAGCCGAGCGCTTTATAAGACCACCATTAACATAACATAACATAACACTAGAATGGTGGCAGGGAAGTGTTTTGGAATATTAAAAGGCCTACGGAAGACTCTAGATATTTTGCCTATCGCAGCTAGGAAAACCCTAGTCCATGCATTAGTAACTTCTCACCGACACTACGGGAATTCTCACAGACTTCAATGCATTCAGAATGTGGCTGCCCGCATGATCCTGATGCTCCCCAGAAGATCCTCCTGGAGGAATGCCCTCTCTGCTCTCCACCGGCTTCTAGTGTGGGACAGAATACTCTTCAAAACTTTATGTATCAGTCATTGTATCCTGCAGGGGAAGGGGTTGAGCTATTTACACAAGCTACTAACTCCCTACATTCCGACGCAGCATTTAAGATCATCTGGAACCAGCCGGGTCATAATCCCCAGAGCAAGGAAAGCAAGAATGGGAGCTTGATCCTTCAGCTACCTGGCATCTTAGCATTGGAATGCACTTCCTCGCTCTTTATGTATGGAACCATCAGACTCAGTCTTTCGGAAGCAGTTGAAAACCTCGCTCTTCTGTAGTTAGGGTTCTGTGTGGTGACGCTGTTTCCTACCCTTGCTCCCCCTGACGAAGCTATGCTGCAGCACGGGGACACACTAGCTAGTGTACCCATGTGCTTTACAAGCTTGCTTATTATTAATAATATTATTATTATTATAAGTAATGAAAATAATGTTGATAACAGTAAATGGTGTTAAAATCTGATGTGTCTTCTGACATTTCATTGCTAGAAAATGCGGCAGATTGTTCTAAATCAGACAACATATTGTTTATAGTTTCAAAACCCCAATCTTCGGAAAATGTACTGGAGGTAATGGTATCATTTAAGGACCTTTTAAATAAATGAGATATCTTTAAAAGTTTGGTCAGACCAAATATATCATAATCAACCTCGTAACATACTATACCATCAGGTATACGAACTGCTGTAATGTTCACTGATGACAAGTCTTATTGTTCACAAGGTGATGAAACACAATGAAACACAAGGTTTCAGGATCAAGTTCACTTTTGATGCTGCAGAGCTTTGAAGCAGATAAGTTCAGTTAATAAGTAAGCAGAAAACAGTTACTAAGCCTATCCAGAAAAGAAAGAACGATATACCAGTGATAATCCACAGTTCTAGCCACGGTGACACCAGGTATGTCTTTTTAAGAAAAATGAAGAAGTCTCTGATTTGTTGTTGATGAGATATCGGGGCTGGCATTGTTTCAGATTCACTTGGGTCCAACGAAAAGGAATCAAAGTCGATGAAATAGCCAGATGCAGTTCGGTCTATTTTAGGCAGCTCAGCAGGTTTTGTTGAACTTGTAGATGGCCCTTGTTGAGGCATATTTATGTAAATATCAATCAGTGTGAGGTAAAAGTGAATTTTGTCTTTCATTTTGATTTTGATTGTCAGTTTTAAGAGGAACGAGTTCCCTGGCATTGTTGCATAGTACACCAGTTTGTATAGGTGGCTCTTTAAACGTGATGAGCATTTCTGTTGGAACTTCCTGTATGATAGCGAGAGGAGGGTGTCGGCTACCCAGGTTCCCAAGAGGCATACTGTTTAGTATCGGCCACATAGTGTGGTTTTATCAGATCAATGGAGACAAATATTTTCTCCTTCTTTCCAGTAAGTGGTGGCAGTAGTATAGTACTTGTTCCTTCGACTGCCAGGACAGGTTTTCTGTATGATGGTCCAAATTCTTTTTTGTCCACTTTTTTTCCCTGACCAGTTCCCTGACTTTAGGAATCCAGATAGGTCTTGCCGTGACTGACTTGACTTGCCCAGTGGTGGTCTGCTTTACCTGCACATTACTCTGTAGTGCCCTGGATTCATTCAGATCCTGTAAAACAGCCAAACGCTTATTGATGTCAAAAGGTTTTTCATCCTAACTGTGCCTTCACAATCGAGATCAGGTACCCACATTCTCGTCCCAAATAGGACCTCATAAGGAGTGACAACCCCTTGGGAACTTCTTGGAATGTTATTCAAAGAGCGTTGTACCTCATATAACTGATTGACCCAACTACAACCCGTGCCTAAAACTTAGCTGTTAATGCTTGCTTTAAGTCTCAGTTTTTCCTCTTCACAACTGAATTTCCCTCGGGATGGTATGAAGAGGAGTACCACAGTGCAACACCCATGGCTTCTTGTAAGCCTTAGAGCTAAACGTGGGGCCATGGTCAGTATGTAATGTGCCAACTGCGTATGTCCACCTAAAGACTTGCAGATCTTTGATAAAAGTTCGAGCATCAGCCGAGCGCTGAGGCCATACTCATAGGAATCTCGAGCCGGAATCCACTGCAACCATGATGTACTTGTAAGCACCATCAGATTGTAAAGGGCCACACTGGTCCAAATAGACATGCACGAGTGGTCTGTCTGATATCAGCAATGGTGTCTGCGCTGGACGTGTTATGGTGGTGCCCTTCATCTGTTGACAGATGTTGCATTTTAAGACATATTCTTTAGTCTGTTTTAATAGCCCTGGCCACCAATAGTGTTGTTTCAGTAAAGAAACTGTCGCCATAACCCCTGCGTGTGCAGAACCCAGACCACCGTGTGCAGCTAATAGTAAACCTAATCCGCGATCCATGTTTGGTATTACTCTATCTCCCACCCTAGGACTCTGAGCAAATGGAACATTGTTTGCATGCTACTTGTAGGAGAACTTGAGTGGAGCTATTGAGTGTAGCAATGACAGTAACCATAATGTCTCTTCCTATTCTCGTCTTTGACAGAGTGATTGCAGCTGCGGAAGCCATACGTATAGCCCCTTTCGCGGCTTCATCGTCCAACGAATTCCCTTCAACGTGAACGCCATCACGTTGATGACTCAGTGTGTGTATCATGTGAGCTCTTGGTAGTTTCTTTTTCAACTCAGCTACCTGATCCTATAGCATTTTGAGCTTAATTGTGCCACTTTTTGAGTCCTTAAACCCATTCTGATCCCAGTAGTGTAGATATTCATTGTATGACTGTACACAGTAAAAAGAATTGCACACGATTAATGTGGGGAATTCTCGATCCGTGCCAGTAATAGAGCTTTTAATTCTGCCAGCTGAGCAGTGCAGTCTCCTAGAGACTGTGTTTTTGTACAGCTTGGATGGAACTTTTCGTCTTGTATACAATCTTTTACAATCGCACATGCGGCGCTGTATTGCTGTTTACTTCCAATGGCCGGGTGAGCAGATCCATCAGTGTAAATAATATATTCATACTGATCTGGAGAAGTGGAGAAGTGTGGCTCACTGGTTAGAGCGGCAGACTCTGAAGCAGAGATCAGGCCCGGGACCAGGGTTCAAGTCCTGACGCGGCAGGGTCTTGGGCTCAATGTCCGCGGACATGATAATTCTCGCATCAGCGCCTACTCTAATCATGGGTCCCACGCTGCAACTCTGGGCAATAGCTTGCTTAATCTCCACAACGGCCCCTACAACACTGGGATGCCTGGCTTCACCTTGGGGGTGCCCAGGAGAGGCATCTCACAGGGAGAGCTAGGAAGGGTTCCACAGCGTTATACAGCGCCGGGACGCCCCGTTGGGGCAGCTGTGCGCTTTACAAAATACACTACATTTACATTTACATCTAGAGGCTTTATTTCATTCGGCAGAGGATATTCTTGTTCATATTGCAGAACTGCTTGTGTTTTTAGATTTGGGTCGTATCTGTATTCTACGTCTGATGCATTGAGAGAATTAGCCCATTGTATCCATCTCGGATGTAAGGCTTTTTCATTTGGAACGCTTGCCTTTGTAGCAGCCTCTAAGGCCAGTATTGGAGTCACAACAGTTATTCGCTTTACCATAGCGAGTGCTCTTTCTCTGACTACTTGCTACGCAAACAAATGATGTACGGAATGCTGAATAAATCATACATTCACCCCCAATCAAGAGATCTGGGTTAAATTCATTGTTCATTTGCTCACCATACCACCCCAGTTTAGACCCAGCGATATGCAAATCAGTCTTGACCCTGCGCCTCATGGGAGCAGTCCAGACCGAACTGCCAAGCCAGGTCCTCCCTGGACCGTAAACAAGCACCTGGGACCGGTTTCTGGTTATTGCCCTTCATCAGCCAGGCTAGCTTGAATCCAGTGGCACAATGAGCAACAGACCCACATCTGGGCATACTGGGACTAGGCAACATCCAGAGTATTTTTTTGAGCCATTAAAGGATGGTGAAGCAGATTGAGGCGACCTTGACTGCTTGCTGCCTCATTGATAACTGGTCATCTATGAATACGCCAAGATTGCTGGCTGACTGCACCGGTTGGGGAATATCATCCATTTGAGGAGGCCAATGTCGGGGGCCACACATACCTTTGTTTTTCCCAAGAATTAAAACTTCTGTTTTTCCACCGTTAAGTTTGAGCAAGTTGGCATGCATCCAACCAGCTATCTTTTGCAGCCCTACCTGGAGGGAGAACACCTTAGATGCCTCATTGGTGGAGATAAAGAAGAGTAATTGGTATCATCAGCATACGAGAAGATGGATAACCCAGCCTCTTCCGCTATTGTGGCCATGGAACTAATATAGATATTAAATAGTAATGGGCTGAGGATGGAATCCTGCGGTACTCTGTGAGGAGAGGCGTGGGACTTAGAGCTTGCTGACGGAGAAAAGACCTAAAAAGTCCGGTCGGTCAAAAAATCAGTAAGCCATTTGCGTGCTGTTCCGACAACGCCCGAAGATTGTAAAACTTTTAGTAGGGCGGTATGTGACACAGTGTCGAAGGTAACACTCAAATCAAGCAGTATGAGTGCCACAGTTTCATCCATGGTGCAAAGTTTCTGTGACTCCCAAAAGCGTGGTTTCTGTAGAGAACCCAATTCTAAAGCCATATTTCGATGCATGTAAGATTTTTGGGGAGTCAACATACTGCGTCAGTTGTTGATTAATATGTTTTTCTAATATTTTTGAAAATGCTGGAATTAAAGAGATCGGGCGGAAATTGGATAATTCCGCCGGATCAGCATTAGCTTTTTGCAAAAGGGGGAAACCATGGTATGTTTCCATGCCAATGGAATGGCTGCTTCCTGCATGGATGCAATAAGCAACTCCAAGATGAGTGACAGTGGATCCAATTTTTGAAGAATGGGGATGGGAAGAGGATCTTTACGTGAGCCAGATTTGAGGCTATTTAAGATGCGGCTGAAAGAGGGGTGTCCAGAGGCAATCAGTTTTGTAGCGTATTAGTTTACCCATTACTGCATGTAATGTTTGTGGTATAATTTCAGTTGTTGCTGTTTGAGTCCGACCTGTTGGTGTAGTCCTTGCTGGCTGAACTGTGAGTGTCCTCATCACAAACTAAGTCATGTTTCTGTAAAGTTTTATTAGTTCTTTATGAAGTGAATGTAAGTGTCCTGATGGCATTGTTTCAATGCCAGGATGTGGTGTATAGGCCGCTAGTACGGGCCATGATGCTCTGTCTCTTCCGAGCCGACCGAGTCCTACTTTATTTCTTGTATGGGGTAGGGCGTCTTTATACGGATAATATTCGTTCGGTATGTCATCTTCTGTGTAGTAATGAGTCTGAAGTGTTTTCCAAGGGAACCAAGATAAGGTGTTATGCACAGATAGGAACACTGTGTCCTTCAAGCTTGATTAACCAACGGCCAATAAATAGGATTGTTTCCTACTCAGGTGTGGCGGAGTTTGTGCCCTCCCATCCAGACGTCTCTGGGGAAAATGTGACTAGGGGTCTCTGAGAATAGCACTGAACTACGCAGCTTTTACTGTGAAATAAGTACCCAACCAACTTTGGCTGTGCCATGTTGTCTAGTTCCTATAAAACCTATATAGGATCTGTGCATTTAGACATCATACACTGTAGGATTGGTGTCAGACTGATTCTAAACACCCACACCAGGTATGTTGGCCTATTTACCAGCTAGCTCACAGTGCCACTAGAAACTCCTCTTATCAGGGAGAGAATAGTTCTTGGCAACTATTGAACATGACAACACTGATCCCTCAGGACCGTGGAAACAGTGTATTACTTTTCGCTCAGTCACTCGTGCTCAGTTAGTCCCAGAGAGATACGGACGTTTTTCAATGAGCATTTATTGAACAGTCGTTATTCTGTTGTAAAATAGGTTTGCTGAAACAACCAATAGACAGTAACTGATATAAATGATTAGAAGCACTAAGAAAGTAAAAGGATGATAGATTTCTACCATTTTGCTTTGTCCATTAATACAGGCAAGAATATAAAATACATGGCAATAAAAATGCATACTCCTACGATGCTACCCTAACTAGACGTACCTAAGTGTACCTCATGTATGCAGGTGTTAAGCCAAGAATCCCTCTAGGATAAAGTCAATGCCATTACCTGAAGTGAGAGACTGTGGGATCCTGTCTTTGACTCGAGTTGGGCACTCCACAAGGGATGTTACACCACTGCGAGCTTGAGTATCTGCATGCAGGAACCTCAGCGGCTCACGTCAGTGTGTGTCGGGAGCGAAATCCTGATCTCCTCTGTTTGTTTCAGCAAGATATGATGTTTATATACCCACAGGTCTCCCCAGGGGTTCTACCTTGCTGTGCCAATTGTCAGACTAAGGATGACGTTGGGAATGAACTTTATACATAGGTATTGTACAGAAGATGTCAGTCCTGCTGAGTTTTCAAGAATCCTCATGCATAATGTATGAGGCCTTTACCAGGGAAAATCCTGTGTTCTGTGTGCAGTGTCAAATCTAGTTAGAAGGTCAGTCCCTAAGAACCGTTATGTATGTAATGTAGGGAAGAATATAGTTGAAAGGCTACAATGTTACCTTAGCCTATATTAGGGTACCTATATGGAATATAACACCACATTCTGTGATACCTAACATCAATCACCACACTTCACTCTGGAATTCAAAGGGACATTGTAGCCTGTGTAAATGGAAATGAGCCAGTTAGACAGATTCACATTTGTATTCCCGACATGTACCTGTTCCTCTGGTGAGCAATAGAGCTGGCCACACAGGGAAAATTGCTAGCAACTCCAGCTCCTCTGGAATGCAGGCAGGGGCCCTCTCACCTGCTTGACCTGACAAGGCTGCTCCCAGAGGTGACAAACAGCAGCAAAAGTGGAGGAGGTCTTGATAGCAGCAGTGTTAGGAGGTAAGTGAGCCTTTTTTTCCAACTGCTGTGTTCATGTACATGACTTATGTGATCTTCAGCGGGGACAGACACAGCCATTGGCTTTCTACCATTACATTCAACAACGTTAGCCTAAGACCGTTGTGGATTTGCTGCCCAGTGTGGTCGACTTCTGCTGCCACTGTCTGATTCCAAACGTCCTATCGGCAAGGTCAGGCACCTGCCATTTTAGGAGTTCAAACCAGTGTGTTAGTGCCGACCTATACAAGGGAAATGTCAAACTTTGGGCTACAATATTAACAAATGTTTTTTATTCAACTGTTTTTCATGGTTTCCCTGCCTCATGGGCCCACTCCATCATTATCCCTGTTTTTAAAAAAGGGCAGCGAGGGGACCCGAGATGCTACAGACCTATTTCCCTTATAGATTCCTCTGTCAAAATCCTAGGAAAAGTCATTTTAAATAAGGTGTCTGAGTGGGTCACAGAAAAAAGAATCCTAGCTGAGAGCCAATATGGATTTAGACCGGGCAGAAGCACTGTGGATCAGTGTCTTAATCTGTACCTACTAATTAATAAATATACGGTAGCCACTAAGGGGTCTATCTATCTGGGTTTCATGGATCTGTCCACAGCTTTCGATCTGGTTAACAGATCGAAGTTGTGGATCATTTTATTGGATATGAGGATTGACCACAGCTTGGTATTTTTTATGGCAGATCTTCACCGGGATCTATTTGCGACAGTCAGGAGGACACAGGAAGGCATTTGCACGACGCACTTTAAATCGGGGAGAGGGGTAAGGCAAGGGTGTATCCTTTCCCTCTCTACTCTTTACATTATACATTAATGCATTAGAGAAATCCCTGGAAACTGCTACTTTGGACGTCCAGCGTATAGGAAGCAGTACCATCCCAGTTCTCCTATACGCGGACGATGCTGTCCTATTAGCACGTACCCGATAGGTTTACAGAGGCTACTGCACTCTTTTGGGGAATTTATGACATCACTGGATATGGTGGTTAATACTACCAAGTCCCATGTCATGGCTATGGGACCCCGTAAGAATAAAGTGAAAACCTTTTATTGCAAGGGGGTTGAGATCCAAAGAGTGAGTGCCTTTACGTACCTAGGGTTCTTGTTTGATGACAGCTGTACTTGGACGCCCCAGCGGTTAGCAAAAAAGAATGTCCTAGTGCGAGCGGGATCAGCCCTGCTAAATTTCACTCAGCGTTTAGGGGGAAGGCCTTTTGAGGCAACACTTGCAATTTATAAAGCAAAATGTCTTGCATTAACATTATACGGCGCTGCAATCTGGGGATATAAACCTATGGAAGATGTGCAAAGGGCCGCAAATAAATTGTTTTGTTATCTTTGATCTATTCCTCAATCCACCCCAACATTCGCTGTCCACCAGGAGTTAGGAATAGGGTTTGTCGGTGATTTGATTAGCACGGCTCCCCTTACTTGCTGGTTAAAAACTTGGCTTAATCCTGAGTTAACGTTAAAACATCGTATTTTAAAAGACTGTATTAATCTAGACAGGGGAGATGAAATACAGTGGCTTTCTTATGTAAAGGTTACGTTTTTGAAGCTGGGGAGACCAGAAATCTATGAAACCCCCAAAGCCATTGTGAAAGGAGATATATTGTGGGTTAAAAAGCATTTTCTGTCCCTAAGGTCTCAGGAACGAGAAGCTGAGGAATAATTGAAGCCTATGGTGAGAGCCCATTTTTTATTAGTTACCTCCCCATCTATTGAACCATATTTAAAGGTTGTAACAAGACCATACCATCGCTGGTTGTTAACTAGATTTCGGTTCAACCAGATACACTTTTTATTGGGAACATATCAGGGATGGACGGTACCTGAACAGGCAGCATTTTGTGAGTGTGATAATTGCTCAACCCAAGATACTACGCACTTTATGTTCTTTTGCAAACACTATTCTGATATTAGGAAAAAGTTTATTATCCCACTTTTAAGAGGAATGGGGTTCCTACAGGTTAAACCTGCTTTAATGTATTTGCAATTGTTGGATAACATATGGAATATTTTTAATATTGCTAGTTATCGGGGGGGAGGAGCCAAGATGGCGACCGAGATGGCTGCGTAAACGCTCGGCTCCGTGAGCCTTCTCACCCCGCGCATACATCTTGGCAAATATCCTGGGCTGTAACGGGCATATTTATGTAGGCGAGGGATAACCTTCACTTACCGTTTGCTCCTGAGGCTTCTGCTTGCTGCAGATCCATTGAAAAGTCCCCGAATGTTTTGCGGCCTTCACGGAGCTGAGACCGGGGCCTCGAGTGCGAAGAGTGGACTACAACAACAGCGGCCTCTGGTGATGGTGAGGAGTCGGCCGGAGGGAACTGACGACCTGCTGGCCGATGGCGACAGTGCCGACCCAGCCCAACTTGCGGAGAACCATGTCGGGAGTGCGATACAGCTGGGTCGAGGGGAGTGCATGATACTTGGCCCCCACTCCGGTGTTGTATCTGGGCACACTAACGACTTTTCCCGGAGTCAGCGGGCGGCCCCCAGGGAGCGGCAGAGTTTTTAGCCTTTTGGTGACTCTCCGCTGAGAAACCTGCCTTGACTTTTGAGATTCCCGTTGTGAATCCTGTCCCTCCCTGGTGTGGGGCCCGGTCCCGCAGTGGTGGAGAAAGACGAGGCTGGATCAGCTAAGATGGCGGATAGCACCCTCTTGCGCACACCTCATCCGGGCAGAGAATCCGTTGTGAGGGAGAGTCCTGGGGTCTGGCGCCACGAGAAAGAGCCCACGTCCAGAGTGTGGAAAAGTAAATTTTGCCATGTTCTGTGTCCCTACGTGTTCCCCATCTTATGTTATGTGTGCATGATTAATATGTATATGTATCCCCCATGTTCGATTAAAGACGCAATTACAGTTGTGTCCATCCCTAGTATGCCAGTTCCCAGTTCTCGTGAAAGCTACGAGTATCAGGCCTATGTAAAGTTACGTTACCACGTTTCTCAGTGTGCACGTTATTTCATTGTAAAGTCCCCGTTTCTAGGCCTCAAAAGGGCCCGGACACCAGATTCAGCTCCTGTCTCCTGAACCCTCGCTGAGGAGCGATACAGCCCCCACCTGTATCCTCGACCCTTCACTTACTTCCTGCCTCGCAGTGCCCGGCTCGGCCTGGCTCTGCCTACAAGTCTGCCAAGAGTATGTTATGATTCTAGTTATCAGTCCAGCCCTCCTTCTCTGCATTCCTAAGCTACTGAATCGCATCAATAGTTTCCGTCATTGTCTAGCCTTTACGTCTCCATGTAGGAGAAATACTGCATTTAATGGTCATTTAATATTCTTCATCACGCACTACATGTAGAATAATGCATGCTCCAGTCTTAGAGTCTGTTAGCCTCTCCCCTCCTGACTCTTAGTTTATATCAACATGTCCTCTAAACATCAGATACTAGATAGTGTTTAGGTACATGTCGCCCTGACTCTCCAGACTTCAGTCTCTACTCCTAGCAGAAGTCATAGCCCCCAGCTTCTCCTAGTAACACGTCATTGTCAGTTTGCGCGCACCATTTAGGTTAGAGGTCCCGGCTCCTTAGGTAGCTCCCTCCATGTTTCCGCCCCATTTATGACATATTCTGTTACGTTTACATCACATGTCTATGTATACGCCTCCTGTTACACCCACTTTCACCCTTATCTTTCGCGACTGTTATTGACCACACCCACTGCTCCGCCTATCATATGTATTGTAATGCAACTATTTTAGTATATATGCTTGTGCATTGTTATTAAAAGTTATCCTTTTCCTTGATCCTGCCCCCGGCAGCGCTGCCATCCTGTTCCCGTGCAGGTTGTCCTGTTCCTGTCCTTTATGCTGTATTAAACCTGCAAACTCCTACTACCTCGAATCTTGACTCTTATTTATTGAGCTATCTGTTATTGCTATGTCCAGTCAAACCTAGATCCGGTATTATTTATTTATATACCACATAATGGCGCCCGAACAGGGACTTGCCCTTTCCCCACGCGCCGGTGAAGCCACGCCGGCCCCCTGACCCTCTGCAGCCGTGACGGAACCATACCGTGCACGTGCAGATATTTCTGCTTCAAGTATCCCTCAGGCCCACGGAGGAGACGGAGGTTGCGGTCCAGCATCCAGACGAGGCGGTGGAGGAACGCGGCGAGTCCCGACCAGAGTCCAAGCCGAGAGTCCAAGGTCCGAGGTATCCGGAGGCCCACCCGTAACAGAAGTCCGAAGTTCGTCCGTCCGGCGTCGAAGCAGTCCAGTCCAGTCCGAGGCCTTCCGTTCTTGCTGCCCGGTGAGTACCGTTGCTGGGGTAGTATCTAGACAGGGTCAATCTAATTGTCTCTGGTCCGTGGGGTTTGGTGGTACACAGATCCCAAAACGAAGTGTCCACTTCGGTGGATGCGGGTCCTGACGTGTCTCTTTATGAGACCGGTAAGTTTCGTACTGTTTTAGCAGTGCATCTAGTTTCTGTTCTAGTCAGTTCTGTTCTCGAGAAGATTCATGTATTCTGTTTTCAGTATTCCAGGTAGTATTCTGTTCGAACTGTTATTTTAAATGTTCTTCATGTATTTTAATGTCGTGGTATGAAAGTGGTGTAATTATCGTGTTCATTGTGTATTGTATTGTGTCTAGATTACAGTTCAGTCATGCCCCTATTTTCCAAACTACGTCAGTTGAAAACTAGAAAAGGTCTGTTAGAAGCAGCAGTTCCTGTCCCGCCTAGGGACAGTCCAGGTCATTTTATGTATCAGAAGCATGGCATAAGTGCCATATTATATCTAGATTTATGGGTAGAGTATACCAAACAGTTAGAAGAAAAGTATAGATGGCCCGTATCAGGCACATGGGATGCCGAGTGCATCATGCGAGTAGAAGAAGCATTATGGAAAAAGAAAGCCAGACAGTCACAGAAAGATGCCATCGAGTTATGGCGCAAAGAATCTCATAAAAGAACCGAAAAAGAAATCAGAAAGTCAGAATTAAGTAGAGAATCCATGGAACGAGCCCAAGAAAGGGAACTAATCGAGATAGGTGAACGAGTTAAAACCGAACAGTCCGACAGACAGAGGCATGCCCTCATTAAGGGTATGTATCCTCTTCTTGCCGAGGGCTTGCCAAAAGCAACCCCGGAGGCATCCAGTAATTTTCCGCCACCATTAGTTCCGATCAAGCTACGTCACAAACCGACCGCAGCTGATATTTTCATTTCGTCCTACTTGGACGACACAGTCCCAGAATATGCAAATCCTGTTCCGCCAGCTCCTGTAAATAATGTAAATCCTGCTCCTCCAGACACCGGAGTACCTGCCACGGTACCCCCGGTTCAGCCTACATTGCAATTTCCCGCCGCGCCAGTACGAAGAGTATCAGTCGACGATTCCAGTATAGGGGCCGCAGGAGGAGGTCCTCCTGGTACCCCGCCACCACACCAACGAGTAACGTTAGTCGAGTTACATGAAAGTGCGTTACAGCGTACGCCCAAATATAAGTCCGTTGCAGATATCCGACGAGCCCTTACTGAATGCCGCTATGATCCAGTTGCAGGTGATGATAGTACAGTTATATATTCCATCCGTGTAAGACGGGTGACCGGGTATTTGGATACCCTACCGAATATGAAAGAAGATCTAGACAGAATATATCGTTTCATCCGTACAGGGGATGATCCAGAAAGTATTGGCGAAGCCATGTCTCAAAGGAAAGCTGAGATCCAGCTCATGTTATTAAAGTTTCTGATTAATTGTTTAATAAGAGAACAAGATTATCCGACTAAAGATCCGGCCGAAATGAGAATCCTGACAAGGTGGAGTGATAATATAGCCGAGGGTAAACACAGAACCATCAGTAGTATAGAGAGTATGTACAAGAAAATTCGTAAAGAAATAATAAAGTTACATGAACAACGTAAAGCAGCACAAGTAAGCGAGAAAGAAAATGACTCTTCTACTGAAGAGGTAGAGGACGAGAATACCGCCAGAATAGCATATGTAGGTAGAACTAGACTTTCCGACCGACATTCACGTCTAGACTACAAGAAAACTGTTCCTCATCCAGCACCAGAACAAGGTTCTCTAGAACAAGTATTTCAAGCTACCGATCACATTCTGAAATCACGAATCGGTTACAGTGAATTAAGTACTATGCATGAACAAGAACTAGTCCGATCAGCAGTCCGATGGATTACTGATTCTACCACTTTTCCAGACGAAATAGTGGCACAAATGTTTCTGAAACTGCCCCCAGCCGAGCAACGACTGGTGGGTATGTATATGATCCAGCACCTCATTACTCTGTATGAGGGTCAACACTCTGATCCAGGTCCGTTACATGATGTCCTGAACGAGTTACTCCAGTATAGATGGAAAGGTCTAGGTACCGATTTAATTAGTGTCATTCTAGAACAGCGTCACAAATATAGAACGTTCCTGAACCTGCATTTTGTTCATGTCTCACCTCCAGAAAGTAAACCGTTTTACATAGACAGACAGAATCCGTTACGAGAAGTACACCCAGTCAGGACAGCAGATGGTGAAATGCAACGAGTGTTTGTTTACACCCCAATTACAAAGATGGAACTCTTAGAGATGAAGAAATTAATTCCCTGCCATGACAAAGATCCAGCAGGGTTCCACCGAGAATTAAAAGGCATGCTCCGTATGGGAGAATACACGTATCCAGATATAATTAAAATGTTAAAGGTCCTGTTGCCCGCAGGGGTATATGAAAAACTCAAGGAAAAAGAATGGGAGGTGGGAGAGAAAAAGATCGATTGGGCAGTTCTAGAAGCTGAAGATAAGATACGAGTACCAGGTACCGGTCTTGGAGAGAAATGTAAAGAATTACCTGAATTATTGATACAAGTTTTGCCAAGATTATTAGCCACTAAAAAGGAAGACTGGGATGCAATCTCAGCCTGTAAACAGAAACAAGATGAAGATACTAGTGATTTTTATTCTAGATTTGAGAAATGCTTTAGTATTAACAGTGGCCTCAAGACAAGTAGCGAGTCATACCCTCATCTTTTTGTTACTAAATTAGTCGAGAATTCAAGTCCACAAGTTAAGAATCGAGTTTTGAAAGTCGAAAGTACATGGCAAGCTAGTACCCCGTCCCAGATGTTGCAGATGCTTCAGTATCACCAGAATAGAATCAGAGAAGAGCAAGATCACGAAAGAAAACGTATGAAAGACACGAAAATGAAAGTACTAGTTGCACAATCTGTTCCTCAAGACAGTCAGAAGAGGGGTCCGACTCAAGCCAGTCATCCTGCAGCTCCCGTTAAAGGGACATGCAATTATTGTAAACAGCCAGGTCATTTTATAAACGAGTGTGCAGTTCTGAAACACAACATAGCTACCGGTAAGACTAAAGAAAGACCACGTCCGCCTAGACAAGAACAAGTTTCACAGACTTCTCAGCCACAGAATGCACAACAGACAGTTCCAGCACCGCAGCCTATTGCTGCAACACAGCATGTTACACAGCAGATGTACCAGTATGCACAGTCCGAGTACCCAGAGTATCAGCCATATTCATGAAACAGCCTAGAGAGGGAGGTAGGCTTGCCTCTCATCGAGATACCTGTAGATCAAGAAGGTCCCTATGTTCACAGTCAAGTACTAGGGAAAGACAGAAAGTTTCTGATTGATACAGGGGCAAGTAGGACCACCATCAGTCACGCCGAAGTTCCAGGGGCTCCGCTCTCAGGCTCTAGAAATGTTTCCCTTGGATTTTCAGGAAAGCCTATTGTAAACGAGATATCTAAGCCAGTTACTCTAGAAGTAGGTCCATTGTCCCGCACTACTGATCTGTTACTTACGAAGTCATGTCCAGAAAATCTGTTAGGTATTAAAACACTGAAAGAATTAGGTGCAGTTATTTGCTGCTCCCCAGAAGGAATACGACTGTTCCTACGTGACTTCAAGGGTCACTATGTATTACGAGATTTTGATCCGAGATTGTCCAATGTTCCGCAGCATCTATGGGCGCAAGGTCCAACTGATGTAGGTTATATGCAAATCACACCCCATCGTGTGACTCTCAAACCAGGTGTAGTGTTACCACGAATCAGACAGTACAGATTGCCACCTGAGGCTGTAGCAGCCTTATCCAAAATTATTGACGAGCTCATGGCTCAAGGAGTAGTTGGAGAAACTGACTCCAATGTATGTAATTCTCCGATCATTCCAGTCATGAAACGTACTGATCCAAATGCACCCCCAGTATATCGATTAGTGATTGACCTTCGAGAACTCAATAAATGTATTATTCCTCAGTACCCAGTTGTCCCAGATATCTCTTCCCTATTGACAGCCATTGATTCCGAAGCCTCATTTTTTACAGTCATAGACCTCAAGAACGCGTTTTTCAGTGTCCCCATTCATCCAGACAGCCAGTTTCTTTTCGGATTTTGTTTAAATGGAAGGAGCTACCAATTTACACGAGCTCCTCAAGGTTTCACAGAAAGTCCTAGCATTTACAGTCAAGCACTTAAAAGACAACTAGACAACATTCACATGCCAACTGACACTGCCCTGCTCCAGTATGTCGATGATCTACTGATCACAGCCCGTTCTGAACGTGCTTGCGAGCGAGCATCACTTACAGTCCTGTACTTCCTTGCCGAGATGGGGCACAAGGTGTCCCCTTCGAAGCTTCAATTCTGTGTCCAGCAAGTGATCTATTTAGGCCACTTACTGTCCAAGAGGGGTAGGCAGTTGACACCCGACCGTATCCAGTTAATAGCGAGTCTTCCTCAGCCCAAGACCCAGAAGGAGGTACGTGCTTTTATCGGCCTTACTTCTTATTGCAGACAATGGATTCCTCAGTATGCATTTCTAGCCAAGCCACTGATACAGTTAACGACACAGGAGGCAGCCGTATCGACTGTCCTCCCTTGGACATCTGAACATACACTTAGTTTCAATGAGTTAAAGAAAGCTTTATGTCAAGCTCCTGTTCTAGCTACACCGAACTACAGTAAGCCTTTTACACTTTTCGTCACAGAACGCGAAGGTACAGCATTATCTGTTCTCACACAAGATCAAGCAGGACAATACAAGCCCTGTGCTTATTTTTCGAGCACACTAGATCCTGTAGCCCAGGCTCTGCCTGCGTGCCTCAAGTCAGTTGCAGCCACAGCACTAGCTATCAGACAAAGTGATTCCATAGTATTAGGACATTCCTTGACAGTACAAGTTCCACACTCTGTGGAAGTTCTTTTAAACCGAACACAGACTCAGCACTTGACAATTGCACGTTTAACAGGTTATGAATTGACACTGTTCCAGCCACACATAGAAATCAGACGCTGCAACGTTCTAAATCCTGCTACACTGTTACCGTCAGTTAATTCGAATCCTGCCACACACAACTGTGTGGAAGTAGTTAACACTATGACTAAGCCAAGACAAGATCTGACAGATATTCCATTACCAGATCCTGACCTGACACTTTATGTGGATGGTTCATGTATGAGAACAAGTACAGGAGAACTAGTAGCCGCGTATGCAGTGACTACTGACACTGAAGTTATAGAAACACACCGTATTGACACCCTGTCTGCTCAAGCAGCAGAGCTAGTTGCTCTGACACAAGCCTGCATACACGCTAAGAACCTGAAAGTTAATGTTTATACAGATTCACGTTACGCATTCGGAGTTGTACACGACTTTGGAGTGCTCTGGCAGGAGAGAGGTTTCATGACTTCTCATGGAACCAAGATTCAGCATGGTCTCCTTATTCAAGCTCTGTTAGATGCCATACACTTACCGACATCTATTGCCATCATGAAATGCAAAGCACATACGAAAGTTACTGACATTATTTCCCAAGGTAACGATCTAGCAGATCGAACAGCCAAGCTTACAGCACAGACACCAGACATACCAGTTAACAAGACACCGACACATACTCCAGATCCGACTACCTGTATGACAGTTAAGGACCCCACTCAAGATGTCATGGATATCCAGTTACATGCTACTCCCGATGAAATCAAGAAATGGTCCGAACAAGGAGGGGTCCAGACAGATCAGGGATGGGTAACGAAGGGTAAAGCCACATGGTTTCTCCCCGACTCTATGGTTCAAGTCATTATCAATACCGCACATAGTCCAGCACATTTAGGAGAAAAAGCTATGTTAGATAGTATCCAGAACATTTGGTTCAACAAGCATTTACGAGCTGCAGCCAAGCAGAAAGTCCGTACTTGTATGATATGTTGTCAGTTCAATCCAGGTAAAAGTGTCCCGGTGGAACAAGGTGGATTCCAACCCCCTGACCACCCTTTTGAAGTCCTCCAGATGGATTATATTTTGATGGAGCGATGTCGAGGTTTCAAGTATGTCCTTGTAGTTGTATGCGCTTTGTCCAGGTGGACAGAAGCATATCCAGTCCCAGATTACACAGCCACGACCACTGCCAAGCAGTTGGTTCGTGAGTTCTTCCCCCGTTATGGACTCCCTAGGGTCGTATATTCTGATAACGGCCAGCCATTCTCATCTGAACTCATGAAACATGTTTCCCTTTTGTTAGGGTACCAGTGGAAGTTCCATTGTGTACGCCATCCTGAAGCAGCCGGTCTCGTAGAGAGACATAACCAGACCCTGAAAATCCGCATCGCCAAAATATGTAAAGAGAAAGGTGTGGACTGGCTAGTAGCTCTGCCAGTCGCTTTGTTTTATATGCGCATGGTCGCACATTCCAGATCAGGTCTGTCCCCGTATGAGGTCGTATTCGGCCGCCCCCCTAACATGTGGGGTACACCTAGACCCCGAAGTATTACCGATGTTTCAAGTAATATGCTGACAGATTATCTAGCTTCCTTGATGTCTGCCCTACACTCTTGTCGTTCACAGGTTGCCGCCGCATTTCCAGACAATACCGAGGTGGCACCGCATGACATCGTTCCCGGATGCATGGTTCTTGTCCGGAATTTTGATCGTTCAAGTCCGCTGGAGCCCCGCTGGAAGGAGCCCAAGCAGGTCCTCCAGGCCACCCGTACTGCCGTCAAGCTGGAAGGCAGGAAGGGCTGGGTCCACCTGTCTCATGTGAAAAAATTTTACGGACTAAAGACTGTTTCCAAGAACATTTCCGAGGATTTTAAGGATTGCCAAAGTACTATTCTTAAGGACTGTCCCGCAAAAGACAATGATACAGATTCCTCCCTGTTAGAGAAAACTCCGCAGCAGGAGTATAAGCTAAAATTAAGGTCTAGTAAAATAAGTCAGCCAGTTTGATTGTCTAAGTCCTCCCCTAGGTGAAACGGTTAGACCGGTTTCTGACATGTATCAAATAGACCCCCACAGAGAGAGAGTTAGTGAGAACTCTAAAAGTTGCATTATTATTTTATGTTTTCTGCTATATCTCAGCCTTATGATTACCTGCACAAGTTATGCATTTTATTTGTATTTTCCAGTTTCTCATGTAAATAAGTCTTCTAATGTTACAGTAGAGCACACGTTTAGTGATCTGCCTCCTCATGAACTCTCATATCGTCTTGCTATGCGTAATAATTCCTTTATCCGCATGTTACATTATTTACACCAGACCAGCAATGCCACTAATTGTTGGGTGTGTGGTCGACTCCCCCCTTTCCAGACACCGAAGGGAGTTCTGCCACTCTTTCCTTATCCATTTTCACATAACGGTTCGTGTGGAGCATGGTCCACGTTAACGTCATCCTTAACAGATATGTCTTTTCTTAACAGTACATGTTTCCCAGACAAGCAAGGTCTCCCCCACAGAACAGGGTTAGATCTAGAAAATGAAGTTTACAATTTGGGTAATTATTCTTCGAATTTCATGGTCCTGAATGTTCAGTCTGATACTACTCCAGACTTACCTGCTATGTCAGTATTACCAGTCAAAGGTGAATTATGTGTCCGAAAGAATGGTTCCGTACATGTAGGCCATAGTGATTGTACTACTATTGTCAAGTATAGTGACAGTAGGAAATCTATTTTCAAAGCTTCACGTCATTCTTATTTTGTTTGTGGTCAGACCGCATATGTTCGTCTGCCCCTCGATTGGGAAGGTACCTGTTACATTGCCTTCCTACTGCCACCAGTTTTTCTAGCCCCACCTGACTATCATAGGAATTCCCACCTAGTACATACTAGACACAAAAGAGACCTCCCGATTGTCGATTATACTGAAACTGCTCTAGAACAATATATAGACATCAATAAAGGTGTCTTCCCCTATTTAGGTACTGTCGTGAATAGTAAACTGATACGTAGATTAACCAGAACCCTTGAAGCAGTAGTGATTGAGACTACTTCTGCTCTAGGTAACTTAACCGAAGAGCAATCCTTTATGAGAATTGTCGTGCTCCAGAATCGTCTCGTCCTTGACGTCATACTGGCCGATAGGGGCGGGGCATGTAGAGTCATCGGATCTAGTTGCTGCATTTTCATTCCTAATAACGCACCGTCTGTTTATTCAGCTATAACCAGACTCCATAAAATTGCCCATATGTTACACCAAGATCCAGGCACCTGGACATGGTCCGGTTGGTTCTGGAATATAATTTCCGCTTGGGGATGGAAAGTATTGTCCTTTCTGGGTATTGCAGTAGCGATCATATTCAGTTGCTGCCTCTGTTTACAATGTGGCCCTGCGATTTGTGGCATTTGTGCTACCTCTTGTATTCCTAGTCCCAAGTCCCGTTCTAAATCCCGTTCCAAGAAAATCCGAGACGAGCAAATGATACTGTATGAAATGATAGATGGTATCATGAATATTGATGTTTCCTGATGGAAACGTAGTGACAAGGAGGGAATGTGGAAAAGTAAATTTTGCCATGTTCTGTGTCCCTACGTGTTCCCCATCTTATGTTATGTGTGCATGATTAATATGTATATGTATCCCCCATGTTCGATTAAAGACGCAATTACAGTTGTGTCCATCCCTAGTATGCCAGTTCCCAGTTCTCGTGAAAGCTACGAGTATCAGGCCTATGTAAAGTTACGTTACCACGTTTCTCAGTGTGCACGTTATTTCATTGTAAAGTCCCCGTTTCTAGGCCTCAAAAGGGCCCGGACACCAGATTCAGCTCCTGTCTCCTGAACCCTCGCTGAGGAGCGATACAGCCCCCACCTGTATCCTCGACCCTTCACTTACTTCCTGCCTCGCAGTGCCCGGCTCGGCCTGGCTCTGCCTACAAGTCTGCCAAGAGTATGTTATGATTCTAGTTATCAGTCCAGCCCTCCTTCTCTGCATTCCTAAGCTACTGAATCGCATCAATAGTTTCCGTCATTGTCTAGCCTTTACGTCTCCATGTAGGAGAAATACTGCATTTAATGGTCATTTAATATTCTTCATCACGCACTACATGTAGAATAATGCATGCTCCAGTCTTAGAGTCTGTTAGCCTCTCCCCTCCTGACTCTTAGTTTATATCAACATGTCCTCTAAACATCAGATACTAGATAGTGTTTAGGTACATGTCGCCCTGACTCTCCAGACTTCAGTCTCTACTCCTAGCAGAAGTCATAGCCCCCAGCTTCTCCTAGTAACACGTCATTGTCAGTTTGCGCGCACCATTTAGGTTAGAGGTCCCGGCTCCTTAGGTAGCCCCCTCCATGTTTCCGCCCCATTTATGACATATTCTGTTACGTTTACATCACATGTCTATGTATACGCCTCCTGTTACACCCACTTTCACCCTTATCTTTCGCGACTGTTATTGACCACACCCACTGCTCCGCCTATCATATGTATTGTAATGCAACTATTTTAGTATATATGCTTGTGCATTGTTATTAAAAGTTATCCTTTTCCTTGATCCTGCCCCCGGCAGCGCTGCCATCCTGTTCCCGTGCAGGTTGTCCTGTTCCTGTCCTTTATGCTGTATTAAACCTGCAAACTCCTACTACCTCGAATCTTGACTCTTATTTATTGAGCTATCTGTTATTGCTATGTCCAGTCAAACCTAGATCCGGTATTATTTATTTATATACCACAAGAGATATATTGGCTGCGTTAACAACCCTGTATATGACCCTGAGCCGGGACGCCTGGGATCTGGGAAGAAGGATGGCCGCCATTGTTGTCCCGCCGCTCCACATAGGCATGGTTCAATCTTGAGGAAGCGCTGATGTACCCGCCTCTGTGTCAGTCATGAATGTCCCAGCTGCGCTTACGTTCGTGGAGACGCCGATAGACCCGGTCCGTGATACCGCTTTGGATTGCTCTGTTGTATGTATGAGTGACTCGTCGGGGCCCTTATCTGTACGGCGGCTGAAGAAACAACATCGATCCGTAGTTTGGGCTGCCCCGGCAGCGTTTCAACGATTACTGGATTGTGTGACTCTCTCTTCCTGGCTGGTGAGACTGTACTCGGGCTGGGGGATGTTTCCGGTATCGCTACTGACACAGACGGATTTCCGCCATACGTATTCGGCTGGGTTTTGGGGGCTACAGTCCCATGGAGTAATGGCGCTGCCCGGTCCGCCCGGATCGGTTGGACCCTCCACACTGCTCTGTATGCCGCTTGATGACTGGCTGCATGTGGGTACTATTGATAGAAAAGGCCAGGGGTGAGACCGTCTGGGACATGGAGGAACGCATTGTTGGCTGACGGTGTTTAGGGGGACACTCAACGGGGATGTTATTGATTGAATTGATGATTATTGCTTACTGTGGCTATTCTGACCTTGCTTTTATGATGCTTATAGTGCGCGATGGGTGAGGGGGGGGCCAGGTGGTTTGATCGAGGGCCCTTCTCCACATTTTTTTTTTCCTTTCTTTTTCCCTTTTTCTATGATTCTATATTTCGGGTTTCTCCTTTAGGGCGATAGGCACGCTGCTGGGGGGGGGGGAGGTAGGCCGTAGCCTTCTGCAGGGGTGCAGGGTGGGGGGTAGGGGGAAGGGGGTTGTTTATTTGTTCTTTCTTTGTCTCTATGGCCCTTTGTCTTTTCTTCTTTTTGGTGTCGTCGTTTTTCATGTTTCCTACAGTCTGTCTTGTTTTAGGGGCTGGGGTGCTGTTTGACACGACCTGTATGTGTTGTTTACATTTATCCTGACTCGCATGCCTTGCCCCCATGTCTTTAAGAGTGTTTGCACTCTTTGCAGATTTCTGTTTCATGTTGTTATTGTAGGACCATGTATGACCGTATGGCAATTATTCTGATATTTTTTCCTTTTTATTTCTCTTCACTGTAAAATGAACCCTATTGAATCCTGATTATCAAGCTGTACGCTTGGATACGAGTTATATTCTGGATGCGTATCTGACCCCGACTTACGGGTTGCTGTATCTTCCTCTATTGCTTTGTTGAACTTCCGACTTGACTAGCGGCCAGCCGGAAGGGTTGTGGGCCCATGCTTGTATTTATGTGAAGTGATAATAAAGGTTCTCAAAAAAAATATATATATATTGCTAGTTATCTTGTAGCAGCCATAAGATCAAAGAAATTAAGAGGCATGAGTATAATTGAACTATGAATTTTACTGTAGTTTTTTGTACTTGTATATATAGGAGATTTGTAAATAATTACTATAAGGATTTCCCTATGACTTTTCCATTGTTTTTAATTTTGTATTTATTGAATGTGATTTATATATGTACTTTTATGATTTTAATTAATCGAATAAAGTGATATATTGATTGATTGATTGATTGATTGATTGATTGATTGACTGTTAAGTGCATCATAACCACTCCAAATGGGGGCTAGTTTGCTCATATAATCATATGTCTGTTTACTGTATTTTTGGAGGATAAAAATAAAAAAAAGTGTAAATAATATATCTGAAATTTACTATTTGCACATTTATTTTAAAGATGTATATTAAGGCCACAAATGTCATTTGCGATGGATAAAGGACAAGAAGTAAATGTTGGCTCAAAATATGTATTAAACCATATACATTTTGTCAAACTACATGACTGTTTTGTTACTCATCAAATATGTTGCTGTGGATGATTTTAAAAAAAAGTTCACATGTTTTTTCAACACAGATATATGAACCCTAGGAGAGTGAAGAGATGACAGCCTCCCGTGTACCACCCATTTCCAGACCTTACCACCACGGAAGAAAGGGATATAATCTAGAAGTTCAAGATGAAGAGATCTTCACCCTCACAACAGGAATCCCAAATCTATTACACCAATAGTCAAACTCATGGCAGTACTTCGTTTTGTGGCTGCAGGTTCTTTACAAATCACAGTGGCAGTATCTGGTGTCATGTCACAACCAACTTTCAGTGGTGTGATCTAAGACGTTCTATGATGAGAAACATCAACAGCTTCATCTAGTTTCCACGGCAGCAGAATTTTGCCCATGTGAAGGCTGATTTTTATGGTTTGGGTCACCTTCCACACATGGGTGGAACAATTGATGGAACACATATTACCTTAGTGCCACCACACACCAGAAAACAGCTCTACCCGAATCAAAAGCACTACCATTCAATCAACGTGCAAGTCATCTGCTTACAGGATATGCCTAACATAAGCATCTGTGCCCTTTTCCCCAGGTCTGCCAATGATTACTTTGCACTGCGCAACAGCCCCAAATGTCAAAACCTGAACCTTTGGATCTGAGGGGCCTGGAGTGCAATCTGTCATGTTATTGTTTGGGTCTTTTCTAGAATAATAATCTGAAATTGTGTTACATATTTTTGCCCTTTTTTGTCTTCCATCTAGGAGACTCAACTTATACCAACCAACCATGGTTGTTAGCACCTATGAGGAATCCAACAATGCCAGGAGAAATCAAATTAAATGAGACCCAAAGAAGAACACAGTCGCCAGTGGTGCAGGCTTTTGGACTCCTGAAGAACAGATTTTGCTGTCTGGGCAAAACTGGTGGAGCCCTCATCTACTCACCCGATAAGGTTTACCAAATCACCATGGCCGGCTGCATGTTCCACAACATTGCCCTGCAGCAGAACATCTCTTACATCCCAGAGGATGGAGATCATGAAGAATCACTGGGTGAGGATCCTCAATTGCTAAATGAAATTGATAGTGCTAAAGACGAAGGAGTTGACTTGTGTCAAGATGCCACTGACAACTTCTTCTCATGAGTGTAAGTATATCTCTACATGTTATCTCTTTCACATTACACCCACTATTGATGTGGTGATGACAGAAGTATTTGGTGGTACTTTGTTGGGAAGGGAAAGTTCATGGAAAATCATGTCAAAGGTGTTTCTTGATCAAAGTTTGGACACATTGACTATTGTGTTCAGTTACATTGTTAATCTCTGATTGGTTTGTGAAAGCGAGTCCTCCAAAAAAGATTTTGTAATGTGTCTATCATGTTATGTTTGATGGGCAATCTTTTTGTTTTGATCTGTTTTAGACTCCTTCACCATGTCATCTTCATGTGGACCTTCAGAGTTGTGATGTTTGCAAGTATATGGTGCTGGCTTGAAGTACAAAAGGGAACATGGGATGCTCCTGGGAAAGACAGGCCCATACTTTGGGTGTACAGATCTTGTACCAAGGTAACCTGCCCTGTGCTTTAATGGATGATTTGAAGTTTACATTGGACTTGTAATCTGTTGCGTGTTAGCACTAAGGCAATATGTGTGCCATCATTGGCTCTAACCGCATGTGGTGGTGGAGCCAAATGATGCTACTCCTACCTTCACATTGTCAAAATCCTCATTGTGTGTTATGAGAATGTAGCTGTTGATGTGTGTCATCATTGTATGACATACTTCTTGTGACACACCACAGAAACTTGGTTGTGATATTCCACCAGATACTGAAACAGTGAGAACAGTGAATTTGGACTGATCCTGTGGCTACAAAATATAGTTGTATCATGTTTTGTTCTTTAGGTGTTATTGATATAGGGTTCCTTATTTGAGGCTGAAGATCTTGCTCCATCTGCTTACATGACTGAATGCTCATTTGCCTATTCAACCTGATTGTTCAGAATATACCCCCTTCTTCTATGTTGGCAAAGTTTGGAATTGGAAATGTGAGAACTGTCACTCAGTATTAGTGATATGTATGGATTGCTATGTAAGTGAAAATATTGACAGACAATTCTTGGTGAAATGGGATGAACCAAATAATAGATGATGTAATGGCATTAACATTTTGGAAGTCATGGTTGGGAATTTGAGAAATACATTACGTACTTGCTAAGAGTCTGTGTTTACACAAACCTTTGTTTTTTGCCATTGTAAAGCTATGATGGAATAAAACAAATGCATTGATAGAGTTGGTAAATAATACATCAGCCTATGAGTTTTTGATTAGTGATTTTTTTTAATAAGCACATTTTATTGGTTTTAAAAACATAAGAAAAATTTAGCCAATACACAGGAATCACAAGTATGATTTCATTCGCACAAATACTATACCCCCCAATCATGTTCCTCATAAAAATACATGGAACCAGGTTAAACTGGACCCTTCACATTCTCCAACAATTTCCCCCACACTCTGCGGTATTTCTTAACGCACCCCTTAGCTTTATAAAGGGATTTCTCTTGGGTCGCAAACCAGTCTAACCCTCTTCACCACCTCTCCAGGGTGGGTGGGTCAGGGCTTATCCAGGCTGCCGAAATGTCCCGCATGGCCACCATCATAGCCGTATTAAAAAACAACTTATCATTCCTGGACCCATCCAGCCCATCAGTGATCACCAGCAAGGAGTGACGTGGATCATGAGAAACCTCCCATCCCAAAACCTCCGTTAGCTCCACTTCGATGGATCCCTAGAACTGTCCTAAGCGGGGGCACAACCAAACTATATATAGGAAATCAGATGGGGCATGGGTACATCTTGCACATGACGCATCCGGGCGCAAACCTGCTCTATGCAGTCGCAGGGGAGTGAGGTACGAGGTGGACTGGCGTGATGCCCTTATGGCCCCGAGAATAGTCAGCGTCTCCGCCAAACTCAAGCTTAACCAGCTTGAGTTTGGCGGAGACGCTGACTATTCTGGGGGCCATAAGGGCTTCACGTCAGTCCACCTCGTTAAGGGGGTCCACCCATTCCACCCATTGATCCCTCAGCTTATCGAGAGACGTGGGAGTGTTGTTAATGAGGGTGCGGTAAATGCAGGAACCCCAAGTCTCGGCACAACGTTTGGGCCTCGGAGGGGCTGTACTCAGGGAGCCTCATGTCATCCACAATATGCATGTGGAGGGCATGTCTCAGGTGCAAGTATTTATAAAACTGAGATGAGTGCAGGGAATAGTGAGTTCGGAGCTCCTGGAAGGACAGCATATGGCCTCTTGCCCATACGTCCCCTAGCTTGGAGAAGCCAATAAGGTCCCAGGATCTGAACCCCCACAAACCACTAACCTCCGGAAGCCAAACCCCCTGCCAGAGGGGAGTGCACTGGGTTAACTTCCCCGTCCATCTGGTGTGTCGGAGAGATGCCCGCCAGGCCAACAACACAGAGCGCATCACATCTGGCAGTCGGGTCGGAATGGGCCCCCCATACATCATGGCGTGGATATCCACGAGCCCCAATTCACTCAGTTCTAGCCTGTAGGCTGGATCAGACCAGCCACCATTGAACCAGTCGTGGATGACCAATAGACGCACCGCCAGGAAGTACAGATACAAGTGCGTCATCCCCATGCCACCATCGTAAGAGAAACTTGGTGATTAGGCTGTCCAATTCCCTGAACCATGACCTGGAAAAACAGAAGGGGGTGTTCTGTAGGATGTACAGGAACCTGGGGAGGATCATCATTTTAAACAGGGCCACCCTCCCCATGGGGTACAGAGGCAGTGTTTTCCATTTAAGGAGGTCCTACTTAGCCTTTTTAACTAACGGGGCCATATTAAGGGACCAGCCCAACTCAGGAAGAAGGGCGATCCAGATCCCCAGATAGTTAAAGGACTGCCTCCGGAATGGTATAGTAGACTGCCAATCAAAGCACTCTCTAGAGAGGTGTAGGAGAACCAGTACGGACTTCCCGGGGTTTAGCCGCTGCCCCGAGGCCTGCTCGAATGCGTGCAGGATCCGGAGGCAGTGTGGCCCAGAGGAAGCTGGGTCGGACAGGAAGACAAGGACTTTGATTAGTGATTTTAATGAAGTAAACATGAAAAAACAAACTGGGTGAAAATGAGAAATCTAACTAAAAAGTGAGGAAATCTGTAATGGTGGAGGAAACCATAGTTGAAGAACAAAAATTGTTTGAAGTCCAAAGTTCAAAATACAAGTAGCATCAGAAAGGCAAATTTGTTCAGAAATAGTCCAGAGAGTGAATGGTAGGCACCCACTGGAGGAAATTAGGATCGGCGTTTCTTGCTGGTGGAGTCAAAAGTCTTACCATCCTCACCTCCTGGGCTTCTCCTCTTGCAGATGACAGGGGATCCACAGTTGCATGGACTGAGGGGGGCTGCAGGTGGTTCTTCCAGTGCCAGGTCTTCCCTTTCTAAGAATGTAGCAGATGTAGATGGATCAGATGTTGTAGGATCACAGAAAGGGATGGATGGTGCTGGGAAAACCCTGCATAAATGGGTGTAAATAGGCTGCAGCACCCAATCGGGGAGGCTGTATTTGAGTTAATGGCCTCCATCTGCTGTTTGTGCTCACCCTGCTACTGCTGCATCCCCCAGAGCTCAGTGAGTACCTGGCCCATCATGTTTTGGGACTGATGGTAGGCTCCCAAAACGTGGTCAATGGTGGTCTAGGTGTGAGTGACCACATTGGACTCAGCATGCTGGCTCACAAACAGCCTCCCATGACCCCTAACCCCAATACCCTGTGCCCTTGCCCCGGTTTGCTCCATCCAACTGTATTCCTTGCTGAGATGAAGCTGGTGGTGATGTGGTATGAACATCACCCCGGACTAGAGCACATGATTGATGTTACTCTGAGAAGAAAACAGGAGTAGAGTCTAAGGTTTGCTGACGTGTTACAGCTGGGGTGGGAGGTGTCGGTGTGGGCGCAGGGAGTGTCACTGGAGCCATTTGCCCAGGCTGACCAGATGTACCACGCTCCTAAAGGTCCTCCATATTACCAGGAATGCTGTCTTCACTGATGGCTTGATCCAGGGCTGGATTGGAGGTCTCTTCAGTGGAAGATTCCTCGTTATGTACTCTCCAAGTAGAACCTATTGAGAAATTGAGCACATTTTTATTAGTAATAATGTGTAATGTAAATTCAAATCTTTTGAGACAAATAATTTAGATACCTAGGGGATAAAATAGGTAGAGATTATTGTGATGATAGCTTCCAGTGGTATTCCACATATTACCATTAACCTTTGGAAATTTCAAACAGTACAGCTTCAAATAAGCAGTACTACAAGCATAAACTTGAGATGCCCTGAAATGTTCATGAAGTGCTTAGGAAGTCGACAATTCCAAGGCTTAGCTGACTTCGAGACAGACATTTCCACAACTAGAATGGATGTTTCGCATTAGTCATCATGTGAACCGTGCAGAGTCCATTTTTGTAAGTACCACTAATATCCAGCATGGTAAATTCCATACCTTAAAATATTAGTGTCAACACCATTTGATTTGTGAACCTCATGATATCAATTCAATTCAGTGATAAGAACAGCACAACATTCAGAAAACACTACACAAACCATTTTCAGAAGAGAGCATTGAACAGGCATTGATCACTACATGACGCTTTATATTATGTTGAAATCTGTTACATAAGAGAGAATGAGCAATATGAGATTGCAATATTCTTTTGAGAAACTGAAACAGGTATTCATACCAGTTTTAGTCATTTTCAAAGACAACTTACCAATGCTTGGAAAATGGATAGTGGAAGGTACCTGTGGAAAATATGAAGTGGAAATGGGTTTGAAGCTTACAATATGAGACACATATAGGTAATGGGTTATTTGTTATTGTAAACATTTAGAGCCAGATGTAGGTCGCCCAATACCGGTCGGTAATGGCCGAAATTACCGAATTTCGGCCGTTACCGACTGGTATTGGGCTTTTTAGATGTAGGTGGCATTTTTTTAGGATTCGGTATTTTACCGAATCGGTATTTTAAGGATTCGGTAAAATACCGAATTCTTAACATACCGATTTGGTAAATTACCGAATCCAGGATGTAGGGAGCACTCAAGTTGGTGCATTCCTCAGTTAGGGATACGTTATTTACCATCAACTACAAGTTGGTGGTAAATAATGAAAACCTTTGAAAAAGCATTTTTTTTTCTTTTCCAACAGTGGGATGTGGCAGACATACATGTCCTTAGGGCATGTATGTGTGCCACATGTGCACCCATACACAATTGAGGGGTGCAACAGGGTGTCAAAGTGCCACCCTGCCAACCTTCAATGTTTTCCCCCTTTTACCGAATTGGTTTTTACTGTTTGGGTAATTGCCATTCTTCCTATGGGCCTCCAGGCCCATAGGAATGAATGGCAATTACCGAATCGGTAAATACCGATTCGGTAATTACCGAAACTTACCGATTCAGTAATTTTTACGAGAAATTACCTTCATCCCATTTACCTATTCTTAAATACCGAATCGGTATGATTCGGTATTTAAGAATACGTAAATTGAGATTACCTACATCTTGCCCTAAGTCATCAAATGACATGTAATGGATAGTGATGCCTCTAATCATAGATGCAACACAATACATTACATAAACATTCTAAGTAAAGTGATACTGATAGTTTGAGGTTTCTATGTAATGAAAATATGTGCAGAACACATTGGAAAAAGCTGAGTTGAGAACAAAGAGGACATTGAGGTTTATTGAGACAATGTAATTTGTAACTTACCAGACTCAGCTCTCCCAGGTATTACTGTCATGCCTTCAGTATGTAGAACCTTGTCCTCCCAGGATAAGAATAGTACTGGGGGCCCGGGAGAACCACCACCAGTCCTGTTGGCCTCCATGTGATGCTTTAAGGCCAAGGAATGCACCCTCCTTGCAGGTTGTTCCATGGCTTCATAATTTCATCCTGTGTGCACAGGTTGTTGTCTACAGCATTCACTCTGTAAACTATTCTAGACACCATTTGCCTATACTGGGAAAGGAGTGTATTTTGGACTTGGGCTCCAAATAAATGTGGCTCCACTCTTAGGAAATCATCCTCTATGACTGACAATTCTCCCTCAGTAAAACATGGATTTTTGGGACCTGATATTGTGCAAAAAATAAGAATAAGTTAAATATTTGACTACAAGGCACTAAATGTAAGGGTATAAAGGGACAGAAGACAGGGGAAATTAACACTTGACTGGCAAAACCTCTGCTAGCAAAAGTCGTGGTGGAGCTGGAATGGCAAAGGACTATGGCCTGAAATGGGGTGTGTTTTATAGTGTGGTCTGCAGGTGTTTCCATTTTACCAATGGACATTAGGTGTGTTCTACTAGCATCCATCCAATGGCCACAGTGATGATGCATTGTTGAGCAGGTACCACAACTGACTAACTTGGTCTGGAAACCTCTGCTAAAAAACTGCCGACTGAATAGTATTCACCAGCATTGGAGTCCATGGTGGCAGTGGGCAGCGAATGCGGTGGGAAATACTGTGTCGATGCAGACAGCAACGGAGCCCGCATGCTTCTAATTACGACGGGTGAAAAGGCTGTCGGTTCTGTGGAGTTCTAGGGACTGCTGCCGCAGTGGGATGGTGGTAAGAACTCCAAGATCAAATTCAGATCCATCGTCCAACATAATTAAGGAAAAAAACATTTAAAATGGTATTAATTGTAATAATATTTCAAATGTAATACTTTGAATATTTATAGCTTGAAATGTGGTTTCATAGAAGTATAATATTTAAAAAAATTATATAATTAAAAATATATAATCATTTTTTACACTATATACATTAATAATGTGCAAGCAAGCTTGATACAAACGGGAAGTTTGAATGTAAAAGAGCTCTTTAAGAAACTCGAGAAACTGATGCGCTTTGACCAATCTAAATGGTGGGAGCATAAATCGTTATTTGGAAGTGGGTAGAATACCTAGAGGGTTCCGCATAACGTTGGCTCCGAGTTACGAGAACCCAGATCCTAATATGCTTGAGGAATGGGCTAACTGCAACTTAGAATCCAATCGCAAACTAGTACAGATTCTAGTGAACTACGCAGAGAGTGACCTTGTTGTGCTCCAGGGGAAAATAACTAAATGGGCCAATTAGGATCGCGGTGAATCTGCATCCTTCGCGCCGGCGGAAGCCACCGCCGGCCCGGAGTATGCGGATTCACCGCTGCAGAGGCTCCAAAGACCCACCGCCAGATTAGGATGGCTGGTGGGTCAGGAAGACCGTCCGCCGCTTTTCCGCCGCGGTCGCATTCCGACTGCGGCGGAAAAGCTCTGATATGGTGGCGGTGTCTATCAGACACCGTCAGCGATATTAGGATGGGGCAGAGGACATGCTTTTCCGCGGCGGCTTTTCCGCCGTGGAAAAGCATGTGGTCTTTTGTTTTTGGGGGCTTGTTGCGAGCCCCCAGGGTGTTGGGGGGTGGGGGTGCATATGGGGGGTACCTATGGTACCCCCCTGCATATGCATGCACAAAGCGGCTTTGAGCATGCATATGCAAAGCATGCACTTTTAACCTTGCGGCGGGCGCTGCTTCAAGCAGCACCCGTCGCAATGTTAAACATATGGTATGTGACTGCCAGGGTGGCGGTCACATCCTAATCTGCATGGAGGGAACGCCGCAGCCCCTGCGGACGTTCCCTCCACCTCGGGGGTGGCAGACGGATGCATGTCCGTCCGCCATCCTGATAGGCCCCTAAATGAGGAGATTGCAAATAACAGATGCCACTAAAAAACTGCGTGATGATATACTTGTGTGTTTACAAAAAGATGAAGAAGTTATTAAAAAACGCAAAGGGTACACATTCCAAAGAAATAAAATGGACTATTAGAATGATCAGATTTTCACATTTGCTCGCAAGTATGATACAGTGAAAGCAAGAACGAACAAAGCCAATGTGCCAGCAAATAAAGCAAGAACAAGGGGTAATATAACAACATCCACTTCGCCTTCAGAACTAAGCTCCGCCCTGGAGAGTGAATCAGAGGGCGACAATGTGCAGGCAACTTCAGGATTGAGGTCTACCAAACTTTCCCTTGTGCAGGAGGTGGACTGTCTGCGCCAAGACAGGAGGCCAACATTGAGACCTTGAGTACAAGCTTCACAAAATGAAATAGAGGCAACAAGAAACGGGGGAGTTGTGATGGGAGCCTGCTTTTCCCCGAGCTATGCTTGTTTGCATATGGGGTTCTAGGAGGAGCAGGTCTTAAAAATCGAGTTTGCAGAAATATTGCAGCAACATGTACCGTGCTGGTTTCGGTTCATTGATGATCTGTTCTTGTTTTTGAGGGGCCCTGAGGAAGGGGCCCTTCAGTTCATAGAGCAGATCAATGACAATGATCTTAATCGCCACTTCACCGCAGACCTTAGCAAGACTTTAGTATGTTTTCTTGAGGTTGAGGTATTTGTGAGGAACAACAAACTTGAAACTAGAATGATCAGGTAGCCCACTGCGGGCAACACCGTGCTGCGTGCAAAGAGTCATCATTCTAGACATTTAATACAAATCATTTCTTACAGGGAAATGCTGCGTATTAAAAATATCTGCAGGACTGAGGAAGACTGTAACATCGCGCAAGCAGCAAGTAGGAACAGTTCCTTGATGGGGGCTATGCCGGCAATGTTATTGACAAAGCCATTACAAAACCAAAGTGATGGTTAGAGAGGAAGTCCTTTCATGTATATCTAGTCAAACCAATGAGTCTCTGGATTTGTCATCACAACCAACTAGAATGATCCTCACTTTTAACCGACAACATCAGGCACTACGTAAAATACTAAACAAAAACTGGGGGCTTGTAAGGAATGACCCAATTTTGGGGGATCAGGTCTCTAAGAAACCAGAGCTAACATATAGAAAAGCCAGATCTATGAGCAATAGTCTGGTGAAAAGTAGTCCAGAATGGAGAACCTCAGGCAATTGTCTTACAGCGTGTAAGGGGTTTTTCAAATGTCCCACTTGCAAAGCATGTAGATTTGCCAACAAGAAAAGATGCTACACCAGCCCATTCAAACCAGATCTGGTACCTATTAAGAAAAAGTTTACTTGTGAGTAGAATTAGTTGTTTATGAGCTGGAGTGTCCCTGTGGCATACGCTACATAGGCAGTACTAAACTGCTGGTACACAAGCAGATACTCCAGCACATAAGAGCCATCACTAACAGCGATCCAACCTATCCAGGGGGTAGACACTTTGGGGAGACTCATGGCGGAAGCCCGGAAAACCTCACATATTTTGTCATTGACACAGTTTTGCCACTGAGGAGGGGAGGTAACCGTAAGGCCCAGTTATGCTTACTAGAAACCAGGTATATTTTAGAATTGTATGCAAAAACTCTGTTTGGGCTTAATGCAAGTAAAGATTTCTTCACTTGCCTATAAGCAGTTTCTCCTTTGACTTACTTGCATTTAGCTGTTTTAATATTCCGCCTCTTTTCTATTCAGCCCCTTAGCTACATAGTTTTTTAGTGCTTATATCTACAGCTCTTAGCACTTTTTGAACTCTAAGGGGTTCAACAGGGTGATATGATATGCACTTACACTCATTATACTAATAAGATATAGTAGAGAATCTAAGCCCACTGTTGGTATAATTACCAAAGTATTAAAGTAGATTAAATACAGCAGATAATACTTTAATTTAATTAAAACCAGTGAAAGAGTGTAATTGATTGATCCTTATGGTAAACAAAGCTATGCACTGACATGGAGTTGTGAATGTTTACCATATGGATTGTTTGATCACTCTATAGCATTGCTATTTTTACACTGTGTTTTATATGTGCAGGATGTAGTGTATGGATGCATTTTATGAGACTCAACTTAAATTGTTAAATGCAACGGTATTAATTATCCTAATATTTTTTATAATTATGAAATATTTAGTGATTTTAAACCAATATATTTGTATTTTTACCTGTATAGTGTAAATTTACTTTGAATCCTGTTGCAATGGTTTCAACATTTTTTCAATGTCTATGATGTTGCAATTTGTGTGATCACGGTGGCGGTGCAGAGTGATAAATAAATTCAATTTGCACCATATAACGGGCCGGCGTTTGTCTGTTCCAGAGAAGCTGGTTGTTCAGAGGCGAAGCAGGATATATATATATTAAGTTCGATGCACTTAAGGCAGATAGCAGGGCATCTAAACTAGCTAAAAATAATGACAAACAACAGGAAGAATTAACATCAGCTTCGGGTGACAGCTCGGCGATGGAAAGTGGCTCTGATGCCGATACCCGCAACAAGGAGAAGCCAACTAGAGGAAGACGGCGCTCCCTAATTGAGGAGGTTGATTTTTTATTTTGGGAGCGCCGACAGTCACTGCGACCACGGAAGCCGCAAACAAACGAAAACAGAGGAGGAACAAAAGAAGGGAGGAGAGAAGAAAGGCAAGCCAGAGAAGACGTCTCAAACAAGAAACTGCCGGTGAAGAAACAACAGAAGAAGCACTGGAGAAAATAACACTCCACGACATGAAGGCAAGTAGTGAGAAAACTGTTCTCAACCTGTCTGACATGACTCTAAATGCCGCGGAAACACAATTACTTGCCTTAGGACTCTCCTTTTGCCCTGAGAGCTCGTTCAACTATACTAAGTCTCGAGTTGACATTTGCAAAAGTGTCCGGAAACTTAAACTGCGGAAATTCCACACCCAAGCAGGAAAAATGCCTAACAAAAATGCAGGAGCTATGTCACAGACACCAGTGCAGGAAATGGCTAACAGCAACAGCACACAAATTCCGTGCACACAAGACATGGTGGACATTATGTTTGACATGATACATGAACCTAGCCAGCCCACTGCCAGTAGCACCTTGGCAGCCAATGAACCGAGGTCGCAAATTACAACGCCATTCAAACCACCATCAAAATTCTATCCGTTAATGCTGAAAGACAACATCGACATGTTCCAGGAGCAAGTTATCTTAGACCTAAAAAACCTAAATAAAGCAACTATTAAGGCGACCCTGCAAAATTAGCATAAAAAAGACAAAAAGTCACTCCAGTATCATCAACTTATGACCAAAATTAAAAATAACAAGGAGATCGTTGTGCGAAACGCCGACAAGGGAGGCAACGTTGTCCTGTGGAAAAAGGAGGACTACATAGGAGAAGGACTAAAACAGCTCAACGACGAACTTTGTTATGGTAAAAGCAACAGAGTAGTATGGAACAGTATACATACAGCCTTCCGAACGAAATTCATAGCTTGGCGTGAGCAGGGTATGTTGACTACGGATGAATTCAAGTATTTATGGAATCCGAATCCGTCTATTCCAATATTGTATTTCATACCCAAAGTACATAAAGACTCCGCGAAGCCACCAGGTAGGCCGATTATATCCGCCAAAAATGGCATTTTTGAGAACACTTCAGTCTTTGTTGACTTTTTTCTGCAAGAATTTGTTGTTAATTTGGTATCATACATCAAAGACACTGGAGACTTTTTAACTAAGATGAAAGATTTTGTATGGAGTGATAAATATTTATTGATTACTTTAGATGTAAATGCTCTCTATACATCGATTAAGCATGATGATGGGTTGCGGGGCTTGAAATACTATTTAGAAAGAAAGGGGTCCCAATATGAAGAACACAACACAATGCTACTCAGCATGGTCAAGCTATGTTTACAAAATAACCTTTTCTTGTTCCAAGATAAGAAGTACCAACAACGGAGGGGTGTGACCATGGGGGCTAGCTTCTCCCCCAGCTACGCGTGTCTACACATGGGCTGGTGGGAGGAGCAGGTCCTCATGGCCAAACACTCAAATATACTTGACACACATATCAAAAGTTGGTGGAGGTACATAGATGACCTGTTTTTTGTGTGGGATGGCAGTGAGGTGGATGCAATGAGATTTATTGAGTCACTTAACCAGAAAGATTTGAACTTAAATTTGACAGCTACTTTAAGTCATTCTACAGTTACGTTCTTGGACGTAGATGTGTACATTGAAAATGGGAAACTTGAAACCAAGTTGCACCGGAAACCCACGGCAGGAAATGCTACCCTGCACGCAAGCAGTGCCCATCCCAATCACCTAGTGCAGAGCATTCCCTATTGTGAGCTTCTGCGCATAAAGCGAATCTGTAGTAATGAAGCAACACTTCAGATAGCACAGGACGAATGCATTGCCAGGTTTAAAGAACGTGGATATAGCAATCAGTGTTTGAAGAAGGCCCTGCAGAAATGCAATTCTGCAGATAGAAAACAACTATTAGGCAACCGCTGTGCCCGGGACAACCGAGATGACACTAATGACACGTTCAGATTAATCTTGGACTACAACAAGGAACATGCAAAGGTCAGAAAAATAATTAAACAAAATTGGCATTTGATCAAGCAGGATCCCATCATAGGTGCAACGGTCCCTAAAAATCCTATGATAACTTACAGGAAGGGGACATCAATGAAAGATGCCCTAGTGGAAAATGACCCAGCTGGTCCTCCACCTAAGGGTACTTGGCTCACATAGAGGAAGGGATTCTACAAGTGTAGGACATGTAAAGCCTGCCAGCATGGGGCAAACACCATGGAAATTTCCATGCCGTTTGGGGGGCCCAATAAAGTTATCAAAAAAGCACTAGATTGCGAAACTGACCATGTGGTGTACGTGTTGGAGTGCCCTTGTGGTCTACGCTATGTTGGCAGTACGACTTTACCGGGCCACCAAAGGGTACTCCAGCACCTACGCGCAATCAAGAACCATGATCAGACGTATCCGGTGACCAGGCACTTCCAAAAACATCACGAGGGCAATCCAAAGAAATTAAAATACTTTTTTGATCGACTCTGTGTCAAGAAGAAAACATGGTGGTGACAGAGTTAGGAGCCTTAGGTTGCTGGAAATGCACTACATTTTGAGCCTCGACAGTAAATATCCCAATGGCCTCAACAGCTCGGAGGAACTCCATGCAAGCTTGTAGACAGGCAGTTTGTAGTTTAAATCCCATATTAAACCTGTAAACCTGTCATCATAAGAAGCTATACAGCAATAAGATATACACCACAAATAGCTGGATTTAATATACAAACTAGCCAATTCTAGGTGGGCCAAACTAGGGTAACATAGTCTCATTTTCCATTCATAGTTGGACAACAATTCCAGGCACTATAGGTGTATTTAAACACATATAGGACATCAGTTGTCAGCATGATTTGCCGTCGCAAATAACCCCTTATAGACAATTCTCTCCTTTTAACCACTTAGAAATTTGTGATTTGCACATTTGCACTTTTGTTGGATGTCTTAAAATTGGTAGATGTATTAGTTGTGTACACTGTTATGCATTGAAAGGATTCCCACTGAACCTTTACCTCATAATAATCGATAGGGGGAAAGCAGGAGGTAGTTAATATACTTCCACAATCAGCAATGTAGGAAAAATATTTATTCAGATTTTTACAGTGATTTTATCATATTTATATGGTTATTATATTGATCTGTAACTTATTCATATTTATTTATCTATTTAAGATTGTAAAGTGAATGTTTTTATTTTTGTACAGGTTGATTGATTGTGGACTCAACACATGCCATCCAACAATCTATGTAAAACAGAAAAGCACCGTAGCATTTATGCTTGGACGACCACGGCCCCTTGGTTTATTATGCTTTCATTGTGTTAAAGAATCATGTTTTTAAGATTTGTAAAGCATGTTTTCGTAAAAGATATTTTGATATAAAGCAGCAGGGAATCCAATGCACTGGTGTTGTCACTTTAAGAGGTGTGGGTCTTAAACCCGAGGGAAAAAAATGAAAAATACCTAAAAAAAGTGCTGTCAATATTTAAGTGACTATGATTGGTGGTTGGCGTCATGTGATCAAGTCCCACGCTTGGGATGAAACGCGTTATGGCTGCCCCATCTAGTTGTACCATGGAGTAAACTTTAAAGGAATAAAATTGAAGGATTTGCACTTTCGTGGTCCGTGCTCTTTGTTTGTGCCCTATGGGAAAGGGATTTGCGAAGCTGAAGAGTTCTACTTCATATATATATATATATATATATATATATATATATATTCACTGAAAAAACCATAGGTTTTAGGCCTTATATAGTTAGGAATTAGCATTTAAAAAACCTTGAAAATTCACTGAAAAAACCATAGGTTTCAAGCCTTATATAGTTAGGAATTAACATATAAAAAACCATTGAAATTGCTCCTATATAGTTAGTTGGACTAACTATATTTGGCGCACCCGGAATCCACTGCTGATGATGTCACATATTACATCATTCATGACATGGTCAGTGACATCACTGATGACATCACTGATGACATCTCAAATGACATCACTGATGACATCACTGATGACATCTCATTTGACATCACTGATGACATCACTGATTACATAATTCATGTGATAATACGATGCACCTCCTCACACTCTAATATAACCTTTCATACACCCAGTGTTAAATACAGACTACCATTCTTGAATCCATTGACACACCAATACCAGTTACTACATAGGCACTCACTGATTCCTAGGTCTACACACATATCCACTCATTCACCAATACAATCACTCATACATACAGTCACTCATCAATGCAACACTATCATATGCACTCATACACCTATGCAGACACTCACACACTGCTACTCATCCATGGAGTTACTCACACACCTAGTCAGTCATGTAAAGAATCAATCACACTTCCATTTCCTCATCTATATAGTTATACACACAACACCTTACTTATTCAAACATATACTAACACATACTTACTCTCTTATACAATCACTGATACAAGTACACATTGATCTGCACAGAGTCACACACCTCCCAGCCAGCCACACACACTCTCAGTCTCCCATACAAATACTTGGGCAACCAATCAATAACCCATATAGCCAGTCATATAGCTACTGATCAACACATGCAGCAGCTTACACAACAACAGACATACTGATGCACACATTCACACAGTTTAGTCACTAACCTATGCATTCAGTAAGACACATTTAATCACTCACTCATACAGTCAGTCACGCACCTATTAAATCCTTCATCCAGACACTTATACATCCACTCATTCTTCAATATGTAAAACATATTTAAACTTTACAGAAAAACACAGTCACTGGATGATGTCATCAGTGATGTAAAATGAGATGTCATCAGTGATGTCAACAGTGATGTCATTTGAGATGTCATCAGTGATGTCACTGACCATGTCATGAATGATGTAATATGTGACATCATCAGCAGTGGATTGTGGGTGCGCCAAATATAGTTAGTCCAACTAACTATATAGGAGCAATTTCAATGGTTTTTTATATGTTAATTCCTAACTATATAAGGCCTGAAACCTATGGTTTTTTCTGTGAATTTTCAAGGTTTTTTAAATGCTAATTCCTAACTATATAAGGCCTAAAACCTATGGTTTTTTCAGTGAATATATATATATATATAAATATATATATATATATATATATATATATATATATATATATATATATATATATATATATATATATATATTCACTGAAAAAACCATAGGTTAGAGACCATATATAGTTAGCTGGACATTTTATTGACATAAAACCAATGAAATTCCATATATAGTTAGTTGCACTAACTATATATCGCGCACCCGCAATCCACTGCTGATGATGTCACATATTACATCATTCATGACATGGTCAGTGACATCACTGATGACATCACTGATGACATCACTGATGACATCTCAAATGACATCACTGATGACATCATCTAGTGTCTGTGTGTTTTTGTAAAGTTTAAATATGTTTTACATATTGAAGAATGAGTGGATGTATGGAAGACTGAGTGTGTGTGTGGCTGGCTGGGAGGTGTGTGACTCTGTGCATATCAATGTGTACTTGTATCAGTGATTGTATAAGAGAGTAAGTATGTGTTAGTATATGTGTGAAAAGTATGGTGTTCTGTGTTTAACTGTATAGATGAGGAAATCGAAGTGTGATTGATTCTTCACAGGACTGACTAGGTGTATGAGTGCATATGATAGTGTTGTAATAATGAGTGACTGTATGTATGAGTGATTGTATGTATGGGTGAATGAGTGAATGTGTGTGTAGACGTAGGAATCAGTGAGTGCGTATGTAGTAACTGGTATTGGTGTGTCATGATGTCATCAGTGATGTCATTTGAGATGTCATCAGTGATGTCATTTGAGATGTCATCAGTGATGTCATCAGTGATGTCACTGAAGTATGGTGTTCTGTGTTTAACTGTATAGATGAGGAAATGGAAGTGTGATTGATTCTTTACAGGACTGACTAGGTGTGTGAGTAACTCCATGGATGAGTGGCAGTGTGTGAGTGTCTGCATAGGTGTATGAGTGCATATGATAGTGTTGTAATAATGAGTGACTGTATGTATGAGTGATTGTATGGGTGAATGAGTGAATGTGTGTGTAGACGTAGGAATCAGTGAGTGCGTATGTAGTAACTGGTATTGGTGTGTCATGATGTCATCAGTGATGTCATTTGAGATGTCATCAGTGATGTCATCAGTGATGTCATTTGAGATGTCATCAGTGATGTCATCAGTGATGTCACTGACCATGTCATGAATGATGTAATATGTGACATCATCAGCAGTGGATTGCGGGTGCGCGATATATAGTTAGTGCAACTAACTATATATGGAATTTCATTGGTTTTATGTCAATAAAATGTCCAGCTAACTATATATGGTCTCTAACCTATGGTTTTTTCAGTGAATTTTCAAGGTTTTGTAAATGCAAATTCCTAACTATATATGGTCTATAACCTATGGTTTTTTCAGTGAATTTCATTGGTTTTTTAAAAGCTAATATCTATAGCTGTAAAATATATTCTTTATTACGTGACGTATCACGTAGCCACGTGAGACGCCTCATGACGCGTCGCATAACCGTGACGTATCGGCTCTGCAGCGCAAACAAAACCCGTAACGTAAGCGTGCCGGAGCACGCTTACAGATATATATATTTTTTTTAACCTTAATTAGACAAAATCCACATGTGCACATATCTTGAGGCCTTGCAAAGGCACATCAAACAAACAGTCCCTACAATTTTGCCAAGTTTGCTGGAAATCTATTCCCTTAATTTTTTTTTTACTGTTTCTCTTGGTTTTCCACTTGTTACGCTTACCGGGACGCTACCCGGTACGCGAACCCGACGCTCCAAAAACACAAGATGGCGGACTCCCGTTACGCTGCCGGTTAGCTGCCCGGTTCGCGTACCGGGAAGCGCCTCTACCTTACCGCGAAAAATCGCGGGGGACTTTAATATCCCCCTCATCAATCCTAGGGGGTCAGGAGTGGTTTACCTTGCCCCCTTTCCTTCATTTCCCCCTTCTTTTTTCACCACATCTTGTCTCTCGAACCTACCGAGAGACAAGATGGCGGCCGCTCCGGACTGTTTAGAATGTTGACAGACACCGGAGAGCAAATCAGCTTCGCTTCGCGAAGTTCCGTTACGCGTCAGGTACGCGAACCGGGGCGCTAACCGGAGCGCTGTCACAGATATATATATTTTTTTAAACGTTAATTTCTCAAAATCCACTGGAGCACATATATTGAGACATAGCAAAGGCACGTCGGGCAAACCATATCTACAATTTTGCCAAGTTTCATGTAAATCTATTCAGCCGTTCGAGCTAAAAGTGAGTCCAACCGCCCTATGGAAAAATGAATGGGAAAAACGCGTTTTGGGACCCCCCTTTTTTCTCGGCCCCCCCTTGACGAAACCCCCCCAAATTTTCAGGGGCTTCTCAGAAACAAAATGTGCCATTTTCCTAAAAATTTCAGCCAATTCCGTCCACAAACGCCAAAGTTATTAGACATAGAATTTTCAGAAATCCCATAGAGAAAAAATCCTAACTATATATACCCACTGGCTATCGCCAGTAGGTAATATACATATATAAACATATATAATCTGCATATCTATATAAATATAAATGCATGCATACATATACATATATGCATACATATGCATGTTATTTACATGAAAGTTTTAAAAACACTAATAAAAGCAAAGCTAAAAAGCCACCTCATTACAAACAGAATGGCTTTAACTTAAACGAGGGCGAGATCTATTGCATTTTCAATGCCTGTTTACTTTGGTTCTATCAAGAAGGCATTCAGATGTGTCACACATTTGCCATAAATTCTGAATGTTAGCACTCTAGTTGCTCATTAGATCACTGTAGTAAAGCTAGTGCTCACCAGGGAAGTCTGCTGCTAATCATGGTTTGCAGCCATTTTCCCGCATTTTTTATCCCTCAGACTTTCAGTCCGCATACCATTATCCCGCAAGGTCATTGACCTCGCATACCATTATCCCGCATTTTTTCAAAACGCATGTGCATTTATCGCGCATGCCTTTACAAAGAATTACGTTTTAAAGGCATGTATGGTAAATGCATTTGCGTTGTGAAAACCACGATGACGAGAGAGGTAAGTGGGTTTGTGTTAATTTTTTCGTGGGTTAGTGATTGTGTAGTGTAGTGTAGTGTTGTGTAGTGTAGTGTTGTGTTAGTGTAGTGTAGAGTTGTGGTGGTTGTTTAGTGTAGGGTCATGCTGGGGGTAGTGTTTTAGGGTTTAGGGTTGTGTTGTAGTGTTTGCGTAGTGTAGGGTCATGCTGGGGGTAGTGTTTTAGGGTTTAGGGTAGTGTTGTAGTGTTTGCGTAGTGTAGGGTCATGCTGGGGGTAGTGTTTTAGGGTTTAGGGTTGTGTTGTAGTGTTTGCGTAGTGTAGGGTCATGCTGGGGCTAGTGTTTTAGGGTTTAGGGTAGTGTTGTAGTGTTTGCGTAGTGTAGGGTCATGCTGGGCGTAGTGTTTTAGGGTTTAGGATAGTGTTGTAGTGTTTGCGTAGTGTAGGGTCATGCTGGGGTGTAGTATTTTAGGGTTTAGGGTAGTGTTGTAGTGTTTGCGTAGTGTAGGGTCATGCTGGGGTGTAGTATTTTAGGGTTTAGGGTAGTGTTGTAGTGTTTGCGTAGTGTAGGGTCATGCTGGGGGTAGTGTTTTAGGGTTTTGGGTAGTGTTGTAGTGTTTGCGTAGTGTAGGGTCATGCTGGGGGTAGTGTTTTAGGGTTTTGGGTAGTGTTGTAGTGTTTGCGTAGTGTAGGGTCATGCTGGGGTGTAGTGTTTTAGGGTTTTGGGTAGTGTTGTAGTGTTTGCGTAGTGTAGGGTCATGCTGGGGTGTAGTGTTTTAGGGTTTTGGGTAGTGTTGTAGTGTTTGCGTAGTGTAGGGTCATGCTGGGGGTAGTGTTTTAGGGTTTTGGGTAGTGTTGTAGTGTTTGCGTAGTGTAGGGTCATGCTGGGGGGTAGTGTTTTAGGGTTTTGGGTAGTGGTGTAGTGTTTGCGTAGTGTAGGGTCATGCTGGGGGTAGTGTTTTAGGGTTTTGGGTAGTGGTGTAGTGTTTGCGTAGTGTAGGGTCATGCTGGGGGTAGTGTTTTAGGGTTTTGGGTAGTGTTGTAGTGTTTGCGTTGTGTAGGGTCATGCTGGGGGTAGTGTTTTAGGGTTTAGGGTAGTGTTGTAGTGTTTGCGTAGTGTAGGGTCATGCTGGGGGTAGTGTTTTAGGGTTTTGGGTAGTGTTGTAGTGTTTGCGTAGTGTAGGGTCATGCTGGGGGTAGTGTTTTAGGGTTTTGGGTAGTGTTGTAGTGTTTGCGTAGTGTAGGGTCATGCTGGGGGTAGTGTTTTAGGGTTTTGGGTAGTGTTGTAGTGTTTGCGTAGTGTAGGGTCATGCTGGGGGTAGTGTTTTAGGGTTTTGGGTAGTGTTGTAGTGTTTGCGTTGTGTAGGGTCATGCTGGGGGTAGTGTTTTAGGGTTTAGGGTAGTGTTGTAGTGTTTGCGTAGTGTAGGGTCATGCTGGGGGTAGTGTTTTAGGGTTTAGGGTAGTGTTGTAGTGTTTGCGTAGTGTAGGGTCATGCTGGGGGTAGTGTTTTAGGGTTTAGGGTAGTGTTGTAGTGTTTGCGTAGTGTAGGGTCATGCTGGGGTGTAGTGTTTTAGGGTTTTGGGTAGTGTTGTAGTGTTTGCGTAGTGTAGGGTCATGCTGGGGGTAGTGTTTTAGGGTAGTGTTGTAGTGTTTGCATAGTGTAGGGTCATGCTGGGGTGTAGTGTTTTAGGGTTTTGGGTAGTGTTGTAGTGTTTGCGTAGTGTAGGGTCATGCTGGGGGTAGTGTTTTAGGGTTTAGGGTAGTGTTGCAGTGTTTGCGTAGTGTAGGGTCATGCTGGGGGTAGTGTTTTAGGGTTTAGGGTTGTGTTGTAGTGTTTGCGTAGTGTAGGGTCATGCTGGGGGTAGTGTTTTAGGGTTTAGGGTTGTGTTGTAGTGTTTGTGTAGTGTAGGGTAATGCTGGGGGTAGTGTTTTAGGGTTTAGGGTAGTGTTGTAGTGTTTGCGTAGTGTAGGGTCATGCTGGGGGTAGTGTTTTAGGGTTTAGGGTAGTGTTGTAGTGTTTGTGTAGTGTAGGGTCATGCTGGGGGTAGTGTTTTAGGGTTTAGGGTAGTGTTGTACTGTTTGTGTAGTGTAGGGTCATGCTGGGGGTAGTGTTTTAGGGTTTAGGGTAGTTTAGTTGTTTAGTGTATGCTAAAGGCATATTCGTTCTAAAAGTTTTCGTTATTTTAATTTGCGGCCTAATAGTACATGCAGGATTTTTTTTGCGGACTCTTGGTATGCGGGATTTCGTCATATATTCGCTAATCATACTTTCTATGGCAAAATGAACCCCCTCATTTTGTTCCTTTTTAAATTAAATGTTTTAAGAGTTACCACTTTATTCCAATCAAGATGGCTTCAGGTGTGCCATACCTTTGTAATAAGTAGGACTGTTAGCACTCTAGTTGTTCTTTAGAACACTCTGGGACATTCTGTCATTGGGCTATAGTTGGGCTACATCTGGCTGATATTTGGGCTACATTTGTTTTTTTTTGTCTCTGGTGGCCATCTTTGGGCTACATTGGGCTACATTGGGCTACATTGGGCTACATTTGGGCTCCAACATATATATAGCCCAATGTAGCCCAATATATATTTTTCAAAGTTAATTTTCGTAAAAACCACTGGAGCCTATATCTTGAGACATAGCAAAGGCACATCGGCCGTTCAGGCTAAAAGTGAGGCCAACCGCCCTATGGAAAATTGCATGGGAAAAACACGTTTTGGGACCCCCCTTTTATCTCGGCCCCCCCTTGACGAAACCCCCGCAAATTGTCAGGGGCTGCTCAGAAACAAAATGTTCCATTTTCCTGAAAATTTCAGCCAATACTTTCCTCAAACGCCAAAGTTATTCGACATAGAATTTTCAAAAATCCCATAGGAAAAAAATCCTAACTATATATACCTACTGGCTATCGCCAGTAGGTAATATATATATATATATATGTATATATATATATATATGTATATATATATATATATATTACCTACTGGCGGTTGCCAGTAGGTAGTTATAGTTAGGACCTAGTTTCCATAGGAAATCCGTAACATTCTATTGGGAATAACTTTGGCACCGGTGGATGAATCTTCGCGAATTTCTCAAAGAAGATGGCCCGCTCCTTCCCTGAAAGTTTTGTGGGGATTCGTTAAGTGGGGGCTGAGAAAAAAGGGGGGGTCCCAAAACGTGTTTTCCCCATGCTGTTTTCCATAGGACGATTAGACAAGGCTACAGCCCGAACGGCTGAACGGAATTACAAGAAATTTGGCAAAAAGGTAGAGTCTGGTTCGCAGATGGGCCTTTTGTTTAAATGGTGTAAATCCCTCCAGTAGTTTTTGAGAAAATTGAGTTTAAAAAAATGTATATATCTATAAGTCTGCATGGTCCGCAAAACGGGTGTGCGCGAGCGGAATTCTGATTTGCTGTTAGACATCTGTCAACATTCGAATCGGTGGAAATCAGGAAGTGTTGGCCGCCATTTTTTGTCCCTGGCAGAGGCCAAAAGCCATAATAGTGTGCAGGTTAGAGAGTCCCTGACCCCCTAGGCGTTTTCAGGGGGTCCCTGAAGGACCCCAAAGGGCGAAATTATTATTTTTTTTTTTTAAATGATCGCGAGGTGCACGCACGGTGCTCTAACCTTTCTGCCGCCATTTTGTGTATTTTCAAAACTTAGTGAAAAACGAAAGCGGAGAACGTGGTAAAGGAGGGGGACACAGGAGACTCTGCTAGGGTCGAGGCAGACCTACCTTCACTTGCCGCCACACTCGCTCCTGGGGCCCTGACGCTGCGTGTTTCCCCCGCCACCGTTGCTTGCCACACTGCACGGCCGCTGTGGGGGGGAACTACAGCTCCCAGCCAGCACAGCGACCAGCACCGCCCACTTCCTGTCTTTGCGCGCCCGGAGGCGCTTAAACTGCGGCAGCTTCCACTGAGGAGCGGGGGACACAGGAGACTCTGCTAGGGTCGAGGCAGACCTACCTTCACTTGCCGCCACACTCGCTCCTGGGGCCCTGACGCTGTGTGTTTCCCCCACCGCCGTTGCTTGCTACACTGCACAGCCGCTGTGGGGGGAACTACAGCTCCCAGCCAGCACAGAGACCAACACCGCCCACTTCTTGTCTTTGCGCACCCGGAGGCGCTTAAACTGCGGCTGAGGAGCGGGGAACACAGGAGACTCTGCTAGGGTCGAGGCAGACCTACCTTCACTTGTCGCCACACTCGCTCCTGGGGCCCTGACGCTGCGTGTTTCCCCCACCGCCGTTGCTTCCAACACTGCACGGCCGCTGTGGGGGGGGAACTACAGCTCCCAGCCAGCACAGCGACCAGCACCGCCCACTTCCTGTCTTTGTGCGCCCGGAGGCGCTTAAACTGCGGCAGCTTCCTCCGCGTCGCCGTCCGGGGCAGGAGGAGGCAGGGCTGGGCCTATCCTTTGACATCGCCTTATTAATGGGTAAGCGCAAGAAGTATCTACAGGGAGACGAGGGAGAGTATCATATCATACCTTTCCTCTGCTGTGGGAGCACTAACCAAAGAAATTGCAAGCGCCGAGCACGAGCTAGGGCTGGGCCCTATTACGCCTTTAAACAGTAACAACTCTGTTGACACTGCCCACTTATCCCACATCGCCTTACAGCCAGAGGTGATCGTGGTGAACCCACCACCAACTGTGCTACCAGCACCGCCCCCCTTCTTGTAACAACTCGGGAAAGACCTCTCAACCAAATCGGCAAGAACCAAAGCAAAACTTGAAAAGATGGAAAAAAACGCAGGGCAATGCTATTACCACAATTGCGCCAGACGGAGATTTGGGTGCACAGTTGGAATTGTTATTTGTAAATCGAATTGAGCCACTGTGGGCATTGCTAAAGACATCGTAGAAACTCTAAACACCTGTTTCACAGGTTTGCTGAAGAAATGTGCTCTGATTGATAAAATTGTTCATGGTCATGCATCAGCACCAGCACCAGCATCACACAGCCTGGGCACAGTCCAGCAGGGCACATGCCCGATGGAGGGTATTGGCAACAGTGGTCAGCTGCGGGGGAATATCAGGGATGATGCAGGTAACAATGGGAGTGGGGTCCTAGACACAGCTCCCCTTAGCAGTGTGACTATTCACCCTGGAGGCCGCACCTTTAGTCGCAATATTCACGGGTGTCCCACCACTAAATGAGGGACATTGCAAATCTGCTCGGGACCTTTTAATAAAGGCCAGAGCCTGGTGCGACGACTTTAGTAGTGGCGGGTCTAACATCTCAAGCAGAATCATTTTGGTCAGAAGGGTGGGGTGGATGGGGATGCGCTCTAAGATTATTCAAGGAGATTGTGTGGTAGTTATTTTTAATTGTCACAACCAAGCCGACAGCCTGTTTTGGGATGGCTCTGAGCTTTCTAGTTCAGGTCATATGAGGCCGGTACCCCTGGGTTATTTTTACCCGCCATCATCAACTTATACTGGGGCACATTGTCATGTTCCTGTAGGGGGAAGCCTGAATCGTCCAGCTGGAGGGGATAGAGCAGGTGCTTACACTTACACACATCTCCCTAGTAGCGGGAATAGGCCCCCGGGTGGCTCCTCCCCCCCACCATTATCCACAATCCACAATTACGAGAGGTGTTGGACCAGCTTTAAGCAATCGCTTTGCCCCACTTTCAGGGTTAGAGGATTTGGACTGAAAGTCAGCCCCGGGCACGACCTCCACCCTGAGGGTTCCCATTACGGATGTACCAGCTGTTTGTAAAATCATCAGCTGGAATGTAGCTGGGACCAGAGCAAAGAGGGTGGCTGCAGCTTGGGTTGACTTTGTTGGCAGTCACGACATTGTAGCAATTCAGGAATCGTGGGACACCTCCCCTAGTTTCTGGCTGGATGGTTTTACTAGTTTCATTGTCCCGGCCACTTCAAGTCCTGCCGGCAGGGCCAAGGGTGGCCTTATAACCCTTTTTTCATTAAAACTAAAGGGCACCCTCCACATGGTTAAATCCTGCTCCCCAAATCTCCTAATTGTGGAATGGAAGGTTTCCCCTTGTCACAAAATCATTTAAATTAATTTTTATAATTCTTGGGCTAGGGAGAATAGTAATGAGCATATGTCTGCGCTAGAATTTTTTTTAGTATCAGTTAGTCAAAACACTTATACCTCGTTTGAGCTCATTTTAATGGGTGATTTTAATGTTCATTTATGTAACAATATGTGCAATATGGGGGAGCCTGAGGGCCCAGCGTGCTCAATGATCCCCCACTTTGAGCATACAAGTCAGGGGAGGTTCTTGAGGAAATGTTGGCCAATTTTAATCTCTTTGAATCAAATATTACCGAGGGAGAGGGAAGATTGGCCACTTACAAAGGCTCTGACCCCGGGTCTGTAATAGACTACATCTTCCTGACCTCAGGCATTTTACACAGGGTTGCGTCTTACAAAACAATTGTATCGATGTATAGTGACCACAATCCTGTAATGCTCAAGTTATATTGGGGAGGCCCCTTGGGAGTTAAGCCACTTGAAGTCCAACCTGGCCCGGCATTAAGCCCCATGGATCAAGGGAGAAGGCTGAAATGGGCGAAGGTGGTCCCCGAAAACGTTTTGGAGGAATTACTCCCGAATATTGAGGGAAATATGACGATTTGTCAGGACTCGAACTCTACAAATAATGAGATCATGGGCGCCTTTGAAGCTATATGTATACAAATTTCTAAGGCACTTACTGTTAAGCCAGGCTCGGGGTGTTTTAAACAACATAGATGGTTTGATTCATATTGTTTTAGAGCCCATAAGGGGTTATTGCAAGCTCTTAAATCCACCCCGAGAGATAGGACAGCTGTAGCTATGTTAAGGAAGGAGTATAAGGCAACAATAAATAGGAGAAAGATCGCCCTAAAAAACGCAGCTTAGGAAAAACTACTTTCTGCCAATGTACTGCGTGACAGTTCCCAGTTTTGGGCCATAATAAACCAGCCTTTCTTCTCTGACTCAGATAATAACGACATGGACTGCGTCATCCCTGACGATATTTGGGTGCAGCATTTTAGGCATGTGTACGGGGATTTAGATTCTGCAATCCAAGGAGGCCCTTGGGTAATACCCGCGTCTGTTTCCCTTATTTTTACCCAGGGTGAAGTGGAGAGAGCCATTATGGAAACATCCAAGAACAAGGCACCGGGACCTGATGGTGTCTTGGCCAATCTCTATAGACTTTCCCCAAAGCTCTGGGCCGGGGTGCTCACTAATGTTTTTAGGGCAGCAAATGGGAATACCTTCCCTACTACCTGGGCTACATCAATAACTGTGCCAATCTTTAAAAAAGGGCAGCGAAATGACCCGGGGTGTTATAGACCCATTTCTCTTTTAGACATTGCAATTAAGATACCAGGCAGAGTCTTAATATGTAAGTTAAGGGACAACATCGAGAGAGGTGGGAGACTGTCGAACATTCAGTATGGCTTTAGAGCCAAGAGGGGTACTCTGGATCAGTGCTCTAATTTACATCTGTTAATCGCCAAATATACGGTAGCCAGGGAGTGGTCGCTTTTTTTGGCGTTCATGGACTTCTCCTCGGCTTTCGACTTGGTTAACAGGGCTAAGGTCTGGACAATCCTCTTAGAGATTGGGATTGATGTATCTCTTGTAAACTTTATAGCGTCTCTTCACCAGGACGTGTTCGCGACAATCAGGGTCACAAAGGAGGGGAGATGCACGAGCCGTTTTAAGTCAGAGCGAGGGGTGCGCCAGGGTTGCATCCTGGCCCCCCTCCTTTTCACCATCTACATCAACGGCTTGGGTAATCACCTTGAGTCAGTGGAGGGGGACGTTCCGCATGTAGGAGGAGCCAAAATACCGGCTCTCCTATACACGGACGATGCGGTTTTAATAGCCCGCACCAGGGTGGGCCTCCAGCGGCTCCTGGACTCCTTTGGCATCTTCATGGAACGATTGGACCTGAAAATAAACGCCAAAAAGTCTCACACGATGGTGGTTGGCTATCATAGGAATAAACGTAAAACAAAAAACCTTTACGTGCAAGGGCGATGTGGTCTCTAGGGTTGCTGTTTTCCCCTACCTGGGGGTACTTTTTGATGAGAGGGGTACGTGGGGCCCCCAGGTGAGGGCAAAGAGTATATCCATGGCCAGATCAACGTCTGCTCTAATGTGGTTCTCTAAGAGGCTAGGGGCGAGTCCTATGGAGGCCCTTTTGAAAATGTATAAGTCAAAATGTATTCCAATTGCCGCGTACGGATCACCCCTATGGGGATATATGTCTAACGACCTGATCCAAAGGGCTGAGAACAGGTTCTTGAGACACCTCTTGTCTGTCCTGCAGTCCATACCAACCTTTTCAATACATTGCGAGGTGGGTCTGGACTATGTAACTGACAAACTTAACCTGGCCCCTCTAACATTTTGGGTAAAGACGTGGCTCAACCAGGAGTTATGTCTTAACCACGCATTCTTAACTGATGTTATGTCATTGGACTGTGTCAGGAAAATACCCTGGTTGGAATACTTGAGAAAAACCTTTGCCCTGCTAGGACGCCCTGAACTCTTTCTCTCACCGTCTAGCATCAGGAGGGAGGACGTAAATTGGACCAAAAGGCATTTCTTGGACAGGGCTAGATTGGCTCGTGAAGAGCAGGAATTATTAAAATCCTCTGTAAGAACACATTATATGCTAACGATTTCTCCCTCGCTCGAGCCATACCTCACGATTGTAACCAAGCCCTTTTATAGACTGCTTTTAATCAAATTTAGGTTCAATCTGATCCATTACCACTTGGGAAACTATCAAACGTGGGCTAAACTGGAGGAGGGTCCTGTTTGTAGTTGTGATAAATTTTCAACACAGGACAACATGCATTTTATCATGTTTTGCGGACTGTTTACTGATATAAGATGAAAATATCTGGTACCCATCTTGAGGGAGGCAGGCTTCACTTATGTGAGGCCGGCCCTAGCGCACCTACATTGCCTAAATAACATCTGCACTATATTCTCTGTGGCTAGTTTTCTAGTAGCGGCAACTAGAATTAAATCAAAACAGTGTACCCTAACCTAGCACAATGTACGTTTTGTTAGTCACATGCACTATTTACGCTGTGCATATCACGATCATGTGTACATACCTGATTATGCTGCTCCCTATGGTGTCTTTGTAATTCATGATGTAGATGTTTTTATAATGTTCTTATGTATGTACATAAATGTTTTAATCCTTTTATGATTTTTAAAAAAATCGAATAAAGAGTATTTGACTGACTGACTCCCTGACCCCCTAGGCTTTCTTAGGGGGTCCCTGAAGGCCCTCGAAGGGCAAAAAAAAATTTTTTTTGTATAAAAACTACATTTAAATATCAAGTTTGAGTGTTTAGATGTTGGTTGGCTCTAAAAAGAGCCGTTGTGTTAATTGAGTGTTTTTGGTATCTAGAAGTACGTTTTGATGCAGGTACTTAAATTCGAAAGAAACACTCTGTTCCCCTCATCTGTGAAATGTACACCATCTTCTCTGTAGATGTCATGCATGTTGTAACGGATGTTGTTGTTGTATATGGAACCCATACGATAATCTCTGAGGAAAGCAGAAACAGACTTACTCACATGTTTCCTTTCTTTCTCAACTTTGTGGACAATGTTGGTTGGACCAGTTCAATTTTTGCCTTTGGCATATATTAGAATATACAAAGGCAGTTTGTGGATAAAGTGTCATCAATTGTCTAAAGGTGTCCTTCAAAAGCATTTCCAAACCTACCCCAGTCAAAGTGCCCAGGTCATTTCCACCACAGTGCACAATTATGAGGTCAGGGTGTGGGAGATGCAAAAAGGATTTCACCAATGGCATCAATTGGTGACATCTCAATCCTCTCTGGCAAATCCACTTAATATCCACATTTGGTAAATCAAGGTTGTGAAAGGATCTATTTGCTACATACCTTTCACTCCAGAAAATATAGCTATGTCCTACTATCCAGACTTTTTAGCATCTTGAAGGTAGATGTGGTTGTACTCAGATGGGTTGTGGAAATGAAATGGCAGTTTGAAAGTAGGAGTTTAGAAAAAAAAGTGGTTGAGATTCAGTGCACTTGAAAAAGAAGAAATGATTGGTGGTTTCTGATAATTTAAGATTGAAAACTAGGGTGCATCCTACTGTTTTTTTAAAGTAATAATACTATTGGTTTAGAAAAAGTCATTGAAAGGAACATTGCACTGGATAAGCTGGAATATTGAGAGGTCAAACACACCTGCTGCTTTGGTTTGCAACATTGAGAGATGAACTTTTAAACTTTTGAGTTCAGATAGGTGTTCTATGGAGAGTTGCCATGGTAACAGGCAGAGAGAGCAGCGGGGGAAGGTTGACAATTATGTGAGTTTGAATGTGTTGAAATGTACAACCAATTAAAATGTTAGTTTGGTTTGAATTTGTGTGGCAAGAAATTTCATTGGGTATGTCCAGAGATATGTGTGTTTAATGAGAGGGTATCAGGGCCATTTGTGGTTGCAGTGTCAGAGGTACATTTCAGTGAATCTGCTGAAGAAAATCTGGTGTGTTCTTGACACTGTTCTAAATTTCAAAAAGTGTTTTAAAAGGTGAGTTACTAATGTGTAAGGGGATATATGTTGTGTATTTTAAGTTAATAATAACAATGTGTTGTAATGGGAAAGTTGACTCTCTCTCTCTTTTACTGACTTTATTGTTTTTCTTTTTCTCCACCACTGCTCACTTTTCTTCCTCTGTTTCTGTATAAATCCTTCTGTTTCACTTACTCCTTTTTCGTTTTTCTTAATATGTTTTTTTCTGTCACTCTCCTTTCCTTATCCTCATATGTTTTTCCTCACTGTCATTATCCCTTTCCTTCACTCTTGTTTTCTAACTCCCTCTCTCCATCTGATTTACTTCATTTTTTTTTATTTTTTCCTTCTCATTGTCTCTTTCTTTCTCTTTCCTTCACCCTTGCTCTCTTTATAGAACACTACTAGCAAGACCCCCTCCTTCCCTCCTTTAACTGTAGTAATCATTTATCTGAATTGCAAGGGTTTTTGTTATGTGTGTAAAGTCACAGTGTGAGTCTCATGCTTGGATGTAATGGTGGGAAAAAAGTAATGCTGCAAATTGGAAATGTATTTTGAAATTGACTCAGGTTTCTGCAATGTAATGTACTCTCTGAATCGTTTTAGTGTGGTAAATGTGTTTTGGTAAAATGTTTGGTTTTAAACTTTTTGTCCAGGGTAACATTGAGTGTCAGTGTAAATTAAAGAAATATGTTTGCACCTTTTTCTATATTCTGCCCTGTCTCTCCTCACAGACTACCTCTGTCTGCTTATAGTGTCTTCTATCCTCTGATTGTACCAGTTTACTCTCTGCCTGCATTGTCTCATTTTTGGTCTGCACCAACCCTCTCTCACTGCTTTTAACCTCGCATGTGCAGAGGCCTATTAAAATATGGCTGCTGGTGTGTATTAAACAGCGCTACCAAGTTAAAGCTTTCCCTTCTCTGCCTGTAGTGTCACACCCCCTGCATATATCATTTTATCACTGTGAGGAGACACACCTGACATTGTAGAAAAATCTGCAAATATATTTCATTATTTCACACAGACACTCAGGGCCAGATTTACAAGCCCCTTGCACCAGTTTTGCGTTATTTTTAACATGGGAAAAGTGACGGAAAAGTGGCAGAAGGGACTTGTAAATCTGCCCCTCAGTGTGATCCTATCCTTACCTCTCTTTGTTTATACTGTCTTCTTTTTTCAAAATATTGTATCTTATGTTTGGATGTAATGATGACCAAAAGTAATGCTGCAAATTGGAAATGTATTTTGAAAATGACTCAGGTTTTTGCACTGTATTGTAGTGCTGAAATAGATAGGCTGTGTTGTGTCTCTTAAACTTTTTCGTGTGGTAAATGAGTTTTGGTAAAATGTTTGGTTTTAAACTTTTTCTCCAGGATCACACTGAGTGTCAGTGTAAATTAAAGAAATATGTTTGCACCTTTTTCTATAATCTGCCCTGTCTCTCTTCACAGACTACCTCTGTCTGCTTATAGTGTCTTCTATCCCCTGATTGTACCAGTTTACTCTCTGCCTGCAATGTCTCATTTTTGGTCTGCACCAACCTTCTCTCACTGCTTTTAACCTCTCATGTGCATTTTCAGAGGCCTATTCAAATATGGCTGATGGTGTGTATTAAACAGCGCTACCAAGTTGAATCTTTTCCTTCTCTGCCTGTAGTCTCACGCCCCCTGCATATATCATTTTATAACTGTGAGGAGACACACCTAACATTGTAGAAAAATCTGCAAATATATTTCATTATTTTACACAGACACTCAGGGGCAGATTTACAAGCCCCTTGAGCCAGTTTTGCGTTATTTTTAACATGGGAAATGTGATGTGAAAGTGGCGCAAGGGGCTTGAAAATCTGCCCCTCAGTGTGATCCTATCCTTACCTCTCTTTGCTTATACTGTCTTCTTTTTTCAAAATATTGTATCTTATGTTTGGATGTAATGATGACCAAAAATAATGCTGCAAATTGGAAATGTATTTTGAAAATGACTCAGGTTTTTGCACTGTATTATAGTGCTGAAATAGATAGGCTGTGTTGTGTCTCTTAAACTTTTTCGTGTGGTAAATGTGTTTTGGTAAAATGTTTGGTTTTAAACTTTTTGTCCAGGATCACACTGAGTGTGAGTGTAAATTAAAGAAATATGTTTGCACCTTTTTCTATAATCTGCCCTGTCTCTCTTCACAGACTACCTCTGTCTGCTTATAGTGTCTTCTATCCCCTGATTGTACCAGTTTACTCTCTGCCTGCAATGTCTCATTTTTGGTCTGCACCAACCTTCTCTCACTGCTTTTAACCTCTCATGTGCATGTTCAGAGGCCTATTAAAATATGGCTGGTGGTGTGTATTAAATAGCGCTACCAAGTTAAATCTTTCCCTTCTCTGCCTGTAGTGTCACACCCACTGCATATATCATTTTAAGACTGTGAGGAGAGACACCTGACATTGTGGAAAAATCTGCAAATATATTTCATTATTTTATACAGACACGCAGGGGCAGATTTACAAGGCCCTTGCGCCAGTTTTGCGTTATTTTTAACATGGGAAAAGTGATGTGAAAGTGGCAGAAGGGGCTTGTAAATCTGCCCCTCAGTGTGATCCTATCCGTACCTCTCTTTGCTTATACTGTCTTCTTTTTTCAAAATATTGTATCTTATGTTTGGATGTAATGATGACCAAAAGTAATGCTGCAAATTGGAAATGTATTTTGAAAATGACTCAGGTTTTTGCACTGTATTGTAGCGCTGAAATAGATAGGCTGTGTTGTGTCTCTTAAACTTTTTCGTGTGGTAAATGTGTTTTGGTAAAATGTTTGGTTTTAAACTTTTTTTTTTTTCTTTTTGTCCTCATTTGCCTTACCCTCAATATGGGCAATACCAACCACCTTACAAGACCCAAGGACGCGAGTTATTATATTGGTGGCAGAGATGTCCCAACAGCAGAGGGGCTTTCTTTGACTCCATCTAGGTGTATTCCAACCTGCAGTACCATAATCGTAACTAGGCTAAACCCGGTCCAAGGAGTGTTCATGGCATAATCATAGGACCCGGGAAAAAAAAAAACAACCCGGGATTATCTCCATTTGATCAGCAGATCCCAGAAAGCCAAGTTACGTTTACTACATGATCTATTGAGGTCAACTTTAGATGTTTCATATAGAGACGAAAGCCACCCAGAGTGTGATGGGGCTGTTTTCTCTACCCAATGTATACAGATTTGCCTTCTTGCCAATAAAATTGCATAGAAAAGGAAAGATCTTGCTTTGCCTGTGATGTTGTATTCCAGCCCAAATATGACAATGTGGGCGTCCATGCGGCACTGGGATCTCATCCAGCTTTCCAGTTGAATATATTTAAATCTGGAAAGCCCAGGGCCAACGTGGTCGTATAACTCATCCCAGGCTATTATTGATCTTTCCTTAAATAGCTGACCCCATCTTGTAATGCCGGCTTGTTCTATTATGGAAGACAGACTATCTCTCAAACATGGTGGTAGACTGGGAGAGTCCCAAATTGGAGAGAAGTTGGAGTAGTAGGACAGCCCCAGTTTTTTCCTAATACTAAGCCAGGCTTTGGCCCTTGACTGTAAGATTTTAAGTTTGATTTTTTTAAAGAATTTCTGACTCCCAAATTCAGACAGGAAACCGTCTACTGCTAAATTCGCCCCTAATAGCATAGCTCTATACATTGACTCAGTAGGAAGGTTAGATGGCTTTTTTAAAAGCATCCTTGAGTGTGACATCTGGAAGGCCCATGCATAGTACTATAGATCCGGCAAAGCAAGGCCACCCTTTTCTCTTCTTCTTCTCAACTTTTTCCATGCTATTCTGGTGGATTTGTAATTCCATATGAAGGAATTGATTTCTCGCTGACATTTTTCAATAATTTTAGGATCAAATGCCATGGGTATAGCATTAAAAATAAACGTAAACTTTGGAAGAATACACATTTTGATTAGATTTACCCTACCCATTATAGAAAGTGGCAGGTGGGTCCAAGATTTTAAAAGTCTTTTACTCTCGCTGTGTATTCTATCCAAGTTGGTTTGTCCAATGCTGCCCACTTCTTGGGTAACTCTTATCCCTAGATAGCACATGGAAGTTGAAATATTTACCCCAAGCTGTATATTTGGTAGATTCCATGCCATTATCTCACTTTTGCTCGAGTTGATGTCATAACCCGAGATATGACCAAATTCTTCAGCCCGCTGAATGACGACTGGAAGTGCCTTTACTGGATCAGATGGAAAAACCAGGATGTCATCTGCATAAAGTGCTACCCGCCTTTCCCATTCTACGGAGCTGAAAGATGGAATATTAGCCACCTCACGCAAAAGCTGGGCAAACGGTTCAATATATAGGTTGAAGAGGAGAGGGGAAAGTGGGCAGCCCTGCCTTGTACATCTGGTTATATGAAAGGCTTCCGTCAAAACCCCGTTGACCAACAACCTGGCCGAAGGGGCACCGTAAAGCTGGTTTATAGTTCTGCGAAAACCTTCCCCACAGTTGAATTTTTTAAGTACGTCGTTTAGATAGAGCCAGTTGACTCTATCAAAAGCCTTAGTTGCATCTAAGGTTAGGGTAGCTAGAGGTAGGGAAAAGGCTGTGGCGATGTCGATGGCCCCTATTAATTCATGTGTCAAGTCTGATAGTTGTCGACCCTTAATGAATCCCTTTTGGTCTAAATGGACTATAGTACCAATAACGCTAGCCAATCTTGTTGAAATAATTGTTGTAAAAATTTTATAATCATTATTGAGTAATGATATTGGTCTATATGACCCACACTCGAGGGGAGATTTCCCTGGTTTCGGGATAAGTACAATTGTAGCGTCCCCCCAGGATTTAGGTGGTAAATCTCCTTCTATTAGGATACCGTTAAATAAGGCCGTCAACACGGGGGCGGCGATATTTTCCAGTGATCTATAAATCTCTCCCGGCAGACCATCTGGACCTGCCGCTTTCCCTTTTTTGGATTGATGGATAGCTTTTTTCACCTCAGCCTCTGTTATCTCAGTCTCTAAGAATTTACTCTGAGTTGTTGAGAGGGTGGGAAGCATGATAGCTTCCAGCCATCTATCCCTTGCCTGCTGGTCATTGGGAAGATCTTCCCTATAGATCGTCTCAAAAAATTCAAAGAAGGCTCTACCTATATCTAGATTAGTGGATCTTGCCGTGGCCTCTCCCTCTATCCTGATTTCCTTGATATATTTGAGGGCTTGGTCAGATTTTATTTTCCATGCTAGCACTTTCCCTGCAGCTTCTCCAAATTCAAATTGAGAAATCTTGCTCGCTTCCCACCTTTTGTTTACTCTCTCCTGTAGAATATTTTCCAGTTGAGACTTTAACCCGGCCAGTTTTTCCTGTTCTTCTGATGTTCCTGAAGGCGGGTCATTTTTTAACTCTAGAAGTTTCATATCTTTTTCTAGGCTAGCTACCCTTTCTGTGTATATTTTCTGCCTATAAGAGGCTCTATTAGTAATCTGACCTCTTAAGAAGGCCTTGAATGTCTCCCAAACAAGAGCTAAGCCTGCAGAGTTGCTATTTATATCGAAGAAAGCTAAAAATTCGTCTGCCAGAAATGTAACCTCTTCTTCTTCGAGCAAGAGTGTCCGGTCAAAGGACCTGGATGGGTGTTTAATGGAATTTTCAAATCTCAAAGTGAATATTAATGCGGAGTGGTCTGACAAGTGTGATGGTAAATAATCTATCGTTGTCAGAATATCCTTTAAACAGTAGCTGAAAAGAGCATAGTCAATCTTGGATTTATGTTTGAAGCGACAATTCCTGAAGGACACCCCTGGCTTGTTACCTACTCTTTCTCTCCACAAATCCGCCAAGCCAAGTTGTGTCATAGTTGTAATAAGGGTTTGTCTGGATTTAGTGGAACTGTAAGTTCTAGATTTTGTTGATTTATCCAGTCTGGGGTTAATGACGATGTTAAAGTCCCCCATCCAGATTACTGGATCCTGGACTGATATTAATTGGTTCCTTACAGCGTCCAAGTGTGATGGATCATCTGAGTTTGGGCCGTAATAGCCTACTAAAGTACGGATCTGACCATCCAGTGAGACTCTCACTATTAACCATCTCCCTGTGTGGTCTTCTTTACAGTCCAGAATTTGCGCTTTTGCAGATTTAAAAAAAATAAATATTACCCCCCTGATGTTAGCGTTATGGTCTGTGGAAAATAATTTATCTCTCCACTTCTGCTTTTTAAGTAGGGTAATAGCCTCTGTTTTAAGGAGATGTGTTTCCTGGAGAGCCATGATCTGCGCCTGTGAGTCTCTCAAGTATTGTAAAATACGGTCTTGTCTACCTCTCACACGCAGAACATTAACGTTCCAGGACATATAATGGATAAATGTCATGTTATAGCTACAGTCCCTACCACTTTCACTCTTTTACACCCCGTTTGATGACATCTTACTTTTAGCATGTTGAAAGTTTGGTTTTGGAAAAAATGAGAAGCTAAAAAACTAAAAAGGGCAGACAGATGAGGATTTTTTGCTATTTTAACCTTTCTTTCCCCCCCTTTCTCACCCCCTGGGAAACCCACCCTTACTTACTCTGGCTTGGTGTCTAGCCAGATTTACGCCCACCTACAACCTTACCCTTCGACCCCCCGCTGCTACTATGTCTTAAAGTAAGAAGTTACTATTGCCGAGCAGTATGGACGCAAAGTAACCATTTACTATTGTCTGACAGAGAATGTTTAGACCCTTCTTTTTCTTTTAGCTTAGTATATATATTTTATATTATTGTTTTTGTGTATATATATATATATATATATATATATATATATATATATATTCACTGAAAAAACCATAGGTTATAGACCATATATAGTTAGGAAATAGCATTTAGAAAACCTTATTTTACTCACACAAAACCATTGAAATTCCATATATAGTTAGTTGCACTAACTATATATCGCGCACCTGCAATCCACTGCTGATGATGTCACATATTACATCATTCATGACATGGTCAGTGACATCACTGATGACATCACTGATGACATCTCAAATGACATCACTGATGACATCACTGATGACATCTCAAATGACATTACTGATCACATCACTGATGACATCATTCATGTGATGATACAATGAACCTCTTCAGACTCTAATATAACCTTAGATACACTCAGTGTAAACAGACACTCACAGACTGTCACTCATCCATGGAGTTACTCACACACCTAGTCAGTCTTGCAAAGAATCAATCACACCTCGATTTCCTCAACTATATAGTTATACACACCTTACTTATTGGAACATATAATAACACATATTTACTCTGTTATACAATCCCTGATACAAGTTCACAATAATCCATACAGCCACTCACACATTCACTGGCTCTTATGCACAGTTATTTATATATGTCAACTATCACATGTACTGTGTTTTACATATGTACTTACTTTGACATGTAGCACTGAGATATCCATTCACTCACCAATACACTCATGCACACAGTCAACCGCCCATACAGATGTTTCCACATGCACTTTTGAACCCATACATCTAGTGAATCAACTGCTCACACATCTATGCACAGAGTCATACACCTCCCAGACACCCACACACACACTCAGTCTCCCATACAAATACTTGGGCAACTAATCAATAACCCATATAGTTAGTCATATAGCTAATGATCAACACATGCATCAGATTACAAAACAACAGACACAATGATGCACAATTTAAAACAGTTTAGTCACTAACCCATGCACTCAGTGAGACACATTTAATCACTCACTTATACAGTCAGTCATGCACCTACTAAATCCTTCATCCAGACACTTATACATCCACTCATTCTTCAATATGTAAGACATATTTTAACTTTACAGAAGCATACAGTCACTGGATGTTGTCATCAGTGATGTCATCAGTGATGTCATTTGAGATGTCATCAGTGATGTCATCAGTGATGTCACTGACCATGTCATGAATGATGTAATATGTGACATCATCAGCAGTGGATTGCAGGTGCGCGATATATAGTTAGTGCAACTAACTATATATGGAATTTCAATGGTTTTGTGTGAGTAAAATAAGGTTTTCTAAATGCTATTTCCTAACTATATATGGTCTATAACCTATGGTTTTTTCAGTGAATTTTCAAGGTTTTGTAAATGCTAATTCCTAACTATATATGGTCTATAACCTATGGTTTTTTCTGTGAATTTCATTGGTTTTTTAACAGCTAATATCTGTAGCTGTAAAATGTATTCTTCTTTAAATCCAAAAATATATTTTATATGTTTATGAATAATTTTTTTTTAAAATATTTTTTTTTCTTCGTTCCCGCTTCGCGAATCGGGAAGCTTCCCGTTAGCTGACCTTGATGCCGCGAAATAGACCGCGAGCCGGTAAACGTTTCTTTACCGCAAGTGCCGCGTTAGAAAACAACATCGTGACGCCTCCCGTCCGCATGACGTTCCACGTTGTCGCTTGATACGTCATATGACGTGCTACGTTAGCAAACTGGTACGCGAAGCGAGTGCCAAAGCGCAGGTTTCTGGAAGCAAACCGGGAGGCCCTGCAAAGCGCTTAACGTAAACACAGCAAGTCATGTGACTTGGTAATAACACTTTTCATTGGTTCATTTCACTTTTGGTTTCCTAATGATGTAAGACTAGGTCATATAATCTAAAATGAACACTTTTGATTGGTTGAGAACTCTTGTTTTTCCCAAATGATGAAAATCCCTCCTTCTTTCCTCACTCTGACTTTCATCATTGTGAGAGAAAGACCCTTTGTGATCACTGAGCAATGGCTTCTTTAGTAGCTTCAGCTGGTGCTTCCCCACCACCTCCACCACATCCAAGGAAGAGTGGACCACCTGCTCAAGTTGTAATTCAACAAGAAGAAGAAGAAGAGGAACAGGAGGACGAGCACGAAGAGAGGCAGTTTTTGCCTGAGCAGCCCAAGACGTCTCACCGGAAAGAAAACTTCATTTGGCAATTTTTTAAAATTCCCAAAGGTCAGAAAAAAGTAAATGCAAGATACGTAACTTGCCTTATATGTCAAGATAGACTGTCCAGAGGGACCGACAAAAAATACAGTTTCGGAAACTACACAATGCATCGCCATATGACTAGGTGGCATCCTAACAACTACAGTGCTGCACAGTTTCGGAACGACCTAGATAATCTCCCTATTATGGCCAGAAGATCTGTTGTACCGGAAGTAACGGGACCAGAGGGCAGGGAGATGGTGCCAAATATACAAATGAGATTTGGTGAAGTAAAACACACCTGCGTATTTTGCGATGGATTAATTTCCTACGGAGAAAGAAGCATCACTCTGATCAACAGAGCTATTGACTATCATATGCAAGTTTGTCCGAAACGCCCAAAATAATAAATACTTCTTTTTTTTGTTTTGTTGCTCCTGTTGAGCCCTTTACAATGAATCGTTTTCATTGCCCCCTCCAAGAAAAACCCCAAAAAATATAAAACTGTTCCGAAAAATTCAAAAACAGTAAAAAAATGTTCAGAAAAATAAAAAAAAAAGTTCTTTTCAGAACTACCTCCCCGTTATTAAAAAATTGGTACAATATTTGGAACTGTGCCAACCTCTATTTCTCTTAGTTCGCTTCCTAGTTCGCTCGCTGGTACGCGAACTGGAAGCGAACCAAAAACAGTAAGTATAAGGGAAGGAAACACACACTTAAGTTAAAAGAAAGACAGCTATAGGGGAGTAAACTAGAGATACTATTACCCATAATCCACTACTGATGATGTCACATATTACATCATTCATGACATGCTCAGTGACATCATCAGCAGAGGATTGCGGGTTTTTTGGCAACATGCCTTATCCACGGTTTAATAACGCTGCCTTTTGCTTTATATAAGTTTTCAAATTGTATGAAATATATACCAATAGGTCTTTATGAACCTTTAGGTAGTGCTTTTGTTCATGAGGTCTGGTCGCTTCCATACACATACAGATGTTTCAAAGATGATCAAGAAGTTTATCTGAATGGAGAGGAATGCACTGAGACGCCAGATCATTCACTAATGTGTAGGCACATACAGTTACACGATTCATGCAACAAACACCGACCAAATATGGCTTGCGTGTTGCAAGGCACGCCAGTTCCTGCTATCATCCCCACGTTCAAGTTGTTGGAAAATGGTAGTTATTTGATGCTCAATAATGAAGATTGTTCTGAGTTAATTAAAAAGTATTCCTTTTATCGTAACAGTAAGTGAACGGGTTATTTGCTGCAGAAATGTTCTATTTCCTCCCACACATGAACATAGGGAGTTTTCAATCTGGCCACAAATACCAACCTTGGGACACGTTTCAACGGCATGACAAGAATAAGAGCTCTTTTGTCTCAGAGAGAGGTGGCCTTGAGTTCGGCCCGTGAAACTTTCGTACTTCACATAGCGAACACCCGTACACAGGTTTGCCTTTCAATTTCAGCAACATGTTTCCGACTATCTTTAACGCATCCTCCACAAAATCCCTGGCACACTTTTTTAAAGTTGTTACCAGTGGTCTCGTGACTTCATTTGAGAAAATCTTTGGAGTCATCCCTGCTCCCTTTCATTCCATTTTCTCCACTCTGGTTCGTGGATTGCATTTTTACTTGCATTACCAGCGGACGCTCTTGTGCTTTTTTACATTTTTAAATATGGATGTCCCTCCTATGCAACCTCCGACCCTGCAGCTGCTGACACTGTTCCGCAATCGCATGCTAGAATATTATGGCACAATGCCGTTGGCGATATTAAGCACGGCATATGGATTATCTTTTCGGTTCTCCTACTTCACCTGTGTCCAGCCTGTATTTCACTGCCTGACCTGTGATTTCGATTGGGCCATTGATTTGTGTCTCTGCGGACCGGTTTCTCCTGACGTCGACTTTAATCAGCTGATGACTCCTATCATTACTCACGAGTTGATTTGTCCTGGCGAAAGGATTATGGCTGTGGCATTGATGCATGGACTACTTGGTCCCTGGAATTTACTGGCGGCAGCACAGTCTTTCTTGGAACACAGCTTTCTTGAAAACCCACCGAGCTGTCCTCTGATGGTGATAGAGGATCCGGTGCTGGGAGAGCACGTATGTTCTTTTCCGCTTTTAAATTGGATGGCTGAACTGTTTTCGGATGAAGACGGTGACTTCCTATTGGAGGCTGTTGCAGCTTATTTTGCATACACAGTTATGTCATAGACCTTTTTCATGTTTGATATGCTGAGTACTAGCATTTCATTGACAATTCATTGACTTATTTGTCAAGTTTTTATTATTTACCTTGCCTATTGGCTTAAGACTCGATAAAGTACTTGGCTGTTTTATTTTTCTTTAGCATCGAATTTTCCTAGTTTTTAATGCTTTACCTTGCGGACCGTCCACATATAAACTTGCAATCTGCTCTCATGAGATGGCACTTCTATTATCTTATTCAGTTCGTTTCCGGATCATGAGGAGGTGTCATCTAGGTCCTGGATATCTTTACACCGTGTTAAGTTAGCATGGGCTCATTACCGGTTTAAACGCCATTTTTCCTTTTTTGCAACTTCTGCACACGACACTTAGTTGTTGCTTTAGCTTTCCACCTAGTAGTTCATCGTGGTTTACATGAGAATAATATGTTATTGGTCTACTATCTGCTTTACTTGTTAAACTATATCTGTACAGCGAGTGCTAAAGTTTCAAGAACAACACGATACAGAATTGTTATGAGGTCTGATCTCCACGACTTCATACTCATAACATAAGTGCAACTTCTGCCAATTCTGGGCATGAGGCGGGTTTTATATTGCTTTGCCGAACACACATACACAACAGTTGATGCGGTTCACATGAAGAGAGAGCTGGTGTATGCTGATGTGATTCCTTCAAATCTAAGACACTAAAGTATGGACACGCCCTAAACCAACACAAAGAGACCTTCTTAGCAAATAATATAATATGTGTATTAGGGAGGGTGAGATATAAGCAGCCGCGGGCCGTGGAGGGAGTTACGATGGGGCAGGGAGGCGGGGAGGGGGAGAAGCAGGGTGGAGCCCTCTCTACCTTGCCCCTCCCCCTCCCCGCCTCCCTGCCCCACCGTAACTCCCTCCACGGCCCGCGGCTGCTTATAAGTGTTGCTAACTCTTATTCATTTACAGCATGTTAACATACTGTCACCATTCGCTTTTTATGTACTAGTAACTATGCTGGTAATTTTGCTACTGATAATATGTGTACTTGTATTCTCCACCCTGCTTCTCCCCCTCCCCGCCTCCCTGCCTCACCGTAACTCCCTCCACGGCCCGCGGCTGCTTATAAGTGTTGCTAACTCTTATTCATTTACAGCATGTTAACATACTATCACCATTCACTTTTTATGTACTAGTAACTATGCTGGTAATTTTGCTACTGATAATATGTGTACTTTTATTATCTAAGGTACTACGCCTGAGAAGACGGCATTAGTAAATAAACATTTCAAATACACATGTGTTCTTCTTAACTCCATGTTCTGGTTTCTAAGAAATATATAACGACCGACTGTTCATGAGTTCCACGTATCCTGAGGTACTATAAGTTCATATTCTGGATTGTCTAAACATTGAGAGTTTGTTATATCCAATGTGACACTGTACCTAGCTTGCTAAATAGTTTTTGATTACTAACGTGAGTTTTGGGACACCCTAATTCGCCGAGGTTCCAATCCTCTGTCCACAGTTCTGTGTGAGAACAGAAACCCTGCGACAGGGGCACCCCCGACCCTTGCTGGAGCTTCATCACACTTGCGATACAACTCCAGCAATGCGCCACCTTTACGGCACAGATACATCACGCATCTGTGCTGTTTTTGCCCCATGATGCGCCGCATTGTAAATGCAGCACACCATAGGTGACGGAACAGCGGCACAGAATGACTAACACATCCCTGGTGATGCGCCAGTCATCATAAATCTATCCCTATGCTTCTTATCTTGTTAGAGATGAACCGCCATATGTATCATAAAAGTTATTTGCATTTCCTAAATAGCGAACTTTAAGGAATAAATAGCGATTCTTTACCATTCCTAGTTTGCGATGAGCTATTTGCTAATTAGCCGAATGTAGCCCAATGAAGCCCAATGTAGCCCAATGTAGCCCAAAGATGGCCGCCAGACACACAAAAAAACAAATGTAGCCCAAATATCAGCCAGATGTAGCCCAACTATAGCCCAGTGACAGAATGACCAATCAGCTTCGCAAACCTCCGTTACGCGAAGCGGAGCGCTGTTACAGATATATATCTTTTTTTGAACGTTAATTTCTCAAAATCCACTGGAGCACATATATTGAGACCTAGCAAAGGCACATCGGGCTACCAGTCCCTAATATTTTGCCAAGTTTCGTGCAAATCCATTCAGCCGTTCAATTATTATTTTTATTATTTTTTTTTGCCCCGCGGGGCCCTTTTAAAACCTCCACATCAAACCTAGGGGGTCAGCGAGGATCTACTATGCCCCCTTATAGTTATTTCCCCCTTTGTTTTGACCTCCTCTTGTCTCTCGATCCTACCGAGAGACAAGATGGCGGCCGCTACGGACTGTTTGGAATGTTGACAGACGCCGGAGAACCAATCAGCTTCGCTTCACAAAGCTCCGTTGCGCGAAAAGTCCGCGAACCAGAGCGCTAACCGGTCCGCTGTTACAGATATATATCTTTTTTTAAACGTTAATTTCTCAAAATCCACTGGAGCACATATATTGAGACCTACAAAAGGCACATCGGGCTACCAGTCCCTACAATTTTGCCAAGTTTCGTGCAAATCCATTCAGCCGTTCGGGCTAAAAGTGAGGCCAACCGCCCTATGGAAAACTCAATGTTAAAAACACGTTTTGGGACCCCCCTTTTTTCTCGGCCCCCACTGGACGAACCCCCCCCAAATTTTCAAGGGCTGCTCAGAAACAAAATGTGCCATTTTCCTGAAAATTTCAGCCGATTCCGTCCACAAACGCCAAAGTTATTAGACATAGAATTTTCAAAAAACCCATAGAGAAAAAATCCTAACTATATATACCTACTGGCGACCGCCAGTAGGTAATATACATACATATACGCATATATATATCTCTTTTTTTTTTGGACGGCATTTAGTTTAACTTCTGTTATGTTATTTATTTGGTATTGTTTATTATATATATATATATATATATATTACCTACTGGCGGTCGCCAGTAGGTATATATAGTTAGGATTTTTTCTCTATGGGTTTTTTGAAAATTCTATGTCTAATAACTTTGGCGTTTGTGGACGGAATTGGCTGAAATTTTCAGGAAAATGGCACATTTTGTTTCTGAGCAGCCCTTGAAAATTTGGGGGGGGTTCGTCAAGGGGGGGCTGAGAAAAAAGGGGGGTCCCAAAACGTGTTTTTAACATTGAGTTTTCCATAGGGCGGTTGGCCTCACTTTTAGCCCGAACGGCTGAATGGATTTGCACGAAACTTGGCAAAATTGTAGGGACTGGTAGCCCGATGTGCCTTTTGTAGGTCTCAATATATGTGCTACAGTGGATTTTGAGAAATTAACATTTAAAAAAAGATATATATCTGTAACAGCGGACCGGGCAGCGCTCCAGGACGCGTACTTTTTGCGCAACGGAGCTTTGTGAAGCGAAGCTGATTGGTTCTCCGGCGTCTGTCAACATTCCAAACAGTCCGTAGCGGCCGCCATCTTGTCTCTCGGTAGGATCGAGAGACAAGAGGAGGCCAAAGCGAAGGGGCAAATGACCATAAGGGGGAATAGTAGATCCTCGCTGACCCCCTACGTTTGATGTGGAGGTTTTAAAAGGGCCCCGCGGGGCAAAAAAAAATAAATAATAATAATCGAACGGCTGAATGGATTTGCACGAAACTTGGCAAAATATTAGGGACTGGTAGCCCGATGTGCCTTTGCTTGGTCTCAATATATGTGCTCCAGTGGATTTTGAGAAATTAACGTTCAAAAAAAGATATATATCTGTAACAGCGCTCCGCTTCGCGTACTTTTCGCGTTACGGAGCATTGCGAAGCTGATTGGTTCTCCGGCGTCTGTCAACATTCCAAACAGTCCGTAGCGGCCGCCATCTTGTCTCTCGGTAGGATTGAGAGACAAGAGGAGGCCAAAGCGAAGGGGGAAATGACCATAAGGGGGCATAGTAGATCCTTCCTGACCTCTTAGGTTTGATGTACCATTTTGCCAAGTTTGGTGTAATTCCGTTCAGCCATTCAGGCTGTAGACGTATGTAAATGTCCTATGGAAAATTGCATGGGGAAAACACATTTGAAAGTGTTGAAATTTAGAACCAATTAAAATGTTAGTTTGGTTTTGTATTTGTGTGTGATGAAAGTTAATTGGTTATGTATATATTTCAAATGAGAGGAAACCACAGCCATTTTGTGATACTACTGTCTGAGGTACATTTGTGAGGAATTTTTGGTGGTGAATTTCTGGTGTTTGATTTACACAGTACTAACACTTCTCCTACTTTTAAAAAGGTGAGTTGTTAATTTGTAAGGGGAACTATGTTGTACACTTGAAGATAATTTGAAAAATGTTTTCTGTTATTTATTTGCAGTCCTTCTGTTATACTAAATACTTGATAAAGTTAGTTTTATATTATGTATTACTAAAAACGATAAATGAAAGTGATTATTTTTTTCTGCAATTTACAGCAAGCAATTTCAAAATAAAATGGCTCACAATGAAGAGACCGTGGCAATTTCTTTTGAATTGTCCACTACATTGATTGAAATTGAGAGCACCAATAATGAAATATTGTCACAAGGAGGAGATGACTTGTATGATTCCATTAAATTGATTGAAATGGACAGCACCAATAATGAAATATTGGCACAAGGAGATGACTTGAATGATTCCACTACATTGATTGAAATTGAGAGCACCAATAATGAAATATTGTCACAAGGAGGAGATGACTTGTATGATTCCATTAGATTGATTGAAATGGACAGCACCAATAATGAAATATTGTCACAAGGAGGAGATGACTTGAATGATTCCACTACATTGATTGAAATTGAGAGCACCAATAATGAAATATTGTCACGAGGAGATGACTTGAATGATTCCACTACATTGATTGAAATTGACAGCACCAATAATGAAATATTGTCACAAGGAGGAGATGACTTGAATGATTTTTTTGATCAATCTCTTGATGGCGAATTTATCGAATGTTTGGAGACCATAGAGGTACAAGAATCATCATTGCAGACTTTTCATGAGGACATTGCTGATGAGGACATGTTACTAGTTCTTTCAAATTTAGAAAATTCTGAAGAATAAATTTATATTTAGAAATCAAAAATTGTTTGAGACATTATTCATTTTTATTTTTAATTTATGAGGTTGTAGCGAAGTGATTGTAGTATAAAATGAGACTTATAGTATAGAGTGCAACATTTTTATGTTACATGGTAAGTTTACTCATATTTACTTCCCTTCTGCCACTATATTATCTCCAATGTGTATTTGACATCTCTTCTTCATCTCCGGCCTCCTTTCTCTCACTGTGTCTCCGATGCATCTTATCGCTGCTATTTTGTGTAATTACAGAAGAGAGTAAAATAAAATAGTTCGGAACGTGAAAAGGGGGCAAAGTAGAGTACTCCTCACCCCCTAGGCCTTTTTAGGCGGTCCCAAAAGGATCAGTTTCTGCTTTCCTGAGAGATTATGGTATGAGTTCCATATACCACAATAACTTGCATTACAACATGCAAGATATCTATCTCCTTTTGAAGATATTCGCGCTAAGCGCGAATATCTCCAAAAAGTAACACCTGCCCTGAGCAGTTCTTAGCCATGTTATCCAATGGGAGGTGGATAACATGGCTAAGAGCATTAGCTCGGTAATGCATGAATATCGCTGAGTTTTTAGCGATATTCATGCATTGCGGCCGTTTATTATCGCATTTGCGATAAACCTTGATAATAGCAAGGTTTATCTTCGATCATTTCTGACGATGCTTAGCGGTAAAAAGTTCGTTGGTAAGCATCGTTAGCGATAAATATCGCTTAACTTTGGTAATATGCCCCAACGTCTGTTAACGTTCGATTCGAAGGAAATGAGGAAGTGTTGAAAAACATTGTTTGCGCCATCTTGCCTTTTTTGAAATGCCACACTTTTGTGGTGCACGGCAGCCATTTTAGATGTCTTGACCAGACCCACTCTCTGCACGCTGTCGATTCGTAGCATGGCTCCTCACCCTCGCAAGCATCTTCCCCAGGCACTGGTCACCCCCGCTCTCTGTCTTATGCATGGGCAATAAACCTCCCCCCATCTGCGCTGCTCTTCCCTGAAAATCACACTCTGTGCCCGCCCGACACCTCCCTTTCGCCCTATTCACTACCGCACCCTCTGACACTCCTCTTCCTCTGTGTCCGATTGTCCAGGCTATCAGCTAGCCCTGCAGATGTAGTTTATGGCCCCAGCTGTAAAGAATCACCCCTCTTCAAAGGAGTTATAGTAGATCAAGGCCCACACCCGATGAGATCCGTCACACCACACGCGTTCCTACTATCTGAAAACCATCCTGTATTGTGATTGGGGAGGGGACCGAGCCTGAAGCGGAAGATTCCAGGAATGACTCTTGGTACATCAAAGTTTTTACAATTATGTGTCACATTAAAAATATGTAGCACTCCAACAAAGTAGTAGGAATATAAAACTTTAATAACATATAAATATATACAACAAAACAAAAACAGTAAAAACATTTAAACAACGAAGAGACCGTGGCAATTTCTTTTGAATTATCCAATAGATTTATTGAAATTGACAGCACCAATAATGAAATATTCTTGTCAGTAGCGGTCTGTTGTGCGAATAGTTACAAGGCAGCAGAACGCGCTGAAATCTAGATGGCACGAAAGTGATGTCTAGTAAGTTGCCGCCCAGCAAATAACGGCGTGGGGCGCCGCGGGGGTGAGTGAGTCCAGTAGGCACCACAGCTATTCTTACCGGCATCGCAGAATTACTGCTGGGGACAATGCCTGTGCTGTAGCAGGGTCACAGCAGAAACAAAAAGGATTTTGTTGAAGATGTTGTTGGTTTTAAATTTGAAAACAGTTCTGGTGTCAACTGCTATGCTAATGTAGTGGTTAATGTTTTGTTTTCTCTAGAAAATGTAAAAGAGGGGGAGGCAGTCCAAAGTTCCGTTAAAAGGGCAAAGGAAAGGATCGGTGGTTTGAACTATCAGTGAAAAAGGGGAGGGGGTGCAACAATTTTTCCTACCGGGTCACACTGTGCTTTCACCGGAACTGAGGTCTGCAGGATTCTAGTAATTCAAAGTGAGGCTGGCGCCAGCATGGGAGCGCCGACGTCCCGCGGATACAGTTTCGTCACTCCACGGGCGATCATGGCAGTCATTCCCCATCGGGGGTCGGAGACTCCCGCGGCTCCTCTAGAATCTTCAAGGTCGTGGAGGACTACGGTGGTGGAGTCAAGCAGTGACCGGGCCATTTCTTTATGCTGGGCCCGCTCTTGCCAGGTCGACCGCCATTTTGAGAGTTCGGTAGCTACTGGCGATCGCGGGGTCAAATGAGCGGACGGGCTCCACCCTGCCGGGCGAGACGTTGCAGCATGGCCACAGTGGAAGAACCCTTTTCCGGGCGCCTGGAGCGCTGAGGGTGCAGCAGGGAAGCCTCCACCTGGGGAGGCGGGAGAGGCCTGTTCGCACCGTCTCTCCCTCCCAGTGCACCCCACGGCGTCTCGGTTGAGATTTGTTATGGCCGGACCAGGCGATGAGGACGAGGGGGGGGGGTCGGAGGCATGTGCAAGAAATCCCCCCCCAGTGTTGTCGCAGCCATTATTCAAGAAAGAAGAAGTGTCCCGTCCGTCTTCGGGCCGGGCTTCCGGTAGATGTCGGCCGGACGCCCCTGGCTCTGGCCCCATGAACAGGTTTCTTGGTTTATCGGCTGCAGCCGGATCCCGTCGTCCTCGGCCCCCCGACCGTTGGTGGCCGGACCGGAAGAGCATGTGGCGGGAGTACCTGCAACTCTCAAGGGCCACCGCGGCCGGACTGGGAGAGAGACGGGAGGGTCGAGGAGACATTCCCCCCCCTGCAACTGTTCAGCGTTGTAAAGGCAATCCCCTGGCCGGGTCCCGCTGGCCTCGGCCTCTCCTCCGGTACACCCTACGTTAGGATCTCCTGGCCGAGGCGTGGCAGCAGGACCTGCCTTATATGGGCTGCTCCCGGCTGGGCGTAGCCGCAACCCTGCCCCACCTTGGAAGTTTCCAGAGTGGGGGCGGATGTTCTACTGACTTGCATTTTCCCTAGTCTATCGATTTTTTTGGCGTGGCAGGCGGTGGGACAGCGAGGGGTGATTTGGTTTCTCTTACTGTTTTTCTGGTCTCTCACCACTGGCATATTTTAACGTTTTCTTGTTTCTAGGACATTAATAGGTTTTATCATTACGTTATGTTATCGTTTCTTTGTTCGTTGTTTAATAAAAGTTCATGTTCATCAGTGGCCTACTGATTTTCGTTTTCCTATTCTTTTCTTTCCAGGTTGTTTCATGCTAAAGTTTCTGTTAACAGGATACAGTGATCTCTTCGTTATTATTGCATATGTCCTTTTCACTAGGGGTGCTCTCTGGTCGGGCCAGATAACGTATCTCTAGTAAATGGTCCGGGTGAAACAGGTGCATCAATCAGTGGGGAGTAGATAGGCATGACAGATTACAACGGGGGAGAAAGGTCCGCATTACGTACCCTTTCACTACTTGCAAAGATTTTCCTACGTTTATTTGCAAACAGGGAATACCTCCAAAAAGAACTAATTCCCAAACAGTCAATGTTCGGACAATCAATCAATCAATGAGGAATGAAATAGGTACGACGTGTTAAAGGCTTGCGTTACCTACCCTTCACTATCTGCAAAGGGAGAGAGAATATTCCTATTCTTCCTCGTTTGCAGGCAGAGAAGATCCTTAAGAGAACCAACTTCGAACAATTCAATGCTCGATTGAAACAATCAACAAGGGGTACTGTGAACACAAATGAACGCCGCTTATGTACATACGCATTGCTATTTTCAACAGGTTGTTCCTAATGTTTCTATTTTAGCGAGGTCAAAAAGAGATCCCATTAGTGGCCTACTGATTTTGTTCGATTCCTTTTGTTTTTTTACACGATTTTTCGCTATCTGCAAAGACTAAACAGAGTATTGCGACTCTGTGCTTGTTTGTAAATAGAGAATGAACCAAAGAGAACAATCAATCAAATGGAGAGAGAAGCAGGCACGACGGATTACAAAGGGGGCAAAGGGCTGCGTTAACTACCCTTCACTATCTGCAAAGAGAGAGTACTCCTAATAGAAATGAGGGGTGGGGGGCAGCATTCAAAGCAGATCAGTGTGCATAAACACAAAAATGTTTTTACTTACCACGTACTTGACATTCGACAGCTTATGATATTTGCTATTAAAAAACCATTGAAATTCACTGAAAAAACCATAGGTTATAGACCATATATAGTTAGGAATTAGCATTTACAAAACCTTGAAAATTCACTGAAAAAACCATAGGTTATAGACCATATATAGTTAGGAATTAGCATTTACAAAACCTTGAAAATTCACTGCAAAAACCATAGGTTAGAAACCATATATAGTTAGCTGGACATTTTATTGACATAAAACCAATGAAATTCCATATATGGTTAGTTGCACTAACTATATATCGCGCACCCGCAATCCACTGCTGATGATGTCACATATTACATCATTCATGACATGGTCAGTGACATCACTGATGACATCACTGATGACATCTCAAATGACATCACTGATGACATCACTGATGACATCTCATTTGACATCAATGACCACATCACTGATGATATCATTCATGTGACAATACAATGCATCTCCTCACATTTTAATATAACCTCTGTTTCACCCAGTGTTAAAAAGAGTATAATTTTTGAAACCATTGACACACCAATACTAGTTACTACATACGCACTCACTGATTGCTACGTCTACACACACCTTCACTCATTCACCCATACAATCATTCATACATACAATCACTCATCTTTACAACACTATCATATGCACTCATACACCTATACAGACACTCACAGTCTGCCACTCATCCATGGAGTTACTCACACACCTAGTCAGTCCTGTAAAGAATCAATGAGACTTCCATTTTCTTGTCTATACAGTTAAACATAGAGCACCTTACATTTTCAAACATATACTAACACATACTTACCTTCTTATACAATCATTGATACAAGTACAGATTGATCTGCACAGAGTCACACACCTCGCAGCTAGCCACACACACACTCAGTCTCCCATACAAATACTTGGGCAATCAATCAATAACCCATATAGTTACTCATATAGCTACTGATCAACACATGCAGCAGTTTACAGAACAACAGACATAATGATGCACAAATTAAGACAGTTTAGTCACTAACCCATGCACTCAGTGAGACACATTTAATCACTCACTCATACAGTCAGTCATGCACCTACTAAATCCTTCGTCCAGACACTTACACATCCACTCATTCTTCAATATGTAAGACATATTTAAACTTTATAGAAACAAAAAATCACTGGATGTTGTTATCAGTGATGTCATCAGTGATGTCATTTGAGATGTCATCAGTGATGTCATCAGTGATGTCACTGACCATGTCATGAATGATGTAATATGTGACATCATCAGCAGTGGATTGCGGGTGCGCGATATATAGTTAGTGCAACTAACTATATATGGAATTTCATTGGTTTTATGTCAATAAAATGTCCAGCTAACTATATATGGTCTCTAACCTATGGTTTTTGCAGTGAATTTTCAAGGTTTTGTAAATGCTAATTCCTAACTATATATGGTCTATAACCTATGGTTTTTTCAGTGAATTTTCAAGGTTTTGTAAATGCTAATTCCTAACTATATATGGTCTATAACCTATGTTTTTTTCAGTGAATATAGATATATATATATATATATATATATATATATATATATATATATATATATATATATATATATATATATAAATATATATATATATATATATATTACCTACTGGCGGTCGCCAGTAGGTAGTTATAGTTAGGACCTAGTTTCCATAGGAAATCCTCAACATTCTATTTGGATTAACTTTGGCCCTGGTGGATGAATCTTTGCGAATTTCTCAAAGAAGATGGCTCGGTCCGCTGCGCTCCTTCCCTGAAAGTTTAGGGGGGAATGGTGAAGTGGGGGCTGAGATAAAAGGGGGGTCCGAAAACGTGTTTTCTCCATGTTATTTTCCATAGGACGTTTAGACACGGCTACAGGTCGAACGGCTGAATGGATTTATAAGAAATTTGGCAAAACTGTAGAGTCCGGCTCGCAGATTATGCTTGTTTTGGAATGGTGTAAATCTGTTCAGTAGTTGCTGAGAAAATTAAAGTTAAAGTCAATTATATATCTATAAGCGCGCACGGGTGCGCGCACTCAAGCGGCTGCGCGCGAGCGGAATTTTTTTTTTGCTGTGTGACGTCTGTTAACGTTCGATTCGAAGGAAATCAGGAAGTGTTGACCGCCATTTTGTCACTGCGAGTAAATATATTGTCATTTCAAAGCGTTGGAACATGGAAAGGGGAGAAGGTAGAGATTGTTTTGCTGCGTAGGTTCTCTCAGGGTGTGCAGTAAGGCCCATAAACGCAAAAATATATATATATTTTTTTTTTTTTAAGTTGCGGGGTGCGCGCATTCTATTTACAAGAGTGTGAAAATGGAGATAAATCAGAAGTTTGAGTGCTTTGATATAAGGTGGCTCTGAAAAGAGCCCTTGTGTTAATTGAGTTTTTTCTGCATTTATAAGTAAGTACCGATGCAGAGTCTGATGTTGCAGAGGAAGATTCTGTTTCCCTCATCCGTGAAATGAACACCATCTGTCCTATAGATGTCTTGCATGTGGTAACGCAAGTTGTTGTGGTAAATAGAACCCATGCTATAATCTCTGAGGAAAGCAGAAACAGATTTATTAACATGTCTCCTTGCTCTCTCAATGTGTGCACAATGTTGATTGGACCAATTCCATTTCTGTCTTTGGCATATATTGGAATATACCAAGGCAGTTCGAGGAAAAAGTGTCATCAATTGTCGAAAGGTGTCTTTTAGAAGCATTTCCAGACCTACCCCAGTCAATGTGCCTAGATCGTTCCCACCACAGTGCACAATTATAAGGTCTGGTTCTGGGAGATGCATAAAAGTTTTCACCAATGGTATTAATTGGTGACATCATAATCCTCTTTGCCCAATCCACGTTATCTGCACATTTGGTAAATCAAGGTTGGAAATTCGTCTGCTTGCTGCATATTTTCCACTCCAGTGAATATAGCTGTGTCCTAAAAGCCAAACCTTCATTTTCAAGGCAGATGCACTCGTACTCCGATGGGTTCTGGAAGTGGAATGGCAGTTAGAAGCTGAAAGTCAGGATAAAAAAATGGATGAAGCTTGGTGTGGTTGAAAAACGAAAAATGATTGGTTGATTCTAATACGTGAAGATTGAAGACTACGTTGCATGTTAATGTTATGTAAAAGAAAAAGTAGTATTGGGTGTGAAAAAAATGACATGTAACAGAGCTGTGGATAGGCAGGTGTTTCTGGAGGGAAAACAGTGTTGTTAGTTTGCTGTAGAACGTTGAGATATGAACTTTTGACCTGTGCCTTCAGCCAGGTGCAGAATGAGGTGTTACCATGGAAACAGCCAGAGATGGCAGTGGGTGATGGGTGACTTTTATGTGACATTGAAAATATTGTGAGGGACAACCAACTGAAATGTAAATTTGAATACAAAATTTTGCGGGAGGAAATATGATTGGCTGAAGAGACATATATGAGTCTGTATTGACTGGATATCTGTGCCATTGAATTTTGGTTGCAGTGATAGCAGCATAATTGAGACTTCCGTCAAACGAATATCTATTTTGTGACTGTCACTGTTGTACATCGTACAAAGCATTGGTAAAGGTAAGTCTGTAACTGTTTGTTTTATCATGTACCATAAAATATGGTTTACTCACAAACAATGATTGATTTTCCTCATAGTTTGAAACTAAACTCATTTTTGGCTGTCATAATGTGTTGTATTTCTAAAACTATTTTTTATTTAAATGTGAAATATGAAGTTTAAAATATGTTTAATATAAAGAGTAATTATTTGTGTGATTTTGAAGCCTTTATATATAATGAGAGAAGTTGTTTATGAAGTGAAAAAATGATATTAGCAGAGAGACAGATAATGCAGATAGAGAGAGAAATGGTAAATTACATGTGATACCGTCGTGAAAAAATGTTAATGGTTAATGAATTCGTAAACTTTCTGTCACACGACAAAATTAGAGTGCGGTTTCTGGACGCGGCCTGCATTGGTGGGTGTAGGGTGAGAGGGGCAGGTGGTTGAGTGAAATAAAATGAAAAGTTGGTATATTACATGTGATACCGTGTTGAAAAAGTGGTAATGTTTAATGAATTCTTAAAGTTTGTGTCAGACGACAAAATTATAGTGCGGTTTGTGGTCGCGGCCTGCGATGGTGGGCGTAGGGTGAGAAGGGCAGGTGGTCGAGTAAAATAAAATGAAAAGTTGGTACATTACATGTGATATCGTCTTGAAAAAGTGGTAATGCTTAATAAATTCTTAAACTTTCTGACAGACGACAAAATTACATTGTAGTTTGTGGCCGCGGCTTGCACTGCTGGGGTGAGAGGGGGTGGTGGTCGAGTAAAATAAAATGAAAAGTTCTGACCATGAGGTTGTACACAGATTTGTGCAGTAAATGTGTTCGCAAATTGAGGTACCAAACGGAGTATAAAAATATCTCTCTCACTCCTGCTGTTTGACTGCATCTTCATCTCCCTTCTGTTTTCCGTCTCCGTTGCCCTGTGTTATCTTATTGTGTGTGTGTCTGTCTGTGTCTGCCTTCAGTCCGGGTTGAGGAACTTTGCTGTGGAGGCACACACAGATAGTCTCATCAAAGTAGTTGGAACGTTTTGAAAAAACTATTTATATAATTGAAATGCTTTTTTGAAGCGCTAGTGAATGTTTTCTTTCACAATTACCGCTCGGTTGTTTCCATAGAGCAGAGGGTATGTTGTATTTCACTACTTAGTACCTCTGCATCTGCACTCTGTTCTCTGGTGGCTGGCGGAGAAGTGTTTGTTATTGTGGAGATTAAAGCGTGATAAGGAGTGAAATACGACATAGCGTCTGGTCTGTAGAAGCGTGGGAGCAGTGATTAACACTGAGAGAAGCGGAACTGCAGTAGTGCTTGGTAAGAGTAATAAATTATTTTTTTACAGAGGTACAACTGTCTGCATGGTGCGCGACCTACTAAGAAAGGGTTCACGGGCTGTTATAGGCCTGTGGGTTCTAGAATGAGTAAATCAGGTCGACAAAAGAAAATATTAAGTTAGTACAGCTGAAGTTACGTGGAACACATGAATACTGTTTCAATATACAATCATTTTAGTTGAGATTATGGATTAAAAGAAAGAACGTGTATATTTGAAATGTTTATTCAGAAATGCACTGTTTTCAAGGCAAGTTTCTTATCGAATACGAGTACAGACATTGCAAAAAACAAAGTAATCGGTATAGCCACTAGTACATAAAATACAAACGGTATCGTTGATGAAAAATGAATATGGTTTAGCAAAATTAATTATACACTCTTATGAGGAAGTATATTGGGGCAGATTTATGAAGGCCTTGCGCCGCCGGTGCGTCACTTTTAACATGGGAAAAAGTGACACACCAGCGGCGCAAGGCCTTCATAAATAAGGCTCATTATATGTTAATAAATGGAAGAAGGTCTCTGGCCTTTCAGTTTAGGAACGATACATGAAAATGCTAGTGGTTGGACAATATGTCTTTATCAATGAGCTCTCTGCATGCGAAGCACTATCACGTTTCTGTTATGCTATTGTTTAAGGAAAAAAAACGCGCCAAAACCGCCAAAATGGCGAGAGGTGCACGTATGTAATGTGTTGGATCGTTCGCAAATCAGTGTTGAGAAGAACTACTGTATTGAGATATCTTTTGAAGGTTGCAGTATTGCATTTGAAGTACAGTACGAAAAACAATGGAAATATTATTGAAAGAACATATTTTTCTCTTATGTATTAAAAAATATTTTAGAGTGCGGTTTCTGGACGCGGCCTGCATTGGTGGGTGTAGGGTGAGAGGGGCAGGTGGTTGAGTGAAATAAAATGAAAAGTTGGTATATTACATGTGATACCGTGTTGAAAAAGTGGTAATGTTTAATGAATTCTTAAAGTTTGTGTCAGATGACAAAATTATAGTGCGGTTTGTGGCCGCGGCCTGCGATGGTGGGCGTAGGGTGAGAAGGGCAGGTGGTCGAGTAAAATAAAATGAAAAGTTGGTACATTACATGTGATATCGTCTTGAAAAAGTGGTAATGCTTAATGAATTCTTAAACTTTCTGACAGACGACAAAATTATATTGTAGTTTGTGGCCGCGGCTTGCACTGCTTGGGTGAGAGGGGGAGGTGGTCGAGTAAAATAAAATGAAAAGTTCTGACCATGAGGTTGTACACAGATTTGTGCAGTAAATGTGTTCGTAAATTGAGGTACCAAACGGAGTATAAAAATATCTCCTTCACTCCTGCTGTTTGACTGCATCTTCATCTCCCTTCTGTTTTCCGTCTCCGTTGCCCTGTGTTATCTTATTCTGTGTGTGTCTGTCTGTGTCTGCCTTCAGTCCGGGTTGAGGAACTTTGCTGTGGAGGCACACACAGATAGTCTCATCAAAGTAGTTGGAACGTTTTGAAAAAACTATTTATATAATTGAAATGCTTTTTTGAAGCGCTAGTGAATGTTTTCTTTCACAATTACCGCTCGGTTGTTTCCATAGAGCAGAGGGTATGTTGTATTTCACTACTTAGTACCTCTGCATCTGCACTCTGTTCTCTGGTAGCTGGCGGAGAAGTGTTTGTTATTGTGGAGATTAAAGCATGATAAGGAGTGAAATACGACATAGCGTCTGGTCTGTAGAAGCGTGGGAGCAGTGATTAACACTGAGAGAAGCGGAACTGCGGTAGTGCTTGGTAAGAGTAATAAATTATTTTTTTACAGAGGTACAACTGTCTGCATGGTGCGCGACCTACTAAGAAAGGGTTCACGGGCTGTTATAGGCCTGTGGGTTCTAGCATGAGTAAATCAGGTCGACAAAAGAAAATATTAAGTTAGTACAGCTGAAGTTACGTGGAACACATGAATACTGTTTCAATATACAATCATTTTAGTTGAGATTATGGATTAAAAGAGAGAACGTGTATATTTGAAATGTTTATTCAGAAATGCACTGTTTTCAAGGCAAGTTTCTTATCGAATACGAGTACAGACATTGCAAAAAACAAAGTAATCGGTATAGCCACTAGTACATAAAATACAAACGGTATCGTTGATGAAAAATGAATATGGTTTAGCAAAATTAATTATACACTCTTATGAGGAAGTATATTGGGGCAGATTTATGAAGGCCTTGCGCCGCCGGTGCGTCACTTTTAACATGGGAAAAAGTGACACACCAGCGGCGCAAGGCCTTCATAAATAAGGCTCATTATATGTTAATAAATGGAAGAAGGTCTCTGGCCTTTCAGTTTAGGAACGATACATGAAAATGCTAGTGGTTAGACAATATATCTTTATCAATGAGCTCTCTGCATGCGAAGCACTATCACGTTTCTGTTATGCTATTGTGTAAGGGAAAAAAACGCGCCAAAACCGACAAAATGGCGAGAGGTGCATGTATGTAATGTGTTGGATCGTTCGCAAATCAGTGTTGAGAAGAACTACTGTATTGAGATATCTTTTGAAGGTTGCAGTATTGCATTTGAAGTACAGTACGAAAAACAATGGAAATATTATTGAAAGAACATATTTTTCTCTTATGTATTAAAAAATATTTTAGAGTGCGGTTTCTGGACGCGGCCTGCATTGGTGGGTGTAGGGTGAGAGGGGCAGGTGGTTGAGTGAAATAAAATGAAAAGTTGGTATATTACATGTGATACCGTGTTGAAAAAGTGGTAATGTTTAATGAATTCTTAAAGTTTGTGTCAGACGACAAAATTATAGTGCGGTTTGTGGCCGCGGCCTGCGATGGTGGGCGAGGGTGAGAAGGGCAGGTGGTCGAGTAAAATAAAATGAAAAGTTGGTACATTACATGTGATATTGTCTTGAAAAAGTGGTAATGCTTAATGAATTCTTAAACTTTCTGACAGACGACAAAATTATATTGTAGTTTGTGGCCGCGGCTTGCACTGCTGGGGTGAGAGGGGGAGGTGGTCGAGTAAAATAAAATGAAAAGTTCTGACCATGAGGTTGTACACAGATTTGTGCAGTAAATGTGTTCGTAAATTGAGGTACCAAACGGAGTATAAAAATATCTCTCTCACTCCTGCTGTTTGACTGCATCTTCATCTCCCTTCTGTTTTCCGTCTCCGTTGCCCTGTGTTATCTTATTCTGTGTGTGTCTGTCTGTGTCTGCCTTCAGTCCGGGTTGAGGAACTTTGCTGTGGAGGCACACACAGATAGTCTCATCAAAGTAGTTGGAACGTTTTGAAAAAACTATTTATATAATTGAAATGCTTTTTTGAAGCGCTAGTGAATGTTTTCTTTCACAATTACCGCTCGGTTATTTCCATAGAGCAGAGGGTATGTTGTATTTCACTACTTAGTACCTCTGCATCTGCACTCTGTTCTCTGGTAGCTGGCGGAGAAGTGTTTGTTATTGTGGAGATTAAAGCGTGATAAGGAGTGAAATACGACATAGCGTCTGGTCTGTAGAAGCGTGGGAGCAGTGATTAACACTGAGAGAAGCGGAACTGCGGTAGTGCTTGGTAAGAGTAATAAATTATTTTTTTACAGAGGTACAACTGTCTGCATGGTGCGCGACCTACTAAGAAAGGGTTCACTGGCTGTTATAGGCCTGTGGGTTCTAGTATGAGTAAATCAGGTCGACAAAAGAAAATATTAAGTTAGTACAGCTGAAGTTACGTGGAACACATGAATACTGTTTCAATATACAATCATTTTAGTTGAGATTATGGATTAAAAGAGAGAACGTGTATATTTGAAATGTTTATTCAGAAATGCACTGTTTTCAAGGCAAGTTTCTTATCGAATACGAGTACAGACATTGCAAAAAACAAAGTAATCGGTATAGCCACTAGTACATAAAATACAAACGGTATAGTCGATGAAAAATGAATATGGTTTAGCAAAATTAATTATACACTCTTATGAGGAAGTATATTGGGGCAGATTTATGAAGGCCTTGCGCCGCCGGTGCGTCACTTTTAACATGGGAAAAAGTGACACACCGGCGGCGCAAGGCCTTCATAAATAAGGCTCATTATATGTTAATAAATGGAAGAAGGTCTCTGGCCTTTCAGTTTAGGAACGATACATGAAAATGCTAGTGGTTAGACAATATGTCTTTATCAATGAGCTCTCTGCATGCGAAGCACTATCACGTTTCTGTTATGCTATTGTGTAAGGGAAAAAAAACGCGCCAAAACCGACAAAATGGCGAGAGGTGCATGTATGTAATGTGTTGGATCGTTCGCAAATCAGTGTTGAGAAGTACTACTGTATTGAGATATCTTTTGAAGGTTGCAGTATTGCATTTGAAGTACAGTACGAAAAACAATGGAAATATTATTGAAAGAACATATTTTTCTCTTATGTATTAAAAAATATTTTAGTTTATGGAAAATTAAAGGAGCAGAGGTGTGTGAGGCGGAAATAAGCAGTTCAAATGCGAAATGGCGTTTACAGTTATAAAAAACTCATTCTATATTTACACATTAATTAGGGCACATGTAGCATATATTACCGAGTTTTGCTTCGAGTACGTTTGAAAGAACATAAGATAAGATATACAATAGAATTGTTGAGATTAGACTTTAATAAAAAATAAAGTTCAAAATCGAGTAGCTGAAGAAAAAAAATGTAGTCCACAGAAAAGATCAAAATTTAACCAGCAGGAAATCATAATGTCCACTGTTAGTAAAGCCAATAGGTCTGTTCATGTTAAGAAAATATCCAAGAAAACGTGAAAAAGATAGGGAGGCAAAACGAAATGTGGACGTCAATGGCTTGTATAACAGTCATCCAAGTATTGTATAGGCGAAGTAGGCAGCAACTGCTTCTAACAGGAAGTCACTGTTATGATCCGAAAACATGTCAGCCATCCAATTGAAAAGAGGAAAGCAGCATTCATGATCTGTTATTATCGGAGCCTCTAGTACCATCAGAGGACAGCTCGGTGGGTTTTCAATGTAGCTGTCTGTCAGGAAATCTTGCTCCGCTGCAAATATATTCCAATGACCTAGAACTCCTTGTATCGCTGCAAAGGCCATAATCCCTCCGTTGCAACATAGCTGTTCATGATCAATTAACGGATTCATGAGATGATTGTAATTCACTTCAGGAGGTACCAAGTTGCAGAGACATAAGTCCAGGGCCCACATGAAATCACAGCTCAGGCAATGAAATACAGGCTGTACACAGGTGAAATAGGAATATCGAAATGATAATCGATATGAAGTATTCAGAGTCGAGAGTGCTAAGATGCCGTAGTAGTCAAGCATCTTCTGGCGAAATAGTTCTAAGTGTTCCGGCTTGTTTGCGAAGACAGGAGGGACATCCATTTTGAAATAAACGAGATGGGAACACAAACGTCGCAGCACTGGCAGTTCAACAGGAAGTCCACAGAAATAGGTCGCAGAGCATGGAGTGAAGAGTAGCAGAATGACTTGATATAATTTTTGGCAGTCCGGTCACTAAACCATTGATTAGTAGTTATAAAAAAAATAGCCTGTCTTGAAGTGGAGGATCCGTTTAAAATTAAGGGAGTCACCTCAGTAAATTGTAAAGGAAGGCCACTCTTTTATAAGGAATGGTGTTGTCTGTGAATATTAGCTAAGTGAAAGATATGTTCGCGAACAGATGCTACGCTAACTTCTTTTTGTGACAATAAGGCTGTTGTTCATGTCTTGTGATTCAAGGCCGGAATTCGCTGCCAGATGGAAACATCAAGGTTCAAATGCGTGGGGTAGATAAACTACATTCTTAAAGGGAAGCAAATGCAGAGTGATTTTTACCGCGTAAGCTTTGTCGTTTAAAAAGTCATAGTGATTTTCATTATATGTAAAAAATAATATCACTGATGAAGAATGAAAAAAAATCGTTATAATAATAGGCACTGGTGTATTTTTGGAAAGATATGCAACATTACAGGGATTCCACTTAAATAAGTCATGTAATTGAAAGTGCCTGCATGTGGACGACTAAATACATGTTTAGGCGTTTAATATGCAGCTTTGAAAAAAAACGTGTGTATGGTTTAAAAATGAAATGTAAAGGTTTAAAGCAGGAGTTTCCAAAGCGGTCGTGGAGGGCCAGATGTATGGTAGATTAAAAAAATTACTACATGTTTTTCAATGGGGTTATCTTAAACATAAGTTTCTTTATCTACTGTGCAGTTTTTCTGCATGTTGCCTATTCTTTGATTTTTACTGTTGCTGTGTCTTATACATTTTCCAGGGGCGGGTATAGGGTCATGGCAGCCCTGGGCAGGGAGCATAGGTAGGGGGCTCTGTAACAGGGGGTTTGGGCGGGGCGGAGCGTGCAGCCCACTGAATAGGGAGGGGTGGATCAAGGTGTTTGGAAGTGGAACAGAGCCAGAGCACGCCAAATTCCTGCCATGGGCCGTTACGCAAATATGTATGCATCCTTAGAGGATTATTATATTAAGGATATATATTAATATGGTGGCTCCTGGGGTTTGGTGGTCCTGTGCAGGTGTACTGCTTGCATATGCCCAAGGTTGGCCCTGTATTTTCTGTCTATGCACTTGTTCTCCGTCACATGGGCTTTTAGTTATGAAGGCCTTGTGTCGCTGGTGCATCAGTTTTAACATGGGAAAAAGTGACATATCTCTGGCGCAATGGTTTCATAAATGAGACATTTTGTATCTTATTGTAATGATAGAGAATCTTGGGGAATTTATCTGTTATGCTTGTTCTTTGCTATAATGGCTCTATGTTGTGTAAGAAATAAGTCTGTAATAAGTTAATTAAATTTTATTATTTTCTTTTTTACAGTGTTTGGTGGTGAAAAGCAACAACCTGCCTTCTGAATTACACAATTTGAGGAATTATATTCTTTTTTTCAGGTGAGTTGGTATTTTTGCATAGGCAATTTTTTTGGGTGCACATGAAAATAATGAAGAAGATTTTTTTAAATGTTTGTAAAATTTCATTTTGAAATATGATTTTATTTTGAATTATTCACATGGGTTGTATCTGCTTATACTAGATATGTATTTGAGATATTCTCCACTGACAGATGAAATTATCTTTTAATGGGCTTGGTGCATGTGTTGTTTTTGATGGAGTTCAGATTTATGGATCATTGGGGTATAATTCTTTCATGTTTCCATTACTTAAATCTTGTGAAGTGCTCATGATTTTTTAAATCTTGTTGCATTATGTTTGGCAGTCGTTCTCCTTTATTTACAGAGAGGTATTATGATATGGTTCTAGGTGTGATGGGTATCTTTCCTGCATATCTGTGATTATACTATGTATAGGTATTGTTTTACATATTCATGCAGAGGTTTATTATGAGGTTGTTCTTCATGCTTAGTATGACATTTTGTATATGCTATGACATTTACATGGTGAGTATGCTGTTGAAACATAAAAGGAACTGTCTCTGTGGGAAGTAGTAATCTGTTAAGTGAATGCTATGGTTTGTATAGTGTGAGCCTTCTCTTCAGAGTGCATATAGTTTACATAGCTCTTTGTACTGGTGAACTGAAAAAATGGGTCTCTAAAAATTAATTCTACAGTTAATCAATATTTGTGATATCTAGAAAATCTAAAAAGAAATTTTACCGTAAAATGTCTTTTAAGAACAGTAATTATTTAATGGAAAAAAAAGATCAGTGTTAATGTTTAGGGTTATATTGCCAATTTCTTTTCAAAACAAGCGGAACGTGGTATCTTAATATATATACAGTTAATAAGTTAGAAATTATAAAAATATATGTAGTTTAAAAATTAGTAGAGGTACTTTTAAGTTATACATTTATGAAAAAAGATATAATTTAGTCTGTATATTTTTTTAAAAGGATACAGAAGAATAAACTGAGTCTAGTTATGGAGAATTCCTCAGAAGAGAAACAAATTCATTTTGAAATCATTAACGAAGTGATGGAGGAAATTTTAGATGCAGTCTTTGAAGAGGAAATAGATGAAAATAATGATTTTATGGACATGTCTTTAGACTCAGCTTACTTAGAGATGGTAGAAGGAGATGAGGACTTTGGACTTGAAGAAGTTACTGATGACATAATGCAGGAAGTACTACTAGATTATGAACTTTTCAATGAATAAAAAAAATGTTGATAGTAAAGCATTCTTGAAGACAGTTTTCTTGTCCTATTCATCGATGATGTGCTTTATGAGAGTGATAAGACATGTTCTCATGAAGTGTAAAAGAGATTGTAGTAAAAAAGGTTAAAACATCTACGATGACCCATAGTTCTTGAAAAAAGTGTACTGTTTGTATGCTTTAAAAATTAGAATTAAAAACTGTCTATAATGTTAAAACAGATATGGAGTGTGATAAAATTAAGAACCAACATTTACTACAGGATTTCCTACTCTGTTCAGAGACTTTCTGTTATTTTCTTTATTCTACTTAGAAAATGAATCAGTGGCTTAAATGTGTACGTTATATGCTAGTAGTCAACTATAATATTTGTTATGTTTGTGTTTTACAGATTGAGAATTTCATCAAAATCTTAAATTAAGATGCCGACCAGAACTGAAAAAAGAAAGCTCTATAAACAGACTTACAATTTGAAGAAGAAAGCAATTGAAGAAGTATCAAAAGAACATAGGACGGATAAAAAGAAGAGTGCTTCTGGTAAGCAAACCAAACATTTTTTGAGAGCAATATGTGGAAGGAAAAATGTTAGTATTGAAGTCCACAAGGAAAAAAGTATACCAGTATCGAGAAGGAGACATGGAACCAAAGATAAAAATGTTTCTGGAATCAGCAGACAGGAAAATCTGTACAGTAAAACTCGGATGAATCAATTTAGCTAAATCAGAAGCATATGTTTTACAACAGAGTAGTTTCGAATTTATTACAAAAGGAGAAAGTTTCTAAAAGAAGATCTGCTTTTCTTAAGAAGAAACAATATATAGAGGGTATTGTTGAGCGCGCGTTTGAGACAAAAAGAAAATTATTTATTTTAGTACTTAATAGAATAAATACGCTAAATAAGGCAATACGAGTTTTAAAAGCTAAAAGTAAATGGAAGAGACACATAAATAGGAGTCATTTTTGTAAAGTGTTTTCTGGGAAGTGGATGCATACTTCAACTTCTGAACCATTTTTTAATGAAGAGAGTTACTTTTAAAGTAACGATGTGTTGCATGCAGTTGACACCAGTGGTCGAGGATATGAGGTGAAGGAGGGATGTGTAATTGAGAAAGAGAAAATTGTGGTTAGAAATGCAGAAGAGGTGATGGCTGGAGAAGCTTCAGGGGGACGTCTAAAGTTCCTGTTTACAGTTGGAATTGTAGTAGCATTTGTAGTGTACGACAGGATTCAATTGATTTCTTTCGCAATTTCTTACGTAAGTAAAATTGTTATGTTGCAAGAATTAGATCATTGCAGAGTGCGAGAAAAAATAGGTCTGCAAGGTCATTCTCTGGCTTGTCTTTCTAAAAAAATATGCCAGAGTGTGTTTCATCACTTCAGGATGTTAGCAGTGCATCATACTAAAATGAGAAAATTAGTGAGAAAGTTGTATTATGCAAAAAGTCCAGCACTTAAACTTAAACAGTTAAATAGTGCTCTTTTGCATGGATGTGAATTAGATGTTAAGAAGATTTGTGCAGAAATTGAGGTAAGTTATTTTGGTCCAGAGGAAGATAATGCAGAAACTGATATAATTATAGAAGGAAATGTGTTAGAAAATGTTGGACATGTTAATATTGAAAATTTTGAACAGGAAATAATAAAGTTTAAGGTAATTGCAGGTGAGAAACCAAATTTTTCTTGTGTCTGTTGTCGACGCATTCATTACAAAAGTCAAACTAGGTTAGTTGATTTATATTTAAAAAGTGAAGATGAAAGTAATGGTCAATGGAAAGATTTTGCAACTTATTTGTTGGTGGAAAATTATTTTGATTTGGGTTTTGAGCAACGTATTTGTAAATATTGTTATAATAAATTAAATGAAAATAAAATGCCTGCTAGAGCTGTTCATAATAATCTAGAGTTGATAAATATTCCATCAGAATTGATGGATTTAAATACTTATGAGACTATTCTGATCCAATGTGTACATCCTTTTCAGGCTATTGTTCGTATGGAGCCTAAGACTGGTAAATTAAATCCTTCAGATTTACAAAGAGGATTAAAGGGTAGAGTTGTATATTTGCCACTTGATTAAAAAAATTAATGGAAACAATTGGTGTTGAAAATGTAGAAGAGGAACCTCTAGTTATTCTAGTTAATGGTGTACCTACAAAGAGTAAGAAAATCTGGCAAGATTTAGTGGATGTTAGAAAAGTCAAAAAGGCAACGTTGTATTTAGTTCAAAACAATAAGTACTATAAAGATGTATACGTAGAAGAAGAAGATGTAAGTGAAGAAGAGGAGAGTGATTTGTCTATTGGACAAATTGAAAAAGTTGACCTATCCAGAAGTGGAGAAATTTATGAACATTACAGTGTTCATCCACTGCATTCCAAAGAAGCAATAGGGAATGCTATTAAATTATTTCAGATGAAAAAGGCGAAAGGAAATCCTATTAGTGTGTGGGAAGAAAGTTTGGAAGGTCGTTGTTTCCCACAGTTATTCCCTACAGGTGAAGGTACACGATATGATGATCGACCTATGCAGATTCTTGCATCTGAATACCGGACAACAAGATTATATGCAGAAGATCCGAGGTTTCGCCAATGCATTCCATATTTGTTTCATCTTCTGTTTGAGAGTGACTTATCTGGTCTCTCTTATGCAGTAAACCATATCTTAAAAAGTGGAGTTCATCTGCATAATATTTCAGCAAAGGAATTTATTGATAAAGTGCAACAGAAAGATAGTGTTTTGGATTCACATCTAATTAATTTAATGGCTTGTCAGCGTGGTACTAATGAGTATTGGTACCGTCGTCATGGAGATTTGAAGTGCATGCTTAGAAACTTAGGAGCACCAACATGGTTTTTAACTCTAAGCTGTGCAGAGTATGCTTGGGAAGATTTACTTGAATTTCTTCAGGAGGCGAATGCAAACATAGAAAATATAAACTACAAGACACCCGGAGAACTGTGTTCGTTAGATCCGGTTAATGTTTGCAGATATTTTAATCATAGATTTGAAGCTATGATGTCTTTTCTTACAAACAAGAAAAATCCGCCTCTTGGTGAAGTACTGGATTTCTTTTGGAGAAAAGAATACCAAGCAAGAGGTGCTCCTCATATTCATATGCTGTTATGGATCAAGGATGCTCCTAAATTTGGAAGAGACTCGGATGAGACTGTACTGTCTTTTATTGAACAGTATGCCACTTGTGACATACCTAATAGTACAACTGATAAGGACTTAAGAGGAAAAGTGTTACGCTTTCAAAGTCATCATTGTGGAAAATATTGTCGGCGAAAATTCAAAAATCAAAGAGTAAATTCTACACCAAATGTCGTTTTGGATTTGCACGACCGGTACTTTCAAAAGGAAGAGTCAACAATTTGATGTCATCTTTGCGACATAACATCAGAAGAAGGTCACCTAAAAATACGTACAATTTAAGAAGAGGTGAAGAATCCAAATATATAAATGACTATAACCCAGTCATTTTGTCCATGTGGAATGCTAACATGGACATACAATATGTTGCAGACAACTCTATTGCTGTGGCTCGATATGTAACGTCTTACATCACAAAATCTGAAAAGACGGAACTGAAGGAGATGTGGGAAGACATTTCTCATGAAAAGAGCCTAAGCAAGAAATTGTATACGTACAGTTTGAAGATGTTGTCTCATCAAGAAATTGGAGCATATGAATGTTGTGACCGATTATCATCAGCAAGTCTTTATGCTAAATCAAGGACTATTCTCTGGGTGAGTTTGGGTCTTGCAGAAACACGAAACCGTGTTCTAAAACCTGTGCAAGAAATTGAATATTTAGCCCAGAAAGAACCAAACAGTACAGACATTCTGAAAAAAATATGTTGGATACATACTATCCAAATAGAAGTACTCTTCTAGAAAACATTTGTCTGTATGAAATACTTCAAAACTACACTTTTAAAAGGAATGTTACAGAGAACATTGATAAAGGTGTATACGCTGTAATTGGACAAGAAGGATGTCTGGTGAAACAAAGAAAAGGACACTTGATTAATCATCGGAAACTGAGTTGCGAAACACCTGACAAAAGAAAAGTTTACTATTTTGCTCTTTTGCAACTCTTTAAACCATGGCGTAGAGAAGAGGAACTACTTGGGGAGTTTGATAGTTATGAAGATTCATTCAACGCTTCTAAAAGTAGTATTGAATGTCCTGTTTTTAGTAATTATCTCTGTTGGAAATGGGGGTTGCCCACGTCTCAAAGGGGGTAGCATGGCATCAAGCGGGCAGGCCAAACTTGGAGGACATGTGAAGCACTCACGCAGTACCCACAAACGACACACCAGGCACACCACAAAAGAGACGCAACTCCACCTTTAGTTGGAAAAGAATAATTTTAGTATTATCTCCAACCTGCAAGGTAAAAAGGAAAAATACACTGGTAATCATAACATGGCGCCAACTGGCACCCAAGCCAAGTATTTCAGTGGGGGATTATTTACATGGGACAAAAAGGGTTTAGTCCATAGTCCATAGTGTCTAGCTGAAATATAAAAGGGTTAGCATTTGGCATGTAACATCAGTGACACCTATATAGGGGAAAAGTGCACTTGGCGTATTTGCCCATTAAACATGCAATCAAACATTAGGGGTAAGAACCCAAAATAGCTGGCATTGGCGACTCCTGCAAAAAGAATAGGAATCACCTGGCATTAACATTAGGCAGGAACACCTGTAATAAAACATCAGGTTTCTTCCCCCCCTCCACCTAAGGAACTATGCGTCAGGCAGGGCCAACTCAGGCCTTCATCCTCGGTAGCGGCTGTAATTACAACAGGCAGCATCCTGCATAACCCCTGTAAGGAAAGACATCATGGCATACCAGCATCCACTAGCAGGTGGGCATAACCATAGGACTCTTAAGCCACTTTCGCAAGCTCTACAGGGCATACAGAACCCCGGTGCTATAGCCTTAGGGAAAAGACCTGGGGAACATGACTCCTTAGCCCCCAACCTGCAACACAAACATCAGGTAGTGCATTGGCATTAATAACATTTGAACCAGGCTTGAATCCCACTGCACTTGGGCATCGATCCCCTAGCTTAGGCGTAACACTGGGCATTTCATCACAATGTAGCTTAGTCTACTAATCCTCCCACCGCAGGAGCAAAGGGGGGTAGTCAACCTCTCCCTACCTTCCCCTATTAAAACATTTCACAGGGGTGCAAGTCTATGACCCTGGTAGCTTCACCATAAACATTCCACCAAGCCCGCCCCTGCAAGAAAGGCACTAAAAAGGAGCTCAATTAGCATTTCCTGGAACCAGCACCTGCACATCATTTCAATAGTCACGGATCAACCAACAGGCAGGAAACATCAGGTAAGTAGGCACCTTTCCTTAGGAATTTACAATCACCAGCACCCCCAGCGCGGGGTTAATCCTTAATAGGCACCCGGCCCAGTTCTGGTACCTTAAGGGGGCCAGTCTCTAGTCCTTCTGAGGGGAGGGGCAGTTCTGGGTCCCCCTACTTGCTTCAGGAAGGCCCCGTTTCTGTGCCGGTTCTCCGCCCTCCCCGGGGCTTTACCTGCTATCTTCGGGCCTTCAGGCCCCTTGCGTGGACTTCTGGCGCCTACCTACAGGCATGCGGTTCCCTCAGTCGCGGGGCTCCTCTCAGCTCACTGGGGGCCCCGTAGCCTTTCCGTTGCCTCCGCCCAGGCCTCTCCTTACTCCCGAGCCGGGCGGGAGACTCACCGGCAGTGTGGGCACCCGCTCCGGCTGGCCTCCTTCGCCGGCCTCTCTCCCGGCTTTGTTTGGGGAGGCGGGGCTGGCACCGACAGTATGCCCCGGCCCCGCCTATCCTCCCAGCTTCACACTCAGGGCGCAGACCGGCAGGGTAGGCTCCTGCTCCGGTCACTCCCGATCGGAGCTCTGCAACGATTCTTCACCCGGGTCCCCCCTCCTACCTCACGGGAACCCGGGGCTTCGATTCAGCTCCTTCTGGCCTTCCCGGCCGACCACCAATCCCTGCGCGGCCTTCTCGGGGGCTCGGCCGCGCAGCCAATCCGTGCGCGGCGTGGCGGGGGCGTGGCCAATGACGCCACCAGGCGCCCCCGTCACATGACACGGGCCTGGACGGCTTCCAGGCCTAGCGCGGCCCTCACTCTACTTCGGCGGCCCCCTCCTGGCATCGGGGGCTGCCGCGACGATGCACACCCCAGCAGGGGGGGTCTCCTCACGGCGGCGCCGGGCGGCAGCGGTGATTTTCGGCGCTGCCACACAGCGCGAGGACCGGACAAGGGGTAGGCTCCCTTTCTGGATATTAAGTCCCTTCACAGTCTCCTCAGCACCCGGGCTGCGACGGTGATCTCCGGCTGCGACAAGGGGTAGGCTCCCTTCTTAATTAATTAATGATGCGGCAGACAGCGCGCTGAAACGAGGGTAGGCTCCTCCAGCGTGATTCTCCTCAGGAGAATGGCGCCATTCACAGCGCACTACTCCCTCCTCTGCCCACACAGTCCTCAGGGCCAACAGCACTTCGGGGGCCACATCATTCACAGGGCACAGTCCCTTGGGGGCACAATCCTCCCCAGGCAGCTCCACAGGCAGCAACAGTCTTTAGACATCCAGCGCTTATGGGGTGATACGGCAGTTTACGCCTGTCAGCTGTCCACAGCCCTTCACCATAGGCACCTCACAGCCCAGCGCTTCCAAATTATAGCGCTTCTCACGGAGGGGGGCGAACAGCTCCACAGCCAGTCCCAGGGGCACACTCCTCACCTCCTGGGGGGGTTCAAGCCCACAGTATTCCTCCTCTTCTGGGCACCTTTTTCCCTCAGCGCTGGCGTAGTTCAAGGTCCCACGGCGTCAGGGACCTATGAAGAGTCCTCCCTTGTCAGGGGCCCATGGGGACAGCAGTGGGGGGGGTTTATAGGGGTGCAGGGCCCAGCTCACAGGCCCATGTGGCGGTCGCACCTCACAGCAGGTCCCCCTCCCTTCCTTGTCCCAGCGCTGACTGACTCTCTGGTGACACTTCTCCCTATTTATACCCTCCTCCCAGGCAGTGCCAGGACCTTCTAGAATGTTGGCACATCTAGCCTAAACTGGTTCTAGGGGAGGGGGTGAGCACCCTGGGTGCCAGGCTTTCCCTCCAAAACTAGGGGTAGCTGGGTAATATTATCTAGACTGCTGACCTATGTCAGTCCAGTGGCAAAACCCATGGCCATGGCATCCATTTTAAAAACAATACATTTCAGTCAGGTACATTTCCAAAATGGGAGTGCAGTTTTAAAATGGGGGATTTTACAAGTGCTCACATTAGGTCAGGTAATTACATTTTTCAAAAGGGGTCTCACACCACTCATGGCCTATACAGGTTTAATCCCATGGGGGAGACATTCAAATTAGGGGGTCAAAAGCGAAAAATTTTGGGGGACAAAGGCCAAGTCCAACACGACTCCCCCCCAGCCAAAAGCCAGGGTAGACATATCAATGCCTTGATGGGCTTCCCTGCTTGGGGCGGTAAAAGGTGGACGCAGGCCTGCAACTACAGGAGCACCTGCAGTCTCTCCTCCACTCGGGAACCCAATGGTTCTTTTTCGCATCCCTCCTTTCACCAACATCACCACCCCACTGGTGTTCCCTAGTGGGATGTCTCTCCTTCCTAGAGTGGGAGGCTCTAGCCTCAGGCTTGTAATTCCCTTGGACCACTCTCTTCTCTCCAAACTGCCACTGGTCCACCCATCTGGGGTCTACACCCTCAGACTGACCAGCCCTTAGGGGCGAGGCTCTCCTCCCCCTACTTCTCCTCCTAGGGTTCCTCCATCTCCTACGCTGGGGGACACCCTCACACAACTCTCTCCCCAACCTGGAGCCGAAACCCACAGGCTGAACCGGTGACAGGGGCGAGTCCTCCCTCTCCCTGCACCCCCTCCCAGAGTCCTGCACCCTCCTAACTGGAGTAGTACCCCTGGGAGTCACTTCCGGGGGGACCCTGGTTACAGAGGTCCCTCCCACCAGGGCAGGCAAACCCTGTCCCTGGCCACCCAACCCAGGATCTGCGCCCTGTGGCTGAGCTGGTGACAGAGAAGAGACCTTCCTCCCTCTGCACCCCCTCCCAGAGTTCCGCACCCTCCCACTGGGAGTAGTACCCCTAGGAGTCAAATTGGTAGGGACCTGAATTACAGGTACCCCACCCTCCAGGTCAGGCAACCCCTTAACCTGGAACCCCAGTCCAGGATCTAAACCCTGTGACTGGTCAAACCCCCGAACCACTGGAGCTCCAATTAATGATGCTCCGGGTCCTCCTGACATGAGGGGATCCTTTCCACGAGAAGGCACACCGGGACAGCCTAGACTCCCAACCTGGGGTTCCCTAAAAGAACTCTCCAGTCCCTGTGACTGCAGTTGGGGCATCTCGGGACACCTCCCCGTCTCACTCCCTCCTTTAGATGGGATGTGAGGCCCTACAACCCGCCCACTATCCTGGGACCTAGCTGGGCTTCTCACCTCTCCCGCCACGCTGGGTCGGAAGATCCCTGCACCTCTCCTTTCTGGATCACTCCCCAATGTCTTCCCAGACGCTCTGGCACTTACCCAGAGGTCTGCCTCCCGTGCAAGTTCCCTGGGGTCTGAGAACCCGCACTGCAACAGATGGTGACGCAGTCTTGGGACACAACTCCTTAGCATGTGCTCCCGGATAACGGCATGGCACAGCCCTTCCCAATCCTCCACTGCTCTCCTCACCACCCAATCCTCCAGTACAGTCCAACACTCCTCCTCGAACTCTCCCCAGGACTGATGGAACAGCTTTCCCCTGCCCCTAAACACTAACCCGTCCTCCTCTTCCGGGGAATCAGGCACAGTCTCTTGGGTTTCGGGAGTGGGACTCCTTGCACTGGACCTACACTCGCTGCCACCACTGGATCCCACCCTCTTCGGTGAATCCAGACTCCTAAAACCACTCTCAGGGGACAACCTACCCACCTGAGCTGATCTCTCTCTGGCGAAGGCCCTCTCCGCCTCTGCCATCCTCTCCAGCGCTAGGACTTTTTCAGTCTCTAGTCGCTGCTCTTCTACCCTCAGCTGCGCTAAGCCCTCGGCATGCCTGAGCTTTGCCAGCGCCAGCTGATACTCCCTTTCCTCCCTCCTATCTACCCACTCTTCTGGGGACAGGGAAAGGGATGGGGCAGTGCCCCCGGGACTGGACCCAGTGCGAGACTCCCTATCTCCGGTGTCCTCCACAGCTACTGGCGTCTCTGCCCTGCTAGACTCTTCCTCCTCCTCATCGGAGCAACTACCTCCCTGGGTTCTGGATGGGGAGCCCTCACTCTGGTCTCTAACCCACTGACCCTTCAACACTTCGGGGGGGTAGTCAGACAAGTCCCCATTAACCTCTAAGGCCTCTCCCCTCTTGAGGGCCTCATAGAGAAACAAATTCCTCCTAATGTTCCCTACTGGGGGTATCCCTCTCTCCAGGAGGAAGTCTATCACCTCCTGTTCGGTGTACTCCATCAGTTCCACTTCCTGGTAAATCAACCCCATCGTGGCGAGATACACCCGGGACACACCCTCCCAGTGGAACAAGGGGACACAATTGTCAAACACTTTCAGGAGGAAGCAACAATAATCCCCACAACAAGGCTCGGATTACCTCCAAAGCTCTATTTGCAGTGTAACCCGTGGCCGCTGTGGTACTGCGCAAACACAAGTCCTATCCCACCGCTCTGCCACCAAATGTTGGAAATGGGGGTTGCCCACGTCTCAAAGGGGGTAGCATGGCATCAAGCGGGCAGGCCAAACTTGGAGGACATGTGAAGCACTCACGCAGTACCCACAAACGACACACCAGGCACACCACAAAAGAGACGCAACTCCACCTTTAGTTGGAAAAGAATAATTTTAGTATTATCTCCAACCTGCAAGGTAAAAAGGAAAAATACACTGGTAATCATAACATGGCGCCAACTGGCACCCAAGCCAAGTATTTCAGTGGGGGATTATTTACATGGGACAAAAAGGGTTTAGTCCATAGTCCATAGTGTCTAGCTGAAATATAAAAGGGTTAGCATTTGGCATGTAACATCAGTGACACCTATATAGGGGAAAAGTGCACTTGGCGTATTTGCCCATTAAACATGCAATCAAACATTAGGGGTAAGAACCCAAAATAGCTGGCATTGGCGACTCCTGCAAAAAGAATAGGAATCACCTGGCATTAACATTAGGCAGGAACACCTGTAATAAAACATCAGGTTTCTTCCCCCCCTCCACCTAAGGAACTATGCGTCAGGCAGGGCCAACTCAGGCCTTCATCCTCGGTAGCGGCTGTAATTACAACAGGCAGCATCCTGCATAACCCCTGTAAGGAAAGACATCATGGCATACCAGCATCCACTAGCAGGTGGGCATAACCATAGGACTCTTAAGCCACTTTCGCAAGCTCTACAGGGCATACAGAACCCCGGTGCTATAGCCTTAGGGAAAAGACCTGGGGAACATGACTCCTTAGCCCCCAACCTGCAACACAAACATCAGGTAGTGCATTGGCATTAATAACATTTGAACCAGGCTTGAATCCCACTGCACTTGGGCATCGATCCCCTAGCTTAGGCGTAACACTGGGCATTTCATCACAATGTAGCTTAGTCTACTAATCCTCCCACCGCAGGAGCAAAGGGGGGTAGTCAACCTCTCCCTACCTTCCCCTATTAAAACATTTCACAGGGGTGCAAGTCTATGACCCTGGTAGCTTCACCATAAACATTCCACCAAGCCCGCCCCTGCAAGAAAGGCACTAAAAAGGAGCTCAATTAGCATTTCCTGGAACCAGCACCTGCACATCATTTCAATAGTCACGGATCAACCAACAGGCAGGAAACATCAGGTAAGTAGGCACCTTTCCTTAGGAATTTACAATCACCAGCACCCCCAGCGCGGGGTTAATCCTTAATAGGCACCCGGCCCAGTTCTGGTACCTTAAGGGGGCCAGTCTCTAGTCCTTCTGAGGGGAGGGGCAGTTCTGGGTCCCCCTACTTGCTTCAGGAAGGCCCCGTTTCTGTGCCGGTTCTCCGCCCTCCCCGGGGCTTTACCTGCTATCTTCGGGCCTTCAGGCCCCTTGCGTGGACTTCTGGCGCCTACCTACAGGCATGCGGTTCCCTCAGTCGCGGGGCTCCTCTCAGCTCACTGGGGGCCCCGTAGCCTTTCCGTTGCCTCCGCCCAGGCCTCTCCTTACTCCCGAGCCGGGCGGGAGACTCACCGGCAGTGTGGGCACCCGCTCCGGCTGGCCTCCTTCGCCGGCCTCTCTCCCGGCTTTGTTTGGGGAGGCGGGGCTGGCACCGACAGTATGCCCCGGCCCCGCCTATCCTCCCAGCTTCACACTCAGGGCGCAGACCGGCAGGGTAGGCTCCTGCTCCGGTCACTCCCGATCGGAGCTCTGCAACGATTCTTCACCCGGGTCCCCCCTCCTACCTCACGGGAACCCGGGGCTTCGATTCAGCTCCTTCTGGCCTTCCCGGCCGACCACCAATCCCTGCGCGGCCTTCTCGGGGGCTCGGCCGCGCAGCCAATCCGTGCGCGGCGTGGCGGGGGCGTGGCCAATGACGCCACCAGGCGCCCCCGTCACATGACACGGGCCTGGACGGCTTCCAGGCCTAGCGCGGCCCTCACTCTACTTCGGCGGCCCCCTCCTGGCATCGGGGGCTGCCGCGACGATGCACACCCCAGCAGGGGGGGTCTCCTCACGGCGGCGCCGGGCGGCAGCGGTGATTTTCGGCGCTGCCACACAGCGCGAGGACCGGACAAGGGGTAGGCTCCCTTTCTGGATATTAAGTCCCTTCACAGTCTCCTCAGCACCCGGGCTGCGACGGTGATCTCCGGCTGCGACAAGGGGTAGGCTCCCTTCTTAATTAATTAATGATGCGGCAGACAGCGCGCTGAAACGAGGGTAGGCTCCTCCAGCGTGATTCTCCTCAGGAGAATGGCGCCATTCACAGCGCACTACTCCCTCCTCTGCCCACACAGTCCTCAGGGCCAACAGCACTTCGGGGGCCACATCATTCACAGGGCACAGTCCCTTGGGGGCACAATCCTCCCCAGGCAGCTCCACAGGCAGCAACAGTCTTTAGACATCCAGCGCTTATGGGGTGATACGGCAGTTTACGCCTGTCAGCTGTCCACAGCCCTTCACCATAGGCACCTCACAGCCCAGCGCTTCCAAATTATAGCGCTTCTCACGGAGGGGGGCGAACAGCTCCACAGCCAGTCCCAGGGGCACACTCCTCACCTCCTGGGGGGGTTCAAGCCCACAGTATTCCTCCTCTTCTGGGCACCTTTTTCCCTCAGCGCTGGCGTAGTTCAAGGTCCCACGGCGTCAGGGACCTATGAAGAGTCCTCCCTTGTCAGGGGCCCATGGGGACAGCAGTGGGGGGGGTTTATAGGGGTGCAGGGCCCAGCTCACAGGCCCATGTGGCGGTCGCACCTCACAGCAGGTCCCCCTCCCTTCCTTGTCCCAGCGCTGACTGACTCTCTGGTGACACTTCTCCCTATTTATACCCTCCTCCCAGGCAGTGCCAGGACCTTCTAGAATGTTGGCACATCTAGCCTAAACTGGTTCTAGGGGAGGGGGTGAGCACCCTGGGTGCCAGGCTTTCCCTCCAAAACTAGGGGTAGCTGGGTAATATTATCTAGACTGCTGACCTATGTCAGTCCAGTGGCAAAACCCATGGCCATGGCATCCATTTTAAAAACAATACATTTCAGTCAGGTACATTTCCAAAATGGGAGTGCAGTTTTAAAATGGGGGATTTTACAAGTGCTCACATTAGGTCAGGTAATTACATTTTTCAAAAGGGGTCTCACACCACTCATGGCCTATACAGGTTTAATCCCATGGGGGAGACATTCAAATTAGGGGGTCAAAAGCGAAAAATTTTGGGGGACAAAGGCCAAGTCCAACAATCTCCAAATGTTGAATGATGAAATAGAGCAAGAAGCGACAATTGCAGCGGAGATTGCTAGAGATAGTTCACAAGATAGTCAAAGTTCGGCTTCATTAAGTCAAGATCCACTGGGACAACCAATTATCCAAAATGAAGCAGCCACTGCCATGGATGAGGTGGAAAGAGCAATGCAGCAAGGTCAAGAGGAAGCAATCAACTTAGAAGAATTAAAGAAGCAATTTAATGTTGAGCAAAGACAGATATATGATGAAGTGACAGAGCACATTGAGCATGGCTTTCGTCATGAGAGAAAAGATTGCTCATGTATGTCATTTCAACCTATTCGATTATATGTAAGTGGAGAAGCTGGAACTGGTAAAAGTTTCCTAATTAAAGGAATTACTACATATTTACAGCAAAGAACTCAGTCAACACTGTTGTGTGTTGTTACTGCTCCAACTGGATTGGCAGCACATAATATTAAAGGTATTACTTTACATCGTTTACTGATGCTGCCAGTTGAACATGAAAATAAATTACAATATCACAAGCTATCTGGAGAAGCTTGTTTTGAAGTTTCTAGAGTGCTTAAAAAAATGAAACTTCTTATTATTGATTAAGTAAGCATGGTATCTAATTTAATGCTTGCTTTTGTGCATTTAAGAATGCAACAGATACTTAAGACAGAGTATGATGTGTTATTTGGAGGTAAACATGTCATAGTTTTTGGAGATCTACTCCAACTAACTCCAGTGAAAGGACAACCTGTATTTGAAACTGTTACGCATGAGGAGACTAGAAAGTGCCTGGGCAGTATTGGAAATGTTAATATATGGTCACATTTCAAATATACTGAACTAATTCAAAATATGCGACAGGCAAAGGATACTAAATATGGAAATATTCTTCAAGATATAAGGATTGGAAAACTAACTGAAGATGCGAAACACACTCTACGAACACGATTACTTTCCAAGCTGTTTCCTAATGAAGATAATGTACCTGAGAAAATATATAGTAAAGAGGTAGCAGATAAATCAGTGATATGCTTGATGCCAACTGTGAAAGAATGTTCAGTTTTTAATGAGAAAATGTTGAATTTAGAAAATCAAGAAATTAGGAAACTGGAAGCTAAAGATAGAATAGAGCATGAAGGTAGTACTATTGTTTTGTCTGAAAAGTTGAAGTTAAAATTGGATTCTCTTCAAAAAAGTATATCTAAAACTGCTGGTTTAGAGAAAAATCTGTATGTATGTTTAAATTGTCGGATAATTTTAAGGAGAAATGTACATGTAGAAAGAGGATTGGTAAATAGAGCAATGGGTAATGTTGTTGTTTTTGTCAATTATACAAATAGAGATGAGATTGAATTTTTAAGAATAAAATTTGATGGAATTGAGGAAGTTCAGAAAATTAGTCGCTGTTCAAATCGTTTTTTGCTTGTGAAAGACTTATATGTCCGTCGGAAGCAATTTCCAATTTCTTTGGCATATGCAGTGACTATTCACAAATCTCAAGGTTTAAGTATAGATTGTGCTTTGTTAAATATTGGAAGCACTGTATTCAAAGAGGGTATGGCATATGTTGCTTTATCGCGAGTTAGAACTTTATGTGGACTTTATTTAATTGATTATGATGAGACAAAGATTAGTGCAGATTTAAATTGTGTGAAGGAGTATAATAGGTTAAGAAGAGAATATGCTCCAAGTTTACCTCAATATCCTTTAATTGAAAGGCGTATGGTTGGTCAGAAAAGGAAAAATGAGGAGAAATGTGCTGAAGTAGTTGAGAAACGACGAAAAAAAGATGTAGCTGTTGTTGGTAGGCATAGGAAAACGGTTAGTATTGAAGAGATTGTTGGATTTAAGTTTGAAAACAGGTCTGGTGTCAACTGTTATGCAAATGTAGTAGTTAATGTTGTTTTTTTTCTAAAAAATGTTAAGGAACAGATTGTAGAAAATCAAGAGCAAACATTTTGCTATTCCTTAAATTCTATATTTGAAAAATGTAGTAGTGGTGAAAGTGAAGTAGGAAGTGTTTCAGAACTAAGGAATGTTTTAGACATATGTGCAGGAGTAAATCAATTTTCCCAGAATATTCAGCAAGATTGTCAGGAATTTATTATGTATATGTTTACAGTTTTGGAAGATGAAGGTGTAGATATTGATAATCTTTTTGGCCTTTCTTATAAATGGGAACATAAGTGTGATAATTGCTCATTTTCAAGTAGTACTGATATACACAGTGAAAGATTTATATATTTAACATTACCAGACTGTAAAGAAGTGTCTTTTAATAAACTAGTAAAAGATGCGCATCAGAACATGGTCTGTTCTCAATGTAAGTCTGAAATGTTATCAACTTTATTTATCCATAGATATGGACAATATGTAATATTAATGTTTCAACGATGCAGAGCTGATGGGAGTAAATTGTCAACTTTAATTAAAAATTTTGTGGCTACTCAAGTATCTATTTCTAGAAGAACATTTGTAACTGTAGCCATCATTTTTCATGAAGGGCCTTCCACATCATCAGGACATTATACAGCTTATTTGAAGTGTGGAAGTGGCTGGACGCTTTGCAATGATACCCAATTGACTTTTAAGAAACGTTTGCCTTTTGCCTTAACTAACTCCTATCTGCTATTTTTGGAACCCAAATTTCAGTAGAAGCACTTGCTGTAGGAAGATTAATACTGTAAAGATATGAAACTTTCTTGTTTACAAATATCATGTGACTGAGGGTCTACAAATCTATAAATGAAATTTGTGTCTGGTATAGTGATAACATCAGGTAGAAATTTAGTTAATGTTTGATGGTATAAAACATGTTACACATTGTTACTGTAAAGGTTCACAAAAGAATAGATAAGATTAAGATTAAGAAATTTCAGAAAAAAAACTACTTAACTCATAGTATTTGGCCATGTGGAAAAATATGAGAGAAGAAAATGAGTACTTTAGATAATTATTTTAGAACATATATGGACGCAAGTTTTTGGGAGAGGTATTTAAAAGATAATGAGTTAACTTATACAATTTGGCCACGCGGAAAGGTATGAGAGAAGAAAATGTATAGTTAAGATAGATTTTTATAGGAGATACTTGCACGGTGTTTTTTGAGATATATTTAAAAATAGGTCGTATAGTTTAATTAGTTTGTAACTGTGGAAGATGTAGTGTGCTTACTCAAGAAATTGCGAATTTGAGAAAAACATTCAAGATATGTTTTTTTCAGGTATTTATAATATGTATGGAGATTTTGGATGGGTTTTTTAAACACAATCATTTTGATTGTGTTTTTTTTCCCCGCTGTTATATGATGATTAATATTGAAATCACTGTTTATAGTGAAAATCAATGTATTCTGAGGACAGCAAAAATAAACCATTTAATATGTTGTTTGAGTTATTTTGTTACATTGAATTTAGAAATATGTATTAAAACATATTTTTTTACTGTCTTCCACAGATATTATATTTATAAGGTAAGTACAACTAATAACATCCGAGAGTTTTCTCTGCCTCTCTCTTATTGACTCCTACTTTTTTTTATTTTATGAAATGTACATTATAATCTTATTTTTACTTTTCTTCCACAGGTACTACGTTTTTAAAAGAAATTTACTTTACTTTTTTACTATTTTTTAGGTAAGTATAAAAAATAAAGAAACTTTTACATCACTGTGTCATTTCTTTGTCTATCCTGCTTAAAGCAATGTCATGTTTAATATAAGCACTTCCACATAGGATTGGGTGCATTGTTATAAGTCATGCTTTAAAAGTGATTTAATGAAATGAGCGACATTTTACTGAGTGAGTTCAGCAACACTGATATATGAAAACATTGGTGGGAAATGATATTAAATGTTACATGTTGTTCTTTCCAGGAGTTTAAGTCCTTTGCTGCAGTGGCAATTCTGCCTCAGCATTAGGGGGCCGGGGGGCTGAGTGGTACTTCTATGCTCATGATAGAGGTACTCCTTCATGAGCCACGGTTGAGATCTGTTCATGATACAGTGGTTCTGTCATGGCTCTGCTTAGTCAATAGAACGTGTCATGGAGGTACAATATTAGTGCTGTGCAAGCACAACGGCAAGCCCATGACAAAACTGGTCTATTCTGAGGACAGCTGAGGCAATGCTCGTGATGGAGCGGCTCTGTCATGAGCATGGAAGGACTTAACAGGTGTTAAAAAAACATGAGGGGTCTCTTCAAAGAGAGTGTTGGTTGTAATTTAAAGGGCACTTTAAAACACATTGTAGCAGCTTTATGTTGACGTTGCGTCTCTTTGCGCCACAATTTCGTCAGTTTATTTAATACAATGACAGTGGAAATAATGTACCATATTTACAACGTTATGGATCTAGGAGATATGTCACATTCTAAAGCCCTGCACCATAAGGAAGTGTTCCTCTGAAGGAATGCGTCTTGAAAGTGGCTGACTGTAATGCATGATATTTCACTCAGTGACTTTCAGACCTATGCTGTTTCAAAACTGTGCATGTGCTTGAATCAGGCGTAGGTATTGACGCAGTATTGTGAATATAGTGCATTGGTGAGCCTTGCTGGAGCTGCATCACACTTGCGATGCAACTCTAGCAATGTATTACTTTTTGAGCACAGATGTGTTACGCATGTATGGTGTTTTTGTACCATGGTGCGCCACATTTCAAATGTGGCACACCATGGGTAACGGAGCACTAGCATACTGTGGTGCACATTAACTGGTGCATATCTGGGTATGAAGTAGTTAACATAAATCTGCCCCATAGGTTACAAATCCGCGTTTAGTAGAGTGTTCGGCCTTTGTAGTGTTATGGTTTTTCTGTTATTCTATGTAGGTATGTAATATTGCAAGATTTTTGTCACGAAAAAGAAGCCATGAGTATTGGGTTTGTGAAAGATTGCAAGATTTTTAAAATTAAAAAGCAACAACCATGGCATTGTTTAATATAGCATTGTAAATACTTATCTTTAATAATTATGAGAGAGTAAAAAAAGGTTAACCTGATGTTTTAAAGTTATTCACAGGCTTCTTTAGAGGAAGTGTTCTATATCATTGTAGCGTGGGTGTTTGACTTTTTTATAGGTAATAGAATGCATTTTGTATGCTGTAGCAGGAGGAGTACTACATACTTGAATATTCTTCAGTGCTTATTTTCATTTTGTAAGTGGTATTGAGACCGACACAGAACTTCAATGGATCGGAGGGGCTGTTCCTGTGCATCTGGAGGACTGCCAAGCCGTTGCAGCAGTGGGAGTGAGGCCTCTCACAGGGGCGTAGCGCAGCTCCTTTTGATGCTCACAATTGCAGATAACAGGGTAGAGATGTCCGTGGAATTTTCCACGGTGTTAGTGCTTCAACATCAATGGGAACACATATCTGTTAGAAAATCCTGTAATAATCTCAGTATTTCACATTATCGCATGAAAAGAAAATCTTCCGAAAGATGTTGAACGTTGTTCTCTTTTGAGAGTAGAAAAGATAGTGAGGGAAGTGGGTGGAGTGCTCCGTGTAAATTGCAGAATAGAAACTACTAAGAACCAATTGGAAGTGTTGTTTTCAAGTCACATGACTTCACATGCGCGTCTCAGGACGTGTACGCGGTGACAGTATCTGGTCACGTACGTCATTTGGAAGTAGAGGTCTAAATCAGCGAAGTTTCAAAACGTGAAAAGGAGTAAATCTAAACACATCCGGATTTTATATATCTTCTGAGTCGATTCAAGCATACAATTGTTAAAGTATAAAACCTTTTATATTTTTTTTAAAAATACCAAGGTGTGTACATTCGGTCACGCAGGAAAGTTTAAAAAGACATTGGGCTCCATTTAATGAAAATGTTCATAATAATAAAAAAGAAGCCTAGGTTTAGTCTCTTTGACGTAGTATAAGTACATTGATGGGTCTATGAAGAAATTTAATAAGTTGCAATTGCAAAGTTTTCAAGAAATATATAGGCGGGTGCGCGCACACGGTCGCGCACGAACGAAAGCCAAAAAGGCGGAGATAAACCCACTTTATAATATGCTCCTGGAGCTCTTTTTGGTACAATGAGTTAGTTCTGAAAAGAACTTTTTTTTTATTTTTTTTTTTTAAAACAAGTGTTATGTTGTTTTGGATTTTTTAAACTTGCAAGAACATTTTCAGTTGTGACACAGGATCAAAATGAAATGAAGAAATGTATCTTTTCTCGGGGCATTTATGACTCTCAATTTTTAGTTTAATAAGAATGAGGCTCTGCTCTCCGTACAGAAGAATTTCTCCACACTGGTTGCATTTCATGTGCACCTTTGCAAGATATGGTCTCAAATCCATCACAGCACTCGATGGAGATACAGGTCGTCCACCAGAAGATGTGCTGGCCACCTCTGATGGTAATAGCGTGGCCAGGGCTCTTGTCGATGCCTGTGCAAATTCCACAGGGTGCACTTGTTTGACATGCCGCACCATGGTATATATGGAAAAGGAATATTTTGTTGTTGGATTTCCTCTTGAGAGAACCGATTTGCATATCGTGCAGGTAACTTTTGGCGCATTCACTTTCTTTTGTTCTTCAGGATAAGTGAAAAATTGCCAAATAAAAGATTCCTTTTTTCTTTTTAAAGGTAGTCGCTCATTTTCTTCAGATTCGGAAGATGAATGCGGAACGGCAGCCATTTCAGCAAAGTCTTTCGAAAGATGTTGAACGTTGTTCTCTTTTGAGAGTAGAAAAGATGGTGAGGGAAGTGGGTGGAGTGCTCCGTGTAAATTGCAGAATAGAAACTACTAAGAACCAATTGGAAGTGTTGTTTTCAAGTCACATGACTTCACATGCGCGTCTCAGGACGTTTACGCGGTGATAGTATCTGGTCACGTACGTCATTTGGAAGTAGCGGTCTAATTCAGCGAAGTTTCAAAACGTGAAAAGGAGTAAATCCAAACACATCCGGATTTAATATATCTTCTGAGCTCGATTCAAGCATACAATTGTTAAACTATAAAATCTTTTATATTTTTTAAAAAAATACGAAGGTGTGTACATTCGGTCACGCACGAAAGTTTAAAAAGACATTCGGCTCCATTTAATGAAAATTTTCATAATAATAAAAAATAAGTCTAGGTTTAGTCTCTTTGACGTACTATAAGTTCTTTGATGGGTCTATGAAGAAATTCAATAAGTTCAGATTGCAAAGTTTTCACGAAATATATAGGTGGGTGCGCGCACACGGTCGTGCACGTGAGCCTGGAAATGCGATATCCATTTTATTGAGAACTGTTGCCGAGAGTGCGCACACCGGGTCGCGCACAAAAGTTTAGAAAGGCTATTTTTATTTACAGACAAATTTTAATGCGTTCAAAAAAAGGCAAGGTACAGACTTTCTAATTCTGTATCGTTTTACAAGGAGTCTCTATGCAACTTGAACAGTGAAGAAAACGGCTTGTTTCCGAAAAAAATATTGCCAGAACTTTATTGACAAAAGTATAGGTTGTATACACGAGATATTTCTGAATTAGCATTTTAAAAACCAATGAAATTCACTGAAAAAACCATAGGTTTTACACACGTTATAGTTAGGAAGTAGCATTTAGAAAACCTATGAAATTCACTGAAAAAACCATAGGTTTTACACACGTTATAGTTAGGAAGTAGCATTTACAAAACCTATGAAATTCACTGAAAAAACCATAGGTTTGACACCAGTTATAGTTAGCTGGAAATTTTACTGATATAAAACCAATGAAATTCCACGTTATAGTTATTTGAACTCACTATAACTTGCGCGTGTAATGCACTGCTGATGACGTCACATATTACTTGCTGCAGCGCTGCACCATCTATCCTCTGATTGTACCAGTTTAGTCTATGCCTGCATTATCTCATTTTTGGTGTGCACCAACCCTCTTGCACTGCCTGCAACCTCTCATGTGCATCTGCATAGTCCTATTAAAATATGGCTGCTGGTGTGTATTACACAGCGCTACCAAGTTAAATCTTTTCCTTCTCTGCCTGTAGTGTCACACCCCCTGTATATATCATGTTATCATTGTGATGAGACACACCTGACATTATAGAAACATCTGCAAATATATTTCATTATTTTACAGAGAATGTTTACATCATGTATTTTCATCTATTTACTATGTAGTATGTTAATAGTGGTCTGTAATATATTTTTCTTTACAATAGATTGTTAATATCTACAGAAAGAAAATCCAAGATGCCAACCAAAAAAGTGAAACAGAGGAAATATAAACAGGCTTACTTTTTGAAGAGAATACCACATCAGAATCTTACTACACAACACTGTACAGAGAAAAAGAAGAATGCTCCTGGTAAGGTAACTAAGGACTTTTTAAGGAAATTAACTGCAAGCAAAAGAGGTGTGCATAATGTAGAAAAGATTAAAAAATCTTGTGGAAAAACAAAGAAAAGGGACTTAAAAAATCAGGATGTTGGAAAAGTGATTGGCGATCAAATTGTTTATAGCAATAGGTGAAAAACTGAATTTGTAGAGATCCAGAGGAGAATGTTTTATAACAGAATTATCATTGATCTTTTGAAAAATGGAAAGACTTCGAAAAGGAAAACAACTTTTTATAAGCAAAGAAAACGAATTGAGGGAATTGTTGATCAAGCATTTGAATTAAAAAAGAAACTGTTTATTTTAGTAATCAGTAGACTTCGTACACTAGACAAGGCAATTCATCATTTGAAAGCAAAAAGTAAGTGGAAAAGACTAATTAATAGAACTCATTTTTGTAATGTTTTTTCTGGAGAATGGAAGCATAGTTCAAGTTCTGAGCCATTTTTTAATGAAGAGAGTTACTTTCAGAATAATGATTTGTTGCATGCAGTTGACACCAGTGGTCGAGCATATGAGGTGAAGGATGGTTGTCCGATTGAAAAAGAGAAAATTGTCCCTAGAAATGTAGAAGAGGTGTTAGCTGATGAAGTCCTAAGGCTCCAGTGTACACTTGGAATTGTAGTAGTATTTGTAGTGTACGACAGGATTCAATTGATTTTTTCCGCAATTTCTTACGTAAGTATACCAAAAAAAGTAGCAAACAAAAGATTAAGATGTTGCAAGAATTAGACCCCTGCCGAGTGAGAGAAAAAACTGGTTTGCAAGGTCATTCTCTGGCTTGTCTTTCTAAAAAAGTATGCCAGTGTGTTTTTCACCATTTTAGGATGTTAGCAGTGCATCATACTGAAGGGAGGAATTTAGTCAGAAGGATGTATTATGCAAAAAGTCCAGCACTTAAGCTAAAACAGTTAAACAGTGCTCTTTTGCATGGGTCTGTATTAGATGTAACGAACATTTGTGAAGAAATTGAGGTTAGTTACTTTTGTGAAGAAGAGGACAGGGCAGAAACTGATACAGTAATAGAAGGAAATGTGGAAGAAAATAAACAGAATTTTTGTACAGATAATTTTCAGCAAGAAATTACAAAGTTTAAGGTCATTTCAGGAGAAAGGCCCAATTTTTCTTGTATTTGTTGTAGAAGAATTCATTATAAAAATCAGACCAGGTTAGTTGATCTATATTTTAAAAGTGAAATGGAGGATAATAATGAGTTGAAGGAATTTGCAACTTATTTGTTGGTAGAGAATTGTTTTGATTTGGGTTCTGATCAACGTATTTGTAAATATTGTTATAATAAATTAAATGATAACAAAATGCCAGCTAGAGCTGTACATAATAATCTTGAGTTGGTAAGTATTCCTTCTGAACTGATGGATTTAAATACTTATGAGTCTATTCTGATTCAATGTGTACATCCATTTCAGGCTATTGTTCGCATGGAGCCTAAGACAGGGAAATTGCCTCCTTCAGATTTACAGAGAGGATTAAAGGGAAGAGTTGTATATTTGCCTCTAGATTTAAAGAAAACTATACATTTGGTGGAGAAAATGTGGAAGAGGAACCTCTGGTTATTCTAGTTAATGGCGTTCCTACAAAGAGTAAGAAAATCTGGCAAGAATTAGTCGATTTTAGGAAAGTCAAAAAGGCAACGTTTTATTTGGTAAAAAATAATCCGTACTATAACGATGTATATGAAGGACAAGAGGAAACAAGTATAGAAGAGGATAGTGATTTGCCAACTGGACACATTGAAAAAGTGGATGTGTGCAGAAGTGAACAAATTTATGAACATTATAGTGTTCATCCACTGCATTCCAAAGAGGTAATGGGGAATGCTATTGAGTTATTCCAAATGAAAGAAGCAAAAGTATGTCCTATTAGTGTATGGGAAAAAAGCTTGGAAGCTCGTTGTTTCCCTCAATTATTTCCAACAGGTCAAGGTGGACGATATGATGACCGACCTGTGCAGATACCAGCATCTGAATACCGGACATCAAGATTATATGCAGAAGATCCAAGGTTTCGCCAATGTATTCCATATTTGTTTCATCTTCTGTTTGAGAGTGACTTGTCTGGACTTTCTTATGCAGTGAATCATATACTAAAATGGTGGAGTACATCTGCAAAATGTTTCGGCAAGGGACTTTATGGATAAAGTCCAACAGAAAGACACTGTTTTGGAATCTCAGCTAATTAACCTCATGGCATGTCAGCGTGGTACTAATGAGTATTGTTACCGTCGTCATGGGGAATTGAAATGTATGCTAAGGAACTTAGGAGCTCCTACATGGTTCCTTACTCTACGCTGTGCTGAGTATGCTTGGGAAGATTTATTTCAATTTCTTCGAGAGGCAAATGCAAACATAGAAAATATAGAATACAAGACAGCTGGAGAACTCTGCTCTTTGGATCCAGTTAATGTTTGCAGATTTGAAGCTATGATGTCTTTTGTCACAAACAAGAAAAATCCTCCTCTTGGAGAGGTTCTGGATTTTTTGGGGAGAAAGGAGTATCAAACAAGAGGTGCTCCTCACATACATATGCTGCTATGGATCAAAGATGCCCCCAAATTCGGAACAGATTCAGATGAGACAGTGATGAGTTTTATTGAACAATATGCTACATGTGCTGTACCAAAAAGTACAGAAGAAAAGAATTTAAGACAACAAGTGTTACGATTTCAAACCCATCGTTGTGGAAAATATTGTCGTCGAAAATACAAATCTAAGGATAAGTTCTACACAAAATGTCGTTTTGCATTTCCACGTCCAGCAACATCGAAAGGAAGAGTGAACAATTTTATGTCATCTTTACGACATACTGTGACAAGAAAATCACCGAAAAATACCTACAACTTAAGGAAAAATGAAGAGTCAAAATACATAAATGACTATAACCCAGTCATATTGTCAATGTGGAATGCTAACATGGATATTCAATATGTTGCAGACAACTCTATTGCTGTGGCTCGATATGTTACATCTTACATTACAAAATCTGAGAAGATGGAACTAAAGGAAATGTGGGAAGAAATTTCTCATGAAAAGAATCTAAGTAAGAAGTTGTACAGCTACAGTTTGAAGATGTTGTCTCATCGAGAAATTGGAGCATATGAATGTTCAGATCGCTTGTCATCTGCAACTTTATACTCCAAATCTAGAACAATTATTTGGGTGAGTTTAGGTCTAGCAAGTACACGAAACCGAGTTTTGAAATCTGTACAAGAAATTGAGTATTTAGCAGAGAAAGAACCACACAGTACAGATATTTTGAAGACAAATATGTTGGATACATACTATCCAAATAGAAGTAATCATCTTGAGAACATTTGTCTCCATGAAGTACTGCAAAGTTATATTTTTAAGAGGAATATCACAGAAGATATTAATAAAGGAGTTTATGCTGTGATTGGATCTGAAGGTTGTCTAGTGAAACAAACAAAAGGTCATTTGATTAATCATCGAAAACTGAGTTGCCAAACTCCTGACAAAACGGAATTTTACTATTTAGCTCTTTTGCAACTCTTTAAACCATGGCGTACTGAAGACGAACTACTTGGAGATTTTCTCAGTTATGAAGATTCATTCAACACAACTAAAAATACTATAGAAAACCCTGTTTTTACTAACTATCTTGAAATGTTGAATGAGGAAATACAGCAAGAAGCTACAATTACAGCAGAGATTGCTGGAGACAGTTCTCAAGACAGTCAAAGTTCTGCTTCGTAGAGTCAGGATCCACTAGGAGGACCAATTATCCAAAATGAAGCAGCCACTGCCATGGATGAGGTGGAAAGAGCTATGCAACAAGCTCAAGAGGAAGAAATAAACTTAGAAGAATTGGAAAAACAATTAAATGTTGACCAAAAACACATATATGATCAAGTAATGGAGCAGATTGAGCATGGTTTACTTCATGAGAAAAAAGAGTGCTCATGTACGTTATTTCAACCTGTCCAACTGTATGTGAGTGGACAAGCAGGAACTGGAAAAAGTTTTCTAATTAAAGTAATTGCAACTTATCTACAGAAAAGGACAGAGTCGTCACTCTCTTGTGTTGTTACCGCTCAAACTGGGTTGGCAGCACATAACATTAAAGGGATTACTTTGCATCGTTTATTGATGCTGCCAGTAGAGCACGAAAATAAATTACAATACCACAAGCTATCTGGAGAAGCTTGTTGTGAAGTTTCCAGAGTCCTGAAAAAAATGAAACTTCTTAATATTGATGAGGTAAGCATGGTCTCAAATTTAATGCTTGCATTTGTGCATTTAAGAATGCAACAAATTCTTAAAACAGAGTGTGATGTGTTATTTGGAGGCAAACACGTCATTGTTTTTGGAGATCTACTACAGCTAACTCATGTGAAAGGACAACCAGTGTTTAAAACCGTTACACATGAAGACACCAGAAAGTGCCTGGGAAGCATTGGAAATGTTATTATATGGTCATATTTCAATTATACAGAACTCACTCAAAATATGCGACAGTCAAAGGATGCTGATTATAAAAGTATTCTTGAAGATATAAGAATTGGAAAAGTGAGTAAACATGGTAAAGAAGCTTTGCAGGCACGATTACTTTCAAATTTGTTTCCAAACGAAAATGTTGGTGCAGAGAATATATACAGAAACATTGCAGAAAATAAATCTGTGATATGCTTGATGCCAACTCTGCAAGAATGTGCAATCTTTAATGACAAAATGTTAAAGTTAGAAAATCAAGAAATTAAAAAACTGGAGGCTATTGATAGAATAGAGTATGAAGGGGCTACTATTATTTTGACAAAAAAGTTGAAGTCAAAATTGGATTCTTTAGACAAATCAATATCTAGAACGGCTGGTTTAGAAAAGAATCTATATGTATGTCTAAATTGCCGTATAATTTTACAACAAAATTTACATGTGAAAAGAGGTTTAGTTAATGGAGCGATGGGTCATGTTGTTGATTTTGTGAATTACCCAAATAGAGATGACATTGAAATTTAGAAAATTAAATTTGATGAAATTGAAGAAGTTCAACAATTGGGTCGTTGTTTGACTCGATTTTTGCTTGTTAAAAATGTATATGTCCGCCGAAAACAGTTTCCTGTTTGTTTGGCATATGCGGTGACTATTCACAAATCTCAAGGTTTAAGTGTAGATAGTGCTTTGGTGAACATTGGTAGCACTGTGTTTAAAGAGGGCATGTCATATGTTGCTTTATCTTGAGTTAGAACGTTATCTGGATTATACTTGATTGATTTTGATGACACAAACATTAGTGCAGATATAAATTGTGTAAAGCAGTATAATAGGTTAAAAAGAGAACATGCTCCTCATTTACCTCAATATCCAGTACTTGAAAAATGAGTGGTAGGTCGAAAAAGAAGATATGAGAAAAATTGTAGCGAGGTTGCAGAGAAAAGAAAAAAGTAGATGAACCAGTAATAGAAAGTAAAAAAAGCAAGGATACTATTAAAGAAGTTGTTGGTTTTCAGTTTGAAAATAGTTCTGGTGTCAACTGCTATGCTAATGTAGTGGTTAATGTTGTTTTTTTCTTGAAACTTTACAGTAACAAATTGTCAATAATCGGGATCAGAGATTTTGTTCTTTGTTGAATTCTGTCTTTGAGAAATGTAACAGTGATAAAAAACAAAAAAAGAAAGTGTTTCTGATATTCAAAATGTTTTAGACATATGTTCTGCTGTTAATCAATTTTCTCAGAATTTTCAGCAAGATTGTCAGGAATTCCTTATGTATATGCTTGTTGTATTGGAAGATGAAGGTGTAGATATTGAAAATATATTTGGTGTTTCTTATAAATGGCAACATGACTGTGATAATTGTTCGTTTTCAAGTAGTACTGAAATATACACTGAAAGATTTATATATTTAACATTACCAGACTGCAAATCAGTGAATTTTAATAATCTAGTTAGAGAAGCAAATCAAAACATGGTCTGTTCCCAATGTAACTCAGAAATGTTATCTACATTATTTTTACAAAGATATGGACATTATGTAATTTTAATGCTTCAATGATGCAGACCTGATGGAACAAAATTGATAACTCTCATTAAAAAGTTTGTGGCTTCTCAAATATCAATTTCAGGAAGAACTTTTGTAACTGTGGCAATAATTTTCCATGATGGTTCTTCTACAACATCAGGACATTATACAGCTTACTTAAAATGTGCAAAAGGCTGGACTCATTGTAATGACACTCAATTGACTTTTAAACAACATTTGCCTTTTGACTTACCAAATTCTTACCTAGTGTTTTTACAACCCAAATTTTAGAGAAAACAATTGGACTAGGAAGAGTAGTGCTGTAAAAAAGGATAATGTGCTGGTAAGAATTACTTTGTAAGTCAGGGTGATCAAGATAAAAAAAACTTGTATTTGTCATAGAGTTAGTGTAAGGGTATCATATAGTGAGTGATATGAGTATTACAGGAAATGGTGAATATGAGTGAGGCAGAGGTGTTTTAAATTTGATGTAGTTGTTGGAGATGTTGGTGACATTTTTTATTCCCTTATAGAGGTTTCTTTTAATGGTATACAGCTCCTTGGTAAAATGAAAAATAAGCTGAGTGTGATTGGCATTCCAGATGATGTTGAGGTTCTAATAGCATGCTATTTGTTCAAGGTTCTATGTACATGATGAATAGCATTGGCTGGAGGTATAACCATTCTTATATGGTGCAAAAGAGTGGGTTCTTTTGTTTCAGAAGGTCGGGAAACGGACGTTTGAAATACCATTAAGTAACTCCGAGACTAAGGATTTTGCAGATACCATTTGGCCATGAGGAATAGTATCACAAACAAATGAGTATTTCGGGTGAATGTTTTTACCATATGTTTGGACATCCTTTTATTTAGACTGTATAACAAAAAAGTAGTAATGTTTTGTTACTTTATAATTGATCTTTACATTCTATACTTACGTAAAAAATTGTGCTTGAAAAAGACATTTAAGATATGTTTTTTTCTAATTGTTATTTTTTAATGAAAATATTGATTGGGTTTTTTAAACACAATCTATTTGATTGTGGGTTTTTTTGCCCGCTGTCATATGATGAGTTGTATTGATCTCACTGTTTTTAGTGAAATTCTATACATTCTGAGAACAGCAAAATAAAATATATAACATATTGTACAAATTATTTTGTATTTTGTATTGTGAAATATATATTATAACTTATTTCTTTTTTTTCTTCCACAGATTTTATATTTAGGTAAGTACGAGATAGAAAAAAATACTTTTTCATTTGTTTCTTACTATTTCTCTCTATCCTTTCTTCACTGTCTCTCTTACTTCTTTTCATTTCCTCAACTTACTCTTCTTCAATTATTCTACTTACTCCCCTTCATTCACCTTTACTCTGCTTCTCTTAACATCAGTACTGTTTTTCACCCTCACTCATCTTGTGCAACTTCTTCTTTCCTCTGCCTGTTCCTCACTTCTCCCTCAGTCACCTTGCCTCACTCTCCTTTTCTCACTCCCTTAGTTCATCTCACTTACTCCCCTTCACCTGTTCTTTCCCTTCACTTTTTTTCATTCTTTTTTCTCTCCCTGTTTTCCTCTGTGTCACTCTATGTCACTGGCTGACTCCTTCTCAGTTCTTTGCTCTTCCTGTCACTGTCTTTCACTCTGTCCTTCTCTCTCCTTTATCCTTAAACTCTTATCCTCTCTTTCTGTCACTCCCCTTCTATTCCTTATTCACTTTCCCTGTCTCTTAATTTTGTTCCTTCTGTTTTACTCATCTTTTCTCTTCCTCATACTATTTCCCTAAGTATCACTGTTGTTCACTCACTATCATTCACTTTCTTCCTCTGCACTTCATCCTATCTGTATTTTTCACCACTTCACTTTCCCGCTCCTTTTTCCTCACTCCCTCTCACTCTGCTTCTGTCACTCCCCTTCCGTCACTCTCCTTCCTTTACTCCTCTTTCATCACATCCTCACTCCATCTCACTTACTCACCCTCATTTACTCCCTCACTCACTTTTTTAGATTCTTTTTTTTCTCTCTGTCGACCTCTGTCTTACTCACTGTAACTGCTTTACTGCTTCTTACTTTACAGATAACAAAGAATATGAACGCAGAAGTTGCATTGGAGGTGGACATTGGCGAAAAGTAGCTAGATATTTAGAGCACTGGAGGGTTTACAGCAAGGGTTTGGGTAAATGCCCTTGCATAATCGTTAGAATGTACATTTTTACATTCCTTACGTGCGTAATCAGTGAGTGTACACTAAAAGTTTAGTGTTACTTTTGGTGTGCTGGAGATAGGACACTATCACAGATTTTGCAGGTGAACTTTGGTGAATTTACTTTCTTGTTCCCCTCTGAAAAGGTGAAAAACTTCCAGATAAAGGACACCTTGGTGTTCTTACTATGTGGCTGCTCTTCAATAAACTCTATATCTAAGTCAGATGATAAAGTTTCTTTACTCCCCCATTCTCCTTCACTCCATTTCTCTCTCCGTCTCTTTTTCTGTCTCACTGAGTGTAACCACTTTACTCCAACTCAGTCACTCACCCTCCCTTTCTTTCTTTGTCACTCTATCTTTGTCTTTCTCTCTCCCTCACTCTTTCTCTTTTTCTGTTTCTGTTTCTTTCACTCCTACTGTATCCCTCAGTCGTATTTCCTCTCTCTTAATCTCTTTCCTTCTCTCTCATTCTCCTTCCCTCACCCTCATACCCCTTCTCTAACTGTCACTGCCCTTCATTTACTATCACTCCCCTTCCCTCACTACATTTCCTCCTACCTGTATCTCATCCCTGTTGTCTTTTCCGCTCTTTTTCTCTCACTCTCCCTCACTCTCCTTCACTTATTTAAATCCTCAGTCCCCTTCCCTCACTATGCTTTCCTAAGTCCGTCCATTCCCTCAGTGAATTTCTGTGTTCCTCACTCCCCACTTCTTACTTTCACTTACCTCCCTTTTATCATACTCATACCCCTTCCCTCACCATCACTCCACTTCTCTTTCCTTCATTCGCCTTACCTTACTCTTTTTCCCCCCTCCGTCCCTTACTCCCCTTCCCTGTCTTTGCCCCTGCTCCATTTCTCTCAGTCCCCCTCCCAAATTCTACTTTCCTTATTGCCCATCCCTTACTTTTTCACTCCCCTTAACTCACTCCCCTACTCTTAGTCCACCTTCTTTCAGTCACTCTATGACTCCCCTTTCCTCATTCACCATACTCCCCTTTCCTCACTCACTCCTTCAGTCCCTCCCTACCCTTCCCTGTCTCTGCCCCTGCTCCCTTTCTCTCACTCCCCCTCCCTCTTTCTCCTTTCCTTACTGCCCTTCCCTTACTTTTTCACTCCCCTTAACTCATTCTCCTACCCTTAGTCCCCTTTTTTCAGTCACTCTTTTACTCCCCTTTCCTCACTCACCATACTCCACTTTCCTCACTCATTCCGTCAGTCCCTTCCTCCTCTTCCCTGTCTCTGCCCCAGCTCCAGTTCTCTCACTTCTCCTCCCTCATTCTCCTTTCCTTACTGCCCTTCCCTTACTGTTTCGTTTCACTTACCTCACTCCCCTACCTTTAGTCCCATTCTTTCAGTCACTCTTTGACTCCCCTTTCTTCACTCACCATACTCGCCTTTCCTCTCTCATTCCCTCAGTCTCTTCCTCCCCTTCCTCCCCTTCCCTGTCTCTGCCCCTGCTCCACTTCTCTCACTCCCCCTCCCTCATTCTCCTTTTTACTGCCCTTCCCTTAGTTTTTTCGCTCCCCTAACTCACTCCCCTACCCTTAGTCACCTTCTTTCAGTCACTCTTCGACTCCCCTTTTGTCACTCACCATACTCCCCTTTTCTCACTCTTTCCCTCAGTCCCTTCCTCACCTTCACTTAGTCATTTCAATCATTCATTTATGCACTACACTTTCATTCAAAAAAAATGAACGTCACATTTGCCCACATGCATCAAACGGTGCGAATCGCAAAATTAGTCCGTTTGTGAACGCAATTCATTGCTTTGGGATGCATTAAGCTTTTTTGCTTTTTCCGCAATTTAAGAAATCGCAATTTATTTGCGATTTCTTAAATTGCGATTGCATTTAAGAAATTGCAATTTTGCGGTTTCTTAAATGCAATGCATGATTTTTTTTAAATTGCTAAATCGCAATTAGGAAGTGGTAAATCAACATGAAGTTAAACTTCATGGTAATTAGTGAAAACTTTCAAAAATGCACAAAAGTGCATTTTTGAAAGTTTCATTTTACACACACACATGCCCTTGGGGCATGTGTGTGTGTAAAAAGTACTTAAGGGGACATTTCAGGGGTGCAGGGCCCCCCCTGCACCCTTGAAATTGCATTCTCATTTTGCGATTCCTTATTTGCGAATCTGGAGTAGTGCACCCTACAGATTATGAGTCATGCATCCAGCACGTGCACACCAGGGGGCCACACCGAGCGCCGCGCTGGGTGTACAACTTCTAATTTTACCGTATAAAAATAGCTCCTATCAGTGAATTCTAATATCCCCGGGGACCCCGTTGGGGGGAGCCAAAATGTCCTCACGGCCCGCGGCTCCCTGCGTCCTTCGGGAGCCGGCATTGCTTCTCCATATGGGGAGATGCTAACATGCATGTGGTAAAGCAATCGAGTTTGGATTTTGAAAGAGAGAACAGATTTCCCTGCTCTCTCTTTCAAAATCCAAACTAACTTTCCTATGGGAGGGCAGGAGCTGCGAGACTCCCACTCTCTTATCGCAAACAGCAGTGTCCCGGGGGTAGGCACCCGGGACGCGGCAGGAGCCGGCCCTGGGGCGTGGCGGTCCCCAGGGCCCTCGAGGGCTCCAGGCGGAGGGCCATGCAGCCTGCCTCCCACAATACACAAATACTCGGGGGTAGTGGTTCCCGGGGCTTGAGGAGGGTCGTTGAGGCCCACACACTTCTAATTTTGCAAGGGGGGCCGTGGAGCCCCCCAACCATTTATTTTATAGGCCCGGGGGGGGTACCTCTCACTCTTGCATTGGAAACAACAATGTTGAGAAAATCTTCCTGTAAGATAACAAAGGATTTTGAAGTCCATTTTTGGCGTTTTTGTTGTAGTTTGTAGCTGTTAAAGTGACAACAATTTTAACTCTGTCTTGGTAAAGATGCCACTAAGTTTTGTAATGTCGACAATCTCGTCTTCCATTTAAATAGGCTAGAAGTATTTATTGAAGATCATTGTGAATCATGAAGCAACACTGTCTAATTGTGATCGATAAAGAATTGAATGAGTTGTGTACTTGTTTTGCTCGTAATGTGCATATGAGCAGATTTACAAGTTCATTGCGTTACTATTGCATCACTTTTATGATGGGAAAAGTGACGCGAAAGTGGCACAAGGGGGTTGTAAATCTGGTACACAGTGTTCTGTTTTACTTTGCTTTCCTTTCTGTCATGTAGAGGATCCTGAGTAAATATAACCGTTTCTGTACAGCCAGTACCTTTCAACACTACCCCCAAACGGCTTACTGCCTGTTACCATAGTAACAGTTCATGGAACACTTAAGTGAGCACAGAGTTTAGAAGTTCACCACACTATGTTGCTAATCAAAACATTTACTGTGCTGGAGTTTTAAAAGTTTTCCATAGGAACCGTTCGTCGTAGCTATAGACTCTGGTAAAGAGCTGGTAAAGACTTAGTCTCAGTATTATACTTCAAGTTATAAATATCATTTCTATTTTCAAATGTTTTCTAACTGTATTATTATCACACTTAGGGCCCGATGTAGGTCACCAAATACCGGTCGGTAATGGCCGAATTCGGCCGTTACCGACCGGTATTTGGTGATTGAGATGTAGGGGCAATATTTTGCACAATCGGTAAATTTACCGATTCGGTAAATTTACCGATTCTGTAAAATACCGAATCGGTAATTTTACCGATTCGGTAAATTTCAGATGTAGGTCGCACTGTTTACAGTGCTAACGGCCTTCAGAATTCGGTATTTTACCACCCAATTCAGGTGTGCATGCACACCTATGCCATGTGACAGACAGACATGCCCTTAGGGCATGTCTGTGTGCCACATGGTACACATGCCTGTATTTGGGGTGCTAGAGGGTGTCAAAGTGACACCCCCTGCACCCTTGCTATGGGCTTCAATGCCCATAGGAATCAATGGGTATTACTGAATCGGTATTTACAGAATCGGTAAATACCGAATCTCAACGATTCGGTATTTACCGATTCTGAAATACCTACATCCCCCCCCTCCATTTTACCACTTCTTAAATACTGAATCGGTATGATTCGGTATTTAAGAAGTGGTAAAATTAAATTACCTACATCGGGCCCTAAATATTAGTGAAATGTTGTCAGAAAAAGAAGACGTAAGTACACTTTTTTCTTAACTTTTCTAAAAACAACTATAAATAACTGGAAACGTAACTTAAAGATAATAATGTAATAAATAACTAGAAACATAACTTTAAAAAAACAATAAAAAAAATGTGATATGGACTCCAATAGAAGTAGGGTAGGTAATCTGCAAAACAAAAACGAAAATAAGTGTTCAAAATTAGATCGATGTGACTAAATGCGGTCAAACATTACAAGGGAACGTAATACATGGCAATAATTTTTAATTTGCACATCTGCAGTATGCCTGATACATTCCACCTCTCTTATAGGCCCACGTTCAAGAGGTGTCTGTACGGAAGTGCCTACTGCGTCAGATTTACAGTATGGACCAACAAGTCTTTAAAATGATTCAGAGATGAGACAGAATTAGATGAGAGATGAAGTCATTATGTGTAGACAATATTCTTTAGGGCTTATTTACAAGCCTCTTGCGCCACTTTTGTGTTACTTTTCCCATGTTAAAAGTTACTCAAAAGTGGCGCAAGTGGCTTGTAAATAAGCTCTTTTATTTCTAATGCATTTAATCAGAGGCATTGTATATCAAGGCCGCTCTGCTTACCTTGTGTAAACACTGGGACCAACAGAGTTCACAACTCAGCTTTGGTTGTACACTGCAGAGTAGACAGCAGCGCCCATAACTTTAAAAGAGAAAGAGAAATGATGTGAGAGAGAGTGAGAGAGAGAAAGAGAGAAAAAACAACATTAAAACTGTGAGAGAGAGAAAGTGATAGATGGAGCAGTTAATACTGGGGGAAATACTCGTAGCTCACCCTTTGCCTTCGTTGTTTGTGTCCAAGTACATGCTGGTTCATAGTGCACCCTCCAGTTTAGTGATCTGAAAGATAGTATATAGAGTTAGTAATAGCATAGTATATACAACTGCTCACGTATATTTTTGCTTTATTTATTTGTACACCCAGGATAATGTATTTCATCAACTTCCACTGTAAGGAGGTGTCTGTGCGCTGTTTTTACTTCAAAGTAGTATATCCCATGCACTCCCATTGCATAGCGGTGAGTTCTCAATATTGCGTACCTAGACTGTTGCACCCCATTGACTCGCAGAGTTCGGAGGTGAGTGTTTTTCAAGGGAAGTCAGAGGCAGATTTACAAGCTCCTTGCGCCACTTTTCCCATGTTAAAAGTGACACAAATGTTGTGCAAGGGGCTTGTAGATCTGCCCCTCAGACTGTTGTAACCTATCCTCACTGCTCGGAGGTAATTGTACATTCCTATGCAGTAAAGCTGCTGCACACTACCCAGTCTCTCTTTTCACAGATGACTTGTCGTTGTTTCGGAAACAAACTTATTTGCTCACCTTGTGCCATTGGCGTGATTCAAAGAGGGTGCACCACGTGTCGAAGCAGCCTTCTCAGACGTTGTTATGATGGCCACGCATCATTGCAGAATCCACGAACTTAGAGCTTTGTAGGTGATTTGGGGGGGGGGGGTGACGCCAATTTGTGAAACACAACCTGTAAGATAAAATGGAAGTTAACATTGTGTGTCATTTCTTTATCAAAGGAGACAGGAAGTGAGAGAGTGACTGAAAAGAATATTTGGAGCTCACCTTTCTGTCACTGGCGTGTTTTTCACCACGTGCCGGGTCATAATACACCCTGAAGCTCTACATATAAAAGATAGTAAAAGAAAGATGTTATGATTGGTATTTGTTACTATCATAATGTGGAGTTTAATAACATCGCCCTTTCACACACCTTCCCTCTCACATTTAAAAACAACTATTTGTATAGTTTATATTCCGGACATTTGACCGATTATAAAATCGTTCCTGCTACTGGAAAATAAATATATCAATTCAAGAATTCTTTATTTCGGTCAATATGACAATAAAAGCACAAGTAAAAAAGACATCACAATTCATACATATAGATTCCAGAAAATAAAGTGCATGTGAAATAAAATATCAAATATTTCCAATTAAAAATTATAAAATGTAATAAATACTTTAAAATAGGCATTAATGGTATTTTAGATTTAAAAAGAAAAGGGTAAAGTTGATACCAGTATAAAATCACAAAGGAGTAATGGAGTGACCAAATTAGGCAGAGCCTGATTTTAAAATAGCTCGGCGTACACACCACATGGAGAATAGATATCAGGAAACAGAGTACACAATGGGCATACTGGTATCATATTTTAAAATCCTATAGACCTCCACACAATGATTTGTTCCAAGGTTTTTGCATATCTGTGCCAGCCACCGGCATCTGACCTTCTTATATGCCGGGCAAGAGAAAAAAACATGTTGGACTGGTTCCGAGACGTGGTTACAGGCCGGACAGCCCAGAGTTAGAATGCCCCCCCAGTTATTTGTAAAGGCTCGAAGCGGCAGTGCTCCGTGCCTAAATTGTAAGTACAGCTTTTTTGCAAGGGGATGTTGGATGACATCAAGAACAGGTTCTAGGCTGTACTGCTCTTTGATCTCTAAAAAGGATGCAGTCAATGTACCAACCGCAGGGTTCCTCTTAAGCTGATTAGTTTTATATTCCCTGAAGATCTTTGACAGAGTCTTCTTGGATATTGACATGCTACTTCCTTCAGCATTAGTCCATAGGTCGCCCATCCCCATATCTTCTAAGGAGTTTTTGATATACCCCAGCCATGGGATTTTGCTGGCGCCTTTCAGGCTCAGCACTTCCTTTAGCTCTACTCTGAAAGCTTCTAATTCTGGGGTGCTCCATAAGCGGCGCCAATGTAGAAGGGGTCTGAGGGTGGCTTCCTCTGCAATTGGACCAGCCCCAAGATCCATTCGAAGTGGCGTAAGTGGAGTAATTAAAGGGAGGCCTAAAAGTTGTCTGGCAAAGGAATTCTCATTCTTAAATAGGGGGTCGGATAGCTGATGGCCCCAGATTTCTGCCCAATAAAAAGCCGCCCCTCCATATTTGGGCTTTGTAAAGTTCCATCACTGGCCCAACCATTTTATGGGTACACTTCCTGATCGCTTTGGCAAGTCCCCCCGTTGTCTGTGCCAGCTTAAGGCTGGCCTTCTTTATTTGTGCGCTCCACTTCATCTTCTCAGTAAGTGTTAACCCTAGGTATTCAAAAATTGTCACTTTCGCTAGTGGTTTCCCAACGAGCTGGAGGTTTGGTTATGTAGTATTTAGTTTTTTGTGTAATCATCTCTAAACCCCTGCTTTTGCAAAAGAATGGAAAATATCTAGAGCCCTCTGTATTCCCATAGGGGATTTGGAGAGTAAGAGGGTATCGTCGGCGAACATCAAGACCGGAATCTTGAGGTTCGCCAGCCTAGGGGCATCAATATCCCTCCCAGCGGTCAGGGTTTCCACTAGAACATTAATAAATAAACAAAAAAGGGTTGGGTCCAACACGCATCCTTGGAGTACTCCTCTTTCTATAGAATATTTGGTGTCCACCAAGATATAATCTAAAATCGAGGAGCTACCTGGTCTGCTGTAAGTTTGGTTCACCGGGGAGTCGGATTTTGTGCACCCTTACAAGCTCTAAGGGAGGGATTCAGTGTACGAGTGTTCATTTGGAGTACCAGAGCAGTCCAGGCCTGGGTTACATGCAATAAGATATGGTATATAGGACTGCATACGCCTAAATCGCTGCGTAGCTTTATTGTATCCAGTCTGCTGCACCCCATCGACTCTCTCCGATGCGCACCTAGGCCTCATTGCTCACCTTTTTGTGGACAAGACACTTTCTACATCATGCAGTCCCGCTCTGCCACCAAAAAATCTGACATATGGTGCTGAGTCTTGATATTGGTGTGGGTAACAACATACTAGTGCTCCTATCAGCATCACAGGTTCCTCACCCGCTCAGTCCTTCCGGTACCACTAACTCAGTGACCAAAGAGGCCACACACGTAGTGGTAGGCCCTTGTACTTGGTTGTTCGGCCTACTTGAGGCGTTCAAAGCACTAGGACGGACCATCACAGCGCTTGCGATGGGAGCAACTCTATAATAATGTATTGGTAGGGTCACGTGTGTAGTGACACATGTGCTGGATGGATGTGGTGTGGGTGTATACCAGTCATGAGGGAGTGTGTGTGTGTGCCGTTTTGACAACTAGACCTGGAACTAAGAAATCAGTACAATGGAAATCTGGGCAATGTTGTGTTTTTGTTTTTTCCTGGAAGCGTAAGCGGAGTGGGCTGGCCTGACGTATGCCAGTGCTACGTGAGGTTGTGAACCATGATTCCGGAGCTATGGACGTGGTTCCGTAGTGAGCTATATGAGAAATCAAGTGATTTGGGCGTCCGTCTTGTAGTGCTGACGTCACCCGGGCCTTAAACGCAAATGTGTCATTATATCTGTAAAGTTCCACAACATGGCCAACATGGAAGGTACGGGGTATCACTGACTCTATATTCATTCATAGTTGCATGCATAAAAGATGGTGGACATGAAGCATTTCTGCAATTATGAATGTTTGTTGTACATTCAGTGGAGTGTTGTAGCTTCAGTAATACAGGGTTGTTAAAGGTTTAAGTTGCAGTTTTTGGCAGATAATATATATACGTATGTGGTCATTCAGGTATACTGTTTAACTTGGTGCTGGAAATCAGTGTTCGAGGCTCGGAGTTGCATCCACATCCTGTTATTGTAGAGTAATGATGTAATCAACGCCTGCGTGAAAATGTTTTGTAAATACCGTGCTCATGTAAATTGCTGATATAGTTTTGGATTGATTTTGCGCTATATAAATATGCTTAAAAAAAAGGAGGAATAGGCCACACTTACTGTCAGTGGTAAGATGGTTGTATACGCTATTTATATCATAATATAATGTGGTAGGGCGCAGTAGCAGCATTTTACAAACATAATAAATACACAGACACAAATAGATAGTTGAAGTGTGTACGGGCACGTGTGCTCAACTCCATTTTATGACGTTGCTATTGGTAACAAGTAGAATAGTAATCTTGATGTCATACATAGATATTCAATCGTAAATGGTTTATGACTTCTGCTGTACAAAGGTAGGAGCACTACATGTAAAATAATTCACAGAAGATTCTATCGTAAAGGGTTCATGAGTTGTGGTGCACTAATGTAGGGTCGGTTTGTGTTGAACCTGCGATGATGTGTGGTTCAGCCAGACCGCACTGCTAACAATGTCTTTTGGCTACTGAATTTTGCCTTAATAAGGCCATGTGGCGATTATTGATGGTGCACTGAGTTAGTGGTACCTCTAGAAGTCAGCGTGTTGTCTACTGGACTGCATATTCTGTAATCACGATTAAAATAAAAGAGGAGACATGTATGGAATACATTGTCAAAATTGGTATGTTTCAGTGACATTATAGTTCAAGTTGTGACCTGTGCTGTCCGCAGTGTAGACTGCCATTGAGTGTGCCTTTGCACTTGCAGCATGAATTTTGTTTTTCAACTTAACCTAGAACTGATATAAAAGAAGTTTTTGAAGGAAGGCTACTAAAGGGATATTGTATAGGGTTTGTTAGACGTTTTATTTAGTTTGGTACTGCACTCTGCAAATAATGAATGAAGAGTCAGTTGAATTCTGCCTGAATACGGCCACGTGGCGATGAATTTTGGTGCACTCAGTTAGTAGGACCTTTGGGACTGAGAGTGTATGTAACCCGCGATGATGCGTGGTCCGGACAGGCCGCAGTGGGGGTAATGTTTTTTGACTACTTTTTTTTGCCTTAATAAAGCCTTGGGGCAAATATTTATGGTGTACTGAGTTAGTGGTACGTCTGGTGTTTAGAGTGTGCTCACCCTGCTATGATGCGGGGTCTGAACGGGCTGCACTCAAAGCATTGAATGTTGCATACTTGATTGCATGTACTTTGAGGGGGAAAAAAACTACCATCGATTGTTATCAATTGTTCTGCAAACTAGGTCTACTTATTGCTCTCTATAACACAATTGCATTTCATGAAGTGCATTCTAACTTTCTCAAAATGGGGACACATGTCTGGTGGAGATGTTGAAGGTGATGCCCCAGAGGTACTTTGTATTGCCTGTGGTGGAGGTTCATTTTGGCGCTGTGTTCTACATTCTTTGTGAACATAGTTCACAGGATGCTGGGATTAAAGGTGTTTGCGCATACTAGCAGTGCCACAAGGAGTATTGTTTGTCTGTGCCTTAAATAAATGAAGGCTAAATTCCCTACTGTCTGTAGTGTAGATAGAATGCTGAATTCAAGTTGTGAATACTACTGTCCGCAGTGTACAGCGAAGCCACTAGCCATCACAGTTATAGAAGAATGCTTTTTTTCACTTATTTAAACAAAATGTAAATACACACAGTATCATTGTCTCTGCATTAAGTAAATCAAGGCTGAATCCCCTACTGTCTATAGTGTACTTGTATAGCTGTATTCAAGTTGTAAACCCTGCTATCCGCAGTGTAGATCTTAGGGTGGAGTGCATCATCTGTAATCATGATTGAAGTGGAAAATAGAACATGTATAGAATACATTATTAAAATATGTATGTTTCAGGGACATTTAAAAGGGACAGTATGTCTCACCGTGACATAAAACTGTTCACTTTTCTTTGCGATGATTTATGGTGCACTGAGTTAGTACTATCTTTGGCGCTGAGCTTGTACGTATCTTGCGATAATGTGTTGTGCTTGGAAGCTGCACTGGGAGCAATGTTTTTTGCCTGGTGAATTCTGTCTTAAGAGGGCTAGGGGAGAAGACTAGTGGTGCAGTGAGTTAATGGTACCGAAAGAACTCAGCGTGTGCGCACTCTGCGATGGTTCGTGGTTTGGGGGGTCGAAGTGGTCTAATGTCTCTTGTCTACTGGAATGCGTCATGTACAATCGCTATTCTACCTGAATCGTGAGCTGTCACAATGTAGATCGAAGGCAGGAGTCATCACTGACATCAAGAAATTATTTTTGTCGTATCCTTTAACAAAATCTGAGGACATAAAGTACAATTATCTCTACCTTAAATAAATCAAGGCTAAATTTCATGCTGTCCATAGTATACATTCAAATCAGAATTGAAGTTGTGATCCCTGCTGTCAAAATGTGTAGATAGAAGGCAGTACTGAGCACAGATATGGAAAAATGATTTTTGTTTCTTATTTTAACAAAAGCTGAACACATACAGTACAATTGTCTCTGCATTAAATACATCAAGGGTGAATTCCCTACTGTCTGTAGTGTAGATGCAAAGTTGTGAACCCTGCTGTCCGCAGCGCAGTGTAGATCGAAGGCACTACTCGACACAAACATCGATGAATGCTTTTTTGTCACAGTTAACAAAATCTGAAGACACAGTACAATTGTCTCTGCCTTAAATAAATCGAGAATGAATATTATATTGTCAGTAGAGCTGATGCGCCACTGGCACCAAGTTGTGAACCCTGATGGTCGCAGTGTAGATCGAAGACAGTAGTTGACACAGACATCAAGGAATGCTTTTTTTGTCACATACTTTAACGAAATCTGAGGACACAGTACAATTGTCTCTGCCTTAAATACATCGAGAATGAATTCAATGTTGTCTGTAGTGCTGATGCGCTCCTGGTATCAAGTGGTGAACTCTGTTGATCGCAGTGTACATTTGAAAGCAGTACTCAGTACAGACATTGAGGAATGTTTTTTGTTGCATCATTTAACAAAATTGTCTCTGCCTCACATAAATCAAGGCTAACTTCAATGCTGTCCGTAGTGTAGATGCAAAGCTGAATTCAAATTGTGAACCCTGCTGGTCACAGTGTAGATCGAAGGCAGTAGTTGATACAGACATCAAGGAATGCTTTTTTTGTCACATACTTTAACAAAATCTGGGGATACAGTACAATTGTCTCTGCCTTAAATAAATCGAGAATTAATGCAATGTTGTCTGCAGTGCTGAACCCCTTCTGGTATCAAGTGGTGAACTCTGTTGATCGCAGTGTACATTTAAAAGCAGTACTCAGTACTGACATTGAGAAATGTTTTTTGTTGCATCATTTAACAAAAGTGTCTCTGCCTTACATAAATCAAGGCTAACTTCAATGCTGTCCATAGTGTTGATGCAAAGTTTAGTTCAAGTTGTGAACCCTGCTGCCTGCAGTGTAGATTGAAGGCTGTAGTTGACACAGACACCGAGGAATGCTTTTTGTCACATACTTTATTAAAATCTGAGAACATAGTATAATTGTCTGTACATTAAATAAAGCAAGACTAAATTCAATGTTGTCTGTAGTGCTTATCCAAAACTGGTATCAAGTTGTAAACTCTACTGACCGCACTGTAGATTGAAGGCAGTAGTGACCACAGATATCGATGAAGAATTGTTGTCACTTATTATAACAAAGTCTGAGGACATAGAGTACAATTGTCTCTGCCTTACATAAATCAAGGCTAACTTCAATGCTGTCCGTAGTGTAGATCCAAAGCTGAATTTAAGTTGTGAACCCTGCTATCCGCAGTGGAGATCAAAGGCAGTAGTCGATACAGACATAAGTCTGCGGTACTGTGGAACTGAGTTCGCAATTGGCCTGTATCGAGGAGGCATGTGCTCATGGCGGCAGCCACATGGCAGGGTGAGGACCTTCGCTGTGGTGGAGTCTCTTCTCTTTTCAGAAGTGAACAACGCCCAAAGCGTAGCATAATTATTTATAGTCTTACGCTGATGTTGCATACGTTGGACCAGCCCAATCCATTTCTGCTTAAAAGGGTGGGGGAACACAGCTACATGACCGAAATATTCACCAGTGTCTGAGATAATATGGTTGCGTCCACTATGCAGTACACTACACATATCAATGGTATATTGACACACGGAAACATTTTTGGTTTGTATAGTGAATTGTGTATAGCATTTCACAGGTAGTCTTGGCGTTGTGTACATTATTGTTGATGTGCGAGTTCTTTCCCTTATACATACTTGGTTGCCACATCTCTGAACATTGAGCTGGTGTGCTGTTGAGGGGATATATTATTTTGTGCAGGTCCATTGTCCTGTTTTGCGCTGCCTCTGAGGTAGTAGAGGGGGAGCGGTCAGGAGGGGTTGTTGCAGTGGTGGTGGCCCTGGGTATTGTGATTTCGTCAGGTGTCGGAAGTGTTTAATTAGTACCTCTATTACATATTGCACTTTAAATATGGGTGTGAGTTGGATGTAATTCACGCAGTACATAGTCGATGTCCTTACACTAGTTAAATGTTGATGTTGATTTGTTAGTGGTAAGTGGAACTATTGCCTGTTTTTTTAAGTAGCATTGCAGATTTGGTTTCTTGTTGAAGATATGGGGAAGTGGTCAACATTAAAATTAGGAATTGTCCTTTGAAATTCACAGAAAATCCATAGGTTTCAGGCAAGTTATAGTTAGGAATTATCACTTAAAAAACCTTAGAAATTCACGGAAAAAAACGTAGGTTTCAGGGGTGTTATAGTTAGCTGGACATTTCACTCATATAAAACCATTGAAATTCCTCCGTTATAGTTAGTTGTACTAACTGTAACTCTCACGCCCGCAATCCACTAGTGATAATGTCACATATTACATCATTCATGACATGGTCAGTGACATCACTGATGACATCACTACAGACATCTCAAATGACGTCACTGATGACATCATCCATGTGACAATCAGATACACCTCATCATACAATAGTATAACCTTTCATCACTCACTGTAAAACACAGAGTACCATATTTGAATCCATTGACACAGCAATACAAGTCTCTAAAAACCTACTTAGTGATTCCTAGAGCTACACACACATCTAATCACTTACCTATAGATTCACTCATACATGCTGTCAATGATCAATAGAACACTATCAAATATACTTATACACCTATATCGAATGTATACACCAGCACACATCCTATTCACTTATGCAGTCATCCTACTCACTTATGCAAACAATGGAATATACTTACATTTAGTCAGCTACACACTTGTAAAAACACCACTTCATTTATTCATATAGATAGTAACTCATACTTAGTGTGTTATAAAATCACTATTACAAGTATACAGTTATCTATATAGTCACTCATGCCATCAATGAGTTTTACTTATACTTATATACAACAACTATCATATACACTGCTTTTCATTGTTTCTACTTTGTTGGACATGTACCATTGAGAAATATATTTGCACATCACCACACCCATAAAGATATTCACTCACCCAAACACTTAATATAACATGTAGTCTTAACATCATATACCTACTGAATTAACTATTCACATGTCTTTGGGCAGTCACAGATCCCCCACCGATTCACACACACATTCACTCTCCAATACCGTCAGTTAACTAATCAATAACTAATATAGTCTTTCACGTAGCTAGTAACCAACTGGTGCAGTAGTTTACCGAACAACTGACCAAGTAATATAGACATTCATACAGTTTAGTCACTATCTAATATATTTAGTGAGACACTATAAAATAGTCAAGTAAACAGTCAATCACACTGCTACTAGATCCTCCATCCAGATATTTATATATCCACTGATTCTTCAATGCAGATTGGTGTATATATAATACATATTTAAATAACAAACCAAACCACATTCACTGGATGATGTCATCAGTGATGTCATCAGTGAAGTCATTTGAGATGTCGGCAGTGATGTCAGCAGTGATGTCACTGACCATGTCATGAATGATGTAATATGTGACATCATCACCAGTGGATTGCGGGCGCGAGAGTTACAGTTAGTACAACTAACTATAACAGAGGAATTTCAATGGTTTTGTATGAGTGAAATGTCCAGCTAACTATAACACACCTGAAACCAATGTTTTTTTTAGTAATATATATATATATATATATATATATATATATATATATATATATATATATATATATATATATATATATATATATTCACTGAAAAAACCATAGGTTTCACACCAGTTATAGTTATTCCCACGTTATAGTTAGTTGGACTCACTATAACTCGCGCGCCCGCAATCCACTGCTGATGATGCCACATATTACATCATTCATGACATGGTCAGTGACATCACTGATGACATCACTGATGACATCTCAAATGACATCACTGATGACATCACTGATGACATCTCAAATGACATAACTGATGACATCACTGATGACATCATCCATGTGAAAATACGATGCACCGCCTAACACTCTAATCTAACCTTTGATACACCCAGTGTTAAATACAAACTACCATTCCTGAAATTATTGACACACCAATACCAGTAACTACATACGCACTCACTGATTTCTAGGTCTACACACACATTCACTCATTCACCCATACAATCACTCATACATACAGTCACTCATCAATAGAACACTATCATATGCACTGATACACCTATACAGACACTCACACGCTGACACTCATCCACAGAGTTACTCACACACCTAGTCAGTTATGCAAAGAATCAATCACACTCCCATTTCCTCAACTACACAGTTATACACACTAAACCTTACTTATTCAAACATATACTAACACATACTTACTCTCTTTCACAATCACTGATACAAGTACACATTGATCCATACAGTCACTTACGCAATCACAGGCTCTCATGTATAGTCATTTATATATGCCAATTCTCACATGCAATGTGTTTTACATATGTACTTACTTGGACACGGAGCACTGAGATAGCAATTCACTCACCAGCACACCCATGCACACAGTCAACCACCCATACAGCTCTTTCCACATGCACTCTTGAACCCATATACCAAGTGAATCAACTGCTCACACATATATGCACAGAGTCATACACCTCCCAGCCACCCACACGCACACTCACCCTCACATACAAATACTTGGGCAACCCATATAGCCACTTTCAGTTCCAGCGCGGGGACACGCTTTTAGCGTAACCAAGCGCTTTACAAAACTCCCTTATTATTATTATTATTATATAGCTACTGATCAACACATGCAGCAGCTTACACAACAACAGACCAGTGATAGAAGTGGGCGGGGACGGAAGGGCACGGCGTGCCCCTACTTCTAAAACATTGTTCAGTCCGTTTCCCTACTTCTTGCTTTCAAAAAAGCGTCCCGGGACGGCAAGAATAGTCCAACTTTAAAATGATAACTTTTTTCTTTCCGCTTCCAGGGGCTGCTCGCACTTCTCTGTTGTACTTCAGAGGCTGCAGCAGCCCCCGCCCCCCCTGAGCTTGCACAGACCGAGGGCATGCCATTATCATTCCGATTGAGGCAGATTAGCCCCTTTAGAATGACAATGCGCCCGCCCACTGCCTTTCACATATCAAGTGCCCCTGAGATCGGAGTTGGTGATTAGAGAGGAGCTTTCCCCAAGCAGAGTACTTGGGGAACTTGACACCTTTGTCAATGTTGTACACGGAGTGAAGTGAACTGGGCAGGAGCAGTGACCACAGTGACCGGACAGAAGAGGCGACAGGAAAGGAGAGGTACTAGGGCAGGAGAGGTGACGGGGCAGGGGAGGTGACGGGGCAGGGGAGGTGACGGGGCAGGGGAGGTGACGGGGCAGGGGAGGTGACGGGGCAGGGGAGGTGACTGGCAGGATAGGTGACTGGCAGGAGAGGTGACGGGGCAGAAGAGGTGACGGGGCAGGAGAGGTGACGGGGCAGGGGAGGTGACGGTGCAGGGGAGGTGACGGGGCAGGGGAGGTGACGGGGCAGGGGAGGTGACGGGCTCGAGAGGTGACTGGGCAGGGGAGGTGACGGGGCAGGAGAGGTGACGGGGCAGGGGAGGTGACGGGGCAGGGGAGGTGACGGGCACGAGAGGTGACGGGGCAGGAGAGGTGACGGGGCGGGGGAGGTGACGGGGCAGGGGAGGTGACGGGGCAGGGGAGGTGACGGGGCAGGGGAGGTGACGGGGCATGAGCTAGAGCAGTAACGGGTCGTGAGCGGTGAAAGGACAGGAGCGGTGAAAGGACAGAAGCAGTGAACAGGGCAGGAGCAGTGAACGGGGCAGGAGCAGTGAACGGGGCAGGAGCAGTGAACGGAGCAGGAGCAGTGAACGGGGCAGGAGCAGTGAAAGGGGCAGGAGCAGTGAACGGGGCAGGAGCAGTGAACGGGGCAGGAGCAGTGAACGAGGCAGGAGCAGTGAACGAGGCAGGAGCAGTGAACGAGGCAGGAGCAGTGAACGAGGCAGGAGCGGTGACGGGGCAGGAGAGGTGACGGGGCAGGAGAGGTGACGGGGCAGGAGAGGTGACGGGGCAGGGGAGGTGACTGGGCAGGAGAGGTGACAGGGCATGAGCTAGAGCAGTAACGGGGCGTGAGCGGTGAAAGGACAGGAACGGTGAAAGGACAGAAGCGGTGAACGGGGCAGGAGCGGTGAACAGGGCAGGAGCGGTGAACAGGGCAGGAGCGGTGAACAGGACAGGAGCGGTGAACAGGACAGGAGCAGTGAACAGGACAGGAGCAGTGAACAGGACAGGAGCAGTGAACAGGACAGGAGCAGTGAACAGGACAGCAGCAGTGACAGGGCAGGAGAGATGACTGGGCAGGAGAGGTGACGGGGCAGGAGAGGTGACGGGGCAGGAGAGGTGACGGGGCAGGAGAGGTGATGGGGCAGGAGAGGTGATGGGGCAGGAGAAGTGACGGGGCAGGAAAAGTGATCGGGCATGAGCTAGAGCAGTAACCGGGCGTGAGCGGTGAAAAGACAGGAGCGGTGAAAGGACAGGAGCGGTGAAAGGACAGGAGCGGTGAAAGGACAGAAGCGGTGAAAGGACAGAAGCGGTGAAAGGACAGAAGCGGTGAACGGGGCAGGAGCAGGGAACATGACAGGAGTCGTGAACAGGGCAGGAGTCGTGAACAGGGCAGGAGCGGTGAACAGGGCAGGAGCGGTGAACAGGGCAGGAGCGGTGAACAGGGCAGGAGCAGTGAACACGGCAGGAGCAGTGAACAGGGCAGGAGAAGGGAACAGGGCAGGAGAAGGGAACAGGCCAGTAGAAGTGACGGGCCAGGAGAAGTGACGGGCCAGGAGAAGTGACGGGCCAGGAGAAGGGAGGGGCCAGGAGAAGGGAGGGGGCAGGGGAATTGATGAAGCAGGAGTGTTGATCGAGCATGAGCAGGAGTACTGACTGGACTGGAGCAGTGAAAGGGCAGGAGCAGGCGTTTCCCAGGGCGACTGGAAGGGTAGGGGGCCAGTTTAGTTTGGGGGGGACCGGTTTTGTACAAGTGCAGGAGTTTTAAAAACACTGCAAAGTTCTTTGTATATTCAGCAGGTTTCGGTCAACAATACAAGTGCCAAGATAACTTTGATGATCAATGTACCTGCTGGAGAGAGATGGGAGCATGTTTTGTCTAGTGGCTGTTTTACTCATCTAAGGTAGTGCAGAGTGGTAATATGCCTGCTGCAAAGAACATGTACCAAGCATATCAAAGAGCAATATGTTATGTGCATAGTTCAGTGGGTACTGCTTTGTGTTCACTTCCCGAATGAAAGGACACTTGAATACATATGGCCTGGCAGTTCGGGCTGGACTGTTCACATTGGGCGCAGGATCAAGACTGATTTGCATATGGCTCGGTCCAAACTGGAATGGCATGGTGAGCAAAAAACGATGGATTTAAGCCCAGATCTCTGAACTGGGGGTGAATGTATAACATTGTTCTGCCTTCTGTCCATCAATTGTTCTTTTTGCATTTGTCACCCCGAGTGGGACAGGTATGCTCAGACAATAGTCCCGTGCTCTCCATGCCACTGGAATCAAGCTATCCTGGTTGATGAGGGCTGAAAGCCCAAAACCGGTCCTAGGATGCTTGATTCCGGTCCAGGGAGGACCTGGCCTGGCAGTTCAGGCTGGACTGTTCTCATTGGGTGCAGGATCAAGACTGATTTGCATATGGCTGGGTCCAAACTGGAATGGCATGGTGAGCAAAGAAACAATGGATTTAGGCCCAGATCTCTGTACTGGGGTGAATGTATGATATTGTTCTGGATTCTGTCCACCAGTTGTTCTTTTTGCTATAATATGATTGAGCAGCTAGCTGGCTGACATGAATATGAAGGAACCTTTGTGGGTTTCCGTGAGTCTAGATTCTCCTGAAGAGTCCCTTTCTCTTCTGAGCCTTGCTTTACACATGTGTACAGGAGGAGCCCTGTATTCATGACCTCAATGTTTGAGACAAAAAATAATAATGGATTTCTGAACAATGAGAGTAAAAGCATTAAGGTAACATGTTGTTCCTGCTTATATTTCACATGCTTTACATAAACCTGTATTCCCTATGCATGTTTGCTCTTTCCTGAATTAAACCTCAAATAAACATATCCATTCTTTTAATTAAATAATGTTATAAGCTGTAACTGGTCAGTGAAATGCTAAACGTACTAAAAATTGGTATGTTTTGCTATTTCTAGCCACACCCCTGACTCCGCCCACTGATTCAATCTTCGGTTATTCCCGCCCCCTGATTCTCCACCCACAGTTCCCCTACTTTTGTTTTCCCACTTCGACCACTGCAACAGACATACTGATGCACACATTCAGACAGTTTAGCCACTAACCAATGCATTCAGTAAGACACATTTAATCACTCGCTCATACAGTCAGTCACGCACCTACTAAATCCTTCACCCAGACACTCATACATCCACTCATTCTTCAATATATAAAACATATTTTTACTTTTCAGAAACACACATTCACTGGATGATGTCATCAGTGATGTCATCAGTGATGTCATTTGAGATGTCATCAGTGATGTCATCAGTGATGTCATTTGAGATGTCATCAGTGATGTCATCAGTGATGTCACTGACCATGTCATGAATGATGTAATATGTGACATCATCAGCAGTGGATTGTGGGCGCGCGAGTTATAGTGAGTCCAACTAATTATAACGTGGGAATTTCAATGTTTTTGTATGAGTAAAATGTTCAGCTAACTATAACTGGTGTGAAACCTATGGTTTTTTCAGTGAATTTCAAAGGTTTTTTAAATGCTAATTCCTAACTATAACGAGTGTGAAACCTATGTTTTTTTCAGTGAATTTCAAAGGTTTTTTAAATGCTAATTCCTAACTATAACGTTTGTGAAACCTATGTTTTTTTCAGTGAATATATATATACATACATATATAAACATATATAATCTGCATATCTATATAAATACAAATATAAATGCATGCATACATATGCATATATGCATACATATGCATGTTATTTACATGAAAGTTTGAAAAACACTATTAAAAGCAACGCTAAAAAGCCACCTCATTACAAACAGAATGGCTTTAACTTAAACGAGGGCGAGATCTATTGCATTTTCAATGCTTGTTTACTTTGGATCCATTAAGAAGGCATTCAGATGTGTCACACATTTGCCATAAATTCGGAATGTTAGCACTCTAGTTGCTCCTTATATCACTGTAGTAAAGCGACTGCTCACCAGGGAAGTCTGCTGCTGGTATTATAAGTGCATGTTTCAGTCTGCATGTCAGAATTTTTTTAATGAAATAGAAGAGGATTTGAGAAGTCACTCAAAATTTGCCCTAATTTTTCTTTCTGAAGCACTAATCATACTTTCTATGGCAAAATGAACCCCCTCATTTTGTTCCTTTTTAAATTAAATGTTTTCAGACTTACCACTTCATTCCAATCAAGATGGCTTCTGTTGTGCCTTACTTTTGTCATAAGTAAGACTGTTAGCGCTCTAGTTGTTCTTTAGAACACTCCGGGACATTCTGTCATTGGGCTATACTTCGGCTACATCTGGGTGATATGTGGGCTACATTTGGGCTCTTTTGTCTCTGGTGGCCATCTTGGGAGACTGCATGTCAGAATTTTTTAATGAAATAGAATAGGATTTGAGAAGTCACTCAAAATGTGCCCTAATTTTTCTTTCTGCAGCACTAATCATACTTTCTATGGCAAAATATATCCTCATATTGTTCCTTTTTAAATTAAATGTTTTAAGAGTTACCACTTCATTCCAATCAAGATGGCTTCTGTTGTGCCATACTTTTGTCATAAGTAAGACTGTTAGCGCTCTAGTTGTTCTTTAGAACACTCTGGGACATTCTGTCATTGGGCTATACTTGGGCTACATCTGGGTGATATTTGGGCTACATTTGGGCTCTTTTGCCTCTGGTGGCCATCTTGGGAGACTGCATGTCAGAATTTTTTAATGAAATAGAATAGGATTTGAGAAGTCACTCAAAATGTGCCCTAATTTTTCTTTCTGCAGCACTAATCATACTTTCTATGGCAAAATGAACCCCCTCATTTTGTTCCTTTTTAAATTAAATGTTTTCAGACTTACCACTTCATTCCAATCAAGATGGCTTCTGTTGTGCCATACTTTTGTCATAAGTAAGACTGTTAGCGGTGTTCTTTAGAACACTCTGGAACATTCTGTCATTGGGCTATACTTGGGCTACATCTGGGTGATATTTGGGCTACATTTGGGCTCTTTTGTCTCTGGTGGCTATCTTGGGAGACTGCATGTCAAAATTGTTTAATGAAATAGAAGAGGATTTGAGAAGTCACTCAAAATGTGCCCTAATTTTTCTTTCTGAAGCACTAATCATACTTTCTATGGCAAAATGAACCCCCTCATTTTGTTCCTTTTTAAATTAAATGTTTTCAGACTTACCACTTCATTCCAATCAAGATGGCTTCTGGTGTGCCATACTTTTGTCATAAGTAAGACTGTTAGCGCTCTAGTTGTTCTTTAGAACACTCTGGGAAGCTGCAGTAGAACACAAAGGAATCAACTGACAGTCTCTGTCCTTGTTGGATGTACATGTTTTACTGACAATGTCAGACTTCATTCTCACATGACTGAGAAAGATAATGTGAATTTACAGAAAATATGCTTTCAGTTTAACTTATAGATCCCCTTCCAAACCACTGTGGGAAAAGCATGAGATAATAGTTTTCTTTCAAGCATGATTCATGATATCCCAGCAGAAGGCTTTTTCACATGGTAAAATCACCTTAGAACACACCACAATTCCTAAAATGAGTATGGTACCATCAACAAATGATTTATAATGTAACTAAAGTCCTAAAACCTTCTATTAACTGCAATGCTTTTTAATGAGGTGCTATCATGTATATTGGTCCCAAGATGGCTGCCAACACTTCTTGGATGAAGAATTTGAATTTTGAAAACATTTTTTTTTTGCCTTGGGTGTCCTTGTGGGACCCCCTAAGCAGGCCTAGGGGGTCAGGTTGCTTCTACCCTGCCGCCTTTTTGAGTTCTACACGTTTGTTTTTCTGCTTTCCTGTGCCTCAGTCTACTGAGGCACAAGATGGCTGCCAACACTTTCTGGTTTGGAGTGTTGACAGACATTGGCAGCCAATCAGAATGCAGCTCATACTCGGAAAGGTAAGCTTACAGTAAGCTTACACGTAAGCTGCTATAGATATATATATTTTTTCTCTTTTGATTTTCTCAGGAACTACTGGAAGGATTTTCACCAAATATAGCAAAGGCACATCTGCGTACCAGTCCCTACAATTTTGCAAAGTTTGGCGTAATTCCGTTCAGCGGTTCGGGCTGTAGCCGTGTCAGAACGTCCTATGGAAATTAACATGGGGAAAACATGTTTTGGGACCCCCCTTTTTTCTCAGCCCCCACTTCACGAATCCCCCCGAAACTTCAAGGGAAGGAGCAGAGCGGAGCTGGACAATATTTTGGAAAATTACACACAAATTCCTCAACCGGCGCCAGAGTTATTCCCAATAGAATGTTGTGGATTTCCTATGGTAGCCAATCCTAACTATAACTACCTACTGGCGACCGCCAGTAGGTAATATGTATGTGTATATATATATATATATATATACTGTACAACCAAGAATCCAAGTTTCTGGGTTCATAGACCTAGCTCATGTTGTGGTAACTGACCTGTGTGGTCAGTGATACCTGCCAAGAAAGAAAAATTTCTTTCTAGTGTCCCCTCACTCACCGGGGTTGCCCCACGGTGACATGCTTCATCATTGGGGCGCTCCCAGTTCTCTACGAAAAGGGGCGTGCTACGACTCACAAACTGCGCAGGAGCACTTTTATGTGAGAGACTATGTGTAGTGCAAAAGTGGTGGAGTGGGTGAATTTAAAAATACCGTGCTTAGTGGGCCTCAATATATTTTTATTTTGCTCCTAGTCAGGTATATTAAAAATGGGGTGATATCACTAATAACCAACCTATAATGGGGATTGGTTCAGGGAAAGGTCGACATGTTTCATGCTACCCCTAGCATTTCTTTAGGACCATGTAGGGACCAGCCCTACATTTGCCACTCCTATGTCTCTAATTAGACTGTGATACTAAAAACATTTAAGGTATGAAGCATGCGTTCGTAATAGAATACATACGTTTTTACGTTTTTTCCAAAAACTGTAAATAAAAAGCACATCATTAGTAGCATTTTATGTCTCCCTTATGAGGAGGATCACATTGTGTCTTCTCATGACGCACGCCTCATGTGCTATGGTGGAGGTTTGCACCTTAGTGGCACGTGCAGGCTCTCGTGTTGCGTAATACACTATAGTATTTACAATAAGAAGTGGTTGTGAATTCACACATAAAAACAAGACAGGACTTAATGTGACCAGGACGATAGACACATAAAACACATAATTAGAGCAAAGACAATGTCAGCCAAAATAACTGTTTCACGATATTTACTTGATGCTGTGCTCAATGGCACCTCATGGTCTCTCTAGGGGTTCGTTTTCACCAACTGGACTCAATGCTGGATATCCATTATGGGGTTAATGAGGCAGAAAAGTAGAGAGATCGGTACGTTTTTACAGCCTCAATCGTTATCTAGATATTCCGTTGTCAAAGTGTCGGGTCAATTCTACTGAGGGTTTTACTTACTTCCTTCTTCGTGAAAACGTGAGGAAATACCTAGAATCAGCTCCCCTCTGGACCGCATCTTACTGAAACACCCGCGCTCGCTCTGTTAAATATCAAAGGAGCTTCCGGGTTTCTTCACCGGGCCGCTAGACCGCGAAGGGATGGCGGCCATCTTAAGAGGATGTAAAAGATTGGTATAATAAACGTTGTTGAAAGGAGGGGAAAGTAGGTTCGCGACTGCTGTGTTGCAGTTGCGAAAACGTTTGTAATTACTTAAAAACGATACATATATACCAAGGGCCAGAATTTAATATAAAATTACAAGAAGAGGTTCTCCAAGGCATATTTAATAATTATTAGAGGTTTGTCAATGAGGTTATAGATGGTGTAACCGAAAAAACATACTTGACGATTTCATCTGAAATCACGATATATTTTTGGAAGAGTTACTAAAAACTACTCGTGGTGGAACCACGTGAATGCCTTTCATCACCAATTTATTTTATTATATTAAAAATACAAGCAGGTGAGGTATTGTGTTAAATTCAGGTATCATATCACAATTGTACCCACTAGGTACAGGATTTAAGGTAAAGGCACTTGTTGATGTATAGCCTATCGGATGGCCACCACGTTAATTTAATAAGTGGAAAGGGGGTCATACAGGCATACTTACAGTGGTGTATACCTGCTAGCAATGCTGTTGTTGTTATTATTGAGTGGCTGTGAAGTGAGAGTTACTAAGAGCTTCCGTTTGCGAAGGCACCCCACGTATGTCATCATTTAGTCCGCAGGTGTCTGTACGTAATTTGAACACCCATCTTTGCTCACGTTCGTGGAGTATTCTTTCATGATTTTCCCTGGTTTTTACAATCTCCAGAACCACCCATGTCATATCATTGGGTGTGTGATTTTTCTCCATGAAATGATTAGTCATGCGTGTAGTGGCCCGTTTGCAGTGGATATTGCTCCTGTGCTCAACAATTCGTGTGCTAATTTTTCTGATGGTCATTCCAATGTAGTGTAGATTACATACACATGTTATCAAATACACTACACCACTAGTGTTGCAATTAGACATTTGTCTCAAGTGCCAAGTGGTATTTTCATTGAAAGTGATGATTTTTGTAGTAGATGTTAGATGGCACACACTACAATTGTTGCAAGGATAGTGTCCCACTGGTAGTGGTTGAAGTCTGTTGGTGGATGTTGTCGGTTTCGGACGGGTGTGGACTAAATGGTCTCTCAGATTTTTTCCACGGCGGTGACTAAACATTGGTGTTGGTATAGTCAAGTTACCACTATGGACAATTGGCCAATGTTTGTTCACAATCCTAGTGATGTGATCTGATACTTTGTTGAATGTTGTAATGCAAATTGGCTTTCTAACGTCAGCCACGTTTCTTTCTTTGGGTTCCAAATGTGCGCCTCTGTGGTTGTTGCCGGCCCTCTTCTTCGCATTGTTGATGAGCTTGGTTGGGTAATGCCTTTCTTTTAGTTTAAGGCTCAGATCGTCAGCTTGCTTGAGATAGTCATTCTTCTCCGAGCAGTTCCTCCTGAGCCTTAGGAATTGTCCAAAGGGCAGGTTCTGTTTCAGATGTCTCGGGTGAAAGCTTTCATAGGTCAATAAACAGTTTCTCGCTGTGGGCTTAAAGTGCGTGGTTGTTGTTAATTTGCCATCGCATGCCAAAATGTTAAGGTCCAAGAAGACCAGGGTGGGCCTACTCATGGTTTTGGTGAACTTTAAAAACCTATCTTGTTGGTTCAACCACTCAAAAAACCGTGTTGCCTCATTTTCATTTCCATTCCATATGACCAGAACGTCATCGATATAACGTTTCCATACGCTGATATGGTGTCTGTAAGGGTTGTTATCATTCAGGATCTTAGTTTTCTCTAGATGGTGTACATACAGACCCGCTATGCTCGGCGCGAATGTGCTTCCCATACTTGTCCCATGTTGTTGACGGTACAGGGTCTCCTCAAACCTAAAAAAAAATTTGGTGAGGGCCAGACGGCAGCACTCTAATACCACATGTCTGGGGGTTTTAAAATTCCATTCGGAATCAAAAAGGACCTCCTCCAATATTTCCAGTGTGTCTTTGTGTGGCAGACTCGTATATAGGCTCTCTACATCAAGAGTGATAAGAATGCTCGATGAAGGGTCAAAACTAAGTTCTTTAAGTAGACATAGGACATCCTTAGTATCTCGTAGATAGGTATCAGTTTTTTGTACCAAAGGTCTCAGGTAAGCATCAGCATATTTTGAAAGAGGTTCAAGGATGGAACCTATACCAGAGACTATGGGTCTGCCTGGTGGTTTTACCATTTGCTTATGAATTTTAGGAATTGTGTAAAAATATGGAATCACCGTTTTTTTATTTTCCAAAAATTCAGTCTCTTTTTTGCTCATCCAATCATTGGCCAATGACTCCTCGATGAGATAGGCAAAGGATATTCTCAAACGTTCGGTTGGATCCTCCTTTATGATGATATAATTTCTAGTGTCAGATAGGAGTCGTAGACATTCTTGCCTGTAGTCTGAAGTGTCCTGTAGAACTATTGCTCCTCCCTTGTCTGCAGGTTTTATAGTTAGAGAGCCATTCTTGGATAGTTCCTGTATTGCTTGGAGTTCCAGGTTACTGGTATTCTGGAACACTTTCGTTGCACGAGGGTCAAGGTCTTTCACTTCCTTCATAATGGCCTTTTCAAACGCCAGAATTTTTACTGGTAAACTGCCGGGTGGTGGCACAAAAGTTGATTTAGGCCAGTGTCAGATTCAGTACGGTCGTTATTGTCTTTATCCTGAAAGAAAACTTGCAACTTCAATTTTCTCAGGAATTCTTTAAGTTCACAGCAGAGTTTGAATTTATCTGTGTAGGGGGTGGGCACAAAACCAAGTCCTTTGTTAATACCTGTACTTGGGTGGAAGTTAGTTCTATACTTGATAGGTTAACTACCAAATCTACAGGCCACTCGTCGTCGCCTCTGGTGGTCCCTTGCTGCGCCTGTGGCGTGTCTCTGTGACTACCGGTTGAGCCCATTGTATTTGCTGCCCTGTTTTGTTTTTTGCCCGCTGGTTTGGCTTGCCCCCTCCTAAAAAAGGAAGGTTGGAATTGCCTTGATTACTTCCCCAACTCTGGTAGGGTTGTTGTGGGTACATGGGTGGACCATACTAAAAGGGGGTTTGAGGTGGAGGGCCAAATGGGGGACCAAACGGATGTGGACCTTGATAAGGTGGCCATTGAGGAATTTGGTTTCCACGATAACCTCTTGCGTTGCCTCTTCCTCTTCTGGGTCTTCTATTCATTGGTTGATTATAGGAGTAAGAGGAAGGACCTGAGCTGTCTGAACCTGAGTCAGAGCCATCAGTGTCTGTATTGTACCCTGTATTCCTACTGCTTACTCTATAATCAACTCTTATGTAGGGGTAGATTTTGTCGTGTGAGAATGCCGTTTGATCTTTTGCAAGTTTTGTATACTTAGTATCCTTCAGACTAATCTCAAAATCAGTCATGTTTTTATTCAATTCGTCCTGAGACATTCTGTCATTGGGCTATACTTGGGCTACATCTGGGTGATATCTGGGCTACATTTGGGCTCTTTTGTCTCTGGTGGCCATCTTGGGAGACTGCATGTCAGAATTTTTTAATGAAATAGAAAAGGATTTGAGAAGTCACTCAAAATGTGCCCTAATTTTTCTTTCTGCAGCACTAATCATACTTTCTATGGCAAAATATATCCTCATATTGTTCCTTTTTAAATTAAATGTTTTAAGAGTTACCACTTCATTCCAATCAAGATGGCTTCTGGTGTGCCATACTTTTGTCATAAGTAAGACTGTTAGCACTCTAGTTGTTCTTTAGAACACTCTGGGACATTCTGTAATTGGGCTATACTTGGGCTACATCTGGGTGCTATTTGGGCTACATTTGGGCTCTTTTGTCTCTGGTGGCTATCTTGGGAGACTGCATTCCAGAATTGTTTAATGAAATAGAAGAGGATTTGAGAAGTCACTCAAAATGTGCCCTAATTTTTCTTTCTGAAGCACTAATCATACTTTCTATGGCAAAATGAACCCCCTCATTTTGTTCCTTTTTAAATTAAATTTTTTCAGACTTACCACTTCATTTCAATCAAGATGGCTTCTGGTGTGCCATACTTTTGTCATAAGTAAGACTGTTAGCTCTCTAGTTGTTCTTTAGAACACTCTGGGAAGCTGCAGTAGAACACAAAGGAATCAACTGACAGTCTCTGTCCTTGTTGGATGTACATGTTTTACTGAGAATGTCAGACTTCATTCTCACATGACTGAGAAAGATAATGTGAATTTACAGAAAATATGCTTTCAGTTTAGCTTATAGATCCCCTTCCAAACCTTTGTGGGAAAAGCATGAGATAATAGTTTTCTTTCAAGCATGATTCATGATATCCCAGCAGAAGGCTTTTTCACATGGTAAAATCACCTTAGAACACACCACAATTCCTAAAATAAGTATGGTACCATCAACAAATGATTTATAATGTAACTAAAGTCCTAAAACCTTCTATTAACTGCAATGCTTTTCAATGAGGTGCTATCATGTATATTGGTCCCAAGATGGCTGCCAACACTTCTTGGATGAAGAATTTGAATTTTGAAAACTATTTTTTTTTTCGCTTGGGGGTCCTTGTGGGACCCCCTGAGCAGGCCTAGGGGGTCAGGTTGCTTCTACCCTGCCCCCTTTTTGAGTTCTACACATTTGTTTTTCTGCTTTCCTGTGCCTCAGTCTACTGAGGCACAAGATGGCGGCCAACACTTTCTGGTTTGGAGTGTTGACAGACATTGGCAGCCAATCAGAATGCAGCTCATGCTCGGGAAGGTAAGCTTACAGTAAGCTTACACGTAAGCTGCTATAGATATATATATTTTTTCTCTTTTGATTTTCTCAGGAACTACTGGAGAGATTTTCACCAAATATAGCAAAGGCACATCTGCGTACCAGTCCCTACAATCTTGCAAAGTTTGGCATAATTCCGTTCAGCGGTTCAGGCTGTAGCTGTGTCAGAACGTCCTATGGAAATGAACATGTGGAAAACACGTTTTGGACCCCCCTTTTTTCTCAGCCCCCACTTTACGAATCCCCCCGAAACTTTCAGGGAAGGAGCAGAGCGGAGCTGGCCAAAATTTTGGAAAATTACACACAAATTCCTCAACCGGCGCCAGAGTTATTCCCAATAGAATGTTGCGGATTTCCTATGGTAGCCAATCCTAACTATAACTACCTACTGGCGACCGCCAGTATGTAATATATATATATATATATATATATATATATATATATATATATATATATATATATATATATATATATAGAATACAGTGGAATATATAACATTTTCGCAGCCTGGACACCCAAGAGGGCCACAACACCCACCTGTCACCCACCTGTCACCACCCCCAGGACCACCCGCCAAACCCCCAGGACCCTCACCACCCCCGACCAACACTGAGGCAGCGCAGATAAAGACAACGACCCTCAGAAAACAGACCAACCTTTCAGACCCAACACCAGAGATTGCCATTGCCCACTACAGGCTCAAAGTGATGACCATCCTCTGCAACCTGACCAACATTTCCTTCAGGGTGACGGTACCAACACAGCAGACAACCAACATACCACCTCAGACAAGGATGCTGGCCGCGCTGCATGTGTGGGCCACTGGTACCCTCCAACCAACAACCGCCAGAGTCAGAGGAGTATCACAGCCAGCCCGATACAAGTTTCACACAACTGTTGTGGATGACATCATCAGCCTGGTACCCAGCTATACTTCCCACACACTGCACAGGAACAGCTGGAGACCAAGCAAGGCATCTACACCATAGCTGACTTCCCGCACGTATCAGGGGGCACTTGACTGCATACATGTCCTACTTGTGCCCCCTGGCAATACAGCACACAGTAACTGCAACAGACAGCACACGTATACCATCAATGTGCAGGCAATAGTGGACCAGCCGGGAATCTCCAACAATGTTGACGCCAACCACCCAGGCAGTGTGCATGATCCCCACATCTTTCGACAGTCCATCATCAACCAGCGCTACCAGGATGGCACCTACGGCAAAGCACTGCTTATTGGCAAGTACCAAATGAACACACCACACACCTCAACTGCACAATCATGCAACTCACAACACTGGGAATGCACAGGGGACAAAATCACATAGAACATGTCAAACAACATGCCCACCCACCAGACACGACAGCACAACTTACTGTGGGATCCTGGCCAGCCATGTACATAAGCCATCAAAGACATGGCACCTCAGCCACACAATAGCAGACTGTGGGGATAGGTGGGAACCAGGCATGTGCAAAAGAAGGCAAGTGACCCATGAATGAGAATGTACACAATGCCAAGTTTGGCGTGGATGTACTAGCCAAACTGCAGCATGCAGACCATAGACATACCCATGTCTACATACACTGCTGGTGTTTGGAGTGTGGTGGACAGTGGATGTAACGATGTCACCCCGGCCAGTGGGGAAGATCCTGGAAATGTAGCTTGTTACATCCCCCCCTGTAAGCGTGAGCGGAGTGGGCTGGCCCAGCGTATGCCAGGCTAGTGTAGGCTAGTGTAGGGTTGTGAATAAAAAGCATTTAGCACTGGGCGTGGTTCTCTTCCAAAATGTTGAAAATGTGTACCAGAATGGCGCCTTCAACTCCACCATGAGGCCGATGGCGTGAGCGGGGCCGCTGGTCCCCAGACCCGTCTTGCCCGCCCCTGTGCACCCAGGCCTCACTGCTCACCTGCTGACACCGGGGTGTGTCAAAGAGGGCCCACTATGTGCCGTTTGCAAGCTCCAAGTCCGAGGACCGTGACCTTGGCAGCCTCCTCCGACCATCACCGCCTCCGCGACACAGGCCCGCAGTACTCCTATCTTGTTGATGTACTCCACCTCTGCCTCTGGCCTACACTACAGTCAAGTAGTTCACACATTTGGAAATGAGACTTGATATCCAGATGGCCGAGTTGATATGTTCATGGGACGTTTGATATCACTGTACTCCCTTCGATGTGGTGCCACCAACTCTGTGTATAGCATTCCAACCTCACGTGCCTGTGGTCCCTCACTGACTACTGCATTTGGCCCACACTGCAGTCCAGTAGGTCACACATTTGGAACTGAGTCTTAATTTCTCAATGGCAGAGTTCATATCATTGAGAGAGAGAGAAAAACTCTGTTTATTTAGACCGTGGTCTTTAAACAATGAGATTGAAAACAGAAATGCATCACATCAATATCAAAACCGTACATAATTAAAAAAATCATGAAATCATTAAAAAGAATTTTAAAACACATGCTATACATAATAAAATTGGAAGTTATTACATTTAAAACAGGCGATTTCGATATGTTGCTCATTATAGTACTATCTGATGTCTTATGGGCTTGCAATCCCTCATAATTTAGCTTTTGCTTCCAGCGCTAAGCGATTCACCTCTTTCAGGTAGTTACCGAGAGCAATTGCTATTTCCAGATTTTCTATTCCTATCAACAAGTTTGTTGCTTGTACACGTTGTCTTATGCCATGTTTTATAAATAAAGGACGTAGGAACCGTTGTCTCACTTTTAAACATGTCAAGCAGTCAAGAAGTATGTGTAACGTTTCACACTTGGCTCCCAGGCCACATTTACATATGCCATCTGGGTATAACATTTCTCCCTTAACTCTCCCCTCCATTTGCCAAGGGATGGTACCAATTTGGATTTTCAGTATCTCCCACCTAAAGGCGTAATTTGGCAAGGTTTCTAAGTATGGGTACCCCGTCTCGTTTTCCCATAAATCTTTCATATTTACCACTGATTTTTTGTTTCTTAGATATCCTATATCCTGTCTTCTGGAGTACTCCCTTCCTTGTACTCTGAGTGCACTCTTCGTGAACTCCACATCTAGAGAATTTTGGCTTACTCCCACTTTTAGGTTCCCAATTATTTCCTTTATTTTTCTTTTAGCGTCTAATGCCCATCTTAGGTTACTGTGGCGGATTTCCTCACTACACCAGTGTAAGACCTTTTCCCCTACCCCCTGGGATTGGCGTTTCCAGAATCTTATCATCGCCATTTTGGCCATAGTATTCCATCCAATCATATCTGTTTCCAGTCTAATAGCCTGTATCATTGATGACTTTGGCAGTGACAGTAATGTTTTAGGGCCTTACCTTCCTCCCGATCCCAGCCTCCCTTTCCGCTTAGAAGGAGCACTTCTGCACCATACAGTACCTGGGGTGGTATCATGGCCTCATATGCTTTTAATATCGGTTTCAGCGACATATCCCCATAGTTTTTATTGAATTTTTTCAGGCCACAGATGGAGGAAGATGCTTTTGCGTTTTGGTATTCCAGATGTATGTCCCATTTTAAAGAGGATTCAAACCAAAGACCTAGATATTTATATTCTTTTACCTTTTCTAGTTTTATTCTATCTAGGTACCAGCTAAAGTTCATGGTCCCTTTGCCGAAGCACATGATCTTTGTTTTTTCCATGTTCACTGTAAGCAATTTATCCTTACAGTAATCATGGAATGCATTTAGTTTTCTTTGTAGCCCGAGTTCTGTCAGGTCAATGATCACAAGGTCGTCTGCGTACAGCAAGCATGAGACCTTTCTACTATTCATTCTCAGGCTCGCGCTTCTTTCCACCTCTAGCGCTGCTGGCAGATCCGCTAGAAATAATGAAAAAAGGAGCGGAGCTAAGGCGCAGCCCTGTCTCAGCCCATTCCCTATTTCAATTTTCTTTGTCAGCGCCCCTTGTGTGTCTTTAATGACTTGGGCCCAGTTCCCTTTATGTAATTCTTTCAAAATTTCTAGTAAGCACACCAGGATTTCATATTTGATCAGGCACTCCCATAGTTTCACCCTGTCCACTGAATCAAGGCTGCCCGGAAGTCGACGAAACAACAAAACAGGTTCCCCTTTTGTTCTATCGACTTCCGGGCAAGGGCCCACAGGGCATAGCAGTGATCCACGGTGGAATGCCCTTCTTTAAAGCCCCCCTGTTCCACCGGGATAATTAAGTTCTCTTCCACCCAGTCCTTTAATTTGCCAAGCACTATGTTTGCAAATATTTTCTCCCTGATGTCCAGTAGATTCATTAATCTATAGTTTTTTGGGTTGCTCATCTCCCCTTTCTTATGTATTGGCCTTATTATAGCCCCATTCCAGTTATCGGGGAGTTTCCCAGTATCTAGAATGACTTCAAACATATTTGCAAAGAATTCCGCCCACCAATCTACATGGGTTTTAATTATTTGAGCCGGGAGGTTATCTGGGCCTGCCGCTCTTGTGAGGTTCAAGCCCTTTATCTTCTTTTTAACCTCTTGAGCAGTATATCTGCTACCAGACCGCTCCAGTCTGTGTACAGATCTTCTTACCGGTCTTTCCGAGGGCTATACAGATCCTGTAAATACTCCTCCCACGCTGACTCTTCTACTATGCAGTTCATTTTCCCTAATTGGCGATCTGCTGCTGCGTGGACTAATTTTCAAAAAATGCGTAAATTCTTAGTTTCGATGGCCTCGAGTAATTTTTGCCAGCATCCCTCTTTAAATTCCCTTTTTGCCCTTCTGATAAGCATGCTATATTCTTTTTTTAGGCCCTCTAGGGTCTTTACACTATCTTGGTCTCTCTTTTGATTAATGCGGCGGGTCATTCTACTAACTTCCCTTTGTGAACCAACCGGTGGGTTTCTCTATCTTCTGTTTTTTGGCATTATTTTTGTTTTTGCCTCTATTTATATTTTTTAGACCTATACTAAGGGTTTGGACCACCTCTTCTATTTTTCGTACACACCAATCGAGGTTTCGACCCTTGCTGCCTTCAGGTCTAAGTTCTGTTGTAATTTTATTAATCTGGCAACATATTCTTCCGTGAACCTAGTTGTCCGGCGTCTGAGATAGTGCACCTCTTGTTCCATAACCTTTTGGCCAGATTCAAAGTGCACTTCCGGGATCTCCATGGCTACCATGTTATGGTCACTTCCATCTCTATTCACAATTCTGAATCCCGAGATTAATCTAAAGTTCCAAGGTGTGGTAAAGGCATAGTCTATGGGGCAGAATTGAGAGCCTGGTTTAAATGTTTTTTTGGCGGGGCAGTCTAACTCGCATCTTCCATTTAAACAGAACAGGTTTTTAGTTCCCAGGAGATTTCCCAACTGCATATCTTTAGCACCAAATATACATACCGGGAAACTCGCTTGAGGTATTTCATAGGCCTCCAGTAAATATAGAAACCAATAATCTACCTTCTCGTGGTGAAGTTTGTGATTAAAGTCGCCCATGAGAATAAGCATATCCCTGCCGTATTTTTCACCAATGTAATCTATGTCCTCCTTGAAGAGAGCCATTTCCTCTTCATATTGCTCTGTGGTGTCCCATTGCATGTACACATTTATCATTAGAATTGTATCCATTTTTATACACCCTGATAGTATTATTCTACATGCCAACAACCATTTGCATTTCACATTTATTTCAGTTACTTTCTTCATGATCTTAGTCGATACCAGAGTCATAATTCCACCAGCAGCGCGCCCGAATCTACCTTTCTTTGCAGGTCGGTTTAGCTGGTAGAAGCCATAAAAAATCAGGGTCTTGCCACATAGCCAAGTCTCCTGGATACACATAATTTCTATATTTTCCCCCAGTTCTCTTATATTATTTTGTTTCAGGTCATTTCCTAGGCCATTTATATTCCAGGAGATTATCCTTATGCTATGTGGCATACCTTTTCCCTATTCGATATCATCTAGCCAGCCTTCCTCCCTGCGGTCATTAGTGTGTTTCGATGAGGGTCCTGCCTGGTCAGACTCCTTACTCCAGTTTCCCCATCCATGTGCCACCTCTGAGTTGTTTGCGACTATTTTTATGTTTCCTAGCGGCATTTCCTCTTCATCCTCCTGGTCGCATATCCTAACCTATCTCTTTCCTAGCCCTGCGTGGCATTTTAGAAAGTTGTTTCCCAGCCATCCCTTTCCTTCTACTTCTACTAAGACTTCATTCTCATTTAGTAGGCGGATACCTTTTTTTTGTAGCTCGTGAGCTGCCTTTTCAATCGTGTCTTTTACCAGGTTTGAGTATAGTGTGATTCTAGTAATCTCTTTTCCTTCTCTATTTTGTCTAAAACCCACTACCCTAATGTCGCTCGTTCCTATCGCTTTCAGCTTCTGGCATTTGGAAAAGCCTTACAGGAGTTGAGACCTATTCAGGGGCCGCCTTTTACCTAACTTATTTCCCCCTAGCCTTAGCGGGATCTGCTCAAGGTATAGCCTCATATTATCTTTTTCATCTTTCCTTGCCCTGCTGGGAACAGGGGGTTCATTCGTATCGGCCTTTTATGACTGGATATGGGTTCTGTTTACTCTCACCTCCCGTGTTACCCAAGCCTCTAGATTTCCTCCCAGTTTCTTCCCCCCTCCCTTAGGCTGGCCTATGTGTTTGTTGTCGACTGTCTTCTTCTGGGGTTTGGGAATGTTGTGTGGGCCTACACTTTTTCCCTGGAACTTTGTGTTGTTCGATTTTGGGATGCTCATCTGCAGGTAGGGACCCTTTATTTCCTTTCCTTTAATCCTATCTTCCTCTTCCGTCATCACTACTTCCTCCGAGGAGGGGCACACCTTCCTTACTGGTTTAATTCCTGCACCTCTTACTCTATTTATTGGCCCACGTCTTGTCTGCTCAGCCCTTCTTATTATCCTCATTGGCCATTTTGAAATATATATCTGGTGGCCCTCATTGGGTTGTATGTCGGTTTGAGGCGGGACCGCCCTCCGCGGGGCAGGATCAGGGTTAGGGATTTTGCCTGCCATACAGGGTGTATGCTCATTTCTCTTGGGGTTTTTTATGGTTTCTTCCTGTGCCTGATCTTGGGGCTCCGGATCGGGGATTTGTCTTATCATGTTTGGCATATGTGATTTAATTCCTCGCAGCTCCCCTTCTATACTAGCAAGATATGTTTTCTGAGTTTTTAGAATAGAGTTATTTGACAAAGTGACCTCTAAGAGGCCTTGCAAGGTTCTTTGTAGCATTAACATTAGGTCCAGCATTGATGTAGCTGTCAATGATGAAAGATCGCGGTTAGGTTCGTGGTTTAGTTCAGATGTTTTATCCAATTCGGCACAGTGTCTTGAACTGATGTTTCCAGTTCCCAATGGGCATTCATTTTATTATTATTATTATTAAAGGCTTTTGTAGCGCGCTCAATTACTGAAATAGTATCCTGTGGCGGGATGTGAAATACAAGCAGACTGTTAGGGGAGGAGAAAGATAAAGAAATCAGAATCAGGTGCCTACTACCAGAGTTTAAACAGATGGGTTTTGAGTCTTTTCTTAAAAATCTCGATTGACTGAACCGATCTAAGTGTAAGAGGAAGGGCGTTCCAGGCCCTTGCCGCCCTAACTGAGATCGATTGGCCTCCTATTCTGGCATATTTGAATTTTGGGACAGCCATTAGGCATTGATTCTCTGACCAAAGGGAACGGGATGGGATGTATAGGGCAAATCTTTTCCTCAAATAACTGGGGCCTGTCTGATGAATTGCTATGAACGCAAGTACTAGCGTTTTAAACGGAATCCTGTGCGCCACGGGTAGCCAGTGGAGACTCAGCAACAAAAGGCGCGCAGCAGAATTCTGGATCACCTGGAGCCTCTGAATTAGGTAGGCAGGAAGGCCACTATAGAGGGCATTCGCATAATCGAGTCTTGACAAAATCAAGGCTCGCGAAACAGTTTCCTTTGCTTCTCTCGGAAGGAGAGGAAAAAACCTGCGTAAAGCCCTGAGAGTACCAAAGCAAATGCCCGTTAGTTTTTTTATGTGCTCTTCAAATTTTAGGTTACTCCCAAACCAGACCCCAAGATTTTTTGCAGGGCGGCCCATGTTTTTAGGAGAGGGCAAGTCTGGAGGCCATAGGAGGTCCCTAAAATTGTCAGGAAATGATCCGTAAAAGAGGACCTCAGATTTGTCTTCATTACATTTTAGCTGGGCAAGGGCTAACCAGCGAAAAATGGAAGATAGACAATGGTGGACTGATGATGTGTCAAGATTGTCCTTAGGCCAGGTAAAGAGGAGCTGAGTATCGTCAGCGTAGGCCATTGTCTTGGCCCCTAGTTGTTTAGCAAGGTAGATCAAAGGGGTCAGATAAACATTAAAAAGAAGGGGACTTAACGTGGACCCCTGCGGGACGCCAGTCGTAAGCCTCTTTGGGGTAGATGAAAAGGGAGGCATCCAGACCTCCTGCGATCTATCCTGCAGAAAAGACGATAACCAGTCCAATGCTGGCCTCGCGATGCCCACAGCAGACAGTTGGGTAAGGATCTGGGCGTGTGGCACTGTATCGAAGGTGGCAGAGAGGTCAAGTAATATCAGGACCGCTCTGCCACCTCCGTCCAGGCACTCGCGGATAGCCTCAGACACTTCAACCAGCGCCGTCTCTGTGCTGTACGCAGCGCAGAACCCCGACGGAGACGGGTGGAGTAGCTGGGAGGACTCGATTAAATGATCCAGCTGTTTAAAGACCACCTTCTCACATACTTTGGCCAAAGCTGGAAGTAGTGAAATGGGTCTGTAGCTGGATGGGGCCAAGGGGTCAGCCCCAGACTTTTTCAAAAGGGGCAACAGTTTAGCCTGTTTCCAGCACGCCGGAACGCATGCGGAAGACAGTGAAAGGTTGACAATCTGGGTGACCTCTTTATAGATCATAGCAGCCACCCCGCCGAGGACTCTAGCCGGACAAGGGTCGGCAGGGGAGCCTGACTTCAATGTCTCAAGTATCTCCCGGATGTCCAATTCGGCCGGGGGGGAAAAGGCCGTGAACTGAGCAGTAGATCCTGTAGTGTAGTTCCTATAGTCCCAATAGGCTCTGCGCATTGGAATAATATATTCAGCAGTGTAGACGTAGGACGGAGGTTATCTAGGTCTCTACTGACTATATTAGACTTGAGTTTTTGCCAGCTAGCTCAGAGGTCACTAGAAACTTTCTCGAATAAGCGAGGAGGAGTTTAACCTCCCTGGATAGACAAGAAGGGATTTAGTTTCTGACAACCATAAAACATGACAACTTTGCTCTCCCTGATTAAGAGTTTATCTCTAGAGTCGTGTGAAAACAATAGACAGCTATTTCACTCAGTCAAATGGGCGTACTTAGTTTCACCAGAATGCAGAGAAAAGAGAGACGGGCGTTTTCAATAAAAGGTGTTATTTATTGAGCAGTCTTCTTCCTCATACAAGAGAAATGAATTGCTACAATTGCAATACTTATAGTAAAGTAAAGTGCGTACAGTAAAAGCAGGATTATAAGATAATACTGTAAAAGCATTGATATGGTTTCTTAGCCATATGATACTTTAAAATAGATAAAATAGATACATACATATATACATTGACTAATCGTACTCAACTGGTGCTTCTAACTACGCCTACCCCGGTGTACCTGACCTAAGCCTAATACGTGGGAGGGAGTAAGTAAGTAGCAGTTTAAGTTAAGTTTGTTTTGCCAAGAATCTGACTCGAGAATTCTCTGTAAGGGTTTAGTCAGTTCTGTACCTGGGTAATAGAAAGCAGGAGGTCTAGTATCTCTCTCTCAGGACTCGATATCCCAGCAACCCGCGAGGGTAGGCTGGAAACGCCGGAGCTGGATTTCTCGGCAGGAGAAAAGACAGCGTCTTTCTCAGCGCGTCAGGGAGGAGGGGCAGCGTCCGTGGGCTTTCGCATAAGCTGAGCTCTTCGGAAGTAGATAGCTGCTCTGCTCCAGGATTACCACCGTGTGTTTGCTTAAGGCAACGTTGGTATATTTATACCTGAAAGGTGCCGGGTTTGACGTAAGGTTGGACATAAGACGTCAATAAAGATGTCACTAAGAACTGGCCGTTCTTACAGTGCTTTATAGGAGTTCTAGGACAAAATAAAAAAAAATAGCAAGGGGCATTTCCCAGGTTGCTGGAGGCTTGGTTTTGTTTAGAGAACTCGTGTGCTTACTAGGGGGCCAGAGAAGTAGTCTTGCTTAATGTGACAGCATGTGCTACGACTGAATTATGGATATGATTACTATGCCGTTGTATGGATATTATTGATTATAGCCGGACAAGGGCATGAAATGGGAATATCGATTCAGGTTTCCTAGATAACACACTACACCCAGTCTACGAATTAATGTCCATCATTACTAAAACTAAGCAATAGTAAAGGTGCACGTGTATATCAACCCACCCCAAAATACATTTTTTGCATTTGAAATGGTGTATGCGAAATACATGAAAATGATTATAGGTACTGTACGCGTTTCAAGCAGTGTAATCATTCATTAAAAAAGGATGCATATATATATCAGCATGAATGGCTCTTAATACAGAAAAAAGTGTTGAGACCATCCCATCACATATAAATACAGTTATTTGTAAATATGCTAGAGGCTGAGGTAATATATTGTCTCTAGAGTTCCTAAAATAGAAGCTCTGTTCTCTAAGAATAGTTCTACTTCAAGCAGAGTACATGTGCCAAAAAAAGGTAAATATTTTGGAATCGGGAAAAAAAATAATTTCGCTTTCAGGGGAGAGAGAAAAAAATATTGTTCCAAATATGTTCAGTAGCTTTTGTTATCAAAGCCGAAGGCCGAATTCAGAGTTCAGGGAACGCTGTGTACTAGTTTGCTTAAAAGTTATTCTTTTTGCTCGGGTGAAAACATCATTTCAGACAGACTTTCAAAAAAGCAGTTTACCGCTTCAGGTGAAAGTTCAACCAAGTTGGAAAATGCCGCAACTGTGCAGTCATGAGAATGATTGCTATCATCGATGTCAGGATCAGCATTGCTCACAGATGGTCGTACCTGGTTGATGCTGCTCTCATCTTGCACTTCACTACCCTTTAATCGCAGTGGTGAAGTCTCCACGAATGCCGTCATCAGGATGGGTAACCGCTGGGGACAACACGATGCATGAGCCGTTACAGGACTTAGCAAAGTATCTGTATCCAATGGTACTTCTGATTGTAGTGTGAGACAGACGTCTAACACGCATTCTTCTCCGCACAGCATACATCTTAACACAGGTAAGATACAGTTCTGCCAGATGGGTCTGAATGAAAGAAACCAGGTCATATTTAGATCTCTTAGCCGGGCTAATCCAAGGACTTTAGTTATGCGGTCCCGATAGCGTATAGCTAGGATCGTTTCTTCCATTGTTGCTGGAGTCTTGTCTGTGACATGGCTTGCCATAACGAAGCAGGAGAATCAAAAATAAAATGCCTGCTACGAGTCCCAACAGGAGTGGTAGGCCGCCAAAGACCAAATGGACAAAATTAGAAAGATGCCCAGGACTGCTTTGAAGGGTGTTAACAGTCCCGAAAAAATTGTCTTAAATACATGTGGGATACCATTCGTATCGGACATGTTTAGGATTTGGCTTAGCATTTCCGCAAAATGTAGGGGGCAATTTGCTGATAAAAGGCTATGTATCTCTGCCGTTGTCCTTGCGACTTGCAGATCATACGTTTCTTTTGATGACGTCAAGGGCACAGTTGTCTGCAAAAGGACAGACTTTATTCTGCTTAAAGTATCAATTCGAATAGAAGAGATATTCAAAATGGGCCAAATGTTTTCCTCCCTGTCTCGGGTGTTGTTCGGAAACAATACTTGCATACAGCAAGTGACCATGGAAGAAACGCTTACTAGATAAGCTTTTCCTGGCACCAAGCCACAACATCTGTGGTCCACTAATAGAATGTAGCTCCCGTTAGAAAGCCGTCTAAAGAATGGCTCTATTCGAGTGGCAGGTGTGCCATGCTGGTGGCATGAAAGGTTATTTGAAGTCCCCTCACAGGCCCCATGTAGGTTTATACCCTGACACAGAAGTATACCACTTAGTGACCTTTTACAATTATCACCACTAAGAAATACATTCTGTCCTTTTTCACTATTACATGTGTGTGTGTGTAAGGTAATTCCCATGATGACTTAATGTATTCTTTACCCAACCTTTCATACTGGCCTGCTCGTATATACTCTTGATGATTCAGAAAAGGGGGTGGTGATGAACAGAGTGCCTGAATTAAGCAGACCACTCTTACCCAGTCCAAAGACCAGGGCTTGATCCATCACCGTTTTTTAGCTCACTGCACCATCCCAGCTCAGAACTTGGCTATATGCAAATTAGTCTGTTCCTGTCCCAGTGCATGATGGGAACAGGGCAAACCAAACTACCAAGCCAATTCTTATACTGGGAAGGAAACAAGCTTCCGGGGACCGGTTTCTGCCATTTCAGGCGTCGTCGGCCCGGCTTGCTTGAATCCTGATGGTGCAATGAGCAAGGGACTCACATCTGAGTATAGCCTTCCACGCTTATGGTGGACAAAATGATTCAGAAAAGGGGGTGGTGATGAACAGAGTGCCTGAATTAAGCAGACCACTCTTACCCAGTCCAAAGATCAGGGCTTGATCAATCACCATTTTTTAGCTCACTGCACCATCCCAGCTCAGAACTTGGCTATATGCAAATTAGTCTGTTCCTGTCCCAGTGCATGATAGGAACAGGGCAAACCAAACTACCAAGCCAATTCTTATACTGGGAAGGAAACAAGCTTCCGGGGACCGGTTTCTGCCATTTCAGGCGTCGTCGGCCCGGCTTGCTTGAATCCTGATGGTGCAATGAGACACTCTGTTCATCACCACCCCCTTTTCTGAATCATTTTGTCCACCATAAGCGTGGAAGGGTATACTCAGACATGAGTCCCTTGCTCACTGCTCCATCAGGATTCAAGCAAGCCGGGCCGACGACGCCTGAAATGGCAGAAACCGGTCCCCGGAAGCTTCTCTCCTTTCTGGTGAAGAATTGGCTTGGTAGTTTGGTCTGCCCTGTTCCCATGATGCACTGGGCCAGGGACAGACTAATATGCATATAGCCAGGTTCTGAGCTGGGATGGGGCAGTGAGCTAAATAACAGTGATGGATCAAGCCCTGATCTTTGGACTGGGTAAGAGTGGTCTGCTTAATTCAGACACTCTGTTCATCACCACCCCCTTTTCTGAATCATTTTGTCCACCATAAGCGTGGAAGGGTATACTCAGACATGAGTCCCTTGCTCACTGCTCCATCAGGATTCAAGCAAGCCGGGCCGACGACGCCTGAAATGGCAGAAACCGGTCCCCGGAAGCTTGTCTCCTTTCTGGTGAAGAATTGGCTTGGTAGTTTGGTCTGCCCTGTTCCCATGATGCACTGGGCCAGGGACAGACTAATTTGCATATAGCCAGGTTCTGAGCTGGGATGGGGCAGTGAGCTAAATAACGGTGATGGATCAAGCCCTCATCTTTGGACTGGGTAAGAGTGGTCTGCTTAATTCAGACACTCTGTTCATCACCACCCCCTTTTCTGAATCATTTTGTCCACCATAAGCGTGGAAGGGTATACTCAGACATGAGTCCCTTGCTCACTGCTCCATCAGGATTCAAGCAAGCCGGGCCGACGACGCCTGAAATGGCAGAAACCGGTCCCCGGAAGCTTGTCTCTTTTCTGGTGAAGAATTGGCTTGGTAGTTTGGTCTGCCCTGTTCCCATGATGCACTGGACCAGGGACAGACTAATTTGCATATAGCCAGGTTCTGAGCTGGGATGGGGCAGTGAGCTAAATAACGGTGATGGATCAAGCCCTGATCTTTGGACTGGGTAAGAGTGGTCTGCTTAATTCAGACACTCTGTTCATCACCACCCCCTTTTCTGAATCATTTTGTCCACCATAAGCGTGGAAGGGTATACTCAGACATGAGTCCCTTGCTCACTGCTCCATCAGGGTTCAAGCAAGCCGGGCCGACGACGCCTGAAATGGCAGAAACCGGTCCCCGGAAGCTTGTCTCCTTTCTGGTGAAGAATTGGCTTGGTAGTTTGGTCTGCCCTGTTCCCATGATGCACTGGGCCAGGGACAGACTAATTTGCATATAGCCAGGTTCTGAGCTGGGATGGGGCAGTGAGCTAAATAACGGTGATGGATCAAGCCCTGATCTTTGGACTGGGTAAGAGTGGTCTGCTTAATTCAGACACTCTGTTCATCACCACCCCCTTTTCTGAATCGTATATACTCTTGGCAGTATTTAAATTGGAAAGTAGTTATCGGAATAGTTATGATTCCGTGTATTATCCATTCAATGACAGGTCGTTCTGACATTGTCAATGGTAATCTCTCAAGTTTTTCAATGCTCAGAATTGTATATTCCGCTCTTTTTGTGCCAAGCTGATTTGTGTATCAGTAAGGTTAAAGATAGAGAATAATGACGTTGTGTTGATTAAACGCCTAGGCACGTAGCCTGAACGCAGATTTTGTAACGTCCAGCCAAGCTGTACAATAGAACGTAGTTGGGACTGACCGTGTTGTAACATTAGTAAGTCCTGTTCTATTATATCAATTGCAGATGATACAATACTGTCCAGTGAATATATTCTGGAAGACAGAGTCATTAACCCATTGTCCACAACAGAAAGTGATTTTTCCAAATTACTATGGTCAATTTCTCGTATTTTTTCTGCTGTTTCAATTTGTGTTTCTTTCCAAGCTTCGTTGTATGCCGCATATATACTGGCTGCTATGAAACGTTTTTGACCCTGTTTGCGTGGTCCCATTATGAAATCGCGCAAGTCAGCACCTTCTTTAAGTAAAGTCAAGTGTTGCTTAATTTCTGCCAGTGTGGATGTCTGTAGCCATTCGAGGCAGAGTTTTCCTACACTGTATGTTGTTACTATCCCTGGATGTTGTCTCTGGGAGTATCTAGGGTCTGACCTGGTCAATTTGAACCCCTGTATTTTGTTCAGGAATCTATCTTGACAGTTATTTGTGTCTGTGGGCCAGATCAACCATTTCTTCCAATAAGGATGTGTTCTGTTTTGGTTAGAAATATGGGATACGTCTATCTCAACATCTGTAGTGCTATTACTGTCAGGTGTTGGTTTTGGAATAGACGGTTTATTTGAGTCTTTAATTTTGGCTAGGCCAAGACAGGTTGTCTGTTGAATGGTATCATTCAAGAATATAATTTGTTCTGGGATCATGCAGGCTCTAAATAAAGATTCTATACCTTGGACCTGCCAATCTTTGGTACCCCATATGGTTTTTGTTTCAATATTGTTTTTCCAAAAATCAAAACCAAATATAGTAATTTTTTCAAAAAATGTTTCTGAATAGATTAATTTAGTGTTTGTCAGCATGGTTTTCATTCCTGTCTTATTTAACAGTTTGAAATAAAACGTTTCTGCATCACTTGTGTTAAACCCTGAGAAGTATGGGAATTTATCAAAAAATGTTTTTGAACTGCCTTTTGGTGGAGTTGCACAATGTTCCCATTGATTATAATTAAAAACATTTCTAGGTTGAGCAGATTTATGCAAATAATGGTTAGCAAAGTGATTGTAGCAGTACATCTGTTCATAATTCGATGAACCCTGTAAATAATCATGTTCTGTACATTTTGCTGACAAAACTAAGTCTGACATCATATCATTAATACTTTCAAAGTTCCAATTATCAGAGAATGTGCTCGGTTTTACAAAGTCACTTAATGAAACCTTGAATTGATGTGGATACTTCAATAGCTTGACTGGGCCATGAATATCGTATTCTGTTTTGTCCCAAGCTACCCCACCGGGTATTGGGTTGGCTGTGAAATTTACTGATGATAGTTCTCTTTTCTCAATGTGGGATGACTTGTGTGGCTTTAGGACCAAGTTGGGTGGTTTCTCTTCAGTGGCTGTTGGCTGGTGTTTTAGCTTTACGTTGCTCAGGTCTTTTCTTGTTTCATTTAAGTCCTGTAAAAATAGCCAAACGATCTTTGATATCAAAGCATTTTTCTTCTACCACTGAAGTCTGACTATCGAGGTCCTGAATATGCATTCTAGTCCCGAAGAATAGTTCATACGGACTGAAACCTTTTAGAGAATTTCTTGGCAGATTGTTAAGACTACGTTGGACACTTGTTAAATGTTGGACCCACCCAGTACCCATACCTAATACCCTTGCCGTTATAGATTGCTTTATGTCTCGGTTTTTTCTTTCCACAATCCCGTTTCCCTCAGGATGGAAGGGACAAGAATACCGCAATGCAATGCCCATGCTGGTCATGGCCTCCTTATAAGCTCGAGAGCTAAAAGCAGGACCCTGGTCAGAATGTAGCATGCCAATTGCGTATGTGCCGATATAGACTCGCAAATCTTTTATAACAGTTCTGGCGTCAGCCGAGCGCTGGGGCCACATCCAAATGAATCTCGTGCATGAATCCACTGCGACCATGATGTATTTATAGTTACCATCCCTTTGTAAGGGACCACAGTGGTCCAGGTAAATACACGCTAATGGTTTATCCGAGATTAGAAGGGGCGTCTGTGCTGGTCGTTTCACTGTTGAAACTTTCATCCTTTGACATATTTCGCATTCTAGAACATAGTTCCTGGTTTGTTTTCTCATGCGCGGCCACCAGTATCTCTGTTTTAATAACGATACTGTTGCGGAAACACCAGCATGTGTAGAAGCTAGCCCTTCGTGTGCTGCTGTAATTAGTCCAAACCTATGTTCCATGTTTGGAATTGCCCTATCCCCCACTCCAGGGATTCGAGCAAATGGAACGTTATTCGCATCAGTTTTGTATGAGTACTTTACTGGAAAGCCTTTCGGGAGTGATTTTATTTCATTCTTAACTGTAGCACTGACAGCTTGCAGTATCTCGCTGTCTATTTTTGTTTTTGACCGGGAGATAGCAGCTACGGAAGCCGTTTGCACAGCTGCCTTTGCGGCTTCATCAGCCAATGAATTCCCCGCAACGTGAACGCCATCACGTTGATGACTCAGTGTATGTATCACGTGAGTCTTTTATAGTTCTTTCTGTAAAAGAACTACTTGTTCCCAAAGCGTTTTATGCTTGATTGTGCCACCTTTTGCGTCTTTGAAACCGTTTTCAACCCAGTTCTGCAAGTATTCATTATAAGACTGTACGCAGTAATATGAAACGCACACTATGAGTGTGGGGAATTCGCGATCGGTATTTTCAAGCGCCATCTTAAATGCTAGTAGTTCAGCTCGCTGAGCTGTACAATCTCCTAGAGATTGTGTTTTAGTGACAAGTGGTCTAAATTTTCCTTCGTGCCAACGACCTTTAACAATCGCGCACGCAGCACTGTAAGCCTGCCAACCCCCAACTGCGGGTTGTGCTGATCCGTCTGTATATATTATACAGCCGTAGTGTTCTAGAGGCAGGATCTCAGTCGGCAGAGGACATTCATATTCATATTGTAGGAATTCTTGTGTTTTCAAATTAGGATCCAATTCATATACCACGTCCGTTGCAGCAAGAGAATTAACCCATTGTATCCATCTCGGATGTAGTGCTTTAGCATTAGGGATGATTGCCTTTGTTACCGCTTCTAGAGCTGGTACTGGTGTAACGATTATTATTCGTTTACCTTGTGCTAGGGCTCTCTCTTTTGCTACAGCAGTCTGAACCACGGTTAGAATTTTTTCAGTTGAACTAAATTTCATTTCAGCTTTTGTGTACAAATGTGATTTGTATGCTATTGGTACCGTTTCTCCCTCATTAGAGGTCAGGTACGTGAATCCGCATATTCCTGGGATGACTCGGATTACAAGGTTGCGTGTATTGTCGCGAGTTTGCAATTTTGTTTTTGCTAACATGTCTGTTTGCAATGATCTCAAAATTTCTGTGTGTTTTTGAGTCCAATTGATTGGTTTAAAATCTGGTTTTATTAATTCATAGAGAGGTTTAACCCTCTCTGCATAATTTAGAATGTATGTTCTTCCGAAATTCAGGAAACCTAGAATTGATAGTAAGTTTTTCAGCGTTTTTGGTGCTTGGAGTACAGCACACTTTTCTAAGAAGTTGTCTGCTAGGCATTTGCCTTCACTTGATAATTCATATCCTAAAAACAGGACAGTTAGATGGGCAATTCATGACTTTTTAAAGTTGAATTTGTAACCCTCTGCTGCGAACCCAAGTATTATGGTGTTCACTCTTTTCAAATGAGTATCCAAGTCATCATCTGTTAGATAGATGTCATCGACATAAGATAATGCCTCATCATCATATAGTTGTAGTAACTCTGTTACTCTTGCTGAGAATAATCCTGGACTGTTCTTGAACCCCTGTGGGAGTCGACAGAAATTTACTGCAAGCCCAATATTGAGAAAGCGGTCAAATACCTGCTTTCAGGTGCAATGTTTTGACAAAAGAATCCATTAGAGATGTCTAATGTTGTTTTGTATTTTTTGCGCACAATGTTATTCATTAGTGCTGCACTGTGTGAGTTATGTACTGCAAATGTCTTGCAACATGAGTTAAGGTGTCTGTAGTCCAAAACTAGACGATATGAATCGTCTGGCTTGGAGACAGGAAACAAAGGATTGTTCATTTGTGAGGTGCATGTTTCAATCACCCCCTGGTATTCAAGTTGATCTAAGATCTCCCTGTCCTGTTTTTTAGCTTCTTGCTTAATTGGGTACTGCCTTTGTGCAGTTGGTTGACATTTTAATTGGATTTTGTGAGGAGGAGAGTCCTCATCCCATCCTACATGATTTTTATATAAAGCAGGAGCCTGGGCTACTGCCCACTTTCTTGCAAGTGTATATTTTTTATGTATTGGAATGTGATTTGAGAAGGCAGGCATAATCATTTCTTCGCCAAGAGGGCACTCCCTGACAAACTCTGGTGGCCAGTCTTTTTCAGCTAAAACGATATCATAGCCTTTGGAAAGGTTATCCCAAAATAGACCCCTTACTTTCCTAGTCTTATCTCCCTCTATACGTAATGTTATCTCGTATATTTTATGAGGTTTGCTAACTCTGCTGTCTGCAGTTTCCACTTGAATGTATTCATTCGTGTCCACTGTCTCCAGATGATTCATCAGGATCTTGCGAGCTATGGTCACTTCTGCTGCGCTGTCTAGCGCTGTCTGGGCCCACTCTCCGTTTTTCAGCTGTGTCCACAGTATCCTCGGCATGTTTGACTATTTTAATGCTGGCTACCTTCTTTTTTGGAAATTGTAATTTTTTACTTTGATGAGCAGGTTCCTTGTCTTTGGACTTGACGTGCTCTTCCCTTTGTTCTGACCGTCCTCTTCTTTCCGATTTCTGCGAGGAAGTCTGAAAAGATCGAGAGGGACGTGTATCAATATCTTGATATCTATCAGGTTTCTTTAGATTATCCCTATTTCTAAGGTTGTATCTTTTCTCAGAGGGCTCCCTCTGGGGAGACTTGTGTCCTTGGTCCGGAGATCTCTCTCTCCGCCGAGGAGACTTTCCTCTGGACTGGAATCTTTTTTCTTTGGGAGTGGATTGTTTATTTCCATCCCAGCTCTTTTTTGGAGTGTTTAGATTATTTTTAATGAATATTTTTTCAGGATTTTCAGTTAGTTGGGGTTTTACAGGTTTCCCACCCAAACTATCTCTTCCTAGTTCTTCATAGGATTTTTCTATGATTCTGACAAGTTCAAATGGTTGTTCTGCTATATCTGTTTCTTTCAATTTCTGGCGGATCGCCACAGATGCTGCTTCTCCTTTTATGTTGGCTAATAATATAGCCGAGATCAGCTTGAAGTCTTTCAGTAATTTCATACCCAGAGTTAAAGCAGGTTCTGGGACCGTATTCGTTTTGAATCTGTCTTAGCACATCTGGTATTACCGCCATGGACGGAACACCATGTGTTTTTGTGTAAATGGAAGCAAAGACTGTGCCCCAAGTTTCACAGTCTTCCACATGTGGTGCGATCCCCATTGGAAGGCAGATAGTCAGAATTCTGTGTTTCTCAGTAGGGGTAGTATCCGGAAATACTGCCTCTATTTGAGTGATTTTTTGTGCTAACCAGAATGGAATTTGTTCCCGTTTTGCGGGTACTTTACCCAGACATGATTGTATGTTCTGTGGTGTAATTTTGTTTGTGTTCCCCTGATGAGGGGTCAGCTGTGGAATGTTAATAGCTGGTTGGACTGTTGAAGTCCGCATTACATATTGGACTAATTGTCTATGTATTTTAATCAGTTGTTTTAGTTGTGCTAAAAGTTCTGGTACTGACATTTTTTCGATGTCGGGATGTGGTGTGTAGCTGGCTAGAACCGGCCACGTTGCTCCTGGTCTACCTAGTGGACCGAGCCTGGTGATGTGATTATTATGTTTTAGGGCGCCTTTAAACCAGAGCAGGTGCTCTTGGTATTTTAATGGGATTTCCACCTCCTCGAAAGGGGTGTACTCTTCCGGTGGTTCCTCTATTTTGTAATAGTGGAACTCATGTGTGACTGCGTTTGCTGCTGGAAAGTTTATCCATGAATAGAATACCTCTGTCTGCCGATATTCATGTGCCTCAATTACGAATACGACTATACCACCTCTCGATGTTAGTCCATTCTCTATTAGTTTAAGAGTTATGTTTTTTCTTATGTTGACCGGAATGAGTATTGCATCCGGGTCGGAATGCAGGAGACTATTGTCATCCTCTAGGAGACGAGCTGCTATTCTAGCTGTCTCCCTCTCTTCTTCAGTTTCTGACATTTTTACTGACAGAAAGGTTTTTGTTGCAGATCAGGTTTTCAAGGAAACAAAGATTAGGTGCACAATATTTTGGAACACTGTATCCTTCAACGTTGAATAAACCAAAAACTATACATAGAAATCTGTTCCTACTAAGTTCCGGTGGATTTTAACCTTTGACCCACGCCAGACGTCTTTGGAGTATTTACGGGAGAAAGGGTCTGTGAGAAAAAGCACGACTGAGTTACTCTAACGTCTTGCGTTAGATTTATCGTCTTACCAAACGTTGGGCGCCATGTAGTGTAGTTCCTATAGTCCCAATAGGCTCTGCGCATTGGAATAATATATTCAGCAGTGTAGACGTAGGACGGACGTTATCTAGGTCTCTACTGACTATATTAGACTTAAGTTTTTGCCAGCTAGCTCAGAGGTCACTAGAAACGTTCTCGAATAAGCGAGGAGGAGTTTAACCTCCCTGGATAGACAAGAAGGGATTTAGTTTCTGACAACCATAAAACATGACAACTTTGCTCTCCCTGATTAAGAGTGTATCTCTAGAGTCGTGTGAAAACAATAGACAGCTATTTCACTCAGTCAAATGTGCGTACTTAGTTTCACCAGAATGCAGAGAAAAGAGAGACGGGCGTTTTCAATAAAAGGTGTTATTTATTGAGCAGTCTTCTTCCTCATACAAGAGAAATGAATTGCTACATTTGCAATACTTACAGTAAAGTAAAGTGCGTACTGTAAAAGCAGGATTATAAAATAATACTGTAAAAGCATTGATATGGTTTCTTAGCCATATGATACTTTAAAATAGATAAAATAGATACATACATATATACATTGACTAATCGTACTCAACTGGTGCTTCTAACTACGGCTACCCCGGTGTACCTGACCTAAGCCTAATACGTGGGAGGGAGTAAGTATGTAGCAGTTTAAGTTAAGTTAGTTTTGCCAAGAATCTGACTCGAGAATTCTCTGTAAGGGTTTAGTCAGTTCCGTACCTGGGTATTAGAAAGCAGGAGGTCTGGTATCTCTCTCTCAGGACTCAATATCCCAGCAACCCGCGAGGGTAGGCTGGAAACGCCGGAGCTGGATTTCTCGGCAGGAGAAAAGACAGCGTCTTTCTCAGCGCGTCAGGGAGGAGGGGCAGCGTCCGTGGGCTTTCGCATCAGCTGGGCTCTTCGGAAGTAGATAGCTGCTCTGCTCCAGGATTACCACCCTGTGTTTGCTTAAGGCAACAGTGGTATATTTATACCTGAAAGGTGCCGGGTTTGACGTAAGGTTGGACATAAGACGTCAATAAAGATGTCACTAAGAACTGGCCGTTCTTGCAGTGCTTTACAGGAGTTCTAGGACGAAATCAAAACAATAGCAAGGGGGATTTCCCAGGTTGCTGGAGGCTTGGTTTTGTTTAGAGAACTCAGTGTGCTTACTAGGGGGCCGGAGAAGTAGTCTTGCTTAATGTGACAGCATGTGCTACGACTGAATTATGGATATGATTATTATGCCGTTGTATGGATATTATTGATTATAGCCGGACAAGGGCATGAAATGGGAATATCGATTCAGGTTTCCTAGATAACACACTACAATCCAACCCCTGAAAACAGAGGGAGTGACAGGGGGAATTAAAACTGTTGCACACAGCCTGGAGGTCTAACTGTATGCTATCAATTTTTCCCACAAAATACGAGGAAAGCTCCTCGCACCACTCAGAGGAGGAAGGCAGCCTCGGTTGCTCCGCACATAGCGACAGGAAGCTTTGTACAATAGTGAAAATTTCTTTGCTATTATTTTGGGCCTTGGGGATTCTCCCCACAAAATATTGGCTCTTGGCTTTGACTCCTATTCTGACTTGACTTTTTACTCGGGGTTTCTGTTCCTTTCTCCGTTCCTACCCCAGGGATTGGGCTGTTCAATGGAATTGGGCTGTCCAAAGATCCTCCCTCTACTTCATAGGAGAAGGATAGACGTGGTGATGATGACAGCCGAGGCGAAATTAGGCCCCCCTGATCTAGGAGAAGCTGTAGCGATTGATTAGCCAAATTGAGAGAGTTGGACACATGTATCTCCAAGGGAAGGGAGGCACCTGCATTCTTCTTCCTCTCTTGGCTTCCATTCAGCGATGCCACTTTACTTGTTATAATGTCTTTGTCTTTTACAGGTGTAAACACCTTTTTAAAGTGCTTCCCCATAAACTCCTTTATTGAGTTTGAGGCTGCACTACCGGGGATTTTGGTCGTCGCCTTAGATTTTTTGGCTCCTTTCTTTTTAGCTTTCGGAGTTATTTCAAAGCACTCACTGCTCTCTTCCAAGTAGCCTGGGCTTGTCGCATCTATAGTGTTTGCAGCATAAGTCTTGATCTCAAATTGTGTTCCATCTGTTTTTTCACTTTTTTTGTGGCCATAATTGGCTTTCTCCCAGCGCTGTTATGGTTTGCCGAGGCTTGGTCTCTGAATAGGGTGAAGTCTGAAGAATATTTATGAGTGCCTACTGGGCCAGAAGATCTCTTTAGGCTCTCTACTACCTTAAGCATGCCCTGTAGAATGTCTTTATTTAAGTTTGCAGCAGTCCAGTCACCCTATGTTTATTCATTTATTCATGAGGCTCTCCAGGCCAGGATTAGAAGAAGACAGGGTAAACAGGGTACCTTGCGGTGTTAAGTTCAGCGCTTTCACCGCCTCGCCGTTCCCCCACTTACCTCTGTGTGCCTGTAGGATCAAGCTTTAAGCCCATGCCGTGCCCAGCGTCCGGTGGTTTTTGTAGGGAGCCGAAAGGCCCCCTCCAGGCTGTCAGGAGGCTTCTTTCCTCTTAGGGTGGGCTTAGGGCGTACTTCTGCTTCTCCTGCTCTTTACTGCTTGACTCGCGAGTCTACTCGCGGCACTCGTGGCACTTGCGGCACTTCGCGGTGCTTTGCGGCACTCACGGCAGCCGCAGGATGCGGGTTCCTTGTTTCCTTGTTTCCCTCTCCCTCGCCCTCCGCTCTGCTTCCTGCGTGTGACGTCAGGCGGGGAGAGGGCGGTACTGCGGGACGATCGTTTCCGGCTCGGCACGGGCGTTTCCAGAATCCTCGGCGCAGGCAGGGCGGGCAAGCAGCGTGATCCGTCACAGGACACAACAAGGTAAGCCGTCGGCAGTGGCGAATAAAGTCCGCGCAGAGAAGGATTTTCCTTTGCTGCAGTGAAAAAGGGCAACCGCATAGGATATGGATTAAAGTTCATATCATTGCACGCAAGGAGAGGTGTAAGAGGAAGACGCAGAATGCAGTTCAATCCGGAGGTAAAAACGATCATCGTTATGGAGGTGATCGAAAACTACCAACAACTGCTCTGGTGTCACTAACTCTACATCGCAAGCCAACAACATGTGGCTTTGTGCCCCTGCTGCCCTTTGCCTCCTGACTACACTGCAGTTGAGTAGGCCACATATATGAAACTGAGTCTTGATTTATTGCAGAGTTTATATCAATGTACAGGCCTCATCGCAGACTGCATCCCGTTTCAGCTCCGGTGCCACTAACAATGTGACCCCCCCGACATTAATGGACACTCTCTGGTTGAACTTTGGTGGTGTCTGAATCAATGGCCTGGGGGTTGTCTTCCTCATCATGTAGGTGATACTGACCTGGTGGTACAAACAAGCCTGTAGCATTCCACTCCTCCATTTGCCTGTTTCTGCTGGTTTCGGCCCTCTGCATCATGCCCAGGAGGACACCTTCCATTGTCCCAGCAGGCACAGCACAAAGGTTTGCTTAAATGCATGAATTGCTCCAATTGCAATAATGCTATCACTGGCAAAACAATCAATCATCCCAGGTCAGGCAAACCCATCGCTCTCCAATATACAGCTACTTGTAATAGCAATCATGTTGTGTATTACATAAAATGTCCCTGTGACCTTTATTATGTAGGGACGACAGAGTGCAGCTTGCGCATCCGCATCACTGAACACAAGAGCCGTATACGGACACAGAATGTGAATTCCCCTCTAGCTCAACACTGGCTCAATTGCAGGCACAATATTGCTCAATTAAAATTTGGCATACTTGAGGTCATTGAGCCTAACCCTGAACGTGACCGAGCGCAGGTACTATCACAGCGAGAATCACACTGGATCTGGTTTATGCAAACCTTGACCCCCACAGGGCTAAATGACAAATTCGAATTGGCATGCTTCTTGTAAATTCCCACTATCTTGTCGTTCAAAGCATGTTTGTATTAGGATTCTCCCATATCGCTTTTAGAAGGTTGTGCACACGTTAAGTGGCAGCTTCTAGTGTTCATTCCTGACATTGTACATATTTTGAAGTATTAGCACATATACTGTTTGTTTGCTTTGTTCTGTTTTACATTAGCCTGGACTTAACCTGAAGTGAATTTTATGAAGTTCCTATATGTTTTTGTATCTAGCACACATCATTTGCATGCTCTTTGATGATTAACTCGGCTCTTTCACTTATTGCACCAGCGCCGCGGCATTCCCTCACTCAAGATGGCGACCGCCACGTTAGTCCTCTTTTCACTTCCAAACATGAATATAGGAAATCTCCCTCACTCTCGCCACTCCTAGACTCACAGGCACTTTTTGGCAACCTGTATACAGATGAGTTTCACTTCTGGGTGAGTCCCCGTTTGTTAAATTACGTTCTCTTCACATAGACTACCGTGTTAGATTACCTTCTTTATATGCTCCTCTCTATTCATTTCGCAGGGACGCTAGACTTTTTCGCGATCGTGACCACGCACCCGCGTTAGTACTCAGCGGGTGAGTTTAGTTTACTGCCATTTATACCATGTTTCACGATACTGCGCTTTTTGCCCATTAAAGCTGGCTCATTAATTTCTTCCAGTTGGCTTTACATTTGGATAACGATCCAAGCGTTATATCACTTTGAAAGGGCTTCCCTGTGCGCCCCTCCGTTACTTTCAGTAAGCAATGAACCCCGCATGGTTTCAGTTCGAACACACGTTGTACCCTTGCTTGCTCTTCCTCTCACTTAATTTTTTGCCCGTCTTTCTGGCGTTCGGCTTCACTACACTTGCATGGTTTTTATTCGTTCTCACGAGGCTTTTTCTGTTCGTCTTTTCTTCACCCACTCTTAGCAGGGTCTTTCGTCGTTTCAGCTCATCACACTAGGGTGGTTTATTTTGGCTACAATTCTGATAAAATGGGTCTTTCTACCGATGGTTCACCATCATCATACTATACTGATGTGTTGCGTCTTAAATATTAAATATTTCTTGACCTCATTGAATGATTTGCCGTGATATCACTGCTGATATTGTTGATTAATATGTATTATTATCATTTCATAGATTCCGAAGGGCAGAATGTTTAGCCCAAAATCATTTTCCATTGTAAACATACTTCATTTGTCATACAGTATTCAAGGTGAAATCAAAATGAAAACGATTCGGAGTGAAATATAATCTTAGACCGTGCAGTGACTAAAAACACCTAGAGACTATGTTTGTGAGCGTTATTAGTGTCTAATAAATCCGGTGGTGCCTGTGATAGGAGAAGGTTATGCTGTGATGGGTACCGTGCGGAGTAGGGTTGCGGTTTAAAGTGATGTGAGCGTTAAATATTTTACCTGAGGTCGGTTCTTCTTGAGAAATAACTGGAAAGTAAGGAAAAACGCGTTATCAATGTTACGAGTAGCCACTGATCGGTAAATGTTTAAATATTTATAGTTAATATTGCGCTCGGAAACGAGCGTCTCAATATTCTGGGCTTACTTGATTCAAAATCGGCATGAATTTTAGCTTGTTGGTCCTCCCGACGAGTTTAAACGGCTGGGTCCAAGTTTGTGTTTGGTCCGAGGAAATTACCAAAACTACCGACCTAAGAGCTGAAACATACGCTTTCTCTGATGACGCAGCAGCCAGAATATACGGTTTAATACAAGAAGAAACTTCTCAAGCTTCAACAAACAGATCCAAAGAGCAAAATATCAAACAACTAATTTATTTATCAAAACGGGAGATAAATCAATGTCTCCATGCGAGCACCCTAATAAAATATCATAGGGCACAAAGAATTCCCCGTGGATTACGCATTGCATTAAAACCATCACTTTGCAAAAAAGCCAAGAAATTTCAAGAAAAATGGTATGCAATGCTTAATAAATGCTCCCTAGATTTGATACTACTTATTGTCGAGGAATTGTCTAACATATTAGAGGATTTATCGAAGGAAATAGTGGAGGTAACAAATGAATTGACAAGCATGATGTCTGCAGAAGAATGGTCCAAGATCCTAGAGGATATCAACACCCAAATGTCTAAACATTCACAGGAAATAAATGACCGAAAAATATGAAAATATAAAAGAGACACTTTGGACTACAAGTTGGGAGAGGTGTACACATGGGCTGAGGTATATTCCCAAAAAAGAAGAAATTGCCCCTATACACAGAACACTGACACATCATCATCAGGGAGTGAAAACACAGAAAGACCACCACGAAGAACACCTCAAGCAAGAACAATGGTTCAAACAGAAACACCACAGCAAAATCAAGATGACGCACAACAATCCACTTCAGCACAGCCTTTTTTAGAAGTAGGCCAAGACGCAACAGACGACCCAGTAGGGGAAAAAGGAAAAGAACACCCAAACACCCAAAGCACCACACAGCCAAAGAAGGACAGGAAGAAAATAATAAAGGAAACTTAGTAATCAACATATCCAACTATCATTTAACAACACAGGAATTGAGATTACTACAAAAAGGAACTTCCTTTGTCCCCACAACTGACAGCAACATCTTGGAATGTGAAGTCAGTTTATTCAAACTAATGAGAAAGCTTCGGCTTCGCAACTTTTTTGACAATGTACTACAGGACCAACGGTCCACTATAGATGAAGATGAACTCCTAGGACTAAGGAGCTAAAGCACCTACATGGCCCCAATTAGTCACAAAACTCTAGACTTATACGAAACCTTAGTGAAACAAGACCTTGCTAAAATTAACTTTCAAAAAGGAAAGCCTGGAAACATCACACAAAAGGACAGAAGCATCCTCAAAGGACGGGCTAACAATCCGGATATTACATTTCAAAAAGTGGATAAAGGTGGTGCTTTGATACTAAGGAACACTGAATTCTATGAACAACGTGTGAGGGAACACACAAAGGATTCAAATCTATACATGAAATTAGACAACAATCCGACTAAGTAATTTGCGGTACAACTAAAGACTATTGTTGACAAAGCGGTCGAAATGGGCACCATAAGAGAAAGAACAAAACATTTTCTCCTGAAATCTAATCCAAAAAGTCCAACACTACACATGGTACCAAAGATTCATGAAGATGCAAAAGATCCGCCCTTCAGACCAATTGTGTCCACGTGTGGAAGTATTCACGAACCGGTCGGCCAGTTCATTGACCAATATCTCCAACCGAGCATTAAAACCATGAGATCGTATGTGAAGGACACGACTGAATTTTTGAAAGGAATTCAAAACATATGTTGGCAAGAAGAAGAAAACATCGTATTATATACAGCAGATGTAAAAGCCCTATACACATCGATTCCCCATAACATGGGGCTGGAAGCAGTGGAGCATACTTTATTACATTCAGGATTGGATACCACCATGCAAATACTCATTATGGAATTAGTCCACTTTACACTTTACCACATCTACTTTCAATGGAAAGAGGAATGGTTCCTCCAGTTACATGGTACATCCATGGGCAATTGTATGGTGTCCTCATATGCTAACCTGGTTATGGCACACTTCGAAGAAGATCACATTTTGTCCAACCAAGTATGGCAAGACCACATCATTCTATACCTAAGGTATATCGATGACGTTTTTATGCTATGGAAAGGCACACAGCAAGAAGCAACATCTGTCTTAGACACATGGAATACATTTAACACAAACATCCAGTTTACAAGTGAAACATCAGACACTGAAATAAGATTCCTTGATGTACTTGTTCAAAAAACCCAAGAAGGTCTGGAAACTGATATTTACCGTAAACCCACGGATAGAAACAATACATTACATTACTCAAGTCACAATCAAATTTCACTCATTTCCCATTTCCCAGCATCACAAATGATGCAGATAAAAAGAATAGTATCAAATACCGAAAAAGCGGAATTGATAATTAAAGAAATGGCTCAAAGATTTGAAAACAGAGGATACCCACCATCCATTACGCAAAATGCAATCAAAAAATGCCAATTGATCACAAGACAGAAAGCTCTAAATCCTGTAAAAAATAAAGAAAACACCAGGACAGTAGTAGTAGTAGATTTTCTACATCAAGTCAGCAATTTAAGAAAATCATCATAAAACATTGGCCAACGATATCCAATGAGCCAGATTTCAAGCAATCATTTTCTGAAATACCAATATTTGCATATACAAGAGATCATAATTTGGGTGAAATAATCAAACATAAGAATACAATACCCAAGAACTACAGTGGCACAAGACCATGTCTCAATTGCCAAAATTATAACAATATTATCCATGGTACCACGATCACACATCCAATGAAAGGTTACAATATAAAACTTCGTGTGAGCGCCACATGTGAAACATCAAATATAATTTATTTACTCAAATGTCCGTGTGGAAAAATATACGTGGGCAAAACAGAAAGGAAGATGCGACTAAGAACTAACGAACACAAAGCTAACATCAGGACTGGCAATATAAAATCAATGGTAGCCACACATTTCAAGGAAGAAAAACACAACATGGCCCAATTAAGATTTCTCATCCTAGAGACAATACAGAAAATAGATGGAAGAGACAATAACAAACACCTACTGAGAAGAGAGAACCATTGGATCAGCAAATTGCAGTCACAAAAACCAAATAGGCTTAATGACAAATTGAATATTCCTGTTACCTATAGGTATAAGGAATTACCGGTTTTGCAATACGGATCTGTACAGTTGCAATGTTTTGTGTGAAGCAAGTACTTTTAACCATTGCAAATGTATTTTTAACCATTGCAAATGGCCATTGATCTACTTTGTGTTAAATCATTTTGCCAACGTACACACGTTTCAATCACAGCAGTTTTCAATTTTATTTTCATTTTCATTTTCATTTTGATTTAGCGATTGACACATAGCACGTTTTATTTAGCTATTGAAACATAGCACTTAACAAACGTTTCGCTCGTATTCCACCCCACTACAACATGTCTGCCGTTCCCATTGTGGAACTTTGGCCGTCTTTAATTATTATGTTCAATAGGCGCATCACAAAGTCACACCAACGTTCGGATCAAACAAAAACTTGGACCCAGCCGTTTAAACTCGTCGGGAGGACCGGCACGCTAAAATTCATGCCGATTCTGAATCAAGAAAGCCCAGAATATTGAGACGCTTGTTTCCGAGCGCAATATTAACTTTAAATATTTAAACATTTACCGATCAGCGGCTACTCGTAACATTGATAACGTGTTTTTCCTTACTTTCCAGTTATTTCTCGAGAAGAACCGACCTCAGGTAAAATATTTAACGCTCACATCACTTTAAACCGCAACCCTACTCCGCACGGTACCCATCACAGCATAACCTTCTCCTATCACAGGCACCACCGGATTTATTAGTCACTAATAACGCTCACAAACATAGTCTCTAGGTGTTTTTAGTCACTGCACGGTCTAAGATTATATTTCATTCCGAATCGTTTTCATTTTGATTTCACCTTGAATACTGTATGACAAATGAAGTATGTTTACAATGGAAAATGGTACATGTGGAGAACAGTGTATTTATAATCGTATTTCTTTGCACTAACAATTTAGATTGATCTCCCTGATGAAGAGCAACCACAGCTCGAAATGCATTGGAGGATTATAATTTAAAAAGCGTCTTTGAAATAAATTGATGCAACAATGGAATGAAAAAAACTGAACTTCGAAAGAATAATGAAATATAAATGAATAAAATAACCTTTCTGAAGAAGCAAATATCTTTGGGATTCATTTACTTAAGGAAATCTCTACAGATAGCTCAATAATGGCGTGCCCAAAGGGGGATGCAACTAAGCTTGCTTAGAAGCACACAATAATTTACTGTTTAAGAGGCGAACACCTTGGACGGAATCGTCACCCTTAGGAGCAACCACTAACTATTAGAAAATAGAAGTAAAAATCAAAAACTTCCTCACTATCATTTGCGTTTTTCTACAATCAAGGCAGTGCATTAGCCTAATTTTCAAATATCCATTCACGTTTTCCTCCATAGAGCAGTCACAGGGAAGCTTTGTGTTACCCTAATACTTCAAGTCCCTGGACTTTGCACATGCATCCGGGTTAACCAGCACAGGGTGAGGACCACACAGTGGAGTGTTGCTCTAGTGAGTCCCGGTAACCTGGTAGACTTAACATATATCAGGGCAGCTGTAGAAAATATCAAATAGTAGAGAGACCAGCAAGAGTCCAGCATCCTATAAGGCCCTTACGAACTTTGAGGACAAAAGTCCCTTGCGGCCCTTGTGGACTTTGAGGACAAACATCACCAAGGAAGTGAAGTTAGTGGTTGCAGAGAGCAATAACCATAAGATTCAAGGGAAATTCCCACAAAAGTGAAACCACGCGGGGTTAAAAAGGCTCCGAAAGCTGTTGTAACAAGAAAGATTAATAAAAAGCATCAGCAACAAAAGTCATTGATGAGAATCAGTATGGATCCCTTGGAGGAAACATCAGAACTAAATAGACATGATATTTCACGCCCCAGTAGAAGAAGTGAGCAGGACTTCCTTAGGGCAATCTATAAAGAAATTTGTGGGGAAATATTTTAAAAGGAATCTTGATGTATGTGAATATTCGCCGCAGTTTGGGGGAACTCAATATAGAGATAGTATGAGGAGCCAAAGGTCTGTAACAGGTGTAACAACGGGTGTAACAAATGACTCCTTCCGGCCACTAGATTTGGACCGAGCAGGGATAAATGAAGGGGAAATGTCTGGGTTGGAACCCAGATTATCATCATCACCTCGTCTATCCTGTAGTGGAAGGGAAGGGAAGAGCCCTACACTATATAAAGCACCACAACAGGTATCTAACAGTCAGGAGAAGAGGAGAATTGTAATTCTCCAGCAAAGCTTTAACTCCCCAGATACCCTACAATCATCCCTGGAGCTCGACATGATATCTTCTTCGGAACCTTCACTATTAGAGGTGATGTTTTTAATGCAAAAAAACTCTCCAAGCACTATTAGAAGCTTTAGTCGAGAATAACAGGCAAGGCAAATCCCATAAAACCCAACTACACTGATTGCAGAGGAGTTAAAACAAAATAATAATTGCATGTCAAATATAGTACGCCCATTGCTGGAGGCAAGGGAGCAAATGTATATATCGATGAGAATAAAGCTACACAGGTTAATGAAGTTATATAGAATGAAAACCTCCCGACAGTATAAATCTCAAAGTGCCCTATGCGGGTAATAAAGAGGAGTTCATTCAAAAGATCTAAACGGTATAAGCCCGAGCATAAGACCAGAAAGATCAGAAATAAGTCGCAGAAAATTCCAGGAAAGACAAGGGAGGTGTATCAAAGCCAGGGTATAAAACAGGGTGTAGTAATATTAGGACAGGAGAAACCACTGAAAGATGAGATCATAAAGAAAAAGGAATCAGGGAAACAGAATCAGAATAGGAAAGTTATAAGTACATCAAAGAGGATGAACACCTTGGGCGGAAGCACGCAAACCCAAGGCCTTGTAATACAGAAAAAAATAGAAAGGATGGGGAATAGGGTGGGAGTGCATCAGTGGGCTCAAGAATAAAGGGAGAGTCTCCTTTAGAACAAACACGATGGACAAGAGCCGGCCCACAGCCTGAGGCCACTCCTATAGTTAGGAGATGCATGAGGATGTATGATAATAGTGGGTATTTATGGAACCATGGGGACAAAGAGCGTGGAAATAGTGACAAAGTTAAATAAAACCCCTAAATCGTGCAAACCCATTGCAAATTCTGGTTAAATGCCCTACACTGGTGGAGGTCACATCTGAAGATATAAGGCAAATAGGCTTTGTAACAAGTTTAGAAGGAAACAAGGTAACTAAGGTGCTTTTCTATTCTGAATTTGTAAAACAGTCAGCGGTAAAGGCAGAGAGAGACCTGGAAAAGGAGGGTATACGATTTGTGCAGGTCAATGAACTTGAGAAAGAAGGGAACAATTCCAGGAGCTCTGTGACACTTATTCACCATGCTGGACTATGCCTGGAGCAAGTACAGTATGAAGCATTAGGTGCCCACAAGAGAAGAATCTGCACAGATAAAGATCAAGGAGGGCTACAAGTAATAATAGCAAATACCGCATATGAGCCAATGTTGAGTAACTGATATGACCTCCTAGCTGAATACTCACATAGTTGGGAGGACAATATGTCCGATGTGTTGAGTGAATTGGACTAGGACTCAGGGTACTCGCACAGCCTATGGACTCTGTCTTGGAATATAGGGGGATATGAGAGACAGTTAGCACAAGACACTTGAGAAATGTTGGGTAATTACAACATATTGTGTCTGCAAGAGTACTGGTTGTGTAAGGTACCCGTTCCAATAGATGTTTTTTATGGTAACCAATGAGGCAGTACGAAAGAACTTAGGCGGACCTTCGGGGGGGCTTAATTACACTGGTATCAGTAAAAAAAGCTAATAAAATAATTAAGTTAAATGTGAAATGTAGGTGGTCACTGGCTTGTCAGGTAGAACTTTATAGTGAGAACGGCAAAAAGACAAATTATTGTGATAAATGTATATATTCAGGAGTAATAACAGATTATGAAGTACAACTGTGCTTGTTAGAGAAAGAGTTGGAATCTACTTGTATAATAAAAGCAGCATATTTGATAATGATCTTAGGAGATTTTAACCGTCCCTTAGTGATAAACTTTTTAAGGAAATTTTAGCTATCTCACATATTCCTCATGCAAAATTTGGTGGAGTAGGATGTGCTGCACGAGATAAATATTTGGTACAATTCCTTGGATCAATAGGATTATTCTGTGCCAATGGGTGGAGGACTTTGGATCGTCCAGCAAAGAAAATTTTTCAGATAGGGAATCAGAACAGCCCAATTGATTATGCTTTCATTAATGCATGGCACTTTAAGGATGTGGAACAATTTGAGGTATTGCAGAGTGAGGGCAGTGACCATTGGCCTTTAGAATCGTTAATTAAGATGGAACAGGAATCGGAAAGAGAAAGAATGATCCTCTTACAGGTAGGCGTATAACCACCCATATAACCGAGGAAAGCCTGTAATTGGTTCATAATTTGTTTATTGATTATACGGTTGTTGGTAACTTACCGCAAAAAGGTAAATTGTTAACATGGTAGGAGCAGACAATCGAGTAGGTGGTAAATTGTCTAAAAATAAAAGTAAAAAAAGGGCCTTCCAATAAAAAAAAAAAGTATAAAGGGTTGGTTTACAATGAGTGCAGAAATTGGAAACTTAGTGTACGGAAATGGGAAAGACAGTTAAGGAAAAAAACAGATAAGGAGACAATGAAGAGCCTTTGAGTGGCCAAATTGGAATACATAAAAAAAAAACTAGATAAAGGAAATTAGAATATAAATCCAAAAATTGGCAAATAATGTTAGAAGAGATAAACACAAATAATATATGGTGCTTCTGGCAAAATGGTAAATGAGGGTAAGGTACAAGGGGAAATGCAATGCCTGGTGGGCGTGGATGATTGGGTTATTCATTTGAGTAACTTATATATGGGTAAAGATTTGAAGAAGACCCTGGAATTAAGACCTGATGAACTAGAACAATTAAAGCAGCACTTTTCTTTTTAAAATATAAAACAAATTCAATCTTTAAAGCTAACTAAAGCTGCAAGACCAGACAATCTACCTGCAATTATTTTGAAAAATAGTACAGATTGGTGGGCAAGCTTCCTAAAAACAACGTTCCAACAAATTCTTATTGCAGGGTTTTTCCCAGAAAGTTGGAAGGGGGCAATTATGAGATCAATTTATAATAAGGAGGATGCTATGTTGCCCCAGAACTATTGCCTCATAAGCTTACTGGATGTGGGGGAGAAGGTCTTCTCCAAAATATTACTAGGAGTAGTGAAAGCATGGGGATACAGCATGGCCTGATACCAATAGAACAAGGGGGTATAAAAAAGGGCACTCGACTGTTGATCACTGCCATAGTTTATGGGCATCGGCAGGAAAGGCAATCGAAGTACACAGCAGCCTGTTTTGCTGTTTCATTGATTTCCAAGCAGCATTTGATTTGGTAGATTGTAGTACATTGTGGAGTATGCTGGTAAAGCTCGGAATCAACAAAGCATTTCTTTCACTAATCCAGGAAATGCAGTCAAATAATTGGGCTAGAGTAACATTATCTAAGTAGATTCAGATAATGAAAGGCCAGAGGCAGGGCTGTGTTTTAGCCCCTTTATTTTCTCTGTTTTTATCCGTCCCGCGAATTACATTGATCAAAGCAGGTGGTTAAGCCCTGAGATGAGGAGAACCCATACATCATGTCTGCTATACGCAGATGATTTAGTGATAACAGACATGACAGTTAGGCTTAAAAAAACATCTGGATACCTTTTTTGAATACTGTAAAAAGAAAAGCTTTATGGTTAATTTTGAAGAGACGAAAATAATGGTATTTGGAAAAAGAAAAAGCCTCTTCTACTGGAAAATTTGGGATGTTAGAATTGAAGTAGTAGATAAATAGAAATATCTGGGCATGTGGTTTGATAGTAAACGAAATTGGAAAGACCACATACAGGCATTATAAGCGAGGTCCCTTTCTACAGTCTGGGGCCTTAAACAATTTAAACAGAAGTATGGAGGCCCATCCCTGCGACCAATACTATCGGCTTTTAATGCACCGGTCCAACCACAATTTCTATATGGTGTTGAGGTTTTATTCATGGGGGTAAATCAGATAGGAACTTAAAGGATAGGAAATGTGTGAAGCAGCTTCTTGCTTTCGCATCGACAACTATGTAACAGGCCATGCGAGTAGAATGTCACCTCACAGCCTGGAAAAATAGAGGAACGCAAGCGACATTTAACTTCTGGAAAAGAATGAATATAGAAGCCCCCCCCAAAATAGCATATCTTTGTAAGAAAGAAATAGAGACCAGTGATCTTATCTGGACGATCCAAGCAAGGATTAAACTAGATAAGTTATGTGCTAAACTTACCCTAGAGCGAGACCAATGGAAATCAGGGCAGCAGATCCCTAAGCGGGAGTTACGGGCCATTGTTAATGCGAAGACCCGAGAAGAAGATTTATATTACTTGAAGAGCAAATCTTCGGCCCGGTTTCTGATGAACGGATGGGTCAATGATCATATGTTCCCCTATATAGAAGCTATGCCTAACCCAAAGCTCAGAAATGCATTATTGAAATTTAGAGTTGGCCTGAACTCATGTACCATCAATAGGAAGATAAAATCACTTATGTCGAATGACCAAGGTCTGTGCTCCTGTGGCCTACAAGTAAAATGTAGTAGTCAACATATTTTGTTGGATTGTTTGTGGTTTTTAAAAGAATGGAAACATTTCTTAAACGTATTTTTATTGTCTATAAAGGTTTCAGTAGGGACCAAGCACTTAGCTTAATGACAAATATGAGATTTTTAAATGTGGCATGTGCAATAGGAAGATTTGTAATTGCAATACAGAGTCATTGAAGGAAATGGCATAGGTTGAAACGAATACGTGGTAGAAATTCAATCCCATCTATGATCTGTGGACTATGCAAGATGCTGCACAAATGTATAGCTAATGTATAAGCAACTCCTTGCTGCTTTGGTGAAGAACTAAGAGTTCTTATAAGTGAGTCCTCCATTGTATATTTTAGTAGGTTTTTAATGTTTATTACATTGTCTTATGGTGAAACCATTGGGATAAATCATCTTCTAATTGTTTGTAAAGTGCTATTTTTTATGGTTAAATATGCCAAATAAAAATATTCAAATAAAATGGCATTATTCTTGTTGACATGCAGACTTTGTACCTTGTGACTGTTTGGGTGGTGCTGGCAATTTGATGCGGGACGGTGGACATTTGGACTACGTGACGGATGTGAGGTTGTACACGTACATATGAGTCTCACAGTTTTCTGCTATGTAAGGTGCGATTGGCATGTTTCTCGCATGAGCGGACCCAGTTATGTGACCTGTTCTGCAGTGTTGGTGTTGCACTTTGTACATAGATGTAATGGGATGTGCTGTGATTACTTGCTATGTGTGTGTGCCACAGGGGTCAGGGACATGATCCTGGATCATTGTGGGTATGCAGTGTGCTACACATCGTTGTACATGTGTGTCATTGTGCCCATCTCCCCACGTCCCCCCATCCCTGGTAGTCACTCACCCTGTTGATGTCATGTCAGGTCCTATCAAGCTGTGTCCATACTCCCACCTGCTTGCACCATCTCCACACAGGTAACTGTGGCCTCCATTTCCTCCAGCTCCTCCTGTGGTGCAGGACTCCCACCTCCTGTCGCCGTTGCTGCCTTCCTGTTGGCAGAGGGGTTGTGCTTGGTGTGGTTTTTCACATCATGCCAGCGCCTCTAGTCATCCTTGACACTCTGACTGCATTCACGTTAGTCTCATTGTGAGTCAGTTGATGGTAGTGTACTGTCACCTCCATGACGCTGATCTAGTTTTGCTGTGGTTTGCACCCCGTCTTGCTCTTCTCCTTGGCCTTCCCCGAACCCCTTCCTTGCTGGAGGTTTGTGGGTTTGTGGGGTTCGGGTTGGCCTCTGTACTAGGTCCGGGGGCATCCATGGTACTACACAGTTTGAATTGTTTTTGGTGTATTTACTTTTTGTTGCTTTTATAGTGCATTCTCCCACCTGACGTGTGAGATTTGCAGGCCTGTTGCCGGTTTTCGCAGCTTTTTGTATCGCGATTTTGCTCATCGCATGCGTTTGTGTTTCGCATTTTGCCGTGTCGTGTTGGGTTTAACGCGGTTGTTTGACGTGCTATCGTGAGGCCATCGCATGCTACCGCCGTGTTGTGAATACTTAGTTAACACAACGTCATTTTCCCGCATTAGACTGCGATGTTGAAAGTTGCGTTAAGCTTATTTTGTGATGGGTTTTTCATGTTCTTGAGAATATCCCCCTCTGCTCTCTGTCAGAAGTTTCACTTTAAATGTAATAATGTATACAAACAAATAGCTGTTTTCAGTGTTTTAGTATACTCTATATTCCTTACAGTATAAATGCCCATAATGAAGGGTGTACACGTTAAAATAAAATTAGCAAGAAGTGAGTTCAAGTGTTTCAGCACTTTAGTTCTGCACCCGGTACTGCACCGTATACTGTAAGCACAGTAATGTATCTATTAGCTGCCACTAATAATTTTAACATGGGACTGAGATGGTCTCCCCTACCGTGTAAAGTCAAATCAAAGTTGTCTGGGAAGAAATATCTTGTATGAGATGCATTACCTGCTGCGAGGCTAGCCTGTGGCTGACCTCTGTTTGTTCAAACTGTAGTACATTTTTGGTTAAGTGTGGGCAGCTGTCTCTCAGCATCATTGCAGTATTCAAGGAAAAGCAACATGCTTCATTCTAGAAACAAGAATTGCAGCAAATAATACAGTTTATGTGAATATCATGTTACTTGGCGAGCAAATGTAATGTATGCAAGCAAAGTGTAATATTTATTTAAATCTATCAGTCAAGCAAGTGAGAAACATCAGAGGGGAGAAACTGGTCTCAGGTAGAAAATAACTCCTTGCCCCACAAACCTGAACATATTTCTTAAAAACAAAAAAACAAAAAAAGTACGAGATTCAGATCAATTATTTGCACAATCAAGAGGAGCGGACTATTCCCTTAATTATTGAGAACTCTTGCATCCATCTTAGATGTTTTACGCAGATGTGTTATCATAAAATCCTTAGTACCATATTTAGCATCGTATTTTTAGCATGGTAATTGTAATGCTACTGAAGATTAGCATTATCAAAGTGAACTTTGGTTAAACTTCACCTCATTCACTATTTTCTTGGGCCATTTCTTATCCAGAGTCATCAACAGAAAAGCATGGACGAGTTGAGAGAAATGTAAGTGGTAGGAGTGTTTGGACAAAATGTCAAGTTTTAAATAGTGTGTGCTACCAGAATATCATCGCAAGAATATTGTGCAGGAAATAAAGTTGACAGGAATATCATAGGTAAGAATATTGGACGTGATTACGATGTTAATGGGACCACCACCGACAGGCCATCGGTCCCACCGATATACAAGCCATTGACTGCTGCATTTCGATGCAGGCATACCGACAGTAGAGATCAGGGGGAAAGACCGCCACCTCTGACAGGATCCAAAATTACATCAGGCGGCAGGCAGAATGCTATCCCTACAAAGGAGGCAATGCCTGTGCAGGCACTCCACTAGGGAACAGGATGTCCCTTTCGGACTGCTTTGTCATGGCAGTTTGACTACCATAAAAAGGCAGTCAGAAACTAACTTTTGAGGCCCCAAACAGGGCCCCCGTCCCCTGTGGGCTACTGCTAAGTGGCCCGGGGGTCACATGTAGTGCCCCCACACATCCATGCACTGTGTGACAGGCACCAAACAGTGTACGGATGTTCACAAAGTACTTTTTTCTACAGCTGGCCTTTGCTTGGGCCGCAGCACAAGCCACAGTAGAAAAAAGCACGTTCTGACTGCTGTGCTGGCTGTCTCATAATATTTGGGCGGATGGGACCACCGACTCATTGTTGGACAGTCTCCTGCCTGCAGCAATGGCAGTTGGCGGACTGACCGACCAACTGCCACCGTAATAAGTGCCATTTTTTTTAGGGCTCTTTTTAGTATAGATTTTAATAATATTGTGATTACAAATATAATTCTAGGCAATATTATTTCTTTGGATATTTTTATGTCATGAGTGTCATTTATTGTTTACTGCTTTAACTGTTGGAATGTTTATTATTTTTTCTAAATTTAGATGTTTAATTTCTTCTTTATTTTAAAATGTATTTTTTGGAGTGGGATAATGGGCTTATAGGGGAAAAGAAATGGGGAGATTGTTTAAAGTGTATGTAATTTAGTTTTATTCAACTAAAAATGTAAAATTACATTTCAACGTTTTAGGGCCCGATTTTGATCTTGCTTGGAAGGGCACCGAACGCGATCCAGATGGAAAAAGTACGAGCCGTACGCATGTTTTACGCCAGACTCGGACAGCTGTACGAGCGAGCAAGTATGATGCGAGCAACGCGAAATTCACCGACCGAATTGTTTCCGGGTCTGAACCCTTCCGTATGTCTCATCCGTGAGAAAACCGTGCCGCGCAATGGATGCGATTTACCACGAGCCAGTACGATGCACGCGTCGAACAGCCGGTTCGAGACGAAGTTTCCGGCTTGCAAAACGTCTGGGACATTGCCTTTGTGGGTCCGTGTTGGACCCCCTGTCACCAACAGCTTTACAACTCCAAAACAGGGAAAGACCCAAGGGTCGCATGCTCCGAAAGATCTTCCGCTGGATCCCCACCGAAACCAGGAAGACGGTCACCCAGGCACTCGTCACCAGCCGACTGGACTACGGAAACACCCTCTACACCGGAACCACAGCCAAAGTACAGAAAAGACTCCAACGCATCCAGAACGCCTCCGCACGACTCATCCTGGACATCCCCTGACACAGCCACATCTCCGGACACCTGAGAGACCTGCACTGGCTCCCCGTCAGCAAGAGAATCACGTTCCGACTCCTTACCCACGCACACAAGGCCCTCCACAACCTGGGCCCCAGGTACCTCAACATCCGCCTGACCTTCTACACTCCCATCCGCCAGCTACGATCAACCAGCCACGCCCTCGCCACCGTTGCACGCATCCGAAGAGCCACCATGGGAGTAAGATCCTTCTCCTACCTGGCAGCCAAGACTTGGAACTCCCTCCCAATCCACCTCCGTCTGACCCAAGACCACCTCTCCTTCAGGAAGCAACTCAAGACCTGCCTGTTCGAACAGTAGCGGACCCCCCCCTCCTCCCAGCGCCTTGAGACCCTCCGGGTGAGTAGCGCGCTATACAAATACCCTGATTGATTGATTGAGGGTCTCTCGCACACAGGCATGTACGGTGCATGTAGGGGGCACCTTAGTGCGAGACGTAGCCATTCAGTCAATAGGAGCCCATGTACGCGTCGTACGACCGGCTCCTATTGACTTCTACGAGAGTCCGAGAAAACCAAGTCCGGCAGCATGCGGCCGCATCGTACTCGCTCAGTCCGACTGCAGGAGCCCGGCTCGGTAGTAAAACACTCCAGATCCGGCTTGGTCGGAGAGCTTTCCGACCCAGATCGGAATCGGGCTCTTAGTGTAACATTTTTGAGATATTAGTATGTTTTCATTTCTTTTATGTTTGAAAATCTATTGTTGGTTTGTTCACTAAATTGTGAAGAAGTGGTAATGTATTTTTTTAAAAAAACACTTTTTTCCAATAGAAAAGAGAACATTTAATTTTTGTGTGCTCTTTTTTATTTTTCATTATTGGCATTTTTATTTCTAATTTTGAAAGTAATGGTTTGGAAAACCTGAAATTATTTTTACGCCAACCCCACGTGCCAGGCACTTTTTAAACATCACTCGTCGATAACCTCACCACTCACGCACATAAGACATAAACCCTCACACACACCACACATAGTCATCAATAAAGTGCTCCCGCGTAATCGTAGGTCGCAGCACGCCGCATCCCGTAGAGGGGTGCGAAGACCCCAATGATTAAGCATGGCACCAAGGGTCCTTTTTTGTGTGAGGGGTACTATATCACCATTGGGTGCTCCCAACAACTGTAGGGAAGCCCCATTAAATTAGTGGATTCCTTTTGTTTATATATATATCGCCAGGGAGAACGAATCCATCTAAAACTCTCTCTCCCTACTTTTGTTATTACACCACATTGTACCTGCCATGTAGTGCAGAGATATGTAAAGTGACCTCTATTTGCATTGCAGAAGGAGCTGCAATCCAGCAGCCCCGCCACAATGCAAAAGATAGGCATTGCGACCGCCGTGGTGGAGGCCGCATTGCAATGTCTCTTAAGGGACCGCCAATAGCATGTCAGGTGGTCCCGTTTCTGATATGGTGGAGGGCTGATGTAAGTCCGCCCTCCATCGTAATCCGCCTCGTAGTCTTTTGTTTCATTTAGCAACTTTTTTAATCACTAACTAAGGCTCCGATTACGTTGTCAGGTGGACCGTCATTGACAGGCCATCGGTGGTGGTCAGCCTGACATCCAAGGCAGTGGTCTGCCGCCAGAATATGATACCGGTGGTCTGAGCGCAGCAGGCAGAGAGAAAGAACACCACCTCCAACAGGCTCAGTTAGCTCATCCGGGCGGCGCCGGAGTCTAATCCCTACAATGGAGGCAGTGCCTACAGAGCACTGCTGAAGGGATTAGGATTCAGTTTCTGTCAGCCTTTTCATGGTGGTCCACCTGCCATGGAAAGGCTGTTGGAAAGCGTCCTTGGAGGCCCCTAGGAAGGCACCCGTCCTCTGCAGGCCTCCACGATGTGGCCTGGGCCAAATCCATGCACCAAGTGCCAGGAACCACTTGGTGCTTGGATGTTTAAAAACATCCCTTGTTCTATTGTAACTTGTGCTGTGGCCTTTTCCCCAACGGTGATGGTTTAAACCCAGATCTTTTGACTGGGTGTGAGTGTTTGATTGATTCAGATGCTCAGTCCATCACCACCCCCTTTTGTACCGCTTTTTCACAAGCCACAGCACAAGCCGCAATAGAAAAAGGGAAGTTTCCAATCGCCTACAGGACTGTCACATCCTAATATGGTGGTTGGAACCTCAGACTACTTGTCGGCTGGTCCCACTCCCCCTGCGATGGTGGTTGGACGTTCATCCGACAGGTATTGTAATAAGGCCCTATATTTTTGAGTCTATCTCCATCACTGTTAGGTGATTTTTGTTCCTGTTGGTTGCAGTTTGCAGTTCCCTGCTGCTACTCTACAGATAAGGTAAGTCCAATGCTAAGGTTTTATTTAGGTGTTTTAGTATAAGGGACATGTGTAGGTGTTTCCTTTTTTTTACTTTTGTGGATTTGATTTCTCTGGAATGGAGCAGAATCATGGACTTCAATTGCAAAAACTTAAGTTGAGCTTAGTTTTTCAAATTTGAGTGTTTAATGCTTATTATGCTTTTAAATAAATGTATTTTTTGTTCTCCAGTTTCATTAGATATTTTTTATTTATATTTGTTTTATAGACTGATTTATTAAGGAAATGTAGGTAATATTCATAATTTAATATGTATTTTTGTGTCTGTTGGTTCCTATTGAATTGTATTCTTATTTGCATTACTAGGTGTCTTTACATTTTGTTTCCTGTATGGTTCCGAGTTTCTCTATTTGGAAGAAATTGAGTTGTTCGTTGACTGTGGTGTGAGCCCTGATCAAGCAATAGCAACAATCCCTGGTAGGGTGAACCGCAAAAAGTCACTAAATTCACTGGGTAGCTTGGCATAAAAAAAAATCAGGCTTAACTTAGAGGCAATGTGTAAAGAATGTATGCAGCACACAAACAGCACTAAATTGTACACATAACACAAGAAACAAAAGTGAGTGCCTAAGAGATCAAAGCACCAACATACTAGTTCTGTGAGACCGAGTCAAAGTCGAAAAATATGGCTGACATCAGTGGAGCGTGCTTCGGATATAAGAAGAGGATTGAGCCCAGTCAACGCCTACCTTCGGACTTAGAAGAAGATTTAGGGAAAATGTTCAGAGGAAGTAAAGTTCAGCAGGGCAAGACTGAAGGCAGTGTCTGAGGAAGGAACGTCAACATTTGGGATCCTCTGAATAAAAATGCGGTGAAGTTTCCTATGTTCGGACTTAATCACTTTTTTGGAAATTGAAAAAAACTCCATCAGGATGAGGCAGGATGCTTTCGCTGAAGACAGTGCTAGGAGGTCGGATACCTCATTGGCAAAATACCACTGAACAGGATTCACTGCAGTGGTGAGGAACATAGCGAGAGCAGCCGTGAAGTCAGGTTGACTGGCAATGCACCTTGGGCTGATCAATGAGTAGATTGGTCCCTGTATTCCCTCAGTACTGAGAGCCATTTTTATTCAAAAAATGGTTAAGTCCCAAGTTTTGGGTTTTGGCTATCTGGACACTGTAGCACCACAACCAAGGGTCCAGGACTGGTGGGACACCACTTGGGGTGTCAGGGCTCACTCAGGTTGCGTCAAGGTGTGGGTTAAAGATGGTGGAAGCCTTTTATGTCTCTGTGGCTCTGAACAGGAGGCCAATAAACTAGCCCTTGAAGTCATTCTTGTAGACCTCGGTTCAGGTGAAGATGCAGGGTTCAAACAGCAGGTATGGCCTCTGAAGATTCAAGGCAGGTTCCAGGCAGTAAAGCAGTCCCTCCAGGTGCATCAAGGCAGACTTGTGGAGTACACAGCAAGCCACAGCAGCAGATATTTCTCTTTGAGTCCTAACTGAAGAGCGAATGCCCTATTTTTATTCCTGGTAGCGCCTTTGAAGTTGGGAGAGGTTTCTAAAGGTTTCTGTTTGAAGTTGTAGGAATTTCCTGAATTGCCTGCCCTGGGTCTCAGCTGGCTGCAGAAACAATGGGGAGGTGACAAGCCCTTTTTTTTACAAAGTTTTATATAGCGTGAACTTGACATAAGGGTATCGGGTATCAGAGCGTTTTACAAGAGCACCAGTTGCGTTACATAGGGACACATTTATTTTTGTTAGGCTCGGGGAGATTACGTGATATGCCCAGAATCACAGGATGTTGTGTGTCCTTGCCGGGACTGGAACCCGGTTCACCAGATTTGAGGTCAACCGCCCTAGCCGTTAGGCCAACTCTTCTCTTCCTTTGTGGGAAGGCAGAGCACAGTCTATTTGGTTGCAGGTGCGGCTATGCCTAGCTCCGCCCCCATCTTGCCAGTAGGTGGACCATTCAGGCCCACCTAATCCCTCTATTGTGTAACTGTCTGAGAGGAATTTACAATGCCAGACTGTCAGTTACACCCAGTCATGTGACCCAGGGGTGTTACTTTTTGTGGGGTTGTGTTATCTAACCTTAACAACAATAACATGTTTAGTTGTTGCCCACCCTAACAAGTATTAGTACAATATGTGTACATTTACAATTTATATTCATGGTGCTTGTACTTTCCTAGATGTATGTGTATCCAACGTGTGATAGCAATTGTTTACCTTTCAAGGAGGTGATTGAAGTGGCTCTCAGGGCTATTTTAAAATTGTATATCTTACTATCATTTGTAAATGCAATTTATAATTTGATATTTTATACCAATATATATGCTGTTCTTTTAATGTGATTTTTTTCCCTTCAGTTTCTGTTTAATTTACTTGAGAAGTGGTTCAGGTTGGGCATCTTTCCATGCTGGGATGTTAGTTATATATTCGAAATAGAGTTTTGCATAGTTTTGGGGGTTTTACTGTTATTTTAACTGTTGGATTTGGCCCTTTTTGGCAGGTTCACCCCTAAACTGTTTGCCTTAAGCTCTGAGATGGTGGTAGTGATTTTGCACTGTTTCCCAGTGTAAAGTGTGTGCACTCTCTGAGTGCGTGTGTTGAGAGTGGCCTACCATCCCATAGGAAGGCATGGGGGATATGTGTGTCCATGGTAATTCCTGGTATGAGTGGAGTGCAGGGTCAAGTTTATTATGTGCAAATTCGTGAGAATAAATGCTGCACAATACTGTGCACAGATTTATTGTGGTTATTTTAGAAATGCCACTTTTAGAAGTTGGCATTTCTGTGTGCTGTGTCAGCCTACATGATGTGAATTTCATGTCTGGCTTGTGAGTGACAGGTGCTAGATGGTGTGGTTGGCTCCAGGAGCCAGGATGAGTCTGCCCAGTGATGAATAGGGAGATCTGCATGTAGATGGGAGGGAGGAGTTGCACCTGGGACCTGAAAAGGGCTGTGCCTTCCCTCCACAATGCTGGCTCCACCTCCTGTGGTGTGTCTGATGCCCCTGGCCTGTCCTTTGAAAAGAAGAGAGGAGCTGAGCAAAACAAAGTGCTCAAAAGCTCCCCTAAACCAGTTGTATCTGGTTCTCCCATTGCCTACACTTTGAGACAAATGAATATGTAGTTTAAAAAGAAGCGGCTGTGACCCCATGATGTTGTCCACTCTTGGTGTGCTGTTCCTGCTGGGGGCGTGCTGCTGCTGGGGCCCGGGGGGGCACTGCCATGAGGGCTTGCCTCCCTGGGCCCTGCCTTGCCTGTGATGACTGGAGGACTTTCCTTTGCTGGGAGCTGTTTGCTCCATTTCTTTATGCCCCCAGGACTTCTTGTGCTCCCAGCGCCCTGTGAGCACTATGCTTATTATTTTGACTCCCCCCCGAGAGGAGGATTCCCCCGTGATGCCGGCCTTGCTGGTGCCTACCCCACTTATTTTTTTATATATTACGGTGGGTGCCCATCCCACATGGCTGCTTATTATTTATTTTTGGCGGGAGCCTACCCCACTGATTGTTCACAATTATGGGTGCTCACCCCACTTTTATGCCACATTCACTTTATTTAAACTCGAAGGGAGCCCACCCCTCATTGCAACGTCTTCAAGAAACTCACCGCTGCGGCGGGAGGAAGTCAGGCACTGTAGTGCCTGGCAGTGGGCGGGACTTCTGGTTTTACGAGGGAAATCCCCCACACACCCCGCTGCTGAAGAGGAGGCCAGAGAAGTGGTGGCACGGGGCTCCCATGCCTGAGGGAGAGCCCCGTGGTGGCGGCCAAAGTACCGAGGAGCCACGGGTCTCAGGAGGGGGCCCGGGTGAAGAGGAGGCCTGACCGGAGTCTCAAGGGCTCCCCATGTGAAGTCTCCACAGCGGGAAGCAGAGACCAGAACCAACAGAAGAGAAGTCCCCCTGCGCAGGAGCCCGGTGAGTGAGGGCTGGGCCGGGGACATGGCCGCTCCAACGATGGGGGATATTTGGTCTTTCCCCGTGTGGTGCCCAGTTTTGCTAAGGGCACCCGTGCACTCCAACAGGGGCATTTTTGGTTTACCGAGCCCCATGTGGCTCCAACGTGGCATTGTTGCTCTTAGAGCCTAGATGGCTCCAACATTAGGGGCAAGTTCTATTTTTGTTGTTATTAGCTCATGATCATTTCAGGAGCCACTATTTGTTGACAGAGCCCTGTGTGGCTCCAACGTTTTGGATAATTACATTCAGAGCCCCGTGTGGCTCCAATGCTATGGGGGCAAAGGTAATTTAAAAGCCCCAGTGAGGCTCTAAGGCACAGATGTGCCAGGGTCTTTGTTCTGTTTTATCAGCTGTGCCGCACCAGCATAGGCAGCTGCTACATTTCACATATTGTTTCAAAGGGCCATTGAGAGGCCATGCCTCATTTTCTAAATCTTGATTCCCCATTCTGATACGGCGGACCTCCTGTAAAAAAGAGGTTTTATCTGGTGTTACAGCAGTACCTAATACAACTATGTCCTCATTCTCACTTGTAGAGATATTACTCGAGGATGAGTTGATCTCTGAGCTAGATGGTGTCATGCTCTTTTTGGTTGTCTGTTCCTTATTAACCAGTTAGTCAAATCTACGGGCAAACGTAAACACACGACCAGTGTTATAATCGTGTTCATCCCGTTTCAGTTTACGTGCCTTCCTACGTTTGATGTCAGCTTGTAAATTAGTTAAAATTTCATCAAGCATGGTATCATTTTTTACCTTAGCTGCGGGTAGATTCAGCTATTTTATCTCCTCTTCACATGCCTGTATCTCTATAAGCAATTTTGCAATTTTTCTCTCAGCATTATCAATTAAAATCCTGATCAAATTATTAGAGCTATTGGTCAGCTCTTTTTCCCACATGTCAAGGAGGTCCGGTTCTAAATCTTCATAAGTCGGAACAATTTGAGATCTAAGGCCTCGGGGAATACACCCGGTCCTTTTGTACTTTTGTTTACAGATTTTGACAGAGATAGATCTTTTGAATTAATATTGGTAAAAAGGATTACCTTTGAGGAATGATATAATTACCATACTCTGGATATAATGGAACCATTCATTAGAGGAGACTCTTGTCTAGTGAGTATTTATTTGGATCAGGATTATTGGTTGGTTTATACAGATTTGTGTCAGGATACATTTTGAATGCGGCATTCCTTTATTTGAGAACTTGGTTTCTCATATTGTTTTATGACCATATATACAACTTTATGGCACATGGATTACCAGTTGAGGTAATTTTTACTCAACCTACTTTTCTTTATTGACATCTTTGTCCTTCTATAGACACTGTGGGGTGCACTTTAATTTTGGTCTTTCTTTAACGATTATTTCACAACGTTGGGACTATATTTTTCACCTTTTTACAAGGGTGTGTATTTTTCTTCCTAATTTCACTTTCTTACATAATGGAGGTGATGTTTAAATTTATGGAAGAATGTTTAATTATTATATTTCCTAATAATATGAATATTGAGCCCCGGTGTCTTTTAACCTCAAGATTATAATTGAGTAGACATTATCTTGATAAGGACTATTGAAGGATGTGACCTCTATTTACAATTGGATGAAGTAACCTTACAATTTGAACTTGTTCCAATCATACTATATTTTCAATTATAACATAGATTGTGGAGTGCACAGTGAGAACGTATATAGATTATATATATGAGTAGATATTTTTTATATTAATTTTTTATATTTAAATTTTCAATGGGATATTATGAACACATATTTAATATATTGTATTTGGGTTTGGTTAATGTAAGGGATTTTAAATGCAATCATAAATTAATTAATAACTTTTAGCAATGTTATTGTAGCTGATAATGTTAATTCAGATTTGTTTGTTTTTGTCTATAATTCAGGGGTTTCCAACATTTTCTGTAGTGAGAGTCACTTCTGACCAGTGAAAATCATTGTGGGCTACTAAAGTCTAAGCAACCATTGAGCCAGATGCTGTGATTTGAACAAAATACTTTGACTAGGGGCACTATGACAGGCCGCCATGTGTGTCAGTGAGAGTATAGTCTTTGGGGATGTATAAACATGTGTGCATGTGACTGGCATATATGTGTACGGAGACTGAAAAACTGTGTTGTATATACTTGTGGCACAGGACACACCTTTCCCTATATGTGGCACCATTTCATGTATAACACATATGGGAAAAATGTAAAGTACAGAAAATTGGTCTGCAAAAATGCTCAGAGTATCGAACATTTTTTCTGCACTTTAAATTTCTCCAACATAAAATAATGGCTGTATTTTTCACTCACGTTCATTTATGTGTATTCCATAAAACTCATAATTTACATTTTCTCCCATTTCCAAGTGTTACATTCACAAAGACCAAGCATCTTGCTACCAGTGGCCTGTAGACATGATGCCATATTTATAACAGAAAAATAAATTTGTTTAAATGGGATGATTTTTAAGTGAATGAACATTTTTCATAAAATATTAAGCGGTATTTGGCTTAATTGAAAGTGGAGAAAGACATTAATACTTAGGGCCCAATTATGATGCAGTACAAAATAGCTTTTTACCGCATCATAATCTCCTGTTTGGAAGAAATTCCGACCGAACCATTTTGATGGAGTTGGTCGGAAATTATTCCAAACAGGAAAAGTAGTTTCAAATGGCTAACAGAGAGCCTGTCCCCAATTTGGGAGGCCTTCAGTAATCCCTCGGGCCTGCTCTTTCCGGCCGAGGTATAACGATGGCAGCTTCTCACTGTTTTTCTCTGCTGGTCTTTCTGACACAGAAAGGCATTGGGAATCTGTCTTTGGGGCCACCCAGCAGAGTCCCCATGGGTGCAAGGCCACTTAATGTTGGCCTAGGGGGCACCTATGGTGCCCCGTTGTTGATCCTTGCACTCGGTGGCAGACACCATCAGTTTGTAATGCATGCTCAAATGGTAAAGAATTTGATTGGTTGCATCTCAATTCCTGGGCTAGAACCAACGACAGGAGGGCGTTCGGTTGCAGTTCCAAGCCGCCATCAAAATCGGGGCCTCAATGTTTTGTAGAATAAGTTTTCTTCACTTTAAATGTATTCCCTTTGAAAAACAAAATTTGTTTCAGTTATAATATGGCACAGTGTCAACCTTCCACTGGGAGGAAAAGTCCTGCTGCTTGTAAATGTAACACTTTGAAATAGGAGAACATTAAAATGAAGAGTTAGGGCCTGATTATGACATTGGTAGTCTTGATACCACAGTTGCTGCATTTTCAGATTCCTAGCCCGGTGATTAGGCGGACCGCCAGCCGAATTATGATGTTGGCAGTCACATGGATGAAAACTCACCCGAGTCCCACCGCTCAGCCGATCTTTTCGTCCTGCATTGATGGTGGTCACAGGCTACAGCGACTGATGGCTAGAGTCCAGTCCCTGCTCCCGCTGTCGGGATTATGGAAGACCACCACATTCGACCTTGTGGGAATGTGAGGTAGAAAGTGATAACTCATGTTATTTCCAGTTTCTACTCTATTTCCCATCACTGAGCCTCTCGTCCGGGTCCTTCCTTTGCTGCAGACACTTGCCCACAATGAAAATACACACGGTTGGCATCAACTCCTAAAGTAAGCCACTCTTACATTCCTTCACTGTTACTATGGCTAAGGACCTGTGCTGTTGGACAAGGTATTTAATTTTCATAGGTGGAACACATGTGTGTGTATTTTCAGACTTGGTTTGTGTAAATACATACACATATGTATTTGCACTGTGGAAAAAAACCCTAAAATAAGTGATGCTTCTGGCCCGACAGTCCCCCTCTGACATAAGAGAGCTGCCACAAGATTGCCAGTGCAACGGAAACATCATAACGCGGTGGTTGGTATGCCGCTGGTTTGGCGGGGTTGATTGGCCCGTCACCAAAGCAGGCCAGAGGTAAGACTGCCAAACTCGTAATCAGACCCTAAATCATTAAGGTAAATGTTCATTTTAACTTTCTCCTAGTTAAATGCATTCAGAAGCATCATTTTGTTCACACACTCCAAATTTGAGTAGAGAAGGAATTTTATTTTAGAGTTAAATACTTCACTGCTTCAGTTCTTCACCTATGTAACCCAGCCTCGCTCATAATTCTGACTCCACAGTCCTCAGTTTCAGGCTGAGCTATCTGCAGCTTGATGAATATAATGTAAAGTAAACACAGCCTACCCTTAAACATTAAAAGAAAAATTTGGTTCTGTGCTTATTTAAAAACTAATTCAAGTTACTTTAAAGGTGTCTGGAAGCTAATGGTAGCTTGCAATCGATTTTTTAGAGACATCATGGGCCGTATTATATATATTGGCGCATTTCCTAGTTAGCGCTGGACACACCTTTCAAAAGATGCACCCAGGACTAACCAGGAAAATGAAATGTATTAGCATGAATGCACTGCCCCCAGGGCAGCTGCAAACTTTCAGTGCCCTGGGGGTAGTGCATTCATGTGAAAAACAGAGTGACTGCTTTGACGCAACTTCTTGTTTTCACACTGCAGGCAGCAACCCACCTGCACTTTTAAGGAACCATGAGGTGGTGATAACTTAGAAATTGAGTGGTAATTATTTCTTGAAACCTCCCAAACACCTACTTTCTTCTCCTGTGATCAGTAGACAAGTTGTGCTTTGATGGTTTATTTATTTCTATTTCTTTATTTAGCAGTTGCAAATGTTGAACATGTAAACAAAAACATTTGGGTAGGATTGTTTTACATTGAAGCAAAGTAATGGGTTGTGGTATGCCTTAATTGGATGGGTGGTATGGAGATCACTAAAGAAGTTAGAAAAGATAGTTTTTGAGACATGCCCTTTTTGCAAAGGAACATACCATAGATATACTACATACATTGCAAGTGGGGTTGTAATCACTTGAAACCTACTAGTTGCAGGTGATTTCAGTGAAAGTCTTTTTTGAAATCCTAGAGAGTGGGGCCTACAAGAATGCAGAGTGGTAGGTACTTCCAGTGGAGTGAGCCTAAAAGGTTAGAGGACTGGCACCTGGGTAGTCTGCACAAACTTCCAGACTTGGTTTGTTTAAATACATACACATATGTATTTGCACTGTGGAAAAAAACCCTAAAATAAGTGATGCTTCTGGCCCGACAGTCCCCCTCTGTCATAAGACAGCTGCCACAAGATTGCCAGTGCAATGGAAACATCATAACGCGGTGGTTGGTATGCCGCTGGTTTGGCGGGGTTGATTGGCCCGTCGCCAAAGCAGGCCAGTGGTAAGACTGCCAAACTCGTAATCAGACCCTAAATCATTAAGGTAAATGTTCATTTTAACTTTCTCCTAGTTAAATGCATTCAGAAGCATCATTTTGTTCTCACACTCCAAATTTGAGTAGAGAAGGACTTTTATTTTAGAGTTAAATACTTCGCTGCTTCAGTTCTTCACCTATGTAACCCAGCCTCGCTCATAATTCTGACTCCACAGTCCTCAGTTTCAGGCTGAGCTATCTGCAGCTTGATGAATATAATGTAAAGTAAACACAGCCTACCCTTAAACATTAAAAGAAAAATTTGGTTCTGTGCTTATTTAAAAACTAATTCAAGTTACTTTAAAGGTGTCTGGAAGCTAATGGTAGCTTGCAATCGATTGTTTGGAGACATCATGGGCCGTATTATATATATTGGCGCATTTCCTAGTTAGCGCTGGACACACCTTTCAAAAGATGCACCCAGGACTAACCAGGAAAATGAAATGTATTAGCATGAATGCACTGCCCCCAGGGCAGCTGCAAACTTTCAGTGCCCTGGGGGTAGTGCATTCATGTGAAAAACAGAGTGACTGCTTTGACGCAACTTCTTGTTTTCACACTGCAGGCAGCAACCCACCTGCACTTTTAAGGAACCATGAGGTGGTGATAACTTAGAAATCGAGTGGTAATTATTTCTTGAAACCTCCCAAACACCTACTTTCTTCTCCTGTGATCAGTAGACAAGTTGTGCTTTGATGGTTTATTTATTTCTATTTCTTTATTTAGCAGTTGCAAATGTTGAAAATGTAAACAAAAACATTTGGGTAGGATTGTTTTACATTGAAGCAAAGTAATGGGTTGTGGTATGCCTTAATTGGATGGGTGGTATGGAGATCACTAAAGAAGTTAGAAAAGATAGTTTTTGAGACATGCCCTTTTTGCAAAGGAACATACCATAGATATGCTACATACATTGCAAGTGGGGTTGTAATCACTTGAAACCTACTAGTTGCAGGTGATTTCCGTGAAAGTCTTTTTTGAAATCCTAGAGAGTGGGGCCTACAAGAATGCAGAGTGGTAGGTACTTCCAGTGGAGTGAGCCTAAAAGGTTAGAGGACTGGCACCTGGGTAGTCTGCACAAACTTCCAGTGGTGAATTTAACTGCCTTATTATTTGTCTACCTGGAATATTCTCGGGCCCCCTAATATACTGTTACAGCAGTTCACCTGATGAATACACCTGAGATAACAGAAGTTTTAGCTGTATAAGGGAAAGCACATATGTTTGTGCGGGAGTGAAGTTACTATTCTAACTCTTGTCTGACTGTCATTGTTGAAAATACTGATATTATTAGGGTGACTTTCGGATTCAAGGTAATTACAAATAAGCAATGTTGTCAACCATTAATACATATTATATCAATTCAATGAAATATTCTATGATAAATCATGTTTATTATTATTAGTAATTGCTGTAAATGTATTTGATGTAACATTATTTTTTCAAAATCTTACTAAATATTTTTCAGAAACAGATTTGTTTTTAAATATAGAATTTGTTTTCAAATATTAAAACTGCAAAAAAATTAACACTTCATACTCAATCTCCCATTAAACCCAACCATCCAAAACAATAAAAATTGCAAAAGAAATTATAAAATTAGATAAAAAATATCTTAAGACATATGTAGATATGCATTTTGCCAAACAATAACAGTGTAATGTAATACATAAAAACATATTATATAACAAAGTTTTAGTATATTATATTTTAAACATCAATATTGTTTACACATATTTTTAAAAAACAATATAACTATCCTGTTCTTTCTAACCCTGGGCAGGCAACTCTGCTCAGCCAGTGGACTTGGCGGAGGTTTGCCTACTCCGCTCTCCGTTGCAAATACGGAGGTAGGCAAAACTCCGCCTCCGTGGCGGAGCGGAGTTAGCCGCTACCTCCCCCTCCCAAATTCTTTAAAAATGATAAAAGAAGGCGCTAACCTGCGTGCCTGCCGCCTCCGCTGCCTGGTCGCTCTCCTTCTGGCTCCTCTCGTGTCCTTCTTCATTAAAAAAGCACTACGTTGTACGTCTTGCGAGTGCGCATGCGCATGCCAAGTGCTCCAATGGTTTGATTCCTTTCTTACTAACTGTACTTTTCAGGTTTTTTCTTCCCCTGCCGGCTCTAAACCCCACCTATCTCCTTATGGAGTGACCCAGGGTTCTGTTCTGAGCCCTCAATTGTTTAATGTTTATGTTTGCCCACTGGCAGATGTTGCAGAAGAGGCAGGGCTGTTCATATTCTCCTATGCTGATGGTACTCAGATAATCTTCTCCCTCTCTGCAGGGAAGGAATCCGAATCCTAGGCTCTCCAGTCGGGTTTGAGAAAAATTGCAACTTAATGGAGAAAAAACTGAAGTTCTGATTTTATGGAAAAAACAAGATCTTTGGGGTCCCCAGCACTGACCCTTGAAAATTGGTGCCTTACCCCAGCCTGCTCATCAAGTGCGTAACCTAGGGTTTATCATCGACGATTCATTATCTATGAAACATCAAGTCACGAAGGTGACCTCAATCTGTTTCACCATTCTTAAATGGTTAAAGAAAATTCTTTGAGTGCTATCCTTCTCTACTCGGAGAACAGTAGTCCAGGCCCTTGTTACATCTAGGCAGGACTACTGCAACGTCCTATTTCTGGGTTCAAACGATGATGTGATACAAAGATTGCAGGTGGTGCAAAATGCGGCTGCCAGACTGTTCTGCCAGGTTCCTAAGACTGCCTCTATCTCTGGCTTTCTGTGCTATCTTCATTGGCTTAAGGTGGAGAATCGTATTAAATTTAAAGCCTTGAGCTGTATGTTCAAAATAAAAACTCGTTTAGCCCCTCAATATCTGCAATTCTTAGTTCAACCCTATATACCTGCAAACCCCCTACGCTCCACTACTCACTTTACATTCACTGTTCCCAGAATCAGATTGATGGGCATACCTGGTTGTTCCTTTGCTTACCTAGGACCCTCTCTGTGGAACTCTCTTCCCATTTCATTACGAAAAGAAATGGTCAATGGGAATTTTTGCACATGTCTGAAAACGTGGCTGTTCAGCTTGTAATGTCTTTGCTCCTCTCCTCTTTTTCGTTACCAGGCTGGCACCGGGAAACCCCTCGGGGAAGCTGTGCACCTCATACATTTAAATAACAGAAAATAACATAACAGGAAGGAGAGCGGCCAGGCAGGGGAGGCGGCAGACATGCAGGTAAGGGCCTTCTTTTATCATTTTTAAAGAATTTGGGCGGTGGAGGGAGCGGAGCGAAGTGGAGTAAAGCGGAGCTCCTTGGAGTTTTTTATAGACTTCATGGAGCTACATGTAGAGGCACTACACCATCTCTGCACACCCTTAGTTCATAGTAAAGTAAAGTAATTTTTATTGATTGATTATTTAAAATCATTACAAAGAATAAGTACACAATTATGGTCTTGCAATTAAGATATCTCAATAAAAATAACTTTTAAATCGCAGTAACACTTTTAAAATTATACACACGCATTATAAAAACTCTTTTAAATAACGCTAATTCATATGTCTAAAAGAAAAGATTGGCAGAGAATACAGTTAGTTTGAAGATTCAGATAATATCATTAAAATTTTTTCCATGCAATTTTTTAACATTTTGAAAAGCAGAATCAATGAGTACATCATCCGGGCAAAGACACCGAAGCAGTGCTTGTCTACAAGTCCTTATCGCTCTTTCATTAAAAAGCCTTTTTAATAATATTAGTCTTTCATTGTTTAGTTCTGGACAGATGCACAGAAGATGTATAATGTTTTCCTCTCCAGATTTGCACAACCGACATGATATGTTATTTTCAAGTTTTTTCCCAAGGAGTGCATGCGATTCTCCTGGCAAAATTCCGAATCTTGCTTTCATGAATATATTTTTATTTACCCACGACCATGCTGTGTCCAGATACTGCTGAGGCCTCTTCTTTTTGTAATTATTTATTATGGACCAAGCATGTTTCCTTTTAACAAAGGTCTCTTTATCGCTTATCAATCATAGGTGATCTGTTGTTTTATTCACAACTTTTTTGAAGGATTCCTGGCACACCCTTAGTTATTTCATCTCACACTATTTTAGTTTTAGTAATATTTTTAACATACTATAATGGTCAAACACTATTATCGGGTCAGTATTCAGGAACTATATTCTCAGAAGTATGACCATAGCAACAGCTGGCAAAATATGTGTGGGGTAGGACTGAAATTCATATTCAGATGAGAGTAGCTAGTAGAGTAGTATATGGTCAGAGGAGTCAATGGCAGAAGATAGGGCTAGACGTACGAGAATGGTAGATAAATTACAGTGGTAAGAATAAGTGGTAAAGTTAACTACTTCTGAAAGCCCAGTTTCTGTTAGGTGGAGGGCACAGAATCCATTTTTAAATGAGTTGTTTGAAGATAGTTAAAATATTAGAAAGTTGAAAATCAAGGTTTCTTGTATTCTGTAAAAAAGGAAATCTGAGATAATGAGTAGCAGTTAAAAGGAGATGAATGATCAGAAATAAATTCTTCAGATAGGGTAGAGCCAAAGCAGTTTTAATGAATGCTGGGAATGAGCCAGATGTATGGATTAGAGAAGGACTTTGTAAGAGAGCAAGAGATATATTGGTTTATAATCTGAATAGGTCAGATGGAACACAAGTAGGATTGACTGATTTGTGTTTTGGAATGAGTTCATTGAAGGAGATGCATTGGTGAAGTATGAGAATGCAACTAGGTGAGATAGTTGTTCAGTAGGGCAGTAACAGTGTAGAGCTGGGTCTGTGAGCAATGCAGCACAGATGTCTCTGATAAAGGTTATGCTTGAGGAGTATCATGCAAAATCATTATCTGGTAAAAATGTGGATGCGATAAGTGAGCGTGTTTGAGAAAGAAAATTGTTGATGGTAGATATGGGTGATTCTATGAGGGAACGGGGTGAGTAGTAAAGTCTTTGAAGCATGAGGATGTGGCATGGTCAAGTGCCTCAACTATAATTCTCAGAGTTTGCATGCTTCATGATTTATTTGAGGCCATTTCTTATATGGGTGATTGTTTCTTGGTTTTCATGTTGCCAATATCAGGTGAGATCAATGGTTGTGAGAAAGTAGGGGAGATGTACTTAAAGAGTAGTGTGATTCAAATACTTGTTTTATAGAATCAAGCAAGTTGTTTGAACTGTTACAAAGTGGGTCATGGCCATTGTGTGGTTGGTTCAAGAACTAGCATTCAGTAGAACACTCAGATGCCGTCTATGGAAAGTATTGCAGTACGATTTTCACTTTCTCAGTAGGAACTGTTTGATGGTTGGACAACATAAACTTTGGGATGGTGCTAGACTGATTTTATGCACCCCCCTAAAGTCTAATTAGCTCACAGTGCCACCATGAATACATGGTTTGGGTAACCTCATATAATGACAATACTGCCTCCCCAAGGAATTGTGGTAACAGGTCTGAAACCTTTTTAGTCAGTCACTCAGGCATACTCAGGAAGATACACAAGAAATGCACAAAGGGGCGTTTCAATATTTATTGAACCATGGTGATTCTGGTATAGAAGATATGCGCTGCAATGATTAAAAGACAGAAGCAGATAAAAGTGTTTAGCAGTATAAGAACAGTAAAAAGGATAAACAATTCCACCATTTTGCCAAAACAGTGTATTTATGCGGGCATATAAGTACTGTGTATAGTGTACATCTACCATGCGCTCCCTAACCTAGGTGCCTAGTACGGGTGTTCTGACAAGAATCTCCTACTGGATGATCTAACTTCCCATTTCCTGGAGGTAAGTATATTCAGAACCTCATCTAGGTCACAAGTTGGACATCCCTCCTTGCAAAGGGTAAACAGGTCAGCTACAATGAGACTCTGACATAGCAACCTTGCAATGACAGCAGACTGCTCCTCTGATTTGAACATGGAAACGTGTGTGTATTTATAAGAACAGTATCCATGCTTCTGTGTCGAGGCTTTAGCCAGGCTGACATTGTTTATTCTCTTGTGATAGCCATGTCAACTCATGGACAAATAACAAACAACAATATCTGCACAATGTATGTTAAGGCCTTGTACTAAATGTTCAAGGTGTTGTGATAGTGTACTTAGGTAGCTGAATTGTAAGCTATGCAGTTTCAGAGAAACTAATCCTACACGGTCACCCAAGCAAATGTGTGTCAAATGTCATTGTGCAGAAACAAAGGCAACTTAAGAAACTTGTGCATGTAAAATAGCAGTGTTTCTTCCCAGGCCTAACATAGCCAGGTGACAGTATCCTCTTGGAGATGGTGCTAATAGTGGGAAAGGTTGAAATAGTAATTTTGAGAAGAAAGTGTCTGGCAGTGTGGCCAGACAGAGATGAGTCAATTCAATTCAATTCAATTCAATTATAACTTTATTTCGTTCTTTTCAACCATAAAAGTACATAAAAAGATAACATTGCCATCCTGCACTTAATCGATAGCTGTTTTTATCACATTGGTTGGGTATTAGAAATCACAGTTTCCATGATCAGTCCTAGGTGTAAAATGAAAATCAAATAATTTATAAATACAATAAATACGATAAAATTACTTCACAATAAAAATAATCACACTAAAAAGTATCTAAAATCTTTCAATCGCGCTCCTCATGATTACAATTTGTCAGAATATATGATATCTGATGGATCCACCCTTTTTAAGAGGTTGAAGAAATTCATCACTGGGCACATAACAAAAATAAAATATAGATACAGAATATGTCAGTTATTTCCTATGTTACATATAGCAATGTTACAGTTTCAAACCAATTTTTGCTCTAATAAACATCACATTACACAGGAATCTAGATACACAAAAGACCACCAATTGTGTGGTATCTGACCTTAATAGACGCTCTGCCTCTTTACAAAGCCTTAAGTTCAAAGTGTTGCAGAGGGGTTTAATCCATCTTTTTCTTGCAGTGTCATATAAAGGACAAAAGAAAAATATATGTGCATCATCTTCCTTCGCCTCAGTCAAATTTTTACAAAACATGCCCTTGTCATAATCTTTATCATCGCGATCACTGCCCCATTTGGATTTGTTATTATTTGTTTGTAAAACCCCATATCATAATTTCAGGTACAAAGATTTAGCAATTTGCGGGCGCACCTCATCTAGAAACAGTTCAAACTGGGCTATGTCTTTAAGCAAGAGAAACGATATAGGGGCCTATTAGGATGGCAGCACCTGCCGCAATGTTAAAAATGCATACATTGCATTTGCATGCACAAAGCGGCAGGCACCGCGCGGTGCCTGCCGCTTTGTGCATGCAAATGCAGGGGGGTACCATAGATACCCCCCATGTGCACCCCACTCCCCCTTCACCCTGGGGGCCCCCAAGGGCCCCCCAGAAGCAAAGGTCCACATGCATTTCCACGGCGGAAAAACCGCCACGGAAAAGCATGTTTACACATGCTTCCTAATTTGGCTGCGGTGTCTTGCAGACACCGCTACTAAATAGCAGCCTACACCCCGCGGTTCAGCGGCAGATGGACCTGCCGTCCGCCGCTGATCCTACTGCCTTCCTGATCTGGCAGGTGGTGTTCACAGGGACCGCGGCAGTGAATCCGCATCCTCCGGGCCGGCGGTGGCTTCCACCGGCCCGGAGGATGCGGATTAACCGCCATCCTAATCGACCCCATAGTTAAGGATCCAAGACTGGAATCATGTAGTAATTTATTGCTAATATAGGTCCAAAAGGATAACTTAACAACCTTGCTACATGCCATAGTCAGATCTAAAGGCTCCTCCCAGTAGTGTAGCAATCCTATTTTTTCAACCAGGATGACCCATGTTGCAACCATGGAACGGGCTTTAAAAGGCCAATTCTTATTATCTCATGCAAACCTTTTTTGTAATGTACAAGCTCCGCAGATTCTTACCCAAAATAAAAGGGGGTGTAATACAGCAATATTATCAGTACGTTTTAAATTCAAATCCAATGTTACCGGGATCAACGGGATCCTATTACGTAGAGGCAGTAATTTACGATTAAAATTGTTTTCTCCAATTTCAAAATTGTGTTTACAGTAGGAACCCCATATCTCTGCTCCATACAAGGCGGCTGACTGGGCCTTGAATTTAAAAACCTCCATAGGAGGAGATACCGCCTTCGAGGTACTCCCACTGTGCCTTTTCAGAATGGGAGTACAATTTTGGAGCAATACAATTCTGTTTTTTTCCAGTTGTGGCTTCCAGGTCAGTTTCGTGTCTAATGTGATGCCTAAATAGTTAAAACTGGGTACATATTCTAATCTATGGCCATTTAACTCTATGTTTTTTTTAAAGATGTGTGAGGGTTAATGGACATATATTTGGTCTTGCTGGAGTTTATTTCAAGTCCCTTATTGATACAGTATAAATGGAAGGAATTCAGGAGATTTTGAAGGCCGCTGGGAGTTTGCGAGATTAAAATAGTATCATCTGCAAAAGGTAACGCAGGAATTACTTCACCCGCCAACTTCAGGGAATCATTTTTACAACCTTCCAGGAAGGAGGGGATGTCATTTACATACAAGGTAAACAAGGTGGGTTCCAACACACAACCTTGACGTACTCCCTGTCTCACTGGTATTTCCTTAGTAAGTTCACCCCTCGGCCCCCATCTCACTTTAGCATAGTTTCCCTCATGTAGCCTGATTATCTGGACAAGCAGTTCGATCGGCACCCCTAGATCTTTTAAACAGTCCCAAAGGCGACTCCTGGGTACCAAATCGAACGCCGCCTTCAAATCTACGAAAGCAATGTATAGACTACCTTTCCTTAAGGTTATGTATTTCCAAGCAAGACACAAAAATCTGAAGACTTGACCAATAGTACTAGTCTTCTTTCTGAACCCAGCTTGGTATTTTGAAAGCAGGTCAATATCTTCGATCCATGCAGTTAACCTAAATAATATATGCATGGCAAATATTTTCTGTGGAATGTCGATCAGACTAATGGGGCGATAATTCGCCGGATCATGTCTATTTCCCTTTTTAAAAATTGTGACTATTTCTGCCCCCTTCCACGTGTTTGGTATAGATTCTAATATTTGTAAGGAAGAGGGGGTATCCCCGACTAGAGTTCCTAATACGGGATAAATACAATGTTTGAAAGAAAGAAATTAGGAACTAGTGTTTGAAAACCATGGACATAGACGGACTAGTGACAGCACAGACTATAGTGAGACAGGAAGCATGATACAAAATTATTTTATTAAATTTTCATTGTAATAAAAAGCACAGTTGTCATTTGGATATACATAGTTATTGTGTGCATGCCTTCATTAGATATGTGACTTGTTATCTACATATATAGACTACTGTTGTCAGATCCTATACAGTTTTTATAATGGTGTAACTAGAATTGGGATCTATACAAGGCTGATTTTAGAGATATTTATACATTAAAACATGGCTGAATATGTCAACTACGCGCGTTTCGGCTGGAGGCCTTCATCAGGGAGCCATGTAGATATCCAAGTGGACCTGTACATATTTAAAAGATATAAACAATAGTAGTGCTTGTCAATGTCCGTGAGAAATCCTAGATATATACATTTTCGAAAAAATACAATACACATTTTGTAGTGATACATTTATACAGTGTTAAGGCATAAAGATAATAAATGCCTTAAAGAGAGCAAACAACAAGAACCTGGCCTAATATTTACAATTATATACAGTAGGTTTTGTAACCAGTTTTGGATTAATACATTTACTAGATAACAGAAGCAGACACAAATATGCTGTTTATCTAACAAAGTAGGTTTGCCATATTTGACAGAGGGAACTCTCAAAGTTAGCATAACTTGTAAGGGGTAGGGATGAAGACTAAGGGGGGAGGAAGGGCCCGTGAGATATGACAGAAAATAAAACAGTGGGAGCAGGATACAAGACAGAAAAAGCAAGGGAATGGATGAAATTAATACCTGAACATGTGATTGGTGTTGGTTCTCACATAGATGGAGTAGAATAAGTTGGCACGGATGGATGGTCTATCTTGACGATTTTAGCTATGGGTCAATGGTAAATTAAATTAGTGAGGGGGCATATTTGTGAATGACACAAAAGGCGAAAGTGCAGACATTTTCAGTGGCAATGAAGACTATATACAAATTGCCAAAATTAGATAAAGTACCTGTGCAGTATATCGTTGGCCTGTGTTCTGCACTTCAGATTTCACATTTGGGAATAGCCTCTGTTATTTAAACTATGAAGTAGAGAATGACCATTTTAGAGATTTTGATAAAGTCTACTATTGATGTCAGAGCTTGTAGGCAAGAGACTGAATAGCAATAATAATGATACCTGTGTGGGTGCTCTTGGTAGACCAGAGACTCCACGCTGTGGGTGTTAAGTAGATGATGGAAGATGACCTATGTATCAGAATATACATATATATTAGGTGTGACAAGTTAAATTCAATCAGGGAGAAACAGACACGATATTGTGGAACCACATAAGTACCTGATGCTTTGGTCTCGTGTTTCTATAAGGAGGGGTCTGTTGGCGGCTCTGGTTGCAAAAGCAATCTACATAATTGGACAGAGCATGAGCAAATTAGACTATTTCCTGAAGGTTATTGTGATCAGAACATCATTCACTTAAACGGGGTCAGTTGTATGTTTCTTCATTATTACCTGCGAAATGTGCCAACGAAGTATATTTAAGGGGGTCTTGGAGCTGCAGAACGGAACGCCGACGGTTGCCGTCCCGTTGTTGATAAAGCGTCGTCGCACTCGCAACGTTACTGCAGGAGGGCGCATAAAAGGGAAAACGTTTGATGGAGACTGTTCTTATTGTAATATTATTCCCTACTCTGGGCTTGTTCGTTTTATTGTGCGTATTTACCTTCATTGCGTGTCAGCGCGGTATTATGAGTGGGGTCTGTCGGCTTCACGGTGTCGGCCGATGATTGCCGTCCTCTTATCCGCAGTACGTGGATGCGAGGTATAGCTGGAAGGGAGGAAAGGGACAACGGGGCCAAAGGTTGGTAATTGGCTGTGTCAGACAAGGCATGTCAAGACACCCGTTCGTGGGGCGTGCGTATATGTATTTCGGTTCTTACCTGGTAGTTTGTTTTCAGCGTATTTCAATAGTGGGGTCCGGTCGGCGTTCGTCTGCAGGCGATCACGGGAGGGATAAATGCAATGGCGCCAACTGGATTTAAACAGGGCAGGTCACTGTGAGTGGTCAATCCATGTAATTGTTTGGGATGACATAAAGGTAGAGAAAGGACTATGTTTATGGAAGTCCTTATTCCTAGCGGTGAACTCGCCGCCATCTTAGAACGGTGAAGTGTATATTCAAAGGTATTAGAGGGTCGATGAATAGTCATACCTGTAGCTTTCAAATGCATGACTCCAGATGTGATAAAGTCAGAGAAATCACTGTCTGGATGTCTGCTTGGGTATGCGAGGTATTGTGTAAATGTTGCTGTTCGAAGTATGAATACTTAATGTGTCACTGAAAGTCAGCAGACATGTTGGAGTGGCTGGCACGTTTTGGTTCCTGAATAAGTATGTTCGGTGATTATTCTAGGACTGTCCAAATTGTTTCAGAGAGGACAACCAATTAATAATAGTGCATGCTGAGCAGTGCGCAGATGATCTGGGATTCTGGGGATTCTAGGGAGTGTCCATACAGTTTTAACCATGATTGTAAGTGAGTACTTGGTCCCATGGGATTTCGTTGTTCATCCCCTTGGTATATGTTTCCAAGGTGAATATCCAATATACCTCACGACATTTGCGTACCTGAGTGCTAAGAGTGCCAGATGTATTATTGATTTTTTCTAAAATAAACCAACGAATATCATTCGAGTTATGTTTGGCCTCTTGATAATGTTTGACTAAGGGGGCTAGTTGTTTGCCTGTGCGAATGGCCGATCTATGCTCGGATAAACGTGTAGACATCTTCCTGGCTGTTTCACCAACGTAGCCCTGATTACATGGGCATAGTAAGAGATATACTATGTTGGTGGTTTTACAATTCGTTAAAGTCCGGGAGCAAATGTTCCTATTGTTGAAATTCAGTTCTTTAGTTTCAACTGCAAATTGGCAGGCAGTACAGTTAAGGCACTTATAATTGCCTATCACTGGTTGTTGATCAGTGAGCGTTCTTTGCCTGGGGGTCGTTTTGATGTTAGGTTCCATTCTTGATCTTACTACCAAGTCTTTAAGGTTTTTGTTTTTTCGGTATGCAAACATTGGCTTAGCCAATTGGCTTTCTTTAGGTTTTGTTGCATTAAGAATATGCCAGTTGGAGAAAATGATCTGTTGGAGCTTCGCATTCATGGTAGAATGTCTGGTCACAAAGACCATTCTGGATTGTGGCTCCTTGGTTTGAGGTGTCAGTAGATGCTGTCTATCAAAAAAGCGTGCTCTTTTGTATGCATCACGCACTAGGCGTTTGGGATATCCACGGGTTATGAATTTCTGCTTCATGTCAATTGCCCTTATGTCAAAGTCTGTGACAGAGGAGCAATTCCTTCGGACCCGAAGGAATTGGCTAAAGGGGATGCTTGATTTCTGCATGGTAGGGTGGTAGCTGGTGTAATCTAGCAGTGTGTTACGGGCGGTTGGCTTGACATATAGATCCACGCTGAGATAGTTGTCCTTACTGATGATGTTAATATCTAAAAACTCAACTTGTTTCTGGCTGGATGTGACAGTGAAACGCATGTTTATGTCGCATAAATTGAGCCATGATACAAACGTAGATAGAGGTTCTGTTTCTGAAGTCCAAATAAAAAAGATGTCGTCGATATAGCGAGCCCATGATGTGATGGACTCGCTAAAAGGGGCAACATCATTATATATAAACTTGGACTCGAACTCAGCCATATAGATGTTGGCTACCGTCGGTGCGCATGAAGCCCCCATGCTGACGCCTTTGGTTTGTCGATAGAGTGAGCCGTTAAAATCAAAGGTATTTTCTGATAGAACTATTTGCAGGCACTCCAGGATGAATAGTTTTGGACAGTCAATATGATATGTGTCAATGAACCATGAGACAGCTTGAATAGCTCCTAATTGCGGAATATTTGAATATAGGGCCTCTATATCCATTGTTGCTAACCACTGTTTTTTGGGGTCAAATGAAAGGGATTCCACAATATTGATAATGTCTCTTGTGTCTTTGATGTGGGATGCAGTTTTAATGATGTGGGGCCTTAGGATGGTATCTATGTACTTAGATAGGGGTTCCGTAATGGATCCAATGGTGGAGACTATGGGTCTATACGGTGGATCATGGCTGTTTTTGTGTATCTTTGGGACCCCATATACTGCTGCCATTTTGGGTTGGCAAACATTAAGAAATTGCCATTCCTTCTCACATATAGCGTTGTCGTCAAGAGCCTTGGTGGTTAAGGACAGAATCCTAGATTGGACTCTTTTGGTTGGATCTTTTTGAACCGGAATGTAATGGTTGGTATCATTTAATAATGTTTCCATGTTCAATATATATTGGTTTGTGTCTATCACCACAATACCTCCCCCTTTATCACAACATTTAATCGTGATAGTTTTATCTGTTTTTAGTTGTGCAAGTGCTAAATGTTCTTCGTGAGAGATGTTAAACTTGGGGGGTGCTATGTATTTAGTCGCTGCTGTAAGTTTGTTGTACACTACGTGTTCAAATGTGGCAATTTCCGGCGATACTTGCTCTAAGGTTGGTAAGAAAGTAGAGGCGGGTTTAAGGCCTGATAGATTGGTGGTAATTTCCGTATCTATGGTTTTTGATTCAAAAAAGTTTTGAAGTCGGATCTTTCTGAAGAAGGTCATAAGATCTTTGAAGAGTTCAAATCTATTGATGTTGCAGTGGGGCACAAAGGAGAGGCCTTTAGTTAGTAGTGTTTCTGTGGCTTGGGTTAAGGACTTACTGCTCAAATTAAAGATGGGTATTTGTTCTAGTCGCGCCAGTACTGTGCATGGCGGGTCACTAGAAATTGGTTGGGATTGGAATAAATTCCCGGAGCTTCCTGGTAGTTCTGAGGTGGAGGGGGATAGGTCTGCATGAGAGGGCCTGGGTATTGATGGTTCAGAGGCGGCGGGTAGTGCTGGTTGTATTGTTGGGGATTGCCTCTGTATCGTTGTTGGTATCTGGGTTTCCAGCGTCCCTGGGGATTCCCTCGCCTGGATAAAAAAGGCCTGTTGCCTCTATGTGGTCCTCCCCTTTGCAGTGTTCCCTGGTCTGGGTCACTGGTATTGCTCTCATTATCTGACCCTGATGTGTTGGAGAAAGTAGTCACCTTTTTGGGTGCAATAGAGTGGTTGGAGGCATAGCTGTTGTCGCCAAGTGGTTCTGGTTGGTAGTAGTTGTCTGCTAGATAAGGGTAGACTTTCTCATTACTAAAGTATTGGATATCTTTTTTGAGTTTGTCTGTTTTCCTTTTTAGGAGATAGTCACTATATGACTGTAGGTCATTCTCCATTTCCTCCAATTTTTTAATTGCATCATCCTTAGCTGTATTATTTTTAAGTTTGTGCTCTAAGTCTGTTATTTCTGTTAGGAGGGTCTCTACTAGGTGTTTAGCAGTCTCGACAATCAACATCATAAGATCCCGTGAACATCTACTTGCTATGAGGGACCATCGCTCTAGAAATCTTTTTATCTGGACAAAAAGCCCCGGAATATTTTTGACCCGTAGGCCTTGTGGAATAACTCCCGCTTTTAAATATTGCAGCATGAACTGGCCATGCAATTCTATTCTTTTTGTTTTTTTCTTTAGGGCCAGCAGTTGTTGATATTCAGTGTTTTGTAAATTAGAACAGATAGGTGTATCAGTGGTAGCTAGTTCACCTACCATTGATATGAAATCCTCATCAGAGAACCCAAACGTGGGTAGTTTATCCATAGTGGATGGGTGATAGGGAGGGGGAGGATAGGGAGGGGGTGGACCCAGGGAACCAGGGTGTGTGGGGTGGACAGGTAAAGGGAGACAGAAAGGGAAGACGAAACCAATGTCAATAATGCACAGAATTAAGATAAAAGGGTACAGGTTCAAAATGACATACCAAACAACTAAACTAAAACTAAACTAAACCCCCGCACAGACAGGCTGTGGAGACAATATTTGTAAGGAAGAGGGGGTATCCCCGACTAGAGTTCCTAATACGGGATAAATACAATGTTTGAAAGAAAGAAATTAGGAACTAGTGTTTGAAAACCATGGACATAGACGGACTAGTGACAGCACAGACTATAGTGAGACAGGAAGCATGATACAAAATTATTTTATTAAATTTTCATTGTAATAAAAAGCACAGTTGTCATTTGGATATACATAGTTATTGTGTGCATGCCTTCATTAGATATGTGACTTGTTATCTACATATATAGACTACTGTTGTCAGATCCTATACAGTTTTTATAATGGTGTAACTAGAATTGGGATCTATACAAGGCTGATTTTAGAGATATTTATACATTAAAACATGGCTGAATATGTCAACTACGCGCCTTTCGGCTGGAGGCCTTCATCAGGGAGCCATGTAGATATCCAAGTGGACCTGTACATATGTAAAAGATATAAACAATAGTAGTGCTTGTCAATGTCCGTGAGAAATCCTAGATATATACATTTTCGAAAAAATACAATACACATTTTGTAGTGATACATTTATACAGTGTTAAGGCATAAAGATAATAAATGCCTTAAAGAGAGCAAACAACAAGAACCTGGCCTAATATTTACAATTATATACAGTAGGTTTTGTAACCAGTTTTGGATTAATACATTTACTAGATAACAGAAGCAGACACAAATATGCTGTTTATCTAACAAAGTAGGTTTGGCATATTTGACAGAGGGAACTCTCAAAGTTAGCATAACTTGTAAGGGGTAGGGATGAAGACTAAGGGGGGAGGAAGGGCCCGTGAGATATGACAGAAAATAAAACAGTGGGAGCAGGATACAAGACAGAAAAAGCAAGGGAATGGATGAAATTAATACCTGAACATGTGATTGGTGTTGGTTCTCACATAGATGGAGTAGAATAAGTTGGCACGGATGGATGGTCTATCTTGACGATTTTAGCTATGGGTCAATGGTAAATTAAATTAGTGAGGGGGCATATTTGTGAATGACACAAAAGGCGAAAGTGCAGACATTTTCAGTGGCAATGAAGACTATATACAAATTGCCAAAATTAGATAAAGTACCTGTGCAGTATATTGTTGGCCTGTGTTCTGCACTTCAGATTTCACATTTGGGAATAGCCTCTGTTATTTAAACTATGAAGTAGAGAATGACCATTTTAGAGATTTTGATAAAGTCTACTATTGATGTCAGAGCTTGTAGGCAAGAGACTGAATAGCAATAATAATGATACCTGTGTGGGTGCTCTTGGTAGACCAGAGACTCCACGCTGTGGGTGTTAAGTAGATGATGGAAGATGACCTATGTATCAGAATATACATATATATTAGGTGTGACAAGTTAAATTCAATCAGGGAGAAACAGACACGATATTGTGGAACCACATAAGTACCTGATGCTTTGGTCTCGTGTTTCTATAAGGAGGGGTCTGTTGGCGGCTCTGGTTGCAAAAGCAATCTACATAATTGGACAGAGCATGAGCAAATTAGACTATTTCCTGAAGGTTATTGTGATCAGAACATCATTCACTTAAACGGGGTCAGTTGTATGTTTCTTCATTATTACCTGCGAAATGTGCCAACGAAGTATATTTAAGGGGGTCTTGGAGCTGCAGAACGGAACGCCGACGGTTGCCGTCCCGTTGTTGATAAAGCGTCGTCGCACTCGCAACGTTACTGCAGGAGGGCGCATAAAAGGGAAAACGTTTGATGGAGACTGTTCTTATTGTAATATTATTCCCTACTCTGGGCTTGTTCGTTTTATTGTGCGTATTTACCTTCATTGCGTGTCAGCGCGGTATTATGAGTGGGGTCTGTCGGCTTCACGGTGTCGGCCGATGATTGCCGTCCTCTTATCCGCAGTACGTGGATGCGAGGTATAGCTGGAAGGGAGGAAAGGGACAACGGGGCCAAAGGTTGGTAATTGGCTGTGTCAGACAAGGCATGTCAAGACACCCGTTCGTGGGGCGTGCGTATATGTATTTCGGTTCTTACCTGGTAGTTTGTTTTCAGCGTATTTCAATAGTGGGGTCCGGTCGGCGTTCGTCTGCAGGCGATCACGGGAGGGATAAATGCAATGGCGCCAACTGGATTTAAACAGGGCAGGTCACTGTGAGTGGTCAATCCATGTAATTGTTTGGGATGACATAAAGGTAGAGAAAGGACTATGTTTATGGAAGTCCTTATTCCTAGCGGTGAACTCGCCGCCATCTTAGAACGGTGAAGTGTATATTCAAAGGTATTAGAGGGTCGATGAATAGTCATACCTGTAGCTTTCAAATGCATGACTCCAGATGTGATAAAGTCAGATAAATCACTGTCTGGATGTCTGCTTGGGTATGCGAGGTATTGTGTAAATGTTGCTGTTCGAAGTATGAATACTTAATGTGTCACTGAAAGTCAGCAGACATGTTGGAGTGGCTGGCACGTTTTGGTTCCTGAATAAGTATGTTCGGTGATTATTCTAGGACTGTCCAAATTGTTTCAGAGAGGACAACCAATTAATAATAGTGCATGCTGAGCAGTGCGCAGATGATCTGGGATTCTGGGGATTCTAGGGAGTGTCCATACAGTTTTAACCATGATTGTAAGTGAGTACTTGGTCCCATGGGATTTCGTTGTTCATCCCCTTGGTATATGTTTCCAAGGTGAATATCCAATATACCTCGCGACATTTGCGTACCTGAGTGCTAAGAGTGCCAGATGTATTATTGATTTTTTCTAAAATAAACCAACGAATATCATTCGAGTTATGTTTGGCCTCTTGATAATGTTTGACTAAGGGGGCTAGTTGTTTGCCTGTGCGAATGGCCGATCTATGCTCGGATAAACGTGTAGACATCTTCCTGGCTGTTTCACCAACGTAGCCCTGATTACATGGGCATAGTAAGAGATATACTATGTTGGTGGTTTTACAATTCGTTAAAGTCCGGGAGCAAATGTTCCTATTGTTGAAATTCAGTTCTTTAGTTTCAACTGCAAATTGGCAGGCAGTACAGTTAAGGCACTTATAATTGCCTATCACTGGTTGTTGATCAGTGAGCGTTCTTTGCCTGGGGGTCGTTTTGATGTTAGGTTCCATTCTTGATCTTACTACCAAGTCTTTAAGGTTTTTGTTTTTTCGGTATGCAAACATTGGCTTAGCCAATTGGCTTTCTTTAGGTTTTGTTGCATTAAGAATATGCCAGTTGGAGAAAATGATCTGTTGGAGCTTCGCATTCATGGTAGAATGTCTGGTCACAAAGACCATTCTGGATTGTGGCTCCTTGGTTTGAGGTGTCAGTAGATGCTGTCTATCAAAAAAGCGTGCTCTTTTGTATGCATCACGCACTAGGCGTTTGGGATATCCACGGGTTATGAATTTCTGCTTCATGTCAATTGCCCTTATGTCAAAGTCTGTGACAGAGGAGCAATTCCTTCGGACCCGAAGGAATTGGCTAAAGGGGATGCTTGATTTCTGCATGGTAGGGTGGTAGCTGGTGTAATCTAGCAGTGTGTTACGGGCGGTTGGCTTGACATATAGATCCACGCTGAGATAGTTGTCCTTACTGATGATGTTAATATCTAAAAACTCAACTTGTTTCTGGCTGGATGTGACAGTGAAACGCATGTTTATGTCGCATAAATTGAGCCATGATACAAACGTAGATAGAGGTTCTGTTTCTGAAGTCCAAATAAAAAAGATGTCGTCGATATAGCGAGCCCATGATGTGATGGACTCGCTAAAAGGGGCAACATCATTATATATAAACTTGGACTCGAACTCAGCCATATAGATGTTGGCTACCGTCGGTGCGCATGAAGCCCCCATGCTGACGCCTTTGGTATAGATTCTAAATCAGCTATCGCGTTGTAAAGATGGTTGATATAGGGTCCCCAAATACTCAGATCATGCTTTAAAAGATCGCCTGGGATTTTATCTGGACCTGGTGCTTTACCTGATTTAACTGACTCCAATATTAGTGCAGTTTCATTTAATGTAAAGTGCAGTTTTGCTGCCTTTGCAGTATTTATTTATTTATTTATTTATTTAATTTGTATAGCGCGTTATAACCACCGGGGTCTCTAAGCGCTGATTGTCCAAGTTACCTAGTGGGGCTCAGCATATTACTTGATCTTGGCAGTGCACCTAGTGGCTGCCCCATGCTTGTTTAAACAAAACAGTTTTTAGCTTTTTTCTGAAGGTTAACAAATTGCGTTCCTTCCTTAGATCAGGGGGCAGTTTGTTCCACAGAGCTGGGAGTGTTTTAGAAAAAGCACGTCCCCCCACCGTCGCCAATTTAAACCGGGGTTGGGATAGGAGAGTAGCATCTGATGAACGTAAAGTCCTACTCGGCGTATAGAGGGATATTCGGGACTTCAAGTATTTTGGTGCATTCCCGTACAGCGCCTTATGCACTATACACAGTCCTTTGAATGCTACTCTCTGCCGAATTGGGAGCCAATGAAGCTCCTGCATCAGAGGGGACGAGTGGGTCATCCTGGGTTTCTTGTAAATCAGCCTGGCTGCGTCGTTCATGACCCCCTGTAGCTTATCCAGCAGCCGCTGGGGTAGCCCTATGTACAGAGAGTTTCCATAATCCAGCCTAGCCAAGATTATAGCTGAAACCACATGTTTCAGGGTGGAAAACGATAGCAGTGCCGATATTTTTCTCAATTGCCGCATTAAGCCAATGCAGGTACCTACTACAGTCGTGACCTGTTTTTCCATGGAAAGTTTTCCATCCATGTACAGACCCAGACTTTTAACTGCAACCGCTGGTTTCGGTGGTACACCCAGCTCTACAGGCCAGAATTTCTCGTTCCAGGGGTTGCCCGTGATGGAAATGGGCAACACTTCCGTCTTGTCCGGGTTAATTTTTAGGGAGTTTTTTGACATCCAATTAACCGTGGCTTTAAGTATGTCCTGTAGCCTGGTAGACGCTCCTGGACCTTCCTCCAGCCGGATGATAATCTGGGTGTCATCAGCGTAGTTATATACTAGGCAGTCCATCCTGTTCAGGAGTGCAATCAATGGTTGCAAATAGATGTTGAAGAGTAGGGGTGACAAAGCAGAGCCCTGTGGGACCCCGCAAGTAATAGGCGCAGAGGTGGAAAGCAGGTCCCCCAGTTGTACTCTTTGTGTCCTACCCTGCAGAAATGATGCAAGCCATGCCAGAGCTGTACCCCTGATACCAAAAGACCTCAACCGCGACAAAAGTTGTTCATGACACACGGTGTCAAAGGCCGCGGAGAGATCTAATAGTACCAGGGCGCTAGGTGTTTTTGTATCTGCCCGGCTCCTCAATTCATCCAGAATTGATATCATGACAAGTTCCGTGCTATGGTTAGCACGGAACCCTGCCTGATTGGCCTCCAGCAGGTTGTTACTCTCCAGATGTTTTGAGAGCGATACCAACACATGCTGTTCAATTACCTTAGCCAGAAAAGGCAACTGGGAGATGGGGCGAAAGTTCTTTAGACACTTTGTGTCCGAACCAGGTTTTTTTAATAAAGGGATCAGTCGAGCCTCTTTAAATGCTAGAGGGACCTGTCCTGTGTAAAGAGAGGTATTCAGTAAGTGCAAGACTTCTTCCTCGATGCCCGGTAGTGCTAGCTTGAATACTTCAGACGGGCATGGATCCACCAATGAACCGGATTTAACTCGGTCCGTAATCTTGATCAGTTCCTGCTTTACAATTGAAGGGAACTCGGCTAACGGAGTGAGAACCGGCGGAACAGTGTAGTCAGGTGGGCTAGGACAATCGAGGGGTATAGTTGCCGCGATTTCTCCCAGAATGTCGGAGATCTTGCTCACAAAGAAGTCCTGGAACCTCTGACAATCCTGCTGGGTGAACTCAGTGCTTTGCTCTTTGTTTGTCCTGAGTTCTGACAAAACCCGAAAGATTTCCTTCTGTGGATTCCTAGCTGCAACTATTCTCTCCTCGAAAAAAACCGCCTTTCTGGTTTGGATGGCTGATTTGTAAGTCGCCAGGGAAGACATATAGTCTTTCTTGGCAGTGGCGTCATACTCCTTCCGCCATGCACGTTCTTTCCTCCTCACCCCACGTTTCATGTCACGTAGGGAGTCGTTATACCAAGGGGCCCCAGCTCCCCTATCCACCTTCTTCACCCTACGAAGGGGTGCCACCAACTCAATGGCTCTCCCCAATTTGTGGTGGAGATGTCCGCAAAGGGCATCGACGTTGGCGTCCCGCTCCTTTATCGGCGGAGACTGTTGTAAGAAAGACCTCATTCTCTCTCCATCAAGATTTCTCCATTTCCGGGCCATTTTCCAACCTTCCCCCAACTTGGGCGAGTGGCCGTTCAGAAGGATTTTACATCTTATTAAGGAATGATCAGACCAAACGCATGGCAAGATCTCTGTAACATCCTGGACTGGCATAGTAGTCCAGATTAGGTCAAGCATATGTCCCTTCTCATGAGTCGGTCCATTCACCTGCTGAGTAAAGTCCAGGGAGGAAATTGCCTCCTCAATTAGTAGTGCTTGACCTTCTTTAGGGGATTTCTCCCAATGGTAATTAAAGTCTCCGACGACAATCATTTTATCGTATCTCGACCGCAAATCCTGAAGCAGTCTAGTAAACAGCACAGGGAAATCCGGCAAAGCCCCAGGCGGGCGGTATACCACCAAGAACACCACACACGCCGCCCCCTGTCTGAGTTTGACTCCTAGGATCTCTGCGCCCCCCAAGGTTTCTGATAAGAATCTTTCAGCGCGGAGACGTGCTTGATAGAGAAGAGCTACTCCCCCTCCTTTTTTGGCTCCCTCCCTATTAAAGTAGAGTGCCAAAAAATTGTCTGGTAGGGCCGCCACTAAATCCGGCACAGTATTCTTCATATCATTTGTTATAACAAAGGCATTACCATTAGATTCAGAGTAAAGGCCAGAGAAATGTTCCACCCATGTATTCTCATCGAGGAATAGGTCTCTTTGTGTTCTTCCCGACCAATTATCTTTAGCTATCAGGTTCCAAAATCCAGCCTGGTCCTTCGCTTTGGCCGCATAGATTAGGTCTGACCAAATCGCCTCATCCCATGACCTCTTTGCATCTTCTAGGGTCTGTTTGTAATTGTGCCTTTTTACCCTTATTCTGTCTATATTTTCACTCTGTATGGCCTGGATTAGCTCTATCTTGGCCACTCGGCAAATCCCATTATACCAGGGATTATCAAGGCTAGTCTTAATTGATGCTCCTGCGTTCCCTTCTATGGGTATTTTACTTAGTACTGGTCCTAGGGCACTTACCAACGTACCATGCAGATCTGTCATCGTAATTTGACCTGTGGGATGTTCTGTAAAAGGTGCAATGGTATCTACAAAAATAGAATAAATACTAGCTATTGCTTTGGTGTTCCCTAAAATATGTGGCCACTTTATGGCTCGAGTATTTTTCCTTAATATAATTTCATCATCCTTGGTATCAGTCTCATTGGGACCAGTTTGAGATGGGAGAAAAAATCCCAGTAATACCATCAAGCTCAAGGGGCGATGGTCACTCTCAGTTCTTGCATCTACTTCAGAGTCGATTAGATGGCTCCAAAATCCCAGGTTCACTAAAATATAATCTATATTGCTGCGCGATTTACCTCTGCTAAATGTAAAGGCATTTGGTCTATCAGAGGGAAGGCGCCCATTACAGGCTCTCAGGCTATGGGTCATTGTAAGCCTTAATAGTTGAGTCGCTGCTACTGTACATTTTACCTCTTTGTTACTTTCTATCCCTGGGATATTGTATGCGAGGTCTTCAGTCTCCAGCAGATTACCAAATACCGATACAGGTTCAAAATTACAGTTATAGTCTCCTCCAACTATAATATTTGGTCCGTGTCCTAGTGTGTCAAAGAGGAGGTCCAGCTGGCTTATTACTGCCGACTCACGATGTGCAGGGCCAGGTCTATTATAGATATTAAATAAGAATAAGACCCCACCATCCTTTGCGACCAATTTTAGGCCCAATATATCTTGTGCGGGAAACATTTAGTGGGGCAATATTATTCTCCAAGGAAACTCGAATCCAGATCACCAATTTCCCCGACGGCCTTCCTTTTACTGAGGGACTTGCTTACACACTGAATGTTTTGAAACCAACTCTGTGAGGTATTTCCAAGAGCCAAGTCTCCTGTAGAAATATCACATCACTAGCCTCTATGTATTCATTCCAAAATTTGTCAACCATATTCCTCCTTAAACCTGCGATGTTCCACGATGTAACACACAAATTTGGTATATCGCTGGGGACCCTAAACCGGATTGAGTCATCTCCAATAGGCTCAACTACTATAGGTGCATCATTAATGTCCATCTCGAGGACAGAACCCCTATCCAGACAACCATCTCCCCGAGGCACTGTTGGTGATTCCAACCTGCAATGTGAGAACTTTAAATGTCAATCCAGATCCTCGAGGGTTGATAAAACCTCGAAACCATTGTTCAATGGGACCATTGGATTAACGCCATTTGTGTTACCTCTCTCCGTCGGTCTATAAAAATAACCCAACGGTAACACACAGATACTAGTGTTCCGCAAAGCAGTTAACTCTTTGGTGGCTAAAATGGCCCTAATCATCTGTGGCCGTCTAAAATTTACCACCACACAATCCCCCCTAATATTCTTCCTGGATTCTGCCACCCAGCCTATCCTTCGTACCATTAGGATATCAGCTGCTCTTTTGGGTTGAATTGCCTGAATTTTACTAGCCAGTCTATCACCTTGTTTTTCAGATTCGTCCAATTCTCATTCTGATCCCTCCTGAGTGCTGGTACCCCTGCTAAAACTAACACGTACGGGCATGAGGCGGGTGGTAAATTTCGGACGTCATTGTTGGGAATTAGATCTATGCCTTTGGGACTATATACTATTGGTTTATCAGTTAAAGTTCCTGGACTATCACAAGCAGGATCACAAGGTAAAGAACCTCCTGCGTTACGTTGAGGTTCTATACTAGCTCCTATCTCAGCCAACGTTTTTACCATGCTATCGTCTTCCTTGGGCTTTTTAAATAATCTGTAGCTGTTCCTGGCCATGCCATGACATATGCTTATATCCGTTTCAAGCAGTATTGGCCTATTATCTCCTTGTTCACTTGGTTTTAGCGGATCTCCAAGATTTGTTCCCATCACTCTCTTCTGGGCGCAGTCACTAAGGGGATGACTATCTTTACTCAGTAGTCCTATAGAATTGTTCAATTGGCCCAACTTATCTTCCAAGGGTCTTAAAGCCGCACTAATATGGCCCACTAAAAAAATTAGCTAGGGAAGGATAGTTTCGATCATCATTGGGCTCTGTGTGGGTGCATGCATTTTTCAAAGGTACTCCTGATGAATCAAGGCTTGATTTTATTTTCCCTCCTTGTACCAGACCCCCTACAACCCTAGCCCTAGATTTCCATGGAGCTGGAGCCCTCTTTTTTACAAACTTGTCATCTCCTTTTTTCCCAATGTCTGATTTTGCGTTCTTAATCTAGTTCCCACTATCAAGTTGATTGTGTCATTTTTCCCTGTAGAAACAAATATATTAGAGCAATTAGTTACTAGTCCATTCTCCTTACCTCTTGCTATGGATACCAGTGGGGATAGATGCGGGGTACCAGAAAGCCTGGGTGAGCACATTTGTGTGTGTATTGGTTCAAGATATAATCTCCTTTCAGCAATTTGAATCTCATGATTTAATAGAGATTCTGCCCTAAAGATAAAAGCATCTAGAGTAGCTGCAGGCCCCTTGCGTTTACTCATGATAGTCCCCTTTGTGAACGAAAAATAAGCAAGAATATACAAAACACTTTAAAAACACAGGAAGTCCAACCACACTAATATTGAAGCTTACCACGCAGCTACAAGGCTACCAATGTCCAAATATCAGAGGGGTGGCCCAGTCCAGTCTCTGTCAGGCTATGACGGGGCGCGGATGGGCCCGCCCTTGGCCCGCGCGCGTCCCGCGCTGCGGGAGACTCTGCATGCTTATAAGCGCCTCCTGGCGCTTACAGATGATGCGGGACAGCTGTGGGCCAAGAAAGCGCCGGGAATGCTGGGAGTTGTACGCAAGATCGTCCGCGTTGCCACCAGGGGAACGTTCTCCCCAGGCGAAGTTCCGACGGTACTTCAGGTCCTTCCCAACTCGAAAGCCAGGTGAGTCAGTCTCGACGATTTTAGAAAAGTGTCACCAAAAAGTAGCAAAGGAACCCGCGCTGCGGGAGACTCGGCGTGCTGGTGAGTCAAAAGTAGATGGGGAATGTGATGAGGTATTGGATATTGGCATACGGTCTATGAGTTTTTCTAGGTCATGCATTGGTTTGGATTGGGGTTCATTAACAAGTAATCAGAAAGACACTGTGCAAGGAAGAAGGAGGTATAGAACAGCAGTTGAACCTTTGTATTGTTGTCATTCTCCCTTCAGACTGTATGTAAATATGAGAAGCATGTGGAATCACCTTTATCCGTGATCTCCAAGTCCTACTAGTCTGCATGTGCATGTCTCCTTTTACACAACATTTCTTTTGTGGGTAAAGGCTATTTTTGGGTTGTATAGTGATATACTTGAGCCTCTTGCCAAATAACATAAGCAATGCAAGCAGCCTTCAGACAGTGGACACAGGAGCCTTTGTACAAGCACTTCACCCTGCCTCCATACCACTTGATCCACAGTCCAAGATCATACACAGCAGTCTCTGAGTGCAGAATGTTTTTTTGCATGGCCATGCTCCCAGTCCCTAAGAGCCAAACTGCACCAAAACATTCTGCAGCTTCACTGGTTATTTTTTCATTTCTTCAGATCTTATCTAGGACTGATTGTCACTTCTACTGGGGGAAGACACAGTCTCATGAAAGTGGCTCTGAAAATTGTCAACATTTGCCTCAGTGAATACACCTGTAATGCACAGGAAAGATCTTTTAAAAAAAACCCAAGTAGATGTGCAAATATGTTTACTACTTTCAGCATTCAACAAAAGAATCTGTGATGTCTGTGCATCTGTCAAGAGATTTCAGCATTTGCTTTTCCGGCTTGATTGGAGTAATCATTTCTTAGCTCATCATACATGTCAGTTTGAAATGTGGTGGCTGTGGAAGAACTGACAATAGACAAACTGCTTTAGACTCACAATTTCAACTCTTCTCTCTTTTCTTTCTACTTAATGGTTAAAGTGGGATTGCATTAGTCCTCTAACTAGGAAAAACAATCCAGAGAGCTGGAAATATGCAAAATTTCTCCCGCTTTTAAAGAAACCAGCGGCAGATCCATTGGTAGACGGCAATTACAGGCCAATATCACTGCTGCCCTTCTTTTCCAAGGTTTTGGAGAAATATGTAAATACAGTCACCATGGAATATGTGGAGGCCAATCATTTTCTTCACCCCGAGTCAGTCGAGTTTCAGAACAAACTTCAGTACTGAAACTGCTTTAATAGAAGTCTCTGAAACTATCAAAGAAACATTAGACAAAGGTGGCAATGTGGTATTGGTATTGCTGGACCGTTCTGAGGCCTTCAATACCGTGCCCCACGACCGACTCCTAAAGACTTCAGAAGTGTGGCATTGGTGGCACGGCACTTAAATGGTTCACCTCCTTTTTAAGTGGCCAACAGCAAACCATATGGTCCCATCCCTTTTCAGCCCCCATTTCCGATATGAATTTAGGAGTTTCACAGGCTCGAATTTGAGCCCAACACTTTTTAACATGTACATGGCCCCCTTGCGCTCCTAGCTGAGGAACACGGTGCAAAAATAGTATCTTACGCCGATGACTCGCAATTGTTGTTTTACCTGTGTTAAGGGTACTGATTTTAGAGGCAGTGAGATAAACGCCTGCCTGACAGAGGTGTTTGCCTGGCTTTGACAAAAACAATTGAAGAGTAATCCAGAAAAGTCAGAGATTATGTCCTTTGGCTCTCAACCTGGTGAAGCATGGCGCCAATGGTGGCCACAGGATAAGCCCCCCCCTGCAACCTCAGTAAGCACCGTGAAGAATCTCAAAGTCAAGCTGGACGCTGACCTATCCATGAAGGCTCAAATTCAAACTGTGCCCAGCACCTGCTTTGGGCTGTTAAAAATGCTAAATATTGTCCTGCCACTACCTCCGGTCTTACATAGGAAGACTGAAGTCCAGGCCCTGATTGTATCAGGACTGGACTAAGTCAATGCCTTGTACCTAGGCCTCCCTATCTACTTGGTCGCTTGCAGGTGGTCCAGAATGCGGCAGAAACACCCCCTTGATATCCTTGCACTGGCTACCTGTTCGGAAGAGGATCTATTTTAAAGCATTAGTCTTGGTCTTTAAGGCCCTCCATAATATAGGGGCTCCTTACTTTAGATAAAAGATTCAGTACTATGTTCCACAACGGACTCTGAGGTCCTCAGCACAGCCCCGGATGCCCATCCCAAAGTTCTTCCACTCTCGTAGGGGCGGCCGATCCTTTCAAATGGTGGCGTCCCAGCTATGGAACAACTTGCCCTTCTCTCTTAGACAGGTACAGGATCTCCTCGCCTTTAAGAGGCAACTAAAATCCTGTTTTTTCCAACACAAATTCTAGGCGGACCAGCTTGTATGCTCTCTTTCTGTCTCGTGGTCTTTTCAGTGCCAGGACACTCTGTGGAGAAGCCGCACGCTTTACAGTACCTAGTTACATTACATTCAATTACATTAAATGCTTGCGCTCTCCGGACTTTGACTGACCATCACATAAATCTTTTTGGAGAACAGTAATTGCATTTAACACCCAGAAAAATCCACTTTTTGTTCAAGGATCAAGAGGCAGCAAAATAGGTAATAACTAAAGCTAGAGTTTCTGCTACGTTTTCATAAGTTAACTCTTCATAGTATGGAAGAAGTTAAAAGTTTAAGTAGTTTTGGAAGGCTATTCCTTAGCCCCAGGATGGGATGACAAAGCTTGAATAGAAGGAAATATATTTGTCAAATCTGCTGATCCACCCTTACAAGAAATACCTGAATTTCCCCTGGCAGCACTGTATGTAATTTTTCCATTGGTTCCCCTTTATATTTATTTACAAAATTCAGATTTAATTTATTTATCTGTTCTCTGCAAAAGTAGCCCACATCAGAATGAGTAGTATGCATCTAGTATTCTACAGAGAAAATAATCTCACCACGGACAAGTGCTTAGGCTATCTAAAAAACATAAGATCAAAAAATAAGGACATTTGTCATAGTTTGGTCTTTCTCTGGAACTTTGGATAATTCATCTGCACCCATTTCAGAAGATGTAGCTATGCCTTGTAGTCAATGCAAACTCATTATCAAGCAGAAGAGACAAGTCATATCTAGTCAGTAACCACTCTACAATACTAACATAAATGAGTTTAACAAAATAGCTGGACTTCATCTCATCATCCATAAAAGCGTTCTTCTAAGTCCCTTTTCTGTTGTTAGCTCTTCAGACTTGGAAGTCTTTCTATGTTCTTTATCTTTGGATCTTTATGCCCCTTACTGAAATCCTTGAAGATTGAAAGAAGTTATATTGATTATTAGCCAATATTGAAGCCTGAAATGCCAGAATAAGGGCTAGATATCAAAGGGCTAAGCACAAGCAGTTTCAGCTGGGATGCTAGCTTGTATAGTACAATTCTAGACTCAAAGTCCACAGTGGCTAAATGGCACTTAACGTACTGAAAGGAATACAGCATTCTGGATCACTTAGTTTTCCAGACAATCCTGCACCTCCTGGTCTCTTTGGAGTGTTGGGCCTAAGTGCCTAATAAAGTACTGAAGCCTGTAAGATGCTGATGCCTTCCTTGAAACCCATTCAGTGAAGATACAGTCCAAGTTAATCTTGTGATCCTAGTTTTAAGTGATTATCTCGGCACCCTTCAGGATATTGGAGGCATACCTGTGGTAAGCATAGATATGAACGATTAAGATGTGGGTGAAGTCTGTTTGAGAGGTTTGACATTCGGCTGAGCCAGATTCCAATAAATTTAACAAGATGGTTTTGAGGTTTCGAGTCTGGCAATTGAACACCAGCCAAAGAAAGGTTATGGAGAACAAAAGGAAGATGCAATACTGGATGATAGCTTGAAGTTAAAAAAGGGATCAGCCATTACCTTCTGTAGGAGGTTCAAGACTATAATATATTTTGGAAATTTATATAACTTGAGACTACATTGTCTCTCCTTGCATGGGGGCTGGAGCGGTCTGGGGGAACTCTTGTAGGAGGGATGGTGCCCTTCGTGGACATATTGTGTGGTTGCTTGAGTGCTTCTATGAAAAGAAGTTGCCTGGTGGTCTTATTTCTGTGCTTGGTGGACATTCGCCTCTAGTCTCAGGTCAATACGCTATGTCAGTGCAGAGGCTCAGTGAGTATTTGTAGGGCCAGGCCTGTGGAGGAGCAGTGGCGGGTCAGCAGTAGAAACTTGCTTTGGGTGATCCGGGCATGGGCAACGATGGGCATGCAATGTTGCAACTCTTTTAGGCTGTCGGCTCCTCACGTAGTTCCGCTAACCAGAGTTGTATCAAGAGTAAATTGGTGCTGCTTTCTGGGTTTAGTATGGGAGATGCCCTGTCTTCGGCATCAGACCTGCAGGTGGAGAGAGTGGGGGACCATAGGGTAGCTGGTGGGTGGCTCTCCTCTCCGGCAGCAGAACAGAGCAGTGCGTACTGTAGTTGGGACTTCTATTTTGGTCCCTGCTGTTCCAGTATATTCTCTTTGCGCTGGCCCTCACACTCATATGGATGGCAGTCCGCAGAAACAACAGGGGGTAGGGCCAGCCCAGATGAGTCCTAAGTCCGCTCTTTCCTCCTGTCTGATGCTGAGGCTGCAAGCGGCTGCCTATTCTGGTGTGCTGGTTTTGGGGTATATGACGCTCCTCCAGGGTTGTGCAGTGCCGGCGTAGTGTGCGGGGATACACATATCCTCTGTACCAGGTCCAAGTAGGGGGTTGTCGAAGGCACCCCCCTAGATGAGAAGTAACGACTTTGCTGGCCCCGCTGCGGGTTAGGGTGAACGCTGTGCACTAGGTTAATGAGCGGGCCCACCCTTGTCTTGATTTAGGATCCACTAATATCGGACTGCGTGCCGCTCGCTGGGGCATGGTGTTGGGTGTCTGGTTGGAGCTGTGCCCTAGAGATCTCCTTCTTGGTGCGTAGTACTCCCCCGCTGTGTCTTTAAGCCCCTCTCTCCTTTTTTTTCTTATGTCCTTCCCTTTTTATCCTCCTGGCCTGCTTGCCTCATCTCAGGTACCTCCCAACCTCAAGGAGCCAGTGTTGGTGTCTGGTTGGCCTTCCTGAGGTGTCCGGTGTCGCTGGTTCGCGCTATGGGGTCCAAATTTGAGCTCCTGATTGCAGCAAGGCCTCAGAAGGCTTCTTATGGGGGGGGGGTTATGTTCAGGCTTCCCCTGCGGTGTTCAGATGTGCAAAGACGTGTCCACTAACCGCTGCGCTTGTCGCGTCATAGTCCTGTGTTGCTGGAGGACCCAGGCTGTCAGCTGGTAGGTAAGGTTGTTGTATGGCGTTTTAGATTCCAAATGGATTTTCCAGATTCATGCCCTTATATAGGTACAATTCACAAGCCCTTATATAGGCATAGAAATCAAGCACTTATTTAGGCATAGTTCATGCAACCCAAATACAGGCATAGCTACTTCCATCGGTTCACCAAACGTCACAACGATTTCTTGGAAAACCAGCTTAAGCCGTTAGGGACTTCCCCTTGCTTGAATATTGATTCTTCCAAGAACTCACTTAGTTTTACAATGAACATCTATTCCTTAGGGGTTCATTCATGAAGTTCATATGCCCGACTTTACGTCAAACATGGCATTCCTAAACACCTTCAAGGTATAAATATACCTTCACTTGCTATGGCAAAGCACGTTGGTTCGGAGCAGTTCGACGACCTACTTGCCCGACGCAGCTCGCTACAGCAAGTGCCGAAGGAAGCCGACTCTCCAGCTGATGCACTGATCAGGAAGATGCCCTCCTCTGCTGAGAAATTCAGCTCCAGTGTTTCTGACTCCCCTTGCGGGGTGTTGGGAAATCGAGTCCAGAGACAGACATAACAGACCTCCTTCATTCTAAGGTATGGAGCTGATTCGAACCTAGAGAAACCTTTGGAAGATTCTCGGCAAAAACTAAACCTATGCTAAGACCATACTTACTTCTTCCCTCGTACTAGACCTAGGTTAGGTACATTGTGGTAGGCGTATTTTAGAAGCACCAGTTGAGTATTTTAGCCTGTGTTATTTATGTATGTATTTTTATATGGCTTAGAAACCATACAATGCTATTTCAGTATTACCCTCAGGGGTCAAGTTCGCGATCTATAAAACTTTAAAAAAAATAAAAATACTTTAAAATAGTATGTATTTTTATAAGGGTTAGAAACCATACAATGCTATTTCAGTATTATTTTATAATACTATTCTCGCTGTGCGCATTATACTTTGCATTCTGTCTAACGATTGTAGCAGTTCACCTCTCTTGCATGAGAAAGAAGACTGTTCAATAAACCTTTTATTCAAAACGCCCGTCTCACTATTTCTCTGCAACTCTAGAAACGAAGCCTGCACGATTGACTTAGTGAAATTCTTATCTTTTGTTTCTACAACTCGGAAGATATTTTCCAGGCCTAGGTAAACAAAGTTGTCATGTTTATGCTGTTGTCAGAAACTAATCCCTTCTTGTGAATTCGAGAAAGTTTCTAGTGACCTCTGAGCTAGCTGGCACTCACAATTAAGTTTAGTATATTCGATAGAGACCTACTGACCTAAGTCCTACGTCATATCTATGGGATATATTATTCCAATGCGCTGAGCCTATTGGGAATATAGGAACTACACTACATGGCGCTCAACGTTTGGTAAGGCACTAATTTAACGCTAGATACTAAAGTAACTCAGTCGTGCTTTTCTCAGAGACCCCTTTTTCCGTAATACTCCAATAGACGTCTGTAGTGGGTAAATGGATAATATCCGCCATAGCTGAGTAGGACCAAAATCCTACGTATTAGCTTTTTGGTTTGTTCAACGTTGAAGGATACAGTAATCCAAAATATTGTGCACCCGATCTTTGTTTCCTTGAAACTCAATCTGCAGTTTTCATTAAACAAAAATGTCCCTAAACGGGAATAACAACACTGAGAACGGTGGAGCTGCGGCTGATCCATCACCTTTTGACCCAACAGGTTTTAATGTAACCGACGATGATGCCATAAGCATTCCTACAACCTTAAAGAAAACCATCACTATAAAACTTATAAAAAATGGCCTAACATCGAGAGGTGGTAGGGTAGTTTTTGTGAAAGAGGCACATAAATATCTTCAGACAGAGGTATTTTATTCATGGATAATCTTCCCTGAAGCAAATCCAGTAACACATGTGTTTCACTTCTACAAAGAAGATGAACCACCAATGGAATACATTCCTTTCGAGGATATTGAAATTCCACTAACTTACCAGGAGCATGCGCTCTGGTTTAAAGGCGCCCTAAAACATATAAATCATATTACCAGGCTCGGTCCACTAGGTAGACAAGGAGCAACATGGCCGGTTTTAGCCAGCTATACTCCACATCCTGAAATTAATGACATGACAGATGTGGAACTACGAGCTCAACTCAAAGAGCTTATCAAAATCTATAGACTATTGGTTCAATATGTCATGCAAACTCTCTCAGTCCAACCAGCAATAAGGATTCTACAGCTCTCCCTTCACCAGGGGAATAAAAATAAAATTACACCACAGGCTCTACATTTGGTCGTTGGTAAATTACCCGCAAAACAATAACAAATTCCATTCTGGATAGCTCAAAATATTACTCTAATCGAGGCAGTATTTCCTAATACTCCCCTCATGAGAAACACAGAATTTTAACAATCTGTTTACCTATGGGGATCACACCACATCCCGAGGACTGCGACACTTGGGGTACAGTCTTTGCTGCAATTAACACTAAAACACATGGTGTTCTGTCTATGGCGGTAATACCAGACGTCCTGAAACAAATTCAAAATGACTACAGGGCAGAGCCTGCTTTAAATCTAGGTATGAAATTACTGAAAGATTTCAAACAGGTCTCAACAATAATATTAGCTAATATTAAAGGTGAAGCAGTATCCGTGGCTATCCGCCAAAAGTTAAGGGTATTTGATGTAACTGAGGAACCACAAGAACTGGCCAGAATAATTGAAAAATCATATGAAGAATTAGGCAGAGACAGCTTGGATGGGAAACCAGCTAAACCCCATCTGTCCGAAAGGCCTGAAAAGGTCTTTACTAAAAACACTCCTACTACTATTAAAAAGAAGTGTGAAGATAGCAAACAAACTTCTAAAGAGAAGCGGTCTCAATCCAGAGGTAGTCTCCTCAAAAGGAGCCCTCTGAAAGGAAGTATAACCTCAGGAATAGGTATAATTTGAGAAAACCTGATAGATTTCAAAATACTGATACACGTTCCTCTTGTACTTTTCAGACTTCTCTCCGGAAATCCAAAAGAATAGGACAGTCAGAAAACAAAAAAGAACGTGTGAAGTCCAAAGATGAACAACATGTTCAGAAAAATAAGAAACCTCAATTCTCCAAAAAGAAGGTAGCAGGTCTAAAAATCAGACATGCCGAGGATCTTGAGGACACAACTCAAGAACAGGAAATGGGCTCAGACAATGCTGCACAGCGCAGCAGAAGTCACCATAGCTCGCAAGAACTTGAAGGATCATCTGGAGATAGTGGACTTGAATGAATTCATTCAAGTTGAAACTGTAGATAGCAGGGTTAGTTGTCCATATCAGTAATAAGAAATAACACTCCGGTTGGAGGGGGACATACCAAGAACAGTGAGAGCAATCTTTTTGGAGCAGCTTTCTAAGGGTTATGACATTCTTCTCGCTGAACAAGACTGGCCACCACAATTTGTCAGGGAGTGCCCACATGGCAAAGACATCATTATAGAAATAAAGAGTTCTGGTCGTGCACTGCTGGGTTTCAGTGTAGTTCACTGTTTTGCCGTGCTCCTGAGAATCACCTCCCGCTTAGAGGTGTACATTTAATGGGTAAGTTGCATCACTGCTGTTGCAGTGTGTCTGTCTGGGCACAGGGTTAATATGTGCTGTATCTACAGCTAATCTTAGCAAGAAATGATACTCTTGACGTAGATTCATTTTTGGAATGTTCATATATTTTACATTTCATTCAGGGTTTTTTCCAATCCATTCGTTTCACATGAATTCATTCATTGTATGTAGAACTTCATTTCCCATAATACTTCATTCTTGCATGCAAATTCGACTTTTTCCCTATGCATTTCGGCATAGAATGCCTTCATCAGGGAGATGTCTGAAAGTATTAAAGTTATAATTATAATGAATAATGTGGATTCTCTACCTCATTATGCCAGCCTTCCCCAACCACATTCCAATTCATTTCAAATAAACTTATGCCAGGAAATGGGCAGTAGCCCAGGCTCCTGCATCATATAAAAATCATGTAGGATGGGATGAGGACTCGCCTCACCATAATATCCAACAAAAAAATGTCTTCCTGTCTCCAAACCAGACAATACATATCGTCTAGTATTAGATTACAGACATCTAAACTCTTGTTGCAAAACTTTTGCAGTACAAAATGCACACAGTGCAGCATTAATGAATAACATTGTGCGTAAAAAGTATAAAACCAAATTAGATATTTCTAACGGTTTCTTCTGTCAAAACATTACACCAGAAAGTAAGCATTTGACCGCTTTCTCAATTATGGGGACATAGCTACACTTCTGTCGTCTCCCTCAGGGATTCAAGAATAGTCCGGGGTTATTTTCAGTGTGAGTTATTACAAACATATGATGACGAAGCAAGACAATCTTTCTCTATTACAGGATATACTCTTTCTCTTGGAAATTCTAATAAATAATATAGGTTTTTCCATCTCCTTCCTCATTTTCCTGGGATAGCACTGCCCGATACCTATTTACGAAGTGTCGGTTTGGAGGATAAAGGGTTTATTAAAGTTAGGAGATTGTAAGACTGGATTTATATTTATGGCCGGCTTTAGTTGTTGAAATTCCTCTAAAGCCTTCAGAGATGGCTGTCTAAATTCCCTGTTATTAGAATTTGTTTTAAGATCAGTTCACGGCCCTGCTAAGTTAGAATATTGAGGTAGAAATCTACGACAATAGGTCAAGTAGACCTAGGAAGGCTCTCTGTTCTCTTTCATTGGTAGGACAGGGATTTTTCATAATAACCTTGACTTCTCTACTTGGTTCAATTAAACCTAGCCCTGGGGCATACCCCAGATATTTCACCTTTCTGTATCCAAACAGGATTTCTTATATGTCATCTGGCCTTCTGTAAATCTGTTAGTACAGATTGGAGGTAGATAAGATCATCTTCCCAAGTTTTACTGAAAATTACAATATTGTCCAAATAGGCAGAGGTTTTAGGTTTGGTGTTTTTGTAATAAGTAGTTCAATAACCTCTGAAAGGTTGCAGTCCAAAAAGGAGGACTGTAAACTGATATATTCCATACAGAGTAGAGAAAGCTGGTTTCTCTTTATGGTCAGGTCTTAAGGATATTTGCAAGGATTCTTCATACGATTGATGATAGTGATGTGTTTTGCTTCCCCCAGTCTCTAAATTAGCTTATCAACTCATGGTAATGGATAGCTGTCTAATTTAGAGATGTTAATAACAGCTCTAAAGTCAATACAGAAGCGAAGGCTTCCATTGGGTTTGGGACTAAGAATATGGGGGAATAGCAATTACTGTTGGATGGTTCAATTACCTCCATTTTTATCATTTGCTCTACTTCAGCCTTGTGTGCTTGCCTTCGGGAGCTGGAATGTGGTACGGTCTAATTTCACCACTACCCCTTTCTCAGTAGTAATAGATCAGAGGAAATGGTTCTAAGATTCGTAGGAGTTCTTTCTCCTGGTCTTCAAAAAGAGTACTTTCTATGGTCACTTTTGGAATGGATTTGTAGACTTCTTTAGGGAGGGGTCCTAGCCATTTTTTAAATATATTGACATGATATATTTGTTCTCTATTTCTGAATTTTTGAAGTTTATAGGTTACTCTTCTAATTTTATAAAGGGACCTTGCCATTTCTGATATCATTGTATTCTCAGAAGTAGGTCCCATAACTAATAACCTAACTCCAATAGTGTATTTTCTCAATTTTTTCCCTTTGTCATAAAAATATTTTTAACATCTTCGTTTTTTTGGGACATTAGCTGGGTGGTATAATCCATCAGACTACCTGCTTCTTCTTCTACATCCTTTTCCCTATCGTATTTCGTAATTTCGAGTAAGATGCATGGTTTTAGCCCAAAAAGTAGTTCAAAGGGGGAGTATCTCAAACTACTTTGCATACACCCTCCCAGTTTTTGATTATCTCCCGATAACATTTTCTTCAGAGTTAGTTTGACGAACACGTTGTATTTTTCATCCAGTCCATCGGTTTATGGGTGATAAACCGAGGTCTTATTCTGCTTGATATCCAACTGATTATATACTGTTTCATTAATTTGGCTAGAAAATATGTCCCCTGATCTTAGGATTTCTTTCAGAAATCACATATGGGAAAAGATTTCAATTAAGTGTTGTGCTATCATTTTGGTGGTGGTGACCCTTAAGGGTATGACTTTGGTGTATCAAGTAGTATAATCAACCAATACTAAAATGTATTTATACACTTTTGTCAAATGGGATAGACGAAAAATTCCCACCTTTTCAAACAGTTTTCCTATTATTGGCATGTTTTGTAAATGGACTGTAGGAGATTTCTGAGTATTTTCACGCTGACATATTTCATACTCCACACATCATTTCCTTGCTCTCCAGATACAGGGTATTATGATTAGCGTTTGCTGTTTGATAGGCTGCTTGGGCCTCAGTGGTTAAATAGAAGGACCATCTTTCTACTGGCCAGGAACTGGCCCCAGCGACTCTCTCAAAGTTTAACAAAAAAAACTCAGGGTCTTCTCCACATTAAAGTTTCTGTGGAGACAAGAAAGGAGCAACTCCTTTACTTTGGGCTATGCCCGAAGCAAATTAAAGTTGAGTTTCCAAAACTTTAGTCAATTGATCTGCCTTTGCCTTTAGTTAAGTAGAACCCCACAGAGCAGTTGTAGACATCATCCGGTATGAGGCCAACACCACAGAACTGTACAGTTTCACCAAGCCTAGCAATGTTCAAACCAAACTAGAAAGGGTGTGCAGGCGAGGCACTATAGGGGAGGACACTGTTTGGCTGAGATTTTCCCGAAAAAAATATTCTTGGAGGTAGCAAAACAACCACACCAGTGCACAAACACATCCACTCCCACCTCCCTCTGTGGTCCCAATGTAACCTTGGAGTATCTGGGGCAGTCTTCTTTAATTACAAATGGAAACCAGGCATGGAGTGCAGTGCAGGGCCATTCACCTTGATGATACAAGGAAAAATTACTCTCGCAGGGAAGCGTTGAATACCAGCATAGATACCCTGTGTCAGGAAATCTGGGATGCTGAAATAGATAGGTACACATGACCAGAGGGGAAGATGCAACCCTTAATTGTTTGGAAACTTACACTGTATTCCTTATGTCTCAGAGGCAAAGGAAGGAACCTGCTGAGCACAAATGAGAATTGTGGAGCAATACTGCATGTATCAGTCATGCAATGGGGCAAACCTGCACTGATGGATATTTACTGGGAAAGTGGGAAATTTGCCTATGCTCAGCTCGTCCCCAGATGGTGGGGCCCTTGCTCCCTTCTAACCATACACACCCGACCCTGATCATTCCTGGAGAAGACCTTTCTGAGTTGTTCCAACATCCGCTACAGAAGAAAACAACTTATTGCATTAGGCTTGAGAAAGAATAACTGCAGATTAAGTTGGCTGGGCTTAGTATAAGGACATTCCAGAATTCAGAATTTTTTCTGACACTCAAGTCAATGTGGAAGGGACCATACCGTGTTTCACCCTGCAAACAAAGGTGAGCGCACATTGGTTGCAGATAACCAGATGGGAAATAATGAAGATGATCAACGTTACTAACCCAGGCCTAAATGCTATCAAGGAAGAACTAAGAGCCATCCAACTCACGGTGATGCAACATCAGCATGTGTTGAACTTGACCATGATGGAGTTTGCGGTGTGTGCCAAGATCAGTGCGTCCGTTTGTACCTTTATCCCCAGTAACAATCTAGATAGCGAGACGCTAGCTCTTGCCATCCAAGCACTTCATCATCTACAAACTGACATGAAGAAGGAGGGAGGTGCACCTGAGCGGGACTTGGTTGTGTTTCCCGGTGCCCTCGGTGGGTGACCAGACTGTGCATGTCATTGCTTCCGATTGTCATTTTTGTCCTATTTATGTTTGGCTTCCAACAAGGGGGTAACCTGCTGTAAAAACACATTCCTCAAATTAGGTAGAATGCAAGTAGCTACGGAAGTAGCAATAGACACAATAGAAACACACCGAACCTTAAATAATGTGACTGTCATGAAGTTACGGGGTAAATGATGTAGCTGAAAATTCAACTAGAGAAGGGAATGTTAATATTGGAATATACAATGTGAATGTGCGCCATGATTTATGTATGTATAACAACAATACCACATGACTGTTGTCGAATTCACGCGATAACTCCTACTCATCAACCCTGAGTCAAAAATATGTGATCAGGCAGGCCCGGCAACCTAGATCTGAAGCAACTGATTGACAGTCAAAAGATGGGGTTACACGTAGCTCATAGACAAATGCACGAACAAGAAAAAACCCAGATCGCTAACATATATAGTCAGCGACACAACAATGGTCCAAGGAGATTGGCCCCAATAAATCACATTTGGCCGGAGGGCTGCGTGTTCCCTAACCACTATGGGCCCGATTCACAGAATGAACTTAAGACTAAATCCTAAACTTACTACTATTTGGTATTCACAGAATGCACTTACTACTTTCAGGATTCACAGAGTGAACTTACTATTTTCGGGGTTCACAGAATGAACTTACTACTTTCGGTATTCACAGAATAGACTACTAACTTTATGTCCGCACTCGGGCCGGAAATTCCGGCCCAGAGGCGGAGCTTCCAGCTTGGGGGTGGAGCTTGTGGCCCAGAGGCGGAGCTTCCGGCCTGGAGGCAGAGCTTGTGGCCCAGAGGTGGAGATTTCAGCCATGGCTAATTCCCCACCTCCGAGCCGGAAGCTCCGCATCCAAGCTGCAAGCTCCGCCTCCGGGCCGCAAGCTCTGCCCCAAGCCGGAAGCTCCGCCTCCGGGCCGGAAACTCCTCCTCCGGGCCGGAATTTCCGGCCCGAGTACGGGCGTAAAGTTAGTTGTCTTAAATCTATTCTGTGAATACCGAAAGTAGTAAGTTCATTCTGTGAATCCCAAAAGTAGTAAGTTCACTCTGTGAATCCCGAAAGTAGTAAGTGCATTCTGTGAATACCAAATAGTAGTAAGTTTAGTATTTAGTCTTAAGTTCATTCTGTGAATCGGGCCCTATAAAGTTAGATGCCACATGAAGTTAGGAACACTCAGCCAATGAGATCACAGCATGTACACTACATGCAGTAATCACAAGCTCCCCATGCTGGACATCTAGACACGTACCCACTGGACCGCATTGTGTCCACGCTGGGTCGAGACCTACCTGCGCTCATTATCAGGTGGTCAGATTTATGACACCGTGGCTAGGCCCAGATTTATTTCTCTAAATAATTTACAAATTGTTTTATGACACTTAGTGAAATGTATATAATGACGGCCAAAACCAGGGAACTTTGAGACAGTCTTCAGACCCCAACTCTGTCAGCAGTGTCAGAAGGCATATTAATTGCAGGGAGGCGACTCCTTTAGAACCTATGCTGCATGTGAACAAAGTCGAATAACAAGACGCAAATTCTGCTGTAAATTTTCCAGAGGTTAGCAATCAGTTATATATAGATCTGTCAATTAACACACACTCTAGAGGAAGAAAGTACAAAGTTGAACAGGTGCATTGTTCGAGGACAAAGCCCTCGCCTACTAGTAAATCAATCGGTACACGCATTTCCCGAAATGCGTGAGAAAGCTCAGGGTCAGATCTTTTTCAGAACATGTCTTCACTCTCGCATTTTGCTCTCGTTCGAACGTACACATACAGATTATTAAAGTAAGACGGAGTACACTCTGGTTTCGGGCTTGCTAAATTTTCCAATTCTTTATGGGGGGACTGTATGCCCTGATACAACCCTAAAAATGTAGCTCTAAGCCAAACAGAGACACAGGTATGCATCTTTAAAATCTGACATAATTGTCTTGCATTACAAGATGGATTACCGAACTGATGGCTATACCGCTGTTGGATGCCAAGAAATGTTCGACGGTGGTATGGTAATATATGTCCATGATGCTGGACCCTAAACTGATGGGATGGACTAGGCCACTTGGCAGCTCATTAGGGCAGGAGAGAGAGTAGGCAGAGTGCTATCATGGCACTCCAAGTTGCTGAGAGGCATATTCTATTGATGCTCTCTTTCACCAGTTCCTTTCAACTTGGTCTTCAAATCTCTGAAATGATGGATTCATGAGGACAAGTAGCTTAGAGGACTAAAATGATGGGCTAACTGGAAGGGTAAGATATCATTGAATGTTGATGACGTCCTTTTATATATAGTGAGCCCTGACTATAAAAAGACTGCTGCAGATCTTTAAAGTTTTTGGTCAGTTTTTCAAATGGGAGATGTCAATACTGTATTTGATAGGTAAATGGTGACCAGCAATTGAGGAAATATCCACTTTCAGGATAGTGACAGAGGACTTTAAGTACCTAGATATAAATTATATGAAAAGTTATTCTATGCAGACAATTTAGACATGTTTATCAACTGTCCGTACTGGAAAGAGGAGCATTGTACAAATTGACTGAACTTCCCAGATTTCTTTTTCTGATCCAAAACGTCCACTTCTGGATCCCTGCATTTTTTTTTTAGGATTGGTACTTTTGGTTTTATGGTCAGAAGGCGAGCTAGAACCGAAAATTAGGGCAGCCCAATAGTTTCATCTTTGTACAGGTGGTGCAGATTCAGAGGTACAAAGAGCAAATAACTAGAGTTGAAAGTGCAACCAAAAAAGATTAAAATATTTGATGGAGGTTGTTGAATGGTTCAGCTAAAGATAAAAAATGTGTGTGTGGGAAGGTTGAATGTAGAACTTTGACTTTTTTGTGACTTTAGCCAAAAGATAAATGCACATGACCTGAAAGGAGTTTTGCTCATATACATGTTCGGACATATTGGCAAAGATGATATATAAAAACATGTTTTTCTACTGTATTTATAGTGTAGCAAATGCAGGCTGGCATTTCATATGTGTTTAAAATTTAAATATTACAATTAATAAAATGAATTATTAAAAAAAAAAAGAAATGGGTGGGGATGTTAGGATAGCGCTTACATTTTGTTTTAGAAATATATTGTTTTGTTACTTCCTAATTGGGCATGTATTGTAAATTAAGAAATTATTGTTCTTTTTGTGTTTGTCTTTGAAAGTCATTATGGATGCCTACACATTGCACTTTTAAAATAGTAAGTTTGCAGAATAGATACCCCAACTAAGATTTTATGTTTTGGAAAAAGCGAGACTAGCTTCAGTTGGTTGTTAGGAGATCTCAAATTGGAAGTGGTGAATGAATATCATTACCTGGGGGTGTGGTTTGACAAGTGGTTAAAATGGAGTACCCACTTAGCAGCTCAGAAAGCAAAGGCCTTTACCTCGATCTGTGGCCTGAAGAAATTCAATCGAGATTATGGTGATATGTCGCACAGACCGGTGCTGAAGGCCTTTAATGCAATGATTCCCCCGCAAATATTATATGGAGCGGAGATCCTCTACCTTAGCGGGAAACAAGGTTGGGACGTAGAGGAAGGAAGGTGCCTGAAAACACTGTTGAAATTTCCACCCTCATCAATGATACAAGCAATAAGAACAGAGATAGGCACAACTGCTTGGAGAATACAGGTACAAATGATTTTAGTTAGATTTTGGAAGCGTTTGGACATAGATATATGCCAGAAGGTGTCCCAATGGTGTAAGAAAGAGATCCTACTAAGTAGCCTTAAATGGGCTAAAGATGCTAGAAAGAAAATATCACAGGTTTGTGAAAATGTAAGGGTGAAAATATCCCAGGATTCCCTTCAGGTAGAATTCACTAAAAGTGAGCTCACGAAATATGGGCAAGAAACATCAAGAATAGCAAATATGGAATACCTAGAGAAGAAAAAATCGGTGGAGCACATGAAGGAGCCATGGTAAAAAGAAAATTGGTTCCCTTACTTGGATGTGTTACCAAATTATTGGTATAGACAGGATATTTTAAGACTGAGAGTAGGAATAAACCCCTGGCTAGTAAATGAAGAACTAAAAAGAAAAATGCTACACTGTGACGGTTATTGTAAATGTAGTCTGGGTACCAAAGGAGATATATTGCACATTCTGTTAGATTGTTTAATATTGCTAGAACAGCGTAAATGTTGTCTCTGCCCGTTATTTCTAAAATATGACATAAGGCAACGGAACAAAGCGGTAGAATTGCTAACAGAAATGCCAAACCTTGACATAGCGGTAGCAGTGGGGAACTATATGAAATACATAAAAAATTTCCTTAGGGAGCGTCCTTGGTGGAGGCAAGATGGCCACCAGTGTGCTGTAGGAAAAAGTCGCATCTACTCCCTCTCCTGACTAGAAGAAGGAGGAATATCCCCTAAAATGCTCCAACGGTGATTTAGTGCTGGGAATGCGGCTACTCCTGTGGATAGCAGACGGTCACAGAGGAGTAGACACTACAGAAGGAGTACCCCTCAAGAAGCGAGTTCTGCTAGCGCTCAGAACTGTAAGAGAGCACTGGGGGGCCATGTGAAGCAGCCTATTGAAAATGTCACAAAGAGGCAGAGGCGAAAAGGATAAGGATAAAGACATAAGGTTGCAAATAACAGGTAGCGCAACAGGGAGCGCATCCAAGCTGTTAGGAACAGGCACCACGCCGAAAATACTGCCATTACCCAAACGGGTAAACCCTGCAACCACTGCCCCTCAAAGTATTAAAAAAAAACTGAAAAGGAAAAGAAGAAGCTCGAAAGCAAGCCAGCGCAATCGACTTCATTAAAGAACGAAGCACCGCCGACAGCGCAGGGGCAAAACAAAGACAATAGTATACTGCCACGAAATAGCAGATCAGCAACGGCCAAGGAGCAGAAGGGTTCCAGCTACAGACAGCCTACCTTAACTGAATCATTCGGGGGGAGATCCGTAGTGGCCCGGAACCCGGCAAGAGATACAACGGGGGAAAACGCCAACATAAACAATGACATGAACGATGACGCCTGCAGAGACGCGAGTGCAACGGGAGCTGTCCTCGAGGACGCAAGCGTCTCCGTTGCTGAGCAACCACGAAGCTCAGCCACTGCTCGCGCGCACCCGGCAGAGTCAGGAGAACCGGGAGAGACGGAGGACACGAGCAGGATTCGGCTGCAACAGGTGAGCAGGGGACCTGAACTTCTCGGAAGCGGGGTAGCGGACGGGGCAGGGAGCTCAAACAATGCCCAGATGCTGGACGCGCTGCTTCAGGTTGAGGAAGAAATGTCTAAAAAAACGACTCTGACTCAGGAAACTAAATGAGGGAGTCTAATGAGTCTTGATTCACAGAAAGACCGTGAAGGTGAATTTTACTCTGTTATTGAGGGCACAGACACCACCTCAAGCGAGGACGAAGGCGAAATCTCTGCGGAAAGCAGCTCTGATATGGAAGAGAGCCATGGGTCAAGGGATAAAACCACACAGAAAAGAAGGAAACCGATGGCGAGACGAGGAGGCGGAGGGGGAGGCTTCCCAGATAAAACCAATAAAAAAACTCTCATGGGACTTCTCGGCTACCTCTAGCATGTATCAGGAGGGTATGCAAGGAGAGGTTGGAGCTATAGGAGGGGTAGAAAATGGAAAGCCACAGGAGATAACAATGGACATGATGTACAATACGCTAAAACAAATGCAGTTAGAGGCCAGAGTTGAGAGCCGGAGAGCTAGACATGATACCAAGAAGCTACAGGCGTCAATAAGAAGAATGAATAAAAAGTACGAGGAGGTTGAAGAGCGAGTGGCTCAAGTAGAAGAAAGGACGGGCAGGCTGGAGGACGAGGTCACAGACTGGCAGGCATTTAAGCTGGATCAATCGAAAATAACAGAGGACCTTCAGTGGAAAATCGAGGACTTCGAAAATCGCCAGAGGCGTAATAATGTGAGACTTTTGGGACTAGAGGAAGGAGTGGAGGGGCAGGACCCAAGAGGTTTTGTTATCAAGTTACTGAAAGATACTTTTCCAGAAGCTCAATGGCAATGGGAGCTAGAGGTGCAAAGGGCACATAGATATCCGCTGTTTAGAAAAAAGAAACAAGATGGTAGACAGGAGAATTTGCCCAGAGCTATGCTGGTACTTTTTGGAAACTTTCTGGCAAGGCAAGAAGTTATTGAAAAATCCAGACCAGACTCAAAAAAAAATTACAGGGAGTCACTTTTTTTGCTCGACCGGATTTTTGGCACGTCACTGTGGAGAGGCGCTGGAGACTCAGACAGTTAATTGCGCCCTTTCAGCGACAAGGGGCAGAGGCTTACTTAATGTTCCCGGCAAAGTTAAAAATCATCATAGGCGGAGCTACGAGGATGTTTTTTTCAGAGATAAAGGCAGGAGAATATCTCTCAGAACTTACTGAGTTGAGTAAAGGGAGAGGAAAGAAATAGCTGTTGTAAAAGAAATAAGGTATAAGGTATAAAGTAGCAGTCGTAAGATATCATCAGTAACCTGGAGTGATATTCAGGCGAATGGGCATTATGGCAGTGGGAGGATTGGACGATCAGAGGGAGGAGAGGGAGGTGACTCTACAACACACAGCAGTCACACATAGGTCATGAGTGACCTAGTTGCCTGTAGAAGGGAGAGGGGGGTGGGAGTTGTGGGAGTGGGGGGGAGATGCAGGGAGGGTGGAGGGGCGGAGGGGGGAGTACTGGGGGGTGTTGGGACACTGGAAAAAAACAGCACAAAAAAGTCAAAACTATCAAAATTGGAAGAGAGGAGAACGTATCACTAATAGAACACAAATTGGGAGCAGCAGGATCTTTGGGATGAGAAAAGTAGGGAAAGCTAGAAAATATAAATGGCATTAAGGATTATTTCTCTGAATGCATCTGGTTTGAATAATGGATATAAAAGGCAGAAAGTAGCTGCAATGTTAAGACTGCTAAAGTTAGAAATAATATGTCTGCAGGAGACACACATTGCAGGAAAAGAAACATTTTTGCTGGAACAGATGGGGTTTGAGGTGCTTGCAAATACAAAACAGGACACTAGAACACGTGGAGTTGCCATACTAGCAAAGAAAGGTTCAGTCCAACTTAAAAGAAAAAAGGAGGATCAGGAGGGAAGATGGGTGGTTGTGGAGGTACAGACCGGGGCTGGATGTTTTACAATTGTATCTTTTTATGGCTCTAATGACGATGAACCCGGAATGTTTGAATATCTAGATACAGAACTTTCACTGTGGCCAGAGCCCATTATATGTTGTGGGGATTTTAATGTCAATGGTCTGGATGGGGCGGGATTTTTGAAAAGAGGAGAGCGTGTCGGTGGAAAGAGGAAAATGTGTAAGGCTATATATAATATGGTGTCACATAACGCTCTGGTGGATGTGTGGGCAAAAAAGAACCCAATAGGGACAGGGAGCACGTATTATTCAGCCCCACACAGAATGGTAGCAAGACTAGACTACTTCTTTATTTCAAGATCAAGTTTAAGCGGTTCACAGCTAGAAAGATTGCCAAGGCTAGTTTCGGACCATAATCCGCTGATTTTAAGTCTTCCACTGATAAATAGGGGAGCCATTAAAAATACCATATGGACATTTGAGAGAGGCTTATTGAGGGAGCCAGGATATATTAGTCATATGCAGGAATGGATCTTGAAATTTTGGGAGATTAATAGGAATTCAGCTTCCTCTAATATGGTTTGGGATGATTTTAAGGCTGGGGTAAGGGGGGAAACGTTAAGCTACACACTGCTGAGGAGTAAGAAGGAGAAAAATAGCATGGATAATAGAGTGAGAGATCTGGAGGGACTAGAAGAGCGGCTAGTCATGGCCATAAATAAGCAAGAACCAATAGAGGGGATATTGCTGGAGATAGAACTGAACAAAGCACAGGCAGTGGAGAGTCTGGCGCAGAAGGCAGCAGGTAATTTTCTATCTAAGAAGGAAAAGTGCTACGAATTTAATGAAAGAGTAGGCCACCTTCTAGCCATTCGGACTCGGCAAAACTTAGCAGCTGGGGAAATAAAGGAAATCAGAGACAGCTCAGGAAATGTAGTTAATAAACCAGAGGAAATACAGGAGGTTTTTAGGAGCTTCTATGGGAATCTCTATGAACAGAACCTAAGTAATACAGAATTGGAGATTTCGGACTATCTGGCAGATATACCACATGATATATTAAGTATAGATGGGAAAGAGAAACTAGACCTTCCCTTAACGCTACAAGAAGTAAGGGAGACGGTGAATTCTCTACCAGTGGGGAAGGCTGCAGGACCTGACCAAATACCAGCAGAGTTTTATAAGATATTCTGGGATATACTGGGGGAAAACATGTTGGAAACCTTTACGCAGGCACAGATAGGTAGAGCAATACCACACTCATGGGCAGGAGGTGATATTATAGTGATTTTAAAGAAGGATAAGCCACCATCAGAGCCAGGGTCTTATAGACCAATCACCTTGTTAAATGCGGACGCAAAAATATTTTCTAAATCACTTGCACAAAGATTGAGCAAGGTGATTGAGGGGCTAGATTTTGCCTCTCAACATGGTTTTATCCCTGGGAAAGGAACCACCCAACACACTAGGCAGATGATTACCATTCTGGACTCTGCGGAGGTCGCAGGAGACTCTGTCGCGGCCATATTTCTTGATGCCGAGAAGGCTTTTGACAGGGTCTCCTGGGACTATTTGTGGAGGGTTATGGAGTGGTTTGGGATAGGTGAGAGCTATGTCAAGGCAATCCAGGCTCTATATGTACAGCCAACAGCTAGAGTAAGAATAAACAGGAGCTATACAAAAGCAGTTCAGATAAGATGCGGGACTAGACAGGGCTGCCCAGCCTCACCATTGTTGTTCGCCTTATATTTGGACCCATTCTTGAGAAAACTTACAAGCAACAACAATATTTATCTAGTTAGGTTACAAGGTACGGACTATAAGCTATTTGCATACGCAGACGACGTGGCTATTATAACATCGAGACCTGGGGGAGCGATAGTGGAAATTGAGCAAGAGGCATTGAAGTTTGGAGAGATAGCTGGATATTCAATCAACAAAAGCAAGACTCAGATTGTGCAGAATAGTTATACAACATACCAAGATATTAGAGTGGTAACTGAAGCTACATATCTCAGGATAAAAGTGACTACGGACTTAGATAATCTAGTAGGGCTTAACATGGAACCACTATTATCCAAAGTAAAAAGAAATACAGAGAGGATACATAATCTCCACTTGACATTAATGGGTAGGATAAACGTCATTAAAATGATTACGATCTCGAAATTTTTGTATATTTTCAGAGCAATACCATTATTTTTTGATCAGATATGGTTCAGGAAACTTGAAGTAGTACTTAATAGACTGATATGGGCTCAAGGGAAGACTAGAAGAGCGTATAGATATATGGTACTACCTAGGGAGAAAGGGGGTTGGGGGGCCCCGGATTTTAGACTTTATTATTTAGCAGCTGCCCTTCAGTACGCACAGGGGCTTTTGGGTGGAGGTGATATCGAGCAGCAAGGCGGCAGCACAGGTCTTACAAATGTATATAGGGCATTGGTGGGCGGGGAGGCTGTGAATGGCTTGTTAAATACGATTGATTACAATTACTTTAAACTTACCAGGTTTAAGACTCTACGAGCGGCATATAAGGTATGGAACGTGGTGGCTAAAAAACTTGGTATAGGCAGATACAGCTTCTACACCCGGTTGTACACAAATCATTCACTCCCAGAGGAAATCTTCTGGGATGTAATTATGAAGGATTGGAATAACAAGGGGATTAGGAAGATAGGGGATTTACTGGATACAGCGGGGTGGTCATGCAATTCCAGGATTTACAAAGGAAGCATGGGAAATCGGGTAACAGCTTCTTTAAATATTTGCAGATAAGAAGCTTCATGGCAAACAAAAGGGGTGGCTCGATAGGATTTAATCACTGCAGAATAATGGACTTCCTTGAAAACAGTTATCATTGTACAATTCGTCAGCTGTATGCAGAGATGTATTGCTTAAAAATGATGGTAGAGAAAAATATGTCAGTAAATGGGCAGATAAGGTGGGCTCTACAACGGAGGGATTACAGACATCTATAGACCTCGGGCTAACAGTTTTATGCTCTGCGACATTACAATCACAGCACTATAAGACACTGTACTCACTTTATCATACCCCGGCCAGAATTGCACAGTGGGGGGGAGACACAGGGATCACCTGCCCACGGTGCGATGCAAGTGAGGCGGATATTGTACATATGTTTGCGCAATGCCCACAACTACATACATTAAATGGGGCAATTGAGGAATTTCTGGAGAACTCATTGGGAATCAAGATTAAATTGACAGACAAATTAATAATCTTAGGTGTCTCGGCAGGCTCAGTGGGCGATTCCAGAGAATTCTTATTTATGGTAACTGCGATATACCGAATTGAAATTGCCAGGGCATGGCTTGACAGGGTGCCCCCGTCATTTCAAACTTGGATTGCAAGGCTACTCTCTACGTATAATTTGGATAAAGCTATATATGAAAGGAAGGGTAGAAGGGCAAGAGCACTGGGGGGAAGGGTTTGGCTACCAATAGACCAATGGAAAAATAGGTTAAATAGAGTGGATTAGTGAATTGATGTGTTAGAAGGGACTATAAAACTATTTGCTCTTATGCTCCTTGTCCAAATTTGCCTTTAGGACGGGAAAAGTATATGTACCTGACTTTTACTGATGCCTGTATGATTTTTGTTGTTTGAATTTTTTTCTTTGTGCGGTAATATGTAATGGAAAATATGGAAAAAGGGTGAAAAACTCTATTAAAAAAAATAAAAAAATAAAAAAATCCCTAGGGAGAATTAGATGAATATGCAATGATTTGAAATAATTTTAACCTGTATTAGTTATTTTAAAGAATATTTTATTACATAAATTTAAAATGAGATGTGATCCATAGGACGAGATTTTAATTTTGTACCACTCATTGAATACGTATTAACTTTTTTACCATTGAGATTGTACAATAGTGATGTTTTTTATGTAAAAATTGGTTTTACATCTGTTTAAAGACTACGGTCTAAATAAACATAGTTTTGACAATGACAATGAAAACTACTACTTTGACTGTGTTAACCGCTAAATGTAGGCACAAGATGTTGATGATGGATACCTCTTGCTTTAACGACAATCATCATTCCAGGCATACATCAAAGGCTTATCCCTGCCCAAATGGCTGAGGCTGATGGCTTGCCTATATTTTATAAAAATTAGGGGGTTCACAGGAATCTGTGTATTGTAGGGTACGATTCATTTAGAATATGAAAAATGGCTTTCACTGACGACAAAATCCTCCTTGTCCATTTGTGACACTTTACTGGCCAACTGGAATGAGTGAGTAAGTACACTGACATTTTCCTGGGTAAATGTAGCGGGGGTAGGATTAGCGTAGGCTAAGCTTCAATGATTGTGACAATGCGTCATAGACAGGAAAGTGGTTTGTGAAGGATCTTTGATGGAGCCTGAAATCAGTAATGCCATTGTGTCACTATGTTCTAGATAGCATTGTTGCAGCAAATGTACAAAATTATTCATCATTCAGTGTTTTTTCTCTGGAAGCAACAAATGTATTCTTCATTTTTGAGAAAGCTCTGAAATAATGGACCTAGGTGAAGTTTCAAACACCCCTGTCACATTCACATTGCCAGGCTCATTAGATTGAGAAAAACAGTGTAGAGGCAATTGGTGTTGCTTTAAACATAAAATGTCACTGTGAAATATTGGATTTTTGAGAATTAATGAACAGCTTTCTGTCAAAGTTTCCTTACCTGGCAGCAGGCACAGACAAATGACAGGGCTAGGCACAGCATCGATGCAGAGCACAGATGGATTCATCAGAAATGGTGGCTGTGGAGGACCAGTGGGTGCAGCTAGGGAACAGGCTGAACGAACATCATGCGAGTCATGGATCCTCATGATGCACCTCAGAGGCTTATATGAATCAGCAGCACTAAAGGAAGGACACCTAACAGCATGAGTTAGTTTTAGGGTTTCATGTCACTGACTGCGCACCTAACACGGTGACCAGTACCTTTAGGCTTCATTTCCCCCCTCAAGATAAAATAGATTTGGGTTCTTCCCTTTTTTCCACGCTTATGTGCCATACATTTTTAGCCAATCACTTTTGATTTCGCTTGAAGTCTTTGAATTCTTCCAAACCTGGACATGGTATTATGTTAACATCAAGGCTCATAACTGCATGCTGGCTAGAATACGCTGGAGCGTAAGTAATAGGCTATCAGTTCAGATTCCATATATACGGTATGTTGTAGTATTTAAGTCTATACTGGACTTTTATCAGTCAGAACGTCTCTTCTATTTTGAGCTTCCCTCTAACCTGGCACAGCAACTCTTACCTGCAGATACCTGCACGACTGCAATTAAAGCAAGTAGAGGAACCGCTGCCTGCTCTGTGCCTCTCTTGTGCCCTGCCCCCTCACTGTCTATTCATGGCCTAATTTTTGACATCTTTAGGACAGTTTTTGTTGGAAGAGTGATGATTACTGTTGAAGGTGCTGTTAAGAGTTGAAACTTTTAGGGGTTCAAACCCGAACAACCCTGGACTGTGAAAACGTTAGTATGCCTCTGTGACCGTTGAGTTTCAAAACACGGCCCCCTAAAGACACAGTGGTGCATAACACAAACTACCCAAAGGGAATATCTGAGTGTGGACTGTATACTTAAGGCAAAATATGAACTTTACTCGTAAGGTTCTCCTGAGGTGGTATTGTTACACAATGGAAAAAGCCAGGTGGGTTATGAATACTTAAAAGTGACAATATCATAGGGATAGTTTGTGCCAGGAAGGTTGCGGACACTGTAAAGGGCATAGCATGAGAGGGGTGAGAGAAACAGAGGCATTATATTTGCAGGAACAAGGCTTAGACAGGGAGGGGGCCTGGGATGCTGTCACTTCTGCAGTTATTATATATCAATGGGGATACCCAATGGGCTACCTGGGTTAAAAAATTTGGTACAGAAAAGGAGTGCTCAAGTAGCACTGCTTGCTTGAAGCAGAAACTAAACAAAATAATCACATTCACAATACCTGATGATAGATGTCACATTTGCTAATTTTTGCAGTTTATTTGTATTAAAGTAGTGATTCGCAATCTTGGCAACGCAGTTGCTCCATCATCTCAATTGAAATCAAAACATTTGCAAAATTTGGTGCTTAGGTTTTAGGGAATAAGGGATGGAAGGTGGTAGTGATTAGAGTGAAAATGTAGGGGTAGTGGACAAGGACAGGGTAGTGTGACATATATACATCATCATCATATGGTGGTGCTGATCCGGCCTTTATGAAAGGTCAATTGTTCGACAGGAAACACATAGCACTCAATGAACACTGTCACATTTATTACAGTTGTCCTGGCTTGTGTTCAGGTTGAAGTCGACATTTTGACTCCTAGTGGGTATGCTGGGTAAGTTCAGCTTTATGGCGGGGTCTTCATCAGGACTAATGAAATAGGGAGCACCTAAAATTTAATGAATAACTGGCGTTAAAAAAAGCTAGGGATCACTGGAATAATGAATGCGTATGAAATGGGGTAAAAAGTGTTACCTAATTTAACATCCAACGTGTTCCCTAAGGGCTGATTGGTAGTGTTGAGGTGAGGCTCAGCTGAGCTCCTAAAGACAGAGAAGACACCTATGTAGTCTAAGACAGTAATTATTCAACTGTTGTAAAGGAAACACCCAAACTGAGTTGTCACTTACTTATATAACAAGTGGGTGTACGGCCGTCTGTGCAGGTACGTTCAAAGGGGAATTGCAGGTCAATCGATCACTGTCAACTTCTAGATCAATCTAAAGAGAGATGAAAATGAACTGGTTAAAAGGGGGGGGGGGTCTAGGTCATGAGCTGGGTATTAAAAACATGACAAATCGCCTCCAAGGGGCCAAACTTCCATAAAAGGAACCCTTGATGAGGAGCAGTGTGCTTCCACAGTGTCGAGCGTTCTAACCCCTATTAGTGTTTAGAAGTTGGATGACAATACAAACACGTATGTGCGGTGCGGGAGCACTGGAGGTGGAAGGCTTGTCCTCACTGCGTATTATCGGTATGGACACAAAGCCTAGATAAATAAACACACAATGGGTGACTGTGAACTTAATAGTCGACCCGCGGAAAAAAGACGTTTTGGGAAACTTCGGCAGACGCCGAGTCAAAATCGATGTATGAACAAACAACGGGTGACTCTGAACTTAATACTCAGCCCGCTGGAAAAAACACAAGGAAAACCTTCTGCAGCCACCGAGTCAGGATGTGAATGGTCGCGCTTGAGAGAGGGAATATAGTGATAGTCATAAAAATGGAGAAGATGTATAAACGCAGGTCAGTGGCTTCTCCTATATTACAACAAACCAACAGTGTGGCCAAATTCTCTGCAAGCATATGGCAAAAAAATTTACGGGGACACAATTATTAACAAGCATTTGCAATGCAATAGGTCTCGCATTAGGGAAGTTTGAACTATTGGTATTGTAAATGACAATTTTTTTATTTATATGTTGGTTTTGAAAATAGCAAAATTAATAGCTTTGTCATTACAATGCCAATAGTTATAACTTTCGCAAATGTGACACCTATACCATTTGTAATGCAATATGTGTTGTATTTACGTGACTTAGATGTATTGCTATTACAAATAACAATGGCTTTTAATTTTTTTTAAGAATTACTACTTAAATAAAAGTCATTGTAATTTATAATGGCAATAGCTTAAACTTCTGTCAATAACTTTTGTTAAGATGATGTTCAGTGTATTTTATTGTGATGAAAATCCAAGAACAGAAGTGAAATATTAACATCTTTTTGTGACATTTGTAATAAAGCTTGAAACATTGAGAGAACATATTTGTACTAGTTGTTGTTAAATGGTTGCATAGACTGATGCTGTGGTGGCGTTGAGTGATGTTGTGGTGGTGACGAGTGATGCAGTGGCGTTCAGTGATGCTGTGGTAGCGCATAGTGATGTTGTGGTGCCCCTGAGTGATGCTGTGGTGGTGCTGAGTGATGCTGTGGTGATGAGATAGATAGAGTGAGTGCAATAGATAGAAAGAGTGAGGGCGATAGATAGATAGAGTAAGGGCAATAGATAGATCGAGGGAGGGTGATAGATAGAGGGAGGGTGATAGATAGATAGAGTGAGGGAGATAGATAGATAGAGTGAGTGTGATTGATGGATAGAGTGAGGGCGATAGATAGAGGGAGGGCGATAGATAGAGGGAGGGCGATAGAGTGAGGGAGATAGATAGATAGACTGAGGGCGATAGATAGACAGATAGATAGATAGATAGATAGATAGATAGATAGATAGATAGATAGATAGATAGATAGATAGATAGATAGAGAGAGAGATAGATAGAGTGATGGCGATAGATAGACAGATATAGTGAGGGCAATAGATAGACAGATAGAGTGATGGTGATAGATAGACAGATAGAGTGAGGGCGCTAGATAGATAGATGGATGGCAATAGAGGGAGGGCGATAGATAGAGTGAGGGAGAGAGATAGATAGAGTGAGGGCAATATATTGACCATCAGGCGTTATTCATACTGAGGGGACCTTTCGTTTGGGCGGTTATCTCCCGCTTTTTCCATCTTTCTCGAGGACTAAGGAGGAAGAATCATGAATAATTTCTTTTGATGTCGGGATATCCGCTGTAAGGGGCACCTGGCCATTCATAGATTTAGTGCACATCGTATTGTTGGTGCACCATATATTTATGCTCACGTGATATTTGGATGTCAAATCATTTCCTCTGATAAACGTTGATAGTGTATCTATAGTACCTTTGCCAAGACCCCGTGTACACATGACACTTCATGACTGAACTGTTTTATGAACATCCACGTGGATACTCACTATTATTATTGGATATAGAGATTGACAGAGCGGTCTGCAACCCAACTGGTTTCTACACCTTATCCCGGACATTGATTTATCTCTTGCCCTGAAGAAGTCCCGGCTGGGACGAAACGCGTCAGCTGTCCTATTTCACTCTATTGAAAAATAAATCATCTAAACAAAACAGACTTTCTGGACATTCATATTTGTGAAGTTATTATTGAAAACCTGTTCATTCCATGGTGCACCTGTGCTTTCAAATAACTCATGTTGTAGTTCTGTTCTGAACTGGCATTGTGTTGGCGGGTGTCGTATCGGTGTGCACATGATCCCCACCTAAGGGTTTAGATAAGGGGAATTTTTTCACAAGTGGCAAACATTTTTTGTATCAGGTGCATTTGTATCAAGGTTCCGCCATCCACCATGCTTTTGAGGGCAATATATAGATAGATAGATAGATAGATAGATAGATAGATAGATAGATAGATAGATAGATAGATAGATAGATAGATAGATAGATAGATAGATAGATAGATAGATAGATAGATAGATAGATAGATAGATAGATAGATAGATAGATAGATAGATAGATAGATAGATAGATAGATAGATAGATAGATAGATAGATAGATAGATAGATAGATAGATAGATAGATAGATAGATAGATAGATAGATAGAGTGAGGGCGATAGATAGAGAGATAGAGTGAGGGCGATAGATAGATAGATAGAGTGAGGGCGATAGAGAGATAAAGTGAGGGCGATAGAAAGAGAGATAGAGTGAGGGCGATAGATAGATAGATAGATAGATAAATAGATAGATAGATAGATAGATAGATAGATAGACAGACAGACAGACAGACAGACAGACAGACAGACAGACAGACAGACAGACAGACAGATAGATAGATAGATAGATAGATAGATAGATAGATAGATAGATAGATAGATAGATAGATAGATAGATAGATAGATAGATAGATAGATAGATAGATAGATAGATAGATAGATAGATAGATAGATAGATAGATAGATAGATAGATAGATAGATATATAGATAGATAGTGAGGGCGATAGGTAGATAGAGTGAGGGCCAATGGATGCCACACCATTGCATACAGTAATCGCCCAAGCTGCGTCAAATAAGGGACGTAGAGTCACTTCGTTAAAGGTAATGAGGATGATGAGCCGAGATGAAAAATATGCCTGCACAAATTGTATATGATGCATATAGATTAGGCAGCAGTAAATAAGTGATTTGACCCGAAATTTCTCAGGTCAATTGAGACTAAACATATGAATGTCATACATGAAGATATTGTGATGTGTTTAAAAACACACTCTTTATTTTCTTATTGCAAGTGCATCCTGAAGTGAGCAAATGGCCTAAAGACAATACTCACTACTCACGTGCAATAACATTTTACAAGCAAGTAGTGACAATGCCTGGCCCTTCAGGTAGCACTTTCCCTCAGAATCAGTAAGGGTAATAGTTCCAGTCAACTGGACACTCTCGGCGCCAGAAGCAGGAACGTGAAAACAAACACCCACCTTCTCCGGAGTTCTGCAGGCCATCTGCCTCGCTGACTCTGCCCCTTGCTGCAGCTCTACTTAACTCTGCCTGACATTACACAGGGCGTCACTCCTGTTCTTATGAAAAAAACCTGAGGCCACAGAACTCACAGCAGGAGCTAAATGCACAACATTTCAGTGTTCTGGGACAACAAATGATAAAAAAAATAAGCCCTGATCCCCAAAAATGCCGGCCAGTGCCCCTCCCCCGCATGCAATCCCGGCACAAACTAAGCACTGCGCCCGGTGAAAATCATTTGATTAACTGGACCTCATTTAATTTCACCCATGCATAGCTGCTGAACGCCTGAATGCAGCAATTGGCAGATGGCCAATTTATCTTGGCAAAGGGCTGCCACTGCCTGTTTATTATTGTTAACGTGGGGTTTCTGGTCACTAGTTATCTTACCAGATCCCTAATCATGTCGACTGAATCGTTGGTACCTGTCATTGAGTAAAAGACAATCTACTACTAGGTTAGTCAATTAGGAACTTAGACCACTCTAAAAAACCACTTACCACTGGGAAAGGTTAAAAAGTTTTAATTCAAAGCCAAAAGTATCTGGAGATACAAACATCTCAGAATAAGATTCAAAAGGTATACAGGTATTAATACAAAAAGGTACTCTCTAAATATTCTCAATCGGCAAAAGGAAATTATCAATACTATCTCAAAAAGCATAAGTGTTGCAAGAATCGCTGTGAGTTGCAACCTGAGAGTCATTTACAGAAAGGAAAAGTACAAGTTAAATCTGTCCCTACACTAGACTAAGTGACATCCCTACTTAACAAGATCTTTACCTAAAAAGGTGTCAGCAGTGGTGACTTCTAAAGAAGATCACACTTCCCTTAGTCTTTGTCTCAATTGAAGTCTGTTAGTTCTCTATCTGCCTACCCATCCGCTCTCTTAGGCTTCTCAGATCATCTGCTCTAACTCCTCCCCGGGGTGCTATCCCTAATACCAAATCACATTTCCAATAGGCACGCCCCTTGAGACGCCTCTCACGTGGTGCAGTTTTGAGCGGCAAATCCCGTCCTGGTGCTCCTCTGGACTCTTCATTAAAGTTGACCTTGCTTCCCAGGCTTCTCTCCGTCCAAGCGTTACCCCCTAAAATTCCTGAAGACTCCTACAGGCCTGTGCCTGGCACTTCTGAACAAGGGCCTATTCATTATTTCTGATTTAAGTTCCCCTTGCACCTGCAAACAGACACTCTCTCGGTAGGCCCCAAATTCCAGTCTCTATCATATCTTAGACCATAAAACATGTATAAGAATTCTCAGTTAGTGGCTAGCACAACTTTCCCCTAACGAGCACATTTTAGATCAAAGAGAATGACTTGGTCTTTTCAGGCCTAATTGATTTACATAAAGCAGGTCTCTGCCCTCTAAAACATTTCCTTTCTTTGGTTTAAACAGTATTTTAACTAACACATATTACTATAATATAATGCAACACATCTATGTAAAACATATTCTTCAATACTATGCCTAATAATACATTTGCACTCAAATGACATTAGAATCCACGTCACTAAAAGTGTAGCAGCATCTTTCGTTTCCTGTGAAATGCCATGTGGCCTACACATTTTCATGGTTTGCAGAATTACATTTCGTTTTCACTTATTCATCTAACGTGTGACTCCAACATCATTTTAACATTTCTACAATCTCTACATTAGTTTTCCACTTTTATATATGCATCTTATTCTAATTAAAACAAACACTCATATATTTTCTCTTATATAAGTTGACACTCTTGTGCAATACAATTTAAACTAACACTACGTGCTTGTAAATATGGTGCACTTATACATTTTTCAGATTTGTGCTCTCTCAGTCCCCCCTTTGATGACTTTCAGGAGTCATCACCATCAAAACACCATCTCTAAAATGTAGGATCTTTCAGACTGAAGTTGTTGCAATACCCCCACGTTTCATTGTCTCTAGAGCCTTCAGACTCTTATATTGTGTATCCTGCATTGCAGTCAGTCTTTTCTCCTGTTCCCTCATGGATCTCTGCAACCTGTTTGCTCTATACCATTGGTACAGTCGCACCAATCCCCACAAAGTGATCACACAAATCACAATTATGATGATGGGTTTCAATATGTACCAAATGATACCCTTTCCTAGGTTGGCAAACCAACCTCCAACATTACCCATTCCTTGGCCTACTTTTTCCCACACATTTATCTTTGTCAGATCCTCAATTTCATGATGAATCGCAGTAATATTTCGTATGTACTTCTCTAAAGGTTTTGAATTGTCTGGAATGTAAGTGCAACATTCCTGGACCTTCAAGGCCTTATAAACTCCGCCCTCTTTGGCTAACAGAACATCTAAAGCAAGTCGGTTCTGAAGAACCATTGCTCTTATCGATTGCATCTCTCCCTCCACCAGCATTAAGGATCTAGCAGTACTGGCAGATAACCTATCTACGACTGTAGCCAATCTTCTAATTTTGATGTCATTCAGTATCAATCCCAAGAGAGGGAATGCAGCACCAAATACATCCCCAATTACCTCTTCAGCACCTAGACCTCTCCTCCCTCTTGTTGGTATTCCTCTCTTTGTCGTTTCTAAATTCTCAACATGGTATATTTTGGGGAAGACAATTGCTAAATAGCATGATCCGTACCAATTATCTGGTAGCTTCACATATGCTTTTCTTCCACATACAAAATATACATTTGGAATTGCTTGCATCTCTTTCAAAAAATCTTTGGAGTAGTACTCCAATTGGAAAGCATGTTCACAACTGACTTGACCTACATACAGATTCTCATAATAGGAGTAACTCCTGTGAATGCACAGTTTCCCCCGTTTCTCCTTGTCTAAAGCAATTGGACCAAAGCTACCCTTTCTTTGATGTATCCTTTCTTCCTTGGTCCAATCTGTTTCCCATTGTCCTGAAGCTTTTAGAATCTTCTGCCTCCTGTATCTAGTATCCACCTGCCCTATAAACTTTTTCTCAATTTCTGACACTTGACAAGTCAGATTATTTCTTCGGGCATGTGAAGTATCTAACGTTTTCCATGGAATGAAAAATTTCTGTAACCTGTCTTCGCTCTTGTAATAGTCCCACTTATTCAGATGCTTATAATTTGGGACCTCTGGCAATGTCGAGTCAAAATTCGAGAAATAATACTCGAATCCATCTCGTCCATAGAATATGCTCAACAACAAACTACATGTGATTCCATACGTCAATGGAAGATGATGGTATCTGATACCCTCATCCACAGAAGCTGGTAATTGCATACAAACGTAGCAATTCTTCGCCTCCATGACATCAATGTATACGTAAAGCAACTTGGCATAAGCATTTGACCTAAAGTTCCCCTGTGATTCGTCAACATGTAATCTTTTGATCTCAGCATCTAGCAAAGCCTTTTCTTTCTCAGTGTTTTCTCCTTTTACCTCAGCAACAGTGATAGGCTTTTGTGTTGATGCTTTCTTTGTTTCTGATCTTGTCTTTGTTGCGTTCTCATGTCCCACTATATATGATACAGTAACTACTAAAACTATAAGAAAAATCACTAACACTAAAAGTGTGCCTACTATGCATTTTGTCCTTTTTACTTTGCACGAAGACTCTCTTCATTTGAACCACACTTGGAAGATGACAATTCTCTCCCGCAAGAACAGTCATTAAGTTCTGTAGCAATGGACAACTCTAGCCCTTCTCCATCCACTAAAATAGAAGTCCATAGTTTCTGTCTCCTTCCATTTGGCACTAGGTTATCCTTTTGATCTGTATTATCAAATGTTCTTTATCAAAGTCTTTTTAGCAATCTGAAACTATGCGTGGTCCCAGAAGTTCCACCACTAGCTCAAATATTTCCATACGGAGAAGGACTCCCTCCAGTATTGGACTCCTTGAACAGCAACACGGAAACTCAACAGTCTCAAATATCAATTTTCTTATTCCACTCAGGAGAGGAGGATAGACGATGTTGAGTGTCAGCAGTCTTTCAACCTCCAATCCTGGCAACAGAAATCTTATTTCCACTGTGATGATTGGGTCAGTTCTGGTCAGGGTCACTTCCCTCACCCTCCCAGCTCTGCGTCCCTCGGACATCTGCAGCGAGGTAGGTCCACTCAGGTGTAGAGTATCTTCTGCTAGGCACTCGTACTCTCCTTGATCTCCTTAGACCCTCCTGCTCTTGGTCCGATACACCTTCTTCCAGATCCGAATCTTCGGATATAGGAGCAAGAGTTTCTTCTCAAGCTAGCTTCAGACTCGGCCTCCTTCTTCTTTCAGGCCAAGTAGCTGCCCCACTTCTTGTTCTCCTATTGCTTTCCCTCCTGCTCGGTTCCTGATCACTCTGTTCCTGATCTGTTTCCAAATCACATTCACAACTGCTCTCTCCTTCTGTTGCAGCTTCAGTTTCGCTACCGCCTTGCCCTTCTTCTTCTGGATCTGCAACGCTCCCAACTTCTTCAGACACCCCCACAGCTTGACTGATCCCCTCTAATGGTTCACCGTCTTCAGCTGGATTCTCATCTGTGAGAGGAGCTGTTTCTTCCAGGGGTGCTGGAACTCTTCGGGTGTGGGAAGCGTGTATCCAATTCGGCAGGCCTCCACACTTGATAGCCGTATTCGTGGTCAGTATGACCTGAAAAGGTCCTCTCCAGCGCACGTCTAGGCTGTTTTTCCGGACGTGTTTCTTCACCAGCAGCCACTCTCCTGCGCACAGGTCATGACACAACTCTCTTGAAGATGGGACCTCAGCAGCCTGCACCTGGAAGGACACAGAATGAATGGCGTCAGACAGTCCTTTGCAGTAATCCAGGATCAGGTCATCTGTAATGTTTAATAGTGTCGCAGTTGGTACAGAAGGAAGCCTCATCGCCCTCCCCATCAGCACCTCGTGTGGAGAGAGACCTGTCCTCCGGTCGGGTGTGCTGCGCATGCTCATCAACACTAAAGGCAAAGCATCAGGCCAACTCAAGGAAGTTGAAGAACACACTTTGGCAATTCGACACTTTAGTGTCCCATTTATCTGCTCCACAATTCCAGAAGCCTCTGGTCGATAACTACAGTGCAACTTCTGATCAATGTTCAATGCGGCACAGAGCATCTTCACAATTTCACTGTTAAAATGTGTTCCTCGATCAGATTCCAGAGAGCCTGGCACCCCGTAGCGCGGGATCAATTCTCTAAGTAACAGTTTTGCTACGGTGAGTGTATCACACCTACGTGTAGGGTATGCCTCGACCCACCTGGAAAATATGCATACGACCACCAACACATACCTAAGGCGGTTGACTCTAGGCATTTCAATGAAATCTAATTGCATTCTGTTGAAAGGCCCCCCAGACCTCCCAATGTGACTCATGGTAACTGGTGTTCTTTTTCCTACATTCAGTTGCTGACACGTGACACATCTCCTACAAACTGCTTCCGCTGAAATCCTGAATTTTGGGCAATACCAAGTTTGCCTAAATACTCTCAGCATGGCATCCCTTCCTAAGTGTGTCGGACCATGTATTTGTCGTGCCATTGGACTCACTAATTCCTCTGGTAACACTGCTCTTCCATCTGCTGAAACCCAAAAATCCATTTCACTTCTCACACAACCTGCTACTTCCCAGGACTTTTTCTCTGACTCAGGTGCATTTTCTTGCATTTGTTTCAGATCTTCCCATGTATCTACGGTCTCTAACATCATCTGGACTTCTGTTTTTTCCTTCGCCCCGCCTACTTCCACCTCCGTGAAAGTATACCCTTGCTCCGCACAATAGCGGGCAACTTCATCAGCATATCTGTTTCCTTGTGACACAAAATCTGTATTTTTAGTGTGAGCTGTACACTTGACCACTGCAATTTCAGCTGGACCTTGCAATGCTTCTAACAGTTGTCGTACAAATTCCCCATTTCTGATTGGCGAACCAGAGGAGGTCATGTAACCCCTCTGAGACCACAATTGCCCGAAATCATGAACTACACCGAAACCATATTGGCTATCGGTATAGATGGTGACTCTCTTTTTGCTACCTGCTATACAGGCACGTGTCAATGCAATGATTTCTGCTACCTGAGCGGAGTGTACTCCTTCCAGGCAGGCGGCTTCCACAACTCCAGTAATGGTGCAAACATCATAAGCTGCTCTCAACCGACCAGTATCGTCTCTTAAGCATGAGCCATCAACAAAGTAAATTTCATCAGGGTCGATCAATGGCTCATCCACAATATCTGGTCTGGGCTTCGTGCATAGTTCAGTCACATCTAGGCAATCGTGATCTTCACATTCTTCGCCTTCTATATCATTAGGAAGTGGCATCAATGTAGCAGGATTCAAGACCGAGCACCTCTTAAGGGTCACGTTCTCTGCAGCAAGAATAACTTGCTCATAGCGCGTGAGCCTACTATTGGTCAAGTGCTGCGTCTTGGTCCTTGTCATTAACAATTCTACCGAATGCGGTACATACACCACTAATTGATGTCCCATAACAATGTTCTCACACCTCTCAATGCTGACACCTGTTGCAGCAACGGATTTAAGACATCCGGGCAACGCTGCGGCTACCGGATCTAATGTAGCCGAAAAATATGCAACTGGTCTACGGGCATTTCCGTGTACTTGCACCAACACTGATAACGCACATCCTTCTCTTTCACAGCAGTATAATGAGAAAGTCCTCTCATAATCTGGCATTCCCAAAGCCGGAGCACGACACAAATCCTCTCTCAGCTGTAGGAACGCCATTAGGCACTCGTTGTCCCATGGTACCGGATCACTCACCTCCTTGTGCGTCAGTTTCTGTAAAGGTTTTGCTTTCAGTGAAAAGTTAGCTATCCACTGTTGGCAGTAACCAACCATTCCTAAGAACATCCTAACTTCTCTCTGTGTCGTTGGCGCATTCATTTTCATGATGGCCTCTATCCTGTCTGGAGACACCTTGCGCTTCCCCTTCTCTATTCGGTGACCCAGATACTGTACTTCTGTCAGACAGTACTGTAATTTGTTCGGAGATACCTTATGTCCATTCTCAGCTAAATGATTCAGTAAAGCAATGGTGTCTTCCTTACACGCTTCCTCTGTTTCTGACGCAACAAGTAGGTCGTCTATGTACTGGACCAGAACCGAGTTCTGTGGCAATACCAGACTTTCAAGGTTCTTCTTCAACAGCTGACTGAAGATCGAAGGGCTATCTGTGAACCCTTGTGGAATTCGACACCATGTTAAGGCGCGATCTTCCATTTTAAATGCGAAAAGATACTGACTGTGCGCATCTTATGGGATGGAAAAGAAGGCTTGACAAAGGTCTATCACTGTAAACCACTCAGCTTGGAATGGTATTTGAAACAGTATCACTGATGGATTCGGTACCACTGGACAACATGAAACCACAATGTTGTTAATCTTTCGAAGGTCCTGAACTATTCTGAACTTCCAACTAGGTTTCTGCAAACCCATAATCGGGGAGTTACATGGACTACCCACGATTTCTTTCAGTATTCCCTGTTGAATCATTGAGTCAATCACAGGTTTTAGTCCTGCAATCGTTTCCTGGGACAGTTTATACTGAGGCGTTCTTGGATATTCAGCGTTTGGTTTTATCATGATCTTCACTGGTTCCACCCCTTTGATCAGTCCTATCTCTTCCCCAGTAAAATCCCATACTTCAGCTGAGACAGCATCCCTTAGGTCACAAGGAAGGTCTTCCACAGTCAGAGTAGGATACAGTTCTATACATGTTCTCTCATCGGCAATCTTAAAGGTAGCATCATCATCTGCGGTCTGTACCTCCACACCCTGAGGGGTGCAGTATATGGTGCAATTCAATTTGCACAACAAGTCCCTCCCTAACAGACATACAGGACTAGAATCACATACCACAAACTGATGTTCATTTGTGTAATTCCCTATTTTCACTGACACTGGTTCTGTCAAAGGACTAGTCATTCTTCTATTTGCGACTCCAACCACCTGAATTGTTTCCCCCGACATTGGTAGGTCAGGAACCACTGCTGATCTCAGAGTAGATCGAGTAGCTCCAGTATCCACCAAGAAAGTCATCGGGCACCCTGCTACCTCCGCCTCAACAAATGGCCCTCTCTGATCTACTTCCAGAACTGCCCCGAGGGTACAGTCCTCTTCTCTGTTCACACGTTGACCGGTCATTGGGTCAATGTAATAACATTTTTCTTCTTCAATAAAAAGAGGCATTTGTTTATAGACTTTTCCCCCTGTCGCAATCTTCGGTGGCTGTGGAAACTGAGCTCGTGGAGCCGAAGTCCCCCCTTTGACCACCTTGCTTCCTGGGACTGTCGCCCTTTGAACTGGAACCTCCTGAACCTCCTGTTCTAATTCTAGTTCTCCACTTTCAGGGTTAAAGGGACACTCGCGTCTCCAATGTCCCACCTGGTGACACTGGTGGCACTTTGTCGTTTTCTTTAAAGTGGCAAAATCTATTCTAGGTCTCTGACTTTCTTCACTATCCTTGTTCTGACCATTCGACTTCCGTCCCATTGTCCCCGTTCCCTGTTTCTGCTGTCCGCCCTTTCCGGCTGACTGCATCTGTACCACCATCAGCTTCTCCTTCATTTTCTTTGTCTTGGAATCTATCTCATCGCTACAGTATCTGGCATACCTTAAAATTTCATCTAGTGGCTTGTTTTGCCAACAAATTAAATGTTGCTGAATCATCAAACAAATATCAGGTCTCAAGCCCAAAACAAACTTTGACACAAACTGTCCTATATCTTTGGGATCCATTACATCGAGTCCACTGTATTGTTTGAATGTTTTCAACAACCTTTCATAGAACTCATGAACTGTCTCCTTTGGTTCTTGTCTTGTTCTGTCTATTTTTACCCAATCTATGTCCTGGGGTGGTACCTTATCTTTCAGCCAAGCTATTACCCTTTCATACTTTTGCATGACAATTTCAGACGGTCCATTTGTCTGAGCATCCCTCACTGGTTCAGTAGTTGGCCATTCAACACTAGTCTTGCACGATGTCCACAAGTCAGATGGGACCACAATGTCAAACAAAGTGTTCAAATCAATCCATAATACTTTCGAGATCTTTACAAACCTTTCTACCTGCTTATACCACTCTACTGGATTGTCCCTTAACTTCGGAAATGAGTTGGTAAATGCAGCTAAATCTCCTCTACTCCAGGGCACATGTACATAATTCCCATTTGATATTTCTCTCAAAGGGAATGCCTCCATCTGCATTACCCTTCCTTCCGGAGACATCACACTCATGCTCCGTCTGACAGTGCCCCTTTTGGACCACCTCTCTTCCCATTTGTCCAGATCCCTCCACGCTCTTATTCCTGCTATCAGTTCCCTTATGTGTGTTTTCAATCCAGTTGTCCTTTTTTCATCTAAATGCTGATCTGTGTATTGTAACCTATGGTTACTCTGTAGGGTCTTTGTTCTGGACAAATCTACCGTATACCTGTCTGCCAATTCAGACAGTTTCTCATGAGTGGCTCTTGCCTTCCGAGTAACATCTTTTGCTATGAACAGCAGCTCATCTTGCTCGTATAACTCAATCCTTTCTAATGGCAACGTACCATCTATAATCTCATCCAAATCAGATTTTAAACTGGTGACATCAAGTCTTTTAGCCTTTATTGTAGCTTTCAGTACGCTAGCTCTAGGGGGTCCATTCACATCTTTCCCATCCCAGCTCCGAGTCCTACGTCTGGGCTCAGGTGAGTTACGTGGAGTCCTCCCCTGCTCCCACCCCTCCAGGTCCCATGCTGTTCCGTCCTCTCTGGGTGGATGATGAAACACTCCATTGTGCCTCATAGTCCCACCTTCCCCTTCATGCCTGGATTCTCTGGGTTCATGGTAAGACATTCCATTACTCCCCCTTTCTTCACAATTGGTCTGTGACCTCTGATCACCCGATGTATGGCAAGATCTTTCATTGTTCCCCCTATTCCAGTGTTGCACATTCTCCCCTGGCGCTTGATGAGTGCACCTAAACCTATCTCTGTATGCTAGTACCATTTGGTCTCCACCCTTTTCAAAGAGCCGAGACATCTCTTCACACTCCATGCTTCTACCTTCTCGCTCCTGCTGGTCCCTCCCATCATTAGGACGTATTACTCCTCTGTTCTCCTGGCTTTGACCCTCACGTCCCTGACTGCTTTCGCTAGCCCCGCAGTGAGATACTGTCCCATTGCCTCGATTTCCCCACTCAGCTTCTGCTCTTGACCTACTGCTCTGAGTTTCTGCGGACCCATCCCATTCTCTCAAGTCGACTCTTAACTCTTTAAAGGATTTCGGACGTGGTCCCCTTAGGTCCATCGGTCCTCTTTGACCCCCCTGCTCTGTTGCGGGACTCACTGTTGGCTCGAGTGGTGTGTTCCACGTTACCGATCCTGGCAATTGCTTCCAGGCATTTGTCGTGTTATTCCTCCTTTCCATCTCAACCCTTTCACTGTCTAACCATATCTGTTCTTCCTCTCTCCCATTCTCTGGGTTGTAAATCGATACTATGGGTCCTATGGTAACGGGTACCTGGAGAGCATCTGGCAATCTACAAGGTTCCGCCCTCTCTGCGGTTGGCGTTTTCTGTACCACAAACCTTCCGACTACACTCTGTGCTGTACTATGTTGAGGTGTCTCCCCACTTTTGATAGGTGTCCATTCCGATGTAGGAAGTGGTACATACCCATCTATGGCAGCCCCACCTTCCCTTGCGAGTCCTCCACCTTCAATCTCCCCAACTCTCGGAGGCGGTCTATCTATCAGCAATCTATTTATCAAGTTGTCCTCCGAGTCGCTCTCCTCATCCTCTTCCATGAGGTTCTTTCCTCCTGCTACCTCTCTCACTGGGTACAACTTATCCACCTCAATAGCCTGTACCCTCCACCTCTTGGCGTCCTCATCCCATTTGGAATCTCTCACTGCTCTTACCGATCGCATCAGCCTTTCTTGACGCCTATTCAGATTCCTATCGTGCGCCGCCCTAATCCATGCGTTAAGGGCCTCAAACTGTGTCGGTCTAGGCGGGGGTTTCAATGCGGACATGGTTGCTTTTAGCCGATGTAACACCTCTAACTTAAACGTCCCATACTTTGGGAACGACATTTCCTCATTCCCTTCCGTAAGCTTGTTCCAGTACCCAATCCATAATATCGTATGCAGCCCAACATTCGCTGCCATATAATGAGCCGGTGTACCCTCTGGCGGTGCCTCTTGCCCGTAAAAAGACTCTCTCCTTTTTCTTTTAAAAAATCCTTCAAACATTTAAAACACTTCATTTTCAATCTACTAGTTTCTGTTTTCTCCGGTTTGTTTACTTCCTGATGACAATCCACCAATCTCAGCTCGGTTCTCGCCAACTGGCCTATCAGAACGCGACTTCTCACTGACGTCGCACCAGCCGCCCAATCCCGTCGCGGCTCTTGCCGACGTCACACCAACCGTCCTATCGCGTCGCGGCTCTTCACTATCCACCCTATTTCAGCGCGGCTCTTGCCGACGTCACTCGTCCCCCTTCGCAGCAGTTCCCCTCCTTTTTCAGCTCGTCTCCGCGTTTATGCATGCGTCCCATTCATACTTCGAAAAATGATTACTTCCGTCCAAGCGATCACCTTTCTTTGACTGTACGCCCACAGTCAATCTGTAATTGTCACCTTAACTGGCAAAATGTCTTTCCGTTTACGTCCAGACAATCGCCTTCTCTGATAGGTTACTTACACACAGTAACTTTCGACCAGCGTCCGTTACTCACACACTCACTCTTGCACTCCCCCTATCTCGGTTCTGCGGCGGTCAATGGTACCTCATGACCTCCGTACTATGGTTGGCAATTACTCTGAGTGTTCGATACACCCGGACCACTTAAGCTCTACCTTGAACTTAAGATTTTTACCAGGTTGCGCGCGCTGACAACCTTCTCACAATCACGCTACAGGCATTCAACTCCGCAAGACATTACAATACAAATACAACACAAAACACCGCAATCTGTTCACGCATGACCCTTGTTATACTCACTCTCCTCCGATACTGCTGCTTTTCTCGCACCGTCAGCACCTTCTTCGGCACGCGATTCTTCCGCTGCTCATCTCTCGATGTCTAGCACTAGGAGCCTTGGGGTAAACTAACCTAGCCTAGATTACCTTCCTCAAGTAGATAACCATCCTAAACTGCTACCAACTGTTAACGCGGGGTTTCTGGTCACTAGTTATCTTACCAGATCCCTAATCATGTCGACTGAATCGTTGGTACCTGTCATTGAGTAAAAGACAATCTACTACTAGGTTAGTCAATTAGGAACTTAGACCACTCTAAAGAACCACTTACCACTGGGAAAGGTTAAAAAGTTTTAATTCAAAGCCAAAAGTATCTGGAGATACAAACATCTCAGAATAAGATTCAAAAGGTATACAGGTATTAATACAAAAAGGTACTCTCTAAATATTCTCAATCGGCAAAAGGAAATTATCAATACTATCTCAAAAAGCATAACTGTTGCAAGAATCGCTGTGAGTTGCAACCTGAGAGTCATTTACAGAAAGGAAAAGTACAAGTTAAATCTGTCCCTACACTAGACTAAGTGACATCCCTACTTAACAAGATCTTTACCTAAAAAGGTGTCAGCAGTGGTGACTTCCAAAGAAGATCACACTTCCCTTAGTCTTTGTCTCAATTGAAGTCTGTTAGTTCTCTATCTGCCTACCCATCCGCTCTCTTAGGCTTCTCAGATCATCTGCTCTAACTCCTCCCCGGGGTGCTATCACATTTCCAATAGGCACGCCCCTTGAGACTCCTCTCACGTGGTGCAGTTTTGAGCGGCAAATCCCGTCCTGGTGCTCCTCTGGACTCTTCATTAAAGTTGACCTTGCTTCCCAGGCTTCTCTCCGTCCAAGCGGTACCCCCTAAAATTCCTGAAGACTCCTACAGGCCTGTGCCTGGCACTTCTGAACAAGGGCCTATTCATTATTTCTGATTTAAGTTCCCCTTGCACCTGCAAACAGACACTCTCTCGGTAGGCCCCAAATTCCAGTCTCTATCATATCTTAGACCATAAAACATGTATAAGAATTCTCAGTTAGTGGCTAGCACAACTTTCCCCTAACGAGCCCATTTTAGATCAAAGAGAATGACTTGGTCTTTTCAGGCCTAATTGATTTACATAAAGCAGGTCTCTGCCCTCTAAAACATTTCCTTTCTTTGGTTTAAACAGTATTTTAACTAACACATATTACTATAATATAATGCAACACATCTATGTAAAACATATACTTCAATACTATGCCTAATAATACATTTGCACTCAAATGACATTAGAATCCACACTCTTGTGCAATACAATTTAAACTAACACTACATGCTTGTAAATATGGTGTACTTATACATTTTTCAGATTTGTGCTCTCTCATTATCTTTTCATCCGTTTGAAGTAGAAACGATTTTGGCGAAATGTTCAAATTATGCCAATTGATGCATTATGTGGCAAATGCGGCACATTTGTAATTACGTGGAAGACACTGCGGAAGCAAACTCGTATACTTTCAGTGTCCGTGGACATAGGTCAACACTTTCTGGCGCTGAGAGCGCAGTAGTGCCACGCCACAGCTGGCCTACACAATGCTCGCTTAGCCTGAAGGAAATGCACCCACCTGCTTGCTTCCATCGCCGCTCCGTGCCTTTGCTGACTGGCTCCGACCACCATCAGCGGTCGAGTGACTGGCCGCGCGCCTGTAAAACAGGAGCTGCTAGCTCAGCGCCAACCCGCGTGTAGCTGGCGGCCAAGGGCTTGTCATCGGAAGTCATATACGAAAACACTGTCCGGACCAACATACAAAGCGGCTAAGCCAGTGACAAGCCCCCTCTCTCGTTCTCTGCTCTGCCTGGCAGTACAGCCCTACAACCCTGATAGGATGTGGCTTAACGGCCAGAATTGCCGGCTCCGGCGCTGGGGCGTCGGCTTACCATCCTGTGATTCTGGGTAAATCACTTAATCTCCTGTGCCTACCAAAAATAAATGTGTCCCTGTGTAACATAGTTGATGCTCGTGTAAAACCCTCAAATACCTTAGGGTCGAGTTTGCGCTATATGAAATAAAGAAAAACAAAAAAACACGGGTTCGTCTGTATTGTTTCCCGGTGTGTAAAATTGTAATGCTTCTGGTTCCCACTACAAGTTCTACTAAGAGAGAATGGTAGGCAAATAAACACTGACTATGTCAGTATTACCTCTGGATGGGTGTAAAGGATAAGGTCAAAACGTCGGGCCATCTTTTGGAAACTAACCATCCACCCACCGTGGTAATGGAGCATATGTAATTTCTCCAACACTTGGTGCCATCAGAGCTGGATTACAATACACTGGGGAAGCCAATAGGCCTTGCTTTCATTTTGTGCCCAAATTAAAACTTTAAAAATTCCACTGCGCTGAACAGTGTCGACAGTGTTTGCTTTCTGTTTAGAATGCATTTATAAGATAAAAAAAGGTTAACGTGTGATGATTCAGTGTACTTTTAAGACAGAAAATAATCCTTTGAATCTTGCAAAGCAAGCATTCCACAGGAGGTGAAATGATACACCAAACAGCCATTATCAGAAGGTGAAGAAGTCGAACTTCTCTGAGGATGAGTTAGCGTCCACTCTATGTAAATGTTGAAAAACTGGAAACAGTAGGTCACCGACAGCTGTCAGTGCTTTAAATGGGCAAGTACTGTCCGGTACTGAGTACCTGCACTTTTTTTTATTTAAAAGGGAGAGTACCTGCACTTCTCAGCACTGCTGCTATCCATGTAACGGAAGAGTCTCTGCACTTCTAAGCACTGCATCAATGCATCTAATGGAAGAGTACCTGCACTTCTCAGCACAGCTGCAATACATTTAATAGGAGGGTGCTGACACTTCTCAGGACAGGGCAGGTACTCTAAATAGTGAGTACCTGCGCCTTATTTATTTTTAAAAGCACTGGCTGTACCAAAAAGTTGAGTTTTTCTGCTAGCAGACACGCAATGGGCCGCAAATGATGCTTTTCACTGCTGGCTCTCCTAACACCAGCTTTGGGGAGGGACGATCAGTCTCATGTCAGGGAAGGATGTCAGGAATGTCCCCTTGTTCTTCACTCCGAGTCAGAAAAGTGTTTTGCTGACACCCAAGCATGACGAGGCCTTCTATAGGGTGAGCTCTGATGTCAGTCTGATAGCACCTGATAGTGGTGGGGCCAAATCACAGCAATTAAACAGAAAAAATGTCTTTTGTCTTAGTACAGGGAGCATTCAAGAGGTAAAATACAATTTTACTTGGAGAACTGAACATGGTTATATCATTCCTGTAACGCGAGGGCTGACTGGTAGGGAACTGTCAGGCTCTTTGACACAATGGGAGGCTCTGGAATTTTTCTCAGATTAATGAGCACACATTCCCAGGGCTATGTGAGGCTCTCCACTTAGAAGAGGTGGTACGTCAGAAGGAACGAGCCATCCCATGGTCGCGTTAGCAGGTTAGTAGAGAGGCTCTCTGAGCTTATAACCTGGCAGAGGATTTCAACACATGGGTGAGTCGGGCTGTTGCTCTTTGATCCATCATCCACCCAATCAAGTGACTTCTGTGGGATGGAGGGATGTGAGTGCCCCAAATCATCCCTCCTTGCCATCCACCATCCTCGTTGTAATGGATGCTAGCTTGCCAGCTCTCGTAAAGTAAAAACACTTGGCCTGCAATGGGAACCATGATGTCACGCATTCCTTAAAACATACAACACACAGTGAGATTGTTCGCTTAAACACAGCAGGTATGATATTATCTCTATTGCTATTAGTACCCTAATCCGTTCCACTTCTTTTTCCGATCTAAGAAGGATGAAATGCTGAGTCAGTCCTGTCGTTATTCAGATCGTTGACCTGTGATTTACATCCTAATGGAGTCCAATCCACTGAGAGGTTTACCACGGAAAACTCCCTTCTGTGTCCAGGATACCTGAAGAGAAGCTGAGAATGGTTCTGCACCTTTAACATCGACAACTGCACTTGCAATCTATATTTACGTGTCTCTGGCTCATGTGTCATTCGGAGTCTGCATCAGACGTGGTCGGCCACATCCCAGTCCCTCCCCTATTATGTCACAGCAGAAACATCTCACCCTCTAACAAAGAGATCACCGCACGCTTTCGCCACTCACGTGGCCTGCCCTGTCGCATTCCCACAGATGGCTGAGCACGGAGAATTTGAATTTTGAATTTTTGAATTTTTAGCAATTTGTAGAGCGCGCATTCACTACGCAGTTTCTTGGCGCTATAGGATTTCAAGACTGAGGGGATATCGGGGGCTATAGGCTAAAAGCTTGCTGGAACAGAAAAGTCTTAAGGGCTTTACGAAACTCTGTGTAGGAGGGGGAGGATCTGAGAGGGGGGGAAGGGAGTTCCAGAAGGTAGGAGCAAGTACCGAGCATTTCTGGCCTCCGGATCGTTTTTTCTTGAACCGGGGGATCACTAACAAGGATTTGGTGGAGGAGCGTAAATCTCTGGCAGAACTATAGTTGGTGATGGCAGAATTGATGAAGGCGGGAGCGGTGGCCGCCCAAGCTTGAAAAGTCAGGCAACCAAGTTTAAAAAGGGCTCTTTGTTTGATTGGGAGCCAGTGAAGGGCCAAGAGAAGGGGGGGGAGTGATGATATTTCAATAGGCCATGCACCAGGCGAGCCGCCTGGTTCTGCACCAGCTGAAGGCGTTGAGGTGCATAGGCGGGAGAACCATTGTGAATGATGTTCCCGTAGTCGATCTTAGATAAGACCATGGCCATTATAATCAGTTTAAGTGCAGAGGGAGAGAAAAACCGGGATACTTTCCTAATAATACGTAAAGTAAAAAAACAGGAAGAGACAACAGAACTGATATGGAGTGAAGTGTCAAGTGGGGATTAAGTGTGATACCAAGAGTCTTAACAGAGTGAGAGGGAGTGGGAGGAGGGCCAAAGGAAGAGGGCCAAAAGGAGGGCGACCAGGGATTGCCACTGCCTCCAGTCAGAATCAATTCAGTTTTATCCGGGTTGAGTTTAAGATGGTTTGCATTCATCCAATCCCAGATAAATAGCAAGACGGACTGGAAGCTGGAAGTGACTAGTGAAGGAGAGGAGAAATTAAAAATAAGTTGGAGGTCGTCAGCGTAGTTATAAACTGTGACCTCCATTTGTTGAAGTGCAAAAATAAGAGGAAAGATGTAAAGGTTAAATAAGAGGGGGGAAAGAGAAGATACCTGGGGGACGCCGCATTTCACCCTGCTAGGTGAGGCCGAAAATTCGGCAAGGTGGACCGCCTGAGTACGGCCTTCCAGGAAGGAACTTATCCAGGTTAAAACCTGTTCCCCGATGCCCGCCGCCTTGACACGGGACAGAAGGATGGAATGGTCTACCGTGTCAAAAGCGGCGGACAGATCAAGAAGGACCAGGGCCGTAGGGATGTTGGTATCGAGTCCCTCCCTGAGTTGGTCCATGACTGAAATGACCACCTTCTCCGTGGAGTGTCAGGGGTGGAAGCCCGCCTGGCAGGGTGAAAGGTGGTTACTGTTCTCTATAAAGGAGCTGAGCACCTGGGAGATGTGGGACTCTGCTACCTTACCCAAATAAGGGAGAAGGGATATAGGGCGGTAGTTTGCCGGGGAAGAGGGGTCAGCTCCTGGTTTTATTAGAATAGGGAGGATTATGGCGGTCTTAAAGGAGGCCGGAACGAAACCAGAGGCAAAGCAGTCGTTCAGGAGAGTGAGGACGGGGGATGGGCATACCGAGAAGAGCTGACGAAGAATGCATGCCGGGCCGATGTCAGCTGGGGAGCCCGACTTGACACGACTGAGTAGAAGGGGCAAGGATTCTCTAGTGAGTTGGGGGATGGAGGTGAGGGAGCAATTATTGTCAGGGGGTTGGGGAGGAGTGAAGGTGGGAAGAGGCAGGGGATGTTGGCTTTGAGGAGGGCTATCTTATCGATAAAGAACTCGCTGAGTGAGTCACATAAGGCCTGAGAGGGGGGAATCTTGGGTAGAGTTCTGTCCGATGATGCCAGCTCGTGGACGGTGGAAAAAATCTCACGAGGCTGGCTTTCTGCAGCTAGGATGCGCCCGGAGAAATATTCAGTCTTAGTTGTCAGAATGGCTACTTTATATTCATTAAGTACGGTAATGAAGTGTTGTCTACAGGTGGGGCAGTATGCTCTTCTCCAGGCTCGTTCGGCCTGCCTTAGCTCTAATTTCTTAGCTTTGAGGCCAGGGCTGAACCATTTGTTGGCATTATGGGTGCGGTGGATGCTGATCCGCTTCAGTGGGGCTACAGGGTTGCAGGCGTTGATGAGCCACTGGTCTAATGTGGCGGCCTGGGAGTGGGGGTCCAAGCCTGAAAGATCAGGGCAAGTAGCAGCTAACGAGTTGCAAAGAGACGGTATATCAACTTTATGCCAGTTCCTAGCCCAGGTGTTTTTGGGAAGAGGAGATGGTGTTTTATGGTTCAAATCCAGGGAAAAAGCAAGCAGGGAATGATCCGACCAGGGACAGGGCGAGATGGTAGGGGTGGACATAGGAATGTTAAGTGTCCAAACCTGGTGATCAAGGATATGGCCCCGGATGTGGGTGGGGTCTTGAACGTACTGGGTAAAGTTAAGGCTGAGGAGCAGTTGAGTGAAATCTTTGGAGACAGAGTCCTCGGCAGGGTCAGTAGGCCCAAAGTTAAAATCACCCAGAACAAGAACAGAGGCACTATTGACTACCAGGATGGCCAATAAGTTCTGAAAGGCAAGGAGAAAGCCGGGAGATGACTGAGGTGGACGATAAATTAATATACAGGTGATTGGGGTCTTAAAGGAGGTGGATCGTACTACAAGGCAGTCGGCTGCTGGTAGTGTGGGCGAGGTCAGTGTCTGAAAGAGAATGCCCTTACAAGCAATCAGGGCTACCCCGCCTCCTGCTCTGTTCGCAGGTCGATCAACACGAAGCATGGAGTAGTGGGGCGGGAGGGAGGCTAGAACGCTTGGCAAGGAGTCAGATCTATACCAGGTTTCGGTTAGGAACAGAAGGTCAGGGGAATTAGAATCCAAAAGGTCGAATATTTCAATTTGGTGCTTGACGGCTGACCTCGTGTTAAGAAGGAGGGCAGTAGTGGGAGGAGGGGGAGGAGCGGGCGTAATGGATATGGGGGAGGCAATGCCAAGCTTTTGAACATAGGACAGTGTTGCGGGATTCAGCGGCCAGCTCTTTTTGAGGGAGCACAGTTGTTCGGAGGTGTATGTAAGTAGACACGCATGGTGTTGTGCCCCGTGTCCCGGTCGGTCGCAGACGGACTTGCCTTAGGCGCGCCTTTGGCGGGCATTCGACGCGCCCGCTGCGCTCGCCCGCTGCGCGACCGGAATATGCACATTTCTTATAGAGGAAGAAGATGGCGAGGGGGGACGTGGCCTCTCAAAAAGGGGCGTGGCCTGTGTGGGCGGCGTGAATGGCGGCAATGACAGGGTCCCGCCGCAGCGTTAAACTCCGCTGCGCGGTTTGATGAAGAGCGTGGGGGCACTCTGGGCAAGTGAATAGGTAAGCGGATAAAAACAGCAAAATATATGTGACACTCAAGTATTTAAAAATCGTGCAGGCCTACTCCCGGCTTCCGCCTCAGGAGAAATCGCTATCGGCGTGGCGCTTGTAATCAGCGTCTTAAGTAATGGCGAGGGGGGCGTGGCCTCTCAAAAAGGGGCGTGGCCTGTGTGGGCAGCGTGAATGGCGGCAATGATAGGGTCCCGCAGCAGCAATAAACTCCGCTGCGCAGTTTGATGAAGAGCGAGGGGGCGCCCTGGGCAAGTGAATAGGTAAGCAGATAAAAACAGCAAAATATATGTGACACTCAAGTATTTAAAAATTGTGCAGGCCTACTCCCGGCTTCCGCCTCAGGAGAAATCGCTATCGGCGTGGCGCTTGTACTCAGCGTCTTAAGTAATGGCGAGGGGGCGTGGCCTCTCAAAAAGGGGCGTGACCTGTGTTGGCAGCGTGAATGGCGGCAATGACAGGGTCCCGCCGCAGCGTTAAACTCCGCTGCGTGGTTTGATGAAGAGCGTGGGGGCGCCCTGGGCAAGTGAATAGGTAAGCAGATAAAAACAGCAAAATATATGTGACACTCAAGTATTTAAAAATCGTGCAGGCCTACTCCCGGCTTCCGCCTCAGGAGAAATCGCTGAGAATAGGTGGCTGAGACGTCAATGTGCCGGCTAACTCCACCACAGGAGCACCGGGCTGGTCCAGTGAAGTAAATCAGGGTCGGGTTAGTCCAGAAAACTTAGATAGCTAACACGTCGGCCCGGAGCAGCGCAGAACAGCCTTGGGAGGGCAGGAGCGTGACGCCGTGAGCGTGCACGTTGGCGTTCCCTGCGACTCGTGCCAGTGGCGGCGCCTGTGCAGCTTGTGAGGCTGTGGGACCGGGCCACGTCTTAGAAGCGCGTTCACAGACCGGTGTCTGCTCGTGCACCGGTCTGTACCACTTGGGGAGGCAACTCAGCGACAATAAGGCTCGCTAGCGGCAGCGCTTCGCGCTGCAACGCCAGCGAGCCCTAAAAAGCAGTTGGGGATGGAAGAATCACACGCACAGGCAAGGTCTCACCTTCTAGCTAGCTGCCCGGCTCCATTAAAACATCAGGAGTGAGCTTGTGGTTGGGCACTTTGTTTTATAACGTTAAAGAAAACGTGCACGTTAAGTGCAGCAGCTAAATCCGTGTAAGTCAGGCAGCGTGAGTCATGGACAAAATACCGCTGCCTGGTATCATGTGTATGGAAAAAATACCTTGATTGATCACGGGGCAATTGATCGTGCCTCTTGGATGATAAACAACCTTTGTGGGAATAATGGAGAAGTGTAACACTTTGCGTATATATGCCAAACAGTTCTTCTTAGTAAAACATGTCATATTGAACAGTTAAGGATATATTATTACACATATGCTATGTGTTTCCAGATCCACACCGACCCCAAGACCACCCTCAGAGGCACCCTCATCTACAGACCCCCGGGACCACGCACACAATTCAGCGAAGACATCGCCGACTTCATCAGCCCGCACGCCCTCCCCTCCGCTGACTACATCCTCCTCGGGGACCTCAACTTTCACCTGGAGAACAACAACGAGCGCAACACCACCACCCTGCTGGACAACCTCGCCAACCTCGGTCTCAAGCAGCTGGTAACCTCCCCCACCCACAACGCCGGACACACACTCGACCCTGTCTTCTCATCCAGCAAGGACATCGCCTTCAGCCACGCCACCGGACTCCACTGGACGGACCACAGCTGCGTCCACTTCAGCTTCAGAAAGAACACGATCCACCACCACCAGCAACAGGTCGCACGCAGAAGCTGGAACAAGATCACAGCCGACCAGCTCGCCGCATCCCTGAGCCAAGACCCCCCCGCCAGCTCAGCGAACCCCAGCCAGGCCGCCAACAACCTCACGAAGTGGATCAGCAACTGCGCAGACGACCTCGCCCCACTGAGGACCCCGCCCAGCAGACCCGGCAGTAAGAAAGCACCTTGGTTCACCGACGAACTCAAAAGCTCCAAGAAGAACTGCCAAGCCCTCGAGAGAGCCTGGCGCAGAGACCCAACACCAGACAACATGACCACCCTCAAGCTCGCCACTCGAAAACACCACCAACTGATCCACACCACCAAGAAAACCGCATTCAAGGAACAACTGGACAACAACGCACACAACAGCAAGGAACTCTTCAACATCGTCAAAGAGCTCTCCAACCCCAACGCCGGAAACAACGACATCACCCCATCACAAGACCTTTGCAACTCCCTCGCCTCCTACTTCCACAACAAGATCGCAGACATACACAACAGCTTCATCACACAGCCAACGCACCCCACGACCGCACCGGCACCCCCCAGCACCACCCTCCGCACCTGGACCCCGATCAACACCGAAGAAACCCGACGCACGGTGAACTCCATCCACTCCGGATCCCCAACCGACCCCTGCCCTCACCACGTCTTCAACAAGGCCGACGCTGTCATCGCACCCCACCTACGGGACATCATCAACACCTCCTTCAACACCGCTACCTTCCCGGAGAGCTGGAAGCACGCCGAACTCAGCGCTCTACTGAAGAAACCATCAGCGGACCCCACCGAACTCAAAAACTACCGCCCCATCTCGCTCCTCCCGTTTCCGGCCAAAGTCATCGAGAAGACCGTCAACAAGCAGCTGGCTGCCTTCCTCGAGACGAACGGATCCCTCGACCTCTCGCAGTCTGGCTTCCGGGCCAACCACAGCACCGAGACCGCCCTCATCGCAGCCACCGATGACATCCAAGCCCTGCTCGACAACGGGGAAACTGCAGCCCTCATCCTCCTGGACCTCTCCGCGGCATTCGACACTGTCTGCCACCGCACCCTAGTGCAGCGCCTCAGCAACGTAGGAATCCAAGAAAAGGCACTAAAATGGATCATCTCCTTCCTCGCCGGAAGGACACAGAGAGTCCGCCTCCCCCCGTTCAGATCCAAGGCCACCGAAGTCATCTGCGGCGTACCACATGGATCATCTCTCAGCCCCACCCTCTTCAACGTCTACATGAGCCCCCTTGCGGCCATCGCACGCCAACACAACCTCAACATCATCTCTTACGCCGACGACACCCAGCTGATCCTCTCCCTCACCAACGACCCCGCCACCGCCAGAGTCAACCTACACGAAGGGATGACAGACGTAACCGAGTGGATGATGAACAGCCGCCTGAAACTGAACTCAGACAAGACGGAAGTCCTCATCCTGGGCTCTTCTCCCTCAGCATGGGACGACTCCTGGTGGCCCACCACCCTGGGCAGCGCACCCAAACCCACAGACCACGCACGCAACCTGGGCTTCATCCTGGACTCCTCCCTCTCCATGACCAGACAAGTCAACGCCGTCTCCTCGTCGTGCTTCAACATCCTGCGCATGCTACGTAAGATCTTCCGGTGGATCCCCACCGAGACCAGGAAGACGGTCACCCAGGCCCTCGTCACCAGCCGGCTGGACTACGGCAACTCCCTCTACGCCGGAACCACTGCCAAACTCCAGAAGAGACTCCAGCGGATCCAGAACGCCTCAGCAAGACTTATCCTCGACATCCCCTGACACAGCCACATTTCCGGACACCTGAGAGACCTGCACTGGCTCCCGGTCAACAAGAGAATCACCTTCCGTCTCCTCACCCACGCACACAAAGCCCTACACAACCAAGGCCCAAGATATCTCAACAGCCGCCTAAACTTCTACACTCCCGCACGCCAGCTTCGATCGACCAGCCACGCCCTCGCCGCCGTCCCCCGCATCCGAAGAGCCACCACAGGAGGAAGGTCCTTCTCCTACCTGGCCGCCAAGTCCTGGAACTCCCTCCCGACCCACCTCCGCCTGACCCAAGACCACCTCGCCTTCAGGAAGCAGCTCAAGACCTGGCTGTTCGAGCAGTAGCGGACCCCCCCTCCCCAAGCGCCTTGAGACCCTCCGGGTGAGTAGTGCGCTATATAAATGCATTGATTGATTGATTGATTGATTGATTGAGTGATTGTTGGTCAGTGATACTGCGGTTTCTTCTTATCTAGACATATTGCAAATCCATAATAGCCTCGTATCGGGGTGGAGATGGGGTTGCAAAGTACAATTTGTCATAGGAAGCACATTTGCATCCTGAATTAAATAAAAGGGTATCAATGATGTGTGAAGAATCGCAAAAGCACACCAAGAGAATCTACAGAATGAACATATCATACTTAACATTTGAAGAGGCATTACAAAATAACATCTTTCTCCATTAGTATATTACGGTCAGTAGTACCATAACTAGGACTTATCTACACTTGATGAACGTGCCCCAGAGCCGTGTTTTACGCTGAAGACGGTATGTGGAAATACATCGCAGGGCATAAGCACTCAGGGTAAAGACACTAGCAAGGTTGCTGCAGTAAATACAGAACTTGGTGTCATGCATGCTTATCTTTGGATGTTATAAAGAAGTACTTACAGGCATGTGGACTTAAGGAACACCGTTAGAATGAGGAATTAGGGAAATGCATCACAGATTATAAACACTCAGGGTAGAAATACTAGCCAAATTACTGCAGTAAATAGCCAAACAACATGGTGTTGTGCCTGCTTATCTTCCCATATTATAAACAGCTACATACAAACATATGGGCTAATGGAACACAGTTAGAAGGAGAGAGAAACCATTACTCAATGGCAAGGATGGACATTTGGGCATTGGTGCCATCAAGTTCATTAAGTCCATTGTTCACACTGTCCATTTTATGCATCTTTTTGCACTCTCTTATGTTTAAGATAGAGGTAATGTCCCTGCCCCTGCTTCCTGTGGTTACTTCCTCAAGGACCACCCATCTTAGTGATTCAGGTTTGTGTAGTTTCGTGGTGAAATGTTCCACCGATGGTTCACCTATTGTTCCAGATCTAATTCTGCTGCAATGCTGTAATATTCTTGTTTTGACCTTCTGTCTCATTTGCCCCACGTATATTTGGTCACATGGGCAGAAAATGCTGTAGATAACATCTGACGCGTTGCAGTTGGAATGTACTTTAAGGTCAATGGTATGCTGTTTGTAGCAGAATTGCTTGGCCTCGATAGCCATTTTACACGCCTTACATTTTGTACATTTGAAGTGTCCCACTATTTCCAGGTAGATTCCAAAGCATTTTGATCGTGGGTTGTGAGCATGTATCTAGTAGAGAGCGGACCACATGATCTCTGAAGCTCTTCGCTTTTTTTAAAGAATGTAGAGGGAGTCCGGGATTTCAAGATCATCCGAAATGAGACTCCAATGTCCATTAATGATCTTCTTAATTTGATTGCTCTTAGTGCAGAAAGTCATCGCGCATATCATCCTGGATATGTCCGTTGGGTGTTGTCTCAGTGTCAGGAGTGCATCGCGATCATAGTACCAGGCTCTTTTGCATGTTCTTTTGACTAGCCTCTTGGGGTATCCACGTTCTATTAGCCGATTGATCAGATTGTTAGATTATTGGAAGAAATCTTTTTTGCAGGAACAATTTCTGTGAATATGGAGAAATTCTCTGAACAGCAGGTTGTCCCAGAGGACTTTGGTGTGGTGGCAGGAGTACGTTAGCAGTGTATTCCTCTCTGCAGGTTTTTTGTATAGTGTTGTGTACAGGTGTGCATCATCCAGTTTTATAGTTATGTCAAGGAAATCCATCGTATTCCTGTGCCATTTAATGGTGAATTTCATGTTCTGGTATCTTGAATTGAGCCATTCAAAGAATGCCTGAAGATCTACCTCATTCCCTGTCCAGACCAGTAGAACGTCATCTATATATCGCCACCAAAGTGTCACATGTTTTTATAGGGATTTGTCTAGTGGAAGATGAAGCTCTCCTGAAAGTGATCAATGTACAGGATCGCTAGATCCGGAGCAAAGGCTGCTTCCATTGCCACACCCTTCATTTGTAAAAAGAACTCATTCTGGAAGAGGAAGAAATTCTTCTTCATGGCCACTTTCAAGAGCTCCACAATAAAGTCAGTGGGGACATAGGCAGATTGTGATCTTCTGTCTAATGCTGTAGCCATGTATTTAAGTGCTGGTTGTTGTGGAATACTAGTGTAAAGTGACACTATATCCAATGTCACTAGTAATTGGAGTTCTTGATTGAAGGGCATTCCATCAAGTAGGTTGACTACTTCCATAGTGTCACATAAGAATGCTGTGGTGGATTCTGCAAGAGGCTTTAGAAAGAAATCAATATACTTGCACACCGGTTCCAGGAGTGAGCCACATCAGGAAATGATGGGTCTACCGGGTGGTTTCTCTAGACTCTTATGTACTTTAGGCAAAGTATAAATCGTTGCAAAACGTGGTCGTTTGGTGTTCAGATATTCAAACTCCTGGTCAGATATATATCCCGCCTGTTTGCCTTTTTCAGTGATGGTAAAAATCTTTCTCTTTACTTCTTTGCTGGGGTCTGCATTGAGTCTGGTATAACTCACTCCATCGTTCAGCTGAGAATAAATTTCATCTTTGTAGTCGGGGTTCTGGTGGATCTGGAGGCTCAGTGGACTAATGTGTCCATTGCAGGGTCCTGTGTTCGACCTCATGGTCTCAGGTTCAAATCTCGGCGGGTCCACTTTCATCGATCTTAGTTTGATAAAACGAGTACCATTGAGTTGGGTAACAATGAACATCTGTTATTCAGTGCAAAGAGACCTTTGGGTGAACGCGCGCTTTACAAATACACATGTTGTGTCATGTTATGTTATTACAAAAATCGCACCCCCCGTATCAGCAAGTTTAATTACTATCGCTTGGTTGCTCTTTATGTTTTCAAGAGCCTCTTGTTTGCCCTTGGTCACGTTGTGCTTCATGTACTGTTTAGTAGTACATACTTTCATGACGTCACGGAGAACCACACTTTCAAATGCCAGTATTCCGTATGGCATCATGTGGTCTGGAGGCATGAAGGTAGATGGTACACGTAATCCTGTGTGTGTCCTCGATGTGACTGATGGAGAGTATATGAAGTAATGTCTCAGCCTTCCTTGGGGAAGAACCAGTGTAGTTCTGTTTTAAGGTTGAAGTGATTAGGGTAAGTGGTGGGCACAAATGATAGGCCCTTGCTCAAGATACTGACTTTGTTTTTAGACAGGGCATATATTGATAGGTTGATGATGGGACTCTTTATTGTTTTCACCATCTGTGAAGTCCGCCGGCGTGTCTGGATCGCTACATGTTGCTTTTGTGGGAATCTCACCTGCTTCTGGGTCTGGCCTTGGCCCTGTTGGTAGCCCATATTCTAGGCCTGCTGGTTTTGACCTCTGCGGGGAGTTATGTTCCAGTTGTAGCCTCTGCCTCTTGGCGGTCTCCATTGGCCTTCATCTAAAAAACAAGGTTGTGTCTGTGGTGGTGGGTACCAAGCGTCTTGGTATTGGTAGCTTCCGCTTGTACCTACTTGTTCTCCATCACTTCCGGCGCTATTGGATCCTGAGGATTCTGAAAAAGTGGTAAATCTTCTGTTCCTCTATATCCTCCTCTCCCTCTGTTGTAGAAGCAACCTTGGTTGTCCTGCTTATAGTAGTCTTCTTGGAGGTATGGATATGTACTCTTTTTGTCGTAGTTCCTCACTTCTTTGGCCAATTTATCCAATTTTTTGGCTTGGGTGTTAGTGTCAAAGTCTTTAATGTTTTTTTCCAGTCTCTCTAAAGCTGCTTTGGCGTTTGTGAGTGCCGAATCACCACTGATTTAAATTTTTAGATCATAATCTTTTTCAGAAGCTTTTCCACCTCTTCAATGGCTGTCTCTATGCCCAACACCATCCAGTAGTGTGAGCAATTGTTCGCCACAAAACCTAATCCTTCCTTAAATTTTGGTGAGTCAACTAAGATGGGAGGCTTGTTGCGGACTTGGAGGCCTGATGGGATGATGTTAGTCTAGATATATTTGGTAGAAGATGTCCATGTAGTCTTGTCCGAATTATTTTCTTCTCCAGGCGTTCTAATTTACTAATTTTCTCATTAAGCGTGCAATCTATATTGGGAGTGATTGATGATAGAAATCCCAGCTCTGACTGACCCTGTATAAGACTATTTATGTAGTCTTCAGTATATGAAAGTGTCTCTTTCTTTGCCATGTTTGGACAAATAGGTTCCAAAAAACATAGACCCTGGCAGGTAGTTACCTGCACATAAAGGTATTATATATCAATGGGGATACCCAACAGGCTACTAGACCTGGGTTACAAATATGGTACAGTAAAGGAGTGGTCAAGTAGCATTGATTGCTTGAAGCAGAAATCAAACAAAATAATGGCATTCACAATACCTGATTCTAGATATCATATTTGCAAATGTATGCGGGTTATTTGTATTAAAGTAGTGACTCACAATCGTGGCAACACAGTTGCTATATCATCTCACTTGAAATCAAAATATTTGTAAAATTTGGTGCTCAGGTTTTAGGGAATAAGGGCTGGAAGGTGGTAGTGATTAGAGTGAAAATGTGGTGGTAGTGGAGAAGGACAGGGTAGTGTAACATATATGCATCATCATCATTTGACGGTGCTGATCCTGCCTTTGTGAAAGGTCAATTGTTCCACAGGAAACACATGGTACTCTATGAACACTGTCACATTGATTACAGCTGTCCTGGTTTGTGTTCAGGTCGAAGTCGACGTTTCGACCCCTAGTGGGTATGCTAGGTAAGTTCAGCCTTAGGGTGGGGTCTTCATCAGGACTAATGAGATTCAACGGCCGTCGAGTGTTCTAGCCCCTAATAGTGTTTAGCAGTTGAATGACAATACACACACGTATGAGCGGTGCGGGAGCACCGGAGGTGGAAGACTTGTCCTCACCGTGTATTATCGGTATGGACACAAAGCCTCGATAAATAAACATACAACGTGTGACTGAGAACTTACCCGTGGGAAAAAGACTTTTGGGAAACTCCGGCAGCGCTGAGTCAAAATCGGTATAGACGCAAAACCTCGATGTATGAACAAACAACGGGTGACTCTGAACTTAATTGTCAGCCCGCGGGAAAAAAAACACGAGAAAAACTTTCGGCAGCTGCCGAGTCAGGATGTGGATGGTCGCGCTTGAGAGAGATAATATAGTGAGAGCCATAAAAATGGAGGAGATGTATAAACGCAGGTCGGTGCATTCTACTATATTACATCAAACCAACGGTGTGGCCAAATTCTTTGCAAGCATGTGGCAAAAACTTCTAAGGGGACACAATTATTAAAAAGCAGTTGGGGACGGAAGAATCACACACACAGACATGGTCTCACCTTCTAGCAAACCGCCCGGCTCCATTACTGCATCAGGAGTGAGCTCGCAGGTAGGCGCTTTGTTTTTTAACGTCAATGAAAACATGCATGTTAAGTGCAGCAACCTAATCCGTGCAAGTCAGGCAGCGTGAGTCATGGACAAAATACCACTGCCTGGTATCATGTGTATGGAAAAAATACCTTGAATGGTCACGGGGCAATCGGTCGTGCCTCTTGGATGATAAACAACCTTTGGGGGAATAATGGCGAAGTGTAGTGCGAACCACTACTTTAATACAAATAAACTGCATACATTTGCATATGCGATATCGGGAATCTTTTACTGTACTGTCACTTCTGCAGCGATCTCTTTTGATCAATCAACCAATCAATCAGCATTTGTAAAGTGCCACACTGTCATCCCTAGGGGTATCTGGGTACTGTGTCTTCATCGAAGAGCCAGGTCTTGAGTTGAAGTAATATAAAAATAACATAAAGGGCTATACCTACCAATAGCCCCAATCCCATTTACCAAATAATCAGTCAATTGGCAGTGAAGAAAGTTCAATCATTTATTAAGCAAAACACTCTATAGAGGAGCCTCTCTAACCCTCACCCATCAGGTGCGCGGAGAAGACTGTTGGCTTGTATTCAAACATGAGGTTGTATACTTTTTGATCCAACACATATAATCACTGTAAAAGGAAAAACACCAGTTGGCCCTCAAGCTCCAGGGAAGGACCATATATGGAACACATGATTAGTTCAAAGCTTAACTATTTATTACTGGGAAGGTCAGGAGGGGTGACTCCCTTTCGTCTTGGTGCCCGGGAGTGTAGGCACATTGCCTCCAGGAATGCGCTTATCGCACCCAAAGCCAGATGCGACCTTGAGTCTCAGGACAGTCGAGTAAACAGCCTACGTTCAGCTGCTCCCAGTACCTCAGATGAACTGGGGCTTGACAACTGCCGGAGATTAACAAGTGATCACAGCCCAAGTTAGAGCATAGGATCAGAAAATGGCGTCTGTATGGTTCTCGACCTACTCTGTTAGCAGTGGATACACGAGGAGTGAATAGATGCTGTCCTCCCTGCAAAATATATATATATATCAAGCAAAAGAGGGTACATATAGATGCATCATGCTAACATAATATAGGTCAGATACTCCTTATGTATGGGAAATCTATTTTTTATCCCTCAGAACGGCCCTTTTAGCATGATGTAGCTAACTAAAACAGCTCAATCTTCAAATATTTCCTCATCAATCTGCATTAAATCTTTGAGCTCCTGCTGAACTAACTGAGCCTTTACTGCTGCTAGGGATGGACCAGCCAAGGAGGAGGTGAGTTTAGTTGCACAATAAGAGCAACATGCAGGTCCACATTGTATACAAAGGCAACACGTGGCTATACCTGCCAGCACTATCAGAATTTTCAATCCCCAAGTAGACAACAGTTCCCAGAACCAACCAGAGAGGGACCATGTACCAGTCTCTACATGTATTTAGGAAGCCAAACAATGTAGCTTCTGGATAGCCAAATGAACGGAGGGGAGAAGTCAGGGATATAAACACAGCAAGAACTGCCGATCACACAGCATGTTCCTCCTCTATCTGCCAAGATAACGTCTAAAACCATACGATTTTGAAGCAAAACGAGTCTGGTCGCTTGTAGCTCTGTGGTCAGATTAGTCAATATTCCTGCAGTGGTGTTAATTACACCTTCAACTACTCTGGACAAACGGCCTACTTCTTTGCTGGTGATTATAGGCCCCCAGATGGGAAAACAATGTTTGTAAAATGTTGTTCAGGAGTATCTGTCTGATCTATATCGGTAGTATCTATCATTCTTTTATTTCTCTTAACTAACAGGCATACTTCGTGTATCTAAGCAGTGATCCTTGTGATAATTAGAAGAGCAAACTAATAGGGACTGGAGGGTACGGGAAGGACAGGTAGCAACGTCCAGCCCAACCTCGTGAATGCCAAGTATAGGCCTTTTCTCCACAGACAAAATATACATTAGGAGGGGTTAACAATGGAAGGCTGCTAAAAGTACGTAACTGATAAGTGTTATTACATCGGCTTTCTCCTACTGATAGGTACCCTACTCCCTGAACACAGAACGCAGAGGTACTATTTAGTATAGGCACTGGAATAGCCCTATCTTCAGTAACATTACGGTCTTGAGAATGTCAAAAATACTCAGTGAAATTGAACTCAACAAAATCCAAAATCTCATTTTTCAACCAAGTGATATTTTCATGCGTTGTATACATATTCATACATGCATTCAGATCTAAGGTTCCCTCTCCATTGTTCCCGTCGGGGTCAAAACCTTGATGAACCTCAATATATGCAAAAATCATTTCATGATCTTTTTCCAAAAACCTTTGAGTGTCCACAGTATAATGCATATACATCATTGAAAGTAATTTAAATCAAGCCTCACAACTCCCCAGATGAGACAAGGGTAGGGATATGAATAAATCGTGCTTGTGCATAACAGATGGTAAAAGACCACAAACCCAACAATTTGTAGTATTGGTGGCACTGTGTGTTTGATGAAACATTTAAACAAATACATTTTTCAAATAAGTCTGAGGATGCCTTTCCTTATGTGGGGCTAAAGTATAACACATATGTTCCAGAGGTGAGGCAGTTGTTCCTAAAACATTATGCATAGGGTGGCGAAATTCTAAACAGATAAATACTCCCATTAATGTGATTAGCAATATCGCTATAATAACTATAAATGCAATTTTAACACGTTGAGTCCAACTAGAAAATACAGGCATATATGCAGAGAAATAATGTGGTACAAAAGGACGTTCCTCTTCAGGACCGAAACGAGCAAAGGGATACATACTAACTAAAAGTCCAAAAATAAACTCGGGCGATGCAGTCCAACCTACCAGAGGGTGCTTCTTTCCTGTGTCCGTTTAGAGCCTCAGAGGCCGGCTCCTATCGTTCATCACAAATAAGACCAAAGCAAACTTCTCACGTTAGAGTTATGTTCTCACACAACCCTTGAAGAAAACACAACCTGGGCCTCTTTAAACAAGAAATTCAGTCTTTTTTTCTAAACAGAGCAAGCAAATGTTCAAGGCTCTCAGCGCGTTCAGTGCAGTGTCTCGCTCGGTACCCCAGAAGCCCATCTAACAGACATTCGTGGAACAGGTTTGTACCCTATCACTCAAGTCTCTCCCTACCTCCTACCATATTCACCTGGGGTACCGCGTTATCTTCTGGGCCGCAGGTTGTATCGAGCATGGCCAGGCACTTCCTGTTCAGAGAATAAAACAGAGGATGATGAATCCGGTGCAACAGGGGTACTGCAAGCCTCTCGTTCGGCTGTAGGGGCAACAGAATCTGAGGCAATCACTTGTGCTGATGACAGAGCCCTTTCCGAGCCCAAGACACCTTCTCCTGGCCCTTCTCCGATTACCTGGGCGTCAGAAAAAGGGACAAAACGAGGAACTCGCTCACTTTCCTGGGTCAGAACACCTTCCTGGATTCGCTGATCATATGTAAGTGGGAGGGGTGGTTTTTTCAGATGTAACACATGGATCCAGTGTCGCTTGCCTTTCACCTTTACCGTCGTCCGCGTGACCAACAAGATTTGAAACGTTCAGACCAACGGGGATCCAAGCTGGATTTTCTGTGGTAATTACAGACCAGAACCCACTGTCCTGGCTCCATGCGATGTCCTGGCCCCTCCGGCAGGGGCTGCAAAACTGCTGAGACCTGTTGAGGAATGGAACGGAGATCTTTAGTCAAAGCATACAGATAGTCTGTCAACATAGGATACTCTATATCATGAAACTTTCTGGGTCTCGGGACGCCCCAAACATTAGCAGGGCACCCAAAAATGACCTCATACTGAGATAAGCCAGAACGAGAATGTGGGGTAGCCCGTATTGACATTAATGCCAGTGGCAGAGCATCTGGCCACTTCAATCCGGTACTTTCTTGAATTTTTGCTAATTTGAGCTTCAGTATTCCATTAGACTTCTCGACCAACCCAGAGGACAGGGGGTATCGAGCCGCATGGAATTTCTGTTCAATCTGTAGTCCATTACATATGTCACTGATAAATTCTGCATTAAAGTGTCCCCCGTTATCACTCCAGATCACCCGAGGCAATCCATTGCGTGGGAAGTATTCCTTTACCAATGCTTTTGCTGTAGCCCAAGCAGTATTTTCTTCGGTCAGGTAGGCTTCCATAACTGAAAGTGCACACCACGATCAGGACATACTTCAAAATATTTACATGCTCCAGCTGGATATAATCCATTTGGAGCACCTCAAAAGGCAAAGATGGTGGTGCAAAGTTTCCACTCAGAATAGGCTCCCTGTCCCCAGGATTATGTCGTAAGCAAACCATGCAATATTGCACCAAATGAGCAGTGGTCTTTGGAATATTGGGATTGTACCATACAGGATCGAATAATGCACAAATACCTTTTGCCCAAATATGAGCTGAACCATGTGCAATTGTTACCACTGCATTCACTAATGCATTGGGCAACAACCACCGTTGTTTTTCTGTCAAATCAATCCAACAATCATCTGCGTCTAATTTCCCCACTTTCTCTTTCCAGTGAGCCAGCTTAATAGGGGTAGCTTCTTTCTGTATTTCCCGGACACTCTCCATGGTGTTATTAAACATCTCTGTTTCAGCTCCCACCTAGCAGAGCTAGTCACAAACATTGAGGTCAATTTGGACTTCGCAGTTTCCTTAGCTACTTGATCAGCAAAGGCATTACCTTCACCCACTGCATCAACCATTGCCTTGTGTGCACTGCATTTAACTACACCCACCATCTCTCAATGCTGTCAGCAATCGCAAAAGGAAGGGGCAATGCTGTATTCGCTGACCATGGGAAATAAGGAAACCTCGTTCGGCCCAAAGTCGGCCAAAACTATGAGCCACGGTGAAGGCGTACTGGCTGTCATTGTAAATATTTACTCTCAATCCTTCACTTAGCTGACAGGTCCGACGCAATGCCACTAACTCAGCTGCCTGTGCTGATTGATAGGGTACTCGAGAAGCCTCAACTACAGTGTGAAGAGTAGTTATCGCATATGCAGCAGTTGTCATGCCATCTGGTAATTTGAAACAAGAGCCATCGACATACAACTCCCTTTGAGGGTCAGATAGAGGATTGCTTGTCAGGTCTACCCGTCCCTTCGTTTCTTCCTCCGTCCGAAATATACAATCATGAACATCATTGTTCTTTTCGTTCGAAGGGAGGGGTAGTAACGTAGCAAGGTTCAGAATGGCACATCGTTTAATCATAATGTGGGGAGCAAACAAAGTCAATTCGTAACCTGTAAGACGTGCACCCGTAAGGTGCTGGGTCTTCGTTTTGTTCAATAATGTATCCACAGCGTGCGGTACCATCACTATGAGATCAGTGTTTAAAACGAGCCCTTCCCACTGTCGAATAGCGACTGCCACCGCAGCAGTAGCCTTTAAACAGCTGAGGAGTGCTCTGGCGACGTTATCCAACACCGCAGAGAAATAAGCAGAAGGTCTTTGCTTACCACCAAATCCTTGTGTTAACACAGAAAGCGAGCAACCGTCCACCTCATGTACATAAAGCACAGAAGGTTTTTGGTAGTCAGGGGTACCCAGAACAGGTGCAGAGCAAAGCGCAGATTTCAAAGAGTCAAAAGCATCTTGGCAAGCATCAGTCCAGGGTAAAGGTTCATGCACATCTTTAGTGGTTAAATACAGTAGAGGTTTAGTGAGAAGAGAAAAATGAGGGATTCATTGGCGACAGTAAGAAGTTATGCCGAGAAATGCACGAACATCACGCTGAGTACGAGGTACAGGCATATTAAAAATGGTAGTCACACGCTCAGGGGTTAGTCTCCTACCCTCTTACGACCGTAGATGACCCAGGTAGGTCAACTCCTGTCGACAATATTGGAATTTAGAAAGAGATACTTTCTTGCCATTAGCTGCCAAATGGAACAATAGTTGTACAGTGGCTTCCGTACAACCTTCCTCAGTGTCAAAGGCCACTAACAGATCATCGACATATTGCAAATGCACATTACCAGGGGTCTGGACCAAATCATCCAACAATGTCTTCAAAGCTTGAATATAAATACTAGGACTCTCTCTGTACCCCTGGGGAGCGCGACAAAACAGGAAATTGCAACCAGATAATGAGAAGCCAAAAATATGACGGCTATCAGAATGTATCGGAATGCTAAAGAAAGCAGTCTTCAAATCGATCACAGAGACATATTTGGCAGTGGGAGGAATCATAGTTAGAATAGTAGTGATGTCAGAAACCACAGGGTATTGGGGCACCACTATTTTATTAATTTCACACAAATCAATCACAAAATGATAAGTATCCACATAGTCAGGATCACTTCCAACAGGGGCCTTTTTTAAGATCGGTAAAATGGGGCTGTTGCATATATTAGCAGCTGTCTCCTCTACCACACCCTTTTTGATCAAATCTTGTTTGATGAAGAGCAAAGCTTTCTCGCCTGCCGGAGAAATTTTGTACTGAGGTGTACGTGGAAGCCGAGCATTTTGCTTCAAAGTAATAGAAACAGGTGGAATCCTTAAGAATCCTACATCTGTGTCTCCAGTGGTCCACAGCGTCTTTGGGATAGCAGAAAACTCAGGAGGGAGGGGTTAATTTTTGGCGAAACACTGCAAAGTATGCCTGCCCAGGGGATTGATAGTCAAATAAACACCATCAGGTGAACAATGAATTTTTGCATGTAATTTCTTCAACAAATCCAAACCCAATACATTTTCACCACAATGGGAAGTCAAAAGAAACGGGGAGTCTACCGTAACTGGACCAATTGTGAACGAAATAGGTTTGGAAATGGGGCTTACCACAGGAATTCCCGAGAATCCCACTGAACTATTATTGTGCCCGGACAGAGCAGCCCCTGGCACCAGAGAACAAGAAATAGAACTATTCATCACACCCGTATCAACTAAAAACTTTTCAGATGTCCCCTTCAAATGTGCCTTTACATAAGGACCTTGCCGATCAACGGGTACTGACACCTGGCCCCCACTCTGTCCTTGGCTGTCCTATGTATAGCATACCCTTCGTTTGCATCCATCGCACAGTCCTCATTATAGTACTGCCTATCTCTCGGATTATCTAAATAATTATTTTCTGATCCGACGTGCATCGCCTCCTCTCGTCGAATATCACTGCGATCCACACCACCTCAATCTCTTCCTCTCATAGCCCCATTCTGAGTCAGCAACAATGGACACTGAAGTCGCCAATGCCCTTCCTCCTTACAGTAAGCGCACTGGTTTGGTCCCAAAACAACAGCCGGCCCTTCTCCTCGTCCGGTTCCCGCCCCCCTCGGGACAAACCCTCTACCGCCTCTCTCTCTGCCTCGTACGACTTGTTGCAACAATACCCGCCTCTTAAGATCTTTCGTTTTCTTTTACGTCTTATCCTTACTCTCATTATCTCTATGTTCGTAATATTGGGCCATACTCAATATTACCGAGGGCGTAGACGTGGTCCAGGTACTTTCAGCGACCTGTAGCCGCGCAGAAACTTCCGGTAACAAATTGGTCACAAAACGATTAAAAAATAATCCTATACCACCTTCCAATGATAAATCCTGTCCACTAAAGTCAATGAATACACCTTCAAATCTAGTGAAGAAATCAGAAACGCTTTCGTCTTTCTTCTGCTTACATGCTGTCAATTTATCCCAATCCACCTTACGAGGCAGAATTAAGGAATGCATGTAAGTAATAATACGGCCTGGTAACACCAATAGTTGGGGTTTTGGATTATCACCAGGCCTACGTTCCTTATCCCAATCTTTTATCTGTTCCCATGTTCCGCCTAACTCCTGAACATGGTCCTGATCATGCACCTGACGCCATACATCACAGGGACTAGCAACACAAAAAATAGCTCTATGTCAGCTAGGGTCATAACGGCTGAGGAAGCCACTTCTGTGAGTTCTTTATAATAGGCCGTGGGATTCTTACATGGGTCAGGTAGTTGTGATTTTAACAAGAGGACTTCACTCCTCTTCCAGGGGTGTAAACCCATTGTTCCTGCACTCGTGCCTCTACACGAGGTCTAGTAACCACATCCTTATAATTTTTTGATTCTTGTATTTCAGGGTGAAAGATAGGATGGACTTCTCGCATAGGGTGCTGAGAGTCCCATGAGGAACATTTTTGGTGCATCCGCCCTCGATAACTTAATAAAATCTCAACATTTTTGTACACTTCCTCTGGTCTAAGTTCAAACTTATGAGCCTTGTCCCGAATATCATACATCACCTGGGGGGCCATCCCTCCTGCAAAACACTGTTTCAATAAAGTAATAAGACATGTGGCCATGTGTTTCAGGGCATGTTGCTGCATAACAGGCTCAAAGTCTCGGAGCGAGCGCCATATATCATTGATAGTATAAATAGGCTGTTGCATCCACTGGGATGACTGATTTTCAATCATCTGTTTCTCATTTAGTCCTACAGTCGAACGAGTAAACAACTTTCAAGTGTCCAAATCCCCCGGAGCACGAGCTGGAGTTGAAACAGCTAGGGATGGGGTTGTGCTCGCGGACTGGGTAGCCCACGCAAGGGTAGGGGAAGACGAAACAGCTGTAGACATAACAGAAGACGGCAATGTAACAGACAATAAAGTAGCCATCTCAGACACAGAGGGAGATAAAACAGAGGAAGTACCCGGAAAGACAGGGGCGGAGGAAACAACAGGGGCAGAGGCTAAAGGGACCTGTACTGGAGTTGGGGGAACAACGGGATATATTAATTGTGGAGCATAAGGGGGAGCTGAACGACTATCCAATAAATCCTCCATCTCATCCTCCGCTTCAGTCCTAGCCACATAGGTCTTATCCACTTGCAATCTAAATTGCCTGTCTGCACAATCAATTCCCTGTTTGGTTTGAACTTTATCATAAGCAATGGCTTTCTGCATAATCGTCCGACCTCCCTTCATTCTGCATACTTTCTTCTCCCATACACGGCTACGCTTTGCTTCCTTCTGCCATAGGTTTAGGGAATCAAACATTGACTGTCCACTACCTGTAGAAAACAATCGATCCTGCAAAAGATGTATCTTTTTCTCATCAAAAGACCCGGTTTAGGGCCATTGCAACTCTACATTATCCTTAGTATATTTATGCCATAGTGTATTAAACAGAATAGGTGTAATACCATGCTTTACATGCATATCATAACTCGGGCTGCCCTCAGGCAGGGCAGGTTGACTTTCAGTCAAGCGCGTATCATTAGGGCGGCGACAACATCCAAAACAACTCAATTTGCTAATACACGGCATAGTGATTGGTGTCACGTATTCCTCATTCAATCATAAAAACGTACTTTCAAACATGGCCATGTTCAAACATTCACAACATATTCAACCTCACTCTTATTCAAACATACACAGAGCAATAATATATGTACATACAAAGATGTTCAAAACAACATGTGTCTTTTTCGTGTTTCCAAACAAAGAACAGAGCCCGTCGACTCCTGTTCAAGGAGAATCAATCAATTCAGAATCCAGACCAACAGATATCAAAATCAAGCAGTCCAATGACTACCAAGAGACCATCGGACAGGTATCACCACAGACTGTCCTACAGACCATCCTGCAGTCTTCCTGGTTCACCCTTGGGACTATTCTGACTAAGCCCGCTTCCTTAGCACCGCTTCAGATATGTCCACAAGGCTACCCAGTTTCAACCACAGGCCTTTCTGAGACCAGTCCAGCCGGGTGTGCACACCATGAGCCACACCAGGGCGTCCGATCGCCGTCTCTATTGTTCACAAAACAAGTCCGTGGAGCATCTACCCGTGCAGCCACAATGCTGCCCCGTCAGACCCCCAAAATTCTCCGTGGTACATCGACCACCAAATCGTATACAGTTAACTGCTTCAAAAGCACTGTTCAACAGCGCGTTCCAAAAGACACCAAAAACAATCCACTCACCTGGTGCACGCAGGTACAATTGCTTATTTTCCACTGCCAACTCCTGAAGACCAACACGGTCAGCTCCTGGGTTATGCCCTTAGGACTCCGGTGAAGGGTCACTAGCAGCTGGGGCACTCTGATCGTGATAGCGGAGTAAGTAAAAAAATTTCGGTCCGTCCACCCTCTCGACCAGAGCTCCTCTTTCTTTATCCTTTCTTCCCAGTTACGGGGAGAACAACCCTATCACGGAGTCCTACCAGAGTCGCCAACTTAAGTACTATAAAAATAACATAAAGGGCTATACCTACCAATAGCCCCAATTGCATTTACCAAATAATCAGTCAGTTGGCAGTGAAGAAATTTCAATCATTTATTAAGCAAAATACTCTATAGAGGAACCACCCCAACCCTCACCCATCAGGTGCGCGGAGAAGACTGTTGGCTTGTATTCAAACATGAGGTTATATACTTTTCGGTCCAACACATATAATCACTGTAAAAGGAAAAACACCAGTTGGCCCTCGAGCTCCCAGGAAGGTGCGACATGGACCAATCCCCACACCTACAGACCATGAACGTAACTTAGGGATCATCCTTGACAGTCAACTGACCATGAAATGAAAAGTCAATGCAGTCACCTCCTCCTTCTTCCACACACTTCACTTGCTCTACAGAACCTTCAGATGGATCCCAACCAACACCAGAAAGACCATCACTCAGACCCTCATCACCAGTTTCCTCGACTACGGCAATGCTCTCTATATCGGCATCTCCACCCAGCTCCTCAGAGGGCTCCAGACCATACAGAACAATGCAGACAGACTCATCCTGGACCTCCCCAAATGGACACACACTGCCCCAACTGAGAATCCTCAGCTGGCTCTCCATCCAGAAGAGATGCCATTTCAAGATCCTTAGGCACACCTACAAGGCCCTCCACAACCTAGGACCTTCCTACATCGACCAACGGCACCGTGCCTCCAGGAATGCGCTTATCGCACCCAAAGCCAGATGCGACCTTGAGTCTCAGGTCAATCGAGTAAACAGCCTACGTTCAGCTTCTCCCAGTAACTCAGTTGAACTAGGGCTTGACAACTGCCGGAGATTAACATGTGATCACAGCCCATGTTCGAGCATAGGATCAGAAAATGGCGTCTGTATGGTTCTCGGCCTACTCTGTTAGCAATGGATATGCAAGGAGTGAATAGATGCTGTCCTACCTGCAAAAGCATATATATATATATATTCTCTTGATAACCCTGCGTCCGAGAACGCGAAAGAATCAAAACGCAAGAGGCGTAATGCCAAACGCCACGCAAGACGACAAAAACGAAAAGCCTCAACAGCAAAAACAACAAAAGAAGAAGAGGCAATGGTACAACAAAAGGAATTAGGCAAGGACTGTACCATTACGAATCTTACCGATGTAGTCCTATCAGCTGCTGAAGAACAACTTTTAGCACTAGGATTAAATTTTTGTCCCGAGAGTGCGTTTAACTACACCAGCACCAGAGTGGATGTTTTTAAGTTCATTCGTAAATTGAAACTCAGAAAATTCTTTGCCACAAAACCGGTGTTAGAGAAAAAGGAAAAGACTTCCAAAAATATTAAACAGCAGGTTAAGTCTGCAACCGCGCCTGCAGCACGAGATGCAAGACTGCTTCTCACCCTTTGTGATCTGGGTAACCCGGATAGCTCTACCACGAATGACGACGCCACTCCATCTACGCAATGTGAATTACAAAATGTGGATATTCAACAGAAAGGAGCTGGCGAAAGTCCATTTAAACCGATAAGCACATTTTTGCCTGTAATGCCGAAGGATGCGGTAGACATATATCATGAATGTGTAATAGAAGATCTTAAAAAATTAAACCGCAAAACACAGGCACACTTACATAGGGACAATGCTATGGTGCGTCAATATAATGTAATAATGAAAAAACTGAATCAGAACCAAGATGTGGTGATCAACAAATCAGACAAAGGTGGTAATATTGTGTTGTGGAAAAAAACTGACTATGTGGTAGAAGCCATGAGACAACTAAATGATACCACCTGTTATGAGAGATCAAATGGGATGACATATAAACGAGCGAAGGAGGGCTTAAAGAAGCTTCTAATGTCATACAAAAGGAACAATCTGATTTCACAAGTTGAATTTGATTTCTTACATGTTGAACATCCGGTTATACCTATCTTATATCTGATTCCAAAAATACACAAGCAGAAAGTCCCTACGCCTGGTCGACCGATCATTGCAGCCATCAAAAGTGTAGGGGAAAATATTTCAAGTTATATTGACTTTTTCCTACAAGATATTGTGCAAAGTCTGCCGAGTTACATAAAGGACACTGGCGATTTTTTGAAAAAATTATCTACTATCACGTGGCAAGAGAACTGGTGTTTAATTACTCTAGATATAGAGTCATTATATACATCTATAGATCACATAAAGGGCTTAGAGGCTGTCAAACATTACTTGGACCTACGAACCTGTGAATACTATGCCCACAACAAAATGTTGTGTGAATTGATACATTGGTGTTTGCATAATAACTATTTTATGTTTGCTAAGAATATTTGGAGACAAGTCCGTGGTGTGGCGATGGGATCATGCTTCTCCCCCAGCTACGCGTGTCTTCACGTGGGCTGGTGGGAGGAGCGTGTTCTAGTGGCCACACCAGGTTTTAGGCATGTGAGACACTGGAAACGGTTTATAGATGATGTCTTTTGTATTTGGGAGGGTGATGAGGTGAGTGCGCAGATATTTGTTGATGCACTTAATACCAACAGTGAGAATCTTTTTTTCACCTCTCAAATTAGTAAAGTACATGCGGACTTTCTTGATGTCCATATAAACATTGAAGACAACAGTATAAATACATCGCTTTTTCGTAAACCGACGGCCGGTAATAGCATACTCCATGCCGGTAGCAGCCATCCACAGCATGTCATTAACAATGTTCCATATGGAGAACTGGTGCGGGTGAAACGAATTAGTAGTACCCCTGAACTATTTGAACAAGAGGCTAAGAACACAATTGGCAGACTTAAAGCCCGAGGATACAACGATAAGATTCTGAACGGTGCACTAAAACGCTGCCGTGAAAAACCCAGGGAGTCACTGTTCAGGTCTGATACATCGTTAGTGACTTCAGAGAATAATACTCCCCGCCTGATCCTGACTTATAGTAAACAGGAAAAGCAGATCAGGTCAATTGTAAGAAGACATTGGCCTGTTCTGATGACAGATGGCTTCTACGGTGAGATATTGCAGGGTTCTCCTACTATTACGTACAAGAAATCGTTCAGCATGCATAACAGCCTGGTCAAAACTAGTCCAGAGTCAAGTAGTGGCAGTACTTGGCTCAAATATAAAGGATTCTACAAGTGTTCCTCATGTAGGGCGTGCAAGTTTGGTGTAAACACCACTCATTACAGCACACCCTTTTGCCCTACCAGAAAGATTATCCGTGGCAATTACAACTGCCACAGTGAGTTTGCAATATATGTTCTGACCTGTACCTGCGGGCTGAGGTATGTCGGCAGCACCACGTTGCAGGTGCATGTCAGAATATTGCAACACTTACGGGCAATAGTTAACAACGATAACACCTACCCGGTAGCACGCCACTTTAAATCAACCCACAATAATGATTTATCTCAGTTGACGTACTTTGTCATAGATGTGGTGGCTCCTTCAGCACGGGGAGGTGACAGAGAGGGACGTCTCAGAAAAAGAGAAACTGAGTTTATAGTAGAACTGGACAGTAAATATCCAAACGGTTTGAACACGACTGAAGATTTACACCATATGTTATAATAATTTTTCATATTAGTTCACTAAGGGCATAAGCTCATGTAATATCTTGAGTTAATAGGAACTATATCTTTATGTGATTCTGTGTATTTCATTTGTGTCTCAGTCTCTTAGGGCTCTAAGAAAATCTATACATCATGTTTTGATAATCATGAATACTGTTTGCTGCATCAATTGGCACCGTGGGGGGACTGGGTGTGACATCACATCTGCTATGAGAATGAATTTGATAACGAGCTAAGTGATTGTCGAAACTCTCTCCCAAAAATCATGTAAAATATAATATCACTGTATATAGTATATTCACTTTTTTAGTTATTTGCAATCACAAAGGGTGCCTAGTGGTACTTTGTTGGTTTATTAATTATTTTTATCATCACTTAGTAGTTTGTTGTCACTAAGGGTATGAAGATGGGCATAGGGGGATATGTTAGTGTAATGAAACCTTGAACCTTTGATCTTATGTGTATACATTTTCATGACTTGTTCCAATTAGGGTTATGATCATTTAGGCATTCATGTCAGGGATGGTGGACTGTCCAAATTATAATGTTATTGTATATAATTGTACAGTGATGTAATTATGTGAATATAAAAGAACACGTATATATTTTTATATGGATATATATATATTTTGTTATGTGTATATACATTGTTTGAGTAAGCACTATTATGATTAATTTTGAGTTTTGGTTGTAATAGGACATCCTCAAATTTCGGCTTATATTAATTGTAGTGAGGAATGCTTCAATAGATCAAGGGGGTTTTTGCATTTATGCAGATATACTAATTTCCCGGCCTTATGTAAATTAAGTGCAGTGATGGTGGGTGTCGAAGTAAATAGCATAGAAAAATGTGTTTTCCATGTCTATGCACCATGTGATTCACTCAGGGGGTGGAGCACTGCAAAACAAAAAAATGTATTTAAATGAATGCTGACCAGGTGCATGGTGTGTGATCAAGAGCACGAGTTGCTCGAAACGCGTCGCCTGAGAGGTGAATAAAATCTCCCTTACTGCAGCCTGGGGTCCGTGTCTTCTTTGTGCAAGGATTGAAGATTTGGTGTTTATATATATATATATATACATATCAAGTGAAAGAGGGTACATATAGAGGCATCCTGCTAGCATAATATAGGACCGATACTCCTTATGTATGGGAAATCTATTTTTTATCCCTCAGAGTCTCTTTCTGAAGTCTACTAGTGAGGGGGCGCAATGTAGCTGTGGGAGCAGGTCATTCTGGGACTTGGTAGCAATGTAGGAGAAGGTGCCTCCACTGCTCTGACTGCGAGGAATGCGGGGGTTTGTGAGAGTTGCAGAGCACAGCTGTCTGGAGAGTTGGTGCAAGTTGAGTCGTTGGTCGATGTAGGAAGGTCCTAGGTTGTGGAGGGCCTTGTAGGTGTGCCTAAGGATCTTGAAATGGCATCTCTTCTGGATGGAGAGCCAGCGGAGGATTCTCGGTTGGGGCAGTGTGTGTCCATTTGGGGAGGTCCAGGATGAGTCTGTCTGCATTGTTCTGTATGGTCTGGAGCCCTCTGAGGAGCTGGGTGGAGATGCCGATATAGAGAGCATTGCCGTAGTCGAGGAAACTGGTGACGAGGGTCTGAGTGAAGGTCTTTCTGGTGTTGGTTGGGATCCATCTGAAGGTTCTGTAGAGCAAGTGAAGTGTCTGGAAGCAGGAGGAGGTGACTGCATTGACTTTTCGTTTCATGGTCAGTTGACTGTCAAGGATGATCCCTAAGTCACGTTCATGGTCTGTAGGTGTGGGGATTGGTCCATGTTGAGCTGGCCACCAGCTGTCGTCCCAGGCAAAGGTGTTGTTCCTGAGGATCAGTAGTTTTGTTTTGTTGGAGTTGAATTTGAGGCAGCTGTCTCCCCTTCAGTTGGCCACGTCGGTCATGGCTTTGGAGAAGTTGGTTTTGGCGGGATCTTCGGTGAGCAAAATAATTAGTTGAATAGAATATTAAGGTCAGGACATGGGATCGGACGACGTCTGTGAGGTGGGTTATGTAGATGTTAAACAGGGTGGGGCTGAGGGATGATCCTTGGGGTATGCCACAAATTATGTTTTGGGTGCAGCAGTGAAGGTGGCACCATGATGCTCTGTGTGCGTCCTGTGAGGAAGGAAGCAATCCACTTGGGGCGACTTTCTGCCTACCCATGTTGTGAAGTCTGTTGATGAGGGTTTTGTGGAAAATGGTATCGAAGTCTGCGGAGAGGTTGAGGAGGATGAGGGCCTCAGCTTCTCCGTGGTTGAGGAGTGTTCTGTTGTCGGTGGTGGCAATCAGCGCAGTCTCCGTAGTGTGGTTGGTCCTGAATCCTGATTGTGATGCATCCACTAGGTGGTTTTGTTCCAGGAATTCAGTGAGCTGCTGGTTTATGGCTTTCTCCAGTACTTCAGCCAGATATGGAAGCAAGGAGATCGGGCAATTGAGATCAATGACGTTGGTGGCATTTCTTTAGGTGGGGTCTGACATATGCGTGTTTCCATCTGGAAGGTTGCTGTGGAGATGGAGGTGTTGAGGATGCTAGTCAGTTGAGTGCTGATATGGGTCGTTTCGAGTTTGAAGTGGTGGTGGAGCAGGGGTTAGTGGATGGAGGACATGATGGCTGAGGTGCTCAGGGTGGTGAGCAGAGGTTAGGTGGTGATGTTTTGGCTGTTGGTTTCTGTTTTGGTGAGATCGTAGGGGTTGACTGTGGAGGGTTGGAGGTTGAAATACTTGTAGATGGTGCTGTTCTTTCTGTGGAAGTCATGTGAGAAGGAGTCGCAGAGTTCTTGGGAGGGGTGGATGGTGTTCTCTGTGGCTGTCAGATTGGAGAATTCTTTGACTATTTTGAAAAGTTCCTTTGTGTGGTTGGCCATTGAGTGGATGCGGGTGGTGATGACTGCTTTCTTGGTTTCCTTGATGTGCTGGTGATAGCTGCTGAAGTCTGCTATGTGTGCAGCTCTGTCAGCGGGTTATTAGTAGCACGCTATTATTTCTCCAGGTGGTGGCAATATGCACTTGGTAGTCCTTAGCTCTTAGCTGTACCAGCTGACATGTTTCGAAGTCTTGATTGATTTTGTTGGTTTTAGTGGGGCCACCCTATTGGCACAGCTTGTGGATCCATGTGGTAAAGTTCTGAATGGCCTGGTGGAGGTCTGCTGAGGTTTCTGGTTGGGAGTTGGTGAGGGCCTGCGACCGATGGTTATCAGTGAACTTGCTCCAGCTGTGGTGGTAGGCTATCTGGAGCTTGGTAATGGTGGGCCGGGTGTCTGTGATGGTGAAGTGTATGATGGTGTGGTCGGTCCAAGTGAGTTCTGCGGTGCGGCTGCATTTGAGTCTGTCGCAGGAGGTGAAAATGACATAGACTCAGTTTCCAGTGGTGTGCGTGGGTTCAGGGACCAGTTGGGTGAGGCCAGAGTTGTTCAAGTTTTCCAGGAGGATGATGGAGTTGGCGTCGCTGGGGTCATTGATGTGAAAATTGAGGTCGCTGAGTAGAATGTAGGTGTAAAAGTCGATTGCTAATGGGCTATGAGGTAGGGGATGGCATCGCAGAAAGTTGCTCGCGGTCCAGGGGGCTTTGTAGTCAGAGTGCCTCTTATCATGGTCTTTGCAACAGTTTGTAGTGGTAATTTCCATGAGGGGTTGGGGTCATCGTTGGTGATGGTGCATTGGATGGCTTTCTTGAAGATGATGGCGATGCCTCTGCCTTGTTTATTGGTATAGTCTCTGTGTATCAGTTTGTAGCCTTCAGGCGTGGTGATTGTGATGTCGGTGTTCGAGGAGGAGTTGGAGCATTTTTCAGTGATGAAGGTGAAATCCATGGAGAGGGTGGTGATGGTGTTCCAGATTTCTGTGGCATGTCTGCAGAGGGTGCATGCGTTGAGTAGTGTACATTGGAGTGGTTGCAATATGTTCATGGTCTTCTGGGTGGCATTGGAGGGATATTTGGTCAGTCATGTTGCAGGAGAAGTGGCCGTGTCAGCAGGTGAAGGATCCTTTGATGGATTACGGAGAGGAGGAGGCGCAGCTGTTGTTACACCGTTTGGGGCCCCAAGAGTTCCTTAGCGGTGTACCTGTGGGTGGCAGGAGTGTCCCGGGTCTTGGTTCTGGGTGTGGTCCAACCAGCAGTGCGTTAGTGGTGCTGTCAGTGTGCTCTCTGCTTGCATCCGCAATTTGGGGTGCAGTAGCCTCCATGGTGGTTCGGGGAGTAGTACCTGGTGGTACTAGTGATCATGGACAGCACAGAGGCAGGGGAAGCAGGCAGCAAAGAGCAGGGGCAGGGGGAGCAGGAAGGACAGGGGTAGAGGGAGCAGGCAGCGCATGGGGAGCAGGCAGCACAGGGGCAGGGGAGCAGGCTGCTCACAGACGGGGGAGCATGCAGCACAGGGGCAGAGGGAGCAGGCAGCACAGGCACAGGGGGAACAGGCAATGTAGGGGCGGGGGGCGGGCACAGAACCTTGCAATGGGGTCAGGCATAAGAGAGGTGGCCCAGCCCAGCCTCATCTGGGCTTTGACGGGCACAGATGTGCTTGCCCTTGGCCCATGGGCCACTCTTGCATGTCCCACGATGCGGGAGGCAGGGCAGTGTCTTAGAGGCACCAGGGTGGGGGGAAAAGGAGGACTATGAAGCTCCAATCTCATCCCAGAAGTGGATCCTGCTGGAATGTGTTGGCTGGTGGAGGATCTAAAGGAGTTCTGTGAAGCAGGAGGCAGTGCAGGCTCTTAGAGTCACCTAAGTGGGAAAAAATAGAGAGCACCGAAGCTCCACTCTTGTCCTAGCAGTGGAGGCTGATGGGATGTGTAGAATAGTGGGAGGAATTGAAAGGAGTCCTGCAATGCAGGAAGGCGGCACAGGGTATTAAAGGCACCTGGACAGCAAAAACATGGAGGGCAATGAAGCTCCAATCTCGTCCCAGAGCGTCCCAGCAGCCTCTGCTGCTGGGATGATGTGAATGATTGTAAGAGGGATCTACAGGAGTCTGGGTTGCCGGAGGCAGTGCAAGGTCTTAAAGGTGCCTAGGTGGGAAAAGAAGGAGGGCACTGAAGCTCCAATCTCGTCCCATCAGCGGAGGCTGCTGGGTGTGTTGGCTGGCGGGAGAGATCTGAAAACTGATTATCCATTCCATGAAGTTCAAACAGTTTTGAAATGTAGGTCTCTTGATGGACATTTGAGTCTGCATCTGATACTAAGTGCCTGATTACGATGACAGTGGGATATCCACCGGCAGAGGCGGTCCCACTGCCATTGTAACTATGTTTTCAGCACGCCATATTACAATGGCAGGTGGATGGTTGGAAAGACCGACCACCACTTATCCGACGGACTCCTTTAGTCCACCGGTGCGTCCGAGGGAGTTTTAGGCACCGCCATATGGATTACAATGTCCCTTTCCGCCCGCCGTTTCATGGTGGTTAACCGAACATGAAAAGGAAGGTTGAAAGGGACTCAGGGGGCCCGTAGCGGGGCCCCTTTTCCTCTGGCCCTCAGTTGTGGGTTTTGGGGGCACCTATGGTGCCCCTCTACATATCTGTGCACTTAGGTCTTAAAGGTGCCTGGGTGGGAAAAGCATGGTGCCTGCTACGTAGTGCAGGGATATATGAAGTGTCCCCTTTTTTCTACTGAGGTATGTGCTGCAGTCAGCAGAACCCGCTGCAATACAAAACATAGGCATTTCTACCGCCGTGGTGGTGGCTGCATCCTAATACCTATGGCGGGACCGCCAACAGCCTGTCAGGTGGTCCCATTTACGAAAGGATGCCAGTCAGACTTTCATCCGACCTCCATCCTAATCAGCCCCTAGGTCCCTACAATATTGCCTACACTACTGTGAAATAGAACCACTCTTAGAGTTCCAACAATTTAACATACATTGTACATCAATTTCTTATGCTGCAATCATTAAATGTGTTATATAAAAGTATACTTGTGATTTTAAATATCATTTCGTTAAGGCCCGTGCGATTCTCTGCGCTTACAATCCAGTCCACTGTATTCTGAATTGTGATGCATACATTGTGTGATGATTTCACAAATGTTGGTGGAGTGCAACATCATCGCCAAAGGCGACCATTTCAGTTACTCTGAAATGTTCATGTATCACGAAGAGCTAGACAAACATATGGCGGGAATGCAAAGTTGCAAACCGCACTGGGCATAATCTTTCAAATAGAACACAGCAGAGGCACGTACACAGACGTGGGATATAATGGATCAATATGTCTGGATATTAAGATCCGTAACTATAGGCGTCAATTGAGGAAAGAAAAACGAAGTCAGGGAGCAGCGCAGAAACGTTCAATTGAGAAGTGTAAGGCGCAGAGATGTATTGAGGCGTTGGCTACTCCGTATGTGCTGGCGTATAATTGGTGAGGTACAGTGTACATAGATAGAATGTTATGATATAGAGGTATGTCACCAATGAAGCAAAGCAAGACAAAAAAAGACATAATGATACAATGCCTAGCTCGATTGCCAAACTCCACAGGGATTGGGCAGAATAATATACAGTGTAACAAATGGGCCCGTCGAAGAGGAGTTTAGACTGAAATGGCAGCCCCGGCGTGGGGTGAACTTCAAGAAAATGCAGTGAACGGGCAAGGGAATAAGACGAACAGAGGCCAAGATGAAGCATTCAAAATGGAAATCTGGATCAATATAGAGGCGAAGGCATGGTATAATATCACACCCAGTGGAATAATACTTTACAGGTGAAGGGAGGGAGAAACGAGGGAAGCATTATAAAGTGAGAGGAAAAGAGTGAGAACCTTGGCGAAACTTGGGAGAAAAGCAGCTCACGCGACAGGCTTGAGAGAAGGTATTTTCAGATGTTAAACTTTTATGAAAAGTATATATTTACTTAAATTAGGCCGAGAGTTCTCTCACTCTCTTTCTTATCTCTTCAACAGAATTAATTTAATTTGATGTTCAGTGCTCAAAAGTGCTATCTATCTTCCTTCGGTAAAGAAAGAAATCACATTTTCTCGAAAAATAAGCCCATTGGCAATCACTTCTGAAAAACGCAATCATGGGAGTAGTTGTGTATATAAAATTGTTTTTGCGTTTCTTCGAAGAGTATGTAAATCAAATTAATCCAATCAAAGCAATGCATTTTAAGATGAGTCATTATTATGACCTTCACACATGGGAAAGAATGATTATTGTTATCTTTATCTTGTATTACTGTTATCTATAACTGAGTTCTATTTAATATTTTCATAGCTATTTCTAAAGTGTGCAACCGTATTTATCATGTAGTATAATGGCTTATAGTCGCATGCAGTATCTCACATTGAGCTGCTGCAGCCAGGAAAGTGCAAAGAGGTTCACATATAAACTAAAAGTCCATTGAAAAACTCAACATGTTCAGCATTATTAGCGTTAAACCTTTTGCTTTTGAGTCTGGAGATGTGCTGGGAGAATAGTTATGTTGAATTATGTGCCAGTAATACTGGCACGTGTTGTGATTTCACTAGGGACGACAAGAACTGGGACTGGTCATGAAGTCTTACCTCTAATTTTGACCTCCTTCGCAGATATAAGGGCATATTTACAAGGACATTGCGTCACCAGAACATTCATTTTTCTGACATTCTGGTGGCGCAATTCCCTCTTCCATATTTACAAAGTGGCGTTAAGCCTCTTTGCAAGGCTTAACACCGCTATGCCAATATTGTCCCTTTTAAGGGGCGTGCAGAGGTGTTGCTGTGAGCAATCCACCCAAACACCAATTGCTTTTTTATGCTGCCCCAGATTTACAAAAATTTGTAAATCTCAGGCAGAGACAAAATCTAACGCCACTGAATAGCAGGCAGTAGATTGGCGCAACATAGAGAAATACTTTTTTCTCTCCTTATTTTTGGTCTTTCTATGCGTGTTGCATTCTGCAGCACACATAGAAAGAGCTAATCATCTTTAAAGATTGCTTATGTGCAAGAAGGTGTCCCTTGCACCATGGTTCATGGGTGCCTTCATTGCAGAGAATCACCCCTGCAACACAGACACACTTGCGCAAGGGTGTCTGTGTTGGTGCTAGGCAGCTTTTTTCTCACCAGCGCAAGGGAAAACACAATCATATTGTTCTCAATATGGCAAATCTCGATATTTTTGAAATGATGCAGCACGGTATTGCTGAATTGTATGCAGGCACGTGCTCCGCAATTGCCTTCTAAATATCCCCTGTAGTGTGTACCCTGACATACAACTCAATGGTGCCTCTGTATTTTTAATACAATAGTACAGATATATGTGTATATACATGCTATTAATATAGCTCTAGCTTTCCCAGAAACAAAGAGTTGCACTTTACAGGGTCAACGCTAAGTTTTCAGTCAACACATGCTTGCAGAAGTAGCTGGTCGTTGGATTGTTACTGCATTGGGATGTAATGTTCTTTAAATAAAGTGTGCCTTCAACTCCTTCCTACACCCAACAGGAGACCTAATGCAGCATTACTGACAATTCTCTGCATGGCTGTGATACCTTTAAGGGGTAAGTGCTCACTCTTCGGAGACGGGCTGTCACACTTCTTATGAGACTTTATCCACACATCTTGGCAGGATTGCCGCGTTTTTGGTACTGATATCTTGGCATATGTAATTCCCTGTGTAATGCTGACAGGAGAACGTGGTCCCTTCTCAGGATGACTATACTTGCATAGGCAAAGTACATACATTTTAGTGAAAAGGCTGATAAATGTTTAGTGATATAATACCAGACTTCTAAACTTGGCTGTGGGGATGTTTCTCTTTTCAGTGAAAGTATTGACACTTCATATCTGAGCTATATCACTATTAATGACAGTCAAGCTCTTCTCAGCAAGACAGCAGTACCTTTAATGAAACAGCACAAAGTGATCGATGGAAATGGTTGAAGTCATGAAACCAATAGTAAATCACTTGGAGTGCATTTGATTCCATTGTGTTTAACTTGTCTGTACTGCTCAAGCGGAGGGGATTTGTGCTCTTTTTTGGCCCCTCAGACTCTGATGTTTTTAGGGAGCTTGAGGAATAAAGGAGTTAGGTTTCAATTCGAATTCACAAATCCAGTGCAACCCCCTTGGCTACACAGTAAAGCTCCAAGTCGGGTCAGATTAAACATATATTTATTTCAAATTCAAAGCCAACATAATATAAATAATTCCCAGAAACTTCGCATTGGAACACAAAATTATCAAAGGACTTCTAACTCTGCAAACAAAATTATTTATCAATAGTAAATAACCAATGAGAACCTCAGTAGCGATGGTACAAAATAAAAGAAACAGCAGAATGGGAAGATTGGGAAGTCTGATTCTCCCGTCTATGATGCCTGAAGATTTCTAATTCCTCAATTGAGGTACACTAAAAATGCGAAACTTGGTTTCAATTAGATCCATAAACTAAAGAGAAAGGTTTCAGTGTGGAAACGTCAGAAGAAGAAGTTTCTAAAGTATAGCTTTGCATAGCATGAAGCAATACAACAAAAATAACGCATAGAATTTAAGGTGCAGAGGTCTAAACACCTCCTATCCTAAAGAAGTCTCAGCATAGGGTGTGTAAAAAGTCACAGAACATTGCCTAGTTATACCTTCCTAAATAACTGTCATGGACCCAAATAAAGACCAACTTCAAACAATACTCCCTTTGGCGAAAAACACTCCTAATTCCTTCTTCTTTGACATATATTACGAAAACGTCCATAACTCTTTCTTCTTTAGATGCACATATTTCAAGACAACCTTGAAATTATGCCTTCATTCCACACGGACAGTAAGCCTCCCCTCTGGCTGTAATGTCTTTCGCCCTTGACTCCCTTCTCTCTTTCTTATCTGTTTCAAATAGCCTTTTTTCATTCATTAGGTCATCGAAACAGGCACATGGAGAGAGGAGAAAAAGATTCCATCCGAGAAAACATTCACATTGAAAGTTGGACATTACAAAACCCAAAGGCTTAAGGCCTTTGGTCAAGTTAACAAATTCACAATTTCGATACACGTTATAACTAAGTAAATGTTAATACATGAACAGTCACGTTATAAAAATAAATTCATTTCTCGTGAATACACATTCTATTAAAAAGTAATAAGCAAAACATCTTGTAAATGCATATAGAATACAACACGTTATCACTGAAAACAAAGTATTAGTGAACACACACATTGAAAATGTTGTGATTAGGTAGCACGTGCACTGCGTATATGGCTATAACTCCACTTTTCTCTTGTGGGTTACATTATATATCATGAATACATAAGGTCTCAATATACATATACGGCCTAATCAAGTATAATGAGGGTAAAGCCAATTTTATGCTGCTCCAGTACCATTACAGAGAGAGCTCTGCTCCTAAAAGTTATAGATAGGCTCAAACTGATTTTCTTTCCGGCATTTTTATATTGCACGGTTAACATTTCTCAGAATGGCTGTTTTGCCTTTAAATGGAGAATATCAGCCACTGTAGTTGTTCTGGCATGTGTAACCAGGTGCCTATTTTAATTGCCTTCATGCACAATCACCCTAGTTAATCTGTGAGATTCTGTGATTTGCATATGCACACATTTGCTAAAACCAAGTAGCCTTTGCTGTCTGTTTTGCTTGGGCTGAATTTTTTATATCCTGAACTTCAACTGTGTTAATACTTTCAACTATCACATTGCAGTGTAGTGCACTTTAGCTACCACAAAGTAGGAAGAAAGTTGGAATTTACAGTCCTCTGACTCCATTCCTGGATCATATGTTTACATCTCCTGGTTATAAAAATAACAACAGAGGGGAGTGAGAGAGATTTTTTTGGATTCGTTCTCCCTGACCGTACATGTATAAACACTAGGAATCCAACTGTGAATCAAGAGTGTTCCCTACAATGGTGGGGAGCACACAGTGTGTGTTAAATACCCCTCACACACCAAAAGGACCCTTGGTGTCATGCTTCATCATTGGGGTCTTCGCACCCCTCTACGGGATGCAGCGTGCTGCGACCTACGACTACGCAGTAGCACTTACTTTTGTATCTATGTGTGGTGCATGTGAGGGTTTTAAAAATGTGCGTGAGTGGTGGGGTTTGTCTAGTGAGTGATATGAAAAATTAAACAGGACCTGGCTCGTGGGGAAGCTAAAATAGAATTTTTAATGAGCCCCCGGGCTGGTACTGTTAAAAAAGTGAAATTTGGAGATATTATGCAATTTAATGTGCATTACCTCCTGTGTGCGTCGACATGTTTCGGAGTGTCAACTCCTTCTTCAGGACGGGGTGCACAAATCCCCTACCCTACGCACGTATTTTTAACAAATTATTTTTTGATAATTAATGAAAAGTGCAATGTAATGCAGGCTAAATGTACGTACAATTTAAACGCTGATGGTTCCTGCTACTTGCAAGACCTGGAAGAGAAAAACAACAGTAGTCTGATGATCCGATCCCTATAAATATGAAGGTACAGTGACCTGTAAAAAATTGATTGTGTTATGCTAATGCAAGGTTTGGTCCCTCGAGATTATGGGATAATTTGGTCCTGTAGAGATTGGCAGCATAAAGGGGAAAGTAATAATTGCATGGCAAGCTTTGAAACATGAGAAAGTTACTGAAGCTATTCATAAGTTACTCATGGAAAGGTAGCTCAACTCAATAAGGGTCAACTGTCAATCAGCAATTCGCAATTGTCCTACCAGTACTTCTCCTGGTGCTGCGTTGGAGCTCTCGAATGCATATAAAAGTTCTCTACCAACTGAGAATGTGCAGAATATGGTATTGGGAGAGTTTACTATGCATTTCGGTTATCCCACCAATTTCAACCACTTGATGTTTAAATACATATTAATGGTGTTTATTTTAACTTACATGAGATATATTGTGTGCATAAATTGGGCCATATGCTTGATGCAGTCTGTTGTGACAATGAGCCATCTATTATTAAACCAGCTTTTCTGTCCCTTGAACGGACCACTTTGTTATCCCATTTTGTCGAGAATTAAATTACTCTTTGGGCAGTAACTTTACACAAAGTTTGGAGAATCCAACCACGAACTGCCACAACCTGGAAATGCCCAAATTAGCCACAACACTGTGTCAACTGAATAATATGGACTTCAAATTATCCTGATCAGCTCCTGATTAGCTCTTAGGAAATCATAATGGCAAATCAGGACGAGCAACAGGTCTCTTGCAAGAAATCATTCACCCGATCAAAGTGTAAGACAGATACATGGAACAATGAAGGATTGACTAAACTGAGGAGCAAATTATGTCAACTGGAGTGGATTTGATAGAGGAATTACACCACAGTTGCTTGAACTGAATGGCAGAATTTTAACAATTGATTGATATAAAAGTGCTATAAAAGCTGATCAAACAACATATTATTCAGACAGAATCCTAAATATACAAAATGTTACTAATGGCAGTGCTCCAAGTAATTAAGTGATTACTACAACCACCAGGGCACCCTGAAGCTGATTGTTCTATAATGAGTTGCAATCAATTTGCAGACTTTTTGAACTGAAAATTATGATGACCAAAGCTCATGTAACTGCGAGTAATTCCTTTGATACAGTCTTTCCAAGTTAAGTTAATGCTATTAGATTCTAAAACTCTAAATCAATTAATTGAATTAAATCAGGAGGACTAAAAGACTATATATAAGAAAAGCAATCCTTCTGGTACAGGGGCTGAAGTTCTCCCAGCCAGACAGAACAAAGGTCTCTTAATAAAATTATGTTTGCCTGTTAAGACCCACCTGAATTGGTGTCTGAGAACAGCCATTGTACCAACAGAACTAAAGAAACCCCAGCCATCACCTGTATTAGAAAAAAACTCACATTAGGTCATGAATGGCTGGAAAACTATAGGTCAGTATTACTGTTGCCTTTTTTTAGACAGACTACTTGGGCACATAGTTTTCAATCTGCTATCCACATTTGCGAAAGCCCAGACATTGCTAACTTTCATCCAGGAAGGATGTTATGCTGGATACAGCACAGAAAGTGTCATTACAGTGGTACCAGATGATTTACGTCTATCTGCTGATAAAAATATTCCAATGGCTCTGATAATTTTAGAACTGCCAGCGGTGATTGATACTGTAGATCAGCAGATGCTGTCGAAATGCCAGCATGACTTTGGTATAAGACACTGCTTTAAAGTGGTTTCACAGCTTCTTATCATGTAACTCTGTTAAGATAGAAATGGGACCGCATGTGTCGTAAATGAGATCTTTAACATATGGAGTGCCTGAGTGGCAGGCCTATCACCCCTCCTGTTTAATGTGGTGCTGCTGGCCTAGCTATTTTAATCATGTGGTGTGATTGCCTTAATGTATGCGGATGACCCGCAGAACCTACTTGCTTTTGATTGAGACCCAAGCCTTAGTGCTATAGTTTTACAGGTCTGTATGTCCAAGGTGCAATGCTGCACAGCTCAAAAATTATCAAAGTTAAATGGAGAACAGTTCTCCTCCCTACAGGCAAATATTGCTTTAGAACTCTACTCTCTAGCTTTATCGAAGAGGCATAAACTCATCCACATTCAAAATATGGACAGTCTAGGGCTGAAAATCGACTTGGGCTTCACTACAGAGGACCACACACAATCCGTAGTAAGGATCTGATGTTTCCAACTGAGGGTGCCTAAAAGGAAAATGTATCTATTCAATCTACAAAAACAGATACAAATTAAGAATGCGTTTGTGTCCTGCCAGGCTGGACTACTGCCTATCTAGGTTGGCGATAAAATCATTGAACACATTACAGATAATTAAAAAAGCAGCAGCCAGAATGATCCTCATTATGAAGAAATTTTAATATATAATCGTGGGCTCTAGAGAAACGTTACTGGTTGCTGTTCAGCCAGAGGATAAAATTAAAGTTTTTATACCTAGTGCACAAAACACTTCACAAGAGACTTAATCCGCCGCTGTATAAATGCTGCTTTATGGTCTTCAATGTAGTTTGAGATCAGAGAAGGCCCTGTGACACAACGTTCCAACTTTACTTTTTTGATAACCTAAGGGGTGTGGAAAAGGACTTCTCTATTGTGGCTGCTAAGTTGTGAAATAGCCTTTCGCTTCAAGGGAGCAAAGTTCAGGAATCAGCTACATCCCTAGCTATTTCCAGCCAGCTACGTTTATGATGCTTCAGTTCACATTTTGTGAATGTCTTAGTATTCTGATGTAGATTAGCTTTGAAATCCTTAGTGCCAAGGTACATATGAGTGTTAGTTTGCACTTAATAAACAATAATAACTACTAATATTTCTGAAAAGGAAGACAACTCCTTTAAAGGGGTATCTCCAGCCCTCTGCACAGTGGTGGGAGCTTCAGAATGGAGGTAATGGCGGAATTGGATAATTTTTTTTTTAAAAAACGTCCTTCTTAGCCGCCGCACAACTCTCCTCCGTCCTCACTCTGCAGTACCAGAAGCATCCAGGCTACCAGCCTCCCCGCTAATCATGATGCTGCATGAGCAGCACTGTGATTGGCCTGAGTGGCCTGTTTGGCCACACAGGCAGTGCCTGGGAGCCTGGGCATGCTCACCACCGGGCTGTGAAACACAGCCAGGTGGAGATCATGCTAAGTGCGCATGATTGTTTGGCCAGTGCAGGTGGGCCAGCCAAACAATCATGTGCACTTTGGGAGAGAAAAAACCACTCCTTACTCTGTTCATCCCTTTATACCTGGCATCAATACCTTTCAGAAAAAAATGGAGGAGCCAGCACTGCCTCTAAAACAAGGATGCTCTGTGTATAATAAAAGAACAAGCAGTATCAATATTTCAAAATGGCTTTTACACAGCAAATGTATCTGTCAGTGGATCAGCTGTCATTGTAAGGCTCTTAGATCAGCATTTCACAGCATCAATATTGTATCTTATCATCAGACAATTCATACACTTCCCAGAATGGTTTGTAAACTTTGGGCCTCATTTACAAGCTTTTGATGCATGTCAAAAGAATAAGTCAGGAATGTGCCATATCTAAAAAGATACAGCGAATTCATGTCCTTCTCCCCAACGCAGGTGCACAAACATCAGCCGTGTGGCAGCCTAGACACCCTTGCGTCATTTTGCAAGGGTGCCTTCCCTGAGGGGATGATTGTTTTTGTGCAGGAAGGGATAACTTCCTGCATGAAAACAATCCTTAATGTTATTTTCCTATTTCTATGCGTGCTGCACGCAAAGAAATAGGAAAAAACGAGGAGAAATACAAGTAATTCTCCTCGTTGCGCCTCCTTACGCCTCCCCTGGGGCCAAGTAGGATTCTGACACATTCTCAGGTTTAGAAAATGTTGTAAATCTGGATTTGCGTCAAGTTCCATGGATGTTGCATGGGAACACCCAAAGCAACACCCCTGGAACACCCCTTTAAAGAGTTATGCATGAATGGGAATCATATTTACAAGGCCATGAAAAGTCACGCAGGGTGACATTATTTGGCCTTACAAATATGGGTAAGCCCATTGACATGCCGGTGCGTCAATAAAAGTGACACATTGCGGCATTGTAAATAAGCCCCTTTGTGAACTACACATTTTTATCACTATAGCAGAAGGAATGACATTCCCATTTGTCTAATAGTGGTTAGCACATCTCTGCAGCCTGGTGCTGCTCTTGCATGCAGAGTAAACATTCCAGGACCAGAAGGAAGGTTTCCAAATGCGCCTACATTCAGGTGTGGGTCTTCATGGCATCATTGCCAGATACAATCTGCTTATTAGTCATTAACAACCCACATGTTCCTTATTCATAGTTTCTGTGACATCCTCCTGTATCAAGGGAAATATGCACACACTGAGTTGCAAAATGTAACCTTATAAGACTAGAAGAACTGAAGGAGATGAATCCATGCAGCCAGCAAGTGCCTACTACCTTCTGCAAAACATGGAACTCCTTGAATGGATGGAGAAAGGGGGGTTATGTGCTAAACTTCTCATAGGTGGAGGTCACAATGTGGATAAAGAGTTCAATATATTATCACAGCTGTCCAGTAGATTTGGGGAGCATTTGGAAAAAGACAAAGGGCAAAATACGAAAGGACACAGCGGCAAGCTTACAATATGTGCCCCAGGCTACAGAAGTGCTGAATGAATGGAATTACCCATATTATTCACTGTTTTCAAAAGAAAAATCAATAGTAAATGGAACATCCTAACAGCCACTAAGAAAGATCATGTCTGGGCTGACGTCCTCACATGTGTATGCTAGAGACTAGTTCCTGCTTTACATCTGAAGCTTCAGCAAGTTAGGCAGCAACCCAGACAGTATCACTAAGACAAAAAGACACAGTCACCATTTACAGAAACAATATCTGGCATTCGGAATTGGGAACCTTCATCCTAGACAAATCCTAAATACAGTTAGATAAACTGTATGCATGTTCTTGATAGAACTGACCTATATTATCATATTCAAGAGCGTGAATGCCCAGTGGTACTTCCTGGCATCATCCGGTTCAATCCAACAGATTCCATTCTACTAAATGCCTCTCTTCAATATCTGCTACACACTCTTTTTGTTCTCCTGAAAATGGGCTAGATACTCATACCAACACCATCAATAACAAGCCACATAGCAAATCGATGCCATTTGATATGCAAACATACGTATGCATCTTATCACCTTACCCACGACATGATGTGCAACACAACCCCTCCTCATGGACATGCTTCTTCATAGTGGACGATATTACCCCTCAGGGTCGACAGTCAGCAGATGTATAGCTCTGTTGTTAAATGTTTTTCCCTACACAAATAAACATTTTTACATTGTGGTCATGGTTACACTGTAATTGTTAATTGAGTATAATGTCTTTGTATGGAACTCTGTTTAGATAATGCTACAAAAAATGAATATGCCGTCAAGAATAGAAAGAGGTGAGATCACGTGTTACAGGGTTGCAAGTGCATTACCTCCTGGGAGATGGGAGAGCATTCTAACTAGCAAGGTGCCAAAGGGCTTTGGGACCTCATGCATTTGTTTGGGCATCAATTGTTACTAAGCAAAGACAATGATTTGGACAGAGAGTGTGACGATTTCATTTAACAAGGGGAGGAAGATTCGTAAATATGCCTTTCTCTCTCTTTTCTCCCCTCCCCCACTTTATTGAATATGGTACCTCTTATTTCTGCTTTCCTACACTCAAGGGTGTCAAGTTAGCAATATTGTCCAAACACAATCCATTCATTAATGGTTTCTGAGGTGCCAAATTCCATATATAAAGAAAGTCTAATGATTATAGACTTTATGTTGAGTATGACAGATAGGCGACATTGAACAACGCTTTATTTGTGCAAGGCCCCTTTCTCGAGCAAATGAATAGCAGAACTAGGCTGTTTTTTGAAGAAGATAAGAACTCTGCCCTTAGCGTGAATATTTAAGAAGCATGTACCTCTACTATGAGGGGCGAGATAATTGCCTTCCAGTCTCATTTTAACAGACTTGAAAATTTAGATACAAGTCTTTAGCTGACGCCCTATCACTGGTCGAGCTTAAGCTCTCAAAATCAGATCTTCAGTGGCATTGTCTGTCTAGAGAAACAACCAAGAGGGAGCTACAGAAATTTCTGATTAAAATCAATTACTGAATGTTTGACCCTTTGGGCAACAGGTACATGAAAAAGGTGAGATCAGTGGAAGACTGTTGGCGTGGAGTTCGAGGGCAAAGCAACCTAAAAATGCAGTCTTGAAATTTTGAATTCCCCTTAATAGTCAGTTGCTCAACGAAGGTCAAAAGATTTATATAGATGAGTTTAGCACTTCAGACAGTGACATTGCTGATTTAATGTCACAGATTAGAGGGGCGTTGCTTGTGCCATTTGAATATGGCTGCTTATGAAGTTAAACATATAAAGTAACTTATAAGAACAAAACCAAAACATATCATTATTGTAGATGGGAAGAGATGAATACCTCAAAATGTTCTTCAATTTGACTTTTTATTTTCCAATGTCTTTTTTTTAAAGATAATTTTATTGATAAACTAGTTCCATAATATGATCCATATGTTATGTTTCATGTTTCCTTTCCCATTATGTAGATTGTTCTTGCTAATTTACATTTTTTAAATATCATCCCTTCATTTCAGATACTTCTTTATATGCACATTAAAGATTTCCTCATCATTGTTTTTCTGTGGTCTTGTTCTCCCCTTGTCGTCTGCGTTGAGGTTCCAGTTGCATCATCTTCCCTATGTGACGTCACCACCCTCAATTATTTGTATGTTTTGTAGGTATGTTCTTTTTGGTATTTTGTTTTCTTTTTCTGTACTTATCGTATCTCTATGATCCTTTGATCTTTCTTTTCTCTTTCCCTCCACTTCCTATATCATTCTATATTCTTTTACTTGTATCCTCATTTAATTTCATACTTAAATGCATATTCCTACCTTTCTTTTTCCATTTCCATTTTTTTTAGTCCTCATCTCACCATAGAGCATCTGCAATTGTAAGCTAGAAACCAATCTTCAATCTTGGGAGCCCAGGGTTTCTGCTATTGCAATAGCTGTAGGCTGACCAGGCCAGCTTCTTTGTACAAAGCCTGGTGTAATCATTGGACTTAGATCTTAAATCAGCCTAATTTCTTTGCCCCAATCTAAGAGCTGTGCCCAAATGCTAGACTTGTCACTAACAAAGTGGTCCGAGTCCAGCTGGAACATGACCAGAGCAGCCCGTAAACAGTTCTCATAGAGCGGGGGAGATGAATCCTTCCATAGCCTACAGATCTCTCTGCGGACAATAAGAATCAAATACATTAATAGACCTTTCTGTCCTACAGCCAATATAGACAGAGGATTGTTGTCAACTCCGAATATAACCATTGATAGATTCAACTTAAAATTAACCTTAAAGATGGCACAAAGCGCACACTCTACATTCTGCCAAAACCCCTTTAAAATCCCACACTTATAAAATATATGCAAATCATCAGCCTGGATGGAATCACATCTAGGGCATTTTGAAGATGCAAGGAGAGCAAATTTGGCGATTTTCTTAGGTGTATAGTATAACCTAATAATTACATAAAAATGGTTCTTCTTTAAGGATGCGGGTTTAACTATTTTATATAGCATCTGCAGAGAGGGTTCAAACAATTCTGGAGCCATGGTCTCCAGGACTGACGTGTTCCAGGCTATGTACTGTGAAGGGCCCACTGTTTCATCCACTGCCAACATCTTCCTGTACCAGAAATCGACCTCCTTTTTTATAAGGTGAGTTTGCTGGCATTGAAGCTCGATTTCCCAATTTCCACCAATGTGCGATTTCACCGCAGAATACCAGGAGGTTAATAGCAGATATTTAAATCTTGAAAGGGAAGCCCCTATTTTTAACCGTAGAACCTCCCAGGGATGCATTCCATCGGTGGATACAAGGTCAGACCAAAACCTAAGACCAGCTTTCTTAATGGGGAGTGCTAGGCTATCCTTTAAACAGCCGGGTAACCCTGGTGGCCCAAATAGGGGCGAAATCGGAATAATAACCTATCCCCCATATTTTCCTAAGCCTGTACCACAGGTTTAATGTAGCAGTCAAAACCTTCAAACAGACCTTTTTAAAAAATCTGGGTGCACCAAACTTATACAAGAAACCCTCTCCGCCACCTTCAAAAGCACCCATTTCGGTTAAAATCCTCCCCCAGTTAGATCCCCCGCCGAAGTAAGTAGAGACCGAATATTTTTAAACTGGAAGCCATATGAATGCCAGAGTATATCCGGACGTGCCAGGCCCCCTTTCTGGAGCTTGCCTTTTAATTTTTTCCATGAGAGCTGAGCCAATTTGTTAGACCAGATAACCTTCCTATGTGACTTTGTATTCTACTTATTTCTCTTTGTGAAAACGCTGAGGGAATGGTATTCAAAAGGTAAGGTAATGTTGGCAAGATAACCATTTTAACCAAATTTACCCTACCATATATTGTAAGAGGTAAATTAGCCCATCTTAAAAACAAACGATCGATCTCCCTAGATATCCTCTTACAGTTAATCCTCGAAATATCTTCTAAGTTGTTCACGATCGTTATTCGCAAGTATCTAAATTTGTGGCTTATTTTGCCAGTCTAATTATCGACAATCCACACCATTAGATCCGTTTTGGAGGAGTTTGCAAGGTAGCCTGAATACGAGCCAAATCCCTCAAGAAGGGCCTCCACTCTTGGGAGGACCTCAGCAGGGTTATACAGCAGCATGTCATCCACGTAGAGGGCCAACTTGCTGCCGTAAGAATGGACACTAAACGGGACAATTGATTCATCAAGTCTCATTGCTTGAGCAAGGGGTTCTATATATAGATCAAAAAGTAAGGGAGAGATGGGACAACCCTGCCTCCTTCCCCTTGCAATAATAAAACTTGGTGTCACAATGCTGTTAAGCAAAATCGCTGCTGAGGCACCCTGATAGCAGTTGATTAGTGTATGCATAAAAACTGGGCCTAGGCCCATTGCTCTCAGGACCTCCCAGAGGAAGGCCCAACGCACACGGTTGAATGCCTTCGCTGCGTCAAAAGCTGCCACAGCGAGGGGGGTCGACCGTGCTACAGTGATATCAATACTACCAATCAGCTGCAGAGTCAGTTCCTGTATGTATCTGCCTGGGATAAATCCCTTTTGGTCTGTGCTTACCAGCAGCGGGACTAGCTTGACCAATCTCCCTGCGAGAATGGACATAAAGACCTTATAGTACGCACTGAGCAGGGAGATTGGCCTATATGAGTCAGCCCTGCATGGATCTTTTCCTGGCTTTAAAATGAGGACTATTATTGCTTCTTTCCAAGATTTAGCCCCCCCCCTCTGCACTGTACAAGAAATTAAATAGTTCACATAATCTTGGAATCAGCTCTACCTGTAAGATTTTATACACTTCGCCCGGTAGGGCGTCCGTCCCAGCAGCTTTATTGTTCTTGATCTTGTTAATATGAGCCGAAACCTCACTCTCCGTAATACATGAGTCCAGGGTGGCTTGGCAACTCACAATAAGACCTGGTAACATTTTAAGTCTCAGCCAATCCTGAATGCTCTCCAGGCTAGGGAAGGCCTCTTCCCTGGAAAGATCCGAGAATAGGGAAAGAAAACAGTTCTGCATGTCTTCATGTTTACATGAAGTTCCTCCATTCTCGTCGATAATTAACTCGTTTATATTGTTTTTGACGTGATCTGCCCGGGCCTTCAAAGCCAGGAGGGCCCCCGCTTGTTCCCCGTATTCGAAATGCTGCATATTATGGGCTGACCACTGAGCTTTTATTTTTAATTCGAGTTTCCCCCTATAGCCCTGACAGAGACTCTCAAGATCATCATTAATACGGGTCAATTCTTCTTTAGATGTATGGGGGGTATTAAGCCTCATCTTCTCCATGTTCCCTATCTCCTTTTCTAATTTATGGAGTTCCAGGGAGTCTTCCCTATTCTTTGAACGGATCAAACTGTGTAGCTGGCCCCGGAGGTTCGCTTTGAAGGCATCCCAGACAAAATCTGGGGAGGTTGAGCCATTGTTATTTACAAAAAAGCCTGTAGCAGATGTTTTAATCATACTCATTAAGTCAGGATCTGAGAGGCATGCCCTCTTCAGTGTCCATCTAGACCTGGAACTTTGTCTGACACTCAAGTAGGAGAAAGAGATGGGAGCATGATCGGAGAGGATGCTTGGTAAAATAGTAATATCCCCGACCCTTTCTAACCTTGATCTATCTACTAGGATATAGCCAATTCTTGACGAATGACATTATTTTTTACAAAAAAAGGTAAAGCCTGTATTTGCTCCCTTCTTAGCCCTCCAAACGTTGGTGAGCCCGAGATCATGCATCATGTTAATCATGACACGGCGAATACGCGGGGGACCGACGTGGTGGCTGGGATTAGACCTGTCCTGTGAAGGATTAAGAAGGACATTGAAGTCTCCTCCTATAATTAATGGGGTAGTCCTGCCCAATAACTTTGCCTGCATATTATGGATGTATGATGAATCGTCGATATTTGGACTGTAAAATGATACAATAGTTAATTCTTCCCCACCTATTTCGATCTGGGCTATAATCCATCTCCTCGAATGGTCCGAAGCCACAGATTTAATAATACATTTTGACCCAGGCCTGATTAGGATTGCCATTCCTCTATTGTGAGCTACCTGTTCAGAAGAGCAAAAGAGCTCTATCCATCGATATTTAGCAAAAACATTCTTACACTCAGAGTTGCTCAGGTGAGTCTCCTGGAGAAGACAGATCTGTGAAGCAGATTGTTCAAGATATTTAAAAACTAGTCTTTGCCTGCGGGGACACCTGAGCCCATTAACATTCCAGGATATAAATTTAATTAGGTTACTCATAGATCCTGTCAAAGCAATCTATTCCTGGGTTCAGCGTTCCATATTATATAGAAGGTATGATTTCTAAAACAAGTTTGAGATTGAAGATATTTTTTATGATTTTCTCCCACTGCTCCCACACCCATGCTTTCCCTCCCACAACTACCCCAGACCCCTCCCAACCCAGTGAAACCCCATTACAACCCTAGGAAACCCCCCCTGGTTCTCCAGGCATAGCCCTATGGGCGGGGCCCCCCTGACGTGATCAAAAACATTAATGTATCAACCCTACACGCCCTCTCTAGAGAGACCTGCGAAAAAATCATCATAACAAATCATCATTCTACAGGTAGAAAAAAAATAGAAATCAAGTAGAACTCCCCACACCTCGCTTCCTCAAACTATACCTCACTCCCACCTCTGATTTTATAGATAAGAGTATCCACTTCTGCAATCTGCCTCATGTTATACATGTGGTTATTCCACATAACACGCAGAGATGCCGGAAACCTCATTTGGGCCTTAGCCACTAGTGATGTCAAAACCGTCATTCTTTTACCCATCTCCCACTGCTTTTTAGCAGTAATATGTGATATGTCAGATCTTATAGAAAATGAGAATGAATTAGAAAAAGCACTATGGGGCATATTATCAAGCACAGGCAATAAAATTATCGGCGCTTTATCGACAGGAAACTGCCGCTAAAGCGGCGATAATGGGCTTGATAATATGTCCTTGTGAATTCCCATAGCAGCCCAGGTTCTGGTGTTAACCTGGGCTGCTATGGGAATTCACAAGGGCATATTATCAAGCCCATTATCGCCGCTTTAGCGGCAGTTTCGTGCCGATAAAGCGGCGATAAGTTTATCGACTGTGCTTGATAATATGCCCCTACATTTTATCTGACCGACTTTCAACGCAGAGAAGAGGATTGTTTCTTTTAGCAAGTATGTTAGAAAGTTTACTAAAATCTTTCTTGGTTTAGCTTTAGTAGGGTTTCTTTTGTACGGATCCCGATGAACTCTCTGAATATCAAGCGCCAAATCAATTTCTTGTGCATCCTGGAGGATTGTATCCTTTAGGAGCGAGATCACAAAAATTTTTAAGTCCCCCCCCCCTCCAAGTCTTCAGGAACGTTCAATAATCTTACGTTGTTTTCCCGGGCGTGATTTTCAAGACGTTCAATATCGTCCTTCAACTCCCTGTTCTGTAAGGCTAACTCATCCACTTCAATTGACGAGCTATGCAAGGCTTCCTTGATTTTAGGAATTTCAAGTTCCAGGACATCAGTTCCCCGAGATACGTCTTCCACTTTTTGTACAAGAACTTCACATGAGGACTGGATAGCAGCTTGATTAGCTTCAGAGGTGGTGAATATTTTCCCTATGTCCTCTCTCAGAGCCATCAGTATATCAGCCAAGGACCCGACCCCCATCATAGGGGGCACATGTTTTTGTGATGGCTTTAAAGATGTCGCCGGGGTGGGGTACCTGATGTAGGCAGAGGGGGTGGAGGAGTAAGAACTACTGCAGGAACAGCCAGAGTCATATCTCACGAAGGATCCAGCCCACCCCCTGAGGTAGACTGGACTTCCAAGACCTCAGATTTATTAGATATTTTAATGGCAGGATGGATAAGAGCTGATTGCTCTGTTGAGGTGTCACCCTTAAAGGATCCAGGCGCTACTAGTGAGATTTCCGGGGGAGGGGGAGGATAACTATACTCTCTTGACTTCCTGAGGTTTGTTATTGGGGGATCTGAACCGACATACTGGTCTTATTGTGTAGGGCCTTATCAGAAGAAGCAGATATTGCTTTGTAAAAAGACTTCAGGGAAGGGGTAACTCTTACTTTTGAGGTTTAATTTTTTTTAGCCCTTCCCTTCCCTTTACCACCTGTAGGTGTGGACTCAATTGCACCCTTGCCCTTACGCTGCCTCGATATTACCACCGTAACCGGAGGTGAAATACACAGGATATTATCAGCCTCTTCTTCAAAGTTGGCTGCCCGATTCTGAAGGGTCTATCTGCACACAGTTGCTTTGAGGGTGCGCTGTGGCTGGGAGGGGGGACTGCGCTGGGAGCTGCTAGTGTTGTTTTCCATGCAGCTTTGAGCCCCCCCCACTGGTCAGACCCCAGAAGTTCCTTTAATTCCCTCGTGTACCGTTGGGCAACAGGGGCGCAGGTTAAACTGCCAAAAACACTGTTAAATATTCCCTACGAAAAGTTCAGCTGTCCTGGTAGCCCCAGGGAGCCGAGTTCCACCTGGCAAAGTCTCTGGTCCTTAGCCTGACCTCGAGGTTCTAAAGGTTCAACTAGATATCGCCTCAAGACAGGCTCAGTCCCGGGAGAAGTCCCAAGATGGCAGAGATCCCCTACTACCTTATGGCCTCTCTTGCAGGCTCTCGGCTCCAGCTGTTTGCCCCTCTCCGCCTCTCCCTCGTAATCGCCGTTGCTGACTCTATACAACGCCTGGAGCTGGAGGCAGGGAGAACGCCTCCTCCACTCATGCGCAGCACCCAGAGCTCGTGGCGGGAAAGCCCGGACAGTGGAGCGCCGTACACCATTCGGGTCTCCAAACCATCACACAACAGCCGCATTTGCAGCTCAAAATCCCACAAATGCTGAAGATTAGCCCTCTGCTCCAAGGAGAGCACGCCGGCAGGACACCACTTTCTCTCTGCCCACACACCAAGGGAGAGGAGACGCGAGAGCTGCGCGCCTCCAGAGAGCCACTCGAGCCTCGAAAAAAAACAATCTGGCAAAAAGGCGCCATCAGCTGAGAGTTGGGGGTGTTAAACTCGGGAAGGTTTTGCTAATAATTTAGCAACATTAAATTTAAAAAAAATGTCAATAAAAGTAACTCGCAGAAACTCATCGAGGGACGAGGGTCGAGGATTGAGAGTCCGTAGATACGCATCAGAGGGGAGCACATCTATGACCATTTAGCTCCCGGCCGCCATGTTTCCCCCTCTGATTTACAGACCCTTTTTCCATTCTATTAATATTAAAGTTGATTATTCAATTACATTCTTTCGTATCGAAATGTATATATTCATTTATTATTATTATTACTCAATGGAAATGTTTCATGCTCTCTGTTATAATCCCTAATTTACTTTGCTTTCCTGTCAATTTAATTGCTATTATTATAATTATTATTATTTACGTGAATATGTATAGTACACAGTTTGAAGACTTTGTTAAGATTAATCTTGATTGTTATTTATGAATCTACGATTAATTACATGGAATGTTATAGGGTTAGGATCACCATTTCTGTGCAGGATGAGGCCCGCCTCCAGCACAAAAGCAATCCTCATTATAATGTAGGCACCCTTGCACTATGGTGCAAGCAAGGTGCAGTGGTGCATGGTGCAAGAGTGCCTGCATTGGCGATAGGCATTGAAAACGGCACCAGTGCAGGGACAAAGGAAGGGATGTGCTGTAATTTTGAAATATGGTGTGTTCCTGTTCTTTTCCTGTCGTGCTGAGCAGCAAGGTGACTTGTTGTGCTGCATGACTTTCTCAAAAATATGCCCCTCAATGCACTTGTTGTGACGCACTGTCCAAAAAGATCCCTTTTGAAACGAAATATATAATGAAGACTTGATACTGTATTTGTTCAAGAAAATATGTTACCATTACATGAATATTAGCATCATGACACTAGGCAAAGGAGAAGTGAAGTGTGAATAATGTGATTTGATAATGTACTTCTGGAGTTTCAACTGGTCGTAAATGAGAGATGTTAATGTTACCCAACTTAATTTTCCCTAATTTACTGGCCTCAAATGGATTGAAGATTGAGTTTGCTTTATGAGATTTGTAACCCCAGACCTCTAGAGTACTGCAGATGTCTGCTGCCACTGTAAACTCACTGTGCTATAAGTAACCACTTGGAAGTAAAAGAGAGAGACAGAGAGACTCTACACAGGGCCAGAGATGGCTAGCGCTCAGAACTGGCAGAGCAAATTAAATAAATATATAAATAAACATTTAACCACACTCCTCTGGGGCCCTCAATATCTGCCCTACACCGGATGAAGAAAGAAATACTATACGTGCCTGCTTGTCTTAAGCTAGAACTGCACCACGCATTCCCTATGTGACACAGGGAAGAAGCAACAAGGTGAATACTGTCATTTATTTGTGTCCCAAGGCCTAAGATTCCACTTAGTTCTTTTTCCTTGGTATGTTTGCTTTTATTGGTAGGTGGCGCATGGTCTCACTCAGACACCCATGTCCTCTAATTTATTCAGGTCAGGCTGGAAGCTCACGTCCTGTGTGGGCCGACCGACTCCCCGCACATCCTGCTCTGTCCTTGCCAGCAAGGGAGCTAGCCTCCTCAATCTCCTTGCCTGATGCTTGTGGGCAGGGTCTCTAGATTTTGAAGGCTGCCTCCCCACACATGGGTACGGGGGGCTGGAGCAAGTGCAAGGGCACATTGGTGCTCCCAATTGGTCCTTCTTCTTCGAGAGGCCCTGAGATGGGGTCCCAGGCCCCATTCTTCTTCTATGGGTGTGTGATGACTCCCCCCTTCCATGTGCTTGGCAGGGGTCTAGAGATGGGGTCCTGGACCCCAGTGAAATACAATAGCCCTGCGATTGGGTCTCTAGTCCTCAGAAAGCACTGGGGTGGGGCCCCATTCACATCTCCTCCCAGGCTTATTAAACATTTAGTATGCTTGCGTTGACCACCGGGCCCATGCTGGGAGTAATTTCGGAGTTTGTAGGGAAGCCCCACACACTTTGATCCTTGATGGGAAGGTCAAATCCTTAAAGTGAACATAACCCAGGCCTGATGGGCAATTTCATAGTTTGTGGGCATATTTTACTCTTGGCGGCAAGCTCTAGCCAACTGAAGCATTTCTTTGCCTCTGGTGTGCCTGTCCTCCTTCTGGGGAGCAGAAGTCGGGATCTTCCCCCAAATGGTCCTCAGAGGTTGCAAGGGGGCGGTCTACCTGAGGTCAACTGTTGGAAGAGTCCTAAGTCCTTTACAACATCAAAGGAGTTTTTTTTCCAGTCATCCATGGAGGCTGCCACCATCGCAGTCCCAGTGTCCAAATCCAGTAACAAGCAACAGAATCTCTCTTGTGCAAGAGCTTTTAAATGGGGTGGAAGATTCTAGAAGCCAGGCATCCCTGGCTAATCCTAGGGTGCCACATCACCTCTCCACCCCTGTCCCAACTCTCCTGCACAGCATACTGGGACAATTCAAGATGTTGCATCCAGACATCACTGGTCACATCTCCTCAGAGAGTGTCAGCTCATCCCCTAGCTGAAATCATTGCCAGGGTCTTTACCACCAAACCTCAAAGAAGAGCACCCTCTTGCGCTTGAAACCAATTTTCTGGGCTTCCTGCTTTGTTCAGTGGGCCTGGGCTGTCCCACCCCTGGTGCAGTGTGACAGCTAAATAAAAGGGTGCAGACTTTCTTCCTCCTTAGGAGATGTGGGAAGCACTTTTAGTTCCTCCTTTTGTGTGGGCAGGCCTTTGTTTCCTCCCCTGGTGAGCAATGTAATTTACTTATCTAAGCATGGTGACAAAAGACTTGACCTCTGATCTTGAATGGAGCCAGGAAAATATGGAGATTCTGGATGACCCATTAGGTGTATATATATTTGCTTGTGATTTGCATAAACTGCATTCTACGGCAGATTTTCCTTTATGTAAATAATAAAGGGCCACTGTAGAAAAAACAGTATACCATACTGACTTTACCTATGAGTGCACATCAATATTATAAAGTTATAAAGCCTACCTCAGTTCAATATCTAACCTTGCAGAGTTCATTATGTGCCATGCTCCTTGTGCACGGTTATTGGGCTCCACTCAACGGTTGTCACACATGTGCTGCTTGCACAAGTCTAACCAGCCAAGTGTCCATTACCCTTGCTACTGTGTAGTGGTCACTGGCATCAAATGCATACAGTCTATTTACCTTGTGATTCCTGTGTGTGCGACACAAGTAGTGAGTCTCACCCACAATAAAAACTCCAAACCTGGGTGATCAAAAAACGCAACAAATCAGGGTGACTAAATTAATAGAACCCATTTTACAATACAACATTTAAAAAAATGTAGAGAGCTATATTTACAAAGAGTGGAGCAGTTTTGGAACCAATTTTATTAGTTTTTTGAACAAGCAAGCAAGTTAAAAATTAGGTCATGACGACACAGTTTAATTGCAAGATGAACAGCATATATCAGCCCAGTGCGTATCAGTGCTGTCTGATACGTGGCTACCGTATCTGGCGCAAAGGAGGCATATCCAGTGCAGCATCTGTGATTCCTTGTGTAATCCTTTGAGCATATTGGGCATATATTTCCAATTCAGGGTATTGAATGCTTTTTCTAGATTTAGTGCACATGCCTCATTAAGCCAGGAAGTAGAGATGCCTGCAAAAAATGGTAGAAGAGCCTAATATTCAACAAGGTATTTTGATGTGGGATAAACTCATTTTGATCTTCATGAATGAGGCCCAGGGAACGAGTAATCTGTCCACCAGAATCGTGCAGAGCATCTTCAGTGTTTAAGATTTCTAATAGGTTGAATGGAGGAAAAATATGGACATGTACATGTTGGAGGAGAAAACGACCTATCAAGCAAGTTCTGGAGAATATGGAAGCCTTGGCTTAAATACTATAGACTTACGCTTATTGACTCACAATGAGGTCTTGAGATGGGATGGGAAGGGGGGAAGGAGAGGTGGGTGTGAAGGGAGCCAAAGAGACATACCACAACCGTCTTATTGTAAGCTCCTGACTACGGAACTGTATGCTGAAGTATTCTTATTGAAACATCATCACATTCTTCATGAATATTGTATCCGTATCGCAACTATGAAAATGCCAATAAACACATTTTAAAAAAAAAAGGATTTCTAATAGGTGGTAAGAACACAGGATTTTGGGGTCACAACTGGGTTTCAATATCGAGTTAACTATTGTTCCATTCATTGTGGTGTGGTATCGGGTTCTATCAGGTCTACATACTTGCAGAAACACTCGGACACCATAAAACAGAAGTTGGCACGGAAACTGAAAATGCAAAGAGACAAGTTTATTAGGACCCCATGGGGTGGTGGTACATTCCTACAGCACCCTTCGGCAATGCAAGAAGTATCACCCCGAACATCGGTGCGCGACCTCTTTTATACAGTTTAACAGCAATAAAAAGGTAGGTGGTATACATTAGAACAGTTTTAGGTACATATAAGGGCATTTTTGGAACACAGCCAACATGTGGGAGGGGTTTAATACCACTGGTCAGTTAGGAGGAACATTCCTAAGGAGTGACCACTCTCTAGTCCAAAGATCAGATGTACGCATGCGCGAGACTGACCATTACTAAAAATAGCCTGTTGCTGGGCAGGGTAAAGGTTCATTGGCATGAAGGAAGGACGAAAGGGCACGCTGACCACGAGGCCGCATGTTCATACAAAATGGAAGCCACCGGATACAAAATGGCCCCCGCACGTTTAGTCAAGTTAACAGAAATGTTCGTGTAGCTGAGCTTAACGCTAACTCAGGGACTGCCAAATTACGACAGTGGGTAATAGGCATACTTTCATACTTTCATTCTAGCCTCATCAAAAACTTAAGGACTCTAGTGATCAGCCGAGGCTCAAAATTCACTTACAACTCAATGGATATGCCTTAGGAGCCTAGTAATTTGCCTCATGTGAGAGGGTGGATGGCTTTCATGACTTCATGCTCCGAAACTCGTGTCTCCATCAATTTAGTGTGCTTGGGGGCCCATTTGAGGCAGAGTATTTCCAGTCAAGAACTCTTCTAAAACCTTGTGTTCGGGTTCAGGCTCCAAAGGGTACAACTTATTGTGCTATTGTCTGAAAACTATGATGTTGCCCTATTGAGTATGGATTAGGCTTCCTGGACGTTCTCTAATTGAGAGTTGCAGACATGCAAACAATGCGGATGGACACTAATTAGGGTGACCGACCATCCGTAAATTTCACAGACTGCCCGTTATTTGGGCCTCTAGTTGGTTGTCTATAAGGAATTATTTTGCGATCGCCTATTGTTCGTAATTTCGGACATTTAAGCCAGCTGTCCCCCTGCAAGCAGCCTGAGAGTTCTGTAACTCTTACTGCTGAAAGCCAGCTCGCAATCTTGCTCTGATCCTAAGGGCTGCAGCAATCCCTCCCCAAGTCGGTAAGACCAAATCTCTCACAGCAGGGTCGGAATGGGGCAAATTACCATAAAGAAATCTTTTATAAATGCTTCACCCACATTTAGCTATATGTTCTTTAGGTGGTACAGTGCCACATTTCAGAAAATGTGGTAGACAGTGCATTTTACAGAAACTCTGACAGCAACTATAGGGAAAATTGTATATAATTGTTAACGGGACTTTTACATGAATGTGCAGGTTTCTCTACAGATGATTTTGGGACATGACTAAGCCTGGATGGAGTTCTGCTACGCGGAGCTCTGCAAGCAGCGGAGTGCATTAGACAAATGCAGTTTGCAGTGATTTTCAGTGCCAGGTGCTTGTCCGCACTGTACAATCATCGCGAACGGCACCATACACAGCGCAAGCGACCGCTGCTTCCTTTCTGCCGGCTGAGTAGATTTTTACTCGAACATCAGCTTTCTCAATGCGAACGGACGGCTTCTCAGCACAAGCAGTCACGAGCAGACACAACCACTCGCTATGAGAAATCTCGCTGGGAGGTTGATTTTCCACACTCGCGCTCGCCAAATTGATGTTGACGAACGCGAGCAAGGAAAAAAACACTGCTCCGCTACACGAAGCGGAGTTTTTCGGAACTCCATGAGCTCCGCGTAACGCGTAGTGCGGAAAACTCCGCAAACTCCATGAGTGGAGCAGAGTTCACTGCCCAGAATTAGACATGAGTCGCAAATTGCTCATTTTAAAACAAGTTCGGCCTATAACATTGGTGAATACAAATTAATGGCAGACAATTCGATATCAGGCAGGATGGATGGGTGTTCTCTTCAAATATATTTTATGTTAATATGGTGATACATAGTGCATTTGAAAGTACACCCAATCACTATCTAATTGCCTAAACTTTATAGGGGAGGCCTAGGGGTTTGTTCGTTCACTAACTATGGTCACACCTCAAATATGATTGTATTGCAACTGTGAAGGAGAGTTTGCTTTTATTAAACCATTTTGAGTAGTGTAAGAAGTAAGACATAAAAGAGCTGAAATGGCCAAATTCATCAACAGCACTTAATTTCTCGATGCTATTAGTTAACATTACAATTACATAGATGCACAACAAATGAAACTGGATTCACCAATAATTCTACTGGGATTAATGCCCTTGACCATCCATAACCATTTGCCACTACGTCGCAACAATGTACATATGTGCTCAATTTCCACAGTGCCACAGTATTGCACATATAAAACACAGTAAGCACACAATTATTTTACAAATCGATACATGTGGCAGCACAGGTGGGCACTTACAGAGCGGCACAGACAATCATATTCACCCAAAGGGACACAAGCTTATACCAGAGCATATGAACAGGACCTCTGCCACACAACATACCTCTCAAGTCACCCACGTTTGGTGGGTGATATGACTTTCAACATGAGATATCTTTAACCCACTAACCAACATGCCACGTTTCAGGACACGCCTTGCTGCAGCAGACACTGTCAACAGCAGCTCTGCCCGAAAATAATGCTTCATGTACTGTCAATAACGGATTGCTAATATCAACTTTATGGCAGACAATCTACAGACCTTCGTGAAGATGAATGACGTCGTCAGCGGAATACAACTATTGGCCTGCCGATCATCACTTTTTCAAGTTACTAATAGTCAAGGCATTGAACTATCTCTTGGGCATGCTGATAGATTCACTGCTGGGAGAAGAGAGCAATATAATAGACCCTATGCAAGAACAGAATCTCATTTCCTTAAATATGACACTGCACTTAAATCAGTGTTCATCCCTTGTGTTAAAAATACCGGGATACATGGCTAAACAGTAAAATTATACGTGGATTACATACGGAGGGAACATTCAAAATTCAAAAAGTGATTGTCTCGCCTGCTCACCTGCTTCAAAAGGTTTCTTGTATCATACAACAAAGACACAGTCCCTCCCTAGACACCCTCTCCCTACCAGTTCGCAATCCTGCTGAATGCCTGATGAGCCTTGCAAGTCTGCAGGAAGGAGTGGGCATGTAGAGAGGCTGGAAGAAGCAAAGAGGAAAAGGCATATTTCACTCTTGACAGTCTCTGACAGCTACTAGTAGTAAGAACAGAATGGCATCTGTTCTTACTACTGCTACTGTACATTTCCGCTGGTTGCAGGCATGCACGGGATGGCCCAGCACAGTAAAACAAGCATTTGCAATGCAATTGGTCTCGCCTTTGGGACCTCATATGTATTTAGCTATGCAGCACATTAGCCTGGATGCTGAACCATCTACCGTTCTTTAACATGGTGGGAAGTAAGCACCAAACTGCATGACACACCGGGTATGGGGACACATGAGAGAAATGTTGTCTTTCAACTGGAAATGGTATAGTCCAAAGCTCTGTTTTTAATATAAACTCAGGGTCTTCGGAGGTCATATTACTGAAAATACAAGATTTGAAAAAATATTATTGTCTACGGGTGCTTGTGGAAGACAATTTCTATGGACTGGAATCTAGATTATGCTAAAGTGATTCTAGCATTTTACTGACCTCTGCTGGTCGTTTTCTTTCAAGAAAGTTAAATAGAGGCAGTTGCCAGAATTATTAAAACACAGAAAGTCCCTCAGCAGAAAGCAATTCTGGTATTTTACTGACCTCTACAGGTCCTTTTTTTATTAAGACAGTTAAATAGAGGCAGTTGTACAGAAAAAAAGTCCTTAAGCGGAAGCAGACAAATCTTAGGGCTGATCTTCAGAGCCCACAAAGTACATACACATATAAGTATATACGAAAGTATATACAAGAGGTCTCGAATGGTCGATCTAAACATGACTAGTTGTGTATAATATTGAAATATAAAAAGATCATGCTGACTGGTTGTGGAACTAAAAACACGTTGTCCGGACAAGCAGAAATGCTAATATATTTAATATTTGACTACAAGCAATCCAAAAACACATCAACCAGAGGAGTGCCAGAGCACACAACGTTTAATTGTAGCAAACAGACTCAGACGAATGTGAGCATGGAAGATAAAGTGCGAAAGCCATGTTAACCATAAGCAATTTAATTTTGTACAAATATGAATTAGTAATAAAGTGAGAGAGAGAGTGAAGAGAGAGAAGTAAGGTATAGATAGAGAAAAAGAGAAAGTTAGAGAAAGAGAGAGAAAAAGACATGTGAGGTTGGCCGGGAAGAGGTCACCTTGGAGAAGCGCACTGGACTTCTAAGGATGCTTATTTTGTGGTATTCTGAGGATATGTGGGAAAGGATGAAGGAAGGAAGTTTCTGGTAAGATGGGTAGAGGTTGAGGCCTGAAACATGTCCGCAGGGGGGGGAGTGGTGATCCTGGAGAAGAACGTTTAACTTCTAAGGACGCTTAACTTGAGCGTGGTTTGAAAGCTGAGGGGAAGGATGAGGGTACTTCCTAAGAGATTGCTGCAGATTTAGGCTTTAGGTATGTTTGCTGGACTGGGGAGAAGTCACTGTGCAGTAGAGCTGTTGCCTGGTAAGGATGTTTTTTTTGTGGGACTGTGATGATTTGTACGAACTGATGAGGGCATGAAGCTTGCCCTTGTTCAGAAACCTCTATAGGTCCAGGCCTTAGATATGCCTTGGGGTGGGGAGAGGTCACCTTGAAGGAGAGCTTTGGACTGCTAAGGATGCACACCTTGTGAGCTATGGCGATGTGTGGGAGAGGATGAGGGGAAGAAGCTTGTGCTATGGTAGTATGTTTGCAGGTGCAGGCCTGAGATATGCGAGCAGGGCTGGTGCAAGGTCTCTCTGCAGTAGAGTTCTGGATTGCTATGGTCATATTATAATGAAAACCTAAGATAGGACCGATGCTTTTTCAAATTGTAAATCAACAAAACACATTGTCTTAAAAAAAGATTTGCTAATTGACTTTGACCAAATAAAGGAGATTTTTTTTGTAATTCAATGTAAAACCCCATTGCCACAGCAGCATACATGTGATTATGGTGTAAACTATCACAGAAACTGAAGGTTTTCTTAATGTAGTTTTTATGTGTGGCATTAGGGTACATGTGTTAATGTACTTATGTGGAAGTTTTTTTTATTGTTTTATAGTTAAGGGTTAAAAACGCAAGCTGAAAATAAAGCTGTGCTGCACGTTTTGAAGAGTGAGATGGTGTATAGGGAAAGGTAGAGAGAGGTGGGGATTAGTGACAGAAAGAGTGAAGAGTGAAGAAACTGAAATAATGTTTAGAGAGAAAGAGAGAGATAGGGAGAGAGAGAAAAAGCGAGAGAAACCAAGACATGTAAGGTGGGCTGGGGAGAGGTCACCTGACATAAGAGCTATAGACTGCTAAGGCCGCTTATTTTGTGGTACTTTGAGGATATGTGAGAGGAAGCTTGTGGTACAGTAGTATATGTGGAGTTTGAGGCCTCAAATATGTCCCCTGGGTAGGGAGTGGTCACTCTGGCGATTAATTCTGGTCTGCTAAGGATACTCACCTTGTGGGTGTTTGAGGGAAGGATGAGGGGAGAAAGGGTGGGCTATGGGAGGATGCTTGCAGGTCCAGTTTAATTATAAGAAACAAAAGCAGACCAACGTGCGCCCAGCTTGATAACATTTAAATTACTGCTTTATATAACAAAGCTGGGTGGTAACCAGATACACTATTTGAATACTGCCTCTTGTCCCAGCAGATCTGTCTCCATTGTGTAGCTCTCTTTTATTATGTATCATGAGTTGTGAACACTCCATAGTAAAGTGTGTGTAACATATATATTTATTTTATTTATTTATTTATTTCATTTCTAAAGCGCTACAGCTACCCAACAAAGGGTTTCCCGGCGCTGATGATTCCGTGCATTGAGAAAATCAGGATTTTAGATGTTAAACAGCCAGGTTTTTAGGGCTTTCCTGAATTTCAGGTGATTCATTTCCTGCCTAAGAATCAATGGAAGAGTATTCCAAAGGGAAGGTCCCAGATATGAAAAAGATTTGCCGCCCATTCTCGCCAGCCTGATTTTAGGGATCACAAATTGGTTGGCTGTAGCTGAGCGAAGGGTGCGGGATGGACGGTAGGGCTGAATAAGATTTTGGAGATATTTGGGTGCCTTGTTGGTTGAGATCTTATGCATAAGACATAAGGATTTAAATTTTACCCGATTCTCGATTTTCAGCCAGTGCAATTCGCGAATATACTTGGTGGTAGGTGTGGAGATGGGAATTTTCCACAGCAGTCTTGCGGCGGCATTTTGCACTGTCTGTAGTCGTCGGGTTATGGCCTTGTTGGCCCCTAGATAAAGCACGTTTGCGTAATCAAGCCTGGAGGTTATCAAAGCATTGATGACCGATTTTTGGGTGTTATTGGGCAACATCCAACAGATCAAACATGCTGTGCGCGCCCCTCCTCCCCCCAGCACAGCAGGGGAATCTGACCAGCAGCGGAGGGGTTAAAAAGCTTCAGCACTGCTTCCTGATAACGATCGGAACTGCAGCAGAAATAATACACCAGACTGCATGCAGGGACGGCGTGCACGTTCCTGCTTGTACCTGCGGCAATACTCCATGGTAGTGAACTTCTCAGGAAAGGTGGAACATGCACTTACCGTTAGCTATTTGCAGGCTACAATTTTTAAAGATGCACACACAAGCCAATCCAAAGTGTGGGAGGAGTCAGACCCCACAAAGTGCAGACGACAGCTAGACTAATAGCGCAAGCGCTGTATAGGGCCGCCCTAAAAAGGCAGCAAGTATGGTGCTGTGTCTTAGCAGACTGCTCAGCATTGCTTGAAGAATGAGGATACTGCTAGTGCTGTGCAGAGGCTGCTTTGAAACACTGCCATAAAAAACAAGGAGATCATGAACCGGCACACAGTGCAGTAAAGAGGTGGGAATGGGGAAAGCCACATAACATGGCAGGAGTGTGAGGACAACGATGGAGGATGGCAGGCAGGACCCCAACCTGCATGTCAGATTTGGTTGTGTTCTTAGCCAGCTGATGCACTCTACTTGTATTTGGGACACAGCAAAGGGCTACCTTATGTTTTAGTGTTTTCAGTTCTGTTAGGTGCATCGCACAAAACATATCACAATGGCGGCTTACAGTTGACCATTCAACTAGCTGAAAACCTGCCAGATCTCTATCAGGAATGAGGGCTGATCGGCAATCCATGGTACTCACCTGAAGCACTGCAGTGAAAGTTTACTTAAGGTGTTTTAGAAAAATGAACGACAGCTTCATTTACTTATCGAAGAGTAAGGGTTTTATAATACATGTAAAAAAAGGAAAGGTGTAGGATTTGTGTGTATTTTACTGGCACTGCTGTTTCTTGAAAAACATAGATATAGCTGAACAGAGGTTTAGCACTCATACTTTAAAGTTCAAATAGCTATCATGATGCATTTATTGCACATCATCTTATTTTATAATGTACAAATGTTACACCACTGTAGTGTTGCACTAGGCGAATGCAAACTACAAAACACAAGCAGTATATTCATACAAGCCGAGAACAGTGTAACAACAGAAGTACGGCCAGAGTACTTTGCACAGAAATATAGCGACATGAACATAACTACCAGCATTAGACACAGAACAAAGGGTGAAAGGCGCAGTGTTACCTGCAGCAACAGTGTGACAGTGCCTAGTTATCTAGTATGCAGAGCACTGCTGCCATAGCAGTGTTACCTGTACCCCATGTGCAGAACAGTGCAGCAACGGCAACACTACGAGCACAAAGCAGCATAAGTAATGTAATACAAACCAGAAGAAATAACATCATCTACCCTATGGATTTAGAGACCCGTCCCAGCCATACTCCATTTTAGGAACTACATGGTGATGCACATTTTCTTAAAGGACACTTCATCAGGATGAAGTAGTCACTTCCACCCTCAAAGTTCAGCTACCCTTCCATTCACCTGCTGAGAGCATCTCTGCCTTTGTACCTGTACCGCGCTCCAGGACTTTTTGTCTAGGTCGGCGCTTTACAAATTACATATACGCACAGAGCTAGCAGACAAGGAGGAAAGTGCTTCCAACCAGTAGAACATTTGAAAGAGTGAATTGGACAGCTTACAAGTGTTTGCAGTAAATAACACGTTACTCTTTGGCGTGCTTATATGTACGATACAGTAAAGGGGGTGGTAATGGACAGAGTATTCCGAATTAATGCAGAACACTCCTACCCAGTCAAGAGATCAGGGCTTGATCCATCACCGTTTTTTTGCTCACTGCACCATCCCAGTTCAGAACCTGGCTATATGCAAATTAGTCTGTCCCTGGCCCAGTGCATCATGGGAACAGGGCAGACCAAACTACCAAGCCAATTCTTTCACTGGAAAGGAAACAAGCTTCCGGGAACCGGTTTCTGGCATTACATCCGTCTTCGGCCCGGCTTGCTTGAATCCTGATGGTGCAGTGAGCAAGGGACTCGCATCCGAGTATACCCTTCCACGCTTATGGTGGCCAAAACGATACAGTAAAGGGGGTGGTGATGGACAGAGTATTCCGAATTAATGCAGAACACTCCTACCCAGTCAAGTGATCAGGGCTTGATCATCACCGTTTTTTAGCTCACTGCACCATCCCAGTTCAGAACCTGGCTATATGCAAATTAGTCTGTCCCTGGCCCAGTGCATCATGGGAACAGGGCAGACCAAACTACCAAGCCAATTCTTTCACTGGAAAGGAAACAAGCTTCCGGGGACCGGTTTCTGGCATTACAGCCGTCTTCGGCCCGGCTTGCTTGAATCCTGATGGTGCAGTGAGCAAGGGACTCGCATCCGAGTATACCCTTCCACGCTTATGGTGGCCAAAACGATACAGTAAAGGGGGTGGTGATGGACAGAGTATTCCGAATTAATGCAGAACACTCCTACCCAGTCAAGAGATCAGGGCTTGATCCATCACCGTTTTTTAGCTCACTGCACCATCCCAGTTCAGAACCTGGCTATATGCAAATTAGTCTGTCCCTGGCCCAGTGCATCATGGGAACAGGGCAGACCAAACTACCAAGCCAATTCTTTCACTGGAAAGGAAACAAGCTTCCGGGGACCGGTTTCTGGCATTACAGCCGTCTTCGGCCCGGCTTGCTTGAATCCTGATGGTGCAGTGAGCAAGGGACTCGCATCCGAGTATACCCTTCCACGCTTATGGTGGCCAAAACAATACAGTAAAGGGGGTGGTGATGGACAGAGTATTCTGAATTAATGCAGAACACTCCTACCCAGTCAAGAGATCAGGGCTTGATCCATCACCGTTTTTTAGCTCACTGCACCATCCCAGTTCAGAACCTGGCTATATGCAAATTAGTCTGTCCCTGGCCCAGTGCATCATGGGAACAGGGCAGACCAAACTACCAAGCCAATTCTTTCACTGGAAAGGAAACAAGCTTCCGGGGACCGGTTTCTGGCATTACAGCCGTCTTCGGCCCGGCTTGCTTGAATCCTGATGGTGCAGTGAGCAAGGGACTCGCATCCGAGTATACCCTTCCACGCTTATGGTGGCCAAAACGATACAGTAAAGGGGGTGGTGATGGACAGAGTATTCCGAATTAATGCAGAACACTCCTACCCAGTCAAGAGATCAGGGCTTGATCCATCACCGTTTTTTAGCTCACTGCACCATCCCAGTTCAGAACCTGGCTATATGCAAATTAGTCTGTCCCTGGCCCAGTGCATCATGGGAACAGGGCAGACCAAACTACCAAGCCAATTCTTTCACTGGAAAGGAAACAAGCTTCCGGGGACCGGTTTCTGGCATTACAGCCGTCTTCGGCCCGGCTTGCTTGAATCCTGAGGGTGCAGTGAGCAAGGGACTCGCATCCGAGTATACCCTTCCACGCTTATGGTGGCCAAAACGATACAGTAAAGGGGGTGGTGATGGACAGAGTATTCCGAATTAATGCAGAACACTCCTACCCAGTCAAGAGATCAGGGCTTGATCCATCACCGTTTTTTAGCTCACTGCACCATCCCAGTTCAGAACCTGGCTATATGCAAATTAGTCTGTCCCTGGCCCAGTGCATCATGGGAACAGGGCAGACCAAACTACCAAGCCAATTCTTTCACTGGAAAGGAAACAAGCTTCCGGGGACCGGTTTCTGGCATTACAGCCGTCTTCGGCCCGGCTTGCTTGAATCCTGATGGTGCAGTGAGCAAGGGACTCGCATCCGAGTATACCCTTCCACGCTTATGGTGGCCAAAACGATACAGTAAAGGGGGTGGTGATGGACAGAGTATTCCGAATTAATGCAGAACACTCCTACCCAGTCAAGAGATCAGGGCTTGATCCATCACCGTTTTTTAGCTCACTGCACCATCCCAGTTCAGAACCTGGCTATATGCAAATTAGTCTGTCCCTGGCCCAGTGCATCATGGGAACAGGGCAGACCAAACTACCAAGCCAATTCTTTCCCTGGAAAGGAAACAAGCTTCCGGGGACCGGTTTCTGGCATTACAGCCGTCTTCGGACCCGGCTTGCTTGAATCCTGATGGTGCAGTGAGCAAGGGACTCGCATCAGAGTATCCCCTTCCACGCTTATGGTGGCCAAAACGATACAGTAAAGGGGGTGGTGAGGGACAGAGTATTCCGAATTAATGCAGAACACTCCTACCCAGTCAAGAGATCAGGGCTTGATCCATCACCGTTTTTTAGCTCACTGCACCATCCCAGTTCAGAACCTGGCTATATGCAAATTAGTCTGTCCCTGGCCCAGTGCATCATGGGAACAGGGCAGACCAAACTACCAAGCCAATTCTTTCACTGGAAAGGAAACAAGCTTCCGGGGACCGGTTTCTGGCATTACAGCCGTCTTCGGCCCGGCTTGCTTGAACCCTGATGGTGCAGTGAGCAAGGGACTCGCATCCGAGTATACCCTTCCACGCTTATGGTGGCCAAAACGATACAGTAAAGGGGGTGGTGATGGACAGAGTATTCCGAATTAATGCAGAACACTCCTACCCAGTCAAGAGATCAGGGCTTGATCCATCACCGTTTTTTAGCTCACTGCACCATCCCAGTTCAGAACCTGGCTATATGCAAATTAGTCTGTCCCTGGCCCAGTGCATCATGGGAACAGGGCAGACCAAACTACCAAGCCAATTCTTTCACTGGAAAGGAAACAAGCTTCCGGGGACCGGTTTCTGGCATTACAGCCGTCTTCGGCCCGGCTTGCTTGAATCCTGATGGTGCAGTGAGCAAGGGACTCGCATCCGAGTATACCCTTCCACGCTTATGGTGGCCAAAACGATACAGTAAAGGGGGTGGTGATGGACAGAGTATTCCGAATTAATGCAGAACACTCCTACCCAGTCAAGAGATCAGGGCTTGATCCATCACTGTTTTTTAGCTCACTGCACCATCCCAGTTCAGAACCTGGCTATATGCAAATTAGTCTGTCCCTGGCCCAGTGCATCATGGGAACAGGGCAGACCAAACTACCAAGCCAATTCTTTCACTGGAAAGGAAACAAGCTTCCGGGGACCGGTTTCTGGCATTACAGCCGTCTTCGGCCCGGCTTGCTTGAACCCTGATGGTGCAGTGAGCAAGGGACTCGCATCCGAGTATACCCTTCCACGCTTATGGTGGCCAAAACGATACAGTAAAGGGGGTGGTGATGGACAGAGTATTCCGAATTAATGCAGAACACTCCTACCCAGTCAAGAGATCAGGGCTTGATCCATCACCGTTTTTTAGCTCACTGCACCATCCCAGTTCAGAACCTGGCTATATGCAAATTAGTCTGTCCCTGGCCCAGTGCATCATGGGAACAGGGCAGACCAAACTACCAAGCCAATTCTTTCACTGGAAAGGAAACAAGCTTCCGGGGACCGGTTTCTGGCATTACAGCCGTCTTCGGCCCGGCTTGCTTGAATCCTGATGGTGCAGTGAGCAAGGGACTCGCATCCGAGTATACCCTTCCACGCTTATGGTGGCCAAAACGATACAGTAAAGGGGGTGGTGATGGACAGAGTATTCCGAATTAATGCAGAACACTCCTACCCAGTCAAGAGATCAGGGCTTGATCCATCACCGTTTTTTAGCTCACTGCACCATCCCAGTTCAGAACCTGGCTATATGCAAATTAGTCTGTCCCTGGCCCAGTGCATCATGGGAACAGGGCAGACCAAACTACCAAGCCAATTCTTTCACTGGAAAGGAAACAAGCTTCCGGGGACCGGTTTCTGGCATTACAGCCGTCTTCGGCCCGGCTTGCTTGAATCCTGATGGTGCAGTGAGCAAGGGACTCGCATCCGAGTATACCCTTCCACGCTTATGGTGGCCAAAACGATACAGTAAAGGGGGTGGTGATGGACAGAGTATTCCGAATTAATGCAGAACACTCCTACCCAGTCAAGAGATCAGGGCTTGATCCATCACTGTTTTTTAGCTCACTGCACCATCCCAGTTCAGAACCTGGCTATATGCAAATTAGTCTGTCCCTGGCCCAGTGCATCATGGGAACAGGGCAGACCAAACTACCAAGCCAATTCTTTCACTGGAAAGGAAACAAGCTTCCGGGGACCGGTTTCTGGCATTACAGCCGTCTTCGGCCCGGCTTGCTTGAACCCTGATGGTGCAGTGAGCAAGGGACTCGCATCCGAGTATACCCTTCCACGCTTATGGTGGCCAAAACGATACAGTAAAGGGGGTGGTGATGGACAGAGTATTCCGAATTAATGCAGAACACTCCTACCCAGTCAAGAGATCAGGGCTTGATCCATCACCGTTTTTTAGCTCACTGCACCATCCCAGTTCAGAACCTGGCTATATGCAAATTAGTCTGTCCCTGGCCCAGTGCATCATGGGAACAGGGCAGACCAAACTACCAAGCCAATTCTTTCACTGGAAAGGAAACAAGCTTCCGGGGACCAGTTTCTGGCATTACAGCCGTCTTCGGCCCTGCTTGCTTGAATCCTGATGGTGCAGTGAGCAAGGGACTCGCATCCGAGTATACCCTTCCACGCTTATGGTGGCCAAAACGATACAGTAAAGGGGGTGGTGATGGAAAGAGTATTCCGAATTAATGCAGAACACTCCTACCCAGTCAAGAGATCAGGGCTTGATCCATCACCGTTTTTTAGCTCACTGCACCATCCCAGTTCAGAACCTGGCTATATGCAAATTAGTCTGTCCCTGGCCCAGTGCATCATGGGAACAGGGCAGACCAAACTACCAAGCCAATTCTTTCACTGGAAAGGAAACAAGCTTCCGGGGACCGGTTTCTGGCATTACAGCCGTCTTCGGCCCGGCTTGCTTGAATCCTGATGGTGCAGTGAGCAAGGGACTCGCATCCGAGTATACCCTTCCACGCTTATGGTGGCCAAAACGATACAGTAAAGGGGGTGGTGATGGACAGAGTATTCCGAATTAATGCAGAACACTCCTACCCAGTCAAGAGATCAGGGCTTGATCCATCACCGTTTTTTAGCTCACTGCACCATCCCAGTTCAGAACCTGGCTATATGCAAATTAGTCTGTCCCTGGCCCAGTGCATCATGGAAACAGGGCAGACCAAACTACCAAGCCAATTTTTTCACTGGAAAGGAAACAAGCTTCCGGGGACCGGTTTCTGGCATTACAGCCGTCTTCGGCCCGGCTTGCTTGAATCCTGATGGTGCAGTGAGCAAGGGACTCGCATCCGAGTATACCCTTCCACGCTTATGGTGGCCAAAACGATACAGTAAAGGGGGTGGTGATGGACAGAGTATTCCGAATTAATGCAGAACACTCCTACCCAGTCAAGAGATCAGGGCTTGATCCATCACTGTTTTTTAGCTCACTGCACCATCCCAGTTCAGAACCTGGCTATATGCAAATTAGTCTGTCCCTGGCCCAGTGCATCATGGGAACAGGGCAGACCAAACTACCAAGCCAATTCTTTCACTGGAAAGGAAACAAGCTTCCGGGGACCGGTTTCTGGCATTACAGCCGTCTTCGGCCCAGCTTGCTTGAACCCTGATGGTGCAGTGAGCAAGGGACTCGCATCCGAGTATACCCTTCCACGTTTATGGTGGCCAAAACGATACAGTAAAGGGGGTGGTGATGGACAGAGTATTCCGAATTAATGCAGAACACTCCTACCCAGTCAAGAGATCAGGGCTTGATCCATCACCGTTTTTTAGCTCACTGCACCATCCCAGTTCAGAACCTGGCTATATGCAAATTAGTCTGTCCCTGGCCCAGTGCATCATGGGAACAGGGCAGACCAAACTACCAAGCCAATTCTTTCACTGGAAAGGAAACAAGCTTCCGGGGACCGGTTTCTGGCATTACAGCCGTCTTCGGCCCGGCTTGCTTGAATCCTGATGGTGCAGTGAGCAAGGGACTCGCATCCGAGTATACCCTTCCACGCTTATGGTGGCCAAAACGATACAGTAAAGGGGGTGGTGATGGACAGAGTATTCCGAATTAATGCAGAACACTCCTACCCAGTCAAGAGATCAGGGCTTGATCCATCACCGTTTTTTAGCTCACTGCACCATCCCAGTTCAGAACCAGGCTATATGCAAATTAGTCTGTCCCTGGCCCAGTGCATCATGGGAACAGGGCAGACCAAACTACCAAGCCAATTCTTTCACTGGAAAGGAAACAAGCTTCCGGGGACCGGTTTCTGGCATTACAGCCGTCTTCGGCCCGGCTTGCTTGAATCCTGATGGTGCAGTGAGCAAGGGACTCGCATCCGAGTATACCCTTCCACGCTTATGGTGGCCAAAACGATACAGTAAAGGGGGTGGTGATGGACAGAGTATTCCGAATTAATGCAGAACACTCCTACCCAGTCAAGAGATCAGGGCTTGATCCATCACTGTTTTTTAGCTCACTGCACCATCCCAGTTCAGAACCTGGCTATATGCAAATTAGTCTGTCCCTGGCCCAGTGCATCATGGGAACAGGGCAGACCAAACTACCAAGCCAATTCTTTCACTGGAAAGGAAATAAGCTTCCGGGGACCGGTTTCTGGCATTACAGCCGTCTTCGGCCCGGCTTGCTTGAACCCTGATGGTGCAGTGAGCAAGGGACTCGCATCCGAGTATACCCTTCCACGCTTATGGTGGCCAAAACGATACAGTAAAGGGGGTGGTGATGGACAGAGTATTCCGAATTAATGCAGAACACTCCTACCCAGTCAAGAGATCAGGGCTTGATCCATCACCGTTTTTTAGCTCACTGCACCATCCCAGTTCAGAACCTGGCTATATGCAAATTAGTCTGTCCCTGGCCCAGTGCATCATGGGAACAGGGCAGACCAAACTACCAAGCCAATTCTTTCACTGGAAAGGAAACAAGCTTCCGGGGACCAGTTTCTGGCATTACAGCCGTCTTCGGCCCTGCTTGCTTGAATCCTGATGGTGCAGTGAGCAAGGGACTCGCATCCGAGTATACCCTTCCACGCTTATGGTGGCCAAAACGATACAGTAAAGGGGGTGGTGATGGACAGAGTATTCCGAATTAATGCAGAACACTCCTACCCAGTCAAGAGATCAGGGCTTGATCCATCACCGTTTTTTAGCTCACTGCACCATCCCAGTTCAGAACCTGGCTATATGCAAATTAGTCTGTCCCTGGCCCAGTGCATCATGGGAACAGGGCAGACCAAACTACCAAGCCAATTCTTTCACTGGAAAGGAAACAAGCTTCCGGGGACCGGTTTCTGGCATTACAGCCGTCTTCGGCCCGGCTTGCTTGAATCCTGATGGTGCAGTGAGCAAGGGACTCGCATCCGAGTATACCCTTCCACGCTTATGGTGGCCAAAACGATACAGTAAAGGGGGTGGTGATGGACAGAGTATTCCGAATTAATGCAGAACACTCCTACCCAGTCAAGAGATCAGGGCTTGATCCATCACCGTTTTTTAGCTCACTGCACCATCCCAGTTCAGAACCTGGCTATATGCAAATTAGTCTGTCCCTGGCCCAGTGCATCATGGGAACAGGGCAGACCAAAACACCAAGCCAATTCTTTCACTGGAAAGGAAACAAGCTTCCGGGGACCGGTTTCTGGCATTACAGCCGTCTTCGGCCCGGCTTGCTTGAATCCTGATGGTGCAGTGAGCAAGGGACTCACATCCGAGTATACCCTTCCACGCTTATGGTGGCCAAAACGATACAGTAAAGGGGGTGGTGATGGACAGAGTATTCCGAATTAATGCAGAACACTCCTACCCAGTCAAGAGATCAGGGCTTGCACCATCAGGATTCAAGCAAGCCGGGCCGAAGACGGCTGTAATGCCAGAAACCGGTCCCCGGAAGCTTGTTTCCTTCCCAGTGTAAGAATTGGCTTTTGTAGTTTGGTTTGCCCTGTTCCCATCATGCACTGGGACAGGAACAGACTAATTTGCATACAGCCAGGTTCTGAAACTGGGATGGTGCAATGAGCTAAAAAACGGTGTTGGATCTAGCCCTGATCTCTTGACTGGATGAGAGTATTCTGCTTAATTCAGAGACTCTGTCCCTCACCACCCCTTGTTGTAAATAATTTTGTCCACCCTAAGCGTGGAAGGGTATACTCAGACATGAGTCCCTTGCTCATTGCACCATCAGGATTCAAGCAAGCCGGGCCGAAGACGGCTGTAATGCCAGAAACCGGTACCCCCAAAAGCTTGTTTCCTTCCCAGTGTAAGAATTGGCTTTTGTAGTTTGGTTTGCCCTGTTCCCATCATGCACTGGGACAGGAACAGACTAATTTGCATACAGCCAGGTTCTGAAACTGGGATGGTGCAATGAGCTAAAAAACGGTGTTGGATCTAGCCCTGATCTCTTGACTGGGTGAGAGTATTCTGCTTAATTCAGAGACTCTGTCCCTCACCACCCCTTGTTGTAAATAATTTTGTCTACCCTAAGCGTGGAAGGGTATACTCAGACATGAGTCCCTTGCTCATTGCACCATCAGGATTCAAGCAAGCCGGGCCGAAGACGGCTGTAATGCCAGAAACCGGTCCCCGGAAGCTTGTTTCCTTCCCAGTGTAAGAATTGGCTTTTGTAGTTTGGTTTGCCCTGTTCCCATCATGCACTGGGACAGGAACAGACTAATTTGCATACAGCCAGGTTCTGAAACTGGGATGGTGCAATGAGCTAAAAAACGGTGTTGGATCTAGCCCTGATCTCTTGACTGGGTGAGAGTATTCTGCTTAATTCAGAGACTCTGTCCCTCACCACCCCTTGTTGTAAATAATTTTGTCCACCCTAAGCGTGGAAGGGTATACTCAGACATGAGTCCCTTGCTCATTGCACCATCAGGATTCAAGCAAGCCGGGCCGAAGACGGCTGTAATGCCAGAAACCGGTCCCCGGAAGCTTGTTTCCTTCCCAGTGTAAGAATTGGCTTTTGTAGTTTGGTTTGCCCTGTTCCCATCATGCACTGGGACAGGAACAGACTAATTTGCATACAGCCAGGTTCTGAAACTGGGATGGTGCAATGAGCTAAAAAACGGTGTTGGATCTAGCCCTGATCTCTTGACTGGGTGAGAGTATTCTGCTTAATTCAGAGACTCTGTCCCTCACCACCCCTTGTTGTAAATAATTGTGTCCACCCTAAGCGTGGAAGGGTATACTCAGACATGAGTCCCTTGCTCATTGCACCATCAGGATTCAAGCAAGCCGGGCCGAAGACGGCTGCAATGCCAGAAACCGGTCCCCGGAAGCTTGTTTCCTTCCCAGTGTAAGAATTGGCTTTTGTAGTTTGGTTTGCCCTGTTCCCATCATGCACTGGGACAGGAACAGACTAATTTGCATACAGCCAGGTTCTGAAACTGGGATGGTGCAATGAGCTAAAAAACGGTGTTGGATCTAGCCCTGATCTCTTGACTGGGTGAGAGTATTCTGCTTAATTCAGAGACTCTGTCCCTCACCACCCCTTGTTGTAAATAATTTTGTCCACCCTAAGCGTGGAAGGGTATACTCAGACATGAGTCCCTTGCTCATTGCACCATCAGGATTCAAGCAAGCCGGGCCGAAGACGGCTGTAATGCCAGAAACCGGTCCCCGGAAGCTTGTTTCCTTCCCAGTGTAAGAATTGGCTTTTGTAGTTTGGTTTGCCCTGTTCCCATCATGCACTGGGACAGGAACAGACTAATTTGCATACAGCCAGGTTCTGAAACTGGGATGGTGCAATGAGCTAAAAAACGGTGTTGGATCTAGCCCTGATCTCTTGACTGGGTGAGAGTATTCTGCTTAATTCAGAGACTCTGTCCCTCACCACCCCTTGTTGTAAATAATTTTGTCCACCCTAAGCGTGGAAGGGTATACTCAGACATGAGTCCCTTGCTCATTGCACCATCAGGATTCAAGCAAGCCGGGCCGAAGACGGCTGTAATGCCAGAAACCGGTCCCCGGAAGCTTGTTTCTTTCCCAGTGTAAGAATTGGCTTTTGTAGTTTGGTTTGCCCTGTTCCCATCATGCACTGGGACAGGAACAGACTAATTTGCATACAGCCAGGTTATGAAAAAACGGTGTTGGATCTAGCCCTGATCTCTTGACTGGGTGAGAGTATTCTGCTTAATTCAGAGACTCTGTCCCTCACCACCCCTTGTTGTGCTTATATGTACAGCACATCTAATGTGCATTACAGGTTACCTGCAACAAGAACTGCTCTTGACAAGAGAAGTTCAAGAGACTAAGGATCGCACAGGGCACAGGGACTTGGTTAAAGGTGTGATTCAGTGGTATAGTAAATAAAATACTGCCACATTAAGTTGAAAAGTATTACAAGTTGCCTTGGCGTTCTATGCTCTGAGGAAGGAAACAATTCTTTGAAGACTTGCAAAATCTTTATAATGAACAGCATGGGTTACATCTTCTTGCATAATAACATATCACAGGGAAGACTCAAAATCTTGTTGGTCCTGTATCCATCATAGGACAAGCACTGGCTCTAACGCTAGTTAATTTACAACCTTAGAATGATACATGGTTGAGCCGGCCCTGCAGGAATATGAACTCTGCCAAAGACAAGAGGTGTCAAGAGGCCACGGATGCGTGGCCTATTCCCTTGCGCCAGGTATGCATGTCCTCTTCCCTTGCGCCTAGCTTTTTTCCAAGATATGCTGCATTGTGGAACTTGTGACACTGTAAACATGGTCTCAAGAACACAGCATGTCTCATGATGTTGGATAAATTGTCAGCAATGGCTAAAAATACCAAATGACATGGACCACTTGAGAGATCAGGAGATGGTCCCAGACGGGTCACTATAGCAGAATCATTATCCCACTGTATATAGTAATAGACTATAGGACCAACATTAATGCATGTATTCCTATCTCACACATGGACAGTTAAATCTGATACACCAACTGCTATGGAGGAAATGTTTACCAACCTGATTTTGCACACCGGAACTTCTAAACCCAAACTTCTAGCACGGAAACACGAACTACAACACCCAGAATGCAAACTCATGCTGGCCGGAAAAACAGGGCTGGCTAGGAGGGGCCATTTGGCAGAATTGTAAGGCAGGCAGCATCACTACTCACCTTCACTGTTGACTGCCGAGCCATCATTTATTTTCTAAATGCTGGTTTCCCACTGGTAGGATGTGGCACTGGTGCCCTGTGAAGGGAAAGAGAATAAAGGATACAGACACCGGACATCACAGTCCCCTCCCTGTGCAGAGGTGGAAGTGTAGGTGATTAATGAAGCTCCTGTCAGCCCTCAGGAGTAACTGACCACCCAACGTGAGCATTTCTCTCACATTCACTCAATATGACACTGGCTGTATACTCATATGTAGCCGCGTTTTTCGTGAAATGTCTATTGAGGTAATAGCTAATTAAATGTTATCAGATCGGCAGACCAAAGCTGCGGACTTTAGAAGAGTGGAATCAGGCTGAAGTCTTGACGTCCGCTTAGTGTCCTGTATTCTGGGTAAATTGCTTAATCTCCCTGTGCCTACCAAGAATGAATGTGTCCTTGGGGAGTGTAATGTAATGTAATGTAACTTGTGCTCTGCTAAAGCGCTCCAATACCTTCGGGGAAAGTTCGCGCTATATGACTCTGCAAAAAAACTATACCTATGAAAAGTTAGGGGGTTCTTTAAATTGGAATTCTTTGTAATGATGCAGGGAGAACCAGTTATATGCATTAATTGAAACCTAAATACTAAATACACTTGCTACCAGTAAAGATGTACGGTGTGGTTGCTGTCTTTCAAGGGCCTCTGTGGCCTAGGGGCGGCCACATTTTGAGACTCTGAAACTAGGAAACAGGTTTGCATTCCGGATCGACTCCGCATCCTGTGATTCTGGACAAATCACTCAATATCATTGTGCCTTACGTGTGGTGTCTGGTTCTATTATAATGCGTTTTAATGCACATGTCAAATTTGCGCAATTAAATAATTAATAATAAAAAAAGAAAACAGCACAACCCTATAGGCAGGCACATGACTGGCTCTTTGAGTTTGAACAACTTACGTTTTATCAAAGAATGTTCTTTATGTGGGATATCGGCGTCTTTATTGTACTAAAATGCTAATATGTGTTAAACATACTTCACAAGCCTATAAGAAACTCGTAATTCACAATTATAATCAATCTTATGGGAGGTTTAAAATTGTGTTCCTTCGTTAGCTCCATTTTATAGATCAACATCAAAAGTGCAGTAAGAACAACAAGAGGTTGTGGCCATTCGGCCAGAGCAGTGGCGTAACGAAACTTGAGGGGGCCCCCCAGCAAACTACATGGAGGGCCCCCCCCCCAATCTCCGTGCCATTCTAGAGCTCTCAGGCCTTTGACCCGCCATACTGCAGGGGATGCGGGGCTATTGTTACGCCACTGTCACCAATGCAGCTGTTATAAGTAACACTGGATGGTGGAGTTAAAGGTTGGGCTTAGTCTGCCAGCAGGCTATCATAGGTGGTGGTCTAGTCATTACAGTTTGCCCAATTCTAGGTGGGTGTCCTGATGCAGACTCCTGTCATGATGTACAACATCGGGCCCACTTATGGTTCAGTTTTGACAAAAGTGCATCCACTGCTCCTTCTCATTTACGTTTTAAAACATTAGACAATGCGACAATGCAGTATTTCAAAAGCAGATGTAACTACAAAGAGCACATTTTGATAATACATTTTTATTAGTAGACAATAGCAATCTTAAGAGGCATTGCATAGCTTCATACACACTCTGACCCCAATTACATCACAGTCTCTCTCTCTCTCTCCCCCTCTCTCCTCTCTCTCTCTCTCTCTCTCTCTCCTCTCTCTCTCTCTCTCTCTCTCTCTCTGTGTCAGTCAGTCTCTCTCTTTCAGTCAGTCTCTGTCTCAGTCAGCCAGTCTCTCTCTCTCAATCAGTCTCTCTCTCAGTCTCTCTCAGTCAATCAGTCTATCTCGCAGTCAGTCTCTCTCTCAGTCAGTCTCTCTCAGTCAACCAGTCTATCTCGCAGCCAATCAGTCTATCTCTCTCAGTCAGTCAGTCTCTGCCTCTCTCTCTCAGTCTCTCTCTGTCAGTCAGTCTCTCTCTCTGTCAGTCAGTATCTCTCTACCTCAGTCAGTCTCTCTCTCTGTCAGTCAGTCTCTCTCTCTCTGTCAGTCAGTCTCACTCTCAAACAGTCTCTCTCTCTCTGTCAGTCAGTCAGTCACTCTCTCAGTCAGCCAGTCTCTCTCTCTCTCTCAGTTTCTCAGCCAGTCGGTCAGTCAGTATTCAGTCTCTGAGTCAGTCAGTCAGTCTCTACTCTCCACTCTCTCTCTCAACTCTGCCCACTCTGCCTCCACTGTCTCTCTCCACTGTCTCCCTCCACTCTCTCTCCCTACTTTTTCCTCTCTCTCTACACCCTCTCTCCCTTCTCTCTCTCTCTCTACTCTCTCCACTGTCTCTCTCCACTGTCTCACTCTCTCTCCACTCTCTGTCCACTCTCTGTCCACTCTCTCTCTACACCCTCTCTCCCTTCTCTCTCTCTCTCCACTCTCTCTCTCTCTCTCTCTCTCTCTCTCTCTCTCTCTCTCTCCACTGTCTCTCTCCACTGCCTCACTCTCTCTCCACCCTCTCTCCACTCTCTCTCTCTCCACTCTCTCTCTCTCTCCACTCTCTCTCTCCTTTCTCTCTCCACGCTCTCTCTTCTCTCTCTCTCCTCATTCTCTCTTTCCACTCTCTCTCTCCACTCTCTCTCTCTCCCCTCTCTCTACACCAGAGGTCTTCAAACTTTTTGATGCCGAGACCCCCCTGTAAAACATTTTTAGGCATAAGGACCCCCGCCGGACAAACATTTCTAGAACTTGGTACTCCTCATCATTGACAACTATCAACGACCATATGAGCCTAAATTCCCATAGCAAATCCATTTACAGTGGGGAAATAATATTAAACAGTGTTTATCAAACCAAAGGTCAGTGAGCGTGGTCAAAGGTGTGGCAAAAAACAAAGGGCCTCATTTATGAGGAATTGGTGTAGGGCAGCGCCGCAAGTCTTCTTGCTGCTCTGTCCTATGCCAATGTGAAAGGGCAGGAAGGCACCATATTTATGAAATACGGTGCATTTCTGTCCTTTCCCACTGTGTTGGTGCACAATTTGCTGCCTGGCGCCAATGTAGGCAGGATTGTTTTCGTTTAGGAAGGGGCACCTTCCTGCACAAAAACAATCCAGAAAGGGGTTTCCTCTCTTAATGTGAGCTGCATAATGCAGCACACATGTAAAGAGGAAAAAAACAGGAGAAATGAAAACATTTCTCCTCTTTACGCCTGCTGTGGGGAAGCATAAGGTTTTGGCACTGCCCCAGGTTTACATGGTTTTGTAAATCAGGGGCAGCATCAAAATCCAAGGGGGTTGCATGGGAGGGAAAACCCACTGCAATGCCCATAGAACGCCCACTAGACAGAGTAAGACAGCACAGCGATTTGCGCTGTTTTGTCTTACTCAATATCTATGAGGCCATGTAAAGTCACGCAGGTTGACTTTGGGTTGCCTCATAGATATGATTGAGACGCTTGTGCCACCAGAGGTTAAAAAAAAGTGATACTCTGGCGGCAAAAACCTCTCATAGATCAGCCCCAAAATATTTTGTTTGTTTTTTACTTCTTTCACCATCAGGTAGCTACATATAAAATATTGGGTAGCTTAAGTGAAAAATACATTTTAAAAGTTGTTACTCAGTGAGAAATGCACTGTATTACATTAGGAAACCTCTATTAGTTAATGCACTGCTGAGGTCTGTTTGTAACCACAAAATTAAATGTGTCTAGTGCAGTGGAGAATAGTGCCTTGTGTGTTTTTAGTGCTACGAGATCACAGCCTGTGACAGAAAGCACTGAGAATGTGTAAGTCATTGTTTTATACTTGCACTGCATTACACACATTATAACAGAGACTGCTTCAAAATGTGCAAATAGTTTTACCATAAAATAGAGCTTCCAAAATGTAGATTTTATTATTACTAGGCCATAAGTAATGCATTTTTTTTGGGCATAACTGTCCCTTCAACACCTCCTCAGAGGTGCTAAGCGTTGTGTAGATCCAATTCTTATTAAAAGCACACACTTCACAGCCCAATTGTTAACTCTTCCTACTACCCCTTAAAAAAAAAATCTTTGCCATCACAATGCTTGAAGTGATTCAAGCAATTAATGCCAGAAGCCCTCCCAAGCACCCTCTAAATATGCAGACTAACTTGCACATTTGCTTTTTACTCAGGCAAGCAGACACCCTGGCACGAAGTCTGCCTGGCCATTTCCCTTCACAGCACAGGATGCTCAATTAACTTAGGCTGAAGCATGGAAGTGTCCTGGACAGTTATCTTTTTCCTTTTCACATGTTTTAGATTCCTGACAGTGGAAAGTGAGGCCTGGAAATGCACGACCCCCCATCAATGGACTCCAGGGCCCCCCTGGGGGTCGCGCCCCACAGATTGAAGACCTCTGCTTTACACCCTCTCTCCCTTCTCTCTCTACTCTCTCCACTGTCTCTCCACTGTCTCACTTTCTCTCCACTCTCTCTCCACCCTCTCTCTACTCTCTCTCCACTCTCTCTCTACACCCTCTCTCCCTTCTCTCTCTCCACTCTCTCTCCACTCTCTCTCCACCCTCTCTCCACCCTCTCTCCACCCTCTCTCTCTCCACTCTCTCCACTCTCTCTCTCTCTCTCTCTCTCTCTCCACTCTCTCTTTCCACTCTTTCTCTCCACTGTCTCACTCTCTCTCCACTCCCTCTACTCTCTCTCTCTCCACTCCCTCTCTCCTCTATCTCCTCTCTCTCTCTCTCTCTCCTCTCTCTCTCTCCACTCTCTTTCTTCTCTCTTTCTTCTCTCTCTCCACTCTCTCTCTCCACTCTCTCTCTCCACTCTCTCCCTCCACTCTCTCCCTCCACTGTCTCTCTCATTCTCTCTCTCTCCACTCTCTCCTCTATCTCTCTCTATCTCTCTCCACTCTCTCTCTCCACTGTCTCACTCTCTCTCCACTCTCTCCTCTCTCTCTCTCCACTCTCTCTCTCTCCACTCTCTCCCTCCACTCTCTCCCTCCAGTGTCTTTCTCCACTCTCTCTCTCTCCACTCTCTCTCCACTCTCTCCACTCTCTCTCTCCACTCTCTCTCTCCACTCTCTCTCTCTTCTCCCTCTCTCTCTCTCTCCACTCTCTCTCCACTCTCTCTCCCTCCACTGTCTCTCTCCACTCTCTCTCTCTCTCTCTCTCTCTCTCCGCTCTCTCTCTCTCCACTCTCCCTCTCTCCACTCTCTCTCTCCACTCTCTCTCTCTCTCCACTCTCCCACTGTCTCACTCTCTCTACTCTCTCCACTCTCTCTCTATTCTCTCTCTCTTCTCTCTCCTCGCCCTCTATCTCCACTCTCTCTCTCCACTGTCTCTCGACACTCTCTCTCTCCACTCTCTCACTCTCCACTCTCTCTCTCTCTCCACTCTCTCTCTCTCCACTCTCTCCCTCCACTGTCTCTTTCCACTCTATCTCTCTCCACTCTCTCTACTCTCTCTCCACTCTCGCCACTCTCTCTCCACTCTCTCCACTCTCTCTCTCCACTCTCTCCCTCCACTGTCTCTCTCCACTCTCTCTCCACTCTCTCTCTCTCTCCACTCTCTCTCTCTTCTCTCTCTCTCTCCTCTGTCTCTCTCCACTCGCTCACTTCTCACTCTCTCTACTCTCTCTCCACTCTCTCTATCTTCTCTCATTCTGCCGGGGCCGGTAATGAGTGGAACATTATCAGACGCAATGAGCAAGATGAGAGCTCATCTTTCTAAGGTGCATTCCAAGCATGTTGGGCCCCACCATGATGCTCTCCCTCCCTGATACCAGACAGTCCAAATTACCAATACCAACCCGCCACTGCCACCCAGACTCTGACGGTCCTCGCCCCCCCACCCACGAACCACTTCTACTGCCTACTAGGCTCGGACCGTCGGATCGGATGCAGACTCACTCACCTGACCTGGGCCTGGCCTGCAGCTCAGAGTTAGGCTCCAGCGCCCGCACATTTTTAATTACATGTGCGCTCAATGTGCATGTCCTGACAAATGTAATCAGGGCATTACTCCCGCCCCCCACCCTGTACAATGTGCACACGCGCGGCAACTCCTGCAAGTAAACAACCCACCCTATCCCGGTGCCATTTAATATAAAGAGTGCCTCAGGGGCCCCGGCTGCGGCCCGCACACCATTTCTAAAGGGGGCCCCGGCCGGGGCCCGCACAGCATTTAGAAGAGCCCCGCACCATTTCTAATAGCCTAGGGGCCCACACCATTTCTGAAGAGCCTCAGGGGCCCCGACCGGGGCCCGTGCAACAATTTATTAAGAGGAGGATCAGTGCTTAGCTAAGCTGCTGAAGCTCGGCAGGGGCCCAGGCATGCATGCCTTGCTTGAGCACCACCATTTAATTTATTAAAGAGGGCGGGCGTGCGGCATGCCGTGCGCACAGCGCACCATTAAAATCATAATCGATGCATGTGTAAGTCAAATGAGGGGGCCGGCCCGGGGCCCCCTGGAGCACGTGGCCCCCCCACAACACAGGGGCCTACGGGGGTGTGTGTTACGCCCCTGGGCCAGAGCTGTTGACTTAGAAGCTGGGGAACTGGGTTAGAGTCTCGGCAATGTCGCTGAACATCCTGAGATTCTTGGCAAACCCCTTAATCTCCCCGTGCCTACCAAAACGTATTGTGTGTCTTCATTTTACGTAACGTGCTCGTGTAAAGCGCTCCAACCTATATGGGTCGGGTTCCTGCAATATACAACTGAAGAAATAAACATTGACGTTACGAAAAATGTCTGTGATCGTATTGTAAGGTTACATTTCTAACAATTTCCAGCAGATTAGCATATTTTGAGTGCCACTGGAACAATACCTGTGGGTCTAGTTCGCACTATATAAATCTACAAAAATAAAAATGACGTTACGAAAGATGTCTGGGATCATATTTTAAGGTTATATTTCTAACAATCCCCAGCTGATCAGTTATTTTGAGGTGCAGTGATGCCACGACCCACAGCTGAGGGTCCCTTGAACTGTGATAATTGCTGTTGTTTACTACCGCACTAACAGTCAAAGGGGCCATTTTCCCTGCTTTCCTTAGGGCCCATGGCGTTATTTCAGTTTTATAAGGCTTTATTTCGATAAAACATATCTTTAAAAGCACAACATAATACAACAACTTTACATCCACAACAAATGCATTACTCATACAATAAATTGGATTAAAAAAAATTTACATGTATAATTACAATAAAAAAAAATTGTTTCAAGATTTAGATAAAAACATTGATTAAACATTAATTAAACAATTTCATTAAGCCTTTTGGTTCAGATAGACCAAACCCATCTTAAAAATTTTGAGAGACCGCAAACAAAAAAGGCCGAGTGTCTGACATCAGAATTCGCAGAGCTACAATGTGATTTCTAGTACCTAATTCTCTGCATAAGGGTTTTAGCCAGCTATTTCTCGGTAAAAAAATATGCCGGGCATTCAAACAAAATGTGGGCAACGGACTCTACTCTAGTTGTACACGTTGGGTAGAAGGGTGAGGTTTGAAAAGGGACTTTCCAGCGCGCAGTTAGCTGACCCACTGGAAGGGTTCCTACCCTGAATTTAAAATACGAAGCCCGATCGAATGGCTTTGTGATAATATCAAGGTAGGATTCCCGTAATGTCACGTCCTTAAACCTCAAAAAGTCAGATGTTAATCTGCCCTGCTTCGAGTTAGAGCTACTTTTGCTGGATACCCAGCTCCAGAAAAGGGTCTTAAGAACAGCTTTAGGGCGGGCAGATCTAGATACCCAGGCATCCTCTAACCCCAGCTCACCTAGCAGGGATTTAACGTCTTTAAGCCACCTAATCTTTGACCAACCTGACATAGCTAATACTTCTGACAGCCTGTCCGCATAGCTTACTAGTTCTGGTACTCACCATAGACAGGCCCATAGTAGAAGCGGGCGGATTACGGCCTGTTCCTTAATTGGACGGCACCCCATGTCAAGAAGCAAAGGTAACGTGGGGGTACTCTGTGGGAGGGCCATTAGATCCTTCAGGAATTTATTCTCTGATCTGGATAGATGGTCTACATTACATGCTCCCCTCAGTTTGGCCCCATAAAGGGCAGCGCTTACTCCTCTCGCCTTATAAATGTCTATTACCAGGGCAATTGGCTTAGTTGAGGAAGCGCGCTGCTCTTTAGGAATTGCCCCCACTACCCTTTTATGGTTCAATAGCATTTTCTGAAGGTGGGAATTCCACTGCATTGTGTCAGATAAGCGGATGCCTAGATAGTCAAATTCCGCAACCCTTTCAAGGGGAACAAGGTTCAGGGACGGTGGGCACCCAAGTTTTCTAGGGGGATTCAAAACCAAATACTTGGTCTTATCTGTATTAATTGTAAGACCCCTACAGGTGCAAAAGGACTGAAAGCTGTCCAAGAGACTTTGAAGACCCACAGGGGTCTTGGAGATGAGGAGGGTATCATCAGCAGATAGGAGAGTTGGTATTCGCTTGCCCGCCAAGGATGGTGCATCAGATGGAATTTTCAGCAAGTGCTCCACCACTCCGTTCACATGAAGCGAGAACAGAGTGGGGGCAAGGACACAGCCCTGGTGGACACCCCTATTCACTGGGATTTTGTGGGTCTTCTGGCCCTGGGTACCCCACCTTACCTGGGTGAAATTCCCAATATGGAGCCTCATCAAGAATGACAGAATATAAGGGGGCATCCCCATATCGGACAATACCCCCCACAAACTAGCCCTTGGCACCAGGTCAAAGGCAGTCTTTAAATCGATGAAAGCAAGATAAAGACTGCCTTTGCCTAGTATGACCACTTTCCAGTATATGAGCAGGAGTCTAAAGGCCTGCTCGATTGTCCCTGTGCCTGACCTAAAACCTGCTTGTAGGTCTGAAAGGATTTTATTGTCTTCAATCCACTGTAGCATTCTCCCGAGAATTACCTTGCCAACAACCTTTTGTGTGGAATCTATTAGGCTTATTGGCTGGTAATTGGCGGGGACGTCCCGCTGCCCCTTCTTAAAAATTGGAATGATCTCAGCCCCCCTGCCAAGAGTCAGGAATTACCGCACCGTTATGAATGGCATTGAGTAAAGATGAGATAATCCTCCCCCATTCAATGCAATGCAAACGGAGTAGGTCCCCCGGTATCCCATCTGGGCCTGCTGCTTTATGTGGCACTAGAGACTTGATCACATTTTCCACTTCCTTAGGTGTAAAGGAAAGGGCTTCGTACTCCCCTGGTGGGTCCATTAAAGGAGATATGATCGGCCCCTGCCTACCATCCATATCGGAAGTGTATAGGGTTGAAAAGTGATCGAACCACATTTGGCCAGTGATGTTACAGGTGATAAGAGTATTATCCGGCCTATTCCTAACCCTTACTGTTTTCCAGAACCCACTCGAATCACTGGCTGCTTTAAGGTCATGCCAGTACTGGTCCTCTCAATCTTTCTTTGCTACGCTGACGCACAGTTTATAAACTCCCCCGGCCATGCGGATCTGCTCTGGGGACTTACATTTAACTGCTCTAATTAATGCGGCTTTCGTCTGCCGACATCTTTTAGAGTACCAACCTGGGTTGCCCTTAGGTCTCTGGCACTCCCTTGAAGAGGGACCCTTGCTTTGGACTAAGAATAGATTACCCAATTCGTCAATAGTGTTGCAAAAAAGTGCTGTTACTTCTGGAGAACCCTGAGTAAGGGTATCCAACTTGGACTGGGTTGCTGCTAGAAGGCCCCCTATCTTTTGTAGTTCCCCTCATCTAAAGCAATTTTACACCATTTAAGCCGTCTTCCACAGTTTGAAGGACAAACTTCCGAGGTGGACAGGGTTTTAGTTAGAGCTGCCGGACCATCTGCACGCGACCACAGGGGATAGAGTGTCAAAGAGAGTGGATTGTGGTCGCTCTTCACGGTTGGCAGGACTTCCATGTCGTGCATAAAGCACCAAAGTTTGAAGTCCAAAAGGATGTAGTATATCCTGGAGGTATGGTCTAACCGGTTAAAAGTATGAGCTCCAGTGGGGTCCGAGATGGATCGACCATTTACAGCTCTTAATCCAAATTCCAAGGTTAAGCTGTTTAGCTGGATGGCCCGTTGGGACCACCTCTTGATAGGATCGATTGTTAATGATGGTATACGCCTCCTTGCGTCTTCCTCGAAGGTATCCAGGATGTCATCAGCCGCTAGAGGCTCAAATGTACAATTGAGATCCCCTGCGACCAGGACATGCATGCTATCAGAACACAGCCTAAGTGCCTCTTCAATACTAGCCACAGTAGAGGAACGAGCGGAACCTTTGGTGCCCCTCGCATAGATGTTAACTATTTCCAAAGTGTGCCCTCTTTGGGGCCCCTAGCCAAAATTCTCAGTATATCTGGGGAGTTGGTATCTTTTTGCACAATTTGGCAACCCAGAGAGATACTAACCCATATCATAAGGCCTCCTGAAGGAAGACCTCTCCCTGTACTAGAGGGGACTTCAGGTAAAAAATAGGTGGCATAGCCCACCTTATGACAAGGCTCCAAACTCCAGGTCTCTTGGAATATACAAATTGTTTAGGACTCATTCAGAGCATTACATTCAGGGAGATCTAGCTTTCTAGAGATACCCGCTAGGTTCCAGCTAATGATCCTTAAGTTAGAGTTGGCTAAAATAGACTCCAAGGGAGACTGTATAGCAAACATACTGTACCCGGATTGAAGCCCCAATAGTGTGCCCTCTGGCGCAACAGCTCTAAAGCTGTTCTGGGATGAAAAAATATCAGAGGCTGTTATAACCGTAGGAATATTGCCATTAAGAGGAGACGGAGTATCAAGGAGATGGGTGGGCCCAGATGGAACATTATGCTTACTAGGCACTCTAGAACCAGACATGTCCGCTGTGAAAGATGTTAGTTTAACAGGAAGATAAACGCCCGGTCAATAACCCCGCACCATCCTATTCGAGTTGGGACCGCTTTGCCTCCCACCCAGGACTGGTGGCGACCATTCAGATATCGTGCTGGTTGTAGATGGAAATAACTTAGGTCGTAAGTGCCAATTCCTGAGCTACCAAGGCCATAATATTGGTTACAGATAAACCTAGCGACCCTGTTGCCCCGAAAATTGACTAAAATACAATCTACCGATGTATCCTTGATCCTATTACCAACCCAGCTAACCCTTCTGACATGTATAACCTGACCATCGAGCTGGTTTGGCAGAGGTCTGTTATCATTCAACCAATACGTGGTTTTATTTTTAAGCTCGTTGTAGGATTCTGATTTACCAGCCTTAAGCTGTGGTACCCCAGTAAGCACAACAACATAAGGCAGGCATTCAGGCTGTAGGTTGATATGAGAAAGGTTTGTGTCTCCAGTCACAGCCGGGCTTAAGTTCTGTGATGTTGTAATTTGATTTAGGCTGGATCCCCCTCCTTTACTCAGGTCGCTATTAAGTTCCTGACACTGTGTGGGTACACCTTGACGGGGACAATTTTGGCCTTTAGCCAGGCTTGGGATAGAAGTTGGAATACTTGGCTGGGCAAGATGAGATAGTACAGGTGGTACTGTTTTTGTCATTACTGAGGTCAGACCAGGGGCTACCTCTGAGACTGTTAATATCCTCGCCACTGGGGATGCAGAATCCCTCAATTGATTTTCCTTCAGCTCGCACGCCTCCTGCCTGTTCTTGGATTGGAGTTTGATTAACGATTTGAAGGAAAAGAAGTTGTCTAGAGTGGCTTGCTCGAATCTATCCAGCCTATCCGTCAATACCTTCACCCTCTCAAGGACGGGGAGAATCAAGGATTTCATGATCTTCTCTATCTGAGCGATAGGAGATAACTGGGGTATGGAGCTTATATTTAGTATTTGTTTCGGACTTATGTTCTCTTGTTCTCTTGGCAGACGCATGGACTGACCACCAGTGGGGAAAAAACCTCCTCCTCTACATGGCATGAATTTCTCATTCCTCCCTGTCCCAACTGCTTTCACACTACCCTTGGAGCTTTTTGCCTTACATTTTTTAGAAGTTTTCAGATACCCACCCCTTAGGTCATTTATAGCTCTTTTCCTCTTAGGAGCAGCTAATCTGGCACCTCCCACACCCACTGCACCTCCCACACCCACTGCTTTTGGTTGTACCAATGAACTTACGGGGAGTCTGAGATTACTAATAGTGGGGGCTTATTCTTCAATATGCTGGACAAGCCCTAGAGCAGGCGGAGTGGCCGTATGCCTTGGAGATTCTAAAACATTAAGTCTCTCCAGGCTGGCCGTAATGTTCGATGAGCTTGATAGAGCTATACTGGATGTGCCATTATCGGTAGCAGGAGACACTGCCAATGCTAGTGGCCCTAGAGAAGAGCGCTTGTGGTTAAGAGGCTCTAAAGAGAGCCAACTCTCAGTAATGGCAATTTCCATGTCTATGGCAGTGCATGCTCGGATGATAAACTGATCGAGCGTACCACTGACGCATCCTACCCCACCCGCTTGCCCTTTCCAGAGCGAGTTGACATTGGCATGGACAATACGCTTTTCCCCTATGTGACACAGGAATCCCAAGAAGGCAATTATCAGATGAAAGACACAATGCAATACAAAACGTCCATGTGGAGAACCAGGGCCTTATGGGCCGAGCGGCGCAGGGCACACCTAATATCTCCGGGTTCACCTGCCTTGTCAGACAGAGACACGAGACACTCTGTTAGGCGTAGAAAATCAGGTTTATTAGCTGCAGCTAAGCACAGTTATCCAAGAAGTACAGTTGTATATTCTTAGGAGACTGCCACTTAATTCCGTGGCGCACAATCTTTTATAGCACACATATTTACAACGTCTACTCCCAAAACATACAAAGCTGACAAATTGAAAAAGTTTGAAAACAAGCTATCAAGTATCTGGAATACGCCCTCCATTGAGACCCCGTGTTCTCTCCTCCCCTCACATTGATCAATACTAGTGCATGTAATTCAATTTGCAGGTGGCAGGACGTATTTGTGTGCTTCAAAGGATAGTTGTGTAATAGGAGAATACAAGGAGAGAATAGCGAAGGCCAGTCAAATAAGATAAAGTAAAGGAAGAATGGTGGGACCCAAACAGTCAACTAAGACAAGGATAAATCAGTCTAGACATGGATTAACAAACTCGGCCAGACCCTGACATCGGTTTCGTAAACAAGGACAAGGGGTTACTTTTTAACAGAAAGGACGCATAGCAGCTGGAAAAGCAAAAACACTACGTTCGCCGTGCTGCCTGAGTAAAGGCAACACAAAATGGCGAAAGTCGCACAATGGCGGCTAAATACGAAGCAAAGTCGCAAACCACAGAACCTCAGTCCCTCCTTTTGCCATTACTCAGGCAAAACACAAAAGACTCAAGTTAGTCTGAGTCAATGTCAATGGTCATGAGGTCATTGAGCTGTTGCTGCAACATCATTTTAATGTTCTCTGTTTTCTGTGACACAGGCTTTGGGACACACAAGGTGGCACAAAGACCACAGATGGCGGGGCCACACTGCAAACAAAGACAGCAAGAGAAAATGATGGCTAAAATCATTCCAATGAAAGTTAACACTTTCCATCCCCATGTGGACAGTATTCCCCAAAACCATCCCTTCACAGACCAATCTCCTGTGTCCTGATGAATAGACTCGGAAATCACGTGTAACTTAGAAATGGCTTGGTATACTGTAGGGGCATTATCAGGAATGTAAATGCAGCAACTAGACCTAATCAATTTACAGACTCCTCCTCTATCTGCAAGGAAAATGTCTAAAACCATTCGGTTTTGCAAAGTCATAAGACGATCCGCCTGAAGTTCGGCTGTCAGATTACTCAAGGCTCCGGAAGTTGCCTTTATCGTAGCCTCAACAACACGAACTAGCTGTCTAATGTTTCTGCTATTGGCCATTGGGCCCCAAAAAGGAAGAAACCCTTTGATTAAAGTCTCCTCCCTCTTGTCCAGCTGTGTCTTTAGAATCAATAACCCCTCTGCCATATCTTTTTCTGTGATGACCTGAAGGAGCAGTGTATGTAGGTGGAAGAAGGAAAGCCACATAACATGTTCCTGAAAAATAGGTGGGAAGCCATGTATAGGCTCTATCATGACAACCAAAATATGTACCTTGAGATGGTACTAACGGTGAAGAAATCAAGGGTGAATAGATGTATGTATGGGAACAAACACTCTTTTCCTGTTTATTCTTTTTATTCTGGTCATTTATCTGCAGACATAAGTTACCTTTATGAGGTATGGTCCAAATTGGCAAATATCTTCTTTGTCTAGCCTTATCAGTAAGGCTAGTAACGTAACGAGTCACGTTCCAACCATCATATGCTCGTTTCTCATCAACGGGAATCTTACCAAAATTCGGCAATTTTAGCCATAGTCACTATTCCCTTTATCAAAGAACTATGACTAAAATCTGCTCCACCATTATATGGACCACCAAGAGGATGTCAAAGTTGATTCTGGTATGCATTAGAAAACAGCCAAATAAGCCCAAGCGGAACCTTCATAAGAAAACGGAAGGACTAAATATGGCATCCCTTTCTCAGCATTATGGGGCATGAGCCCACAAACCCAACAATCAGTAGTATTGACTACCAGTTGATGCTGATGTAACAACTGGATGAATGAATTGTTGAAATATTCTGTTCTCCTAATTTGCTCATGATCTGGGAGTGTATAGAACTTATGCGGGGAGGTAGTAGTAGAAAAAGGTAAAGAAACAGAAGTTGAAGCAGGTGTTTGCTGCATAGTGTAGACAATTCAACCCACACAAGCCAATAAAATACATAAACATACTAACACACACAATGCTACGCCACATCGACTAAATTATAATTTCTTAGACTTAATTTTCATTGCAACTTTCTTATCATTCCCTTTCATTTTATTATCCATTCTCTAAAGCGTTGCTCACGGTAATCTTCCTGGATCACTTAGTTGTAGTTATTAGCCGTCCTATGACACTGCAAGTCCTGCAGACCTATGTCACTACTCAGGTCACAGCCTAAGCATCATACCGTGACCCTGCAACTTGATGGATAGTGAAAAAGGAATGTCTTTCAAAAGAGTAATCAGAAAAAGAAAAAAAAGTTCAATTGTTTTTAGTCAACCTAGATCTTAGGTTGTACTGTGTCTTGCCAGGTATCGTCTGGTCTCGAAACAAAGACTCCGGGTTCGTTGTATTTAATCGCAAATGTGTTGGTCCAGCCTCTTGCAGCACGTCGTCATCTTCTTTCTCAGAACTTGTCCAGTCCAGGCGTGCACTATTGAAAGGTACAAATCGGGATAATTTTTCACTTTCACTGTCACCTACGCCTTCTTGGACCCACTGGTCATAAGGTAAAGGCAAGGGTACCCTCTTACAGTGCACGCCGTGGACCCAATTTTTCTTCCCGACGACCTTCACTGCTGTACCTGTGACGAGAAGCACTTGTAGCGGCGGTCCCCAACGAGGTTCCAGGTTCTTTTTCCTCTGGAAATTCTTCAAACACACGAAGTCTCCAGGTTGATTGGAATGACCTGGATCTGAGGAAGCCTCCGGCAAAGCGTTTTGAACCTGTTGATGAATAACACGTAATTTAGTGGTGAGGTCATGCAAGTAATCAACCAACAATGGGTGTAGAATATCGGAATACTTTTTAGGTCGAGGGACTCCCCAAACATTGGCTGGGCGTCCAAAAACTACCTCATAAGGACTAAGTCCTAAACGAGAATGTACAGTTGTTCTCGTAGAGAGAAGTGCCAAAGGTAAAGCATCGGTCCAAGTAAGGCCCGTGCTGGCGTGAATCTTTGCTAATTTAAGCTTGAGAGTGCCATTATAGCACTCTACCAAACCCGCTGACTGGGGGTGGTTTGCCGCGTGGAATTTCTGCCTAATACCAAGACCCACACACACCTTCTGCATAATTTGACCTACAAATTCACTTCCATTGTCACTCCAGACAATGCGCGGCAAACCAAACCTCGGGAAGAATTCCTTCAAGAGGATTTTGGCAGTAGACAAAGCAGTATTATCCTTTAGGGGGTAGGCCTCTATCTATCTGGAAAAGGCACAGACCACCAGAGCATACTTGAGGTTATTGGAACGTTCCCTATGAATGTAATCAATTTGTAAAACCTCAAAAGGATACGTAGGGGGAGCAAAATGACCTGCCGGAGTTGGGGTTCCCTTACCTGGATTATGCATCAAACAAACAATACAATGCTTTACCACATTTTCCGCACATTTGGGGATACCTTCATTCTGCCATACTGGAGCCAAAAGCTTACATATTCCTTTCACACTGATATGAGCTGGACCATGCGCCATAGTAACTACAGGTAGTACATAGGCATCTGGTAACAACCAACGTTGGTGTTCTGACAATTCCGTCCAACACCCTGTCGCATCCAACATTCCCGTACTTTCTCTCAACTTACTCAATTCCTTTTCTGTAGCCCCTCCTTGAATCATTCTCACACTTTCTGTTGTGTCCTCACACATTCCTGCTTCTCCGACCCATCTTGCAGGGCCTGCAACATACATGAGACTTGTAGCATCTCTCGCTGTTTCTTTTGCTACCTCGTCTGCAAAAGCATTCCCACGACCAACATCATCAGTGATCCTCTTATGTGCACTACACTTCACAATCGCTATCTGAATAGGCAATGTAAGTGATTCAAGAAGGTCAGTTACCAATTTCTATGCTGTATTTTAGTCCCATGGGAAGTAAAGATTCCTCTTTCCTTCCACAAACGACCGAAGCTATGAGCCACGCCAAAGGCGTATTGGCTATCGGTGTAAACAGTCACTCTCTTTCCCTTCGCCAACACACACGCTCTCGTCAGTGCAATCAACTCAGCTGCTTGTGCTGAGTTCTGTGTAATGCGTGTATCTTTCTTTTTCTGGAATAGGTAACAATGTTGCTGGATTTAAAACATTACATCGCTTGATATGTATGTGACTAGTCAAAAGTGTCAACTCATACCCAGACAAGCGAGCACTCGTGAGATGTTGCGTTTTTGTTCTGTTCAAGAGAGTATCCACTGCATGTGGTACCATAACAACAAGAGTGTGATCCAATAACAATCCAGCAGATTGACGAATGGAGATCGCTGTTGCTGTTGTTGCTCCGAGACAACTAGGCAATGCCTTGGCTACTGGATCCAATGTAGCCGAAAAATAGGCACATGGCCTTTGTTTGTCTCCAAATTGTTGCGTTAAAACTGACAATGCACAACCTTCTCTTTCATGCACATAGAGTATGAAAGGCTTACTATAATCTGGAGTACCCAACACAGGAGCAGTACGTAAATCAGAAAAACTCTTCTGACATTCATCAGTCCAAGGAAGCGGTTGAGGTGTATCTTTCAAAGTAAGTGCCAACAAGGGTTTAGCCAACAAAGAAAAATTCAGAATCCACTGTCTACAATAAGAGGTAATGCCCAGAAAGGCACGCACCTCCCATTTGTGCAATTGCATGAATACGTTCTGGGGTCAATCGCCTTCCCTCCTTCGACAAGAGATGACCTAAATAGGTAACCTCTTGGCGGCAATATTGTAATTTAGAAGGTGACACCTTATGATGTAAATCAGACAAATGAAGCAAAAGCAAAACAGTCGCATTTTTACAAACATCCTCTGAATCGGCAGCCACTAACAAATCGTCCAGATATTGAATAAGGGTAGCACCGGAGGTAAAGAAAGAGCGTCAAGCTGAGATTTCAAAGCCTGACTATAAAAGGAAGGACTCTCACAATAGCCTTGAGGTGCACGTTTAAATCAAAAACTTCGGCCTCCAAGAGAGAAACCAAAGAGATCCCTACTCTCCTCAGCAATAGAAATGCTAAAGAAAGTATTTTTGAGATCAATAACAGAGAACCAAACAGCCGAAGCAGGTATCATTGTGAGCAAAGCAGTATTATCAGGGACAACAGGAAACTGAGGGACAACAATTTTGTTGACCTCTCGAAGATCAATCACAAAACGGTATACAGGAGGCTTAGAAGGATCAGTACATTTAAGAACAGGCAGAACAGGACTATTGCAAACATTTCCTTTTGTTTCTTCAACAACACCCTTCTGAACTAAATCATAGACAATAGCCAACAGAGCTCTTTCGCCATCGTTAGAAATCTTATACTGAGGAATGCGTGGCAATTTAACATCAGGCTTGACAGTAATCACGTAAGGTGGAATCTTGAGCAAACCAACATCATTCGGACCCATGGCCCAAAGCGTAGCTGAAAGTGAACGCAATACAAGTGGCAGTTGATCCTTAGACAAATACATAGGAGAAACCAATTTATCACCCAAAGTACGATGTACACCAGAGGGGGAACAATACAATGTTGCATGTAGACGTTTCAATAAATACAAACCCAACAAATTCTCACCGCAACCAGTCGTTAAAATGAGCGGGGCTTCCAAATCATAAGGACCAATGGAGATAGGCAAAGGACAAGAAACCGGGTTGCGAACTGGAGCGCCAGAGATTCCTACAGAAACATTCGTTAAGCCAGACAAAGGTGCCCCAGGGAGTTTGGAGTGAATGATAGAACTTCTCATTGCACCAGTATCCCAAAGAAATGGTTCTGAAACACCCAATGCAACAACGTTAACATAAGGCCCATTCTGATCCACTGGAACCGATACCACTCCCTTGCTTTTTCCATGGCTGTCCTAGCTAGTGTGAAAATCCTGATTTTCTCTCTCAGTACAATAATCGTCATTGTAATATTGTGCAGACTGAGAATTCTGCTGATCAAAATAATTCATAGAATTCTGAGGGGGAAAAGAACGCTGTCCCTGAGACAACGCACCTCGCCCTCTACCCCTAGGTGCTGACTGAAAACCACCACGGCCTCGTGGCCCTGGCAGTCCACCATTACGCTGCAATAAAACCGGACAACTACTTTTAAAATGACCTTCCTCTTTACAATAGGCACATTGATTAGGACCCAACAAAGGTCGCGGAACAAAAGGTGCAGGTTTCTGTAACAATCTTTGAAACTGTGGAGGCTGTTGCAATTGACGTTGAGCAGAACATGGGGGATAAGCTTGTTGCAAAAGAACCTTTGTTTTTAATTCTTTAGTCCTTTTCTCCATTTTATCCTTGTCTTCCTTATCCCTATTCTCATAATACTGAGCAGTAGCTAATATCTGGGCAGACGTTGAAACGGCCCATGAACTCTCAGAGTCTTTTAATTTATGCGATAATTCTGGAAGTAAATTGAATACGACTGTATCCACAAATAATCGCTGTCCACCCTCAGTACTCATATCTTGACCACTATGGTCAATGAACGTCTCCTCGAAACGAGTAAAGAAATCAGAGACACTCTCATCTTTCTTCTCTTTACACGCAGCTAACTTATCCCAGTTAACACGTAGGGCTGGCATCATCGTTTTCATTAGAGCTAATATTCTACCAGGCAATTCTGTGATCAAATCATCGGGTTTAGCACCACCTATTTGTGCTGCATCTGCAGCAGTTAAAGCAGCCCAATTACCACCTGAAGCTTGATCGTGGTCTTCCTTACGAATCCGAGCCCACAGTGCTTGAGGGACTACATTTCCCATCGGCAAATCAATGTCGGCCAAATTCATGACACACGTATCAACAGTCTGGGACAGCTCTTTATAATATCCAGCAGGCTTCTTACGAGGGTCCGGTAAAGACTGTTTAAGCGCCAAGACTTCAGACCGTTTCCAAGGGACATGTACCCATATAACCTGGAAATGAGCAGGGACAGGCGGATTAGCACCTGCTTGTGGAACTGCATCTCTCCATATTGGAGGAACTTCTCGCATAGGATAGTGTTTTATTTTACGCCGAACCGCAGGATCAGGTTCAAGAGAGGCTTGAGATAAAAAGGAAGACCTAAAAGTGACAAGTGTTTGGACGGCATCCTCAACATCGGGACCCACAATAAGTCCTTTATCAAATTTAGCCTGTATGTCAAACAAACCCTGAGGAGGTAAATCCAAATCCATATCTCCCCATCCTTTAAAAAGAGTATTACACATAACATTAAAAACATATCTCTGTGTAGGCGCATTCCGCTGAAGAAAAGTATCCAGAATATCGCGCACGCTATAATGTGGACCACTCATGATCCAATTGGGAGCGAGAGAGTCTAACTTAATTCGCTCGTCAGAATCCGGAATTTGACTACGGGATTGTCTTCGGGACGAAACAGGAGTCAAATTAAGAGACCCAAAGAAAAGTGAGAGAAGACCAGAAACAGTATCAACTAATCGTTGACGAGCTGTAGGAGAATCTGACAGTAAAACAGGAGACAATGTATTAAGCACAGCAGGAGAAGAACTAACAGATAAAAGAAGACCTGATGGGAAAGGAGCCTGAGGCACAGAAGTCGGTGGCAAAGGAGGTGGAGGTGGAAATACTGGGAGAGGCAAATGTGGAAGAACCGGAACAATTGGCTGAGCAGCAGGTTGTTGAACAACAGGTTGTAATGGGGGTGCATTTGCACCTAATACATAAGGCAGAGGTAATCTCAACAAATGAGACATTAAGGGATCTTCGTCAAGATCTTTATTCTGTGGGGGAGTAGACAACACAGGATAACATCTATCTATTGCCATACGATGCTGTCTTTCTAAGACTTCAATCATTTTATCAGTCTCATTATTCCTAAGCTGTTGGGCAGCCTGTGAAATCGTCATATCTTGCGCTTTCTTATCTCTTTATGCCTGTTTAATTTCTTTCTGTTTGGCTTCCTTACGCCATAGGCGGAAAGAGTCAAACATTGCCGGCCGGGCTTTTCTTTTAAACAAAATTGCTTCCAAATTATCTATTATGTCAGGCTCAAAGCTACCATTTTGTGGCCACTGCAGAACAGCATCTTTCTTCGTATATCGGATCCATGTTTCATTAAAAATAATAGGGCCAAGACCATGTTTCGAATAGAGCTCATAAGTGGGAGTTCCAACCGGGGGAATTGGACAAGAGTCCTCCAGCCGGGAATCCCTATTACAGTCAAGACAGCAAAACTTCCTAAACTTACTAAGCCCAGGCATTTTGTAACGAACTGGACTGTTCACAAACTTCAAGGGGGTTAAAGCAATGATCACAGCACAAACGTACTTATCCCTTGGCTTTGACTAGTGCAAAAGTCGAATAACAAAAACAAGACAAAAGAGTGGGCGCTACCCACGAATACTTAACTAAGTGTTTTCTTACGCCAACAGATGTCCGTCTAACGCCTCGCGATACCAATCATCACCAGAGGGCCAAGGCAGGGCGGCAGATTGGGCAGCAGTCGCCAGCAGCCGTCGGAAAGGAGTAGCCGCGCTGCAAAAGACTTTCGGTCCACTTCGACATACAGGGGTCGCTTGACGTGGTTCGCGAATCCTCCAGAATTTTCTTGCGAGGCTCCTCACGATCCTCGGGCTGAACCGCTACCACTGAAGCCGCCCACACGTTGGGTGTCAGTTGGAGAACAGGGCCTTATGAGCCGAGCGACGCAGGGCACGCCTAATATCTCCGGGTTCACCTGCCTTGTCAGACAGAGACACAAATCACTCTGTTAGGCGTAGAAAATCAGGTTTATTAGCTGCAGCTAAGCACAGTTATCCAAGAAGTACAGTTGTATATTTTTAGGAGACTGCCACTTAATTCCGTGGCGCACAATCTTTTATAGCACACATATTTACAATGTCTACTCCCAAAACATACAAAGCTGACAAATAGGAAAAGTTTGAAAAGAAGCTATCAAGTATCTTGAATACGCCCTCCTTTCAGACCCCGTGTTCTCTCCTCCCCTCACGTTAATCAATACTAGTGCATGTAATTCAATTTGCAGGTGGCAGGACGTATTTGCGTGCTTCAAAGGATAGTTGTGTAATGGGAGAATAGAAGGAGAGAATAGTGAAGGCCAGTCAAATAAGATAAAGTAAGGGAAGAATGGTGGGACCCAAACAGTCAACTAAGACAAGGATCAATCAGTCTAGACATGGATTACCAAACTCGGCCAGAACCTGACATCTGTTTCGTAAACAAGCAAAAACACTACATTCGCCGTGCTGCCTGAGTAAAGGCAACACAAAATGGCGACAGTCACAAAATGGCGGCTAAATACGAAGCAAAGTCGAAAACCACAGAACCTCACATGTACCTATTTGCTGTCCCTGTGTAGAACCAAGATTCAGGGGGGTGGCCCAGCCCAGCCTTGGCCAGCCCCGGACGGACACAGACGATCCCGCCCTTGTCCCGGGCTTCTCCCAGGCGCGTTCCCGCGCGCGTTCCATGCAGCCGTTCCTGCGCGCAATGTTGTAGGGAGGTCCGGAAGGAGGGTGGGCGGGCCTCGGGCACAGGTGTATCATGCACGGACTCCTGGAAGTTGGAGTCCCATGCTCACGTGCTCCTTCTGCCCCCACAGCCGCCTGCGTCCAAGTTCTGCAGTGGTTGCTCCCCGGATCAAGCTCCCGGTGATAGAGTCCCCCTGATGTTGCCAAAAGACTCCGGTGATGTATGCTGCGAAGCGGGACCCGCGCCAGCGGGTTCCACGAGGAGTTTTAAAGGTCCAGTGGGAGGGCGGGTGGGCCTCGGGCACAGGTGTATCATGCACGGACTCCTGGGAGTTGGAGTCCCGTGCTCGCGTGCTCCTTCTGACCCCACAGCTGCCTGCGTCCAAGTTCTGCTGTGGTTGCTCCCCGGATCAAGCTCCCGGTGACAGAGCCCCCCTGATGTTGCCAAAAGACTCCGGTGATGTATGCTGTGAAGCGGGACCGGCGCCAGCGGGTTCCGCGAGGAGTTTTAAAGGTTCGGTGGGAGGCTGTGAGGGCCTCGGGCACAGGTGTATCATGCACGGACTCCTGGGAGTTGGAGTCCCGTGCTCGCGTGCTCTTTCTGCCCCCACAGCCGCCTGCGTCCAAGTTCTGCAGTGGTTGCTCCCCGGATCAAGCTCCCGGTGATAGAGTCCCCCTGATGTTGCCAAAAGACTCCGGTGATGTATGCTGCGAAGCGGGACCCCACGTTATCTCTACTCTACTTAGGCTAGACAATTGGATTTTGTATTGTTTGTGTAGGTGTTATTTGTTACAACTGAGTTTTGGGAACCTTTGTCAAGTTGTCATGTAGAATTGAACCCTGCACAGGAATGCTGGTTTACTTAAAAGTAATCTGTATTGATCCTTGGGAAAGCATCGTGGTTGTGTGTTGGAGAAATAACGTGACTGGTTATCTTTTAAATCTTACGAACCCCCGGGTGTAGGGGAAAGAGAGCTGTGCATGTTTGTAAAGAATCTGTTTATTATAAATGGTGTGTGCTCGCTGGTATCAGTAGCTCCGTTGCTTTGGAAGCGCTCTATTATTCCGGGTCTTGTTATCAAAGTAATCCATCAGAAGCCAGGTCATTCAGTTACAAGTAACTTATCTCGTGTTCCTGCCTGTCGCCTGATCCCCCAAACCCCCTCCCACCATGACAGAATGGGAGGCAGGTGACATGTCCTCCCCTCTCTGAGCTCAAAAGCTGAGAATTGACTTTTTCCTTCTTTCCATTCTGTCACAAGCGATCAGAAAACGTCGCCAGTTAATACGAATTAAACTGTATTGTGGGCTTTGAAAAAACTTCCAAACATTCAAAAATTGTATCTGAAATATGAACCCTAGGTAACATTATGAACTCTTCTGCAGTGCTTCTTATGGTTTTGGATTATCTTTAGCTTTTTGTTTATAATAGATCGTAGCAAATGCACCATAAATCGAAACAGCTTTGCCATCGTATACAGAATTTTTATTGGCTATTATTTTTTAAATAAATACTTGTTTATGTTTATATAACAATTATAGCATAGAGCGCACACTTGTGTGTGGTCTTTCAGGCACATACAAACGTGCCATGCAGGTGCCGCTTTGCTTGGGCTGGCAGCCAGCGGGACGCCTCTGCTAGCCGCCTCGCAGATGCGCTCCTCTGACTCTCGGGCCCGGTCCTCGGGGCTTTTCCTAAATGTCTGGGGAGCACTGAAGAACACTTATTGTGTGCTGAAATACAACCGGCGTGCGCATGGCACCGACTTGAGTACCAACCTGCTGCCCACTGGTCACTCGATCCCTCGGGTGTCATACTTCAATATCTGCTTTTAGGACTCTTCTCTGCATAGCAGCCCTTTTATTTTATTTTTGCAATGCCGACCGTTTCTGGGGTCTAGAATTCACCAGGCGTTGCAGAATTGGCCCAAATCGCAGCGTTTCAGGAACAGCAGCGGGGGAGGGCAGTGCATGCTCAAGGGTACCCTGAGGACAACGGCTCGAACGCATCCTCATGGGAGGGAGGGTGACCAACTGGCATAGGTGCAAATTCAGGACAGTGAGTGTAAAAATTCAGGACAAAGGGTCAAAATTCAGGACAAAAATTCAGGACAGAAATTTGGGACAAAATGTACGTTTTCAGACACATCAGAGAAGGTCTTAAAATAGTGTATAAGTAAGTAAATAGATAACCAACATAAATACATGTCAAAATAAGTTTATATTAAGTTGAGACAATTGTGCACCTCACCGTTTTGGTATGTGCACAGCTTTGAGCAACTGTGTAGCTCTTTTTGTGGTATTTCATATGATATTTTGTTTACAGTTTGGGGTTCCTTTGAAGTGTTGTCCCACCTGCTCCGGAGGGGATGCAGAGGCCTTCGGCCTTCATGACACCCCTTCACTAAAGACCTCCCTCTGCACAGATCCCCTCACTATCAACCTCCCATGGTGCCCCTCATCGCTATATAGACCCTCGCTCATGTGTATGTAATTTATTTTACAGTGCTGCGCAGCCCAAAGTAGGGTGTTGAGCGCTTTAGCTCACACGCTTATTGTTCAGAGACAATGACTCGTATAAGTATGTAAATAAATATATAGGTAATGCTACTTAAGACAAGGAGGGCTACAAGGTGTAGGAGTCACATGGCATCCATACTGGTAGGTACTACATGCAGGGCCACTGGAATTATGCAGCAGGGAGGGATGAATTATGCTGCGGGGTTGATTAAATTATTTTTACAAGAAAGGGGAATTCATGCAGCGTAATGCTGCAAAATTTGTCATAGTATTACCATATTATTTTCTCATTTGTGCACATTTTAACACTTTCTGGTCATAGGTTGCACCTCATTAGTACCCGTATAACGCCCAAATATAGAAATATGCAAAGGAAGATGACCAGTCAACCTTTATAAAGGGCCTTTGCAATACATCACTGCCCTTTCCGTTATTTTTTAACCATTTGAGGTAGCAACTGTTTTTAAATTAGAATCTTCAGATATATTCAGCTAATGATGGATTATGTGACACATGTGACAAATCCATCCATCATGCGAAAACTGTTGAAGCTGCACAATTGCACAATTCCAGTGACCCAGAAATACAAACTGAGGATATAACACATAACTTAGTGGTGGGGGTTTCCTTTACAATTATAATACAAATAAATACTTTACTCTGCATGTTACACTTTGTGCCTTACAAGATGCGTATTAGGCCTCTATGCTTCTTCATGATGAGTCAAAACCGGGATTAGTGAAACCTCAGATCTCTCAAAGAGATACATAAAGAGACATTTTTGTTATGGCCCAAAAATTGCAGTAGGACAAAGCACTCAGAAGTCTTTGCCTTTCATCCTGTTGGATACTTCAAAATGTAGCTTAGTTCTCCAGCACGGCTCTTCCACAAAAGCAGCATGCAGTGCCCTAGGTCTATGCAGAGGACGGCACGCCATGCGCTGTAACTACACAAGGGCCCATTGCAAGGGAGTAGCCAGAAAAATAAAATACCCACACTTTATATGGCACTAAATAAAGGAGCAAAGTGAGCTATCCTGGTCTTTCATTTTGAAGCCTGTGAAAATTGTTCCCCTGATAAAAGTTTGCAAAAATAATGCAAAAGTATGCCTTTTACAGCAGGAAAGAAACTTGGTCAAAAAGTGCATTTACCTATATTGACGTTTGTCTTTTATTCTTTCCGTCTTTAACTTTCCTTATGTCCTTCTTTCTATCCACCTTTGTCATCTACTTTCTTCTTTACATCCTTTTCTTTCTATCTTTCTGTCTGTGCATCCTTTCATATAGTCTCAGTCTCTCTCTATTCTTTAAATTCATATTTCATATTTCCACATTCCACATTAACATTCATTTGTGTTCCATTTTACCATTTTATCATCCTCGTGTCCTTCCTTCCATTGTTAAATCTAAATCTTTCTCTTTCTTTCCAGCAATCTTTCAGTATTTTCATTCTATTCATCCTTCGCTTTCTCCCTCTATTTGACTTGTGCTTTTTTTTATTTACCAATATCATAATTTTCTTTATGTTGCTGCTTTTGGCTACTTCGGCATCCCCTGCCCCTCTGCGCCCCCGCTCCCCCAACTCCCATACACTCATGTGCTGCATTACAGTGATTATTTTAGCCTTATTTACTTGTTTTTTATTCTGCCCTGTGCTGATCTGCGAGTCACAGATCAAAGGAAGGGCCATACAATACTTTTCTGACACCCTCCCTATGCCCCCCCTCCAACCCAGTGCTTCCCCACACCTTTGGCCCATTGTCATTCTTTAGGTGATAATCAGCCAGATCAGAATGACAATGGGCCTGTACAAAGACTGAGGGAGGTCGGGGAGGGGCTGCTGCTGCCTCAGAGAAATGCGAGCTGGCACAGCCTGCTGCCATCCCCAAATTTACGGACAAAAGGCGTCTGTGAAAGAAATGCTCACGGACAATGGACAAGGGGCCCAAATAATGGGCAGTCCGTGAAATTTACGGACGGTTGGTCACCCTAATGGGAGGCCCGTGGCTCCTAGTGCTCTGGGCGCGAGGCTTTGCGTGGGTCACACGAGCAGCTGTTTGCTTCGGTGAGATGCTAAGACTCACCACAGGCACATCGTGAGATAGTCCACGGACAAGACACCGCGATGGACGAACCGAACACTCTGGGACACAAGAACCATTACCTCTTCTAATGCAGCGTGCGTGGACGTTGCGAGGACTGGCATGGAGCGGCTCTGGAAGCGAGTGAAGCTCAGAGGCGCTTTACATTGAAAGTGAAAGCGTTTCTACACTTCTGTGTAATGAAAGAAACACACTACCCATGCGCTTGAGGAGCTCAGGAAAAGCGGGAGGGAGGAAGGGGATAAGGGTGGGTGCATGGTGGGAGGGTGACTCGGTGAGGGAAACAGCAATAAAGCCCTTTTTTGGGGCTTGTCTTTCAGCAAGGAGATGGCTCAGCAGATAGCACTGCCTACTTTGGAGCTGAAGAGCAGGGTCCGAGCCTCTGCATGGGCTGTATCACGTAATGATAAATAAACAGATCTCAGAGGGGCATGGGGAGAGGCAAATAAAATAACCACAACAAAGGAAGAGGGGAGAGAGAAATAAAAATGCAGAGCAATTCAATGTACATAAGCCAGGTCGGGCTGTCGGGATGGGTGTGGGCCTGTGAAGAAAGTAGTCTGTGCAGTAGAGGGGCCAATAGCCGGGGAAGGCGGGGAAGGATACAAATGATTGACATGGCTGATATGGGGTGGAACCAACAAGCTGAAAAACAATTGGAAGGCAGCATTTATAACCTAAGCCAATAAAGAACATTAGGCGGGGCTTCCACAAAGCTTCCAGACTAAGGTGTATACTGCATGCCTCGCAAAGCGATGGCAGCGCTTTCGCGCTGCAGCGCTAGCGAGACCTAAAAAGAGGGCTCTGTACAAAACAGTGAGGGTCAGCAACAGAGGTCATGGACTTGTGTTAGGCTGCAAAGTACAGCTGATTAGTGGTTGAGACACAAAGACATCTTATCTGTCACTCACAGTCGCAACACAGTGGGCCATTGATGAATGCGCTGTCTCAACATCCTGTTTGTTTTAATAGGTCTGCATGCTACCTGTGCCTGAGCTCTAAAAAGTACCCCCCCTGCATAGTGCTACTGGGCCCAACAACGATTGCAATTAAGATGTCCAATGACGTTTTTAAATCTGCCCCACACGACCTCATTATAACCAACGTTTTTGCATTGCATGATAAGCAAGTCTGAGCTGGTTCTTGCCTTTCCCCTTGCCCCTCCTCCTCCTCCTCCTCCTTCATAGTTTCTTCTTTCTCTGCTCCTCCAATCGATCACCCTGCCTTGTCTCTCCAGCCTCCTTATTTGTCTGGATTGAGTTGCTCCACCTCAATATGACATGACTAAACATTAGCCCAGGCCACTCAGACTTTGCTATAGGAGGCTCGGCCGTCTCTCCCCATTCCATAATTCTTGGCTAGCCTTGCCTTACCATTTCCACTGACTAGCCAGCATCTGTCTCTTTTCATGCCTCTGGCTGAATGTCACCTCCTTCCCTTGAGTGCTCAGGGTCTTGGTCTCCCCTTAAGTGTAGGGCCAAAAGCCTCTACCCTGTCTCTTCATCTTTGCCTATTCTCTTCTTATTTCTGTCACTCTCCTATCTTTGCTTCTCTGATTTTGTTCATATTTCTTCAGTCCATCTGATCCCTCTTCGTCTCTAGTTCATCCCATTTTTTCTATGTCCATTTCCATTTTTCCTTTCTCATCTCTCTGTCCCCACTGCTCTACATTCCCTCTGTCCCTCTTTGTGTTCAGTTCTTCTCATTCCATTCCCACTGTGGTCATCCTTCCCCCTGCCTCTCTCCAAATTTCTAGTGTATTCTCTTCCAGTGCGATGCCACCTCTTATACTCTCTGTCCCTTTATGCGTGCCTGAGTTTCCCAGCCACTTTATCCCATCTCCCCAGCTGTCCCCCAAGTCTCTTTGTCATCTCTCCATTTCCAAGTATACATTTCTGCACAGCACATCCATTTTGGTGCCCATTCTCTCCAGTCACTATTGGCGATCAACTCTCTTCATTTTTTTTCTCCCTAATCTCTGAGCCCTTGCTTCCTGTTAATCTTCTTTCATTTTCCAAAGTACCTTTTGTGTTATGTCCCTCTTTTTCTGTGTGCCCATTAAACCAATATTCTCTCTATGTGCCCCCTTCATAAATCTCAGCCACGCCTCCGCATTTCCCCAATGCTTTGAATCGGGCAGTCCAGTCTCTTCTCAATTTGACCAACTTAACTTGTTATAAATCCCAAGCACCACCGTTCCCTTACTCCCACACCAACCTTGCTCCTTACCCTCCGCCCCCAATGATTATTTGACGCTCTTCCACCTTTCTCCTGATTCCTCACTATAGCCTCACATTTGCCATTCTCGGGCTCCCTAGCCTCACTCTATTCATCTGCCGCTTGCCAGATAACCCATCTTTTTTCCTGACTTGCATCAAAAGCTAGGCAAACTGTGTGTGTGGGTACTGCAACAGAAATCCAATTTCCTACAGCTGGCCACTCGGAGAACTGCACTCTAATCCAGCACTGCAGGTCCCAATTGGCTACATTATAGGTATGTCGCTTTCAATCAAACAATGGCAAGCGATGCTAGGAACAAAGTCCATCCGAGCAGATCTGACCGACCACATCTCTCACCAAACATGCCTGCTCCGGACCATGAACTGTAAACAAAATATCAGACTGGACAACCCAGTGCAGTAACCTTATAAATAGATTATGATCAAATGAAATACCACAAAAAGACCTGAACAGTTTTTCAAAGATGCATGCGTTCCAAAAAAACATGAAGTGCACAATTGTCTCAACCTAATATAATTGTAATATTGCACAACCTTCCCAGATGTGTCTGTAAAACGTACCGTTTGTCCCGAATTTTAGTCCTGAATTTTGACCTTGTGTCCTAAATGTTTGTCCTGAATTTTGACCCTTTGTCCTGAAATTTTACAATAACCGTCCTGAATTTGCACCCATGCCAGTTGGTCACCCTAACACTAATAGTCTACCAACTTTATCACGCTCAACATGTGTTTTTGGCTGTATAATCCACAATGTTCGCACCACATAGGAGCTCGTGTAAAGCAGCATGTTTGTCTCTATGTCTAAGATGGACTATTAAGCTGGGGGTCTGCATTGGCGTCCATTTACAGTACCTGTAAGAAGGATCCAATTTGCGAAATATCTTCCACTATAGCTTTTTGGGTCCTATTGTTTTTCAAATGCAGGCACCCTCACTGTCCCTTTAAAAGCTTCCAGTTTTGCCGTAGGGAAAGAAGCATTGGCCCCTTTCTATTGGAAATAATAATTGATTATTTTGCTTAGCAGTAAATGGCCTCTATTCAAGGATGACACAGAGGTCTTTCTGTTACCCAACTTAAGAAGGTGAATGGAAGTTCTGTCAATAAAGCTCGGCTTATACTATGCTCTTCGCAACAATTGCATTAACCCCAGACCTGCTTCAATCCTAATTATGGGGCTCATTAGGATGGCTGTGTTTGGCACATCCGCGGTGCTGGCAGAAACGTCCTTTTCTGCACTAAAGATGCGGTCCTCGCGTCCGCCATATTACAATGGGCAAAGATAGCCCATTTGTCGTCCGCTGCAGAGTTTCAGGATCTGCCAGGAGTTTCCTTCGGCAACGGTGGTGAAGGGAGCCAATAGAGAAAAACCACCGTGCGGAATGCCATGCCGACCGCCAGGCAAATCATGATGCCTCAAACAGCCCATCAGAACGCAGCGACGCAGAAAGGGCAGAAGCACTACTGCGGAGAGCGAAACTAGAATCCTGGTCATCTCCACGCGTTCCTGACTGCTATGGATCCAGCTCTTCAAGCCCTTCCGCTGCTGTACTTCATCCACTACCAGCAGGTAAGATGTCACCGCGGTCAACACCGCAGGTACGTAAATAATACATCTCCGCACACAACCACAACACACAACTCCGGTGCTGAAATACGGTTCCAGTCCACATTAGACACTCTGGTGGAGACAGGAACATATCCCCCAGTGTACTCACACATGTCCTGCCTACTAGAAATCCACAACTCCACATCGGGGTCACCCATCAACAGCAAAATCACTCCAATGTACCGTTCACATCACCGGAGCGGTGAAGACGCAGGAAAACTTGCCCACAATGTAGTAGGCAGGGCCGGTGCCAGGCAAGGGCAGTCTGGGCAGCATCCCACCTTCACCCTACCCTCATGGTGGGCTGCATAAGTTGGCCACAGCCCACAGCACACTTCCCGCAACCATTTCTGCACATGCTGTGTGCCCCTCTTGTGCCCCCTCAATGCACCATTTAGCATTCAGGTGTGGCTCGATCTCGCACCTCACACATCAATGGGCAAGGTAGATTGACTGGGAAGGTTGTGGTGAAGATGAACACCCTGCACAGAAGGTCAGGGGTTGGAAACCCCTCCTCCTCACACCTGCCTACCACTCATTTGAATCAAGCTGAGTAAAACAAGAACTGAAAGCTCACCCTGCATATTAACAATCACTGAACTGTTCACACTGCATGTCAAGTCCCTCAGAAAGATCCCACACTGACACTCTGCCACAAACACATACCATAGGTCAGCAGCAATGTATGACAAGAAATGGACTAGCCCAAAGTGGAGTGCCCAGGGCTGGAAAACCATGGAACAAGCCACATATTATTTGTACATGACATGCAAGAGGAGGAACATATCACACAACCCTTAGGCTGTCAAATCCGACACAGGTGGCACAGTGATTGTAATTAAAACTATGTGACACCTGTGCAATATCTCTGGGATACAGCAATGCAAGCTATGCATAGGCACAGCAATGATGGGAAGTGTCAGAAGCCATACAGTGACCAGTCCCACATCCGTGTCAACCACCTTGACATGTGAATGCCACCAGCACAACACAAATGGCTCATTGTCAGTCAGGGAGACTGTCAAACTCAAGTAGGACCATCACACATACCCCTCATCTACCCATCTCACACATGCAACACTAAACACTTGTGAGAAAATCACATAAAGGTGCAAATAAGGTCCTGTGATTTCCCAGACAACCAATGACGCACCCTTGTGTGTATCTACAAATTTCAGACTCACACTCAGGGATTTCTGAACCAATGCTGACCAAAAATCAATAGCCAAACACAAATCTCACAAACAACATCCAAAGAAGTCCTACAAGCTCAGCCATGTGCAGGCAAGCAGTGGATAGGCAATGTGACCCCAGACAGAACAGGAATACACAACATTTTCACTCTGGACAAGTGCACAGACACCATACCCAAACCCAAACAGGAATACATCATCAAAAGCCAATCATGAACACTAACTGTGATCAATGGGACAAATCATCTAACACGGACATAGACACTACACCAGTTATCAAGTGAGTATGGTGTCAATGTGTACCACAAGCATGCACATGCACAATCCTCACAAGTGACAGGTCAAACATTGGAGGACATAGCATAATTGTGCACTGAAAAGAGGCTCATGAACAAGAATACACTGCATGTGACATTTAGGCAAGAAATGCACACTACAAATCCAACACACAGCAGAATATATTATAAAGTGCAAACTACTCTCACACAATGTTATGCAATTAGAACATCACACACACATGCACCTGTCAGTAGAAAGAGCCAACTTAGGCCAAAACCTCCATATATCAACAACAAAAACACAACATATATACATACCAATAGATCACATAGTCAACTCAGATGGACATCAGGGAGATGCACATCAGGCTAGTACAAGGCAACATACACTGACAGCAGTGCATGCATAGTAAGCAGTGTGTGAACACTAACAAAACCAGCATCACACATATCTGAGTGCTTCACCGTGGACTTCCGCAACACAAATCATCACATCACACAGTTCACATCAAACTCAGGAAGGGTAGCAGTACCTCAGCAAACACACACACACCTTAGCCATCACCCACAGCTGCACAACTCAGGAAAGCCCAGACACATACAACATGACTAGAGGACTGTGCTGCCCAAACATAGGCACTGCACATGAGCAACCGTGACTGAAATCAAGTAGAAGAATATAAAAAATAACTAATTGTGAAACTGTCCTGAGTGGCATATTGGTCCTGTACAAAGATCATCCTCCCACAGTATCGTGTCACACTATGAAGTGGTGGGGAGGGTCACACACTGGCAAGGCATGGGGTGGAAGACATGAGACTGTAGTAGTGTATACATCAGTATTGGACAGGTGAGGACTGTACAGTGGACAAACACATAGAGGAGTAACTCACAATGTGTGGGCATCAGAAGCACCTAAAGGGGATGGTATGACTCTTCATACCACATACTACACTTGTCCCATAAATGTGGCAAGTGACAGCAATGCATGAAAAACTCACTAATAATTTCAGTGTGGCTGAGCAGGGCAGCACAGTAAGCACAAACGTAAACAACAAAACACAACACAGACGTTGCAGTGACACACTCTGCATGCTCACAACTGACAGCAACAACAAACAGGTGTCCCCCAAGAGTGTAAGGACACACCGACACACTGCACAGTGCTCAACCTACAACTCCTACATGTGCCCACAATCTGAAGCACATGTCTGACAATGTAAACAAACAGGCACTCATTACCTGGATCATACATGTGTTTAGTTGGCATGTGCAGGGGAACATACACCTCAACACTACTGACAATGACAGGCCAGTCACACTGTATGACTACTCAAGTGCACACATTCAAATGTACCCTGTGTGACCATGAAGACAGACCTACGCAAGATGACTACACATCCACACTGCTGTTCACACATCAAGGAAGATCCCACATAGGGAAAAAAGATGGCGTCCGTGAGGGACGAGTGAGAGGTTAGCTCCAGAACGGCTCCTCTCTACTCTATGCAGGATATCTATCTACAGAGAAACGAAGAAACGGCGTAGTAAAGCCCTGACGACGCTCTCACCTTCAGCTGAATATCGGAGAAGCATCGGCATCGGGCACTTGAACACTCAAGTGGTTGGGAGCACCGGAGTGCGGAGCTCATTGCGGTGTTGATTACGGCGGCATGGCGGCATTGGAATCTCGGAGGTAGCAGCGGTTCCGGAAGTGGGCTCGCTGCTCGTGTCTGAAACGGAGAACAGTGATTCTTAAGCTGGGAGGCAAAAATCAACATTGAGAGACCCCAGGACCGAGGTCTAACAGACACAATAGTGCACATAATAATCCACAGATGCATTCTGGTCCCTGAGGTCTTAGGACTGAGGCTCAGTGGATACAGCAGTGCTAAACAGATCTACAGCTGCATTGTGGTTCCTGTGGTGCTTTGGAGGCCGGATATGGGCGCCCGGCACCAGGCTGAAAATCCAGATCCCAGACAATATCGCGGTGAGCGTATAAACCATAAAATATAAATGTTTATATAGGCTGTATAACAATACTCGACGTGTATATGATCTGAGGGATATTTTTTAAATATATTGGCGGAGAGACTTAATAAAGGGCATTGTAGATCGAAAAATAAACTGGAAACAGTCTGAAATGTTTAAATGTTATCTGAGTGGTAATCATTGAAGGATACTGAGCACAATCCATAATTTTTAAGACACTGAGATGCCACCGAAAACGGCACGAGGTGGAAAGAGTAGAGGAGGGATGGATACTCCATCAGGTAATCGGCTTCAAGACCCTCAAATAGGTGGTAGCACCAGAAAGAGAGCCCTGGAAGAGGGGGATTGGAGAGATGGACTCTGTGAATACTAAAGTAGATGTGAATGAAGGGAAAAACAAAAGAGCTCCTCAAATGTTCTCGTTGAAGAAGGATAAGAAGGAAAAGAATAAAACAGCGCAAGAGTTGGAGATCCAACGAAGTCGCATACCAGAAATTGCAACACAATTAAAGAATGTGAAATTAACAGAGAAGCAGCAAGTTGGGAGTCAACCAGGAAAGGGGGACCAAGTGACACAGGCAATATTACAGTCTACAGAAACACCAGATTCTGGCAATACGGTGAAAACAAGCATTGGATTGACAGCAGGAAAGGATACGAGAATAATTTGTGAGAGTGACTCAAGCGAACCCTTCTTATCATTTTCGGACCATACAGATACCTCAGAGGAGGAGTATGATGAAGCACAAAAGGCGGTGTCACTGGATGGCTCACTAAACAGCTTGGCAAGTGAGCAGAATGATTCAGCTATGGACTCAACATCGGAAGAGAGGAGCCCAAATGCTACTATGGTACATAATGAAATGATGGCCCAAGAGACTCTGAGTTTAGACATGACACAAGCCGGAGCAGGCAAAAGCTTAGCCTGGGAGATATCTCTCTCTCCAGAGGCTTAAAGTGACCCTGAGACTACCCATGAGACAGCAGAGGGAGGAGAAGGAGTAATAAAAAGTGCCGTGGCAGACAACAGTACCTAGTAACTCCAACGAAATATCATTGAATGCAATCTATCAACTAATAGTGGAACATAGATCAGAAACTCGCTCCGAAAGCCAGAAAACACAAGCTGCCTGCCGCAAATTACAGAATGCAGTGAGAAGAGTTGCTAAGACCTGCAGTGATTTTTCAGGAAGGATAAATGCGGCAGAAGAGCGGATATCAGCAATAGAAAATCAAACGAGAACACAAAAAACTGATATAGATATAATCTCTGCTGACCACGAGGATATGCAGCTAAAAATTGCCGACCTGGAAAACCGACTCCGGAGAATCAATCTCAGGATATTGGGAATACCCGAGGGGGGAGAAGGGTCGGATATACGTAAATTTGTGCAGGATCTCTTCCAGGAGGCATTTCCGGAGCTATCAATGTGGGACTGGGCCACGGAGCTACAGAGAGCCCATAGATTTCCTTTTAAGCTCGCGAGGGGAAAAAAGGCTCAATAGCAACAGCAAAATATCCCAGAGCTATATTGATCAACCTGAACAATTTTCTGGCACGGGAGGCATTGTATGATCTCGCAAGGCCCAATAATAAGCGACAAGGGAAAGGATTCCAGTTCTTCGTAAGACCTGATTTTTGCCACCACACTGTGGAAAGGAGGTGCCATCTAAGGCGATTAATTACTCTTTTCCAAAATAAGGGCGCACAGGCTTTTTTGCTAAACCCAGCAACTCTAAAAGTACTCTGTAAAGGTCGCACGCATTGTTTTGTATCAGAGATACAAGCTCAAGACTATCTGGATACACTCTGAGGTATAAAAACTAATGCGTACCAGATAGAAAACATTGAATAAATAAGCCACCTATATATTCAATAGGGGATAAAGTAACATGACATCTATAGAAGATGAGTAGAATCAGGAACATGAATTACAATGTTGTTGGTATTTAAATTTGGTGTTTAAGATGTAAAGAAATAGAGTAGAGAGGGACTGGAGTAAAGTCTCTTCCCATCGATAAAGGGCCATAAGTCCTTTTTTCCTTAGTTGTGGGGTGGAGGGTGGGAGGGTGAGGGGAGGGGGAGCACAGATGGAGGGGGTGAGAAGGGAAGGGGGAGAGGTGGGGTCACGGAAGGGGGGAGAGAGGGTGGGTAATAGGGATAGCCGGGGTGGGGATGGATGGGCAGGGAGAAATAAAAAAAAAAGACGAAACTCAGACAGATGCAGATGGATGTACAAGAGGGTATGATATACCATACAAAGTGGCAAAGATGGCATACATAGTGGCAGAGGTATCACAAACAGAGAAATATGGCTAAATTCAGAATCTGCTCATCAAATGTCGGTGGTCCAAATGATAAGGCAAAACGTGCAAAGGTCTTTGAAATAATGAATACATTGAACCCAGATGTCTTATGCCTATAGGAGACACATATTCCGTGGGGGAGCAAAATGTGTCTTGAAATCAGAGGGTATAATCTAGCAGTATGCTCCACCCAAACAACAACAACAAGAGGTGTGGCTACATACATTAAACATCAGAAGGGAGCAGTTTATTGAAGAAAAGCAGATAAGTGGGGTCACTGGGCCATAATGGAGGTATCATTGGGATTTTCTGTAGTCAATATATATGGTTCAGACTTAGACGATCCGAGTATCTGGGAGGAGCTAGATGTCACGGTTACACATAATACTCATGCAGTTTGTTCCCAAAGTTTGTGTGGTTGGTAGGAACTGAAATCATGTATTGTCATTTAGCAGGAAATTCCAGGAGTATATTTGCAGTAATGAACGCTTTAGTAGTTGTGCCTTTGTGGTTATGATTTCACACAATATTAATGACAGGTGTTTTTAGTTGTAGATAAAGTATTCTTTTATTTAAAAAAGGGCTCTCCAAAATGTGCCATTGTTAGCCTCTGCGTTAATCCATGTGTGTGCATCAGGCGTAATCTACGTGTGTGCATAAAGCACGTGTATTTTAATCTCGCTGGCGCACGCGGCTCACGTGCTCCTGGACACCTATTTAAGCCGCGCACGCCAGGACACCTGTGCTTAGTCTCGTCGGAATGGAGCTCTTGCCTGTACTCCTGCTGCCGCTTCCAGATCGGCTCCCAGCACCGCGTCTTCTTCATCGCGTCCAAACCGGCTCCCAGCAACGCGTCTGTTTCATGGCATCGGATCGGCTCACAGCTCTGCGCCCTCTTCAGGAGCAGTCACGTTGAATTCCTGGCCTTGTCTTCTTCACTTCCTGGACTCGTTGGCCTTCCGATTCCTCCCCTTCATTTCTGCATTCCTGGAACCTTTCCACACAGAAGGAGACTCGTCGTTCTGCAATCCTGAAAAAAAAAAGAAAGACAGATAAGTGAAGCATGCTTTAAAAATAAAACGCCTAAAAGTAAATCTAAATTTAGACATCATTGAGCTCATGACACAAAAAACGAAAGGATTGCTAAGGAAAGAATACTAAGTTAATCTGAAGTCAAAGCAAGAGAAAAACTTTCTTTTGAAAAACGAACATAATTGTTGGGAAAGCAAATTTGAAGAGATAGTATTTTCTAGTGAATAGTGGTAAGAAGAATTACCACATAGCAAAGGTACAGATCGTTCTAGATTTATTTAGACCAGTCACAAAAGTGTATTGTGTTAAGAGTTATTTTACTGTTAGAGAGATACATTACCCAAACAAATTCATAAGGTGAAACCAATAACCTTAATAGTGTATGCAAGCAAAAGAAAACAAACCTTGGGGTTTATCAAGCAATGTTCTAGGTAAAGACCATATAGGATTTAATATATATGTGCAAGTTTTTTTAGGAGTATTGTTGTAAAAGGTTTAATTATCTTTTCTAGAGTAACCTGATCTACCAGATAGAAGGTGCTGACTGATAATTAAGAAACCCAGGCAAACAGTGAGGTTCCATCATCGCCACACCGAACAAGAAGTCTCTCTTGTCTCTTTGTCTCCCAATTCGCCTTTTCCTTGGAGGACCTTTTGTTATAACAAAGTGACTTGCCTCTGTTGTACACTAGGTTTTGAAGGGATTTGGGATCGTTCATCTCACAGAGAAGACACAGGAGTCAGGTGAGTGAAGTTGTGACACCAGAGGTGGAATTTCTTAATGTTACAAGGGAACCCAAACGGTTGGCTGAGGACCATGGGGAAATATGCTTTAGAAGACAAAGGTCCTAAGTTTATCATGATAAAGAAAGAAAATAAAATATAGGCCATAATAGGAAGCTATATTTATCCTCTGTCCAGCCGGCCAGGGTATTTATTTTGAACAGATTCAAAATTATTTATATGAATAAGTCAAGGCACAGTCCTGTACCTTAATCAAGAACGACAAACAACACATAGGGAAAAGGTTTCCACAGGCAAAAAAGAGCAATACTGGCCACTTTTACATCAGTGTTAAATTAAAGTTTTTGCCAGTCAGTACACAACACAACTAGGTTACAGCACAATGGCTAGGTTGTGGAAGTACTGCTTATAGTCGACGTTTCGATCCCCTTACGCTCTAATTACATGGGATCATCATCAGGACAACATTTAAAAAACATTTGCCTGTTTGTATTTAAAATGCGACCGCCTGTTGAGGAGGAAGAAAGAAAGGGGGAAAGAAAATCATAGCCAAGGGCCAAATTAGAAACAGTACCTTCAGCAAGTCAATATGTCCATCTACTTTGTACATCTCACAATTACTCGGAATCGGCTTAACGTGTTTAAAAGTTGGTGTATTAAAATGTGACAGTTTTAGGGGCTTCCATATCCGAGTGCATCCGTGAATGGTGTCAACACATTCGATCTTCGACTGACAACGTTACTGTTGCTATTCCTTTTAAGTTCATGGAATTAATATAGCATTCCCTGTGATGACGAATCGGAAACATGCACTTGTGTACAATCATACCGTGTCTACGGGGAGGGAGTGGCACGTTGCACTTACTCGAATTCAGGCGGTTGAGTACCGCTCTTGTCTTCGCAATGGGGATAGGGGTATTAGAGTGCAGCTGGATGCCGGGACGCTTGTCATGGGCTTCGGTTTGGCTGTGATACCTACAGGGATGAGGATGATTAATACTAATCCTAGAATATTTGTATACCTTGCCGGGGTAATGTAACAATTTTTACCTGCACGTCCGCCGGATCTGGCTTCTAATACAGGTCTGCAGGGGTGAAGACGCTGTATCTATTGGAGGGGATAAGTGGGAAGATGGGATTTTGGTCAAAAGTAATTTTAACCATTGATGGGATTAGCGCGTTCTGTCAGCAGTTCTGTGGGCACTATCTTACCCAAGTGGCACGCTGGCCACGAGAAGGACGGGATTCTTGGGAACGCGAAGGACAGGATCCTGTCTCTTCATCCAATGTAGCTGTTACCGAGGATATGCCTGTTGACGGGAGAGAACTGGTGAGTTGATGGCTTTGAGGTTAAGCCTCCTAATAGCCGCTGTTTTAACCTGTCCGTCATGGGCATGGGCTTACCTTAGTGTTTCAGTGGATCCATGGTAATTGGGATTCTGGTGGGAGAAGGAACGATGTCCTATCTATCCGCTGCTTCGATTGCAGTCTGAATGGGCATTTCCTTCGTGTTGCTTAAGGCAGCATGCTAATGGAAATAGAAAGGGGCCGTATTGTGGCTGACATTATGGAACTGTCAGTCTGCCGCGGGGCGGCCATTTTGGAGTGGGTTGGTTGCACATCAGCCCTAATGGTGGCGATTGGAGGGAATTACTTAACGTGAATGTGATCGTGCAAATGGTGGGGGGAGTGCTTACTATATGGATGCGAACTTAAGTGAAAGTGCATTCTGTGACCATAATTGCGCCGATTTAAGATTTTTATACAAATAAGAACATAACAATTCATATTTGGGTTATATCAAAACAACCTGCATCATTGTCAATCTTTGGAATGAACATAGTCTGTTTGTCCGCTTTTTTCTGGGACACGGAGCAGGAATGTTCATGTTTATAATAAGGTAGTCCAGTCTTCTGCTCGATTCAAACCATTCCTTATTGTATCGAATTGGATCATTGTCTTTAACTCCTCTCGGTTGAGTAATTGGGCAATGTCTCTACCTCTGGCTGGTAGCTTGACCACTTTTAGTATTGTCCATTTTATGTCATTTTCACTGTGCCCGGCTTCCTCGAAATGATCAACCAAAGGTGCATTGGCTGTCTTGCAACGTACACGGCTCCTGTGCTGGCCAATGCGTGTTTTAGTCTTTTGTGTAGTATGGCCAATGTACAATTTCGGACAAGGGCATTGTATCGCATATATTACATTCGAAGAATTACAATTGGAAAATGAGCGTCTTTCAAACGTGGTGTAATTGTGAGTGAATTATTTGCCCTCCACCGTGTATTCACAGACATTGCAACATCCACATTTGACATGGCCTATCAGTGGTGGTAGTCCCCAGGCTGCCTCTAGTGTGCTTCCTACTGGTGTTATTGCTAACGCTGCTCTGACAAGATGGTCCTTTAAGTTTTTACTCATTCGGAATGCAAAGAGAGGTTTGTCAATGTGTATTGACCCAGCGTTAACTGTGGGCCAATGTTTAATGATTGACCTTTTAATTCTGTTAGAGACCGGGAAGAAAGTAGTGACACATGCAATTATTTCATTTGGATTTTTATCTTTTGGCGTCAGTAAAACCTCTCGTGGGCAATACCATGCTCGTTTGAGGGCCTGTTTGACTATTTTCTTTGGGTAGCCTCGATCTTTCAATTTATTAGAGAGGACCACCGCCTCTCTGAAATAATCAGTATTGCAGGAGCAATTTCGTCTAATCCTGAGGAACTGCGAGTATGGCAAGGAGTCCCACAGAGCCCTAGGGTGGTTACTTTTGTAATCTAGAGGCGTATTTCGCTCTGTTGGCTTCCTTAAGAGTCTGGTAAGGAGTTCACCTTCTGAATGGTAGATGGTGAGATCCAGAAAGGACATAGAGGATTTGTCCCAGCTAAGGGTAAATGTGAGCCCACAGCAGTTGTTATTTAGCCAATGTAGGAAACAATTTAATGTTTCACTGGTCTGGTTCCAAATTAGGAAAATATCGTCAATGTAACGCCTCCATATTTTAATGCCTGTGAAGAAGGGGTTGGATAGTGTTAATATTGAACCCACTTCCAGTTGGTCCATAAACAATATGGCCAGGTTGGGGGCAAAAATAGCCCCCATGGATGTCCCCTTGATCTGTTGAAAATACATGTTATCGAAGAAGAAGAAATTTCTTGTTAAACACAATTCCAGTAGTTGGAGAATAAACAGAGTGGGGACTCTGTGTGGGCGTGGACGGGTGTCAAGAATTTTCTGAATGACCAACAATGCTGCCGTTTGTGGAATGTTTGTGTACAGTGATTCCACATCTAATGTACATAGTGTTTCCAGTAGGGGATCATATTCGAGATGTTCCACCAGATTGATCATTGACATGCTATCTCTCACATAGCATGTCATGGTGGGAACAAACTCTTTGATAAAAAAATCTACGTAGGCACCCAAGGGTTCCAAAACGGAACCACATGCGGAAACAATGGGCCGTCCTGGTGGATTCGTTAGATCTTTGTGAATCTTGGGTAATGTATATATTACTGGTAGTCTCGGGGATTTGATGTTGAGAAAGTTATATTCTTTTTTGCTCAGAAATCCTTCTGTGCAGGCTTGGGATGTAAGTTTAGCAATGATCTCTTGGAGTTGCTTTGTGGGGTTTCCTGGGAGTCTTAAGTAATGATCTGGGTTGTTTAATTGGCGCATGATTTCGGCTTTGTAGGTTTCAGTTTCTTGTATAACAATCCCTCCCCCCTTGTCTGCACTCTTGATAACCACGTCTCTATTGTTTTTAAGTGTTTCAATCGCTTTTTTCTCTTGAAAAGAGATATTATACGGAACAAAAAGTTTGCTGTTCTGTATTGTAGTAAGATTTTTTAGAACAAGTTTCTCAAATGCAATGATTTCTGGGGATATCATTGTAGATGATGGAGAAAAGGTGGATGGTGGTCGAAAAGGAGTATTCATGGTAGGGGTCGGGCTCGGATGTAATTGGAAAAATGCTTTCAAACGGACTGTTCTAAAAAATCTTAGCAGTTCCGTGTGCAGTTCCATAAAGTTAGGGCGGATGGTGGGCACGAATGAAAGGCCTTTTTTCAGTAATTGTAATTCTACATCAAGCAGATTGTGTGTTGAAAGGTTAAAGATGGGTATAACCTCTGCTGGTTGCTCGGTCACCATTGGTAAAAGTTGTTCCTGGTTCTCCTCTCTCCTGGAGGATTAAACCATTGTTGCGGTTTCTTAACCCGCCCGCGTTGGGGGGTGTTGGGCTGGCCTCTGGATAAAAAATTACTTTGGCCACCACCTCGTCTTGTATTAACACTCGAACCTTCACCTGGGTCTGAACTGTCGGATGATTCAGCCGAATTATCCGAAAACCCTACCAGGTTTTGGTGACGGTTATAGCGTCCCCAAGGTTTATTTGTCTGTGGGAAGGGGTACGTTTTGTTGGTGTAGAAATCCTTCTGAAGGTATGGATAGTTGTTCTTAACGTTATAAGATTTGATGTCTTTTTTTATTTTGTTTGACTTTTTGTTCTGCTCTATGCGATGAAAATCTGATATAGTTTTCTCCAATTGTTCAAGGAGTTTTTTGCAATCAGGGGAAGGGTTTGTATCTGCAAGTTGTTTTTCTATATCAAGGATTTCTATTTCCAATGTTTTTAGTGTTTCCGTGGCTATATCGATCCCTAAGACCAACCAATGGCGGAAGCAGGTGGTCCCTATATAACTGAAATTGGAGATATATTTGTGATTATCAGTGAAAATACCAGGAACGTTGCGCACCTGAAGTCCCAATGGTATCACCTCAGCCTTTAAATAATCAGTTAACATCAAAATCATTAATTCAAGTCGCACCTGTTTTTTGCGAAGTTTCTCTAATTGCTCTGGTAGTGTACTTGTGGTTACATCAGGTGTCTCAGGGGTGTCAGAGAGGAGGGAAGGTCTTTGGCAGAGTTGTTTTATATAATCATCGGTGTACAGAGGTGCATGTTTGGACATGTTAAATCGAGCTGATTTATGAAAATAGAGATAAGGATAGTTTAGGGGAGAAGGGGTATTAGGGGAGCCTACCCTCGGCTGAGGGTCCGGATTATATGAATAATCCCTTGCAATCTAGTGACTGTGCTAACGTTTCTTAATGTTACAAGGGAACCCAAACGGTTGGCTGAGGACCATGGGGAATTATGCTTTAGAAGACAAAGCTCCTAAGCTTATCATGATAAAGAAAGAAAATAAAATATAGGCCATAACAGGAAGCTATATTTATCCTCTGTCCAGCCGGACAGGGTATTTATTTTAAACAGATTCAAAATTATTTATATGAATAAGTCAAGGCACAGTCCTGTACCTTACTCAAGAACGACGAACAACACATAGGGAAAAGGTTTCCACAGGCAAAAAAGAGTAATACTGGCCACTTTTACATCAGTGTTAAATTAAAGTTTTTGCCAGTCAGTACACAACACAACTAGGGTACAGCACAATGGCTAGGTTGTGGAAGTACTGCTTATAGTCGACGTTTCGATCCCCTTACGCTCTAATTACATGGGATCATCATCAGGACAACATTTAAAAAACATTTGCCTGTTTGTATTTAAAATGCGACCGCCTGTTGAGGAGGAAGAAAGAAAGGGGGAAAGAAAATCATAGCCAAGGGCCAAATTAGAATCAGTACCTTCAGCAAGTCAATATGTCCATCTACTTTGTACATCTCACAATTACTCAGAATCGGCTTAACGTGTTTAAAAATTGGTGTATTAAAATGTGACGGTTTTAGGGGCTTCCATATCCGAGTGCATCCGTGAATGGTGTCAACACATTCGATCTTCGACTGACAACGTTACTGTTGCTATTCCTTTTAAGTTCATGGAATTAATAAAGCATTCCCTGTGATGACGAATCGGAAACATGCACTCGTGTACAATCATACCGTGTCTACGGGGAGGGAGTGGCACGTTGCACTTACTCGAATTCAGGCGGTTGAGTACCGCTCCTGTCTTCGCAATGGGGATAGGGGTTTTAGAGTGCAGCTGGATGCCGGCACGCTTGTCATGGGCTTCGGTTTGGCTGTGATACCTACAGGGATGAGGATGATTAATACTAATCCTAGAATATTTATATACCTTGCCGGGGTAATGTAACAATTTTTACCTGCACGTCCGCCGCATCTGGCTTCTAATACAGGTCTGCAGGGGTGAAGACGCTTTATCTATTGGAGGGGATAAGTGGGAAGATGGGATTTTGGTCATAAGTAATTTTAACCATTGATGGGATTAGCGCGTTCTGTCAGCAGTTCTGTGGGCAATATCTTACCCAAGTGGCACGCTGGCCACGAGAAGGACGGGATTCTTGGGAACGCGAAGGACAGGATCCTGTCTCTTCATCCAATGTAGCTGTTAACGAGGATATTAAGAGGCTTAACCTCAAAGCCATCAACTCACCAGTTCTCTCCTGTCAACAGGCATATCCTCGGTAACAGCTACATTGGATGAAGAGACAGGATCCTGTCCTTCGCGTTTGTAATAGATTTAGTGCTTCCCGTGCATTAGTTTGGGATTCATATAAGGCTGCGCTAAGGGGTGAAATAATAGCATGCCTCTTGTCTACCAAGATACAATGGAATTTTTCCCATTTCCTGGACTCTAGTAACCTTTTTCAAGTAGTTATGTTATTTAATTCTGCTAATTCTGAAAGCAAACCTAATATTTTGATAAATGCCTACATCCCACCGGATGTCTGTTACAATGAAATTTTATATAGGGTTTTTTTATATATTAAAACAATTTTGGCAAATAATTCCTCTCGGTACAAGTAGAGGGAACCAATTCTGGACAATTTTTAACGGGGTCCAGTGTACATGTCCAATCAATCATGAAATACAGGAGGTACAAAGTTCCCCGAGAACATAAGAGGGAGAGTGTGTTAAATAGTGTATTAGGAGAGTTGAGGCAGGGAGCAGCGAGCTCCCTTGTTGGAACTGAGAGGCCTCACACACCCAGCGAGCTAGATGTCAAGCTTCATCATTGGCCTCTTGCTCCTCGTCAGACTGGCGCTGCAATGTCTGACGGGCACCTAAGAGGCGCTCTCTGTCGGAGTTCTTTTGTTCCAGCCAATGGTTGTGTGCGTGTGAGGGGTAAGGTGGAGGTGAAGTCGTGTGGGGATAGTGATATTAAAAAAGGTGAATCAATTCACAAGGACATTTATTCACGTGACTGATTCCCTTGGTTAAAAGGTGGGAGGGGAGGTAGAGGCTGTAAGGGGCACAGTGGAACTACCTCAGCCCTCTGATCAGGTCGACATGTTTCTTGCTTGATTAGCAATTCCTCCGGACCTCAAGTGAACAGTACTACACAGTAAAAATAAAAGTAAAAGTAAAAGGACTCAATACAACCTCTCTGGGTCTGTAAGGGTGCAGGCCTAGTGGTTCTGCAGTATAGGGATGACCTAAAAAAGATGTAAGATAGTAAGCCAGGCGTTTTGTAATGGCATTATCGCTTCATTAAGCAGTCGGTCACCCTTGCTCTCCAAAAGGAATACACACACTCATAGGAATATTAAAACACAGGGCATATCAGCAGAATGAGCCCGTAGACACTTTGGCACGTAACAACGATTAAAAACACAACACATGAATGAAGGCCTAGGCTGATGCTCACCCTAAAGGTGTCCCTAAAGGGCCTCGCAGTCTGTTCCCGTGGGGCAGCACAAAAAGGTGTAATAACCTAGGGAAACAGAAATATGCACACATACCCGATACCAGGTTAGAGTAGGTATGGGGATTATGCCAATGGAGAGATCATGGCTGTGAGAGTGCCACGATATCAGGAGTCTTAGGCAAGTCATTGACAGCACCAGAGCCCGATATCAGGAACACACCGAGCCGGAACCGGCGCCCCAGTACCCCCCGTCCGGCCTGCGTGCAGTGTGCCCCCAAGATGTAAGCAGGTGGGCACTGCGCACACCACACATGGCATGCATGCTCAAAGATCTGGCCATCCATACCCCCGAGTGATGCAGGCAGGAAGCGAAGCCGGACACTGGGTTCGCTACATAGCAGAGTGCTTGCCGAATCACACTACCTCACCGAGGCCACACGCCCCGCCCACCAATCTTAGAGGGGACCAGCGAGGCCGGACAACAGGCTTGAGCGGACCGTTAGACATCGCGGTCTAAGTACCGCCAATAAAAATGCGGCCAGAGCCAGTGATATCAATGAGCCCTGTATAGCAGAAGAAGAGCGCAGTTCTTACCTATGATGCATGCAGCCCAAGCTAGCAAACCTACCTACACGCTAGGCGCTCCCGCAGTAGCGCAGAACAGCTGGTACCGGAAGTCCCGGTGCGTCGAGGTTATGAGCTGTCCGCGTCTCAACGTCAAAGACCGTGCGGGAGGGCGTGGTCTCAAAGGAGGACTGTCTGCGCATGCGTAGGCAGAGTGCGCTGTTCTAGTGCCATATCGTGGAATGAGTTCGTGGGAGTGCGGCGGCCATCTTAAAGGGGTGTCTCTTGAATATCGGTTAAACCCCAAGATTGCAACAGACATTACAAGTGGCCATGTATGAATGCAGCATAGAGATCGTATCATGGTCATAACTGTGTAAATAATTAGATGCTAGATATATATAAACATGCATATGAAAGGAAGACCGTTGTACTCTGTATCTCTTTCTCTCTCAGGGAATACTGTTAGTTTTTTCCGGAATGTTGCCAGATGCAGGTAGACCAATGTAATATATAACTCTTTCTCTCTCAAGGAATAATGCTAGTTATTACCAGAGAATGTGCCAGGTATAGAAAGACACTCATTAGTCAGGGAGAGTAGTACAATACTACTTCTTTTCTCAGAAGGACGGATTTATCTGGCCATGGATGACCAAGGGACCTAGTCATTAAGGCCCAGAGTGTCCAACTGGAGGCGATGGACCCATCGCTGTTCGATCCTGAACAGAGCCTGTTGCGTGATTGAAGGGTGGGATTCAAGTACTAGCCACTTGATACTGTCTGCCTGATGGCCGTGTTGCATGTAATGTACATAGAGGCGTGTATGTGTTTTAGAACATCGGATGTTGCTCTTATGTTCCATTATCCTTAGCTTGACCTGCCTCATCGTCATTCCTCTCCCCATATAATTTTGCTAGGGGATTTTAATTGTAAAGTCTCTAACTTAAGTTTGGAGATTTTTCGAAATGAACATAAAGAGGAATCTTTACAGATACCCCAAACCCTTTTTCCCGGGAACATTAAAACAACTAAGAGAGGGAAAATGTTACTGAAGAACTCTCCGAAATTGATGGAATTATAGTAAATGGTAGGCTTCCCTCCGATATTCCTGCAAATTTTACGCACAAGTCTATTAATGGTGAATCTATTTTAGATTATGTGGTGGTAGATATTCCAACTTTTCCCCTCCTCAAGGGCCTTACGGTCACTCATACCATTTTCAGTGACCATAAAATAATAACTCTCTTGATAGATTTAAATCCTCCTCCCACGGATCATTGGTCCTTGGACAGTAATCTGGTCAACTTTGGAGTTCAAACCGGAAGATGTTTTTGGAACTTTAAAGCAATTAGGGATATTAAGAGCCTTCTAGATATCACAGTGAATGATTTGATCAATTGGAAGGGCTCTGAATTAATTTGCTTCTCTAACTTCTTGAATAAGGTGTTATTGGTTGCAAAAAAAACATTAAAAAAAGAACAAACAAAAAAACTTCCTATTCCCCTCAAGTTGCTCAACTTAGAAATAAATACACTTGTAAGAGAACAATATTTGAGTCACTGTCCTCTAAGATATCATAGATTGGCTCTATTAAAAAGAAGGAGGAAAAGGCTGAAAATTAAATTAAAAAGGAAAGCGAGGATTCAGTATGGATTAAACTGAGGGAGGCTGTTTCTAGCGGCCAAGCTAGACTATTCTGGTCACTCATTGGGGAAGGTTGTGGTCTTAGATCCAGTCCCGATTGAAGAACAAAAATGGGTAGAATACATCTTGAACTTGTATGCCGGAAATGGAATAGTAGTTGTCCACGATAGAACAAAGGAGAACAATTCCGGCCTTGTCCCACCTTCCGAAAGGATTATTGAATTAGCTATCAAGGGCATGCGCTCGTCGGGAGCAATGGGCCCGGATGAGCTTCCCATTTCTGTTTTAAAACAGAATAGTGTCATCAGGAGTAAGATTCTCTTCCCTGTGTTTAAATTTTGTTTTTTGCATAACATGATTCCTCCCTCCTGGAAGGGCAGCATACTGGTCCCCCTGTATAAGAAGGGAGACAGAAATGCTCCCCAAAATTACCGACAAATTGCCCTTCTTGATGCTATTGGCAAAGTTTTTGCTAAATGCCTTTTGCAATTAATTAATGATTGGGTAGTGGAGAATAACTTACTGCCTCTTGAGCAGACGGGGTTTCGACAAAATCATGGCACCTTGGACAATTTGACCGCTTTGCAAGTCTTATTGGAGAAATATACTAAGATCCGGGGAGGGAGAATATATGCAGCATTTATAGATTTCTCCACAGCATTTGACAAAGTAGATCGTCCTTTGCTGTGGAGAAAACTATCGGATCTGGGTATGCCAGCTGAGCTCTTGGACCTGGTCCGGGAGCACCACTCCGATACATGGTGCAGAGTGCTTCTGGGAGGGGAAAGAGGCCTCTCTCAAGCTATCCCGTCTGCCAATGGGTTAAAACAAGGCTGCCTGTTGGCACCATTATTGTTTTCCTTATACCTATCAGATCTTCCTCAAATGTTATCGTCAAGTGCTGGTATTGCCCCAGTTTTGGGGGGCAAACCGATAGTATGCCTGTTATATGCAGACGATATACTAATTTTGGACTTGACCCCCACTGGATTGAATAATCAGTTGCAAGCACTCCACGGATTTGCAGAGACTCACCATCTAAGGATAAATGTATCCAAGAGTAAAGTTATGTGTATTGTAGGAAGAAAAAAGCCAAAATATGGGAGTTTTTTCTCGAATTTAGGGGGCCTTGGACTAGAAGTGGTTCAATCCTACATTTTTCTGGGGAAAATAATTTCTAGTACACTAAGTGATAAGGCCCATATAGCTAATAATATTCGGAAGGCAATGGCTCATGGGAGGGGTCTAAACACCCTTTATAGATCTACTGGCCAGAGACATTTTGCCTTTTTGTTGGAGGTTTTTAGAGCTAAAGTCCCGGCCTCCCTACTATATGGCATAGAATTACTCGAAGTGGGGAAATGGGGTTTTCTGAACACCACAGAAGGAAAAATGTTACGGAAATTGTGTATGGTTTATACCACTTGCAATATAGCTGCTCTTAGGCTGGAATTTGGTACACGAAGTGCTTGGGTCCAGGGCCTTGCTGGGGTAGTACGGTGGGTTTCCAGTTTGGCAAAGGGTGAACCAGGCACCTTAAGACATTTGATCCAAAAAGAACTTCTTGGAACCCTAAAAGAACACTCCTCAATTGTAAGGAATTTTAGACTGGCAGTTGTTCTCTTGAAATTAGATGAATCGACTCTTTTTTCTTTATCTGCTTACCAGTTAAAATTGACTCTAAAATCGGCCTCATGGAACCTAAGCTTTGAAATGGATAAGCAGGCCCTCACTGTAAAAAGAGGTCCCCTACCAGTTATTAATTCCTATCAAATTAAGATTGTTCAACCTTATGTTTCCTGGAATCTCCCCCATGGGGTATGTCGTTTTTTGTTTCTCCTTAGGCAGGATTTACTTCCTTTAAATAATCTATTGTCAAAATGGTATTGCTCATCAGTAATGTGCAATTTTTGTAACAGCTTTAAACAGGATGCTAAACATGTGTTATTTGTATGTCCGGCTTTAAAACAACACCGCCTTAAATGGTTGAGACCTACTTGCTTAAGACTAAATATCTCTTCTGCCTCTGCTTTCTTAGATGCTATCTGTAATCCGCCAAATGAGAGGTTTTGTTGTACAAATTTTAACTTTTTAAAAAGTTTCTTGGACATATATTAGATTTGTTTTTTGTACTATTTTCTTTTCCTTTTTTTCGCTCCTTTTTCTTTTTCCTTTTCGATATAATTGTTGTAAATCGTATAAATATCATTGTTTGGTGATTTTATGTGGACCTCTGTCATGAGTTCCAAAACATAAATAAAATAAACTCGGGTGAAATAATAGGATTTGTTGCCCATAGTCGCAGGGAACAGAAAAAAAAACCGGACCATCTAGTGAATAAATTGGGTAAACTGGAATCCGAACATGTGCAAATAATATATAATAGAGCTTCGGAAGATGTATTAATAGAACATTTGTCCAAAATAGCATTGGCTAAAGCTGATATCAATCAATATTTTCATGAGAAAGTTGCTCAAAAGTTCCAGATATATCGCAAGGAGCTATATGAATATGGTGAGACAACTGGGAAATTACTAGCATTGAGAACAAGACAAAAAAGTGTCAGAAATAATATAACAAAAATGAAAGATCTGAATGGGGTATTGACATCAGATTCCGAGAAGATTATCAACATTTTTTAGGATTTCTATAGTGAATTATACCAAGCAAAACTCTCGGTAGGGGATCAAGGGGAGCAGGATGATGTAGAAGATATTGATAATTGTGGTATATCCCTTCCCAAGATAAGTAGGGAAACGACTCAGGAATTAGAGAAGAAAATTACATTAGAGGAAGTACAGCTGGCACTATCTTCTCTCTCATCTGGCAAAGCTGTTGGGCCAGATAAAATCAAAAAAGAGCTATATAAAATGTTATCAGCACAAATAGCACTCCTTATGCAAGATCTATTTCTGGATGCACAATATCATGGAATACCCCCAAGCTCATGGCAGGATACAGATGTTGTGGTCTTCCTAAAGAAAGTTAAACCCCCAGAACTACCCTCGTCATACCGCCCAATATCACTCTTGAACACAGATGCAAAAATATACTCGAAAGTCATGGCCACCCAATTACAGTAAAACATTGCTGCAATTATTTCACCATGGCAGCACGTCTTTGTTCCAGGCCATGGGATCACAGACCACACGCGACGGGCAATATCAATATTGGATATGGCTGAGGTAGAGGAAAGAGTTGTGGCTGCGGTCCCTCTAGACGCCGAGAAAGCCTTTGATCGGGTGGCCTGGAGCTACCTGTGGGATAAACTGGCTTAGAGAAGCTTTGGGCCCGGATTCATACGGGCAATGCAGGCCATGTATTATAATCCACATGCCAAAATTCAGATAATGGGATATACATCCAAAAGGCTGAAGATAGAAAGAGGTACTCGCCAGGGCTGCCCTTGCTCCCCAATCCTTTTTGCATTTTATTTAGATCCTTTTATTTCCCTGATTTTAAATAACTCTATAATTAAACCAGTAATCTCTCACAGTTATGAGACAAAAATATTGGCATACGCTGATGATATTGCCCTACTAACACCAGCCCCACAAGAAGCAATCGCAGAAGTAGAGAGGTTAGCAGTAAATTTTGGAAAGAGATCAGGATATCTGCTTAATAATTCAAAGACACAAATTATCTGCTCCCCCCACTGCTTAATGGATGATCCTCGAGTAAAGGAGTCTGCAGTGTACTTAGGAGTTAGATTGACAGCAAAAATGGGCGATATCTGGACAATAAATATAGATCCAGTTATGGCCTCAATCAGCAGGGAATTGAAACGACTAGACCATCTGCAGCTCACAATAATTGGCAGGATAAATGTAATTAAAATGAAAATCTTGGCAAAAATTCTATATTTAATGCGGGCCATCCCCATAGAATTAATGGCTAAAAAAATACGGAAAATCAAGGGGATGTTTACTAATTTTATTTGGAGTTATCAAAAAACTTCTTGTGCCTATAAATATCTAAATCAATCGATTGCTCAGGGTGGGTGGAACACTCCTAATATGCAGTTATACTATTGGGCTACGGTCCTGAAAAATCTGGGTATTTTCTATTATTATGAGAAGATCCAAAATTATGTGAGAGAAATACCAACTATTTACGAATTGGCAATTGGGGAAGCTGCAGGTGGACTATTTCAGCGTCAATATGACGTGAGAAAATATCAAAAGAAAGGATATAAATGTATCGACTGTGCAATTAAAAACTGGAGAAGGATAGTGAAGACATGTGCGATTAACAGATTCACTAAATATTCGTCACTTTGGCATTCTGACCTCCTGCACACAAATATATATGATGATATGGCTAGAAAATGGGGAAAAAAAGGAGATTGTAATGCTGACAGATGTTTATGTAAATTCAGAAATACGCAGATTTATAGAAAATGCACAGAAACATGATTTACAAAGTGATTCGTGTTTTAAATATCTACAAGTCAGGAATTGTATGAGAGGTGTCCCAAAAGAGAGTATTAGCCTTGATCTGAAGAACCGGGCCTTATGGGCCTGGCGGCGCAGGGCACGCCTAAATCCTCTGGATTCACCTGCCTTGTTACACAGAGACACAGAATACTCTGTTGGCGTAGACAACCAACATTTTTTAGCTGCAGCTAAGTACAGTGGTCCAAGAAGTAAAGAGTAGCTTCTCAGGAGACTGCCCCTTCACTCCGGGGTTCACAATCTTTTATACCCTTTTTACAGTTCCACAAGGACACTCCCATTGCGCAAAATATCAACCAATGAAAAGATGACATTTAGGAGAAAAACAAGATGTCACATGATTACTTTTCACTCCCCCTGGGTCATGTTCTTGCCTAATCTCATAAGTAACTTAGTGCAGATGACCCCAAGTTAATAAACAGTGGTGGACGTATTTGCATATTGTGAAAGACCACTTGCAAAGTAAGCTAAGGCAGGGAAAAGGACAATGAGAATCAAAAGATGTATTGGTGCAAGGATTAGTGAGTCAGGTGAGAGAATACTGCAGACCAATAGACAGTTTGGACAAGGATTACTGAGTTCTGGGAAGAGAATACTGGAGGCCAGCAGATTAGATATGGAGGCAGAAGAATAGGGAAGCAAACAGTCGGCCGAGACAGGGATCAGTCAAACCAGACATGGATTAGTGTGCTCGGCCGAAACCCTGACTTCGGTTACGTAAATAAGAGCAGAAGTTACTTTTTAACAAGTAACAAGAAGTACACGTAGCAGTTGGAAAGGCAAAAACACGGGCTCATCATGCTGCCTGAGTGAAGGGGGTACAAAAGGGGGTGGTGATGGACGGAGCATCTGAATCAATCAAACACTCACACCCAGTCAAAAGATCTGGGTTTAATCCATCACCGTTCTTTAGCCCACTCTGCCACCCCAGTTCAGACATGGCTATATGCAAATCAGTCTAACCCTGTGCCTCATGGGAACAGTCCAGCCCGAACTGCCGAGCCATGTCTTCCCTGGACCGGAAACAAGCTTCCGAGGACCGGTTTCTGGCATTCCAGCCGTCTTCAGCCCGGCTTGCTTGAATCCAGTGGCAAAGTGAGCAAGGGACTCACGTCTGAGCATACCCTGCCACACTTATGGTGGCCAAAAGCGGTACAAAAGGGGGTGGTGATGGACGGAGCATCTGAATCAATCAAACACTCACACCAAGTCAAAAGATCTGGGTTTAATCCATCACCGTTCTTTAGCCCACTCTGCCACCCCAGTTCAGACATGGCTATATGCAAATCAGTCTGACCCTGTGCCTCATGGGAACAGTCCAGCCCGAACTGCCAAGCCATGTCTTCCCTGGACCAGAAACAAGCTTCCGAGGACCGGTTTCTGGCATTCCAGCCGTCTTCAGCCCGGCTTGCTTGAATCCAGTGGCAAAGTGAGCAAGGGACTCACGCCTGAGCATACCCTGCCACACTTATGGTGGCCAAAAGCGGTACAAAAGGGGGTGCTGATGGACGGAGCATCTGAATCAATCAAACACTCATACCCAGTCAAAAGATCTGGGTTTACAAGGCAATACAAGATGGCGGCCAGATACAAAATGGCAGCTGCATGGAAAAACGGAGCTGAAAACTACGTGACCTCAGACCCTCCTTTTGCCATTACTCAGGCAAGAATACAAACTCAATTTAGTCTTAGTCAATGTCTATGGTCATAAAGTTATCAAGCTGTTGCTGTATTATCATTTTAATATTCTCTGTTTTCGTGTTATAGGCCTTGAGACTCAAACAGTGGCACAAGGACCACAGATGGCAGATCCACACTGTAAACAGAGGCAACATGAAAAGACAATAGCTAAAGTCATTAACCATATATAATTATCATACTTAGGACTTTTAACTTAACCAGATAATTTTTCCTAATCAGAATGGGAAGCAATCCATGAGTTCTACAGCTAATAGATACTATCACTACTGCATCTGTATCAGTTCTTGTGTGTCATCAAACAAACCATAGGAATTATCAATGCTCTCAGGAAAAATAAGGATCCTCTTTATCTAAGCACGGGCTTGATGCTATTTTACTAAACAAAACATTATTCTAAAACAATGTCAATAAAGCAAATGACAGTCACACATATTCCACTATTTGGACAATTTTGGTACAGGACAGAGCCACTTTCTCATCCATGGCAACTTAGACAAATGAAATCTTTTCTGACGTCATATTCTACCATTTGCATTGAATTCGCTGGTGTAAGCAACTGTGCCCAAAGTCCATTCTAAGTCTCTTTGGCAGGCTTCTATCGTCCATCAAATCTGCTCCTGTTGTTTTCTTCCGCATGGGCCTCTTCATTCGGGCCTTTCCTGAAAAATGGTGTTTCTCAGTATCTGTTGGATTGCCTGGCTGGCAAATACTCACAGCTCACTTGAAAGTCTCAATGTCTCAAGGCAGTGCACCAATGTCTCTTCTCTGTGGCAGGCACTACAGATACCATACTCTCCGGTGATCACAGGTGCAGATCATATCGCGCAGACCCAAATACTCAAGAAAGAGTCACAACATTTTTTTACAATCAGCAACACTCTCAGGTTCCAACACTTTCTCATTCAGTATCAGAGGACACTCGGGCTGCTGTTTTCTTTCAACATAGGTATCTTAAATGTAGCGCCTTGCCACTCTCGGATTCTCCGGTGCACTGCATTTCCGTTAGGAACAAGGGAAAAGAAGGGGTTGACCAAAATCATGGACCTAGGGGAATCAAGGAACCGCGCGCTGTCAGAGGTTCCCAGCACTTGACAGATAGTGGGATGAAACCCCAAACCAGTCCTGCCATCAAATAGCAGGGATCTTTCTGTTTCGCTCCTTTGCCTCCTTCCTCTCTGACGCTTGGCTTCGTCTGGTGGAGCAAACACAATGCTTTGAGGATAGATGCCATGGATGATGCTCTGGCGATCACTGTCCAGCTTTGCTAGATGTCCGTCTTTCATCTATAACCGTCACTGATGGGAGTTTAGAGTTTATCAGCGTTCTGCAGAAGATCATAACTCTTCCTTGGACTCTGGAAGATCCTGCAGAATCTAGTAACAGAGGAAATGTGACACACAAACAAATGAAAACAACAAACAAACAAAAGAAAATAATTCATCGTACTGCAAGCAGGTGGCCTGCAACCTTTAAGGGAGTGGCCAGACGCCATGGGACTACTGTGATCTGGAGTGTACTGTCACTCACATAGGATACTAGGGCAAAAAGGCTGTACTTCTAGCTTCCACAATTAGGTATTCTCACAGTATCTTCACTAACTTCAATGTGGGAACATTATCGCCTGACATTTAAAAGTAGATGGCTACATGTACTTTGCTCATGAATTTTCACATTACTTGTACAGGATTGCAAATATTTCTTAAAAAAATTGATTCTTAAGACACCTATATTGGATGCTTAAGACCATGCTCTCATGTGACGGAAGCAGCAAGAGGGGATCTGAAAACCGCTAGGTTTCTTAAAACATTTTTTTTTTAAGAGCCACATGTGTATCTTAATACGTTCTACTTTTCATAATCTAAATTATGCAATGTCAGCTTCTAACAGGGACTGTAAATATATCAATTATATTGCCACAAGTTTACAGACATTTGTGCTGTATAAAAATGTCAAAACCATTTTATTAATCAAAATTCACACATATAATCATAGGCAGTGTGTAATATACTTGGCTAATAATGTAGAAGCTGGGTGGAAATGAAATTCGAATTTCCAAAGAATTAGTCCAGGAGCGCCACTTTATAGTGAATTGTCTATATTCACTGGAGAATACAAATTACTGGGGCAGACCCTGTCTTAGTGTATATTAGTTGAATGAAAACGACACCACTTGCATTAATGTGTAAACTTTGCAATTGTACAAAGGCAAGATTGTGGTGCAGCAAAAAGTGTCGTGAATCCAACTTTAAAAGGAAGCTTTCTTTCTGCAAGCTGCGTTCCAGTGCAATGTGAACATTAAACAGATGTAAACACGGTCTACCCAGCACACGAGAAAAAGGCGATTTTTAACCCATGGTGATTAAGTCATCCGGGGCTCTCTATAATAAAATGAATGCACTTAATGTGTAATCCCTCCGTCCACCAGACTGCACTCTTGTCCTTCGCTTTTCTTCTCTAAATCCGTCCACAAACTGATGTGGGCCTGCTTCGTAATCAGTAAATAAAAAATAAAAAACAGACCTTCGGAGGGACAGTGGCTGGAACAGGTAGCAACCAGACACTGCTGGGGAGCAGAGGCCATGAGGAGATAAAGTAAATATGCGAACAATGTCGTGTCTCTCTGGTTCAAGAAATTGTACACACTCTCCTATCCTTACTATTTGTAAGGGCTTAGGAACATATGATATTGCTATGCTGCCAAGGTTTCAGATTGCTATGTGTGAAATCCCCTTAATGGCATTTGTCGTGTTTAAACAAGAGGCTTGGATGGGCACAGTTTTTACATGAGAAAAATGGGAAAACGCCATATGAACCCTGCATGTGGAGAATTGGATAAATAATTGAAAAAATAGTAGTGAAATTTTGGAGTAATTTGAAGAAAAAGGATCAAAAGATGGAATAATTATGGAATGAATAAGCCATAGAAGCGCTTTTTTGCTGTGCAAATTGGTTTGGGGCGGAAGTCCGTCACATCTCTATGCATTGGAATGATTTTAAGTGCTACCAGGGCAAGGCACTAAACCAAGCTGCACGCACTCTTATGTACAATTGGACAAGTTTGAAAACAGAAAATAATTAATAGGTGTGCATCCCGACTTCTCTCGTTGAATGATTTAGAAAGAACATAAGCAAATTGGTCAACTAAATTTAATGATGGGGATGTTGATATAGATAAGGTGCTGGAAATAGGCAAAAATATATTTATGTCATCTAATCTTAAAGCACAACAATACAAAACGATCTATAAGTTATATTACACACCAGCGAAGCTTTATAATTGGGGGAAAAGAGAGTCGGATAGTTGTCCAAGATGTCAAACTGGACCAGCTGACATGATACATATGTTTTACTGTTGTGTTAAATTAGATGAGTTAAAAATGGGAATTGAGTCATTTATGCTACAGACACTGGGGTGGAATGTTAAGATATCCTCTACATTAATGCTACTGGGTTTTGATGCAGCAATGCAATTTGATGTGCCACAAAGAGATTTTGTGTTTTTAAGTCTAGCAATAGCACTTCTTTTGATTGCCACAGTGTGGGAGGATTCTGAACCACCAACTTAATATCAGTGGCTAAATAGACTAATTTTTGTTTGAAAACAAGAAATTGCTCTATATAAATGTAAAGGCTTAAACACTAAGAAAAGATATATGAATGTTTGGAAGCCACTTATTGTCTGAATGGAGGAACGAAATATACAAGCGGTTGGGTAAAGGAATAGATTTTATTTTTGCTTATAGGGAAGCGCAATGAAATGTAATGTTAAAAAGATATGTTTTTTGTGTTCCTCTTTTGTTTAGTGTGTTTAATCTACCTATTGTATAACTCTACATTTCCAATGTACTCCAACGCATCGTGTCTGGTTTCAATAAAATAAAATAGAATTTAAAAAAAAGAAAGATCCCACATATATGAGGGACCCTTGCCACCCCGCAAGTAATCCTGGGGATAGAGTACACCTCTATTGTGGTATTGCATCCTAATATGACATGTCTACAATTTAGCAAACTTGAACATAGAATGATTAGGATAAGAATAAATAATCACAAACAACCATCATTGCACCCTCAAGCCTCAGAGTCAATAACAACAAAAGTGCCTGGGACCTCAGGCAACCTATGAAAAAGTAAACCAAGTAATTGCCAATGTGGAAGTGGCATACAGAGCATGTGCCACATGAACATATACCCATACATAAAACTGTTTTCATTTAGCAAGGGCAGAGACAAAGCAGACAACAGGTGTAACAGTCTTTATTACATAATATCCAAATAGGCATCAAAAGTGCAAACCATCAAGGCCATTGGCCATTACAAATTCGTAGCATGCACATGTGTGCGTTAGAAACTGCACAGGAAATGGGCATCAAAAGTAATAAACAGCAAGGCCATTGGCCAGTCCATAGTTCTAGTCCCCACATGTGTGCATGAGAAACTGCACAGGAAATGGGCATCAAAATTAACAAACAGCAAGGCCATTGGCCAGTCCATAGTTCTAGTTTGCACATGTGTGCATGAGAAACTGCACAGGAAATGGGCATCAAAAGTACCAAACTGCAAGGCCATTGGACAGTCCATAGTTCTAGTCCACACGTGTGCATGAGAAACTGCACAGGAAATGGGCGTCAAAAGTAGCAAACAGCAAGGCCATTGGCCAGTACAAATTCCTAGAAGGCACATGTGTGCATGACAGTCTGCACAGGAAATGGGCATCAAAAGTAACAAACAACAAGGCCATTGGCCAGTCCATATTTCTAGTCTGCACATGTGTGCATGAGAAACTGCACAGGAAATAGGTACCACTGTCCACTGCCATGGGATTCACCACAGCTCAGGGGCTACATAAAGGTAGCTCAGGTACCGCTGTTGGGGAAATGGTGTTGGGAGGAGGACTTGGCTTAAATATTTGGCTTTAAGTTGAACTAGGATGGGGCTGATGGTCGGGCAAGTTGGATGACTGGACCTGGGAGAGAGAGAACCAGCTGAAGTAGAGGCATCCATGTCTGTGGGAGCCTGAAGGCTGCTAGTACCAGTGGAGTGGTGGCACAGGGAGGTGGAGACATGCTGAGTGGAAGCACAGTGATTGAGGGTGAATGTTGAGGGCTGGATCTCAACTGTTTGGGGATTCGATAGCCCACTAGTATCTTGGCCAGAGTGGGAAGTGAGGTTGGCACAACAGCCTCACTCTCCAGCACAGGTGCAGGTGGCTCTCCCTGTGCGGATTTGCTGGACCTGGTGGTACTCTTGGGGTGGGCGTGCCTCTTCCCCTGCATCCCCTGTTGTCGAGGTAAACTCCCCACTTTTCTCTCTTGTCCCTGCTTGCTTCACAGGGGCGTGGGTGGGAGTAGACGTTTTGGGTGAATCTGCCTTTGAAATGAGTTTGGGCTTGGTCATGGCAGGCACCAGGTTCACAGCAGACATGGCAAGTGTTTGTGGGTATTTGTGAGCAGGTGTGGGGATGGGACTGTCCTTGGTTGGTGGTTATTTTGATGAATGTGATGTTGATGCCTGCTTCTTGACCTGATGCCCCTGAGCGTTACATGATGGGCCTTTGGTTTTGCTCTCATGTGTACCTGTTGTGTGTTGTGGTGATGGTGTCTGTGGTCAGGTACACTTCGAGTGCTGCTGTTGTGTGCTGTGTGTGGAGGACTTGGTGCCTGAGGGCTCTGGTGTGTAGGCACTCTCATCAGGTGGTGCCACTGGCAGGGTGGTTGCTGAAAGGACAGGAGCTGGAGTGGCAGCTTGGGACTGCTGAATGGCTGCCATCACTGTGGAGGACAAAGACTGGACAGTTCGGTGTAGGCCACCAACTTCAGAATGAGTGCCCTCCATGAATGTAACTTCCTGTGCCAACTTCTTATCATGGTTCTGGAAGGCATTTGGGAGAGCAGTCTGACCCACACACATCTTGTGCAAAAGGTCAACTGCCTCCACACTGAGGGCAGCAGGGAAAACAGGGGCTGCGGTGCATGGGGGGAGGGAAACTCTACCGTTCCTAGGGCTGCGTGCACGGACAGCACTTGTAGGAGCATCCGAGAGGGTGGGCACCGGCCGAGGTGTGGCAGAAAAAGTGGCAGATCTGGAACTTCTTCAGCCCGCCAATATCGAGGAGTCACAGCTGGAGTGGGAAGATGTGGAGGTTGGTGTTTCCGGGTGTGATTCATCCAGGACACTCCTGTCCCCCTCCGAGGCGCTGGTCACATCAGTGTCAGTGAACTCATTTGTGCCAGAAGCTTCCCCACTGGTGTCCATCCCCCATCCTTCCCTGCCCTCAGTATATTCTACAAGAGACAGAGACATAGGTTCAGTATGGTGCCATACTCACAAACATCATATGCGAACAGAGCACAATACTTTTAAATGATACTCCCATGTTGAACTCTTCCATGTACATTCAGAATGTGCAACATTTATGCAATCATCAGAAGATATATGGAATAATGCATTGTTGATAGTAATCCTCCATGTGGCATTGACACAGCCAACTAGCTTGTCCTGTGCCTCCCTGTAACCACACATACTATTCCCTGTAAGCATACCTACGTGCATGTAGGTGAGAAGCTAGACATTAATACATGTTGTCTCTGTCATGTATGGAGTATCTTTAAGGGCACACCACTGAGAAAAACTCAAAAATGTCCTTTTCCAATGGCTACAAGCTTATGATATCCACCATGTTGTGCTTTGAAGCACAACTACAGTTGTACACTGGTGTCAGCTGTGTAGATGTCACAATTTATCTGTTGTGCACAGCATACATCTATGAATGCACACTAAGATGATGCTCACTGCTGTTCACTTCCAGGTGATGTCTATGATACTCATACTACAGCATATGTCACAAGGCCACATCTCATCTGGCAATGTCAAGGGTCATGGTTTTAAACACATGAGAAACCACATGTTGTAGCAATGTAGAACAGCTGCACACAACACTGAGGCCACTTAGAAGCCATTGCATCACACTAGAGCCATCGCAGAGCATTGCACTGGCTCACAGTTGGGATTAATGCAGTCACTCACACCCAAAGTCACATTTCGCACAATACTCACCCCCAACATGCTGCTGATGTGCCCTCAAGCGTCCATCCAGCTCTGGCTGTGTCACTGCCAAGATGCTGGCCATTAGTGGTCTCATGCTCCTGCACGCCAACCTGCCACTCCGAGGGAGCACCCCCAACATCATCTCTGCCACGTTTTTGCTCAGGCGGCAGATGTCATCCCACCTCTTGTGACAGTGTGTGTGCCGTCGGTTGGAGACACCCAGAGCCCGCACCTTGCGTGCAATGGCCATCTATATCGCCTTACGCTGGTGGACCTTAAGCTGCAGGCACGGGAGACAAGAAGAGGAAGTTTCAGTGACGCTGTGTTATGTACCAAAGTGTGTCAGTACATGAGCATGAAAATAGATAGCACACTAATACATAAATGTTGATCAGAGGCCATGCAGCATGACACGTAGTACACTTGCATCAAATAATCTCAGATAAATGTACACATGCATGAGGATGGGCACAGTACATGGCCATCTCATACACATGCAGAGTGCCAGCACAGTAACCAATGTGAAAATGACCCTCATCTGTGATGCAGTATGTGTGTGAGCATGACATACAATACATTGGAAATGATGTGTTGTGGCCGAATCACTGTGTTCAACACTACAGACCCCTCAATGTCCTTGCACAGTGCATGGGTACATGTGTAATGGAGGTCACATTTAGGGCCATGAACTTAAATTCTCACACTCTTCTCACAAGGTGGAGTCCTGTCTTGTTTAATCCTTAGGCGTAAGATCGCTCATTGAGAAATATGGTGGTGGACAACATATATGTTTTACTCAGTCCATTTAGTGATGCGTCTTTATAACATTGATCAGTTTCTGTGCAGGCCAGAGGGACTCACACTGAGGTTAAACATGGGCAATAAGAGAAAGCACATGCAAGTACAATATGAGAGGGTAAACAGTGCCTACACATGCAAGACTAAACACATAATGAAATCAATAGAAGGATGACATCTCCAAATCAACTTTATCTGATGTGCCATAGGTGAATTACCACCAAGAGTGTTACACTCATGCCTTGTACTCATGTGCATAATGCATGAAAACTGTACACACATCATTCAGTATCCTATGGACAAAATACATTTGTAATGTCACAAATGAGCATGTGAAGACTTAATGGACTATGACATCACATAGCACAGGCAATGTTTGTTCTGACTTCGACTGTCTCAAACCAGCAGTGTAACTGTATGGCAGCAAAACCACAGCATGTCTCTTCCATCCTTCAATACAGTCATGGATCTGTGGAAATAAGGCTACACACCCCATTGACATGAAGTCAGCTTGCTAGGCAGTGTATCACACATTTACATTACCGAGTCTCAGACCAACGTGTATTTATTTTTGCTTAAAGAGTACTGTAGAAGTGTCCATGTTGCCATCCTCCCCACATACTCAATTGCAATTCTTAATAGGCCATGTGTGTAGCATGCTATCGGAAAAATATGGATGCATGTATATTGACTTGCACTCACAGGCACATACTACAGCAGAGCAACATCATGTGAGCGTACTGAGCACTCTCAAACTTTTACTCAAACACTTACCAGTAAATCTAGAGCACCATATAGCCTCCTTTACTGTGAAAGTACTTCGTCCACCAGGACCTCCAGCTAATCTGTGTTGAAGGGACAGGCCCTGATGTTCTCAGTTCTTGCCATCACTGGGTCCAGAATGCAGGAACAGGAGCAGTTGGTGGTGAAGAATGGCAGGCAGCAGTGTCTGAATGAAATGTGTGGCTCTTTCACATACATTTATAGGTCCCTGGGGTTGTTTCAGTGGTACTCTGCTGCTGCAATTGGTCTGCCTGGTTTGCATTTTTCAATTGTAACCGGTAACTGGGACCGCAGCAGTGCAGCACGCTTACCGCGAGTTTCAAAATTGTATTTCACTACCACGATCGCGGTTCCCATTGGCTGCAATGGCATTGGCATAGACGGTGACACACAGCAGAGGCCGGACAGTCGCTACCGCAATCGTGCATCTTTCAAATGTATCCAATGACCGGGCCCATGGTTGCGGAGCACACCTATCACAGGTTTCAAAATTGTATTTCACTACCACGATCACGGTTCACATTGGCTTCAATGGAATTGGCATAGGCAGTAGCATACCACAGGCGGTCGCAGGCGGTCGCTAATGCAATCGTGCATCTTTTAATTGTATCCAATAACTGGTTTCAGGATTGTATTTTACTACTTCGTTTGCTGTTCCCATTGGTCGGTGGCACACCGCGGGGTCCAGGCGGTCACTACCGCTGTTTGGCATTTTTCAGTTGTGGCTAATGACTGTGATTGCAGTGGTGGAGCACGCATACTGCACCTATGGACACATTATGCTCTAGCAATGGCAATAGCCAATTCTCATCATAGAACACTAGACCCTTAAAATGTATTATAACACCTGATTGCTAAATTCAATGCTAGTGTGACATTCAACTCACTGATGCCTACACATGCCATGTCAGTGCACATGATTACATGCATTGACATGTACTTCCTCACATGTCACATGATATTTGTGTGCACGTACACAGATTTGGTGTGTAATGGACTCTCATATTTGTGAACATGTCAATGTGTGAGATGGCTAATCAACCCACAGTAATGATGGACTTACCACATAATGTGCCTATTTCACTGTGTAGATTACTGTATTCGTTTTAATAGTCGATCAGCTTACATACACTGTGCTCATTGAGTAGAAAAGTTGCACTCTGTGCAACTTAATCAAGAAGGTGTGACAGGTACAGCAGCTACATAGAAGCCAGCATTGTTGCTGTATCAAACATGCGCTGTGTCAACTACTCACTGGGCTGGGGACACAAGATGTAGGAATGTACCGTTTTCCAATCACATAGTCAGATTATGTTTTGGAGGTAGTCAGCCACATGTACGACTACATGAGTTCAAGGTGTCTCTGCATGTGACTTGTGCATTAAGCTGTTGTTTTAGTCCAGTCATTGTTGGCGCTGTGTCAGTAAAGATGTAGGTGCATGACACATCTCATAGGGGAATATAATTGACATGTGTCCCCTTTCATTTTATGTAGGAGAAGATCAAATGTGCATCGTCTGTTCCCAGTGCTGGCGAACATGGAGGATCAGGACAACATAAGGATATTCCATCTGGATCACCTTACCCTTCAAGACCTATGTGGTCAGTTGGAGCCCCATTTGAGGTCTCACAGAACCTATTCGACTGCTTTGACAACAACAGTTGAGGTGATGATGGCCCTGCATTTCTTTGCAACTATTTCGTTTCAGTACATGGTGGCCATCGCCAGTGGGATGCCTCATGCTATGTTCAGTATGGTGCTACGTGATGTCCTGTACGCAATGATGACATACAAGTACCGCTATATCCACTTCCCAAGGAGACCTGAATTGGCAGGTATGAAGGGTAATTTCTATGATCTTGGACACATACCTAATGTTGTTGGCACCATTGACTGCACACATGTTGGCCTAGTTCCACCAGAGGCACGTGAGCACATCTACAGGAACAGGAAACATTTCCATTCCATTAATGTGCAAGTAGTATGCCAAGCGGATATGATTATCTCCCATGACTGTGCCAAATTCCCCGGTTCTGTACATGACTCCTACACACTTTGTAGCAGCATCATACTACAATTGATGGTTAATACGCATCTGGAGCGTGCATGGCTTGTTGGTGAATACGCAGAGTCAAGTAGTGTGCTATATGTGTGACATGCTGTTCTCAGCCACTGTTTATATTAGTAAATTGCTCCCTGTATCTCACACCTAGGTGACTCTGCGTATCCAAACCAGCCTTGGTTGCTGAGCCCACTGAGGAACCCAAGGACCCCAGGGGAAGTTCGCTACAATGATGCACATGGGAGGACACGTTGTGCGGTGGAGCGTACTTTTTGGCTTCTGAAGTCTAGATTATGGTGTCTGGACATGAGCAGAGGTGTACTACTCTACTGGCCCCAAAAGGTGTGTCAGGTCATAGTTGTATGCTGCATGCTCCACAACCTGGCCTTGCGCAAAAAGATTAACCCTGGGCAAAGCACTATGCTGCGCTCGCTTAGTTTGTGAAGTTTGCGCTACCTCACACTACACGAACTGCACTTAGCCCAGTGCAAACACGAGTAGCATAGTGTAGCATAGTGCCGCTGTCATTTTTTGTTTGCTCGCGGTCCTCAACGTCAAGTTGGCAATCGCGAGCAAGCAAAATGACATCCCGGCGAGGCCTTTTACTCGTTCGCGATCAGCAACATCAAGTTGACGATCGCGAGCGTGGAAAATAAACCTCCCGGCGAGATTCTCAATGCGGGGAGGTCAGGTTTCTCATTGTGAGTGGTCGCATATGCTTGCGACCGCTCGCGATGAGAACCTCCCAGTCCATGTTGAGAAAGCTGCAGCTTGAGTAAAAATCTACTCGAGCGGCAGAAAACTACAGCTTGAACTGTGCAAGATGCCGTTTTCAATGATTGCACAGTGCCGCATGCTTGTCCACACTGTGCATTCATTAAAAACGGCATCTTGCACTGTGAGAACAGTGCACTACGCAGTTCGAGCTGTGCCACGCGTAGTGCGAAGAGCACTTTACGTACTTTGCAAACTACGCCCAGCCCTAAAAGAGATCTCCCTGCTCCTGGACGATGATGAGCAGCAGATGGCCTCCCCCTGCAAACCCACACATGCCCAGTGACGACGATAGTGTAGAAGAGAAAGGTGTTGACCTGCATCAACAGCTCATCAACAACTACTTCCCTTGAGTGTAAGCGACATTGTATAACAGTGACATTGTCTGTTGTCTTTGATGGTAGTGGCAAGGCATAGGTGATCTTTTTGACTGCTGCCTGTTGTTGGCTCTTTGGAAATGGCGGATGTGTGTGGCACAAGGTATTTTTATCCAGGTACCTCATGTCTATGTCGAAGTTGTTGCTCATTGTTATGTGTACTGTTCTGTGTACGTTGATGACCTGACAAGTAAATCTCATTCTCTTGTGTCTTTTGTAGGTCCCTTCACCCTCTCAATGCTTCGTCCCAATCAGAGCTTGTGGTACATTGGAATCTGAGTTGACATTGTACATACTGTGATCAACATGGTGCTGATGCAAAGACATAGGTGTGTAAAGAGTGTTTATTTACAATAAGTATTTGTGACAGAGAAGTGATTATTTACGAAATTGTGCTAAGTGAATTTATGAGTTGTCAGTAATGATAAATGAGACAAATAGAGTTTTTGATGTAGTCACACAGTCCAACAGACTCCTGCCATCAACATGGCAAAGTGGGTACCTATAGTCAACAAAGTTAATGTCAAGGGGAACAAAGGTCCCATCATGGCTGGCCCAGCGCCTAGCGTTTGGATGATGCATTGCAACGTGATCCTCCCCTGATGTTTTTCGGACGCCCCCTTGTGCGTTTGGCAGGGAGGGCTCTGCTGCAGGCTCCACGTGTCTGAGGAGTTATTTTGTTGCAGCTCACCCCTCTCTGTGGCCGCAGCTGAGGTGGTGGGAGTCCGCATGCAGGCCACTTGAGGAGGGTGGTGCTGTCATTTGGGTGCATGTCTGTCCCTCAGAACACCCACAAGCTGGCCCAGGAGGTCCACAAGTTGGCCCATATGCGTGTCCATGGACCTCAGCAGCAGGCGGAGCTCACACACTTCTTCCACAACCTGGCCCATCTGTCCCTGGGGCTGCCCACATGCCCCAAGGACTCTGGCAATTGTGGGCACGGCTTCGGTCCCAGTGTCCTCCTGTATTTGTCCCCCAGTTGCCCTCCCACCTGCCCTGCTGACCCAGTCCTGTGGCGTTGGCACTCGATCAATGTTCCCTCTAATTTTTTTTCACCGCTGCAACCATGGCTACGTGCGCCAGGAACCAGACAACGCGCGTTTGCAGTGGCAAATGTCACTCCGAACGTTTACTTAAAAAAGTAAGATGGTGCATTTTCACACATACAGCGCCATGTTAAGGGTCTTAAGCTTTGTTCGTTTCTTTTTTGAAACCATGACTGGTTTTAAGGTTTATGTATGGTCATGTGCATTGTAATGTTTTCTCATCAACTGTTTTTTGTCAATTGTGTTAATGTACATTCACTGTTTGAATTGTGATGTCTCCCCTGTTCTGAACATATGTGAATAACTATGCTCAATTAAAAAAGAATGAATAATTGAGCAGATAAATACTCCAAACCATATGATTGTTTCTTGGTTTGCCATGTGATAATTGCATAACATGAATGTGATGACTAGATGCTCTTTGTTTTTCTAATAGTAGGCCCTTTCTAGTTGTCGTTTAGGGCCATACCCCCTTTGATATGAAAACTTTCTAAAACTGGCATTTTCAGAGTTGTGACCTAAAATATGAATTTACCGTTGAAGAGGATTTCAAATTACAATTATGCAGACACCAAACACGGCATTCCTACCTGCTCCAAAACAAAATAAATCGCGTATTAAATATAATTAGGTAATCCAATGTTATCCTAAGGGAGAGGTTGGCCTTGAAATAGTGAACATTGGATTTGGAAGTTTTTCACTACCTGGGCATGTAAAACATAAAAGTATATATCAACTTTTTAAATACAACACTTCCTGCCTTCTGGCATGTTTAGGGTCTACCTTAGAGTGACATATGCATTAAAAAGGAGGGTGGTTTTGGCCTGGCACAATGTTTATATTGGCAGTTTGAAACTGCACATACAGGCAGCTATGGCGGAGCTGAGCCATATTTTAAAGAGCAACATAACTGGGTGGCTCAGTAAGTGCTGCAGGCCCACTCTTTGCATATAACTGACCAGCCATGGGTATATGGTAACTTTACTAGGGATTTACAATTAAATTAAAAATGCCATTATTTGTGTAAGACAGTTTTACCATCCTTACAAGCACTTTAGCAGTGGAAAGTTTACAGAGTTCTAGAGCCAACAAAAACTAATTCAGTGAAACAGGAGGAATGAAGGTAAAACATTTGGGGAAAACCACACCAAAGGTGCCAGATGTAACAGGAAGGATATGGTTTGACTAGCATTAAACAATTTGGTGAACCAGGCATAATACCACCACAGTGCATGACTTCTTGTTTCTAGATTCATAATGTTTTCACAACCCCACGTTTTAGTGAGTGGTCTATGTGACTCAGTGTTCTCTACCCATGGGTAAAATCAAATTATTGTTGGGTTATGGTCTTGTTTTCTTATCAAATAATTACTACCAATGTTTAGTGTAATTTAGTTTTCATTGTTCTGTAAAAGAAATGGGTAGAAAAATATGTTGAGGAAGTGATTACCTAAGAGCGCAAAATTTGTCACAAGGGTAGGCTGCGATTAATTAACAATAACATGCCATTTGTTTTCATAGTTCCCATTTTGCTAATTAGACAACGGGGGTGTGAGTGGTTCCATGGTGAGATCCGGGACTACTCTCACCAAGCAAATGCCACTGTGCTGTGGAACCTTCCCAGACTTTTAATAGAGTTCACACTCAGCATATTTTGGAAAAGTGGTAAAGCCATAATTAAACGTCAAATCTCCTAGCACTATGGCTAATGGCATTGTCCCACATTTTGTGGAGGAGGTTGGGTGTTTGTGTCAGCCAACCTCAGTGAATTGAACACCTTGTTTGGGGGTCTTTGCATTCACTACCTTAACTGAGCCTGTTTCTACCACTATGGCTTACAGGTAAGTGGCTAAAGGCATAAGGAGATTGTGAGGCCTATGATTCTATTTCAGTTCAGTTCAATAATCAGGTTACTTCCTTTGTACACTTGACTCGCCAAAAGGAGCAAAATCAAGCAGAGAAGGCTTACCCCAGGGTGCAGGAGAGGGGTCACGATTCAGATAGAGCATAATACAGTACTATCAAATTTGTGACTCCTCTAGAAACTATGAGCTTGGATTAGAGGGCAGCATAGATTGAAACTCTCAAAATAACTCCATAACTCACTGCCCATACCATGTACATGCCTCATTTCCTGGATGCCCACCTTACACTCACCCCTCCTATCACCACCCTGCTGGCCTCAATGCTGCCCTCGGTCACACCAGACCATTCATTTTGGCCCCTAGTAAAACATTTGCGACTACACATAGTGGACACTAAATAAGCTCTTGTTGTGCCATGGGTAAGTTTACACTATAAAAGTTCAAAACAAACATTGCACTGGGGCCCGACGTAGACTGAACTAATAGTATTTTCACTCATAAGGAGTGCAGCCACATTACCACTAGGGGATGTGAAATCAAGCCGAACATCACATCATGATCTGGCAAAGTTGTGCATTGTATCCCTTGGGAAAGATGACGATGAATGTCTAGCAATCATAGCATTTTGTCATTGACCAGAACGAAGATGATTGTCTACATTATGGTGGTCTGCAGTGGTTGTAATTCAAATCCTTAGGAGAACAAAGACACAACACAATCCCAGGTAACATAAAAAGATCATAGCTATGTCTCCGTTCATGCACAAGCATTATTAAAGCTGGAAACACTATTTGGCTTGGGTCTCGATATTAGGCAAGAATAGCTGACTGTATGCAGAATCAGAATAAGCTTTATTCGGTTGTGTTTAAAACCATAAAAGCAGCAAAAAAAAAGAAAAATGCATACATATATAAATGGCTCAGCATATCATTCACAAGATAAAAAGAAATCAACTATTAAACAAGCTCAAATCAGTTTGCCAATTCAGCAAAAGGAAAAGGGTACGTGCAAAATCTAGAAACCAAGAAATGAATAGAGGGTTAGTAACACAAGATTCTTGGATTCCCATTTCACCAGAAAATGTGGTTCCATGTCATTTGCCTTAGGGATAAATGGGGTCGGGGGGCCGGGATAGAAATCGTGCAAGTCCCAGAAGCGAATGGGGCCATCTCCCTCTTTGGGCTGGGAAGATCGCAAATGGGGAACAATATTCTAGCACTTAAATTTAATTAGGATCAGGTCGCCCGGGCTGTCTTTGGGCGACATGCCCAGCCACCCCACCCTCCTAACACTCAAGATGCCGCCATCTAAGTCAGATGGAAGTGGTCTGTTTAGTTTTAACCAGGAAATGGCTTTATTTAACAAGTCCTGATGAGTTTCTAATTTGCCCTGACTGGATGCAGGGACCCCGGAGAGAACAGTCACGTAAGGGGCGGCTTCTGGAGGTAGGTTTATCCGCGTCCTGCTTTCAAGTGTGGTCTTGCGAACTATATGGGGTACAGGTACGGACTTATGAGTAATATTCTGGCCTCTTGGATTTACAACTGACATTAGGGGTTCAAGAGGTTCAAGAGTTTGAGTTTTCGTGCGTGTCGTGGGCTTGAGCTTTTCATTGTTACTGTGGGAGACAAAATGAATGGGTGTGGCAGTTGTTTCCTTTGGAGTATAGTTCCTTAGTAATGATTTTTCGATACTGGTCAACCTATCTCCCAGATTGTTGATTTTTGTGACCAGGGGTGATAGTGCAGTTAATAACAGTTGCTCAATGTGGGCCAGTAGGGTCGATTGAGAAAGTGATACTGAGTCAGATGTTCTATTCAAATCCTCAGTCGGCAATAATGTGGGAGGGTTGGAGGGAAATAGCGAGGGGGTAGTACACATTTTGTCGGCATTAGGTGAAGTTTCAACATCATTATCATTTTCCTCATCAGAAACTCTGCCCACTATGGGGGGTGTGGATAAGTCCTGGGCGTAGTTGGTGCCATACAGGGCATTTAGCTCCTCCCAGATGGACATGATGTGAGGAGCTGTGAGCTACAGCTGCAACGATACAACAGGACACTGTGGGATCAATAGTGGTATAATACAATAAGGCGACTCGTTACCTCCAAGTTCGTGATATCCAAGAGGGGTGGCCCGTCCCGGCCTCCTCGTGCCTCTGAGGGCCACAGAGGGCCCGCCCTTTGCCCGGGCTTAGCCCGGCGTCCCACCCGCGTCCCGCGGAGCGGAGCAGAGCGCTGCTTCATGGCGCCTCCTGGCGCTGTCCGGTGTCAGAAGGCAGCGCCGCCGCTGAGGCTGCCGGGAGACGTAGTCCCGGGGCGGCGGCGCTGTAAGGAACAAGAGCGTGACTCCTGGCGGTGGCGGCTGCAGTGGGGGCCTCCTCTCCTCCCCCCTCCGATTTGGCTGGTGTCCCCCGCGCTCCGCCGAGCGGAGCGCTGCTTTATGGCGCCTCCTGGCGCTGTCCGGTGTCAGAAGGCAGCGCCGCCGCTGAGGCTGCCCGGAGACGTAGTCCCGGGGCGGCGGCGCTGTAAGGAACAAGAGCGTAACTCCTGGCGGTGGCGGCTGCAGTGGGGGCCTCCTCTCCTCCCCCCTCCGATTTGGCTGGTGTCCCCCGCGCTCCGCCGAACCGAGCGCTGCTTTATGGCGCCTCCTGGCGCTGTCCGGTGTCAGAAGGCAGCGCCGCCGCTGAGGCTGCCGGGAGACGTAGTCCCGGGGCGGCGGCGCTTTAAGGAACAAGAGCGTGACTCCTGGCGGTGGCGGCTGCAGTGGGGGCCTCCTCTCCTCCCCCCTCCGATTTGGCTGACTGTATGCACTTATGGGTATAATTTACACATAGTGTACTATTTGTGTGTGTGAATTCCATGGTATCATTCAGACCCATGGGCTTTATTTATGGTAAGGGATTTATATTGCCAAGTCCAATCGGCACTTACATACTGCATATAGGCTACAGTAGCTGTTATGGGACATATTTTAAGGGGCTCTTTAAGTGGGTGGCACAATACGTGCTGCAGGCCCACTAGTAGCATTTAATTTACCAGCCCTGGGTATATAGTATACCAATTTACGAGGGACTTATAAGTAAATTAAATATGCTAATCAGTGTAAGCCAATTGTACCATGTCTTGGGTGAGAGAACAAGCACTTTAGCGCTGGTAAGAAGTGCTAAAGTGCACGGAGTTCTAAAGGCCAACAAAAATGGGTTTAGAAAACAGGAGGGGTGAAGGCAAAAAGTTTGGAAGTGACCCTGCAGAGAAGGCCAAGTCCAACACCAAAACTACACTATCACAGATGACAGGTTACTAATGGTCGGTGATCCATACAAATCATTATCATGCCACATTGTGTAATTACTAAGCATACGTGGCAAAAAGTTAGTGTGAGCACATGGGAGCACCACAAATTATCAGAACACCAGCAGCTGCTGTTTGCGGTGCTTGTGTTTTTGAGCATTTTTTTTATTGCAAAATGTGTCTATATTATAGGAGCTGGAACACGTGTGACCTGCTCCCTGCATGAGCGCACAAAACATGTCTAGCAGGCCTATGCTTACTGCAAGGTGCTGTTACTTCGTATTAGCCTTTATAATGCTTTGGAAATGCACTTAGAGGTTTTCTGTAGCTGCATTTGAAATACTGCTGCATTTTCTTGGGGAAGTTAACTTCGTTCCTAAGCTTTCCTTACTTTTCAAACATTACTAAAGGTTTATGCTGCAGACGCACATTAGCCTTCACAACACTTAACACTAGCAAGAGAATGATCTTTTATTTAAGCTTTTAGTTTTGGGGTAAAAATCAGCAGCGTATTAAACTTTTGTAAATATCAGCATGTCTAGCATGCCTAAGCTTACTGCAATGTGCTGTTACACAGTTCGTATTCTGCTTCATTTCTTTGTGAACAAACTTAAAGGCTTTTTATAGCTGCATTTGAAACCCGTTTGTTTGCGATGTTTACTTGTTTCCCAAATGTTCCTCACTTTTCAAACATCAAGAAAGGCTTAGGCCAGGGAACACAATGGCCTTAACATTTATCAATTGCAATAAAATATTGCCTTGATGTTATTGGTTAAAATACAGTTTTAGGGATTGCTTTAACAATGTTCAGCCATGTGGAGGTGTTTTATTCCCTAGGCATCAAACATGTAGGTATAAGAAACATTCACTCAGGAGGCAACACGAGTTTTTGTTGTTGCACGGCCCTTAAACATGTGGGCACAAAGCAAATTCCACGCAGTCCATATGTACCCCACATTGGAGTGGCTCTCACGAAGGGTTGTGAAGATTGTAAAACTCTTTATCATCTCCACACACACATGGGGCCTCCACATGGGGAAGCTTCCAGCATAGGATAGAAACCACCATAAAATGGCCTTCCAGCCCAGTACAGAGGCCTCATAAATCATAGGTTTATCTCTAGGAAATGCAAACCTTAGCTTCCCTCCTACCAACGACAAGAGGGCATTATTACAGTTACCGCCACGCTGCTTAAAAAGACATATGATTTTGCTTTTTTTAAAAGCGTTTGGCGAGCTGTGCATACGAAAAGAAAGGGGCCGCCGCCCGCCGCCATTGTTAAAGATGAAATATGTTCTGGAAGAGAACGAAGTGCTTAAGATGAGTGATAAAAGTGGTGGAGAAATTACCTCTTGCAGGGACAGATGGTCTCTCTTGAGCAAGTGGATCTGTTACCCCGAGAACTAGACATGGCATGGCCAGGTTGGGGCCCACTATAATAAAAGTGTACTGGGGCTGCTTGTGGCTTTCTGTAGAAATATCGCTGTACCAGAAATGTTGATGGACAGGCAATCAATATTTTTTTGCCAACAAATAATAAGGCTGCCCTCACCACCAACAATTAGGTGCCCCACCCACAGATGCAGCAGACTGAAAAAAAGTGCTCTTTACTTAATATTTCACAAAAAAAAAAAGTGAGGCTGCGGGGAGATATATGCTTGTTTTTAAATATCCATGTTAATCGCAGCCCTTTCACGAGCTGCGCTTAACATGGATATTTAAATACAAGCACTCAATCGGCACACAGCCTCGCTTTACTACCAAACCAATACAGCAAGTGTGCGAACAAGGCAGATTAGCCTAAAAAACACACGCTGTGTTTTGAAACTTGCTGTATTGTTCTGATAGTAAAGCGAGGCTGCGGGGGAGAGATTGAGTGCTTTTGTTTAAATGTCCATGTTAATCGCCGCTCGTGAAAGGGCTGCAATTCACATGGATACCTAAATAAAGGCAGACCATCTCCCCCGCAGCCTCGCGGTACTTATAAAACATTACATCAAACGGTGCGTGCGCTTCAGGGCAATAGAAAAAGCACACGCAAATGGGCATATCAAAACACTTACCTCCTCAATTTGGAAATGACCGTTTTTCGCACCGCGCGCCTTTTAAAAGCGGCGGCGGCGCAAATACTCTTGTGGAATGTGCCCTCTGTGCGCGCTCCACACATGGCACAGCGCGCTCGGTGGTAGTGAAGTGCGCGGCCGCGCGGCTTATTGGGAGCAGTGCACTCGATGCACCCGCACACTCTCCTCTGATCTCAGCTGATCGTGTTGTGGTGTTAGTAGCCACTGAGGCAGGGAGAGTTTTGCAGGTAGCAGTGGTGATAGTGGTGGTGGAAGCCGCACAGGTCGTTGTAGCAGGGGTCAGCGCTGTTGTTGTTGCTGCGGTGGTGGTGCGACAATGAGGGCCTGAGATGGGGTGTGCCCTGACAGTCCGGATGAGCCAAGTTGTTGCTCCTCATCCGAGAAACATAGGGAGTCTGCATCCGAGAGTTCATGTTCCGGGGGGGGGGGGGCAGGCTCTTCAGGTTGGTGTTGTCTTCTGCTACAGGTGCTTGTGGATCTCCTGTCGAACAGAGGGCAAATGGTCATTGAAGTGCACTCCACAAGCTTGGTGTTAGAGGTTTGGATGTTACATGTGATACACCAAACACTTTGGATTGCAATCACTTGGTATGGCTTCAACATACCGAGCATCATGACATGATGTTGAGGTACATACATAACTGTCCATGGTGTGACATGTAAATAGAAATCATATGCCACGTACAGATTGTGTGTTTACAAGGACATGTCATCTTCTAACGACTTGCGGCACATCGACTTTATGTGATGCATCTTTTTGGTTTGCTCTGCATGGAATCCCTTTCGATTAAGCAAGAACTAGCCATTGTCTTGTTATACATAACTTTTTCACATCATGTGTTATGTTTTGTTATGTTATGTTATGTTATGTTATGTTATGTTATGAGGTATTTGTAGAGCGCCCGGCTACTCCAGGGAGTGTCCTGGCGCTGTCTCAAAATTCCCTTAACAAAGCAGTGCAAACAGAAACAGCAGGCACCTCCTTACTGTTGGAAGAGTCAGGTTTTCAGAAGGAGCCTAAAACCAAGAAGGTCCTGCACCTGTCTCAAAGAGGGAGGTAAGCTGTGCCATAGCTTAGCGGCTACTACCTAAAACAAGCATTTACAATGCAATAGGTCTCGCATTATTAAAGTTTGAGCTATTGGCATTGTAAATGACAATGCCTTTTTTTTCATTTGTTTTTAAAACCTGCAATTGGTGCATAAACACGCACTTTGAACGTATAGTTCTTGCTTACGATGAGCAAGGCTGGCAGTAAAAGAGACTACCAGCCTTGCTTCTCATAAGCATGGACCATAAGTACAAAGTACTTGTTTATGCACCGATGCAAATGAATAAAAGGCATTGTCATTTACAATGCCAATAGCTCAAATTTTAATAATGCGAGACCTATTGCATTGTAAATGCTTGTTTAATATTAGTCGACTTTTCCTCTATTTTACACTTCGGCTCTGCAAAGTGAAGCTATGATTAACACAAACATTTAAAATTATTCGGTGTCACTGATAGGAGCCCTAAGGTGCTGCCATGCTTTTTCATAACATGACAAAAACATAATATAGTCTTCCTGATAATCACAGGAAGTGCCCCCTGAGATGGATTTGCAGACTCATGCGCCGGGTTATGCCCCATGGGCAGGGGCAGTTATTTCTGGGGCCACTAATGGTTGTCAGTTACAGTCATTCAAAGCCTAGAACTGAACACAGAGGGAGCTATTGTGAGTTGATAAGGTACAGCTCCCTAAATCTGCCCAATGTGTGTTCAGAACCGCAGGTGAAACACGTGCAAGACATTTTACGAGGGGTGTGTCATAAGCTGTATGTTCCGAATATGCTTGTCTGTTGTGGCCTCAGCCAGGCTTCACCACATCACTGAGTTTAATCATCCTCTGCAATTCATGAACAAGCTAGCGCCAAGTTTTAGGAGCTATGATAAAGCTAGAGAGTTCCAAGGGGTCGGTGTGATTATGAGTTGAACTATGCAGGGAAGGGAAAAGGTATTATTTTAGGAGATGCTTTAAATATGACATTGTCAGGAGACAGCAATGTATTTACTCATCCGAAATTAGACAAGCAACTTGATCAGTGTATGCATTTTATAAAGTTTTATCATTTAAGGGGCTGCAATAAGTTTTGCCTTTGTTTATTACACTCATAAATAAAACTTAAGAATGAAGATACCCCTTTTCAAAGTTGATGAGGCCACCTGAGATTATGGTCACCTCTTTTGTAATCGCAAACACTGAAATCCTTATGCCTGTTGCCTTTCAGTCTGTTCCAGCCACCCCAGGGGTCAACTGCATACCTCAGGATATCCAGATTTAATAATAATAAGAATCCATCTGAGAGCATAACACCAATAAAAGCGGATGCATTTCGGTTCGCGGTTGGAAGGCAACAAACCGTGCAGTCACACTCCAGAGCTTTCAAGTGCAAAGCGCTTCAACACCTCGTCAGGAGAAGAAGGTGCTATATAAATGCAAAAATAATACAAATGCAATATGAGAAGTAATCTGGCGTGTTGAGGGGAGTATTGGAACGTGGTACAATAATTAGTATTTGTTGTATAGTGCTTGATGTCAAGTCACTGTGCGTTGGTGCCGCAGATAACGTATTTTACTACTATGAATCACATTGTTTCTCAGTCTGCGTAGGAGCAGACTAAGGTTACACAATCATTACTGCAACAGGTGCATTAACCCACCCAACTGTTGAGAGGCTTTGTGTAAACTTGTGGTGCCAGGCAAAAGCGAGAACGCGAGGACGGCACACATCAGGGGGCATATTACCAACAAGTAGCGATAATTATCACTAAATCGGCTTAGCGACGATTTTTTTATCACTGGATATGTTGTCGGAGAAAACATGCTATTAGCAAACTTTTTCTCCATTGTTCTAAAATATCCAGCGATAGCGGCGAAATGCGTGAATATCGCTGAGAATACAGCGATATTCACGCATTAGCGACAAAATGCTCTTAGCCATGTTATCCACCTCCCATTGGATAACGTGGCTAAGAACTGGTCTGAGCAGGCGTTGGTTTTTGACGATAGCGGGAATATTTCCATCGCTACACCTGCCTTGCTAATAGGCGATAGCGACGTTAGCGACTGCTTTCAGTCGCTAACAGGTTGGGTACGCCCACTTTGCATGTCATTAGTGATAAATATCGCTAACATGCAAAGCGGGCCCCAAACCGCTCGCTATCGCCTAAAAGCTGTCGCTAACATCAGCTTGCTAATAGAGCGATAGAATTATCGCCGCTTAGCGGCCGAAAACAGCCGCTAAACCGGCGATAATTGCCTATCACCACCCTTGGTAATATGCCCCCAGGTACTGAGACAGCAGTTTACAGTGAGGTGGAGTGTAAAAAAAGAATTGTTGTGGTACAATTGACAGAAAGTACACAAGTACACTGACATTTTGACAAGAGTTTTGCCCAAAGAGATTGATACACAATAACATTAGCACCGATCGGCTAGCGCCAAAACACAGACTCATTCTTCCAAGTCCACGCTGCACATATTGCATTGTGCATTTAAGTCCCAAGATAAGCTCTGACGTGGTATGTTATGACGTGTTAAACTGAGCTCTGTTAAGTGAATACAGCATTGTGCAATGCATGTTAGGGGCTGCTATAGACAAGGTTACTGAGTAACTGGCTCATTTTATTCCACAAGAAGCGGCGATATTCCAGGGGGACAGGGCACAAGTCCTAAACAAGTCTGTTGTGTTCAGCAATAAAAACATTTAACATCCCAATGCACTCTGGGAGTTGTAGTCTTTGGGTTAGCGTGCAATGAGTTGTGTTTATGGGTTTTGCTCCAGTGCAGTTCAATCTCGGTCTGCTGTCACTCGTTAGTGAAGCCTGACGTGCGTGTCGGTCCTGTTAGTGCTTGGCTCAAGTCAGTCAATGTCTGCCTGTTGTTTACGAGGCAGCTACCGGTGCTGCTGAAAGGGTCATCTGCTATCCTACGAGTGGTGCGCGCGAGCACTATAAGGAATGTAAACCATGCAAATACCGAGAGATGAAAGCGGGCGCCGCCGCTAGTGAAGCTAATATTTAGCCATTTAGTGTTTGGCCTGACGTGCGTGTCTGTCCCGTTAGTGCTCGGCTCAAGTCAGTCAATGGCTGACTATTGTTTACGTGGCAGCTGCCGGCGCTGCTGAAAGGGTCATCTGCTAGCCTACGAGTGGTGCGCGCGAGCACTACAAGGAATGTAAACCATGCAAATACCGAGAGATGAAAGCGGACGCCACCGCCGTGGCGCCCACACATATTAAACATATGCGCATAGCGGCCTATGGAGGGGGCGCCATGGTGATTAAAAACAAGTAGTCTCTAAACGAAACTGACAAAGCCCTACAGCGCAACAAAACTGTAGTTGGTCGGTGCTGCTTCCGATAAAAACGGAAGTAATGCATCGGATCAACAGCCAACGGAAAGCAAGCTAAGAACAGCAATGCCAGAGTTTAACGAATCTGAAGCAGCAGGAGAAATTACATGGAGTTTCAGCCAACTTACAGATTTCTTTAGGTCTCGCTGAGACAGTGCATGCAGCGCATGCGCTGCCCAAGCTCGACCTAAAAAGCACCCCCCCTTTCGAGACCGAAAGAACTTTGGCACGATTGTCAGTTTCTGTGTCGAAGACCGCAGAGTTCTAGATGGAGTGTGATGGAGTGTGTACTTGACTTTGTTTGTCCCATTTACCATGCCTATTTTGTGGTCAAATGGGCCTTCATGCTCTGACACTATGCCACTTACACATTGCATTCTGTGCTGTGCATGATTGGGCCCAGAATTTCTTCAACATGTGACTTATTGAGTCAAAGTTTATTTTCTGTCACAGTTACGTACGCTTAGCTGTCTGCACACTGGATGTGGCTTTTCGATCTTTGCCAAGTTGGCTGACATGTGAGTGCTGATGTGGTCATATGGCTCCATGTATTTTGAGAAGGATGGCAGGGTGCATGCACTGACTACCTACCTGTTTGGTGACACAGTGGTGGGAAATAGTTGCCACATGGTTATGAGTAGGAGAAGCGCTCCATCCTGCTGAGCTGTGGGACATGGGTGCCTGGTGGGAGTTGTAGTGATGGCTTCCCACCCACAAACACCCTTCCCTATTAAGATGGCTACCCACCTGTTAGTTTGAGGAGTGCAATGAAATGGCTGCCTCATGGTTGTGGGTGGGGGAGTGCTCCGTCTTGCTGAACTGTGGGACAAGGGTCCCTGGTGGGAGTTGTAGTGATGGCTCCCCACCCACAAACACCTCTCCCTGTTGAAATGTCTACCTACCTGTGAAGATAGAGCAGAGGAAGGGTAATTGGTTACACATGGCTCTTGGTTAGGGGGAGTGTTCCGTCCAGCTCAGGGGTGGGACACGAGGGCATGAGAAGGCTAACTACCTGTTAATTTGAGGAGTGGAATGAAATGACTGCCACATGGTTATGGGTGGGGGTAGTGTTTCATCCTGCTGAGCTGTGGGACAAGGATGCCTGGTGGGAGCTGTGGTGCAGGCTTCCCACCGACAAACACCCCTCCCTGTTAAGATGGATACCTATCTGTAAGTTTGATTAGTGCAATGGAATGGCTGCCACATGGTTCTGGTTGTGGGGAGTGCTCCACCCTGCTGAGCTGTGGCTCAAGGGGGACTGGGGGGAGTTGTAGTGCAGGCTTCCCACCGACAAACACCCCTCCCTGTTAAGATGGATACCTATCTGTAAGTTTGATTAGTGCAATGGAATGGCGGCCACATGGTTCTGGTTGTGGGGAGTGCTCTACCCTGCTGAGCTGTGGGACAAGGGGGACTGGGGGGAGTTGTAGTGCAGGCTTCCCACCCACAAACACCCCTCCCTGTTAAGATGGATACCTACCTATTAGGTGAAGGTGAGCAATGGAATGGCTGCCACATAGTTCTGGGTGTGGGGAGAGCTCCATCCTGCTGAGCTGTGGGACAAGCGGGCCTGGAGGATTTGGAGTGCAGGCTTCGCACCCACAAACACCCCTCCCTGTTAAGATGGCTACCTACCTGTAAAGTGGAGCAGAGGAAGGGAATAGGTGACTCATGGCTCTTGGGTGGGGGGAGTGTTACATACTGCTCAGGGGTGAGACAAGGGAGCATGCGAAGGCTAACTACCTGTAAGTTTGATGGGAACAATGATATGGATGCCACATGCTTCTGGGTGTGGGGAGGGCTCCATCTTACTCGGCTGTGGAACAAGGGTTCTTGGTAGGAGTTGGAGTGCTGGCTGCCTGTACACATGCCCCCATGGAAATATTGCTAGCTACTTATGAGGTGATTCAGAGGAAGGAAATGTTAGATCTGTGAGACATGTGTTGGGAAGAGTGTGTTATACGTAAGTGCATTAGTATTTAGGAAGTCTAGTTTTGTAGTTGTGCAAGACAGTACATGGCAGTGTAATGGTAGACATTTGTTGTTACTTACCAACCTCCAATCCCCCGGGTATTCCTGTGAGACTCTCTGGATGCAGTATGGCGAGCACCTTCTCCTCCCATTCGGTGAATGTTAAAGGTACAATGGGAGGGCCACTGCCAGTCCTCTGAGCCAGCTCATGCTCCTTGTTGGCACTCTCTTTTACCCTGCTCTTGAGGTCATGCCACCTCCTCTTGATGTCCTTCATGATGGGGTGGTCCCTATTGCAATGACTTTATTGACTATCCTTTCCCACATTTGAGTTTTTGTGGCTAATGGTGTCTGTTGGGCCATGCTTCCAAACAAATGTGGTTGTACTCTGATGATCTCATCTGCCATCACTGGCAACTCATTGTCAGTGAATTGGGGCATCTTCTTCTGTGACAGGGTGTGTGATGTGCAAATGGGTGAAAGGTGCATGTGGTTGTGGTGATGTGTGTGTGTGTGGTTCTGATGGTGTGATGTGTGCTGATTTGACTCTCCTTTGTGCTGTGGGGTTGGGCCCTTCAGTTCTGGAGTTGTGCAAAGGAGTCTGGGCAGGGAAGAGGCTGGTTTTATACTCAGCTATGTGGGTGGGTCATAATGGAGTAGTCATGTCAGGTGTGTTGTGTGGGATGAACTAGGATTTGTATTTTTTACTTGCCAGCGGATGTGTCATTGGGGTGTGTTAGGTGTTTTTTGCGGCTGAGCCAGATATACAGCCACACTTGGTAGCCAGGGTTGTGTGGTTGCTTTCGACCGCCATTACTCTTCCGGCGTGACCGCGGCGATCGGACTGCAACAGTCTGTCTGCCACCCCCCCCCCCAGTCATCATTTGTTGCGATCGTGGAGGTGGGAAACAACTGATTGTTCCGCTGGCACCACCATTGTATTGTAATTTCACTTGAGGTCATTCTGCTGGTCGAACAGCGGTTTTTGGTCTCTCCGTAGCACCTCCAACCGCTGCAGATGGATTTTCATCTTTTCCGGATGGTCCCCGCAGAGTTTTGTGGAATCCGTCCACCGCGGATTTTTCTGGCGGTTCATGCTAATCTGACTGCCGGTTTTTCCGCGGTACATGCGGACGGTTAATTTATGCTACCAGGGCGGTCAGAGTGCTTTTCCGTCCACCATCCTAATCTACCCCTATGTCTCCAGTGTATGACAGGTCTATTCTTGAATGGAAGCTACGTGGGGAGGAAGGTGCTTGGAGCAGTTTGAGACAATCTTCCTTTCTGAATGTATCGTGTTTCCTCTACTAATTTACTGAACATGTTCTGTAGAAACGCTTGATCTGGAAATAAAAGTTAAAAGTTGAAAATCTATTGCACTTATAAACATTAAAAAAATTGTGAATTAGTTCGTACATCCGAATATTTGTCCCTTGTCTGTGTGAATCAGCGCCACACTAGCCTGCTCGCACCTGATGTTCAGTTTATGCATGATTTAATGGTTAAGTACGGTCTGGCTTTGATCGTGTTTTCTTTATACTTTGTGATAACGTTCTAAGCAGTCATATAACTGACGAAACACCGTCACACTAGCCCCGATCTACAAACGTAGAGAAACTTTTAAAGTACATTTACAAACGTCTTATGGATGTGTACATTTACATCTCATAATTTTAGGCATGCAGAAATGCTTTGACATGTCAGGCACTTGGAATTCACAAAAGAATTCGTGAAAACTGAAGCAGCTTTTATAGCCTGCAGCTGGGATCCTCTGTGAATTCTAAAACATTCGGAAATGTTACCAAAAGCATAAATTTACAGGAGCGCATTACTTATTATTTTGGAGAGTTGGCTCCGACACTGTAATGTTTCCCTCCCTGTTTGAGAATCATTCCAGTTATCTGCCACCTCGGTGGAATACATTTTACTTTTCAAAATAAAAGTGTACAAAAACGATCTTCATATTACCAAAATAACAAAACATAACAAAACCCAATTGTTGTTCTTTTGTTTTTTTATTACATTTTATTGACATTATTTGATTACTGGAATGCTGTTGAAATACTTTTTTTGCATATTAATTGTACTTAATTTGTTCTTTCAGTTGTGTTACTCAAGGGAAGCCTCCATTGACTGTGAAACTCGAGCCTTGACACACTTAAAATTGAGTCATCTATATTCCAACCTTGATAGAGCAAATGCTTAACGCTCAGTCGGTTCTTCCTGACCTACAGACTGGTGTACTTGCATTCCTTTCTCACCTCATCATTCAAAGCAGCAGAGCTAAGAGTATTTATGATAAAGCGTTCATGGCATGCAGAAAAACACTATCATGCAAGACTAAAATATGAGCTACGTGGTTAGAGGGCAAAGAAGATATCAACGATTGCATCAATTTGGAATATTTACCGCCTCAAAGGGATTATACTTAGTATTCTTTTGAAAAAAGAAAATGAACGCATATATTATTGATTTAAAAAGCCAAGCTTAACTCCCATAAAAGAAAGCACAGTGACTGTACTAACACAGAACATGCTTTTGTGCAGCACACCAATACTGGGTTGCTGGAACATCGGAGCACAAAACACAATTATATTTATGTGAAGAGCAACTTTAGGTCACGGTTCTCGAATATATGTGCAATGTGCAAATATATTTTTACATATATCCACAGCCAGTGTTTCGCGAATGAGCCCAAGCCTCTTTCAGCGGTGGGCTGCGGCGGGGTCGTGAACTCCAAATATCCAGTTCAATCGTTCCTTACTCCTTTCAGGACAAAAAGGATGCCACAGTCACCGAATCCTGCAAACAGCGTGTTTATTTAAAGTTGGAAAAAGGCCAAAATCACTCTATGACAGATAATCTTAATATGTCGGATAATAATTCCCCAAAATCCAAAGTGCTTTTTAAAGCATAGTGTGCTGTTTTAATTCTTATACCAGAAGTACATTCAAACAAAAACAACAGCTGAGACATGTTTTGTCCATGTGGCCAGTAGGCCAAGGGCTTTTTCAAGGCTGACATTTGCAGTGAAAGCATAGTGTTAAGTGAAACAAAGAACATGACCAATGCACTATTGATTAGTTGTCATTTGAATGGGAAAGCTGAGTAGGGACAGACTTCGGCAATGGAAAACTCAAGGAAAGGGATTTATTCGGGGGAGCAATAGTGAGGGACAATGGTAGAAAAAGCGGAAGAGAAATAAAAAAATGTAAAAAGGGGAAATTAGAAAAATCTAAATACAATTCAAAACGAATTTATAAGTAAAAGCAAACAGTGATATTGCCTTTAATCAGTGAGATGATGAGCATGTTGTCCAATCTATTACATCCAGTCAGTCGGTTTGCCCTGATCATGATCACAATTGAGGTAAAAAATGGCCTCTGTTTGGGGTACTAGTAAACAACAAGAGAGGAAGGGCTTAAGGACACTCCTCCACCCCAGTTCAATTATATCTAACAACAAAGGAGTGACTACTGTTATGACTAATCTAAGGTTTTAGCCAACAAGCAAATGAAACTACAGAAAAGTGAAGTGTGTATAACGTGAAAAACCCGAAAACTTTTTATATAAAACCCTCACTCACCCGTCTACTGGGTGACCTGCTTCATCATCGGGTTTCACCGGGCGGGCCGAATGCCTACCCGGTGTGCTACAACACCTGCAGTTGCAGTGGAGCTGGTTTATTTCAGTGTGAATGGTGCTGTCCGTGATGGTGGTGAAGTTTAAAAGAGTGCAAACTTTAACCAAGACCAAACTTTAATAAAGGTTAGAGTGAGCACACGTTAAAATAGTTGTGGACAGGCTTGACTATAAATTTGAGCCAAATTGTCCATTGGGTGTGTCAAAAGGTCGACATGTTTCTGCTCAATATAGCCGAATCGGCCGAGCTTTCATCAGGACCAAGACAAATAAGTGGTGAAAACACTGGGCGGTGTGCGCACGCTAAGGTACACCCTAACCTCAGTGTAAGAAAAGATGTAGAACTCTCGGTTTCTTTACCGGACCGCCCTGGTATTGCCAGGAGTCCGAACCTGTAAACATAAAAGGAGAGAAAAGCATACAGACAGACATATTTTAAAATCAATGCATGCAGCCTTTTGCGTACAGGGATTAGTTGGGTTTAAATATTCACCCAGGCTGATGTACACACCGCACTTGTGACCCTCAAAAGTGGTTGAATATGTGTCCTGGGTTTCCTCACGGACAGTTTTACCCACATATTTAAGCGTTATAAAATATGTTTCACTAAAACGAGGATAAGAGTAATGGCCCAATCTGCCCCTTAACCATATTCCTGTATACCCGATATGGGCTGACTGGCGTCAAATTGTGATTATAACCAAAAAAGGAAAGTGTGTAGTCATTAAAAGCGGCTCATAAACAATGAGTCATATAAATTAAATTTAAAAACACCCAGATAAAGAAGTCTAGTTGCGCAACATATATAGAAAAGTGGGAAGGGGAAGAAGTAAGATATTTACGTGAAAGCGCTTTGTGCCTCACTTCATGGGACCGGTGGCAGGGGTTACTTCACATCGGAGAGTGCTAATAAACAAGGGAAAGGGAGGTGGTCAAACGATGGTTACAGCACCGCCCAGTATGACAAATAGCTGGTGCGCTCCGTTAGACCAAAACGACTTTCACTTACTTCACTCCAGATGGCTCCCTGCGTCTGACCTACCGTGGTTCACATCCACCGCCCGAATACTGGTGGGTGCGTTCTGCTCGTAGGTGGATAAAGCATCACGACGAATCACGTGGTTACGTGGGCGGGTCCCACGTACCAGCTGTGTCACGTGGTTCGTACGTCAGATGCTGGTAGGGTCTTTCGTTTGATATTTAAAGGGCCAGTGGTAATATGTCAAAGTGTGTCAACCAACTTTATTGCGCTAGAGTGTAAAACACTTAGCCGATTATTCCTTATGCCGATACAGTGCTATTATGATAGTATGGGAAACGTAAGGTATTTTCCGTGCATAACGCAATTCCTGTTATAACTAGGATCCATCTGCGGATTGAATAAACCGACTGGGATAATCCTAGGGGTGGACATTTACATACTGCAGTCAATCAGTGATGCATCAAAGAACCCCAAGGGATATTGTCATTCAGTCCTTGTAGGTGGGTTGAAAGGCGATAAACCCATCGCTGTGCTTTTTCGAATAGTGATTCCTGCACCCTAGCACTATCCTGTAATTGTTCGATTACTGTCCATTTGATGTCATTTGGAGTGTGATTAGCTTGGATAAAATATGCAGCAAGTTTATTGATGCTTTTATTACACCTTACATTGCTGCGATGTTCACAAATCCGTAACTTTATGCGTCTTGTAGTCATTCCTATGTAACGCAGTCCACAAGGACAGGTGATTAAGTAGACTACGTTACATGAATTGCAATTTGTATGTTGTCGTAGCTGTCAACATTTCCCAGGCTCCAAATTCAAAGTTTCAGTTGTAGATGTAAGGTGGCACACACTGCATCCCCCACAAGGGTGATGACCCAAAACTGGGGGGAGGCCCCACGCATTTAGTACAGTATTGTCGGTGGGTCCTGACACCTTAGTTGGTCGTGTATGTACCAATGTGTCCCTCAGGCTTCTTGCTCTCCGGTAGGAGAAGAGAGGTTTGTCCCACTTATGATTGTTACTCGTCAGAATCTGCCAGTGTTTGTTTATGCAGCGACTAACTGTATTGGATAAAGAGTTATAAGTGGTGACGCGTGTTAGAGGTATGCTGTCTTCAGAAGTCTTTGTGTTATCTTCTATAAGGGCCTCCCTCTGTTGGTTTCTCGCCCGTTTACAGCTTCTATTCAGTATTTTGCTCGGATAGCCACGTTTTTTTAGCTTATCGGTCAGCTCAAGTGACTGATCTTTAAAATCTTTTTTCTCACTACAGTTACGTCTAATACGTAAATATTGCCTGAAAGGTAGATTTTCTCTAAGCGGGCGTGGGTGGAAGCTAGTGAAATGTAAAAGATTATTTTTTGATGTTGGCTTATGATAGCTCTTAGTTTTCAGCCGGTTGCCTGTTCTTGTGATTGTGACATCTAAAAACACCATCTCACTTTTGTCATAGTTGTGAGTGAATTTCAGATGTACATTACTCGTATTGATCCAGACTAGGAACTCTTGAAGTCGCAATTCTGATCTACTCCAGATGACTAACACATCATCAATGTAACGGTGCCAAAATGCCACATTAGATGTGAAGGGGTTGGAGGTATGCAAAATGTATTTACTTTCAAAATCAAATACATATAGCCCCGCCACACTAGGGGCAAAAGTACTGCCCATTCGATGTGCCCGTGACTTGGAGGAAAATATCATTTTGATATTGAAAAATGTTTCTCTTCAGGGCTAATGTTGCACAATCAACCACAAACGATGGCGGAGTCTTGTGAGTCCATTCAGAACAATCCAATGTGTTCATGATCACCCTGATGGTATCATCCTGTGGGATGCAAGTGTAAAGGCTTTCGATATCAAGTGATACCAGAAATAAAGGGCCATCAGGTAAGATTATATCATTAAGCATGGCTAATAGACTTTTTGTACTTTAAAGAAAAGGGGTAACCCTGTGTCCCTCAGAACCTGGGTAGTTAATGGTTAATATAACAAACGGTTCTGTCGGGTGCAAAACATGAGTGATTCAAAGAATACTAATATTGTAGTGGAGGACCCCCCTCAAATGACAACACAATTCAGAACCCCACAATTAATGACTCGGGATCTTCTTCATTTCATTCTCATATTTATATGAATTAAAGTCATTCACTTAATATTTCATGTAATACAGGTAGACGACTGTCCAAATGACTTTTAGTGCAAAAAACAGTGACAGTAGTGAATAGTGATCAAGTGGTGAAAGATGTGGGGATTACAAATCTATACATTCAATATATACACATATACACAGTTATTTTTTCTTTTTTCGAAGGCCATTCCTGATGGATGTCTAGAGATAATAAGTTTCTTTAAGTTTTGGAATTCTAGAAATCCATGACCTGTTGTGAGATGTCGACGTTTCGACCCTTCTGCGCCTGTGCCAAGCTGACACATCACAGCAGACCCGTGGACCTCCGAGCCAGCGGTCAACTCCCCTTCACATTTTGGAAGAGGATCTCAAGGCCATTGAGCCTCAATCTACACAGGCGATTCAAAACGACCTGCATTCGTGGACTGTCGTGCAACACACCCTGTCTTGAAAAAGACCCGCCGCGACCTTAGACACCAGGCGCATAAGGGTCGAAACGTTGACATCTCACAACAGGCCATGGATTTCTAGAATTCCAAAACTTAAAGAAACTTATTATCTCTAGACATCCATCAGGAATGGCCTTCGAAAAAAGAAAAAATAACTGTGTATATAGGTATATATTGAATGTGTAGATTTGTAATCCCCACATCTTTCACCACTTTATCACTATTCACTACTGTCACTGTTTTTTGCACTAAAAGTCATTTGGACAGTCGTCTACCTGTATTACATGAAATATTAAGTGAATGACTTTAATTCATATAAATATGAGAATGAAATGAAGAAGACCCCGAGTCATTAATTGTGGGGTTCTGAATTGTGTTGTCATTTGAGGGGGGTCCTCAACTACAATATTAGTATTCTTTGAATCACTCATGTTTTGCACCCGACAGAACCGTTTGTTTAATAGACTTTTTGTGTCCTTTAAATAGGTACTGGTCTGCTGAATGAGTGGTTTTAAAAAGAAGTCACAATATTGAGATAGTGGCTCTAATAAGGAACCAATCCCAGAGACGATAGGTCATCCTGGTGGGGGTAGCTTGTTCTTATGGGTCTTAGGTAAGATATAGAAGTACAGAATCTTTCCTTAAGATTTAGTAAGGAAGTTGGCCTCTTGTTTGGAGATGAATCCACTGTGTTCTGCTTCCGACACTAGCTCAATAATCTCATCCCGAAGGGCCTCTGTTGGGTCTACATCTAAAAGGATGCAATTGGTTCTGTCGCTCAAAAGACGTCTACACTCTGTGTCGTATGCTGTAGCATCAAGTATTACAATACCTCCCCCCTTGCCTGCAGGTTTGATGACAATATTTGGGTTTTGTTGTGAAGTTTGTAAGGCCTGGTACTCATTAGCCTTCATGTTTTTGAAAGGAGCCGGTTCTTGTAATGACTCCACTTCGTTAAATACTGCCTGCTCAAAAGCAATTAGCTCAGGTGGCACAGTATAGGGGGGAGGAGTGAAGGTGGATTTCACTCGGAATCCTGTGTCATTAGTAGTGGACTGGGTAACCTCTTTAGTCCTATTTTCAAAAAAAAATTCAAACGTAATTTACGGAAAAATTCAGACACCTCACAATGTAATTTAAAGCGATTTAATCACGCTGTGGATATAAAACCCAGTCCTTTTTCCAAAACAGTAGTTTCGTCAGGGTTGAGAACCACCGTGGATAGATTAGTTATCAGGCTCTCAGGCTGCTCGGGCCCGCTCATTGCTCTGTCGTTTTGCTGCGGGTATTGTCTCCCACGTCCTCGTTCGGAGCCCAGTGAAATTGGTTGGTGCCTCTTCTCCTGCCCCTGTTTCTTCTGCCCCGTTCTAAAAAAGGCTGTTGGTACATATTTTGTTGGTATTGAGGGTATGGCATATTAGGTGGGTTCCAACCCATCATGGGTGGGAAGGGTGGTTGTTGGAAAGGTTGAGGGTACCCTCCTTGTTGTGGAAATGGGTACCATGGTTGAGGTGCTCCTTTGTCGTTAGATATACTCTGTTTGGAGTAAACATAAAATCCATCCTTATTAATAGTTTCATTGAGAGAGACACCATCATATAATTACATTGCAATCCTTTTAGGCACCTCATAATGCAGTGAAAACAGCACATTGAAAGAGACCCAGAGTTTTGAAAGATTATGGGTGTGTTTCACAGAGCACTGTTCGTTAGTATTAATGGAAAGTACTGAAAAGAGTTCTTAAAAAACCAAAAAAGGTCAAACCAAAGGTAAGGGTGCCACACTTACCAAGGAATCTTGATGTAGCTATACGATGTATGGAGAAAAGTGGAAGAGAGACAAAGTGTGAGAGACCAGCTCTGTTAATTAGTGTTACCCTAGGCACAAGTTTTATTGTCAGAAGAGGCAAAAATTAAAAAGAAATAGGATTAGAATAATACGTTAGGTAATCACATTTGTGCCATTTATGATGTAGCCCATTCTATAAAATACCAAATCGACCTAACTGGCCCGCACAGTCGGCAAAGTACCTAGTGCTAAAACAAAATGAGCGTACTCATGCTCAATGGGGTGCCAATTGACATAGTAATACAAAGAGGCCTTTCAAAGTCACATTTACTTAGCGCTTATTGTGGTTAAACTGGCTGTCAGAAATGCAGTGTTTAAAGGCTAGTGTGGCGTAGGGCGTTGATGGCCCATGGAATTACCTGCTCAATTACCATACTCACTTGGGCCCATAAACATACACATTTTGAGCAGGTAATCCGGCCTTTACCATTTGTCAATCAGGATTTTATTTTACTTTAGGACTTGTACCTATACACATTTGACTTACCAATCCTTGTCACCTGTATTTAAGTCCTAAGGGATCAAGAGTGTTAGCATATTAAGTAGAAAAATAGCATTTACCTCTATAAAATAACCACAGGATCTGGAACGTTTAAACACTTTATCTATGTAAATACTTATTTGCAAGAGTCCATAACAAAGCTTAATAAGAGCGTTTTCAAGCAAGAATATAATAATCAAAAAGTGAGGAACTGTAGAAATATTGCGAGATTTCTATTAGACATTGGTACCTGGGAAGGTCGAGAAAGGGAAACAATACAATGACATACCCACACAGAATTATATTTACCTAGAATGGTGTGAAGACCAACCCTGGCCACGGGTCAAAAGAACAAGACTCCCGATAGTTCAGGTGCCAACAGGACAGGACAGGTGTAGATCAGGACAAGACAGGTGCGGACCATTGCGGATCAGGACAGGACAGATGGAGGTCAGGACAGGTACCCTCAGCTAAGTGCAACACCAGCGTCACACCCCTCTCTGCAGCTGGGTCAGTGACAGGTCAGCTATTCGGACAAGTCGGACAATCTAACTAGCTAAGCCTACCTTAGTTATACCATTTTCCAGGGCAATGTACCACCCCCCAGTGTTGCAAATGTGTGTATTCCCTTGGTTTGATTGGTCAAAAGGCGAGGAGAGGTCATCACAACATACCAGTTATGAGATCATCTTCATTCACTATTCAGATCAATGTTCCCACCCATAACTTTTCTTTTCCCATGCACCTTTATTCCACCCAGCAATAGATGTTTCAATAATGAATACAATGTATTCAATCAGTTCATTTTTGCTTCCTTTTGAGAGGTCATAAGGTAAAGTTCTCACGAACATGGTGGGTAAGTCAGGACTTGGCTGCGATTCAATGCCAATGCTTCAGAGATTTTGAGTTCCTCTGCGCAGAAGCAGCTCTTTCAAGATAGAGTTCAGAAAACACCCGTCAGGTTCAAATACGAGCTAGCAGCTAAGTCAAAGAGAAACAATTTAGAACAAGGAAATGAATGAAGGCACTGTATACCACTTATCTCTACTATATTCCCATTACTTTATTTTAACTATAGCATTAATAGTTAAGCAGAGCAAACAAAGTTTTTTTAGAGCAGCAGCATGTGCTTTCGTATGTAGAACATGAGGCGGCCATCTTAATTCTAGTGTGCGGATGCAAAGAAATTCCCCCCAAGCAAAGGTACGTCACCCCATGTGAGTGTGGCAGACGCATGTGCAGAAAGTTTCCCGCGTTTTCGGCGGCCATTTTAATGCATTTTGAGTACTGTTAGTAAAAGCACATAGGCGAGCTTCCCGTAGATACTAGAAATGTTGTGTAATGCAACTATTAGTAAGACAAAACATGTTGATTATTAGATTACTTACTATTTCGAGAGGATTGAATCCGAGCGAGTCTCTTTACGTATGAAACCTTGCTCCATCAGCGTATAATGGGTATTATGCTCTAATTGTCCGACTCAATTATGAACTCTCGTCTTTGGTTGTGGTCTCTGCGTTCCAGAGAAAATAATGCTAACTCGGTCTGCGCAGGATCCACATTATTAAGGGCCATATTATCAAGAATGGCGTTAAAGATGATTGCCGGTTTAACGGCAGAAAACTGCCGCTAAAACGGCGATAATGGGCTTGATAATATGACCTTGAGAATTCCAATAGAAGTCCATGTTCTGGTGTGAACATGGGCTTCTATTGGAATTTTCCAGGGCATATTATCAAGCCCATTATCGCCGCTTTAGTGGCAGTTTTCTGCAGATAAACCAGCGATAATTTCACCGCTGTTCTTGATAATATGCCCCTTGTACTCATTTGTTTTAAGAGGGAAGGAATTATAATGGGGGACAGTATCGTTTATACCTAGCTTGGTTAGAAGGTGTCCTGAAGTGTCTGGTGGAGAAAGGGAGGGTTCTATATCAGAAAGGTAAAAGAGTTGGAGATAACCAGTGCCTGTTGTGATGTGCCTTGTAGTTAAAGGTCATAACGGTGAAATGCAGTTGTGGATGGTGTGGATTCAAAATTCGGATGGAATTGTGACAAACCAATGGAGTCAAGTATCGGTGAGTTATAGAGTTTTAGTGGAAACAAGAGAGAAGCGGGACAAACCCAAGGAAATATTGCAGATAGCGGTAGAAAGAGTATGCCTCCTAATTAGAATACTGTGCAAGAGGTTACTTAAACACTATTCTGATCATATCAGTAAAGCCAGAAATGCATTTCTGCATCTTTATTCAGTCCTATTGTCACTGTGTCCATAGGTAAAATGTATGCACTCTCCTTCTGCCTCATGTGTAGTTCACGATTCCCATCTCTAGGTAGTGGTTTCAAATGTTCTACTCCAAAGAACGTGAAATTCTTTTGATGAGGGTGGTATTCCTGAAAGTGTTCTTTCAGTGGGGGGAGGTTCTGTTTCCGTTTTGTTGATGTTCCGGGAATGTTCCAAAATTCTAGTTTTGAGAGGTTGAATGGTGCTACCTACATACAATTTATTACAAGGGCAGATTATGATGTAGATTACGTAAATTGAGTTACAATGAATCCAGTCTCTAATCTTGATTGTATTTTGTGAATGGACAATCAATTGAAGTTGTTTGTTTATTCCCAATTTGCACGCATTGCATTTGTGGCAAGTGTAGAAACCACATGTTTTGTCAGGAAATTGGGTTTTAGTACTTTTCGTTTGTCAGTGTATTCTGATCTGCATTGTTTCAGGTTTTTGACTCTCCTTAAAAAAAATTGGGGAAAGTTGTCAATCTGTTCCATTAGCATAATGTTGGTTAGAAGATACCAGTGCTTTATTAGGATTTTACGGCTGTGGTAGTGACCATTGTGAAAGTCAGTCAAGAATCTGATTGTATTTGATTTGTCCTTTTGATTGGGTCTTTTGAATCTAATAGGTCATTGTGTGATATTTTCTCACATTTGTCATCTGTTATCTCCCATTGTGGTAATAGGATACCCACGTTGTGCCAATCTTTTGGTCAGGATTTTTGCTTTTTCTTTGTAGATATTTATTTCACTGCATTTTCTTCGCATTCATTTGAACTCTCCCTAGGGGATGCTTTGTATTGTTTTCGAAGGATGGCAACTGTCTACCCTGAGAATTGAATTGGCTGATGTGGGTTTGCAAAAAGCCTTGATATGTAGCTTTTCATCTTGTACATAAGTAGTAATGTCTACGAAGTCAATTTCTGATGTTGATATGTTCAATGTTGTCTGGATGTTCCATCTGTTAACATAGATTTTTCGTAGGAACTCATTGAGGGTAACCCGTGGGCCCTGCCAAATTCACAGGATATTGTCGATACATCTCCCCCAGTATAGTACATGGGGGGTGCCAATATTATTCCACTTCCCCCATGAAAATACATGCATATGGTGGGCCAAATTTTGCTCCCATTGTACTGCCCTGTAATTGCAAATAGTACTTTGTGTTGAATGGGAACATGTTATTCGAGAGGCAGACAGTAGCACCTCCAGAATCATCTGATTGTATTCCATGAAGTGTACAGGTTTTGTGGCTAATGTTTTCCATACAACTTTCATTCCATCCTTGTGTCGGATTGAGGTATAGAGACTCAGCACATCAATGGTAGTGAGTATGTCCCATTGGATGTTGTCCAGTTTTAGCAAGATATCTTTAGTGTCCTGTATGTATGAGGGGAGATTGTTCATAAAAAGCTGGAGTTGGTAGTTAATGTATTCCCCTATCTTTGAGCAAATGATCGGTCTCCCAGGTGGTTTGTTGCCATTTTTTGGTATTTTGGGCAGGAAATATAGAGCTGCCATTGTAGGGTGTTGTATATATAGGTAATTTGATTCTTGTATTATGCTGTGTCGCTGAGCTGTCTATATCCCTCTGCAATGTAGTCATCGGCATGTAATAGTACCACATTACCCCCTTTATCTGCTTCCTTAATCACAATTGCAGGGTTGTGTTTGAGTTCTTTTATAGCAATTTTTTCATGATTATCAATATTCTTTGGTCGGAAACATTTATTTTTCTGGTATTTTCGATATTCCAGGGCCAGATCTTTAGAGACTGCTGTGTGAAATAAGTTGATGGTATTTCCACTTGGTAATAGAGGGCAAAAAATGGATTTGGAGTATACATTATTCTCATTGGTGTTGGTGGTGTCAATTCCGAGATTTTGGGCCAAAGTAAATGGAGAGAGGTTTGGTTATCCGACTCAACTGATAGTGTTGCTATAAAATGTATATTTTCCTTGGACTGTTATAGGGCTGGTGATAGGCGGTCTTGTTTATTTCGTAACTGCTGGTTTGTTGTAGAAAAATGCAGTTTGTTTATTTTAAGAGTGAATTTGAAAAGATCTATCATTGTTTTAGTAAGGTCCCATGAGGGTGTTGGGCAGAAGGATAGTCCCCTATTTATAATCTTTTCTTGTGGCATTGTATTCTGCTGACCAGATATGTTGATTATTACATCGTTTTGATTCTTCAATTCGGTTTCTTGTTTCCTCCTTGCTTGTGTTGTTACTCCTCTGGTTGGTTTTGGTGTTGAGATATTTGAGGGGCATAGCTATTATTTATAAAGAGTCTGTACTTGACCAAGTAATGACACTTTGGAAATGTTGGTTTTTAGAATAGGTCTGCTCCCCTAACATTGCTGGAAAGGTGCTCTGGTCTATCGACCCTCGGAGTCTCCCTCTAATTTCTTGCTTCAATTAATGTAATTCATTCTACCACATGTGATTTCAACTAGAAACTTTGGGGTATATTATCAAGAACGGGCGTTACATTATCTCCGCTTTTATCGGCAGGAAACTGCCGATAAAGCGGCGATAATGTGATAATATGCTCTATGAATTCCAATCGAAGCCCATGTTAGATGTCTTCACATCTAACATGGGCTTCGATTGGAATTCATAGAGCATATTATCAAGCACATTATCGCCGCTTTATCGGCAGTTTCCTGCCGATAAAAGCGGCGATAATGTAACACCCGTTCTTGATAATATGCCCCTTTGTGCTTCTAGGAGATTTCATTATCCATAGCGAAAATACCACAAACCAAGACACTGCTACCCTTCTGGCAGACCTACCCTCACTAAAATTGGGTAAGATCAATAGTGGTCCCCCTCACTTAGCGGGACATACATTAGACATTAGCTTTACCAATTCCCTCAATATCATCTATGGTGCCACCCCTCCACTCACTTAGACAGACCATTCACTTATAGAGTTCTAGATAAGGGGCCCGCAGACACTTAACAATTCTTGTACTAATTCAGCCATGTGGCATAAACAGTGGTTCAAACTCACACCCGAGGATTTTCAAAAAACTTTCCTTAGCTCTCAGAATTTTGATACAGGTAATGTGGAGGAGTGCCTAGCTTGTTTCAACTCTACTATCAAAACCACCATCGACCGTCTGGTTCCGCTGAAAAAATGCGCCAACGTAGCCTGGCGTCCTCAGACAGCTTGGTTCTCTCCCAATCTTTGAACAGAAAAGAGGAGTTGCAAAAAAGTGGAACAACTATGGCATTTTTCACATCTCTCACAGGATAAAGATAGATACAAACTAGCACTGGCGCAATACCATAAAAACATTCAACATGCTCGCAGAACTCATATAGGGCAAGCACTTGAACTGGCAGGGAATACCCCTAAAACCCTCTATCAGACTCTAAAAACTTTCACCAACCCCAAGGCATGTGATAAAAAAGAAATACCCTCCCAAGCCTTATGTGATGAACTAACAATACATTTTAACCCAAAAATGTAATTGATCTATAACAAAATTACAGCACCATGTAATTGTAGACAATGCACGGAGGTTAGACGCATTCATGGCACTCAAGCCAGAAGATGTGGAGACTCTACTTAAAATGATAAAATCAGGTTCCCCGTTGGACATCATCCTGAGAAGATCACCTCATTGCTGTGCTCAATTTTGAACTGCTCCATCGAAAAGGGTATCCTCCCCGCTGCATGAAAAGCAGCACAGATAATTCCCATCCGGAAAAATCTTAAAGCCGCTATGGAGTATTTATCCATTTCCGTGTGATTTCGTTACTACCTCTCCTGAGCAAGGTACTAAAAAAGCATATCAACACACATTCTTCTGATTTTGTCAGAGCCTCACACTGCCTTGATTCTTCTCAGGCGGGTTTCGAACCCAGATATAGTATGGAAACTGCTTTGATTGAAGTTTCTGACAACATCAGAATGTCCCTAGACAACGGACAAGCGGTGCTGCTGGTTTTGCTTGACTTATCGGCAGCCTACAATACTATTTCCCATCAGACCTTGCACAGGAGGCTTGGGAAAATTGGCCTCCATGGGAGTGCTTTGAAATGGATGATGAGTTTTCTGTCTCTGAATGACAAAGCCCCTAGCTACTTAGCGAAGAAACTGACCGACTACCTGCCGACCCGATCTCTCCGATCAGGATCCAAATCTCACCTTGTTTCTCCTCGCTATAATAAAGAGCAGCTTTCTCCCACGTTCCCTACCCTCTGGAATGCACTCCTGATGCACCTGCGACACTGTTTGGATCACTTACAGTTTAGAAAACACTTTAAAGCCCTACTGTTCTAACCCACCTCTACATGTGGCTGGTAGCAGCAATCGGTCAGGGCAGAGATACCCCTTGGGGGGTGATTCAGGTGCTCTATAAGATACCAAATCAAATGTTTTTGTAACGTTTCGCAAATGTATAGACTCTCCCTAAATGATAATCAATTTGATCACGTCGGAATTTTCTGTTTTTACGTTGGATCAGATCCTTTTCCTACTAATCAATGATTCTATTCAATGTTTCGTAATTCTTGGTTATGATGTCTCCTCAGTTTCAATCCTCAATTTCCTTAGTCAGATCATCCACTTCCAATTTGTATTTGTTATGTTCTTCTTCCGCAATGTCCATTAGTTGTCGGATCATGTTATTGGACGCTTCCCTCAGGTTTTCTTCCCATTTTGCGATTCGGTCTGGTTTTGTGGTTTCAACTCAGGCAAATATTAAGAGGCAAGGTCCTCTTGGTATTCTATCCAGTACCAAATATGTTTTTGAGGCTAGCTGCTTCCCACCATTTGGTTGTTTCCTTTTTAAGGGCTTTCTCTTGTGCTTGGAAAGGAGATTTAGAAGACTGAGGGTTAGGATCATCTCACTGATTTAGGGCAATATCACTGTTTGCTTTTACTTATGAATTTGTTTTGAATTGTATTTAGATTTTCTAATTTCCCCTTTTAAATTTTTTCCTTTCTCTTACGCTTTTTCTACCGTTGTCCTTTACTATTGCCCTCCCAAATAAATCCCTTCCCTTGATGTTTCCATTGCATACGTCTGTCCCCACTCACCTTCCCCATTCACATGATAATAAATCAATGGTCTATTGGTCATGTTCTTTATTTCACTTAACGCTATGTTTTCACAGTAAATGTCAGCCTTGAAAACACCCTCGCCCTGCTGGCCACATGGGCAAAATACATGCGGGCTGTTCTTCTTCTTTGAATGTACTTCTGGAATAAGAATTAAAATGGCACACTATGCTTTAAAAAGCACTTTGGATTCTGAGAATTAAGACCCAAAATATTACTATGCATTATCAGGAACAGGCCTCTCTCTAGGCTGAAATCATTTCTTCAAAACCAGTGGCTTTTGTTGGTGTAGCCATTTGGGGGGCACGTGCTAACTGCAGAATTGGGTCCTTACCACTTTGGCGTGAACCCTACCACCATCCACCCATTGCTTGGCATTAACGTTTTAATCTAAAAAAATACAATAATTCCCCAGTTATAGTTAGCAGTGAGATTTTCAGAAAAAAATCAGAATTGATTTTTCCCATTGACTTACAGTGAAAAATATGGGATATTAGGTGGGGGATGGCTAAATAAATCCCTTTTGGGCTTCAAAACATCAGGAGTGTCCAACCTGAATCACGTCTGTTGGCATGTAGGGTTGTACTGCCACTGCCTCTACCTTGTGCTCTCAAGGGTCTGCTGCTTTGCCACAGCTTTTCTTGCGTGTCCTGCATGGTTAGTTTGTTGCCCCTTCCCCCTTTTCCCCTGCCCTTCATTATCCATTTTGCCACAATTGGCCCTGAACTCTGCCTCAACAGTGTTCTAATGAACAACTAGATTGCGAGCATTCTATATTAAAAAAGTGTGGCACGACTGAAGTCATCTTGATGTAATAAAAACTGTAATACTTAAAGCATTTTCTTTAGAAATTATGAAAATAAGGGAGTCTTTTTTCTGTCAAGATTATGGTTAGTGCTCTAAAAAAACAAAAATGAGGACACATTTTCGGAGTTCTCTAATAGCGACAAAACTCTTTAAAACTATTTTAAACATTTATGTTTTTTATCCAGTTATTATCATTTGAACATTTGTTGCTCCTAAGGGAGAGGATGTGACATTACGGCTAGATCTGCTGACTTTGCAACTTTGGAATCAGGTACTGGTTTCAGTGTTGACTCCACAACCTTTGATTCTTGGCAAATCACTTAATCCCCCATGCTTAAAACCAAAATGAATGTGTCTTGTGTAATGTAACTGATGCTCATGTTAAGCAATCCAATACCTTTGTGGAAAGCAAACGCTATAAAATATTCCCCCAAAAAATGAAATTAAGGGGCTGATTAGTAGCGGTCTCCCAGTCATCGTAACCAACTTTACCACCCGCCATATTTTAATGGCGGGCGGGCGGCAGTTATAAAGACCAACTGCCATGCATCAGATGGGCTTCTTGAGCCTGCCGGTGTGGCAGAGCTGCTCGTAGTCCCTACAATGCTGGCAGAGCCTACCAGGCACCACCATAGGGATTACGATGTCCCTTTCCGCCAGGAGTTTCATGGTGGCCTACCCACCATCAAAAGGCTGGCAGAAAGGAACATTGGGGCCTGTAGTGGGCTCCCCTTCCCCCTTGGCCCTTGGTTGTGGACACGGGGGGCACCTATGGAGCAGGGATATGTAACATGTCCCGTTTTTGCATTGCAACTGCTGTGGTGGTGGTTTCATTGTAATACCTACTATGGAACTGCCGACAGCACGACGGGCGGTCCCAATCCCCGATACGATGGCAGATTGACTGAAGTCCGTCCACCCTCGTAATCAGTCCCTACGTGTTTTGTACACTTCTGCTATTGGGGTACACTTGGGCTACATTTAGGTGATATTTGTGCTACATTTGGGCACTTTTTCTTTGGTGGCCATCTTGAGTGACCTTTTTGTTATGAAACTCCTGAATTTCCTTATTTACTGCAGTATTCTCAGTAGAAAATGCTGTCAGTTTTCCATTTCAATTGCATCAAGATGGCATTCAGATGTGCCACACTTTTGGGATAAATTCAGAATATTAGCACTCCAGTTGCTCATTAGATCACTGTGGCAAAGCTGCTGATAACCAGGGAGTTAACTGGAAGTCTGCTGGTATTGAAAGTGCATGTTTTAATCTTCATGTTGGAATGTTTTACTGAAATAGATTTTTGAAAACTCATTTAAAATGTGTCCTAATTTTGCTTTCTATAGCACCAACACTGATTTCTATGACAAAATTAACCTCCCCGTTTTGTTTCTTTCTAAATGAAATGCATTCAGTTTTAGTTTGATTCAATCAGGTTGGCTTCAGGTGGCCCACACTTTTGTCCTAAGTAAGACTATTAGTGCTCTAGTTGTTCCTTAGAACACTTTAGGAGGTGTAGTGTCATTGACACTATGTGCGCTAGGACCTTCGTGATTCTGGGCAGATTCTAAAAGGAATTAAGTAATCTGTTGGGAGGGGTTAAGGCATGGTTATAAAATGTTATGATGTAATGCGTGCAGAGCGTAGTCGTATGTTGAATAATAACGATATTTGTTAAAGAGCTCCATTTGTGGTGTATTCATGTTCATGCTCCTGAGGTGAGAGGACACTACATCTAGTGACGAGTAGGAGATACATGCCCCACAGATTTAAGACTGCTCTCCCTGAGAGTTTGCAAAGGCACAGTAATTTGTTTGTGAGTGCCAATTGAGCCCCAAATCGAAGCAAATCAACCTGTGGTTTTCATATGTGGGGTTGAGGCTCAGCTCCAGCCCATACACAGCCCTGCAGAGGAGCCGATTCAAACAGCCCACCAGAATTCACTAGTGAGGCTGAAAGAAGAGATATAGTGCCACACCATGACACAGAGCCACCATCCATACAAAGCAAAGTTAAAGGCAGAGACTACCAGACACAAAAGCAGAAATGCACTTGGCAGCACTAGTGATTAAAGCACACTATATGACCTCAAAATCGGGTGAGACGACGAGGCCCAAACAGCAGGGAGCTGTGTTTAGAGGTTGCCAGCCCTGTTTTGCATGAAGAAAACATTCTGAACAGCAGCTTCTCTAAATGGCAGCGGAAGGAGGCGCAAAGTACGATGTAGCTACGTTACTGAAGCCACCAGCTCCATTTGGCACTGAGAAGAAACAAAATATAGGTGCTAGATGGGCTGCATGGATCCACACGTCCAATGATTTCATAAATGCGTTAGAAGAAGACAATAAGAAAACTGTTAAATACTTGAAAAACTTTGCCAGTTATTGAGTGAAAGAAGTGGTAAAAAAGACTCACAAACTGTGTACCAAAAATAGAAGAAGCGCTGGAAGCCAAATTCAATCCAATGCTAAATGTTGACTACGATAAGTACTTCTTCAGCCAAGCACGACAACAGGCTGGTGAACCAATGGATGAGTTTGTTGAGGGACTGCACTCTTTAAACATTGTAAAATGTGTGACTTTAATGATGAAAAAGCCATGCTCCTTAGGACCATTAATGATTGTCTTTCACATTCCTTCCGGAGACGCATGTTGAGCGAGACTCAGTTTTGAGAAAATGCTACTGGCTGCAAAGGCAGACAAATGAGAAGCTCGACAAGCTGCTGATATGGAAACCTATCCAGTTATTGAGTGAAAGAAGTGATAAAAAAGACTCACAAACTGATGCAATATTGTACCAAAAATATAAGAAGCGCTGGAAGCCAAATTCAATCCAATGCTAAATGTTGACTACGATGAAACTTCTTCAGCCAAGAAGGTGCTATGAATATAGTGAAAAAGTTGGTCATGTCTTAGCTATGCGGACTAGACAGATAGCTGCATCTGGCACTGTCAGAGAGATTAGGGATGAGTACGGAAGGACACACACAGGTTCGATTGAAATAAGAGAAGTTTTCAGGAAATTTTATCAGAAATTATATGGTCAGCAACACTTTTGTAATCCAGAAGAGATAAGCGATTATCTTCAGCATATTCCGTTTAAAGGGGTGGATATTGAAGATGCAGAAAGTCTGGAAAAATTGATGGATAAAATAGAAATACAAGAAGCCATGGCCAATCTCCCATCTGGAAAGGCCGCTGGCCCGGATCAACTCCCTCTGGAGTTTTATAAAACATTTTGGGAGAGTTTAGGTCAAGATTTAATCAATACCTTCCAACTTGCACAAACTGGTGAGTCTGTTCCTAAATCTTGGGGAGCTGCAGATATTGTCTTAATATTAAAAAAGGGAAAAAAGGCGACTGACCCAGGGTCTTACAGACCTATAACACTGATGAACAACGATACGAAAATATATTCGAAAGTATTGGCAACAAGATTTGCAGGGATAATAGGTATTTTGGTTAGCGATAACCAACATGGATTTATTCCTGGTAGAGGGACAACCCACCATACTAGAAAAGTCATAACTCTGTTTGATGCCGCTGAGGTCACAGGAGACCCGATGGCTGTAATGTTGTTAGACGCAGAGAAAGCGTTTGATCGGGTCTCCTGGGATTACCTCTGGCATATTTTAACAAGAGTAGGTATAAAGGGGGGTTTCGTGAAAGCTATACAGACATTATATATGGATCCGGTCGCAGCGTTGAGAGTTAATGGGGGGACTACGGATCAATTCTATATTAAGAGAGGTACACGACAGGGCTGTCCATGCTCCCCTCTTTTATTCGCCATGTATATGGATCCACTAATTCGCAGGATAGAGTTATCTCCGGATATTCCCCCACTGAATACATTGCTCGGCCCTTGCAAGATACTAGCTTATGCTGATGACGTGGCGGTGGTAACACCAAACCCCACGGAGGCAATCGAGAGGATAGAGGAGGAAGCTCGTAAATTCGGGCATATATCGGGTTATGCCCTGAATACCACAAAGACACAGATTATTAAAAACTCTAAGATAATTTGCAGAGATAATCGGGTGGTCCAACAGGGATTGTATTTAGGCATTATCATCTCTGCCGACCTCAATAATCTTGTGGAAAAAAATATAGCTCCAATAGTAGAGAAGGTTAAAAAAGATCTTGACCGGTATGAGAATCTGCATTTATCTCTAGTAGGACGTGTTAATATTATTAAGATGTTGGTTTTGCCGAAATTTCTGTACATATTTAGAGCAATTCCATTAGCTATTGACAATAAGTGGTTTAAGATTAGTGAGCAAATGATTAACCGTTTTATCTGGGCAAAAGGCAAGACGCGGAGGGCGCTGAGATACATGTCACTTCCACGGGAGAGAGGAGGTTGGTCACTACCAGATCTAAAGTTATACTACTGGGTCGCACCACTGCAGTATATGGGAGGTTTGATCGGAGGGGCTGAAGTGGAGGGCTGGGATAAACTAGGGTCTCTAGCAATATATGGTCTGGCTTTAGGCATGAATGCCGAAAATGTGTTTTTAAGATTTACAGAAGGCAGCTACTTCAAAAGAACACGTTTTAAGACAGTAACAGCGGCGGGAGTTGGGAAGTTCAATTTCTATACCAGATTGAAGGATAATCCTTCCTTACCTAGCGAGATTTTTTCAGGTGCTGTCTTTAAAGAGTGGTACAGTCATGGGATAAGAAAAGTTGGTGACATGATGGGCCCACAAGGGATTTTGCAATTTGTGGATCTACAAACCAGTTTTTCATTAGACAAAAAACATTTCTACAAATACCTCCAAATAAGAAGCTATCTTCTGAAAAAGCAGGGTGTATATTGGGTTTTGGAAGAAGTGCACTGTTAGATCTCGTAGAGAATGGTTCTGACTGTACTATTAGAAGATATTATTCAGAAATGACTATGTTAAAAAAAGATGACTTAGAGAAGTGGACAGATAGATGGTCATCAGATCTGGAACTGGATGGGGATATCTTTACTGAATCGTTAGAAATGGGAAAGACATTGTTATGTTCATCATACCTCCAGGCCCAGCACTACAAGATGTTATACCACCTATATTACACACCAGCGAAGATCGCTCAGTGGGGTGGTACATCAGGCACTACCTGCTTTAGATGTGGAAGCACCAATGCTGATTTGGTACATATCTTCGCATCTTGCCCACATCTAGACAAATTGAAACAGGACATTGTGGAATTCTTTCAAAGGGCAATGTTAATAACAATAGAATTAACACCGGCTATTATGTTGTTGGGGATCAGTTCAGAACAAACGAGATGTAAAAGTTTTATATTTGTGTCAATGGCGATCCTGAGGTTACTATTGGCCTCTGCCTGGCTGGAACCTAACCCACCATCATATCATCAATGGCTAGGAAAAGTAATGTCAGCACAAAAACTAGAAACCGCTATATATGCTAGGAAGGGTAAAAAGGGGAAGAAGATGGGTACGCAAATATGGGAACCGTTTATACGATGGAAGTATGGATTAGAAGCTTAAGGCATTAAGTCACTGTCTACGTCGTATTTATAGCACATACTTGGTTTATTGATTTGTAAATGTTTAGATATGCCTGTCTATGTATGGTTATGCAATTATTGTGCCCTGCTCATTTGAGAATAAAGCAGGGGAAAAAACTCAATAAAAAAAAAAAAAAAAAAGAAACTTCTTCAGCCAAGCACGTCAACAGGCTGGTGAACCGATTAATCAGTTTGTTGAGAGAATGCACTCTTCAAACATTGTAAAATGTGTGACTTTAATGATGAAAAAGCCATGCTCCTTAGGATCATGAATGATTGTCTTTCACATTCCTTCAGGAGAAGCATGTTGAGTTAGACACTCAGTTTTGAGAAAATGTTACTGGCTGCAAAGGCAGAAAAATGAGAAGCTCAACAAGCTGCTGATATGGAAGCAGGAACAGAGTGCAATGAATCAGAGTTGATCATGAAAAGTGAGCATAAACACCGAACAGCTGCGCACAAGTTGTCATCTCCAAAGAAAAAGGAGTTATGTTTCCGATGTGGATTTACATTTCCCCATGTTGGTAAATGCCCAGCTATAGGACAGAGATGCAACAGATGGGGAAAAGAAAACCACTTCCTAATGGTCTGCAAATTGAAAGAGAAACCAAATGCGTCATAGCGAGAAGAGAAAATGGATGCCAGAAGTTTCCAAAAACATTCTCGCTGCCGCCCACAAGGGCAAAAGACAACATCAGTTATAACAAGTGGAAACCAAGCACAGTCGATCATTGCCCAGTTTGTCTTTTAAAGTCTCTTCAACGTCATTATCAAGTGCTGGGGAAGAACAAGGATGTAAGTTGGTGAGATCGACTAAGAAAAGACATGCACATGTAGTATTGGCTACTTGCAAATAAGATCCAAGTCAAAGAAAAATCCACAAAGAAGCGATCAAATTCATTTTAATGATGTCCTAAAATTACATTAAAGGTAAACGGTTGCCCTTTAACCTTCATTATGGACAGTGGGGCATAATTTAACATCATGCCATTAGAAAAGTTAATCTTCCTATCTCCTGTGCCACGCCTTAATCCGTCAAACACTTAGTTTTGCCACTCCTGGTGACTTGGGACTGACATCTATCAATTACAACCTCCGTGCTCAGTATGACATTGTGAGTGAATTCTTGTCATTATTTCATGGCTTAGAAAAATTCTAGAGATTGAAAGTCCAACTCCATATTAATGAGGACATTTGCCCTGTTGCTCAATGGCCCTGCAGTCCTTTTCAACTACAAGCAGTTCTTGACAAAGAAATAGAAACATTGTTGAAGCATGGCATCATTGAAAGGTCTACAGGTCCTACACCATGGGTTTCTGCCATATTTGTGGGGCCAAAATAGGACAGTGAATGTGCAGTATGCATTTGTGCTGATATGCGCCAGGCAAACAAATAAATAGAGAGACCTGAACATAGGTTACCATCAACTTGAGCTGGAAGGGAATTGTAGGTACATTACTACTTTTTCAACTCATATTGGTTTGTTCAGATGAAAAAAAGGTATTTTTGGAATTACTTCGGCTGCCAAGATACTTCAGGATGTCATTCACAGAATAATTCCACCTTTTACACATGCTTTCAATTACAGTGATGACACTGGTGTTTGGGGTAACACAAACGAAGCATGACCTTGCTCTTAGCCAAGTGTGCCAATTGCTTACTGATGCAGGTCTCCCTCTGATTACAGAAAAGTGTGAGTTTCATAAAACCAAACTTGAATTTACATATTCACTGATGGGGGAATGACTTCTGACTGGATAAAGTGCAAGCACTGTCATCTACATGCAATCTACAAGACCTCTGACCTCCTGGTCAGGGACCTGCTCTTTACCCCTGGAACTTCACTGGTAAGTGCTGCTGCCCCTGCTGTGCTGTGTTCTGAAAAGTTAGCGATTCCAGGCCCTCCTCCACCCGCAAGCGCCTGTCTGCGCCTCATCCCTGGTGATCAAGCGGGAGAGCCTTGCTCTTCTGCTGGTTCCACTGCTGTCTGTGCTGTATTGTACTGTTTTTGTGCCCATTTTCTGTTTGTTTTCTGTCTTTGTCTCTGTTCCCTGTATTGTAACAGTGACTTTTTTTATGTCTTTTGCCCTGTTTTTGGTTTCTGTTTGATCTGGTTTTTTTTCCCACTTCCTGCCCATTTCCCTCCCCGCTGCAGCTGCCTCTGACCCCTCCCATGCTGATTTCACGTTCCCCCCTCCCAGCTGCGATTCCCTCCCCCTTCTCTACTTAATGGCGGCTGCGATAAGGGAGCACGAGCAAGACCTCTGACCTCCTGGTCAGGCACCTGCTCTCTCCCCCTGCAGCTCTGCTGGTAACTGGCAGTGCTGTGCTGTTCTGTGCTCTGAACAGTTAGGGGTTCGAGGCCCTCCTCCACCTGCAGGCTCCTGCATGCGGCTCATCTCTGGTGGTCCAGTGGTAGAGCCTTGCTCTTCTTCTGGTTCCACTGTTGTCTCTGCTGTATTAAACTGTTTTGTGCCCGTTTTCTATCCGTTTTCTGTCATTGTTCCCCTTATTGTAACTGTGCCTGTTTTTTCTGTCTTTTGCCCTGTTTTTTGTTTTTATTTGATCTGTTTTCCTCCTGGTTTTTCTATTTATTCCTGCTTTCTGCCTGTTTCCCTCCCTGGCGCTGCTGCCCCTGTGGCCCCTCCCCCTGATGATTTCCCGCTCCCTCCTCCTAGCTGAGAATCCCTCCCCCTCCCCTACTTAATGACGGCCGCTATGCGGCCATGCACAGTGGACCCGCTGCTGGTGCGCCAAAGGCGGGCCCAAAGACAAGCCCATCTGCGCCTGTCTGTGACCCAACCGCGACCAGCACCTGGGACCCTGGATCTCTGACCTTACACTGCTACAACCCAGCTGCCCTCCTCATACTCAATCTCGGTAGAAACAACTGTCCACTGTCGATGCCGAATAACACGCACAGCCAATTCTCCTGTCGACACTTCTGACATTCCTTCACCATCCACTGCACCCTTTCGACCTTTGCACCCACGTCGTATGCCCGCACCAAAGAAGCACTGTAATGCATCCTCCTTAACGTGCTCTCCCTACACAGACACGCCGTAGAGATCTGGGTCCTCCTCGACATCCTCTTGCCAGACGTCACCTTCTTCACGGAACCCTGGACAAACGCCACCATTCCCGATGGCTACAAGATCCAGAGGAAACACAGTCCCCACCTCCCAGGAAGAGGGCTCACCATCGTACACGAGAGCTCCTTCCGACTCTCCACCTCCAGCACAAGCAACTCCCTTTCTAGCACCGAACACCTCCACTTTCAGATCCAGAACAGCCACCGAACTACACTGCACGGCACCCTCCCCTACAGACCCTTTGAGCCCCATGCTCCTTTCACCACTGCCATTGCTGACCGCATCGCACCCCACGCCATTGTCTCCATTATCTACATACTCATCAGAGACCTGAACTTCCACCTCAACAACGGCAAGGACCCCGACTCCACCACCCTCCTGGACAACCTCACCAACCTTGGACTGAAGCAGCTCGTCACCACCCCCACCCACAAGGTAGGACACATCCTCGACCCTTTCTTCGCAGGAGGAACAAACACCCACTTCAGCCACACCTCGCAGACCGCCACTGCGTACACTTCTCTTCAGTATCACCACCGCACACAAGCCTACCCCACACCAGCCACGAATTAACCGAAGCAAGGTCACAGAGGAGCACCTCAACTCTACCATCGTCCATGACCTCCTCTCTGCCATGACCAATGACAAATCTGCAGCCACGAAACTACACTGCTGGATCACCAGCTGCGCAAACAAGCTCGCTCCCCTCCGCTGCCCCGACAGACAATGCTCTCTGAAGGCCGCTTGGTTCTCCACCGACCTCTAAGAAGCCGGACGTTCCTGCTGATGGCTCAAGAAACAATGGAGAAACAGCAAAACCACTGAAGACCAGTCCTCCTACAAGCACGCCATGACAGAATACCACCAACTCATAAGATCCACCAAGAGAACCTTCATCAAGAACAAAATCCTCATCAATCCCAGCAACTCAAAGGAACTCTTCAACATCAGGCAGCAGTTCATCAAACCCCCTAGGGAAGCCACGGACATCACACCATCCCAGGACCTCTGCAACAAGCTCGGCCCTACTTACACCTGAAAATCAAGGCCCTCTATGACAACTTCATTGAACAGACTCCAGAAACCACCCTCCCCTTCAGCAATGACAGCCAGCCAACCATCACCACCTGGACACCGGTCACCACCGAAGACACCATCAGAGCCATGAAGTTCACACCACTCAGGATCTCCCATGGACCCCTGCGCGCCTCTCATCATCCACAGAGTCACCGCTGCCATTGTGCTCGAATAATGACGCACCATCAATGCCACCTTCGAATCCGGCATCCTCCCCGATGACTCGAAGCAGGCCTAGGTCAAGCCCCTCCTCTAGAAACCCTTGGCTAACCTGACGGACCTGAATAACAACCGGCCCATCTCTCTCCTTCCCTTCGCAGCCAAAGTCACTGAGAAATTTGTCAACGCACAAATGACCACCTTCATCGAACAGAGCACCATCCTCGACTCCTCCCAGTTTGGATTCCGCAGCAACCACAGTACAGAGACCGTCCTTTTCTCCGCCACCAATGACATTTGCATGCTACTCGACCAGGGACACACTGCGGCCCTCATCTTGTTGGACTTCTCTGCTGCCTTCGACACAGTCTCCCATCGTACTCTTGCAACCAGACTCCATGACACTGACATATGAGGATCTACCCTCGACTGGATCCACTCCTTTCTTGCCGGCAGAGCCCAAAGGATCAGACTTCCACCCTTCCCCTCCAAACAAACAGAGATCAACTGCGGAGTAACCCAAGGATCATCGCTCAGCACCATGCTCTTTAACATCTACATGGCCCTTCTTTGCCACCATTGTCAGACAGCATGGGCTCAGCATAGTATCCTATACTGATGACACCCAGCTCATCCTATCCCTCATGAACAACCCCAAAGACACCAGACTCAGCTTCCAAGAAGGAATGAAAGATGTCGCTGCATGGATGTGCAACAGCTGCCTTAAACTGCACTTGGAGAAGAAAGAGGTCCTTGTCCTTGGACCCTCCCCCACTGCGTGGGACCGCTCCTGGTGGCCCTCTGCACTCGGAAACCCGCCCACCCTGATGGCCCACGCCAAAAGCTCAGCATCATTCTAGAATCCTCCCTCACCTTGACTCGCCAGATCAACGCCATCACCTCCACCTGTTTCAACTCCCTCTGTATTCTCTGCAAGACCTTCAAGTGGTTCCCCCAAAAACCAGAAAGACCATCACCCACGCACTCATTACCAGCTGACTGGACTACGGAAACACCCTCTATGTGGAAATCAACAAATCCCTGCTACAGAAACTCCAGAGCATCCGGAACACCGCAGCCAGACTCGTCCTCTGCACCCCATGACATGTGCACATGACCCTACACCAGCAAGACCTCCACTTGCCTCCTGTTGAGAAGAGAGTAACTTTAAAGCTACTCACCCACACCTACAAATCCCTCCACAACATCGGACCCAAATACCTCAACGAAAGAATCTCTTTCCACGCACCTAAAAGAAACCTCCGCTCCACGGACCTCACCCTAGCAACAACCCTGCGCATCCGCAGAACCAGAGCTGAGGCAAGAGCCTTCTCCTAGGTCGCAGCCAAAGCCTAGAACGAACTCCCAGTCAACATCAGATGCTACCACACCCTGCACACCTTCAGGAAGAGCCTCAAGACCTGGCTTTTTGGCTGACCCGGAGCTTTCCCCCCCAGCGCCTTGAGACCCTCACAGGTGAGTAGCACGTTTTAAAAGCCCCCTAATTGATTGATGGAACCATGCTGTGATCATTCTTAGTCATGGCCAGTTTTTGCTTCAGGTATATTTGTGACTTTGCTACAGAGAGTGTCCTATTGAGAGATTTAAAAAAACAAAATGTCCCATTTCACTTATTTTCGGAATGTGACCAAAGTTTCAAAGAAATAAAACATGGTATTGGGAATACGACTGAAATGGCCTATTTTCACCCCATCACATACTGAGATGATAATCGATGCAAGCCCGGTAGGGCTGGGAGTGATTCTTGCTCAACACATTTGCCATCCATATGCTCAGAGACACATTATAGTGCATGACAGTAGAAGCCAGTCTGAAACAGAACATGCCTATTTTCATCTGGAAAAGGAGAATCTGGCTATAGTGTGGACCTGCAAACATTTTCATGTGTTTCTATATAGGAAATATTTCACTACTATTACAGACCATCAAGCATTGCTCCTTATCTTTGGAAACCCAAAAGCTAAGATGGCTCCTCGCATTAAGAGGTGGGCGTTGCGAATGCAAGAGAACGACTATGTGATTGTACAGAAGCCAGGAAAAGAACACAATCCTGCAGACTTTTTTTCATTAGCGCTGCTATATCATCATAGCTCAAAATCCAATGCGGCTGAAGAGTATATCAATTTCATTGTGAGGTCCAGCACCCCAACAGTCCAAACCATTGAACAGATAATTTCTGCTACTAATGCAGATAAGGACATGCTCATCCTTAACAACCTCATCGTGACACGATCTTGGAAGAAAAACAGTTGGCTTTTGGCTGATGATGTTAGAATTTTAATAACACCAACATTTACAGGATGAGCTATTCGCCACTCGATAGGGCATCATCCTGAGAGGCTTGAGAATCATCATACCTGAGAACCTGAGTCAACAAGTCATTGAGCTAGCCCATGAAGGGCATTGTGGCTTTGTAGACATCAAAAGGTCAGTAAGAAACCGAGGGAGGGTCCCTCACCTAGATGAATGGGTTGAGAAAGAGCTGCAAGCATGCTACCTTTGTAACTGTTTATCCCCCAAGTTGACACAGCATCTGCTGAATATGTCTGACCTTCCTGCACATGCCTGGGGAGGTGTTGCATTTTAAGAAAAACAGTGGTTCCTGTGGAAAAAGATACTCAATATGGATTGTTGAAACAAAAGCGAAAGTTCGCATGTATAGACAGGGGTTAGGTGGGATGTCAGATAGAAAGGGACTCAAACGCCCTGTTTAGGTTGTATAATAATTGTATTGAAAAACACAAATATTTGTAAAAAAGATCTACAACAAGTATTTACAATCGTGGATTGTGTCCCAAGTGAAATTATGAACCAAGGCATATGAATAACATTTGTGAACCAGTATGTGCAAGGTTTCAAATAAAGGTTGTTATATACAAAAGTGACCCGTTTCTTTTTTCAAATACATAACATCTATAAGATGATAGAATGTCAGTTTATATAGGTTCACTTTTTCTCAATTGTCGCCGGCGTTTCGGCCCTAACATGGATATAGGGTCTCTTCAGGACTTATGATGTGGGGGACATCTGGTAGTGGAATTGCTCAATGTTGGTCAAGTGTGTGAAAACCATGTGCAAGTGAAATACAATTACTCACTAGGAAGCCCAGCCGGGTTCCCTAGCAAGTGTGTGGCTCTAACAATTCTGTGGGGTGCACAATGGCTGTCGTTTCTGCTTGAAGGCTTCACTGGTCAATGCGCCCAGTGAGGACGGACGAAAGCAGTTCCTCGCTACAGATCCTATTCTTCATAAAAAAAACTCAACCTAGGCTGTGGTGACTGCCACCCAGCGGCCGCAGAAACAAGGACAACTTCTTCATATGGAAGTGAAGCCTTGAATCACAAAGGACAGCCATTGTGCACCCCACGGAATTGTTAGAGCCATGCACTTGCTAGGGAACCCGGCTGGGCTTCCTTGTGAGTAATTTTATTTCACTTGCACACGGTTTTCACACACTTCACCAACATTGAGCAATTCCACTACCAGATGTCCCCCACATCATAAGTCCTGAAGAGACCCTATATCCATGTTAGGGTCGAAACACCGTCGACAATTGAGAAAAAGCAAACCTATATAAACTGGCATTCTATCATCTAGTAGATGTTATGTATTTGAAAAAAGAAACGGGTCCCTTTTGTATATAACAAATTTTATTTGAAACCTTGCACATACTGGTTCACAAATGTAATTCATATGCCTTGGTTCATAATTTCACTTGAGACACAATCCACGATTGTAAATACTTGTTGTAGATCTTTTTTACAAATATTTGTGTTTTTCAATACAATTATTATACAACCTAAACAGTGCGTTTGAGTCCCTTTCTATCTGACATCCCACCTAACCCATGTCTATACATGCAAACTTTCGCTTTTGTTTTATCAATCCATATTGAGTATCTTTTTACACAGGAACCACTGTTTTTCTTAAAATACTTAATCACTCTGGTTCCATTGTGAGTAGGGTTCCCTTGTTCTCCTTTTGGGAAAGTGTTGTAGTTGATTTTTTTAGGACTCTAGGAAACAGACATCATTTCAAGGTGGTCATTGAAGCATACTTGCATTTTCCTTTAGTGGAAGGCTTATCATTGACAATCCATGACAAAGTCATTGAGCAGTTGATGACATTTTTGCAGCGTGAGGCATCCACGTTTTTTCTTAAATCTGACAATGTCCTGCCTTTCAGTAGTAAAGAATTTAAGGAGTTTCTTGTTCAACTCAATGTCAAGCTTCAAAAGTGAACACTTCTTTGGCCCCAAGCCAGTTGTGCTGTTGAACACTTTATGGGCACCCTCAAGAAGGTAATTCAGCGAGCATCAATTGAAGGAATAGAGCTGAATCACACCATGTGTCAAGCCATTTGTGGCTATCAATCAACTCCTCACTCCATATATGTTGAAAGTCTGCCACATTGCTTTTTGGGAGAGCCATCAGAACCAAACTACCGCAATGGACATTGAACTGATCACGAGTGTCGATAAGGTTTGTTTCACTGACATATCTTAGAAGTACAAAATAAAAACATATTCAGCTGAACGCAGATGCACCAAGGAAACAGAACTGGAAGCAGAATACAGACACTGTTTGCTGTTAACCCTTTAAGTCTCAGAAACTTATACTAAACACTTACATTTACTGGATGATGTCATTAGTGATATCATTTGAGAGGTCATAAGTGATATCATCAGTGATATCACTGACCATGTCATGAGTGATGTAATATGTGAAGTCATAAGATAAAATTCTTCCTACCAGAGGACAGCTTTAGGTCTGCAGTCTCAGCCATTATCTTGTCTCGGCTGGACGATTGCAACAATCTGTTCTTAAACATTCAAAAGAAGCACTTGAACAGACTACAGCTGGCGCAAAATGCGGCTGCTAGGCTGCTAACGGGCATGCCAAGGCTTGTCTCAGTTAGAAACGGACTTCAACACCTGCATTGGCTTCCAGTTAAACAGCGTGCACAATTTAAATCGCTTTGCACGGTTTTTAAGTCCTTGATAGGCACAGGTCCAAAATATTTGAAAAGTGGCATTAAATGGTATGTCCCTGAAAGAATGTTGCGTTCCTCGGTAAGAAAATGAGTGATCCTTCCCCGAGTGAAAAAAGCAAACTGGGGCCGCAGTAATTTTATAGTCAATGCTGCAAAAGCCTGGAACAACCTACCAGTGCAGTTCAGGAACTCCACTGAGCCCCTTTCCTTTAGGAAGGGGCTAGAAATGTGGCTGTTCTCTGAATAACCCTCTGCACCCATGGAACTCGGTTTGACAGTGCTCAGCGCCAGGACACCCTTTGGAAAAAGTGCACTTTAAAAGCTTTAATAATATAACATAACATAAGCAGAGCATTTCAGGGGTGTGATTTATAATTGGCTCAGGTAACTATAACTGCTTAATGACAATGGTCACAGACCCATACAGGCAATCACATACCCAGTCATGATGGTTAGATGCTACAGTTAGGAAATAACATTTTAAAACCTTCAAAATGTAAATAAAAAAAGGTTACAGGGAATTTATAACTAGAAAATAACATTTAAAAAACCTTTGACAAATCACCAACAAAACCGAATGTTACAGAGATGGTATAGTCAGGAAATAGAATAAAAAAACTTAGAAATTCACTCAAAGCACCAAAGGTTACAAAGACGTTATAGTTAGGCTCAGATTTCACTTGTACAATACCATTGAAATTTTGCAGTTATTGTTAGCTGAGGTGACTATCACTAGTAACCCCCAATGCACTGCTTATGACCTCACATATTACATCACTCATGACATGGTCAGTGACATCACTGATTACATCACTGATGAAATAAAGGTTGAAGACCGCGGTATAGCCTTAAGGTCTCCACGGTCCCTGTTGGCTCTGTGGCTCCTGTAGGAGCCGGCATTGCTTTTACACATAGGGAGCGGCTAACATGTAACTCCCTGTGTGTAAAAGCAATTCAGCTCTGCTTCTAGTAAGCAAGATAATGTTCTGCTCTTGCTTACTAGAAGTGGAGCAGCATTTGCTATAGCTTCTCCCGCCATCCATAGCAAACTGCAATGTTCCAGGTGTGGGCACCATAGGACATTGCAAGAGCCAGCTCTGGAGCATTGCAGTCCCCAGGGCCATCGAGGGCTCCAGGAGGGTGCTGAGCAGCCCCTCTCTCATATTCTAATTTTCCCCGGGAAGGTGGTAGTCCCTGGGGCTGTGGGGGGGCCGCAGCGCTCCTCCACATTCAATTTAAATGAATGCCCCAGGGAGGTGGAAGTCCCTTGAGCTGAAGGGGTGTCCAAGCAGTTCCCCTGCATTTAATTACAATAGAGCCCCAAGGAGGGGGTAGTCCCAAGGAGAGGGGGTCAGAGAGGCAACCCCATTTAAAATTAAATAAGCCCTGGGGAGGTGACGTCCCAGGGGCAGCAGGGAAGCCATACAGGCCTCCCCTGCATTTATACTTTAAGAAGCTTCTGAGAGGTGGCGGTCAATGGTGCATAATAGACCCCAGAAGGGGGGCAGTACACCCCATCCCTTATTACCAATGTCCCTGGGACCTGGCCCACCAAGGGGCCTATAAAAATTTTAACATGGGAGCCACGCTTTGTTTATTTAAAATTTTCAGATGGATCCTGCCAAAAATAAAATAAAAAATGTTTTTTTGGGCCAAGAGGCATAGGGGGTCAGTGTTTTCTACTCTACCCCTTTTTCATTGTTTTATATTTTCTGGGGAACTTGGATCAACTGAGTCACAAGATGGCTGCCATAATTTCCTGTTTGAATCGTTGGCAGCCAATCAAATTTCAGTAGGGTTACAGTTGGCTGTTAGGCTCCCAAAAATACTGAATGGATTTACACCATATCACAATAAGCACACTTTCTGGACCCACATCTAGCTTTCTACTAAATTTGGTGTAATTCTGTTCAGCAGTTCGAGCTGTAGTCATGATCAAAAAATAAAAAAAACTGAATAGACATAACATGGGGTAAACACGTTTTGGAACTTCCTTTTTTTCTCAGCTCCCGCTTGACAGATCTCTCCAAAACTTTACACACAGCAGCTGAACCGAAAAGAGGACGTTTTTTTTAAATGTCATGAAGAATTATCATGTGGCGCTAAAGTTATTGGCAAAACAGAAAACGCTTTCCTATATGTAGGTATATATATATATATATACATATATATATACTAGCAGCCCGTCCCGACGTTGTCCGGGTATGAAATGCTATGTGTGTAATGTTTAAAATAGTAAACATTAATGTGTGTACGCCGACAGTTCCCAGCGTGATCCCGTGTCTGCGAGGGCTCGTTTGAGGCCCCGCCTGAACCCCGGACAAAATTTTAATTGTGAAGTGGCTTACATCGTGTGGTACGCTGCCTGCCTTCAGTGTCCGCTGGAGCCGTTGGAGCATGAATGTGGCGGTGAGTGAATGGCGCGCTTGTTCGCCCCTTTTATTTTTTCCCTGCTGCCACTTGTGAGAAATTTTACGTTCCTAAAGGAGGAAAGTTTTGTTTTGTTAGTTTAATTTTGTAGGCAGTATGGCAAGGTCCGTCAATGCGGCGCCCGTTGGTGTTTTGATACGGCCGTGTGAGAAGTGATCAGAACGCCAAGGCGGAGCGTGAATGTGCGCGCACATTGGTGGCGAAAGCCGCGCCCCTTTTTTTGTTAACTTTAGTGCAGCCCCCTCTGACAACGTTGATGCCCACAAAGTTTGCGCCGCACTATATATCATTAATGTCGCGTCATCAGAACGCCAAGGCGGAGCGTGAATGTGCGCGCACATTGCTGGTGAAAGGCGCGCCCCTTTTTATTTTAATTTTGGTGCAGCCCCCTCTGACAACGCTGATGCACACAAAGGTTGCACCGCACTATATGTGATTAATGGCGCCGGAATGGCAATGTGCGTGAATGCGGCACAGCTTGGTGTTTGTAGACAGATGTGTGAGACGCGAAGGTGGATCGTGAATGGGTGCGCACATTGTTTGTGAAAGGCGCGCTACTGAAGTACGCGGCCATTTTTTGTTTTATTTGTGGCACGCCCCTCTGACAATGCTGTTGTGCCACGCCCCTCTGTCAATGCTGCACGCCCACAAAGGAATAATGTAGTGTAGTTTGACACGCCTACGCCAACGCCCAAGTGTACTTTGACACACCCACACCAACGCCCAAAAGGGACTACTTATATATATATATATTCATTGAAAAAACCATAGGTTTCACACACGTTATAGTTAGGAATTAGCATTTAAAAAACCATGCAAATTCATTGAAAAAACCCTAGTTTTCACACCTTATAGTTAGCTGAACATTTCTCTCATACAAAACCTTTGAAATTCCTCCGTTATAGTTAGCTCAGCTAACTATAACTTGCACGCCCGCAATGCACTGCTGATGATGTCACATATAACATCCCTTATGACATGGTCAGTGACATCACTCATGACATCACTGATGGCATCTCAAATGACATCACTGATGACATCATCCACTGAATGTGTGTCTTTCTTAAAAATAAATATTTTTATATATGTATATCTAAAGGTCGATGGAAGAATAAATGGGTAAATAAGTGTCTGAATGGATGTTTTTTTGTAAATTTATTAAATGTATCTTAGTGAATACATGTATTAGCGAGTAATGTTTAAATATGTAAATATCTGTATCAGTGTCTCACTTTGTCTATAAGTGGCTGCATGGGTTGGTGAGTAGCTACACGCGTGTCTATATGGGTTATTAGTTGGTTTTTTGAGTATCAGAATGAGTGTCTGTATGGTTTGGTGGCGGGTATTACTTAGGGCACAGATGCATGAATGACTGACTCACTGTTTGTATGTGTTTTGAAGACAGCATGTGTGCAGGACTGCACGGGTGAATGAATTTGTGTATGGGTGTGCTAGTGATTGAATGACTGCCTCAATAGTGTGTTTATGAGTAAGTACATATGTTTTAAACAAGTATGTGTGAGTATCGATGTATATAAGTAAGGATATATGACAGTGACAGATTCAAAAAGTTCCTGTATAAATGAGTATGTCTTTCTATCACTGATTGTTTAAGAGAGTAAATATGTGTACGTTTCTGTAAAAGTGTAGTGGTGTGTGTATAGCTGTATATGCAAACAAATGGATGTTTGATAGTTTATTTGCATGTGTGAGTATGTGTGTGAGTAACTGCATGGATGACTGTTGATGTGTAACAGTATTTATGAGTATATGAGTACATATGATGAGTGAGTACATGTATAAGTGACCATATAGAACTGTTGGTGAATGAGTGCATGGGTATGTAGATGGCGGAATTACTGAATAGGTTGTTGGTAAGTGGTATTGGTATCTCAATTTTTTTTTTAATTTTTACTTTCTATTTCTGAAGGTGTGTATCAAAGATTATATTACGCCAAAAGGAGGTCTGCCATTATTTCACAAGGATGATATCATCAGTGATGTCATCAGTGATGTCATTTGAGATGTCATCAGTGATGTCATGAGTGATGTCACTGACCATGTCATGAGTGATGTTATATGTGACGTCATCAGCAGTGCATTGCGGGCGCGCAAGTTATAGTTAGCTGAGCTAACTATAACGGAGGAATTTCAAAGGTTTTGTGTGAGAGAAATGTTCAGCTACCTATAACGTGTGAAAACTAGGGTTTTTTCATTGAATTTGCATGGTTTTTAAATGCTAATTCCTAACTATAACGTGTGTGAAACCTATGGTTTTTTCAATGAATTTGCAAGGTTTTTTAAATGCTAATTCCTAACTATAACGTTTGTGAAACCTCTGGTTTTTTGAATTTCAAAGGTTTTGTAAATGATAAGTTATAAATGTATTAATTATTATGTCTTTCTTTTCATACTAATTTCTTATTTTTCAAATATAAATATTTATATGTATTTAATTTTTTAGATTATATTTCATATCCTTATTATAAAATAATAACAAAACTAAATTGCAAAGTAATTTTTTGATTAATTATTGCTTGACTTCGGTTGCAAGTGTAACACAACTCCAACAATGCTCTGGGGCCCTATGCTCACAAAGCTGTATCAATCGTTACACCTGCTTCAAGCATGTGCAAGGTTTTGACGCAACATTTCACACAGTCACTTTTAGGAGGCGTTGCTGCACCCCCTTCTGCACAGGAAAGCCTCTTCTGGTGCAGGGCTTTATAATGTAATGCACCCTCCAGATGCGTCACACTGTTAATAGCACACACCATGGCACATCTTTTGCACCACCGCTGTGTCTCAAAAGTGACGCAATGGCTGTGTAAAAGAGGCACAAGGGGATTGTAAATCCGCCCCTAACACATACAAATTCACCCAGGCAGTTTCATCAGCAGCGCAAATTGAAGCATAGACTTCTAACATATTTATGTACATATGTTACATTCAAGTGCTTCGCACATGCTACAGTATACTATAGGTAAACACCTTATAGATTTATGCTGTAGCACTTCCTTATAGCTCTGCACTTTCACATTCTCCATACACTAGTAATATATTCAGTCATTCATTTATGAACTACACATTCATTCTGACAAACTTTTACACACTAACATAGAAATATAGTTCTTTCTTTGACCAGTGAATGTAGTTCTAAAAAGAACAGTTTTTTTTGTTTTGTATATTTTTTGTGTTTTCACAACAAATTCCAAGCGGAACAAAAGAATGAAAAAAAGAACAACTAATGTTGCGGACAGCAATGATCCTGCATCCTGCGTTTCATCAGGTCTATAGACTGTTCCCCATAACACAAAAGTTTATCGCAATAAATGCAAAGAATTTTAACTTTAGCAAAGTCAGAATCAATATGTCGGTGTGGACTGCTTGCTGAAAATGCTGCCGCAGTTGATGTGCTTGGGTTCTCGTGCAACCTCCGTCTTTCAGCTCGAGCAAAGTTCTGGGGGTGCAAGTTCTTCACGTGTCGCACCATATTTGCTGTGCCAAAGGAGTATTTTTTACATGGATCACCCCTTGAAAGAGTTGTTTGACAAATTTTACAGGTTACTTTTGCAGCATTAACCTTTTTTGACCTTCTGGAAAAGTGAAAAACTTCCATATTAGAGCTTCTTCAGGAATTAGATATTCCTCTGAAGAACTGTTGGAAGATGACTCCATTGCTCTTATTATGGTGATCTTCCTTCTATTTGAGAAGATTCTCACAACAAATGCTTCCTCTTAGAAAGTCAAAGTCGAATAATTATAATGGGACGAAACTTTCAACAGTCGCAATAGGAAAAGTTACGAACCAATAAAATCTCTACTTTTAAAGTCATGATGCGCTTGCGCAGCTCTTTCAATACAAGTACGCATGATGTTCTACCACAATTTGTGTAATTCTTTTTAAAAGTAATATAGGATTATTAAAAGTATTTTTAAAAAATCATAGTTATCCCAAATGTCTGCCCTTAGTATCTACATTAAATACATACATGTTTTAAACCAAGCAGAAACATTGCCCCCTTTTGTGTACAGAACACCGTACATGACGTCACACCGAAGCTTTAATGCGACGAGTAACGTCAAAGCATATTCGTTCCGTATGCGCGGGTACACGTTGAGTATGATAAGCAGTACAAACTATGGTGCAATCACCCTCTCAGTGACAAATCAGAGCTCAGGGCGCGCTAAGGAGAATGATTAGAAGTGCTGACTCATTTGAGATCCGATTCTGGGGCTGCCTCTGCGTACATTATAACACCGCCCCCATCTCTCTCTGTTGTTAATTGTTGGTGCACACACTCATACTTGCACATGCGAGGTGCATGCCCGCCCACACTACCCACATGCCACCACCTAGAATGCTTGCTATCATTTAGCCTGGAAACCAATACATTACCCAATGGCATGTCCCCCAGGGCCATCATTCTTGCAGACCGCGACAATGCTACCAGTGACGGTCCTGGCCTTGGTGTGATCAGCCCCCACGGTTCCCATATAATGCGGGCACTGACGTGAGCACGCTCTCTTTTGCCTGCTTCTGCTGCGGTGACAAACAGACTGTCGAAAACACCCCAAACTCAGCAAAACCGCAGCCTTTCAAGACACGAAAAAAGACGACAGAAGCAAAGGTAAGAGAAGACGTCACAAAATCAGCCTCCACTGTAAACTGTATATACATAATGCTATTTTTTTATCATATGGCTTTCCTACCCCTCAATGGTTTTAAATTGTACTTATATAATTGAAATATTTCTTCATAAGTCAGGAGTTCCTATACACCTCTAATCTTAAAAATTGTGCGTGCATGAATTTCTGTGTCGTATTTCTGTACTACGCCATGTGCTTAGGCCTCTATTATTATTAATTGTGCGTCCATGATACTATTTTCTTTTCTGCGTCACAAGGCCATCCCAGGCCTCTATTAACTTATTGATCTTCCTTTGTTTGCTGGAGCAGCAACAGTCTTAACTACGGAATATTGAGAACCCACATTAAAATTCACTTTTGATAGTAGTTACGCAACTCAGCTTACGATGACTTATCAAAATGTCCTTTTGTTTGCTTCACCAAACATCCTTCAGAAGCAACCACGGCCTATCGAGCAACAGCAATGGAATTCTCTGCAACTTATTGAATATACTTTGACGTATAGAAGCAGAGTTCAAGTCGAATGGTGAACTCCGGTGGCCGCACTCTTTATACAAGGTAAGCACACCACCCTAGATCTACAAAGCCTTCATAGCAATGCATTAGAAATAATTTGGCATAACGGGCGTCAGTAACGCAGTAGGCACTTCCATATAGACACCACTTAAACGCGGCACTATAACAACTGAAATGTACCAGGTACACTGTACTCGTAAAACTGTACTGTTAGCTTTATTTGTGAAATGAGAGAGAGCCATATCATCAACCCTTGGCGACAAAATTATCGCCACTTTATCGGCAGCAAACTGCCGCTAAAGTGGCCATAATAGCTTTGATAATATGCTCTATGAAATTCCATTCGAAGCTCATGTTAGATGTGAAGGACATCTGACATGAGCTTCGATTGGAATTCCATAGAGCATATTATCAAACCCATTATCGCCACTTTAGCGACACTTTCCTGCCGATAAAGTGGCAATAATTTTGTCGCCCGGGCTTGATATTATCGCCCAGAATGCGTAGTGTACAGCAGCTTCACTGTAAAATCTATAATTACCTCCAAGCAGTGACAAAAGATAGGTTACAACAGTCTGAGAAACAGATCCACAACCTTATTACGCAACTTTTGAGTCACTTTTAACATGGGTAAAGTGATGCAAGGAGCTAGTAAATCTACGTCTGGTTCAACAAAAAATCTCAACTCCAGACTCTGCGACACAGTTTTAATGTTGTTTTCTCTCTCTCTCCCTCTCTGTGACATCATTTTTCTTTCTCTCTTAAACTTAGAGACTGCTGTCTTCTTGGACGTGTAGAAGAATTGTTGAAATGAAGTTGTCAATCCAACTGGCTGAAGTGTTTGGCCGCAAGGTTTATACAATGGTAAGCACAGAGGCCTAGATCTACAAATCCTTCATAGCAATGCATTAGAAATAATTCGGCATAACGGGCGTTAGTAATGCAGTAGGCACTTCCATATAGACACCACTTGAATGAGACACTATAACAAGTTAAATGTTACAGGTACACTGCACTCGTAAAACTGTAGTGTAACTTGTATTTATTAAAGGAGAGAGGGCCATATTATCAAACCTTGGCAACAAAATTATCGCCACTTTAATGGCAGCAAACTGCTGCTAAAGTGACCATAATAGGTTTGATAATATGCTCTATTGAATTCCAATCGAAGCTCATGTTAGATGTGAAGGACATCTAACATGAGCTTCGATTGGAATTCCATAGAGCATATTATCAAACACATTATCGCCACTTTAGCGACACTTTCCTGCCGATAAAGTGGCAATAATTTTGTCACCCAGGCTTGATATTATTGCCCAGAATGCGTAGTGTACAGCAGCTTCTCTGTAAAATCTATAATTACCTCCGAGCAGTGACAACAGATAGGTAACAACAGTCTGACAAACAGATCCACAACCTTATTACGCAACTTTTGAGTCACTTTTAACATGGGTAAAGTGATCTAAGGAGCTAGTAAATCTACGTCTGGTTCAAAAAAAAATCTCAACTCCAGACTCTGCGACAAAGTTTTAATGTTGTTTTCTCTCTCTCTCACTCTCTGTGACATAATTTCTCTTTCTCTCTTAAACTTAGGCACTGCTGTCTGTTTGGATGTGTAGAAGATCAGCCCAACTTAAGTTGTGAACTCCACTCCCTAATGTGTTTGGGCACAAAGTTTACACAACGGTAAGCACAGAGGCCTAGATTTACAAATCCTTCATAGGAATGCAATACAAATAATTCGGCATAACGGGCGTCAATAACGCAGTAGGCACTAACATATAGACACCACTTGAACGCAACACTATAACAAATAAAATGTACCAGGTACACTGCACTCGTAAAACTGTAGTGTTAGCTTTATTTGTGAAACGAGAGAGGGCCATATTATCAACCCTTGGCGACAAAATTATCGCCACTTTATCGGCAGCAAACTGCTGCTAAAGTGGCCATAATAGGTTTGATAATATGCTCTATGGAATTCCAATCAAAGCTCATGTTAGATGTAAAGGACATCTGACATGAGCTTCGACTGGAATTCCATAGAGCATATTATCAAACTCATTATCGCCACTTTAGCGACACTTTCCTGCCGATAAAGTGGTGATAATTTTGTCACCCAGGCTTGATATTATGTCCCAGAGTGCGTAGTGTACAGCAGCTTCTCTGTAAAATCTATAATTACCTCCAAGCAGTGACAACAGATAGGTTACAACAGTCTGACAAACAGATCATTAACCTTATTACACCACTTTTGAGTCACTTTTAACATGGGTAAAGTGATGCAAGGAGCTAGTAAATCTACGTCTGGTTCAACAAACAATCTCAACTCCAGACTCTGCGACACAGTTTTAATTTTTTTCTCTCTCTCTCACTCTCTGTGACATCATTTCTCTGTCTCTCTTAAACTTAGACACTGCTGTCTACTTGGACGTGTAGAAGATCAGCCCACCTGAAGTTGTGCATCCAAGTCCCTGCAGTGTTTGGCCGCATGGTTTATACAACGGTAAGCACAGAGGCCTAGATCTATAAACCCTTCATAGGAATGCATTAGAAATAAGTCACCATAACGGGCATCAGTAACGCAATAGGCACTTCCATATAGACACCACTTGAACGCGGCACTATAACAGCACAGGAATATACGAGTAACACTGCACACGTAAAACTGTAGAGTTACCACAACCTCTAATGCTTCACCTCATTTACTCACATCTACATAATTCTAAACTCTAATTTTCTTTTTTCTTTTGCAGATTACCAATCGGACATGTTTTGGAATCCATTTCACAATTTCTTTATAACATTGTTTAAGTTATTTTGCCAGTTCTAATATAGTTATAATTGAGTTTCGTTTATATTTATTGTTTAATAAAATTTTATAAAAAAAAACGACATACTTCTTTTATTTTGTGGGGCAGAGGTATGACGGTCCACAATAGAAATAATGTTGAAATACTATAGTAAGATATTCAAGACTAGGATTGAAAACTATTGAGTTCTAACTAACTGATATAATAAATACAACGTTGAGAAACTACTAAAATGGCGGTGGACGGAGTACGTAATCAACGTTTGGCGCCTCAGCACTACCTTTTAAATAAATATATAAAAAATATCACTATTAATACTGTACTAAAGTACAGCACCGGATGAATCACACGAACCGGGAAAAGAAAGCGACAGATTTACTAACTGATATAAAGAAAGGTTTGCTTGTTGAACTTGAAGAAAAAGAAAACGAGAACTTCGAAATTACGCTGAGCATGCGAAGAGAGTACAACTGGACTTTCAGGTGGTGGCAGCTCCTGTGGTTCGCTGGGGTATTCTGTGACAGCGTGGGCAGCTACGCCTTTGGGGCTCGTAAACTACTGTTAAAAGCTTGTTCTGACTTCGCTGATAGCGCGGGCATGATTTAGATGCTGGCGCCGAATTATTTTTAAAAACTGTCACTCACCACTTTTGAGCACTGTTTTTACTACCAAGAACATAACTGAAGCATTCTCGTTCTCCTTGTGACTTTCCTTGCCCCGTTCCACCGCGGCTGATTGTGCCGTTTGTGTGGAGGGCGAGGTGCCATCTTGGGTTGGGCTTTCCCGGAGCTAGGTTGGGCCGGAGTTAGCGGTCTAGCTCATCTGGGGAGGCAGGACATAAATCGCACATGTGTCCCCGGCAGCGCAGCGGACGAGCGCAGCGGGCTCGACGATGGCGCGCCGAAGGTGCGCCTAAGGTAAGCCCGTATGCGCTCGTCCGCGCATCGACAGCGCATAGGGCTAGAGGCGCTGGTTCTGCTGAGGTCGAGTCAGGGGGCGCAGCTATAGGCTATAGTCGTGAAGCACTACACCTACTTAACAATAATCCATGCACCAACCCCAAGCATTGGGAGGTATTAGACTCTATGACACAAATTTGTCCCGCCTGCCGCTTCCAGTTCAAGAGTCATACATCGACCTCACCCCCTCCTACTGACATTGATCATTATACCAACATTCGCGCAGCGCTCAGCAATGCTCGCTAGCTGGTCAAACACACGGAGGAGGTTCATGAACTGATTATGGATGAGACGCTCGACCTCTTATTCATCACGTAGACATGGCTACATAACTTCTGTGCTCCGGTGATTGAGCTAGCTACTCCTCGAGGGTACAAGATAGCCAGACTTGACCGTAGCTCAGGTAGAGGAGGTGGCATAGCCGTGATTTTTAGGGACAAATGGACTCTAATAAAGGAATTTACAGGGGACATTTTAGAAGGTGAAGCGATGGAATTCTCTATAACCCTTTTCCCACATTTCACCTTGGGAGGGTTGTTGGTCTACCGCCCCCCCCGGTCCCCGAAGCACCTTTATCAAATCAGTAGAGGAGGTTGTCACTCAAAGAGCATTGAGATTCTCTAGATTCTTGCTGCTTGGAGATTTTAACATACATGTGGATGTTCCATCAGCTCCTGGGGCGAGAGAGTTAACGGATCTCTGCGACCTAACTCTTCTTGCCCAGCAGGTGCATGTTACTACCCACTCAGGGGGCCACTGTCTTGATCTAATCTACTCCAATTTTAGTTTGGTACTAGGAGCCCCCCGCCCGGTGACATGGTCCGACCACTACTTGGTCTGCTTCTCATGGGATATTGGCAGCCCACGTACATCGGTCAATGGGAACCATGGCCCTCCCTCGGTAAAAATTAATATCCCAGCCCTGGCCTCTGCACTGGCTCAGTCTCTCCCCTCCGATGCCAGTAATTTAGAGGGGGCAGTCGAGAATTTCTCGAAATGGATTAGCACTACCATCAAAACACTCCCCCAAACATCAGGAAACAGGCGCCCACGTGTTTCCCCATCATTTCCATGGTACACGAACCATCTAAAAACCTTGAAGCTAGGATGTAAAGAACGGGAACGGGCCTGGCGACGGGAGTATTGCCCCTTAGCCAAAGTGGAACTCTGTGCAGCTCAAAGAGAATAATATGCCGCTATTAAGTCAGCCAAAGGCGACTTCTTCACTGAGAGAATCTCTAGAGCAAAGAACAATAGCAGAGAAATCTTTGCTATCGTACGGAGCTTCACGTCTCCAGTGGCTGAACTCTCTTCCGCACCCTCTTCCCCCAGCTGGTGCGAGAAGCTGTCTACCTTCTTCATTGATAAAATCCCAAAAATCCAGGCTAGCCTTAAGCTACCTGCCCTGGCCTACCCGCCGCCCACTCTGATGTTACAGGGCAGTACTGAGCTGTCCCAGCTCCTTACATGCTTTGAGCGAGTAGAGGGGAAGGACGTGATGGTCATCTTAAAATCACTAAAATCAGGGTCACCGCTGATCCCTGTCCGGCGAGGGTGTTAAGCGGGGTGGCTGATATAATTGCTCCTATTGTGGAGACCTTGCTCAACGAATCTCTGCAGTCAGGCGTGATGCCCCCCAATGGAAACACGCAAAACTCCTCCCACTGATCAAGAAATCTACGGCAGATCCTCTGCTTCCATCTAATTATCATCCCATTTCCCTTCTCCCAGCATTAGCCAAGGTCTGTGAGAAGGTGGCTTTTAGACAGCTGGAAAAATTTGTGGAGGCCTCGGGTGCTTTGCATCCCGCACAGTCTGGCTTCAGAACATCCTTCAGCACTGAGACGGCGCTCGTGCAGGTCACCGAGGCCATCAGAGAGTGCCTGGATGGGGCGGCAGGGCAGGACTGATTTTATTGGACCTCTCTGTCGCGTTTGACACGGTACCCCATCTCCAGCTCCTCTCTAGGTTGTCGGACATTGGCATCACGGGCACTGCTCTAAGTTGGGTCGAATCGTTCCTCAAAGATCACTTCCAGCAAGTGTGGATGCCTCCCTTCCACTCATCAGATAACCAAGTAGAAACAGGGGTCCCGCAGGGGTCGACTATGAGCCCCTTGCTTTTCAATGTTTACCTGACCCCCCTTATCTACCTGGCGGAGAGGTTGGGCGCCAAAATCATGGCATACGCCGATGACACCCAGCTTCTCTTCACCTGGAAAGGCAGTGATCTAAAGACTTATGAAGCCCAACATTGTTTGTCATCAGTATTCACCTGGCTTGCCAAGGCCAGCCTGAAATGTAATGAGGATAAATCCGAAATACTCCTCTACGGCCAATTCCCGGTGGCCTTTAAAGAATCACTGTGGCCCAAAGGATCACCCTGTCCAAAGGGTGACTGTGGGGTAGCTAAGAACCTAGGGATTTGGTTTGGGGCTGACTTGTGCTTCAGCGAACAAATCACGAGACTAGCGGGAACATGTTTCGGTACCCTAACAACACTAAGGAAGTTTTTCCCCCTCCTGCCCCAAGCAGCCAAGGAGACAGTAGCCAGGGCCATCATACTTTCGCGACTGGACTACGCTAATGCCCTCTACATCGGCTCCCCTGGCTTTCTCTTAGGCAAACTTCAAGTGGTACAAAATGCGGCTGTTAGGCTCCTCTTTGACATCCCCAGGAGACTTTGTCGAAGGGGGCGTCCGCCAATAAATCTTTTGCTGTGAAACACCGACTTGGAGTGCTGTCTATCTTTCACTTGGTGAATACGAGTGTGCGTCAAGTATATATATATATATATATATATATATATATATATATATATATATATATATATATATATATATATATATATATATATATATATATGTGTATATATATATATATATATATATATATATATATATATATATTACCTACTGGCGGTCGCTGGAAGTAGTCGTAATGAGGTCCTAGTTTCCATAGGAAAAACGTTTTTTGACTTGCCTATATCTTTGGCATCATTTGATGAATCGTCACAAATATTTTCCCAATAAAATTCAAAGTAAGTTCTGTTATGCTTGGGAACTTTTGGGGTGATCTGTTAAGTTGGGGCTGAGAAAAAGTGTTTTTTCACAATTTAATTCGCACAAGAACGCATTGTTGAACCTACAGCACGAACTACTGGAGGGAATTACACCAAGTTTGGCAGAAAGGTAGATGTTGTCATGCAGTTTGTGCTTTTTTTTCTTTGGGGCATATCTGTTAAAGTTGAAAATTATAGTGATATCAAGTGCCGCTGATATTTTATGACAATTTTGTGCTTAATCGCAAATGCGTGTGCCAACAGGAATGCTTCAAATGGATGGATGTAACCTGAACAGAATGTTGCGGCTGCCATTTTATCGATCGGGCTGAAAATGTGAGAGCTAACATAAGGGGTCGGGATGGAGGAACTTTGACCCAATGTTTGAGGAATGGGGTGTTAGTGACACAAGCTATGTCTTCCAAAAACTTTTTTTCCACATGTGATATTCGCGACCACGACGCGACCATCAGGGTGGCCCCCCAAGTACCATTGTTGGGATATCACAACACTGCGAATATTGGTGGAAATATAAAAATAAAAGTTTCTATATCTATATACCCACCCTCGCTGATCACAGTCACAGACACATGTACTTCCTCATATATCCACTCAGACACTTATTCACCCACTCACATGGTAGAGAGACAAAATATCGAAATTAAAATATCGATATACAATAATATCGTTGTTTTAATTTCAATGGTATAGAATATCGATGTGCAATAATATTGATAGACAGAATATCGATATTAAGGTATGTATGTTAGTAATATCGAAATTTTGTTTAGTGTTAGGTATTTTATTATGTTTTTTATATGTTTGTTAAACATGTTTTTTAACGTATGTTTAAAATTAGTAATTTTGTTTACATTTTGCGTTTTAGTATCAGAGCGGGTTGTGGGTTTATAGGGGAATAGGGTGGGAAGTAATTTAATTATAATTAATTGATTAATATGTTTGAAAAATATTTTTGGATTAATAAATAATGATTAATTAATAATTAATTGGTAATTAATTATTATTAATTAGTTAATTAAATGAATTAGAGTTAATGTAGTAGTATTTATTATTTTTTGTTATTGTTAATTAATAATTATTGTTAATTAATTATTATGAATTAGTTAATTAAATTAATTAGAGTTAATGTAGTAATGCTTATTATTTTTTGTTATTGTTAATTAATAATTCATTGGTAATTAATTATTATTAATTAGTTAATTAAATTAATTAGAGTTAATGTACTAATATTTTTAATTTTTTGTTATTGCTAATTAATAATTCATTGGTAATTAATTATTATTAAGTGATTAAATGACAATTAAATTTTTTATGTGATTTATTTATGTGTAGTGGGTTGTGTGTTTATAGGGGAATAGGGTGTGACATAATTAAATTAAATTAATTAAAGAGATTGTATTTATTTATTGGTATTTATTGTTAATTGTTAAATAATTAATTGGTTATTAGTTTTTTAAAATTATTTCATAATATTAATTATAAATAATTTATTAATACATATTGTTTATTCTTGTAAATATCTTGTTAATTAATTGGTAATTAATCATTAATTGGTAATTAATGTGTGTTAATTAGCTAATTTATAATTACATCAATTTAATATTAATTGTTATTAATTTATTAATTGATATTTATATTAATTGTGTTTTTTTGTATGTGTAGTGTGTTGTGTGTTAAAGGGGGAGTGGTGTGGGAAGTAATTTTTACCCCTAAGCTATGCAAAACTTTCCCTACTGTTGCACCCTCTGGAGTGGGAATAGTAATTTTTACCCCTACGCTATCCAACGCTTTCCCTACTGTTGCACCCTCTGGAGTGAGAATAGTAATGTTTACCCCTACGCTGTCCAAAGCTTTCCCTACTGTTGCACCCTCTGGAGTGGGAATAGTAATTTTTACCCCTACGCTATCCAACGCTTTCCCCACTGTTGCACCCTTTGGAGTGGGAATAGTAATGTTTACCCCTACGCTATGCAACGCTTTCCCTACTGTTGCACCCTTTGGAGTGGGAATAGTAATTTTTACCCCTACGCTATCCAACGCTTTCCCTACTGTTGCACCATTTGGAGTGGGAATAGTAATTGTTACCCCTACGCTATCCAACGCTTTCCCTACTGTTGCACTCTCTGGAGTGGGAATAGTAATTTTTACCCCTACGCTATGCAACGCTTTCCCTACTGTTGCACCCTTTGGAGTGGGAATAGTAATTTTTACCCCTACGCTATCCAACGCTTTCCCTACTGTTGCACCATTTGGAGTGGGAATAGTAATTGTTACCCCTACGCTATCCAACGCTTTCCCTACTGTTGCACTCTCTGGAGTGGGAATAGTAATTTTTACCCCTAAGCTATCCAACGCTTTCCCTACTGTTGCACCCTCTGGAGTGGGAATAGTAATTTTTACCCCTACGCTATCCAACGCTTTCCCTACTGTTGCACCCTCTGGAGTGGGAATAGTAATTTTGCCTCTTCCCTAACCAGAATCCCTTGCAATACTCCATAAGTGAAGGGACACACCACACAGCTGAAAGGAGAGGCACAGGACACATCACTAGCCACAACACACACAGCACCACTACCTCTTCCACACCTGCACTCCTAATCCCCCTGCACAGCACACTCCATACACATCACTACCACACCCACCACCACATCCCTGTATCCTCAGCCACTTTGCACACCACACACCATGGCATCATATAAAATGCCTGAATCCTAAGAGAGTGAGTTGACAGTCATGGTAGATGAGATAGTCAGAGTGGAAACACAACTGTTGGAAGCCTGGTCCAACAGACACCATTAGCCATAAGAATACAAATGTGGGCAAGGATAGTCGAGAAGGTCAATGCAGTAAGGACCACCCTGCAATCCAAAAGGAGATCATGAAGCGGTGGCATGACCTGAAGTGGGTTGTCAAAGAGAAGAGGAGCAAGAACTGTGAGCTGGCTGACAGGACTGGTGGTGGCCCTCCCAATCCACCTAGAACATTCACTGCATGTGACGAGAAGGTGCTTGCCATAATCCATCCAGAAAGTATCACAGGAGTAGCCGGGGGAGAGGAGGCTGGTAAGTACAAACAAATGACTGCCACCACACTGCTATGTACTGTCTTGCACAATTACAAAGCTACACCTCTTTGGACAAATTCCACTCATCTGTACCACACACTCACAAAAACATGTCTCACATATCCAACATTCACTCACTCCCATTCACCCCAAATGTAGCTGGCAACATTACCATGGGGGCATGTGTACGGGCAGCCCACACTACAACTTCCACCAGGCACCCTTGTCCCACAGCCTAGCAGGATGGAGCCCACACCCACACCACCCAGAAGCATGTGTCAGCCATTACATTACCCATATCAAACTAACAGCTAGGTAGCCATCTTCCCTGGGAGGGCTATTTATGGGTGGAGGCCTGCACCACTACTCCCACCATGAACCCTGTCCCACACCTGAGCTGGAAGGAGCACTCCCCCAACCAGAAGCAGTTGGGAGCCATTGTACCATCACAAACAAACTTACAGGTAGGTAGCCATCTTCCCTGGGAGGGCTGTTTGGGGAGGGAGGCCTGCACCACTACTCCCACTATGCCCCCTGTCCCACAGCCTAGCAAGATGGAGACCTCCCCCACCCCACCCAGAAGCATGTGTCAGCCTTTACATCACCCTCATCAAACTCACAGGTGTGTAGCCACCTTCCCTGGGAAGACTGTTTGGGGAAGGGAGGCCTGCACCACTACTCTCACCATGCCCCCTGTCCCACACATGAGCAGGATGGAGCACTCCCCCACCCAGGAACAGTTGGAAGCCATTGCAATACACCTAACAAACTTACAGTTGGGTAGCCAGTTTCATAGTGAGAGTGTTTGTGGGTAGGAGAGGCCTGTACTACTACTCCCACCATGCCCCCTGTCCCACAGCCTAGCTAGATGAAGACCTCCCCCACCCCACCCAGAAGCATGTGTCAGCCATTACATTACCCTCATCAAACTAACAGCTAGGTAGCCATCTTGCCATGGAGGGCTGTATTGAGGTGAGAGGCCTGCACTACAAATCCCACTCTGCCCTGTGTCCCACAACTGATCTGAATGGGTCACTCCCCCATCCAGGAGCAATTGGAAGCCATTGCAGTACACCAAACAAACTCACAGGTAGGTAGCCATCTTTCCTGTGATGCTGTCTGTGCCTAGGAAGCCTGTACCACTACTCCCATCATGCCCCCTGTCCCACACCTCAGCAGGATGGAGCCCTCCCCCACCCCACCCTGAAGCATGTGTCAGCCATTACACTACCCACATCAAAATCACAGGTAGATAGCCATCTTGCCATGGAGGGCTGTTTGTGGGTGGGAGGCCTTCTCCACTACTCCCACCAGGCCCCCTGTCCCACACCTCAGCAGGATTGAGCCATCCGCCACCTCACCCAGAAGCATGTGTCGGCCATTACATTACCCACATTAAACTCACAGGTAGGTAGCCATCTTCCCTGGGAGGGCTGTTTGTGGGTGGGAGTCCTGCACCACTACTCCCACCATGCCCCCTGTTCCACAACTGAGTAGGATGGAGTACTCCCCCACCCAGGAGCAGTTGGAAGCCATTACAGTTCACCAAACAAACTCACAGGTAGGTAGGCATCTTCCCTGGGAGGGCTGTTTGTGGGTGGGAGACCTGCACCACTACTCCCACCATGCCTCATGTCTCACACCTGAGCTGGATGGAGCACTCCCCCACCCAGAAACAGTTGGAAGCCATTGCAGTACACCAAACAAACTCACAGGTAGGTAGCCAGGTTCACAGTGAGGGTGTTTTTGGGTGGTAGGCCTGTACTACTACTCCCGCCATGCCCCCTGTCCCACAGCCTAGCAAGACGGAGATCTCCCCGCACTCCACCCAAAAGCATGTGTCAGCCATTACATTACCCACATCAAACTCACAGGTAGGTAGCCATCTTGCAATGGAGGGCTGTTTGTGGGTGGGAGGCCTGCACCACTACTCCCACCATGCCCCTGTCCCAAACCTGAGCTGGATGGAGTACTCCCCCACCCAGGAGCAGTTGGAAACCATTTCAGTAAACCAATCAAACTCACAGGTAGGTAGCCATCTTCCCTTGGAGGGCTGTGTATGGGTGAGAGGCCTGCACCACTACTCCCAACATGCCCACTGTCCCACACCTGAGCTAGATGGAGCACTCCCCCACCCAGGAGCAGTTGGAAGCCATTGTAGTACACCAAACACACTGACAGGTAGGTAGCCAGCTTCACAGTGAGGTGGGTGGGAGGCCTGTACTACTCCCACCATGCCCCATGTCCCACATCCTAGCAAGATGGGGACCTCCACCACCCCACCCAGAAGCATGTGTCAGCCATTACATCACCCTCATCAAACTAACAGCTAGGTAGCCATCTTGACATGGAGGGCTGTATGGAGGTGGGATTGCACTACAACTCCCACCATGCCCCCTGTCCCACACCTTAGCTGGATGGAGCACTCCCCCAACCAGGAGCAGTTGGAAGCCATTGCAGTATACCAAACAAACTCACAGGTATGTATCCATCTTCCCTGGGAGGGCGGTTTGCGGGTGGCAGGCCTGCACCACTACTCCCTCCATGACCCCTGTCCCACACCTCAGCAGGATGGAGCCCTCCCCCCTCCCCACCCAGAAGGATGTGTCAGCCAATACATTACCCTCATCAAACTAGCAGCTAGGTAGCCATCTTCCCTGGGAGGGCTGTTTGTGGGTGGGAAGCCGGTACCACTACCCTCACCATGCACCCCTGTGCCTCAGCACAGCAATATGGAGCTCTCGATACCACCCAGATGCATGTGGCATCCAATGGATCATTACAAACAAACTAACAGGTAGGTAGACAAATTATTCTCTCTTGTGCCACCACTGAGCAGGATATAAGCCTCCACCACACACACACAGATGTGTTACACAACAAAGCCAAATATGAAAATATAACAGGTAAGTATCCAGCACGTGCACCTAGTCATTCGTATAAAAAAATGGTGCCATATGACAACACCAGCACTCTCATTGCACAAATATGCACACCAATCCTATTGACACGCACAGTGTGCACACAGCTCAGCATAGGAAACTGTCACAGCAACCAAAGTATGAGAGATAAATGCACTTGTAGAAGAAATTCTGTGCGCAATCATGTACAGCACCGATTGACATGTGCAGTGCCAAGGGGCCAGAGCAACAAGGAACATTAGAAAAATAAGAAAGCATGGTTGGTGGTAAAAATCCAGATATGCACATGACAAGGCAAAAGGTATGCAGGAGAGGAAAATGGCCAGTCCATGCCTAAATGTGACGTCTGCCAGGTCACACAAATCAACGAAGAGTCCTCACTGAAATAATATGTTGCGCTAGTCCCTAGATGTCAAGATGTCCCTGTAATCACAGATTATACATGTGGTGCATGGTATGTATTGACACCTCACACCTTGGACAAGTAAGGGATGTACCACAGCATCATGTTAGGAGGCACAGTAGTACACATACAATACAATGTGATGATCAGTGAACTGTGTAGTGTACAAACATTGAATGACATACAGCTAACACAAAGCTTGCGGGGTGCACTACAATGACCATTTCCCATCTGACCCACAGGTGACCAAGAACTTACTGCAGAGGACAACACCATCAACCTGCAGAGCCAGTCTCCCCCAGGAACTACGACACTCGGATGGTGACTCCCAGGATCCCTTGGACAAGGAGCCTGAAGCCGGCCCATCTGGTGTTCCAGGGCGCAACAGGTCCCAGGACCCCATCGTCGCCCCTCCACATCTGCGACAATAACAATATCTCTGCAGACCCCTGCAGTTACGGCTAGTGCCTCCTCCACCACCACCACCACTACTGGAGATGCCTGCAACACTCTCACTGTCCCACAGGATGACTGCCCCACACCACCAACTAAGGAGGGCAGGGAGAGGATGCAGCTGCCTACAGTGGGGAGGCATAAGGTCCGTGGCAGCAGCGCAGGTGGAAGGGGCAGGGTCAAACAGAGACGAGCAGAGCCTGGCACTGAATCTCTGGAGCACATCAACAGAGTCCTTGGGGCATACAAACAGGCCCAGGGACGAAAGGGCCGGTCAGAAAAAGATTTCCGGGAGCTCCTCCTGCTGATGAGGTCCATAGACACCCTCTTGGGACAACTTGTGGACCCCACATGACAAGCGGCAAAGGGACCGTCCAAGGAAAACCCTGTGAGAATCTGTTGGCAACGCACCTGCCAAACGCCAGCCACGGAGCCAGACATGAAGGCAACCCTCTTCCTCACTGCATTGACTTTTTGGACTGTCCTTTCCCACACTGCCTTGTGAATGGCAACAGTCTGTTGGACTGGGTCAACACATCCATGTGGTGACTACTCGATTATGTCATGTCCCTAAACTGTCAACTTACTGCCTCACCAATCACCTTATTGTAAATATTCACCCCTCTGTCACAAGTCCCCATTGTAAATAAACACGCCTTACATACACATGTAGTTGGGTCTGCTCCGTGTTTATTCCAGGATGTATAGTCTTCACCATGATCAAAATGTACCAGGAGCTTGGAGTGTATGTAGGCAATGAGAGGTCGAAGGCACCTAGGAAAACACAACAGAACAACATTCACTAGTCTGGGTGTGGCATCACAGACATCACACAGCTCTTCACCACAAGAGAATACCACATGCACACATCACAATGGGCAACAAGTGTCAACATACACAACCTGTAGATGCTCCTAAATGAGCTGTCCCAGAAACACTGTCAGCCAGCACTGAGTCTACAACCGGCTGCTGTCACAAATCCCACATACACATTCACAACAACAGCAACATCAGCAGAAAATGGGTATGTTGTACATTGTCACACACCTTCAAGTGAAGTAGCGGGTGATGTACTGTTGACACAGGTCAACACCTTTCTCCTCTCTACTGTCCTCATCACTGGACACGGGTTGGTTTGGAGGCGGGGGCCTTGGGTCCTCATCATCATCCAGGATCAGGGGAATCTCCTTGCAAATGGCTAGGTTGTGTAGCATGCAGCATGCCCCCACAATCTGACACACCTTTCCGGGCGAGTACATCAGTGTACCTCCGCTCTTGTGTAGGCAGCGGAAACGTGACTTCAGGAGACCAAAAGTACACTCCACCACACGACGTGTCCTCCCATGGGCATCATTGTAGCGGACGTAAGCTGGTGTCCTGGGATTCCACAGTGGGCTCAGCAACCAGGGACGGTTGGGATACACAGAGCCACCTTTGTGTGACAACAAACATTGCCATGTCGCTGAGGCAGAGGACCGCAGGTCACACACCCACCACGCCATATGACTAGGCATACTCACCTACAATCCATGCACGGTTGGGAAGCCGATTAGCCATTAGCTGGGGTGCAATGCTGCTACGCAGGATGTAGGAGTCATGGGCTGAGCCTGGGAATTTGGCACTCACGTGTGAGATGATCATGTCTGCCTAGCACACCACTCGCACATTTATGGAGTGGTAACGTTTATGATTCCTGTAGATTTGCCCACATGCCTGTGGTGGCACAAGCCCAACATGGGTGCAATCAATGGCACCAACTACTTGGGGGATGTGTCCAATGGGATAGAAATCTCCCTTCACAGTTGCCAATTCAGGCCCCCTGGGGGAAATGGATATATCTGTCCTTGTAGATCATCATGGCGGACAGTACATCACCCAGCACCATGCTGAACATAGGTTGTGACATCCCACCTGCGCTGGACACTGTGTGCTGGAAAGATCCAGTGGCAAAAAAATGCAGGGCCGCCATCACCATATACGTTGGGGTGAAAGCTGTTGGATATGTCGTGCGAGGCTGCAGGTGGGGCTCCAACATATCACAGAGTGTTTTAGGGTGGCTCTATTCAGACGGCATTTCTGGATGATCGCCTCATCCTCCATGTCTTCCAGCACTGTTAAGTGACGAAGCAGATTTGATCTCCTCCTAGGTGAGATGAAAGTGGACACATGTCAATGCAACACATCATGAGATGGGCACAGCCTCTCACGTTCTGAATGACATCATGCCAATAATGACTGACATAAAAATAGAGTTACAGAACAGCTCACATGTAGGGACACCTTAAGCTACACAAATGGCACACTTGTCAACTTACACAAAGCAAGTACCTCAAATACCACCTTCGTCAATGTGATTGCACATAGGGATATGGCCACATTTACCATGGCCACGCCTGGGAGTATAGCATCCAGCAAATGTGTAACTAATCTACCCCACTATCTCATTCCTAGCTGCTGTACCTGATACATCTTGTTGCGCCATTTCAACCTGGCACACCTCAACAACACACTGACCACGGTCTGAGCAGAAATGATGAGTGTGTGCATGACCAGACATAAGAGGACATGCAAATAAGAACATCATTCATTGAGACAGACATTGCTGTGATTGTCACTGCACCTCAACACATTCACATGGGTACATATTGTAGAGTCCACAACAACACTGTCCTGTGCACAGGACCATCAATATCACAAGTGACATGTGAAGAAGTACATGCCAATCTACCAAATCACATACACATACATGGCATGTGTAGTCACCAGTGGAGTAAATGGAACATTGCCACTGTGTGAACAATGAGGTGCCATTGAACATGTGGCCACTGTGCACTGTTTATGTTTGCCAGATGGCCATTGTGTCTGTATGGCACCCAAATTGTGGTAGCTACTGCCTGGCCCCAGCGGTATGCCACCAGCAATCTCCAATACACAAGTGGGGTAGTGATAGCCATATACACTTGCCCAAATGGCGGTTGGCATGCTCAGCCACCCAAATCGCGGTGCCTCATGTGATTGTATTGTTAATAAGACAGGAGTATAACACATAGACCAGGTCAGGACTGGGTAGGAAGGTACAATAATCACACAATGTCCTGAAAGGTAAAAGTCAGTAGACAGTTATGAATAGCATGCACATAGCATTGCTACAATGGACAAGAAGGAGATTACTCATTTTTTTGAATCAAAAGATAGTTATTCATCTTTATGTAATAAAATTCATTTCATGGTTGGAAGTACACAGTTAAGGGCAGCACTGCATAGAATGTATTGACAACCACATGAAACTTGGTGCAGCAAACGTGAATAAATAGTGCAAGTGGCGACGCAAGTGAAGGGAGAGAGAACAGCGTAGTCGGCGCACTGTGTATAAAGTGCAAATTATCTACAGTGAGTGGCTAAAGATGGCGCATGTGACATAGTGATATCACAGAGGGCACAATTAATTTAATAGATTTGGAGCCACTAAGAAGAAGTGCGCCTGTTAATTAGGCTGTTGGGTCGACGGCGTTTCGATCCGGACCTTTTCGGATCATCATCAGGACTGGTTGTCTGAATTAGGTAGTGCTGTGAAGAAAGGGAGGGAGTGTTAGGGCGAGGAATGAGGGAGTGTGAGTGGACGGGGGCATTGGCGAGGTCTGATGGTTACCTTGAACAATCCTTGTAAATTGGAGTGCTTGTAAACAACATGGAGGTACGAATTGTAAAACCAGGGGATCACCAAGGATCGGGTCGCTGGAAGGAGCCAGAGGAGGCCGGGGAGGGAGGAGATGGGGAAAGGTAACTAATTGAGCAATAAGGACATGAAGGATTTCACATAGATTAAGTAAGGTAGCGACATGCTGGTAAAGGGGAGGGTTACGTACCTCGCTATCGATTTCAAAACGTGGATCGTGTCTGTAACTCAGCCGAGTTGGAAGAGGTTGTAATGAGACACCTCAGCGTTCTAGCCAGCCGCGTTAGTCAGCCATGCTTGTTTGGCGCTGAGGAAAAGCAAGGGAGGTTTTAGAAGGCGACCGTATGCGTGACCATAAGGCAGGTGCTAAGAGGGATTCACAGCGTTACCTGCATTAATCAGCGCATCCGTCTTGTTATCGGAGGGAGTGAAGGTGTAGCCGGCGCTGGTCGGAACGAGAATATTTCATTTCCGCATTGGGGCGGGGATCGAAACAGGGGCGGGGCAGGCAAGGGCGTCAGCGGGGGTGTGTTGGTATCAGGCAAAGGAGATAGGGTAACCAACGTAAGGGGTAGGACTAGTTAGGTTGCTAAGGAGAGGCGTCTGAATGGGCAGTCTACATGGAATTAAAAGAATGCACCGCGAGTGCAATAGGAAAGGGCAAACTGTGGGAGTCAGAACACGGGTAGGGAACGGGGACGGAATCGGAGAGGTGCGGGGGGTGGGGGGCGGGGGGGAAAGGGGGGGTCTGGGGGGCGTTGTATGGGGGTGGTAGGGGGGAAGGGAAAGGTATCTCAAGGCCAGAAACTGAGATTAATGGGAACCCATTATTATTAAACACTCAATATTTACAAGGAAGCATATATTTCATTTATACAGTTGACCTCATAATGAGGGAATATAATCAAATCAAAACAGAACAAAAGCCGTATCAGATATTCCCATTCATTGCTAAATATAAGAAAGCGAGGCTAAAGACAGTCTGATTCGTGAAGAAGGAGGGACACGGTTCAGAGACTGGTTATGGCTCAGGGAATAATATCAAAGGGAGGGGAAATGAAAAGCGCAGCTCTATAATAGTTTCAGGGGTGGTGGGAATGAGGTCAAGTGGTGACCGTGCTGTTCCATTCATCAATGGTGTTGAGGCCTTTGTTGATGGAATCACAGATTGTCATCCATTTGCATTCTGCCTTATTAAGGAGGGTTCTAGTGTCTCCCCCTCGGATAGGCAGTGTGGATTTTTCAATCACTTGCCATTGTATGTCTGTATCAAGGTGGTCATTCTGTAAGTAATGTGAAACCAAAGGGGCTGACATAGTTTTACAGTTGATGCGGCTCTTGTGCTGGATGATGCGCTGTTTGATCATTTGCGTTGTCTGACCGATATAGATCAAGTCGCATGGGCATCTGATGGCGTAGATTACATTTTGCAATCTACAGTTCGTGTGTTTTTTTAGTTTGTGGGTTCGACCATTGGCAACAAATTGTTTGGTGTTGATGGTAAGACAGCAAACGCTGCATGTCTGGCATTTATAATGTCCTACTACAGGGTCAAGGCCCCAAGCAGCTGTGATGGTATTTCTGTCTTGTTGGACTTGTGGCCAGGTTATGGCATGTACCAGATGGTTGGCTAGATTGTTGCTTCGTTGATATGAAAACAGAGGTTCATCCTTGAATTGTTCATGAGAGCGTAACATGGACCAATTTCTTCTGATAATTTTGTTTATTTTGTTGCTGTGGGGATTGAATTTCGAAACAAAAGGGATCCTTGACATTGGTTTCTTGGGTTGAGTGATTAGAAGGTGCTCCCTGTGGCAGTACCAAACTCTTTTCTTGGCTCTTGTAACCAACCGTTTAGGGTAACCACGATGTATTAGTTTCTTGGTCAGGACATCCGCTTCCCTGAAATAATCTTTCTTCCATTTACAGTTGCAACGGATTCGGAGGAATTGTCCGTAGGGTAAGCCATCATGTAATCCGCGTGGGTGGTAACTTGAATACAACAACAACGTATTCTTTTCAGTTGGTTTTCGATACAGGGTGGTACCCAGGTGCCCTTCTTTGGCATGCATAGTGACATCCAGGAACGGCAAATCATTTTGCTTGCAATCACTGATGAAAGTGAGGTGTTCTTGGGAGCGGTTGAGCCATTCAACAAAGGGGCGCAATGTGTCAGCTGTGCCAGTCCAGAGTAATAGAACGTTGTCTATATACCTGCGCCACAGGTTGATGTTGTTGAGGAATGGATTCATTGGTTTCAGGATCAATGTCTTTTCCAGATGGTAAACAAACAAGATGGCAAAGTTTGGGGCGAAGCAAGCGCCCATGGAGACTCCTTTTGTTAGGAGAAAAAATGTATCTTGGTAGAGAAAGTAATTGTTTTTTAATGCTATTCGTAGAAGATCCATGATGAATTCTGTTGGAATATGTGTGGGCTGTGGTCTTGTGATGAGTAAATTGTGGATAACCTGTAAGCCTTCGTCATGAGGGATGTTGGTGTAAAGGGACTCGATGTCCAATCCTGCCATCACTTGTAGGTTGGTGTCAAAAGGTAAATCCTCGATGGTGTTAATGAGGTCCATCGTGTCTCTGATATAGGTGTCAGTTTCAGGAACAAAGGGCTTTATGATGGAGTCTACGTATTTTCCAAGTGGCTCCAGGATTGATCCGCAACCCAAAACAATCAGTCTGCCCGGGGGATTCAAAATGTCTTTATGTATTTTGGGCAAGACGTAAAGTACCGGGGTGCGGGGGTTGGCGTTGTTTAGGAACTCGAACTCCTTCTTGGTAATGATGTCTTTATCCTTAGCATCCATGGTGACTGAAAGTATTTTCCGACGGATGTCCTCGAGAGGATCTTTGGGAAGAGGTCGATAGTGTTCTTGGTTTGCCAATTGTCTTTTGATTTCGAGATCGTATTTGGTTGTACTCATAATCACAATACCTCCGCCCTTATCCGCCGGTTTTATGATGATATCGTTGTTTTCTTTGAGTGTTTTCAGGGCTAGTTTCTCAGTGAGCGGGAGGTTGTATGGAGTAAAATGTGGTTGGTTTTTGAGGTCCATCACATCTTTGAGTACCAGTCGTTCAAAGGCCAAGATTTCGGGTGGCATGGCATGAGAGGGAGGATTGAAGGTAGATGGCGGTCTGAAGGGTGATGGATTCAAGGGTACAGATTCTGTTTTGTCTGCAAAGTAGTGTCTTAATCGAATTTGTCGAAAGAATTTCAGAAGGCTGGCTTGAAGGTCCAAGAAATCCGTGCGTTCAGTTGGCACAAATGTGAGCCCACGAGATAGAAGGTTGACCTCATCACTACTGAATACATGATCCGATAGATTAAAAATTGGTATTTGTAGATCAGTAGTTGCTGGTGAATTTCCATCTTCTATTGTGGTTGTTGTCCCCATTGGTAAAACCGGTTGCGGGTTTGACGTTCTCCCGGAAGCTGCGGCTGATATTGCCGATTTCTGTTGGGGCGATTTTGAGGAGGTTGGTGTCCTCGACCGCGGCCTCGCCCTAAAAAACCAGCCGGAATCAAAGGAGGAGGTCTGGTAGTGGAAGCGGAGGTACCTGGGCGGTTATCTGAGTCCGAATCCTCAGCTGAGGTGTTTGATCAATCTGAAAAAATAATTCGCTGGTTATTTCTGAAGCGGCCCCAGTTGCGGGTTCTTGGTGGAATATATTGAGTATTGTAAAAAGCTTCGTCCAGGTATGGATAAGTATTTTCCACTTTATAGTTGTTAATGTCTTTTTGAATTTTGTTAGTTTTCTTGTTCAGTTCAAAGGTGTTAAAGGTGTCAATGGTAGAATTGATTTTTTCTAAAAGGCTCTTTGCATCCGACAGTGATGGATCTTCTAAGATTTGTTTTTCCAGATCAGCTATTTCCAGGAGTTCCAAGCGGCTATGTTCGATGGCTGTGTCTATACCCAAGACCATCCAATGCCTGGAACAGGTTGCGGCCAGATGACTAAATTTGGTCCGGAACAGGGGATCAGTCGTAAAAATGGCAGGAGGATTGCGTATTTGTAAGCCCACAGGGATGGTACCTGATCTAAGATAGTCAGTGAGCATGCGCGCATGAAGATCTGTACGGATTTGCTTCTTTCTCAACTTTTCCAATTTTTCTAGAAGGGTTTTGGAAGTGGTGGAAGGGGTGTTGGACGTGGTAGACGGAGGGGCATGGGTAAGTAGAGAAGGACCAACCATGAGAGAGTTAATATAATCCTCCGTGTAGGAGAGGGACTCCTGCGACATCGTACATGTCCTATGTATTGACACCACGATCAGACCGTATTGAATATGGTCAAGGAATGTAAATACCCAAAGGGTACAGACTCTCGCAGCCCAGCGGCTGCTCACAATCTTGTAAATAAGACAGGAGTATAACCCATAGACCAGGAGGTAGGAAGGTACAATAATCACACAATGTCCTGAAAGGTAAAAGTCAGTAGACAGTTATGAATAGCATGCACATAGCATTGCTACAATGGACAAGAAGGAGATTACTCATTTTTTTTAATCAAAAGATAGTTATTCATCTTTATGTAATAACATTCATTTCATGGTTGGAAGTACACAGTTAAGGGCAGCACTGCATAGAATGTATTGACAACCACATGAAACTTGGTGAAGCAAACGTGAATAAATAGTGCAAGTGGCGACGCAAGTGTAGGGAGAGAGAACAGCGTAGTCGGCGCACTGTGTATAAAGTGCAAATTATCTACAGTGAGTGGCTAAAGATGGCGCATGTGACATAGTGATATCACAGAGGGCACAATTAATTTAATAGATTTGGAGCCACTAGGAAGAAGTGCGCCTGTTAATTAGGCTGTTGGGTCGACGGCGTTTCGATCCGGACCATTTCGGATCATCATCAGGACTGGTTGTCTGAATTAGGTAGTGCTGTGAAGAAAGGGAGGGAGTGTTAGGGTGAGGAATGAGGGAATGTGAGTGGACGGGGGCATTGGAGAGGGCTGATGGTTACCTTGAACAATCCTTGTAAATTGGAGTGCTTGTAAACAACATGGAGGTACGAATTGTAAAACCAGGGGATCACCAAGGATCGGGTCGCTGGAAGGAGCCAGAGGAGGCTGGGGAGAGAGGAGATGGGGAAAGGTAACTAATTGAGCAATAAGGACATGAAGTATTTCACATAGTTTAAGTAAGGTAGCGACATGCTGGTAAAGGGGAGGGTTACGTACCTCGCTATCGATTTCAAAGCGTGGATCGTGTCTGTAACTCAGCCGAGTTGGAAGAGGTTGTAATGAGACACCTCAGCATTCTAGCCGGCCGCGTTAGTCAGCCATGCTTGTTTGGTGCTGAGGAAAAGCAAGGGAGGTTTTAGAAGGCGTCCGTATGCGTGACCATAAGGCAGGTGCTAAGAGGGATTCACAGCGTTACCTGCATTAATCAGCGCATCTGTCTTGTTATCGGAGGGAGTCAAGGTGTAGCCGGAGCTGGTCGGAACGAGAATATTTCATTTCCGCATTGGGGCGGTGTTGGACCCAGCCTCATGGCGTGGTCCTACCCCTCCCGCATGGCGGGCCCAGGACGACATCGGCCCTCCACCCAGCATCGGGCAGCCCTTTTGCCCGACACTGCACGCCCCAACATTGCTGGTCCAGCCACCATCCCGGACCTTCACTACCGACCTGGCTCCAGCGTGGACCCCTCACGACCTAAGCACGAGGCCGCGCCCGACTCCATCTTGGGCCCACCACGTCACGACCACGTGGCCTCGGCCCTGGCCCCAGCGCAGCCCAGACATCGAGGCACCAAGATCCACCCAGGTGGTCGAGTGGCCACTCGACAGATCCCGGAGAAAAGGGGGTTTCGATGGCCCTCCAGCCGTCCCCGGACGCCTGGTTTCGATCGCCCTCCAGCCTCCCTGGGTGCTGGCTCCACCCCCCTGCTGGGTGTCTGGACACCATCATCCCGGCCCCTCTGACCCCCAGGCGCGAGGGTCCGGACATCAAAGGACTCCAGTCCTATATCTGGGCCAGCCCTGGATTAGAAGTGAGTGGTATCCTGGACTGGAGAGCCCTGCTGACGCCGTCACGGCCGACCCCAGAAGAACTAATTTCCTGTAACCTGAAGAGAACCTGAGAGCCTGCTGGCGCTGCCGCGGCCCACCTTTGCCGAACCATCTTGAGAGCCTGCTGGTGCTGCCACGGCCCACCCTTGCCGAACCATCTTGAGAGCCTGCTGGCGCTGCCGCGGCCCACCTTTGCCGAACCATCTTGAGAGCCTGCTGGCGCTGCCGCGGCCCACCCTTGCCGAACCATCTTGAGAGCCTGCTGGCGCTGCCGCGGCCCACCTTTGCCGAACCATCTTGAGAGCCTGCTGGCGCTGCCGCGGCCCACCTTTGCCGAACCATCTTGAGAGCCTGCTGGCGCTGCCGCGGCCCACCTTTGCCGAACCATCGTGAGAGCCTGCTGGCGCTGCCGCGGCCCACCTTTGCCGAACCATCTTGAGAGCCTGCTGGCGCTGCCGCGGCCCACCCTTGCCGAACCATCTTGAGAGCCTGCTGGCGCTGCCGCGGCCCACCTTTGCCGAACCATCTGGGCCGCGCCTGCTGGCGCTGCCGCGGCCCACCTTTGCCGAACCATCTTGAGAGCCTGCTGGCGCTGCCGCGGCCCACCTTTGCCGAACCATCGTGAGAGCCTGCTGGCGCTGCCGCGGCCCACCCTTGCCGAACCATCTTGAGAGCCTGCTGGCGCTGCCGCGGCCCACCTTTGCCGAACCATCTTGAGAGCCTGCTGGCGCTGCCGCGGCTCAACCTCTCGGAACCCCCGGCTCGAGGATTGAGAGCCTACACCCCAACCGAGACTGTCCCGCTACCCTGATCCCCTCTTGCGAGACTTTACAGACCCCTCGGTCTGCTTGTACATATCACTGAGAACCAGCAACCTTTATTTCCTGATAAAGCTTACGAACTCGACCTCTGGAATGGTGTCCATTTGTAGTGTGTGGTTACTCTGCTGTGCGATCCTAGGAGAGGGCCCTCACCCAGGAGGCCTCTCAGTAACGCTCGGCTACTTCTTGACGGAGAGGTGGACCTAGGGGTGGTCAGTCAGACATCTTCTGCCTCCCCCGGGGTCGCCTTTCTAACAAGCGGGTATCGAAACAGGGGAGGGGCAGGCAAGGGCGTCAGCGGGGGTGTGTTGGTATCATGGTATCAGGCAGAGGAGATAGGGTAACCAACGTAAGGGGCAGGAATAGTTAGGCTGCTATGGAGAGGCGTCTGAATGGACAGTCTACATGGTATTAAAAGAATGCACCGCGAGTGCAATAGGAAAGGGCAAACTGTGGGAATCAGAACACGGGTAGGGAACGGGGACGGAATCGGAGAGGTGCGGGGGGTGGGGGGCGGGGGGGTAAGGGGGGGTTTGGGGGGCGTTGTATGGGGGTGGTGGGGGGGGGAAGGGAAAGGTATCTCAAGGCCGGAAACTGAGATTAATGGGAACCCATTATTATTGAACACTCAATATTTACAAGGAAGCATATATTTCATTTATACAGTTGACCTCATAATGAGGGAATATAATCAAATCAAAACAGAACAAAAGCCGTATCAGATATTCCCATTCATTTCTAAATATAAGAAAGCAAGGCTAAAGACAGTCTGATTCGTGAAGAAGGAGGGACACGGTTCAGAGACTGGTTATGGCTCAGGGAATAGAATCAAAGGGAGGGGAAATGAAAAGCGCAGCTCTATAATAGTTTCAGGGGTGGTGGGAATGAGGTCAAGTGGTGACCGTGCTGTTCCATTCATCAATGGTGTTGAGGCCTTTGTTGATGGAATCACAGATTGTCATCCATTTGCATTCTGCCTTATTAAGGAGGGTTCTAATGTCTCCCCCTCGGATAGGCAGTGTGGGTTTTTCAATCACTTGCCATTGTATGTCTGTATCAAGGTGGTCATTCTGTAAGTAATGTGAAACCAAAGGGGCTGACATAGTTTTACAGTTGATGCGGCTCTTGTGCTGGATGATGCGCTGTTTGATCATTTGCGTTGTCTGTCCGATATAGATCAAGTCACATGGGCATCTGATGGCGTAGATTACATTTTGCGATCTACAGTTCGTGTGTTTTTTTAGTTTGTGGGTTCAACCATTGGCAACAAATTCTTTGGTGTTGATGGTAAGACAGCAAACGCTGCATGTCTGGCATTTATAATGTCCTACTACAGGGTCAAGGCCCCAAGCAGCTGTGATGGTATTTCTGTCTTGTTGGACTTCTGGCCAGGTTATGGCATGTACCAGATGGTTGGCTAGATTGTTGCCTCGTTGATATGAAAACAGAGGTTCATCCTTGAATTGTTCATGAGAGCGTAACAGGGACCAATTTCTTCTGATAATTTTGTTTATTTTGTTCCTGTGGGGATTGAATTTCGAAACAAAAGGGATCCTTGACATTGGTTTCTTGGGTTGAGTGATTAGAAGGTGCTCCCTGTGGCAGTACCACACTCTTTTCTTTGCTCTTGTAACCAACCGTTTAGGGTAACCACGATGTATTCGTTTCTTGGTCAGGACATCCACTTCCCTGAAATAATCTTTCTTCCATTTACAGTTGCGACGGATTCGGAGGAATTGTCCGTAGGGTAAGCCATCACGTAATCCGCGTGGGTGGTAACTTGAATACAACAACAACGTATTCTTTTCAGTTGGTTTTCGATACAGGGTGGTACCCAGGTGCCCTTCTTCGGCATGGATAGTGACATCCAGGAACGGCAAATCATTTTGCTTGCAATCACTGGTGAAAGTGAGGTGTTCTTGGGAGCGGTTGAGCCATTCAACAAAGGGCCGCAATGTGTCAGCTGTGCCAGTCCAGAGTAATAGAACGTCGTCTATATACCTGCGCCACAGGTTGATGTTGTTGAGGAATGGATTCATTGGTGTCAGGATCAATGTCTTTTCCAGATGGTAAACAAACAAGATGGCAAAGTTTGGGGCGAAGCAAGCGCCCATGGAGACTCCTTTTGTTAGTAGAAAAAATGTATCTTGGTAGAGAAAGTAATTGTTTTTTAATGCTATTCGTAGAAGATCCATGATGAATTCTGTTGGAATACGTGTGGGCTGTGGTCTTGTGATGAGTAAATTGTGGATAACCTGTAATCCTTCGTCATGAGGGATGTTGGTGTAAAGGGACTCGATGTCCAATCCTGCCATCACTTGTAGATTGGTGTCAAAAGGTACATAAAGATGAATAACTATCTTTTGATTAAAAAAAATGAGTAATCTCCTTCTTGTCCATTGTAGCAATGCTATGTGCATGCTATTCATAACTGTCTACTGACTTTTACCTTTCAGGACATTGTGTGATCATGTGATTGTATGGTGCCCAAATATCAGAAGCTACCACCTGGCCCCCGGCGGTGTGTCATCACCAATCCCCAATACACAAGTGCAGTAGTGATAGCCATATACACATGCCCAAATGGCGGTTGGCACGCTCCGCCACCCAAATCTCGCTGCCTCATGTGATTGTATGGCACCCAAATCACAGTAGGTACCGCCTGGCCCCGGTGGTGTGTCACCACCAATCGCCAATACACAAGTGCGGTAGTGATAGCCATATACACATGCCCAAATGGTGGTTGTCATGCTCTGCCACTCAAATCGCGGTGCCTCATGTGATTGTATGACACCCAAGTTGCGGTAACTACCGCATGGCCCTGGCAGTGTGTCACCGCCATGGGGCATGCCCTTACAGCCAATGGGAACCTTAATCGCGGTAGCATGTTGCAATTTTGAACATCGCTGTAGGCGTGCTCCGTCACTGCGGAGTCGGTCATTGGATGCAATTGAAAGATGCACCATCGCGGCAGCGCCCGCCTGGCCCTTGCGGTGTGTCACCGCCATGGAGCATGCCCTCACAGCCAATGGGAACCTTATTCGCGGTAGCATGATGCAATTTTGAAAATTGCGGTAGGCGTGCTCTGCCACCACAGAAGCGGTCATTGGATTCATTTGAAAAAGGCTGACCTGGAATACCAATTGCAGCAGCTCAGAACCACTGACATGAACCCTGGGGGCTATGTATGTGTGGGAAAGAGACCCACATTTCCACAGCTCATAGGGACTGTTGCCAGAGACCTCTCATCTGTTGCTGCCTACAGGAACTGCTGCCAGAGACCCCTCATCTGCTGCTGCCTACAGGGACTGCTGCCAGAGACCCCTCATCTGCTGATACCTTCAGGAACTGCTGCCAGAGACCCCTCAGCTGCTGCTGCCTACAGGGACTGCTGACAGAGACCCCTCATCTGCTGCTGCCTACAGGGAATGCTGCCAGAGACCCCTCATCTGCAGCTGCCTACAGGGAATGCTGCCAGGGACCCCTCACCACCCAATTCCTCCAATGCTGCCTCATGTCCACAGTGATGGCAAGGGCAGAGAAGATACATGCCAGTCCCTTTACAAGTGAGGAGCTGGAGGTCATGGTAGACGAGGTGCTCACACAGTACCCAAGGCTATATGGTGCCCCAAATGTGGTGGTAAGTCATCAACAGTTGGGGGGAGTGCAGAGGGGGCACACATGTAGTTTGACTGATACAGTATGTGCCTGAGAGTGTGAGGTTGTGTCATGCACTGCCTAACATGCTGTTTTCAGGAGGAAGATGTATGTACCCTATGCCACACGTTTCCCTGCCTGCACATGTATGTGTGAGTGACCTATGTTGCCTTGTCAGCCATACAGTGACGCAGCAAGTCATACATGTCAGAGTCAGGACAGTGATTGCTTGGCTGAATGGCTGTGTGTGCCCCTGTTGTCCATCTCAGTGTGAGCCCACCTGGATTGCACAATCCCCGCCCAAAAAGACAAGTACACATCACTTTACTTACAGAGTATTACATCTGTCTTTACTCTTTGCACTCGAGCTATGAGCCATCTCAGCCCTGTAGATTGCACACGACCGGGCTTGTGAAAATGATTTTGGAGATGTGAGATCATGTCCCTCAATGTGACATCCATGACACAGGTATCTACTCACAGGGAAGGGACATTGAGTGCCGCACAGTCTTGGACATAGTGAGTCTAACCCCAGACACATGTTGATGTGTGATGTATGTTTTGCTCAACCTCAAAAATGGACAGGAGATGTGGGCAGCCTTCACAGGAGTTTCAGTGATGGCATCCTTCATGTGTGTGAGATGTGCAGGGCCTGTGTTCCCCCTCACACCTGCATGCATTTCCATGAGATTTTCCAATGCAGATGTACCATGTGAGAAGTAGTATTGTCTCTGCTAGACATATCTGTTGATGTGGGATGAGTTTGTATCATGCTACGGTACTGTGAGATGTAGGTACATTACACTGTGCCACTGACTATTTCCCCCTCTTGTCTCCCATGCCTGCAGATCAAGGTACACCAGCGTAAGGCCGTGTGGAGGGCCATTGCGGCCAAGGTGCGTGCTCTGGGTGTCTCAAACTGATGGTGCACCCACTGCCACAAGAGGTGAGACGACATCAGCCGGCTGGAAAAGAACGTGGCGGAGATGACCTTGGGGCTGCTTCCTCGCACTGGGAATGGCATGGCGCAGCATGCCACCACTCATGACCCACATTGGCCGTGACACATCCTGAGCTTGATGCACGTCTAAAGGAGCATCAGCAGAAAGCCAAGGGAGAGTATTCTGGGAAGGGTGACTTTGGCTTGGAGTGCCTGCATGTGTACAGAGCCTGTGGCAGCGCTGGCCTATGTGATGTTGGTAGTGTGATGCAGTGGCTTGTAAGTGGCTGCTGGGCTGAATGCAGGTGAGATGCATTTTCCCTACCTGTACTTACTGAGGTAATTTGAGTGCTGTGCATTCCCACTGCATTTTGAGTCGCAGTCTTCAGGTATCGTCTGTATTGGGGTAGTCTGGGGAATCCCATGGGAGGGAACGGCATTGTGCCCAATCTGCGTGTGCCTTCATCAATGCGTCCATTGCCTGAATCCAGGTTTGGGAGGCTAAGACATCTGACCCCAATGTGCAACAGCTGTTGGGTCCCGAAGTACAACATGGTGGGGGGCATGGGCTCATGGCCAATGTGCAATGTCATGTTGTAGTCAGTGTCTGTGCTGTCCCCTCCTGCTCCATCCAGATCTTTCAGTGGCAACAAGTAATGTGCCCTCATCATGGCCCTAGGTGTGCCTGGAGCTATTTGTGTGTCTGGTTGAACGGAGCCACTAGCAGGGTGTTGTGCTGTGTGTTCATCGCATGGCTCGCTTATGCCAGATTTTCCAGTTTCCACGCACTGTTTGAGTCAATATAGTGAGTTAGCTCAATGTGATTGCACAGGGTGGTGTGCAGCATGTAGATTTAGTCATCTTCAGTGATGCTTCGCTTGCATATGTTTGTTATGTCGCTGCAAGTGAACTGACCCTACATCTCTCTCTCTCATGCAGCATCTCTTGTGGTCACAGTGGGACAGGAGACGGACACCAGTGGGGGTGAAACAAGCACATCAGCTGCACAGGAGCACAGTGACACAGATGCGACCAGCATCTCGGAGGGGGACAGGAGTCTGCTGGAGGAATCCCAGCCTGAGACTCAAAGTACCACGTCATCTGATGCCAGTGGTGATGCAACCATGCTGGTGGGCACAGGGAACGGGGACTCTGCATGATCTTCCACCAGACAGTGGCCAGTGCTCACCCTCCAAGCCACTTCCTCTGGTGCTACCCGTGTCCGCACCAGTAAGAGGGGAAGTGTCCTTCACCCTGGGCACCGCTTCCCCTGCCCCTGTCCCCCTTGCTGCCATCAGTGCTGAGTCTGTGGACCTTTTGCACCAGCTGTGTGTGGGCCAGACCGCAGTCCTCAATGCCTTCATTGACCAAAAAAACAAATTGGCACAGGTTGTTGCTTTCATGGAGGACATACATTCAGACGTGGGTGGGCTGCACCGAACTGTCCAGTCTCTGTCCTCCACAGAGACAGCAGTCCTTCAACAGGCACACACTCCCAGTCCAGCTCCGGTATCTTTGTCCACCCCCCTGACAGTGGCCACGTCTGACAATAGTGACCACACTCCACAGACCTCAAAGTCACAATACAGCACACGAAGCACACATCAGCAACAACCCAAGCGGTTCCGTCCACAGACACCATCCCCACAGAAGACCAAAGCCACCCCAGAGCACAAAGACAAAAGCCCGTCAGGTGACACCAGGGCCCAAAAAGCAAAGAAGCAGACCTCAAGCTCACATGCCTCAGAGACATCCCCAGCCAAAGACTCTCCTGTCCCTAAAGCATCTTGCAAAGAGAAGTATACAGTTTATGTGCCCACTGAGGAGGTGGTGTATGCCAAGGGTACACCTAAGAAGTGCTCCAAGGCACATTCACCCACCACCTCGACTCCCATCCCAAGCCCAGTGAAGCAGGGGAAGGAGGGCACTGCAGGGGTAACACCTGGTAAACAGGAGATGGAAGGGCAAAGGCGAAGCCAGGAGAAGCATCCTGCTGGATCCAGCACATCTCCAGAGGGAGTACCAGCGTCTGCACCTGATGCAGCTTTGGTGGAGAGCATGCCTGTTGTGTCCACCCCACCTCCCACTCCTACCAAGACAGTGAACCCATTTAGACTCCCCAAGAAGTGGAAAGGCACTCCTCCACAATCTCCCAGCCACACTGTGTCTCCCATCAGCATGACTCCCCCTCCACGTGCCACTACACACCCTGGTCCAAAGCAGCCCTCCAGCTTGCCAAGCCACTCATAGCTCTACCTCAGCTGGGCCGCTCTCTCCCCGGTCAAGTGCTCCAACTGTCCCCGACACACAGCCAGCTCCCAATCCGCCTGACAGCCAAGTGTAAGTGGTAGTCACCCTCACAACCCTGTCTCTTACACAGGTGGGCCTGTACTGCCCATTGGTACCTCCTGACTGTGTTGCTGACCATGGAAAAGGACAATTGCACACATTACCTGTGCAGCTTATCAAGGACATACTCTGCACCCCGAATGGGCCACTGGCCTTGCTGTTTTGCCCTTGCTTGTGTAGCTTTCCATGTACTCACTCTGCACCCTGGACTGGCCACTGACCTTGCTGTTTTGCCCTTGCCTGTGCAGCTTGTCATGTACTCACTCTGCACCCTGGACTTGCCACTGGCCTTGTTGTTTTTCCCTTGCCTGTGCAGTTTCTCGTGTACTCGCTCCGCACCCTGAACTTGCCACTGGCCCTGTTGCTCTGCTGTGTTGGACTATTACCTGTGCAGCCTCTCATGTACTTGCTGTGAACTTTGCCCTGGACACTGGCCCTGTTGCTCTGCTGTGTTGGATTATTCCCTGTGCAGCCTCTCATGTACTTGCGGTAAACTTTGCCCTGGACACTGGCCCTGTTGCTCTGCTGTGTTGGACTATTCCCTGTGCAGCCTCTCATGTACTTGCTGTGAACTTTACCCTGGACCCTGGCCCTGTTGCTCTGCCATGTTGGACTGTTCCCTGTGCAGATTCTCATGTACTCGCTCTGCACCCTGAACTGGCCACTGGCCCTGTTGCTCTGCTGTGTTGGACTATTCCCTGTGCAGCCTCTCATGTACTTGTGGTGAGCTTTGCCCTGGGCACTGGCTCTGTTGCTCTGCTGTGTTGGACTGTTCCCTGTGCAGATTCTCATGTACTCGCTCTGCACCCTGAACTGGCCACTGGCCCTGTTGCTCTGCTGTGTTGGACTATTCCCTGTGCAGCCTCTCATGTACTTGCTGTGAACTTTGCCCTGGACACTGGCCCTGTTGCTCTGCTGTGTTGGACCATTCCCTGTGCAGCCTCTCATGTACTTGCTGTGAACTTTGCCCTGGACACTGTCCCTGTTGCTCTGCTGTGTTGGACTGTTCCCTGTACAGCCTCTCATGTACTTGCTGTGCACCCTGGACTGGCCACTGGCCTTGCTCTTTTGCCCCTACCTGTGCAGCTTCTCATGGACATACTCTGCACTTTGCCCTGTACACTGGCCTTGTCCTTCACTGCTGTTTTGCCCTTGCCTGTTCAGATTCTCATGTACTCACTCTGCACCCTGGACTGGCCACTGGTCTTCCTGTTTTGCCATTGCCTGTGCTGATTCTCATGGATATGCTCTGCATTTTGTGCCTTGCTCTTCTCTACTCTTGGTGCCTATCTGTGCAATATGCAAATAAAGACAGTTACTCCTGTTGTCTGTTTTGTCAGTGTCCTTACTAAATAAAGTTCTTTTGGTGCGTGCATATGGTTTACTATGCCCCATGCTCTGTGTGCCACTTCAACATTACCAATGTCTTGGCTCACTTACTCTTTTTTTCACTGGGGTGACAGGGACTTCATTTCTTCCTGACCGTAATACTTGTGGTGGCTGTGACGTCAATTTTACATGTAATGCACTTGTAATTGTCATTATTTGATTAATGTTAGCTATATTCTTCACATGCCAGGTTGGGGGGCACTGCCAGTACAGAGTGCGATTCTATCCACAGGTTTGCAGGCAGGCTGGCCAGGGTCATCATGTATGCGTGTTCTTCCTTTATATGTGCCCAGCAGTGTATGTGTGTGCACATCTTGTGATGACCAGTCATCCTGGTCCCATGGACTACTTTAGATGTGTGCTCTTGGGTAGTCAAGATGTGTGCAGTGTGCAGGGGGTGACTTTGTAGGGAGTTTTGATGTGTGTGTGTGCCCCTGCATTGTCAACTACACACATGTGTTACCCAGGAGCTGAGTGCCTGTTGTTTGGATTGTTCAGCCCTGTGGATGCGGTTGTATGCATGTGTGAGTTATATGTTGTGCACTGTGCAGTGTGTTGGTGTGTCCATGCAGTTCTGTCTGACTCCTACTTGTTGTTTTGGCACTTGTGAGTATGCAGAGTGTGTGACTGGCATGTCAGTGTTGTGTTTTGTTGATCATCCGTCTGTCTTAATACTGTTTGTGGAGACTGTGCAGAACTGCTGCTCCACACTGCCATTGTGGTTGTGTTTTCTCATGCATTGCTGTCACATGGTACCTTTTTACCTCCCATATGGCATGTTGTGTGTGGTGTCATGCCATCCCCTATCTGTGGTACAGATGCCTACCCATTGTGAGTCTGCACTCCTTCTATTGTGTATGGTGCACTCCTGCCATGTCCACTACTGACATGCAGTACACTTCACTTAGATGTCATCTGTCCCCTTGGTTTACATGTGTGTGTGCCTCCTCATCACTTCATTTGTGACACTGTGCTTTGTGATGCAGTTCTTTGGCCAGGAGCAATGTGCCACTCAGGGCTGTGTAGTGACTGGAAAATATTTACACCCTTCTATGTGTTTGACACTGGTGTTGTGTGCTGCTGGTGTGAGGGGGGTATGAGTGCAGATTCCTGCTAGTGTTTGACAGTCATGGAGTGTGTTCATGGGCCCTGTGTGTTGTACTACTGGCATGCTCCTGTGAAGTATGTGTATACATATGTGTGGCTGTGCACAGTTTGACTTCAGGGCCTTCCTTTCATCCTTGTGCCTATACATGGGTTGCCTTGCTGTCTCCCTGGGCAGGTGCACTGAGATGACTGTAGTTTGACTTCACTCCCTGTGCCAGCCATGTGTGCTTTGATGGGCTGAAAGTGTTGTTCTATGTTCCTTGTCTTGCATGTGATGTACACATGCTTGGTGGCCATCTCCTTGGCCTTCCATTTGGGTGCACCTCACTTTGGCTTACCTATTTGTTGTGCTCCATTGCTGGTGGCATGTGGTCTGTGTATGTGTCTGTGTTTCAATGTGGGGTGTGTCTGTGTGACTGTGTGACTTGGCAGGCTGTGTGTCCAGTAGGATATTTGTTCCTTCTATTTGTGTGTGTTCATTTAGTGCTTGTACTCAGTTTTCTTGCCATGAGTGTGATGTTGTTGTGGTGTGTGTGGTGCACGGGTCCTATGCTTGTGTGCTGTGTGTTCCTCTGCAGCCACTCCTGCTGTGGCTGTCTCCCTTGTTGTTTGGTGTGTGTTGCAGGGTGTGGTTTTGCCTAGTTTGTTGTTGTGAATGGGGGTGCACAGGAGGGGCACATGGCATGTCCATTCTGGGGGGGCTGGTGTGCGGAGAGTGGAGGTGTGGCCCTGTGCTGTTTGTGCCCTGCCGATGCCTTTGGCTGGCCCTGCCTTCTACATTGTGCACAAGTATTTGCTTATCTTCACCGCTGCTGTGACGTGACCGGGACATTGCTGGAAGATTGCAGTGGATGTGTATCTGGAATGTGGAGGGGTGACTTGGTGGCAGGTGGGTCATGTGTGGGTACACTTGTGGATGTGTTCCTGTCCCCACCAGGGTGTCTGGTGTGGATATGGTCCCTGTTTCTGCCAATGAGCTGTGTGTTGTGGTTGTGTAATTGTGTACCTGCGGCGGTGTCCGCGGTGGTCCATGAGTTGCTGATGATGTATCAGGTACAGCACCTGGAAAACATGTAGGGCTGGGCCCATGGTGGTCGAGACCGGGTGGTGTTGACCGGGACTCTGGTTTTGCGCTCCGCGGTCGAGCTTCCACTGTCTCTGGTTGGGCAGTTTCTCCGCTGCCGTGCGACTGGTTGTTTGGGGCATCCTAATTCGTGGAGCGGGGCGGACGTCATTCCGCACAGTGGTGAGTCTCCATTGGCTCACACCTCCGCGGTAGCGGGTGCACTTTGATGGGGGTTCGTGTCGTACCGCGGGGGACGGAGAATGGGCTATGTTTGGCCATACTAATGGCCACTGCTCGTGGGCGGAAAAATGCATTTTTCCGCATCACCAGCACCGCGGTGGTGCCTCTGCCCGCCATCCTAATAGACCCCCTAGATGTCTAGAAAGTTTTAATTTATACAGTAGGCATGTGTTTAAATTGCACTAAATGTTTGAGGGGGTCACAGCAAGTACAATACAGAGGCGATTAAAATAAGCCATTTCAGTCCCAATTTTAAACAAAAAGCTCATAAATAAATGTTTAATTCCATGAGACCCAAGACCTACTTTCTAGACTAATCTCACCCCTAGAAAAGTCATCCTTATATCCCTGCAAGTCTACAGGGGAGAAAGGAGTGTTTAGTACGACTGATCAACACTCCTGCCTTTAATGGAACATGTACCATTGATCAGATTGAACATTAATGTGGATTTAACCTAACCTTCCTAAAATCATTCAATTTTTTCTTTATATACATAAAAAAAAGGGTTTTCAGATATACATTGTACAATCTAGTCATACACAGTATGAAACATTAAAAAAAAGCCAAGGAAACTGTGAAACCAGAGTACTTCAAATAAAACCAACAGCTATTTTAAAAGTTGGCGAAAGGAAAACAGATTTCTTAAAGACATTTTCTGCAAGGTTTGATGTCCATTCTATTCATGGCTTCTTCTATAGGGTATCCTTAGTTTTGCCACTGGAGGAACTTTAGTGCAAGGCCAGTGTTTGAGGTTGCCAAGAATGATTAAAGTCTACTCCTCGTCAAACGTGATATTCAAAGAGTCATCTGATTGGCTATGGCAGCCAACCACATGTTATGCAAGCTAGTACTTGTTGATCTTTCATGCCCCTACAGGCATTACCAAGTTAGTGACCTGTTTATGAGCAGAGGATTTACTTTCTAGTTACTTCACCGCTTGACTAGACCGGTCCAGAGATTCAGGGTCAAGGGACAAGGGAGGTTTACTGATGGTGGTCTGAGCATTTCAACAGAGAAGGATACCATGTTCAAGTTACACCGGCATATCAGGCATGAACTACAACACATCGCATCTTAATGTGAGCCAAACCATATTAGGCTACCCACATGAAAATGCGCATTGACTAAATAGAGTTATTTACATGGTAAGAGGTCATCCTGAAAATGTGTCAGTGCTCCATCACTCATGGACCACAGAAAACATCCCAAAAAATATTGTAACCTTAACATTCTCTAATTCCCAGGTATCTAATGGAAATTAACATTCTAGTAATTAATGTGCCTCATCTGGGATCTCATAATTTAGGACCTCATTATGATGGCAGGCGGAGGCACCTCTGGGGTGCTGGTGGAAAATTTCATTTTCCACACGCTAGCAGTGGTCCTCACGGCCGCCATGTTACAATGGACAAACATAGCCAATTTCCCATCAGTCGCGAAGCGACATGATCTGTCATAAAAATGAGCCCGCCACCGCAGTGGAGTGAGCCAATCAAGACCCACTGCTGTGTAGAATGATGTCCAGACCATCGTACAAATAAGGATGCCCCAAACAGCCCGGCACACCGCATCGGAGAAACCACCCAACCGGAGACGGCGGAAGCACTACAGCGGACTCCTGATCCACTCCACCCGGTCCGGACCGCAATGAATTCAGCTTTACACGCCTTTCCGGTGCTGTACCTGATCCACTACCAGCAAGTAATGCACTGTCGCGGACAACGCAGCAGGTACGCAAATACACTCTGGTAGGGACAGGAACACATCACAAGTGTACTTGACAGAAACAACCTAGGCAGCTTATGATTTAAGTGAACACATATATTGATATAAAGGAACACTAGACAGGAAAGTTACTAAAAAACTGGGTAATTTTTATTACTAATTAAAAATTAAAAACAGTCAAACACAATTCACAAGTTTCAGTTCATATACATCAAAGCGTTGACAAAAATAACAGAATTAGCAAAATTAAAATCATGTGTGGTGTATTCACCATTAAAAGTATATAACAGAATCCTACATAAACATAGAAAATTGACAAAATAAGTGGCACAATGAATCTCTACGTGCGTTTCGGCGGCCAGCGCCTTCTTCTGGAGCAGCCACGTGATTTCTAAAAAAATGAAATTCATATAAAAGAAATACATAATTACAACCTGATAATATACTATAATATCACAAGTTTCAGTCTAGTAGTTATTTAGTTCCTTATGCAAACATGAAGATCACAATAATTAATTGAGGAGCGTTATTTTGTAAACAATAGATTTTTATCATTTTCATTTCCTTGCAATATTGGGCTCCTCCATTGTGGGCAGGGGGTCAAAGGATTAAAAAGAGGCTTCAACTAGAGGATGAAACTAGAAGGTGAGGTCAATGGTCGGCACGAGTCAAGGAAAAGGTAGAATATAGCAGTATACTCAGCTCTAATTTACCTTATAGAGATTACTACCTTCCAGTCAAGAATTGGTGATAATAATGTATGGTTTCTTCGTGAAATCCGTTCTAATTATTATAGATCATGTGGATCAAGTACAAGTAACTCACGGTACTTACAAGTAGCGATAAACTTGCAGTCACTGTAGTGTAGTATCTATTTCTTATTTCTGATGAATGAATGTCACTTGAGCTTTTTTTTTTTAAATAGATGGTATACATTATTTAACTAGTGTTGAAAACAGTCATTTATAAGTTTTTCCATCTTTACTTTCTAAGGCATGGAGATGAAAATTCTACATATAGATTTTTACCTGATAAAAAGAGCTTCTATGGTTTTATTTCCCGCCAACCAGAACCATTGAGATAGAATGTGGTCAAGTATGTAGATTAGACTGATGTAGCCTTCCGTAGTCCACTAGTTCCTTTTTTGTATAAAGGTCTTGTATCCTGGAATTTCTGTTTAAATTCAATAAATAAATTGAAAATATTATTCCCATATCTGATCGAAAGCTAATTGCCTCAACTAGGTCTTTCCGTTAGAAGTTCCCCATATCTGGTCGAAAGCTCTTCTATCTATTTGGTCTAATTGCCTCAGCTAGGTCTTTCCGTTAGAAGTTCCCCATATTTTATCTCAACGAGTGTAAACTATATTCTAGTACTCTATATTCTAGTACTCTTGTTTAACTAGTGATTATTGAGCTGCTATTTATTCTCTATCATTGGACTCTAACAGCTTTAATGTTATTATTTCTTTCCGTTTCATCTTCTTACCTAATGGTCTTTAGAGAAGGAAACACAGCGCATATATTCTTGAAAATGTTGATATCACGATGTACACGCAGAGTCTTTTCTTTGTGTACGGATATAGTTACCGAGCAGCGCCCTATTTGTAGGAGAAGATTATATTGAATCAGATATATATCATTATTTCTATATTTTTAAGAAATTTTTAGCCATCATAGCCGCTATTTTGCATGAATAATGTTGCAAGGGTCTATCCAAAAAAGACTGTGGACTTGATTTCAGGTTCTACTATATGATATATTCTACAATTTCATGCTAGCTTACTGTCTGTTGGTAGAATGTAAACGGTATTAAGTATGCATATTTCTCTACCCTCTTCCTTATATGCAATTCTTTAAGAGGCGGGCAGGTTTATCAACGATTCTTACCCAAAATTGAGCGGTCCGGTTTCCAAATGCTTAGGATAGTCAAAGTTTAGAGATAATCAAGGTTTAAAGATTTTGTGGCGTACGATGGTTAAAAGATCTCCCTGCCTGTAAAATAACAGAAAGCCGATATTTCAGTTTGCAGTAAGTTACGGTTTAACTAAAATTAATTAAAGGGAGCGGATGGCTTCTTTTCTAGACTCACCCAAAGATATTCGGCAAGGCTCCTTCTTTCCGGCGGCGGGATTTTCGGGATGGCGATTAAGACGCGATTTTCTTTGAATAACTGGGTGTTTGTTAGGTCGCGTTTTTATATCGTCACTGCTTTGGTAAATTGGTTACACCTGGCGGTTTTCTCATTTGTTGCTAGTAATGGAAGTAGGACTACAGTTGTTATTTTAATGAGTGGAGAAAGGACTTTAACGTGAGAGGATTCCCGACGCCCTAATTACCTGTTTCTGGTATTATATCAGAGAAAATACATTAAAAAAGGACTACCATTGTTGTTTACATGTAGGCGAGTCGAGAAATTGACCGCAACATGAATGTTTAAAAAGATCGTTTTTCCTCACTAAGTCATTGAAAAAGAGAGGGGACTCTTATGTTGTAGTTTTATATATACATCACAACTCTTCTTTGAGTCATTGTCTCTATATCGCAGATAAGACTCTAGTTTTTCTATAGATTGATTCCAATAAACCCCAAGGCTAGGGCAAATTATTTTTAGGAAAGAAAAACGTACTTTCTCCTATCAATCTAAAATTTAAAGGCGCTAAGTATATTCACAGACGCCTGCATAAACGATAAAGACGGACACTATGTGAAGAGGTGCCACAGCTATTTAATGCATTGATATAAGTAGATATTTAAATATACAGTATATATCCAGATCACTGTAAACAGCATAAGGGTATGATCTGTCTACATTTTCCAACAATTCAGGAAACTATTATATACATATCTCATTTCACATATGGGTCTAAGCAAAAAGGTCTTTTTATCAGATTATTAACATATCGCATGTTCCCAAGGAATTTCGCTATTAAGACCCTGACGGAATGTATTAAAAACAAAAATCCAAAATACCTCCCTTTTCTTACGGATGGCTGTCCCTCCTTTCGAGTCGGGGGTATGGATCTTTTCTAGGATTCTCCATTTGAAGTCATCCGCACAGTGTCCTTTCTCTAAGAAATGTTTCACCATGGGTGATGCAACTTTCTTGGTTCTTATGGCTGAGCGGTGCTCGCTCAGTCGTGTCTGGATCATGCGTGAGGTTTCTCCTATATAACCTAATAGGCAAGGACACTGTATAAAGTAAACCACATTGGTTGATCTACAGTTCCACATCTCTTTCGCTGTTGTGAGGATGCCATTATGGACAAACTCCTCCCCTCTTAGGATGTTTCCACATGAGGTACATGAGGAACATGGAAATGTCCCTTTGATTGGATTATTTGTAAGAATGGACCTTTGAGCCAAATTCTCATCATTCGCAGTTGGCTTGAAACGAGAGTGGACAATGTAATCTTTAATATTTTTATTTTTCCTATGTGCAAACAGGGGTTTAATTAGTTTCTGTTCATTTGGGCAGTTGCTATTTAAAATGTGGCAATTTGAATTTATGACTTGTTTTATTTTAGCATTAATGGTTGAATGTTTCGTTATGCATACTACTTGCTTGTTAGATTTTGGGGATTTAGGTCTTAACAGATAGTAATTTCCTCTCGGTTGGCCTTGGAAGTGGACTCTGGGTCGAATGATGAGAATTTGGCAGGGAGAGTGTTGCAGGCAGCACTGGTGGTGGTGGAGGCCGCACAAGTCGTTCCAGCAGGGGAGCCCTGGCACACCAGATAGGCCGGCTTCAATCTCCATGTCCAGGGAGTCCTCTTCCGAGAGTCCATGTTCCGGGAGTGGAGACTGGCTCTGCAGGTTGATATTGTCGCCCTCTGCAGTCAGTTGTTGTTCACCTGTGGGACAGAGGGGAAATGGTCATTGACGTACACCCCTCAAGCTTTCTGTTCAATGTTTCTTATTTACTGGTTATGCTATTTCACACATTGTATGTCTGCACTGTAATGTGCATCATGACATGATTTGGAGGTACATACACTTCTTGTCCATGGGGTGACATGTCAATGGATATAATGCCCCACGTGAAGATTGTGTAATTACAGTGTAAGGTTGTCATCTGAAAACTGGCGGCAATACAACTTGATGTGAAGCATCTTTACTGATTACTCTGCCTGCCAGGCGTTACATTGTCGCATGTACTAGGCATTGTCATCTCATGCATACCTTTGTCATGTCCTGGGCTTAGATTTATTTGTTCAACAGACCATGCTTGTTTTCATATGGTCCTTCAAGCTCAGCCCCCATGTAACTAACAGATAGCATTCATTGCTGTGCATGTTTGTGCTCTGGTTTTCTTTCACATGGGATTTGATGAATCACACTTCTGTTTCTGTGCCAGTTACATACGCTTGGCTGTCTGCACACTGTAATTTGTTATTGCATCTGTGTCAATTTTGGTGGTATGTGAGGGCTGGTGTTGTCATCAGGCTCCATGCTTTTTGAGAGGAATGGTGGGGTGCATGCACTGTATACTTACCTGTTCTGTTGTCACATTGGGGTGGACTTTTGGGCACATCTTTCTGGGTATGTGTTTAAGTGCTACATCCTACTCAGGGGTAGGCCAGGGGTGCCTGTTGGGAGTTGTAGTGCAGGCTCCCCACCCCCAGACAGCCCAACCTGGGAAGATGGCTACCTACCTGTTAGATGAGGGTGAACAATACAATGACTGCCACATGATTCTGGGTAGGGGGAGTGCTCCATCCTGCTCAGGAGTGTGACAAGGGGGCCTGTTGGGAATTTTAGTGCAGGCCTCCCACCCACAAACACCCCTCCCTGGGAAGATGGCTATCTATCTGAAAGTTTGGTTGGTGGAATATAATGGCTGCCACATGCTTCTGGGTGGGATGGGTGCTCCACCTTGCTCAACTGTGGAACAAGGGGGCATTTTGGTAGTAGTAGTGCAGGCCCCCCACCCCCAAACAGCTCTCCCTGGGAACACCGCTACCTACCTGTTGGATGAAGGTTAACAATGCACTGGCTGACATATACTTCTGGGTGTGGTGGAGTGCTCCATCTTTCTCAGCTGTGGGACAAGGGGCATGGTGGTACTAGTAATGTAGGCCTCCCTCCCTAAGCCAGCCTTCCATGGGAAGATGGTGAAGATGGTTACCTACCTGTTGGATGAAGGTGAGCAATGCAATGGCTGCCACATGCTTCTGGGTGGGGAGGAGTTCTGCTCAGGGGTGGAACAGGGGGGCAAGGTCGGAGGTGTAGTACAGCCCCCCCCAAACACACCTCCCTGGGAAGATGGCTACGTACCTGTTAGGTGAAGGTGAGCAGTGCAATGGCTGCCACATGCTTCTGGGTGGGGGAGTCATCCATTCTGCTCAGCTATGGGACAAGGGGGCCTGGTGGGAGTTGTAGTGCTATCTACCTGTACACATGCAACCCTGGGAATGTGGCTAGCTACCATTGGGTGAATGCGAGTGTATGAATGTTTGTTATGTGAGATATGTGTTGGGTAGTGTGTGTCGCACATGAATGGTATTGGGCCTAGGAGTTTTCGCTTTGTAGTTTTGAAAGACATTGAATAGCAGTGTAATTGTTGACATTTGTTTGTACTTACCAGCCTCCATTCCCCCGGCTATTCCTGTGAGACTCTGGATGGAGTATGGCAAGTACCTTCTCCTCCCATGCAGTGAATGTTTTTTGTGGACTGGGAAGGCCACTGCCAGTCATCTGAGCCAGCTGATGGTTCTTGTTTCTCTTCTCTTTGACAACTCTCTTCAGGTCATGCCACCGCTTCATTATTTCCTTCTTGGTGTGGGGGTTGGACCCTACTGCATTGACCTTGTCTACTATCCTTCCCCACATTTGTGGTCTTGTGCCTAATGGTGTCTGTTGGAAAAGATGACCAAACAATTGCGGTTCTACTCTGATTATCTCATCTGCCATGACTCAAAACTCATTGTCAGTGAATTTGGGCATTTTCTTTTGTGCCATGGTGTGTGATGTGCAAATGGTTTGAGGTGCTGTTGTGAGGGTGGTGGGGTGGTGTAGGTGGTGTGTGCGTGTTAGTGTGTGTGTATTGTAGTACTGGTGATATGTGTGCTGTTTGATATAGTTCATTCGGGCTGGAGGGAAGCAAAGGATTCTGGTCAGGGGATGGGCTGGTTTTATACTCAGCTATGTGAGTGTCTCACAATGGAGTATCCCTGTCAGGTGTGTTGTTTGGGCTGTCTTGGGAGTTGTATTTTTGAAGTTGCCATGGGGGTGTGGGGGTGTGGTTTTGGGGGCAGGGCTAGTGTGCTGTGTGCACTTGGTGACCTTGTTGTGAGTTTTTTTTGTCGACCGCCATATTTGTCACGGAGCGTCCGCAGCAATGGTTGTGCAACAGTCCTTCCGCCGGCTCTCCCATTCATCACTGTTCAAGACTGCGGAGGTCAGAAACAGCGGAACGTCCTGTTGTCACATCGGGGGAATGCTAATTTTCCGTGTGGTCTCGCCACTGGCCTGGCAGCGGTTTAGTGTGTTTCCGCCGCAAATCCAACCACCGCAGATGGATTGTCACCAGCTCGGCCCACAACAGGCGGTCTTTCGTGGCCTCGCTCCGCCACTGTCTGATTTTTTGGGTGGTTCACCCTAATGGGCCTGCTGATTTTGCCGTGGGACCGGCGGACGGTTCATTTCCGCTACCATGGAGGTCGGGGGTGGTATTCCGACTGCCATCCTAATACGGCCCATAGTATTTAAAACAAAAGACGAGTCCATTAAAAAAAATGCCCAAAATAAAATGGAAAATACAACTGCATAAAAAAGGCTCCAACAACGCAATACACTCAATAAGGAAACCCCCAAAACCAAAAACAAATGTTAAAAAAATGCACCAACAAACCCGAAATTTAAAAGGAAAGGTAAAAAAGTAATTTGTTTCAAAGAAACAAAATACATTTTCATTTTATTAAAAAAAAGCGTCTTCAGCACCATACCTTAACAAAACGGGAAACCGGCAAACAAAAAAAAACAACACCCTCCGACAAAAACATATACAAACCCACACACATTAATTAAAACATTAAATACAACATAGCAAAATTAAACATCACATAACTAACACTACATAACACTCTACTACTCTTCAAAACTAAGTCAAACTCATCAAACACTAAACTACCAAAACAAAACTACACAAAAAATGAACAGTTAACACCCTAACAAGTATAACTACACTTTTACTAACTCCCTCCTGCCCTAAAATTACCTTTAAAGTAAATCAAATCAAACTTACCTTAAGGGAGGAAACACAGCTCCCAACCACGAGGTTCCATCTTCCAAAATGACGTAAAAACGAAACAGTTAAACAGAAAAGTGGGCAAATAGAAAAAGATGAACAAAAGATTACCTCCCCATTAACAAAAAAATGGAAAAATAATTTTAAAAATCCCAAAAAGTAAATACATATTTTGAAATTTTGAAAAAGCAATATAAAAATATACAAAAAATGTACAGAGAATGTCACATATATATTAAATATTATATTACCACAAAACATAAAATATAATTTTTAATATACATTAAAATATATATTCCTTTGATGTACTTACTTTCAATATATCAAATTACAAGAAAGGTATTGTGAATGTGCAAACAATATAACAATGTTTAAGTACACAAATATATGATACAAAAATATATTCTTTAAAAATATGTACATTATTTAATATGTCGAATATATATATTTTAAATAATTATATTTAATATACTAAATGATAAAAACACAATTTACAACATATTACAATGTAAAATACATAATATATAATTTCATTACAAAAATAAAGTTATCTAAAATGTATTAAAAAAATGTACAAACAAAAGTCCCAAAATGTTTACTTTTCTTTAAAATAAATGATAAATAATCAAAATCAAAAAGTCTATATTGAAACTACTGAACATATACTTATTTCACTACTTCATTACTATGCTTGTATAAAAAAGTAAAATTTTTCAAAACTGTTTAAAAAATGTATGTATTTAAAAATATATTTGTAATGTTCTAGATTGTACATTAAAAATATGAGTTAAAATGTTTTATGCTTTATAATGTATTCTGAATAACATCAAAATCTGTCAATCTTATTTTTTATATTTTCGGAAACTGTATATTAAAACAGAATAAAAACAATGTAATTGCAAACAACTAAAATAAATAAAAGATGTTGTGAATAAAAATTTTAACAATAAAAACTGACATACATCTCCTTTTAATGTACATATAAAATCGAAGAACATGATATATAAGAAAATATGAAAAATTACCATTCCAACTCCAAACCAACAAAACTCAGGGAAAGCGCTGGATAATATACCATAAAATATTACTATTCCAACTCCAAAACCAACTAAACTCAGGGAAAGTGCTAGATAAGAAATAACCCTAGGCGTGTAACTCCAGACACAAACGTGAACTTGGAGTAGGCAAAAACTCTGCCTCCATGGCGGAGCGGAGTTAGCCGCTCCCTCCCCCTCCGAAATCATTTAAAAAGATTTAAGAAGGAACTTTCTTGTCTTTCTGCCGCCTCCCCTGCCTGGCGGCTCTCCTTCCTGCTCCTCTCTTGCGTCGTCCATCTTCTTTAAAAAAAAAAAAAAACTACAAGCGCAAGACTTACAATGTGCAACGTAGTGTTTTTTTTTAAATGAAGATGGACGATGCAAAAGAGGAGCATGAAGGAGAGCGGCCAGGCAGGGGAGGTGGCAGTAAGACAGGTAAGTCACTTCTTTATATCTTTTTTAATGATTTGGTAGTGGGGAGAGAGCCGGGAGGGAGCGGAGCAGATTTATGCGTAGCTCAACAGAGTTTTTTTTTAAACTCCGTGGAGCTACGCGTAATGGCACTACGCCATCTCCGCCCAGGGTTAATAATAAACCATAAAAAAATACTATTCCAACTCCAAAAGCAACTAAACTCAGGGAAAGTGCTGGATAATAAACCACAAAAAATTACTATTCCAACTCCAAACCAAATAAACTCAGGGAAAGTACTCGATAATAAACCATAAAAAATACTATTCCAACTACAAACCAAATAAACTCAGGGAAAGTGCTGGATAATTAACCATAAAAAATTACTATTCCAACTCCAAACCAAATAAACTCAGGGAAAGTGCTGGATAATTAACCATAAAAAATTACTATTCCAACTCCAATCCAAATAAACTCAGGGAAAGTGCTTGATAATAAATCATGAAAAATTTCTATTCCAACTCCAAACCAACTAAGGGGGTTATTATGATGGTGGAAGGATCACCACCGCCAGCCGCGCGGTTGCAAACTGTCCACCATCAAACGTGTATTGACTGCCCGCCAGATTAGGATTGCGTGACGATCCACACTGCGATTGTGGCAGATGCAAAGACCGTCTGCCACGGAACTGCCACAGGTACCCTCCTACATTTCAGCGCACTAAGTGGCAGGCACCGTGTGGTGCCCGCCACGTAGTGCACTGAAATGCACCACAGGCTCTTTTAACATCATGGCGGGTGCTGCTGTCAGCACCGCCACAATGTTAAAATGCAAGATGCGACCGCCATAGTGGCATGTCTTGCGGACAATCCGAACTCCCTCATGATGGCGGACGGACTCCAGTCTGTCGGCCATCGTAATCGATCCCTAAATTCAGGGAAAGTGCTGCATAATAAACCATAAAAAAATACTATTACAACTGCAAAGCAACTAAACTCAGAAAAAGTGCTACATGATACACTAAGAAAATTACTATTCAAACTCCAAAACAAATACACTAAGGAAAAGTGCTAAATAATGTAAACCTTTTAAACATATGAACATTTTTTTTAAAACTATGAAAAAAATTAAATTTATAAAAATATACACATTTTTATTACATTAACAAATTTCAAACAAACATTTCCAACATTTTTTAACACATTTAAAAAACACATTTTAAAAAAACTTACATATTATAAATTACAATATAGCAGACAATTTCAAATTTTAAAATATGTATACATATTTTAAACATTTGTGAAACAAAAACACTAAAAAAATAGTATATACATCCAAATAAATATATATTGTTACTCACATATTTTTATTTAAATACATTTCTTGATTTGTAACATTTTTTATATTATTTACATGAAATATTCTTTTTTAACTTACAATTTAAAAAAGTTCTTGAAGAATTTTTTACATTTCTCAATAATATCTTTTTTAAATTAAAAAGTTAATTTAAAGAAACATTTTTAAATTACTCCCCACCCTTATCCCCTATAAGCCCAACATTTCACTGCTAAAAATAAGTGAAAATACAATAAAAACATATATTTTAATATTAAAAAATGAATTTAGATGTATAAAAAAAGTACTAGTAAAATGTTAAAAACAGAATTAAAACATTAAACGAAAACAAAAAAATACAAATAGTAGATATTATTTACAACATTTTTTTACATCTATATTTTCAAAATCATTATTTCTAAAATACACACAAATCAATATTTTTAACAACGAATAAACTTACCTCAATATTTTGCACCATCGATATTCTTGACTCGATATTCATGCAACTCAATGTTTCTCCATTGGTATTCTGTCTCTTCACCTTTTGTGAAGGGGAAAAGCTAGTAGATGCATCCCCCCTAGAGGACTGGCTGCTTACAGATCCATTAGTTGAGAAATCAATATAGCTAATATATAAAAAAGTAGTGAACAACTTCCCAGACCCACTAGGACTGCTGAGAGCGGCATGGGAGAGTGACCTTGGTCCACTTGATTCTGAAGACTGGGTAGTGGTACTACAAGGCCCGATAGAGGTAGCAATTTGCTCCCGCTCCCAGCTGATTCAGCTACAGATTTTACACAGAATATACTACTCTAGATCTTTATTGTTTGAGCTGGGGCACGCTGACAATACTCTGTGCCAATGGGATTGTTGGCTGGAAGGGAACTTCTATCACTTACTGTGGGAATGTCCTGTGATACAAACGTACTGGCTTGAAATTGGGAGGATTATGGCAGAGGTGGTGTGGGTGGAGGTCCCAATTGAGGCAACATGGTTCTTGCTATTGATTGCTGGTGACAAGACTTGGCCCAAATATTATAGACTGTGGCTGGTGCTGGCCGCAGTGGTATCAAAGTGAAACATAGAGAAGAGCATCCTCTCCACCGGGGGTGGTAGACTGGGAAACTGATTTAGACTGGCGCTGGCAAGTAGAGCATAACACATATTTAAGCAGGGGGTGACACAGAAATGATGAAAAATCGGGGGCAACGATCAGGCCTACTGTGGTTTATAGGGAGGGACATGTAGGAATAGGAAGAGATTGTTACTACACCTTGATGATGACTCTGTCAGTTATTGTAGCACTTATCATTGTACTTATGCCATATGGTTCGTGGATCCACTGTAAGATGTGTCCTTGATGAAGTGATTTCTGAGCACTATGAATTATAAAGAAATTAAAAAATTCAGATACGGGTCTTCTGGATCTCTAGAGCATGCTGAGCCAAATATGAGATGTAAAAAGATTTGTTTTTAAGGTTTGTCATCAACGAATCTCAAGCCTTTTGTACCATGAGGACCAAGCTGTCATGCAGTCCCAGCTGGGGGAGGAGTGTCATTAAAAGTGCCTATGGATTCTGCCAGAGCTGCTATATGCTTCTCACGTGTCTGGACTATGCTTACATCTCGAATGCACTTGCTTGGGCTTTTGTGTTGCAAACAGACAACATCTGCTGAAACCGTCACGTGTGTGTTGGTGAGACTATGCCTGGTGTCTGTATGTAAGTCTAATTGGATGAATCACAGGTGTTTGTGACTGTTGCTTCTTATACACTGAGTGGCCACATGTGGAGTTGCAAAAAAACATAGATGCAAGCTGCATTGTATTGGCACATGCTTGCTTGGCAAACATGGCAATAAGCTAGAGTGAAGAACACAGTAATCTGCTGGAGCTTGCCCTAGTTGCTTCCGAAGAGGAGAAAGCAGCTGAGTGTGTCGGGTGGGGAGAATAGGATACGCTCGAGAAAGCAACACAGGCCTTCGTTAGCTTGGGGGGCATGACTGTGGGGAGGAAAGCATGAACAGCCTCTGGCAGAGGAGCTCATGTGGGAACTAGTGCAAACTCACGTGGCTGTAAAGGTTCCGAGTGGTGTAAGCCTAAGTCTGCTAGTGTTGATTGAGTGGTTCTGTAAAAGAATGGGGGAGCTGCGGGGTGTGCTGACATATGTATTTGAGATGTGATAGAAGACTCCATCTACTATGGGGCAAGGAGGAAACACAATTAAGCAAGCAACGTCAGTGCCGCTGACAAAAGCAAGTCACTGGCTTCACGGTTTGTGTGTTAGATAACAGGGGTTCAATTAAACAAAGGCGATTTGATGCGGTCTCTGTGCCACTTAGAAAAACTGAAGATGACAGCTGCAGGATGAAGTGGTGTTGATGCTGCTCCAACAAAGAGCCGCTGACTGCACAGTCTGGTGGAGCAAAGAGGAGGACCTCACCTAAACAAAACTCAATATATCAAAGGCCAGCTGAATGCTGCTTGGGAAGGCAAGAGTCCTCCGTGTGCCGGGGCAAGCCAGACGGCTTGTGCAGGTTGGGCACTCTGGTCACATCTGGAGTGGCACTTGGGATTGGTGAAGGGTGGTGGACTTAAAAGGATATGCCAGCTGGCCATCTTATAGTGTGCAAACATGCATTGAGTTAGGTTACTAGGCTAATCTCCTGGTTGAGTTTGTGAATATTTCTGTTTGGGATGGTACAACATGACTGAGAGGAGACTTGGGGAGGGTTAGATGATTTTAAAAAGTCCTCCTGCACAGCATTTTTGACATTCTAACATGATGATTTCAAATTGTCTGAGAAAAGAGGTCCCCTGAGAGCCTCAGTTCTGTCCCTCCCTGACACAGCTGCCTGATCCCTTGCCATCAAACATAATCAGTGAGCCCCTCCTACTTTGGGCTCCAGAAGCCTGGGCTTCCTCATTTGTTTCTGTAAGCCTCAGCTGTTCCAGCTAATGTGCTCTGTGACATGGTAATTAAAATATGCAGATTTTCTCTCTATCCCTTCTTTTCCCAGGAACTGGGTCAAGCACTGTTAATGGTTGCTATTGTGTGGGGAAAATTCTGACCCTCCTGCTGGGCAGCAGAGTAATAAATGTGAACCAGTAGGGAGAGCTAAAGGCCTAAAATCTAATTGTGAGTTGAGCCAGTTAAATATGACAATTCTTAAAGTGTCATAAGGAATGCGGATATTATGTTAGGGACTATGAATCTACACTCAGAATTCAAGTTTACCCCTAGACTGATACTTCACTACAGACCCTTTTTGGCTGGTATTTAAAAGGAGTGTGGCTCAATGGTTAGAGCGGCAGAGTGGAGAAGTGTGGCTCAATGGTTAGAGTGGCAGACCCTGATGCAACGGTCTAGCCCGGGACCAGGGTTCAATTCCCCAACTCGGCGGGTCTTGGGCTAAAAAATTCCACTGACCTGATAATTCTTGCCTCGGTGCCTATTCCAATCATGGAGTCCCACTCTGCAACTCTGGGCAATAGCTTGCTTAATCTCCACAACGGCCCCCACAACGCTAAGGATGCCTGGCCTCCACCTTGGGGGTGCCCAGGAGTGGACACCTCACAGGGAAAGCCAGGATGGGTTCCACAGTGGTATTCGTACAAGCGCCTTGAGACCCTTGTGGGTGAGTAGTGCGCTATACAAGTATCAATTAACATTTACATTTAAAAGGAGTCCAATAAAACGTTCCTGAATAAAAACAATGATTGTGACAAAATTGAGTGGACTGTAAACATATCACAGTGGTCCAATGTATATTAGGGTTATTCTTGAAAAACTAAAGCAGTCACAACAACGCTATATAATTTGACAAGGATGTAATATTAAAAGTAATGACTTCCTTAGAGGAGCTAAAGGACACCAAAATTGGTGTGGTCTTTTCATTTATTGGACCAAACGCCAATGGAGTTTCATTTACAGCTGAAACATGTTCAGCCCCGGAGGCTAGTATCCATAATGAGCAAAGGGTATTCAAAAAACTGGTATTGCCCTGCAGGGAAGGATAAATGAGGATATTAGCATCTCATGCACATTGAATACAAAATAGAGGTGAGGAAAATAAAAGGGGAGGAGTAGGCACAAAGTGGTGGTGAGAATGGGTCAGTATAGAGAGCTGCTGCTGCAGCGTGCAAGAGTAACTATTGAAAGGGTTCCATTAAGCTGGAATCAGATACAAGTGGGGTATAGGGTGCAAGCCACTATTACAAGGTACATCAAAAGCACAGGAAGTCGCCAATTTCAGAATGCTTCCTTTGCTGGCCTGTAACAGTAGGTATAGTTCACAAAGAGAGCATTCTGGACAGCTCCCTATGTTCCATCCAGCTGCTAAGATTAGTGTTATGTAAATAATACATGAACACTTTCTCCCATTTCCTCCATATAGCACTTACATTATGAGGGTATATGAAGCGGTGCCAAGTCTTCAACCAATGACCCTCTTAATTATATGGGATCAAGAGTACTACAACTGGAAAGCAAATACCTGGTAAAACACTGGCAGCCTGCACAATGCCATACCTGCAACCTGTGTTGCACCTGTTAAAGGCAGTTTTCATGAATCACTGACTTAATATAGAAGTCAAAAATATAGAAGACAAAAATATTGATGTCAAAATATCGACAGTCAAAATATCAACATGCTATCTTTGAAATGTAAATAACAAAAATATCGAGAAAAAAATATAGATGTAAAAAATAGTCCAAAATATCGTTTTTTTAATATATATGAAAAAGTTATAACAATTCTATTATAAAATTAAATATAAATAAACTATTTAGATATAATATACATAAAAAAATAAACAAATGTAATTTAAAAAAATGTAAACATACATATATACAATTGAATATATATATGTATATTCACTTTAAAATAATTAATAAACTAATCATTTTAATTTATTTTCAAATATTCTAATTATATAAAACTTAACTATACTATATATATATATATATATATATATATATATATATATATATATATATATATGTACACCTACAACATAAAATATCATAATAAAAACATTATATCACAAAATAAAATGCAAAAAATATTTATACATTTTTTTAAATTACATTTTGCACTTCATTGAGTGCAAAAGTAGGAAAATCATTGAATTGCATAAGGGTAAAAATTGGCAATTCCCACTGCAATTACTGCAACAGTAGGGAAAGTGTTGGATAGCATAGGGGTCAAAATTACTATTCCCTCTCCAGTAAGTGCAACAGTAGGGAAAGTGTTGGAGAGTGAAAGGGACAAAATTACTATTCCCACTCCAGTGAGTGCAACAGTAGGGAAAGTGTTGGATAGTGGATGGGAAAAAAATACTATTCTCAGTCCAGAGAGTGCAACACTAGAGAAAGTGTTGGTTAGCGTAGGTGTAAAAATTATTATTCCCACTCGAGAGAGTGAAACAGTAGTGAAAGTGTTGTATAGCGTAGGGGTAACAATTACTATTCCCTTTCCAGTGACTGCAACAGTAGGGAAAGTGTTGGATAGCGGAGGGGTACAAATTACTATTGCCACTCCAGAAAAAGTAATATTAAATACTAATAAACAACAATTATTAATTACTTTATTATGAATAAATTACTTCCCACCCTACTCCCCTATAAACCCACAACCTGCTCCTAAAAACAATTACACAATTAACATAATTATCAATTAATTATTTAATACAAAATATTCACCAATTAATAATAAATTAATAAAATAATTTAGAAGAAATACTAACAAATACAAACTATTTATTACTTGAATATAATTAAATTACTTCCCACTCTATTTCCCTATAAACCCACAACACGCTGCAGAACTAAAATACGAAAAATGTCATTAACATAAAATTAATAACATACATACAAAAAGACAGAACACTAATGTAAATATCGATATTATTAACAACAATATTTTTACAAATGATATTAATAACTTCGATATTACAGAAGACGATATTTCTTACCTCTAAGTCGATATTCTGGTCAACGATATTCTTGCAGTCGATATTAGGCCACTTCGATACTAACAACTTGATATTCTGGCACTTCGATATTCAGAACTCAATACTCTGTCTATGCACCAGTTTTCATGTCACAGTTGCTTTATGGTTGTAGTTCAGGTTTGCTGTAAGGTTTTTAGTGTTGGTCCACAAAGTGCTATTGGCTGCACAGTAAAGATAGGGGCTTACTAAACATCTAGTTTGAGATTGTACTAATAGAGATTGGTGTTTAGATAATCCTTTGTTCAGAAGAGTGGACAGCACTGATTAGGGTGATTTCCCACTAGTCGAATTTCACTTCATGTGTGTGTGATAGCCTCATAAGGGTGTTATCTCTGATTCCCATTGAATTATCGAGTACTTTGAATGTTCTTTTAGTGCAACAGACAATAGTTTTGTCTTGTTTTTGGTTTCAATAATTGCTATAGCAAATCTAAATCACTGTAGAGTGAGAGTTCTTGTAAGGTGCTGCAAATTGTGTCATAGGGTGCTGAGTTGGTATTGGTCGATTGGTGTGTGGCTGTGCTTGGATTCGCTGTGATGTCAACCTGAGATTGGAAGCTAGTGTTGTTGAGTATTGTCTTGTTCATTTTGTTGAGAACCACACAATATTTCAATTGGCGTTTAATTGGATTTGTACCACAAAAATTATAAAAGGAACATCCACTATATTGTTTTGCTTCTGGCCCAAATTCAGGCAATCCAATGTTAACAAATGAAACAATGCTGAACAAAAAATGAGATTCAGTAGCCAGGAGTATTAAAAAGGTGTCCAGAATCATAATTTATTGATTTTTCATTACATTAAATTTTCCTGTCAGCCCAGCCAACTCGTTTCATCTTCTATGGACTTCATCAAGGTTGTGCTTTCCAAACTTGTATGACTTTTATATAGCAAGAAGTATAGCCTCCTGTTTCAGCGTCATACTGGACATTAAATACATTTTTGGGTGGTGTAGAACCCCCAAATCATCTTCCTCCTTCTTGCATCAGGGTTGAGTGTTGAAGAAAGTTTGAATTTGTGTTGTGTCAAATTTAGAAGAAAGATTACATTTTTCGGGAAATAAGGGCTTTAATTGAAAATTATGTGAAAATACCTGTCCTTGAAGGTTAGAAGACCCATCCAAAGGGTACCCCTAATCACCGCCATTATTGGTTTGCACATGTGGATTTGGCTTAAGCAATGCAATGGAATGAGGTCACTGCAAATGAAGGGTCCCTGCATTGTAAAATGACAAACATCAGAATAAGGCCAATAGGACAGTTAAGAGTTGGATTGAAGTAAAGTGGGATGCAGAACTGCGAGCTTAGATGAAAGATATGATCAAGGGAGTTATGATGTATCTTGTGAAATACAGTGGAAGAGCAGGCAGGAAAAAAGTGGGGTAGAGGATGAAAGTAACAATGATGAGAATAGTTCTAAAGCCTTGACTGATAACTTCTTGGATGGCTTTTCCATCACCTCCTCATAATGTAGTTCAGCAAAGTGAGGGACGTTTGTCCATTGCAGGACTCCTGATGCCTGCAGCAGTTAATCAAGACATCATCAATGTGGGAGTGTCTGGTACCCTTCCACCTTGAAACCTGTTCTTCTCCCAAATCCACAATGAGCACTTATTTCCCTTCCCCTTCCACTTCCAGCTCCACAGACCTCCGACTCTTACGCAAGCTCCATAAACTGTGTTCCCAGGTAATGCTCCTGTTGTGTCTGGGTCTGTTTCTGTTACAGAGATGGGAACCAGTGGGTGCTGGTCATCAGAGATTGACACTCCTGCCAGAATATTACATGTAGTAATGGTGAAGGTAGAATTGGAGGAATCATTAGGGGAACAGTTGATTTGAGATTTAACGTTGGATATAATGAAGAAGGACTCCTGTTTCTGTGTAGGGAAGCTGCTAGATGTTCTTGCATGACATATACGTCTCTTGAGGGGGGTAGGCACAGAATTTCTGATTGCCTTTTCTAGAAGAGAAAGAATTTTGATATGTGCATGACTGACAATGCAATTAAGAACATGCTGACCCCTGGGATACAGTTACAGTTATGGGAAATAGTCAGTAACATTCAACTGTGGAGTAACACCTAAATGTTTATAGACGGGTAGGCTCAGAAGGAAAAGAAAAAGTAAGGCACATATGGCTCAGAGAAGCAGGCTAGAAAAGGTGACTCAGTAGCTAGACAGTTTCCCTTCAGAGAGATACACGGAGGAGCTTATGGGCATGTGCCATGGAGTTCTGGTCATCTATCCACCTTGACAAATCGATTTCTGAAATTGAGGGAAACAGTGATCAATTTCAAAGCTGTTGTGGGAGCATTTGAATACTTTCTTTGATATTGTTGGCTGAATTGAAGGTGTTTGTGCAGTGGCTAAATGCTGAACCACTCAGGCTCCCTCTATAATGGTTCTAGAGTAGTATAATCAGGTGCTAACTTTTTTGAAAGCTAAGGTTCCCAAGAAGGGGATTGATTGGTTGAAAAATCACACAAACTACACAGGAACCTAAAGAGTTGGTGAATGTCCATTATTAGAGGCTTCTGTTGGTTTTCCATCCACATCATGGAGTTGAAAATCCTAAATGAAAGGACCCTAACACATTTGTGTACTATTTCATTCTAGGTTTGTGCCCAGAGATTAGCTTGCATGGGCACGGGGCTTCCCGAGGGAAGCCCCGCGCCCACGGCATCACCCGACAGAAGGAGAAAGGAAGTGTGGCATGGTCAGCGGGGACTCTGCTGAGAGAGTCCCGCCGTGTGGAGAGGCCAGCCAAGGGAGAAAGTCAGTGGGTCTGCCCGGGGGTCTCAGGAGTGGAGAGAACCCCGCCGGGCGTCCAGAGGAGACCTAAGGTTCCCGAGGCAGCCACGAGGGAGAGAAGAGTTGTCCACCCGAGTGCCCCTCCCGTGTGGCTGGGAGGAGCACAACGAGCAGCACAGGAGAGCCCGGTGAGTGGGGCTCATTTGCGGAGGGGTGGGGAGTGTTAAGGGGCACATTACTGGTGCCACCCCCACCTCCGGCCCGTACTCCCTGCTTTGAGGCAACATTGGTTTTAGAAATCCCAGGGGGACTTGGGGGCCATTTGCTTGACCGCTCCTACGAGCCCCTACGAGCTGAGAGGGCCAGCGGAGCCCGTGACCTTGCCCCGTGTTGTGCCCCACACTGGTTGAGGACCCGAGTTACCTCCAGAGCCGGTGCAGGGCTCCAACATTTGGAGGACATATTTTCTGAGCCCCGTGGCTCCCACATGTTTGGGGCCATTCGTTTTAAAGTCCCCTTGAGGGGCTTGTGCCACAATTGTTTAAAGGGTGCTGACTGTTAAAGGGGCCAGAGGGGCCTGTGATCTTTCCTACGTTTGCCCTCATTATTTCTAGAGCCCGTGCATGGCTCCAACACTTGGCGCAATTTGTTTAGAAGACCACTGAGAGCCCAAGCCTCATTTTGTGATTTCACAGCTGCCCAGCAAGTAGTGGGCAGCTGCCACGTTTAGGCCCTAAACTCTGTTTGCTGCCTGAGCAGCCTGCCCTGACTTTTGGTATTAAGGGCGTTTGAGCCCCATGGAAGGCCAGTGGGGATTTATGCGTAATGTGTTATGCTTTTATGCTTGTCCTATACCTCTAAAAATGTGTTTCATGATTAGGAGGTTGTTTTGCCTAGTATAGTTTATACTAGTGAGTTTATGTGTCCCTGCATGATCTATGCCTATGGTGATAATTATTGCGTAGTGTGTACCTACCTTTTACCAGTGGTTACTGGTTGTGTTGTATAATTATTACTTTGTGCTACAATTATCCTATGTTATTCTAAGTGCTATTTCTACTGAGTGTTGATTCTGACAGTGGCCCACGTGACCCTGTCCTGTGTATATAATCCCCTGAAAATACTACCCAGTGCCAGTTGGCACAGTGTATCTGTGTGATTATGATCTAGTTCCTTTTTGTGGTGTACCTAATGTGTTGCTGCTGTGTGTGTGTGTTGCGCAAATGCTTTACACATTGCCTCTGGGATAAGCCTGACTGCTCATGCCAAGCTACCAAGGGGGTGAGCAGGGGTTATCTTGTCGTGTGACTCCCTTGCCCTGACTGGAGTGGTGGTTTCTGCCTGGCTTTGGTGCAAGCCTTAGCCAACTAGAAATCCCAGTTCTAACATTGGTGGCAGCGGTGGGATAGGACTTGCATTTGCGCAATACCACAGCGACAACTAGCTGCACTACAAACTCTGCATTTAGATAGTCACTTGTTTGGGGATTATTGTTTTTGAGTTTTATTTTATTGTTTCTCCTAAGAGTGTCATTTTTAGATTGTGTACTCTTGCTTCAGCTCATACTGTTAGGTCCCCTGTGTTGCACGTGTCTCTGAGGGTCCTGCCAAGATGGAATCTGCTTTTAATTTCTGTGGTCTGTTTAGATACAGTGTGGATGAGTTGGTAGAGTTCTGTGAAGAGAGAGACATAACAGTGAGTGTGTCAGACACCCCGTCCAAACTTAGGGACAACCTAACCCAATGGCAAAAGGATGAATGGGAACGTGAGCGCAGTGAGGAGGAGAGGACCCGGGCCTCACGCCGCGAGGGTGGTGGGTCTGAAGGGAGCCCTGAAGAGTCTGAAGAGGAGGAAGAAAATGACAGTACATGGACACCAGTAGATAGTGAAGACCCCAACGATAGGGAGTCCCTTGCTGGGTCCAGTGTAGGGGGCAGCGCCCCATCCCTTTCCCTGTCCCCAGAGCAGTGGGTAGATAGGAGGGAAGAAAGGGAGCACCAGCTGGCTTTGGAGAAGCTCAGGTTAGAGCATGCCAAGGAAATATCACAGCTGGGTGTGCAGGAGAGGATGGCGGAGGCTGAGAGGGCCTTTGCCAGGGAGAAATTAGCTCTGGAGGGTAGATTATCCCCTTAGCGCAGTTATAGTTTTCTGGATTCCCCAGGGAGGTTGGAGTCCAGTGGTGGCAGCAATATAGAGTCCAATGCAGGAAGTCCTATTCCCAGTTCCCGAAAGGAGGAATGCAGGTTGAAGTTCAGGGGCAGTAGGAAACTGTCTCACCAGGATTGGGGGGATTTTGCTGATGATTGTCATGAGGCACTGCTTGATTGGATAGAGGTTCACCAGGAACCTAATTTTGATGGACTGTACAACCTGGTTATCAGAGAGCACATGCTCAAGTGTTTTTCGCCGGGGCTGCGCCAACACATGTTGGAGTGAGGGCTTTCTGACCTATGGTAACTTATAGTAGAAGCAGACTGCTGGGAAAGTGCCAGAGGTTCAGAAGAGTCATTGGTGAGTGATCCCAAAAGTTGTGGTTCAGGTATCGTCCAGCCCAGAGTGGTGGAAGAGGTTCAGAGTAGCCCAGCTAGGTTCCAGTGTAGCGAGAGGGGTGTAGGGGCTCATGTCTTGTCTTAGTGGAGTAGGAGTGAGTGTGGGACTGAGTGTTCCCAGGTGCCCGAAACCCAGTCTCAGAACCTGGATGGTTTATTTAGGGAACACCAGGTTGAGGACCTAGTCTGTCCTGTTAGTCCATTTGAGGAGGATCTCCTAGTGTCTAGAGAACCTGGAGCGTGTGTTTAATAGTGCTCCTGTGGTTCTAGTGTCTGGCAGTGCCACTCCAGTTGGGAGGGCACAGAAGTCCGAAGTGAAGAGTGAATGGGGGATGTGTTCCCCAGTGGAAGAACCAGTGGGTCAGGGACTAGCCAGTTGGGCTACGTTCCCTTGGAGTGACCATGGTGACACCATTTCTGTTCTTGGGGATCTTCGCGTACTGTCAGGTGGACAGGGTATGGGAGATTTGCGCCAGACAGGTGGTCACACAACATATGAGTCATTTGTTAGCCTCAGGGGGATGGTGTGTGAGTCCCCAGAAGTCCTGAAGTGCCAGGCAAGTATTCCGCCAAAGGTTTTAGACCCAAGGTTGGGAGGCCAGGATCAGGATCTGCCTGACCTGAAGGGAAGGACGTCTGTAACCAATGTCCTGACCGGTTCATCTTCCAGGGGTACCACTCCAGTTGGGAGGGTGCAGAACTCTGGAAGGGGGTGCAGAGGGTGGGAGTCCTCTCCTCTGACCCGGTGCAACTTGAGGGGTTAAACCCTAGGTTGGGAGGGTGCTGTTCTATGGGTGCCTCTCAAAGGAGGAGGAACCCTAGAAGGAGAGGTAGGGGGAGGAGAGCCTCACCCATGACTTCTGGTCCACCTGAGGGTGCAGACCCTAGGCTGGAGGTTCAGTGGCTGTCTAGAACTGTCCTGAGGAGAGGAAGAGTGGAGAATGGCTACTATGTGCCAGGGGTTACTACCCCCACTCTGTAAACAGGCAAGGACCAGTGGCATCTGGCTGGCCTAGAGCCTGGTACGGGCCGCGGACAGCTGGGGAGTACCAGTGGGGTAGCCCAGTTGTTCCAGGCAGTTTTATTTAGAAGGAACCACATGGGTTCGCCGTGGCGTAGAACAGGATGGTGTCCCTGCAGTTGTGGGCCCGCGTCCGTGCTCTATCTCCCAAAGCAGGGAAGCCCATCACAGTGGTAATTGGTCTGCCCTGCGTTTTGGCTGGAAGGGGGTTGTGTTGGACTTGGCCCTTTTTGGCAGGTTCACCCCTAAACTTTTTGCTTTTATATGTGACCTCGAGTTAGTTGTTTTTGGCTTCTATGCACTTTAACACTGTGTCCCAGTGCATGTTGTGAGATTGTCCTGCCCTCCCATAGGAATGCATGGGGAATGTGTGTGTCCATGGCAGTTCCTGATGTGTGGGGAGTGCAGGGGCGAGTTTGGTATGTGCGAACACGTGAGATTAAATGCTGCACGACGGTGTGCACATATTTAATGTTTCTGGTGTGGAAGTGCCACTTCTAGAAGTTGGCATGTCTGTGTAGTAAATGTGAATTGACTGTCTGGCTTGTGATTGGCTGGAGCTGACTGGTGTGCCTGGCTCCAGGTGTCAGGATGGGTCTGCCTCGGTGGTGAATGGGTAGATCTGCATGTGGATGGCATGGAGGAGTGCACCTGGGACCTGAATAGGGCTGGGCCTTCCCTACACAATGCTGGCTCCGTCCCCTGTGGTGCGACTGATGCCCCTAGCCTGTCCTCTGAATGGGGAGAGGGGCTGAGCACGACAAAGTGCTCCAGAATCAGTTGCGTCTGGTTTTCCCCATGCCCTGCACCCTTGAGACAAAGGGAATCCCTGTATAAGAAGGAGCTGTGATCCCATGTTTCTGTTCTCTGGATCCTGACTTGAGGGGGGCCTGCTGCCGCTGCTATGCACCAGAAGGTACTGCCACTGGGGACTGCCTCCCTGCCTGGAGGGCCCTGTGAGCTGGCCCCTGGGCTCAGCCATTGCCCCCCTGCCTTCCTTCAGAGACTTTCTGGGACTTTGGTTCACCAGTGCCTGGGAGGCACTATATCTGGATGGCCTAAGGATCCCTTTTTCTGTGCTTCATGGGAGCAGCGCTTGTGTGTTGGCCAGCTTGCCCCTCTGACCTGTTACTGAGTTGGGGGCCCTGGCGCTTGAACGACGCTCCTGTGCGTGAATTGCAGCACTTAGAGGCTGCCTGGGGATCGCCCGTGTCCCGCTCCATAGTGGGTGCCCACCCTGCGTGTCTGCCGTGGTGGCGTGTTGTTTGTCTATCTAGCTGGTGCCCACCCCGCGTTATTGGCGAAGTCACGCTTATTTAAATAGTGGGTGCCTACCCCACGACTGTGGCCATAATTACAGCGTGTGCCCACCCTGCTGTTTTTTATTACTCTACAGGGAGCCTACCCCTTGTGTTTGCCCCCGAGAAAGAGATCCCCGCCGCGGCCCGTGGCGAAAACGGAAGTCAGGCAGTGCGAGGCCTGACGTGGGGCGGGACTTCCGCTTCCCTAGGGAAGCCCCGCGCTCACGGCATCACCCGACGGAAGGTGAAAGGAAGTGCGGCGTGGTCAGCCGGGGCTCTGATGAGAGTGTGGAGAGGCCAGCCACGGGAGAAAGTTGGCGGGTCTGCCCGGGGTTCTCAGGAGTGGAGAGAGCCCCGCCGGGCATCCAGAGGACACCTAAGCTTCCCGAGGCAGCCACGAGGGAGAGAAGAGTTGTCCACCCGAGCGCCCCTCCCACGAGGCTGGGAGGAGCACCACGGACAGCACAGGATAGCCCGGTGAGTGGGGCACATTTGCGGAGGGGTGGGAAGTGTAAGGGAGCCCCCACCTCCTGCCCGTACTCCCTGCTTTGGGGGCAACATTGGTTTTAGAAGTCCCAGGGGGACTTGGGGGCCATTTGCTTGACCACTCCCAAGAGCCCCTACTCGCTGAGGGGCCAGAGGAGCCGCTGACCTTGCCCCGTGTTGTGCCCCACAGTGGTTGAGGGCCCGAGTTACCTCCAGAGCCGGTGCAGGACTCCAACGTTTGGGGGCATATTTTCCCAGCCCCATGGCTCCCACATCTTTGGGGCCATTCGTTTTAAAGTCCCCGTGAGGGGCTTGGGCTATAATTGTTTAAAGGGTGATGACTGTTAAAGGGGCCAGAGGGGCCCGTGCTCATTCTTACATTTGCCCTTATCATTTCTAGAGCCCGTGCATGGCTCCAACACTTGGCTCAATTTGTTTAGAAGGCCACTGAGAGCCCAAGCCTCATTTTGTAATTTCACAGCTGCCCAGCAAGTAGCCCTAAACTCTGGCACACTCTTCTGTTTGCTGCACGCGCAGCCTGCCCTGACTTTTGGGACTAAGGGCGTTTGAGCCCAATGGAAGGCCAGTGGGCCGGGGGTCAGCAACTTCTGTGATTTTGCGCAAGGTGATTTGGGTTTGTGATGATAATTGCCTACATGTGATTTATGCGTAATGTGTTATGCCTTTATGCTTGTCCCATACCTCTAAAAATGTGTTTTCATGATTAGGAGGTTGCTTTGCCTAGTATAGTTTATACTAGTGAGATTATGTGTCCCTGCGTGATCTATGCCTATGGTGATTAGTATTGCATAGTGTGCACCTACCTTTTACCAGTGGCAACTGGTAGTGTTCTATAATTGTTGCTTTGTGCTACAATTATCCTATGTTATTCTAAGTGCTATTTCTACTAAGTGCTGATTCTGACAGTGGCCCACGTGGCCCTGTCCTGTGTATATAATCCCCTGTAAATACTGCCTAGTATCTGTGTGATTATGATCTAATGTGTTTATGGTAATACAAAGGCTATTTTGATATATAACCTTGTGTGAAGTACCTTTCTGTGGTGTACCTAGTGTGTTGCGCAAATGGTTTACACATTGCCTCCGGGATAAGCCTGACTGCTTGTGCCAAGCTACCAAGGGGGTGAGCAGGGGTTATCTTGGCGTGTGACTCCCTTGCCCTGACTAGAGTGGTGCTTTCTGCCTGGCGTTTGCGCAAGCCTTAGCCAACCAGAAACCCCAGTTCTAACAAGTCCCTTTAGGGAAGACCATCAGTTTGTAATTTGTGATTCAAGCCCTGTGAGTCTTTTAGGGAGAGGTCTTCTGTGTGAGCTCAGCTGTGTCACCTATTTTACACTACATATTGTTGAACTTCAAACACATGATGAAGATGCAGATTTTAAATGGAGCACTAAGAAAACCTTCGTTGGGTTATTCCTTGTTCTGTCAGAGGAAGCTTTACCGCCTGATTGAAAGGATTCCGTAAAGGAGAACGTTTGGGATTAATCTGACAAAGAGACTGGCCTGATTAAAGATGTTGAATCTTCAAAAATAACCCTCATACAGGATCCTGAATTTCATTGAATGCCCCAGTACAACCTCTTTCCAGAGGCAGTAGCTAGATTACCCCCCTTATTGAATCCATGTTAGAGCAAGGCATTTTAAATGAGCTTTTAGGAAGCACCTGTAAATCCCAGATAATAGATATTCAGAAATCAAACACAAAGTGGTAAGCCATTCAGGCCTTGAGAAAGATTACTAATATTGTTGTTCCATGTTGTCCTGAGGTACCAAATCCAGCTGTAATAGTGTTTCAGATCCCTTTTGAAACTGAGTGGTTCACAGTCATCGACTTGTGCCAAGGGTTTATTTCCATGCCCTTTCACAAAGATAGATAGTTTCTTTTTGCATGAATTCCGGCATGGTGCCAAATTCCTCAGAGGTAATTAGAGAGCCCCTTAATCTTTGACCAGATCTTGAAAAAGAATCGAGAGGGCCTTAAGCTCCAGTGTAACTCAGTACTGGTCCAATACATCGACAACGTACCGGTGGCATCAACAATGCAAGAGGCATACAGGCAAGATACTATAGCCCTGTTGAAACATTTAGCTATAAACAGGCACAATATTTCCCCAAACCTTTTAGTATCCCACCTTACATGTCAAGTATAATCAATTATAGAGAGAGAGAAAGAGGGGGGTGTGGCCTTCACAATAGCTATGTGCTCTTAAGTGCAGGAAAGGAAAGGCATCCTTTTCTTTGAAAAACCCTCACACACTCTAATAGTGTTATGCTTCATCATCGGATTCACCCTGACTCTTGAAGGTCAGGGTGGGATTACCATCTTCCAGGGAGCTTGCAGAAAAAAGACCAGGGTGCTTAACTAGAGATGAAAAATCCCTCAATTTCTCCAAGGTATCCCTTTACAGGCAGAGTAGTCGGGGAAGCTTAAAAATGCAATAGTTATGGGTTTTTAGGATTTAATGGTCCTATGACAATATGTCATACCAGCATGTTTCAGCCCTACTCTAAGGTCTGTGGCATTCATCAGGGTAATGCAGTGGTACCTCCTTGGTTCATGCAGCATGTTACGCTAGCCTGCAAGTAAACAATAAGCATGCAGCCTTGCTTATGCTATGGCAATAAATATACTTGCCCTCTTATTGTCGCCTTGGGGTCCAACCCATAAGTGTCTGGTTATTGGTGTAAAGGGAGCGGGAGTATGTCACCCTCTAGTCACACTTTTCTCAAGGGTCCTACCCCTGCTTTTGACCTATTCCGGCTTGCGGATCTGGAAAGGGCCTCCCCCTGCTCAGATCTAATCTTTATACAAAATGTTTCCCTAGCAAAATTGCTGTATTATCAGAAGGAATTCCTATATTTGGGACATCACATATTACCTAAAAACCCTCCCAAAATGCAAAGAAAAGTCAGGATGTTCCTGGAAATGGTGGGCACAGTCATCAGTGGATGCCCAACTTTTCCCTAGTGGCTCAAACTCTACAGAGACTTACACAGACAGATGTATCAGATCTGCTATCATAGAACAATGATTGTGAAAAAGGCTTTCCAGACCTGAGAGAAAGTCTCTCCTATACCCCCAGCTCCTGGAATGGCAGACTGTGAGAAGCCTTTTATCCTCTACTGTTCTCTTAGAGAAGGGTACTCCTTGGCAGAGCTGAGTCAGATAAATGGCATCTCCAAACACCCTGTTGAAAAATGTTCAGCAACTCTTAACACAGTAGCCGCAGCGTTGCAAATTTGCCTGACTACCTTTGCCGCAGTTGGCGTCAGCATACAGCAGTGCAAAAGCATAGTCATGGGGAACCCTCTTATAGCCATGGTTCCCCATTCGGTAGATAGCTGCTTACCCAAACTTGAACTCAACACACAACCAATAGTCTCCTTAGCAAATATGAGCAAATTATTCTTGCTGCAGGAAACATCACTCTGAAAAGTTGTTCATGTCTTAACCGTGCTACACTGTTACTATGGCCTGTTCTTGATGAAAATGAAGACAGAGTAGACCAAGACCTTCTGGATGTTACCGAATCTGGGTTGTCTTTCTGCAACAGCCTGATTATATACTGTTTGTAGATGACTCTTTCTTGAGCATTGAAAGAGGGATTTTAATAGCATCCAATGCTGTTTGCACCTTAGAAGGTATAGTTGAAGCTTCCTGTTTGCCCAATGTAACCTCTTCTCATATGGCCAAACTGATGGCTCTCATTAGAGCCTCCAGCATCTCTGACAATTTAGGAGTAAACATCTGCGCTGATAGTATGGATTTGGAGTGGTCCATAACATATATGGTCTTAGAGTAGTTTCATGACCTCGTCTGGCTCCCCTATTAGTGATGGGAACTATGTTTTTGAACTTCTGGATACATTGCAAATGCCGGCCAAAGTGACTGTTGTGAAGTGTGCGGCACACCAGAGTGGGAATGATTTTGTTACGGCTGGCAATGACTATGGCTTCAAGGTTGCTAAGTATTGAGGTTGTGGTGCTTGCACCTTCATTGGTGGTTATTCAAATGAGTCTGAGCATGACATGTCTATGAGGGTTTTGCTGACCATTGCGGATATGTGGGAAGAGGTGAAGAGATTGTAGGTGGGTCAAGGCAGGATGTACTAAGAATGAGGATGAAGATTGGGTCTCTGTAGATTGCCACCCTGTGTTAACTGATTCAGTGTTCCTCCATCCCTTTGACACAGTACTTTCATGGTGCCAACCACATAGGCCAAAATGAGGCGATTCCATTTTTTTGCATACATTTGTTTAACTACAGATTCTGTGTAATTGCATCTGAATTATGTCACAGGTGTGTCACTTTCCAACAGATACATGCATGAAAGACAACAACAGTCCTTTCTAAGTTTCTAGCCATTTGAGGAAGCCAGGTGGTCCCTTTAATAGTATGGGGTTCAACTTTGTAGAGATGGCTGTTTGTGATGGGTTCACTCAATTGCATTTTGCTGGTGATTTGTCTCTTTTCCCAATGGGCTGAAGCATGTCACAAGGAGAAATGACAGTCTGTTAAATACATATAGGTAGCTGTGACGATAACAAAGAGATGTCGCACAATATTCAACTAGCCAGGGTGGAAAATCTAAAGAAAGAATACTTGTTGAAAGACTGGTGCTACCACATTATGCGCGCCTGCTACCTGTAAGGGAAATGGTGGTGTTACTCAAAAGAACAAACTGCTAAATCATAAAACAATATACTGGAGCACTCCAACAATTAATTTTGTTTGAGGACAAATAACCAGAAAACTCAGTCCATAAATCCATGGTCTTGTGATTTTTTTTGTTGTTTCTTTATTGTTTTACTGCCAGTGCTCATGTCCACTGACCGAATTCTGTGCAAGCTGAAAGTTCAGAGCAAGAAGACGAGGAGTGCATTCAAGTTTCTCAAAGTCAGCCTGAGACAAGTACGAGGGCCAGTGGTGAATATGCCATGAACAGCCACAGAGACCCAAGCTGAGGAAGTTGTAAGCGCAGATTCTGAGCTTATAGAATGCATAAGCTGGGTGAACACATGATAATCAAGAAAAAGTAGTTGACCAAAGAGAGGAGAGAGATGGAGAGTTTCTGCATCTGAAGAGTGCAATCCAGACATCATCACCTAGGAGACAGAAAACAGTGAGCAAAGTGACAAAGAAATGCCAGCAGTGAAGAGCTAAAAGAAAACATGGGTGTGAAGTGCAAGGCACTCAGATCCTGTATATACATATTTTACTCTGAGCGAAACTGACTTGATTATAGATGAGATTGATGACCAACAGGCTGTTTTTGAGAAACTTCAAAGATCAAAGCTGCCACATTTGACTGTGACTGCATCCTAATTTTGGTTGAACTGAAGTCAACTGACTCTTTCCAATGATTAATTATTTAAATTCAACCATTAGGGCAAAGGATTATGTAGAAGAGTAGAGATGTATTTTTACGTATGGTTATGGATTGACTTTGAAACAGCCGAACCAGACATTCTTTGTGTACAAGTCAACAGTGTTATAGAATACTGTCAAAGAAGCGAATACCCTTATGGACTAATTGTTTGTGTCATTTTTGAGTTTCACATTTACTGTTAAACCTGGTACCATTGGCGTGCGTCTCCCTTCCATTTTTGCTGTTGTCTCGTCTGTATTTAATATGTTTTGCTGGTTTAGATGCTTTGGGCACTGTGCCACTGCTATTCAGTGCCACAGTGCAAGTGCTCCCTATTGCACATTATAGTAATGGATTAGTGACTCCATGTTTGGCGTATTTGATCTACTTCTCAGACCCTAGTACAGTGCACCATGTGTGCCCAGGGCCTGTAGATCAAATGCTGCTCGTGGGCTTGCAGGAATGATTGTGCTACCCACAGAAGCAGCTTGTAAAATCTGGCTCAGGCCTGCCATTGCAGAGCCTGTGTGAAGTCTGGGACTGCCCTATGACTTGGTAAGTGCACCCACTTACCAGTCCCTAAACCTTCCTTTTTCTACATGTTAGCCACCCCTAAGGTAGGCCCTAGGGCAATGCGCCTTGTATGTGAAAGGTAGGACATTCCCTGATGTGTGTAGCATGTCCTGATAGTGAATTACAGCCAATTTTGTTTTTCACTATTGCAAGGCTACCTGGCCCCATAGGCCAGAATAGTCAGTTGATTATAACATCTTACAATCCTAAATGACCCAGGGAACATGGTAGGAAAACATATTTAGTATGCCTGAACTCAGAATGATAAAATACATATGTTAGTAAAGTTTGTTTTAACATTCTGTGTTTGAAAATACCACTTTTAGAAAGTAGGTATTTTCTTGCTTAAAGCATCCAACCTGCCTCTGCTAGGTTGTGTATTGCCTTTCTGGTTTGTGAGTGACAGGCGCTGGGGTGGCTCCAGCAGGCAGGGTGAGTCAGCACTAGGCTGAATAGACCTATCTGCATTGGGAGTGGTGGGAGGAGTAGCACCTGGGCCTGAATAGGGCTGTGCCTGCCTTCCACAATGCTGGCTCCACCGTCCTGTGGTGCGTCTGATGACCCTGGCCCACACTGACAACGGAAGAAGTTGTTCACTGGCAGAATGCACCCAGAACTGGTTTGGACTAGGTACAGACACTCTATGCCTTCAGACACAAAGGATTTGTGTGTATAAAAGGAGGACCCGGACCCCAGAGCTTTAGATCACTTCTGGACATCAAGACGGACCTTTTGCCAAGGAAAAGAACCAGAGAATCTGCACGAGTTGAACTGCCCCTGCGCCAGTATGTTGCTTTCTGGGGTTGGCCTGCAGTGGGTTCTTTATTGCCAAGGAAAGGAGAAAGACTTTTATTTTGCAACTTTCATCATCTTGAAGAAGAATCTACAAGGGCTTGAACTGTGCTTGCCTTCTGCTGAAGTTTCAGGGATACAAGACTTCACGACCAGCCCCCCCCTGAATTTCCTTGCTGGGAATTCTGTCTGCAGAAGCCTGCATATTGTTGGGAGCTGGAAGAAAAACTCAACGAGAGAAGTGTGTCGCCACTGCAAGGATCACAATCGCATCAACGGAGAAGCGTGTCGCAGGGCCTGTTGCAGCTCCAAAGTTACAGAGTTGCCGCACGGCCTCCGGGCGTGCACACATCGCCTTCACGTTGTTGCATCGCATCAAGGGTGACATCTTCTCGCTTGCACCGGATCGTTGCATCGCATTGAGGTGCCATCTTGTTGCATCGCAACCGGGACTCACCACAAGATCGACGCATTACCCCTCTCCGGTAATGAACAGACGCATCACCTACTTTGCGCAAGCACTGAGCAACAGTTTCATTGCCTCCCCCGAAGCAAGGAACTGACGCATCGTTCTCCCTGTGAACCTTTTGTTTATCTTGAGTGATGCATCCTAAGGTACTTTGTGAGAAACGTGTTGCATTTACCATCTAAAGTGAACTAAGCTATTTCTACGATCGTAAGTCATTTTCTTAATACTGTATTGTGGATTTTTGTCATTTGGGTCTTGTGTTAAGTCTATATAAAGAATACCTATTTTTATAAAACCTCTGTTGTGTCCATCTGTAGTGTTTTCACTGTATTACTGTATGTGTTAACAAATGGTTTACACACTGCCTCTGAGATAAGCCTTCCTGCTCGTGCCAAGCTACCACAGGGTTGAGCAGGGGTTATTTAGGAGTGTAGCCCCTTACTCTGACTGGAAGCAAGGGTCCCTATTTGGCCAAATGTTCAAGCCATTGCCAACTAGAGACCCCCAGTTCTAACATTCACAAGAAATCATGCAGACTCTCTCATAAAACCAGTGTAGAGCACATGTGGCTATAGCATCACTAATTTCTACCATTATAATGCTACGTTTATCAATACGTTTGAGTTCCACTGTAGTGCTAACTACTCCTGAATCTAAATCTACCCCAGCTCCTGTAGAAGAGCAGCATATTATAAATTATGTAGTAGAGCAACAATAGTTCAATTTAGAGTTTTTGCTTGGTTAGATGAATGTTTTTCAAATAATCCTTTCTATAAGTTGTCACATGGTGATTCATAAGTAATAGCGGATAAAGGATGTTACTTTTGCACTTATCTGCCAACATCAGTTGCTGGCAGTATGAGTTATCACCGTATCCCTCTAGCCTGTCTCTAACTTGTAGTGTTATCACCAGTTTGTTTTATTGTCATGGTAGCCTACGTTATCATTTGCTAAATAGTTTTACATAGAGCGCCGCACGAGCCTTGGGTATCAGAGCACTTTACAAACATTGCCAGCCTAGTGATAAAGGACATTGATTTTAGGATAAGAATTTGTTGAGAGTCGAAACATTCCCTTTCCATACATTGTCAGGCAGTGTTTTCTACGGTATACCCCTAGAAAAACTAAACACATACGAAAAATTCCTACCCAATTTAAAGAAACCGAAAATAAGCATTTCTGCTACATATACAATGCACTTTTGGAATATATACAGATTTATCAAATGATTGGAAGAGACAGGTGTGTGGAAAGCAATTAGGAGAGGTGCAGTAAGTAAATGGATTTTTGGGCTTAATAGTGGACAACATTTAGGTTCTAAATGAATACCTATTTTAATTATTGAAGTCTGTGTGATTGATGATAAAGGGACTTAAGTTGATGAAGTGAGAAAAAGGTTCAGGCAAGAAAGATGGTAAGATCTCAGCTGATGGCAAGAGAGTAAAGAGATAGAGGGGAGATAGAGTGTGAGGATATCCAGTGTTACATCAATTTTGAGCTGAAGGAGTTGAATGGATCTAGATGAAAGTAGCAGAGGACAGCAACAGTTTCTCAAGGCGTCATGATGGGAAATGGTGGATGTTTATGTAATGGCTTCCTGGACTATCAGAGAAGGTAAGTTGGTGACGCGGTGTCGCCATCACTTATTTGTGCTTAATGAAAAGTTAATCTGTAACCCATAACCTTTATTTCCATAAATTGTACATGATTTTCATGATTTATTCATTATTTTGCCTATGTTTTCACAGAATATTTTTTCACATTGTTTTATATTTAGGTTTAATAACCGAAGGAATCATAATTTTTGAATAATTCTAGTTAGCAATTGTGCATCTTAACATTGTCATGAGTAGGCCTGGGTGACTGACTCCATTTTGAATAAACATTGCATTTCTGCTTGTTTGCATAACATTTTTATTCTGTTTCAGGCAACAGAGTTACAGTGTTTTTATTTAGAAATGCTGTTATTTGTTAACTCGTATTTTGAAGATCATAGGGTAACAATTAGTTGGTTTGGACGATGATTCCCTGCAGTTCCAGGACAGGCAGAGAGGAGGTGAATACTTGTTTGCAAGATATTGTTACGGCCATGATGATCAAAGAAATTGGCACTGTATTATCCTTGAAAAGTAGGCTGGCAGCAAGTGCGGAGAGAACACTAGGTGTTGATTGGTTTTTGCCCAGCGGGAACCTGAAGAATGTATCACTTGGATGGAACTTGTGTTTTAACTGTTTGGAGCTTGTTAGTTCATTTTTTTTGCAAGAGGACATCCTTCCTATTCTTTTGAGATCAATGCTCCTTATTTTCCTGTTCATACAGACTGGGCCCGATTCACAGGACTAACTTAAGTCAAATCCTAAACTTGCTTCCATTTTGGTATTCACAGAAGGTACTTACTTATTTTGGTATTCACAGAAGATATGACATGTTAGTCATAACGACTTAGTAGACATGACATGTATCAGCTCTCTCCCTTTGACGCAACTCAACGTAGCGCAGCAAGTTTCCTTGCTGCCCTGTGTTGCGTGAAAGGTTAGGAAATCTGGCCCTGGTTTGATGTGTATGGTAGCATGCATATCAATGATCATGAAACGGAGGAGAGGAAATTGTTTGTTAACATTTTAAGGGGTTTCATGATTGGCTGTTTTCCTGATATGATTCACCCTGAGAATACAAGGAATGTGGCGAGAAAGATGGACGAGGCGGTACTACTAATGTAAGCGGCACTCACAAATACAGAAAGTCCATGGCTGTACGAGCATTTCTGCTTGCGAAAGTCAAACTCTACATACAGACCTGGAACTGTCAGTTACTAGACAGTTTTGAATACAGTTGTTCCCATTTTTTTACTCACAAACCTGACTTAGTGCATGGAAAATGCTTGGTGCATCTGGACTCCTATTATTGCTAGGGCGCACTTTCGATGTTTGCGTCATTGAGCACCTTATAGCAGATGCTTTAAATGCTAACATGGAAAATGCACCCTATCAGGAAGAATGTGCTACCTTCGGGCAGCTGTTGAAAAGTTGCTCTTTGTTACTCTGAGCAGGTGGCAACCTGCTTGCACTTTTAAAAGGAATTAGAGATCCCCTTACAGGTTGGTGCAGTGAGTGACTGCACCCATCTGCAAAGGGATTTCTGCGGGGTCCATGGGACCCCCATCAATTCCATTAGAGGGGTGCATTTAGAAGGTGCACTGATCCTCTAAATTTGTCGGGATGCAAACTTTATCGCAACTGATTATTACAGGGTGTAATTATCTGCAAACAACATGTAATTGTGATTCCTGTGCAAATAGATTTTAATCCAATGATTGTCAATCACGGAGGCATTTGTAATCGAGTGCTAACGCAGCAAAAACACAAACTAAACAACTATTCACTAAAATGCACTCAGCAGATATTGCTAGAGCCCTTCATCTCATGACCAGATGTCATCCATTGATTTTTAGATCGTCAGCAGATTACATTCATTATGTACAATTCTGAAAGACATGCGACACAGTAACTATAATCAATCGTTCCATCTAATTATAAGACACAATGATGAGCACGCAGATCCTTCCCAATATTTGGCCATTCATTACGGTAGGTGATGTGTACGTTCAATACATTTTTGGAAGAAGTCGAACTTTATCGCAGATCTTGAGACGAGGATACATTTATCAGGATTACTTTTGACCAACTAGGGCATTTTTGCACATGTAGTACGGTTTAAACGACGAGTCCATTTGCATTCATGGACATCCAAACCAGGTATGCTTAGAAGATTAGGTGCAGTTCAAATAAAACGCACATCACAAAGTTTTCACTGAAATTAGAGGTTTAATGGCTTCCATGTCCCCAGTACTCCACAAATACAATTTAATATGATAAAGCCCGGATAATAATATAAATCCGGTTATGGTGATTTTTTGCCTCTTGCTTTGACCAAAGTATATCTAGTATTCTCGAACTAACATTTGCCTTACGCAGAACACAAAATGGTCTTGAAAGTTAAAACGAAAGAATAGTTAGTGATTGTATGTCTCTAGTAAATGCCTGTATCTGTGCTCTCCCACTCATTAAATCACAAAAAGGACCTATCATGTCCATTCTGGAATTCACAAAGGCCCATATTTGTTGTGATGTGTGAGAGAACGTAGTACAGCCACGCACACATGTGTTTAATTTATTCCGGATCTTAGCACATGTAGCACAGATTTTTAGAAAAAAGACTTGTGGGGGAGGTCTTGGCTTACGGCAAGTTGCACAAAGATGAAAGAACTACAGATTTCTTGTGCATATTTTTTACTGCAGAAAGTAGACTCTTGCATTTTGCCTTGCAAAGGGCCAACCTACCAGGAATGCACCCTATTTAAAAGAATACCGCATGTTCCTGCCTTTATCCTTATGCTGGTCCTATTTTGCACCTTGCTGCACAAAAACAAGCCTCTGCGGCATTTTCATCTTTCTATGTGTGCTACAAGAAGTAATGAGGAGAAATAAAGATATTTCTCCTTGTTACGCCTCAACTGCGAAGGCCTAGACTTTTGGCACATCCCCAGGTCTATCACTTTTGGTAAAGCTGTTAATGCCTCAAAACCCATGCAACACCCATGAAATACTTCCCTGGTGCAGAGTAAAACAACTCCTTAATTTGTGCGGTGCTGCGGGAGGAAGAGGTGTGGCGCTGCGGCTAGGGCGACTGACTCCGGAATCTGGGGATCTCGGTTCAATCCCCGGCGGCAGATTAGCCCAGCACCATGTGCCTCTGGGCGATAGCTTACTTAATCTTCCCGATGGCCCCCAGCGCCTAGAGACCCTTACGGATGATTGTGCGCTTTACAAATGTGGATTATTATTGTGTTAATCTGTATTTATGAAGCCACTCAGGCCATGCAAGGTGGCATTACGTGGCTCATAAATCGCATTTAACCCCGAGTGAAACCAGGCTCAAACAAGTGGGCAAGGGTTATATTAATGGATATATTTATGCATATTTGAAATTTTTACTGGAGGGTGTATTTCAAGGACACCAAGCTAGGAACCACTGGCTTGTCTTTGCAAAAAAAAGTGCAAAGCTGAATATTGCACTAAACAGGCAAGATTGGTGCATGTGCCACAGATGGCATCATTGATGCATAACATTTTGTAAATCTGGTGGTGTACATTTTCTTTAATGCAGCACAAACAATAAATATATGCCTCCTTACATACAGGATAGTAAATTTAAATCATAATTTTGAAACAGCACATGGACGGACCATGTGGAAGATGTAATTAACAGGTTGGCAAGATGGTTCAGCGACGTAAACACTTGCAGATGACATCTGGAGTGGGATACAGATTAAGAGATTGAAAAAGACATAGGTTTATTATGTTTCTTATGATGTTAAATTAAGTACCATTAAAGTGAGTAGTGCTAACATCTCTTACGTACAGCATTTAAAAACTTCAAGAAGAGCACTATAAAGGGCTAAATTATAGAAATGTGTTGGAACAACCCCTCCTGGTACAATGAGTGACGCTTTGGTCTGGTTATAACTAACTACAGCTATTCTGATGGTTACTGCAGATGATTTCAAACATTCATCTTGGCAAAAATAGGGATTATAACAGCCATGCATAATAGTGAACGAATAAGACCCAGGGTTCTAATGCTGAAGGATGGGACGTTCCATAAAGTGGGCTATTGATAATTTCTGAATGGCTTCATTGGACCTGCTCCTCGTTCTTAACGGTTGCCATTGTCCCTGTTCAGACGGAGACGTGAGGCAGTGTGAGCTGTGACTATCATTTGTGTTTCATAGAGTTTCTTATGTTGTCTTTTTCTTGTTGCCAGAGCTTAATGTGGCAAGGGGTCTGATCCACTCTTTTTATGGGGACATTCGTTGATACTCAAGGGTTTTACAGCCTGATTCATGTACATGCCGTTTTACGTGTCCCTAATAGCGAATCATAGCGACTCGCTATTGAGGACACGCAAAACGGCATTCATGTAGGAATTGCTAATGAAATAGCGATTCCTACATGTTCTTTATTTGCGAGTAGCAATTTGCTACTCGCAAATACTCCCCATGCATTCCTATGGGCCAAGAGGCCCATAGGAATGAATGGGGAGTATCCCTTATTTGCGAGTAGCAATTTGATACTCGCAAATAAGATAGCGATTTTAAGGGTGCCAGGGGTGTCCAAAGGACACCCTGTAGCACCCCTAAAATGCACATTTGAACAGGTGTTGCGCACACACATGTCCAAAGGACATGTGTGTGTGCAACATGCAACTTAGAAAAATGCTTTAAAAAGCATTTTTCTGAGTTTTTGCTATTTACCGACAGGTCTGACCTCTCGGTAAATAGCGGCACCAAAAGTCCAAAATCGCTATTTTGTTTTGTGTCATGAATAGCATTTGAGGAATCTCTATTAGAGATTCCTTAAATGCCATTCCACGCAAATATGCGAATTCTTACATAGCGATTTTTGCATTTGGTATCATGAATACCAAATGCAAAAATCGCACTCGCAAAGGGCCAGATTCTCAGAATCTGGCCCTTTTGCGAGCGCTAATGGCTACATGAATCAGGCTGTTAGTCCTTTAATGGCGTGCAGTCATTCTTAATGTGTTTTTGCCCAAGTAATTTGAAGGCACCCAAAGGGCATTTGCTGATGTGCATTTGTCCACAAATTTTTGCCGTCATTCCCTGGCATTTAACTTCTCCACAACTCAGCTACACATCAATCAACGTTAAGATGGTGCAAAAGCCCCTCAAACTCACAGAGAAGTCCTGCCTGGCCTCGGTGTGACTTCTAGCTCTGTTGGCAGATTCGCTCATGCCCATAATGGCTTACCCCTGTTGTTTTCATGAACTCCATTTGTACGTGAGTTTCTCAAATGACTTTTGGAGCAATGTTAGATCGAACGCATGTCCTAGTTCCCCGTCGAGCTGTTCACAATAAGTTCAGCCTTCTACCATCCTTCTGAAATTTAAGGGTGTTTGATATTCGTGGACTTTGTTTTTGTGTATGTGTAAAATTTCAAGAAAATTATGCAAAATTACATGTAATTAGATGCAATGGAAATCCATAATTTAGCACTACATTTAAGTACAAAATGGCTCTTTGCATCAATTTTTGATGCAAGGTCACATTTTGTGGTAAAAAATAGCGTGAAAAACACAAGTTGTGATAGCAATGGCAGCTTGCATACTGGCTGTTTGCATTATTGCTGCATACGCAGAGTGCACTGGAAACAAAGATTTGTAGGTGAAAAGTTCCTTACTGGAGAGAATCTATAATGACCTTGGATGAGGTGGTCAACTACGATTACTGGCATTTGCTGCAAGGTAAATGCAAAAAAAAGAGTTCTTCTGCCTGCTGTTAGCCAAGTACAGAGGTGCTGCTCCCTGTGCTAATTCTCTTCTTTCTCCTGGGCACATTCCAGGCTTAGGGAGGGAAGTGTGTGTCCCAGGGAGGGCCGGCATGGCTCGTAGGTGGGGTGGCAGTTGTCAGAGTATCCCGCCCTGGGGGGGTGGGTGAAGTGGGGTCGCGAGTAAGCTTAAAAAATTGTAAAAAAAATACCTTACCTTTTCCCTGGTCGGGGTGTACCACGCCTCTAGTCCTGCTTCCGACTTCAGGATCAGGAAGCAGGTAGCCAGAGACCCTCCCCATAGCCAATCACAAAGTTGCAATGCAATTGGCCTGAGCATTGTGACATGGCACTCAGCCAGGGGTTGTAGTGGAGGCTATTTTCTCCATGCAGGTTGTAATGAAGCCTGCATGGAGATGGGGAAGTGCGCATGACTGGTTTGGGAGGCCCAAGAGGGCCGACCAAACAGTCATTGTGCAATTGGGTGTGGGCATACTACTCCTCCCCTGCCATGCTCCGAGAGCAGAGCAGCCCTGCCCACCCCTCGCTCACAAAGGAGACATAAAATAATAATAATTCAAAGTTATTATCATTTTATATTTCCTTTCCACTGGTCGAAATCAGTGGGGCAATGCTCCTCCGCCATAGCAGAGGGGTCCCCACTTGTGTGTGCCCCAGGGCTCAGTACCTACATCTCAAGCATACTCAAACAGTTAGAGCAGGTTCCCCACTGCGTACATCGCCACTGTTGTCCCTGCGATGTGTTCTCCGCACATTCAATATCCAGGACTGAGGGTTTAAAGGCTCTTGCTGCAATGTTAAAGAAAGTGTGGCATAAATAAGGGGTGTGCATGGCATCTCCTTACTCATACCTCTGACAGTGGACAGGAGCAGAGGTGGCAGAGTACCTCACAGCGCATGGGTGGTGTTGAGTGATGAGGTGACCCTGGATCATTGCTGAGATAACCGGGCATGCTGCATTGGTGGAGTGCCGTGTGGTGCTGATGGCAGTCAGCAACACCTCGACTGGCCACCACAAACTCTTTCTGCAGACCCAGTGGCTGCAAAGGAAGGGGCTTTTACCTCAAGACCTGGCTGTTCGAACAGTAGCAGCACCGCCCCCACTCCCCCCAGCACCTTGAGACCCTCACGGGTGAGTAGCACGCTACTCACCCGTGAGGGTTTCAAGGTGCTGGGGGGAGTGGGGGCGGTGCTGCTACTGTTCGAACAGCCAGGTCCTGAGGTATCTCCTGAAGGTGATGTGGTCCTGGGTCAGACGTAGGTGGGTGGGGAGGGAGTTCCATGTCTTGGCGGCCAGGTAGGAGAACGATCTTCCTCAGGTAGTGGTTCTGCGGATCCATGGGATGGTGGCGAGGGTGAGGGTGGCTGAGCGGAATTGGCGGGTTGGAGTGTGAAACGTGAGTCGTCTGTTGAGGTAGTCAGGTCCGGTGTAATGGAGTGCTTTGTGTGCGTGGGTGAGGAGCCTGAACGTGATTCTTTTGTTGACCGGGAGCCAGTGCAGGTCTCTCAGGTGAGCGGTTATGTGGCTGTGTCGGGGGATGTTCAGGATGAGGCATGCGGATGCGTTCTGCATGCGCTGGAGTCTTTTCTGAAGTTTTGCTGTGGTTCCTGTGTATAGGACATTTCCGTAGTCCAACCGGCTGGTGACAAGCGCCTGGGTGACCGTCCTTCTACTTTCGGTGGGGATCCATCTGAAGATCTTTTTGAGCATGTGCAGGGTGTTGAAGCAGGCGGACGAGATGGCGTTGACTTGTTTGGTCATGGTGAGCCAGGAATCCAAGACAAATCCCAGGTTGTGTGCGTGGTCCGTGGGTGTCGGTGGGGAGCCCAGCGCAGTGGGACACCAGGAGTCGTTCCAGGCAGATTGCGATGGTCCCAGGATGAGGACCTCCATCTTGTCTGAGTTCAGCTTTAGGCGGCTGCCTTTCATCCATTCAGCGACGTCTCTCATTCCTTCCTGGAGGTTGATTCTGGCGGTGGCTGGGTCTTTGGTGAGGGAGAGGATCAGCTGGGTGTCGTCGGCGTAGGTGATGATGTTGAGGTTATGTTTGCGTACGATGGAGGCGAGGGGGCTCATGTAGATGTTAAAGAGTGTCGAGCTGAGCTTTCGCCCCTCTCATCAGCTGAACTGCGTCTGGTCCCTCCTGTTGTATTGAAGCATGCTCTCCTGTCCCACCAGCCTGTGATGGCTGCCTCCCCCTCCGAAGCTCAGGTTTTAGAGAGAGGATTGGACAAGGTCACCCCTATCAGATTTATAAATGCTTACTTTTATCAGCAACTCCTTTTGTTTTCAATAAATCCTTTAAAAACGATATATACTGTCCACTTTGCCATTAAATATGAAGTTCACTTAAATATTTTGTCACATAGGAATCACTTCTGTTTGTAATATTTTATAAAAAAAACCTGCATCTTCATGCAACCTGCGCCACTGTTGATTCATGCCTTCCTCCCTTTGCCTACCAATTTTTCACTAGATTTCCTCAGCACGGTTTTTTGTTTTCAAAACTCCTCAACATTGCTACTCAACGTCTAAGTTCCTTGTTGCCTCTTCAGCCTCTACATTAAGGGGCTTATCTACAAGTCCCTTGCACCGCCCATTCCTCACTTTTTCCCACATTATAGGTGACGCACCGCTGGCGCAAGGGGCTAATAATTAAGCCTCTAACTTTTTATAAAGTCTGCCCAAAAGAAATCTGCAACAATTAAACTGTGATAGAGAAACTATTCTGTTTTAATTGGTCACAAACAGACTCAATTAAACTAGCTGAGGTCATTCAAGCTCCTATATCAAAGATCTAAGGGGCTTATTTACAAACCCATTGCGCCGCCAGTGTGTCACATTTTTCGATACACCAACGGCTCAGTGTGCCTGCCTATATTTACAAGGCCAAGTAAAGCCACCCTGCATGACTTTTCGTGGACTTGTAAATATGGCCCCCTTTCACACATTAATCTGTGTGAAAGGGGCATTCCAAAGGTGATGCTGTGGGTGTTCCAATGCAGAATCCATGGAACCTATCACCTTCCCAGCTTTACAAGGTTTTGTAAACCTGGGAATTTGTCATATTCCTATGCCTCCCCAGGGGAGGTGTACGTGAGGTGCAACAATGAGAAATACCTTTATTTGTCCTTGTTGTTCTCTTTTCTATGTCTGCTGCATTCTGCAGCAGACATAGAAAGAGGAATACACTGCTTGTAATTGTTATCGTGTAGCAAGGTGTCCCTTCCTGAAAAAAACGTTACCGCATATAATGCAGAAACCCTTGCAACCATGTAGGAACGGTATGAAATGTCTGGGCCCATTAGTTCTAGGCCTGTCCTAGAGTCACACTCCTGTGGTTCTTTTCGCAGTATGTAAGCATAAAGCGGAGAAAAGTCATTATGAAATTAATTTACCCAATAACTCTTCTTGATACATAAAAACTCACGGACTACTACTAAGGTTGGTTAGTTAAATTATAAAGCCAAAAATAACTAGACATAGAGGCACCTCAACACAAGGGTATGAAAATACAACAGAATTAGCATGAAGCCAAATCGGCCAATCCATTTATTTGGTGCAGCATAAGTAAAATAAATTAATTCAGGAAGTAGGATACAGAAAATCAGGAAGCATGATTCCAAATTTCCATACATAAAGGATTGGTGAATATAAAGCATTAAATCCATCCCTTCTCTAGCTCTAAGGTGACAGCCCTATTTAAGCATTTTTAGTGGGCAGGAGAAAAAGGTGTCAGTACGTGGAGTCTTCCTAAGGAGTCTCTCCACCATCAATGGGTCAAGTAGCATATAGCCACTATCATTAGAAAGAGCTCTTTTCAAGATGCTCTTTCTCTGAGCGCAAGAAAGAAGTGGGCACGTTCCCTAATTGTAAAAAACAGTTATCCACAGGTAGAGTTCCCATAAAGTACCGTACTCACACGATCCACTCTGGGCACGGTCCTGAATGTAATTTTCCATGATGTCGACCATAGTACCTTCCTTGCAAATATTTGTCCTTGGTTCTCAGACCTCCTCCTGTGTGAATCGTATTGGCTTTCCTTTATCAACACAGATCACATGCTTGTAAGTTCTTCTCTCCTTACCTAGTTAGTAGAACAAATACATTATTCTGCCTAAAAGAGCCTTCTTCACCTACAACACAAAATGTGAGAAAGAACAGATTCCACAGCACACATGAAACTCAACTATTAATTTAAAAGCGAGAGTTGTCAGGGACTTGCATTTCAGGCCTACAATTTTCAGCTAACATAGGAATGCATCATGGAAGCTGTACGAATTCACTTACACATTTATGCAATTTCAACTAATACATTGACCTATGTATGAAATGTCATAATTAATAGACACATTGAGTACATGAGTATTCATCAGTTTCACAGCACAAGTTCTCCATGTTGATGTTTCTGCTAATTACATTCATTTACCACATATAAATCTCCATGCTACTTGTCAAAAGCGTAACATTACCTACTGGCGGTCGCCAGTAGGTATATATAGTTAGGATTTTTTCTCTATGGGATTTTTGAAAATTCTATGTCTAATAACGTTGGCGTTTGTGGACGGAATTGGCTGAAATTTTCAGGAAAATGGCACATTTTGTTTCTGAGCAGCCCTTGAAAATTTGGGGGGGGTTCGTCAAGGGGGGGCCGAGAAAAAAGGGGGGTCCCAAAACGTGTTTTTAACATTGAGTTTTCCATAGGGCGGTTGGCCTCACTTTTAGCCCGAACGGCTGAATGGATTTGCACGAAACTTGGCAAAATTGTAGGGACTGGTAGCCCGATGTGCCTTTTGTAGGTCTCAATATATGTGCTACAGTGGATTTTGAGAAATTAACGTTTAAAAAAAGATATATATCTGTAACAGCGGACCGGGCAGCGCTCCAGGACGCGTACTTTTCGCGCAACGGAGCTTTGTGAAGCGAAGCTGATTGGTTCTCCGGCGTCTGTAAACATTCCAAACAGTCCGTAGCGGCCGCCATCTTGTCTCTCGGTAGGATCGAGAGACAAGCGGAGGCCAAACCGAAGGGGCAAATGACCATAAGGGGGCATAGTAGATCCTCCCTGACCGTTTAGGTTTGATGTGGAGATTTTAAAAGGGCCCCGCGGGGCAAAAAAAAAAAAATAATAATAATAATCGAACAGCTGAATGGATTTGCACGAAACTTGGCAAAATTGTAGGGACTGGTAGCCCGATGTGCCTTTGCTAGATCTCAATATATGTGCTCCAGTGGATTTTGAGAAATTAACGTTCAAAAAAAGATATATATCTGTAACAGCGCACCGCTTCGCGTACTTTTCGCGTTACGGAGCTTTGCGAAGCGAAGCTGATTGGCTCTCCGGTGTCTGTAAACATTCCAAACAGTCCGTAGCGGCCGCCATCTTGTCTCTCGGTAGGATCGAGAGACAAGAGGAGGCCAAAGCGAAGGGGCAAATGACCATAGGGGGGCATAGTAGATCCTCGCTGACCCCCTAGGTTTGATGTGGAGGTTTTAAAAGGGCCCCGCGGGGCAAAAAAAAAAAATTATAATAATAATCGAACGGCTGAATGGATTTGCACGAAACTTGGTAAAATATTAGGGACTGGTAGCCCGATGTGCCTTTGCTAGGTCTCAATATATGTGCTTCAGTGCATTTTGAGAAATTAACGTTCAAAAACAAGATATATATCTGTAACAGCGCTCCGCTTCGCGAAGATAAAATTATATCTGTATTACCTAGCTGTTGCTAACACCAGTTAGCGACGGCTAGTAGGAGATAGCGACCATCTTGGGCCCCACTTTGCATGTGAGTGATATTTATCACTAATGACATGCAAAGTGGGCATGCCAAGATGTTAGCGACTGGAAACAGTCGCTAACATCGCTATCTCCTATTATCAACTTTTGGAAATATTCGAGATAAGCGCGAATATCTCCAAAAGCTAGCACCTGCCCTGAGCAGTTCTTAGCCATGTTATCCAATGGGAGGTGGATAACATGGCTAAGAGCATTAGCTCGGTAATGCATGAATATCGCTGAGTTTTCAGCGATATTAATGCATTGCGGTCGTTTTTTATCGTATTTGCGATAAACCTTGATAATAGCAAGGTTTATCTGCGATAATTTCTGACGGTAAAAAAATCGTTGCTAAGCATCGTTAGGGATAAATATCGCTTAACTTTGGTAATATGCCCCAACGTCTGTTAACGTTCGATTCGAAGGAAATCAGGAAGTGTTGAAAAACATTGTCTGCGCCATCTTGTCTTTTTTCAAATGCCACACTTTTGTCGTGCACGGCAGCCATTTTAGATGCCTTGACCAGACCCACTCTGTGCACGCTGTCGATCCTTAGCATGGCTCCCCACCCTCGCAAGCATCTCCCCCAGGCAGTGGTCACCCCCGCTCTCTGTCTTATGCATGGGTAATAAACCTCCCCCCATCTGCGCTGCTCTTCCCTGAGAATCACACCCTGTGCCCGCCCGACACCTCCCTTTCGCCCTATTCACTACCGCACCCTCTGACACTCCTTTTCCTCTGTGTCCGATTGTCCAGGCTGGTCCTAGGGTATCAGCTAGCCCTGCAGATGTAGTTTATGGCCACAGCTGTAAAGAATCACCCCTCTTCAAAGGAGTTATAGTAGATCAAGGCCCACACTCGATGAGATCCGTCACAGCAGAAGCGTTGCTATTATCTGAAAACCATCCTGTATTGTGATTGGGGAGGGGACCGAGCCTGAAGCGGAAGATTCCAGGGATGACTCTTTGTACATCAAAGTTTTTACAATTATGTGTCACATTAAAAATATATAGCACTCCGACAAAGTAGTAAGATTATAAAACTTTTATAATTTATAAATATATACAAGAAAACAAAAATAGTAATAACATATAAACATTTTTAGGGAAAAACAACGAAGTAGCGGTCGGCTGTGCGAATAGTCCCAACGCAGCACAACGTCCAGATTTCCGGCGTGGGGCGTCGCGGGGGGTGGGTCATCAGTAGCAAACTGTTGTGCGAATAGTTCCAAGGCAGCAGAACGCGCTGAAATCTAGATTACACGAAAGTGATGTCTAGTTGGTTGCCACCCAGCAAATAACGGCGTGGGGCGTCACGGGGGGTGGGTCATCAGTAGCAAACTGTTGTGCGAATAGTTCCAAGGCAGCAGAACGATGGCACCAAGGTGATGTCCAGTAAGTTGCCGCACTGGTTTTGGTATCCTACAATGCTGCTCCGAATAACGGCGTGGGGCGCCCCGGGGGAGGCGGCGTGAACGGGCCTCTCCAGGTGGAGTGTCATCTGTTGTAGTGGGGCGCCCCTTTACCGTTTCAGTTGCCATTCCGTCCGTTTTTGGTCCACTGTGTCAAAAGCCGCAATTCAGCTGAGTTGCGCCCACTCTTGCGGTGCAGCGATAGGCGGCTGTCACAGGACTCTCAAAATGGCGGCAGGCTGTTTCCTTTTTGGGCCTGGTCCACTGAAATGGCCCTGGGACACCTTGGAAATCGGACGCTTGTCTGCTAGGTCTTGGACCCCATTCTCGAAAGCGTCCCCTCCGCCTTGAGAATTCATCAAAAGTTTTGGGGGCCCCGACTCCTGCAGGCTTCTGGTGGGGAGCGGCTGCCATGATTGCTCGCGGAATGACCACGACGGAGCTACGAGATGGTGGTGCTCTCATGCTGACGCCAGCTTCAGTCTGAAACATCCAGAAACAAGGTGGGGCTTTCATCGTTTGGGAAAAAAAAAAGTTTTCATCCAATGAAAAGTGTTGTTTTTAGGTCATATGATCAAGCCTTCCATCATTAGGAAACCAAAAGTAAAATGAACCAATGAAAAGTTTTATAAACAAGTCACATGACCTGTTATGCGGCATAGGGTATAAAATGCGGAGAAAATACGTTGGCACGTGAGGCGGCGTCAGTAGCGGACCGATGTGCGAATAGGCCGAAGGCAATACAACGCGCCAAGATCCGGATGGCACCGAGGTGGTGTCATAGTTGAGAGTTCTGAGCAGCGGTTGTAACACTGTCTGAAGCTTATTTGCAGCTGCTGCAGCTTCACTACGCGCCAAGATCCGGATGGCACCGAGGTGGTGTCTAGTAAGGTGTACTGGTGTGGCCATCCTACAATGCTGAAAGTCGGCGTGGGGCGCCCCGTTGGCCTGTGAGTTTGCGTCAGTAGCGGACCGATGTGCGAATAGGCCGAAGGCAGCACAACGCGCCAAGATCCGGATGGCACCGAGGTGGTGTCTAGTAAGTTGCCGCACTGGTGTGGCCATCCAACAATGCTGAAAGTCGGCGTGGGGCGCCCCGTTGGCCTGTGAGTTTGCGTCAGTAGCGGACCGATGTGCGAATAGGCCGAAGGCAGCACAACGCGCCAAGATCCGGATGGCACCGAGGTGGTGTCTAGTAAGTTGCCGCACTGGTGTGGCCATCCTACAATGCTGAAAGTCGGCGTGGGGCGCCCCGTTGGCCTGTGAGATGGCGTCAGTAGCGGACCGATGTGTGAATGGGGCCGAAGGCAGCGCAACAATATTTTCGGAATAGAAGACACCACCAGGCGCTGAGATGCCAAGATCCGGATGGCACCGAGGTGGTGTGTAGCAAGTTGCCGCACTGGTGTGGCCATCCTACAATGCTGAAAGTCGGCGTGGGGCGCCCCGTTGGCCTGTGAGTTTGCGTCAGTAGCGGACCGATGTGCGAATAGGCCGAAGGCAGCACAACGCGCCAAGATCCGGATGGCACCGAGGTGGTGTCTAGTAAGTTGTCGCACTTCTGTGGCCATCCTACAATGTTGAAAGTCGGCGTGGGGCGCCCCGTTGGCCTGTGAGATGGCGTCAGTAGCGGACCGATGTGCGAATGGGGCCAAAGGCAGCGCAACAATATTTTCTGATTTGAAGACACCACAAGGCGCTGAGATGCCAAGATCCGGATGGCACCGAGGTGGTGTCTAGCAAGTTGTGGCACTGGTGTGGCCATCCTACAATGGGAAAAGTCGGCGTGGGGCGCCCTGTTGGCCTGTGAGATGGTGTCAGTAGCGGACTGATGTGCGAATGGGGCCAAAGGCAGCGCAACAATATTTTCTGATTTGAAGACACCACAAGGCGCTGAGATGCCAAGATCCGGATGGCACCGAGGTGATGTCTAAGTTGCGGACCGATGTGCGAATGGGGCCAAAGGCAGCGCAACAATATTTTCTGAAGAGAATACACCACAAGGCGCTGAGATGCCAAGATCCGGATGGCACCGAGGTGATGTCTAAGTTGCGGACCGATGTGCGAATGGGGCCAAAGGCAGCGTAACAATATTTTCTGTATGGAAGATACCAGTAGGCGTTGAGATGCCAAGATTCGGATGGCACCGAGGTGATGTCTAGCAAGTTGCTGTACTGGTGTGGTCATCCTACAATGCTGAAACTCGGCGTGGGTCGCCCCGTTAGCCTGTGAGATGGCGTCAGTAGCGGACCGATGTGCGAATAGGCCGAAGGCAGCACAACGCGCCAAGATCCGGATGTCACCGTGGTGGTTTCATAGTTGAGAGGCACTTCATCTGCAGTGGGGCGCCGAGATCCGGATGGCACCGAGGTGATGTCTAGCAAGTTGCTGTACTGGTGTGGCTATCCTACAATGCTGACAGTCGGCGTGGGGCGCCCCGTTGGCCTGTGAGATGGCGTCAGTAGCGGACCGATGTGCGAATGGGGCCAAAGGCAGCGCAACAATATATTCTGAATTGAAGACACCACAAGGCGCTGAGATGCCAAGTTCCAGATGGCACCGAGGTGGTGTCTAGCAAGTTGTGGCACTGGTGTGGCCATCCTACAATGGTAAAAGTTGGCGTGGGGCGCCCTGTTGGCCTGTGAGATGGTGTCAGTAGCGGACTGATGTGCGAATGGGGCCAAAGGCAGCGCAACAATATTTTCTGACTGACACCACAAGGCGCTGAGATGCCAAGATCCGGATGGCACCGAGGTGATGTCTAAGTTGCGGACCGATGTGCGAATGGGGCCAAAGGCAGCGCAACAATATTTTCTGAAGAGAAGACACCAAAAGGCGCTGACATTCCAAGATCCGGATGGCACCGAGGTGGTGTCTAGCAAGCTATGCAGTTGAGTTGTGTGCGCACTTGCGGCGAATAGGTCGAAGGCAGCATAACAATGTTTTCTGAATAGAAGACACCACAAGGCGTTGAGATTCGGTTACCACCGGAGTGATGTCTAGCAAGTTGCCGCACTGGTGTGGCCATCCTACAATACTGCTCCGAATAACGGCGTGGGGTGCCCGAAGGGGGGGGGGGAGCCGGCGTGAATGGGCCTTCCTAGGTGGAGGCTCGTCTGCTGTAGTGGGGCACCCCTTTACCGTTTCAGTTGCCATTCAGCTGAGTTTCGGCTGCTGTTGATGCTACAGCGACAGGCGGCTGCAAGAGGACTCTCAAAATGGCGGCCTGTTCTTTGGATTTGGGCCTGGTCCACTAAAATGGCCCTGGGACACCTTAGAACTCGGACGCTCGATTTTTTTTTCCTTTCCTGTACATGCAAAAAAAGGTAAATGCCCGGTACCTTACACGCTTCATCTGCCACGATGAACTCTCCAGAGGAACCGAAAAAATATATAGTTGTGGTAACTATACCATGCATCGTCATATAGAGAGGTGGCACCAATTAATTATAGTGCTGCATAAAAGAGAGATTTGGAGGAGAACCCCTGACCTGCTAGTACATTCATCAAAGAAGTGGCACTGAGAGCTTCAGAGGCAAGGGAAACGGTCCCAAATATTTAGAAGAACTTTGGAAAGATTAAAATGACATGTTTAGATTGTGGCAAATTAATTTCATGTGGACAGATGAGTGTTACTCTAATAAATACAGCATATGAACATCATCATAGTCGATGGTTGGTAGAGACATTTTGACTATATCCTGGACCTGCCCGTCCTCGCCCAAAATGGCGCCGGAATAAATGGGACTCGTAACTCCTTGTTGTGTACTGGTTGCAGAACCTTGAAATCACGAGATACGTATGCAGTTTTGAAGCACATGGCGGGCGGGGACGAGAATTGATTGAATATTTCGACATCCCTATTGATATTAAGTTCTGATGTGTTATTGATTACTGTACTGTTGAAAGTTCGAATTAACGTCACCCATGGTACTTGCCCGCAAATGTATATCTAGATAATTTTATTGTAACTGGCCCTGTCGTATTTTAATTATAAAATGTACGTCCACCGATTCCGTAACTGTTAGACACCTTAGTTCTTGCAACCTAATGGCCCGCCCGTTACGTTCCTCTACAGTGTAAATGTCTATTCATCATATACGATTACAGTTTGCTCCGTGGCAGGCCCACGTGGTTATAGGCTCGTATTTGTATAATGAAATTTTCACAATAAAGGTTTTTAAAAGAAAACATGGTAGTAGTATATACATTGGTAAAGTTTTTAATAATAGTCACTGTTTTAGAATCATTAAAAGGCAAGTGAAATAAAGCAGACCAATTACATGAAGGGTAAAAGGTATAATACGAAGGAACGCAATAAAGATAAATGGTCAAGGGCTGTTGTGTTTTCTATTCCTGCAACATAAAGTGATCGATAAGAATCTCATATTCAGGCGTATCGGCGACTAAGACAGCAGGTCGACCCTCTTTTGCTCAACGGCTCCGTCATGGGACGAAGAAACGCTCTTTTTCTCGAAAAAAGAATATATTTTACTTGCAGGACAGTTGTAAAATTTCCGGGAAAGTACATTAGCCTGGAACATTATAACATATATTTAAGAAAAAATAATGTTCGGAAGTAATGAAAAGCGTAATTTTTAGGTCATATGACCAAGCCTTTCATCATTACAATAAGAAAAGTAAAATGAACCAATGAAAAGTTTTATTAACAAGTCACATGACTTGTTATGCTTACGTTACGCACTGCGCGCCCCGGATGACTTCCGGATGCGCTAACGCGGCGCGTCATATGACGCATTACGCGACAACGCAGGTCCAGAATATAGTCAAAATGTCTCCACCAACCAGCGGTCGGAACACAACCCCTTTCAGCAGGCTAAATAGTTCTGTTAAATGACAACAGAAGGGACAGGCAACAAGAACCATCAGTCAAAGAGGGGAGGGCTAGTTCTTCTCTACCGGGTTACATTGGGGCGCTACCGGAACTGATCGAATTGGTAGTCTACAGTGTTTCTGGATGTTTCAGACTGAAGCTGGGGTTAGCATGAGAGCAGCACCATTTCGTAGCTCCGTCGTGGCCATTCCGCAACCAATCATGGCAGCCGCTCTTTATCGTTATTTTGGGCGGGGTGGGTGGCGGAGCCGAGCTGTTTTGCAGCCATCATTGTGTGGAGTTCAGTTCATCTCACTAGTTTTGTATTTGTCATCAGGGGTTGTTCCTAATGTTTCTATTTTAGCGAGGTCAAAAAGAGATCCCATTAGTGGCCTACTGATTTTGCTCGATTCCTTTTCTTTTTTTTTACACGATTTTTCGTTATCTGCAAAGACTAAACAGAGTATTGCGACTCTGTGTTTGTTTGTAAATAGAGAATGAACCAAAGAGAACTAATTCTAAAACAGTAAATACTTGGATAACAATCAATCAAATGGAGAGAGAAGCAGGCACGACGGATTACAACGGGGGCAAAGGCCTGCGTTAACTACCTTTCACTATCTGCAAAGAGAGAGTACTCCTAATAGAAATGAGGGGGGGGGCACCATTCAAAGCAGATCAGTGTGCATAAACACGAAAATGTTTTCACTTACCACGTACTTGACATTCGACAGCTTATGATATTTGCTATTAAAAAACCATTGTAATTCACTGAAAAAACCATAGGTTATAGACCATATATAGTTAGGAATTAGCATTTACAAAACCTTGAAAATTCACTGAAAAAACCATAGGTTATAGACCATATATAGTTAGGAATTAGCATTTAAAAAACCTTATTTTACTCACACAAAACCATTGAAATTCCATATATAGTTAGTTGCACTAACTATATATCGCGCACCCGCAATCCACTGCTGATCATGTCACATATTACATCATTCATGACATGGTCAGTGACATCACTGATGACATCACTGATGACATCTCAAATGACATCACTGATGACATCACTGATGACATCTCAAATGACATCACTGATGACATCACTGATGACATCTCAAATGACATCACTGATGACATCACTGATGACATCTCATTTGACATTACTGATCACATCACTGATGACATCATTCATGTGATAATACGATGAACCTCTTCAGACTCTAATATAACCTTAGATACACTCAGTGTAAACAGACACTCATAGACTGTCACTCATCCATGGAGTTACTCAGACACTTAGTCAGTCATGCAAAGAATCAATCACACCTCCATTTCCTCAACTATACAGTTATACACACCTTACTTATTCAAACATATACTAAAACATATTTACTCACTTATACAATCCTGGATACAAGTTCACAATGATCCATACAGCCACTCACACATTCACTGGCTCGTATGCACAGTTATTTATATATGTCAACTCTCACATGAACTGTGTTTTACATATGTACTTACTTTGACATGTAGCACTGAGATATCCATTCACTCACCAATACACTCATGCACACAGTCAACCGCCCATACAGCTGTTTCCACATGCACTTTTGAACCCATACATCTAGTCAATCAACTGCTCACACATCTATGCAGAGAGTCATACACCTCCCAGCCACCCACACACACACTCAGTCTCCCATACAAATGCTTGGGCAACCAATCAATAACCCATACAGTTAATCATATAGCTAATGATCAACACATGCAGCAGTTTACAGAACAACAGACATAATGATGCACAAATTAAGACAGTTTAGTCACTAACCCATGCACTCAGTGAGACACATTTAATCAGTCACTCATACAGTCAGCCATGCCCCTACTAAATCCTTCATCAAGACACTTATACATCCACTCATTCTTCAATATGTAAGACATATTTTAACTTTACAGAATTATACAGTCACTGGATGTAGTAATCAGTGATGTCATTTGAGATGTCATCAGTGATGTCATCAGTGATGTCATTTGAGATGTCATTAGTGATGTCATCAGTGATGTCATTTGAGATGTCATCAGTGATGTCATCAGTGATGTCACTGACCATGTCATGAATGATGTAATATGTGACATGATCAGCAGTGGATTGCGGGTGCGCGATATATAGTTAGTGCAACTAACTATATATGGAATTTCAATGGTTTTGTGTGAGTAAAATAAGGTTTTTTAAATGCTAATTCCTAACTATATATGGTCTATAACCTATGGTTTTTTCAGTGAATATATATATATATATATATATATGAATGCATTCCAAAATTGAACACTTTGCATTTACATATTTTTATAAGATTATATACCGGTGCGCACTACACATGATTATGATGCACTTCTACAACCAAAATGATATTTCCACTTCATCAGTTGCCTGCGTTGGCACATGGCAGCCCATTGTGTGCCAGCGCAGGGGAAAAGGACTGGAATACACTGTAGCTTGTAGAAATTGTGCATTCCTGCCCTTTTCTTTTGAAGCACAGCAATGCAGCAGGAAGGCTTGCTGCACTGTCGTGCGTCAAAATATTGTAAATGAGACCCTAGGTGAATGCAGCACATTTGTATGTATAGTACTGGTAGGATCCTTAGGTCGTTAATGTACTCCCTTGAAAGATCTGTGTCCACAGTGTTGAATCATCAAACTAGGTGAGAGGGTTAATGTGCTGGTTGCATAACATCACAAATAGGTATACACCATCAATTTGTATATTCTCTAAGAATGAGCAATGAGCTTGTTGGAGAGATCTTAGTGTTATCGGCAGGTTGCATGTTAAATCTTTGTAAAATAGCCCAGTTACTTATGCCCCAACTTTAAATTGTCCTTGTAAAGCAGCATCAGTTTGAAATCCTGCAACACTCAACTTAATCATTAGTTATTGTAAGGTTGTTAAAATGGGTTCCAATGACTAATAATACATATTTATTATTTTGTCCCAAAAATCACTTAGGGCCCGATTATGAGTCTGACATTCCATGGACCGTCAGACTTGCGGAGGCACAGCGGTATTGGCCTCTCAACTGCCCTATTATGATTCAAGTGGTCGGAGTGCCACAGCCAAGCCACAGCTGCCTGGGAACCACCGTTCCTTGGTGGTGTTGCGGGGGTCAGATGGCCGCAATATGCTTGGCTGGAGGTTTTATATAGTGCTAGCTAGATCCAGGTTTATTAGAGCGCTTGTCAGAATTAAAAACAAGGCGATAATCAATAGAACAGGTTACATACGAAATAACAAAGGAAGTGAAAGATCAACACAGATTCTGGAGCAAGGCAATAATCTTAGGATCAATGTTTACATAAGATTAAAAATAAGGGAAGTGTAATGGAGAAAGCACACATAAATAAGTACAAAGAACGATTTGTAGGGACATGAGGGATGGAGCTACTGAAAATGAGGTGTAAACAATTAACAATTATGGGGACATAAAGTGTTGGCTCGGTAAGAGCCAGCGGTAGCAGAGCGATGAACAGAAACATTACAGAAATGAGGTTAGAACAAAAATACATGGGGTTAGATTTAGGGGCTTCAGTATTTATTGAGAAGATGGCGTTTCAGGTCTCTTTTGTAGCCTGGGTCGGAAGGGTTGCAGAGAAAGTCGCTCAGGAGGGCGTTCCATATGCTGGGAGCATTGCATGAGAAAGAGCGAGTCTGGGTAGAGTTTGTTTTTAGTAATTCAGGTACAAGAAGAAGATCATTGGAACTTCTCATTGGTCTGGCACAGCGTGTTCTTGTGAGTTTGTTGTTTAAGTAGTCAGGGGATTGAGAGTGAAGTGCTTTGTGGATGATGCATACAGTCTTGTAGATGCATCCACCTTTGATGGGAAGCCAATTGACGGATTGGAGGGCAGGCGTGATTTGTTCATACCATTTGAAGTCTGTTAAAAGACGGGCAGCCATGCTGAGAACTAATCTGAGGGGAGCGAGGTGAATGTCCGGGGTCCTGGTAAGTATAGCATTTCCGTAGTCAAGTTTAGATAGAACTAGTGATTGAACAACCCATTTGAAGTCGTCAGAAGGGATGAAAGGTTTGATTTTTTTTTTAGGTGTTTAAGTGTGAAAAGCACTCCTTTGGCTGAGTGTTTGATATGGTCCTTCAGAGACAGATCTTTGTCCAGGGTGAAAGCTAGGGATTTAGTCATGTTGGATGGAGTGAGTGGGCATTTGAGTGCTTTGAGGTCAGTGATCCAGCCTTGAATAGGCAGGTGGCTGCTTTTGGGAGAGAAGAGAATGATTTCTGTTTTGTTGGGGTTCAACTTTAAATGGTTGGAGAAAAACCAAGATTGAATCTTGCTCAATGTAATGCTAAGATGAAGGATGTCATTGTGAGAATTGATTTTCCAGTAGAATTGCGTGTCATCAGCGTAAAGTTGATACTTGATCCTAGATCCTAGCTTGTTTCAAAAGGATGGTAAGGGGTTCCATGAAGAGGTTGAAGACTAGAGAGCAGGAGAGTTTTGAGCCCTAGTGTCCACCAAGAGAGACAGGAGTAGGATTTGAGAGGCAGTAATTGATTTTAATTTGCTGTGTTTGGTGTTGGAGGTAGGAAGTGAACCACTTTAGAACTGTGCCATTGAGGTCAGAAGTAGTCTTCAGAGACTGAGATGAGTGGTTGACTGAATCGAAAGCCACTGAGAGGTCCAATAGGAAAAGAAGGCAGGCATCTCCGTTCTCTGAGGAGTTATGTATGTTTTGGGAATGTTAAGCATGGCTGCTTCTGTGCTGCAGCCTTTCCTGAAACAAGATTGTAAGGAGTCCAGTAGGTTGTATTTGCCTAAGTGTCTGTCAAGTTGTTGTAAGACGCATTTCTCCATGGTTTTAGCTAGGAGCGGGAGGTTAGACATGGGCCGGAGGTTGTTGGGATCATTAGGGTCAGCTTTGTGGTTTTTAAGTATGGGATTGATTTGCCCAAGTTGAAGGGAATCAGGTACACACCCAGAGGCAAGGGAGATGTTAATGATTTTTGTCCAACATGGGTTGATGATGTGGTTTAGGTTGTATACTAGTTTTGTCGGGAGAGGGTCTTTTTGTGTGTTAGGTCGGCTTTAATTTCGCAATCATATTAAAGACTTCTAGCTCAGTCATGGGTTTGAAGTTTGTCCAATTGGCGTCATTTTTCAATTGGTTGCTGAAAAGTTTGTCTTCGGTTCCAATTGGAGTTGATTGATTGAAGAAAGGATCAGGACGTTGGGTTGTCATGGAGAGAGGGGAGATGTTAAGAGAGATTTGCCAAGTAGGAAAGGCCGTGACTTAAGGGAAGGATTGATCTACTTTAGCAACTTTGTCTGTGAAGAAGCTGGTGATTTTCTGACATCTTTTTTTGGAGGCAGTTAGGTCAGGTGGGGCAGATGAGGTTTGTCTTCTGACAATGTTAAAGAGTTCTCTGGGCCTTTCTTTTGCACAGTCAAGTTGGGTACGGAAGAAATTAGCTTTTTCTCCAAAAATGTGCTTCTCGTAAGCTACCCGGGCAGTTCTAAGGAGAACTAAATGTAATGATGAGGGGTTCTGTCTCCAAGTTCTTTCAGCTAGTCTAAGTTGTCTTCTTTCATTGTTGAGATCAAGGTTAAACCAAGATTTAGATTGGATTGTTCTTTGTTGTTTTAGTTTGAGCGGTGAAACTTGGTCCAGAACTTCAGTTATTGCCTTGTTGAAATGGTCAGTGAGCTCGTTTACGTTTTGAGAGTGCAGGAGACGTTGGAGTTGAGTATGAATTTTTGACTCAAGCTCAATTGGAGGGACTTGTTTGAGGTTTCTAGTCCACATCTTTGGTTTGTTAGTTAAGGCTGGGGGAGGATTGATGATGGGCAAGATGTTGAACAGAATGAGATAGTGGTCAGACCAGTCAATGGGAACAATGCCATTGAGAGAGACCAGTTCATTGCTAGTGAGGATGGCGTCCAGAGTAGCGCCTTTGAAGTAGGTAGGTTTGTTGCAGAGCTGCTTTAGGTAATTCACCTCAAGAAGATTTGCGAGGTGACTGACTGTGGAGTCTTTTGCATTATTCCAATGAATGTTATAATCGCCTAAAAACACATTCTTCGAGCCAGAAAGGGAGAAATGAGTAAGAAGGTCCGAAAGCTCTTCAGAGAAGAGAGGGAGCTCACCAGGAGGGTGGTAGATGTGGTGCAATTTGATAGGTGGGGAGCCTTTGACATTGAGTTTAACACCAAGGTATTCAAAGGTCGAGTAATCAGCATTCTTTAGAAGGGAGAGTCAGTTTTGTGGATTATGGCTAGGCCTCCACCAGTTCTGTCAGGTCTGTCATGTCTAATGATGAAGTACCCGTGCGGTGTAAGTAGGTCAAGAATGGGCATTGAGTGGCCGTTGAGCCAGGTTTCTGTGAGGAAAGCAATGTAAATTTCTTCACTGAGGATGGTTTCAGCGATCTCGGTAGCATGTAGTGCTGCAGAGCGGCAGTTCACAAGCATGCAAGAAAGAGGGCTGGGATTGTCCTTAGCCGATTTAAGGGTGTGGATGATGGTGTCTGGCACGGGTGGTCTGGAGGAGTTGTGAGTTGCAGGGGCTCAATTTACACCCACTAAAACTGGGATGTTGGATGAGGAGACATTGTCAGTCACCTGGATCTTAGGAAGATAGGAGTTGGTGAGGGCATTTAACTCCAGAGCGGAGAGAGTGTATGGGTGTAGATCCCTTGCACACTGGTTACAAATTTTTTAGGGAATAAATCATTTCAAACAGATGGGGAAAAAGGGGAGTGGAGGTTTGTCCTCCATGAACACCGTGGTGGTGAGGAAAGAAATCTGTGTCTCCTCCACATTTGGTTGCACACAGCGGGGCACAAAATCTGTTCCCCTGTGCGCATGCACACCACGATTTTTGGTGTTCCCATTGCGGTGCTCCTTTTCGGGCCGCCATCGTGGGAACATTAATAAAAAAACAACAGACAGGAAGCAACTTCTAATCTGACTGGCAGTTTGACCATGGCTTTGGTGGTGCGGTGGCAGGGTGGACTTGGCGCCTTTCAGCCATAAACGTAATCGGGCCCTTAGTGTCATATTCTGCAGAGTTACTGCAAACAAAACACAACACACAGTGCACTGCGTGTGAAGGAGGGAGCAGGAGAGCATCATATATACAGAAATATGACACTCTCCTCCCTCTCCCTAGCATCCGTGCAGAAATGTGCTGCCATGAGCCACGGATACCCCTATGGACCATAGTTCTAGGGTATCTCAGTGAGTCTAGCATAGGTTTTGCACTGGAAGGTTATCCTTCCAGTACAAAATACTATGCTTAGACTAACTTTAATCCTTTTCCTACTTTGTATGTGTGCTGAACAGTGAAGCACTAATACAAAGTGGGAAAAGAAAGGAGAGATTAAAGCATTTCTCCTTCATAGCACCTATTTGACATTGGTGCAGTTTTTTGCTGCAAAGCCCTGTCCACTTTTTTAAAGTAAATAGGGTTTTAAGCAAACAACCGTGGGTGGCTGCATGGGAACGCCCATTCAAATCCCATGGTATGCCCCCTTGAGGCTAAGTAATGCAAAGTAGTTCTGTGTGCTGCTTTGCATTACTTTCAAGTGATTTTCCAGCGTTAAACAGGTTTAACGATGGAAAGTAATTAGGTAAAAAAAGATTCTGCATCAATTTGAGTCACTTTCTTTAATGCAAACACAGCATAAATCTTAGTGAATATACCCCCTGGTATTCACACAGTAGAGAATGCATAGATCCTCTGATCTTTGATAGATTTATATGCATTAAAATCTCCCTCTATTCCATAGAAACCTTTGAAGTAAGACTACAGGGGATGCCTTTGTTTCACTTGATGTGCGTTGAGTGTGAGGTTAGATTTCAAGTTGTGTCACTCCTGCCTATGACCTCCACTATTCTCAGCCTGCCAATCACTTGGACGGCAGGAATTAGATTGTCCATGGAGTAAGACATGTGCTGCTGATGGAGCTGGAAAGGAGCAGCAGTACATGCTGAAAGTGTGAAGGCACCACTGCCCCTGACAAAGAGGGACATTTTTGCAGGAGCTTGGTGGAGCCCCGGTATGGATCACAAATTATTGTTAAAATCAGAATCCACTGGTATCCACTGTATTCCAGCACTGAGTGTTGATCAATGTTGTTGGAAGTAGTTCACACATGGGTTTTCACTGGAGATCAGACAGCAGCTGCAGAACTCGGAAGAACATTGATCTTCCTGGCTCAGAGGCCAGTTCAAGAAACAGAAAATATCACTGTGAATATGGTTAAGAGGACGGAATACAAGTCTGGGCCAGGTGGTCTTCTTAATGTGTATGCCTTACAACAAGCCTCTTCCTTATCTAATCCCAAAACATATATCTGGAGCTTGATCCCAGTTAACAAAAAGATGCAATCTTAGCCTGGCCACTTTTTCACCATAGAAATTTTTGTAATCATGTAATGCTTTCACCACAAGTAAATTCACAATTATGGTGATCTATGTAGAGTGCCATTTACACTTACTTTGATAGTGCAAAGATATGGAATCATGCCTCACCCCTGCTCCAGGTATTGTGCTCAGACAGCTTTCTCACTGCAGGTTGATAGTGGGATGCCAATTGCTCTAGCAGGCCTTTAAGCAGATCTTGCTTCTAAATGTGCATTTTATCTGCTACCCTGTTTTACAGTATTATGATATTATTTCACAGTTTCTGATCAATATGACTATCCAATTCATAATAGTTTTTACAGTCGGAAATTTGTGTGTGTTCATAAGCAATTTGCTTGGCCATTTCGACCTGTGAAACAGATGTAAATCTACGTACACAAAAGACAGACGTGTGTCTCCCTTGTAGAAATGTGTACGGAACCTTAAGATATTGTAAGGGATGTTTTGTGATTTCAATATAAAGGGTCAAACTGTTTGGCTAGGACTTTTAGGAAAAATTACTCGTTTTTTGTGTGAATTGGACAAGTACCTTGAAGTGGTAATTAACACTTTAAATATGAATCTGTTTCACCCCAATAATTGTGATCAACCCCAGGATGTGTTGTAGCAGAGATAATTCTTTCACCATATCTCTTAAGATTTGTTATAAAAAATGCCTATTTATATATTCATGTAGGTGTAATATCTTTCCTTAGTGGGCCAGAGACAAAGCTTGCTACTCAGATTTGTCTTAGTACCTTTACATTTTTGCCTTTCCAAAGCGCTACCTAGAGCTAGTTATGGTAGTTGGTTATCTGACAAAATATTGTGTACAAAAATATTGAGGTACATAAATATTGTGTCACAAATATCATTTAAAATAATGATGTTCTTATACGTATGAAGTAAATAACAAAAATATTGTGTCAGAAAGGTGTGTAGTAAGTATGATTATCATTCTGTTATGAATAAAGACTGTAAATCAATATAATTAAAATATTCATGTAATATAATTTAAAATAGTTTTATTCTATCTATCTATCTATCTATCTATCTATCTATCTATCTATCTATCTATCTATCTATCTATCTATCTATCTATCTATCTATCTATCTATCTATCTATCTATCTATCTATCTATCTATCTATCTATCTATCTATCTATCTATCTATCTATCTATCTGTCTATCTATCTATCTATCTATCTATCTATCTATCTATCTAGCTACCTATCTATCTATCTATCTATCTATCTATCTAGCTAGCTAGCTAGCTAGCTATCAATCTATCTGTCTGTCCATCTATCTATCTTACCCTGTGAGGTACACCACTGGGTAGGTATAGTTAGGTCAGCATTTCCATAGGAGATGAGTTTTTTGTGATGCTAATAGCTTTTACACCATTTGTCAAATCTCCAAGAAACGTGCCAAAAAGATGGTTTTATTTATCTAGTTTGTGCATAGTAAGTTTGTGGGTGATCTGTCAAGTGTAGGCTGAGAAAAAAGGGGGGTCCCAAAACGAAAAAATCCCCATGCATTTTCCATAGACTTTTTAGGCAGGGCTACAGCAAAAACTGCCTAATGGAATTACAGCAAATGTATCAGGAAGCTAGATCTTGGTCTGCAGATTGTGCTTTTTGTGATATGATGTAAATCCATTCAGTAGTTTTTGAGAAATTGTGGTTGAAAAATATTTGTATATCTGGATGGTTAGGTTCGAGGAACACTCTTAAGAGTCCCTTGAACCTAATTTTAAAAAACAAGCGTGTTTGAATTGGTCTAGGGAGCTTTTTTCCCATGGGCCATCTCACTCCAACGGGAGTCAGATTCCTTCTGGAGGAAGCACTCAGATTAACTACCAGAAACATGAGGAAAATGTTGCTGGAAGCAATTACAGGACTTCTTAGTCCCCTGTCCTGAAGTAAATTAAAAAAATAACATATGGGTTCAGGGAAGGGATACCCTGCCTCCCACGCTCCACAGGGGTGACCCATAGGGACCCCCCTTGGAGCCAAAATGTAAAAATCAATCAACAATATTTGCTGCGATCCCATGGAACTCCTGCATGATTGGGGAAAAAACAGCAGCTGGAGCCGCATCCTTCAATTATAGACACAGAGGTGCCCAGCCCCAGGACCACATTACATAAAGGGAGGGGGGTATGCAGGCCCCCTCCCGAAGCTTCATAGGCCCCAGAACACCCATCCCACGGGGATGCTGTATTTTTAATTGAGGGAAGGGGAGCTTCGTGGTCCCCCTACTGGACCATTGAAGGCTCCGGAAAGCCCACCCTGGGGCCAAAATGCCAAAAGGCCCTGGGGGCCCCAACCTCCAGACCCACTACACAATTAAAAGGGAGAGGGGCCTCATGGCCCCACTTCATGAGCCTTAAATTTCCCCTGGGACCACATCGTCCAGGGCAGCTCACATACTGTGTCCCAGGGAATCCACCCTGGGACACAGTATTTTCCCTCACTCGTTTTCTCTCACCGGTGCGGGCAATGAAACTTGTATTTGTTCCTGCTTGGCGGGAGCATTTTTTAGTCTCCCGCTTGTGGAAGCATACACTACTCCCAGCAGATGGGACGTTAATAATTGCTCCCGAAGGCTGGGAGCAGACTTGTGATTGTTTCCCAGCCTGCATGTATGTGATTGCTCCCATCTGAGGAGTAGCATAAATAACTGATCCCTCTGGGCAGGAGCAATGCCAGCTCCAGTACATGCAGGGAGCAGGTGGGGCCGCAGGGGCCCTGGGACTCCCCCGCGGCCCCCAACAGGTGTATACTGGAGTCCCTGGTTGGGCAGCAGGGCACCCCACCATATTAAAGGCTGGCCCCAGGGCTGGGATCTCCAAGGACAATAAAGGCTCAGGGAGGTGGGCCATGAAGCGCCCTCCCTTTCAAACTAAATAAACACCCCCTCCTCTTTAAAATCAATTTGGCTGTGAGGCATAAGGTCCCCAGGGCCATAATAAGCTCATGGGCTGCAAATGGCCTCCTTCCCCCTTACAATGAAAAAGGGCCCTGGGTTATGTGCTTTCCAGAGTTTAATGAGGCTTGAGGAGGGTGGGCACATGGCCCCCTTACCATTAAAATACATAAAAGCCTGGCGATGGGGTTCTTTGAATGTAGAAATCATGGGTGTTGTGCAACATTGATCCTATATCTTATACTTCACGAGTAGCTTAGTTCACATTAACAATTAACCACAGAGATATGGGAAACTCGTATTGCACACAGTGCTCTATCTATATACAAGTGTTCAGAAAAAGCAAAGTCCCTCAAGACATTTAACATCTCTTCCAAATCTAATAACCTGCTACAGACAGCCTTTATCTGTATAAATCATCTGAGAGTCACTAAACCTAGATTGAGAAATGAAGTTGATATGAGTTGAAAAGTGGGAAGAGTAAACAGCGTTCACTATTTGTAGAGAGTTTACTCTGTAACACTTTGTTAAACAGTGTAATGTTCATGAGAAATACATCAAATAGTATTACAAAAAATTTACGAAGGACAATGTACACTCTATGAAAAATATGTCCAAAGAGACGCTATTTGGTTAAACTAACCAAGGCCTGAAGGTGCTAAAGGTCATACTGCCTGCAGCCATCATATTATGTTGATAGCCTTAAAGATACACCATCTTCTAAAGCTAAACAAGCACAAGTACATAGGTTAGTACCTGGTGCACACAATCTTCTATATTATGTAGATATTGTCATGCTGAGACGATTCTGTCTAATAACTCAAGGCTGCTTATAATACTTAGGGGTATATTTATGGGAATTTGGCTCAAGGCAACGCAGCAAGTCACCTTGCTGGTCTGCCCTGAGTCGAAGTGAAGGGGTAGGAATGTGCTGTAATTGTGGCATACAGCACATTCCCTCCTTTTCCCCTGTGCTGCTGCAGTTTCATCAGCCTAGCACCAATGCACCAATGCAGGCACCCTTGCATCCTGTACCTTGTACATGGCACCCAGGCACCCTTGTAAACCCAGCAAGGGTACATGCAGGATTGTTGTTGTGCAGGAAGGTGCCTTGAAGGCTTTTTCCTCTTTCTATGCATGCTACAGAATGAAGCACACATAGAAAGAGGAAAGAATAAGGAGAATTAAAGTTATTTCTCTTCATTGAGCTTCATCTGTGGTGGAATAGGGCTTTGGTGCATCCTCGGGTTTACATGGTCTTATAAATCTGGGGATACATAAAAATCCCTAAGTGTTGCATGGGAACACAAAACACAACGCCCATGTAATGCCTCTGTAGCGCAGAGTAAGGCAACGCAGCGATTTGCAATACCTTGTCTAACTCAACATCTATGAGGCCATTCAAAGCCATGCAAAGTGGCTTTGTGTGGCCTCACAAATATATTTTGGTGATTTGCACCGCCATTACATCACAAAAAGGGACGCAACAACAGAAAATGGGGTTGGTAAATATGCCCTTAGTATCTACTATATAGAATCTTTGCCCTGTACTGGACAGAAGTCGTCAACTGTCATCTGCAGACAGAGCTAGTATTCAATACAAAGATTTATAATGTGTTCAATACCTCTATACCCCTATCATGCCTCAAAAAACACTTGAACGCAGTACTTAAACACAGGCTGCACAAAATTAGTTAGAAACATAATATGGTAGCTACTATGTAAACTACAAAACAAGCTAGCACACTCATTGGATTATTTCATCATTCATTTCATCAATGATGTCATTTGAGATTTCATCAGAGGTGTCATAAATGATGTCATGTGAGGTCATAAGCAGTGCATAGAGGGGGCGCAAGTAATAGTTAACCCTGCTAACTATAACTGGTGAGTTTCTGTGCTATTTGTGGTTCAAAATGTTAATGTTCTCACTGTCATATTCCCCTATCTGTACTGTTACTTTAACCGTTGTGTTTTTCAGCGAATTTCTAAGGTATTTTTGAACAAAACAAGATCTTTTTATCACACCTAACTATAATGTTACTTTAACTTCTGTTTTTTTAATTGAATTTCAGTGGTTTAGTTTATTAGCATACATAAAGCCAACCCCCCCCCCCCCACCGTGGACACCCAAAAGGACGTATGCTTTTTAAAGGAGAGAGGGGCAATATGGTCCCCATCCCTGAGCCTTATTTAGCACTGGGGAAGCCATTTGCCGTGTGCTTTAAAAAAGGGAGGCCAAGTGGCACCCTTCCCCAAGCCTTATTAAGCCATGGATACCCCATCCCCAGGACTTTTTTTAAATTAAAGGGGAGAGGGGGCCACATGTCCTACGTCCCTGATCCTTATTAAGCCCTGGGGACCCCAACCGACAGGGCCATTTGTTATAAAAAAAAAGAGCGTGGGGCCAGGTGTCCCCCCTCCCCGAGCCTATTTAGTCCCTGGGGATGCCATTCTCTAGGGCCTTTTTTAAATAAAGGGGGGGCATACTGTCCCCTTTCACAAGCCTTATTAGGTCCTTGGGATCCCATTCCCCAGGGTCTAAACTTAAAATAAAGGGTAAACGCCACATGGTCCCCCTCCCCTAGCCGTTATTGGCCCTGTGCATCCGATCCCCAAGGCCAGCACTATTAAAAATGGGTGGCCATACATTTGTTGGGTGCCGCGGGGGAAGCCTGCATGGCTTCAGCTGGTTCCTCTCAAGCCGTGATAGCAGGCATTGCTAGCGTCCGCAGGGAGCAGCTACTAATGTTGCTCTCTCATGGCAGGGGCAATAATTTGATCTGTTTCCCTGCCCACTTCAGTGTAGAGAAACAGATCCAAATTCTGCTACCCGTTGGCGAGAGCATTTTAAAGCTCCTGCCTGCTGGAAGCAGACTTTGTATTTGCTTCCACTTGGCGAGAGATTCACAAATGCACCCAACCAAGTGGGAACAAACACAGTCTTCCTGCCAGGGAGGGCAGGGGGTGGGCTCCCTGAGACAAATATAGGCATCTGGCCTCGGGGATGGGAGACAGCCATTACAACGCAGGCTTTACACCGCGCTACCATTGCGACACAGCCATCACAACGCAAGTCGTTACAACGACTTGTGCTGGATGGAGCTATATACTAAGGAATAGTATGATTTACTATTCCAACACCTTCCCTACTGTTACGTAGGCTGGAGTTGGAATAGTAAATCATGCTATTCCTAAATCCAGCGCCTACAGCGCAAGTCGTTGTAATGACTTGCGTTGTGATGGATGCGTTGTAATGGTAGCGCGGTGTAAAGCCCACGTTGTCATGACATACATCCCTCAGGGATGGGATCTCTGGGGCCTTTTTAAGGCTTGGGAGGGGGCAGCATGGCATCCTTCCCTTTTTTAAGCATTTGTGCCCCAGTGGAGGGCTCCATGGGGTCGCATTTAATGGCTCGAGGAGAGGGGCTATGCAGTCCCTTACCTTTTATTAAAGAAATCAACTCCAGGGGATTGGGTCCCTGGGACCTCTGAAGGCTCAGGAGGGGAGCCACTCCGCTAACATGCAAATTGTGGCCCTTGGAGTGGGCTTCTTGGTCCATTAACGGCTGAGGCAAGGGGGCTGCATGGCCCACTCAATTTGTTATGATTTCGACCTTGGAGTGGACTCCCCAGGGCCTTTTATTGCCACCCATCTACCCTCATCTTATTTATTATGGCCAAGGGGTAGCTCCCCTGGGTCTATAATGAATGACCAACATTTTTTTGGGATCTTTCAGGAAGCCCGTGGGATTGCGACCGTTTTTGCTGATATTTTTATTTGTGGCCCCATGGGGATACCTTTGGCTCTCCCCTAAGGTGGCAGAGTATCCCTACATCCTGTGGCACCCTCGATTAGAACGCAGGCACTGCTCTTATCACTGATTTAGTCATAATTGATATATTTGTTTTCCCTGTCTAGTGAGGAAATCTACTTTTGACGCAATTCGGTTCCATATTAGTGTCCAAGTAAGAAGTCAGTTCTGAATTTCAGAGATGTACAAATAATTCTTCAAGAGACAAAACCCCAGCACTCCAAAATATTTCAAATAAAATATAATTTTTGGACATTGAAATATATGTGAAAGACAATACCTTGCAAACTACACTCTTCCGGAAAAAAAACAGCTGTTAATGCAGTTCTTCATGCAAACAGTTTCCACCCCATGATGCAAAAATGGATTATACCATATGGAGAATTCCTAAGGGTACGTAGAATTTGCTCTGCGGACAATAATTTTGAAGCTCACAGCAGAGCAATGCAAACCAGGTTTGAAAAGAGAAACTACCCTAGTAAAGTGGTCAAGAAAAGCTTACATAAGGCGAAATTAAAAAATCTAACTGAAATGCTCAAGAAATAAGAGAGATCAAACAAAGAGAACATCACAAAAATACGATTAATCACAACCTATATCACTGAAACAAGTGATTCGACTAGTATACTCAAAAAACATTGGGGCATCTTGAAACTAGATACGACGCTTGCTGAATTCATAGGGAATCATCCTAATGTCACCTATAGGAGAGCTCCTAATTTGAGTAACAAGTTGACCAATAGCCACTTTAAGTTGAAACAACAGAAATCGTGGACTGAGATTGGGGGATTTTGACCATGCAAAAATTGCAAAGCTTGTAAAATAGCAAACCCTAAATAAGAGGTGGAAATCGAAAAGGGTGTCAAGTGGAAAATAAAACAACATATCACTTGCAAGAGCAAATACGTTGTATACATAGTGGAATGCCCATGTAAATTGAAATACATAGGTAGCACCATTTGTGAGATCAAAAAACGCATCCTTGAACATATATGAGCTACTGTGAACAAGGACCGTTCAAATGCCATCGCAAAGCACATGGAAAAAATGCATGAGAGTAACTGGGAATTGCTGAGATTCTATGCAGGAGAACAAGTGCCAAACCCAGAACGACGAGGGAATCATGAGAAACATCTAAGACAGAAGGAATCAAAGCACATTTTGTCATTCAGGACTTTGACTCCCCTAGGGTTAAATCAGGACAAAGGATTATTTGTAGACGGCCACACAGGGTAGTGGTGGATATGGTGTCGCACTTCAACAAGGTATTATCAGACACTGGTAAAGTTAGATAGCTTGTCACATGGGTGTACTCAACACCAAAAAGTCAGGTAGGTGCCCATTGGGGTAAGATACCCCACTACCCAGGGTATCGATAGAAACAAGACACAGAATGACTTGTTCAATATAAGCAAGAGACAAAACCCCGGCACTCCAAAATATTACATATACAATTTACAAATAAATTTGCTAAAGCAATGAAAACACCATAATGATGAGAGAAACTTTCTGTCACAGGAATTATATTGACAAACCGGATTAGATGATTATACAGTGATTTATTTCCTCAAAAGCATATGAATTTCACATTCAGAGTCTTACCATTCACAAGGGACGGATTCTATAGTGAGCTTAGTATTCCAGTTCTTTGTCTTGTAGTGCGAAAACAGCCAACGCGTGTTTCGTCACCACCATGACTTCCTCAAGGTTTGAATCGTAATGTCACAGGAGCCTGAGAAACTTTTCCTGTTTTGACTTTGATATCTTGGACAATGGAGAATCCTTTGTCCTAAATGGTTAACTTTATGGAGACGGGCTAAAGAAAGCTCCCTCTTGATAAAAGCTTCAGATCCTTTCTTCTCTTGTCATGTCCTAAGCACTGAGATTTGATTTCCAAATGTTTGATAGGCCGCAAATACTTGAAAAACTGTCAGATAATTATCTCCTTGACAGGTCTTTCATTAGGTATTACTGGTAGTAAAACTCAAAATTTCAACCATTTCGCAAAGTGACTATTGGAGAATTCACTAGGAACAAATTAAATTAAATTCTACGTTGTAATTGTCATCCGACAGTTAGAAGTTTAGATCGCTAAGGTGCCATAGTATGAGCATTCAAAATATAGTGTTTATTTCCCTTTAGCTTGATCTGGGGACAAGTAACTTGCAGTATTCAGGGTGCTGTGATAAGACCCTGTGGATGTTGTCGATGCGACCCCAGCAACCCTTGTCTGTCTGCGCCTGTTGATGAATCTTCGTGAAATTTTCAAAACTAATGGCCAGCTCCGTTCTGCTCCTTTCCTGAAAGTCTCGGGATGATTCGTATAGCAGGGGGCGAGAAGAAAGGGGGGTCCCAAAATGTGTTTTTCCCATGTAATTTCCCATCGGGCCTTTAGCCGCAGCTACAGTTCGAACTGCTGAACAGAATTATGCCAAATTTGGCAAAGATTTAGTCCTCAGTTCAGACTTGTGCCTTCTTCTTAAATGGTGTCAATCTTTTCAGTAGTTCATGAGAAAATTACAGTTAAAAGCATTTATATATCTATGGCCGCGGTGGATCCGCGCACCCTGAGCTCACCGTGAGCGCAGCCCGAGCGCATCCTGAGTGCACCCTTCTGATCGCATGCTGTATGCTAATTGGCTGTTAATTGATTGTCAATATTCAAAACCAGGAACTGTTGGCAGCAATTTTGTGCCTCGGTAGAAGCGAGGTTGAAGAAGTCAGTGGAATAAGTGTGCAAAAGATATAAAGGGGGCAGGGTAGAAATATTCTGACCCTCTAGACCTGCTTAGGGGGTCACATAAGGACTCCCAGGGCCCAATTTCTTTTTTTCTTTTTTTAAACGGCAAGTGTGCGCAGGGTGCGCGGATCCTGCCGTAAAATAAATAAATAAATAAAACAGAGCTTTTTTATCAATTAGCCCCCAGGGCAAAATTATTACATTTTAAGGGGTCCAAAGGGGCCCCCTAGCCCCGGGACTGCTGCCCCCCGGGGCTACAAAATCAATTGTTGCAAAGGGCTCGAAGGCCCCTCCCAGTATGATTTGTGGGTGGGGGGTGCAATGGCCCCCCAAGCCCTGGGGACCACCAACCCCCTGGGCTTTCTGTATTGTGGGAGGGGGGCCACGTGGGCCCCTCCTGGAGCCCTGGAGGGCCCTGGGGACCGCCACCCCCCAGGGCCGGCTCCTGCAGTGTCCCGGGGTGCCCACCCCCGGGACACTGCTGTTTGCTATGAGAGTGTGGGAGTGTTCCGCCCTTCCCTTGCAAACTTGGTTTGGATTTTGAAAGAGAGAGCAGGGAAACCTGCTCTCTCTTTCAAAATCCAAACCATATTGCTTTTCCACATGGGGAGCTGCATGTTAGAAGTTCCCCATGAGGAAAAGCAATGCCGGCTCCCGAAGGACGCGGGGAGCTGGCGGGACTGTGGAGGCATTGGGGCTCCACCCCAAGGTCCTCAATGTTTTGCCCCGGGGGGATGGGGTCCTTAGGGATATTAAAAATTTGTGGTAGGGGCTATTTTTTGTTTAAGGTAAAATTAGGAGTCACGCACCCAGCGCGGCGCTCCATGCGGCCCGCTGGTGTGCACGTGTTGGACGAACGACTCATAAGCTGTAGGGTGTGCGACTCCAGCGTGTTTGGTGCATGACTTGTAAGTGTTCGGTGCATGACTCTGACTCATTGGGTGCGCAACTCCAAGCAAAAAAATCAAATTTTTTTTTTTTTGATATACAGCAAGCTTTTGTGTTTAGCTATTAGGTGGCTCTAAAAAGAGCCCTTATGTTTATTGAGAGATTTTGGTGCCTACAAGTAAGTACCTATGCAGAGTCTAAAGTTCAAGGGGAAGACTCTGTTACCTTCATCTTTAAAATGTACACCATCTCTCCTATAATGCCATCCATACTGAAACGCAGATTTTTGTGGTAAATAGACCCCATTCTATAATCTCAGAGAAAAGCAGAAACAGATTTATTGACATGTTTTCTAGCTTTCTCAATCTGTGGACAAAATTGATTCGACCAGTTCCATTTCTGCCATTGGCATATGTTAGAATAGACAAAGGCAGTTTGGGGGAAAAATGACATCAATTCTCTAATGGTGTCCTTCATAAGCATTTCCAGACGTACCCCAGTGAAAGTGCCAAGGTCATTGCCACCACAGTGCACAATGATGAGGTCAGGGTGTTGGAGATGCAAAAAAGATTTAACCAATGGCATCAATTGGAGCCACTTTAACCCTCTCTGTCCAAACCATTTAATGTCTACATTTGGTAAACCTAGGCCTTTGTCCATGTTTCTGTTGTCTGCATACCTTTGGCTGCAGAAAATATAGCTGTGCCCCACAATTCACACTCTAAGCATCTTGAAGGGAGGTCTGGATGCACTCAGGTGGTCTCTGTAAGTGAAATGGCAGTTTGAGAAGTGAGATTTTTCTACAATGGTGGTTGAGATGCAGTTTGGAAAAAAGGAAAGAAATGATTGGTTGTTTGAGATCATTTTGGTCTCAAAAGTAGGGTGCATGTTTCTGTTTTTTGAAAGCATGTTTTTTATTGGTTTACAAAAAGCATTCAAAAGGTACATTACCTATGATATGCTGATATTTTGAATAGTCAAGCCCACTTGCTGTTTAGAGTTGCAACATTGTGTGTTGAACTTCTGACCTATGAGTTCAGTTAAGTGTTCCATGAACTGTTTCTATAGTAACAGGCAGTGAGCAGATTGGGGATAGGGTTCAAATTTATGTCACTTGGAAAGGGTTGAAATGTGTAGCCAATAGAAATATGTGTTTGCTTTAGAATTAATGTGGGAAGCAATGTGATTTGATGTTTACATGTATATGTGTTGAAAATGAGAGGGCAACTTTGCCATTCTTTGGTTTTGCTGACAGCTGCACAGCAGCCACGGCCGGTAGTAGGTGTAACTGCAGGGCGGTGACATAGGGAGGGGGAGGGGCAGGGTGGGGGGTTGTAATGTATGGATTACGGACTTTAACAGGTAAGTAAACATATAAATAAATAAAACGAATTTCGTTGCGCACACTGCATCACATTTGGTGATGCAGTGCGCACAACGAAATTCATTTTATTTATTTATATGTTTACTTACCTGTTAAAGTCCATAATCCATACATTACTACCCCCCACCCTGCCCCTCCCCCTCCCCACGTCACCGCCCTGCAGTTACACCTACTACTGGTCGTGGCTGCTGCACAGTACAGAGATTCTGTATAAGAAAATCTGGTGTGTGACTGACATACTTCTAATCCACAAAAGAATTTTAAAGGTGGGTTATTAATTTGTAAGGGGTTATATGTAGTGTGTTTGTTCTTAATAAGATTAATGTGTTTCTCCTGCTAAAGTGCAGTGAGTACTTTTTTTGTCTAGAATCTTATTGTGAGTGTGTGTGCATTTAGAAACTATTCTGAGATAAGCATTTGTGTATTTCATGTGTTTGCAGACCCATAACTGTTTAAAATGTGTGTTGTTTTAATATGTTGGTACAACTAGAAAGCCGTCATTCTTTATGTATTTGCTAAATAAGTCAAGTTTCTACACTAAAATGCAGTACTCCTTCCAGACTATGAAATGTGTTTTAGTAAAATGCAAGGGATAGTGTTGTTTGTCTAGAATCACACAGTGGGTCTGTGTGCATTTAGGAATCCTTCTGAGAGAAGCATTCAGTTAGTATTCATGTACTCATGCAGTGAGACAGGCTTTAGTGCACGCAGTGCTTGAAACTCCTATGCACTATGCATGTAGTAATTCTTTCAGTGAAGTGCAAGGGATATTCTTATTTGTCTAGAATCACTCTGTGAGTCAGTGTGCATTTGGAAAAATTGAGAGAGAATCAGTTTGTTGCTTGATGTGTTTGCAGACAAATAAGTGCATGTACTCATGCAGTGAGCCAGGCTTTAGGGAAAGCAGTGCTTGAAACTCCTATGCACTATGCACGTAGTAGTCTAACTACCTTCAAACTTGTGTTACAGGCCTACAATTCCCCAGCTAGTATCCATACACTCCAGCGAACACCCTGTGAGTGATCTTGCAATCCCATAGTGACTCTTTCAGTAGCATGTAGTAATCCATTCAGTGAAGTGCAAGGGATACTGGTATTTGTCTAGAATCACACTGTGAGTCAGTGTGCATTTGGGAAAATTGAGAGATAATCATTTTGTTGCTTGATGTGTTTGCAGACAATTAAGTACATGTACTCATGCAGTGAGCCAGGCTTTAGTGCATGCAGTGCTTGAAACTCCTATGCACTATGCATATAGTAATCTAACTACCTTCAAACTTGTGTTTCAGGCCTAAAATTCCCCACTTAGTATCCATACACTCCAGCAACCACCCTGTGACTGCTCTTGCAATCTCATAGTGACTTTTTCAGTACCATGTAGTAATTCTTTCAGTAAAGTGCAGGGGATATTGTTAGTTGTCTAGAATCACACTATGAGTCAGTGAACATTTGAGAAAATTGAGAGAGAATCATTTTGTTGCTTGATGTGTTTGCAGACAAATAATTACATGTACTCATGTAGTGAGCCAGACTTTAGGGCACACAGTGCTTGAAACTCCTATGCGCAATGCATGTACTAGTCTAACTACCTTCAAATTTGTTTTTCAGGCCTACAATTCCCCAGGTAGTATCCATACACTCCAGCAAATACCCTGTGAGTGCTCTTGCAATCCCATAGTGACTCTTTCAGTAGCATGTAGTAATCCTTTCAGTGAAGTGCAAGGGATACTGTTATTTGTCTAGAATTACACAGTGAGTCAGTGTGCATTTGGGAAAATTGAGAGAGAATCATTTTGTTGCTTAATGTGTTTGCAGACAAATAAGTATATGTACTCATGCAGTTAGCCAGGCTTTAGTGCACGCAGTGCTTGAAACTCCTATGCACTATGCATATAGTAGTCTAACTACCTTCAAACTTGTGTTACAGGCCTACAATTCCCCAGTTAGTATCCATACACTCCAGCAAACACCCTGTGAGTGCTCTTGCAATCCCATAGTGACTCTTTCAGTAGCATGTAGTGATCCATTCAGTGAAGTGCAAGGGATACTGGTATTCGTCTAGAATCACACTGTGAGTCAGTGTGCATTTGGGAAAATTGAGAGATAATCATTTTGTTGCTTGATGTGTTTGCAGACAAATAAGTACATGTACTCATGCAGTGAGCCAGGCTTTAGTGCATGCAGTGCTTGAAACTCCTATGCACTATGCATATAGTAGTCTAACTACCTTCAAACTCGTGTTTCAGGCCTAAAATTCCCCACTTAGTATCCATACACTACAGCAACCACCCTGTGACTGCTCTTGCAATCTCATAGTGACTTTTTCAGTACCATGTAGTAATTCTTTCAGTAAAGTGCAAGGGATACTGTTAGTTGTCTAGAATCACACTTTGAGTCAGTGTGCCTTTGAGAAAATTGAGAGAGAATCATTTTGTTGCTTGATGTGTTTGCAGACAAATAATTACATGTACTCATGTAGTGAGCCAGGCTTTAGGGCACACAGTGCTTGAAACTCCTATGCACAATGCATGTACTTGTCTAACTACCTTCAAACTTGTGTTTCAGGCCTACAATTCCCCAGGTAGTATCCATACACTGCAGCAAACACCCTGTGAGTGCTCTTGCAATCCCATAGTGACTCTTTCAGTAGCATGTAGTAATCCTTTCAGTGTAGTGCAATGGATACTGGTATTTGTCTAGAATCACACTGTGAGTCAGTGTGCATTTGGGAAAATTGAGAGATAATCATTTTGTTGCTTGATGTGTTTGCAGACAATTAAGTACATGTACTCATGCAGTGAGCCAGGCTTTAGTGCATGCAGTGCTTGAAACTCCTATGCACTATGCATATAGTAATCTAACTACCTTCAAACTTGTGTTTCAGGCCTAAAATTCCCCACTTAGTATCCATACACTCCAGCAACCACCCTGTGACTGCTCTTGCAATCTCATAGTGACTTTTTCAGTACCATGTAGTAATTCTTTCAGTAAAGTGCAGGGGATATTGTTAGTTGTCTAGAATCACACTATGAGTCAGTGAACATTTGAGAAAATTGAGAGAGAATCATTTTGTTGCTTGATGTGTTTGCAGACAAATAATTACATGTACTCATGTAGTGAGCCAGACTTTAGGGCACACAGTGCTTGAAACTCCTATGCGCAATGCATGTACTAGTCTAACTACCTTCAAATTTGTTTTTCAGGCCTACAATTCCCCAGGTAGTATCCATACACTCCAGCAAATACCCTGTGAGTGCTCTTGCAATCCCATAGTGACTCTTTCAGTAGCATGTAGTAATCCTTTCAGTGAAGTGCAAGGGATACTGTTATTTGTCTAGAATTACACAGTGAGTCAGTGTGCATTTGGGAAAATTGAGAGAGAATCATTTTGTTGCTTAATGTGTTTGCAGACAAATAAGTATATGTACTCATGCAGTTAGCCAGGCTTTAGTGCACGCAGTGCTTGAAACTCCTATGCACTATGCATATAGTAGTCTAACTACCTTCAAACTTGTGTTACAGGCCTACAATTCCCCAGTTAGTATCCATACACTCCAGCAAACACCCTGTGAGTGCTCTTGCAATCCCATAGTGACTCTTTCAGTAGCATGTAGTGATCCATTCAGTGAAGTGCAAGGGATACTGGTATTCGTCTAGAATCACACTGTGAGTCAGTGTGCATTTGGGAAAATTGAGAGATAATCATTTTGTTGCTTGATGTGTTTGCAGACAAATAAGTACATGTACTCATGCAGTGAGCCAGGCTTTAGTGCATGCAGTGCTTGAAACTCCTATGCACTATGCATATAGTAGTCTAACTACCTTCAAACTCGTGTTTCAGGCCTAAAATTCCCCACTTAGTATCCATACACTACAGCAACCACCCTGTGACTGCTCTTGCAATCTCATAGTGACTTTTTCAGTACCACGTAGTAATTCTTTCAGTAAAGTGCAACGGATACTGTTAGTTGTCTAGAATCACACTTTGAGTCAGTGTGCATTTGAGAAAATTGAGAGAGAATCATTTTGTTGCTTGATGTGTTTGCAGACAAATAATTACATGTACTCATGTAGTGAGCCAGGCTTTAGGGCACACAGTGCTTGAAACTCCTATGCACAATGCATGTACTTGTCTAACTACCTTCAAACTTGTGTTTCAGGCCTACAATTCCCCAGGTAGTATCCATACACTCCAGCAAACACCCTGTGAGTGCTCTTGCAATCCCATAGTGACTCTTTCAGTAGCATGTAGTAATCCTTTCAGTGTAGTGCAATGGATACTGTTATTTGTCTAGAATTACATAGTGAGTCAGTGTGCATTTGGGAAAATTGAGAGAGAATCATTTTGTTGCTTGATGTGTTTGCAGACAAATAAGTACATGTACTCATGCAGTGAGCCAGGCTTTAGTGCATGCAGTGCTTGAAACTCCTATGCACTATGCATATAGTAGTCTAACTACCTTCAAACTCGTGTTTCAGGCCTAAAATTCCCCACTTAGTATCCATACACTACAGCAACCACCCTGTGACTGCTCTTGCAATCTCATAGTGACTTTTTCAGTACCATGTAGTAATTCTTTCAGTAAAGTGCAAGGGATATTGTTAGTTGTCTAGAATCACACTTTGAGTCAGTGTGCATTTGAGAAAATTGAGAGAGAATCATTTTGTTGCTTGATGTGTTTGCAGACAAATAATTACATGTACTCATGTAGTGAGCCAGGCTTTAGGGCACACAGTGCTTGAAACTCCTATGCACAATGCATGTACTTGTCTAACTACCTTCAAACTTGTGTTTCAGGCCTACAATTCCCCAGGTAGTATCCATACACTGCAGCAAACACCCTGTGAGTGCTCTTGCAATCCCATAGTGACTCTTTCAGTAGCATGCAGTAATCCTTTCAGTGTAGTGCAATGGATACTGTTATTTGTCTAGAATTACATAGTGAGTCAGTGTGCATTTGGGAAAATTGAGAGAGAATCATTTTGTTGCTTGATGTGTTTGCAGACAAATAAGTATATGTACTCATGCAGTTAGCCAGGCTTTAGTGCACGCAATGCTTGAAACTCCTATGCACTATGCATACAGTAGTCTAACTACCTTCAAACTTGTGTTACAGGCCTACAATTCCCCAGTTAGTATCCATACACTCCAGCAAACACCCTGTGACTGCTCTTACAATCCCATAGTGTCACTTTCAGTAGCATGTAGTAATCCTTTTAGTGAAGTGAAAGGGATATTGTTATTTGTCTACAATCACTCTGTGAGTCAGTGTGCATTTGGGAAAATTGAGAGAGAATCATGTTGTTGCTTGATGTGTTTGTAGACAAATAAGTACATGTACTCATGCAGTGAGCCAGGCTTTAGAGTAGAGAGTGCTTGGAACTCCTATGCACTATGCATGCAGTAGTCTAACCACCTTCACACTTGTTTTTCAGGCCTACAATTTCCCTGTTAGTATCCATACAGTCCAGCAAACACTCTGTGAGTGCTCTTGCAATCCCATAGTGACTCTTTCAGTACCATGTAGTAATCCGTTCACTAAAGTAAAACTGAAACAATTATGAATTCACCCAGTGTCTCTCATTATAGTACTGTAATCAACGAGACAGTATACATGTAGTCATGCAGTGTGAATTTATATGAAATGTGTTTGTATAGTAATAGAAAAGTATATTTTATAAAGTTATTAATATACACTTATTTATGATTATTTTTTACAGATACTGTTTATCATCATTAAAATAAAGTTATCATGCCAGACAAAACAAGATAAAGAAAAGAACAGAAAAAGGAGAGTTACTTGAAGAAAACTCAACCAAAAGTATTGGATGTTCATCATAATGTGGCTAAAAAGACAAAATCTTCTGGTAAGACCACAAAGCAATTCATTAAAAATGTTTGTAGGGCCAGACAGAATCTACAGAACGCTGAAACTACTGACAATGCTTCAACTAGAAAAGATAGTCAAAATAATAGGAAAGAAAAAAAGCAAATGGACAGTTAAAGGTCACGATGTATGGTAAAAGAAGATAAAATCAGTATAAAGAAATACGCAAAATATTATTTTACAACAGAGTAGTACATAATTTACTGAAAGATACAAAGAAATATGAAAAGAGATCACTATTTTATAAAAAGAAGAAGCCTATCGAATCCATTGTTGAAAAGGCTTTTGAAGTAAAAAGAAAACAATTCATTTTTAGTATTAAACAGAATTCGATCAGTAGATAAACCAATCCATTTAATGAAGGCCAAAAGTAAGAGGAAAAGAATAATAAGCAGAAGTAATTTTTGTGATTTTTTTAGGGCAATGGAAACACAGTTCAAGTTCTGAGCCTTTTTTTAATGAAGAGAGTTATTATCAGACCAATGATTTGTTGCATGCAGTTGACACCAGTGGTCGGGCCTATGAGGTTAGCAATGGTTGTCCAATTGACAAAAAGAAAATGGTTCCCAGAAATGCAGAAGAAGGGATAGATGATGAAGTTCTCGGCAGTCGTCCTAAAGCCCCAGTGTACACTTGGGATTGCAGTAGTATTTGTAGAGTACGACAAGAATCTATTGATGAATTACACAATTTCTGACAAGCATATAGTAAAAAAAGTTGCAACGATTAGACCCTTATAGAGTAAGAAAAATAACTGGTTTGCAAGGTCACTCTCTGGCTTGTCTTTCTAGGAAAGTTTGTCAAAGTGTTTTTCACCATTTCAGGATGTTGGCAGTACATCATACTCAAATGCGGAAGTTAGTTAGAAGATTGTATTATACAAAAAATCCAGCACTAAAGTTAAATGAGTTGAACAGTGCTCTTTTGCGTGAGTCAGTTTCAGATGTGAAGAAGATTGGTGATGATATTGAGTATTGTTACTTTGGTCCTGAACAAGAGAGTGAAAAACTCAGACATTAATAGAAGAAAATGTTGGAGAGAATGTTGAACATAATTGTACAAAAGATTTTGAAGGTGAAATTACAAAGTTTAAGGTGATTTCAGGTTAAAGGCCAAATTTTTCTAGTATTTGTTGTCGCTGAACTCACTATAAAAATCAGACTAGGAGTGTTGATATGTATTTAAAAAGTAAAAAAGAAAATAATGATAAGTGGAAGGAATTTGCAAATTATTTGTCGGTAGAAAATTGTTTTGATTTGGGCTCTGATCAGCCTATTTGTAAATATTGTTATAACAAATTAGATGACAAAAAATGCCCACTAGAGCTGTGCATAATAATTTAGAGTTAGTTGCTATTCCTCCAGAATTGATAGATTTAAACACCTATGGGCCCGATTCACAGAACTAACTTAAGACAAAATCCTAAACGTACTACTTTTGGTATTCACAGAATGCACTTACTACTTTTGGTATTCACAGAATGCCCTTACTACTTTTGGTATTCATAGAATGGATTTACGACAACCAACTTTACGTCCGCACTCGGGCTGGAAATTCTTGCCCGGAGGCGGCGCTTCCGGCCCAGAGGCGGAGCTTCCGGCCCAGAGGTGGCGATTTCAGCCATGGATAAATCCCCACCTCCGAGCCGCAAGCTCCGCCTCTGGGCCGCAAGCCCCGCCTCCAGGCCGCAAGCTCCGCCTCCAAGCCAGAAGCTCTGCTTTCGGGCAGGAATCACCGGCCCGAGTGCGGAGGTAAAGTTAGTAGTCGTAAATCCATTCTGTGAATACCAAAAGTAGTAAGTACATTCTGTGAATACCAAAAGTAGTAAGTGCATTCTGTGAATACCAAAAGTAGTAAGTTTAGGATTTTGTCTTAAGTTAATTCTGTCAATCGGGCCCCTATGAGTCTAGTCTCATTTAATGTGTGCACCCGTTTCAGGCTATTGTTCGTATGGAGCCTAAAACAGGTAAATTGCCTCCTTCAGATTTACAAAGAGGATTAAAAGGAAGAGTTGTGTATTTACCATTAGATTTAAAGAAAAATATTGAAACTATTGGTGTAGAGAGTGTTGAAAGTGAACCACTAGTTATTCTTGTTAATGGTGTGCCAACTAAAAATAAGAAAATCTGGCAGGAGTTAGTGGATGTTAGGAAAGTACAGAAGGCAACGTTGTATTTGATAAAAAATAATACATACTATAAAAATGTTAATATAGGAGGAGAAGAAACACTTTTAACTGAAGCTACTGAAACGCCAAATGGACAAATTGAAAAAGTGGACATGTTAAAATGTGAGGAAATCTGTAAACATTACAGTGTGCATACACTATTGAGTTGTTCCAAATGAAAAAGGTAAAAGGAAGTCCCATGAGTATATGGGAAGAGAGCTTGGAAGCTCGTTGTTTTCCGCAGTTGTTCCCAACTGGAAAAGGAGGACGATATGATGAATGTCCCGTGCAGATTCCTGTATCTGAATATCGGACAACAAGATTATATGCAGAAGATCCAAGATTTCGACAATGTATTCCTTATATATTTCATCTTTTGTTTGAAAGTGACTTCTCTGGACTTTCATATGCAGTCAATCACATTTTAAAAAGTGGAATACATCTGCAAAATATATCTGCAAACGATTTTATAGATAAAGTGCACCAGAGAGATGATCATTTAGAATCTCAGCTCATTAATCTGATGGCATGTCAGCGTGGGACTAATGAATATTGGTACCATCGTCATGGAGAACTGAAATGTCTTCTATGGAACTTAGGAACTCCTACATGGTTCCTTACCCTAAGCTCTGCTGAGTACGCTTGGGATGATTTACTTGAATTTCTTCGAGAGGCAAATTCCAATATAAAAAATATTGAATACAAAACACCTGGGAAATTGTGCTCTTTGGATCCTGTTAATGTATGCAGGTATTTCAATCATAGATTTGAAGCTATGATGTCTTTTATCTGCAATAAAATAATTCCTCCTCTTGGAGAAGTTGTGGATTTCTTTTGGAGAAAGGAGTATCAAGCAAGAGGTGCTCCTCATATACATATGCTGTTATGGATCAAGGAAGCCCCCACATTTGGAACAGATGTGGATGATACTGTTTTGTCATTTATTGAACAATATGCTACATGTGCTGTACCCAAAAGCACAGAAGAGGACAACTTAAGACAACAAGTCTTACGATTCCAAAGCCACCGATGTAGAAAATACTGTTGACAAAAGTACAAGTCTAAGGATAAGTTCTACACCAAATGTCGTTTTGCATTTCCACGTCCTGTAATATACAAAGGAAGAGTGAACAGTTTTATGTCATCTTTGCGACATACCATCACAAGAAAGTCTCCAAAAAATACCTACAACTTAAGAAGAAACGAAGAGTCAAAATACATAAATGACTACAACCCAGTTATTCTGTCCATGTGGAATGCTAACATGGATATTCAGTTAGTTGCAGACAATTCCATTGCTGTTGCTTGATATGTAACATCCTATATTACAAAACCAGAAAAGACGGAATTGAAAGAAATGTGGGAAGAGATTTCTCACGCGAAGACTCTAAATAAGAAATTATACAGTTTCAGTTTCAAGCTGTTATTGCATATTGAAATTGGAGCATATGAATGCTCAGATCGATTATCATCTGCAAATCTTTATTCCAAATCTAGAAGAATCATTTGGGTGAGTCTAGGTCTTGCAGCAATGCGAAATCGGGTACTGAAAACTGTTCAAGAAATTGAATATTTAGCAGAAAAAGATCCAGACAGTACTGATATTTTAAAAACGAATATGTTGGACACATATTACCCAAACAGAAGTCATCATCTTGAGAACATGTGTCTCTATGAAGTGCTGCAAAACTACACTTCAAAACGGAATATTACAGAGAACATCTATGATGGAAAATATGGAGTAATTGGTTCCGAAGTATGTTTAGTGAAACAAACAAAAGGAAATTTGATTAATCACAGGGAGCTGAGTTGTGACACTGCTGATAAAAGGGAATTTTACTACTTAGCCCTTTTGCAACTGTTCAAACCATGGCGTTCAGAACTGGAATTACTTGTAGATGTCCATGAAGATTCCTTCAATGCTTGTCAAGATAGCATAGAATGCAGTGCTTTTGCAAATTATGTGAAAATGTTGAATGATGAAATTGATCATGAAGCTTCAATTGCAGCTAAGATTGCTAGAGACAGTTCTCGAGACAGTCAAAGTTCTGCTGCGCTTAGTCTAGATCCACTAGGACAACCAATTCTTGAAAATGAAGCAGCGATTGCCATGAATGAGGTGGAAACAGCAATGCATCAAGCTCAAGAAGATGTGACGGACTTAGCAAACTTTTAAGAACAACTCAATGTTGAATGGAAAGAAATATATCACCAAGTGAAACAACATATTGACCATGGATTTCTTCATGAAAAGAAAGAATGCACTTGTACATCATTTCAACCTATCCGAATGTATGTGAGTAGACAAGCTGGAACACTAAAACTTTTTTTATTAAAGTAATCACCAGTTATCTACAGAAAACAACTGAGTTACATTTGTCTTGTGTTGTAACTGCTCCAACTGGGTTGGCAACACACAACATTAAAGGAATTGCTTTGCATCATTTACTAATGCTACCAGTGGAGCATAAAAACACATTGGAATGCCACAAGCTATCTGGAGAAGCTTGTTGTGAATTTTCAAGGGTCCTGAAGAAAATGAAACTTCTGATTATTGATGAGGTAAGCATGGTCTCAAACTTAATGCTTGAGTATGACGTGTTATTTGGAGGAAAACATGTCATAGTTTTCTGCAACTTACTCTTGTAAAAGGACAACCAGTATTTAAAACACTTGTACATGAAGACACCAGAAAGTCTCTGGGTAGTGTTGGAAACATTAACATTTGGTCATATTTTGAATACAATGAACTCATTACAAATATGCGACAGGCAAATGATGTTGATTACGGAACTATTGTTCAAGATATAAGAATTGGACTACTGACAGAACATGGAAAACAAGCTTTGAACAGTCGATTACTTTCCAATTTGTTTCCAAAAGAAGATATAGTTCCTGAGAAAACATACATGAAAATTGCAGAAAACAAATCTGTAATTTGCTTAATGCCAACACTGCGCGAGTGTTGTTTATTCAACTAACAACTTTTGAAACTGGAAAATGAAGAAATAATACCAATGGAAGCCATCGATAAAATAGAGCATGAAAGAATCACTATTATTTTGTCAGAAAAATTGAAGACAAAATTGGATTCTTTAGAAAAATCGATATTGAAAACTACTGGTTTAGAAAAGAATATATATGCATGTAGAAACTGTCGAGTCATTTTATGGCGTAATTTGGACATAGAAAGAGGTTTAGTTAATGGAGCATTGAGTAAAGTTGTGGATTTTGTTAATTATTAAAATAAAGATGGTATTGAATTCGTAAAAATTAAATTTGATCAGATTGAAGAAGTGAAACAAATTGGTCGTTGTTCAGTTTGTTTTTTGCTTGTTAAAGATTTATATGTCTGTAGAAAACAGTTTCCACTTTCTCTGGCATATGCAGTGACTATTCATAAATCTCAAGGATTAAGTGTAGAGTCTGTAGACAGTGCTTTGGTGAACATTGAAAGTACCGTGTTTAAAGAGGGTATAACATATGTTGCTTTGTCGCGAGTCTGAAAATTATCTGGTTTGATTTTGATGACACAAAGGTTACTGCAGATGCAAACTGTGTAAAAGAGTATAATAGGCTAAGAAGAACATATGCTCCCAATTTAGGTCAATATCCTGTGTTTGAAAAGCGTGTACTGAAGGTATAGAGAAGGGAAAAAAACAAGATAATGTTGTCTTTGCAAGCAAAAAGAAAAAGGACACTTTTGAAGAGATTGTTGGTTATCAGTTTGAAAATAATTCAGGTGTGCACTGCTATGCTAATGTAGTGGTCAATGTTGTTTTTTTTCTTGAAGGTTTGCAACAGCAAATTATGGAGAATCGGAAAAAAAGATTTTGTTCCTTGCATTCTGTTTATGAAAAATTGAGAATTGATACAAGCAAAATACAAAGTGTTTCTGTTGTTTGTATTGTTTTGGATATATGTTCTGGTTCTACACAATTTACGCAAAATATCCAACAAGATGCTCAGGAATTTCTAATGTATATGCTTACCATATTGGAAAATGAAGGTGTAGAAATAGAAAATATGTTTGGCCTTTGTTATAAATGGGAACATCATTGTGAAAATGGTATGTATACATGTAGCACTAATGTAGATACTGAAAGATTACTATATTTGACATTACCGGACTGTAAATTAGTGTCTTTCAATAAATTAGTTAAAGCTGCAAATCAAAACATGGAGTGTAGCCAATGCAAATCAGAAATGTTATCAACATTATTTTTTCAAAGATATGGACAATATATAATTTTAATGATGCAACGTTGTACAGCTGATGGAAGAAAATTGGACACTTTAATAAAACATTTTGTAGCTACTCAACTATCAATATCAGGAATGACTTCTGTAGCATTAGCAATCATTTTCCATGATGGTCCTTCCACAACATCTGGACATTACACTGTCTATCTAAAAAGTGACAAAGGCTGGACACTTTGTAATGATGCTCAGTTGGTTTTCAAACAACGTTTGCCTTTCGAATTACCACATTTCTACCTTATATTTTTAAAGCCAAAGTTTTCGGAAGATAATTCAGCCTCTGAGGAATTTATTATTATGATTTAATAGGATTACCATTGGTTAATTTACATACAAAGTAGTGCAATAATACCATTTGGCCTCATGGAAAGGTATCTGTTTGAAATATGGACTTTTTCTTGTTTAATGTCTCGGTGTATACTTTTAAGTGACAACATTTACAGTGTTTATAAATTAAAGTTATAACATTCTCTTAGAAGTAAGGATTTTATATATGTGTGATTTGTATTACACAGTATATTTTTGAGGATGTAGTCTTGTTTTTTTTAATACAAACTTATTGATTGGGTTGTTTTTTTGCCCACTGTTGTGTCATGAGTACAATTGAAATCACTGTTTCTACTGAAATTCAATATATTCTGAGAACAGCAAAAAAGGCAAAGAAATTACTTTGTAAAATGTTAAAATTATACTGTGTTGTTAAAAATGTATTACTACATGTTATTACTATTTTTCCTTCTCTTTCACAGATCCTAATTCTAAAATGAGCAATTTACCACAATTTACACTATAAAAAGCAACTGAATTACATGTGTAACGTTTTTTACATGTGTTACTGCTGAGGTAAGTTTAAGTAAGTCTTAAAATGCACAATGGCATGGGTTTGCACACAGTTGAAAAAAGGGAAGATGGTTGGAGTAGATTTGTGCCAGAGAATTTTATTGCAGATAGGTATCAAATAGGACTCAGCTTCAGAGCACCTGTCTGCAAGACACATGGTGTAGTATACAACAGAGAGATATGGTGGTCTTGTAGGGCCTGATAATTTCAGAATTAAAATAAATAAAACTCTTTAACTTAAAGCACATCACTGAGTGTTTTTGCACATGTCATATTAGGCCCCATCCCTTCCCTTCAGTAATATGTAAACATGTCCTATCAGTTTCCTAAAATGTAAGTACTTATAAATGTATCTTTTTTTCTGTTAGCAGTACAGAAATTTACTCCTATCATAAGAATTGGCCTAACCCCTAACTCTCTTTCATATTTACAAGGAAAGGAAAAGGCACTGTGAATACCTTTTGTTTTCCATGTAAATACAATCTCATCATACACACCACTTTGCGTTGAAAAGGCATTCTATCCGAGTTGCTATGCATGTTTGCACAGAACACCCCTAGAACAAGACACATCTCTAGTGTTATCAAAAATCTGGACATGTGTGTCAATGCTGCACCATCCTTGAATTGGTGTAGCAAGACACAACAAGGAGAATTGTTTTCACGTCTCCTCATTTTTTCTCTTTCAATTTGTGCTACAATGCACAGCATATATTGAAGGAGCAAAATGCCTGCTGATTGTTTTTGTGTAGGAAGGTGTGCCTTCCTGCACAAATACAATGCACACATGACACAGATTTCCTTGCACCATGGTGCAAGGGTGCCTGTGTCACCAAATGGCTGCAGTTTAAGCAGCTGTGCAGAGGGAAGCACAAAGTTGCAACATATTTATGTACATATGTTATACCCTTGTGCTTCTGAAGTGCCACAGCACGCTATAGCTAAACACTTTACATTGTCATGCTGCAGTACTTCCTTATAGTTCTGCACTTATCCATTCACCATACACCACAAATGCTTTCTTTCAGTAAATTATCTACTAGACATACATTCATGTAAACTTTCACACACTAGCTTACAAGTTTAGCTCTTTCTTTAACCAGAGTAGTTAGTTCTTAAAATAACTTTTTTTTTCTTTTTGTTGTTTTATATATATATTTTATTTTTTAGAACGATTTTGTGGGGGGTTTTTTAAGAGAGGGACAAAATGTCAACAGGACAAACAGAACTTCAAACTAGGTGGATTAAAAAAAAGGAAACTAACAACGGTGGATATCAATGGTACGACAAACCAGGTCCACTGACTGCTGTCCTTATGAAATAAGACGGTTGCATTGTAAACAATTCATCCTGACTCTTCCAAATTGGGTAAACATGAAAAAATACTCCAATTGACCGCGTAATGGTCAGTTGAGTGGGAAGTAAAAACTGTACCCGAGGTCTAGAAAAAGGGGGGGAGTAAGGGGGGTATTTACCGAATATAAGGTTGTGTCTAACCCAACCATGCATGTGGGGGAAGAAACTAATTTGTTTATATTACCCTCACACACCCTAATGGTGTCATGCTTCATCATCGGGTCACCCCGACCCCTACAAGTCGGGGTGGGCTCGACCACAGTGTTGGGAAGCTCGTCTGATATGTACAAAGAGAGGGGGCTCTAAATAAAATCACCCAGATAGATCCCCGGTATCCCTTTATTTTTGGGGTCTATCTGAGAAGTTAAAATTTTGTATAGAAATTATTTATATAAGTGGGTCTTTTCAGGATATTATGGTCCTATGACCCTAGTGCCGACATGTTTCAGGCCACAGTGGCCATAAAGGTCCGGGACTTTCTTCAGGGCTAGCAAGCCCCCTATATAAGGGAAAGAAGGATGGGATTCCCTATCCTAACGGTGTATGAGGGCAAAGAAGCTACTCCTCAATAGTGTAAAATGCAGTGTGTGCCAACTGCCAGGCTCCATCTAGAAGGGAAGACATGGACAAACGACATTAAACACATATTCGCAGAAAACATTTCCTGCGTATAATATGAGTGGTCTAGATCATGTGCCACTTATGTGAGCATGCACCATGATTATAGTGCATGCCTGTATAGAGGTGTCCAACCCCTACTTGTGCCATTCAAGTACATGCTTCCGTGACATATCGAAGATCATGTGATGGAAATGATGTCCCAGTGGCGATTTAATCACCTTCTAACATTTTGCATCAAAATCCGACTTTGTGTATATATATACAAACATAAAACGTGCACCAAACAAGTTAGTCTCAATCGTATCCACTCAATTAGAAATTCACAGACAATGTTGCAGTTGTATAAATTCAAAATACATAATCACACATATTTGTCATGCACGTTTTCGATGTTCAAGATATTTTACCCAATTAGGGAAGTCGGCTTGCTTCACACAGGACCTGACGAATATGTGGGTGGTCCTAATAGTAAAGAATTATGGAAGGGTTATGGTGTAGTGACCGCTGACAGCGGAATGTACCAAGGGATCGTGGGCGGTATTTGCCCGGCTTACGATATGCCAATGAATTACTTACTTCAATTGAAGGTCCCACCCCGCATAGTACCTAGATCGGTTCCGGTCCTCGGCTTTGTGCAGTTGTTATTAAAGCCCGGCTTGAGGCATCACGGGTAGCCTCAGGTCCCGCCCTCCCGTAACCGGAAATGATGCCATGCGTCACATCCGCGTTAAGCGTGGAGGACGGATCTGAATGGGAATTGTAGTTTTCGGAGGCATTGTAGTTTTTTGCCAGATCGAAACGATCTACGGTGGGATTTATTTTGTGTATATATTTATTAAAGGGACTATTTGACCAGTGTTTTAGATGTTATTAATTATTCATTAACTATGGTGAAGTAGCCAGTAAAGATGATTGGGAATAATGTGCCACGACAAAAGAAAGGGGGGGCAAATGTGCTCGAATGGTACAAAATGGGACCATAAAGACATGATAAACCATGGAAGCGTAGAAAAATCATCAAGTTCATTTGCTGAGTTGGCTCCAAAGTATGTCATCGTTAAGACCATTTATATGGGTTTTAAACGGTATACCCAATGTTGTTCCCTCTGTAGAAGTCTCTTTTGAAGGTTACCAGCGCCTTTAACCTGTTCAATTATTGTCCATTGCAAGTCAGTGTCTTTATGTTGTTTCTCAACATAGTGGGCTGTTAATCGGGTGGCTGTGACTGCTCTCCTGATTGTGCTTCTATGTTCACTGATTCGTATTTTTATATTTCGACTGGTCATACCTATATATAGTAATCTGCAGGGGCACTTAATGAGGTAGACCACTGATTCAGAATTACAGTTAATGTGGGATCTCTGTTCCCACGCAGTGTGTAGTCCCAGATCCAAAGGTTTTGTTTAGTGAACCCACAGGCCACACATGAGCCACATGGGTAATTTCCTGTAACCGGTGTACTGTTCCACAATGTTGTTTGGTTTTCATTTTTTGGTTTGTATGAATCTGTGTGGACCAGAGCATCTCTCAGGCTCTGATTTCTTTTGAATGAGAACATAGGTTTCTCATATGCCAATTTGTTTGATGTTAAAATCGGCCACTTTTTATTTATGATCTTTTTAACGTCATTTGACGACGAATTATATGTGGTGACACATATCATTTGTTGTGGTTGTGTTTTCTCTTTGGCTTCAAGGAGGGCTTCACATGGGGTATTCCACACTCTCTTTTTGGCTTTCTCGTGATTTTAACAGGGTAGTCCTTCTCTTTTAGTTTTGTTGTAAGTATCTCTGCCTCTTTTTTATAATCATCGATTTCGGAGCAGTTTCTACGGATTCTCAAAAACTGTCCAACGGGTAGATTTTCTCTCAGAGCCCGTGGATGTGCACTGTTGAATCTAAGTAGGCTGTTCTTATCAGTCGGTTTTGTGTACAGAGAGCTTCCGAGGGATCCATTGTGTGTTGTTATATTAACATCCAGGAATGGAATTTTTTTTCTATTCCTATTCAGGGTGAAATGTAAGTATGGATTCAATCCATTCATCCAGATTGCAAAGTTATCGATGCTTTGATCATCGCCTCTCCGTATGACGAGGATATCGTCGATGTAGCGGTACCACTTACATATGTTGTCGGTATAAGGGTTCATGGTCCATATATGTTGGTCCTCAAAGTGACTCATATAGAGGCAGGCTATGCTTGGAGCAAAAGTACTGCCCATAGAAGTTCCATGGACTTGTAAATATAGTTGGTCTTCAAATCTGAAAAAATTCTCAGTTAATGCTAGTCGCATGAGAGAAATAATCCATTCAATTGGAGCCGACCACTGCCACTCTTCCTTCATGAGAAGTTCTTCGATAACCCCAATACTTTTTACTTGGGGTATACTGGTGTAAAGCGCCTCCACATCTAGGCATACTAAGCAATATTCTTCCGAGTTGTACTTAACATCTGTAAGGAGGTTCAGCAGATGTTTAGTATCTTGCACATAAGATGTTATGCGTCTAACCAAAGGCCTCAAGAACCAGTCTGTGTATTGTGAAAGGGGCTCAAGGATTGACCCAATGCCAGAAACAATCGGTCTGCCTGGGGGTGGTATTTTTCCTTCATGAATTTTTGGAATGGAATAAAACATTGGTGTTCTTGGGTCTTCCTGAATAAGGAATTTATGTTCTTATTTTGTAATCCATTCCCTCTCAAGGGCATCTGATGTTATTGTCAGGATGGTCTTCTTGAGACGTTGTGTAGGGTAGCGGTTGATTTTTCTGTAGAAGTTGTTGTCTGATATTAAGGTCAGGCATGCTGTCCTGTAGGTGCTGGTACTCTGGAGTACTGTCGCGCCACCTTTGTCCGCTGGTTTTATAACTAAGTCTGTTCTGTTCTTGAGTTGGGTTAAGGCCATGCGTTCTTTGTTGCTCAGATTGTTGAAGGACTTCGTGCGCGGTTGGTGTTCTTCTACTTCTTTGACTACTGCTTCTTTGAAAGCCAATACCTCTGGGGGCATCATAGACGATGGAGGACTGAAAGTTGACTTCAACTTCAGGTCAGTATAGACACCATCTGGGGTGATTGTGTCGTTCTCCTGAAAGAAGGTCTTCAGTCTTATCTTTCTGAAATATTCACCGAGTTCACATCGTAGTTGGAATGTATCCAGATGGGTAGTTGGAACGAATCCAAGGCCTTTTTCCAGACCAGCTATCTCCTCAGTAGTGAAGACTGTATCAGTGAGGTTAACTACTATTACCTCATTGTGCTCGTTCCTGGCTGTTGTTGGCCCTTGAAGTTGCTCCTTGTGTTCGGTCCTGATTTGTCTTCCTCCCATTGTACTCTTCTGTTGTTCCGTCGTCCTCGTCTGCCTCTTCTTCCGCCCTGTCCCAAAAAATGCTGGTTGAATTCTGGTTGGAAGTATGGGCCAGCTGGATATTGTGGTGGACCGTGGTATGGGATTGGACCAAAGGGGCCTGGCCACGGATACATTTGTGGATGTCCATATCTCTGGTTAAAACCACCTCCTCGTGATCTCTGCTGTTTGTTACGCCAGCTTTTATCTGAGCCGTCGCTTGACCAGTCGTCTTGGTCTGATTCCGATGATCCTGACCGGCCACTCCATGTAGATGCAGTGTCTGAAGTTTCTTGGCCTTTATAGTCATCCTTAATGTAGGGATAGACCTTCTCATTACTAAATTTTTGGAGATCTTTTTGTAGCTTTGAAATCTTATTCTGCATGAGGTAGTCCTTGTGTTCCATGATTTCTTTGTTGACTTCCTCAAGTTTCTTTTTGTAGAATGTAACTTTGATTTCTGTCAATAGATGATCTTCACTTGTTTTTATCTTAACCAGTATTGCGCCTGATAGTCGTTTGGCTGTATTGATAATCAGGATTAGCCAATCCCGTGAGCAGCTCCATGCTATCAAAGACCATTCTTTCTTGAACTGAGGATCATCCAGGAATATCCTGGGTGCGTTTGTGACCAACAAGCCTGTTGGTGCCGCATTCCACCGTAGGTACTCTGTCATGATGGCCCCATGTAGGAGGATCCTCATCTGACAACGTTTCAGTTCTTTCAGTTCGTCCCAATTTTGTGCCTGGGATAGGCTTTGTCCGATATTGGTATCGGATAAACGGGATGGGCCTGCTAAGATGGCAGATGCCATGTCATCCGTATATCCGATCCCTAATTGTTCAGCCATGGCAGTATGTTAGTGTGTGAATCTATGTGTGAACTAATAATAAGAGGCTACAAGAGACCAAAAATGGTAGATGCTGTGCTATGTCCAAATGTTTGTACTAGAGTCCGATCGGATCTCAATTTGGTTTTTTAACCCTACAGCTAACTGCTGTGCAAACTAAAGTAACACGAGTGAGCGCTGGAACGGTCCAGGCGCCCGGAGGGTAGGAGAGGTAATAACGGAGTATGTCCTCCCAAAGTAGCTAAACACGAAAAAATACTCCAATTGACCGCGTAATGGTCAGTTGAGTGGGAAGTAAATACTGTACCCGAGGTCTAGAAAAAGGGGGGGAATAAGGGGGGGTTTACCTAATATAAGGTTGTGTCTAACCCAACCATGCATGTGGGGGAAGAAACTAATTTGTTTATATTACCCTCACACACCCTAATGGTGTCATGCTTCATCATCGGGTCACCCCGACCCCTACAAGTCGGGGTGGGCTCGACCACAGTGTTGGGAAGCTCTTCTGATATGTACAAAGAGAGGGGGCTCTAAATAAAATCACCCAGATAGATCCCCGGTATCCCTTTATTTTTGGGGTCTATCTGAGAAGTTAAAATTTTGTATAGAAATTATTTATATAAGTGGGTCTTTTCAGGATATTATGGTCCTATGACCCCAGTGCCGACATGTTTCAGTCCACAGTGGCCATAAAGGTCCGGGACGTTCTTCAGGGCTAGCAAGCCCCCCATGTAAGGGAAAGAAGGGTGGGATTCCCTATCCTAACGGTGTATGAGGGCAGAGTAGCTACTCCTCAATAGTGTAAAATGTAGTGTGTGTCAACTGCCAGGCTCCATCTAGAAGGGAAGACATGGACAAACGACATTAAACACATATTCGCAGAAAATATTTCCTGCATATAACATGAGTGGTCTAGTTCATGTGCCACTTATGTGAGCATGCACCATGATTATAGTGCACGCCTGTATAGAGGTGTCCAACCCCTACTCAAGCACATGCTTCCGTGACATATCGAGGATCATGTGACGGAAATGATGTCCCAGTGGCGATTTATTTCAGGAAGCTGCACCTTACTCAGCCAGTTTTCTGCCTGCTGTCTACTCTCAGATAGATCAGTTCTGTATAGGGATTGCATATAGGTTTTGGCTTCTTCTCTAATGAGGTCATCATCGTGGGTGTTTTCCCCGTACTAGCCCGGCAAAGGCTATCAATCTGGTTCCTGGTTTTATCAGCTCGAGCTTTCCACGCCAGAAGGTGGCCACATGTCTCCTCACACGAGAAATGTTGAAGCTTACTCACGTCCCATCTGTCTTTTAAAACTTTATCGAGGGCTGCTTGATACTCTGCCCGCAGGGTGTGCTCAGATGTGAGTCCCTTGCTCACTGCACCATCAGGATTCAAGCAAGCCGGGCCGAAGACGGCTGTAATGCCAGAAACCGGTCCCCGGAAGCTTGTTTCCTTTCCAGTAAAGAATTGGCTTGGTAGTTTGGTCTGCCCTGTTCCCATGATGCACTGGGCCAGGGACAGACTAATTTGCATATAGCCAGGTTCTGAAATGGGATGGTGCAGTGAGCTAAAAAACGGTGATGGATCAAGCCCTGATCTCTCGACTGGGTAGGAGTGTTCTGATTAACTCAGATACTCTGTCCATCACCACCCCCTTTTTGAAAGGAATATAATATAGCACTGCTATGCACTAAAAAGCACTTTATGTACTAAAATACCAACACAAAAAAATAAAATAAAACAAAAATAGAAAACTATTAAGATAAACCCGCACTCATTCTTAAAAATATGTATACTGTGCACTTTCTTAGACAAGGCTGCAAATAAGAAGAGAAAATTAATTGCCAATAGTTCGATTTCGTTCAAGTAGGCGTATGAATGCGGCCACAACAACACTAGTTTGTGAACATAGTTAAGATTTAAGGCTGGGAAAACATACAAGCCTTAAGCATAGGCAACCCAATAATGCAGAATTTTGCACATTATGCTATGATTTGCACAATGGCAGTAGGTTTGCACATCTATACAAATTGGTGAACAGGTATCTGGCACTTTATAATGTTCATATGATTCTATATATAAATGAAATTGAAAAAACCCAAACATGCATTGAAGCAGTTAGAGGGTGAGCTGAGGTTTTAACATATTGAACATGCATTTTAAGTGTATTTATTTATGCATTTATAAATGTTTTTTATATTGAACATTATACATTTTGTAATGCACTAGCCACTTTGAATTGCGAACAGTATTGCATTCATGCCGTATAAAATATGTACAAACTATAAAATACAACTCTGAAACTATAAAATGCAATTATGAAATTTCTGCAACTACAGACATTGCAGCCAAAGATAAACAAGGAAGTTCCTTTGGGCAAGTATAGTGATTTCAAGAACATTAAAAGCGCAACAGTAATGTTTCTATGTCTATGAGTGTGATCACATGTTTCACTATGGGAGGTGTTTCCCACAAATGTGTTTAAATGGCATAGGCTGACGCGATGACTGGTGTGTGAACAAGGGCACTTGATGCTCGAAACGTCAACGTGAAAGGTCGAAATTAAATAAAGGAATCGACTTGCCTGAAGCTGTCTGGGTCTGCTTCTTCATTTCGCCCTCGAGGCGGTTATGAGGTTTTTTCGTGCGTATATATATATATATATATTCACTGAAAAAACCATAGGTTATAGACCATATATAGTTAGGAATTAGCATTTACAAAACCTTAAAAATTCACTGAAAAAACCATAGGTTATAGACCATATATAGTTAGGAATTAGCATTTAAAAAACCTTATTTTACTCACACAAAACCATTGAAATTCCATATATAGTTAGTTGCACTAACTATATATCGCGCACCCGCAATCCACTGCTGATCATGTCACATATTACATCATTCATGACATGGTCAGTGACATCACTGATGACATCACTGATGACATCTCAAATGACATCACTGATGACATCACTGATGACAACATCCAGTGACTGTATGTTTCTGTAAAGTTAAAATATGTCTTACATATTGAAGAATGAGTGGATGTATAAGTGTATGGATGAAGGATTTAGTAGGTGCATGACTGACTGTATGAGTGAGTGATTAAATGTGTCTCACTGAGTGCATGGGTTAGTGACTAAACTGTCTTAATTTGTGCATCATTATGTCTGTTGCTCTGTAAACTGCTGCTCGTGTTGATCAGTAGCTATATGAGTAACTATATGGGTTATTGATTGGTTGCCCAAGTATTTGTATGGGAGATTGAGTTTGTGTGGGGGTGGCTGGAAGGTGTGTGACTCTATGCATAGATGTGTGAGCAGTTTATTCACTAGGTGTATGAGTTCAAGAGTGCATGTGGAAACAGCTACATGGGCAGTTGACTGTGTGCATGAGTGTATTGATGAGTGAATGGATATCTCAATGCTACATGTCATAGTAAGTACATATGTAAAACACAGTACATGTGAGAGTTGGCATATATAAATAACTGTGCATGAGAGCCACTGAATGAGTGAGTGGTTGTATCGATCATTGTGAACTTGTATCAGGGATTGTATAAGAGAGTAAATATGTGTTAGTATATGTTTCAATAAGTAAGGTGTGTTTAACTGTATAGTTGAAGAAATGGAGGTGAGATTGTTTCTTTGCATGACTGACTGGGTGTGTGAGTAACTCCATGGATGAGTGGCAGTGTGTGAGTGTCTGTATACACTGAGTGTATCTAAGGTTATATTAGAGTCTGAAGAGGTTTATCGTATTAGCACAAGAATGATGTCAAATGAGATGTCATCAGTGATGTCATCAGTGATGTCATTTGAGATGTCATCAGTGATGTCATCAGTGATGTCACTGACCATGTCATGAATGATGTAATATGTGACATGATCAGCAGTGGATTGCGGGTGCGCGATATATAGTTAGTGCAACTAACTATATATGGAATTTCAATGGTTTTGTGTGAGTAAAATAAGGTTTTTTAAATGCTAATTCCTAACTATATATGGTCTATAACCTATGGTTTTTTCAGTGAATTTTTAAGGTTTTGTAAATGCTAATTCCTAACTATATATGGTCTATAACCTATGTTTTTTTCAGTGAATTTCAATGGTTTTTTAATAGCAAATATCATAAGCTGTCGAATGTCAAGTACGTGGTAAGTGAAAACATTTTCGTGTTTATGCACACTGATCTGCTTTGAATGGTGCCCCCCCCCCTCATTTCTATTAGGAGTACTCTCTCTTTGCAGATAGTGAAAGGTAGTTAACGCAGGCCTTTGCCCCCGTTGTAATCCGTCGTGCCTGCTTCTCTCTCCATTTCATTGATTGTTATCCAAGTATTTACTGTTTTAGAATTAGTTCTCTTTGGTTCATTCTCTATTTACAAACAAACACAGAGTCGCAATACTCTGTTTAGTCTTTGCAGATAACGAAAAATTGTGTAAAAAAAAAGAAAAGGAATCGAGCAAAATCAGTAGGCCACTAATGGGATCTCTTTTTGACCTCGCTAAAATAGAAACATTAGGAACAACCCCTCATGACAAATACAAAACTAGTGAGATGAACTGAACTCCACACAATGATGGCTGCAAAACAGCTCGGCTCCGCCACCCACCCCGCCCAAAATAACGATAAAGAACGGCTGCCATGATTGGTTGCGGAATGACCACGACGGAGCTACGAAATGGTGCTGCTCTCATGCTAACCCCAGCTTCAGTCTGAAACATCCAGAAACACTGTAGACTACCAATTCGATCAGTTCCGGTAGCGCCCCAATGTAACCCGGTAGAGAAGAACTAGCCCTCCCCTCTTTGACTGATGGTTCTTGTTGCCTGTCCCTTCTGTTGTCATTTAACAGAACTATTTAGCCTGCTGAAAGGGGTTGTGTTCCGACCGCTGGTTGGTGGAGACATTTTGACTATATTCTGTACCTGCGTTGTCGCGTAATGCGTCATATGACGCGCCGCGTTAGCGCATCCGGAAGTCATCCGGGGCGCGCAGCGCGTAACGTAAGCATAACAAGTCATGTGACTTGTTAATAAAACTTTTCATTGGTTCATTTTACTTTTCTTATTGTAATGATGAAAGGCTTGGTCATATGACCTAAAAATTACGCTTTTCATTACTTCCGAACATTATTTTTTCTTAAATATATGTTATAATGTTCCAGGCTAATGTACTTTCCCGGAAATTTTACAACTGTCCTGCAAGTAAAATATATTCTTTTTTTGAGAAAAAGAGCGTTTCTTCGTCCCATGACGGAGCCGTTGAGCAAAAGAGGGTCGACCTGCTGTCTTAGTCGCCGATACGCCTGAATATGAGATTCTTATCGATCACTTTATGTTGCAGGAATAGAAAACACAACAGCCCTTGACCATTTATCTTTACTGCGTTCCTTCGTATTATACCTTTTACCCTTCATGTAATTGGTCTGCTTTATTTCACTTGCCTTTTAATGATTCTAAAACAGTCACTATTATTAAAAACGTTACCAATGTATATACTACTACCATGTTTTCTTTTAAAAACCTTTATTGTGAAAATTTCATTATACAAATACGAGCCTATAACCACGTGGGCCTGCCACAGAGCAAACTGTAATCGTATATGATGAATAGACATTTACACTGTAGAGGAACGTAACGGGCGGGCCATTAGGTTGCAAGAACTAAGGTGTCTAACAGTTACGGAATCGGTGGACGTACATTTTATAATTAAAATACGACAGGGCCAGTTAAAATAAAATTATCTAGATATACATTTGCGGGCAAGTACCATGGGTGACGTTAATTAGAACTTTCAACAGTACAGTAATCAATAATACATCAGAACTTAATATCAATAGGGATGTCGAAATAGTCAATCAATTCTCGTCCCCGCCCGCCATGTGCTTCAAAACTGCATACGTATCTCGTGATTTCAAGGTTCTGCAACCAGTACACAACAAGGAGTTACGAGTCCCATTTATTCCGGCGCCATTTTGGGCGAGGACGGGCAGGTCCAGGATATAGTCAAAATGTCTCTACCAACCATCGACTATGATGATGTTCATATGCTGTATTTATTAGAGTAACACTCATCTGTCCACATGAAATTAATTTGCCACAATCTAAACATGTCACTTTAATCTTTCCAAAGTTCTTCTAAATATTTGGGACCGTTTCCCTTGCCTCTGAAGCTCTCAGTGCCACTTCTTTGATGAATGTACTAGCAGGTCAGGGGTTCTCCTCCAAATCTCTCTTTTATGCAGCACTATAATTAATTGGTGCCACCTCTCCATATGACGATGCATGGTATAGTTACCACAACTATATTTTTTTTCGGTTCCTCTGGAGAGTTCATCGTGGCAGATGAAGCGTGTAACGTACCGGGCATTTACCTTTTTTTGCATGTACAGGAAAGGAAAAAAAAATCGAGCGTCCGAGTTCTAAGGTGTCCCAGGGCCATTTTAGTGGACCAGGCCCAAATCCAAAGAACAGGCCGCCATTTTGAGAGTCCTCTTGCAGCCGCCTGTCGCTGTAGCATCAAGAGCAGCCGAAACTCAGCTGAATGGCAACTGAAACGGTAAAGGGGCGCCCCACTACAGCAGACGAGCCTCCACCTAGGAAGGCCCATTCACGCCGGCTCCCCCCCCCTTCGGGCACCCCACGCCGTTATTCGGAGCAGTATTGTAGGATGGCCACACCAGTGCGGCAACTTGCTAGACATCACCTCGGTGGTAACCGAATCTCAACGCCTTGTGGTGTCTTCTATTCAAAATTTTGAAAAAACACACCCAGGCAGACTTAGGCTAACACAGAACTGGCTAAATCGCAGAATATTTTGGAAACAAAATATTCGTATGAACACATTAGGATGAATATATAAAAAGAACAATAGATACAACAGACTGTTATGATATCAAAAATATATTTTTAATTTCTAATTCATTTAAAACATGATAAAAAGATGAGTTGATAAGTATGACTTGAATCTACATGGAGTATGGTGTTATAAATTTGATGCATCGATATTGAATAACAATTCCATAGTAAAAATGATAAAATCAGAATCAAAATCAAAAAAGACAAAACCAGTTAAGATTCAGTTTTTAGAGATGTTTTTCTAAAGTTGTGTTGAACTTGGGCTGTGTCAACGCGTTTCGACAATCACTTGTCTTCATCAGGACTTTATACAATATGCAGCCACTTTTTTCTTCATCAATTTAGTTGCAGCTATTCAGGAAAACTGGAGTAGGGAGTGAGGCACCTTCTCTTCGTTAGATGAAGACGGTATGTGATATCTGGTGTAGCAGTATTCACTGCAAACTTCTTACTCCCTCCTCTGTACAGTTTTGAAATTTAATGAGTCTTCAGCGTAAAATGATGCCGCGACTCAGGTTCTGTAGCCGTAGGCAAATCCGTTACTTATACATTCGTTCACAAAAGGAAAGGTTCCTTAAACGACCGCCTTGGGTGATGTAAATAACACAGAACGAATAAACGCCTCTGTGTCCGTCGGGAGCTGCGGTGCGTAGGGACGTGGTTCAACTCCGTCCTACCCCGCGTCTCACTCGAAGATTCGGTCGGAGTTTAGAAATATTAATTATTTCACTTATCTTGCTGATTTAGTCCGGACTGATAAGCGGAAACGGAGACGTCCGTGTGTTTACTCCCGGTTCAGAGTCCTATCGTCGCACGTTGTACTCGTGTACGAGGTAGCGGGATTCGGCACGTCTCCTTCCGTCAGGGCTTCACTTAATCGCTTGAAGCCCTGACGGAAGGAGACGTGCCGAATCCCGCTACCTCGTACACGAGTTTTGGACCATTTCTACATTGTAACCGGTACCGAGCCTACGTAATTGACACCTGCACGGGTACAACGTGCGACGATAGGACTCTGAACGGACACAGAGGCGTTTATTCGTTCTGTGTTATTTACATCACCCAAGGCGGTCGTTTAAGGAACCTTTCCTTTTGTGAACGAATGTATAAGTAACGGATTTGCCTACGGCTACAGAACCTGAGTCGCGGCATCATTTTACGCTGAAGACTCATTAAATTTCAAAACTGTACAGAGGAGGGAGTAAGAAGTTTGCAGTGAATACTGCTACACCAGATATCACATACCGTCTTCATCTAACGAAGAGAAGGTGCCTCACTCCCTACTCCAGTTTTCCTGAATAGCTGCAACTAAATTGATGAAGAAAAAAGTGGCTGCATATTGTATAAAGTCCTGATGAAGACAAGTGATTGTCGAAACGCGTTGACACAGCGCAAGTTCAACACAACTTTAGAAAAACATCTCTAAAAACTGAATCTTAACTGGTTTTGTCTTTTTTGATTTTGATTCTGATTTTATCATTTTTACTATGGAATTGTTATTCAATATCGATGCATCAAGTCATACTTGTCAACTCATCTTTTTATCATGTTTTAAATGAATTAGAAATTAAAAATATATTTTTGATATCATAACAGTCTGTTGTATCTATTGTTCTTTTTATATATTCATCCTAATGTGTTCATACGAATATTTTGTTTCCAAAATATTCTGCGATTTAGCCAGTTCTGTGTTAGCCTAAGTCTGCCTGGGTGTGTTTTTTCAAAATTGTTGTTTCCCTGACCCAGGAGTTGATCCTTAACAGGGGGTCCCTGATATTTACCCAAAAAAAAAGTCTTCTATTCAAAAAACATTGTTATGCTGCCTTCGACCTTTTCGCCGCAAGTGCGCACACAACTCAACTGCATAGCTTGCTAGACACCACCTCGGTGCCATCCGGATCTTGGAATGTCAGCACCTTTTGGTGTCTTCTCTTCAGAAAATATTGTTGCGCTGCCTTTGGCCCCATTCACACATCAGTCCGCTACTGACGCCATCTCACAGGCTAATGGGGCGCCCCACGCCGACTTTCAGCATTGTAGAATGACCACACCAGTACAGCAACTTGCTAGACATCACCTCGGTGCCATCCGGATCTCGGCGCCCCACTGCAGATGAAGTGCCTCTCAACTATGAAACCACCACGGTGACATCCGGATCTTGGCGCGTTGTACTGCCTTCGGCCTATTCGCACATCGGTCCGCTACTGACGCCATCTCACAGGCTAATGGGGCGACCCACGCCGAGTTTCAGCATTGTAGGATGACCACACCAGTACAGCAACTTGCTAGACATCACCTCGGTGCCATCCGAATCTTGGCATCTCAACGCCTAGTGGTATCTTCCATACAAAAAATATTGTTACGCTGCCTTTGGCCCCATTCGCACATCAGTCCGCAACTTAGACATCACCTCGGTGCCATCCGGATCTTGGCATCTCAGCGCCTTGTGGTGTCAGTCAGAAAATATTGTTGCGCTGCCTTTGGCCCCATTCGCACATCGGTCCGCTACTGACGCCATCTCACAGGCCAACGGGGCGCCCCACGCCGACTTTCAACATTGTAGGATGGCCACAGAAGTGCGACAACTTACTAGACACCACCTCGGTGCCATCCGGATCTTGGCGCGTTGTGCTGCCTTCGGCCTATTCGCACATCGGTCCGCTACTGACGCCATCTCACAGGCCAACGGGGCGCCCCACGCCGACTTTCAGCATTGTTGGATGGCCACACCAGTGCGGCAACTTACTAGACACCACCTCGGTGCCATCCGGATCTTGGCGCGTTGTGCTGCCTTCGGCCTATTCGCACATCGGTCCGCTACTGACGCAAACTCACAGGCCAACGGGGCGCCCCACGCCGACTTTCAGCATTGTAGGATGGCCACACCAGTGCTGCAACTTGCTGGACACCACCTCGGTGCCATCCGGATCTTGGCGCGTTGTATTGCCTTCGGCCTATTCGCACATCGGTCCGCTACTGACGCCGCCTCACGTGCCAACGTATTTTCTCCGCATTTTATACCCTATGCCGCATAACAGGTCATGTGACTTGTTTATAAAACTTTTCATTGGTTCATTTTACTTTTGGTTTCCTAATGATGGAAGGCTTGATCATATGACCTAAAAACAACACTTTTCATTGGATGAAAACTTTTTTTTTTCCCAAACGATGAAAGCCCCACCTTGTTTCTGGATGTTTCAGACTAAACTGGCGTCAGCATGAGAGCACCACCATCTCGTAGCTCCGTCGTGGTCATTCCGCGAGCAATCATGGCAGCCGCTCCCCACCAGAAGCCTGCAGGAGTCGGGGCCCCCAAAACTTTTGATGAATTCTCAAGGCGGAGGGGACGCTTTCGAGAATGGGGTCCAAGACCTAGCAGACAAGCGTCCGATTTCCAAGGTGTCCCAGGGCCATTTCAGTGGACCAGGCCCAAAAAGGAAAGAGCCTGCCGCCATTTTGAGAGTCCTGTGACAGCCGCCTATCGCTGCACCGCAAGAGTGGGCGCAACTCAGCTGAATTGCGGCTTTTGACACAGTGGACCAAAAACGGACGGAATGGCAACTGAAACGGTAAAGGGGCGCCCCACTACAACAGATGACACTCCACCTGGAGAGGCCCGTTCACGCCGCCTCCCCCGGGGCGCCCCACGCCGTTATTCGGAGCAGCATTGTAGGATACCAAAACCAGTGCGGCAACTTACTGGACATCACCTTGGTGCCATCGTTCTGCTGCCTTGGAACTATTTGCACAACAGTTTGCTACTGATGACCCACCCCCCGCGACGCCCCACGCCGTTATTTGCTGGGTGGCAACTTACTAGACATCACTTTCGTGTCATCTAGATTTCGGCGCGTTCTGCTGCCTTGGAACTATTCGCACAACAGTTTGCTACTGATGACCCACCCCCCGCGACGCCCCACGCCGGAAATCTGGACGTTGTGCTGCGTTGGGACTATTCGCACAGCCGACCGCTACTTCGTTGTTTTTCCCTAAAAATGTTTATATGTTATTACTATTTTTGTTTTCTTGTATATATTTATAAATTATTAAAGTTTTATAATCTTACTACTTTGTCGGAGTGCTATATATTTTTAATGTGACACATAATTGTAAAAACTTTGATGTACAAAGAGTCATCCCTGGAATCTTCCGCTTCACGCTCGGTCCCCTCCCCAATCACAATACAGGATGGTTTTCAGATAATAGCAACGCTTCTGCTGTGACGGATCTCATCGAGTGTGGGCCTTGATCTACTATAACTCCTTTGAAGAGGGGTGATTCTTTACAGCTGTGGCCATAAACTACATCTGCAGGGCTAGCTGATAGCCTAGGACCGGCCTGGACAATCGGACACAGAGGAAAAGGAGTGTCAGAGGGTGCGGTAGTGAATAGGGCGAAAGGGAGGTGTCGGGCGGGCACAGGGTGTGATTCTCAGGGAAGAGCAGCGCAGATGGGGGGAGGTTTATTACCCATGCATAAGACAGAGAGCGGGGGTGACCACTGCCTGGGTGAGATGCTTGCGAGGGTGGGGAGCCATGCTAAGGATCGACAGCGTGCACAGAGTGGGTCTGGTCAAGGCATCTAAAATGGCTGCCGTGCACGACAAAAGTGTGGCATTTGAAAAAAGACAAGATGGCGCAGACAATGTTTTTCAACACTTCCTGATTTCCTTCGAATCGAACGTTAACAGACGTTGGGGCATATTACCAAAGTTAAGCGATATTTATCCCTAACGATGCATTGCAAAGATTTTTTTACCGTCAGAAATTATCGCAGATAAACCTTGCTATTATCAAGGTTTATCGCAAATACGATAAAAAACGACCGCAATGCATTAATATCGCTGAAAACTCAGCGATATTCATGCATTACCGAGCTAATGCTCTTAGCCATGTTATCCACCTCCCATTGGATAACATGGCTAAGAACTGCTCAGGGCAGCTGTTACTTTTTGGAGATATTCGCGCTTATCTCGAATATTTCCAACAGTTGATAATAGGAGATAGCGATGTTAGCGACTGTTTCCAGTCGCTAACATCTTGGCATGCCCACTTTGCATGTCATTAGTGATAAATATCACTCACATGCAAAGTGGGGCCCAAGATGGTCACTATCTCCTACTAGCCGTCGCTAACTGGTGTTAGCAACAGCTAGGTAATACAGATATAATTTTATCTCCGCGAAGCGGAGCGCTGTTACAGATATATATCTTGTTTTTGAACGTTAATTTCTCAAAATGCACTGAAGCACATATATTGAGACCTAGCAAAGGCACATCGGGCTACCAGTCCCTAATATTTTACCAAGTTTCGTGCAAATCCATTCAGCCGTTCGATTATTATTATTATTATTTTTTTTTGCCCCGCGGGGCCCTTTTAAAACCTCCACATCAAACCTAGGGGGTCAGCGAGGATCTACTATGCCCCCTTATGGTCATTTGCCCCTTCGCTTTGGCCTCCTCTTGTCTCTCGATCCTACCGAGAGACAAGATGGCGGCCGCTACGTACTGTTTGGAATGTTTACAGACACCGGAGAGCCAATCAGCTTCGCTTCGCAAAGCTCCGTAACGCGAAAAGTACGCGAAGCGGTGCGCTGTTACAGATATATATCTTTTTTTGAACGTTAATTTCTCAAAATCCACTGAAGCACATATATTGAGACCTAGCAAAGGCACATCGGGCTACCAGTCCCTACAATTTTGCCAAGTTTCGTGCAAATCCATTCAGCCGTTGGATTATTATTATTATTATTTTTTTTGCCCCGCGGGGCCCTTTTAAAACCTCCACATCAAACCTAGGGGGTCAGCGAGGATCTACTATTCCCCCTTATGGTCATTTTCCCCTTCGCTTTGGCCTCCTCTTGTCTCTCGATCCTACCGAGAGACAAGATGGCGGCCGCTACGGACTGTTTGGAATGTTGACAGACGCCGGAGAACCAATCAGCTTCGCTTCACAAAGCTCCGTTGCGCGAAAAGTACGCGTCCTGGAGCGCTGCCCGGTCCGCTGTTACAGATATATATCTTTTTTTAAACGTTAATTTCTCAAAATCCACTGTAGCACATATATTGAGACCTACAAAAGGCACATCGGGCTACCAGTCCCTACAATTTTGCCAAGTTTCGTGCAAATCCATTCAGCCGTTCGGGCTAAAAGTGAGGCCAACCGCCCTATGGAAAACTCAATGTTAAAAACACGTTTTGGGACCCCCCTTTTTTCTCGACCCCCCCTGGACGAACCCCCCCCCTATTTTCAGGGGCTGCTCAGAAACAAAATGTGCCATTTTCCTGAAAATTTCAGCCAATTCCGTCCACAAACGCCAAAGTTATTAGACATAGAATTTTCAAAAAACCCATAGAGAAAAAATCCTAACTATATATACCTACTGGCGACCGCCAGTAGGTAATATATATATATATATATATATATATATATATATATATATATATATATATATATATATATATATATATTTTCGTCACCAAAGTAATCCCGTTACCGAGGGCACTCCTTGAAACAGCCGGTGCGAGTTTCAGGGACGGGCTTTCCCTGCTGTTTATTTTTCACCAAAAAGCAATTATACTCGCACTCCACCAGGAAGTCAGTTCATAGCAGGTTTATTTATGTGCCATTACAGCACACAGCTTTACCTAAGCGTTTCGATCTTACGATCTTGATCACGGTTACAAACATTTGTCCATTGTTTGTTTCTACCTTCATACCAGTCAGTCATAATTGCCCTATTATGAGGCATTATGGTACTAGTAGTTACTATTTTCATTTCATTCATTAAATTAAGAAACGTGGCATATTTTGTTTGCATATTTACAATGTTTCGTATGTTCCTTGCAGCCTCTTGAACGCTCCTGGCTCCCCCCTTTGAGAAAGATCTGGTAGACCGAAATGCATCAGGGATAACTAAACGCCAGGGTTTTGGAAAGTAAAAATAAACCTACTTGACTTCACATCGTGAGTGTGCGGCTCACTACCTTTGTTTCAGAGGTTCGTTTTCAGGGTGTTCGGCTTTGTCCTGCCGAGAGCTACGCACCACCAGAGTAACGAGTGCCATCACTGCCCGCATAAGGACCAATATTGTGGGACTGCGAGAGCAAGAAGGGCAGCGGCGCCACAAAGGACTGGGCCTTGGTCTGGACCCGAGCAAACTTGACAGTTAGCTTGCAGGGGATCACAAGATTCAAAAAGGAACTTCCAAAGCAAAAACAACTTCAAAGTAACAATCATTGGAAGTCAGCTGTCACGGGACTCGGAATATGCTACAGAAACCACAATGCCTGAATGTAACACGTATCGAGGCGCCCACCAGGGGGCAAACACGTTCTTCACAAACGAAGCAAATGTGGTTTCGTATGTTCCATTAAAAATAAACCTACTTGACTTCACATCGTGAGTGTGTGGCTCACTTCCTTTGTTTCAGAGGTTCGTTTTCATATATATATATATACATATATATATATATATATATATATATATATATATATATATTCACTGAAAAAACCATAGGTTATAGACCATATATAGTTAGGAATTAGCATTTACAAAACCTTGAAAATTCACTGAAAAAACCATAGGTTATAGACCATATATCGTTAGGAATTAGCATTTAAAAAACCTTATTTTACTCACACAAAACCATTGAAATTCCATATATAGTTAGTTGCACTAACTATATATCGCGCACCCGCAATCCACTGCTGATGATGTCACATATTACATCATTCATGACATGGTCAGTGACATCACTGATGACATCACTGATGACATCTCAAATGACATCACTGATGACATAACTGATAACAACATCCAGTGATTTTTTGTTTCTGTAAAGTTTAAATATGTCTTACATATTGAAGAATGAGTGGATGTGTAAGTGTCTGGACGAAGGATTTAGTAGATGCATGACTGACTGTATGACTGAGTGATTAAATGTGTCTCACTGAGTGCATGGGTTAGTGACTAAACTGTCTTAATTTGTGCATCATTATGTCTGTTGTTCTATAAACTGCTGCATGTGTTGATCAGTAGCTATATGAGTAACTATATGGGTTATTGATTGATTGCCCAAGTATTTGTATGAGAGACTGAGTGTGTGTGTGGCTGGCTGGGAGGTGTATGACTCTGTGCAGATCAATGTGTACTTGTATCAATGATTGTATAAGAAGGTAAGTATGTGTTAGTATATGTTTGAAAATGTAAGGTGCTCTATGTTTAACTGTATAGACAAGAAAATGGAAGTGTCATTGATTCTTTACAGGACTGACTAGGTGTGTGAGTAACTCCATGGATGAGTGGCAGACTGTGAGTGTCTGTATAGGTGTATGACTGCATATGATAGTGTTGTAAAGATGAGTGATTGTATGTATGAATGATTGTATGGGTGAATGAGTGAAGGTGTGTGTAGACGTAGGAATCAGTGAGTGCGTATGTAGTAACTAGTATTGGTGTGTCAATGGTTTCAAAAATTATACTCTGTATTTAATACTGGGTGAAACAGAGGTTATATTAAAATGTGAGGAGATGCATTGTATTGTCACATGAATGATATCATCAGTGATGTGGTCATTGAAGTCAAATGAGATGTCATCAGTGATGTCATCAGTGATGTCATTTGAGATGTCATCAGTGATGTCATCAGTGATGTCACTGACCATGTCATGAATGATGTAATATGTGACATCATCAGCAGTGGATTGCGGGTGTGCGATATATAGTTAGTGCAACTAACTATATATGGAATTTCAATGGTTTTGTGTGAGTAAAATAAGCTTTTTTAAATGCTAATTCCTAACGATATATGGTCTATAACCTATGGTTTTTTCAGTGAATTTTCAAGGTTTGGAAATGCTAATTCCTAACTATATATGGTCTATAACCTATGGTTTTTTCAGTGAATTTTCAAGGTTTTGTAAATGCTAATTCCTAACTATATATGGTCTATAACCTATGGTTTTTTCAGTGAATTTCAATGGTTGTTTAATAGCAAATATCATAAGCTGTCGAATGTCAAGTACGTGGTAAGTAAAAACATTTTCGTGTTTATGCACACTGATCTGCTTTGAATGCTGCCCCCCCCCTCATTTCTATTAGGAGTACTCTCTCTTTGCAGATAGTGAAAGGTAGTTAACGCAGTCCTTTGCCCCCCGTTGTAATACGTCGTGCCTGCTTCTCTCTCCATTTGATTGATTGTTATCCAAGCATTTACTGTTTTAGAATTGGTTCTCTTTGGTTCATTCTCTATTTACAAACAAACACAGAGTCGCAATACTCTGTTTAGTCTTTGCAGATAACGAAAAATCGTGTAAAAAAACAAAAGGAATCGAGCAAAATCAGTAGGCCACTAATGGGATCTCTTTTTGACCTCGCTAAAATAGAAACATTAAGAACAACCCCTCATGACAAATACGAAACTAGTGAGATGAACTGAACTCCACACCATGATGGCTGCAATACAGCTCGGCTCCGCCACCCACCCCGCCCAAAATAACGATAAAGAGCGGCTGCCATGATTGCTCGCGGAATGGCCACGACGGAGCTACGAAATGGTGGTGCTCTCATGCTAACGCCAGCTTCAGTGTGAAAAATCCAGAAACACTGTAGACTACCAATTCGATCAGTTCCGGTAGCGCCCCAATGTAACCCGGTAGAGAAGAACTAGCCCTCCCCTCTTTGACTGATGGTTCTTGTTGCCTGTCCCTTCTGTTGTCATTTAACAGAACTATTTAGCCTGCTGAAAGGGGTTGTGTTCCGACCGCTAGTTGGTGGAGACATTTTGACTATATTCTGGACCTGCGTTGTCGCGTAATGCGTCATATGACGCGCCGCGTTAGCGCATCCGGAAGTCATCCGGGGCGCGACGCGCAGCGCGTAACGTAAGCATAACAGGTCATGTGACTTGTTAATAAAACTTTTCATTGGTTCATTTTACTTTTCTTATTCTAATGATGAAAGGCTTGGTCATATGACCTAAAAATTACGCTTTTTATTACTTCTGAACATTATTTTTTCTTAAATATATGTTATAATGTTCCAGGCTAATGTACTTTCCCGGAAAATTTACAACTGTCCTGCAAGTAAAATATATTCTTTTTTCGAGAAAAAGGGCGTTTCTTCGTCCCATGATGGAGCCGTTGAGCAAAAGAGGGTCGACCTCCTGTCTTAGTCGCCGATACGCCTGAATATGAGATTCTTATCGATCACTTTATGTTGCAGGAGTAGAAAACACAACAGCCCTTGACCATTTATCTTTACTGCGTTCCTGCGTATTATACCTTTTACCCTTCATGTAATTGGTCTGCTTTATTTCACTTGCCTTTTAATGATTCTAAAACAGTGACTATTATTAAAAACTTTACCAATGTATATACTACTACCATGTTTTCTTTTAAAAACCTTTATTGTGAAAATTTCATTATACAAATACGAGCCTATAACCACGTGGGCCGGCCACGGAGCAAACTGTAATCGTATATGATGAGTAGACATTTACACTGTAGAGGAACGTAACGGGCGGGCCATTAGGTTGCAAGAACTAAGGTGTCTAACAGTTGCGGAATCGGTGGACGTACATTTTATAATTAAAATACGACAGGGCCAGTTACAATAAAATTATCTAGATATACATTTGCGGGCAAGTACCATGCGTGAGGTTAATTCGAACTTTCAATAGTACAGTAATCAATAACACATCAGAACTTAATATCAATAGGGATGTCGAAATACTCAATCAATTCTCGTCCCCGCCCGCCATGTGCTTCAAAACTGCATACGTATCTCGTGATTTCAAGGTTCTGCAACCAGTACACAACAAGGAGTTACGAGTCCCATTTATTCCGGCGCCATTTTGGGCGAGGACGGGCAGGTCCAGGATATAGTCAAAATGTCTCTACCAACCATCGACTATGATGATGTTCATATGCTATATTTATAGAGTAACACTCATCTGTCCACATGAAATGAATTTGCCACAATCTAAACATGTCATTTTAATCTTTCCAAAGTTCTTCTAAATATTTGGGACCGTTTCCCTTGCCTCTGATGCTCTCAGTGCCACTTCTTTGATGAATGTACTGGCAGGTCGGGGGTTCTCCTCCAAATCTCTCTTTTATGCAGCACTATAATTAATTGGTGCCACCTCTCCATATGACGATGCATGGTATAGTTACCATAACTATATTTTTTTTCGGTTCCTCTGGAGAGTACATCGTGGCAGATGAAGCGTATAACGTACCGGGCATTTACCTTTTTTTGCATGTAGAGGAGAGGAAAAAAAAATCGAGCGTCCGAGTTCTAAGGTGTCCCAGGGCCATTTTAGTGGACCAGGCCCAAATCCAAAGAACAGGCCGCCATTTTGAGAGTCCTGTTGCAGCCGCCTGTCGCTGTAGCATCAAGAGCGGCCAAAACTCAGCTGAATGGCAACTGAAACGGTAAAGTGGCGCCCCACTACAGTAGACGAGCCTCCACTTAGGAAGGCCCGTTCACGCCGCCCCCCCCCCCCTTCGGGCACCCCACGCCGTTATTCGGAGCAGTATTGTAGGATGGCCACACCAGTGCAGCAACTTGCTAGACACCACCTCGGTGGTAACCGAATCTCAGCGCCTTGTGGTGTCTTCTATTCAGAAAACATTGTTGTGCTGCCTTCGACCTATTCGCCGCAAGTGCGCACGCAACTCAGCTGCATAGCTTGCTAGACACCACCTCGGTGCTAACCGAATCTCAGCGCCTTGTGGTGTCTTCTATTCCAAAAATATTGTTGAGCTGCCTTTGGCCCCATTCGCACATCGGTCCGCTACTGCCGCCATCTCACAGGCCAACGGGGCGCCCCACGCCGACTTTCAGCATTGTAGGATGGCCACACCAGTGCCACAACTTGCTAGACACCACCTCGGTGCCATCCGGATGTTGGCATCTCAGCGCCTTGTGGTGTCTTCTATTCCGAAAATATTGTTGCGCTGCCTTTGGCCCCATTCGCACATCGGTCCGCTACTGACGCCATCTCACAGGCCAACGGGGCGCCCCACGCCGACTTTCAGCATTGTAGGATGGCCACACCAGTGCACCTTACTAGACACCACCTCGATGCCATCCGGATCTTGGCGCGTAGTGAAGCTGCAGCAGCTGCAAATAAGCTTCAGACAGTGTTACAACCGCTGCTCAGAACTCTCAACTATGACACCACCTCGGTGCCATCCGGATCTTGGCGCGTTGCGCTGCCTTTGGCCCCATTCGCACATTGGTCCGCTACTGACGCCATCTCACAGGCCAACGGGGCGCCCACGCCGACTTTCAACATTGTAGGATGGCCACACCAGTGCGGCAACTTACTAGACACCACCTCGGTGCCATCCGGATCTTGGCGCGTTGTGCTGCCTTCGGCCTATTCGCACATCGGTCCGCTACTGACGCGAACTCACAGGCCAACGGGGCGCCCCACGCCGACTTTCGGCGCAGCATTGTAGGATGGCCACACCAGTGCTGCAACTTGCTGGACACCACCTCGGTGCCATCCGGATCTTGGCGCGTTGTGCTGCCTTCGGCCTATTCGCACATCGGTCCGCTACTGACGCGAACTCACAGGCCAACGGGGCGTCCCACGCCGACTTTCGGCGCAGCATTGTAGGATGGCCACACCAGTGCACCTTACTAGACACCACCTCGATGCCATCCGGATCTTGGCACGTAGTGAAGCTGCAGCAGCTGCAAATAAGCTTCAGACAGTGTTACAACCGCTGCTCAGAACTCTCAACTATGACACCACCTCGGTGCCATCCGGATCTTGGCGCGTTGCGCTGCCTTTGGCCCCATTCGCACATCGGTCCGCTACTGACGCCATCTCACAGGCCAACGGGGCGCCCACACCGACTTTCAACATTGTAGGATGGCCACACCAGTGCGGCAACTTACTAGACACCACCTCGGTGCCATCCGGATCTTGGCGCGTTGTGCTGCCTTCGGCCTATTCGCACATCGGTCCGCTACTGACGCGAACTCACAGGCCAACGGGGCGCCCCACGCCGACTTTCGGCGCAGCATTGTAGGATGGCCACACCAGTGCTGCAACTTGCTGGACACCACCTCGGTGCCATCCGGATCTTGGCGCGTTGTGCTGCCTTCGGCCTATTCGCACATCGGTCCGCTACTGACGCGAACTCACAGGCCAACGGGGCGCCCCACGCCGACTTTCGGCGCAGCATTGTAGGATGGCCACACCAGTGCTGCAACTTGCTGGACACCACCTCGGTGCCATCTGGATCTTGGCGCGTTGTGCTGCCTTTGGCCTATTCGCACATCGGTCCGCTACTGACGCCCCCTCACGTGCCAACGTATTTTCTCCGCATTTTATACCCTATGCCGCATAACAGGTCATGTGACTTGTTTATAAAACTTTTCATTGGTTCATTTTACTTTTGATTTCCTAATGATGGAAGGCTTGATCATATGACCTAAAAATAACACTTTTCATTGGATGAAAACTTTTTTTTTTCCCAAACGATGAAATCCCCACCTTGTTTCTGGATGTTTCAGACTGAAGCTGGCGTCAGCATGAAAGCACCACCATCTCGTGGCTCCGTCGTGGTCATTCCGCGAGCAATCATGGCAGCCGCTCCCCACCAGAAGCCTGCAGGAGTCGGGGGCCCCCAAAACTTTTGTTGAATCCTCAAGGCGGAGGGGACGCTTTCGAGAATGGGGTCCAAGACCTAGCAGACAGTCGTCCGATTTCCAAGGTGTCCCAGGGCCATTTCAGTGGACCAGGCCCAAAAAGAAAAGAGCCTGCCGCCATTTTGAGAGTCCTGTGGCAGCCGCCTATCGCTGCACCGCAAGAGTGGGCGCAACTCAGCTGAATTGCGGCTTTTGACACAGTGGACCAAAAGCGGACGGAATGGCAACTGAAACGGTAAAGGGGCGCCCCACTACAACAGACGAGACTCCACCTGGAGAGGCCCGTTCACGCCGCCTCCCCCCCCCCCCCCGGGGCGCCCCACGCCGGTATTCGGAGCAGCATTGTAGGATACCAAAACCAGTGCGGCAACTTACTGGACATCACCTTGGTGCCATCGTTCTGCTGCCTTGGAACTATTCGCACAACAGTTTGCTACTGATGACCCTCCCCCCGCGACGCCCCACGCCAGATGCCGAAATCAGTGCGGCACCCAGGCAACATCACCTGGGTGCCGTCCAGAAATCTGGACGTTGTGCTGCGTTGGGACTATTCGCACAGCCGACCGCTACTTCGTTGTTTTTCCCTAAAAATGTTTATATGTTTTTACTGTTTTTGTTTTGTTGTATATATTTATAAGTTATTAAAGTTTTATAATCTTACTACTTTGTTGGAGTGCTATATATTTTTAATGTGACACATAATTGTAAAAACTTTGATGTACAAAGAGTCATCCCTGGAATCTTCCGCTTCAGGCTCGGTCCCCTCCCCAATCACAATACAGGATGGTTTTCAGATAGTAGGAACGCGTGTGCTGTGACGGATCTCATCGAGTGTGGGCCTTGATCTACTATAACTCCTTTGAAGAGGGGTGATTCTTTACAGCTGGGGCCATAAACTACATCTGCAGGGCTAGCTGATAGCCTAGGACCGGCCTGGACAATCGGACACAGAGGAAAAGGAGTGTCAGAGGGTGCGGTAGTGAATAGGTCGAAAGGGAGGTGTCGGGCGGGCACAGGGTGTGATTCTCAGGGAAGAGCAGCGCAGATGGGGGGAGGTTTATTACCCATGCATAAGACAGAGAGCGGGGGTGACCAGTGCCCGGGGGAGATGCTTTCGAGGGTGAAGAGCCATGCTAAGGATCGACAGCGTGCAGAGAGTGGGTCTGGTCAAGGCATCTAAAATGACTGCCGTGCACGACAAAAGTGTAGCATTTGAAAAAAGGCAAGATGGCGCAGACAATGTTTTTCAACACTTCCTGATTTCCTTCGAATCGAACGTTAACAGACGTTGGGGCATATTACCAAAGTTAAGCGATATTTATCCCTAACGATGCTTAGCAACAAATTTTTTACCGCTAAGCATCGTCAGAAATTATCGCAGATAAACCTTGCTATTATCAAGGTTTATCGCAAATGCCATAAAAAACGACCGCAATGCATTAATATCGCTGAAAACTCAGCGATATTCATGCATTACCGAGCTAATGCTCTTAGCCATGTTATCCACCTCCCATTGGATAACATGGCTAAGAACTGCTCAGGGCAGGTGGTAGCTTTTGGAGATATTCGCGCTTAGCGCGAATATCTCCAAAAGTTGGTAATAGGAGATAGCGATGTTAGCGACTGTTTCAAGTCGCTAACATCTTGGCATGCCCACTTTGCATGTCATTAGTGATAAATATCACTGACATGCAAAGTGGGGCCCAAGATGGTCGCTATCTCCTACTAGTGGTCGCTAACTGGTGTTAGCAACAGCTAGGTAATACAGAGATAATTTTATCTCCGCGAAGCGGAGCGCTGTTACAGATATATATCTTTTTTTGAACGTTAATTTCTCAAAATCCACTGAAGCACATATATTGAGACCTAGCAAAGGCACATCGAGCTACCAGTCCCTACAATTTTGCCAAGTTTCGTGCAAATCCATTCAGCCGTTCGATTATTATTATTTTTTTTGCCCCGCGGGGCCCTTTTAAAACCTCCACATCAAAACTAGGGGGTCAGGGAGGATCTACTATGCCCCCTTATGGTCATTTGCCCCTTCGCTTTGGCCTCCTCTTGTCTCTCGATCCTACCGAGAGACAAGATGGCGGCCGCTACGGACTGTTTGGAATGTTTACAGACGCCGGAGAACCAATCAGCTTCGCAAAGCTCCGTTACGCGAAAAGTACGCGAAGCGGAGCGCTGTTACAGATATATATCTTTTTTTGAACGTTAATTTCTCAAAATCCACTGGAGCACATACATTGAGACCTAGCAAAGGCACATCGAGCTACCAGTCCCTACAATTTTGCCAAGTTTCGTGCAAATCCATTCAGCCGTTCGATTATTGTTTTTTTTTTTTTTTTTGCCCCGTGGGGCCCTTTTAAAACCTCCACATCAAACCTAGAGGGTCAGGGAGGATCTACTATGCCCCCTTATGGTCATTTGCCCCTTCGCTTTGGCCTCCTCTTGTCTCTCGATCCTACCGAGAGACAAGATGGCGGCCGCTACGGACTGTTTGGAATGTTTACAGACGCCGGAGAACCAATCAGCTTCGCTTCACAAAGCTCCGTAACGCGTAAAGTCCGCGAACCGGAGCGCTGCCTGGTCCGCTGTTACAGATATATATCTTTTTTTGAACGTTAATTTCTCAAAATCCACTGGAGCACATATATTGAGACCTAGCAAAGGCACATCGGGCTACCAGTCCCTACAATTTTGCCAAGTTTCGTGCAAATCCATTCAGCCGTTCGGGCTAAAAGTGAGGCCAACCGCCCTATGGAAAACTCAATGTTAAAAACACGTTTTGGGACCCCCCTTTTTTCTCGGCCCCCCCTTGACGAACCCCCCCCAAATTTTCAGGGGCTGCTCAGAAACAAAATGTTCCATTTTCCTGACAATTTCAGCCAATTCCGTCCACAAACGCCAAAGTTATTAGACATAGAATTTTCAAAAATCCCATAGAGAAAAAATACTAACTATATATACCTACTGGCGACCGCCAGTAGGTAATATTACCTACTGGCGGTCGCCAGTAGGTATATATAGTTAGGATTTTTTCTCTATGGGTTTTTTGAAAATCCTATGTCTAATAACTTTGGCGTTTGTGGACGGATTTGGCTGAAATTTTCAGGAAAATGGCACATTTTGTTTCTGAGCAGCCCCTGAAAATTGGGGGGGGTTTCGTCCGGGGGGGTCGAGAAAAAAGGGGGGTCCCAAAACGTGTTTTTAACATTGAGTTTTCCGTAGGGCGGTTGGCCTCACTTTTAGCCCGAACGGCTGAATGGATTTGCACGAAACTTGGCAAAATTGTAGGGACTGGTAGCCCGATGTGCCTTTTGTAGGTCTCAATATATGTGCTCCAGTGGATTTAGAGAAATTAACGTTTAAAAAAAGATATATATCTGTAACAGCGGACCGGGCAGCGTCCCAGGACGCGTACTTTTCGCGCAACGGAGATTTGTGAAGCGAAGCTGATTGGTTCTCCGGCGTCTGTCAACATTCCAAACAGTCCGTAGCGGCCGCCATCTTGTCTCTCGGTAGGATCGAGAGACAAGAGGAGGCCAAAGCGAAGGGGCAAATGACCATAAGGGGGAATAGTAGATCCTCGCTGACCCCCTAGGTTTGATGTGGAGGTTTTAAAAGGGCCCCGCGGGGCAAAAAAAAAAAATAATAATAATAATCGAACGGCTGAATGGATTTGCACGAAACTTGGCAAAATTGTAGGGACTGGTAGCCCGATGTGCCTTTGCTAGGTCTCAATATATGTGTTTCAGTGGATTTTGAGAAATTAACGTTCAAAAAAAGATATATATCTGTAACAGCGCACCGCTTCGCGTACTTTTCGCGTTACGGAGCTTTGCGAAGCGAAGCTGATTGGCTCTCCGGTGTCTGTAAACATTCCAAACAGTACGTAGCGGCCGCCATCTTGTCTCTCGGTAGGATCGAGAGACAAGAGGAGGCCAAAGCGAAGGGGCAAATGACCATAAGGGGGCATAGTAGATCCTCGCTGACCCCCTAGGTTTGATGTGGAGGTTTTAAAAGGGCCCCGCGGGGCAAAAAAATATAATAATAATAATAATCGAACGGCTGAATGGATTTGCACGAAACTTGGTAAAATATTAGGGACTGGTAGCCCGATGTGCCTTTGCTAGGTCTCAATATATGTGCTTCAGTGCATTTTGAGAAATTAACGTTCAAAAACAAGATATATATCTGTAACAGCGCTCCGCTTCGCGGAGATAAAATTATATCTGTATTACCTAGCTGTTGCTAACACCAGTTAGCGACGGCTAGTAGGAGATAGCGACCATCTTGGGCCCCACTTTGCATGTGAGTGATATTTATCACTAATGACATGCAAAGTGGGCATGCCAAGATGTTAGCGACTGGAAACAGTCGCTAACATCGCTATCTCCTATTATCAACTTTTGGAAATATTCGAGATAAGCACGAATATCTCCAAAAAGTAACAGCTGCCCTGAGCAGTTCTTAGCCATGTTATCCAATGGGAGGTGGATAACATGGCTAAGAGCATTAGCTCGGTAATGCATGAATATCGCTGAGTTTTCAGCGATATTAATGCATTGCGGTCGTTTTTTATCGTATTTGCGATAAACCTTGATAATAGCAAGGTTTATGTGCGATAATTTCTGACGGTAAAAAAATCTTTGCAATGCATCGTTAGGGATAAATATCGCTTAACTTTGGTAATATGCCCCAACGTCTGTTAACGTTTGATTCTAAGGAAATCAGGAAGTGTTGAAAAACATTGTCTACGCCATCTTGTCTTTTTTCAAATGCCACACTTTTGTCGTGCACGGCAGCCATTTTAGATGCCTTGACCAGACCCACTCTGTGCACGCTGTCGATCCTTAGCATGGCTCCCCACCCTCGCAAGCATCTCACCCAGGCAGTGGTCACCCCCGCTCTCTGTCTTATGCATGGGTAATAAACCTCCCCCCATCTGCGCTGCTCTTCCCTGAGAATCACACCCTGTGCCCGCCCGACACCTCCCTTTCGCCCTATTCACTACCGCACCCTCTGACACTCCTTTTCCTCTGTGTCCGATTGTCCAGGCCGGTCCTAGGCTATCAGCTAGCCCTGCAGATGTAGTTTATGGCCACAGCTGTAAAGAATCACCCCTCTTCAAAGGAGTTATAGTAGATAAAGGCCCACACTCGATGAGATCCGTCACAGCAGAAGCGTTGCTATTATCTGAAAACCATCCTGTATTGTGATTGGGGAGGGGACCGAGCGTGAAGCGGAAGATTCCAGGGATGACTCTTTGTACATCAAAGTTTTTACAATTATGTGTCACATTAAAAATATATAGCACTCCGACAAAGTAGTAAGATTATAAAACTTTAATAATTTATAAATATATACAAGAAAACAAAAATAGTAATAACATATAAACATTTTTAGGGAAAAACAACGAAGTAGCGGTCGGCTGTGCGAATAGTCCCAACGCAGCACAACGTCCAGATTTCCGGCGTGGGGCGTCGCGGGGGGTGGGTCATCAGTAGCAAACTGTTGTGCGAATAGTTCCAAGGCAGCAGAACGCGCCGAAATCTAGATGACACGAAAGTGATGTCTAGTAAGTTGCCACCCAGCAAATAACGGCGTGGGGCGTCGCGGGGGGTGGGTCATCAGTAGCAAACTGTTGTGCGAATAGTTCCAAGGCAGCAGAACGATGGCACCAAGGTGATGTCCAGTAAGTTGCCGCACTGGTTTTGGTATCCTACAATGCTGCTCCGAATAACGGCGTGGGGCGCCCCGGGGGAGGCGGTGTGAACGGGCCTCTCCAGGTGGAGTGTCATCTGTTGTAGTGGGGCGCCCCTTTACCGTTTCAGTTGCCATTCCGTCCGTTTTTGGTCCACTGTGTCAAAAGCCGCAATTCAGCTGAGTTTCGCCCACTCTTGCGGTGCAGCGATAGGCGGCTGTCACAGGACTCTCAAAATGGCGGCAGGCTCTTTCCTTTTTGGGCCTGGTCCACTGAAATGGCCCTGGGACACCTTGGAAATCGGACGCTTGTCTGCTAGGTCTTGGACCCCATTCTCGAAAGCGTCCCCTCCGCATTGAGAATTCATCAAAAGTTTTGGGGGCCCCGACTCCTGCAGGCTTCTGGTGGGGAGCGGCTGCCATGATTGCTCGCGGAATGACCACGACGGAGCTACGAGATGGTGGTGCTCTCATGCTGACGCCAGCTTCAGTCTGAAACATCCAGAAACAAGGTGGGGCTTTCATCGTTTGGGAAAAAAAAAGTTTTCATCCAATGAAAAGTGTTGTTTTTAGGTCATATGATCAAGCCTTCCATCATTAGGAAACCAAAAGTAAAATGAACCAATGAAAAGTTTTATAAACAAGTCACATGACCTGTTATGCGGCATAGGGTATAAAATGCGGAGAAAATACGTTGGCACGTGAGGCGGCGTCAGTAGCGGACCGATGTGCGAATAGGCCGAAGGCAACACAACGCGCCAAGATCCGGATGGCACTGAGGTGGTGTCCAGCAAGTTGCAGCACTGGTGTGGCCATCCTACAATGCTGAAAGTCGGCGTGGGGCGCCCCGTTGGCCTGTGAGTTTGCGTCAGTAGCGGACCGATGTGTGAATAGGCCGAAGGCAGCACAACGCGCCAAGATCCGGATGGCACCGAGGTGGTGTCTAGTAAGTTGCCGCACTGGTGTGGCCATCCTACAATGCTGAAAGTCGGCGTGGGGCGCCCCGTTGGCCTGTGAGATGGCGTCAGTAGCAGACCGATGTGCGAATGGGGCCAAAGGCAGCGCAACAATATATTCTGAATTGAAGACACCACAAGGCGCTGAGATGACAAGTTCCAGATGGCACCGAGGTGGTGTCTAGCAAGTTGTGGCACTGGTCTGGCCATCCTACAATGCTGAAAGTCGGCGTGGGGCGCCCCGTTGGCCTGTGAGATGGCGTCAGTAGCGGACCGATGTGTGAATGGGGCCGAAGGCAGCGCAACAATATTTTCGGAATAGAAGACACCACTAGGCGCTGAGATGTCAAGATCCGGATGGCACCGAGGTGGTGTGTAGCAAGTTGCCGCACTGGTGTGGCCATCCTACAATGCTGAAAGTCGGCGTGGGGCGCCCCGTTGGCCTGTGAGTTTGCGTCAGTAGCGGACCGATGTGCGAATAGGTCGAAGGCAGCACAACGCGCCAAGATCCGGATGGCAACGAGGTGGTGTCTAGTAAGTTGTCGCACTTCTGTGGCCATCCTATAATGTTGAAAGTCGGCGTGGGGCGCCCCGTTGGCCTGTGAGATGGCGTCAGTAGCGGACCGATGTGTGAATGGGGCCAAAGGCAGCGCAAAAATATTTTCTGATTTGAAGACACCACAAGGCGCTGAGATGCCAAGATCCGGATGGCACCGAGGTGGTGTCTAGCAAGTTGTGGCACTGGTGTGGCCATCGTACAATGGTAAAAGTCGGCGTGGGGCGCCCTGTTGGCCTGTGAGATGGTGTCAGTAGCGGACTGATGTGCGAATGGGGCCAAAGGCAGCGCAACAATATTTTCTACAATATTTTCGGAGTAGAAGACACCACAAGGCGCTGAGATGCCAAGATCCGGATGGCACCGAGGTGATGTCTAAGTTGCGGACCGATGTGCGAATGGGGCCAAAGGCAGCGCAACAATATTTTCTGAAGAGAATACACCACAAGGCGCTGAGATGCCAAGATCCGGATGGCACCGAGGTGATGTCTAAGTTGCGGACCGATGTGCGAATGGGGCCAAAGGCAGCGTAACAATGTTTTCTGTATGGAAGATACCACTAGGCGTTGAGATGCCAAGATTAGGATGGCACCGAGGTGATGTCTAGCAAGTTGTGCCACTGGTGTGGCTATCGTACAATGGTAAAAGTCGGCGTGGGGCGCCCTGTTGGCCTGTGAGATGGTGTCAGTAGCGGACTGATGTGCGAATGGGGCCAAAGGCAGCGCAACAATATTTTCTGACTGACACCACAAGGCGCTGAGATGCCAAGATCCGGATGGCACCGAGGTGATGTCTAAGTTGCGGACTGATGTGCGAATGGGGCCAAAGGCAGCGTAACAAGATTTTCTGTATGGAAGATACCACTAGGCGTTGAGATGCCAAGATTCGGATGGCACCGAGGTGATGTCCAGCAAGTTGCTGTACTGGTGTGGTCATCCTACAATGCTGAAACTCGGCGTGGGTCGCCCCATTAGCCTGTGAGATGGCGTCAGTAGCGGACCGATGTGCGAATAGGCCGAAGGCAGCACAACGCGCCAAGATCCGGATGTCACCGTGGTGGTTTCATAGTTGAGAGGCACTTCATCTGCAGTGGGGCGCCGAGATCCGGATGGCACCGAGGTGATGTCTAGCAAGTTGCTGTACTGGTGTGGTCATCCTACAATGCTGAAATGTAGTGGGGCGCCCCTTTACCGTTTCAGTTGCCATTCAGCTGAGTTTCAGCTGCTCTTGATGCTACAGCGACAGGCGGCTGCAAGAGGACTCTCAAAATGGCGGCCTGTTCTTTGGATTTGGGCCTGGTCCACTAAAATGGCCCTGGGACACCTTAGAACTCGGACGCTCAATTTTTTTTTTCCTTTCCTGTACATGCAAAAAAAGGTAAATGCCCGGTACGTTACACGCTTCATCTGCCACGATGAACTCTCCAGAGGAACCGAAAAAAAATATAGTTGTGGTAACTATACCATGCATCGTCATATGGAGAGGTGGCACCAATTAATTATAGTGCTGCATAAAAGAGAGATTTGGAGGAGAACCCCTGACCTGCTAGTACATTCATCAAAGAAGTGGCACTGAGAGCTTCAGAGGCAAGGGAAATGGTCCCAAATATTTAGAAGAACTTTGGAAAGATTAAAATGACATGTTTAGATTGTGGCAAATTAATTTCATGTGGACAGATGAGTGTTACTCTAATAAATACAGCATATGAACGTCATCATAGTCGATGGTTGGTAGAGACATTTTGACTATATCCTGGACCTGCCCGTCCTCGCCCAAAATGGCGCCGGAATAAATGGGACTCGTAACTCCTTGTTGTGTACTGGTTGCAGAACCTTGAAATCACGAGATACGTATGCAGTTTTGAAGCACATGGCGGGCGGGGACGAGAATTGATTGAATATTTCGACATCCCTATTGATATTAAGTTCTGATGTGTTATTGATTACTGTACTGTTGAAAGTTCGAATTAACGTCACCCATGGTACTTGCCCGCAAATGTATATCTAGATAATTTTATTGTAACTGGCCCTGTCGTATTTTAATTATAAAATGTACGTCCACCGATTCCGTAACTGTTAGACACCTTAGTTCTTGCAACCTAATGGCCCGCCCGTTACGTTCCTCTACAGTGTAAATGTCTATTCATCATATACGATTACAGTTTGCTCTGTGGCAGGCCCACGTGGTTATAGGCTCGTATTTGTATAATGAAATTTTCACAATAAAGGTTTTTAAAAGAAAACATGGTAGTAGTATATACATTGGTAAAGTTTTTAATAATAGTCACTGTTTTAGAATCATTAAAAGGCAAGTGAAATAAAGCAGACCAATTACATGAAGGGTAAAAGGTATAATACGAAGGAACGCAGTAAAGATAAATGGTCAAGGGCTGTTGTGTTTTCTATTCCTGCAACATAAAGTGATCGATAAGAATCTCATATTCAGGCGTATCGGCGACTAAGACAGCAGGTCGACCCTCTTTTGCTCAACGGCTCCGTCATGGGACGAAGAAACGCTCTTTTTCTCGAAAAAAGAATATATTTTACTTGCAGGACAGTTGTACATTTTCCGGGAAAGTACATTAGCCTGGAACATTATAACATATATTTAAGAAAAAATAATGTTCGGAAGTAATAAAAAGCGTAATTTTTTAGGTCATATGACCAAGCCTTTCATCATTAGAATAAGAAAAGTAAAATGAACCAATGAAAAGTTTTATTAACAAGTCACATGACTTGTTATGCTTACGTTACGCGCTGCGCGCCCCGGATGACTTCCGGATGCGCTAACGCGGCGCGTCATATGACGCATTACGCGACAACGCAGGTCCAGAATATAGTCAAAATGTGTCCACCAACCAGCGGTCGGAACACAACCCCTTTCAGCAGGCTAAATAGTTCTGTTAAATGACAACAGAAGGGACAGGCAACAAGAACCATTAGTCAAAGAGGGGAGGGCTAGTTCTTCTCTACCGGGTTACATTGGGGCGCTACCAGAACTGATCGAATTGGTAGTCTACAGTGTTTCTGGATGTTTCAGACTGAAGCTGGGGTTAGCATGAGAGCAGCACCATTTCGTAGCTCCGTCGTGGCCATTCCGCAACCAATCATGGCAGCCGCTTTTTATCGTTATTTTGGGCGGGGTGGGTGGCGGAGCCGAGCTGTTTTGCAGCCATCATTGTGTGGAGTTCAGTTCATTTCACTAGTTTTGTATTTGTCATGAGGGGTTGTTCCTAATGTTTCTATTTTAGCGAGGTCAAAAAGAGATCCCATTAGTGGCCTACTGATTTTGCTCGATTCCTTTTCTTTTTTTTTTACACGATTTTTCGTTATCTGCAAAGACTAAACAGAGTATTGCGACTCTGTGTTTGTTTGTAAATAGAGAATGAACCAAAGAGAACCAATTCTAAAACAGTAAATACTTGGATAACAATCAATCAAATGGAGAGAGAAGCAGGCACGACGTATTACAACGCGGGCAAAGGCCTGCGTTAACTACCCTTCACTATGTGCAAAGAGAGAGTACTCCTAATAGAAATGAGGGGGGGGGGGCACCATTCAAAGCAGATCAGTGTGCATAAACACGAAAATGTTTTCACTTACCACGTACTTGACATTCGACAGCTTATGATATTTGCTATTAAAAAACCATTGAAATTCACTGAAAAAACCATAGGTTATAGACCATATATAGTTAGGAATTAGCATTTACAAAACCTTGAAAATTCACTGAAAAAACCATAGGTTATAGACCATATATAGTTAGGAATTAGCATTTAAAAAACCTTATTTTGCTCACACAAAACCATTGAAATTCCATATATAGTTAGTTGCACTAACTATATATCGCGCACCCGCAATCCACTGCTGATGATGTCACATATTACATCATTCATGACATGGTCAGTGACATCACTGATGACATCACTGATGACATCTCAAATGACATCACTGATGACATCACTGATGACATCTCATTTGACATCAATGACCACATCACTGATGATATCATTCATGTGACAACACAATGCATCTCCTCACATTTTAATATAACCTCTGTTTCACCCAGTGTTAAAAACAGAGTATAATTTTTGAAACCATTGACACACCAATACTAGTTACTACATACGTACTCACTGATTCCTACGTCTACACACACATTCACTCATTCACCCATACAATCATTCATACATACAATCACTCATCTTTACAACACTATCATATGGACTCATACATCTATACAGACACTCACACTCTGCCACTCATCCATGGAGTTACTCACACACCTAGTCAGTCCTGTAAAGAATCAATCACACTTCCATTTTCTTGTCTATACAGTTAAACATAGAGCACCTTACATTTTCAAACATATACTAACACATACTTACTTTCTTATAGAATCATTGATACAAGTACACATTGATCTGCACAGAGTCACACACCTCCCAGCCAGCCACACACACACTCAGTCTCCCATACAAATACTTGGACAATCAATCAATAACCCATATAGTTAATCATATAGCTACTGATGAACACATGCAGCAGTTTACAGAACAACAGACATAATGATGCACAAATTAAGACAGTTTAGTCACTAACCCATGCACTCAGTGAGACACATTTAATCACTCACTCATACATTCAGTCATGCACCTACTAAATCCTTCGTCCAGACAGTTATACATCTACTCATTCTTCAATGTGTAAAACATATTTAAACTTTATAGAAACACACAGTCACTGGATGATGTCATCAGTGATGTCATCAGTGATGTCATTTGAGATGTCATCAGTGATGTCATCAGTGATGTCACTGACCATGTCATGAATGATGTAATATGTGACATCATCAGCAGTGGATTGCGGGTGCGCGATATATAGTTAGTGCAACTAACTATATATGGAATTTCAATGGTTTTGTGTGAGTAAAATAAGGTTTTTTAAATGCTAATTCCTAACTATATATGGTCTATAACCTATGGTTTTTTCAGTGAATATATATATATATATATATGCCACGAATCTCGCACCTCGCACAGTTACTCGAACCAGTGAAGAAACGAGCGTAGACCCAGGCGTTTCGGCAGATCCCTGCCTTGATCACATGACAACATTGACGTGTACCACCTCCATTTTTAAAGTGACAGTGCATTCATGGACATAGAAGACATATTGAGTTACGGGCTCAGAAGTTTGTTTGTTTCAATACTTACAGACATACACTTTTATGTTTAATACATTTAGAAAAAATACTTGATAAGGGCTCAAATGCTTGTTTTTGTCAGTACATCACCGAGATCCATTGCTATGTTTAATACAATATTTCGTAAAAGGACAAAAGAGGTCCCAACCTGATACTCTGTGACATCCTTGCTATTAGCACACTATGTATATCTGTTATATGTGAATCTATTGATTTTGACCTTGTCTTGCATAAATGCCTAATTACTCCCCAATGCCCTCTTATTCTTCTTGTCCCTGCTAGCATAAACAATTGAGAGTGATAAAATGGAACCCATAAGTTACCCTAATGGAAACATATTATCTAAAGTGCAAAGTGTACTGGAAGTAAGACATCCTGGTTTTACTCCTCAATGTGCAAACTAACAAATTAATACCTTAAGAAATTAAGAAGGTGCTGGTGTGCCTGTTTAGCAATTCCTGAGACTTTGTTCAACTCCAGCTTAATTTCATTGCCTTTGACTCAAAATATTGCTAATATAACAAAATTATGTGCAAAATTGTGTGCAAAAAAGCAGTTTGTGCAAAATCTCATATTTTCATAATATGGGGGTTACGGTAAAAGAATATATAGAAATAGAAATTGACAAATGATTCCCACAATTATAAATACAATCTTTTAAAATCCAATATAAGTATTTAGTAATAAATAAATACATATGGTAAAAAAGTAATATAAATATAATTCATTCATCATAAAAATCTCCATAAAACCCACTGTAGAAAAAAATGTGTTCATAAAAATATATATATATTTTTTTATACATTTCATTGAATATTCCATAGTGCAAAAAGTAATTCAGGATTGGATGCATTTGAAATTGTTTATCTCTAATAAATACAGTACAAGTTTATAGTAATTATTGTCATAGAGAGGGGAAACTAGAAATATTTATTCTAAATATGTATACAAATCCTCACTCATATTAAGCCCGTTCGGCTGTTTTGCATCGAGCTACAATATAAAGTGGGTTTCCAAACGGCGTAGTTTCCCTTCCCTGTCTCCACCTCTTCTTTGAATTGGGACAGTGTCAATGACATAATACTTCAATTCCTTCGTGTTTCCCCCATGGTGTTCCTTAAAGTGGCACGCTACTGGGTAATTTGGGTCATTGTTGTTTATAGCCCTGATGTGTTGCAACACCCTTTTATGCACTGCCAACTTAGTATTCCCTATATACATTAAGTTGCAGCTACATTCTAGCACATACACTACAAATTCACTTTTACATGTTAAGTGATACTTAATCTTTTTGGGTGTTGCACTAAAAGCTGTCAGAAATTAAGTTTTATTGCACCCATGACTAAAAGCCTTGCAGTTCGAACATTTGCAAAATCCCTTTCTGGCCGTGAGACATCCGGCTTCTTCCTTGTTCTCTGTACTACTTTTGACCAGAATATCGGCCATAGATGTTGATTTCCTGTATGTTATTAAAGGAAATTCTGGGAGTGAACTGCCTATGGTGGGGTCGTCTTTGACTATGTGCCAATTACGCTGAATAATCTTGCGTAATTCTTTTTGTTGTCTGCTAAAGGTTAAGATTAATCTGTGAGGATCCCCGGAATCTGACATGCTGCTCTCTAAAGTATTTTTTGACAGTTTGCTGTCCTGAAACGGACCTCCCTTGCCTTTAGCCTAGACTTCCTGATTGCTATGTCTATCATCTTAACACTGTATCCACAGTCAATAAAGCGCGTTTTACTCTCTTGTTGGTGTTTTTCCAAATCCACACCACTGCTACATATCCTCGGCAATCTAAGCATCTCCCCGTAGGGAATGCCATGAATTAAGTGCAGTGGATGCGTGCTTGTTGCATGAAGCAACGTATTGCCCGCAGTTTCCTTACGGAACAGAGATGTACTTATGTTGCTGTTATGTATAGTAACCTTTACATCAAGGAAGGCGATACTGAGATTACTTATACTAGATGTGAATTTTAAGTTCACATCATTAGAATTGATACATTTAATAAAATCCTCCGCTTCATTCCAGATAATAATTAGGTCATCAATATATCTTAACCAAGACACTACTTTTTTTCTGTATGTGTCCTGATATTGCCTCCTGAGGACCAGCTCCTCCCACCAGCCCATACCCATCCAGGCATAACTGGGGGAGAAGCTGGCCCCCATCGCAACACCTTGGACCTGTCGGAACATTTGTTTTTTAAAAAGAAAGAAGTTGTGTTCTAGACAGAAAGTCAACATGTCCATCAACATTCCACTGTGTTCGGTGAATTCAATAGGTCTTTTTGATAAAAAATATTTCACTGCTTTCAAACCGTCACTGTTCCTTATGCAGGTGTATAGCGAAGATACGCCTAAGGTAATAAGCTGTTAGCCTTCTTGCCACTTTACTTTACCAATTTTACATATTAAATCACCTGCATCTTTGATATACGATTCAACCCTTGTACATGCTCTTGTAAAAAGAAATCTATATATTTGGATAGATTTTCCAAGGGTCCATCGAAGGCTGCAATAATTGGTCTGCCCGGCGGTCGTTCCTTGTTTTTATGAATCTTTGGTATAAAATATATGACAGGTGTTTTGGGATATTCCTTTTTTAAAAACTTGAAATCATCTAGACTCAATTGTCCCAAACTCCTCCAGGCAAGTAATTTATTGTGCAACTGATCCTGCATAGTTTTATACTGGATAGGGGAACTTATATGATAACATTCAATATCATTTAGTTGACTGTGTGCTTCTGCCATGTATTCCGAAAGCGGCCAAAGAACTATGGCGCCTATTAGGATGGCGGACGGACCTGCGTCCGTCCGCCACCCCCTCGGTGGAGGGACCGTCTGCAGGGGCAGCGGCGGTCCCTCGGTGGAATTAGGATGTGACCGCCACCCTGGCGGTCACATCCCGTATATTTAACATTGCGGCGGGTGCTGCTTTAAGCAGCACCTGCCGCAAAGTAAAAATATGCATGCTGTGCATTTGCATGCACAAAGCGGCAGGCACCGCGCGGTGCCTGCTGCATTGTGCGTGCAAATGCAGGTGGGTACCCCCCATGTGCACCCCCCACGCCCCCTTCACCCTGGTGGCCCGCAACGGGCCCCCAAAGAAAAGACTGTATTGCCGCCACGGAAAGGCATGTCCTGAAGCTCATCCTAATATGGCTGGCGGTGTCTGATAGACACCGCCACCATATTAGAGCTTTTCCGCCACGGTTGGAAGGCGACCGCGGCGGAAAAGCGGCGGACGGTCTTCCCGTCTGCCGATGACCCCCCAGCCATTCTAATGTGGCGGGGGGTCTTTTCATTTACCACAGCCGTGAATCTGCATCCTCCAGGCCGGCGGTGGCTTCCGCCGGCCCGGAGGATGCAGATTCACCGCAATCCTAATCGGCCCCTATGTTCCCCCCCTTGTCGAAGTTCTAATCACAATGTTGTTTTCCTTCTTTAATTTATTCATTAGCTTTTCATACCTTCATTCCTGAATGGTGAATTTTCTTTTGGTCATATTGATTGTCACATTAAGTTCCTTAACTTGCGCCACTACCATTTCATTGAAAACATCAATTGGGTCTTTAGCCATTACTGGGGTGAATGTCGATTTATTTCTGAATGGGGTTGCTGGTTTCTTATTGCCCACTGTCACCATCTCCCGCGCATTTCTTTGTGGAAATCCTTCCATGCTAGTCCCACCTTCCTCAGGAGGGTTGGCGGTCTGAGATGGTGTAGTTGAGTTCACCAGCAATTGAAGATCTGTTAATCGGTTATAATCTCCTGCTACTAATCCAGGAGTATTAGACCTGTGTGATGGTTGACGCACATCTACTTTGTTGTTTGTTTTTGAGATGTCATCAGTGATGTCATGAGTGATGTCACTGACCATGTCAAGAGTGATGTAGTATGTGACGTCATCAGCAGTGCATTGCGGGTACGCGAGTTATAGTTAGCTGAACTAACTATTACGAGGGAATTTCAATGGTTTTCTATGAGAGAAATGTCCAGCTAACTTTAACATGGGTGAAACCTATGTTTTTTTCAGTGAATTTCTAAGGTTTTTTAAATGCTAATTCCTAACTATAACGTGTTTTAAGCCTATGGTTTTTTTCAGTGAATTTCTAAGGTTTTTTAAATGCTAATTCTTAACTATAACGTGTGTGAAACCTATGGTTTTTTCAGTGAATTTCAAAGGTTTTGTAAATGATAATTTTGAAATATACTAATTATTATATTTCTTTCTTTTTATAGTAATTCCCTACATTTTTATTAGAAATACTTATATTTATTTTATTTTTAAAGTTACATTTCATATTTTTAATGTAAAACAATTAAACAAAAGTAAATTCAAAAAGAATGCACTGCTAGTGAAACTGCCTCGGTGAATTTGTAAGTGTTTGTTAGGGGCAGATTTACAACACCCTTGTGCCTCTTTCACACCACCGTTGCATCACTTTTCTGATAAAGCACTGGTGCAAAAGATGCACCACGATATGTTGTATTTGCAATGTGATGTGTCTGGGAACTACGTCACATTGTAAATCCCTGTACCAGAAGGACACATTCCTACATAGGGGGGCGTTCCTGCGCAGAAACACCTCCTAAAAGTGGCTGACTACAATATACAAAATCTCACTTTGTCACTTTTACGCTAATGCTGTGTCAAAACCCTGCACTACTTTGAAGCAGGTGTAAAGATTGACACAGCAGTCTGAGCACAGGGCCCCCAGACCATTGGTGGAGATATGTTGCACTTCCAACATAACTCAAACAATGCACCACCTTTACAGCACAGATACATCACATATATTTGCCATTTTTGTCCCATGGTACACCGCATTGTAAATACGGCGGTGGTGTCACGGAGCACAATAACTGACATATTCCTGGGGATATGCAGTTATTGTATATGTGCCCATTATTGTTTTAATGTAGTGATAGGATTACTACATACCGATGAATGAGTCACTACAAAACTAAAACAACAGTGACAGAGTGTTTGCTGGAAGTGTAACGATACAAACTAGTAAATTGAACGTATAAAACACAAATTTGCAAGTACATAGAAGACTACCTACATCGTCTAAAGGGTTTTGAAGCAGTCTATGCCCTATAGCCTATTTTAAAGCTTAGTACTTAGATAGTGAGTGAATGATTACAAAACTGCAAGGAAAGAACCTGATTAAATTTATAACAGCCTCAGTTGTACCACAGTATACAGATAAACACATACTGCTGAATTGCTCACTACAATATTGAAACAGTAGTGTGAGAATGTTTGTTGGAAGTATTAGGATACACATTGTGGAATTGAACGTATAAAACATAAGTTTGCTGGTACATAGAACAGTGCATCCACAGTCCATAGAGCTTTGAAACAACCTATGCACTAAGGCCTCTTTTAATCCATGAGTATCTAGATACTGACTGCATCATTACACTTCTGCAAAGAAAGTCCCTCACTATATTTATTACAGCTTCAGTTTTACCCCTGTACAATCAAAAAGATCATACTGCTGAGTGGCTCACTACAATACTAAAACAGCAGTGTCAGGGTGTTTGGTGGAAGTATAAGGATACAGACTGGGGAATTGGAGGCATAAAACACAAGTTTGCACCTGCATACAAGACTACAGCTATACCCCATACGGATTTTAAGCAATCAATATCCTCAAACTCACTTTGCATATTTTAAATCAATACAAACATTAAAAGAATATATAAGTGAATCTATAACTGCTTCACTTTTACTACAATAAATACATTAGTAGATAGTGCTCAAACCTTTATTATTTTTCAACAATAAATTTATTCTTATAACATCTCATAATTTAACAGACATTCCAATACAACTTCATCAGCTATGTAATTCAGATCCATTTCCTCGTCAGCAGGTTCTGAATTAATGTGTTCTAAAATTTCAACATAATTTAAAACACCAACGAAATCTGCATCAAAGCTTTCGTCTTCAAAATCACAATTGATGTCTGCAGCACTAATTTCCCCTTCTTCACTCTCATTGCATGTGTCAGATACGATTAGTTCTTCAATTATACTCAAAATAATATCCAAAATCTCCTGAGTATGGGGCTGTTCCCTTTCCATAATTTTTCCTTTATGTTCTTGCTCCTTGTATAAAAATATAAACAGTTAATTTTATCACTTTTCGTAATATATAATACAAAATTACAGTTTTCACCTATTTTGGCCTACAAAAATACTATATAAATACAATTATCTAATAAAATTCCATTAGTACAGTTGTACTCCTTTGCAAAATTATACAACCATAATTACTTATAAGGATATCCTGTTCTTAGCTTTTCTTAAATTTTGAAAGCAATAACTCCTGATGACTATAGGAAAAGACTCAGGCTGGTATAGTAAAATACACTACTAAAAAATGTAGAATTTGTTCATTCACCTTACCCTTTCCAAAATAGTAAATGTGTTTTACTATCATGGAAAAGATAGTATTCATTGTCGTGAACAGCACTGTGTATCTGTGTATATTTAGACATCATTATCACACTACTTTTTGAATACTTCATGTGTTTACTCTATCTCTATTCCTCATCTATAACTTAGTCTAACCCTACTAATTACCTACCCCTTTCGATTTCGAACTAGCCTCTCCTCTAGTATTTATCTGCAACCTTGTAGCTTACGGTTCTTTATTTTTCTCACTGCTTTTAACCTATAATTACGTTACATTCATTAACCTAGGCCTCTCACTTTATTGTCTAATTTTTATATTATAAATTTCTTTGTGTTCTTCTACTAACTTTTCTTTATGCAGTTGCTTGTTATCTTTTCTGTCAATCCTTCAATATCTTGTGTTTTTCATTAATGTTCCTTCTTAATTCAAAAGTCTTTCTTCATTTCCTAACTCAATGTGTTTAACACCTTGCTTATCACAAATTTTATCGGTTCTTCTGTTAAGTTAGAGAAAATACATCGACTGGCTACATTCAATATTGTCTATAATGTCAGGTAAGTTTACTTACTCACTAACTTGTCAAACAACGATCTTTAACTTTCACAGAAATATTTCCACTTTCTCTTCAGGAATGTCTAAGGAGCAATTGAAAATGGGTCTGAACTCCGGAATGTGAAGTGCGCACTCGTTAGTGAGCGCGCGCCTCACCAAGGATTCCCCACAACTCTGTGGTAAATGGCTACATCGCTACGGTGTCTTTCACCCGCGGCCCGTGGAGGGAATTGCGGTGGGACACGCAGGGCGGGTGGGGGAGGGGCAGGGTGGGGGGTGAGAAACAACGGAATCTGGCTGATTGCAGGTAAATAAACAATTACATTAATAAAACTAATATCGGGCCATATTATCAACAAAACGTGATATCAACAAAAGACAACACATTATCCCCGCTTTTATCAGCAGGAAAGTGCCGATAAAGCGGCGATAATCCTTCTCGTTTTGTTGATAATATGACCCGAAATGCATGCTAATGGCTTCGTGTTGACGATCATGCGTGGTTAGGGGGTCGTACATGCATGTTTAGGCTCTATTTTCTTTTTTTTAAATTGCAACGTACGCGTACAGAAATATATACAATTACGAGCAGGAGCTGCATGCTGATTGGCTGTCAATACTCCAAACCAGGAAGTGTTGCAAGCCCTCTTATTTGTCACGGCACAAAGGAAACAGTAAAATAAAGTTGACAAATAAGGAAATTGAGCACAATAGAAACATTCTCAACCTATAGTGTTGCTCAGGGGGTGGTACATTTATTGTATGTGTACCAACCACGTATGGATGACGTACAGCTGTAATGTTGAAAGTTATCATGTACGCGTACATATCCAAGAAAACTAAAAATAATTTTTGATATTTATGAAGTGTATTTGTTTATGTGTTGTGTGGCTCTAAAAAGAGCTGTTGTGTTTATTGCGAGATTTTAGTACCTACAAGTAAGTAACAATGCAGAGTCTTACGTTTATGAGGAACACTCTGTTCCCCTCATCTGTAAAATGTACACCATCTCTCGTATAGATGCCATGCATATTGAAACGCAGATTATTGTTGTAAACGGACCCCATTCGGTAGTCTCGGAGAAAGGCAGAAACAGATTTATTCACATGTTTCCTAGCTTTTTCAAACTGTGGACAATAGTGGTTGGACCGATTCCATCTCTGACTTTGGCATATATTAGAATACACAAAGACAGTTTTCGGGAACAGTGTCATCAATTGGGCAAAGGTGTCCTTCATGAGCATTTCCAGAGCTACCCCAGTTAAAGTGCCTAGGTCATTGCCACCACAGTGCACAATTATGAGGTCAGGGTGTTGGAGATGCATAAAGGATTTTACAATGGCATCAATTGGTGCAACTTTAATCCTCTCTGTCCAATCCATTTAATGTCTACATTTGGTAAACCTAGGTCCTGGTGAATTATTTTCCGTTCTGCGTCCCTTTGACTCCAGAAAATATAGCTGTGTCCCACAATCCACACTGTAAGCATTTTGAAGAGAGGTCTGGATGCACTCTGATGGCGTCTGTAAATGAAATGCTAGCTTCAAAAGTAAGATTTTTCTAAAATGGTGGACAACATGCAGTTTTGAAAAAAGAAAAGACATGATTGGTTGTTTGACAAAATTTTACAGAAAACTAGGTTCCATGTTCCTCTTATTTAACAGACATATTTTTATTGGTTAAGAAAAAGTGATAGAAAAGAACATTACATAAGATTAGCTGGTATATTCACCAGTCAAGCACACTTGCTGTTTTCATTTGCAACAATGTATGATGAACTTTTCACCTGTGTGCTGACTTAGGTGTTCCATGAAGTGTTTCTATGGTAACTGGCAGATTGTGGAACGGAGGAAGGGTTGAAAGTTCTATTAGTTCGAAAGCTTTGTAATGTTAAACCAATCGAAATGTGTGTTTTCTTTTGAATTAATGTGAACACAATTTTAATTGGTTATTTATATGTATGTATACGTAAAATAAAAGGGAAAATGTTCCATTTGACGGTTGTGCTGAAAACACTGAACTACAGAGATTTTGTAGAAGAATATTTCATTGTGTGAGTGGTATTCCTGTTAATCTAGAATTCAATTTGAAAGGTGAGTTGAAAAGTTGTATGGGAGTGCGTCTGTGGGGTGTATCTTTGTACATTAACAAATTATAAGGTATATTACAAAGACTCGGCGATACAATTATCGTCACTTTATCGGCAGGAAACTGCCGATAAAGTGTTCATAATGTTATCGGCTGCATTGATAATATGCTCCTATATTCGTCCGTTGTTAAATGTTTTATAGTAGTAAACGTGTTTTGCCATAATGCATGCTGTTATGTTTTTTTCTTTAATATCATTTTGTGCCTCTGTACATTAAGGGATTATGGGCCATATTATCAATAAAGGACGATACATTATCGCCGCTTTCATCGACAGGAAACTGCCGGTAAAGCAGTGATAATGCTCTCGATAATATATCCTTGTGAATTCCCATAGAAACCCAGGTTATGGTGTTAACCTGGGCTTCTATGGAAATTCACAAGGATATACTATCGACACCATTATCGCCGCTTTAGTGCCAGTTTCCTGCCGGTAAAAGCGGCAATAAGGTATCGCCCTTTACTGATAATATGGCACGGTAAACTGCCGATAAAATGGCGAAAATGGGCTTGATAATAGCTTCTTGTAAATTGCTACAGAAGCCCAAGTTCTAGTGTCAACCTGGGCTGGTATGAGAATTCTCAAGGGCATATTATCAAGCTCATTATCGTCGCTTTATCAGCATTTTCCTGCCGATAAAAATGACAATAATCTATCGCCTTTTGTTGATAATATGTCCCGAAATTCATTTTATTAATTTAATTGTTTACTTACCTGCAATGATTGAGGTGGCATATTACCAAGGGGGGCGATAGGCAATTATCATCAATTTACCGTCCGTTTTCGGCCGCTAAGCAGTGCCAATTCTATCGTCCTATTAGCAACCTGTCACTAACTGATGTTAGCGACAGCTTTTACACGATAGCGAGCAGTTTTGGGCCCGCTTTGCGTATCAGCGATGTTTATCGCTAATGACGTGCAAAGTGGGCGTACCCAACCAGTTACCAACTGAAAGCAGTCGCTAACGTCGCTATTGCCTATTAGCAAGGCAGGCGTACCGTTGGAAATATTCGTGTTAACCGCGATTATCTCCAAATACTAACACCTGCCCAGACCAGTTCCTAGCCATGTTATCCAATGGCAAGTGGATAACATGGCTAAGACCATTTCATCTCTAATGCGTGAATATCGCTGTATTCTCAACGATATTCACGCATTTCGCAGCTATCGCTGGACATTTTACCACAATGGAGAAAAACGTTGCTAATAGCATGATTTCTCCACTAACATATCCAGCGATAGGCAGCGATAAAAAAAATTGTCGCTAACCCTATTTAGCGATAAATATCGCTACTTGTTGGTAATATGCCCCCAGATTCCGGTGTTTATCACTCCTCACCCTGCCCCTCCTCCGCCCCACCTGCCTGCCCCCTTGCAACTCCCTCCACGGGCCGCGGCGGTTTCTATATTCCGTTATATTGTACAGTCTATTTATACTCTAAATTTTTATTAGAATTTCCTTGCTTCATACTCCTTGTTCTTTTGTTGTAAGTCCTCTTATTTTTATACTCCGAGCTTTGTCCTCATACTCCTCCCTCTCTTCTTGTAAGTAATATCATAGAATATTTGATATTTTTTTTTTTGTAATGTTACATATATTTTTTTATTATAGGTTGTGTTTATCGATACTAAAAGTACTGCATCATGCCAACGAAGTACCAACAGACGAAGCAACAAAAGAAAAGTGTGTATTTGAAGAGAACTCACCAAGAAGATTTACATGAAGAGAGATGTCTTAACAAACAGAAAGAAACTCCTGGTAAGAGCAGGAGCACTTTTTTGAGGAAAATACTAAAGACTAAGAATAGTGTTCAGAAACAAAAAGAATTCCTTAGTGCATCAGCAACGAAAAAAAACTACTAATAAACAAAAGAATAATGGAAAATCAAGTGCAGACAAAACTGTGTATAGTACAAGGAGAAAAAATCAATTCATAGAAATTAGGAAAAAAATGTTTTATAATAGATTGGTATCAAATGTAATGAAAGAAAGTAAGGTATATAAGAAGAAAACAGTATTTTATAAGAAGAAGAAAGCTATAGAAAATGTAGTTGAGAAAACTTTGGAATTGAAAAGACAACTGTTTATATTAGTAATCAATAGAATTAGATCACTAGATAAACCAATCCATTTAATGAAGAGCAAAAGTAGGTGGATAAGACTAATTAACAGAAGTAATTTTTGTGAGTTTTTTTGGATGAATAGAAACATACTTCAACTTCTGAGCCTTTTTTAATGAAGAAAATTATCTTCAGAGTAATGATTTGTTGCATGCAGTTGACACAACTGGTCGTGCTTATGAGGTAAGAAATGGTTGTCCTATTGAGAAAGAGAAAATTGTTCCTAGAAATGCAGAAGAGGTGTTAGCTGCTGACGTTTTAGGGAGACGTCCTAAAGCTTCAGTGTACACTTGGAATTGTAGTAGTATTTGCAGTTTTTTCGGCAAAAATCTATTGATTTTTTTACGCAATTACACCAAGAAAAGTGTTAAACAAAAGATTAAGATGTTACAAGGACTAGACCCTTGCAGAGTGAGAGAAAATACTGGTTTACAAGGTCATTCTCTACCTTGTGTTTCTAGAAAAGTATGTCGAAGTGTTTTCCACCATTTCAAGATGTTAGCAGTTCATCATACTCAGATGAGGAAATTAGTCAGAACATTGTAATATACGAAAAGTCCAGCACTAACGTTAAAAAATTTGAACAGTGCTCTTTTGCATGGATCTGTATCAGACATAACAAATGTTTGTGATGAAATTGAGATTAGTTGCTTTGGTCCTCAGGAAGACAGTGCAGAAAGTGAGAGATTAATAGAAAAAAATGTGGAAGAGAATGTAGGACAGTGCAGTGTAGAAAACTTTGAACAAGAAATTATACAGTTTAAGGTGATTTCAGGTGAAAGGCCAAATTATTCTTGTATATGTTGTCGACGAATTCATTATAAAAATCAGACCAGGACTGTTGATCTGTATTTAAAAAGTGAACAGGAAAATAATAATGAGTGGAAGGATTTTACAACTTATTTGTTGGTAGAGAATTGTTTTGATTTGGGTTCTGATCAGCGTATTTATGAATATTATAACAAATTAGAAGAGAACAAAATGCCTGTTAGAGCTGTGCATAATAATCTTGACTTGGTAAATATTCCTTCTGAACTGATGGATTTAAATACCTATGAGTCTATTCTTATTCAATGTGTGCATCCATTTCAGGCTATTGTGGGTATGGAGCCTAAGACAGGAAAATTGCCTCCTTCTGATTTACAGAGAGGATTAAAAGGTAGAGTTGTATATTTGCCTCTAGATTTAAAGAAAAATATGGAAACTATTGGTGTAGAAAATGTAGAGGATGAACCTTTACTTATTCTTGTTAATGGCATTCCTACTAAGAGTAAGAAAATCTGGCAAGAATTAGTGGATGTTAGGAAAGTGAAAAAGGCAACGTTGTATCTGGTAAAAAATAATCAATATTACAAAAATGTCTATGTGGGAGAAGAAGACGTATCTGTACAAGAAGATACTGACTTGCCATCTGGACAAATTGAAAAAGTGGATGTGTCCAGAACTGAAGAAATCTACGAACATTACAGTGTTCATCCATTGCATTCCAAAGAAATGATGGGGAATGCTATAGAGTTATTTCAAATGAAAGAAGCAAAAGGAAGTCCCATTAGTGTATGGGAAAAAAGCTTGAAAGCTCGTTGTTTCCCTCAGTTGTTTCCTACAGGAAAAGGAGGACGATATGATGAACGACCTGTGCAGATTCCTGCATCTGAATACCGGACATCAAGATTATATGCAGAAGATGCCAGATTTCGACAATGTATTCCATATTTGTTCCATCTTTTTTTTTTAGAGTGATTTGTCTGGGCTTTCTTATGCAGTAAACCACATATTGAAAACAGGTGTACATCTGAAAAATGTTTCGGCAAAGGAATTTATGGATAAAATACAGAATAAAAGATAATGTGTTGGAAACTCAGCTGATTAATCTGATGGTATGTCAGCGTGGTACTAATGAGTACTGGTACCGTTGTCACGGAGAACTCAAATGTATGCTAAGGAACTTAGGAACTCCTACATGGTTCAGTACTCTAAGCTGTGCTGAATATGCTTGGGATGATTTACTTCAATTTCTTCGAGAGGCAAATTCAAATATACCAAATATCAAATACAAGACACCAGGAGAATTGTGCTCTTTGAATCCGGTTATTGTATTGTAGTGTTCCTATATTCCCAATAGGCTCTGCGCATTGGAATAATATATTCAGCAGTGTAGACGTAGGACTGAGGTCGACTAGGTCTCTACTGACTATATTAGACTTAAGTTTTTGCCAGCTAGCTCAGAGGTCACTAGAAACTTTCTCGAATAAACGAGGAGGAGTTTAACCTCCCTGGATAGACAAGAAGGGATTAGCTTCTGACAACCATATAACATGACAACTTTGCTCCCTCAGAATAAGAGTGTATCTCTAGAGTCGTGTGAAAACAATAGACAGCTATTTCACTCAGTCAAGTGTGCATACTTAGTTTCACCAGAGTGCAGAGAAAAGAGAGACGGGCGTTTTCAATAAAAGGTTGTTATTTATTGAGCAGTCTTCTTTCTCATGCAAGAGAAATGAATTGCCACAATTGCAATACTCATAGTAAAGTAAAGTGCGTAGAGTAAAAGGAGGATTAAGAAATAATACTGTAAAAGCATTGATATGGTTTCTTAGCCATAAGATACTTTAAAATAGATAAAATATATACATACTTATATACATTGACTAACGTACTAAACTGGTGCTTCTAAATACGCCTACCCCGGTGTACCTGACCTAAGCCTAATACGTGGGAAGGAGTAAGTAAGCAGCAGTTTAAGTTAAGTTGGTTTTGCCAAGGAATCTGAATCAAGAATTCTCCTTAAGGGTTTAGTCAGCTCCGTACCTGGGTTAATAGAAAGCAGGAGGTCTTGTATCTCTCTCTCAGGACTCGATATCCCAGTAACCCGCAAAGGTATCTGGAAACACCGGAGCTGGATTTCTCGGCAGGAGAAAAGACAGCGTCTCTCTCAGTGCGTCAAAGTGGAGGGGCAGCGTCCGTGGGCTCTCGCATCAGCTGGGCTCTCGGGCAAGTAGATAGCTGCTCTGCTCCAAAACCACCACCGTGTGTTTGCTTAAGGCAACGTTGGTATATTTATACCTGAAAGGTGCCGAGTTTGACGTAAGGTTGGACATAAGACGTCAATAAAGATGTCACTAAGAACTGGCCGTTCTTAGAGTGCTCACAGGAGTTCTAGGTCGAAATCAAAACAAAAGCAATGGGGAATTCCCAGGTTGCTGGAGGTTTGGTTTGTTTACAGAACTCGTTGTACTTGCTAGGAGCCTGGGGAAGTAGCCTTGCTTAATTTGGACAGCATGGGCTATGACTAAATATGGATATGATTCCTATGCCTTTATAAGGATATTATTGATTATAACTACATAAGGGCATAAATCAGGACTATCGAATTTAGGGTCCTAGATAGAACTACAACACTCACTCCACGATCTAATGTTCCTCATTACTTAAAACTAAGCAGTATGAAACATATAATGATGCATGTGTTTTCCAACCCACCCCAAAATACATAAAGTTGCATATTGAAATGGTATAAGGTAATACACGAAAATGAGTAATGGTACTGTACATTTTTAAAGCAGTGGTATCATTCAGTTAAAAAATGCATATATATATCAGCTGAATGAATTGCGAAAATGTACCCATGAAATGGCTCTTAATACAGAAAAGAAGGTCGAGACCATTCCATCACATAATAATACAAATTCTGTACATATGCTAGAGGCTGAGGTAAAATATTGTCTCTAGAGTTCCTAAAAATAGAAGCTCTGTTCTCTTAGAATAGTTCTACTTTAAGCAGAGTACATGTGCCAGAAAAAGGTAAATATTTTGCTTCAGGGAAAAAAATAGTTCCAAATATTTTCTGTAGCTTTTGTTTATCAAAGCTGAAGGCCGAATTCAGAGTTTAGGGAACGCTGTGTGCTTGTTGCTTAAAAAAAGTTATTCTTTCTGTTCAGGGGAGAACATCATTTCAGACAGACTCTCAAAAAATTGGTCTACGGCTTCAGGTGAAAGTTCGACCAAGTTTGAAAATGCTACAACAGTGCAGTCGTGAGAATGATTGCTATCATCGATGTCAGGATCAGCAATGCTCACAGAAGGTCGTACCTGGGTGATGTTGCTCTCATCTCGCACTTCACTACCCCCTAATCGTAGTGGTGAAGTCTCAATGAATGCCGTCATCAGAATGGGTAGCCGCTGGGGACAACACGATGCATGAGCCGTTACAGGACTTAGCAAAGTATCTGTATCCAATGGTACTGCTGATGGTGGTGTAAGACAGACGTCCAACACGCATTATTTTCCGCATAGCATACATCGAAGCACAGGTAAGATGCAATTCTGCCAGATGGGTCTGAATGAAAGAAACCAGGTCATATTCAGATCTCTTAGCCGGGCTATTCCAAGGATGTTAGTTATGCGGTCCTGATAGCGTATAGCTAGGATCGTTTCTTCCATCGTTGCTGGAGTCTTGTCTGCGACTTGGCTTGCCATATCGGAGCAGAAGGATCAAAAATAAAATGCCTGCTACGAGTCCCAACAGAAGTGGTAGGCCGCCAAAGACAGAATTGACAAAATTAGAAAAAATGCCCAGAACTGTTTCGAAGGGTGTTAACAGTCCCGAAAAAATTGTCTTAAATATATGTGGGATACCACTGGTATCAGACATAGTTAGAATTTGGCTTAGCATTTCTACGAAATGCACGGGGCAATTTGTTGATAAAAGGGTATGTATCTTTGCCGTTTTCCTTGCAACTTGCAGATCATACGTTTCTTTTGATGACGTTAAGGGCACAGTTGTCTGTAAAAGTACAGACTTTATTCTACTTAAAGTATCAATACGAATAGAAGAGATATTCAAAGAAGGCCAAATTGTTGCCTCCGTATCTGGAGTGCTGTTTGGATACAATACTTGCATACAGCAAGTGACCATGGAACTCACGCTCACGAGATAGGCTTTTCCTGGCAGCATGCCACAACAGCTGTGGTCCACTATTAGAATGTAACTCCAGTTAGAAAGTCGTCTAAAGAATGGCTCTATTTGTGTTGCAGGTGTGCCGTGCTGGTGACATGAAAGGTTATTTGAAGTCCCGTCACAGGCCCCATGCAGGTTAATACCTTGACACAGAAGTATACCACTTAGTGATTGTTTACAATTTTTTCCACTAAGAAATACATTCTGTTTCTTTTCACTATAACATGTGTGTGTATAAGGTAATTTCCATGATGACTTAATATACCCTTTACCCTACCTTTCATACTGGCCCGCTGGTATATATTCTTGGCAGTATTTAAATTGGAAAGTTGTTATCGGAATAGTGATTATTCCGTGTATTATCCATTCAATGACAGGTCTTTCTGACATTGTCAATGGTAATCTCTCAAGTTTTTCAATGCTCAGAATCGTATAGTCTGCTCCTTTTTGTGCCAAACTGATTTGTGTATCAGTAAGGTTAAAGATAGAGAATAATGACGTTGTGTTGATTAAACGCCACGGCACGTAGCCTGGACGCAGATTTTACAACGTCCAGCCAAGCTGTACAATAGAACGTAATTGGGACTGACCGTGTTGTAACATTAATAAGTCCTGCTCAATGATATCAATAGCAGAGGATACAATACTGTCCAGTGAATATATTCTGGAGGACAGAGTCATTAACCCATTGTCCACAACAGAAAATGATTTTTCCAAATTAATACGATCAATTTCTCGTATTTTTTCTGCTGTTTTAATTTGCATCACTTTCCAAGCTTCGTTGTAAGTAGCGTATATACCGGCCGCTATGAAACGTTTTTGACGCTGTTTGCGTGGTCCCATTATGAAATCACGCAAGTCAGCACCGTCTTTAAGTAAAGTCAAGTGTTGCTTAATTTCAGCCAGTGTGGATGTCTGTAGCCATTCGGGGCAGAGTTTCCCTACACTGTATGTTGTGACTATCCCTGGATGTTGTCTCTGGGAGTATCTTGGGTCTGGCCTGGTCATTTTGAACCCCTGTGTTTTGTTCAGGAATCTATCTTGACAGTTATTTGTGTCTGTGAGCCAGATCAACCATTTTTTCCAATCAGGATGTGTTCTGTTTTGGTTAAAAATAAGGGGTACGTCTATCTCAACATCTGTAGTGCTATTACTGTCAGGTGTTAGCTTTGAAATAGACGGTTTGTTTAAGTCTTTAATTTTGGCTAGGCCAAGACAGGTTGTCTGTTGAATGGTGTCATTCAAGAATATAATTTGTTCTGGGATCATGCAGGCTCTAAATAATGCTTCTAGACCTTGGACCTGCCAATCTTTGGTACCCCAGATGGTTTTTGTTTCAATGTTGTTTTTCCAGAAATCAAAACCAAATGTAATCATTTTTTCATAAAATGTTTCCGAATAGATCAATTTAGTATTGGTCAACATTGTTTTCATTCCTGTCTTATTTAACATTTTGAAATAAAACGTTTCTGCATCACTTGTGTTAAATCCTGAAAAATATGGGAATTTCTCATAAAATGTTTTCGAGCTGCTTTTAGGTGGAGTTGCACAATGTTCCCATTGATTATAATTAAAAACATTTCTAAACTGAGCATATTTATGCAAATAGTGATGTGCAAAGTGATTATAACAATACATTTCTTCATAATTTGATGAACCCTGTAAGTAATCATGTTCTGTAAATTTTGCTGACATTACTAAATCTGACATCATATCATTAATACTTTCAAAGTCCCAATCATCAGAGAATGTACTCGGTTTTACAAAGTCACTTAATGAAACCTTGAAATGGTGTGGATATTTCAAGAGCTAAACCGGGCCATAGATTTCGTAATCCGTTTTGTCCCATGCTACCCCACCGGGTATTGGATTGGCTGTGACATTCACTGATGATAGTTCTCTTTTCTCGATGTGAGATGACTTGTGAGGCTTTAGGACCAAGTTGATGTTCTGACTTGCTGTGTCCATTGTACTGTATTTTCCCTCAATACATTTTCCTAAACAAAGAACCATGATGAGCCAAAGCAGGAGGAAAAGTACACCTAACACAATCCAAAATTCAATCCATGGAGAAATCAGATAGGTTTCTTTGAGTTGATGAAAGAGTTCTGTTACTTTGTCTTTAAATTTTTTTGTTGTTGGCTGTTCTTCAGGCTCGCTTGGATCCTCAGACAAGTCATCGAAATTGATGAAGTAGCCAGATGCCGTTCTGTCAATTGTTGGAATCGCTTCCGAATTTTCATTTGCTTTTGGATTTTTCTTTGTTTCATTAGCATAGTCGGAGGCTACATCATTGTAGACTGGTGTTTCTTGACGAACTGTTGCAATTTGGGTTTCAAGAGGCACAAATTCCATAGCATTGTTGCATAGTCCTTTTTTATTCACTGCAGGTTTATCGAATGTGATTAGTCTCTCAGTTTGAACTTCTTGTATTGTAGCAAGTTTTAGTACTCTGCTACTTCTTGGGAGTCCACTGGGCCTACTACTTATTATTGACCACATGATTGTGGTTTTACCAGGTCGATGGATACAACTCGGTTCTCCTTTTTACCAGCAAGGGGCGGTAGTACAACTGATCTTGTTCAGCTGACAGCTAAGACAGGTACTGCTTTTCTGTTAGAAGGCCCAAATTCCTTCTTCACTGCGATCTTCTCTCTGACCAGATCACCAATCTTTGGAATCCAGACAGGCCTTGCTGGGACAGGTGTTTATCTTCAGTGGCTCTTGGCTTCTGTTTTAACTTTACGTTGCTCAGGCCTTTTCTTGTTTCATTTAAGTCCTGTAAAATAGCCAAACGATCTTTGATATCAAAGCATTTTTCTTCTACCACTGAAGTCTGACTATCGAGGTCCTGAATATGCATTCTAGTCCTGAACAATAGTTCATACGGACTGAAACCTTTCAGAGAATTTCTTGGCAGATTATTAAGACACTTGTTAAATGTTGGACCCACCCATCACCCGAACCTAATACCCTCGCCGTTATAGATTGCTTTATGTCCCGTTTTTTTCTTTCCACAATCACATTTCCCTCAGGATGGAAGGGACAAGAGTACCGCAATGCAATGCCCATGCTGGTCATGGCCTCCTTATAAGCTCGAGAGCTAAAAGCAGGACCCTGGTCGGAATGTAGCATGCCAATTGCGTATATGCAGATAAAGACTCGCAAATCTTTTATAACAGTTCTGGCGTCAGCCGAGCGCTGGTGTCTAAATTTTAAGTGAATCTAGTCTTAAACATAAATGGGACGCATTTTTCCTATTGGATTTCTGCGTATAGATAGCCTTATGCTTTCTAAAAGAAGGGTCCTGGCATTACTCCAGCTGGTTCGCCACTGCGATCTCTGTTGCAGTTTTGACAGCCCATTGCAAATTTGTAGTTATGCAGGCTCATCCCCGGCCACCAGTATTCTGATTATAATTCTTTCAGAGATGTCTTGATCTCTCGGTGCCCTAGACCTTCACCCATGTGTGCGTCTGCTATTAACAAGACTCTCCTGTTCGTGTTTGGAATCACTCTATCCCCCACTCCAGGGATTTGAGCAAAAGGAACGGAGTTTGCATCGATTATGTATGTATAATTGAGTGGATATTTCACGGGTAATGCTGCACAGTCGCTTTTTGAAGATGTTTTTACCACCAGCATGGTTTCCCCGTCTATGTATTTTTCTGATCGCTTTTTTGTGGCTACGGACGCCTGTTTAGTTGCTTCCACTGTGGCTGTTTCAGCCAATGAATTCCCTGCAGCGCGAACGCCATCACGCTGATGACTCAGTGTATGGATCACGTGAGTCTTTTGTAGTTCTTTCTGCAAAAGAACTACTTGTTCCCAAAGCTTTTTATGCTTTATTGTGGCACCTGTGTCATCTTTGAAACCGTTTTGAACCCAGTTCTGCAAGTCATTATTGTAAGATTTGACGCAGTAATGCGAATCGCACACTATTAGTGCGGGGAATTCGCGATCGGCATTTTCAAGCGCCAGCTTTAAAGATCTTATTTCTGCTCGCTGAGTTGAACAGTTTCTGAGTGATTCAGTTTTGGTAATTAACGGTCTGAATTTACCCAAGCGCCAGCGACCTTTAACAATCGCGCACGCTGCGTTGTAGGATTTTTTCTCTACATCGTAGTGTTGTGCAAATCTGTCCATGTAGGTTACATATTTGTATTTTTCGAGAGGCAGAATGTCGATTGGCAGAGGATATTCTTCTTCATATTCTAGATTTTCTAGTTTTTTCATGTTTGGGTCAAAATAGTATTTAACGTCTTCTGCAGCAAGAGAATTTTCCCATTCGATCCATTTTGGATCTAATGCCACGTTAGTCAAATTGCGTGGGCTTGTAAATGCCTCAAAGGCTGATTCTACTGTTAAAACAGTTATTCTTTTGCCTTGTGCTTGGGCTCTTTCTTTTGCTACAGCAGTTTGAACCGCATTTACAATGTTTTCTGTAATACTGAATGTTTTTTCAGCTTGTGTGTACAAGTGTGATTTGTAAGCTATTGGTACCTTTTCTCCCTCATTAGAGGTCAGGTACGTGAATCCGCATCTTCCTGGGATGACTCGGATTACAAGGTTGCGTATGTTTTTGCATGTTTGTAATTTTGTTTTAACTAACATGTCTGCTTGAAATGATCTTAAAATTTCTGTGTGTTTCTGAGTCCAATTGATTGGTTTGAAATCAGGTTTTATTAATTCATAGAGAGGTTTAACCCTCTCTGCATAATTTAGAATGTATGTTCTTCCGAAATTCAGGAAACCTAGTATTGATTGTAAGTTCTTTAGCGTTTTTGGTTTTTGGAGTACAGCGCACTTCTCTAAGAAATTGTCCGCTAGGCTTTTGCCTTCACTTGATAATTCATATCCTAAAAACAGGACTGTTAGATGGGCAATTCGTGACTTTTTAAAGTTGAATTTGTAACCCTCAGCTGCAAACCCAAGTATTATGGTGTTCACTCTTTTCAAGTGAGTATCCAAGTCATCATCTGTTAGATAGATGTCATTGACATAAGATAATGCTTCATCATCATATATTTGTAGTAACTCTGTTACCCTTGCTGAGAATAATCCTGGGCTATTCTTGAATCCCTGTGGGAGTCGACAGAAATTTTCTATTACCCCATTATTGAGAAAGCGGTCAAATACCTACTTTCAGGTGCAATGTTTTGACAAAAGAATCCATTAGAGATGTCTAATGTCGTTTTGTATTTTTTGTGCACGATGTTATTCATTAGTGCTGCACTGTGTGAGTTTTGTACTGCAAATGTTTTGCAACATGAGTTAAGGTGTCTGTAGTCCAAAACTAGATGATATGAATCGTCTGGCTTGGAAACAAAGGATTGTTCATTTGAGAGGTGCATGTTTCAATCACCCCCTGGTATTCAAGTTGATCTAAGATCTCCCTGACTTGTTTTTTAGCTTCTTGTTTGATTGGGTACTGCCTTTGTGCAGTGGGTTGACATTTTAACTGGATTTTGTGAGGAGGAGAGTCCTCATCCCATCCTACATGATTTTTGTATAATGCAGGAGCTTGGGCTACTGCCCATTTTCTTGCATATGTATATTTTCTATGAATTGGAATATGATTTGAGAAGGCAGGCATAATCATTTCTTCGCCATGAGGGCACTCCCTGACAAACTCTGGAGGCCAGTCTTTCTCAGCTAAAAGGATGCCATAGCCTTTTGAAAGGTTATCCCAAAATAGACCCCTTACTTTCCTGGTGTTATCCCCCTCTATACGTAAAGTTATCTCGTATATTTTATGAGGTTTGCTAACTCAGGTATCTGCAGTTTCCACTTGAATGTATTCATTCGTGTCCACTGTCTCCAGAAGATTCATCAAGATCTTGCGAGCTATGGTCACTTCTGCTGCGCTGTCTAGCATTGTCTGGGCCCACTCTCCGTTTTTCAGTTGTGTCCTCAGTATCCTCGGCATGTTTAATTATTTTAATACTGGCTACCTTCTTTCTTGGAAATTGTAATTTTTTACTTTGATGAGCAGGTTCTTTGTCTTTGGACTTGGCGTGCTCTTCCCTTTTTTCTGACCGTCCTCTTCTTTCCAATTTCTGAGAGGAAGTCTGAAAAGATGGAGAGGGACGTGTATCAATATCTTGATATCTATCAGGTTTTTTCAAATTATCCCTATTTCTAAGGTTGTATCTTTTCTCAGAGGGCTCCCTCTGGGGAGACTTGTGTCCTTGGTCCGGAGATCTTTCTCTCCGCCGAGGAGACCTTCCTCTGTACTGGAATCTTTTTTCTTTGGGAGTGGATTGTTTATTTCCATCCCAGTTCTTTTTTGGAGTGTTTAAATTATTTTTAATAAATATCTTTTCAGGATTTTCAGTTAGTTGGGGTTTTACTGGTTTCCCACCCAAACTATCTCTACCTAGTTCTTCATAGGATTTTTTTATGATTCTGGCAAGTTCAAATGACTGTTCTGCTATATCTGTTTCTTTCAATTTCTGGCGGATCGCCACAGATGCTGCTTCTCCTTTTATGTTGGCTAATAATATGGCCGACACCTGCTTGAAGTCTTTCAGTAGTTTCATACCCAGAGTTAAAGCAGGTTCTGGACCGTATTCATTTTGAATCTGTCTTAGCACATCTGGTATAACCGCCATGGACGGAACACCATGTGTTTTTGTGTAAATGGAAGCAAAGGCTGTGCCCCAAGTGTCACAGTCCTCCACATGTGATGCGATCCCCATTGGAAGACAGATAGTCAGAATTCTGTGTTTCTCAGTAGGGGTATTATCCGGAAATACTGCCTCTATTTGAGTTATTTTTTGTGCTAACCAGAATGGTATTTGTTCCCGTTTTGCGGGTGTTTTACCAAGACAGGATTGTATATCCTGTGGTGTTATTTTGTTTGTGTGCTGTGGAATGTTAATTGCTGGTTGGACTGTTATAGTCCGCATTACATATTGGACTCATTTTCTATGTATTTTAATCAGTTGTTTTAGCTGGGCTAAAAGTTCTGGTACTGGCATTTTTTCGATGTCTGGATGTGGTGTGTAGCTGGCTAGAACCGGCCGCGTTACTCCTGGTCTACCTAGTGATCCGAGCCTGGTGATGTGATTGTTATCTTTTAGGGCGCCATTAAACCAGAGCAGGTGCTCTTGGTAATTTAGTGGGATTTCCACCTCCTCAAAAGGGGTGTACTCTTCCGGAGGTTCCTTTATTTTGTAATAGTGGAAGTCGTGTGTGACAGCGTTTGCAGCTGGAAAGTTTATCCATGAATAGAATACCTCTGTCTGCCGATATTCATGGGCCTCTATCACGAATATGACTATACCACCTCGTGATGTCAGTCCGTTTTCTATAAGTTTAATAGTTATAGTTTTTCTTATGTTGACCGGAATGAGTATAGCATTCGGGTCGTTGTCTCGGAGACTTGTGTCATCCGCTAGGAGTTGAGCTGCTATTCTAGCTGCCTCCCTTTCGTCTTCGCTTTCTGACATTTTTACTGACAGAAAGGTTTTTGTTGCAGATCAAGTTTCAAGGAAACAAAGATTAGGTGCACAATATTTTGTAACACTGTATCCTTCAACGTTGACTAAACCAAAAATTATACATAGGAATCTCTTCCTACTAAGTTCCGACGGATTTTAACCTTTTACCCACTCCAGCGTCTTTTGGAGTATTTACTGGAAAAAGGGTTCTGTGTGAAAAAGCACGACTGAGTTACACTATTGTCTTGCGTTAATTTATCGCCTTACCAAACGTTGGGCGCCATGTAGTGTAGTTCCTATATTCCCAATAGGCTCTGCGCATTGGAATAATGTATTCAGCAGTGTAGACGTAGGACTGAGGTCGACTAGGTCTCTACTGACTATATTAGACTTAAGTTTTTGCCAGCTAGCTCAGAGGTCACTAGAAACTTTCTTGAATAAACGAGGAGGAGTTTAACCTCCCTGGATAGACAAGAAGGGATTAGCTTCTGAAAACCATATAACATGACAACTTTGCTCCCTCAGAATAAGAGTGTATCTCTAGAGTCGTGTGAAAACAATAGACAGCTATTTCACTCAGTCAAGTGTGCATACTTAGTTTCACCAGAGTGCAGAGAAAAGAGAGACGGGCGTTTTCAATAAAAGGCTGTTATTTATTGAGCAGTCTTCTTTCTCATGCAAGAGAAATGAATTGCCACAATTGCAATACTCATAGTAAAGTAAAGTGCGTACAGTAAAAGGAGGATTAAGAAATAATACTGTAAAAGCATTGATATGGTTTCTTAGCCATAAGATACTTTAAAATAGATAAAATATATAGATACTTATATACATTGACAACTGGTGCTTCTAAATACGCCTACCCCGGTGTACCTGACCTAAGCCTAATACGTGGGAAGGAGTAAGTAAGTAGCAGTTCAAGTTAAGTTAGTTTTGCCAAGGAATCTGAATCAAGAATTCTCTTTAATTGTTTAGTCAGCTCCGTAGCTGGGTTAATAGAAAGCAGGAGGTCTTGTATCTCTCTTTCAGGACTCGATATCCCAGTAACCCGCGAAGGTATCTGGAAACACCGGAGCTGGATTTCTTGGCAGGAGAAAGACAGCGTCTCTCTCAGTGCATCAAAGAGGAGGGGCAGCGTCCGTGGGCTCTCGCATCAGCTGGGCTCTCGGGCAAGTAGATAGCTGCTCTGCTCCAACACCACCACTGTGTGTTTGTTTAAGGCAACGTTGGTATATTCATACCTGAAAGGTGCCGGGTTTGACATAAGGTTGGACATAAGACGTCAATAAAGATGTCACTAAGAACTGGCAATTCTTAGAGTGCTCACAGGAGTTCTAGGACGAAATCAAAACAAAAGCAATGGGGAATTCCCAGGTTGCTGGAGGTTTGGTTTGTTTACAGAACTCGTTTTACTTGCTAGGAGCCTGGGGAAGTAGCCTTGCTTAATTTGGACAGCATGGGCTATGACTAAATATGGATATGATTCTTATGCCTTTATAAGGATATTATTGATTATAACCACATAAGGGCATAAATCAGGACTATCGAACAGTATGCAGGTATTTCAATCATAAATTGGAATCTATGATGTCTTTTATCACCAATAAAAAAATCCTCCTCTTGGAGAGGTTCTGTATTTCTTTTGGAGAAAGGAGTATCAAGCGAGAGGTGCTCCTCACATACATATGCTATTATGGATCAAAGATGCTCCCAAATTTGGAACAGACTCAGATGATACTGTGTTGTCTTTAATTGAAGAATATGCTACATGTGAAGTACCCAAAAGCACACAAGATAAGGACTTAAGACAACAAGTCTTACGATTCCAAAGCCATCGTTGTAGCAAATACTGTCGTCAAAATTACAAATCTAAGGAAAAATTCTACAGCAAATGCCGTTTTGCATTTCCTCGACCTGTAATATCGAAAGGAAGAGTGAACAGTTTTATGTCATCTTTGCGACATAATATCACAAGAAAGTCTCCAAAAAATACCTACAACTTAAGAAGAATTTAAGAGTGAAAATACGTAAATGACTATAACTCAGTCATTTTGTCTATGTGGAATGCTAATATGGCTATTCAAAATGTTGCAGACAATTCCATTGCTGTTGCTCAATATGTGACATCGTACATAACAAAATCAGAAAAGACGGAATTGAAGGAAATGTGGGAAGGGATTTCCCATGAGAAGGGTCTAAGTAAGAAATGATACAGTTACAGTTTGAAGATGTTATCTCATCGAGAAATTGGAGCGTATGAATGCTCGGATCGCTTATCATCTGCAAGTCTGTACTCTAAATCCAGAAGAATTATTTGGGTGAGTCTAGGTCTTGCTGCAGCACAAAACCGAGTTCCTAAATCTGTACAAGAAATTGAATATTTAGCTGAAAAAGAGCCAGAAAGTACTGATATTCTGAAAACAAATGTGTTGGATACATATTGTCCAAATAGAAGTCATCATCTTGAGAACATTTGTCTCTATGAAGTGCTGCAAAACTATATTTTTAAACGGAATATTACCGAAAACATTAATAATGGTATATATGCCGTTATTTGTTCTGAAGGATGTCTGGTGAAACAAAGAAAAGGACATTTGATTAATCACCGTAAACTGAATTGCGAAACACCTGACAAAAGGGAATTTAACTATTTAGCTCTTTTGCAACTTTTCAAGCCATGGCGTTCAGAATTGAAATTACTTGGAGATTTTGAGAGCTATGAAGATTCCTTCAATGCAACTAAAGATACTATAGAATGTCCTGTTTTTGCTAATTATGTCAAAATGTTGAATGACGAAATTGAGCAAGAAGCTACAATTGCAGCTGAGATTGCTAGAGATAGTTCTCAAGACAGTCAAACTTCTCCTCCGTTGAGTCAGGACCCACTAGGAGAACCAATTGTTCTAAATGAAGCAGCAACTGCTATGAAAGAGGTGGAAACACTAATGTACCAAGGTCAAGAACATCTAACAAACTTAGGACTCTTAGAAGAACAACTAAATCTTGAGCAGAAAGAAATATATGAGCAAGTGAGACAACAGATTGACCATGGATTTCTTCATGAGAAGAAAGAGTGCTCTTGCTCATCATTTAAACCTATCCAGATGTATGTGAGTGGACAAGCTGGAACAGGATTTTTTTTTATTAAAGTAATCACAAGTTTTCTACAGAAAAGAACTGAGTCGCATTTGTCTTGTGTTGTCACTGCTCCAACTGGGTTGGCGGCACACAATATTAAAGGAATTACTTTACATCGTTTATGTTGCACACACCCCGGAGGCAGAAGAGAGCCCAAAAGAAAAGTGGAGAACATGAAAAGGTGGTAGGGTAGAGACTCCCTGAACCCCTAGGACTTCTCAGGACTTCTCAGGGGGTCCCTGAAGGGCAAAAACCCCTTTTTAAAAAAATATTCGCGGGGTGCACCCACGTTGCACGCACCCCAGAGGCAGAAGAGAGCCCAATACAAAAGTGGATAACGTGAAGAGGGGGTAGGGTAGAGACTCTCTGACCCCCTAGGACTTCTCAGCGGGTCCCTGAAGGACCCCGAAGGGCAAAAAAAGTTTTGTTTTTTTGGAAAAAAATCGCGAGGTGCGCGCACATTGCACGCACCCTCGAGGCAGAAGTGAGTCAAAAACAAAAGTGGAGAACATAAAAAGGGGGCAGGGTAGAGACTCCCTGACCCCTAGGCCTTCTCAGGGGGTCCCTGAAGGGTCCCGAAGGTAAAAAAACCTTTTTTTTTAGAAAAACAAAATCACGAGGTGCGCGCACGGCTCACGCACCCTCGAGGTTGAAATCGTGATGTGCGCGCACGTTGCGCGCACGTCAGGAAAAAAACAAAAAAAAATACAGTTAAATAACAAGTTTGAGCGTTTAGATGTTGGTTGGCTCTAAAAAGAGCCATTGTGTTTATTGAGTGTTTTTTGTACCTACAGGTAAGTACCGATGCAGAGTCTAAAATTCAAGAGGAAGACTCTGTTTCCCTCATCTGTGAAATGTACATCGTCTCCTCTATAAATGCCTTGCATGTTGTAACGCAAGTTGTTGTGGTATATAGAACCCATACCATAGTCTCTGAGGAAAGCAGAAACAGACTTATTCACATGTTTCCTTGCTTTCTCAATCTGTGGACAATATTGGTTGGACCAGTTCCATTTTTGCCTTTGGCATATATTAGAATATACAAAGGCATTTTGTGGAAAAAGTGACATCAATTGCCCAAAGGTGTTCTTTAAAAGCATTTCCAGACTTACCCCAGTCAAAGTACCTAGGTCATTGCCACCACAGTGCACAATTATGAGATCTGGGTGTGGGAGATGCAAAAAGGATTTTACCAATGGCATCAATTGGTGACATCTCAATCCTCTCTGGCCAATCCACATATTATCCACATTTGGTAAGTCTAGGTTGAGAAAGCATCTATTTGCTGCATACCTTTCACTCCAGAAAACATAGCTGTGTCTACAATCCACACTTATAGTGCCTGAACATCACTGCACTGTCATAAAATCTGAAAGAGCACTCCCAGCAAGACTCTCTTTCACTGTGGTAATCATTTTACTGAATTACAAGGCATACTGTCATGTGTCTAAGATCACAGTGTGAGTCAGAATTCATTTCTGAAAAATGTGGCAGAATAATTTGCTTAGTTGATGTGTTTAAATATATGGCAATACATGTAGTCATGGAGTGAGTCAGGCTTTAGGACATTTAGTGCTATAAAGTCCAAAGCAGCATGGGTGTCAGGCCTCTGAATTCCCAAATAGTCTCCATGCTGTGTAATAAAGATCCTGGGTGTGCTGTAGAAATTGCATACCAACTCTCTCTGTAGCATGTGGAAATAATTTCAGTGAATTCTCATTTCTACATTCTCAGTCCCACCTTGAGCCCCTACAGTGCCTGAACACCACTGCAAGATAAACAACCTTTACAACGCAACTTTTACAACGCACTACCATTACAACAAAACCTTTTCAACGCAACATCCATTACATGGCATGCCATTACAACGCAACCATTCAAACGCATGACACTACACCGCACACCATTTCAACCATGTCATTACAACACAGTCATTACAACGCATACCATTACAACGCATGCCATTACCATCCAACACTTACCCTACTGTTGCATCCCCTGGAGTTCGAATTTTAATTTTTACCCCGACACTATCCAACATTTACCCTACTGTTGCACCCCTTGGAGTTCGAATAGTAATTTTTACCCCTACACTATCCAATACTCTCCATACATGCAATGTAATGTTATGCGTTGTAATGGTATGTGTTGTAAAGGTAGTATGCGTTGTAATGGAATGCGTGGTAAAGCTAGTTTTAAAAATGTTGTTGTAATGGCATGGGTTGTAATGGAATGCGTTGTAATGGATGTTGCATTGTAAAAAATGCGTTGTAAAGGTGTGCATTGTAAAAGTATGCGTTGTAACATCATACAACCGCACCGCACTGTCCTAAAATCTGAAACAGCTCTCCCAACAAGACTCTCTTTCACTGTAGTAATCATTTTACGGAATTGCAAGGCATACTGTCATGTGTCTAAGATCACATTGTGAGACAGACTTTATTTCAGAAAAATGTGTCAGAATAATTTGCTTAGTTGATGTGTTTAAATATATGGCAATACATGTAGTCATGGAGTGAGTCAGGCCTTAGGACATTTAGTGCTATAAAGTCCAAAGCAGCATGTGTGTCAGGCCTCTGAATTCCCAAATAGTCTCCATGCTGTGAAATAAAGATCCTGGATGTGCTGTAGAAATTGCATACCAACTCTCTCTGTAGCATGTAGAAATGATTTCAGTGAATTCCTATTTCTACATTCTCAGTCCCACCTTAAGCCCCTACACTGCCTGAACACCACTGCACGGGAAACAACCTTTACAACAGAACTTTTACAATGTACTACCATTACAACGAACCTTTTACAACACAACATCATTACATAGCATGCATTACAACGCAACCATTACAACGCATGACACTACAACGTACACCATTACAACGCATGTCATTACAACGCAGTCATTACAACGTATACCATTACAACGCATACCATTACCATCCAACACTTACCCCACTGTTGCACCCCCTGGAGTTAGAATAGTAATTTTTACCCCTACACTATCCAACACTTACCCTACTGTTGCACCCGATGGAGTTAAAATAGTAATTTTTACCCCTACACTATCCAATACTTACTATAAATGCAATGTAATGTTATACGTTGTAATGGTATGCGTTGTAAAGGTAGTATGCGTTGTAATGGAATGCGTTGTAAAGATAGTATGCGTTGTAATGGAATACATTGTAAAGGTAATTTTTACAAATTCAAAAAATTCTTGTAGTTGACGTAGAGGTAGTGTAAGTGTATCAGAGAGTGGGTGATATGGCTATCAAAGGAGATGTTGATCATCAGTGAGGCAGAGGTGTTTTAGGTTTGTTGTAGTTGTTGGAGATGTTGGTGACATTTTGTATTCCCTTGTAGAGGTTTCTTTTAATGGTATACAGCTCCTTGGTGAGATAAAGGATGAGCAGAGTGTGATCGGCATACCAGATGATGTTGAGGTTCTGATAGCATCCTAGTTGTTTAAGGTTCTATGTAAATGATAAATAACATTGGGTGGAGGTATAACCATTGTTAGATGGTACAAAAGATGTTGGTGCTTTTGATTCAGAAGGTTGGGAAACGGACGCTTAAGAGTACTATTAAGTATCTTCCAAACTAAGGACTTCACACATACTATTTGGCCATGAGGAATGGTATTTGAAACAAAAAATGACTATTTCGGGTAAATGTTGTTAGCATATGTTTGTACATTACTTTATTTAGAGTGTATAAAAAAGAAGTAATAATAATTTTTTACTTTGTGATTGTTGATGATATCCCTTACTTAAGTAAAAAATTGCTGTTTGAAAAAGACATTTAAGATATGTTTTTTTTCTAATTGTTACATTCATAATGAACATGTTGAATGGGTTTTTTAAAGACAATCTTATTGATTGTCTTTTTTTTTGCCTGCTGTTATATGATGAGTACTATTGAACTCACTGTTTTCAGTGAAATTCAATATATTCTGAGAACAGCAAAATAAAATACATAACATATTGTACAATTTATTTTAAATTGTGAAATCTATATTATAACTCAACTTTGTCTTCTATTCCACATATATTATATTTATTAAAAATATATTATTAACTTTTCATTACTTTTAAGGTGAGTATGACAAACAAAAAATACTTTCTCATCACTCTCTTACTTCTCTTTCCCTTTTTCACTTTCTTCACTTTGTCTCTTACTCCATTTCCTTTGCTCATGTTACTCTCCTTCACTCACTGTCTTTACTCCCCTTAATTCACCTTCACACTCCTTCTCTCACCATCAGTACCCTTCCATCACCCTCACTTACCTTCTCATGTTCCCTCTTTCCTCTCTGTGACCCTCTCTTCTTTTTTCTTTCTTCCTCCATCACTACCCTTCTTTTGCTATATCCCTCACTCTTTTCTCTCTCCCCCTCACTCTCTTTCCTTCACTCCATCCCTCACTCACTTTCAGTCACTCCCCTTCTCTTATTCCCTCACTTCCTTTTGCTCACTCCCAGCAGCGGTCGGTAGGGGAGTACCTGCCGGGGCGGTGACATAGGAAGGGGGAGGGGCAGGGTGGGGGTTAGTAATGTATGGATAATGGAGGTTTGCAGGTAAGTAAACATTTAAATAATTCAAATTAATTTTGTTGTGCGCACTGCATTGCATTTGGGGATGCAGTGCGCGCAACAAAATTTGTTTGATTCATTTAAATGTTTACTTACCTGCAAACCTCCATTATCCATACATTACTAACCCCCACCCTGCCCCTCCCCCTCCCCACGTCACCGCCCCGGCAGGTACTCCCCTACCGACTGTGGCTGCTCACTCCCCTTCCTTTATTCCCTCCCTCACTTCCCTTTCCTCCATCAGTCTCTAAGTCTCTTCCTCTGTCTCAGTCACTGTAACTGCCTCACTCTATCACAGTCCCTCACTCTCCCTCTCTTTCTCTCTCTCACCGTCTCCCTCTCTCTCCACCAATCTTCCTTTTCTTTCTTCTCTCTTTCCATAAATTCTTCTCTCTCACTCAATACTTTTTGCGCTATCTTAATATGCTTCTTTTTCCCTCACTGTCACTGTCCTTCACTCAATCTCACTCCTCTTCTCCTACTTCATATTCTTCTCTCTGTGCATCACTCCCATTCCCTTTCACCTGCTCCCATTCCCTCACTCCCCCTCACTCTCTTTCCCTCACTCCATCCGTCAGTCCTCTTCTCTTACTTACCTTTCCTCATTCACTTTTGCTAACTGCCATTCATTTAGTCCCCCACTCCCCTTCACTCCATTTCTCTCTCCCTCTCTCCCTCCCTCTGTCTCACTCAGTCTGACCGTCTCACTCCCTCTCAGTCACTCGCTCTCCCTCTCTTTCTCTCTCACTCTCTCTCTCTCTCTCTCCCTCTCTCCCTCACCCTTCCTGTCTTTCTCTTTCTGTTTCCTTCACTCCTACTTTATCCTCCAGTCCCCTTTCCTCTCTCTTAATCTCCTTCCTTCTCTCTCATTCCCCTTTTGTCACCCTCATACCCCTTCTCTCACTGTTACTGCCTTTCACTCACCCTCAGTACTTTTCCCTCCCTCACCTTCCCTCACTCCCCTACCTTCACTCCTCTTTCCTCACTCCCTCACTCCATCTCACTTACTCCCCTTTGTTTATTCCTTCCCTCACTTTTTTTCCTCCATTTTTCTCTCCCTGTCTCCCTCTGTCTCACTCACTCTAACTGCCTCACTCCTTCTCAGTTCCTTGCCCTCCCTCTCTCTCATTCTCCCTTACCATTAAACTCATTTCCTCTCTCTTTATAAAACTCCTCCTCTCTTCCTCACTTACTTTCCCTCTCTTAATTTTCTTCCTTCTTCCTCATTCATCTTCCCTCACCCTCATACTCCTTCCCTAACTGTCACTGCCCTTCACTCACCGTCACTCCCTTTCCCCCTCTGCACTTCATCCTATCTGTATTTCTCGCCCCTTCACTTTCCCGCTCCCTTTACCTCACTCCCCCCCGCTCTGCTCCTCTCACTCCCCATCCCTCACTCTCCTTCCTTTACTCCTCTTTCATTACTCCCTCACTCCATCTCACTTACTCCCCTTCGTTCACTCCCTCACTCACTTTTTTTATCCATGTTTCTCTTCCTGTCTCCCTCTGTCTCACTCACTCTAACTGCCTCACTCCTTCTCAGTTCCTTGCTCTCCCTCTCTCTCACTCTCTCCCTCTCTCTCCTTTACCCTTAATCTTCTTTCCTCTCTCTTTCTATCACTCCTCTTCTCTCTCTCACTCACTTTCCCTCTCTCTTAATTTTCTTCCTTCTCCCTCATTCCCCTTTCCTGACCCTCATACCCTTTCCCTAACTGTCACTGCCCTTCACTCACCATCACTCCCCTTCCCCCACTCCACTTCCTTTATGTCTGTATTTCTCACCCTTTCACTTTCCCGTTCCCTTTTCCTCACTCCCCCTCGCTCTCCTTCTCGCACTCCATTCCTTACTCCCCTTCTCTCACTCCCCTTTTCTAACTCCCTCCATCCCCTCACTCCACTTCTCTCTCCCTCACTTCCATTCTCTCACTTTCCCTTACCCCCCTTTTCTCATCCTCATACCCCTTCCCTCACCGTCACTCCACTTCTCTTACCTTCACTCCCTTTACACTGCTCTACTTCTACCTCTCCGTCTCCTACTCCCCTTCCCTGTCTCCGTCCCCTGCTCCCCTTTTCTCACTCCTCTTCCCTCACTTTCCTTTCCTTACTGCCCTCCCCTTACTCTTTCACTCCCCTTACCTCACTCCCCTACCCTTAGTCCCCTTGTTTCAGTCACTTTTTAACTCCCCTTTCCTCACTCACCATACTACCTTTCCCTCACTCATACCCTCAGTCCCTTCCTCTCCTTCACTCAGTCATTTCAGTCATTCATTTATATACTACATATTCATTCAAAAAAATTATGACACAGTATATTAGAAATATAGCTCTTCTTAAAGAAGTGAAGTTAGTTCTGAAAAGACCTGTTTTTTTGTCTTTTTTTGTTTTGTAATTTTTTGTAGTTTTTTAACAATATTATATTTGTTGGGGATTTTTTTGAAACAAAAAAGTAAACAGGTAACGAAAAACTGTTCAACGGGAACAAAAATAATGAATGAAAACAATTAAGTGCGGTGGCATGTGTGCTGCCTAATCTTCAACTCAATCAAATTAACACTCTGCTCTCCATAACAGAGAATCTCATTGCAGAAGTTGCAACGTATATGTACATTACTGAAAAGTGGCCGGATATCCAAAGCAGTGAATGAAGGAGATTGTCCCTCAGAAGAAGTGCTTTGGACAGCAGCTGGAGGGTTGGCTGCAAGGGCTTGAGTAGATGCCCTTGCAAAGTTAACCGGATGCACATTTTTTACGTGCCTAATCATGGTATGTATACTGAAAGAGTAATGCTTTTTTGGATCCCCTCTTGAAAGTACACTTCCATATATTGTGCAGGTAACTTTTGGGTCATTAACTTTCTTCTGCCCCTCTGGATACTTAAAAAACTTCCAAATAAATGAATGTTTGCTCTTCTTAGGAAGTGGCTGCTCTGGAACAATGTCAATATCAGAATCAGATGATGAATCTTCTGGCTGGTGTTGCTCTGCCATTTTCTCAAGTATGAAAAGCAGGAAGAAAACTCCAAAGATCATTCTCCCATCAAAGTGAAAGAGATAGTGAGGGAATTGGGTGGGGTGTTTGAAGATTCTGGACAAGAAACTACTATAAACCAATCAAAAGTATTGTTTTCAAGTCACATGACTTAACGTCACGCACGGGTGCGCGCACGTTGCGCGACCGTCGCATATGAATGACGTTTTACCCGATTTTCATAACTACTCTTAAAAACATGAAAAGGAGGCACAGAAGAGACTCCCTGACCCCCTAACCCTTCTCATGGGGTCCCTGAAGAACCCTCGAGGCAGAAGTGACTCCAAAACAAAAGTGGAGAACGTGAAAAGGGGGCAGGGTAGAGACTCCCTGACCCTAAGGCCTTCTCAAGGGGTCCCTGAAGGATCCCGAAGGGCAAAAAAAACATTTAAAAAAAAAATAAAAGATCACGAGGTGCGCGCACGTTGCACGCACCCTCGAGGCAGAAGTGACTCAAAAACAAAAGTGGAGAACGTGAAAAGGGGGCAGGGTAGAGACTCCGTGACCCCCTAGGCCTTCTCAGGGAGTCCCTGAAGGACCCCGAAGGGCAAAACCCCCCCTTTTTTTTTTAAATCGCGAGGTGCACGCACGTTGCACGCACATTGGAAAAAAAAAAGTTAATTAACAAATTTGACTGTTTATATGTTGATTGAAGATGTAGACTATACTGTTCAACTTTATCCAAATCTTAAAAACTAGCTGTGCCGTTGCATATTACAGGATGCAGTCAATGTATTACAATATTCAAAGGCAGTTTGTGGAAAAATAAATATATAAAAAATATAAAAATTGATACAGAAATGAGCATTTTAAAAACCTTTGAAATTCACTTAAAAAAACCATAGGTTTCACACACGTTATAGTTAGGAATAAGCATTGAAAAAACTTTAGAAATTCACTGAAAAAACCATAGGTTTCACACTGGTTATAGTTAGGAATTAGCATTTAACAAACTTTTGTAAAATCACTGAAAAAACCATAGGTTTCACACACGTCATAGTTAGGAATTAGCATTTAAAAAACCTTGCAAATTCACTGAAAAAAACATAGGTTTCCCACACGTTACAGTTAGGAATTAGCATTTAAAAAACCTTGCAAATTCACTGAAAAAACCATAGGTTTCACACATGTTATAGTTAGCTGGACATTTCACTCATACAAAACCTTTGAAATTCCCCCATTATAGTTAGTTCAGCTAACTATAGCTCGCGCGACCGCAATGCACTGCTGATGACTTCACATATTACATCACTCATGACATGGTCAGTGACATCACTCATGACATCACTGATGACATCTCAAATGACATCACTGCTGACATCACTGATGACATCATCATTGTGACAAAGTGGCAGACCTCCTCTCAGCGTAATATAACCTTTGACACACACATTCAAAAATAGAAACTAACATTTTCTTAAAAATGGAGATACCAATACCAATTACAACAACCTATTAGGTAATTCCAACATCTACATACACATCCACTCATTCACCAACAGTTCTATATAGTCACTCATACATGTACTTACTCATCATATGTACTCATACACCTATACATCCTGTTACACACTAATACTCATCCATATAGTTACTCACACACATATTCACACATGCAAATAAACTATCAAAAATCCATTTACTTGATTATACTGCTACATACACACCACTACACGCACTTCTACAGAAACGTACACATATTTACTCTCTTAAATAATCAATTATAAAAACACATACTTATTTATACAGGAACTCTTCCAAACTCTCACTCTCACATATACTCAATTATATACATCAATACTCACATATACTAGTTTCTAACATATGTAGTTACTCAAGAATACACTATTGAGACAGTCATTCACTCACTAACCCACCCATACACACAATCATCCATCCATACAGTCTTGCACACATGCTGTCTTCAAAACACATAAAAACAGTGAGTCTGTGCATCTGTGCACTAAGTAATATTCACCACCGAACCATACAGACACTCATACTGATACTCAAAAAAACAACTAATAACCCATACACACACTCATGTAGCTACTCACCAACCCATGCAGTCACTTATACACAAAGTGAGACACTGATAAATATATTTAAATATTTAAACATTACTCGCTAATATATGTATTCACTAAGATACACTTAACTAGTCAGTTAACCAATCAATTTTACAAAACAAAATCCATTTACACACTTATTTATTCTTCCATCAACCTTTAGATATACATATATAAAAAAAATATATTTTTCAGAAAGATACACATTCACTGGATGATGTCTTCAGTGATGTCATTTGAGATGTCATCAGTGATGTCATGAGTGATGTCACTGACCATGTCATGAGTGATGTATTATGTGACGTCATCAGCAGTGCATTGCGGTCACGCGAGTTATAGTTAGCTGAACTAACTATAACAGGGAAATTTCAAATGTTTTTATGAGTAAAATGTCCAGCTAACTATAGCATGTTATAGTTAGCTGAACATTTTACTCATACAAAACCATTGAAATTCCCACGTTATAGTTAGTTGGACTCACTATAACTCGCGCGCCCACAATCCACTGCTGATGATGTCACATATTACATCATTCATGACATGGTCAGTGACATCACTGATGACATCACTGATGACATCTCAAATGACATCACTAATGACATGACTGATGACATCATCCAGTGAATGTGTGATTCTGAAAAGTAAAAATATGTTTTATATATTGAAGAATGAGTGGATGTATGAGTGTCTGGATGAAGGATATAGTAGGTGCGTGACTGACTGTATGAGTAAGTGATTAAATGTGTTTTACTGAATACATTGGTTCTTGACTAAACTGTCTGAATGTGTGCATCAGTATGTCTGTTGTTATGTAAGCTGCTGCATGTGTTGATCAGTAGCTATATGAGTGGCTATATGGGTTATTGATTGGTTGCCCAAGTATTTGTATGTGAGGGTGAGTGTGTGAGTGGGTGGCTGGGAGGTGTGTGACTCTGTGCATATATGTGTGAGCAGTTGATTCACTTGGTATATGGGTTCAAGAGTGCATGTGAAAAGAGCTATATGGGTGGTTGACTGTGTGCATGGATGTGTTGGTGAGTGAATGGCTATCTCAGTGCTCCATGTCCAAGTAAGTACATAAGTAAAACACAGTGCATGTGAGAGTTGGCATATATAAATGACTATACATGAGAGCCTGTGATTGCGTAAGTGACTGTATGGATCAATGTGTACTTGTATCAGTGATTGTAAAAGAGAGTAAGTATGTGTTAGTATATGTTTGAATAAGTAAGGTTTAGTGTGTATAACTGTGTAGTTGAGGAAATTGGAGTGTGATTGATTCTTTGCATAACTGACTAGGTGTGTGAGTAACTCTGTGGATGAGTGTCAGCATGTGAGTGTCTGTATAGGTGTATGAGTGGATTTGATAGTGTTCTATTGATGAGTGACTGTATGTATGAGTGATTGTATGGGTGAATGAGTGGATGTGTGTGTAGACCTAGAAATCAGTGAGTGCGTATGTAGTTACTGGTATTGGTGTGTCAATAATTTCAGGAATGGTAGTTTGTATTTAACACTGGCTGTATCAAAGGTTAGATTAGAGTGTGAGGAGGTGCATCGTATTATCACATGGATGATGTCATCAGTGGTGTCATCAGTGATGTCATTTGAGATGTCATCAGTGATGTCATCAGTGATGTCACTGACCATGTCATGAATGATGTAATATGTGACATCATCAGCAGTGGATTGCGGGCGCGCAAGTTATAGTGAGTCCAACTAACTATAACGTGGAAATTTCAATGGTTTTGTATGAGTAAAATGTTCAGCTAACTATAACTGGTGTGAAACCTATGGTTTTTTCAGTGAATTTCAAAGGTTTTTTAAATGCTAATTCGTAACTAGAACGATTGTGAAACCTATGGTTTTCTCAGTGAATTTCATAGTTTTTTTAAAGCAAATTCCTTTGCATATCGACTTTGTAACCTACGATAATTTTTTTTATTAGCCGTTTTTTACAACAATTAATTATATATATATATTTTTTAAATTACTTGTTCAATGTATATATTTTTTTTTACATTTTTTTCTGGTGCACTCAGGGTGCGCGCACCAGTAAGCTCTCCCAAGAGCACACCGAGAGAGTGATTTTTGCGGTCGTAAAAAAAAAAATATGTATGAAAAGTAAATAATAATGCAAGACATTTAGTACCATACTTATAAAAGTAGTATTTTTTGATTTACGAAATGAAAATGGTTTTGCATTTCCGTAAAACTATCAAAACGTCACTCAGGCGCGTAAGAGCCCCAGGAAGCGCCTACGTTCGCGCCGCGTAAGCGCCCCCGGAAGTGCCTACGTTCGCGTCACGTAAGCACCCCCGGAAGCGCTCCGGTGCGCGTAGCGTAAGCGCGTCAAGTCATGTGACCTTAAAATAACTCTTTTCATTGGTTGCTAACAGTTTTTTTTTACAAAGAATGAAATCCCCACCCATTTCCTTCACTTCTTCTTTCACTTTTGTGACAGCAAGACCTTTCTTTTTGCTCTTGGATGTTTGTTGGATTACCATGGCTGCCAGACCATCCAGCAGTGATGAAGACACAGAGGGATTTATTGATGAAGAGGTTCCTCAGCCCAGGATTAAAGAACCCTTCATATGGAAGTTTTTTTCCATTCCAGATGATCAAAAGAAAGTAAATGCTCCAAAGGTGGAGTGCAGGATTTGTCACACTATCCTGTCACGGGGTGAACCCACCAAAAAATATTCATTCGGAAACTCCACCATGATTCGCCACGTCGAGAGGAGGCACCCCCAGAACTATGTCCGGGAGAGTGTCAGGGCTCTGGCACGAGAGGCTCGCAGGGATGGTGCCTCTACTTCAACCGGAGGACCAACTATATCAGTGAGGGGGCAATCAGAGGAGCTGATCCCTAACATTCAGCCTGCTTTTAATAGAGGCGTAATTAAATGCAGATATTGTGATCAGTTACCTTGCTATGGGGAACAAAGTGTTCTGCTCATGGTTCGAGCATTAGACAACCACCGCTGCCGTCCCCACCCCTAATTTTTTTTTTTTTGCTCCTGTTGAGCAGTTTCTCATTCCCTGTTTTTGTTAAAAAAAAAAAGAAAAAAGAAAAAAAAGTTCTTTTCAGAACTACCTCCAATTCTCATCAAAGAGCTGTATTCTTAAAAAAAATGAAAAAGAGTAAGTGAAGTGGAGTGCAGTGAGAGAGGAGAGGAAAATGAGTGAAAACAAAGAAAGGGACGAGAGGGGAAGGGAAGTGAAGTAGGGGGACTGAAAGAAGGTGAGTGTGGGGAAGGAGAGTGAGGAGCAGGAGAGTGAACATGGGGAATGTGGATAAGTGAAGAAAATGTAGTAAAGGAGGGTAAGAAAAGAGCAGTGATGTTTAGGAAAGAGTGGAGATACAGACTGGATAAAGACAAGTGAGTGTGAGACCAGGTAAGTAAGGCAGTAAAGAAACAGAGAAAATGAAAGAAAAAATTACAGTAGAAGACTAAAGGCCTCATTTATGCACCTGCCTCACAGCAGGCGTAAGACTGACGCAGGCCCTTTCACATGGGCTTGGCCCCATGTGAAAAGATGCATTGCTGGAGTTGCGTCACTTTTGTGACACACTCAAGCAATGCGTCACTTTTGCGCTTACAGATAGGTCAGAAATACTGACGTATTTGTAACTTCTTGCGACATAATGTGTCATACATTAAATATGACGCATGAGTAGAAGACTGAAGGTCTCATTTATGAGGCCATGCGTCACTTTTACGCCACCAGTGCGTCACTTTTTGTGACGCACCGGTGCTGTAAAAAATGCAAATTGTTGAGGCATATTTACAAAGTGACGCATCTAGGTAGATGCGTCACTTTGTAAACCCCTGCGCCACATTATACCTGCGTCAGGTGTAATGTATGCAAAGGGGACGTATTGACACAAGAAACGGTCGTAGAGGTGACACAGTGAAATCTATGAGATTTCACTGCGTCACTTTTAGGACACCATTGCGTCAAAATCTTGCACCTGCCTCACAGCAGGCGTAAGACTGACGCAGGCCCTTTCACATGAGGCTGGCCCCATGTGAAAGGATGCATTGCTGGAGTTGCGTCATTTTTGTGACACACTCCAACAATGCATCACTTTCCTCTAAACACTCTACTTAATTTTTTTGCTCTATTTTTTTACACTGTTTTTCCCCGTGGTGCGCTCAGGGTGCGCATACCGGAGAGCGCACCCGGGAGCGCACCCAGCGCTTACCCCACGAAAATTTTAAAAAATATATGTTTTTTGCCCTTCAGGGTCCTTCTAGGCCTCCTTTAGAAAACCTAGGGGGTCAGGGGGTAACTACTCTGCCCCCTTTTAATTATTTCCCCATTTATTTTTCACCTCTTGTCTTCTTCAGAGTCACAAGATGGCGGACTATGCAGACCATTTAGAATGTTTACAGACACCCAAGAGCCAATTAGCTTTTGAAATTTACAACCAATTAAAATGTTTCTTTGGTTTTGAATTTGTGTGTGATGAAGTTTCATTGGTTTTCTACTAATGAAATGGTTTTCTAATGAGAGGGAAACAGAGCCATTTTGTGATAGTACTCTTTGAGGTACATTTGTGAGGAATTTTTGGTGTTCTATTTCTGGTGTGAAATTTACACAGTATTAACTCTTCTACTGCTTTCTAAAAGGTAAGTTGTTAATTTGTAAGGGGAATTTAATACTTGATAAAGCTAGTTTAATATTATCTATTACTAAAAACAAAAAATTAAAGTGATTTTTTTCTGCAATTTTCAGCAAGAAATTTGAAAAGAATATGGATCTCAATGAGGACACCGTTAATATTAATTTTGAAATTTCTGCGACCTTTGTTGAGGCGAGTTTGATTGAGGTCTTAAATGATACTGTGGATAACACTATCCATGAAGAAGACCTTCTTTTGAGAGGAGATGGAATGGAGGATTTTAATGATGAGACTTTGGATGCTGAATTATTGGAATGTTTGGACTATATTGAGTTCCAGGAGTCATGTATGAAGAGTTCTGATGAGGAGATTCCTGATCAGTTAATGTTAGAAGTTCTTCTAAATTATGAAAATTCTGAAGAATACATTTATATTTATAAATTATAAATAATTTGAGACATTTTTCTATTATTCTACTTGAAATGTATGAGATAGTAGTGAAATGATTGTGGTATAAAGTGAGACGTATAGTATAGAGTGCAACATTTCTGTGTTACATAGTAAGTTTACTCACAGTTACTTCCCTTCTCCCACTATATTTTCTCCAATGTGCACTTCACATCTCTTCTTCATCTCATGCCTTCTTTCTCTCACTGTCTCTCTCTAATCTGGAGAAGTGTGGCTCACTGGTTAGAGGCGGCAGACCCGTAAGCAGAGAACGGCCCGGGACCAGGGTTCGATTCCCGACCCGGCAGGGTCGTGGACCAGGGTCAGCGGACTCGATAATTCTCGCCTCGGTGCCTAGTCTAGTCAGAAACCACACTCGGCAACTCTGGGCATCAGCTTGCCTCATCTTCACAATGGCCCCCCCAGACCGCCGGGGATGCTTGGTCACACCTTAGAGATACCCATCAGGGACCATCTCTCAGGGTGAGCCAGGACGGGTTCCCCAGTGGTCGAAGCGTGGAGATACTCCTCCGGGAGTCGATTCCTAGCGCTATATAAACCCGCAATTAAATTAAATTAATTAAATTAATGTACAATATCGCCGCCATTTTTTGTATTTTCAGAAGACAGTGAATTGTAATGCTCCAAAGGTGGAGTGCAATACGTGCTATACTATATTTTGCAGAAAAGACCCCAGAATGAAGTACAATTTTGGTAATCCAACTATGATTCAGCACGTGCAGAGGAAGCACCCCCAGAATTATGCCCGGAAGAGTGTCAGGGCTCTGGCACGAGAGGCTCCAAGAGAGGGTGCCTCTACTACAACTAGAGGAATAACTGCATCGGTGAGGGGGCGACCAGAGCAGCTGATCCCAAATATTCAGCCTGTTTTTAATGAGGCCTCCATCAAATGCAAAAATTGTGATGCCCAACTTTGTTACGGGGAACAAAGTATTATGATCATTGTTCGAGCATTAGAGAACCACCGCTGCCATCCCCAGTCCTAATTTTAGTGAGAGAGGAAAGTAAAATGAGTGAGGGGGCAAAAAAAGGGACGAGAGGGGAAGGGAAGTGAAGTAGGGGGATTGAAAGAAGGTGAGTGTGTAAGTATAACTAAGTTATAGGGAGTGAGCTTGACAGAAGAGGAGCGAGAGACTAAAGAGTCGGAGAGAGTGAGACTAACAGAGAGAGAATGAGGTAAGGGGGAGTGTAGAACTAAGAAGATAGAGGGAGTAAGACAAGGAATAAGTGAAGTGGATTAAGGAGAGTAAGGGAAGGGAAAACAGTGAAAGAGCGAAGGACGGGAAGAGAGAGGAAGGAATGTAAAGGAGAAGGTCTGAAAGAAGATGAGTTTGGGAATATGGCTCAGTAATAGGGAATGAGCGTGATAGAAGAGGAGTGAAAGACTAAGAGGACATAGAGAATTAGGCAGAAACAGGAGTAAGGGAAGGGAAAAGAGTGAAGGAGTGAAGGATGGGAAAAGAGAGGAAGGAAAGTAAAGGAGAAGGTCTGAAAGAAGGTGAGTGTAGGAGTATGGCCGAGTTATAGGGAGTGAGCGTGATGGAAAAGGAGTGAGAGAGTAAGAGGACATAGAGAATTAGGCTAACAGAGAGAGAATGAGGGAAGGGGAGTGTACAAATAAGAGGACAGTAGGAGTAAGAGAAGGAATTAGTACAGTGGAATAAGAAAGTAAGGGAAGAGAAAAGAGGGAAGGAGCAAAGGAAGGAAAGAGAGAGGAAGCACACTAAAGGAGAAGGTCTGACAGAAGGAGAGTGTGGGATTATAGCTGAGTTATAGGCAGTGAGCGTGAGTGTAGAAAAGTGAGAGACTTAGGGGATTGAGAGAATGAGGCTAACAGAAAGAGATTAAGGGAAGGGGAGTGAAGAAGGAAGAAGACAGAGAAAGAAAGAGAAGTAGTAAGTGAAGTGGAGTCAGGAGAATAAAAGAAGGGAAATATATAAAACAATGAAGTAAAAGAAGAGAGAGGAAATAAAATAAAAGGGAAGGCCTGTTTTTCCCTATGGTGCGCTTCAGGACCTCATTTATGAGGACATGCGTCACTTTTATGCCACCGGTGCGTCACTTTTTGTGATGCACCAGTGGTGTAAAAATTGCACCCTGTTGAGTCATATTTACAAAGTGACACATCTAGGTAGATGTGTCACTTTATAAACCCCTGCGCCACATTATATCTGCGCCATGTGTAATGTATGCAAAGGGGGTGTATTGACGCAAGGAAAGGTCGTAGAAGTGACGCAGTGAAATCTATAAGATTTCACTGTGTCACATTTAGGACATCGTTGCGTCTAAATCTTGCGTCTGCCTCTCAGCAGGCGTAAGACTGACACAAGCCCTTTCACATGGGACTTGCCCCATGTGAAAGGATTCATCGCTGGAAATTATTTGTGGGTAATAGAGAAAGAGTGAGAAAGTGGAGTGAAGAAATTAGAAAACAGGTGGTTTGAGAGAAGGAGTTATTGAAGTGAAGTAAGAAGAGTAAGAGAAAGCAAAAGAATGAAAGAGCAAAAGATGGGAAGAGAGAGGGAAGGAAGGAGTAAATAAGTAAGTAGTAAGGAAAGGGAAAAGAGTGAAAGAGCAAAAGAAGGGAAGAGACCGGAAGGAAAGTAAAGAAGAAGCTTTGAAAGAAGGTGAGTATAGGAGTATGGTTGAGTTATAGGGAGTGAGTGTGATAGAAGAGGAGTGAGAGACTAAAGGGACGGAGAGAACGAGGCTAACAGAGAGAGAATGAGGGAGGGAAAGTGTAGAACTAACATGATAGAGAAGTAAGAGGAGTTAGTGAAGTGGATTAAGGTGAGTAGGGGAAGAGAAAAGAGTGAAGGAGCGAAAGAAGGGAAGAGAAAGGAAGGAAAGTAAAGGAGAAGGTTTCAAAGAAGGTGAGTGTGGGAGTATGGCTGAGATATAGGGAGTGAGTGTGACAGAAGAGGAGTGAGAGACTAAGGGGATGGAGAGAATGAGGCTAACAGAAAGACATTGAGAGACGGGGAGTGTAGAAGTAAGAGGACAGAGGAATAAAGAGAAGGAGTAAGTGAAGTGCAGTAACGAGAGTAAAGGAAGGCAAAAAAATAAAACAAAGAAGTAAGAGAAGAGAGAGGAAAGAAAGTAAAAGAGAAAGCCAGAAAGAAGGTGACACTAAGAGAAGAGTGTGAAAAACCAGAGTAAATGTGGGGATTCAGAATAAGTGAAGCAAGCGCAATAAGAGAACAGAGGTGTGAGAATATCAAAGAAGAGTAGTGAGGTTATGGAAAACAGTATAGAGAAAATAAATATTGTACATTAAACTTACCTTATAAGTAATATCAACTTAGTTTTATATTTTCATTTAAATTTATATCTGTAAAAGACAAAACAAAAAAAGTTACAATATTTATAATATATATTTTATAATATAAGAGACAAAGTAGGAGATTAACAAGAGTAATGGAGGGTGAGTGAAGGGCAGGGAGGTTGATGAAAAAGGGAAAATAAAGAGAGAATAAAAGCAAGTGAGCTTGAGACAAATGAAGTGAAGGAGTGAGAATATAGAGGTAGTGAAGGAAAGAGTGACAGAAAGGAACTGAGTAAGAGAACAAAGAAAGGTAAGGAAGGGAGTGTGGGTCAGTTTTAGGGAGTAAGCATAACGAAAGAGGAATGAGACAGTGAAAGGATCCAGAGACTGAAGCTAAGAGACAGGCAGTGAGGGAAAGGGAGTGAGGATGTGAGAGGACAGAGGAAGTGAGAAAAGGAGTGAGTGAAGTGTAATAAGATGAGTGAGAGAAGGAGAATTATTGAGGGAACAAAGAAAAGAAACAAGGGGAAGGGGAGTGAAGTAGAGTGACTGACAGCTGGAAAATGGTGGATGGGAGAGAAGTAAAGGGCCGTGAAGGAGTGGTTAATGAGAATACGTGAGGAAAATGTAATAAGGGAAGGAAGGTGAGGAAGAGTGAAAAAAGGCCAGTGAGGGTGAGTTAAGAGAAGTGATAGAGGGTGGAAATAGATAAGTGAGCATAAGAGAATGGGATAATAATATATATGTAATAATACAAAATACAAAATAATTTCAACAACATGTTAAATGGTTTATTTTTGCTGTTCTCAGAATATATTGAATTTCACTTAAAACAGTGACTTCAACAGTACTCATCATATAACAGCGGGCAAAAAAAACACAATCAAAATGATTGTGTTTAAAAAACCCATTGAATAATTTCTTAAATAATGTAAAATTTAAAAAACCATATCTAAACTCACTTTTGATCCATCCACTTTTCCACGAGGCCAAATAGTATATGGAAAGTCCTTTTCGATGGAAATTAGTCCAGAGTATTCTTAATGTCTCATTTACCCGACTTTCTGAAAGAAAAGCTCCAACATCTTTTGCATTATGAAACAATACTTTTACTTCCACCTCTAGTTTACTTTTTATAAAAAATGTCTATCATACTCAGAGCACACACTATATGATAAACATATACTATCTCTATGAGAACTACATGTTTTTTATTACCTTCATCACTCTCATTCAGAAAGTAATTTTGAAGAGCAAACTAAGTTATATTAACTGCTGTAATCTTCATAGGCCAATTACCTTCCCTAAAATTTCGGTTGTAAGAACACTAGGTAAGAATTTAGTAAGTCAGAAGGTAAACGTTGTTTGAAAGTCAATTGAGTATCATTACAGACCTTCCAACCTTTTTCACATTTTAAATAACATGTGTAATGTCCTGATGTTGTTGAAGGACCATCATGGTAAATAATTGCTGCAGTTGTAAAGGTTCTTCCTGAAATTGATAATTGAGAAGCCACAATTTTTTTTATTAATGTTGTCAATTTAGTTCCATCAGAACTACATCGTTGGAACATTAAAATAACATACTGTCCATATCTTATTAAAAATAAAGTTGATAGCATTTCAGATTTACATTGACTACAGACCATGTTTTGATTTGCTGCTCTAACTAGATTATTAAAAGACACTGATTTGCAGTCTGGTAAAGTCAAATATATAAATCTTTCAGTGTCTACGGTAGTACTACTTGAAAAGGAGCAATTGTTACAGTCATGTTGCCATTTATAAGAAAGGCCAAAAAGATTTTCTACATCTACTCCTTCATCTTGCAAAACAACAAAGCATATACATTAGAAATTCCTGACAATGTTGCTGAATATTCTGTGAAAATTTATTTAGACCAGAACATATGTCTAAAACATTTTGAATTTCAGAAACACTTTGTATTTTCGTTCTATCACTGCTACATTTCGTTAATACAGAATTTAATAAACAACAAAGTGTTTGATCACGATTTTCAGCAATCTGTTCTTTTACAGTTTGGAGAAAAAAAACAACATTAACCACTACATTAGCATAGCAGTTGACACCAGATCTATTTTCTATTTAAGTCTTGTAAATATGCTCCTCTTTATCTTATATGCCATCTCAATTGATACCATTACTGAAATACTTTATGCATCTCCCACATCATTTCATATGGTTTTATATCTGCTATTCCTATCCCTCTCCATACATTCACTGCTTCCACCCATGCTAAAGGTTGCAAAAGGCGCTTCAAAAAAGAGCATATTCACAAGTCCAATGAAACTATAACACAATTTCTAAACCAGCATCGAATCCAAGCATAAAAAACAATTTTTAAAGAAGTCTACCTTTTAAACACACAGCTATGTCAAAGATTGCGCACGCAGCTTGTAAATATGCTTGTCTTTTTTTGTATATTCTATCTCAATTTATGCCATTAAAAGAAACCTTTAAACATCACTCACGGCATTTCATATTCTTGTCTGGGTGCCAATTTTATTATTCTGCATGCATTTTCCTCTTGCAAACATGTGAAACTTTGCGCAAAAGTCTTGTAAATATGCTCCTCTTTATCTTATGATCCATCTCAATTGATACCATTACTGAAATACTTTATGCATCTCCCACATCATTTCATATGGTTTTCTATCTGCTATTCCTATCCCTTTCCATACATTCACTGCTTCCACCCATGCTAAAGGTTGCAAAAGGCGCTTCAAAAAAGAGCATATTCACAAGTCAAATGAAACCATAACACAATTTCTAAACTAGCATCGAATCCAAGCATAAAAAACAATTTATAAAGAAGTCTACCTTTTAAGCACACAGCTATGTCAAAGATTGCGCACGCAGCTTGTAAATATGCTTGTCTTTTTTGTATATTCTATCTCAATTAATGCCATTAAAAGAAACCTTTAAACATCTCTCACAGCATTTCATATTCTTGTCTGGGTGCCACTTTTATTATTCTGCATACATTTTCTGCTTGCACCCATGTGAAACTTTGCGCAAAAGTCTTGTAAATATGCTCCTCTTTATCTTATATTCCATCTCAATTGATACCATTACTGAAATACTTTATGCATCTCCCACACCATTTCATTTTGTTTTCTATCTGCTATTCCTATCCCTCTCCATACATTCACTGCTTCCACCCATGCTAAAGGTTGCAGAAGGCGCTTCAAAAAAAGAGCATATTCACAAGTGCAATGAAACCATAACACAATTTCTAAACCAGCATCGAATCCAAGCATAAAAAACAATTTATAAAGACGTCTACCTTATAAACACATAGGTAACATTATGGAAAAAGGTAAAAATATAATTCCTTAATTCACACAGACACTCAATGTGATACTTGTCAAAAATCTTTAAGCTCTCTATCTTTTTTAAAACAATCATTACTCACCTTTAAAAATGCTTTGGAAGATATAGAACAGTGTCAGTCACACTCAACAGATTTTCTTAAGCAGAATCTCTGAACAATGCTACCTTCACTGGAGCCTTTCAATAATGGCACAGATTATTTCTCATTTCAGACCCATATTCTTGTACATAGCCAATAAAAAGTGTTCCCACATAAATTCAAAACCAAGCTGCACATTTTAATTGGTGGTACATTTCAAGCCTTTGAAACTCACATAACATTCACCCATCCCCCCAATGCTCATTTACCCTGTAACCATGGTAACTGCTCTTAAACCAGCACACAGTTCACAAGTACATCATAATATGTTGCAAAACAATCCTTCAAGGCTGTTTGACCTCTCAATCTACTAGCTAATGAAATGTAATGTTTCTTTAAATGACTTTTTCTCAACCATTGAAATGACTTCTTACAAAAAAAAATGCATGCACCCTAATTTTCAGTGGAGATTTTTAACAAAGCTCCAATCATTTATGGTTATTCAGCTGCACTGATTCACAACCACTTTTTTTCATAATCAAACTGCCATTTCATTTCCACAACTCATCTGACTTGAAGCACATCTACCTTCACAATGACAAAAGTCTGGTTTGTGGGTCATAGCTATGTCCACTGGAGTTAACAATACGCAGTTAACAGAGATATTTTCAATCTTGATTTACCAAATGTGTACATTGTATGGATTGGACAGAGAGGATTGAGGAGTCACCAATTGATACCATTGGTAAAATCCTTTATGCATTTACCACACCCTGACCTTTTATTAGCGCACTGCGGTGGAAATGACTTAGGCACTTTGACTGGTGTAGGTCTGGAAATGCTTTTAAAGGACATCTTTGGGCAATTGATGTCACTTTTTCCAAAAAATGCCTTGGTATTTTCTAATATATGCCAAAGGCAAAAATGGAACTGGTCCAACCAATTTTGTCCACAGATTGAGAAAGCAAGGAAACATGCGAATACATCTGTTTCTGCTTACCTCAGAGACTATGGTATGGGTTCCATTTACCACAACAACTTGCGTTACAACATGCAAGACATCTATAGGAGAGATGGTGTGCATTTTACAGATGAGGGGAATAGAGTTTTCCTCTTGAATATAAGACTCTGCATTGGTACCTACTTGTAGGTACAAAAAACACCCACTTAACACAACAGCTCTTTTCAGCGCTAACTTACCTCTAAACACTTTACATTATTTTTTTACACTATTTTTCCCCGTGGTGCGCGTACCGGAGCGCGCACCCAGCGCTCACCCCGCGAAAATAAAAAAAAATAAAAAAGTTTGTTTGCCCTTCAGGGTCCTTCTAGGCCCCCCTCAGAAAACCCAGGGGGTCAGGGAATGTCTACCCTGCCCCCTTTTAAATATTTCCCCCATCAGTGGTGTCATGAGTGATGTCACTGACCATGTCATGAGTGATGTAATATGTGACGTCATCAGCAGTGCATTGCACGCGCAAGTTATAGTGAGTCCAACCAACTATAACGTGGGAATTTCAATGGTTTTATGCGATTAAAATTTCCACCTAACTATAACTGGTGTGAAACCTATGGTTTTTTCAGTGAATTTAATAGGTTTTTTAAATGCTAATTCCTAACTATAACTGGTGTGAAACCTATGGTTTTTTCAGTGAATATATATATATATATATATATATTCACTGAAAAAACCATAGGTTATAGACCATATATAGTTAGGAATTAGCATTTAAAAAACCTTATTTTACTCACACAAAACCATTGAAATTCCATATATAGTTAGTTGCACTAACTATATATCGCGCACCCGCAATCCACTGCTGATGATGTCACATATTACATCATTCATGACATGGTCAGTGACATCACTGATGACATCACTGATGACATCTCAAATGACATCACTGATGACATCATCCAGTGACTCTGTGTTTCTGTAAAGTTTAAATATGTTTTACATATTGAAGAATGAGTAGATGTATAAGTGTCTGGACGAAGGATTTAGTAGGTGCATGACTGAATGTATGAGTGAGTGATTAAATGTGTCTCACTGAGTGCATGGGTTAGTGACTAAACTGTCTTAATTTGTGCATCATTATGTCTGTTGTTCTGTAAACTGCTGCATGTGTTGATCAGTAGCTATATGATTAACTATATGGGTTATTGATTGATTGTCCAAGTATTTGTATGGGAGACTGAGTGTGTGTGTGGCTGGCTGGGAGGTGTGTGACTCTCTGCAGATCAATGTGTACTTGTATCAATGATTGTATAAGAAAGTAAGTATGTGTTAGTATATGTTTGAAAATGTAAGGTGCTCTATGTTTAACTGTATAGACAAGAAAATGGAAGTGTGATTGATTCTTTACAGGACTGACTAGGTGTGTGAGTAACTCCATGGATGAGTGGCAGAGTGTGAGTGTCTGTATAGGTGTATGAGTGCATATGATAGTGTTGTAAAGATGAGTGATTGTATGTATGAATGATTGTATGGGTGAATGAGTGAATGTGTGTGTAGACGTAGGAATCAGTGAGTGTGTATGTAGTAACTAGTATTGGTGTGTCAATGGTTTCAAAAATTATACTCTGTATTTAACACTGGGTGAAACAGAGGTTATATTAAAATGTGAGGAGATGCATTGTATTGTCACATGAATGATATCATCAGTGATGTGGTCATTGATGTCAAAAGTGATGTCATCAGTGATGTCATTTGAGATGTCATCAGTGATGTCATCAGTGATTTTACTGACCATGTCATGAATGATGTAATATGTGACATCATCAGCAGTGGATTGCGGGTGCGCGATATATAGTTAGTGCAACTAACTATATATGGAATTTCAATGGTTTTGTGTGAGTAAAATAAGGTTTTTTAAATGCTAATTCCTAACTATATATGGTCTATAACCTATGGTTTTTTCAGTGAATTTTCAAGGTTTTGTAAATGCTAATTCCTAACTATATATGGTCTATAACCTATGGTTTTTTCAGTGAATTTCAATGGTTTTTTAATAGCAAATATCATAAGCTGTCGAATGTCAAGTACGTGGTAAGTGAAAACATTTTCGTGTTTATGCACACTGATCTGCTTTGAATGGTGCCCCCCCCCCTCATTTCTATTAGGAGTACTCTCTCTTTGCAGATAGTGAAAGGTAGTTAACGCAGGCCTTTGCCCCCGTTACAAACAGACACAGAGTCGCAATACTCTGTTTAGTCTTTGCAGATAACGAAAAATCGTGTAAAAAAAAAGAAAAGGAATCGAGCAAAATCAGTAGGCCACTAATGGGATCTCTTTTTGACCTCGCTAAAATAGAAACATTAGGAACAACCCCTCATGACAAATACAAAACTAGTGAGATGAACTGAACTCCACACAATGATGGCTGCAAAACAGCTCGGCTCCGCCACCCACCCCGCCCAAAATAACGATAAAGAGCGGCTGCCATGATTGGTTGCGGAATGGCCACGACGGAGCTACGAAATGGTGGTGCTCTCATGCTAACCCCAGCTTCAGTCTGAAACATCCAGAAACACTGTAGACTACCAATTCGATCAGTTCCGGTAGCGCCCCAATGTAACCCGGTAGAGAAGAACTAGCCCTCCCCTCTTTGACTGATGGTTCTTGTTGCCTGTCCCTTCTGTTGTCATTTAACAGAACTATTTAGCCTGCTGAAAGGGGTTGTGTTCCGACCGCTGGTTGGTGGAGACATTTCGACTATATTCTGGACCTGCGTTGTCGCGTAATGCGTCATATGACGCGCCGCGTTAGCGCATCCGGAAGTCATCCGGGGCGCGACGCGCAGCGCGTAACGTAAGCATAACAAGTCATGTGACTTGTTAATAAAACTTTTCATTGGTTCATTTTACTTTTCTTATTCTAATGATGAAAGGCTTGGTCATATGACCTAAAAATTTACGCTTTTTATTACTTCCGAACATTATTTTTTCTTAAATATATGTTATAATGTTCCAGGCTAATGTACTTTCCCGGAAAATTTACAACTGTCCTGCAAGTAAAATATATTCTTTTTTCGAGAAAAAGAGCGTTTCTTCGTCCCATGACGGAGCCGTTGAGCAAAAGAGGGTCGACCTGCTGTCTTAGTCGCCGATACGCCTGAATATGAGATTCTTATCGATCACTTTATGTTGCAGGAGTAGAAAACACAACGGCCCTTGACCATTTATCTTTACTGCGTTCCTGCGTATTATACCTTTTACCCTTCATGTAATTGGTCTGCTTTATTTCACTTGCCTTTTAATGATTCTAAAACAGTGACTATTATTAAAAACTTTACCAATGTATATACTACTACCATGTTTTCTTTTAAAAACCTTTATTGTGAAAATTTCATTATACAAATACGAGCCTATAACCACGTGGGCCGGCCACGGAGCAAACTGTAATCGTATATGATGAGTAGACATTTACACTGTAGAGGAACGTAACGGGCGGGCCATTAGGTTGCAAGAACTAAGGTGTCTAACAGTTGCGGAATCGGTGGACGTACATTTTATAATTAAAATACGACAGGCCCAGTTACAATAAAATTATCTAGATATACATTTGCGGGCAAGTACCATGGGTGACGTTAATTCGAACTTTCAATAGTACAGTAATCAATAACACATCAGAACTTAATATCAATAGGGATGTCGAAATATTCAATCAATTCTCGTCCCCGCCCGCCATATGCTTCAAAACTGCATACGTATCTCGTGATTTCAAGGTTCTGCAACCAGTACACAACAAGGAGTTACGAGTCCCATTTATTCCGGCGCCATTTTGGGCGAGGACGGGCAGGTCCAGGATATAGTCAAAATGTCTCTACCAACCATCGACTATGATGATGTTCATATGCTGTATTTATTAGAGTAACACTCATCTGTCCACATGAAATTAATTTGCCACAATCTAAACATGTCATTTTAATCTTTCCAAAGTTCTAAATATTTGGGACCATTTCCCTTGCCTCTGATGCTGTCAGTGCCACTTCTTTGATGAATGTACTGGCAGGTCGGGGGTTCTCCTCCAAATCTCTCTTTTATGCAGCACTATAATTAATTGGTGCCACCTCTCCATATGACGATGCATGGTATAGTTACCATAACTATATTTTTTTTCGGTTCCTCTGGAGAGTACATCGTGGCAGATGAAGCGTGTAACGTACCGGGCATTTACATTTTATTGCATGTACAGGAAAGGAAAAAAAAATTTGAGCGTCCGAGTTCTAAAGTGTCCCAGGGCCATTTTAGTAGACCAGGCCCAAATCCAAAGAACAAGCCGCCATTTTGAGAGTCCTGTTGCAGCCGCCTGTCGCTGTAGCATCAAGAGCAGCCGAAACTCAGCTGAATGGCAACTGAAACGGTAAAGGGGCGCCCCACTACAGCAGACGAGCCTCCACCTAGGAAGGCCCGTTCACGCCGCCTCCCCCCCCCCCCTTCGGGCACCCCACGCCGTTATTCGGAGCAGTATTGTAGGATGGCCACACCAGTGCGGCAACTTGCTAGACATCACCTTGGTGGTAACCGAATCTCAGCGCCTTTTGGTGTCTTCTCTTCAGAAAATATTGTTGCGCTGCCTTTGGCCCCATTCGCACATCGGTCCGCTACTGACACCATCTCACAGGCCAACAGGGCGCTCCACGCCGACTTTTACCATTGTAGGATGGCCACACCAGTGCCACAACTTGCTAGACACCACCTCGGTGCCATCCGGATCTTGGCATCTCAGCGCCTTGTGGTGTCTTCTATTCAGAAAATATTGTTGCGCTGCCTTTGGCCCCATTCGCACATCGGTCCGCTACTGACGCCATCTCACAGGCCAACGGGGCGCCCCACGCCGACTTTCAACATTGTAGGATGGCCACACCAGTGCGGCAACTTGCTAGACACCACCTCGGTGCCATCCGGATCTTGGCATCTCAGCGCCTTGTGGTGTCTTCTAGTCAGAAAATATTGTTGCGCTGCCTTTGGCCCCATTCGCACATCGGTCCGCTACTGACGCCATCTCACAGGCCAACAGGGCGCCCCACGCCGACTTTTACCATTGTAGGATGGCCACACCAGTGAAACAACTTGCTAGACACCACCTCGGTGCCATCCGGATCTTGGCATCTCAGCGCCTTGTGGTGTCTTCTATTCAGAAAACATTGTTGCGCTGCCTTTGGCCCCATTCGCACATCGGTCCGCTACTGACGCCATCTCACAGGCCAACGGGGCGCCCCACGCCGACTTTCAACATTGTAGGATGGCCACACCAGTGCACCTTACTAGACACCACCTCGGTGCCATCCGGATCTTGGCGCGTTGTGCTGCCTTCGGCCTATTCGCACATCGGTCCGCTACTGACGCGAACTCACAGGCCAACAGGGCGCCCCACACCGACTTTCAGCATTGTAGGATGGCCACACCAGTGCTGCAACTTGCTGGACACCACCTCGGTGCCATCCGGATCTTGGCGCGTTGTGTTGCCTTCGGCCTATTCGCACATCGGTCCGCTACTGACGCCGCCTCACGTGCCAACGTATTTTCTCCGCATTTTATACCCTATGCCGCATAACAGGTCATGTGACTTGTTTATAAAACTTTTCATTGGTTCATTTTACTTTTGGTTTCCTAATGATGGAAGGCTTGATCATATGACCTAAAAACAACACTTTTCATTGGATGAAAACTTTTTTTTTTCCCCAAACGATGAAAGCCCCACCTTGTTTCTGGATGTTTCAGACTGAAGCTGGCGTCACCATGAAAGCACCACCATCTCGTGGCTCCGTCGTAGTCATTCCGCGAGCAATCATGGCAGCCGCTCCCCACCAGAAGCCTGCAGGAGTCGGGGGCCCCCAAAACTTTTGATGAATCCTCAAGGCGGAGGGGACGCTTGCGAGAATGGGGTCCAAGACCTAGCAGACAAGCGTCCGATTTCCAAGGTGTCCCAGGGCCATTTCAGTGGACCAGGCCCAAAAAGGAAACAGCCTGCCGCCATTTTGAGAATCCTGTGACAGCCGCCTATCGCTGCACCGCAAGAGTGGGCGCAACTCAGCTGAATTGCGGCTTTTGACACAGTGGACCAAAAGCGGACGGAATGGCAACTGAAACGGTAAAGGGGCGCCCCACTACAACAGACGAGACTCCACCTGGAGAGGCCCGTTCACGCCGCCTCCCCCGGGGCGCCCCACGCCGTTATTCGGAGCAGCATTGTAGGATACCAAAACCAGTGCGGCAACTTACTGGACATCACCTTGGTGCCATCGTTCTGCTGCCTTGGAACTATTCGCACAACAGTTTGCTACTGATGACCCACCCCCCGCGACGCCCCACGTCGGATTCCGAAATCAGTGAAATCTGGACGTTGTGCTGCGTTGGGACTATTCTCACAGCCGACCGCTACTTCGTTGTTTTTCCCTAAAAATGTTTATATGTTATTACTGTTTTTGTTTTCTTGTATATATTTATAAGTTATTAAAGTTTTATAATCTTACTACTTTGTTGGAGTGCTATATATTTTTAATGTGACACATAATTGTAAAAACTTTGATGTACAAAGAGTCATCCCTGGAATCTTCCGCTTCAGGCTCGGTCCCCTCCCCAATCACAATACAGGATGGTTTTCAGATAATAGGAACGCGTCTGCTGTGACGGATCTCATCGAGTGTGGGCCTTTATCTACTATAACTCCTTTGAAGAGGGGTGATTCTTTACAGCTGGGGCCATAAACTACATCTGCAGGGCTAGCTGATACCCTAGGACCGGCCTGGACAATCGGACACAGAGGAAAAGGAGTGTCAGAGGGTGCGGTAGTGAATAGGGCGAAAGGGAGGTGTCGGGCGGGCACAGGGTGTGATTCTCAGGGAAGAGCAGCGCAGATGGGGGGTGGTTTATTACCCATGGATAAGACAGAGAGCGGGGGTGACCACTGCCTGGGGGAGATGCTTGCGAGGGTGGGGAGCCATGCTAAGGATCGACAGCGTGCAGAGAGTGGGTCTGGTCAAGGCATCTAAAATGACTGCCGTGCACGACAAAAGTGTGGCATTTGAAAAAAGGCAAGATGGCGCAGACAATGTTTTTCAACACTTCCTGATTTCCTTCGAATCGAACGTTAACAGACGTTGGGGCATATTACCAAAGTTAAGCGATATTTATCCCTAACGATGCTTAGCAACGAATTTTTTACCGCTAAGCATCTTCAGAAATTATCGCAGATAAACCTTGCTATTATCAAGGTTTATCGCAAATACGATAAAAAACGACCGCAATGCATTAATATCGCTGAAAACTCAGCGATATTCATGCATTACCGAGCTAATGCTCTTAGCCATGTTATCCACCTCCCATTGGATAACATGGCTAAGAACTGCTCAGGGCAGGTGGTAGCTTTTGGAGATATTCGCGCTTATCGCGAATATTTCCAAAAGTTGGTAATAGGAGATAGCGATGTTAGCGACTGTTTCCAGTCGCTAACATCTTGGCATGCCCACTTTGCATGTCATTAGTGATAAATATCACTCACATGCAAAGTGGGGCCCAAGATGGTCGCTATCTCCTACTAGCCGTCGCTAACTGGTGTTAGCAACAGCTAGGTAATACAGAGATAATTTTATCTCCGCGAAGCGGAGCGCTGTTACAGATATATATCTTGTTTTTGAACGTTAATTTCTCAAAATCCACTGAAGCACATATATTGAGACCTAGCAAAGGCACATCGAGCTACCAGTCCCTACAATTTTGCCAAGTTTCGTGCAAATCCATTCAGCCGTTCGATTATTATTATTATTATTTCTTTTGCCCCGCGGGGCCCTTTTAAAACCTCCACATCAAACCTAAGAGGTCAAGGAGGATCTACTATGCCCCCTTATGGTCATTTGCCCCTTCGCTTTGGCCTCCTCTTGTCTCTCGATCCTACCGAGAGACAAGATGGCGGCCGCTACGGACTGTTTGCAATGTTTACAGACGCCGGAGAACCAATCAGCTTCGCAAACCTCCGTTACGCGAAGCGGAGCACTGTTACAGATATATATCTTTTTTCGAACGTTAATTTCTCAAAATCCACTGGAGCACATATATTGAGACCTAGCAAAGGCACATCGGGCTACCAGTCCCTAATATTTTACCAAGTTTCGTGCAAATCCATTCAGCCGTTCGATTATTATTATTATTATTTTTTTTGCCCCGCGGGGCCCTTTTAAAACGTCCACATCAAACCTAGGGGGTCAGCGAGGATCTACTATGCCCCCTTATGGTCATTTGCCCCTTCGCTTTGGCCTCCTCTTGTCTCTCGATCCTACCGAGAGACAAGATGGCGGCCGCTACGGACTGTTTGGAATGTTCACAGACGCCGGAGAACCAATCAGCTTCGCTTCACAAAGCTCCGTACTGCGAAAAGTCCGCGAACCGGAGCGCTGCCCGGTCCGCTGTTACAGATATATATCTTTTTTGAACGTTAATTTCTCAAAATCCACTGAAGCACATATATTGAGACCTAGCAAAGGCACATCGGGCTACCAGTCCCTACAATTTTGCCAAGTTTCGTGCAAATCCATTCAGCCGGTCGGGCTAAAAGTGAGGCCAACCACCCTATGGAAAACTCAATGTTAAAAACACGTTTTGGGACCCCCCTTTTTTCTCGGCCCCCCCTTGACGAACCCCCCCAAATTTTCAAGGGCTGCTCAGAAACAAAATGTGCCATTTTCCTGAAAATTTCAGCCAATTCCGTCCACAAACGCCAAAGTTATTAGACATAGAATTTTCAAAAATCCCATAGAGAAAAAATCCTAACTATATATACCTACTGGCGACCCCCAGTAGGTAATATATATATATATATATATATATATATTACCTACTGGCGGTCGCCAGTAGGTAGTTATAGTTAGGACCTAGTTTGCATAGGAAATCCTCAACATTCTATTTGGATTAACTTTGGCCCTGGTGGATGAATCTTTGCGAATTTCTCAAAGAAGATGGCTCGGTCCGCTGCGCTCCTTCCCTGAAAGTTTGGGGGGGATTGGTGAAGTGGGGGCTGAGATAAAAGGGGGGTCCCAAAACGTGTTTTCTCCATGTTATTTTCCATAGGACGTTTAGACACGGCTACAGGTCGAACGGCTGAATGGATTTATAAGAAATTTGGCAAAACTGTAGAGTCCGGCTCGCAGATTACGCTTTTTTTGGAATGGTGTAAATCCGTTCAGTAGTTAATGAGAAAATTAAAGTTAAAGTCAATTATATATCTGTAAGCGCGGACGGCTGCGCGCGAGCGGAATTTTTTTTGTTGCTGCGTGACGTCTGTTAACGTTCGATTCGAAGGAAATCAGGAAGTGTTGACCGCCATTTTGTCACTGCGAGTAAATATATTGTCATTTCAAAGCGTTGGAACATGGAAAGGGGAGAAGGTAGAGATTGTTTTGCTGCATAGGTTCTCTCAGGGTGTGCAGTAAGGCCCTTAAACGCGAAAATATATATATATATTTTTTTTTTAAAGTTGCGGGGTGCACGCACCCGGGCGCGCACACCTATTTACAAGAGTGTGAAAATGGAGATAACTCAGAAGTTTGAGTGCTTTGATATAAGGTGGCTCTGAAAAGAGCCCTTGTGTTAATTGAGTTTTTTCTGCATTTATAAGTAAGTACCGATGCAGAGTCTGATGTTGCAGAGGAAGATTCTGTTTCCCTCATCCGTGAAATGAATACCATCTGTCCTATAGATGTCTTGCATGTGGTAACGCAAGTTGTTGTGGTAAATAGAACCCATGCTATAATCTCTGAGGAAAGCAGAAACAGATTTATTAACATGTCTCCTTGCTTTCTCAATTTGTGCACAATGTTGATTGGACTAATTCAATTTCTGTCTTTGGCATATATTGGAATATACCAAGGCAGTTCTGGCTTCGTTATTACGAGCACTAGAAAACAAGACATTCTGGGCAATACCATCCTTGACGCAGCCTTTTATTCTACAAGATGGTGTCTTTCAAAAGCCAGGGGTATAGGAGTATGTAACAAGCGAGCCATTTAATTGAAAAAACTAAACGTGACAAACGGTTGCAGGATCAGTGAAGGTTGATTTTTTAATTGAAAGTATAACAGGATCAGTTACAATAAAATCGTCAATACGCATACCATGGGTGAGTATCATGGGTAACATTATTTCGAAGCTTTATTAATACAATAATCAATAATGAAAAATCGACATCAATAGGGTTATCGGTGTTCCTAGTCAGTACCCTTCCCCGCCCGCAATGTGCATAAAGACCGCATACATCCCCCATAACGTCAAGGCTAAGTAACTAGAAAGTCATAAGGAGTTGCAATTCGCTCCCATACTGGCGCCATTTTGGTCGAGGTCAGGCAGGACCAGAGTATAGTTCAATGTGTCCAATAAGTAGCGGCAGGACCAGAATCCCTTTCGGCAGTTCTGGCTTTGTCATTACGAGCACTAGAAAACAAGACATTCTGGGCAATACCACCCTTGACGCAGCCCTTTATGCTACAAGATGGTGTCTTCCATTCAGAAAATATTGTTGGCAGCATTTTGAAAGGAAAGATAAACGGCCGTTCTCCTAGTGAGTCTCACATTGTTACATTTATGAAGAAAAAGCCTGAAGAATGTACAAACTGAAAACCAGTTTTTGTCTGCATAGCTTCAGCAGCAACACTTGAGTCAGCTTTGTGTGAATCCGCCATCTTGATGCAATCAATACCGTCCCCCTGCACACATTCAGGTACCAGGCCGCATTGCGAGGGCACCGCAGGACGTGTCTTCAGGTCAAACGGATTGTGGGACAAAGTCCAGAAGACAAGAGTCACCAAAAGGCTAAAAGTCCCGCCGGACACCGGGAGCCGGCCGCCTATGTCGGGGGCGATCTCAGATGGTGTCTTCCATTCAGAAAATATTGTTGGCAGCATTTTGAAAGGAAAGATAAACGGCCGTTCTCCTAGTAAGTCTCACATTGTTACATTTATGAAGAAAAAGCCTGAAGAATGTACAAACTGAAAACCAGTTTTTGTCTGCATAGCATCAGCAGCAACACTTGAGTCAGCTTTGTGTGAAGCCGCCATCTTGATCCAATCAATACCGTCCCCCTGCACACATTCAGGGACCAGGCCGCATTGCGAGGGCACCGCAGGACGTGTCTTCAGGTCAAACGGATTGTGAGACAAGGTCCAGAAGACAAGAGTCACCAAAAGGCTAAAAGTCCCACCGGACCCCGGGGGCCGGCCGCCTATGTCGGGGGCGATCTCAGATGGTGTCTTCCATTCAGAAAATATTGTTGGCAGCATTTTGAAAGGAAAGATAAACGGCCGTTCTCCTAGTGAGTCTCATATTGTTACATTTATGAAGAAAAAGCCTGAAGAATGTACAAACTGAAAACCAGTTTTTGTCTGCATAGCATCAGCAGCAACACTTGAGTCAGCTTTGTGTGAAGCCGCCATCTTGATCCAATCAATACCATCCCCCTGCACACATTCAGGGACCAGGCCGCATTGCGAGGGCACCGCAGGACGTGTCTTCAGGTCAAACAGATTGTGGGACAAAGGCCAGAAGACATGAGTCACCAAAAGGCTAATAGTCCCACCGGGGGCCGGCCGCCTATGTCGGGGGCAATCTCAGATGGTGTCTTCCATTCAGAAAATATTGTTGGCAGCATTTTGAAAGGAAAGATAAACGGCCGTTCTCCTAGTGAGTCTCATATTGTTACATTTATGAAGAAAAAGCCTGAAGAATGTACAAACTGAAAACCAGTTTTTGTCTGCATAGCATCACCAGCAACACTTGAGTCAGCTTTGTGTGAAGCCGCCATCTTGATCCAATCAATACCGTCCCCCTGCACACATTCAGGGACCAGGCCGCATTGCGAGGGCACCGCAGGACGTGTCTTCAGGTCAAACGGATTGTGGGACAAGGTCCAGAAGACAAGAGTCACCAAAAGGCTAAAAGTTCCGCCGGACCCCGGGAGCCGGCCGCTTATGTCGGGGGCGATCTCAGGCCACACCAGGGCAACAAGACTGAGATCAATTTGCTCATACTGATCCATAACGCCCCGGCCTCTCCATGTCGTAGGCCGCAAGAGTGGGCGAAACTCAGCTGGCCGAGCGAGACTTGGGGAGGGCGCAGGAGCCAAGCGCCCCATCCCAGTCCGCGCTACCACACCGTCCCTCGGGGGCCTCCGTTAAGCTGTTCAGGGAGGCATCGCAGGCAGCGGTTCTTTAGATCAGTGGCTCTCACCGGCAAGGCTCCCCTCCGTCAGCAGCGATCGTTGGCGCTGTGGTTGTGGCCGGAGGCTCCGCCTAGTCAACGCCCCGGCCTCTCCATGTCGTAGGTCGCAAGAGTGGGCGAAACTCAGCTGGCCGAGCGAGACTTGGGGAGGGCGCAGGAGCCAAGCGACCCTTGTCAGTCCGCGCCACCACACCACACCGCCCCTCGTGGGCCTCCGTCTAGCGGCTCATGGGGGCACCGCAGGCAGCGGTTTTTCAGATCAGTGGCTCTTACCGGCAAGGCTCCCCTCCGTCAGCAGCGATCGTTGGCGCTGTGGTTGCGGCCGGAGGTCCCGCCTAGTCAACGCCTTGGCCTCTCCATGTCGTAGGCCGCAAGAGTGATCTGAACTCAGCTGGCCAATCGAGACTTGGGGACGGGGTAGGAGATAAGCGGCCCCTCCCAGTCGGCGCCACCACACCGCCCCTCGGGGGCCTTCATTAAGCGGTTCTGTGAGGCACCGCAGGCAGCGGTTCTTCAGATCACAACAGAGTCTCATGCTCGATCGATTGAGCTGGCCGAATCAGGCAACATGAAGGTGGGGAGGGGGGGCACCTCTTGCTCAACCACCACCTGAGGAGGTGTGGTTTAGTTCTAAACCAATGAAAAGTGTTACTTTTAGGTCACATGACCTAGCCTTACATCATTAGGAAACCAAAAGTGAAATGAACCAATGAAAAGTTTTATTAACAAGTCACATGACCTGTTATGCTTACGTTACGCGCTTCGCGCCGCGCCCCGGATCGCTTCCGGGAAGCTGCGCTTCGCGCACCGGATGCGCTAACGCGGCGCGTCATATGACGCATTACGCGACAACGCGATACTACAGTGTTTCTGGATGTTTCAGACTGAAGCTGGCGTCAGCATGAGAGCACCCCGTGGCTACGTCGTGGCCATTCTGCGAGCAATCATGGCAGAAGCTGCCCACCGGAAGTCTGCGGGAGTCGGGGGCCTCGGTGACTCTTGTAGTATCTTCAACGCTGAGGGGACGCTTTTGGGAATGGGGCCCATGCCGTAGCAGTCAAGCGTCCGAGTTCCAGGGTTGTCCAGAGCCATCCTTGCAGGCCAGGCCCAAGTCTGTGGAGCCGACCGCCATTTCCTGAGCTCCGTGGCAGCCGCCTGTCGCTGTACCGGAAGAGTGGGTGCAATTCAGCCGGATGGCGGGTGAGACGCTGTAATAGCAAGAGCAGGCGTAATTCAGCTGGCCGAGCGAGGCACTGTGCCGCAGGAGCGGGCGCAACTCATCTTGTCGAGTGAAGCGCTGGGGTGCAGCTGAGAAACCTCCACCTGGGGAGGTGGGGGAGGCTCGTTCGCGCCGCCTCTCCCTTCCAGTGCACCCCACGCCGTCTCCTGGCGCAGGTATATGTGATGGTTGGACCAGGGCACCGCAGGACGTGTCTTCAGGTCAAACGGATTGTGGGACAAGGTCCAGAATGGAAGACTCACCAAAAGGCTAAAAGTTCCGCCGGACCCTGGGAGCCGGCCGCCTATGTCGAGTGAAGTGCTGGGGTGCAGCTGAGAAACCTCCACCTGGGGAGGTGGGGGAGGCTCGTTCGCGCCACCTCTCCCTTCCAGTGCACCCCACGCCGTCTCCTGGTGCAGGTATATGTGATGGTTGGACCAGGGCACCGCAGGACGTGTCTTTAGGGGTGTAGCTGAGAAACCTCCACCTGGGGAGGTGGGGGAGGCTCGTTCGCGCCGCCTCTCCCTTCCAGTGCACCCCACGCCGTCTCCTGGCGCAGGTATATGTGATGGTTGGACCAGGGCACCGCAGGACGTGTCTTCAGGTCAAACGGATTGTGGGACAAGGTCCAGAATGGAAGACTCACCAAAAGGCTAAAAGTTCCGCCGGACCCTGGGAGCCGGCCGCCTATGTCGAGTGAAGTGCTGGGGTGCAGCTGAGAAACCTCCACCTGGGGAGGTGGGGGAGGCTCGTTCGCGCCGCCTCTCCCTTCCAGTGCACCCCACGCCGTCTCCTGGCGCAGGTATATGTGATGGTTGGACCAGGGCACCGCAGGACGTGTCTTTAGGGGTGTAGCTGAGAAACCTCCACCTGGATAGGTGGGGGAGGCTCGTTCGCGCCGCCTCTCCCTTCCAGTGCACCCCACGCCATCTCCTGGCGCAGGTATATGTGATGGTTGGACCAGGGCACCGCAGGACGTGTCTTTAGGAGAAACCCTCAACTATGGCACCCAACATCCAGGACTTATGACATTTTTGGAAGGCAGTGACATCGAAGAATCTCAGGGACCAAGCATATGCAGAGTCTTCCCCGGGGTATTTGCACAACGGTCCTCCACCCTTAGGCCGCCAGCTATGCTACCTTGACAGGAACAGTGTCATGCATTTGGATCGATGTTGCAGCAGGCTGCCATGTAAATAGTTATTTAATTAAACGTTTTACCCTGTTACTTTGTTGGTGTGTTGTATATATTTATAATATTTGCATAGGGTTTCTCGTTATTTTGGCAGGGGTGGGCGGCGGAGGAATTTCACTGAAAAAACCATGCATTTTGATCGATGTTGCAGCAGGCTGCCATGTAAATAGTTATTTAATTAAACGTTTAACCCTGTTACTTTGTTGGTGTGTTGTATATTTTTATAATATTTGCATAGGGTTTCTCGTTATTTTGGGCGGGGTGGGCGGCGGAGCAAATTCACTGAAAAAACTATAGGTTATAGACCATATATAGTTAAATATCTCAAGTCCATCTCTGCACTCGATGGAGATACAGGTCGTCGATCAAAAAATGTGCTGGCCACCTCTAATGGTAATAGCGTGGCCAGGGCTTTTGTCAATCCCTCTGCAAATTGCACAGGGTGCTCTTGTTTGACATGCCGCACCATGGTATGTATGGAAAAGGAATATTTTTTTGTTGGATTTCCTCTTGAGAGAAACGAGTCACATATCGTTCAGGTTACTTTTGGTGCATTTACTTTCTTTTGATCTTCAGGATAAGTGAAAAATTGCCAGATGAAAGATTATTTTTTTCTTCTTAAAGGTAGTCGATCATTTTGTTCAGATTCGGAAGATGAATGAGATACGGTAGCCATTTCACCAAAGTCTTCCGAAAAATGTAGGACGTTGTTCTCTCTTGAGAGTAGAAAAGATAGTGAGAGAAGTGGGTGGAGTGCTGCGTGTAAATTCCAGAATAGAAACTAGTAAGAACCAATTGGAAGTGTTGTTTTCATGTTGCAGCAGGCTGCCATGTAAATAGTTATTTAATAAAACGTTTTACCCTGTTACTTTGCTGGTGTGTTGTATTTATTTATAATATTTGTATAGGGTTTGTCGTTATTTTGGGCGGGGTGGGCGGCGGAGCCGAGCTATCTTGCAGCCATCATGGCGTCGAGCTCGGTTTCTCTCACTAGTTTCATATTTCTCATGAGGGGTTGTTCCTAATGTTTCGATTTTAGCGAGGTGAAAAAGAGATCCTATCAGTGGCCTACTAATTTTGCTCGATTCCTTTTGTTTTTTCTAACGATTTTTAAGTTAAAGTTTGCTAGCACGATACAGTGGCTAGTCCGCATTTTATATATGTCTTTTTTATTAGAGGTCTCCTCCGGTGGAGTCGGACGATCTACCTCTAATAACCGGTAAGTGTTCCTTTGAAGGAATGCGTCTTGAAAGTGGCTGACTGTAATGTATGATATTTCACTCAGTGACTTTCAGGCCCATGCTGTTTCAAAACTGTGCATGTGCTTGAAGCAGGTGTAGGTATTGACGTAGCATTGTGAATATAGTGCATTGGTGAGCCTTGCTGGAGCTGCATCACAGTTGCGATGCAACTCTAGCAATGTATTCGTTTTTGAGCACAGATGTGTTACGCATGTATGGTGTTTTTGTACCATGGTGCGCCACATTTCAAATGTGGCACACCATGGGTAACGGAGCACTACCATACTGTGGTGCACATTAACTGGTGCATATCTGGGTATGAAGTAGTTAACATGAATCTGCCCCATAGGTTACAAATCCGCGTTTAGTAGACTGTTTGGCCTTTGTAGTTTTATGTTTTTTCTGTTATTCTATGTAGGTATGTAATATTGCAAGATTTTTGTCACGAAAAAGAAGCCATGAGTATTGGGTTTGTGAAAGATTGCAAGATTTTTAAAATTAAAAAGGAAAAATCATGGCATTGTTTAATATAGTATTGTAAATACTTATCTTTAACAATGATGACAGAGTAAAAAAAGGTTAACCTGATGTTCGAAAGTTATTCACAGGCTTCTTTAGAGGAAGTATTCTATATGATTGTAGCGTGGGTGTTTCACTTTTTTATAGGTAATAGAATGCATTCTGCAAGCATGTAGTACTCCTCCTGCTACAGCATAAATATTCTTCAGTGCTTATTTTCATTTCGTAAGTGGTATTGAGACCGACACAGAACTTCAATGGATCGGAGGGGCTGTTCCTGTGCATCTGGAGGACTGCCAAGCCGTTGCAGCAGTGGGAGTGAGGCCTCTCACGACAGAGAACTTCAATGGATCGGAGGGGCTGTTCCTGTGCATCTGGAGGACTGCCAAGCCGTTGCAGCAGTGGGAGTGAGGCCTCTTACAGGGGCGTAGCGCAGCTCCTTTTGATGTTCACAATTGCAGATAACAGGGTAGAGATGTGAGAGAAGTGGGTGGAGTGCTTCGTGTAAATTGCAGAATAGAAACTACTAAGAACCAATTGGAAGTGTTGTTGTGAAGTCACATGACTTCACATGCGCGTCTCAGGACGTGTACGCGGTGATAGTATCTGGTCACGTACGCCATTTGGAAGTAGCGGTCTAATTCAGCGAAGTTTCAAAACGTGAATAGGAGTAAATCCAAATATATCCGGATTTAATATATCTTCTGAGCTGGAATCAAGCATACAATTGTTAAAGTATAAAACCTTTTATATATTTTTTTAAAATACCAAGGTGTGTACATTCGGTCACACACGAAAGTTTAAAAAGACATTCGGCTCCATTTAATGAAAATTTTCATAATAATAAAAAAGAAGCCTAGATTTAGTCTCTTTGACGTATTATAAGTTTTTTGATGGGTCTATGAAGAAATTCAATAAGTTCAGATTGCAAAGTTTTCACGAAATATATAGGCAGGTGCGCGCAGTCGGTCGCACACGAAAGCCTGGAAATGCGCTATCCATTTTATTGAGAACTGTTGCCGAGAGTGCGCACACCGGGTCGTGCACGAAAGTTTAGAAAGGCTATTTTTATTTACAGGCAAATTTTAATGCGTTGAAAAAAAGGCAAGGTACAGACTTTCTAATTCTGTATCGCTTTACAAGGAGTCTCTATGCAACTTGAACAGTGAAGAAAACGGCTTGTTTCTGAAAAAAATATTGCCAGAACTTTATTGACAAAAGTATAGGTTGTATACACGAGATATTTCTGAATTAGCATTTTAAAAACCTATGAAATTCACTGAAAAAACCATAGGTTTTACACACGTTATAGTTAGGAAGTAGCATTTACAAAACCTATGAAATTCACTGAAAAATTTTCAGTGAATATATATATATATATATATATATATATATATATATATATATATATATAATTTCTATGGCAAAATGAAACCCCTCATTTTGTTCCTTTTCAAATTAAATGTATTGAGTGTTACCACTTTATTCCAATCAAGATGACTTCAGTGTGCCATACTTTTGTCATAAGTAAGACTGTTAGCGTTCTAGTTGTTCTTTAAAACACTCTGGGACATTCTGTCATTGGGCTATAGTTGGGCTACATCTGGCTGATATTTGGGCTACATTTGGGCTCTTTTGTCTCTGGTGGCCATCTTGGGAGACTGCATATCAGAATTTTTTTAATGAAATATAAGAGGATTTGAGAAGTCACTCAAAATGTGCCCTAATTTTTCTTTCTTCAGCACTAATCATAATTTCTATGGCAAAATGAACCCCCTCATTTTGTTCCTTTGCAAATTAAATGTTTTAAGTGTTAACACTCTATTCCAATCAAGATGACTTCAGGTGTGCCATACTTTTGTCATAAGTAAGACTGTTAGCGCTCTAGTTGTTCTTTAGAACACTCTGGGACATTCTGTCATTGGGCTACAGTTGGGCTACATCTGGCTGATATTTGGGCTACATTTGTTTTTTTTTGTCTCTGGTGGCCATCTTTGGGCTACATTGGGCTACATTGGGCTACATTGGGCTACATTTGGTCTCTAACATATATATAGCCCAATGTAGCCCAATATATATTTTTTCAAAGTAAATTTTCGTAAAAACCACTGGAGCATATATCTTGAGACATAGCAAAGGCACATCGGGGTACCAGTCCCTACAATTTTGCCAAGTTTGGTGGAAATCCATTCAGCCGTTCGGGCTAAAAGTGAGTCCAACCGCCCTATGGAAATTAACATGGGGAAAACACGTTTTGGGACCCCCCCTTTTATCTCGGCCCCTGCTTGAAGGATCCCCCCGAAACTTTCAGGGAAGGATCGGAGCGCAGCGAGGCAAAGTTAAGGAAAATTACAGGCAGATCCCTAATTCGGCGCCAAAGTTATTCCCAATAGAATGTTGCGGATTTCCTATGGAAAACGATCCTAACTATAACTACCTACTGGCGATATATATATATATATATACATACATACATAGATATATACAGCACAGGACTGCCCTGGTTACTTAAGGCGACCGCAGGAGCATTAAAAGAACCGAGGAATGCAAAAGGAATCCGGGGTGCACTGATGCACCTTAACAGACAGCGACCTGAAAATTGGGCGCTGCATCTTGAATAATTTAAAAAGTCTCGGCGGAACCTACCAAGGTGATAAACAATTTTGGCAACACTACAGATCCCAAAATGCTGTGCAAGGGACCTCGTACTACCAAGTACATCTCCGTATGTTATCAATAAAAAGACGGCGGAAACTGCCAATTAACATCCGCCTTGCTACTTTCTTTCCCCTGATGAAAGTGCATAGAAGCACTGAAACGCGTTGGGACAAGCTTACAAAATGACGGAACCCTGTTAACCTCGGCAGCAATAAATTAAGTGTAAACTTACCCGCAGTTGTGTGATCCTTCAAAGCAGAGCACGCCTTTGAACTAAAACAATTTTGACGACAGCTGCGTCGTCGAAGGAAGCACCGCCTCGGAAAGGAGGAGGGAGCCGTCGGTGGAGGAGCCTAGCACAGGACTGCCCTGGTTACTTAAGGTGACTGCAGGAGCATTAAAAGAACCGAGGAATGCAAAAGGAATCCGGGGTGCACTGATGCACCTTAACAGACAGCGTGCCAAAAATTGGGCGCTGCATCTTGAATAATTTAAAAAGTCTCGGCGGAACCTACCAAGGTGATAAACAATTTTGGCAACACTACAGATCCCAAAATGCTGTGCAAGGGACCTCGTACTACCAAGTACATCTCCGTATGTTATCAATAAAAAGACGGCGGAAACTGCCAATTAACATCCGCCTTGCTACTTTCTTTCCCCTGATGAAAGTGCATGGAAGCACTGAAACACGTTGGGACAAGCTTACAGAATGACGGAACCCTGTTAACCTCGGCAGCAATAAATTAAGTGTAAACTTACCCGCAGTTGTGTGATCCTTCAAAGCAGAGCACGCCTTTGAACTAAAATAGATATATACATATGTATATTTTCACTGAAAAAAACATCGGTTTCAGGGATGTTATAGTTAGTTCAATATTTCACTCATACAAAACCATAGATATTTCCCCATTACAGTTAGTTCAGCTAACTATAACTCACGCCCCCACAAAGTACTGCTGATGACATCACACATTACATCATTCATGACATGGTCAGAACATCACTGATGATATCACTGAGCCCGCGCTTCATTTTTTTTGTTAATTTTGGCCAGATTTGCGACCCCAACGTGAACTCCTCCAAAATTACAAAACAAATATGCTCTTTTTGGCCCTGAGTGTCCTTGTCAGACCACCTGAGCAGGCCTAGGGGGTCGGGGTGTTTCTACCCTGCACCCTTTTCATGATTTTTAACCTTTATTTTAATGTTTTCTTGTGACTCGGTTCTACCGAGTCGCAAGATGGCTGCCAACACTTCCTAGTTTGCTTTGTTGGGAGCCAATCAGAGTGACGCTCGTGCTCGGGAAGGGTCGTGAACCCACTGCTGCCCCAGGTATCGAAACGTTTTCTTTTTCTAATTTCACAGAAACTACTAAACGTATTTGCACCATTATATAAAAGGTCTCTTTCTGAACCAAGGGCTACCTTTTTGCCAAATCTGGTGTAATTCCGTTCAGCAGTTCGGGCTGTAAAATAAAAATTATGGGTATGGGGGAAGAGCCCTCCCACATGCCCCGGGGACCACCACCTCCCCAGGGCACTTAAAATTGAAATTTGGCGGTCCGTCATGGGCCACCAAGCCCCGGGGAACACCACCTCCCCTGGGCATTAGAAATGTTGGAAGGGGGGCTTTGCGACCCCCCTCCTGTAGTCCATTGTGGCCCTGATGACCACCACCCACCTGGGCCAGCATTTCCAGACCTGTTCCAGTCAATACGCCTTGTGCCACCACCGTGTACAATCATGAGGTCACGGGGTTGGAGATACAAAATGGTTTTAACCAATGGCATCAATTGATGCCACTTTAATCCTCTCTGTCCAACCCATTTAATGTCTACATTTCACAAAGCTAGGTCTTTGTCAATACCTCTGCATTCAGCATACCTTTTGCACCAGAAAACATAGCTGTGCCCAACAATCCACACTGAAAGCATCTTGAAGGGATGACTGTAGGTAATGAAGAGATATCTGTAGCTGAGGTAGTCAGTTGGTTGAATGAGAGGTATGTAAAATGGTGGACAAGATGCTGTTTTTAGGAAAGTAGAGAATTGATTGGCTGTTTAAGAACTTTGTACATTCAAATATAGGGTGCATTTTACTTTCTTTAAAAGCATGTATCTTATGGGTTTGTAAAACCTGTGTGAAAGGTACAGTAGAAAGGATAAGGTCATGTATTGCAAAGCTAACCACACCTGGTGTTTGCATTTGCAACATTGTGTGGTGAACTTTAAATTATGGTGAACTTGCGACCTGTCAGTAAAGTTGAATGTTTTATGAACTGTTACTATGGAAACTGGCATTAAGCAGAACAGGGGAAGAAGTCAGTTGCTAAGGGTTGAAATGTGGAACCAATAGAAATGAGTTTTACAATGTGAAAAACTCTGGGAAGCAATGTTATTTGTGGCTTATGTGTATTTGTATGGAGAAAGAGAGTGATGTCATTTGAGATGTCATCAGTGATGTCATCAGTGATGTCACTGACCATGTCAGAGTGATGTAATATGTGTCATCAGCAGTGCCTTACGGGGGCGCTTTTTAAAATTAGCTCTACTAACTATTACAGTTGATTTTCTCTGGTTTTGTATGAGTGAAATGTCCAACCTGTGCTTTTTTCGGTGAATTTCTAAATGCTAATTTATAACCATAACGTCCCTGAAACCTATGTTTTTTCAGAGAATATATATATATATTCAATGAAAAAACCATAGGTTTGAGACCATATATAGTAGGTGAATATTTTAATCATACAAAACCAATGAAATTCCATATATAGTTAGTTGCACTAACTATATATTTCGCGCACCCGCAATCCACTGCTGATGATGTCACATATTACATCATTCATGACATGGTCAGTGACATCACTGATGACATCACTGATGACATCATCCAGTGACTGTGTGTTTCTGTAAAGTTTAAATATGTTTTACATATTGAAGAATGAGTGGATGTATAAGTGTCTGGATGAAGGATTTAGTAGGTGCGTGACTGACTGTATGAGTGAGTGAATAAATGTGTTGTACTAAATGCATGGGTTAGTGACTAAACTGTCTGAATGTGTGCATCAGTATGTCTGTTGTGGTGTAAACTGCTGCATGTGTTGATCATTAGCTATACGAGAGGCTATATGTGTTATTGATTGGTTGCCCAAGTATTTGTATGGGAGATTGAGTTTGTGTGGGGGTGGCTGGGAGGTGTGTGACTCTGTGCATAGATGTGTGAGCAGTTGATTCACTAGGTGTATGAGTTCAAGAGTGCATGTGGAAACAGCTACATGGGCGGTTGACTGTGTGCATGAGTGTATTGATGAGTGAATGGATATCTCAATGCTACATGTCATAGTAAGTACATATGTAAAACACAGTACATGTGAGAGTTGGCATATATAAATAACTGTGCATGAGAGCCAGTGAATGTGTGAGTGGCTGTATGGATCATTGTGAACTTGTATCAGGGATTGTATAAGAGAGTAAATATGTGTTAGTATATGTTTGAATACGTAAGGTGTGTATAACTGTATAGGTGAGGAAATGGAGGTGAGATTGATTCTTTGCATGACTGACTAGGTGTGTGAGTAACTCCATGGATGAGTGACAGTGTGTGAGTGTCTGTATACACTGAGTGTATCTAAGGTTATATTAGAGTCTGAAGAGGTTCATCGTATTAGCACATGAATGATGTCATCAGTGATGTGATCAATGATGTCAAATGAGATGTGATCAGTGATGTCATCTGTGATGTAATTTAAGATGTCATCAGTGATGTCATCAGTGATGTCACTGACCATGTCATGAATGATGTAATATGTGACATCATCAGCAGTGGATTGCGGGTGCGCGAAATATATAGTTAGTGCAACTAACTATATATGGAATTTCATTGGTTTTGTATGATTAAAATATTCACCTAACTATATATGGTCTCAAACCTATGGTTTTTTCATTGAATTTTCAAGGTTTTGTAAATGCAAATACCTAACTATATATGGTCTCAAACCTATGGTTTTTTCTGTGAATTTCAAAGGTTTTTTGAATGCTAATTCCTAACTATATAAGGCCTGAAACCTATGGTTTTTTCAGTGAATTTGCCAGGTTTTTTAAATGCTAATTCTATTAGCGGATAACGTTTTTATATATTCAAACGTTTTTTTAATGCTAATTCCTAACTATATAAGGCCTGAAACCTATGGTTTTTTCAGTGAATTTCAAAGGTTTTTTAAATGCTAATTCCTAACTATATAAGGCCTGAAACCTATGTTTTTTTTAGTGAATTTGCAAGGTTTTTTAAATACTAATTCCTAACTATATAAGGCCTGAAACCTATGTTTTTTCAGTAATTTTCAAAGGTTTTTTAAATGCTAATTCCTAACTATATAAGGCTTGAAACCTATGTTTTTTTCTTTGAATTTCAAAGGTTTGTTAAATGCTAATTCCATTAGCGGATAACGTTTAAATATATTAATATCCTAGTGGGACCACCTGAGCAGCCCTAAGGGGTCAGGGTGTTTCTACCCTGCCCCCTTTTTGTGTTCTACACGTTTTTTTTTCTGCTTTCTTGTGCCTCAGTCTACTAAGATCCAAGATGGATGCCAACACTTCCTGGTTAGAAGTGTTGACAGCCAATGAGCATGCAGCTTTCTCGGGAAGGCATGCTCATTGGCTGTCACTGTCTGTCAACACTAGCACAAGATAGATGCCAACACTTCCTGGTTAGAAGTGTTGACAGCCAATGACCATGCAGCTTTCTCGGGAAGGCATGCTGATTGGCTGCCACTGTCTGTCAACACTCAAAACCAGGAAGTGTTGGCAGCCATCTTGTGCCTTGTTAGAACCAAGGCACAAGAAAGCAGTGAAACAAAGGTGTGAAACTCACAAAGGGGCCAGAGTAGAATCACCCTGACCCCCTAGGCCTGCTCAGGGGGTCCCACAAAGACCCTAAAGGCAATAAAAAAATTATTTTATTTTTTTTGTAAAAATCGGGGTACGCGTACCCAGCGACTTAAAAAAAAAAAAGATAATCTTTTTGCCTTCGAGGTCCTTGTGGGACCCCCTGAGCAGGTCTAGGGGGTCAGGGTGCTTCTACCCTGCCCCCTTTTTGAGTTCTACACGTTTGTTTTTCTGCTTTCCTGTGCCTCAGTCTACCGAGCCACAAGATGGCTGTCAACAGTTTCTGTTTTGGAGTGTTGACAGACATTGGCAGCCAATCAGCATGCAGCTCGTGCACTTGAGGTACGCTTACGGTACGCGTACGTGCGCGTACCGTAAGCGCACCGGTAAGCTCACGGGTAAGCTGCTATAGATATATATATTTTTTTGAACCTTAATTTCTCAAAATCCACTGGACCGCATATCTTGAGACCTAGCAAAGGCACATCGGGCTAACAGTCCCTACAATTTTGCCAAGTTTGGTGGAAATCCATTCAGCCGTTCGGGCTAAAAGTGAGTCCAACCGCCCTATGGAAAATTGCATGGGGAAAACACGTTTTGGGACCCCCCTTTTTTCTCAGCCCCCGCTTGACGAATCCCCCCCCCAAACTTGCAGGGAAGGACCGGAGAGTAAATGTGCCATTTTCAGGAAAATTTCAGCCAATTCCGTCCATCAACGCCAAAGTTATTCAACATAGAATTTTGAAAAATACCATAGGAAAAAAATCCTAACTATATATACCTACTGGCGACCGCCAGTAGGTAATATATATATATATATATATATATATATATATATATATATATATAAAAATTTCTATGGCAAAATGAAACCCCTCATTCTGTTCCTTTTCAAATTAAATGTATTAAGTGTTACCACTTTATTCCAATCAAGATGACTTCAGGTGTGCCATACTTTTGTCATAAGTAAGACTGTTAACGTTCTAGTTGTTCTTTAGAACACTCTGGGACATTCTGTCATTGGGCTATAGTTGGGCTACATCTGGCTGATATTTGGCCTACATTTGGGCTCTTTTGTCTCTGGTGGCCATCTTGGGAGACTGCATATCAGAATCTTTTTAATGAAATATAAGAGGATTTGAGAAGTCACTCAAAATGTGCCCTAATTTTTCTGTCTTCAGCACTAATCATATTTTCTATGGCAAAATGAACCCCCTCATTTTGTTCCTTTGCAAATTAAATGTTTTAAGTGTTAACACTTTATTCCAATCAAGATGACTTCAGGTGTGCCATGCTTTTGTCAAAAGTAAGACTGTTAGCACTCTAGTTGTTCTTTAGAAGACTCTGGGACATTCTGTCATTGGGCTATAGTTGGGCTACATCTGGCTGATATTTGGGCTACATTTGTTTTTTTTTGTCTCTGGTGGCCATCTTTGGGCTACATTGGGCTACATTGGGCTACATTGGGCTACATTTGGGCTCCAACATATATATAGCCCAATGTAGGCCCAATATATATTTTTCAAAGTTAATTTTCGTAAAAACCACTGGAGCATATATCTTGAGACATAGCAAAGGCACATCGGGGTACCAGTCCCTACAATTTTGCCAAGTTTGGTGGAAATCCATTCAGCCGTTCGGGCTAAAAGTGAGTCCAACCACCCTATGGAAAACTCAATGTTAAAAACATGTTTTGGGACCCCCCTTTTTTCTCGGCCCCCACTTGACGAAACCCCCCCGAACTTTCAGGGGACGGTCAGAGACAAAATGTGCAATTTTCCTGAAAATTTCAGCCAATTCCGTCCATCAACGCCAAAGTTATTCAACATAGAATTTTGAAAATTCCCATAGGAAAAAAATCCTAACTATATATACCTACTGGCGACCGCCAGTAGGTAATATATATATATATATATATATATATGACTCTCCAACTTGCCTCCAATAGTGCTTCGTTGCACTGACAGGTTTGCAGACTACAAAATTACGCCAAGTCAGTCTTCAATTTTCAAAGATGATTTATTCCATTGTGGTGCAAGCCATCAGACACGTTTCGGACATAACTTCCTTGCTCACTGAGGTAATATATGTATATTACCTACTGGCGGTCGCCAGTAGGTAGTTATAGTTAGGACCTAGTTTCCATGGGAAATCCACAAAATTCTATTTGGAATAACTTTGGCGCTGGTGGACGAATCTTCGTGAATTTCTCCAAGAAAATGGCCTTCTCAGTTCTGCTCCTTCCCTGGGGGTGATTCGTCAAGTGGGGGCCGTGAAAAAAGGGGTCCCAAAACGTGTTTTCCCCATGCAATTTTCCATAGGGAGCTTTAGCCAGGGCTACAGCCCGAACGGCTCAACGGAATTACACCAAATTTGGCAGAGAGGTAGAGTTCAGTTCGCAGAGTGTCCTTTTTGTTAAATGGTGTAAATCCGTTCAGTAGTTTCTGAGAAAATTACAAGTAAAATCATAGCAATATCTAGAGACGGAGTTCTGCACACGTACGGAAATCCGTACAATTACGAGCACGAGCTGCATGCTGGTTGGCTGTCAACTGTCTGTCAACACTCCAAACCAGGTAGTGTTGGCAGCCATCTTGTTCTTCGCTAGAACCGAGTCACAGGAAAACAGTAAAACCAAGTTGAGAAATAAGGAAAGGGGGCAGGGTAGAAATATCCTGACCCTCTAGGCTTGCTCAGGGGGTCGTACATGGATTTTTAGAGTCATTTTTTTTTTAAATAAAAAATCGCGCCATAAGCGTATGGTACTCGTATGCGGTGGAAAAGGGAAAAAAAAGTAGAAGTCCGTTTTATTCATTAGGTCTCGGGGGGGGCAAATTCCGGGGGCAATTTTTAGAGCTATATTTCTATGAGTGTATGTAAAACTTCCCGTTTGTTTTCTGCACCAGTTGTACACTCTACGTATGCGCAGCCTTGTTCGCAAGTGCACTTTTTTTCTTTTTCTCAAAGTTCGCCAAGCAAACCTCTCCTCATTTCAGGTATTACATTTGTCGCTTTCTTTTCACGGGTCATTTTTGTCATCCGCTGCTATACTTTTGTAATATATTAATAAACATATTGTATCTATATTTATTTGAAATGTAGTGTTAAGGCGCCAAACGTTGATTACATACTCCGTCGACGGGCAATTTAGTAATTTTCCTCCGTTATTTTTATTATACATGTTACTTTCATTTTACCCTCCGCATATTTTCTCTGTGATCAATGAGATTTCCTGCCGCAGACACCACGGTGTTTGCCCTTGGCCGCTGATCTTGTCAGACTTGGTCACACTTATACCTAGAAACTAATTTGAAGGACGTAAGGCACAGCCATTACAACGCGTGTTCGTCAACATAAAGACATTATTAAGATTATGCATTTATCATGCCTGGTAAATGCATACTAGTTGTAAAAGCATGTGTGGTAAAGCCATATGCGTGCTAATGGCTTTGTGGTGCAATGGCTGTTTCCCCCCAGGACACTGCAGAAACCGGGTCTGGGCGTGGTGGACTCCAGGGCACCAGGCGGAGGGCCATGCAGCCCCTCTCATACAATATAGAAGTCTTTGTGGGGTTATTGTTTCCGTGGATTGAGGGGCGTCATTGAGGCCCACACACTTAATTTTATAGGGGGTAGGCATTGCATGGGGCAATGTCGCAAGAGGTTTGTAAATGTGGTACGCATTGTTTCGTATTAGTTTGATTTCTTTACCATGTTGTAGTGTATCCAGAGAAAATATAACTCAGTACTTTTCAATCCTAGTCTTGAACATCTTACTATAGTACTTCAACATTATAAATATTATTTGTATTGTGGATCGTCACCCACCCCACAAAGAAAAAGTAGTATGTAGTTTTTTTAATTAAGTTTTATTAAAAGAATAACTGTAAACGAAACTTAATGATAACTATATAATAAACAACTAGAAAAATAACTTTACAAAAACAATAGCATAAACAAATTTTGAAGTTGACTCCAAAAGACGTACGATTGGTAATCTGCAAAACAAAAAAGAAAATTAGAGTTTAGAATTATGTAGATGTGACTAAATGAACTGAAGCATTACAAGTCAAGGTAACATTATGATTTTACGTGTGCAGTGTGCCTGGTACATTTCAGTTGCGTTATAGTGCCGCTATTAAAGTGGTGTCTATATGGAAGTGCCTACTGCATTAGTGACACAAAAGTGGCAGAACGGGATTGTAAATATGCCACTTATTTCTAATGCATTGCAATGAAGGCATCGTATATATAGGCCTTTGTGCTTACCGCTGTATAAACACTGCGGCCGAAAACACTGTGGCCGAAAACACTGCGGCCAGTGGAATTCACAACTTCAAGTGAACTTTTCTTATACACGTCTAAGGAGACAGCATTTTCTATACGTTTAAAAGAGAAAGAGAAATAATGTCACTGAGAGTGAAAGAGAGAGAGAAAGAGAGAGAAAACAACATTAAAACTGTCTCGCAGAGTCTGGAGGTGAGACTTTTTCTTGATAAGTCAGACGTACATTTAGAAGCTGCTTGTGTCACTTTTACCATGTTAAAAGTGATAGAAAAGTGGCGTAACAAGCTTGTAGATCTGTTTGTCAGACTGTTGTAACCTATCTGTTGTGTAACCTATCTGTTGTCACTGTTTGGAGGTAATTATACATTTTACACAGTGAAGCTGCTGCACACTACCGACTGTCTCCTTTCATAAATGAAGGTAACACTACAGTTTTACGTGTGCAGTGTGCCTAGCACATTTCAGTTCCGTTATAGTGCCGTGTTCAAGTGGTGTCTATATGGAAGTGCCTATTGCGTTACTGACACAAAAGTGGCAGAACGGGATTGTAAATAGGCCTAGTTATTTCTAATGCATTGTAATTAAGGCATTGTATATTTAGGCCTCTGTGCTTACTGTTGTATAAACACTGCGGCCGAAAACACTGCGGCCAGTGGAATTCACAACTTGTAGTAAACTCTTCTTCTACACGTCAAAGCAGACAGCACTTTCTATAAGGTTTAATGAGAAAGAGAAAGGTTGTCACTAAGAGTGATTGAAAGATGGTGCTCTATGTGTGGAAGAAGCCTTCACTGTAATCTTCACTGTAATCGAGAGAGTTAATCATTTCAATTTAGATAATGTTCTATAGAGCAGAGTGGAATTAGCAAAGTCCAAAACTTTAAAAAAGAAAGAGAAACGTTGTGAGAGAGTAAGAAAGAGAAAGGAAAAAAGGACATTAAAACGTGGGAGAGACACACACGACAGGGGAGGGGTACGTGAAGCCAGAGGCACAACCACAGTCAAAAATATCGTGGGTAGGGAGGGCTAGAAAAAATTTGGGGTGGGGGCTTAAGTTCAAGAAAGAGTGGAGCTGCAGGGGCTGTAAGCGGGGGGATATAATTGCCTCATTAACAAGCAAAATGTGTTTGAAAGACTTGTGACGTACTCGGGTGCGACTGTGTGTGGGCCCAGGAAGCTATGTCATCCTAGCTGAAGCCCCGTTAGCCCAATGTTTTTTTTGCGCTTGCTGTATACTACAGATTCTCTCTTTTGACAGATAAGTTGTTGTTGTTTCAGAAACAAGCTTCTTTGCTCACCTTGTGCTATTGCCGTCGTCCGTGTTACATAATCCATCATGAAGCTGGACATATAAAAGATATTAAAAGAAAGATGTTATGATTGGTAATTGTTACAATATTAATTTGGAGTTAGATAATATCGCGTTTTTATAGACTTTGCAGGGCCGGTGTTCTATCGATAGCCTCACCCCATCTGTCTGTACACTTCCCGCGTTTCCACGCATGCGCATAATTCTGCGCAGCCGCACTATGGTCCATGTCTTAGATGCATGTATTTTTAGGCTCCACACACAGAGTTAAAGTATACAACTGGAGTTCATTAAGACTGTGGTCAGTTGCGATTTAAGTTCAAATACGTTAAATTAACAAAGAGCCGGAAAAGGGACAGAAAGCTAATTCGCAATAGAGATTATAAATTGTTTCGCCCTGGAACCTTTTTATGTTGGTTACAATTATACAATATTTTTTTGTAGGTTCTGATGCTATGCCATGGCACCATCCATGCTACAGCTCAAAATGGCGGCCCCGCGTAGAAAAAACTGAATTGAAAAGGCCTTTTCTTCCTATATTTTAAGCGGGTCTCTTTAGGGCACGGACTTAACACTGAATATTCCATCATTATTAAGGATATTTTGATCGCCGAAGGACCGCATTTTGGATTCTCTAAGCGTAGTGTGTGCACAGCCAGATGGGGGAGCACGAATAGACAGGCAGAACTTGCATGTATCGGCACCCCCTGACGTAGGGGTTCTACAAAACGACGGGGGTGAGCATATAGTTAGAACACCGGACTGGCTACCGGGCATTTTGACATTCTGCAGAGCTGGGGGCTGATTTCGTTGATGGGGACCTGCGTGTGCAAAACGAAATTCGTTGTTGATTTCGGAGCACAAGCAGGTCTCCATGTACGAAATTAGCCCCCACAGCAGTGACATCAGCCTCCAGCTCTGCAGAATGTCAAAATGCCCGGTAGCCAGTCCGGCTCTGAGACGTTGATTGTCACATTTCTACAAACTGTGTGTATTGTGAATATATTCCGGACATTTCAGCGATTATAAAAACGTTACTGTTATTGGGCAAAAAAAATGTAAAGATGTAAATTAATAGATTGTCTAAAATACTGTCAGATTTTTGTATGTAGTCAGTTACAACCCTTTGCCTCACTCCAATGCGTACTCAAGCCTCACTGCTCACCTTTTCGTGGAAAAGAGACCTTCTTCATGATACTCGTGCTCCCATCATCATCATCGCAGGTTCTTCACCTGCTCAGTACTTCGGGCACCACTAACTCAGTGACCAAAGAGGCCACGCATGTGGTAGTGGGTCCCTTGTTCGGTGGTTGGGGAACAATTCTAAAATGGCGTACAACACGTGCGCTCTGTCTTTTTTATACATAGGGTCACGTGTGTAGTGACGAATACGCTGAATGGGTGTGGTGTGGGTGGATACCAGCCTTGAGGGAGTGTGTGTGTCGATCTGACAACTAGACTTGCAACTAAGAAATCACTACAATGGAAATTCGGGCCTCAGAGAGTTGTTGTGTTTTCCTGGTAGCGTAAGAGTGGCTTTCTTTATTCTATGTGACGTTACGATGCAGTCCCTATGTATGTAGCTTATTTTGTGATGCATTTTATTTTGTAATGCGTTTCAAAAACTAGTTGTGGTAGGGTGCTTTTAAATTAAACTGCAAAGTGTGCTTACGAGTTTGTTGAGTGTAGAAGTATGTTTTTTCTTCTATTTTCTATTCTATTATAATTGTGCTAACTTTTCTCCTTTAACGTGCAGTACTATATTATTTTATAAAATGTATAACTGTTGAAATCATCTTTGAAAATAGAATGTAAGCATGTAAGCTGCTCTCTGTGATGAAAATCAATGCCGGCTCCCGCAGGAAGTAGGGAGCCGCCAGGGACCGTAGAGGCTTTGGGGCTCTTCCCACGGTCCGCAACGTTAGATTTGAGCCCCGGGGGATGGGGTTCTTCGGGGATTATGAAAAATTAGTGATAAAGGCTATTTTTTTATGTTAGATTTATCATACGTGTAACAAGCACGTATGGACGACGTAGCGTGTGAAGATTGGAAGTCGTCCCATAAGCGTACTGAAGGAAGAATAAGAAGAATATTTTAAAGATATTCATGAAGTGTATGTGTTTAGATGTTGGATGACTCTAAAAAGAGCCCTTGTGTTTATTGGTAGATTTTAGTACCTACAAGTAAGTACCAATGCAGAGTCTAAAGTTCAAGAGGAAGACTCTGTTTCCCTCATCTGTAAAATGTACACCATCTCTCCTATAGATGTCATGGATATTGAAACGTAGATTTTTGTGGTAGATGGACCCCATTCTATAGTCTCGGAGATAGGCAGAAACAGATTTATTCACATGTTTCCTAGCTTTTTCAATCTGTGGACAATAGTGGTTGGACCGCTTCCATTTCTACCTTTGGCATATATTAGAATATACAAAGGCAGTTTTGGGGAACAGTGTCATCAATTGTGCAAAGGTGTCCTTCATAAGCATTTCCAGACCTACCCCTGTCAAAGTGCCTAGGTCATTGCCACCACAGTGCACAATTATGAGGTCAGGATGTTGGAGATGCAAAAAGGATTTCACCAATGGTATCAATTGGTGCCACTTTAATCCTCTCTGTCCCATCCATGTAATGTCTACATTTGGTAAATGTAGGTCTTTGTGAATTCCTTTCCGTTGTACGAACCTTTGACTCCAGAAAATATAGTGTTGTTCCACAATCCACACTGTAAGCATCTTGAAGAGAGGTATGGATGCACTCTGAAGGTCTCTGTAAATGAAATGGCAGTTTGAAAAGTAAGATTTTTTCTAAAATGGTGGACAACATGCAGTTTTGAAAAAAGAAAAGGATTGATTATTCGTTCGAGAACATTCTACCCTAAGCTAGGATGAATGTTTCTCTGTTATAAAAGGCTGCTTTTTATTGGTTAAAAAAAACTGAGAAGAAAGAATGTTACATAAGATAAGCTGGTCTCAAGTCAAGCACACTTGCTGTTTTAATTTGCAACAATGTATGATGAACTTTTCAACTGTGTGCTGAGTTAGGTGTTCCCTGAAGTGTTTCTATGGTAACTGGCACATTGTGAAATGGGGGAAGGGTTGAAAGTTTTGTCAGTTGGAAAGGGTGCAAAAGTTCAAGCAATATAAAAGTGTGTTTCGTTTTGATGTAATGTGGGAATAAATGTGATTTTTTATTTATTTGTATATGTGTGTAGATTGAGTGTGTAGATCAACAGGAAAAGCTTGCTATTTGCTATTGGACTGCTGTCCCCCTAGGACTGCTTAGGGGGGTTCACAATGATCCGAAGGTCAAAATGTTTGATGGCCTTTGTTGAGTCTTTGATGGCCCTGGGGACCACCACCTCCTAGGGCAGGCTCCTGTAGTGTTACGGGGTTCCTATCCCTGGGACACTGCTGTTTGCTATGGTAGGGCGAGAGTTGTCTTTCAAGTAGGAAAGCAAAATACTTTTCCTCTGAGAGAGCAGCATGTAAGCTGATCTCTCTGACAAAAAGCAATGCCGGCTCCCAAAGAACCCAGGGAGCCGGCTAGGACCGTGGGGATTTTGGGGCTCCCCCCACGGTGCTGAACGTTATATTTGAGCCCCCGGGGATGGGGTCCCCAGGGATTGAGTGATAGATGCTATTTTTTTAATGGTATATTTAGGGTACGCGTACTGTCCGAATTCTAAAAGTCGTTTCATAAGCATACGTAAGCAAGAAAAAAATCAATAAAAAATATATATTTTACAGATATGTATCAACTTTATGTGTTTATATGTTGGTTGCTTGTAATGAGACCTTTTCTATTTATTGGTACTTATAAGTAAGTGATTATGCATAGTCTAAAATTGTTGAGGAGCAGTGTTTTATACAGTGCTGAACTTTTGACCTCTGTTGACAGGTGACTTTTGCATGAGCTGTTGGGGGTAGGGTGGAAAGTTATGTCAGTTGGATAGGTTTGAAATGTTAAAGCAATGGAAATGTGTGTCTCGTTTTGAAATAATGTGTGAAGGATTTTAATTGGTTATTTACATGTATGTATGTGTAGAGTGAGAGGGAAAATGATACATTTCTTGGTTCTGGTGCAAACACTGAAGTAGAGAGATTCTGTATAAGAATATCTACTGTGTGAGTGGCATTCTTCTTAATCTACAAATCAATTTGAAAGGTGAGTTGATAAATTGTATGGGAATGTATGTGGTGCATGTTTGTACATTAAGGACTTATGGGGCATATTATCAAGCCAGACGATAAAGTTATTGCCGCTTAATCGGCAGAAAACTGCAGATAAAGCAGCGATAATGGGCTTGATAATATGCTGTATGCAATTCCAATCGAAGTCAATGTTAGATGTGAAGGACAAAAGATATATTGTAACTGTATTTTTTTGTGTCTTCCACAGATGGTAATTTTATAATATATAATTTTTTATTATTTAATATGCTTAAGGTAAGTACAAGTAACTGCTAAAAATGGTCGATGGAATGTGCTTCAACCGAGCTGAAGTAACAAAACATGGACGAGAACGTAAGCATGTAAAGATGGTTTGTATCTTTTAAGGATGTTTCAAAAAATGATATACTGAGTGTACCTGTCAGAACCCCTCATCAATCAGTGGATACGATAATGACTTATCTAAACCGTAGCTGCTGCAGGAGAGATGAAGAATCCGCAAGGAAACATACTTGGAGTGCTTCAGTGCAACAGAGGAATTCTAAGATAGCCACCTCGAGGAAAGACACGGTGGTGGTCTAGTCATTTACCACACACCTGTGGGGAATCCTTGGTGAGGTGCACGCTCCCAAATGAGTGCGCACTTCACCTAAGATGTTCCTGAGTTCAGACCCATTTTCAATTGCTCCATAGATATTCCTGAAGAGAAAGGACAAATATTTGTGAGAGAGTCAAAGAAGGTTCCCGGTAAAACTTACTTTAGTTATCGTGCCCGCAACTAGAAGTCAGCTTCCGAGTTGGAAGAAGCCCGCACATTGCACAGTGGTTGATTTTCCCATTGCGGCTCCTTCAGGGCAGACGGACTCAGTGGTGTTCAGCACCTGAAGAGCAGAGAGAACAAGAAACCATACAAGAAACCTAAATAATACCTTTTAGTTGACAAAGGTATATTCTTGGAAAATAATCGTATGACAAGTTACTGAGTCACTAAACTTACCTGACATTATAGAGAATATTAAATATATTCACTTGATGTATTTTCTGTAACCTAAAATGAGAAACGATAAAATGTGTGATATGTAAGGTCTTAAGGGAAAAGAACACATTGAGTAAGGAATACCAGAAACACTGTTGAATTAAGAAGGAACGTTAGTGAAAAACACAAGATATTCAAGGATTGACAGAATAGATAACAAGCAACTGCATAAAGAAAGGTTAGTGGAAGAACAAGGAAATTAATAATATACAAATTAGACAATAAACTGAGGCCTAGGTTAATGAATGTTATGTAATTATAGGTTATAAACAGTGACAAAAATCAAGAACCGCAAGCTACAAGGTTGCAGATAAATACTAGAGGAGAGGCTAGTTCGAAAGTCGAAGGGGTAGGTAATTAGTATGGTTAGACTAAGTTATAGATGAGGAATAAAAATAGAGTAAAGACATGAAGTATTCAAAAACTAGTGTGATAATGATGTCTAAATATACACAGATACACAGTGTTATTCTGGACAATGAATAGTATCTTTTGCATTTTACCAAAACACATTTATTATTTTGGAATGGGTAAGGTGAATAGACATATTCATAAGGAGTGACTGGTTTCACAATTTAAGAAAAGCTAAGAACAGGATATTCTTACAAGTAATTATCTTTATATAACTTTGCAAAGGACTAAAACTCTACTAATGGAATGTTATTAGATAATAGTATTTATATATTATTTTTGGTAGGCCAAAATAGGTGAAAAGGGTAGTTTTATATTATATATTACGAAAAGTGATAACATTAACTGTTAATATTTTTATAGAAGGAACTAGAACATAAAGGAAAAATTATGGAAAGAGAACAGCCTCATACTGAGGAGATTTTGGATATTCCCTTGAGTATAATTTAAGAACTAATCGTATCTGTCACAGGCAAGGAGAGTGAAGAAGGGGAAATTAGTGCCGCAGACGTGAGCTGTGATTTCGAAGACGAAAGCTTTGATGGAGATTTTCGGGAAGTATTAAATTATGTTGAATGTTAGGACTAATTAATTCAGAAACTGCTAACGAGGGAATTGATCTGAATGAAATATCTGATTAACTTGTGTTGGTATTATGAGATGTTACAAGAATACATTTATTGTTTAAAAATAATAAAGGTTTGAGCACTATCTACTAATGTATTTATTGTACTAAAAGTGAAGCTCTTATAGATTCAATTATATATTCTTTAAATGTTTGTACTGATTTAAAATATGCAAGGTGGGTCTGAGGGTATGGATTGCTTAAAATCTTTATGGAGTGTACATGCAGTGTTGTATGCCCCTGCAAACTTGTGTTTTATGCTTTCAATTCCCCAGTCTGTATCCTTAGACTTCCTCCAAACACTCCGACACTGCTGTTTTAGTATTGTAGTGAGCCAGTCAGCAGTATGTTCTTTTCCATTGTACCGTGGTAAAACTGAAGCTGTAATAAATTTAGTGAGGAACTTTCTTTGCAGAACTGTAATGATCCAGTCACTATCTAGATACTCATGGATTAAAACAGGCCTTAGTCCATAGACTGTTTCAAACCCCTATAGACTGTGCATGCACTGTTCTATGCACCAGCAAACTTATGTTTTATACGTTCAATTCCTCAATGTGTATCCTTACACTTCCAGCAAACATTCTCGCAGTACTGTTTCAATATTGTAGTGAGCCATTCAGCAGTATGTGTTTATCTGTATACTGTGGTAAAACTGAGGCTGTTATGAATTCAATCAGGCTCTTTCCTTGTAGAACTGTAATCATCCACTCACTACCTAAGTACTCATGCATTAAAATAGGCCTTAGGGCATAAACTGCTTCAAACACTTATAGACTATGTATGCAGTCTTCTATGTACTTGCAAATTTGTCTTTTATACGTTCAATTTACCAGTTTGTATCCCTACACTTCAACCAAACACTTTGTCACTGTTGTTTTAGTTTTGTAGTGACTCATTCATCGGTATGTAGTAATCCATTCACTACATTAAAACACTAATGGGCACATATACAATAACTGGCATATCCCAAGAATATGTCAGTTATTGTGCTCCGTGACACCGCCACCATGGATGAGCCGTATTTACAATGCAGTGTACCATGGGACAAAAATGGCACATATATGTGATGTATCTGTGCTGTAAAGGTGGTGCATTGTTTGAGTTATGTTGCAAGTGCAACACATCTCCAGCAATGCTCTGGGGGCCCTATGCTCATACTGCTGTGTCAATCCTTACACCTGCTTCAAGGTAGTGCAGGGTTTTGACACAGCATGAGCCCAAAAGTGACAAAGTGAAATCTTGTAGATTTCAGTCAGCCACTTTCAGTAGGTGTTCCTGCTCCGGAACGCCCCCCCCCCCCCAATGTAGGAATGTCTCCTTCTGGTACAGGGAGTTACAATGTGACGCACCTCCCAGATACGTCACATTCTAAATACCACATACCATGGCGCATCTTTTGCACCACCGCTTCATCAGAAAAGTGATGCAACAGCGGTGTAAAAGAGGCACAAGGGTGTTGTAAATCTGCCCCTAACAAACACTTACAAATTCACCCAGACAGTTTCACTAAAAGTGCATTCTATTTGAATGTACTTTTGTTATTATTTTACATTAAAAATATGAATTGTAACTTTCAAAATAAATATAAGTCTTTATAATAAAAATGTAGGAAATTACTATAAACAGAAAGAATTATAACAATTAGTACATTTTAAAATTATCATTTACAAAACTTTGAAATTCACTGAAAAAACCATAGGTTTCAGGCACGTTATAGTTAGGAATTAGCAGTTAAAAAACCTTGCAAATTCACTGAAAAAACCATAGGTTTCACCCATGTTATAGTTAGCTGGACATTTCACTCATACAAAACCTTTGAAATTCCCCCGTTAAAGTTAGTTCAGCTAACTATAACTCGCGCACACGCAATGCACTGCTGATGACATCACATATTACATCACTCATGACATGGTCAGTGACATCACTCATGACATCACTGATGACATCTCAAATGACATCACTGATGACATGATCTTTGTGAAAGAGTGGCAGACCTCCTCTCACCCTAATATCACCTTAGATACACACATTCAAAAATAGGAACTAACATTTGCAAAAAAATGGAGATACCAATACCAGTTACAACAACTTATTTAGTACTTCCAACATCTACATACACATTCATTCATTCACCAGTAGTTCTATATAGTCACTCATACATGTACTCACTCATCATATGTACTCATACACGTATACATCCTGTTACACACCTACACGTATACATGGAGTTATTCACACACATACTCACACATGGAAATAAACTATCAAAGATCCATTTACTTGCATATACAGGTCTATACACACCACTACACTTATTTCTACAGAAACGTACACATACTTACTCTCTCAAACAATCAATTATAGAAACACATACTTATTTATACAGGAACTCTTCCAATCTGTCACTGTCATATATCCTTACTTACATACATCAATACTCACATATACTAATTTAAAACATATGTACTTACTCATAAAGACACTATTGAGGCAGTCATTCAGTTAGTAACACACCCATACACACACTCATTCACCTATACAGTCGTGCACACATGCTGTCTTCAAAACACATGCAAACAGTGAATCACTCATTCATGCATCTGTGCGCTAAATAATACCCCCACCAAAGCATACAGACACTCATTCTGATACTCAAAAATCCAAATAATAACCCATATAGGCACTCATGTAGCGACTCTCTAACCCATGCAGCCCCTTATACACAAAGTGAGACACTGATACAGATATTTACATATTTAAAGATTACTCGCTAATACATGTATTCACTAAGATATACTTAATAAGTCAGTTATGCAATCATTTTTTTTTTAAACATCAATTTAGACACTTATTTACCCATTTATTCTTCCATCGGCCTTTAGATATACATATATAAAAAATATTTATTTTTCAGAAAGATACACATTCACTGGATGATGTCATCAGTGATGTCATTTGAGATGTCATCAGTGATGTCATGAGTGATGTCACTGACCATGTCATCAGTGATGTCATCAGCAGGGCATTGCGGGTACGCGAGTTATAGTTAGCTGAACAAACTATAACGGGGGAATTGCAAAGGTTTTGTATGAGTGAAATGTCCAGCTAACTATAACATGGGTGAAACCTATGTTTTTTTCAGTGAATATATATATATATATATATATATATATATATATATATATATATCACCAACACCTCCTCCAGAAGAAAGAACCAAGGCCTCACGGGGGACTGTTTCAGAAGCACTATTAATAAGAAAAATGGCACAATGCATTTCGGCCTGTCCGGTCTTCCTCAGGTGCCTGCATATCAGGGGGCCTTGGAGCACCTTGTTTTAGATCGTCCAGCAACTTCCCCATTGGCGGGGACCCGCTCTGCCCCTTAATTCAGGTCTTGCTCACCACACTGCATTTTATGCAAACTACGAGTCCCAGGATGCAACATTCGCCCAGGTAGGTGCTGTGGGGCGGACATTCTGCCCAATTGGGATCGCAGGGTGCCGGATGAATAAAGCTACCCACTGTTGGCCCATACCCTGTTGTAATGATGTTTCCGGTGCTTCCTCGGGTCCCCCATCACTTCAGCCCCGCATTGCAGGCAACAATCACGGTGGAGGCAGAAGTGACAATGCAGTCTGCCCTACGTATTGCCGCCGTTGTGTCTCCTGCATATGGAGGCGGGCCGCGGACCTTCCAATACCTCGGAGCCCACACATTGCTGCAGATGTAGCCACAAGCGTTGTCCACGGCCAACTTGTAAAGCGGGGGCCTCAGTATCACGTCGCCAGTTGGCGTGAGAAATATCACCAACACCTCCTCCAGAAGAAAGAGCCAAGGCCTCACGGGGGACTGTTTCAGAAGCACTATTAATAGGAAAAACGGCACAATGCATTTCGCCTCTCCGGCCTTCATCAGGTGCCTGCATGTCAGGGGGCCTTGGAGCACCTTGTTTTAAATCGTCCAGCAACTTCCCCATTGGCGGGGACCCGCTCCACCCCTTAATTCAGGTCTTGCTCACCACACTGCAGTTTGTGCAAACTACGAGTCCCAGGATGCAACATTCGCGCAAGTAGGTGCTGCAGGAGGGGGGGGGAATTCTGCTGAGATAGAGAAGGACAACGTGTTTTGCTTCTTTGTGTCTGGACAAAGCTACACCTCCCAGAAGAGCTTTAATTAGAGCGAAACACTGTGTCAGGGGTTGCTTTTACTCATTTCAGGTTGGCTTGAGTTGGTATTTTACCATTTCAACGCTGTGATACTGTGCCCAGTGTGGTAAATGGCTTTTGTCATTTTACAGCTCAGCAAGGACAGCACTGTGTTATTTCTATGCCTAAAGACTTTGCTGTAGATATGGCAAAAGTAAAAAAACAGACATTTGAGGTGAGTAGATCTAGAGTGTCGTTGGTGTTGAGAGTGCTCTAATAGGAGCTGCTTTCCACCTAAATTTGAGAACTACCCAGAGTTCTCTCCTTCTTTTATGCATAATTTATGCGTCACTCTATGCCTAATATATATATATTTCATCTTTTACCTCAGTGCCAGTGTCCAGCCCACTTGGGCATTATTTTCTTTGATCCGAAATGAATGTGCGACAATTAGGATTATTCGTTATCCTTTTGCATTTATCCTCTGTTGCCCCATTTAATATACGAAGGGTGCTTTGTTCTGATGGATTTTAAATGGCAATATTTATATGTAAATATTTATAGGTTTTTAACATTTATACTTATTTTAGAGGTTTTAACTGTATATTGATATAGTGTTGCCATCGATTTACACAATATTATTTGGTCACTGAGGTTCTACATTCGGGTTTGGAATATGTATTTGATAGATATTTTAACCATCTATTACCGATTTGTATTTTCTGTGCAAATACCGGCATTTATGCAGTTATCAACTTTGTGAAAAAGTAGGAAATAGTATTTTTTCCCTTTCCATGACATGTGATGGCACTGTTGCACTTTAAATGGGTGGTCAGCCCCCATGACGTCGTCATGTGATCAAGGCTATCTCTAGCCGAAACGCGTCATGGCGGACTGGTGCTGGGCTTGAAACTTAAATAAACTAAAATTTGCACCATCCAGGGTCTTGCTGGTTCCTGTTTGTCTGTGTGGCTTCACCTGCTGTACTTGCGGACCTTCGGAGCTTCACATACCTCGTATTTGTATCCGGAACTGCTTCCCCGGATTTTGCGAGACCCCTCCACGTTCTGGGCAAGTTGCAGCAAGAAGCATCGTCCCTTGGGACTCATTCGAAACCTCCGTGTAGGAGACGCCGCCAACGCCCCAGGGAAAGCGGAATTGTTTGCAGGCAGTGCAGCGGAAAGACCGGAAGTAGTTCTGGGCATCGGGCCGGCGGAAGCTGGTCGAGAATCCTGGGCTCACCGAACAAGTACCTGCAACGCTGTGACGGACTAACTGCAAGATCCCCTGTGTGGAGTAACAAAGTCGATTCCGAGGAGCATTGCCTGGTAGGAGTATCGACTTTTTTGTGCACTTGACATTTGCCCATCGACACGCACCATGTCAGCAGACACGTTAAGGGGGCATGTGGAGGCGTCCAGGGGCATGTTTACGGACCCCCCGGCCGGGGAGTCCGTTCCCAATACTAGCTCAAAAACCGTGCCTGAACACAGCAGCGGTGCTAAGGACCTGTTCAAGCGGCTTGAAAAATGCAGCAAAGGTGAGCAATCCAAGTGGTGGGAGCACACCTCTCTAACGGGCTACCTAGAGGTGGGGCGGGTGCCGCGTGGACTGCGCATCATGTTAGCCCCTTCATACGAAAAACCCGACCCACAAATGTTAACGGACTGGGCGCAATGTAATCTTGATAATTCGAAACGCCTAATGGGCATACTCATCCAGTATGCTGAAAGCGATAGGATTAAACTCTTGGATGAAATAGCCTCAATTAATGCCGACATTGATAAATTGCCTCTCTCACCTGAACTCACTAAATACAGAGAGGAAATTAATATACGCCTTAAGCGTGAGGAGGATATCATCAAAAGGAGGAAGGCGTACAAGTTTCAACGCGACAGACTGGATTATGAAAATGGCCAGATCTTTACGTTCGCAAAAAAATATGACATTATCAAACAGCGCCAGAACATAAGCATTACCGCCGTCAAAAACACTACAGGCACTACAGTGATCACAGGGCAGACTGAGGTGTCCTCGTTTTCCGGGGACAGCTCGCAACCTAAAAGTGAGTCTGACACAGAAGCCAGGCGTCAACAACGGTCGGGGTTTCGAAAATTTACTCCAGCGCAGGAGCTGGAGATGGTCCAGCAGGATCGCAAGTTAACCCTGCGCTCAGGAACCCAGGCAGCCGCCGGCAGCACGCCAACAGGAAACGTGCAGAGAGGCGGAAAAGCAGCAAGCGCCGCAAACGCAGGAGTAAGACAAAGGAAACCACGTTCCAGATGGCAGTGGAACAAGGTGCAACCAGCGCATCAACAGGAGTAAATGTCACCATTGATGCCAATGCCAATGCTCATGCAGTTATCAATTTAACTGACATTGTTCTGACTCCAAAGGAAACATCTATTTTAGCGTTAGGATTAACATACAGTCCTCGCGGCAATTTTGACTATGCGACAACCAAGATAGATGTGTTTAAATATGTGCGAAAACTAAAACTACGTAAATACCATGCATCGCGCAAAACAATGAACTCCAATACATCTAGTGGAACTCTGGATGCTGCAATTGCCCACAATGAATCCAGTGAAATCAGTGAGGTGGCCATTGTGGGAGCAGCTTTGACGCAAGAACTCTTGGAGCTTCAGGAGGAGGAGTTCCCTTCTCAAACAGATAATCAGGCAGCGCTTGGAGGTGAACCCTTTCTTGCACTGTGTCCTACACCCTTCAAACCCAAATCAAAATTCTGCCCTCTGATGATCAAGGACAATGTGGATATATTTCACGACCGAATAACCACACAATTGAAGGAATTACAGATCAAAAATGCCCATGCAATTAAGCGCTACAACTATAGGGACAGTGAGTACCATAAACTTATGAAGAAGCTCAAAGCAAACAAACATTTGGTGGTAAGACAATCTGATAAAGGTGGCAACGTGGTCTTATGGCCGTGTAAGATGTATTTGGAAGAAGCTCTTAAACAGCTCAACGACAGGGACTGTTACAAGCGTATTACTATGCAAGATGCCCATACGGCCAGGAATGAAATCTACTCCAAACTTTCAGCTTGGAGGAGCAAAGGCCTGCTGACTATGGATGAGTTAAAATTTCTGAAAAAGGATTACCCAGTCACCCCGGTAATCTATTTCATCCCAAAGGTGCATAAAAATTACCAGCAGCCACCGGGCAGGCCTATCATCTCTGCCTGCAACAGCCTGCTGGAGAACATGAGCAAATACATCGACTTTTTTCTACAAGAGTCTGTAAAAGGGCTGCCATCCTTTATCTTGGATACAAGTGACTTACTAAGGAGACTTATTGATTTTAGATGGAATTCAAACTACATTTTGGTGTCTATGGATGTCACCTCATTGTACACCAGTATATTCCATCAAGATGGACTCAAAGCCACTCAACATTTTCTTGGGAAGAGAGAGGGATGCTTCCAGGAACATTCGAAAATGTTGTTAGATATGATCTCTGTATGCTTAGAGAATAATGTCTTTCTGTTTGCCAACCAACTGTTTTTACAGACCAGGGGAGTGGCAATGGGGGCCTGCTTCTCACCCAGTTATGCCTGTCTGCACATGGGGTACTGGGAGGAGCAGGTCCTCATGACTGATTATGCTGCCACAATGAACACCAAAGTGAAACTCTTGTTAAGGTACATTGATGACCTGTTTCTTATATGGGATGGCACCGAGATTGAAGTGACAGATTTTATAAAAGAACTGAACGTTAACAATCTCAATATTCAGTTCACCAGTAGCGTCAGCACTCAATCCATTGTGTTCCTGGATGTGGAAATCTTCGTCCAGGATGATAGCGTCCATACCAAGTCGTACCGCAAGCCCACAGCGGGTAACACACTGCTGCACGCTGGTAGTCACCATCCAGCACACCTGATACGGAGTATCCCCTATGGGGAGATGCTCCGTGTCAGGAGGATTTGCAGCAGTGAGGAACAATGCCGGCTGGCACAATCCCACTGTAGGGCACGTTTCCTCCAAAGGGGTTACAAACCAGAAACTATAGACAGTGCCATACAGAGAGCCAACAGAATGGACAGGACAGTACTCCTGGGCTCAGGAGTTAAACGGGTTGAGTCTTCCACTAATAGATCCTGTGAGGAGACTAGGTTGATTATTGGATACAGTAATCAACACAAAAGTATTCATAAAATAATCAAGGACAATTGGCCCCTTATATCTAGTGATCCTGTCTTCGGCCCTGTCATGCCCAAATGCCCTAGTATAACTTATCGCAAAGCCCGGTCAATGCAAGAAAGCTTGGTCTCTAGCAGCCCAGAGGTGGACATGGGATCTTGGTTAGACGAAAGCAAGGGCTTCCTGAAATGTTTTACTTGTAAAGCATGCAAAAATGGCACCAGCAAGTCTGAGGTGAGCACGCCACTTTCCCCGTTTCCCATTAAAATCAAGCAAAAACTAAAGTGCAAATCTGAATTTGCAGTTTATGTTCTAGAATGCCCTTGCGGGCTAAGATATGTGGGCAGTACGAGGCCACAAGTCCACAAACGCATTCTACAGCATCTGCGAGCGATCATCAACGCAGATCCCTCATATTCTGTAGCCAGGCATTTTGAGAAGACTCATGGGAAAGATGCTTCCTTGCTAAAGTATTTTGTGATAGACTGTGTTCCCCCCCAGAGGAGGGGAGGTGACAGAGAGTCCCTGCTGTGAAAGTTAGAGACCCGTTACATTATATTACTAGATACCAAGACACCGCAAGGGCTCAACACTGGGGAGGACTGCCACACCTATCTATGGCATCTGCTCACAATGTGACATGCACATTGCACTTTTTCATCAGTACTGTGATTGTCCTGTAATCTTGAGTTTAGGCCAGGGGAATGAAACTCTTACATGCATCATGGACCCCTCCTGATCTTTTTTCGTAACTGTTTTTTTTTTTGTTATTGATTTAAAAATGTTGCACTTTTCTCTGGTAGCACTTTATTGCCATCATGACATGCTTGCACTAATTACGTGTATTTGCACATTTTAAATTTCATCTTTTACCTCAGTGCCAGTGTACAGCCCACTTGGGCATTATTTTCTTTGATCCGACATGAATGTGCGACAATTAGGATTATTCGTTATCCTTTTGCATTTATCCTCTGTTGCCCCATTTAACATACGAAGGGTGCTTTGTTCTGATGGATTTTAAATGGCAATATTTATATGTAAATATTTATAGGTTTTTAACATTTATACTTATTTTAGAGGTTTTAACTGTATATTGATATAGTGTTGCCATCGATTTACACAATATTATTTGGTCACTGAGGTTTTACATTCGGGTTTGGAATATGTATTTTATAGATATTTTAACCATCTATTACCGATTTGTATTTTCTGTGCAAATACCGGCATTTATGCAGTTATCAACTTTGTGAAAAAGTAGGAAATAGTATTTTTTCCCTTTGCATGACATGTGATGGCACTGTTGCACTTTAAATGGGTGGTCAGCCCCCATGACGTCGTCATGTGATCAAGGCTATCTCTAGCCGAAACGCGTCATGGCGGACTGGTGCTGGGCTTGAAACTTAAATAAACTAAAATTTGCACCATCCAGGGTCTTGCTGGTTCCTGTTTGTCTGTGTGGCTTCACCTTCTGTACTTGCGGACCTTCGGAGCTTCACATACCTCGTATTTGTATCCGGAACTGCTTCCCCGGATTTTGCGAGACCCCTCCACGTTCTGGGCAAGTTGCGGCAAGAAGCATCGTCCCTTGGGACTCATTCGAAACCTCCGTGTAGGAGACGCCGCCAACGCCCCAGGGAAAGCGGAATTGTTTGCAGGCAGTGCAGCGGAAAGACCGGAAGTAGTTCAGGGCATCGGGCCGGCGGAAGCTGGTCGAGAATCCTGGGCTCACCGAACAAGTACCTGCAACGCTGTGACGGACTAACTGCAAGATCCCCTGTGTGGAGTAACAAAGTCGATTCCGAGGAGCATTGCCTGGTAGGAGTATCGACTTTTTTGTGCACTTGACATTTGCCCATCGACACGCACCATGTCAGCAGACACGTTAAGGGGGCATGTGGAGGCGTCCAGGGGCATGTTTACGGACCCCCCGGCCGGGGGTCCGTTCCCAATACTAGCTCAAAAACCGTGCCTGAACACAGCAGCGGTGCTAAGGACCTGTTCAAGCGGCTTGAAAAATGCAGCAAAGGTGAGCAATCCAAGTGGTGGGAGCACACCTCTCTAACGGGCTACCTAGAGGTGGGGCGGGTGCCGCGTGGACTGCGCATCATGTTAGCCCCTTCATACGAAAAACCCGACCCACAAATGTTAACGGACTGGGCGCAATGTAATCTTGATAATTCGAAACGCCTAATGGGCATACTCATCCAGTATGCTGAAAGCGATAGGATTAAACTCTTGGATGAAATAGCCTCAATTAATGCCGACATTGATAAATTGCCTCTCTCACCTGAACTCACTAAATACAGAGAGGAAATGAATATACGCCTTAAGCGTGAGGAGGATATCATCAAAAGGAGGAAGGCGTACAAGTTTCAACGCGACAGACTGGATTATGAAAATGGCCAGATCTTTACGTTCGTGAAAAAATATGACATTATCAAACAGCGCCAGAACATAAGCATTACCGCCGTCAAAAACACTACAGGCACTACAGTGATCACAGGGCAGACTGAGGTGTCCTCGTTTTCCGGGGACAGCTCGCAACCTGAAAGTGAGTTTGACACAGAAGCCAGGCGTCAACAACGGTCGGGGTTTCGAAAATTTACTCCAGCGCAGGAGCTGGAGATGGTCCAGCAGGATCGCAAGTTAACCCTGCGCTCAGGAACCCAGGCAGCCGCCGGCAGCACGCCAACAGGAAACGTGCAGAGAGGCGGAAAAGCAGCAAGCGCCGCAAACGCAGGAGTAAGACAAAGGAAACCACGTTCCAGATGGCAGTGGAACAAGGTGCAACCAGCGCAACAACAGGAGTAAATGTCACCATTGATGCCAATGCCAATGCTCATGCAGTTATCAATTTAACTGACATTGTTCTGACTCCAAAGGAAACATCTATTTTAGCGTTAGGATTAACATACAGTCCTCGCGGCAATTTTGACTATGCGACAACCAAGATAGATGTGTTTAAATATGTGCGAAAACTAAAACTACGTAAATACCATGCATCGCGCAAAACAATGAACTCCAATACATCTAGTGGAACTCTGGATGCTGCAATTGCCCACAATGAATCCAGTGAAATCAGTGAGGTGGCCATTGTGGGAGCAGCTTTGACGCAAGAACTCTTGGAGCTTCAGGAGGAGGAGTTCCCTTCTCAAACAGATAATCAGGCAGCGCTTGGAGGTGAACCCTTTCTTGCACTGTGTCCTACACCCTTCAAACCCAAATCAAAATTCTGCCCTCTGATGATCAAGGACAATGTGGATATATTTCACGACCGAATAACCACACAATTGAAGGAATTACAGATCAAAAATGCCCATGCAATTAAGCGCTACAACTATAGGGACAGTGAGTACCATAAACTTATGAAGAAGCTCAAAGCAAACAAACATTTGGTGGTAAGACAATCTGATAAAGGTGGCAACGTGGTCTTATGGCCGCGTAAGATGTATTTGGAAGAAGCTCTTAAACAGCTCAACGACAGGGACTGTTACAAGCGTATTACTATGCAAGATGCCCATACGGCCAGGAATGAAATCTACTCCAAACTTTCAGCTTGGAGGAGCAAAGGCCTGCTGACTATGGATGAGTTAAAATTTCTGAAAAAGGATTACCCAGTCACCCCGGTAATCTATTTAATCCCAAAGGTGCATAAAAATTACCAGCAGCCACCGGGCAGGCCTATCATCTCTGCCTGCAACAGCCTGCTGGAGAACATGAGCAAATACATCGACTTTTTTCTACAAGAGTCTGTAAAAGGGCTGCCATCCTTTATCTTGGATACAAGTGACTTACTAAGGAGACTTATTGATTTTAGATGGAATTCAAACTACATTTTGGTGTCTATGGATGTCACCTCATTGTACACCAGTATATTCCATCAAGATGGACTCAAAGCCACTCAACATTTTCTTGGGAAGAGAGAGGGATGCTTCCAGGAACATTCGAAAATGTTGTTAGATATGATCTCTGTATGCTTAGAGAATAATGTCTTTCTGTTTGCCAACCAACTGTTTTTACAGACCAGGGGAGTGGCAATGGGGGCCTGCTTCTCACCCAGTTATGCCTGTCTGCACATGGGGTACTGGGAGGAGCAGGTCCTCATGACTGATTATGCTGCCACAATGAACACCAAAGTGAAACTCTTGTTAAGGTACATTGATGACCTGTTTCTTATATGGGATGGCACCAAGATTGAAGTGACAGATTTTATAAAAGAACTGAACGTTAACAATCTCAATATTCAGTTCACCAGTAGCGTCAGCACTCAATCCATTGTGTTCCTGGATGTGGAAATCTTCGTCCAGGATGATAGCGTCCATACCAAGTCGTACCGCAAGCCCACAGCGGGTAACACACTGCTGCACGCTGGTAGTCACCATCCAGCACACCTGATACGGAGTATCCCCTATGGGGAGATGCTCCGTGTCAGGAGGATTTGCAGCAGTGAGGAACAATGCCGGCTGGCACAATCCCACTGTAGGGCACGTTTCCTCCAAAGGGGTTACAAACCAGAAACTATAGACAGTGCCATACAGAGAGCCAACAGAATGGACAGGACAGTACTCCTGGGCTCAGGAGTTAAACGGGTTGAGTCTTCCACTAATAGATCCTGTGAGGAGACTAGGTTGATTATTGGATACAGTAATCAACACAAAAGTATTCATAAAATAATCAAGGACAATTGGCCCCTTATATCTAGTGATCCTTTCTTCGGCCCTGTCATGCCCAAATGCCCTAGTATAACTTATCGCAAAGCCCGGTCAATGCAAGAAAGCTTGGTCTCTAGCAGCCCAGAGGTGGACATGGGATCTTGGTTCGACGAAAGCAAGGGCTTCCTGAAATGTTTTACTTGTAAAGCATGCAAAAATGGCACCAGCAAGTCTGAGGTGAGCACGCCACTTTCCCCGTTTCCCATTAAAATCAAGCAAAAACTAAACTGCAAATCTGAATTTGCAGTTTATGTTCTAGAATGCCCTTGCGGGCTAAGATATGTGGGCAGTACGAGGCCACAAGTCCACAAACGCATTCTACAGCATCTGCGAGCGATCATCAACGCAGATCCCTCATATCCTGTAGCCAGGCATTTTGAGAAGACTCATGGGAAAGATGCTTCCTTGCTAAAGTATTTTGTGATAGACTGTGTTCCCCCCCAGAGGAGGGGAGGTGACAGAGAGTCCCTGCTGCGAAAGTTAGAGACCCGTTACATTATATTACTAGATACCAAGACACCGCAAGGGCTCAACACTGGGGAGGACTGCCACACCTATCTATGGCATCTGCTCACAATGTGACATGCACATTGCACTTTTTCATCAGTACTGTGATTGTCCTGTAATCTTGAGTTTAGGCCAGGGGAATGAAACTCTTACATGCATCATGGACCCCTCCTGATCTTTTTTCGTAACTGTTTTTTTTTTTGTTATTGATTTAAAAATGTTGCACTTTTCTCTGGTAGCACTTTATTGCCATCATGACATGCTTGCACTAATTACGTGTATTTGCACATTTTAAATTTCATCTTTTACCTCAGTGCCAGTGTACAGCCCACTTGGGCATTATTTTCTTTGATCCGACATGAATGTGCGACAATTAGGATTATTCGTTATCCTTTTGCATTTATCCTCTGTTGCCCCATTTAACATACGAAGGGTGCTTTGTTCTGATGGATTTTAAATGGCAATATTTATATGTAAATATTTATAGGTTTTTAACATTTATACTTATTGTAGAGGTTTTAACTGTATATTGATATAGTGTTGCCATCGATTTACACAATATTATTTGGTCACTGAGGTTTTACATTCGGGTTTGGAATATGTATTTTATAGATATTTTAACCATCTATTACCGATTTGTATTTTCTGTGCAAATACCGGCATTTATGCAGTTATCAACTTTGTGAAAAAGTAGAAAATAGTATTTTTTCCCTTTGCATGACATGTGATGGCACTGTTGCACTTTAAATGGGTGGTCAGCCCCCATGACGTCGTCATGTGATCAAGGATATCTCTAGCCGAAACGCGTCATGGCGGACTGGTGCTGGGCTTGAAACTTAAATAAACAAAAATTTGCACCATCCAGGGTCTTGCTGGTTCCTGTTCGTCTGTGTGGCTTCACCTGCTGTACTTGCGGACCTTCGGAGCTTCACATACCTCATATATATATATATATGTAACCTACTGGCGGTTAGTACCTGAATTCTATCAAAAAGCTGTTTTTCATTTGCCAATAACTTTGGCGTCATTTGAAGAATCTTCAGAAAATTGTAAAAACAGATACACCACTCACTACAGTACCGGTGTTGAAAATTTGAGAGTGATTCGTTAGGCGGAGGCCAAGAAAAGGTGGGTCCCAAAAAGCTTTTTCTCCATGTTAACTTCCGTAGGACACTGTTACAGCCCGAACTGCTGAACGGAATACACAAAATTTGGCAAAAATGTAGATATTGATACAGAAAGCACTCTTGGTGTAAATCTGGTCAGTAGTTCCTGAGAAAGTAAACATTTCTCAGATATACAACTGTGGCTGCTGTGGATCCGCGAACCCTCCCAATCTCGTGCCTGAGATCTGATTGCCTGCCAACACTTCAAACCAGGAAGTCATGAGTGATGTAATATGTGAGACCAAAAGCAGTGCATTGCGGGGTTTGATTTATAGCTAACTCAGCTAACTATAACGGCTGAATTTCTCTGGTTTACTATGAGTAAAATCTGACCCTAACTATAACGTCCTTGTAACCTTTGTTTATATTACCTACGAGCGGTCGCCAGTAGGTAGTTATAGTTACAACCTAGTTTCCATAAGAAAAGCATTTTTTGATTTGCTTATAACTTTGTCGTCGTTTAACAAATCGTTTTTCAAAAAGTTGCACTATTTAGGTCTGCTCCTATCCTGAAAGTTTGGGTGTGATTTGTCAAGCGGGTGCTGAGAAAAAAAGGGGGTCCCAAAATGTGCTTTCCCCATGGTAATTTCCATAGGAACTTTTGCGACCAGCTACAGCCTGAACTACTGAACGGAATTACTCCAAATTTGGCAGAAAGGTAGAGCTTGGTGTAAATCTGTTCAGTAGCTTTTGAGAAATTCGGTAAATAAGAGTGAAATTTTTTTTTTCCCATAGGAAACTTTGTGCCAGGCTATAGCCGAAACTACTGAATGGAATTACCCCAAATTTGGCACAAAGGTAGTGCGTGGGTCAGAAAATGACCTTTTTTTTAAATGGTGTAAATCCGTTCAGTAGTTGCTGAGAACAGTACCTATGTATTCATGCAATGATCCAGGCACTAACTCATGGCAAATACAGAGGAAGTCATGCTAATCACAGCGGTACCCCAACACATAGTGTTCCCTTGTGTATGTAGGTGTTTTTACTGTATTCTAAATGTCTTTTAGCATAGCACTGGCTCCGGTCCTGGATAGTCATAGTCAGTTACCACCAGTACCCGTCAGTAAAAAGTAGGGGGCAAAGGAAGACTTTCTGCTCCTCTGTTGGTTCTTTCTGCACATCTCTTGCTTCTTCCTGCACTTGTGTTTGTCTTTCTGGAGTTCTGTTGACTCTTTCAGCACTTATCTTGCTTCGTTCTGCACTTTTCTACCTCTTTCTTTACATGTCCTACCTTTATAGTTAGTGGGACATTTCACTCGTACCAAACCATAGAAATTACCCTGTTATAGTTAGTTCAGCTAACTATAACTCGCGCACCCGCAATGCAGTGCTGATGACGTCACATATTACATCACTCATGACCTTATGACATCACTGATGACATCTTAAATGACATCAATGATGACATCATCCTTGTGATAGAGTGGCAGACCTCCTCTCACCCTAATATAACCTTTGATACACGCACTCAAAAATACAAACTAACGATTTCAAAACAATGGACATACCAATACCGGTTGCAACACACCTATTCAGTAATTCCAAGATCTACACACACATCCACTTATTCACCAACAGTCCCTATACAGTTACTCATACATGTACTCACTCATCATATGTACTCATACACCTATACATCCTGTTACACACTGCCACTCATCCATAGAGTTACTCACACACATAGTCACACATGCAAACAAAGTATCAAACATCCATTTACTTGCATATAAAGTTATACACACACACTACCACACTCACTTCTACATAAACTTACACATACTTACTCTCTTAAACAATCACTTATAGAAACACCTACTTATTTGTACAGGAACTCTCCCAATCTTTCACTCTCACATATACTCACTTATATACACCAATACTCACATATACTAGTTTAAAACATATGTAGTTACTCATAAAGCAACTATTGAGACAGTCATTCACTCACTAACACACCCATACACACACTCATCCACCTATACAGTCCTGTACACATGCTGTCTTCAACACATACAAACAGTGAGTCATTCATTCATGCATCTATGCACTAAGTGTTACCCCCCACTGAACCATACAGACAGTCAGAGACTCATACTGATACTCAAAAAAACAACTAATAACCCATATAGACACTCCTGTAGCTACTCACCAACCCAGGCAGCCACTTATGCACAACGTGAGAAACTGATACAGATATTTACATATTTAAACATTACTCACGAACCCATGTATTCACTAAGATACACTTAATCAGTCAGTTATATAATCTATTTTACTAAAAAAGCACCCATTTAGACACCTAAATACCCGTTTATTCTTCCATCGACCTTGAGATATACATATATAAAACATATTTAATTTTCAGACAAAACACACATTCACTGGATGATGTCATCTGTGATGTCATTTGAGATGTCATCAGTGATGTCATGAGTGATGTCACTGACCAAATCATGAGTGATGTAATATGTGACATCATCAGCAGTGCATTATGGGCGCGCGAGTTATAGTTAGCTGAACTAACTATAACGGGGGAATTTCTATTGTTTGGTATGAGTGAAATGTCTAACTAACTATAACACACCTGAAACCTATGGTTTTTTTCAGTGAATTTCTAAGGTTTTTTGTAATGCTGATTTCTAACTCTAACATGCCTAAAACCTATGGTTTTTTCAGTGAATTTCTCAGGTTTTTTAAATGCTAATTTCTAACTATAACGTGCCTGAAACCTATGTTTTTTTCAGCAAATATACATATATTTATAATACTGTGTATACATGTAAAAATGTCTTGGTCCGCCTGTATGCCTTGGTGGCACAGAACTAATTGGTGGAACTGACGTCAGCATGCCAACGAAGTCCTCTTATGGCTCCGATGACATCATACGGTGTCGTGAGTGGAGCCGTGCTAATATGACGTCCTCGTCGACGTGGGAGAGCTAGGAAAGAATTTCCGTGGAATGCTGGTACAGGGGATATTCACCTAAATGTTCAGGCTAGTCCTTTGGGAGCAACTGTTTATGTTGCCACTCCAGAAACCAAAACCAGGGATCTCAGGGCAGAGGCCCTGCAGATTGCACATGAGGTGGGGTGCCCAGTCGTGTGCTTCTGCGGGGCAGTGAAGTGACAAGCACCACAACCCACAAAAAAGGTAACAAGGGCATTGATTTACACAGGAGATTCACATTGTATCTGGCAGGAACAAGAAAGTTAAAATGCCCTAGTACCAAAATGTAGAATTAGTGCTACAGCGGTATTCAAGAGGACCTGCAATGCCGCTTCTAACACCCGTACCCTGGAGGCGGCACATGGGTCATGCGGTACGGTCATACTGCGGTGGGACACGCACTTGTTGACCTCTCATGGCTCTGCTCCACACTTCAGGGAGGACGCTTTCCATTAGCTATGTTTTCTGATGACGTGTCGCGCCGGCCCCTCCAACAACAGAACTCCTTTAGATCCAAACAGACTCTTCCACTCTCTCACCGGAAGTGAAACCAGGGCACGAGGACACTTTCATAATGCAACAGCCAGGAATGCACTTTTCGGTAAAAAAAACACATTCCTTCCACCTAATTAATCAAATATACGTCTCATTGAAGAACAGGGGCCAGCTTCGATCGGCAAACAGACGTTACAACGACTTTTTTACTTCGTGATACCCTTACAACGCATGCATGAATTGTACATCGCAAAGTCATTACTACGCATTTTTTTAGAATGCATGGTCATTTACCACACATACAAATTTCGTTGTAAAGGTATGTATGGTAAATGACCATGCGTTCTAAAAAACATGTAGATGATGCATGTTGTTGTAAGGAAACAGAGGCTGTTCCGTTTCCTCACAACAACGTGAACCGCCCCTCAGAGAACCACGAGGAGTAAGAGGTAAGGGGGATTGGGCATGGGATGAGGGTTTCTTTTTTAGGGTTTAGGGTAGTGCAGTTGTGTTTAGGTAGTGAAGGGCTTTGTGCTGCGGTTAGTGTTTTAGGGTTTAGGGTAGTGCAAAGGTGTTTGGGTAGTGTAGGGGGTCATGTTTTTGGGTTTAGGGTAGTGCATTGTGTTTGAGTTGTGAAGGAGGTCGTGCTGGGGCTAGTTTTTTAGGGTTTAGGGTAGTGCAGTTGTGTTTAGGTAGTGAAGGGCTTCGTACTGCGGTTAGTGTTTTAGGGTTTAGGGTAGTGCAGTGGTGTTTGTGTGCTGTAGGGGGTCGTGCTGGGTTCTAGTGTGTTAAGGTTTAGGGTAGTGCAGTGGTGTTTGTATAGTGTAGGGGGTCTTTTTTTGGGTTTAGGGTAGTGCAGTTGTGTTTGGGTAGTGAAGGAGGTCATACTGGGGGTAGTGTTTTAGGGTTTAGGGTAGTGCAGTTGTGTTTAGGTAGTGAAGGGGGTCGTGCTGGTGTTAGTGTTTTAGGGTTTAGGGTAGTGCAGTGGTGTTTGTGTAGTGTAGGGGGTCATGCTGGGGATAGATTTAGGGTTTAGGGTAGTGCAGTGGTGTTTGTGTAGTGTAGGGGGTCATGCTGCGGGTAGTGTTTTAGAGTTTAAGGCAGTGCAGTGGTGTTTGTGTAGTGAAAGGGGTCATGCTGGGGGCAGTGTTTTAGGGTTTAAGGTAGTGCAGTGGTGTTTGTGTAGTTTAGGGGTTTGTGCGTGCTGGGAGTAGATTTAGGGTTTAGGGTTAAGCAGTGGTGTTTGGGTAGTATAGGGAGTTGTGCTGGTGGTAGTGTTTTAGGGTTTAGGGTAGTGCAGTTATGTTTGGGTAGTGTAGGGTGTCGTGCTTGGGGTAGTGTTTTAGGGTTTAGGGTAGTGCAGTGGTGTTTGGGTAGTGTAGAGGGTAGTGTTTTAGGGTTTAGGGTAGTGCACCCCACCAGCCACAATATCCATGGACAAAGGGGATCCTGACTCTTTTGAATGCTCCACCAATTGAATAATTTGGGTCGAGGGCCCTACAACGTCCAAGACCTTTCAATTCCTTTCTTGGGATCCCTCATATACTTGGAGAAAAAGGTACATGGTTTCTCATCAATTTCAGGCGTGTGTGCCACCTTGCCCTTCAGTGAGGGCCTGGGGCATTCTCCCCTCATCGTATTCATGAGCTCCCTTTCAATGGGTTGATGGATTTCCCCCACCATATACTCTGCTACTTTGGCATCTGGGGTCCACTCCGCTGACCAAGGATGGTAAATTTGGATAGGCTCGAACATGTCCGTGTGCACCCCGTCCCCAACCGGGTACTGAGAGGAGTGGGACTCTGGATGCCAGGAATGCCCTAAGTCCTTATCTGCATCGGAGGAGAAATCGTCTTCCGATACACCCTCTCCCTCTAAGGGAAACCCACCGTCGGGGTTTACAATAGTGGTAACAGCGTTGCAATTTTCTCAGGGCTTATCCTCCTCCCGGCAGGGTGCAGGTTTAAGGGTTCTCGCACTCTTGAGGAAGGTCTCCGTAAATGTATCAAATCCTTCCAAGTGCCCCGCGTTATGCTTAACGGCCCTTTTAGTCCGCATCTGGGAGTCACTGCGACCCGCCACCATCAGATCTGGGTCACTGAACACCCCAGGGATGCTTTTTGCCAGCTTATCAACCTGATTCCTAAAAGGATACAGCGCCGTAGAAATAGCCAGAGAGAGGGCTTGGTCCACTGCTGGAGCGAGAAGTTGGGGGGCCATTCCTCCTCCACTTCCTGGTAGGAGGAGTAAAATTGGTCTTCTGGAGAAGACATGATAGCAGAGGGTGTGAGCACAGAACAAATGCCCTTAAAATCCTTAAGTCAGCCCCCTCTCAGGTGCTCCAACAGCTAGGCTTTCCCCGAAGCTGTTATAAGAATAGACTGAGTTGCAATACCAATTACCACCACCAGGTAGTGCTGGTCACTAATGTTGCCGTGTAGGGAAATCACCGCGTAGCTGTGTCAAAATTAGGCTAGGGTTGGTCGGGAATCAAGCAGGCACTAAAGGAGTGACCAGATTCCCAGCGGGAGCGCTCGACGGAGCTGCCTCGCTCGGACCAGACGCGCCCAACAGGATCTCACTGCGCGCACAGCGCACAGTGGGAGAAACTGGGAGGGGGAGAATGTGTTGGGGCAAGAGCCTGCTGTGCAGGGAATATGAAACAATACCAAGGCAATAATGCTAATAATGTGCACAACGAACCGCTATACAAAGAGCAACGTCAGATTAGGCCAAGAATGTAAGGAATGCACTAAACTGACGAGCAGTGAAGAAATAGGAAGCGGAAGGGACATCACAATATTATATGTGATGGACTGTGATATGATTGGACTATAGTTGCCTTCAAGACTACCCCACTAATGGTTAATGGGTTGTGTAGTCTTTTGTTTAATGATTTTTGTGTTACATTTTCTTTGAACTGCTATGCAAATACAGTGAGGAAAGATATGCATAATCCTCGCCTCCGTCCTGCCATAGAATTCATTCAACTTTATTTGATCTGATTTAGAAATATAGATCATAAAAGTGTACATAAAAACAGTAAATCCTCTTTCCTGATACAATACAGTGAGAATTAATTAAAACCAGTAGGTAAAAACGGGTGTTACAATGCCCGGTTCAAAGCAACTTCAGGTTAACAGAATCATAAAGTTCAATTTTTCGCAAGATCAATCTCATGTACTTCGTCAAAACATGCAATAAGGGGTCCAAGTAAGATGTAACGCTCCAATACCTGACCAGTCTGCACTATATAAAACTGCAGAAAAACTACAAATATAAAGTGTTCTGCACACTTCTGTCATTGGGCTACATGTGGGCTACAATCTGGGTGATATTTGTGCTACATTTGGGCTCTTTCTTCTCCGGTGGCCATGTTGGGAGACCTATTTGTAATGAAGTTTCCTAATTTCCTCATTTACTGCAGTCCCCTCAGTAGGAAATGCGTTCAGTTTTTTACTTTGATTCCATCAAGAAGGCATTCAGATTTGTCACACATTTGCCATAAATTCAGAATGTTAGCACTCTAGTTGCACATTAGATCACTGTAGTAAAGCTACTGCTCACCAGGGACGTCTGCTGCTGGTATTCAAAGTGCATGTTTCAGTCTGCATGTCAGAATTTTAGATCACTGTAGTAAAGATACTGCTCACCAGGGAGTTAACTGGAAGTGTACTGCTGATATTGAAAGTGTTTGTTTCAGTCTGCATGTCAGAATTTTCTAATGAAATAGAAGAGGATTTGAGATCTCACTTAAAACATGCCCTACATTTTCTTTCTGCAGCACTAACCATAATTTCTATGGAAAAATGAACCCCCGCATTTGGTTCCATTTTAAATTAAATGTTTTAAGTATTACCAGTTTAATCCAATCAAGATGGCTTCAGGTGTGCCATAATTTTGTCAAAAGTAAGACTGCTAGCTCTCTACTTGTTCTTTAGAACACTCTGGGAAGCTGCAATAGAACACAAAGGCATCAACTGACAGGCTGCTATTTTTGTAATATAACAGGAAGATGTTTGAGATCTCACTTAAAACATGTCCTCATTTTTCTTTCAACAGCACTAACCATAATTTCTATGACAAAATGAACCCCCTCATTTTGTTCCTTTTTAAATAAAATGTTTTAAGAGTTACCAGTTTATTTCAACCAAGATGGCTTCAGGTGTGCCTTCATTTTGTCATAAGTAAGACTGTTAGCGCTCTAGTTGTTCTCTAGAATACTCTTGAGTAGCTGCAGTAGAACACAAAGGCATCACTGACAGGCTGCTATTTTTGTAATATAACAGGAAGATGTTTGAGGTCACACATGAAACATGTCCTAAATTTTCTTTCTACAGCACTAATCATAATTTCTATGATAAAATGAACCCCAGCATTGTGTTCCTTTTTAAATTAAATGTTTTAAGTGTTACCAGTTTATTCCAATCAAGATGGCTTCAGGTGTGCCATACTTTTGTCATAAGTAAGGCTGTTAGCACTCTAGTTGTTCTTCAGAACACTCTGGGAAGCTGCAGTAGAACACAAAGGAATCAACTGACTGTCTCTGCCCTTGTTAGATGTATATGTTTTACTGAGAATGTCAGACTTCATTCTCACATGACTGAGAAAGATAATGTGAATTTACAGAAAATATGCTCTCATTTTAGCTTCTGGAGCACCTTCCAAAACTCTATGGGACAAGCATGTGAAAATGGTTTTCTCTCAAACATGATTCATGATATCCCAGCAGAAAGTTTTTCACACAGTAAAATTCCCTTAGAACACACCACAATTCCTGAAATTAGTATGGTACTATCAACAAATGAATTTTAATGTAATTAAAGTCTGTATTCACCCTTAATAGTTCTCCTTTTGGTAACCCTCAAAATCTTCGATTCACTACAATGCATTTTAATGGGGTACTATCATGTATATTGGTCTTAAGATGACTGCCACTATTTCCAGGATGAAGTGCTGACAGCCAATCAGATATCACGATGACATGTGTGGTTAGGCTTTGCCCAGATATCGATATTTCTTTATTTTTCAAATTTTTCAGGAACTACTGAACGGATTTATACCATCTCTAATATGTGATCTAATATGTGACATCATCAGCAGTGGATTGCGGGTGCGCGAAATATAGTTAGTACAACTAACTATATAGGAGCAATTTCAATGGTTTTGTATGAGTGAAATGTCCAGCAACTATAACACCCCTAAAACCTATAGTTTTTTGAGTGAATTTCAAAGGTCTTTTAAAAGCTAATTCCTAACTATATCAGGCCTGAAACCTATGGTTTTTTCAGTGAATTTCAAAGGTTTTTTAAATGCTAATTCCTAACTATATAAGGCCTGAAACCTATGTTTTTTTCAGTGAATTTGCAAGGTGTTTTAAATGCTAATTCCTAACTATATAAGGCCTGAAACCTATGATTTTTTCAGTGAATTTGCAAGATTTTTTTAAATGCTAATTCCTAACTATATAAGGCCTGAAACCTATGGTTTTTTCAATGAATTTGCAAGGTTTTTTAAATGCTAATTCCTAACTATATAAGGCCTGAAACCTATGGTTTTTTCATTGAATTTTGAATGTTTTTAAATGACAATTTTTAAATGTATTAATTGTCATTTTTTTAATACTGATTTACTACATTTTTGCAGGCAGGTGTTCAGAGGGCACGCCCCCTTTTTACAACACTCTGCAGCGCAACCGCTGGCACGCTTGCAGAGGAGGAACTAATTCCCCTTGCATACTGGGGGGTCCTGGGGGGCAATTAGCCCACCAGGAGCCCCCAGTATAAACCAGGGAGCTGCATTACAGAGAGGTGTAATGAGACCACATCCTTTTTTACACCTCTCTGCAACGCAGTTCCCAGGCGTGTTTTCAGAGGGGGAACTACTTCCCCTCGCATACTGGGGGTCCCTGGGGGCCAACTAGCCCACCTGGAACCTGCAGTATGCGCCTGGGGGCTGCTTTGCAGAGAGGTGTAATGAGGCCACGCCCTTTTTTACATCTCTCTGCAGCGCAGCCCCTGGCGTGTTTGCAGAATAGGAACTAATTCCCCTTGCATACTGGGGGTCCCTGGGGGCCAAGTAGCCCACCAAGATCCTCCAGTATGCGCCAAGGGGCTGCATTGCTTTGCCCCGGGGGAGGCGGTCCCCAGGGCAGTGTGGGGGGATTGTGGACCCCCCCACACTTCTTTATCACTATGCCGCCGCGATTTGGTCCCCCCGGGGGGGGTAATTTTTAAGAAAACAGACCAGGTTATTAAAAAAAAATGTGGGGCTTTTTTGTCCTTGTGGGACCACCTGGGTAGGCCTAGGGGCTCAGGGTGTATGTACCCTGCCCCCTTTTTGTGTTCTTCATGTTTGTTTTTCTGCTTATTTGTGCCTCGGTTTATCGAGCACAAGATGGGTGCCAACACTTCCTGGTTAGAAGTGTTGACAGCCAATGAGCATGCAGCTTTCTCGGGAATCAATCAATCAATCAATCAATCAATCAACAGAATTTGTATAGCGCGGTACTCACCCGACAGGGTCTCAAGGAGCTGAGGGGGGGGGGTCGCTACTGCTCGAACAACCAGGTCTTGAGTTGTTTCCTGAAGGAGAGATGGTCCAGGGTCAGCCGAAGGTGGGTGGGGAGGGAGTTCCATGTCTTGGCTGCCAGGTAGGAGAAGGATCTTCCTCCGACGGTGGATTTGCGGATACGTGGGACGGAGGCGAGGGCGAGGCTGGCGGAACGGAGCTGGCGGGTGGGCGTGTAGAATCTGAGTCGGCTGTTGAGGTACTTCGGGCCTGTGTCGTGGAGAGCCTTGTGTGTGTGGGTGAGGAGTCTGAATGTGATCCTCTTGTTGACGGGGAGCCAGTGCAGGTCTTTCAGGAGGGCCGAGATGTGACTGTGACGAGGGATGTCCAGGATGAGTCGTGCTGAGGCGTTCTGAATGCGCTGGAGTCTTTTCTGGAGTTTGGCTGTGGTTCCAGCGTAGAGGGTGTTCCCGTAGTCCAGACGGCTGGTGACGAGAGCCTGGGTGACCGTCTTCCTGGTTTTGGTGGGGATCCACCGGAAGATCTTTCAGAGCATGCGCAGGGTGTTGAAGCAGGATGATGAGACGGCGTTGACTTGCTTGGTCATCGTGAGGGATGAGTCCAGGATGAAGCCCAGGTTGCGTGCGTGGTCCGTTGTCTTCAGTGTGGTGCCCAGGGCAGGGGGCCACCAGGAGTCGTCCCAGGTGGAGGGAGATGGTCCGAGGATGAGGACTTCCGTCTTGTCTGAGTTCAGTTTCAGACGGCTGAGCTTCATCCATTCCGCGACGTCTTTCCTTCCTTCCTGGAGGTTGGCTTTGGCGGTGGTGGGGTCATTAGTGAGGGAGAGGATCAGCTGGGTGTCGTCTGCATAGGAGATGATGTTGAGGTTGTGTTGGCGTGCGATGGTTGCGAAAGGGCTCATGTAGACGTTGAAGAGGATGGGGCTGAGTGAGGATCCTTGCGGAACGCCGAGGATGACTTCGGTGGCCGCGGATCGGAAGGGGGGAGACGGACTCTTTGAGTTCTTCCGTCGAGGAACGAGATGATCCATTCCAGGGCCGCTCCTTGGATTCCGGTGTTGCTGAGGCGCTGTATCAGGGTGCGGTGGCATACAGTGTCGAAGGCTGCTGAGAGGTCCAGGAGGATGAGGGCAGCAGTTTCTCCGTTGTCAAGCAGGAACCTGATGTCGTCGGTGACTGCGATGAGGGCGGTCTCGGTAATGTGGTTTGCTCGGAACCCGGACTGTGAGGGGTCGAGGGATCCATTGGTCTAGAGGAAGGCGGAGAGTTGTCTGTTGACGGTCTTCTCGACGACTTTGGCTGGAAAGGGGAGGAGCGAGATGGGGAGGAAGTTTTTGAGGTCCGTGGGGTCCGCGGTGGGTTTCTTCAGGAGGGCGCTCAGTTCGGCATGTTTCCAACTCTCCAGGAAGGTGGCGGATGGGAAGGAGCTGTTGATGATGTTCCGGAGTTGGGGTGCGATGATGGAGTCGGCTTTTTTGAAGATGTGGTGTGGGCAAGGGTCGGTAGGGGAGCCGGAGTGGATGGTGTTCATCAGGCGGATGGTGTCTTCAGTGCTGACCGGGGTCCAGGTGCGGAGGGTGGTGGTGGGGGGGTAGGTTCGGTGGTTGAGTCCGAGGTCTGTGCGTCGAAGCTGTTGTGCATGTTGGCGATCTTGCAGTGGAAGTACGAGGCGAGTGAGTCACAGAGGTCTTGCGAGGGTGTAATGTCGTTGTTGCAGGTGCTGGGGTTGGAGAGCTCTTTAACGATGCTGAAGAGTTCCTTGCTGTTGTGGGTGTTGTTGTCCAGACGTTCTTTGAATGTTGTCTTCTTGGTGGTGCGGATCAGCTGGTGGTGTATGCTGGTGGCGTTCTTGCGTGCGGTGCGGTCATGTGTCCTGCCGTCTGGTCATGGCGCCAGGCTTTCTCGAGGGCACGGCAGGTTTTCTTGGAGTTTTTGAGTTTGTTGGTAAACCACGAGGCTTTCCTGCTGCAGGGTCTGCTGGGAGGATTCTACAGTGGTGCGAGTTCATCGGCGCAGTTGGTGAGCCACTGTGTGAGGTTGCGGGCTGCTTCGTTGGGGTCCGTCGTATTGGTGGGCGGGTTCTGGCTGAGGGCGGTGGTGAGCTGGTCGGCGGTGATCTTACTCCAGCTTCTGCGGGGAACCTGTTGCGGGTGGTGGTGGGTCATGGGTCGTGGTTCTCCTGAAGCTGAAGTGGACGCAGCTGTGGTCTGTCCAGTGTAATCCGGTTGAATGGCTGAAGGAGCTGTGCTTGCTGGAGGAGAAGATGGAGTTGAGCGTGTGGCCGGCGTAGTGGGTGGGGTTGTTCACCAGTTGCTTGAGTCTGAGGTTAGCGAGTTTGTCCAGCAGGGTGGCGGTGTTGCTGTCATTGTTGTTCTCCAGGTGGAAGTTGAGGTCCCCTAGGAGGATGTAGTCTGTGGAGGTGAGGGCGTGCGGACTGACGAAGTCAGCGATGGCTTTGCTGAATTGTGTGCGTGGTCCCGGGGGGTCTGTAGATGAGGGTGCCTCTGAGGGTGGTCTTCGGGTCAGTGTGTATCTGGAAGTGGAGGTGCTTGGCGGCGGTGAAGGTGTCGCTGGAGTTGGTCGTGATGCGGATAGTGTTTCTGTGGACGATGGCGATGCCTCCTCCAGTTTGGTTGACGCGGTCCCTCCGGGTGATCTTGTAGCCCTCCGGGATGGCTATGGCGATGTTGGGGGCTGAGGAGGCGTTCATCCATGTTTCTGTGAGGAAGGCGACGTCTGGTGATGTGGAGTCGAGGAGGTTCCAGAGTTCGACGGCGTGCCTGTGGAAGGAGCGGGTGTTGAGCAGGATGCACTTGAAGTGGTTGTTGCTGGGACTCGGTGTGGAGGGTGCGGTGCAGGTTCGGAGGCAGGTGAATTAGCAGGCTTGGCAGGTGAAGGGTCCGTGGGTGCGTTTTGGGGTGGCTCGGTAGCAGGCGGGGTTCTGGCCGGCGTTGAGTGCGTGGAGTGTGGCGGCATCGTAAGTTCGTCGGGTGCGCTGGCATCAACGAGGACCAGGGGTACTGGCACTGGGCGCGGTCCAGGCGTGGACGGATGTAGACGGGCTTGCCTTTGGCACGCCTTCGGCGAGCAAACGGCGTGACCGCTGCACGTACGCGTGGACTCCGCCATAAATGGCATAGTGGGAGGGGGGAGCAGCTGGGAGGCGGGGGCAGGTGGCAAATAGGAGGGGGAGAGGGTACAGAAAAAAAAGGCAGGCGGGGCCGCGGGGGAGCAGCGGCAGGGATTGGGGGAGCGGGGGAAACCAGCGGGTAACAGGCGGCAGAGAAGCACAAAAATCGGAGAGATACAGGGGCACAATGGTCAGACAATTAAAACAAAATTAGGCACAACAGCAGAGAAAAACACAACCAAGGGGCACCTGAGCCCTGGGGGCAGCGGCGAACAGGCGGCAGCAGCAGGGGGAAACCAGCGCACTCAGGAAGAGCCACGCGGCGGGTGGAGCAACCTACTCTGTCAAGGTCAGGTCAAGGCATGCTGATTGGCTGCCACTGTCTGTCAACACTCCAAACCAGGAAGTGTTGGCAGCCATATTGTGCCTCGGTAGAACCAAGGCACAAGAAAGCAGTGAAAAAAAGGTGGAAACACGCAAAGAGAGCAGGGTAGAAGCACCCTGACCCCCTAGGCCTGCTCAGGGTCCCAAATCGCGGGGTGCCCTAATTTTCAGTGTTGAATTTTAAGAAACCACCAATTATTATTATTAAGGGAAATGTGCGCATGGTTACGCAAAAAGCGTGTCCCCGCGCTAACTGAAGCACTCAGGGGAAGCAGAAGGGGAGGGATCCCGGCTATTTTGAAAAGAGATGTGTTTTCAATTTCCTCCGAAAACTAGATTCAGAAGGATCCAGACGTAGATTAAGAGGTAGAGCATTCCAGCTCTTAGCCCCCAGGTAGCGAAAGGATCTTCCTCCCATGCGAGCTTTTTTCACCCTCGGGACCTTAAGTAGGCCTCCCTGCGAGGAGCGCAGAGCGCGAGATGGGACATACCTGGTGACTAGGCTCTGGAGTGGTGCTGGTGCCTTATTAGCAAGGATACGGTGACAGGTGCAGAGGGCTTTGAATTCAACTCTGCTCCTTATTGGTAACCAATGGAGGGACTGAAGGGCAGCTTTGGAGTCCGATCTTTTAGGTAGTTTTAGTATGAGGCGAGCTGCAGCATTCTGTAGCACCTGTAGTCGATTTATTGCCTTACAGGTAGCTCCCAGATAGAGTAGGTTGCCAAAGTCCAGGCGTGAAGTGACCAGGGCGTGCACCAGCGTTCTACGGGCGGCCGTAGGAAGGAGAGCTAGGACCTTCCGCAGGTTTTTTAAAATGCTGAAGCAAATGCCCGTCACCCTATCTATCTGGGGTCCGAAAGACAGGTCAGCATCAAGCCAGACCCCAAGATTTCTAACTTCTTGCGGGGTGTTGGGGCCTCACCTAGGCATGATGGCCACCATGCCGACGACCAGACAGAAGGATTCTGTCCCACCACGAGCACCTCGGTCTTGTTGCCATTTAATTTCAGGCAATTTGTGGACATCCAGGTTGCAAGATCTTGCATGCAGGCCCTGAAACTGTCCATGGCAAGGCCGGGTGCACGCGAGAGGGAGACAACCAGCTGCGTGTCGTCGGCATAGGATACAATTTGCAATCCGTGTCCCGCAGCAATCGGAGCCACTGGGGAGACATAAAGATTGAAAAGGGTTGGGCTCAGGGACGATCCCTGAGGAACGCCCTGACCCAATCCCATGTCTCTAGAATAGTGGTCTCCTTGACGGATCTGGAAACTTCTCCCAGTCAGGAAGGATTGGATCCATTGGAGTGCGGCTCCAGATATACCTCCATTATTCAGACACTGTAGCAAGGTGGAGTGTGCTACAGTGTCGAATGCCGCACTCAGGTCCAGTAGGATAAGGGCCATAGCATGTCCCTCGTCCACCCCCTGCCGTAGGGACTCCACAGCCATCAGAAGTGCCGATTCCGTTGAGTGGCGGGGGCGGAAGCCAAATTGGGTGTCGTGCAGTAGGGCGGCTTTGTCCACGAAATCCATAAGTTGGAGATTAAACGTTTTTTCGGCCACCTTGGCCAGGTAGGGTAGGAGAGAGATAGGCCATAGGTTATCTAGTTTATCAAAACTAATATTGGGTTTCTTCCTGAGAGGAAGGACTACCGCGTTTTTCCATTCTTTGGGCACTGTCTTTGTGTTGAAAGACACGTCCAGTAGATGCCTAATGTAGGGCTCCAGAACCCCTAGGCTATCGACTAGACGTTTAGGTGTAGTAGGGTCCCGTGGAGAGCCCAACTTCACAGATCTGCAGATTTTAAGGAGATCTTCAGGGGGTGGGGTGACAAAATTCGTCAGTGTTAATATGTCTCCCCATTCCCTTGGGCTTTCCTCAAACTCTATCCCATTCATGGGATTCTTCTTTTTCAAGTGCACTGAATCTCAACCACTTTTTTCTAAACTCCTACTTTCAAACTGCCATTTCATTTCCACAACTCATCTGAGTACAACCACATCTGCCTTCAAGATGCCTAAAGTCTGGATTGTGGGACATAGCTATGTTCACTGGAGTGAAAAGTATGCAGCAAACAGAGGTATTCCCAACCTTGATTTACCAAATGTGGATATTATGTGGATTGGCCAGAGAGGATTGAGATGTCACCAATTGATGCCATTGGTTAAATCCTTTATGCATCTACCACACCCTGACCTCATAATTGTGCACTGTGGTGGCAATGACCTGGGCACTTTGACTGGGGTAGGTCTGGAAATGCTTTTAACCCCTTCCACACTCATGACGAGCTGGGCTCGTCATGAGGTAGCCTCCTCGCACGCTCATGACGAGCCCAGCTCGTCATGAAACAATGGGAATCAACAAATATCAGCACAGGAGGGGAATATGCTGAGCATCGATGTGGTTAAAGGACACCTTTGGGCAATTGATGTCACTTTTTCCAAAATCTGCCTTGGTATATTCTAATATATGCCAAAGGCAAAAATGGAACTGGTCCAGCCAATTGTGTCCACCGATTGAGAAAGCAAGGAAACATGTGAATAAATCTGTTTCTGCTTTCCTCAGAGACTATGGTATGGGTTCTATATACCACAACAACTTGCGTTACAACATGCAAGGCATTTATAGGAGATATGGTGTACATTTTACAGATGAGGGGAATAGAGTCTTCATTTTGAATTTTAGACTCTGCATCGGTACCTACTTGTAGGTACTTAAATCACCCACATAACACAACAGCTCTTTTCAGAGCTACCCTACCTCTAAGCACTCTAAATTCTTATTTTACTATAATTGTTTTCACTGTTTTTCCCCGTGGTGCCCTCAGGGTACGCGTACCTGTAAACGCCCATGTACGCTCACCCTAAGCTTACTCCGCGAAATTTACAAAAAAAAAAAAAATTTTTGCCCCCCCTGAGAAAACCTAGGGGGTCAGGGGGTCTCTACCCTGCCCCCTTTCAACATTTTCCCCTTTTATTTTTCACCTCTTGTAAATGGCGGACTCTCTGGACTGTTGCGAATGTTGACAGACCCCCGAGAGCCAATCAGCTTTCCGCTCACGCACTTCCGTGGCGCGCCGGGTGCACTTGCCGGTACGCGTACCCAAAGCGCTCGAAGTGCGCATATAGATATATACATTTTTTTGACGTTAATTTTCATAAAAACAACTGGAACGATTTTCACCAAATATAGAAAAGGCCCTACTGCGTACCAGTCCCAACCATTTTGCCAAGTTTGGTGTAATTCTGTTCAGCGGTTCGGGCTGTAGCCGTGTATAAACGTCCTATGGAAATTAACATGGGGAAAACACGTTTTGGGACCCCCCTTTTTTCTCGGCCCCCGCTTCACGAATCCCCCCCGACACTTTCAGGGAAGGAGCGGAGCAGAGCGGGCCATCTTCTTTGAGAAATTTACGGAGATTCATCAACCGGCGCCAAAGTTATTTCCAATAGAATGTTGCAGATTTCCTATGGAAACTAGGTCCTAACTATATATACCTACTGTACTCACCAGTGGGTAGTTATAGTTAGAGCCTAGTTTCTGTAGGAAAATCCTTGTTTTACTTGCCTATAACTCTGGCCTTGTTTGACTAATCTTTATGAAATTTTCAAAAACAAATGTCAAAATAGTTTCTGTGTGTAATGGAAAGTTTGGGGGTAAAACGTTTGTGGGGACTGTGAAATAAGGGCATAAAATAAGTCATTTGGAATGTTAATTTCCTTATGAACGGGTTGTTTAACCTACAGCCTAAGCCTCTGGATGGAATTACTTCAAATTTTGCAGAAAGGTACACGTTGTTACACAGATTCTGCTTTTTGTTATTTGGTACAAATGCATTCAGCATTTTTTGAGAAATTAAAACCAAACAATAAAGTGATATCTGTGGTGACAGATAATTTGCGGTGATTGAAGTTAAATGGTGATAATTCCGTGGTAAATTGTTAATGCATGTGCCAATGGGAATGCTCTGTTTGGCTGGAGACAAACTAAACAGAAAGTTCCGGCTGCCATTTTATCGATCGGGAACAGTTCCCAGGGCTGAAAGGTGGTGTTAATAGTAATATAAGGGATCAGGTTGGAGATACTCTGACCACATGTTTGAGAAATGGGGGTATTAGTAGCACTAGTTATGTGTCCAAAATAGTTTTTTTAGTCACGCTTAATATGTGCAATATCGCTGCGACCGCCACCATGGCCTCCATGTGCCATTGGGAGGGACATCGCAACTATGGTGAAAATATAAAAAAATATATATAAATATATATTTGTACCAACACAGACTCATGTACGTACTCACAAATTCTCTGAGACACTTATATAGCCATTCACATACCCACTCACACACTTATACATCCAGTCACATACCCACTCAGATATTGATGTACCCACTCGTATACCCATTCACGTACACATGCACCGAACTACAGACTCACTCAGAGATTGATACACCCATGTTGCCCCACTCAGATCCTAATGCACCTATTTAGAGACCCACTCATAGACTTATGTGCAGAGTTTCATACCCACTTAGAGACTCTTAAACCCACTCACAGTTCCACCGAGGCACGCTTGCACCCACTCACAGACCCACTCAGATACTCATGCCCTACTTACAGACTCTCTCAGAGAATCAGGCACCATATACGGACCCACTCAGAGACTCATGCACCCACTTACAGACCCACTCACATACTCATGCATGTACTCTCAGACCCACTGAAACACTCACACACCCACTAACAGACCCACTGAGACACTCATACACCCACTCAGTGATTCGCTCAAGTATTCATATACCTACTCACATACCCATACAGTCACTCATCCACCCATCACAGATCCTCTCAGAGACTTGTGCACTCAGTCACTCGTTCATATACTCAGAGACTCACACACCAATTCACAGACTCACTCAGATATACATGCACCCACTCACTCGCCCACTCAATGACTCATGCATCCACTCACAGACCCATCCAGACACTCATTCTCCCAGTCACATGCATGCACCCATTCAGTCACCCACTCAGAGACTTATGTTCTCACCCACAGACCCATTGAGATACCATACACCCACTTACAGACCCACTTAGACACTCACACACCCATATATTCACTCACAGACCCACTCACAGATCCACTGAGAGACTTATACACCCAGTCACTCATGCACTCATGCACTCAGAGACTCACACACCCACTCACAGTCCCACTCAGAGACCTACACACCCACTCACATAACCACTCAAACACTTGAGCTCCCATGCATAGACCCACTGAGAGACTCATGCACTCACTCACTGACCCACTCAGATAATAATAATAATAATAATCCACACTTGTATAGCGCACAATCACCCGTTAGGGTCTCTAGGCGCTGGGGGCCGTCGGGAAGATTAAGCAAGTTATTGCCCAGAGTCGCATGGTGCTGGGCTAACCTGCCGCCGGAGCCGGGGATCGAACCCTGATCCCCAGATTCCAGCGTCAGTCGCCCTGGCCGCGGCGCCACACCTCTCCCTCTCCCAGATACTCATACACTCACTCATTCACCCACTCAGACACCCACGTAGACACTCATGTATCCACTCACAGATCCAGTTAGATAGTAATATATTTACTTATAAGTGAACAAAGGCACTCATGCACCTACTCATAGATCGACTGAGAGACTCATGCAGCCAATCACAGACCCATTGAGATCCACTCAAATACTTATACAGTGAATTAGAGACTTACTGATACATTGATGTATGCAATCAGAATTTCACTGGAAGAGTTATACACTGTGTGATGGAGACATTAAGGGTGTTATACATACTATTATAGAGTCATTTAGATAGTAATGTGTTTGGTGTGTTGGTTATAATCCATTTTACAGTTATAAGTTTTTATTATGGTGGTGGCTGGAATTCACTCAAAAAACACAAAGGTTACAGGGACATTATAGTTAAAAATTAGCATTTAAAAAACCTGTAAAAACCGAAGGTTACAGGGACATTATAGTTAGGAAATGGAATTTAAAAAACCTTAAAATTCACTGAAGAAAACAAAGGTTACATGGATGTTATAATTAGGCTGACATTTCACTTTTACAAAGCCAGAGAAATCCAGCAGTTATAGTTAAATGAGCTAACTATAACTCATATTCCCACAATGCACAGCTTATGACCTCCCATATTACATCACTCGTGACATGGTCAGTGACATCACTGATTACATTACTGATGACATCACTGCTGACATCATCCAGTGATGGTTTTTAAAATGTTTATGAGTGTTAAATATAAATACCAAGCTCTATTGGTGAATTAGTAGGTGTATGAGTACCAGAATAGATAATTCAGTGGGTGTGTGACTGACTATATAAGTGAGTGATTAGGTGTCTGAGTGATGTATGGGTGTGTGACAGGTTGATTGAATGTTTCTATCAGTCTGTCAGTTGGTGTCTAAGTTGCTGTATGGGCGTATGAGGGGGTATGTGAATGTTGTATGGGTAATTGATTGGTTGTCTGAGTACCACCATGGGTGTCTGAATGTCTGTGTGGGTGGGTGCTGGGGTGTGTGATTGCCTGGATAGATGAGCGAGGGGGTGAGTCAGTGGCTGTATGGGTTAGTGAGTGTGTGTGTGTATGAGGGGCAGTATAGGTGAGTGTGTATTGGATAAGTCAGTGGATATGTCAGTGGTATATCGGTGAGCAACTAGGTATGTGAAAGGCAGTATACATGAGTGATGGGGTGTTTGAGTGGCTATATGGGTGAGTGAGTGAGTGAATGTGAGAGTAGCTTTATGGGGGAGTGTGTACTTATGTAAGTGACTGTGTAGGTGATGGAGTACATGTTAGTATCTATATGAGTAAGAAAGTAGGTGTAGGTCTAACTGTATGGGTGAGTAAGTGGCTGTATGATTGACTGTATGGGTGAGTGAGTAGGTGTGTGAGTAGCTCTACCATTGACTGACTCAGTGTGTGAGTTTCCATATGGGTGTATGAGTGGATATGTCAGTGGCTGAATTTGTGAGTGAGTGGGTGTATGGGTGAATGAGTAGATATGTGTGTAGATCTATGAATCACTGAGTTGATATGTAAGTACTGGTATGGGTCTGTGGATGGGTTTGTGAATGGTTGTGTGGGAGTGTGTGTATGAAAGGTTCTATGGGGTGTGCGTAGGTGCATTAGTGATTTTGTTGATGATCTCATCTGTGGTGTCATCAGTGATATAATTTGATATGCTAAGAGTGATGTCATCAGCGATATCACTGACCATGTCATGAGTGATGGAATTTGTGAGGTCATAAGCAGCGCATTCCAGGGTCACGAGTAACTGCTGAATTTCACTGGTTTTCAATGAGTGAAACCTGAGCCTAACTATAACGTTCCTGTACTACTGGTTGGGGAAGGAAGTCCACTTTAGTCCTGAGATACTCTGGTGACAAGGGGAAGTCATCCCCCCACCAGTAGTGCACCAAGAGGTGAGTTTGCAGAGTGGTGGTGAAAGGGCGTGTGGCCTCCGACCACCTCTCAGCAATCCAAATGTGTGGGACTTATTGGAGGTAACAGGAGGTCTTGTTGGCCCCTAAGGAACCATGGGGACTTAATCCCCCTCCCAGCAGCACACCAGGAGCGGGTGGAGCTTCCGTAGTTGGGCCGGTAGCATTTTTAAAAAGCTTTTTTTTACAGGAAGGGGACCGTGTGGCACCTCCTACCCTGGTCCGCATTTGACCCCCGGGACCCTATCCCCCAGGGCCAGGCATTTTTAGGATCGGTAGGAGGGTGCGGGCCCACCTCCCTGGGGTGAATACAGCCCCAGAGACCCCATCCCTGGGGCCTGCAGTTTCTTTGTTTACTCTTTTTGTAATCAGAAAAAGGGAGCCATATGGCCCCCTCTTCCCTGGGCCATATTTGGCCCTGGTGACCTGCATCCAGTAAGGCCAGGCATTTTCCCAGGCCATTTTTAGCCCTGGGAAACCCATTCCCTGGAGTCTGACCACAATACTGCAGGGCACCCTGGGACATTGCAGGAGGTGGCCCTATGGTGGTGGCAGTCCCCAGGGCAACGCTCCTTCCTTTCATGTGGTCCCCGGGGCCAGGGGTCGGCAACTGACCCACTCAATTATTCTGTTTGTGCCCCGTGGAGGTGGCGGTCCCTGGGGCAGCAGAAAGTATGTTGGGCCTCACCCGCATTTCTTGAAAAGAATCAGTGTGCCCTGGGGACTTGGCAGTCCGAGGGGCAGTGTGGGGGCCAAGCGGGCCACCTTCATTTCTAGTGTTGTGATCGCTCCAGGGAGGATGCAGTCCCCGTGGCTGCGGGGGGATGTGTGAGGTCCCCTGTATTTCTATTATTTACTGCCCTGGGAAAGGGGCTTTGGATAAGCCTAGGAGGTGGCCCCATGAGCCCCCCTGCTTCATTAGCTTCATGCACCCAAGATGTGGCCCACCCAGGGGCTTTAAAAAAAGAAGCACAGGAGCCTTTTTTTGCTTTATTTTGCTGCAGATCCGTGGGCCCCCATGTGGATTTGAAGCTAAATTCAATTTAAAAAAACACTTTTTACCCTCGGTGCGGTCCCTGTGGGACCCCTTACTGTTTCATGGGGGTCAGGGTATTCTTACTCTGCCCCCTTTTTACAAGTTTTTTATTTTTTGTGGTACTTGGCTTCAAGCCGAGTCCCAAGATGGCTGCCAGCCCTTCTTAGTTGAAGTGCTGACAGCCAATCAAATTGTAGTAGGACCTGCAAGTCCACTGCAAGGACTTACGTCACCAGATATCTATATTTTTTCACTGTAATGTGTTGCTGAAACTGAAGGACGTGGCCCTCTAGGGGCCCCGCAGGTTATTACCACAACCACCAGCTATGCCTTCCCAAATGAAGAGTCGGTCAGTCAATAGAGAGTACAAACGTACTTTATTAGTAATTCTCTACAGAGAGAGTCCCGGTCAGACCTGCACCCTAAGATGGACGCTGAGGGGACTGGCTCCCCAACAGATTACAGTAAGTAAAAAGGACTTCCCAGCCATCTCTATCCACACCCACCGTGGAAAGGTACTGGCCTGTGCTGAACATCAACAATGGAGCACAGAGAGATGAGGTAACACATGCCAGATGGGAACATTTTATCAGTGATACAAGGCCACGGTGCTGGGTTTCAGCATCTCCTAAGGTGGGGCAGAAGCTACATATTCAGCTAGCCATGTGATGGCAGAATACCTTTTTCATTAGCAAGTCAAGGAAACAGCCTTGGACAGCAGGAGTAATAATAACAAAACACAGGGTTCTGCTGAGGCAAGCAATATGAGCACTGAGGCCTAACCCAGGCACAGCCTAATATGGATTGCGAAATTTAAAATGAATGAACACTGGCTAACTAAAGCTTACATGTTGCGAGGATAACTCAGTGGTTTGCATAACGTAAATACAAATGGATGTATTTTAGCCACACACTGCTAACCTAAAACAGCATGACAAAGGCATTATGGGAAAGGGAATTTCAAATCAAACAAACTACTGAATGGATATACACCAAATCACAAAAAGCATACTTTGCTTTCTGGGCCAATATTAAGCTTTCTGACAAATTTGGTGTAATTCCATTCAGCTGTTCGTGCAGTAGTCGTGTTCAAAAAATGAAACAATTCCCATAGACATAACATGGTGAAAACGCATTTTCTTGGTTCCCGCTTGACGGATCACCCTGAAACTTTCAGTGCAGCAGCATTACCAAAAAGGGGACGTTTTTTGAAAATGTTGTGAAGATTTGTCAAGCACTATCAGAGTAATCGTTTTTCTAATGGAAATTTCAAAGTAGGAGTGATAGACTAGGATTTTTTATATTAACCAAATAACACATAAGGGTGGAGACAGAGTGGCATCATTAAGACAACTGGAGTCAAGATAGATAATTGAATTAGGAACTAAAGCTCTAATAGTGCTCAACACCGAAGAAGAATTATAGGTACATGTAGGGTGAGCCTCATCTGCAAAAAGAAATGTAACAGTAAGCATTGTCATCTTACTTATCCATAAATCTAGGTATATGCCAGTGATGAGCCAAGTACCGTTGATAACAATGATAATTTTCAGGGGAGAGAATTCGGATTAGGTGTCTGTAATCAACGGGTTATTGTTTTTTTCCATCAAGTTAAGAGCAGAACCTACAGAAATAGAATAGAGGTGTATTAAGCCATTTCAGGGCCTTATATTTTACTATGTAACAGGGTTGTTACGTATCCCATTTAGGGCCTGATGTAAAACGGATCACTTGATTTTTTAACTATGGGACTCGATAGAGATTTATTGGAGGATGAATTTTAGATACCAAAGACAACATTCCCTTTAAAATTTGTTCTAATATCTCTGGAAAATGTATTATTTTTGTTTGATTTCATAACAATTTGTTTGAATTGAAGTGTAACACCCTAGTGAACGGTTAACATGAACGGTTAACATGTAATTATGTACTACATGTTCTAAGGTAGCCACCATGTTTAATACACTATGCATTGATAGGGACGGGCTGAGTCCTCTATTTATTTTCTGTTTTGCGTAACACGAAATAAGCTGTTAAACCAATGAAATGGAGATTTATAAAGAGGCAGTTCATTTTGACTAACTGACATTGACAAAGGCTAGGTGGCTGAAATGCGTCTGTTATGTTTATTTTGCACATGGTTTGCGCATAAAATAAATTCTTAGAAATTTAAGATGCCTGGAGTGCTCAGCGCTTATCCTTGACATTATTGCATGCTGACACGAGTTCTCCCTCACGTCCTGAGGCACCCGCTGTGAGGAGATCGATGGATGCAGCGAAAATTTACTAAAGGAATGTGTATATATATTTAAAAACCTCCATCAACGTTCTGTCCCGTCATGCCGCGTGATGTAATTGACGTGTTTCAAGAGAATTTAGTGAGTGATTTCAAGGATCTGCATGGCAAAATCAGCAAAACTAAATACAAGTATGATCAAACAACTACGGATTTTGAATCATTGGTGGAAAGACTCAAAAAAGACAACAAAATAATTGTCCGCCCCAGTGACAAAGGGGGCAATATTGTGCTCCTCACTAGAACAGACTATGACAAAGAGGCATATCGGCAACTTAACAATAGGGACCATTATGAAAGATACAAGGGGTATGAAATTAGGAAGATGCAAGATGAATATCATCTTTCCCTGCAAGAATGGAAATCACAAAAACTACTGAGTAAATCCGAATATGAATATCTCCAAACGGACTATACAGTGATACCCTCCCTATATTTCATCCCAAAGGTCCACAAAGACAGAAACAATCCCCCTGGCAGACCTATCATCTCAGCCAGGGGGAGTCTATTGGAACGAACATCAATATACATAGACTACTTCCTCCAAACTTATGTCCAGGGATTAAAATCCTATGTCAAGGATACGGGGGATTTCCTGTCTAAAACCAGCAACATACAGGTACGAGAGGGTGATTGGCTAATTGCCCTTGATGTTACATCCCTCTACACGAGTATCCGCCACTCAGATGGTGTGGCAGCTGTAGAGTTTTATTTGGAAAGGAGGGATGAGAAATTTCATGTACACAATGTAATGCTGATTTCAATGTTGAATTTTTGCCTCAAACACAACATCTTCATGTACAATAGTCTGATTTATAGACAACTGCAGGGTGTATCTATGGGGGCCAGTTTTTCTCCAAGCTTCGCGTGTCTTCACATGGGAGCTTGGGAAGAACTGGTCCTCCAGTCTCGTTTCAAACATGAAATGGAGAACCATGTCTTTGTTGGCATAGGTTCATAGATGACTTGTTTGTAGAATGGAGGGGGGAAAAGGAGGAGGCAATGAAATTCATTGAATGTCTGAATGATAATGAATTTAATATCCATTTTACTGCTGAAATTAATCAACAGCAAGTACCCTTTTTAGACACCCTGGTATACATAGGAGACAAGGGTTTGGAAACGAGGTTGTACCGCAAAAGTACTGCAGGTAACACTACACTCTATGCAGGAAGCACACATCCAAATCACCTCATTATGAGAATACCTTATGGGGAGATGCTGCGTTTACGCAGACTGTGCAGCAATAATGAGGATCTAAAGGCAGCCCAAGAAGCAAGCGCCATGAGATTCAGAGCAAGGGGATATAGTCAGAAAACCATTGAAGAGGCAATCAATAAAACTAGGAAACTTGATTGCCAATCCCTACTAAGCAAAAGCAACCTATCCACCAGTACCATCGTGGATAAAACAACTACAGATACCAGCCCTAGTTCAGGAGTGGACGCTTTTAGGATTATAATTGGTTATAGTTCCCAACATAAGGAGGTGAGAAAAATTATCAATAAAACTGGCCTATTGTGTTACAGGATCCTACAATAGGACACAATCTTCCCAAACGGGCCAACATCACCTTCAGTAGGGCTCCCAATATGCGAGACAGACTTGTGGATACTGGACCTGAGGTCATTGCCAAAACAGTATGGTTTCAGGATAAGGGAGGATTCCACAAATGCAAATCTTGCAAAGCTTGCACACATGGAATCAATCGTACCAGCTATCGTGATGGTTTTTGTAACAAGGAACACAAAATCACGAAAACCCTTACGTGCAAAACTGATTTTGCCGTATATGTTTTGGAGTGTACATGCCCACTACAGTATGTGGGTAGTACAAAGTTACCTGCACATAGACGCTTACGTGCTATATCAACACAGGATAATACTTATCCTGTTGCACGGCATTTTAAGACCCACCACAACAGTGACAATAAGGATCTTAAATACTTTGTGGTAGATTATGTTTTGGCCAGTAGGAGGGGAGGTAACAGAGAGGCAAAATTAAGAAAACTTGAGACAAGATATATACTACAACTAAATAGTAAACATCCAGGAGGTCTAAATGTGACGGAAGACCTACACACCTGTTTACATTAAACTCAACTAACTCTGAAATCTGTAGTTATATAGGAAAGCCTCATTTCTGAATTCGTATGATGTTATATGATAGTTGTAGGTATACTCAGTAGATCTAATGACAACCTTTGTTGCTTTATTCAAAAGCAGCCCCTGTGGACCACCTAATATGTTTTCATCTTTGGGAACAACCACTAGTATGTGTTTGAGGACTTATCCCTGACAGGTGAACTATCGATCGCCTATAAACAGCAAGGAAATATGTGTAAAACATGGAAAGAGAAGCGGTTTTGCAACATCGGGGCACGAATGGAGTATGTAGAATTATTCACTTAGGAATATTGTTGTCAACATATGGACATTTTGAGGTCTTTTGTATGATGGTTAATGACGTAGCCTGCACTGATCGGATGTCTTCTTTAAGAATGAAATACTGATAGTTATTTATTTAACTGGGCTCAGTTAAATAGGTTTGTGTAAGTAAATTGTCTGCAATTACATCAGCAGTACCAAATACAAATAGGGTGAAATAGGAAGATAAAAAGAACTCTGAAAAAAAGTACAAAAAATATTTTTATCTAAGCACAAGTCACTTTTTTCATTAGATGTGGACACAACAAGATAAAAGGGGCAATGTGGTGCTTTGGCCGAGAAAAATGTATATGGACGAAGCACTTGGCCATCTTAATGATCGGGACTGCTATAAGAGGACTAATCTGAATGAAGTACATGGCATGGGCCTGATTAACATGGAGGAATTTAAGTACATGAAAAAAGAACATCCAGTTACGCCGGTCATATACTTCATTCTGAAGAATTATTAAAAAGTGTATCAAGCCTCCAGGTCGCCCCATCATTTCTGCCTGCAACAGCATCCTAGAAAATGCCAGCAAATATGTAGACTTTTTCCTTCAAGACTATGTCAGAATTAAGGAAATTGATAGATTTTACATGGCAACCTAGTTATTTGTTGATTTCTCTATATGTCACCTCCCTATATACGAGCATATACCATAGGGATGGTTTAAAAGCCATGCAGCACTATCTAAGCACGAGACCCTCTTGTTTGAACATACCAAAATGATTTTATCAATGATTAATCTGTGTCTCGAGAATAATTCTTTCCTGTTTGCCAATCAGCGGTTCAAGCAGGTCAGGGGAGTGGCTATGAGGGCCTGTTTTTATCCAAGTTATGCTAGTTTGCATATGGGATACTGGGAGGAACAGGTCCTCATACCCAACTACTCGAACATTATGAGTTCTAAAGTAACAAAATGGATGAGATACATTGATGACCTTTTTATAATCTGGAATGGTTTGCAATGTGAGGCTGAACAGTTTATTTAGAATGTAAACGTTAATAACTTGAATCTTGTGTTTACCAGTCATATTAGTGCTACCTCCATTTGTTTTTTAGATGTTGAAATATTTGTTTGTAATGGTAAACTAGAGACTAAACTTTTTCGCAAACCAACAGCTGGAAATACTGTATTGCATGCTGCTAGTCATCACCCTGCCCGCCTAATACTTAGCATCCATTATGGAGAAATGCTCCGTATCAGGAGAATATGTAGCACAGACATAGATTGCAGAGAGGCATAAGTGGCTTGCAAGGCTAGGTTCCTGAGAAGAGGCTACAAAACTGAAATTATAGATAAAGCCATCAGCAGAGCCAACTCTCAGGACAGATCTCAGCTTTTGGCCTATAGCACTCAAAATAAGAGTAATCCAGATAGTGTTGAACATAGTGAGACCAGGCTCATTTTTACCTATAGTAGCCAGCATCAGACAATCCAGAGCAATGTGAAACGCAATTGGGCACTTATCACCAGTGACCCAGTTTTGGGCAAACAAGTCACATGCACTCCTAGTATTGCTTATAAAAGAGCCAGGACCATGAAGAACTGTCTGGTCTCTAGCAGTCCTAAAATCAGAACAACAGGCTTGTGGTTAAAAGGTAGCAAAGGCTTCCTCAAATGTGCAGCTTGCAAGGCCTGTAGGAACGAAATCAGTAGAACAGAATACATGACTCCTTTCAGCAGCAGACCTGTCAGCATCAAACATCAGTTGACGTGCAGGTCAGAGCACGCAGTGTATGTGCTGGAATGTCCCTGTGGTCTGCGTTACGTGGGTAGTACCAGACCACAGGTGTACAAACGAATACTCCAACACCTCAGGGCCATTACCAACGGTGACACTGCGTACCCTGTCGCTCGTCACTTTGAGGAAACCCATAACAAGAACCCTGCTGAGCTCAGGTACTTTGTAATTGACACAGTCTCCCCACAGAGGAGGGGCGGGGATCGAGAGTCCTTACTACGCAAATTAGAGACCAGGCACATAATTCTCCTGGATACCAAGACTCCGAATGGTCTTAACGCAAGTGAGGACTGTTTTACATACCTATGAGTCGTAACTATGAATGAACCTTTCACACTGTACATATTACTTAGCTGCTTCATCATTTTGTCCATTAGGGTCAATTTTAACTTAGTTTTATGATATATCACACTTGTCACTTTATATTCTTCAATGTGATTATCAGGTTGCACTAATCTTTATGCCGATACTTATTTGCGACATTTGCCCTCCCAATTTTTGTACTCAAATATGTTAACCGGTCAATGCCCACTTGGGCTGCATTACACAGTGTTCCTTTATTTATTTAAGTGAACACGGGGGTTACATATGACCGGAGATGAAATTTCACATGCACAGTCAAAGATTATGTTTGTAGATCCCTGTTATTTATTAATTTTAACAGGATTTCACTCAGTCTTTTTTAGTCATGTGTTTCTTAATGAATGTGTGCCTATGGGTTTTATCAGCAATGTCTATGAATATTTATATTTTAAACATATTTATTTATTTATATGTTTGATATGTATTCCCAATTGCTGCTAGGGATGACATTATTCACCCAACCCTGTGACCATCTGATTTACCGAATTGTTTAAATCAGTTTACAATTGTTTGCAAATTCCTGTGTTTAGCAGAGATCAGGACAGTATGTCTTCTATGTTAACTACTTTGGCATGTTGCACTTTAAAAAGGATCACTCCGCCCCTTGAACGTTGTCAGGTGATCAAGGCCTCTTCAGGCTGAAACGCGTTATGGCGGTATGGTGTAGAGCACAATAAATTTATAACGCACCAGTTTTGGGTTCGCCTCGTCTTTTGATGCTGGATATCTGCAAGACGTCCTTCTGCCATATATATATATATATATATATATATGTATTTTCTCAGCATACAACCCCGCTGCCAAAAACAGTAGTGATGCATAAGAAAGACACACTCACTCGGATGAGGTGAAGTTCTTAAGGCGACCATTATTTCAAAAAACACTGCCTCTCCCAACACATTTCACCTTTGAAAGAAAAAGAGCGCCAGGGTCGAACCTTTAGGACTGTACTGCAGTTAAATATATATATACATATATATATATATATATATATATATATATATATATATATATATATATAATTATATAATTATATATATATGTATATATATTTATTGATATTTCGGAAAACACCATTCTGCTGCGTTACAAAGACAGAGATTATGCTGTAGGCCCAATGACACAGTTCAAATGTGCTTTATTTAATTTTGGCAGGATGCCTCTTTGCCACCCCAGGTTCAGCCACAGCTTTATGTTAATGTTAATGTTAATGTTAATAGGTATTTGTAAGCGCTCGTACGCCCGGGGGCTTCATGGCGCTGTAGGAAGGAGCAAATCAGTCTTGACTCTGTGCCTCATGGGAACAGTCCAGCCCAAACTGCCAAGCCATGGACCGGAAACAAGCATCCTGGCACTGGTTTCGGGCTAACAGTCCTCATCAGCCAGGCTAGCTTGAATCCAGTGGCAAAGGGAGCAAGGGACCGATGTCTGGGCATAACCTGCCACCTTAGGGCTAACAAAGTAAACACAAGGAGATGATGGACGGAGAGCTGAAATTTTTCAGACAGTGAGGTTACTGACTCCAACCCAACTCAGACTAGTGTGAAGGGCTTCTATAAATGTACAACTTGTAAAGCTTGTAAATACAGTATCAATGTGAAGAAGGATTTTTCCTCTGTGACTAAGACATACAGAACTATTGACAAACTGGTAGCGATATGCCAATGCAGAGGGGAGATGGTATGCCTTAACCCACTTGGATATTATTTGTTTATGAACTGCATGTGGCTCACAACCCACTGTGGTAAGATACAAGCACTACAAGCCCCAGAATGCCACGAGAGTGGCGACGCCCAAGGAGGCGGGAACTTAAATTAATTAAAGGTGTTTCTTTTCTGTACAATTCAGTATGGATAGTTCCATTTCAGCCACCAGTTTTAGGTCCAAGAAATCAATATTTTTCTTACTATGAAGCAGGGTAAATTGTAAGTTCACGGTATTCATATTGAGTGCATTCACAAACATTTTAAGTTCTTATTCAGGGACTTCCCACACAAAGAAAATATCATCAATGCACCTCAGCCACTTACTCATATTGCAAATCCAAAGTTCAGTGTTATCATTCCAGAGCATATTATATAATGTCTGTGTTTATGTGTGTGTGTGCGCATGTGTGTAATTTCTTGGCAACACAGTCTATCTGGAATACCAAATGCACACTCAGGACTGCAAATTCACTGTGTTTATTGGCGACTAAATCAGTACAACTCATCAACATGTTTTGCCTCACAGGCCTTGTTCATGCTCACTGATCCAAGCAAAAAACTCTCCCATAAATATGCATTATGAAAATAGAAAGAGGGCTGGCAATACAATGTTATGGATGCCATATTGAAAATGTTACATGATTGTGCTGTCTAAATGGTGTTGGAAGTTCAATGACATGATACAGTGAAGTTTGTCTCATGGCCACAATAGCACAAAACATGAGACAGTAAATATCCAAAAGTATACAATAAATCAGAAGGTTTAGTTCTAAAATGCTTGACAATATTAGAAAATTATTTTTGTTTGACCACAACCAAAAGAAAATCAATGGCAGCTGCATGCATGTCTCCACATCAAGCCAAAGGGGTATTATCTTACGCCTCAACACAAACCTCACCCGACATTAATATACGTAGGGATACTCATCAAGATAAATCCCAAGTGAGCATATGTAAGTAAATATTTGCTTTCACACAGACATATGAAATAACAAAACCTGATGCATCACTGTGTCCAAGTGAAATTTGTAAACAAAGGTGTAGGGTATGAGGGCCAAGCCAGGACCACCTCTCGTGAACCCCAGCAACACAAGGTGTAGAGAGTCTCTTCCTCTCCTCCCTGTGAATGAAAAAAAGAAAAGAGAGCACAGGTTAAAAACTCCAAAACACCCAACCAATTAAAAAAACATTCTAGACTTGAAGCCACAGGGGCAACATACAGATCAACAGCATTTTATTAACATGACTTAGTGACAAAGTACAAATAGGACTCAGACTCAATGAGCTTAGTACTAAAAGTAATAAATCTGCCCTTAGTGTGCTTGCCTGCCCAGCCTCAACCTTTGTACTCCTGGGCAGTTGGTGGCATTACATTGATACAATCTTTCTGTACTATATCTCTCTGCTTATTTCATTTCACCTCTTCTAGCTTAGCCCTCTCTCTTAACCCCCTCTCTCTATTTCTTTGTGGACTTTCATACTCTCTCTCTCTCTCTCTCTCTCTCTCCCGGTACTCTCTATCTCATCTTTGTCTTCCTCTTCTCTCTCAATATACCCATTAAACCTTAATTGATTTCGTCTCTCAACCTCTCTTTCATGGCCTATCCCTTCTGTGTCATGCTCTGTGCTGACATCTTGATCCCCTCTGTCTAATTCATACTTTTCTTTGTACCGCATTGCTTATTTCCATGGTTCCTTTCTTTGTCTCTCCTCTGTTTACTTCACTTCTCACACAACCTTATCTCTATCTTTACCTCACCTCTCTCTCTATGTATGTACTTCTTAACCTCTCAGCCCTTTCTCTACCTCCTACTCCCCCTCATCTCTTTACCTCATTTATCTCTCTATCTCACATCTCCCTTACTACCTCACCTCTTTCTATCCTACCACTCACTCCCACTATCTAACCTCTCAATTTACCTTACCTTCTATCGCTTTGTTTTTCCTCAAGTCTCTCTGTCTACCTCTATCTCTCATTGTATATAGATCTCTCTAAAAACCTAATTCTCCACATAGCCTTTTTCTGTGGTAAACAGCATTACCAACGCGGGCTCAGCCACGCTTGCCGTTTCCTCACAAGCTGAACCACGCTTGCCTTGACCACGCATATGCCTTAACAAGGCATATGCGTGGTTAAGGCAATGCGTGGTCTAGATGCAGAGCGGATGGGCGGGTGCAGATAGACAGGAAGAGGGAGGATAAGGAGAGGAGGTGGTGAGGTAAGTGGGGCCAGGTTTTGGGGGTGTGGGGTAGTTTTTGTGGGTGGGGTAGCTTTTAGGGCTTAGGGGTTGGTGTTTATAGGGCAGGGAGCAGTTTTCGGGTTTAGGACAGGTAGGGCAGGGTCGGGGTACTTTACAGGTGATGGGAACAGTTTTTAGGGCTTAGGGCAGGGGGCTGGGGTTGGGGTGGTTTTTAAGGCATGGGGTATGTTTGCAGGGCTCAGGGCAAGGTAGGGAGAGGGACAGTTTTCAGGGCTGGGGCTTTTTTAGGCCTCAGGGTGGTGGGGCTGGGTTGGGGTAGTTTACAGCGATAGGGGTCAGGTTTAAGGGCTCAGGGTGGGGGTGCGGGAGATCACTGACAGTATATCGACGGGCCGAATATCAACCTACAAGATTATCGAGTCTAGAATATCGATGGATAGAATATCGACATCCTATCTTTACAAAGGTGAACATAAAAATATCGAAACCAAAATATGGTTGTTTAAAATATCGTTGTATGAAATATCGTTTTTTGAAATGTCTTAAAAATAATATAAAATTAACTAAATACTAAAAGCATTAAAAAAACATAGTTAGATATATTTAAAAATGTTAAACATGATAAATAATAAATGTAACATAATTTTTTTAACATACATATATCTTTTTTATATATATATTAACTTAATATTATTAATATTTTATTTCAATTGTAAAATGTTAAAAACATTTACAATTATATAATCATATATATACATACACCTGTCATATAAATATATAAAAAATATATATATAATTGTGGCGTGGGGCGAGTGAGAGACCTTACACTTCTTATCTTTGGATATGGTTTTATTTTCTTTACAGTTTTTCTTGTACGTGCAGAGAATCTTAGTTGTGCAACTACAATAGGGTCCACGTCAAGGGGCTCGGTCTCTTCGACTTCGGTCTCCACGATGTCGGATGTCCCGTTGTTTTTCCTCTGGGTAATGGGAGAGAAAAGGGACCGTCAGAACTCGTTTTCTGATAACCTTTTACACCAAGGGCCCAGGGGGTGAGGACACCACTGCTCGTGCTCTCATGCTACTCTCAGTGTGCTTTGGGGTTTGTGAAAGTGCAATGGGAGGGAGAACAGTTTAACAAGCAGGACGCAGGGAGTGAGACTGACGCTACCAACTCTCGTTATTAAAGATAGTCGGTATTAAGCTACGTAGTATCCCGCCTCCCGACCCAGCCCGCTAAACGCTCCCGTACCTGCTTTAGCCACACTCCTTCCTTCGGAGTGTGGCACAGGGGTTCGCGGAAACGTTGGCCTCCTGGCTTTCTTTCTTCGAGGTTCACACTCTGTTCCCGGCTCGTCTCTCCGCTCCCGTCCTCCTCGTGTCTCTGGCTTCTTCCTTCTCCTTCTTCCGGGGTGTCGTCACACGCCGTGCCTTGTCCTTCATGGCCTTTTACCAATCGTGCTACGCTCGTGTCACGGATGGGCGTGTCCTCTTCTTCTGTCGACGGCCAGTTAAAGCAACACTCCTCATTCTTGTTGAAGTCCGGATCAGCTGTCCACGGCGACCAATTGTTATTTTGAAAAAGGACAGTAGTGAAGTACATTAACTCAGATGCCTGAGCCTGGGGAAACAACACAATTAACATGCACAGTGACATGGGGCTATGATTCCATATGATTAAACAAGACCAAACATGATATATATTCAAAAATATTTTTTATATAAATTTGTTTATCTTTTTTTCTTCATTTTGATTTAGTTTACATTAAAAAATTACAATTCAGAGATTTAGTCAGTGCAACATATACAGTTATTACAATACAAAAAGAATGAGCAGACACAAAAATGAAAAACTAATAGAAAACTTATAACAAATCAGAAATGATTAATGAACAGATGAAGTTAGCAAAGCGGTAGATGTAATCTCAACGCGCGTTTCGGCTATTGCCTTCTTCAGGAGTCTGTCATTTGCAAGCAGAATAGAGAACATTTGATCACTGGAAGAAATATATTGAAACAAAAATGATAGTGTGAGTTGGTTGTCGTTTAGAGAGGGAGAGCTGTTTGAAATAATTTGAGGGCCCAGCTTGATGGCGGATGGAGTTGTTTGAAACAAGGATATAAAAACTGGCCACTGTATTTCAGGTTATGATGCAGCGTGATGACAACTCTGTGTTTAAAAGATAGATAGGATGTAGAATTCTAATTACGGTGATAGAGAACAGGTTCGGAATATATGGTCTGATAACAGATGACGGAATTGTCAGCCAGCTTAAAGCTCACTTGTATAAGGTCCTGATCATCTTTTCATGGAAGACCCATAGTCTACGATATTTTTTCTTGGCGGTCCACCCTTGAGTTCTAACTGTATAGATGAAAGGCTGTCTGATATTTTGGTATAACAAGATGCTTATACAGAAATGGGGGGTCTGCAGAACCGGAGCCGCTTGCCGCAAAACCAATGCGACCAATTGTCCTGAGGGGAAGGAGGGGAATCGTTTTCAGTGAGCCACCATTCCTTTGGGGTCCCCACGTCCTCTCTATGCTCCATGTCACAATAATATATATATATATATATATATATATTCAAAACAGAGTTCCCTCCAGGAAAGAAGGCCACACACGGCAGGTTAACTCCTTTAATCTGGGACAGCATCCGCAAACAGCCTGGCGCTCCTGACACAAATAAAAGCCAAACGCGTTTTGGGCGTAGTCCCGCCCTTGATCACTGGCTGAGAGGAAATCAGTAGCTCTGGTGAATTACGCGCATTATAATGTCCCCGCCCCAGTGGGCGTATGCGCAAAGCATGTTGGTCTTTGTAGTTCACCATTTAAATTAAACCCCAGTGGGCGCCACAGTACCTCCAAATGTTTCAATATACCCCAGTGGGTGTGTTAGGTGCTGCCCAGGGCGAAGCATAGCCATGAAGCATCCACAGACCGGACCCGCCGTATCAGCTGCACCTCTTTGTCACCGGTGCAGTCATCCCGCTGGTTGAGCAGTGGGGCCTTCTAGCGGCTAGGGCGGCCGCACACATATTCAAAACAGAGTTCCCTCCAGGAAAGAAGGCCACACACGGCAGGTTAACTCCTTTAATCTGGGACAGCATCCGCAAACAGCCTGGCGCTCCTGACACAAATAAAAGCCAAACGCGTTTCGGGCGTAGTCCCGCCCTTGATCACTGGCTGAGAGGAAATCAGTAGCTCTGGTGAATTACGCGCATTATAATGTCCCCGCCCCAGTGGGCGTATGCGCAAAGCATGTTGGTCTTTGTAGTTCACCATTTAAATTAAACCCCAGTGGGCGCCACAGTACCTCCAAATGTTTCAATATACCCCAGTGGGTGTGTTAGGTGCTGCCCAGGGCGAAGCATAGCCATGAAGCATCCACAGACCGGACCCGCCGTATCAGCTGCACCTCTTTGTCACCGGTGCAGTCATCCCGCTGGTTGAGCAGTGGGGCCTTCTAGCGGCTAGGGCGGCCGCACACATATTCAAAACAGAGTTCCCTCCAGGAAAGAAGGCCACACACGGCAGGTTAACTCCTTTAATCTGGGACAGCATCCGCAAACAGCCTGGCGCTCCTGACACAAATAAAAGCCAAACGCGTTTCGGGCGTAGTCCCGCCCTTGATCACTGGCTGAGAGGAAATCAGTAGCTCTGGTGAATTACGCGCATTATAATGGGGAAGGAGGGGAATCGTTTTCAGTGAGCCACCATTCCTTTGGGGTCCCCACGTCCTCTCTATGCTCCATGTCACAATAATATATATATATATATATATACACATATATATCAATATATATATCATAAATAAACATATTAAAATTAATAACAGTAAATACAATGTTGGATAGCGTAGAGGATACAATTACTATTCCCACTCTAGAGAGTGCAACAGTAGGGAAATTGTTGGAAGGCGAAGGGGAATAATTTACTTCTCCCACTCCAGCGATTGCAACTGTAGGGAAAGTGTTGGGTAGCAGCGGGGAATAATTTGCTATTCCCACTCGACGGAGTGTAACAGTAGGGAAAGTGTTGGATAGCAGAGGAGTTAAAATTGTTATTCTCACTCCAGTGAGTGCAACAGTAGTAACCATGTTGGATAGCAGGGAGGTAAAAATTTATATTCCCACTCCAGCAAGTGTTACAGAAGGGAAAGTGTTGGGTAGCGGGTGGGTGAAAATTACTATTCCCACTCCTCCAAGTGTAAGTTGGAAAAGTGCTGGATATTATAGGGGAAAAATTTACTATTCCCACTTCAGTAAATACAACAGTAGTTAAAGTGTTGGATAGCAGGTGGGTACAAATTACTATTCCCACTCCAGCAAGTAAACCAGTAGGGAAAGTGTGGGATAAATATGAATTAATTAATTTCAATCAAAATACTTCCCACCTTATTCCCCTATAAACCCACAACCTGTTACTGAACTAAGACGCAACATTTTATTTAAAAAACAATTAATAACTCCTAGAAAATGTATAATAAATATATTAAAATTAAATTACTTCTCACCCTATTCCCCTATAAACCCACAAACCGCTACAGAACTAAAAGACGAGAAAATTAATTAACATAAAATAAATTATTTCTAAAAAATTGAAACATACATTAAAAAATAAGCTATTCTTTTAACACATATACTAACATACAGAACAGTAAAAAAATGTCGATATTATAAACAACAATATTTTTACTAATGATATTACTAACTTCGATGTTCTGTAAAACAATATTTCTTACCTTCATGTCGATATTCTTGTTGACAATATTCTTGCAGGTTGATATTCTGTCATATCGAGATTTCAACATTGATATTTTGGTATATCGATATTTGAAACTCGATATTATGACTGCATACCACTGCTGGGGTCAGGTAGTATTTAGGATGTGAGGACAGATTTTAGGGCTCAGGGCAGGCCGGGAGAAAAGGGACACTTTTAAGGGCTGGGGGAAGTTTTAGACTTCAATCAAGACAAGGGTCTCAAGGTGATGTCACTGGGTCTAGGTACTGTACAGATGTAAGGGACAGTTTTTAGGGCTCAGGGTGGGGTACTGGAGTTGGGGTTATTTTTAGGGCGTGGGGCACATTTATAGGACTTGGGCGGGGGGAAAGGGACAGTTTTCAGGGATGGAGCAGGGGTATGATCTTTAGCACTCATGTTCCTTTACCAATCATGTCTTTACTGCAAATTACTACAAATGGAAAAGGCATGCATGGTAAAGGCCTGTGTGGTAAAGATGCAGTCGTGGATAAGACGGCATGGTTCAGGCATGCGTTGTTCACGCGTTGTTCCATCATGAAACATTCTCTGTATTTTATCCCTTGGCGTGCTATACTACTATGCCTCTCTCTACGTTTCCTTTTTCCACTCTCTCTCTCTCTCTCTCTCTCTCTCTCTCTCTCTCTCGTTCTCTCTCTCTCTAAAACCTTACCGATTTCTCAACCTCTTTCTCTACTTACAAATTCCTCTTTCTACCTCTCTTTATCTTTTTATTTCTATATCTAACTCACATATCTTTCTATATCCACTCTGCCTCTACACCCTCCTCCCTCACATCTCTTTCTATATTTTTCTCTTTATGTATCTGTCCTTCTCTTGTATCATGTACCATCACAGTTGTCTTATTAGGCAGAACCTCAGGTAACTGTCTATCCAGAGAAGTCCAAAAGTATAAAGATGAGAAAAGTGACACGGCAGGGGAAAAGAAATAAGGAGAAAGGTATTCGATTTTAACCAGTGGAATGGTAAAAATCCTCAGAGGAGTGCTCTGATTTTCACTTTTACAGCAAAAATGGCAGTTCTAAAAGAGGTTATATTTGTGATTGCAAATATTCTGCAACTAACGGTACAATTACAAGCACAAGGGACATATATCTTATTTTAATATTATATGCTACACTACTAAATATCTAACAAGTAGAGGCGTATCAATGATAGCATGCAGTACCTTTGGAGGGCATAGGTCAAAAGGGCAGCCCTATTTGCATGAAAGGCTCGCTTGACGTTACTGTTCTAGACTGACCTCCTTAAAAAATGTAAGGACAGGTCTGTTGTCCTGATCATATCTCTCAGAGTTCATAACGGGTGTTGACTTGAAGTCTTTTTTTAAGTCTTGGACTTGAAACATGTTGGAATCATATGATTTCAAGCACTGGAAGAGCCTTCCATTAGGCTCTCAGTGTTCCCGGTACCAGCCTTATTGTCCCGGACAGCATAAAATGGTTGCTACCAAACAGAGACATGATTCTGCCCTCTTGCTGCTGAGGCAATCTCAAGAAGGGGAAGGCAGAACAATAGGCATCCTGTCACAGGGAGGTGTGACCACCTCCCAGACAGGATTTAGTGTATTGGGATGGGGTGGGTGCGCTTGCCAGTGCCACTCAGTCGGCATGAGGGGCACATTTGGTGTCCAAGTGCATAGTACAGTTCAAACCAGACCTGGGAGCTGTTGGCTCCCGCTCTGGCGCAAAACTGGACAAAGGACATGGAAGTAACCTCCCCCCTGTCCAGTCCCTCCCCTGGCAGGGTCCCCTGAACCTTCCCAACCCTTTCCAAAGGGTACTTAATGGCTTACCTTCGTGTAGGTCCCAAGATACGTCGTGGAATAAGATTCAAATCAGACACCACCGCACTTCTACCGTCTGGGCACACTGGAGTTCGCTGGACTTTGTTTGTGCCTGACTTCGTCTCCCTTCCAGTCTGCTGCATTGTCTGTGCCTGCACATCATATAGTAACCTTCCAAGGCTTGTGAAGCATCAAAACCTGCCTGGGAAGGCAGGGGAGTGACTCCTTCACTCCCCTGCCTTCCAAGGCACCGTAATTAAATTGAGCGGTCTGCAGATCCTGAGCTCCTCCTGTTTCCATGGGCTCTTATAGGTAGTTTTCCACAGCTCACGAGGCTTGCCCTGCCCTATCACCAAGTTTGAGGCCAGTATCCCTTGTGGGGGTTGCAATAACCGAACCCCTGTGAACCACTCCAACTTGCAGTTGCAAAGGATTGTTGGCTTCCTTCCAAGAAGAGCTTCAGGCTCCAAATAGCCCTTACCCCCAAGCACCTCCAGGGACCAAAATCTTTGGCCACACCACATTGTGTGTATCATTGCCTGCATCTTTTGATGAGCTGCTTGAGGTCCTCTCGCAGCTCCAGTGCCTCAGGCCTGTGGGTAAGTAATTAAATAAATAAAAAATGTACCTTGCACGTGCTGCACTGCCAACTAGGCGATTTTGTGCGCGTAAGGTAAATTGTTTTATTTATTTCATTACTTACTTTACTCCTGTCCATCGTATGTCAGACTCCACTACCCCCCCCACTCTGCCCTTCCCCCACCCTACCGCCCCACAGCACTCTCATCGCGAGCCGCCACTGTATACCAGACCAGCTTCTCACAATGCTGTTGCAGGAAATCTAGATGGAAATGTAGAAATAAATGACCAAACAGATTGAGCTTACGGCTGTTTTTGCTTGTACTCATTTATAAAAGTGTTACTCTCAATTCAATACAGTTTGGAATCAAAAAGGCTCGAATGAGAGAACGAGATAAAACATTTTAAAGCAGTTCTAAACTTGAGACCACATATATATCTTGCCCAAGGCCCCACAAAGTTTAATGATATCACTGAATTGTCTCACCCTGGGTTAGAGAATAAACATTATGGGCCTCATTTATGACGCCCCTTGCGCCATCAGAACATCACTTTTTTGTGAAATTTCGTGGCGCAGAAGTCGGCGTGATATTTATCAGGCAGCACTAAGCCACTTTTTTTTACTTAATGCTGCCTGATAAATATCATCCCTTTAACGCAGTGTTCTGCGTTAAAGGGGCGTGCGATAGGTGTTGCTGGGGGTGTTCCCAGCAACATCCAAGACCTTTTGACATGGCCCCAGATTTACGAGAAATCGTAAATCTGAGGCAGTGCCAAAAGCTTACGCCTCCCCAGGAAAGGCGTAAGGGAGGCACAACAGGGAGAAATAGCTTTACTTCTCCTTGTTTTTCATTTTTAGGGCGAGGCCTCCGCCACTGCCGCAGGCAGTGGGAGGAGTCCGATTCCCTCTTGTAAGGGCTCTCAGAAAAGCACTTGTAAAATGCCACACATTCCATTCTTTTTTTGCCATCTGGATGGCAATTGGGCCTCGCATGCCTGTCTTTTTAGAAGACAGCACGCAATAGGCCATTTGATGAAGAGTTGGTTCACTTCCTGCATTTTCTGTGCGTGCACGAGCAGCAGAAGGACATATATCTTCAATTATCTCGTTGTCAAGGCCGAGATAATTGAAAACATATGCCTGCAGTGGCGCGCCGCGCGAGGCCGAGGCTTTTTTTTTTTATGATGTGCGTTCACAGGCAGCTTCGGGGAGGTGCTATTGAAGTGCTATCCAGAGGCATATTGCTGTGTTTACAGGGCCAGCCTGGTTTTATTTGGTAGGCACAGGGAGATTAAGTGATTTGGCCAGAATCACAGGATGTTGATTCGGCCCGAGGCTTGAACCATAGTTTCCCAGCTCCAAAGTGAGACCACATCCTCTCCAAGCGGGGAATCTGAAAAGCAGCCAGAGATTCTATTTAACAGACAGCTCCCTAAACCTCTTGGTTGAGATGCCCCCAGGTGAGGCGAACTTCGTTAGACTTAAATTCTGTTCGCATAGAATTATCTATCGTTCAGCAATCACAGAAAGCCTCTTTCTTTTCTAGCCTCTCCGCCGGAAACCTATGAAAAACACGCTTTAGAAACAGCCGAGTGGCCCCAGCGCTGACTGGATTTATATACTTCTGTAAACATAACTAGTCCTACATATAAACGCGGCGGAACCATTTTCCTATTATGGTTTGTGAGTCGTGGAAGATTAGGAGTCTCTTTTGACGTGAGGCCCATTAGCAAACCGGAGGCCTCTCACTCATACGTTTGAATTATATGAATGGGATTTCTGGCTAATGCAATTCACTTATGTCGATTTTCATGAACGGCACTGACGCGAGACATACATGCATGTGTTTTCTAACACCTCCCTTATTTTATGTTTTTGTACAAAGAAGGGGCATATTTACAAGCCATTGCGCCACTTTTCCGTCATTTTTAACATGGGAAAAGTGAAGCAAGGGTCTTGTAAATATGCGCCGAAATGTGTATTTTTTTTAACGCAGACAGGTCCGAGATATTGTGCCTGCCAGTCAGACGTGGCATTCCCTTGCAGGGTCCTTCACGTACCTGTGTCTGTGGTAGTAACAGCTGGCGTGAGAGTGGCGTTTTTACACAGTCTAAGATCATCCCGTCAGCGTCTAAAAGGCAATAATTAACTAGGCCATTTAAAGCACTCCTTAGGCACGTTTACCGATAATTGTCGGCTCATCAGCAGGCGCACATGTTTACCTGAAAAAATGTTCGGAGTCAGACCTAATTGAATTGATAAGCCGGCTTCCCTTTGCCACAGCCCAGCCGAAACAACAAAACCAGTCAGACAGCTTCTTCACAACTATGTGCCAGATTACTGTGAGGAAACTGTGATCGAGAGCTGCAGGTGTCCTGCACTGACCAGTAGCGAGGTTACTTTTTAAAGTGTGTAATATTGTTTATAAAACGTGGTCATAAAAAACGTACACATATTTTGATTGAACTGCACGGGTATTGTTAGTATTAAATGGGCGCTCGTCTTCAAAAGTACTCGGTAGCCGGCTTTCATTCTGTTTCTGAGGTTCGGAGGGGCTGTTCTGTTTATTTCTCTGTGAAGGCATACCCCATATTGTTTAAGAAGGCTTCTTGTTTGAGCTTACCTAAATGTGTTGGCTTTTTCTTTCACTTTTTGCTGTTTTCCTTACTCATGGTTGTCAAGGGTTTCCCCGTGGCGTGTGAGGCTGCATCCACTTCTGGCTTTTTAGCTAACGAAACGTTGCATCCAGGGCTTTAGGTGGGATTAAAAAACTGGGGGGTCTCTCAAAGGGGCGTGGCCAGTGTAACTAGGGGCGTGGCTTTAAACACTTACGATAAAAATCTGTGTTTAGAATAGTGTGCCGCCCGACTTTTATTTTGCTGTTTCTGTTATTGCATGCAGATAGGTGATACAAAAAGTAACATCATACCTACAGGAAGTCAGGACTATTGGCTTGGTCAATGGTTATTAGTTGCATAAGATAAATAGGCCGCAACTATGGCTTGTATATAATATTGAAAAAGCTTCCACTTAAAGCCCTGGGGACCCTAATGTTGCTGCTCCTGAGTTTTAGTAAGGGAAGGGAAATCCAGAGAGAAAATGACTCTCTTTAAAGGATTTCCCTTCCCCCACAACGCTCACCTGGCATGACCTCATGCTGTAACTTCTCCATTAGTGAGAAGTGAGCAGTGTGAGCAGCGCACATCGATGTACTAGTGAGAAGTGAGCAGTGTGAGCAGCGCACATCGATGTACTAGTGAGAAGTGAGCAGTGTGAGCAGCGCACATCGATGTACTAGTGAGAAGTGAGCAGTGTGAGCAGCGCACATCGATGTACTAGTGAGAAGTGAGCAGTGTGGGCAGCGCACATCGATGTACTTGCTGTCTCGAAACAGGTCTCTATCGGGCTGTTTTGCGCCCTGGCACTTTTTTGCGGACTGCAGTGACAGCAAACTACTGTCACTGCAGTCTGGAAAAAAACCCACAGACGCCTGTGCCAGGGCTCAAAACAGAGCCCGATAGAGACCCGTTTCGAACCCCCTTAAAAAACTGCCGGTGCTCAGACCCCTTCAGACCCAGCCCACTTAAAGCCCTGGTTGCATCCGAGAACGTCTAGTGGTTTTGTTGTAATCGTCATTACAATTATGGCGTTTATATAAAAAAAAAAAGCGGCATATGTATGACTTTTGTGGGGCAGGGGAGCACATCAAATCACCTTGCTACGTTGCCCTGCATCACAGGGAAAGGGGAGGAGTGTGCCACAATTATCCACTACAGCCCATTCCTGTCCTTTTCAAATAGGGTGGATGAGAGGCAATATACTCATGCAAAACGAAAATAGGTATACAGATAGATACACACAAAGTCGTTGATTGCAGTCTTGAATAATTTATTTCAGTGTGCTCAAATTGGGGAACAGCGTTTACAACGAAACTTTTAGAACACAGTACCTTTACGACGCAACCATTACAACGCAAGTCATTACAACGACTTGCGCTGGAGGGCGCTGTAGGATAGGGAATAGCTGTAATTTACTATCCAACACCTTCCCTACTATCCACGGGGACAGGAGTTGGAATAGTAAATTAAACTATATACTATCCAGCGCCCCCCAACGCAAGTCGTTGTAACGACTTGCGTTGTAAAAGTTGTGTCGTAAAGGCATGAGTTGTAAAAGCATGAGTTGTAACGACATACATCCGCTCAAATTGCATCAATGTAGACAGCCAATGCGACGTTGCGATTCACTATGAACATCGTGCCAAGACAAAGGGCATCGGTGGTACGTCCAGTGTAGGACAATTGGTAATGAAGAGGCCTACTCGGTACTCAAATGACCGTCTGTGTGTCATGAGTTGGAATATCTCAGGATGAATAATAGTTTGAAAATGGAACAGTAAATTGTCTATTAACGCAGTGTGGCGTGGTGATCCCATGTCCTGCTGGTGACCAAGTCTCTACTGGGAAGTCCTTTTCCCCTGTGCTGGTGTCCTTTTGGCAGCTTAGCGCCAATGCAGGTACCCTTGCACCATGGTACAAGGGTGCCTGCGTTGGTGCATGGCAGCCAATTGTGCGCCAATGCAGGGCAGAGCAAAGGGATCGGTCATATAATTGTAGGTATGACGCAACCCCTTTCTTCCAAAGTGAAGCAGCGCGGTGCAGCCAAATGGCTTGCGGCACCTCACTGCCTTACTTTGTCGTGAAAAAGGCCCTAAGTGTTCTACTGGGATTTACTTTCAAGTGCAAAACAATACTCACACTGTAAAGTAGACCTAAAGTAATCAAAACATCAAGGGGGGAATCCATGGTTTTGCGCCAAAAATCTACTTCTCCTAGAAGCAGAGATAATGTTGGAGAAAAGTTTTCTTTTCTGGATGCATGCCTGACACACCACACAAAGCCCCTTAAAACTCTCCTCATATATGCTATGTTTTGAACTTACTTTAAAGATAGTGATTTTCTTTGTGAATTTCTTTCTGTCCTTAGCGTTCCAGCTTCCTGAAATGGCTACTGGGGTGGCATGTTGATTTATTAGCTCACCCATCGGAGCATCTACAATATAAATCTTTTAAATGAGATAAAGTACCGCCTGTCAGGTATTTTTAAGGATATTTCAGGTCACCAACGAGTTCTGTGACCCTACTGAGGAATAACATTATAATAATGGGATAACCCAGTAACCCTCAGAACCTGGGTGGGTAATTGAACAAAAAACAATGATTCTGTCATGAATACAATTACTTTGAAACATGTACTGAATACGTGTAAGAAAAACAATATATCCAGTGCAGGATATATCAGAAGAACTGACACTGACCACAAAGGGAGAGAAAAGATAATTTTTTGAATTCAACCCTGGAGAGTGAATGCAGAGTGAGAGTAAGTGCAATTTTAGAGTTAGTGTAGAATGAGAGTAAGTGCAGAGTGAGAGTGAGTGCAGAGTGAGAGTGAGTGGAAAATGTGAGTTACTAAAGATTGACAGAAGTGGGTGCAGAATAACTGCAGAGGGAAAGTAGAATGACTGCTGAGTGACAGTGAGTGAGTTGAGTGTGAGTTACTGCAGAGCGCATGCAGAGTGAGTGCAGAGTGACAGTGAGTGCAGACTGAGTGCAGAGTGACAGTGAGTGCAGACTGAGTGCAGAGTGACAGTGAGTGCAGAGTGTGTGCAGAGTGACAGTGAGTGCAGAGTGACAGGGAGTGCAGAGTGAGTGCAGAGTGACAGGGAGTGCAGAGTGAGTGCAGAGACAGTGAGTGCAGAGTGAGTGCAGAGTGACAGTGAGTGCAGAGTGAGTGCGAGTGACGGTGATTGCAGAGTGAGTGCGAGAGCGACAGTGAGTGCAGAGTGAGTGCGAGAGTGACAGTGAGTGCAGAGTAAGTGCGAGAGTGACCGTGAGTGCAGAGTAAGTGCGAGAGTGACAGTGAGAGTGCAGAGTGACAGTGAGTGCAGAGCGAGTGCAGAGACAGTGAGTGCAGATTGACAGTGAGTGCAAAGTGAGTGCAGAGTGACAGTGAGTGCAGAGTGAGTGTGACTGCAGAGTAACAGTGACTGCAGAGTGACAGTGACTGCAGTGTGTGAGTGTGCAGGGTAAACAGTGTGTGAGTGTGCAGGGTGAACAGTGTGTGAGTGTGCAGGGTGCACATTGTGTGAGTGTGCAAGATGAGTGTGCAGGATGAACAGTGTGTGACTATGCAGGGTGAACAGTGTGAGTGTGCAGGGTGAGCAGTGTGTGAATGTGTAGGGGCAGTGTATGAGTGTGCAGGAAACAAACACTCAAACTAAGTCCACCACACACATACATAACACCACACCACACACATAAGACCACACACACACCATACACACACATACACCACACACACACCATACACCACACACACCACACACACACCATATACACACCACACACACATACACCACACACAGATACCACACACACACACCACACACACACCACTCTCTCACCACCACACACTCATCACCACTCACCACAACACACTCACTACCACACACTCACCCCCACAGACTCACCACAACAGACTCACCACTACACACACAACCACACACACAGCAACACACCACCAGCTGTCAGTGCACGCTTTCACCAGGGCCAAACACCACCAGCCATCAATGCACTCTTTCACCAAGCACAAACACCACCAGGCGTACAACACCAGCCATCAGTGCATGCTTTTACAAGGCGCACTCACCAGCAACCGTCAGTGCACGCTTTCACCAAACACACACACACCATCAGCCATCTGTGCACGCTTTTACCAAGCACACACCCACCAGCCGTCAGTGCACCCTTCCACCAGGCACACACACCTCCAGCCGGCAGAGCACTCTTCCACCAAGCACACACACCACCAGCCATCAGTGCACGCATCAATTGTTAACGCATCCACAATTAACTATTGTAGCAATCGCAGTATGGTACACTTTACTTTTAAACATATTGATCTAAAGCACTGCATGCCACCATTGCTAAAATTACAATCCAACCCACATAATTCCACTACACACCACATGCACACACTCCATAACACATGGCGAAAAGACATTGCCATTTACAATGCCATTAGCTCAAACTCAAATAAATCCGAGCCCGATTGCATTTCTAATGCTTGTTCTATGTATGCACATGTACAAAGAGGGAAAGCCTCCTGTGATTATTTTTGTACAGAGAGGTTTCCCTTCCTGTACAAAACTAATCATCCCCACAAGGCAGGCACCATTGCACCATTGTGCAAAGGTGCCTGCGTTGGCGCTCGGCAGCCCATTGTGCGCCTGCGCAGGGGGAAAAGACATGAATGCGCCGTATCCTATAGGTACGGCGCATTCCTGCCCTTTTCTTTTACCGTAGGGAAGCGCAGCAGGAAGGCGCTTCCCTACGGCAAAACCTCATAAATGAGGCCCTATTTATCTGTATCATGCTCGCAGCAAATCAAAAGACACCCCTGGCAGGCTAACATAGCCTCACCAGACAATTCAGGCCCAACACCAACAGAACAATCTGTCAAATTAATTTAAAATGACCCAAACATGGTGACAAAGTTATCATGTTGCTTTTGAACCTGCTTGGACCGTTTCTTTAAAGCAGAGCCTACTCTACCTTTATCGCCATAAGATAGTCTTTTTCATGGAGGTCTTTTCCTTGTGGTGAGACCTGGCTGGGACCCTGATCTCTTATCTGAAAACGTGACATCCCGTGCATCACCAAGGATTGCTTGTCCTCTTGCTTTAAAAAGACACCTACAATCTGCTCCAATTTCGGAGACGCCCTTCCCTAAAATTTGGAAAATGTAATACTTATTTGGAAAAATATCTGGCATTTTCAGTGTTTCCCAATGACAGCAAGGCACTGATACACAAAGAACCCAAACAAACACAATAAATGCAGAGTGAAAATGCAAGACGAAGTGATCGGATATTACTCTGGAAGGAAAAACGACGCAGTCATAAAAGCACTTAAACTGAATTAAAACCACAAAATGTCATTTAAATGAGCAAACGAGCAAAATATACAGATGTAAAAACACACCCAGAAAGCTATCATCACTACTATAACAAGTCACTTAGCAATACAAATAATTAAAAAGAGACAAAAACATATAAATATCAAAATGACAGAGAGCTAAAGCCTGCAGCAGTGCAGTAATTTTGAAGCGCTTCTGCAGCATCCACACTTTATGGTACTGTATTGATTGGAGAAAAATAAAACGACAAACTAAATAAGAACAGTTAAGTCCCGCTGTGGTAGAAGGTTGACTAAGCTGAAGCAAGGGAGTGTTAGAGTGAAAAAGAGAACAGGATTGTGCGGTATTGGGAGTAGTAGAGAAGAGGAAGGGTGAGGGACACAGCACAATAAATTAAAGGGGCACTGGGGAAGTTTCCTGTTTCATGGCAGGAACACCTTTAGGAAGTAGAGAAAAACGTTAGAAAGGAGGTGGATAACGGGTCAGTTCCTTTAAAAACAGACGTTGGCAAAGCCAGGAGGTGTGGTACTGGCTGCAACCCTTTGTCTTTGCCGATGTAACACTGTACAGGGGTGTGGCAGTGTTGAGCATTGTGCAATAGGAGAATGCTGTCATTCTAAGAGGTACACCAATTGCTGCAGTGTGCTTATACTGTGCCCCATGCTGTATACTGTGGTGGATGAAACAAAAATGCGAATGCCAAATTATATAATATGATAAAAAATCAAAAGGTCTTGGCTAAAGCCAGGCCTAGAAATATAATTTTAACATACTGGGTTGAAAAAATACACAATTTACTGTAATTTTTTTTCAAACACATGCAGTTTGAATTATTTCATTAAATAGATGTTTCTGAACAAAATCAAAGTTCACACAAAAAACAACCTTGCAATCTGACTGAACTCTGCTGGTGGCATGCAGCATGTCGTCTATTTCACCTTCTCTTGTCTAGTAGGCTCTAATTCCTGTTGCCACCACTTTCAAGGAGGACAACACCTCAACAGCCACATAAATACATCTACCAAGCTCGTCTTCTAGTCTACCCTAATAGCACAAAAATACCAATTGGGCTCGTGAAAAGTAGTAAAGAAACATTGTATTCAGAGATGTAAGGAAAATGACTGACTATGATGTTACCAACTACTCACTAAATTCCATCAGTATTAAAACATAACCCTTTGTGTTGCAACCATTACTTGTACTAGTGCTAATTTGTCTCTTACTTACATACCTCTATACACATATCACTTCAATTTTGAAGTGATAATCACATGTGGACAAATGCAAAGATGGAAAAAACTAAGTATAAACCTATGATAAAAGAATATAAAGCCGAAATTCACGCAACCAAAACAACATTTTTCACTGACAAAATTAAGGCAGTTGGCAACTCTGCCAAGGAGCTCTTTAAAACAGTAAAGTCTCTATCTAATTTTTGAAATAAAAATGCAGACATATCGAACCAGCAACTATGTGACAAACTATGTGACAAAATAGCGAATTTCTTTTTTACCACAGCAAATAAAATATGTTCAGAATTTACTATAATAGCTGACAAAACAGATCCACCTCCAATGACAGTAACGGACGAGGAATCCATCTCTGATCAATTGAGTCAAGACCTTCCTTATTCTCCCTTAGAGAAGAGAGGGTAGCCATCCTTATTGAAACCATTAAGTCAGGTGCCTCTTTTGACTCATGCCCCCCTCTGGTGCTTCATACGGTCTCAAAGACTATCTCAGCTCATCCCACTCTGCTCTTAAACGGGATTCTCACTTCTGGCTGCTTTCCAGTTAAGTGGAGAAAAGCATCTATATTGCCCCTTTTGAAGAAGCCCACTCTTGACCCCCTTCAGTTGAAGAATTATAGGCCAATTTTGTGTCTTCCTCTATCTGCCAAGATCCTCACTAGGGCAATGAATCAGGAGATCATAACCTTTCTAGAAACCTCCTACCACCTTGACTCCACACATCACAGGTTTAGACCCAATAATTATGCATTATCTGCCCTCGTTTCAGCCTTTCAAGAGAACAGAGCCATTATATGTAGCGATGGTAATGCAACCCTGATCCTGTTGGATCAGTTGGTGGCATTTGATACGGTTCACCACTCTATTTTGGTCAACTGTCTTCAAAGGGTTAATATTAAAGGTTCAGCCATGAAATTAATTAGATCTTTTCTGTCCAATAGAGAGCAAGTAGTGGCACTAGAAGATTTCTCTTCTGCCTCCTTTACCCTTCCATGCAGTGTCCCTCAGGGATATTCGCCAAGTCAAACTCTGTTTAATGCACATATCACTCCGTTAATCAAACATATTTGAGCTTGTGGGTTTCCTATGCTGACGACACCCAAATCGTAGTGTCTGTCTCTTCTGAACCTGGACAATTGGCCAAACAATTTAATGTCTGTATGGCACACATCGCTGACTGGATGCAGAAAAATTATCCAAAGCTAAACTCACAGAAAATCAAGGTGTTACTGTTTGGCAGTGATAATGCTTACTGGAACACTTTGTGGTGGCTACCTAATTTAGGGTCCCTTCCAATGCCAGTCCAGAAAGCAAGAAACTTGGAGGTCATCTTTGATACCAAACTAGAATCGACGGACCATACCAAATAGGTACCATCCTCCTGCTTTCTCACTCTAAGAATATTAAGTAAACTTCTACCCGTCATCATAGACTTACCCATTTAAACATTGGACTATTGCTATGCTCTAAACTTAGGCTCTCAAGAATGTTGCCATAACAAATTACAGACCCTTACAAATGCAGAAGCCCGAGTGCTGAGAAACCTTCAAAAATTCTGTTCAGCCTCCCAAACTGTCAAGGAACAACATTGGCTGTCAATTAGGGTGAGAATTAGGTTTAAGGACTTGGGTTGGGCTCATAAAGCCTTGCATCAGGTAGAACCTCTTTTTCTTCAAAAATATGTATATGTTTTTTACCTACTCACACTCCTCGGTCAAGTATGGCCAGGAAGGTGATTATTCCCAGATTCAAAAAAACACACTGGGGAAAAATGAGTTTCTATTATTCCACTTCCAAATGGTGTAACTATTTGCCCAATAACTATACAGCACAGTCTAATCTGCTAAAATTTAGTAAAGAAGTAAAGACTTTACTCTTCTGCTCCTATTCTTAAGTTTTCCTCTCTGTTGCTTTTGCATTGTTTTTCTCATAAAGGACATTAGCGCCAAGATGCCGATGGGAATTCACACTCTGCCGATGGGAATTCACACTCTTTAAAAAAACTATTAACATTAACAAACATTTTCAGTGTCTGTAGCATTATATAATGTAATATGCTCCATTGGCTGTGCTTCACATGACCCAAACGATATTAGACATTTCGAATGTCGAGCACTCCATTGAAGACAATGGAGTCCTCTGGGCTTGCAATGGCTGGTAGAAGCCTGGAGCATCAATATTCCAATGTTTGTTCATAGCTGTTGCAGTGATCATAGCCCTCATGGAGTCTGAAGGGAATACTAACCCCCCCGGGCTCCGTGAAACATTTGTTTTACAAATTAGAACATTCCGCCCGCTAGAGGTGGAATGTTCTAATAGCCTTAGAGCCCTTGATAGCCGGCTCTACCAGCCATTAAAGGCCCGCTCCCTTGTTAAAGGCCCTCACTTTCGGCTCGGGCCTTCAAAGATGGAGCTTGCCTTTAATGACTGGTGGAGCCCGCCTTAGCGAGCTCTACCAGTCATTACCAGTGGCTGTGGCAAGGGACCATCCTGACTGGATAAATAGCATGAAGAACTACTGTGAAACAGGGAAGAGTAAATGTTAACCTTCCTCAAAAGTTCTTCTTGTGTGGATTATTGACTGTTAGAGCTGGCTTGTCCACCGGGTTTACCCCTAGACTTTTTGCTTTTTTGGCCTCCTATTTCTCACCTGTTTTTGTTGGATTTATGACTCTGGGCACTTTACCACTGCTGATCAGTGCTAAAGTGCATATGCTCTCCCAATAAATTGTTATGATGGATTGGTGATTCCATGATTGGCATATTTTATTTACTAGTCAGTCCCAAGTACAGTGCACCATGTGTGGCCAGGGCCTGGGCCTGTAAAGTAAATGATGCTAGTGGGCCTGCAGCACTGATTGTGCCACCCACATAAGCAGCCTGTAAATGTAACTCGGGGTGCCATTGCAGTGCTGCATGCAGTCTTATACTGCCATGTCGACTTGGCAAGTGCACCCACTTGCCAGGCTCTAACATTCCCTTTTCGTACATGCTAGTCACCCCTAAGGTAGCCCCAAGGTACCCCTTTGAGAGGGGTGCAGTGCGTGTATGGAATGTCCTTATAGTAAAATACTGCCAATTTCTTTTTTCACTCTTGCATGGCTATCTGTTCCCAAAGGATAGAATGGGGAGTTTGCTTATAACATCTTATAACATCTTATAAGCCTAACTTCCCCTGGGAACAAGGTAGGAAAATAAAGATTAGTATGCCCGTACTCAGAATAGTAAAATGCATCTTTTAGTGTGGATGACTTTTACATTCTTTGTAGTAAAGTACCACTTTTAGAAAGTAGATATTGGCTTGCTTAGCCATCCAGTGTGCCTCTGCTAGGATGTGCATTGACTGTCTAGCATTGGAGTGACAGAGGCTGGGGCTGTGCAGTGGCTCCAGAGAGTATGGACGAGTCAGCTCTAGGCTGGAGAGGCCTGGTCTGCATTTGGAGTTGGTTGGAGGAGTAGCACCTGCACCTGACTAGGGCTATGCCTGCCTTCCACAATGATGGTTCCGCCCCCTGTGGTGTGTCTGGAGCCAAAATGATTCAAAAAGGGGGTGGTGATGGACAGAGTATCTGAATTAAGCAGAACACTCCTACCCAGTCAAAAGATCAGGGCTTGATCCATCACCGTTTTTTAGCTCACTGCACCATCCCAGTTCAGAACCTGGCTACATGCAAATTAGTCTGACCCTGGCCCAGTGCATCATGGGAACAGGGCAGACCAAACTACCAAGCCAATTATTTACTGGAAAGGAAACAAGCTTCCGGGTTACGCTCCGTCCATCATCCCCTTTTGTATCGCTTTGTTCGCCCTAAGTGTGGCAGGGTATGCTCAGACATGAGTCCCTTGCTCACTTGGCCACTGGATTCAAGATAGCCTGGCTGATGAGGATTATGAATCCGAAACCGGTCCCAGGATGCTTGTTTCCGGTCCATGGAAGACATGGCTTGGCAGTTCGGGCTGGACTTTTCCCATGAGGCAAAGGGTCAGACTGATTTGCATATAGCAATGTCTGAAATGGGGTGGCTGAGTGGGCTAAAGAATGGTGATGGATTAAACCCAGATCAGTTGACTGGGGGTGAGTGTTTGATTTGCTCAAACGCTCCGTCCATCATCCCCTTTTGTATCGCTTTGTTCGCCCTAAGTGTGGCAGGGTATGCTCAGACATGAGTCCCTTGCTCACTTGGCCACTGGATTCAAGATAGCCAGGCTGATGAGGATTATGAATCCGAAACCGGTCCCAGGAGGCTTGTTTCCGGTCCATGGAAGACATGGCTTGGCAGTTCGGGCTGGACTTTTCCCATGAGGCAAAGGGTCAGACTGATTTGCATATAGCCATGTCTGAAATGGGGTGGCTGAGTGGGCTAAAGAATGGTGATGGATTAAACCCAGATCAGTTGACTGGGGGTGAGTGTTTGATTTGCTCAAACGCTCCGTCCATCATCCCCTTTTGTATCGCTTTGTTCGCCCTAAGTGTGGCAGGGTATGCTCAGACATGAGTCCCTTGCTCACTTGGCCACTGGATTCAAGATAGCCTGGCTGATGAGGATTATGAATCCGAAACCGGTCCCAGGATGCTTGTTTCCGGTCCATGGAAGACATGGCTTGGTAGTTCGGGCTGGACTTTTCCCATGAGGCAAAGGGTCAGACTGATTTGCATATAGCCATGTCTGAAATGGGGTGGCTGAGTGGGCTAAAGAATGGTGATGGATTAAACCCAGATCAGTTGACTGGGGGTGAGTGTTTGATTTGCTCAAACGCTCCGTCCATCATCCCCTTTTGTATCGCTGTGTCTGGAGCCAAGGCTCAAATTTACAATGGAGGTTGTTGTGCACTTGCAAAATGCCCACCAGAACTGGTTTGAACTGGGCTCAGAGCCCTAGGCCAGGTGAGAACAAAGAGATTTACTGTATAAAAAGAGGCGCCCAGACCTTTAGATTACTGTTGTACTAAGTAACCTGCAGGACAAAAGGCCAGGAAAGCTGAAGGAGGAGTTCTGACCCTGTGCTGTGTGCTGTTGGGGTTGGCCTGCAGTGGCTGCTTCTGTCTTGGGCAGGGAACGGACTGGACTGTGATTTCAGCTTCCTGCTGTTATAGTTTTCTCCAAGGGCTTGAAGTAGAGCTTGCCTCCAGTTGGAAGTCTCAGAGATAGAAAATACTTCAGCAATCACCTCAGGAAAATCAAGAGGAACCTTTGTCAAGGAGGGGAGCTGGAGAAACTCAGGAGGAGTACTGCCCGTGTCCTGTGCTGTTTGCTGTCTGTGGTTGGCCTGCAGTGGCTACTTTCTGCCAAGGAAAGGGAAGAGGACTTTACTGTTTGCTGTATCCCCTGCTTGAGGAAGATCTCCAAGGGCTTGAAACTGAGCTTGCCTCCTGTTCTGAAGTCTCAGGGACATGACTTCACCACCAGCTCCCCTGAACTTCCTTTCTGGCAATTCTGACCTGGTAAGAGGTGCCTGCTGTTGTTTTGGACCTCTGGAGGCTGTTTGCCACTGGGAGCTGGAAAAGTAACACAACTTTGAGAAGCGTGACGAATCCACACCTGTTTCCGACGCATCACCTCTCCTGCGCAGCAGTAAGGACATTTCTGCTGTCATCGCCTCATGTGCTCTGACCACACCACGGCGTTCATTAGAAGTGGGGGCTGACAGGCGCAAATTGTGTGATTGCACTACGGGAGGCACCGAAACAGAAGGGCCTGCGTCCTCTGCCAGCGGCGTATTGTATACACGGAGAGAGCCCAAAAGTGTTAAATGGTCGCTGAGCTCACGTTAGTTGGCGGGAAGACTCCGTAAATACCAGGTTCATCTGAACGGCGTAAGGGAAATGACAACTGCGGGACTATGTGCATTAAGTGCCCGGTGAGCTGGATGGATAGAAAGTAGAACGCTGACACGGGGATCGGTGAGAATGGTCTGGGAAAGCTTCGGGAGCCAAACATTTTGTGGGAAATGCTAAAACGTGCTGGTCTATGCAACGCGGAAAGCTGAAATAAGACACCTGCGCCAACATTCATCGCCTTGTCAAGGTGGATTCCCTGAGACAACATCCCTGGGTTGTAGAGCTCTGGTAGATGACGGTGAGAGCACGTGCTGCATGAAAACTACTGTTAAAACTGACTTGAATCTGCCTCCTGACACGGACATTTTCATACTGGCTCGGAGCACCTCCTCTCTCAATATTTACTTGCGTCGACTGCATGGTGCTGTGCCCCCACCCCCCCACAACACTTGACTATAACAAAAGGCAGAAAAAAGGGTGAAAAACGGGGAAGACAACGGGCGATTGACTGTGCTGGCATTGATATGCTCTGAAGGGCCTGCTCCACCATAGAGTGCTGCGCACAGACCTGAGTCTTAAGGCGCCAAATCACCCACCTAAGAGGGGGAAGCCAGACAAACAACAGCCAAAATTGACCTTTGAATCGCGCAGGAAGGTGCGCAGGAGTGCGATGCATTCGGATACAGAAACAGACGGGGACATAGCCACGGAAAGCAACATGGAAGCTATTCTAAAGGCGATACAGTCCAACTTGCAGGACATAAATGGGAAGCTCGACCATCTTACATTCCACGTGGACAATATGGCGGCAAAACTAGACAAACAAGGGGAGCGCCTAGATGCTGCTGAAACCCGTATATCGGCGGTCGAAGATGAGGCGCACACCACTGCTAGCAAATGTGGAAAAGGTGTTGGAGGTGATCAAGTCGAGCGAGCACACAGGTCGCTGGCGCCGCGACCTCCACCGGGTGCTCGATCTAGACTAATAGTGGCTCGAATTTTAAACTATCGGGACCGTGACAACATACTAAGGATGGCGCGGGTATTAAGTCTGCATTAATAATTAAGTAATTAAGGTCTGTCCACATCTATTCATTTGGATGGTGTTGTGTACCCTAGGCGGACCTCCACATGGGTAATCCCCATATGGTTCATGGTTTTGAAAGATGTTCACATTGGGGTATGGCTTTGGCAAGATTGGGTTGCTGAAGTGGGTGGGGGGAGTTTGAATTGGGAGTTAGCTAAGTTCTCAGGACAAGACCACTTAAGATGCATTGCTGAAGTCCAACTTGTAAACTTTTACAAAGTCGAGATTCTTGCACTAACACGTTCTACTTCCAACACTGGGGGAGGACGCGACAAGCATGATTTTACATGGCGATTATTAAATGCCCAATTGGTCGAAATCCTCTATAATCCCCCTGACAGACACCACCTTACCACATACCACAGAATTCCCCCTAGAATGGCAAACAGATCCCATAAAAAACGTAGGTGTCTGGTATCACAGAGACCCTGAAATTGTTATCAGAACTAACTATGGAAGAGTGATGTCTTCATTGGATGATAAAGTTAGTCGCTGGATACAATTACCACTATCACTCTCAGATCGAATTGCAATTGGTAAAATGGTCACTCTCCCTAAACTCCTTTATCTTTTTAACAATATCCCGATCCCCACCCCCAGAGAGGTATTCAAACGAATAACATCAGTAGTGCTCAAGTTGATCTGGGCAGGTAAGCAGGCACGTGTTGAACTGCGAACCTTAACCTTACCATACTCCAGGGGAGGGTTGTGTGTGCCTGACTTTCTCCTTTATCATCTCTGTGCCCAGGCACAATTCGCTACATACTGATATCACCCGATCCCGTACCTGACGCACACAGCAGTAGAAGAAGGGGATGCCTTGCCTACACCTTTAACAGCCATTATAAAGCATCACTGACCTCCACTACATGCCAAAGATATTAACACAATTGACACCACCAACAAGGCATGGCATAGACTAGGACAACTAGCGAATAATTTGCCCCTATATGCCCCAGCCCTGTCACTAAGTCACCACCCTGAGCTCTCCATTAGAAATGAAGAGGTGGGTATGAACTTGCTGCACCAAGTAGGAATGGACACAATGGGGGACCTCTATGACAATGGGATGTTCAAAACAGCGCAAGATCTATCATATATTAAAAATCAGACACTACTGTTCCGCTTCATCTACCATAGGCTCCAGGGGGCAATAAAGAAGTTCTACCCCAACTTCCCCGCTGAACCACCACAACTAGATACTTTACAACTCATTTTGTCCCCACCGAACACAACACATTTAGTTTCCCGAATATACACTACAGCGCAGAACGAAATTGAGAACACGACAGACAAGGCACGGGAGAGATGGAATGCAGTACTCGATGTCCCACTCACCGAGGTGGAATGGCAAACTGCGTGTACCCTAACCCCAATGTTAACACCCAACCCTAATCTAAGAATCCTCCATTTTAAATATTTACATCAAACATACTACACACCTGTGAAACTGTATAAATATGGCCTCCGGCCAGAAGCAAGCTGTAAACGTTGTGGTACTGATATGGCGGATTTTATCCACCTTGCATGGCACTGTTTAAAGGTACAGGATTACTGGGTGGCGGTCACCTCATTGTTGGCAGAAATAGTGGGGACTGATATTGTATGCAATATTCGCACCTTTTTACTGAGGATAATGGGGAATGTACGGGCTATGAAGGGTAAATTCTGTATGGTGGCGCTCCTGCTTGCTAAACGACGGGTCTCCTTATGCTGAGAGAGCAAGACTGCACCCACCCACAAGTAATGGATCTGTGACATGGCTTACTGTCGTGATACATTACACACATATGAAGAAGAGCTACCGGCTCAATCCCGCCCTAAAGACTATTGGCAATATTTAACTAACTATTTGAATGCACATCCAACTGCCCAATTGGCTAAACAACCTTCAGAACGCAACTTTTACAACGCACTACCATTACAACGAAACTTTTACAACGCAACATCCATTACAATGCATGCCATTACCATGCAACCATTACAACGCATGACACTACAACGCATACCACTACAATGCATGTCATTACAATGCAGTCATTACAACGCATACCATTACAACGCATAACATTACCATCCAACACTTACCCTACTGTTGCACCCCTGGAGTTAGAATAGTAATTTTTACCCCTACACTATCCAGCACTTACCCTACTGTTGCACCCCCTGGAGTTAGAATACTAATTTTTACCCCTACACTATCCAACACTTACCCTACTGTTGCACCCCCTGGAGTTCAAATAGTAATGTTTACCCCTACACTATCCAATACTTACCAAACATGCAATGTAATGTTATGCGTTGTAATGGTATGCGTTGTAAAGGTAGTATGCCTTGTAATGGAATGCGTTGTAAATGTAGTTTTTAAAATTTCGTTGTAATGGCATGCGTTGTAATGGAATGTGTTGTAATGGATGTTGCGTAGTAAAAAATGCGTTGTAAAAGTATGCATTGTAACGTCATACATCCGTCTAATTGTATTGTCCGTGATTGTTGTATCTGCTCCATATACGCTAGATGTAAAGTGTACTAATCTCTGTTATTTTGCGTTTAAAATACTTGGATGACGAATGCAGTAGTGTAAAGGTCCGAAATGTTACTTGTATTTCATTGTCTGAAAATTCAATAAAAAGAATGAAAAAAAAAAAACAACGAACCGACGCATCACATCCCCGGACCAAGGAACTGACGCATCACCTTCCCTGAGTGTAAGGAACCGACCCATCACCTTCCCTGTGACACTTTTTGTTTGGGTGCACAATGCATCCAAGGTACTTTGTGTGAACAGTGTCACATCAGCAATTTGCTTTGAACTGAACTATTTCTAGCATTTGAAAGTCTTATTTTTATTACTGTATTATGGATTTTTGTTATTTTGGTCTTGTTTGGTTTAGATAAAGATTACTTATTTTTCTAAACTGGTGTGGTGTTAATTTGTAGTGTTTTCACTGTATTACTGTATGTGTTCACAAATGCTTTACACACTGTCTCTGAGATAAGCCTGTTTGCCCGTGGCAAGCTACCAAGCGGGTGAGTAGGGGTTATTTTAGAAGTGTATACCTCGTACTCTGACTAGGAGGAAGGGTCCCTACTTGGACAAAGGTACCTACCTCTGCAAACTATTGACCCCCATTTCCTTCACAGACAATATTGGAATGTAGGTATTAATGTAAGTTTGAGACACAAATAATCACTTTTTGAATAATTGCATGCCATATTGGTCTCAGTTTTGTACTTTGTTTTTGTTAATATTCATGCCTTACATTCTAACATTTTATAATGCGTAATAATATTCTATGCTTTGCGTTGGCAATTAATATTACACTATTTAGCACATAAACCATCTTATTGGGCCCAGTCACAACATTGTCTAAAAAGGGAAAGTGTTTTTATACACCTTTTGTCCTTCTCCAGCTTGGGGAATAACAACATCCAGATGAGGCACTGCCTAGTACCATGCTTTGTCCTCGTGCCACCAGAAGCATCAATAACTGTTGCATGAGTACTCCTGTAGCTCTTGCAACAGCAGCATGTCTCTCATCTGCAGTGTGATAAACTCCATTAGCACAACACACTGATAGCCTCCACTATCTACAAATGAACAGTCTTTACGCTTTGCTCACATATTTACCTCACTGATATTCTCAATTCCCTTCAGTAAACTACTTATGCTGATAGCACCCTACCTAAGGCCTCCTTGCAACAAGAAATATTCCCAGAAAATCAGAAACTAGAGGAAATGCTTGCACTACTGCAGAAGCACACCCTGAAGTCAGGTGACCTCACCATTTATTGCAAGCATTAATCCACCCACAGATATCATGCAAGGGCTACCCTCTCATGATTCTGCAGTGGCTCACCTCCTACCTTGTTATCTGCCACCAACTATTTCAGATTGAAAACTCAAGTTACCAGAATGGTCCAAGTTTCTGCAGAGCTCCACAGAACTCCATTCTATCCCCCATCATCTTCCATCTCTACATGGTACCCCAGGGAACCTTACTCGGAGATAACAGAAGCAAGATCATGAATCTGTAAATGACATGAAATTCTGCCTGAAAGACTCAACTCTTCCTAAAGAGTGACACAAATCAGCCTCTATCAGATTCAAAATTGGATGTCCTGAACAAATGTAAAACTCAAGGCATCTAGGACACAATTCCTTCTGCTTGCCAGAGCAACAAATGACAGATTTAAGCCAGACTCCCTAATATGACCCGAGGCAGCTTCATCTTTGAGCTGACACCCAAAACCAAATCACTCAGAATCATCTTCGACCCTGACCTCTGTTTCACCAAAAAAGCAAGACAGTATGGTATTGTTTCTCCTGCTGAAAAAAGTGAAAACCTTCATCCCTGAAACCAACCCTAGAACAGTTTGTTAATGTTCAGGGTCTGATTTGAGCTTTGGAATACAGAGTATACTCTTTGAGGGTGGCAGTCTACTGTCCGCAGGCCCGGACTGGCCATAGCGGGTACCGGGCAATCCCCCGGTGCGCCGCACGGGTGGGGGGCCGGTTTGGGGCCCCTGGGTGCTGTTTTTGTTACAGGGGCGTTTTTGCAGCATAGTTGCAAAATCGTCCCTGTACCAAAATCAGCCAAAAACCGGCCCAGCAAAGAGCTCGGCGGCACCTCCAACCTCCCCGAGTGGGGAGGGGTGGGGCCGGCCGAGCACTTTGCCACGGCCGGTCGTGGTTCCCAGTCCGGCCCTGACTGTCAAATTTAGAGATTACGCTGGACAAGCAATCATCTATGTATGTTGCAAAGAACTGCCGACATCCCACCATTCATGATAAATAAGGTGAAAAGTACAATGCCCTTCCACAAGGGTCCATGCTCTGTCTGGCCATCTCAGGAAGTTTTCCGTCGGTGGAGCCAATTGGGCTCTGTTGACAGAAGGCTTACTGTGTGCTTGTCTCTAAATGAAGCAGACTAACCAAGAGTTTGGTGGACATAGTACTCTTTCGTGTTTGCAACAAAGTACCTTGTTCATCAAACTCGAAATCAGCTGTTTACTTCTCTTGCACACGAATGGAGGAAATAAACCACTACATGAGCTCCTTGACACCACACCAGATCAGTGAATCAGTTCTACAAATGCAGCACATTTCATCTAAGGTTCAGAGAAGTTCATCCATAAGTGCAACAGGGAAGGGCAGGGTGAAAGTGACTGGTTGTGTCACAGTGGTAGACTGATACGGATGGGGAGGGTGACAGGGAATCCGACAATGGTAGGGATGGGAAGGGTAACAGGGACTTGGACGATGGTAGGGAAAGGGAGGGTGACAGGGACTCGGACGATTGTAGGGATGGGGAGGGTGACAGGGACACGGACAATGGTAGGGATGGGGAGGGTGACAGGGACTCAGACGGTGGTAGGGATAGGGAGGGTGACAATTACTCAGACGATGGTAGGGATGGGGAGGGTGACAGGAACTCGGATGATGGTAGGGATGGGGTGGGTGACAGGGACACGGATAATTGTAGGGATAGGGTGGGTGAGAGGGACTCGGAAGGTGGTAGGGATAGGGAGGGTGAGAGGGACTCGGATGATGGTAGGGATGGGTAGGGTGACAGGGACTCGGACGATGGTAGGGATAGGGAGGGTGACAGGGACTCGGATGATGGTAGGGATCGAGAAGGTGACTGGGGCTCAGAAGATGTAGGGATGGGGAGGGTAAGAGGGACTTGGACGATGGTAGGGATGGGGAGGGTGACAAGGACTCGGGCGATGGTAGGGATAGGGAGGGTGACAGGAACTACGATGATGGTAGGGATGGGGAGGGTGACAGGGACTCAGAAGATGTAGGGATGGGGAGGGTAAGAGGGACTCGGATGATGGTAGGTATGAGGAGGGTGGTAGGAATCTGAGAGGGTGTCAGGAATGCAAATAGTGAGATGCACAAGATGTACAGAAAACAGATAGGAAATGAGAATGTGACAGTGATTGGGTGAGTGACAGGGAAGGGGTTGGTCACATGGATGTTGAAGGTGAAAGGGATGGATATGGTAACAGGCATGAAGACTCTGGCATGGTTATGAATGTGAATGGGTTTGGGAGTGGACCACAGATTAAGATCATGCTAGGGATTGGTAAAGCCAGGTGGATGTGAAGTGTGTCAAGGAGTTGAAGGGTACAAAAGGGGGTGGTGATGGATGGAGCATCTGAACCAATCAAACACTCACACCCAGTCAAAGGATCTGGGTTTAATCCATCACCGTTCTTTAGCTCACTCTCACACCCCAGTTCAGACATGGCTATATGCAAATCAGTCTGACCCTGTGCCTCATGGGAACAGTCCAGCCCGAACTGCCAAGCCATGCCTTCCCTGGACCGGAAACAAGCTTCCGAGGACCGGTTTCTGGCATTACAGCCGTCTTCAGCCCGGCTTGCTTGAATCCAGTGGCAAAGTGAGCAAGGGACTCACGTCTGAGCATACCCTGCCACACTTATGGCGGCCAAAGCGGTACAAAAGGGGGTGGTGATGGACGGAGCAACTGAACCAATCAAACACTCACACCCAGTCAAAGGATCTGGGTTTAATCCATCACCGTCTTTTAGCCCACTCTGCCACCCCAGTTCAGACATGGCTATATGCAAATCAGTCTGACCCTGTGCCTCATGGGAACAGTCCAGCCCGAACTGCCAAGCCCTGCCTTCCCTGGACCGGAAACAAGCTTCCGATGACCGGTTTCTGGCATTACAGCCGTCTTCAGCCCGGCTTGCTTGAATCCAGTGGCAAAGTGAGCAAGGGACTCACGTCTGAGCATACCCTACCACACTTATGGCGGCCAAAGCGGTACAAAAGGGGGTGGTGATGGACGGTGCATCTGAACCAATCAAACACTCACACCCAGTCAAAGGATCTGGGTTTAATCCATCACTGTTCTTTATCCCACTCTGCCACCCCAGTTCAGACATGGCTATATGCAAATCAGTCTGACCCTGTGCCTCATGGGAAAAGTCCAGCCCGAACTGCCAAGCCATGCCTTCCCTGGACCGGAAGCAAGCTTCCGAGGACCGGTTTCTGGCATTACAGCCGTCTTCAGCCCGGCTTGCTTGAATCCAGTGGCAAAGTGAGCAAGGGACTCACGTCTGAGCATACCCTGCCACACTTATGGCGGCCAAAGCTGTACAAAAGAGGGTGGTGATGGACGGAGCATCTGAACCAATCAAACACTCACACCCAGTCAAAGGATCTGGGTTTAATCCATCACCGTTCTTTAGCCCACTCTGCCACCCCAGTTCAGACATGGCTATATGCAAATCAGTCTGACCCTGTGCCTCATGGGAACAGTCCAGCCCGAAATGCCAAGCCATGCCTTCCCTGGACCGGAAACAAGCTTCCAAGGAGCGGTTTCTGGTATTACAGCCGTCTTCAGCCCGGCTTGCTTGAATCCAGTGGCAAAGTGAGCAAGGGACTCACGTCTGAGCATACCCTGCCACACTTATGGCGGCCAAAGCGCTACAAAAGGGGGTGGTGATGGACAGAGCATCTGAACCAATCAAACACTCACACCCAGTCAAAGGACCTGGGTTTAATCCATCACCGTTCTTTAGCCCACTCTGCCACCCCAGTTCAGACATGGCTATATGCAAATCAGTCTGACCCTGTGCCTCATGGGAACAGTCCAGCCCGAACTGCCAAGCCATGCCTTCCCTGGACCGGAAGCAAGCTTCCGAGGACCGGTTTCTGGCATTACAGCCGTCTTCAGCCCGGCTTGCTTGAATCCAGTGGCAAAGTGAGCAAGGGACTCACGTCTGAGCATACCCTGCCACACTTATGGCGGCCAAAGTGGTACAAAAGGGGGTGGTGATGGACGGAGCATCTGAACCAATCAAACACTCACACCCAGTCAAAGGATCTGGGTTTAATCCATCACAGTTCTTTAGCCCACTCTGCCACCCCAGTTCAGACATGGCTATATGCAAATCAGTCTGACCCTGTGCCTCATGGGAACAGTCCAGCCCGAACTGCCAAGCCATGCCTTCCCTGGACCGGAAACAAGCTACCGTAGACCGGTTTCTGGCATTACAGCCGTCTTCAGCCCGGCTTGCTTGAATCCAGTGGCAAAGTGAGCAAGGGACTCACGTCTGAGCATACCCTGCCACACTTATGGCGGCCAAAGCGGTACAAAAGGGGGTGGTGATGGACGGAGCATCTGAACCAATCAAACACTCACACCCAGTCAAAGGATCTGGGTTTAATCCATCACCGTTCTTTAGCCCACTCTGCCACCCCAGTTCAGACATGGCTATATGCAAATCAGTCTGACCCTGTGCCTCATGGGAACAGTCCAGACCGAACTGCCAAGCCATGCCTTCCCTGGACCGGAAACAAGCTACCGTTGAAGGGTGGCAGGTATTAGAAGGGTGACACCGCTCGGACGTTGATAAGGACATTCATTGGGTGTTGGCAAGATTGAGGTTGGTGAAGCCAATGAGAATTGAGATGGTGACGGGTACATAGGTGGACAAGGAGTTGAAATTTGAATATGGGGGTTAAGGTGATTGGATTTGCGAGTTTTCAGGGTTTAGAATAGTGACATGGACTGATGAAGTAGCAGGGGTATGGAGCATGATATGGACTGGGAGACTGCCAGTGTGGAAAGGGAAATGGTGATGAGGAAGTGTGGCAAAGATTGCAAAGATGAAAGGCAAGGAAAGGGTGACAGTAATAGGAAGAATGACAGTTAGTTATAGGGAGGATGACAGCGTTAGGGTGCCAGGGATGGGACTGGTGGTGTGGATTATGAAAGTGACAGGTACTGGGAGACTGAGAAGGATAAGGAGATTGAGAAGCACTACGAGTGTTACTGTGATGAGGTTGGCAAGGGTGTGCACTGTGACAGGGAAGATGTGTGTCATAGGAATTGGAACTGTGACAAACTGATAAAGTGACAGGGATTGGAAGAATATACAACACCCTCTCGACATGAAACATTCACCTCATTCACTTCCCAATACTACCTCTGTCCCCACCTCAGCAGCTACCCACCTGCCCCACACAGTTGCTCCCACCCTAGTATTTATCCACCAACCAAGAGTTCTGCCTCACCCCATTCACTACTCTGCTGCCTCTCAAACATTTGTCCCACTGCAACCAGAACCTACCTTCCATCAATGCCACCATCCACTGACCCCAACACAAAACCTCGAACCAAACTATCACATCACTACTGTCTGACCCCTTATGCCCCTGCTCATACTCCGAACATTAACCACCCACCCTACAAATCTGCTGACACCTCATTCAGTAACCACCTTCCTCTGCACTCCTGGAATCTTTTTTGCCACTACTTAGTTGCCCCACCTAATCCCAGTCCATCACACTTCAGTCACTTCCCAGTTGCCTTACACATAACCCCACTCAACCCATCACTACTCATCTGACCACCCCATCCCTCCCACCTAAATCACAACCTATCTGCTACCACACTCTGGCCCGAACCTTAATCACGACAAAACTTCCCCTAGCTCAGACACTTCACCTGCCTTTACCTTATAACTGCCAAACCCTTGCTGCACATCAGCTGCTGAACCCCTGTCCCCACATTTTCGCTCCCACTCGGGCTACAAGACACCTGCAGCACACAAGTTGAAAAACTAAAGAGAAAGAATCAGCCTCAGGCCTGCCGATTGTAGATACCGTGCAACACTCTTCTACTTAACTGTTCCACCTCGGTACAGAGGCATCGGAGCTGTTTTCACTCTGAACCTGACTCCACAATATGCCCACTTCTAACTCCTTACCTGGTCCTCCAGCCCATCTTCCTTAGGATCTAAGAGCTTTGGACATCCAGGATCATGCTATCCCCCATGCATCATGGCCTGCTAGGTGCATATTATAAGTTACCTCAAAGGTCATTTGCCCAACTGCTCTACTCTCCTGAGGTTCTCTCTTTGTCTTGCAACAATATACCTGCCCAGAGAAGCAGTGCGTGCTGCGATCTGGACTTCTCCCTGACTGGTCCAGCCCACTGCTGTCACTGCCAGATCATGACCTTGCCTAGATTACCAAGCAATAAGCAGCATTTACCTTATATTGCAAACATTTCTTTTCAAAATTGTTGTCACAATTATTCAAATGGGACCCACTTTTGCAAATGAATTACTTGCATGAAATGTATTTTTTGTTAGAATTGTCATTTATACCCTTGCCTGGAGGCCAGGGGTGCATCGGGAGTCTCTAGAACCAGAATCTAAGCTTGGTTGGCACAACTGCCCTCTTATCCCCACATTAAGTACACCACTACTAAAGGCCTTACCAACTGTTGGACTTGGCCCTTTTTGCACGGTCATTCCTAAACTTTTTGCCTCTCTCCTAGCCTTTTTTGGTGATGGTGGTTTTAGTACACTGGGCACGTTAGCACTGATGTTCAGTGTAAAGTGCGTGTGCTCTCTGTGATAAACATGGTAAGATTGGTCTACACCTGTTTGGACTATTTAATTTACCTGTCAGTCTCTTTTCAAATCTTTTTAATAGAGTTTTATATAGTGCGAACTTGACCCAAATCGGGTATAGAGTGCTTTACATAGCACCAGTTGCATTACATGAGGGCACATTCATTTTTGCTAGGCACGTGGAGATTAAGTGATTTGCCCAGAATCACAGGATGTTCAGCATCACTCTGGAGACTCGAACACAGTTCCCCAGATTCGAGGTCGACCGCCCTAGCCATTAGGCCAACTCCTCTCCCCTTGTAAAGTGGTATCTCGTATACCCAGGGCTGGTAAATTAATTGCTACTGGTGGGCTTGCAGCGCTGACTGCGCCACCCACCAAAGTAGCCTTGCAAACCTATCTCAGGCCTCTGCCATTGCAGGGCCTGTGTGTGCAGTGTCACTGCCGCTGTGACGTGGCACCTAAAGTTTGTGCTAAGTCTGTGACCTCCCTTTTTAGGTCTCGCCTTCGCAGCACACATGCGCTACAAGGGAAAAAGACCTTTTCCCGTCGCTTTGGCCTTTCAGCCAAGCATGTGCACGCATTCCATTGCCTTCAATGGCAACGCGTGCACGTCAGGAGATTCACTCACGGGAGCACGCGCCACCATTTGCCAGCAATTATCGCTCCAGCAAGTGAATCGCGCCCGTCCCCCACTACGCGAGGCGCGCGTGTTTGTGCTTGTTTACACTGTTTCGTGCGATGCGAAGCTCAGCCTCTCTTGCTCTTCACGCCTGTTCCTGTATCTGCACTGGTGGAGATCAGCCAGCTGCCTTGTAAGACACTACCCAAGACACACAGAAGCTTGTCCTGCCCTGAACGGGAAGTAGCAAAAATCTCAATGCTAATAAATATCGGAGTTAGGCAAGCATCGGTAGCAGTCTGTGACGTCCGTCACATGGCATTTGCTGCGCTGTTCTTCCGTAGTGTATAAATACGTTTTGCCTGACTCGAATATGGCCATAACGCTGACTGGCAATATAAGCGTAGGAAACGGTAAGTGTACCATTTTAGATGCTTCAGACTGGATTGGGTATGAACACGCATGTCTTCCGGTTTCAGTGGCTCCTCTGATCCCGCCTCTTTGTAACGGACGTCACCTGACCTCGAGGCCCACCCTGCAGACATTCGAACACTGCCTATAGGACAGAATCTCGTGCAGACTAAGTGACTTTGGAGCAAGAAGATCTGTAACGGGAGCTGCTTTCAGGTGAGCGTGGATTCTTCATTTCCGAGTACAAGCGCCCACGAGCTCTTGCACATAGGGAAACATGCAGTTTAAAAAGCCCCCGTCTTGGACATAAGACATGCAGGAGTCGACCGAGGAACCACGCACCGCGAGAGCCCTCCAGGTGCTGCAAATTTTTGGGTTGTGCACAGTAGGACTCGCGGAGTCAGCTAGTGCATGTCACGTGCAGGAGGCAGCACCTCCAGCCACTCTGACTCTGGGCATTTGGGGAATAGTATATGGGTTCTTGGGTATTCCGGGAGTTAATGCGAATGGATCTCAAGGTGCTCGGCGGCACTGCAGCGTTTTGGGCTTAGTCTGTTCTGTGCACTACAGAATGGGACCCCGGAGCTGGATCTGTGTACACTAAATAGACTTCACGGTGAAGATAGGCATTGCAGGAGCTCCTGTCACCTGTCATGGCATCACTGATCCTTCGACCCGAATGAATGAATGAATTTCTTTATTTGTTTAGTTAATAAAAACCATTACAAAAGATAAAATGCCGTAATGTTAAGAACAAGGAATAATAAATCTAAACTGGAGGTACATGCAGAATTAGAAGTTAAAATCAAGTAAAAAGGATGACGTTTGAAGTTCAGGAGACAGTTACAGAGGGAATAGTTACACAAGTATTATAAGTTCAGGGTATGGATTGGATCTTTGCCAAAGTTCCTCTCTTTTCCTCAAAGATGGTGATGAATTTAACTGCTCTGCAGATCAACTGTGTGTCCCCGGAGCACAGGACTTGTATGATCACGGAACGACAAATGTGAATACCATATTGTACGAGCTTCGCTTTTAGCCTGTTCCTGCGTTCTTGGTCCAGTGCGGGACAAATGCAGATCAAGTGAATGAAATCTTGTTTTGCTGCACCACATAGGTCGCACTCCTTGATCACTGGGGTTCTCCAATTGGGTCGATCAGCATTGGTCGGCAGGTTCCCCAACCTTAGGCAAAGATATTTGTGTTTAACATGTGATGAGAATGCGAGTTCCAGATAGGCTTCCAGCGTGGACTTTTTATATGATTGTATGGTCATCCAGGCATGTGAGCGATGGCTCAGGGCTAATTTGTCATTAAGCAATGAGTGCCTGTTGGCTGCCTTCTTTACTGCCTGTTTGAAAGTTGGTACAGGAAGCTTGGTGTCCCAGAGTGCTACTAGTTCAGTGGTTTCTAGGGATTGTCGTAGGTATTTGGCATACTGGGAATTCGGGCTATTATAAATTGCTTCCCACATTGCGCGGTAGACCTCATTGTCTTGGTTCATCCAGATGCCATACCAGAATTTGACAGTCTCATATTTTTTCAGCAGTACTTCAGACTGAAGGCCGAATTCGAGTCGCACTTGCGCAGTTGATGCGTTGTGTGGTAGACCAAATACGCGCTTGTAGACTTTTGTTTGAATATTGTCTATTAGCTGTGCGCTCTTTCCGTGGTGTAACACGCTTCCGTACGCTATAGTTGGAAGTAGCCTGGCTTTAATTGCGGTTAATAGAGGGTTAAATAGAGGGCCTTTAAGTTTGATGGCTAGGGTACTAAAGGCGTGCAACAGGGCAGTGCCCTTCTTTTCGATGGCATTGAGATGTGTAGAGAAATTGAGGCGCTTGTCCAGTGGGATCCCCAAGTACTTATAGCTTACCACTACTTCTAATTTGTTGTTATCTATTTCCAGGATAGGTGGGGGCTTGCGGCATCTTGTTATTACCATGATCTTTGTTTTCTTGTTATTTATTTCAAGCAGGTTCTGTTTGTGTAACCGGTCAGTTCATGTAGGAGACGCTGTAGACCTATTTTTGTCTGGCTGAGTAGGACCACATGGTCTGCATAGGATAAGTGTGTTAAACGTAGATTTCCTAGCCGCGGTGGGTGAGCATTGATCTTGTCTAGCCTTGATGACATGTCAGCCATGAATAAATTAAAAAGATGTGGGGCCAGAACGCAGCCTTGTTTGAGACCATCATAAGTGCTGATCTTCCGAGTTAGCCGCTTTCCGTTGTCAATCTTTACCTGCATCCAGGTGTTAGTGTACAGATCCATTATAGGAGTTAGGATTGAATCCGGCAGGCCCTGCTGCTTCAGTTTGGACCAGAGTAGTTGCCTACTAACCCGGTCGAACGCCGCCTTAAAGTCTATAAAGCAGGTGTAGAGTGCCTGATGATTTTGAAGGCTTTTTTCAGCTATTAAGCTTAGCGCCATTGTATTTGCTGCGGTGCCCATGCCACGACGAAACCCTGTCTGATTTATCGGAATTTTATTGTTGTCTTCGGACCATTGAGCAAGATCAGCTAATACCAGGGATGCGTAATATTTTGCTTCCGCTTCGACCCTTTCATTGTACTTTGTAGGCTCTCTAGCTTCTGTTAGTGAAACTGGTGAAAGCTGCCTCTTGTCAGTGCCTGCTTGGTGATGCCATTATTTAGGCTTTAAAGGTTGTCTGGTTCGGCGGGGGTGCGGCATACATGTGTAGTGATGTTAGCCGAATGCCCAGTTTGGATATGTGCAGTGATGTTAGCCCAATGCCCAGTTTGGATTATGGCCACTGTTAGAGGTGTGAATATAGCTTTAAGGAATGTTTTCTAGGCTGTTATATAGAGTCTGGCAATTGTTTTGGTTTACTATTATTATGTTCATAATCTACTACTCGTATGCATTTTACTTACAGACCTCCTGATTAAATTGACATATGCATGTGTACATTTGAGTGTTTGATATCCAAAAAACCCTAGTACCGAAAATGCGGGCTTTTTGCAACACCAAAACCTCTACAGTCCAGAAGTCTGTTGCAACACCAACACATTCCAGAAGGCTCTCACCAGTTTGGTGTATGCTCATTTGAGACAGCGAAGCACTCTGAATCGCCCACATAATCCAGACCACACAAACCATTGTACCAAAAAAGGCCACTTTATTCAAGACAGATAAATTCCCATCAAATAATCCATTTTATTATTACAATGCAAATTTGGCAAATAAAACCGAAACCTTTTGTCATCTTAAATTTGCAAATATATAAAATCGCACCAAAACCATCAATATAATTTTCTTGTGTCACAATACTGAATTAAACTTCCAAACCTTTCTTCCTTCAATTCTTCCCCTCAATTTGTTCTCACTAAACTCCCCCTCCCCCCCACAAAGGACTGGACAAGCCCGCTCCTGACTTATCCTCCCCCGCTTTACACCCCTAAGCCTCAGCTAGAGAATGTCATGTCTTGAAGTGGCAAAATAAAAATTCTTATATCATTCTTTTTTTTTTATTTTACTTTTTTTTTTTGGGGTGGGCGGGTGGGATCTGAAGAAAATGCGCCCTGCTGCCTCAGCCTCGCTCGCGCTCCTAATCTCCCTGCCTACGCACCGGTAAACTCACTAGCACGCGCCCCTGCCTGCCGCTCCCTCCACCAATCCTCATGTGGCCCGTTCCATATGTGCAAATAACCCCAGGGGGAGACAGCTCGCGCCGCTCCCCCTGAGGGCCCAAAACCTGACTGTTTTTTTCCGTAAGAGTTGTTATTGAACATCCAGAGGTCTACTCACTTTTTGACGGAGTAACACTGGGCTAGCAGGGTATAATTACTAGGGAGAAAATATGGTTTTCATAGAGAGTTGAAAAAAAAAAAAGAAAACCAAACCAGGGAGGTTAAATAAATTATTTAACATAAACACGTCATTTAGTAGCCCCGTTGTAAGGATGGCAAGGCACAAGTATTAGCACGTAAGTTTAAATGGAAAATGATTGCCAGGTGCTGGCTTTAGTGAACGGTATTTGTCTCAAGGTCACAATGCCGTATATTCGGGAGAATTTTTTACAAGACAGGAGGTTCATATTGTGCTGTCTTTAATTGCTTTTTATTAACCGCAGCCAAGCAAATACATTATTGAGGATAAAAATGCAAAAAGAACTACTAACAGTGACTTCATAATAGCCCAACCAATGGCATGTCGATTAGCCCAATAATTATCTTGACTGAGAGCAACAATTCCTCTTTCCTTGCTGCTCCCGGTCAAGATAAGTACTTTGGGGCATATTACCAAGCAATAGAGATAATTTTTGTCTCTAACTTGTTTAGAGACAAAAATTATCGCCGCACATCGGCGATTTTTATCGCAGATAAACCTTGCTATTAGCAAGGTTTATCGCAAATGCGATAAAAAACGGCCGCAATGCATGAATATCGCTGAAAAGTCAGCGATATTCATGCATTATCGAGCAAATGCTCTTAGCCATGTTATCCACCTCCCATTGGTTAACATGGCTAAGAACTGCTCAGGGCAGGTGTTAGCTTTTGGAGATATTCGCGCTTAGCGCGAATATCTCCAAAAGTTGGTAATAGGAGATAGCGATGTTAGCGACTGTTTCCAGTCGCTAACATCTTGGCACGCCCACTTTGCATGTCATTAGTGATAAATATCACTGACATGCAAAGCGGGGCCCAAGATGGTCGCTATCTCCTATTAGCTGTCGCTAACTGGTGTTAGCGACAGCTTGGTAATAGGGAGATAATTTTATCTCCGCTTTCTTGGCTTTTAAAGCCAAAAAAGCGGAGATAAACCCCCTTGATAATATGCCCCTTTGTTCGTATTTCCTTTTTCTAAGGTATAGTTTACACAACTGTATGCTTAATTTACCATGTATTTCACTGCTGTTGCGTTGTTTCTACTGCCCCTGCATGTGCGTTCGCAGCAATGCTCTGCCGTTAGAGGCTTTTCGGCCTCCCTCACTTCGTCGTCAGGTTCGCCTCCTCTGTGCTGTGGTTTGCATCATGTTTTTTTCTCTGGCCTCAAAGTTTTTTTTGCGGACCGCTTATCAATATCGTCCTTTTCCTTCCCTCTACTTCCCTGGACTGCAGTCTCTCACTGTAGGAAAATGCCTCCCTTCCTCACATACCTGCTCCCTCAGAATTTGGAGGTCTTTAATAAAATCCAGCCTTTCTGACAACAAGGCTGGGAAAATCTCAATTTTAATGATGGAAGGGGACCCTATCCCAAGTAAGGAGTACCCATCCGACGGCTCTCTCCACTGGATGCCGTCGATCAATGGAACATATGGAGATCACAATTACTGGATGCATGTTGCCAGGGAGAGATAACAAAGTAACATAAAATAACATCTTCCCTTCTCTGGCCATCGGATGGGTGCCAGCCAGTCATTTGCTGTGCCCTGTGGCTTGACACACGATGTACCAGGTGGCTACTTGTTTATGTTGGTCAATTTTCAGAAACATCGCCTTGTCTTACCCAAACTTAAATTTTTTAAAGCTCTGATGCTGCCTGCAGCACTAGTCTCATTGCTAGCTTGGCAGGATGCACTATCCGAATGTCAGCCTTTTAGCAGCATAACCACTGTATGTGTTGATTATTACCTTTTGTATCATTTAAAAAAATAAATAATTAAGGAATCCTTTCTGCAGATCAGAATTGTGTGTTTCAACAACATTTGAGGTTTTCAACCACTGCTTAATTTCTTGCACCGTGTGTAGCTTCAGTGCAACACGCATTGCCTGCCTACTTAAAAGCAGACATAGCTCACTGGCACACTCTGGATTGTTCTCAGATATAGGGTTAAATAGTCTGCTGGTTATCAGCACTCCAGGGGAACATGACCACAAAGTCTTAGCCAGTAGATGAAGCATTATGTACAAATCTTGTAAGAAGCCTCCGTGCTAACCTTTAGAATATTAGGGACACCGGGGTGGAAATCTAGGGCCTGAGCAATGCCACAGGTTCTTGCACAGAGGGAGAATAACGTCTTGAGATCACTGCTCAAACCTACCCCTATTTTATCACTTTTTCCCCCCAATGCTGGCCTTAGGCGTATTGACGATTCAGTGTCCTTGAGACCGCAACCTTGGGCATTGAACGCTAATTTATAGCATCTCAAGTGTTTCAAACAGGCACAAGTATCCCCATAGTCTTTACTGTAAGTACATTTTTACCTGCGGTTTTGGTGTTTTATGGGGTCTTTTCCTCAAAATAAACTATTTAAATGAATGAGTGACCCAGTTTATGACTGGTCACCACAGTGAATGAGTCTTTACATCTATGTGTCAAACTGTTTACAGCCACAAAGTATTGTGTTTAGTTTTCATTCAAACTTGGCATTGCTCTGCTCTGAAGGAAAATACATTTTTTTGTCTAGTTCTCGTCACTGCTCTAATTGTCTATGCGCGAGTAGCCCTTTCAGTCCAAGTTTCAGCTTTGCACTCTGGAGCTTGTAATCCTGATTTTATAAAGTGCTAATCAGGACGACAAGTCACAGAATGCAAAGCCATAAAAATAGAATGGATGGGTTACTTATGCATTAACCCAGGAACCGTGATATCTGGAGCTCCGCCCTCACTGTCTGTTCCCGTTGCTTGTTCTCTTTCTATCTGTGCTGCAGAATGCAGCACCGATAAAAATAAAAAAACAAGGAGAAATAAATATATTTCTCCTCGTTTCGCTTGCCCTGGGGAAGAGTACAGTTTTGGAGGGATAACCAGGTTTACAGATTCTTTTAAATCTGAGAATATGTCAAAACCCATGGGTGTTGCATGGGAACACCCATGCAACACCCTTGGAACGCCTTCCTGAGGCAGTGTAAGGCAACGCAACGCAACACAACGCCTTGCATTGCCTTACACCATATCTACGAGGCTGTTAAAATCCATGCAAAGTGGCTTTGCATGTCCTCGTAGATATGGATCTGCACTCTGCGCACAAAAAGTGATGTACCAGCGGCGCAAGAGGCTTTTAGATAAGCCCCTTGGACTATGGTTATTTTGCATGATTCTTTATTTTGCATAAGATGGAACACTTTTCTAGTTGTGATTAGAGCTTGTGTCTGCTCATCCTCACTTGTCTGTTCCTAAAGCACGATTGTCTGTCCTATCTTCCCCTGGTCTAAGTAGCAGCTATATGCCTTATGAGGGGAATTGCTAACTGGATTAAAGCCAACTGTTTCAACACTGACAAGACAGAAGTAGTGATTTTCAGATCATATCACCATGGGACTCCAAATGGTGGCCAGCCAAACTTGGACTCACAGCCAGCATCCAGGCAGAAACCTTGTTTAAAACTATTTTTATTTCAGTTTTCAAATATATAGCTTTACATAAACATACAAATGAAAGGCAGGTGTGTGCGATCAAGATAATAGTTGCCGACTTGTGCGCTAAACATGTGTGAAAAGAGTAATGTAAGAAGGGATACAGAAGGCACCAAGTTGGAGAATCGATGTAAAGCTGACGCTGAATCTCTCAGTATTGCACCAGCTTGGAGGGTGGATGTGAGAATGAGGATATAAGTCGGGGACACGCCACAGTGATTCTCTGTAACACCCAGACTCTCAGCAATCAAGTAACTGCCACTCACTCAGCAGAGGCCTCCCACCTCTGAACATCAGCCGTAGGGGTAGAGGACAGCAGTTTTACATCAGCCATCAGTGCACGCTTCCACCAGGCACACACACCACCAGCTGGCAGTGCACACTTCCACCAGGCACACTCACCACCAGCCAACAGTGCCCAATTTCTACAGGCACACACACCACCAGCCATCAGTGCACACATCAATTGTTAACGCATCCACAATTAACTATTGTAGCAATCGCAGTATGGCACACTTAATTTTAAACATATTCATCTTAAGCGCAGCATGCCACCATTGCTACAAAAATAAATACACATTTTTTTGGCCTACTATTTATAGACTTTTGTTGCAATTGGTGTTGCAATATTTAGCAATGCCAATAGCTAACAGGGCTCCCGTGAGGCATTCCTGTGTGCAGCAAAAGTGTGGCTGGATTCCAGGCGGGGCTGTTATGAGCAGAGAGAGCCCTGCGTGTTGCTGCCCTAGTGAGGAGAGGCCCCTGGAGCAGTGGCCCATTACGTAACCTTGTTGGTGCCTTCCTACAGCCACGAGCAGACCAGAGGAGGCAGAACACCACAGAGAAGACTCCGGTGAGTGAGTCCGGTGGGGGGTGTATGTCGGCGCACATTGTAGGTGCCCACCCCCCCCCTGTGGTTGCTCCTACGGCACAGAGGTGCCAGTCCCTGATTGTTCTCCCAGCTGCCCTGCCGGACAGTGGGCAGCTGCAACGTTGGGCACATTCGTTGTAGAGAGTCCAAGTGGGGGACTCAGGCCACTGTGGTGCCAGTGTTTCATTTGGCCACAGCTGTCCTGCCGGACAGTGGGCAGCTGCAACGCTTGGGGGGCCAGTTATTTTGTTGAGAAAGGGGACAGTTGCACCAAATGCCCCAGCACATCTGCTCCCTGAGTTTTTGCTGCATTGGTAGCTGAGCCCTGACTTTGCTGGACATAGAGCATTGGAGCCCTAGAGAAGGCCAGTTGGCCTGGGGGGGTCAGTTTTATGTGGTAGGGCACAAGGCCCCAATGTGATGTCTACAATGATGGTGTATGTATAATGTGATTTATGCACCCTGAGTTATGTCTAATGAGACTTATGCTTGTGATGCCTATGACATAATGTGTTTATGTTTAGGATGTTTAGGTAAGGTGTTCATGCTGGTGCGGCCTAGTGCATAATGGGTTAATGCTAATGACGTTTGGGCCTAATGTGATTTATTACCTATTGTCATGTTATGATATTTCAGGATGGGGTCTAATGCTATAGTGATAATGCTTAGGTCATTATGAATTTGAATTTAAATAATTTCTAAAGCGCACGTACACCTGACCGTTTCATGGCGCTATGGTTAACTGAACCTCAATTAGCGGGGGGGACCAAGGGGCAGAAAGAGGAGTTATTGAGGGAAAGCCTGTGAGAAAAGAAAGGTTTTTAATGCCTTTCGAAACAGAGAGTATTGGGTGAGGGATCTGAGGTGAGGTGGAAGCGAATTCCAAAATGTGGGGGCGAGTGTGGAGAATTTAGAGCCTCCCCATTTTGGTACCAGTGGTTACTGGTTGTGTTTTACATTTACTTTTTTGTTCTGATGGTTCTGACCGTGGCCCAATTGGCCTGGTCCTGTATATAATCCCCTGTGAATATTGCCCGTGCCACTGTGTAAAGGTGTGATTAGGTTTCTAATGTGTTTATGAAAATACAAAGGCTATTTCTTTATATAACCTTGTGTGGAGTTTCTTTTGTGGTGTGCCTAGTTTGTTGCTGCTGTGTGAGTGTGGGATGTACGTCATTAAGACGCACACTTTTACAACGCGTTCCATTACAACGCGGTTGTAACAACGCAAGTCGTTACAACGACCTGCGTTGGGGGGGCGCAAATTAAAAAAATTTAATTTACTATTCCAACACCAGTCCCCGTGGATAGTAGGGAAGGTGTTGGGATAGTAAATTAAATGATTTACTATCCTTGAGCGCCCCCCAGCGCAATTCGTTGTAACAACTTTTGTTGTTATGACCGCGTCATAATGGAACGGCGTTGTAATGGTTGCGTCGTAAACGTCGCATACCGTGAGTGTGTGTTGCGCAAACGCTTTACACATTGCCTCTGGGATAAGCTCGTGCCAAGCTACCAAGGGGGTGAGCAGGGGTTATCATCAGTGTATAACTCCCTTGCCCTGACTAGAGTGGTGGTTTCTGCTTGGCTTTGGCACAAGCCTTAGCCAACCAGAAATCCCATTTCTAACACCAACCAAACAGCAGTCCGGTGAAGTTTCAAATGAGACCTCATTCTCCAGCTTTTTGCAATCGCGTTTGAAGATATCTGGCCGACACAAATTCTCTGAGAACTCCTTCAGTGGTACGTGCCCTCAAGCAACATGGAGGCACTTAAAAAATGATTCAAATACCTAAATAAATACATGTATTTTGTTCGACATTAAGAACTCTCTGGGAAGTGCTCTACCTACGTTACAATTAAATCAGTGCATTCAAGATGTACTCGCATAAAATCTTTAAAAGCTGAAATTACCAGAGCAATATAAAAAAAATAGGTCAAACCTAATCTCCTTTCATTGACGTTTATTGCTTAGCAAGCCATTTACAATAAATGCAGAAAGTATAAATTATACTTTATTTAAACATGATATCATAGTCTTACGTGATTGCACCTCGATTAAAACAGGCACAGAAAGTTCCAGTGCATTAGCCCAAAGAAGCCAAGACATTACCTGATTGTATGCTCCTACCTTGGCCTCATTTAAAATAGATCTAAGGAAATTGCCACCTATGTTTAAGATGCGGAAAAGTACATTTGATTTTCCAGACTCTGCCCATCACAATCAAAATCCCATTTTGCAAATTCAGTTTTTGCCTACTGCCCCATGAACTCTTTAGTTTTACTGCTAAACATGCATTTTCATTAAATTGCCCTAAAAGTGTATCCATCGGGACGCATAAGTATGATGGCCGTCATCACAACCTGGTTTTATTTGGCGAGAAGACTGGGGGCCTTCCATAGGTCAATTCAGTACCTGCTTTAACACACAAGCCTTACCTCTTGTGGCAGAGTTCACTTTTTTCACATTTTGCACGCTCTTTTGTACACAGCACAAGCAACTTTCTACCTGGCTTTCCAGATCATAAAAAAAAGTCCCAAAAGATGAGGAATGCTTTACCCACTCTGGGGAGGTACAGGAAGATCATTAATGTTACATTTTTCAGTCACAAAAACGCGAATGCCCCATTCTGTATGGATTCAGATCCGAAGCCACAGACGCAGGTGCAGATTAATATTCATTTCCTTAGGAAATGACTATCGTGTTAGAAAAGATCCCGTCGGAGCTCAATAACAGTCACTTGCTCTTTCCATTTCAACATATTAAAAATTTACCAATGCGTTTTGTGCTTAGCGTGGGGAATTCTATCTAGCAGGAGTCTCACATAATTGAGAGGTTTGCAACGTAAGCATTTAGAAATATAATGTATAGCGCATCATAGCTTTTCGAGCCACCCTGTTTTGATTAATCAAACAGATAACACAACCATGTCAATAACATTACAGAACAAGTAGTTGGCCAATATAACATAGAGCTAATGACAGCAGAATATATTTAGTGGTAGGGGTTTCACACTGTGCTTCATCAGTATGATACTTGGCACAATAGAGGGTATGCCATTATCAGCACTCATCCTTTGTCAGTGCAGTCTGCAGGCGATCTTCAGTGACTGTTCTGTAGTATAGTAGTATGACATACAAGGGTGTCGCGTTGGCAGGGGACATTGATGGACCTCAAATCTTCAAAGACCCAATTACAAGTTAGCCAAATCGGATTTGATAATTATCGCATTCACTGCATTTTAATGGTCCACTTATAATCAGTCCCGCAGGGCCCCTTTCAGTACTGCGTATTCTCTCCCTCCCTTTCCCATTTAAGGTGAAAGACTGCCTTGGGTGGCTTGATGTATAACGGGAGGGAGAGAGTGAGTGAGTGACTGTGTGTTTCGCGTTGCACCTGACCCTGGCCTTTAAGCAGAGGCCTGGGGGCCCTTGAGGGGTGCTCGCGCTGTCCACAAAGGTCAGGAGTACTCCTGGAGCACACCGTGGAAAAAGCAGCAAAGGTTCAATCGATACAATCAAGGCAGGCACAAAGAAAGAAGTTTGTGCTTGGCTGCAGGCTCCAACATGCATTCTACGCGGATGTGTACGTTACTCTGCAGGCTTCATCAATTATGCACCCAATGTGGCCTATACATTGACAATCATTGCACGATGTTCTGCAATGTGTTTAACAGCATAAATGAATTCACACGGCACTTGTCATTATGGCAAAATAGGATTGCCTCCCATGCAATTATATGCCAGACTTCAGTCCAGAATGAGTGTTGAATGAGAAACACGTGTTTAGAACATAGATACTGTATGAATGCTTCAACACATCCGATTTGCATCACCCTAATGTCCTTAATAAGAGGTGACATTAATGGGGCGTCCACCATAAACTGCCCCACCTCAGTTCTTTGCCGGATTTAGAGAGTGTAGGAGTGCAGCTGAACTGATAGTTGATCCACCGATGACCCTGGATTGAGAACACTTGTGCCAGACATGATGCAGGTGGCATTAGATGGTCTGCCTTCCTTAGGGCATATTTCCAAAGCATTGCTACCAGTGTCCTACCAGTCCAGAACTACCAAGTCAACGATGGTGATACCAGACAGAAAAGTTCCAGAAAAGTCCTGGAAAAACATTCCTAGCATATCATGGACTTTTCTTGCGTTATCTGTGAAGATGAAGCCCAGCCTGGGGGGGGGGGTCTGTCTTTCAGAAATGTAATAAATGGTGCCAGATCCAGCAGACATGAATGTCGTGGTGAAATTGCTACCAGAGGCCTGAGTGCTGTATTGGGGGAAAATGTCCATCATGTCCATCAAATCAGCTGACAACTAGCTGGAAGTGTGGTGTTGGAAAAGCTTCCCATGCCCCACGAGCTGTACAGTGGCTGCCCTGCTCACTAATGGGAAAGTGATGACTTGAAAAAAAACAGTAATCACACATGGCTGACCAAAGGAAGATCGGACCTGTCACAATGTTGTCGTTTTTCATAGCTGAATCGAGTGGTGTCTCTGTCCCGGGTTAATTTAGGTACTGTGGTCACTGGCATGCAGATATCTGAGCCGAAACGCATCATTCAGGGCCGCAACCGCTTCTCAACATGTGATCCTGGTCATAAGCCTATCTCTAGGCAGAATATAACACTCATGCTCAATTCAGTACACATAGATTGTCTAAATAGCATAGCCCTCTGGCTCCACTGGAGCAGATGATGGAGAGGGACACATTAAACATAGAATGCGGAGGTTTACTCTCTGTTCCCCTTGGCTTCCCCTGGTCTCTATGCTTAAGACATATTTGGATGCACCACACCCCAAATACCGCAGACAGCACCTGTGGAAGCCCAACATCCAAACCATTCCATGGTGTCTAATATATGGATCACCAGCTAATGGAGTGGAGAGGTGTAGTGCAGTGGCCAGGGCCTGTGAGGTCGGAGCACAGGGGTCAGGGTTCGATTCCTGGCTCCTGCGGCAGCTCAGCTCAGCACCTTGTGACTCTGGACAATAGCTCACTTAATTTCCATGACGGCCCCCAGCTTCTTGAGACACGTAAGGGTGAGTTTTTCATGCTTTACAAATATGGATTTACATTTACAATATCAATTTAAAACGTAGGCATATCCGGCAAGAACGAAGTAGCACACCTATGCACCTGAGCATTGTGCATACATGTGCTGCTAGTCATATATGTGCCTATGCTTCAACTCAACCCCTTTTGTTTTGAGCATTGAATAGTGTGGGCATTGTTTGGACTAGTTGTGTTTTCTACCCCTGCCTATTTCATGCAAATGCTTTGTTTTAGAAATCTTGTGAGTGATTGATTGAACAGCCCAGCCCGTTTCTTGATCACACTCTAGGAATCACTAATCACTCAAGGACAGTCAGTTAACAAAACATTTGCATGAAATAGGCAGGGGTAACATACACAGCCAGTCCAAACAATGCCCAAACCATGTCACAGTGTCCTCAAACCTTCAGAGCCTCAAAGCTTTAGAACAGTGTAGCTATGTTTCAAGAACATTAGAGTGTATACAATGCTAAATGGATGAAAGTTTCCAGTGTAAAGTTTCAAGCCTTGCTAAGTAGTACTCCTCTACTGACTTCACTTTTACTCATTGTTAGACCTCTCAGTGTTAGCGTGGTCTTGCCCCAATTTTTTCGGCTTACTCCTCCATTTTGTCTGATCTCATTTTTGTTGACCTTAGGACTATGTGCACTTTGCCACTGCTCACCAGTGGATGTGCTCTGTCCGTAAAACAATTAACCCTGGCATACTCCCAATTGGCACATTTAATTTACTGGTAAGACCCTAGTAAAATGTTACTACCAGTACCTAGGGCCTGTAAATGAAAAACTTCTGGTGGGACTGCAGCACTGATTGTGCCACCTACTGTAGTAGCCCATTAAACATGTCTCAGACCTGCCATTGTGGCTTATGTATGCAGCTTAACTCGTCATTTTGATCTGGCAAAATAAACCTTTTACCTGGCCTAAACCTTTCTTTATAGTACATATGAGCAACCTCTAGGGATGGCTCTAAACAGCCCACAGGGCATGATGCGATGCAGTATATTTAAAATGTTGGACATGTCCTTTTAAGTGGTGTTTTAAGTCACAATTTGGAAAATGCCACTTTTCGAAAGCTGTGTTACACACAAAGGGTTAGACCCAGTAAAGTCAAGGGACCTGGGTGATTAAGTAGTATATAAGGAAGGGGTCCCAGACAAAACAACAAAATTCACAATTTTAAATAAATCTTTACAAAAAAAGAGATAAATCGATGCAAAAAGATTTATTTCAGATTTGCATTTTCACCATTCATTGGTTGCATTTCATCAATATCACAGTACAAAAATTCTTATATATGTGCCCACATACACAACAGGGAGGGGGGTGAAGTGAGGGAAAGTGCCAAAGTTTTTAGAAGGAATAGAGAAATGATCAGATTCGTTCGTGGTACGAATATATCCAAGCTCAAAAAACAAATGTTCATGTGATTCCTTGACCAAGGTCCACAATACTGTGCTCATATAGAGTCCATAATAAAATTGGTGTAGACCACCTAGCTCGCCTTCAGCTGCTTTAGTCTAGCTTGGGGGTAGGAGTTGGTGAAGATACTGGCGTCTACGTTTCGACCCACAAAACACGTAGGATGTTAGTCCTTACAACGGGGTCTTCTTCAGGACGGGATGGTTGTGGGTGGGCAACCTCCTAAAAAAACAGTTGAAAAGTCATTTAGTACGCCGCTACCTTGTTGAAGCATACAAGGCAGGGGATAAATTTTAAAAATGGGGGGGGAAGGGGGAAAGGACATGTTGTCTGCTATCCACTGTATACATCGAGTGTGGAACACTACGATTGAAGTGGACATCCATAGTCATTTAAGGTGTAACTCACCTAACATACACAAGAAGATGAACCACATTAGAGTCTTGATCCTGATGGTTCCCAGACCTTAGGGGTGGATTCCTAAGTGGAAATCATATAGGAAATCATTAGTGGGTCCTGCACAGGCCACCCAAAAATATATCACAAAGCCCACTAGGGTTTAAGTCTTCTTTTTGTCATAGAACTTCAAGTCTTTGGCTAGCTTTTCTAGCTTTTTCTTGATGGTAGTGGTCTCAAAGTCCTGTAATGTAGCTACCAACTTCGATAGGGCCTCTTTAGAATTGGTAAGAGTACTGTCCCCCGCAATAGTGGCCTTCAATTCTGCAATCTGTTTGGTCAGAGACGTAACCTGTTCGGCAGCAGTTTCTATGCCGAGCACCATCCAATGTCGCGAACAATTGTTCGCGACAAAGCTAAAACCCTCCCGAAACTTGGGGATATCAACAAAGATAGCAGGCTCTACTCGTACTTGCAAACCTGCAGGGATGATATTGGACTGGAGGCACTGTGCAAGGAAGTGACCATGTAACTTGGTTCGTATTAATTTCTTTTCTAACCTCTCAAGCTGGGAAATTTTATCATTGAGGGTAATGTCAACAATGGGTGTACTAGCTGACAAAAAATTGTTGGCTGGAAAATGAAGTAGTTGATCTATATATGCTTCCGTGTATGTGAGTATTTCCTTGTCTACCATAGTTATAAAACATAGGAGGAAATTATAAATGTTTGGTTGGACGGATCGACAACAGACCTAATGACCTCCAAGGGGAGGTGGGGTAACCTCACCGGCCAGCGCCGGTACAGACAATGTTACACACAAAGGGTTAGACCCAGTAAAGTCAAGGGACCTGGGTGATTAAGTAGTATATAAGGAAGGGGTCCCAGACAAAACAACAAAATTCACAATTTTAAATAAATCTTTACAAAAAAAGAGATAAATCGATGCAAAAAGATTTATTTCAGATTTGCATTTTCACCATTCATTGGTTGCATTTCATCAATATCACAGTACAAAAATTCTTATATATGTGCCCACATACACAACAGGGAGGGGGGTGAAGTGAGGGAAAGTGCCAAAGTTTTTAGAAGGAATAGAGAAATGATCAGATTTGTTCGTGGTACGAATATATCCAAGCTCAAAAAACAAATGTTCATGTGATTCCTTGACCAAGGTCCACAATACTGTGCTCATATAGAGTCCATAATAAAATTGGTGTAGACCACCTAGCTCGCCTTCAGCTGCTTTAGTCTAGCTTGGGGGTAGGAGTTGGTGAAGATACTGGCGTCTACGTTTCGACCCACAAAACACGTAGGATGTTAGTCCTTACAACGGGGTCTTCTTCAGGACGGGATGGTTGTGGGTGGGCAACCTCCTAAAAAAACAGTTGAAAAGTCATTTAGTACGCCGCTACCTTGTTGAAGCATACAAGGCAGGGGATAAATTTAAAAAATGGGGGGGGAAGGGGGAATGGACATGTTGTCTGCTATCCACTGTATACATCGAGTGTGGAACACTACGATTGAAGTGGACATCCATAGTCATTTAAGGTGTAACTCACCTAACATACACAAGAAGATGAACCACATTAGAGTTTTGATCCTGATGGTTCCCAGACCTTAGGGGTGGATTCCTAAGTGGAAATCATATAGGAAATCATTAGTGGGTCCTGCACAGGCCACCCAAAAATATATCACAAAGCCCACTAGGGTTTAAGTCTTCTTTTTGTCATAGAACTTCAAGTCTTTGGCTAGCTTTTCTAGCTTTTTCTTGATGGTAGTGGTCTCAAAGTCCTGTAATGTAGCTACCAACTTCGATAGGGCCTCTTTAGAATTGGTAAGAGTACTGTCCCCCGCAATAGTGGCCTTCAATTCTGCAATCTGTTTGGTCGATCCGTCCAACCAAACATTTATAATTTCCTCCTATGTTTTATAACTATGGTAGACAAGGAAATACTCACATACACGGAAGCATATATAGATCAACTACTTCATGATCCAGCCAACAATTTTTTGTCAGCTAGTACACCCATTGTTGACATTACCCTCAATGATAAAATTTCCCAGCTCGAGAGGTTAGAAAAGAAATTAATACGAACCAAGTTACATGGTCACTTCCTTGCACAGTGCCTCCAGTCCAATATCATCCCTGCAGGTTTGCAAGTACGAGTAGAGCCTGCTATCTTTGTTGATATCCCCAAGTTTCGGGAGGGTTTTAGCTTTGTCGCGAACAATTGTTCGCGACATTGGATGGTGCTCGGCATAGAAACTGCTGCCGAACAGGTTACGTCTCTGACCAAACAGATTGCAGAATTGAAGGCCACTATTGCGGGGGACAGTACTCTTACCAATTCTAAAGAGGCCCTATCGAAGTTGGTAGCTACATTACAGGACTTTGAGACCACTACCATCAAGAAAAAGCTAGAAAAGCTAGCCAAAGACTTGAAGTTCTATGACAAAAAGAAGACTTAAACCCTAGTGGGCTTTGTGATATATTTTTGGGTGGCCTGTGCAGGACCCACTAATGATTTCCTATATGATTTCCACTTAGGAATCCACCCCTAAGGTCTGGGAACCATCAGGATCAAGACTCTAATGTGGTTCATCTTCTTGTGTATGTTAGGTGAGTTACACCTTAAATGACTATGGATGTCCACTTCAATCGTAGTGTTCCACACTCGATGTATACAGTGGATAGCAGACAACATGTCCTTTCCCCCTTCCCCCCCCATTTTTTAAATTTATCCCCTGCCTTGTATGCTTCAACAAGGTAGCGGCGTACTAAATGACTTTTCAACTGTTTTTTTAGGAGGTTGCCCACCCACACCCATCCCATCCTGAAGAAGACCCCGTTGTAAGGACTAACATCCTACGTGTTTTGTGGGTCGAAACGTAGACGCCAGTATCTTCACCAACTCCTACCCCCAAGCTAGACTAAAGCAGCTGAAGGCGAGCTAGGTGGTCTACACCAATTTTATTATGGACTCTATATGAGCACAGTATTGTGGACCTTGGTCAAGGAATCACATGCACATTTGTTTTTTGAGCTTGGATATATTCGTACCACGAACGAATCTGATCATTTCTCTATTCCTTCTAAAAACTTTGGCACTTTCCCTCACTTCACCCCCCTCCCTGTTGTGTATGTGGGCACATATATAAGAATTTTTGTACTGTGATATTGATGAAATGCAACCAATGAATGGTGAAAATGCAAATCTGAAATAAATCTTTTTGCATCGATTTATCTCTTTTTTTGTAAAGATTTATTTAAAATTGTGAATTTTGTTGTTTTGTCTGGGACCCCTTCCTTATATACTACTTAATCACCCAGGTCGCTTGACTTTACTGGGTCTAACCCTTTGTGTGTAACATTGTCTGTACCGGCGCTGGCCGGTGAGGTTACCCCACCTCCCCTTGGAGGTCATTAGGTCTGTTGTCGATCCGTCCAACCAAACATTTATAATTTCCTCCTATGTTTTATAACTATGGTAGACAAGGAAATACTCACATACACGGAAGCATATATAGATCAACTACTTCATGATCCAGCCAACAATTTTTTGTCAGCTAGTACACCCATTGTTGACATTACCCTCAATGATAAAATTTCCCAGCTCGAGAGGTTAGAAAAGAAATTAATACGAACCAAGTTACATGGTCACTTCCTTGCACAGTGCCTCCAGTCCAATATCATCCCTGCAGGTTTGCAAGTACGAGTAGAGCCTGCTATCTTTGTTGATATCCCCAAGTTTCGGGAGGGTTTTAGCTTTGTCGCGAACAATTGTTCGCGACATTGGATGGTGCTCGGCATAGAAACTGCTGCCGAACAGGTTACGTCTCTGACCAAACAGATTGCAGAATTGAAGGCCACTATTGCGGGGGACAGTACTCTTACCAATTCTAAAGAGGCCCTATCGAAGTTGGTAGCTACATTACAGGACTTTGAGACCACTACCATCAAGAAAAAGCTAGAAAAGCTAGCCAAAGACTTGAAGTTCTATGACAAAAAGAAGACTTAAACCCTAGTGGGCTTTGTGATATATTTTTGGGTGGCCTGTGCAGGACCCACTAATGATTTCCTATATGATTTCCACTTAGGAATCCACCCCTAAGGTCTGGGAACCATCAGGATCAAGACTCTAATGTGGTTCATCTTCTTGTGTATGTTAGGTGAGTTACACCTTAAATGACTATGGATGTCCACTTCAATCGTAGTGTTCCACACTCGATGTATACAGTGGATAGCAGACAACATGTCCTTTCCCCCTTCCCCCCCCATTTTTTAAATTTATCCCCTGCCTTGTATGCTTCAACAAGGTAGCGGCGTACTAAATGACTTTTCAACTGTTTTTTTAGGAGGTTGCCCACCCACAACCATCCCGTCCTGAAGAAGACCCCGTTGTAAGGACTAACATCCTACGTGTTTTGTGGGTCGAAACGTAGACGCCAGTATCTTCACCAATCCTACCCCCAAGCTAGACTAAAGCAGCTGAAGGCGAGCTAGGTGGTCTACACCAATTTTATTATGGACTCTATATGAGCACAGTATTGTGGACCTTGGTCAAGGAATCACATGAACATTTGTTTTTTGAGCTTGGATATATTCGTACCACGAACGAATCTGATCATTTCTCTATTCCTTCTAAAAACTTTGGCACTTTCCCTCACTTCACCCCCCTCCCTGTTGTGTATGTGGGCACATATATAAGAATTTTTGTACTGTGATATTGATGAAATGCAACCAATGAATGGTGAAAATGCAAATCTGAAATAAATCTTTTTGCATCGATTTATCTCTTTTTTTGTAAAGATTTATTTAAAATTGTGAATTTTGTTGTTTTGTCTGGGACCCCTTCCTTATATACTACTTAATCACCCAGGTCCCTTGACTTTACTGGGTCTAACCCTTTGTGTGTAACATTGTCTGTACCGGCGCTGGCCGGTGAGGTTACCCCACCTCCCCTTGGAGGTCATTAGGTCTGTTGTCGATCCGTCCAACCAAACATTTATAATTTCCTCCTATGTTTTATAACTATGGTAGACAAGGAAATACTCACATACACGGAAGCATATATAGATCAACTACTTCATGATCCAGCCAACAATTTTTTGTCAGCTAGTACACCCATTGTTGACATTACCCTCAATGATAAAATTTCCCAGCTCGAGAGGTTAGAAAAGAAATTAATACGAACCAAGTTACATGGTCACTTCCTTGCACAGTGCCTCCAGTCCAATATCATCCCTGCAGGTTTGCAAGTACGAGTAGAGCCTGCTATCTTTGTTGATATCCCCAAGTTTCGGGAGGGTTTTAGCTTTGTCGCGAACAATTGTTCGCGACATTGGATGGTGCTCGGCATAGAAACTGCTGCCGAACAGGTTACGTCTCTGACCAAACAGATTGCAGAATTGAAGGCCACTATTGCGGGGGACAGTACTCTTACCAATTCTAAAGAGGCCCTATCGAAGTTGGTAGCTACATTACAGGACTTTGAGACCACTACCATCAAGAAAAAGCTAGAAAAGCTAGCCAAAGACTTGAAGTTCTATGACAAAAAGAAGACTTAAACCCTAGTGGGCTTTGTGATATATTTTTGGGTGGCCTGTGCAGGACCCACTAATGATTTCCTATATGATTTCCACTTAGGAATCCACCCCTAAGGTCTGGGAACCATCAGGATAAAGACTCTAATGTGGTTCATCTTCTTGTGTATGTTAGGTGAGCTACACCTTAAATGACTATGGATGTCCACTTCAATCGTAGTGTTCCACACTCGATGTATACAGTGGATAGCAGACAACATGTCCTTTCCCCCTTCCCCCCCCATTTTTTAAATTTATCCCCTGCCTTGTATGCTTCAACAAGGTAGCGGCGTACTAAATGACTTTTCAACTGTTTTTTTAGGAGGTTGCCCACCCACAACCATCCCGTCCTGAAGAAGACCCCGTTGTAAGGACTAACATCCTACGTGTTTTGTGGGTCGAAACGTAGACGCCAGTATCTTCACCAACTCCTACCCCCAAGCTAGACTAAAGCAGCTGAAGGCGAGCTAGGTGGTCTACACCAATTTTATTATGGACTCTATATGAGCACAGTATTGTGGACCTTGGTCAAGGAATCACATGAACATTTGTTTTTTGAGCTTGGATATATTCGTACCACGAACGAATCTGATCATTTCTCTATTCCTTCTAAAAACTTTGGCACTTTCCCTCACTTCACCCCCCTCCCTGTTGTTTATGTGGGCACATATATAAGAATTTTTGTACTGTGATATTGATGAAATGCAACCAATGAATGGTGAAAATGCAAATCTGAAATAAATCTTTTTGCATCGATTTATCTCTTTTTTTGTAAAGATTTATTTAAAATTGTGAATTTTGTTGTTTTGTCTGGGACCCCTTCCTTATATACTACTTTTCGAAAGCTGACATTTTCTTATCCTAAGCGTTTGGTGTCTTCGGTCTGTAGCCTGGGTCACATGACTAAGTGTAACTGGAAGTTGTTCTTTATATATTGCTCACATACCCTGAAACAAAGGGGGCTTGGTTGTTGACAGGATGGGCAATCTCTGATTTGATGGGGGTAGGAGATGTCACATATCACACTTTCACATCACAAAACATCTGCCTCAGCACACTCCCAAAGAGTTTGATACTAGTCTTTTATGCTCCCAGCTGGGGCATGGGAAGGAAGGCAGGAAAACCAAGCACCTCTGGGGACAGAAATCTCCAGAAACGTCTGCTACTTCAAAGCTGGCACCAGGTATAAATAATGGATTCTCAGACCCAGCACCTCAGTATCCTTCTGGATCTGTAGAAGACTCAGACAGACTGCTGTGCTGCTTGGCAAAAAGGACCAATATTCTGTTGCCGTGCTGCATGAGTAAAAAGGAATGGACATGTATCTTGAAGCCAGGACCACCAAATTGACTCCAAGAGCTATTTGACTATTTGACTTGCATCCTGATCAGAACGCCAGGGACAGAAAATGCTATTTTGATTCTTGTCTCCCAGGTTTTGCTACCCTAGTCCTAGACGTGCGGAAGTGGGCCTGAAGGTGCACTGCCACCCCAGATGTGGTTCTATGGGCAGAACCGATGCAGTGTGATGCATCTCCTCTCAGCTCTGTTTTGGAATTACTTCTGCCTGACACATTACTGATGCAAGACCCCGCATCACAGGCTCAGAGCTCTCAGCCTCCTTGGAACTGCTGCTGTGCGATGTATCCTCAATGCCGGACTTCGCACCTCAAGCCACTCATTGACATCATCCATGAGGATAATGCAGAACTCCAAATTGCAGCTCGCAGCTTCCCCGGAATGGCCGCTGTGAGACGGATCATTGACGGGGGATGTCGCAATACTCTGCAACCAGGAATTAAGGTACATTGTTCAGCGGGCCTAACTTGATACCTGTAACCCTCCATCATGATCAGCCTGATCTTGCGACTTTGTTTAGGTATGGCACAACCAGATAACCAAAGTTGGTGCTTTTTGCTTCTAGACACTATTTTTGCTTAAAACATTTGAAATTGCACATCTCTAGTTCTAGTGATTGGATTTTTGTTGCTTAGGTCTCAAATCATTTTTTACATTTTACTGTTTTTTCCTAATTGGTGTGCGATATTTCTTGTGTTGTGTTTTACCTTTAATATTGTTTGAAGTGTTGCATACATACTTTACACATTGCCTCTAAGTTAAGCCTGATTGTTTTCAGCCAAGGCACAGGTTAATTTGGGAATTGCTTATGTTTCACCCTGACAAAGATTGTGGTTGCTGCTTGAGTAGGGTTTCACCTCCCCCTAACTAGAAACCCAATTTCCTATAATCAATGCTTGCATTTACAAGCCCACCGTGGAGAATATATGAGCTCAGGCACAAACATACTCAGTCTGTTCTCTGCCCTATTTGATCCTGGCATCAAAGCACACTTGAAAGTTCAGCTTTTAGAAGGTGTTTTGCATGCAGCCCGACAACCTGCTATACTATCAGCCCCTCTCCATTCTGGTTGAAGAGGATGAAGAGATTTTTAGACTAATTTCTCAAAGGATATTACTCTGATCCAGCTAGAACTTTTCTTTGGTTGGCAAGCTGGGGCATGCTAATCACTCCAAGCAATGCATCACAATCCATCAGTTCCTACCACACACTAAGTGCTGCAGGGTTCAATTCATAACATGCTTTTGGCACTCCGCAAAGGTGAGAGCTCTACCTTAACAGCTGGCTTAACTTCCTAGTTAACTTTCCATTTGAAATCCCTGGAGGGGATATGGTACGACAGCCACCCTACCCAGATTCCGTTGTAAGTACAACACCAGCCTGTGGCTTGTATGAATCCCAGCACATATGATTACCCAGAAAGCCATACCAAAATATGGGTAAAAAAAATCACTGTTTATTCATGTTCCTGTTACAGGAAACTCTAGAACATTTAGTTATTGTACACGTTCCACCATCCATCTTTTCCATACATTCTCTGGTAAGAATACGACCCCTTGTGTGTGGGAGGGCCTACTGCAAAGAGTAGGGATAGGCCCACCTTTTTACCCTGTGAAGACCACAATGACAGTTCAATTAATTCACACAGTCACTGTTGTGGCCTATTAATTGGAATCGTACCACCCTCACATGAAAGATATTGTCTCATTTGTAGATTTGTGGAGCACTGAGTCGTGACACTTGCTTTTCCCCACAAATTCCAGAACTATCAGTCACAGTAATAGGAGGGAATTTTGTATCTTGTCCCAACATTTAGCATTGTCTGTGGTTTGCAGGGATACATATGCGTCGTTGAATCCCAGCTCCAATACCACAACTACACAAATCACAGAAACCTCATTCCAAGCGTCTTTCTTGCACTTTGCACAGTTGCATTTCTGTGCCTATCCTGGTCTGCTCAGTAGGAAGTTTGCCATTGCCCTGAGGGGCTCGGGCTTCAACAAAATACATCAAGCCCCCTTAGCACCACCAGGAGTTTGTTCCTCGATGAGGGGAAATGTTTGTTAAAAAATGGCTGCCAGCTTGGGGGAGTGAAGGGGTTTCAAAAAAGAGAATGACTCATGTGTACAACACATGAGTGTCCTGGCAACACTTTGATAAGATGTATACATACGTCATTAAAGGTAATTGAAGGATTTAGGAGTAAAGAAAACCTCCAATATGTGTCTATAGCAAGGCATTAATTCAACCCATAGATGCCATCACTTTACTATATTTACTTGTGAATCTCTGAAACACGGATTTCTAAAGGCTCCTACATACATGCATATATATGATGAATGTGGAAAACCAATCGGTATTAGGGGCAGTGATGGTGTTGAAAGGCGCACACAAGAATCTTTCAGCACTAATGAACTGAAGATATCTATCTATCTATCTATCTATCTATCTATCTATCTATCTATCTATCTATCTATCTATCTATCTATCTATCTATCTATCTATCTATCTATCTATCTATCTATCTATCTATCTATCTATCTATCTATCTATCTATCTGTCTGTCTGTCTATCTATCTATCTGTCTTCCTGTTTGTCTGTCTGTCTGTCTGTCTGTCTGTCTATCTATCTATCTATCTATCTATCTATCTATCTATCTATCTATCTATCTATCTATCTATCTATCTATCTATCTATTATTTACTTAGTGCCTGACTCATAAAGGTAAATTTACACTTTTGTCTATGTTTATGATTGTTTTCTATTCACAAAGGAATTTACGAGTAGTATCTTTATGGGTGGGGAGTCTCCGCACATAAAAAGATTTTTGCCAAATTTCAAACATATTCACTGAACAGTAGCAATGTTATTAGCACATGACATTATTTTTGGCCTCCCATTTAACATTGCCACTTCCTTGATGGATCTGAATGAAATTTGCCATACCCACGGTACAATAAACATGCTAAATGTCTGCCTGATTTAATGTGGTTTTATGAAAGATGCCACAGTTAATATGAATAAATGAACACTTCTTTGAACCCTATTAAATATTCTCTGCTGACAAATCTGCACACATTTTAAAAAAGAAAACCAAAATAATCTAAATGTTCTAAAAAGCTACGAAATGTTGTGCTAATTATTTAAACGGTGTTAAAGGTATAGACAAATCAAAATTGTGTGTTTCCAACTGTTTAGATATCTCTGAAATGTAACCTCAGCTTCCCAAACTGAACAACTTTTTATTTTGATGTAATTCTGTTCAGCTGTTTTTTCCTTTATTTAGGAGCAAAGCATTTGATGGAAGCTAAAATGGGAAATTTTACTTTTACCGTTTTCAACTCCACTTGACCAATTTGCCCAAAACTTGCCATTAGGAACACAACAAGGTTTTAAATGTGTTTAAAGATTTTCTTCAGATTCATTGAATGCTGCCAAATTAGTTAAGAAAAAATTGCCCTTCCAATGGCAACTTCGATCTCACCCATCAACCACCTTGGATCCGGATATTTGATTGACTGCCCACAATTCGAGGGAAAATGTTGCAGCCACCATCACAGATCATTGACTGGATCCAACTATTCCTGCACCTGTAGTGACTAGTCCCAACACGCCCCTCCAGTCCAGTCCAACATAAAGTGATTACAGTCTAGCCCTAGGTGAGTACTGGTGGTCATCCATTGTTGTTCAGGCTTGGCACTGCAGGGATTCGCCATCCGCACTTGATTGCTTGGAGGCCCAACACCCCGCTTCACAGGACCATCGGGCATGCACAGCAGGGAGCTGGTTGCAGGGCCTGGCTAGGCCCTGCATCTAACCCCACTTTGAACTGAGAGTTACCCCTTCATGTGTAACCTGAGCCCTTTTTCAAAACTAATTTCACAAACATCGCTGAACAGATTTACATCATATCACAAAAAACAGGCTTACTGAGTAACTGAGGGGCATATTATCAAGGGGGTTTATCTCCGCTTTTTTGGCTTTGAAAGCCAGGAAAGCGGAGATAAAATTATCTCCCTATTACCTAGCTGTCGCTAACACCAGTTAGCAACAGCTAGTAGGAGATAGCGACCATCTTGGGCCCCACTTTGCATGTCAGTGATATTTAACACTAATGACATGCAAAGTGGGCGTGCCAAGATGTTAGCGACTGGAAACAGTCGCTAACATCGCTATCTCCTATTACCAACTTTTGGAGATATTCGCGCTAAGCGCAAATATCTCCAAAAGCTAACACCTGCCCCATAGCAGTTCTTAGCCATGTTATCCAATTGGAGGTGGATAACATGGCTAAGAGCATTAGCTCGGTAATGCATGAATATCGCTGACTTTTCAGCGATATTCATGCATTTGCGGCCGTTTTTTATCACATTTGCGATAAACCTTGGTAAAAATCGCCGCAGCTCAGCGGTAAATTTTTGTCTCTAACCAAGCAATAGCGATAATTATCGCTATTGCTTCGTAATATGCCCCTGAGTTTCCTATGGAATTAACATGGCAAATCGATGTTTTTTGTAACCCCCCTCCTTTCTTGGCCACCCCTTGACCATTCAGTGTGAACCTTTCCATGAAGGGACAGAGATCAATGAACTTTATTTCTGAATGTTTTTGGGACAGTTTTGAGCACATTCACAACACAGCACCAAAGTTATCAGCGAAGCAAAAAATGTTGTTTCAATGGAAATGTTCGACCAGCTAAAACAACACAGTGTTGACCTATAACTTTTAACCTCTTACATAGTCGTGCAAAAATGTGATAATTTACTATTATATATCAATTTTGTTAAGCATTAATCATAGGAATTAAAGTTAGAACGGATGAAATGTAAGGCGCTTTCCCATTTTACCTTCCTTAAGAGATTGTGCCCACGTCTACAGCCCAAACTGCTGGATTGACTTACTAAACCTTTGCATGAATGTAGAACTTCAATTAGAAAGCGTGCTTTCAATGGTTTAGAGTGAATCCACTGAGTAGTTTTCGGCATATTAACATTTTAAAAAGTTGCCAAGTGGGGTATAAGGGGTTACCACGGTTGCAGCTCGCTGTTTTTTGCAACTCACAAATAATTTGTGAGTCTGAGGTTTCAAAAAACAAAAACAAAATCTAATTTGATGAGGGAGCCTTTTCTCATATTGCCTCTTTCGAATCTGCGGTGCCAGAGGTGATACCAAAGATCCAAAGTATCTGATTGGCTTCCACTGGAGAAACAATTCTCATTTTGGAATCATTAGAAGACATGGGAAATAGCACCATGTCATGAAAATGGGGCCGGGTAAATACACCCTGACTCAGGTGGCAACCCCCCAAGAGCCACTACTAAGGTTACATTAAATAAAAGCCAGAAGATTTGTGAGTAAGATTGCTGGCTCACTGGTCCTCATGGTCCCCGGCCAATCATTTTAGGTGTAGGGGATTTAGGAATCAAGGCGTGTTTGTAGTTTAAGCTTTCATTTTTCATGCAAAACAGGCAAAGGACTAAGGCCCAACGCACATGTCCAAATAAAATGCACAGCATATTTTGGGCACGCACAGCGGGTTGGGCGCAGGGCTTATCCTCAGGCTAAACACTTTTCCCAACTTCCTCTGCGAATTTACTTCAGCCTAGTCATTTACACACATTTAGCCGATGTACATTTGTGCACATACAAATGCCTAGAAAAACTCTATTTGTACTTTGAACATTTATTTAATTTGGAAAATATAATTTCTTGTGCAGAGACCTGTCCATCAATTCCATCTTTGCTGCCCTGTTTATTAGAATGTTAGCACCATATTTCTCCCTTGAGTAGGGACAAATGCCTGCCTTTGAAAGAAGAACATCTCAGTCCTTTTTCAGGGTGGGAATATGTTCTTTACAGTTTGTGAATATCCACACACTCACAGATTTGAGAGTGTTGATCAATTCTTATGAGGGAGTTGCACAGATGGAACACTGCACGCTACTGGTATAATGCCTCTATTGCTCAAAATACATTTTCATTACTTTGAGTCGAAGTCTTCCTGATCACAGTCCTTTTTTCGGGAGGTTTACCCTGCAACAGAAGGAGGATCTACCTTTTGCCATAAAATAAACCCAAACATAAATATTTACATCCAGTCCATCACTAAAGGTCCACCTCAACCCTGCAAGTTTTAAAGGGGAACTCCACTTACCATATTCTCTGCTTGTTTTTCTCTCACAATATTGGAAACCTACCATCCATGTCGGTGAAAGTTATCTTCTTTTCTTTTCTCACCTTTTACATTCCTTGTATCATTTCAAATGAGCCCTGATTCAACCGAGTAACCCCGTCAGCTTGTTTTGAATAATTTTTGTGCAGCTATAATTGGGTGCTATTCCCTTAGTGGAGAAGTGTGGCTCAGTGGTTAGAGGCGGCAGACCCGGAAGCTGAGATCGGCCGTGGACCAGGGTTTGATTCCCCGCCTCGGCAGGTCTCGGGCTCTAAAATTCCACGGACTCGATAATTCTCGCTCCGGTGCCAATTCGACTCACGGGGTCACACTCTGACTCTGGGCAATAGCTTGCTTAATCTCCACTACGGCCCCTCGCGGCAGGATGCCTGGCTTTCACCTTGTGGATACCAGGACGGGTTCCCTAAGCAAGCGCTTAGATACCGTGTCGGTGATTTGCGGTGATGGTGCTCTATTTATAACTACTCCCTTGCCCTTTACTGCCCTTCAGGTTGTGCCCTAACAAACACAGGGGGGTTTCTGGTCAGTCGTGATATGTGGTTTTATTTGGTTGAGAGGGTCCTGCTGTAGAGGTCCTGATTAGCTCCACCATGCACCTGAGTTTCCCACCTCCTCTGGTTCCACTGGTGGCAATGTGATAGTCTTGGGTGCACGCTCTGGAGGAAGTATGGGAAAACTGGGGTTTGCATGCAAGACTGCTTCTTTTAAAAAGAGCAAAGAGATTTCGAAATAAAAAATAAGCATTTTCTAAGCCAATACTTTTTGCCTATGAGGCATCTATTGGGGTTGCTTAGTTCAATCTGTTGTGGGGGCGCACCAATAAGAAGTCCAAAAAGAAAAAGTGTTGCTCATATATGTAGAAAAGTTCTTTATTTATTTTTATCCGTCCTTTTAAATACAGATCACCAAGCAATTTTTACAACACTGATCAGCCAACGCGTTTCACTCCTTTTCCATGGAGTTTCTTCAGGGCAATTGAGTATTTCTCAAGAATGCGTATAGTTTGATTGTTGTTCTCATATGGTGTCAATTTTTCTCTTTTTTCTGTTTTCTCTAACCGTCTACTGACTCTCATATGGGTCTGTCAAGCGGGGCGGTATAGTCTTCCCCACAGGTGCTTCACATTCCCATAATCTGTCGACTGTTGGTACCCAGGAAGTTCAGTCTCTTCCTTGTCCTTGTGTTCTGGTTGCGTCGTAATAAACCTGTATAGAACGGAACTCGTCGTATCCCTATGTCGGCATGGATGGTCCCAGGCTATTGGGGTTGTCAATGCTTTTTTAGAGATGTTGCACAGCAGAGCACAGACCGGGGCCGGACTGGCCACCGGGCGTTTTGGCAAGGCTGCCGAGCTGGGGGCTGATTTCGTTGATTGGAATCTGCGTGTGCTGAATGAAATTCGTTTTGCTTTGTTTATTTCGAAGCACACGCAGGTCTCCATCAACAAAATTAGCCCCCACCGCAGTGACATCAGGCCCCAGCTTGGCAGCATGCCAAAACGGCCAGTAGCCAGTCCGGCCCTGGTGTTGACCGTGAAATATTGCTTTTTTCTGTAAGCCATGTTGCACAGCAGCCTGCGCTGCTGTGGTGCTAGTCTAAAAAACATTGTCAAAGCCAGGTGATTTTGCATTCGCGAAACCTATTGGCTTTGCCAATGCTTGAGTTGCACACTCAATATAGAGTTTTCTTTAGAGGTCACAACGGTTTCAAATATTCCCCCCTGGCCTCCACTAATGTTTAAAGAGTGTATCATTCTCTGCTGGGTAGCCTCAGCACGTAGGAGAGTCCCTGTGGATAAGAAAAGTGCAGAGGAGTGGCGGGCATAATTTAAAACGCAAGAGAGCTCCTTGTTTAATGAAGATGCAAGCCTTAACCCTTTCCATGCTGATGACGGAACCGCTCCGTCATCAGCTGCGGTTGGGCAGTGCTGATGAAGGAGCGGTTCCTTCATGGCCCTGCCGCCGCGCCTGCGCGGCTCCTATTTCGCGCCTGCGCGGCACGTTCTATTGAGTGGGCGGGGCCATGACGGAACTGCTCCGTCATGAGCACAGCCCAACCACGGCTGATGACGGAGCGGTTCCGTCATCAGCATGCGGCCGCCCCGCCCCCTTAGCGCTGCGGCGGAATAGCCGCTGCAGCAATGCGGTTAATTAGCCTTCTTGTGCTAAATGGCATAATTCTGCTTGGGGAAAGGGATAACAACCGCAGAGGAAATAGCAGGGAGCTGGGGTCCTAGTCCCAGCATCAGAGCTGACCTACCCCTTTTGCATCCAAGGGGGGTATGACTCCCCTCTCATTGCTGCATTTTTTCATGTATGTGGATGAAGATGCAGTCGTTCAGATGCAAGCAGGCAGACTGCTAATAAGTACACTTCTTTCAGAGGCGAGATGGCGATTCGATTTTCACTATTTATTTAGTGCGCTCCAAAGTGCATGTAGCTCTCCCCCCACTGCAAAGACTCAGAGAGGAGAGACAACTTTGATTTTGGTTTAACCAAGTCTTAGCCCTTTATCTTTATCACAACTCAGCTTCATTGAGAAAAGAGAACATAAGAACCATAGTAAAACAGACTTTACAGCTAGGAAAATTCCATGTCATAAGATCAACACAAAAAACAGAGTAAAGATGTGGTGTGCTGGAGCGCAGTGAAGAGGAAAAGAAGCCAATCTCTCGCCTTACGATGCCCTAAATGTCCCATCCCGGGCACCTCTTGATGATGTCATGACCTGCTTGGAGGTAGACTAAACAACAGACTCCCGCCTTGGCTCGCTCCTGCCCGTGGTGCGACTAAGAGCGCCCCTCAGCTATTTGCAGGGTGCGCCAGGGCATTCACTTTCTTAAAAAAACTGTTTGAAACAAACCTCAAGTAATGTCTACAACAGTTACGTGCTAGAGACAAGAGGCATGAAGAATTGTATCTCCGAATATTACCTTCTGAAAGTGGTTTGAAGTAGAATGCCACAAGAGGTAAACCCTTGTAAACACATCCACGTCACCACAATGGAATGACAGAACCAGCACTGCTCTCAGCTACCTTCTTTCACATGTGCGACACTGGGCAGAAATCCACTTTGTGATCATAATAAACCTCGAAAACAAAGTTTAACCTCTGTGTCTGTATCATGAGTCTCAGTGCATAACAATGTGTCTTAATGCCCATGTGTTTCTACAATCAATCATGGGTGTAACTGGCAGGAGATGCATTGAAAGATTGCGGGGGAGGCTGGGGGGGGGGGCATTTGAGTTATTTACTGTACAGTCTTACAAGGAAAGACATTGCATGCTTCCGCCAATGGAGCCAGAAACAGGCAACAAAGGGTGGGAGTGTCAGTTGGGACAAAGAACATGTGGGGGTGGGGTGGTTGGTATGGAGCAATCAACAGCATGGTATAGGGCAGGGGGAGCAAAAGACGGGCAAGCAGGAATAGGACAACAAACAACTGAGGAGGGGGGCAATAAGATAATGGAGGTTGAGAAAGGGGTGAGGCAAACAACAAAACACTGAGAGGGGAGGTGACTGCAAAGACGTCGACTCTGACAGAGTGCTAGGAACAAATGTAAAAAAGTAGCTCCACAAACAATCCCTGGCCAGTGGAAGGACATTGACTGAGTGACCAAGGACTGGAAGCTGTATTTGGTACATGCTCCACAGCATGGACTGACACACAGTACAAAATGAAACTGGGAGGTGCCTCTGTGGCACTGACCAATGAGAGATGAGTAAATTAAACAGATGTTGCAGGCAACAAATGGTAAGTAAAGGTGGGGCTGTAAGCCCCTTTTAAGAATGTTTTAGAAATTATATTTACAGAGATTCCGCAAGCACAGCACAAGCACTGTGCAGTCATTTCATTCATTATTAACTTTATTTGGTTATTAGACAGAAACAACCATAAAAGTACAATTAATAAATCACATGTAAAATATATATAAAAACAATATCAATAAAAACGCAATAAAATATGCTCATCACATTTCATTGGATAATTGATTTTCGGAATCTAAAAACATTTTTAAGAAACACAGAGACAGATGCAACAGTTAATATGTTATCTAATCTTTGAATAGCTAAAAAAGCAGGACGACACTGGTTAACTTCCATGATCTTCAATATGGGCACAATCCATCTTCTCCTAGGGATTGTATAAAATTTTCAAAAAAAGAAGATATGAATTTCTGACTGTTCAGACAAATCATCACATGGGCACTTACTGAGTTGTTTTGACCAGTTATGCATATTGGGGAAACTAAGACATCTGAATAACAAATTTAACCTGAAGCGCGTTAATAAAAACCTTTCAAAATCGCTCATTTTTAACTTAACATATGGCTGCATTTTGCTTGAGGTCATTATTAATTGATGCGTGACTACAGTTTTTTTTGTCATTTCTACGTTGGTTCTGCGCTCTCCCAAATACCTCATGCAAATATCTTTAAGGGCTTTTCTAGGGACATCGCACAACAGTGCAGGATCATCATAGTAATCCGAATAACCTATGTTTACGAAAAACGTCTTTACGTAACTTAGCCATCCCACCTTACCACCGTTCTCAAGCCTCATCACGTCCCTCAAAATAGAGCGGTTAAATACACACTCCTCGGTGGTCCAGACCCTATGCCACAGAAGAACCGGTGCAACCTTAGTGATATCTTCTAAATATGGTTCCCCAAGTTCAGCGTGACAAACGTATGTAGAGGCATTATCCGGGACTGCTAAGAGATATTTCATAAAAATGTTTTCCACTACCTGCAGTGATTTCACAATTCCATATCCCCATATTCCCGCACCATATGTGGCGATTGCTACACAGGTCGCTCTGTACCCAGCTAAAAGCTCCTTAATTGGTTTTTTGCCCATCTTTTTACTAAATGTTTTCAAGGCCATTATCGATTTACAAAACAATAGCCTCCTTGTCTTTATTGCACTGTTCCATAGACCAGATTGAAGAAATAGTACACCTAGATATGGGAACGTTGGGGTAAAATCCAGTGGTTTTGAATCAATGTACATTACTTTTTTTTTTATCTGCCCCTGGGCCACAGGTCATACAAAAAGTTTTAGTACAATTGATTCTCAAGTCCAGGTTGGTCATAAATTCTGAGAAAGAAATGACCATCTTTTGAATGGCCAGGGGTGTCTTGGCCATCAGGATCTCGTCATTAGCATATAACAGCGCAGGGACAGATCTTTTGCCAACCATCGGCATTTCCCTACACTCCTGTTACAATATTCTCTCTACATCATTGATATAAATTGTAAAAAGAAAAGGGGCAAGGACGCAGCCTTGTCGCACTCCTCTTGCAATGCCAAATGATTCGGTACACTCTCCATTCTTCCAATATCTAACTCTGACTGAATCCCCCGAATAAAGTTCCCTGAGGAAACAAATGAAATTGTTCTCTACTTCTAGTTTCTCAAGAATCAGCCAAAGTTTACTGTGGGTGACGCAATCAAAAGCTGACGTTAAGTCAATGAAAGTTAAAAACATGCGACTACCCTTGGCTTTGGTGTATTTTTCTAAAAGAACGTGCAAATTAAGGCACTGGTCAATAGTGCCCAGGCCTTTTCTAAAACCATATTGTAAATCACTAATTATCGAGTGTTCATCAGCCCATATTTGTAGTCTGATTAAAATCACACGGCCAAAAATCTTAATGGTTGAGTCTAATAATGATATAGGGCGATAGCATAGGCAGTTTGATCTATCTCCCTTTTTGTATATAGGTACAATTATCGACTCACACCATGAGGGTAGCAAGACATTGGAACAGGATGCATTAAAAAGTTGGGTAAGAAGCGGGCCCCATAGGTCCATATTATTCTTATATAGATCAACCGGGATCCCATTGGGGCCTGGGGCTTTTCCTCCTGAGTGTCAGGTCCCTCCCAGGTGCAGGTCTGGTTGCTACTACAACCCCCTATTTCAAGGTTCATCAGACTTCTATTCTGCGGTCCTTAGTTGGGAGATGGAGACAGAGTTGGGCTAGTTTCTGGCTCAAGAAAGAGAACGAGAAAGAATCCTCCTGTGATCCAGAACTCTGAAGCGGTTAGCGCTCTAGTCTTTTTCTCAGTCCGCCATTTTGTGCGCTCGCGGTCAATACGCTGCGCACTTCAACTGAGTTTTATCGGCAGTTAGACGTAATTTCAGTGAGTTCGACAGAACCCGCAAATCAAGAGTAAATTCCGATTTTTTTTTTTTTCTATAGAGTTGTTTTTTTCCCCTTTCCTTCCCGAATTCCACTTCCTGACATTTTCGAGTGTTCTGTAGTCACGCTCGTCAGGAACCTCGTGAGCAGCAGTTTCTTGCCCGTAGCTCTTTTCCCCTGAGGATTTCTGAAGAGAGCCCGTCACTCCACAACTCCCTCCTTCTCAGTCCCTTTTTGGCAGTACTCCAGTGTTCCGCATTCAGAGACTTTCCAGTGAGTGCGGTAAGCTGTTTTCATTCCATATTTTTTACGCTACATTATGGACATAATTGTAGAGGCTGTGTAGAGGAATTCTTCGATGAGACATTTGCTGTGGCCATTCAGTCAAGGACATTCAGAGTAATTGAGGGAGTCAGCGATCCATATAGAACCTTCCAGGTCTGCGCAATCCTGTTATCAATGAGGACCTCAAGCTTCAAGTAGATAGGAGTATCCTAATGTATGCATATATTGAATACTTGTATTTACCACCACACTGTTCATCAACTCAGCGCTGAAGCCTTCATTGATCAGCTTCCAGAATTCGTAAAAGACTGTTACAGCAATTCCTAGTCAGCATTCATCCACAGAGAGAGGCATATTCCACACATGTTCAGGTATAGTGGTAGTAGGTAGAAAAGAGTCCTTAGGCTGAGCCAATGTTTTAGGAGAACTGAGTAATCCTGTGTTTAATGTTTCAGGTGTCCACTTCCAACAAGAAACGAAAATCGAAAAGAAGTAGAAGACACCAGTGTGGCAGTCTCTCTTGTTATCCACTTCCCTTTTCCCTTTCATTCCTGGGCTTGGAGTACTCCGAGTCTAGGGGTGTGTGGGAGTTGGGTAAATATCTTCTGCGAAGTTTAGCTGTTCGCTCCCACGGAATCTGGAAATTACAGGTACTACTTCTGACAGATTGAAGTCCCTTAAATTACCTTCCGTCTGGGCGAGATGGCAGAGGGTTTAGACTTTAAGGCTTTAGCGTCCATCTTATAGGGGTTACAGAAGCAGTTAAGTGAAACCAGGGAGGAGGTCAGGAAGTCCAACCAAGAGGCTAATCATTTACGTCAGAGATTAGATGAGCTTACAGTGAGTCCCAGTCCCAATTTTGGGGGAATTAAGTCTCCCACCTTTGCCCCTTCACCTTCTTCCTCATCGGTATTAACTACTCAGGTTGTGCATGCCATGTCTCCCACAATCCCTTTGGCTCCCCCCGAAAGATTCCAGGGTGATACCCATAAGGCACAAATTTTCCTCACGCAGTGCTCTTTGCATTTTCTATGTAAGCCCATTTTGTTCAAGGAGGACCAGTCAAAAGTGGCGTTCGTGCTGTCTTACCTGAGTGGCGATGCTGCGGCGTGGTCTTTGCCCCTGGTTGCTTCTAATGACCCAGTATTGTACAAGTTTGAAGAATTCAAGGCAGAATTTTTGCGCATTTTCGATCGAAGAACGATCTCCCAGACTACCGATAATGAGTTATTGGATTTGAAACAGGGAAATAAGGAACTAGTGGCCTATTTGGCGCAATTTAATAAATTGATTGTTGAGACCAGCTGGCCAGAGGCAAAAAGAGCAGCAATTTTTTACAGAGGATTGAAAGATGAGCTAAAGGATGGCTTAGCTCAAATTCCGAAAAGGCCCACGGATGTTTCTGAGCTCATAGACCTTGTAATTCAAATTGACCAGCGGCAATCCGAAAGACGCAATGAGCGACGGAAAGAAGTCAAAATATATCCGCCACGATTTGATCGAGTTAGGTCTGAACCGGTTAAGAGCCATGAAGGGAATTCCAGTGAAGAACCAATGCAGATTGGTACGGTTCGAGGACCGCTCACCCAGGAAGAGAGAGAGAAGAGGCGTTTGGGCAAGCTTTGTATGTATTGCGGCCTCGCGGGTCACTTTGTGAAGGAATGTCCGAAGAAACCGAAGACAAACTCATGGGTAAAAGGCAAGCTCCACCAGTAGACGGAGATGCACTGGTGGGAGCGAGTGAAGAGACAACTCCTAAATCCCAACTTTTGGCCAATACCCTTCAATCGGCTGCTCCACATCTGATTCTATCTTGTAAAATTTCCTTCGGGGAAACTAGAATGGAAGAAGTCTCGGTCATGGTTGACTCAGGGGCGACGGGGAATTTTTGTGATCTCCAGTTTGCCAAGTCCTTGGGGATCCAGTTTAAAAAAAAGATGAGACCTGAACCGGTGCGAGCGGTGGATGGCACCAATTTATCCTCCGGTCCAATAGTCTACGATACTGAAGATATCATGGTATTGGGTCCTGGAGAACATCGGAGTTACATAAACTTTAATTTAATTGATGCTCCACAGTTTCAGTTGATTTTAGGTTTGCCATGACTCACAGAGCACAACCCACAAATAGATTGGGCAAAGCGTACTGTGGAGATGAATTCAACCTTTTGTCAAGAACATTGCTTCCAATCTTTACCAGTTGCTCAGAGGTTAACCATGTCATCAAGTTTGGCCAATCAAACTCAAATGATCTGCACTGTGGAAGTTCCAGAGATCCCAGATGAATATCAAGACTTGAAGGAAGTTTTCAATGAAAAAGAAGCACAAAGACTACCTCCTCACAGGGAGTACGACTGCAGGATTAAGTTAGAGCCAGGAGCCTCCTTTCCATGTAGTCGCATTTATGCTTTATCTGAGCCCGAGAATCTACATTTGAAGAAATATATAGATCAAAACCTTGCCAACGGATTCATTCGGCCTTCCCCGTCTCCCGTGTCCTCCCCTCTATTCTTTATCCCTAAGAAAGATGGATCCTTGAGGACGTGCGTTGACTATCGAGTGATTAATCAGTTCACCAAGAAGAATCGCTACCCGTTACCCCTCATATCCGAACTTTTAGATCAGGTCAAGGATGCTTGCATCTATACCAAATTGGATTTAAGAGGGGCCTACCATCTGGTTCGTATGGCAGAGGGGGAGGAATGGAAAACAGCCTTTCGAACGCGGCTGGGGTTGTTTGAATATCAAGTGATGCCTTTTGGATTATGTAACGCCCCAGCTGCCTTTCAGTATTTTGTAAATGACGTTCTTCGAGAATTCTTAGATCGATTTGCAGTAGTGTATATCGACGACATTCTCATCTTTTCCAACAGTCTTGAGGAACATGTGATCCATTTGCGAGCCATCTTAGAGCGTTTGTTGGAGCACCAATTATTTGTTAAATTGGAGAAATGTGTTTTCCACTCCTCGAGGGTAGAATTTCTGGGCTTCTTACTCTCTCCGGAAGGAGTCTCTATGGATGATTCCAAGTTGCAGGCAATAAGGTCTTGGCCTGCCCCAAGGTCTGTCAAAGAGATACAAAGTTTTTTGGGATTCGCCAATTTTTATAGGCGATTTATCCAGAATTTTTCTGAAAAGGTGAGTCCAATCACTCGCTTATTAAAGAAAGATGTGCGGTTTGCCTGGGTAAAAGAAACTGAAGAGGCTTTTCAGTTGTTAAAAGATGCCTTCATTTCGGCTCCAGTTTTGCAACATCCAGATTTGAGAGAACCCTTTTTCATTGAAGCAGACGCATCCAATTTGGCCATCGGGGGAATCCTTTCCCAACGTCAGAAAAATACTGGCCAGTTACATCCCGTAGCCTATCATTCCCGGAAATTATCACCAGCCGAGGTAAATTATTCCATTGCAGACAAGGAGCTCTTGGCCGTTGAAGAGGCTTTCAAGGTTTGGAGACACTATTTGTTTGGAGCAAGACATGTGATCACAGTCTTCACGGATCATCGTAACTTGCAATTTTTAAAATCTGCCAGAACCCTTACTCCGCGGCAACTTAGGTGGTCACTCTTTTTTGCAGACTACGATTTTGTACTGACTTATAAACCGGGGTCTGCAAATGGAAAGGCGGATGCACTTTCGCGCTTGGGTTTGGGTGGGGAGACTGAAGCCAAGGTGGAAGGTCATATCATTTCACAAGAAAAAATTGTAGCCACAGTCGTGGAGGATGATATGGGTGACAGAATCAGAGAAGAATTTGCGAAAGAAGAATTCACTAATTGGAAAATGGAAGGCCCAGATCGAGAAGTCATAGATGGGAAACCATACTTTCAAGAGAAGATGTTTGTTCCAAGTGAAGAGCTTCGGAAAGAGATCATTCATCAGTTTCATGGTCACCCATTGGCAGGGCACAAGGGAGCCTGTAAGACTTTGGATTTGGAAAAAAGGTCCTTCTTTTGGTCGGGCATGGAAGCTCAGGTGAGGCAGCATGTCGCCACTTGCAAACAGTGTGTTAAGGGCAAAAGTGCAAGACAGTCCCCGCAGGGTCTCCTTATGCCCTTGCCAGTGGCCCCTTCCCCATGGCACACCCTCTCCATGGATTTCATAGTGGACCTACCATCTAGTCAGGGTTATTCAGTAATCTGGGTGGTTGTAGATCAGTTTACGAAGATGAGTCATTTCATCCCATTAAAAACCTTACCCAATGCTGCTCATTTGGCCACATTGTTTATCCAGCACATTGTAAAACTGCACGGGATACCAAAGGTGATCATTTCCGATCGAGGTCCACAGTTTGTGTCCCGATTTTGGAAATCATTCTTAAAAGGTCTAGGTGTAGATTCCCGGTTGTCCACCAGTTACCATCCAGAAACGGATGGACAGACGGAAAGAGTGAATCTGGATCTGGAGCAGTATCTCCGCATGTATTTGATGGATCAAGAAGGAGAGTGGCCTTCTTTATTAAGTACTGCGGAGTTTGCTTATAACAATTCCATCCATTCAGCTACAGGTTTCTCACCATTCTTTTTAAATTCTGGACGTCACCCCAATATGTTAGTAGGAAAAGAGGAGATAGACGTTCCTGCAGCAGAAGAGGTGATTCGAAATCTGCAAGAGACATATCAGTTAGCTTCTTCAAATCTCTCCAAGGCAAAGTTGGCTTATAAAAGGCAGGCAGACAAGAAACGTAGAGAGAGTCCGATTTTTGAGCCGGGGGACCAAGTTTGGATTTCCACGCGTCACACGAGGATGAGTGGTAATCGTACGTTTCAGCCAAGATTTGTGGGTCCATATTCTGTGATTCGGATGGTAAATCCAGTCAGTGTCAGGGTAGACCTTCCTAAATCCTTAAAGATCCATCCCACCTTTCACGTCTCTCTGATAAAACCGAATCCACCAAATCTTAGACAGGAACTTCCACCAGCTCCAATTCAAGTCCAATCCACTGAGGAATTTGAGGTCAAAAGAATCTTAGATTCTAAATGGAAGAAAAGAAAATTGTTTTATCTTGTGGATTGGAAGGGTTTTGGTCCGGAAGAACGGTCTTGGGAGCCAAGCAGCCATGTCCATGCCCCGAGATTGGTATCAGAATTTCACAAAACCTATCCACAGAAGCCCAGAGAGGGGGTTTTGGTGGGGGGGACTGTCAGGTCCCTCCCAGGTGCAGGTCTGGTTGCTACTACAACCCCCTATTTCAAGGTTCATCAGACTTCTATTCTGCGGTCCTCAGTTGGGAGATGGAGCCAGAGTTGGGCTAGTTTCTGGCTCAAGAAAGAGAACGAGAAAGAATCCTCCTGTGATCCAGAACTCTGAAGCGGTTAGCGCTCTAGTCTTTTTCTCAGTCCGCCATTTTGTGCGCTCGCGGTCAATATGCTGCTCACTTCAACTGAGTTTTATCGGCCGTTAGACGTAATTTCAGTGAGTTCGACAGAACCCGCAAATCAAGAGTAAATTCCGATTTGTTTTTTTTTCCATAGAGTTGATTTTTTCCCCTTTCCTTCCCGAATTCCATTTCCTGACATTTTAGAGCGTTCTGTAGTCACGCTCGTCAGGAACCTCGTGAGCAGCAGTTTCTTGCCCGTAGCTCTTTTCCCCTGAGGATTTCTGAAGAGAGCCCGTCACTCCACAGACCCCTCCTTCTCAGTCCCTTTTTGGCAGTACTCCAGTGTTCCGCATTCAGAGACTTTCCAGTGAGTGCGGTAAGCTGTTTTCATTCCATATTTTTTACGCTACATTATGGACATAATTGTAGAGGCTGTGTAGAGGAATTCTTCGATGAGACATTTGCTGTGGCCATTCAGTCAAGGACATTCAGAGTAATTGAGGGAGTCAGCGATCCATGTAGAACCTTCCAGGTCTGCGCAATACTGTTATCAGTGAGGACCTCAAGCTTCAAGTAGATAGGAGTATCCTAATGTATGCATATATTGAATACTTGTATTTACCACCACACTGTTCATCAACTCAGCGCTGAAGCCTTCATTGATCAGCTTCCAGAATTCGTAAAAGACTGTTACAGCAATTCCTAGTCAGCATTCATCCACAGAGAGAGGCACATTCCACACATGTTCAGGTATAGTGGTAGTAGGTAGAAAAGAGTCCTTAGGCTGAGCCAATGTTTTAGGAGAACTGAGTAATCCTGTGTTTAATGTTTCAGGTGTCCACTTCCAACAAGAAACGAAAATCGAAAAGAAGTAGAAGACACCAGTGTGGCAGTCTCTCTTGTTATCCACTTCCCCTTTCCCTTTCATTCCTGGGCTTGGAGTACTCCGAGTCTAGGGGTGTGTGGGAGTTGGGTAAATATCTTCTGCGAAGTTTAGCTGTTCGCTCCCACGGAATCTGGAAATTACAGGTACTACTTCTGACACTGAGCTTGCTTTTATACTTGCATTTACTTCGTTCAGGGAAATACCCAAATCCAGTTTAATACTAGTGAGTGCAGTATCCTCCATCATGATATTCTGAGTTAGGGGTTGATCCAATAAACTCACAACACTGTATAATTCTGCATAATGCTTTACCCACTAAGTCTCGTAAATGGCTATTTCTACCCTAGCCTTTGTTTTATCTTTTAAAAAAGGGGCATGTACTGCGTGCCCGTGTTAGTCAGAATATCCATTGTACCAGTAGGACCAGAAATTTCCTGATTATTTACTGACAGTATGTTCACATCAATGCCACTCTCCTTCAATACACCCACCCCTTCACTATTAATTTCCCAGAGTCTTAGCCCATGGTCCACCCATGTACCATTTACTCCTTCATGGGCATTCCCACCCATTGATCTTACATTTGCAAAGGGAGGGACTGATTTGACAATAAAGTGACCAGATCCAAGTCAATCAAACCCCTCCATCCCTTGGAGCATGTCAAAATGATTAAATGTAGGAATGCTAAACTTATCTCTGTTTACAGCCGTAAACCCTCTTCGCTGTACTTCAAAGGCATTTGACGAAGCAAAGAGTGAAGACGGATAAAAATAGATCAAATCAAAACTTTGCATACCGCATCACCTCTTTGGTAGCGCCAATCAGAATGTGCCTTACCACCCGCCTATCTCTGAAATTAACAATAATACAGTTGCCTGTTAGATCTTTTGTTCTATGGCCGACCCAACTCAACCTTCGCACGTATAAAATTTTGGCATGTATATTGGCCGGGAGTGGTCTGGTATTGTTCAACCAAAAGGTGACCTTATTTTTTAATTCACGGTGGGTTTCTATTTTATCACTATACAGCTCAGGCACCCCAGTCAACACTACGGAATATGGGGCGGAATCTGGCATTAAGTCAATGCGTGGGTGAATAATCTTTTGTTTGGCAGCACTTAAAATTCCCTTGTCTGCGTATATAGTTTTTCCATCCCGCTCCACTGCCCCAGAATCCTTTACAACCTCCCCCCGCCCTCTTTCCGTCTTTCCCCTACAGAAGCCATTGTCCTTTTCCCAGTAATTATGTCATCTTGAGTAATTCCATTTTGTGGCCTAGTCAGTATGTTACATGTTGTAGGGGCTAATACTGGTATAGTAATATTTGTAGATTGTCCTGTTACAGTTTGTGCTACTATACCTTGGTTCTGTATAGTAGCAGCAAGTTTTTCCAATGTGTCAGAATTGGCTGTAGCTACCCGTTTTAGATTCCCGAGTTTCTCCGTTAAGATTTTAATTCTCTCCAGTAGGGGTAACATTAAGGACTTCATTAATTGCTCGACTTGCTCCATGAAGCCTTCGGGAATTTTAGATAACACCGGAGGCTGGGGCAGCTGTACAGCCGGAGTATTTAGGGCAGGGATTAATGTCCATGAGGGGACGCTAGTTATTAATGGCTGTTTCATTGTTACAGTATTCCCAACTTCTTTAGTTGTTTTAGTTAATTTTGGGCACCTTCCCTTCTGTGGGCTCCCCCCGCGTTTCCTTTTACCAGTTGGGCCTATGCCTAACAGTTGATTTTTCACCTGAGGGCTGGCCCGAGAGTTGGGAATATTTATGTCTACGGATCTTTTTTGAGCCTGTGAGGTAGTTTCTTTAGGTGTGTTGACCAAAGAAGAATCATCGGACGGAACACTGAGGCTAACCTCTGTTATAGGTTGCCTAGTCAGCGCCTGTAGATGATAGTTGTTACTAACTCCCGTGGTAGCATCACAGTTATGTGTCTGGGTTCCTAGTTGTTCCGGTGTAATAGCTGACATAATGGGTCCCAGTGATGAACGCTTGGAATATAAAGGTTCTAATGATAGGCGTCGTTCAGTAAGAGCGATTTCATGCTCCACAACTTTTGCAGCCCTAGTTATAAATTGGTCCAGAGTCCCAGTAACATTCCCGACAATTACACCTGATGCAGCCTTCCTCCCTTTCCCTGAACGTAACGGCATTAATCTTAAGTGTTGTAATGTGTCACTTTTCCCAAACTATAATATACACAAAGTAAGGTAAATATGGTGTATGAAAGTAGGTGTATAAAAGTACTATGGCTAAAACCGAAAAAATCCAATGAATAAGTAGTCTTACTGATAGGGCAGAGTTAGAGGGGTGGCCCAACCCAGCCTCCGTCAGTCTCCGATGGACGCGGACGGGCCCGCCCTTGGCCCTGGCTTCGCCCGGGCAGCACCCGTGCGTGTCCCCCACCGCGGCATCAACGGCCACAAGGAATGCTGGGGGGTGTAGTCCTCCGGTCCCCCAGGCGACGACACAACAATGGTGGCCCTCCGCACTCTGGACTCGGCCCCTGCCTTGCGTGGAGCACCCGCAAGGAAAGGAGCTGCAAGCAGCAACAAGCGTGGCGTGTAGAGTGGCAGGTAAGTTGGCTGTAGAGGTGTCCCGCGCCGCGGGAGGCTTGCCCCGATTTTAAGCACCTCCTGGCGCGTAGCGCGGCGTCAACGGCCGCAAGGAATGCTGGGGGATGTAGTCCTCCGGTCCCCAGGCGAGGACACAACATTGGCGGCCCTCCGCACTCGGGACTCGGCCCCTGCCTTCCGTGGAGCACCCGCGAGGCAGAGGGCTGCAAGCAGCAACAAGCGTGGCGTGTAGAGTGGCAGGTAAGCTGGCTGTAGAGGCGTCCCTAATGAGTGTGGAGAATCAGGAAAAACAGTGTTAGTCTGCAGCCACTGCTCTGCCAGTCTTCCGTCTAAGTTGTGTGTCACATAGAAGACAGTAGTGCTAGAATACCTTATTCTTTTAATTTTAACCATTGGAAGAATGCTGTTCCTTTGGACTCCGTCATATAGCGGACAAATCAATGGAAAATGTTTTTAATCTATCTTGATCTTGTGCTTGCAAATGAATCTTGGGTCTCCATCTATATAGCTTCATTGCTGCCACTGAAAGACTGTTTGACCTTTCCAAGTAAGATGGTCCCTGTTTGCAATATATGCTACGTGAGATACTTGTAATTATAGGCTGGGGTCCCATTCTCTAAATGTCACACCTTTTCACTTTCTTCTAGTTTGATTACTGCCCTTCAACATAAAACATAAAACAGGAGTTCCCTTGGGCTCACTTCGCCCTAAATTCTTGACTAATGAGCAGTTTAAAAAAGTAAGTCTTTATTATTTTAATAATCTTTTATTATTCACTTTTAACCACATTTGTATTTTTGTCCTAGTATATGAGTTGCTAAGAATGGAAGGTGAAAGTGCTCTTGTTTGCTGCTCTTCGAAAGATGAGAGTAGCTGTTTTCTTTTCCGTCACATTTATTTAAAAGTGCCATTGAAGTGTTGGCATTTTTTTTCATTTTAGTGCACAATTACTATTATTCAAGAAATACCTTTGTTTTCATAACCTTTCTTACCCTTTGTTGGTGCAGAAATTCGGAGTGACAACTCTATCAAAATGCTTCCTTCTCTGTCGGACTTGTCTTTCACAGGTTCTGCTCTTTTGGTTAACTTGCTATAGTGTCCCCTGTGAAGTATTAACACTGCTGATTTTCTGGCATTTTGTGTGACGAGCCTGCTATTGTTCAACACTATTTTCTTCCTCCACCTTTTTTCAAAAGTTTATATATTGTACTCTCCTTTTGGCAGTACAAGATCCTGTATGCAGTGCAAGAGTATATCTGAAGTGTTGCTCCTTATATGCAAGGTGTTTTTCATTGTCAGTCAATAGTCTCTTCAGTCTCGTGTTTCAAACTTAGTACACTCTGGGGCATATTCTCAAGGATTTATCGCTGAGTTATCAGCACATTATCTCAGCCAAAGTGGCGATAAATGTATCGCCCCATTCACAAGCTGGTGCTAATAGCCAATATGACGAGTTTTCCCGCAATAGCAGCCGCAAAAAACATCGCCACAGATGATCCCGGCAACTATCGCTAATGAGATGCAGAGTAGGCGTACCCATGCAAAAAGCCGCGACAACACCACACAGCAACATTCACAATGATCAGCCAGATCGGTGATAAGATTCCAAAACAGGCAATACGGCGCGTTAGCAGCACAAAATTAAAACCTGCTCTGACCTGGTGTAAAGTCGGACTACAACCTGCACCAGAAAAGGGAGCCCAGCCCAGAGCCACACCAGAAGAACAACAGTTGCCATGGAGCCACTGATCATGCAGCCTGGAGCCCCAAGAGGGTCACAACACCCACCACCGCCACCACGCCCAGGCCCGCCACCCCCCCCCCCCCCCCCGGACACCCCTCTGCACTCCTCCTGGACTACCACAGAGGCAGCACAGACCAAGACAGCAGACCTTCAGAAAATGCACCAGCCTCACAGACCCAACACAAGAGTATGTCATTGACCACTACAGGCTCAAAAGGACAACCATCTTCCGCATTCTGAACATCATTGCCCACAGGCTGACGGTACCCATGCAGCGGATAACCAACATCCCTCCACAGACAAAGCAGCTGTCTGTGCTGCATCTGTTGGCCTCAGGTACCTTCCAACCAACAACTGCCAGAGTCGGAAGAGTCTTACAGCCAGCCCTATCAAAGTTCATCACAACTGTCTTAGATGCCATCATCAGCTTGATACCCCAGCACCTTCACTGTCCCAACACTGCCTAGGGACAGCTGGAGACCAAGCAAGGCATCTATGCCATAGCTGGCTTCCCGCACGAGTTGGGGCAATTGACTGCACACATGTCCTACTTGTGCGCCCTGCCGAGACTGTACACAATTAGCGCAACAGAAAACACACACATTCCATCAATGTGCAGGCAATAGTGGACCACCGGGGATACTTTCACCAATGTCTTCGCCAACTACCCAGGCCATGTGTGCATATTTCCTACATCTTCCGACAGTCCATCATCAACCAGTGCTTCGAGAATGGCACCTATGGAAATGCTCTGGTCGTTGGTAAGTACCAAATGAACACACCACACTCACCATCTCCGTAATCATGCAACTCACAACTCTGGAACTGCACACGTTACAAACTCACACACAACATTGCAAACAACATGCCCACCCACAAGACACGACAGCACAACTTACTGTGGTAACCTGGGCTAGACATGTACATGAGCCAACAATGGCATGGCACCCCAGCCACACAATAGCAGAATGTGGGGCGAGGTGGGAACCAGGAATGTGCTAAGGAGGCAAGTGACCCATGAATTAGAATGTACATAATGCCAAGTGTGAAGTGGATGTGCTGGACAGACGGAAGTATGCAGACCACAGACATATCCATGTCGATATACACTGCTGCTGTTTGGAGTGTAGTGGGCAGTGGACGCAACCATGTCACCTCAGCCAGTGGGGAAGATCGGGAAAATGTAGCTTGTTATGTCCCCCCCTGGCAGCATGAGCGGAGTGGGCTGGCCTGGAGTATGCCAGGCTAGTGTAAGGGTGTGAAAACAAGCACATAGCTCTGGGTGTGGTTCTCTTCCAGAATGCCCAGCGTGTCTGCCAGGGCGGTGCCTCTCACCCCGCCACAAGACCAATGCCTTGAGCGGCGGTGCCTGCGATCCTGTGCGCCTGCTGCACGCTGGGCTGCTGGTTCCCGAACCCGTCTTGGCTGCCCCTATGCACCCAGGCCTCACTGCTCACCTGCCAACACCGGCTTGTCTCCAAGAGTGCCCACCACATGCTGGTGCAAGCTCCAAGCCCGAGGCCTGCGTGCATGGCAGCCTCCTCCGACCATCATGGCCTCCGCGACCCCATCCGCAGTACTCCTTTCGCATTGATGTACTCCACAGCTGCCTCCGGCCTACACCACGTTCAAGTAGGTCACACATTTTGAACTGAGTCTTGTTATGCTGATGGCCGAGTTCATATGTTCATGGGACAATTGATATCACTGTACTCCCTACGATGTGCTGCCACCAAGTCTGTGTATAGCTTTCCAACCACACATGTCTGTGGTCCCTTGCTGTCGAGTAGGATACACATTTGGAATGGAGTCTTGATTTCGCAATGGCAGAGTTCACATCATTGCACGCAAGGAGAGGTGTAAGAGGAAGACACCTTTGAGTCTGGAGGAAAAAAGGATCATTGTTGCGAAGGTGATCGAACACTGCCAACAACTGCTCTGGTGTTACTAACTCTGTGCCCACGTGGCTGTGCGTCCCTGCTTACCGCTGCCTCTGGCCTACACTGCAGTAGAGTAGGTCACACATTTAGAATTTAGTTTTGATTTATTCATGGCAGAATTTATATCATTTTACAAACCTGATCGCAGACTGCATCCCCTTCCAGCTCCAGTGCCACTAAGTCTGTTCCTTGACATTCAGGGACACTCTCTGGTTGAACTTTGGTGGCGACTTAGTCTATGGACTGGGGGTTATCTTCATCATCATGTCGGTGATACTGACTTGGTTGCAAAAACAAGGCTGTAGCATTCCACTCCTCCATTTGCCGCTTCAGGACGGCTTCTGTCCTCTGCATAATGCCCTGGAGGACACCTTCCACTGTACCCCGCAACCCTCTGCTACATTCACCTTTGACATCGACAAGGACCCGCTCAGCTTGCGTGGCCCGACCTCAGTACACCGCAAGTCACCATCCCCTGGTGGTGTGCCTGTGCTGGCCACAGTGCATCCGGGGCCACTAACTCTGTGCAGCTCAAGTCATGGACCCTGTCTGATAGACTATTGGACTGGGGGTCATCAATGCCATGTGTCTGTGGCCCTGCACTGTCCGCTGCTTCCGGCCTCAACTGTGGTCCATCTGGGCTCACACATCAAATTTAGTTCTGGCCTGCCCGGACGTCGCATCACTGCAGGATGCACATGCCACCACCGCCAGGACCAACTCCAAACAACAGGTGCCAGAGTTGGAAGTGTCTTACTGCTAGACTATCAGAGTTGCTCACACCTGACGTGGGTGCCATCATCAGCTGGATACCCCCCTCAGCTCTTCAGGTGCCACTAATTCAGTGCACCACAACTCATGGGTCAATTCTGATTGAGTTCTGTGCTGTGGGCAGCTCACGCAGCAATGTCACCTCAGGTAGTGTGGAAGACCTGGGACAATGATAAGGAAGATGATACAGGTGTAACACACCCCACTGCAGCTGCAGCAGGAATATCCAGAAAGGACACAATGCTAGTGTCATGGGAGCATATGCAGAAGCGAGTTAACTGAAAAAACGAGTTGTCATTTGGATTTAGCAATGCTTGTTGATTTACTATTAGGTATAGTATGCTTAAACCAAATAGTCATTTGGATTTAGAAATGCTTGTTGATCACTAGGAATATGTTACTCGTGCTGTTTTCCAGGCTCCCGCATATTCTGCCTCACGTTTCCAGAGTGTTTTAACGTATTTTCCCAAACACGTGTTAGGCAGCCTACGCCCAAGCAGAGAGACTATAAAAGCCCTTCCTTGGTTTTCAGAGACGCTTCGCTTCGCGTCATTCAGCGTCTCTCGAGTGTTCCAGCCAGCTGTTCGTGACTCTCCTCATCTACCCGGACTCCTCGCCTCCCTCCTTCATCCCGTCTCCTCTTCCCAGCTCAGTTCCCTCCATCCTGGTTCCCCGGAGCTCAGTTCTTCCTACCTCATCGTATCTTCATCTCCGCTCATTCTGAAGCAGTTCTCCTCGACTTCTGGACCTCCGTGCCTCTCGTCGGACTTCCGGTGACTTCATCCTCGGACATCCGCTTCCTGCAAACAGTAAGGAGAGTATCTTAGCAACCTGTACATCAACAAACAAACCTTGGCAAAAACAATTTCGATTTACTTGTAGTTGCTTTGAACGATCAATCCTTGCTTTTAACACAAAAACAAACCTTGGCAAAAACAATTTCGATTTTTTTCTTTTAGTTGCTTGAAACAATCAATCCTTGCTTTTAATACAAACAAACCTTGGCAAAAACAATTCCGATTTTTGAGAATTGAAGGATAAAGACTTTATGAACAATGTATGTTTAATAGTGATTGAACTGACAACATTTAAAAGGGCTCAACAGTGATTGAACTGTGTTAGGAAACCCTGATGTAACCAGTTGGAGAATAATCCTGGGTTCAGTTATTAATGCGAATCTATGTGTTTTCTGTAGAAGATTCTGGTGAAACTATAGGCGTGCACTTTGTACTTTAGGAAGAATCATTTTACATAGAACTTGGTATGTTCTTTCTTGTCCTTTTTTCTTTATATGCATTCTAGAACCCATGTGAAGATTGCAGCTGACAATTGCAAGGTAAACAAGTTTGATGTGTGATACGTTAACTAACTCACAACTAATTACTAATCAGTTATCAATAAGTCAGGAATTTTGAGTAACATGCGATTGTATTTATTTAAAGGCGACACAAGTCAAATCGACAACGTCTGGCAATTGTAGAAGTGTTTGAAAGGGCTAAAGTTAACATGGTATGTACAACATGTGTTCTTCTTAACATTTTTTGATGTGGAAATCAAGGTTTGTTTATAGTAAGACGTTCAAAAATATTTTTAGTGATAGATTAACAGACCAGAAGTCTATGACAACCCTGAAGCCCTGAATACTTCAAGAGAGAACTTCGCTGACATCTCCTGAAGAGATCCAGTGTTTTGTCTTGTTTTCTCTATCCACTTCCCCTTTCCCTGGTGGATTAATCAGTTGGTTAAGATTCTAATTACTTGCCAATTGATTAGTTTGCAAGGGAGTTGGGAGCTTGCATCGCCAAGAAGGAAACAACTGGAACCTCGTGAGCATCGCCTTTGACAGCTAGACAATTTGTTCACATAAGCAAGCTCAGCTCTGGTGCCCCAACCTCAGTGCACTGCAACTCACCGACCCTTGTGATTGCATATTGGGTGACCTGCAATTGCTTTGGCTACCACCATGATGCTTTGCAGTTGTTTCTGTTATGCTGGTGTTTTCTGTTTCCGCTTTGATTGTGATCACTGTTCAAGTTGTTGCCAGCACCAACCGCTTCATGAGGGCTGGCTTACACTCATCCCCCACACGTCCAGCACAGGCGTCACTGTACATGTGACCGTGGCAATTAAGGTGCCAGGCACACGTGCCCGTAGCCAGTTCCACATACTAACTGAGTGTGTCTGTGTGGTCATAATGTATGCATGAGGGCCCCGGGCCCTACAACATTATATTGTGCTGTGTACAGCAGACACAAACATGTCACTGCAGGCAGCGGGTAAGACCTTGGACATGTAGCTTTGTCGTCCCCCAATCAGTACGTAAGAGGAGTGGAATGGGCCGGCGTATGCAAGTCTAGCATGGAGGTGTGAATGATTATCCTGGGGCTCTGGGCGTGATTCAGTACTGGAAAAGTGCAATTGCATGTGTCTCTGTCGCAATGTGGGTCTTCGTTGGGGAATGTAAGTAGTCCCTGATGGGACTGAGAAACCCACATATGTGATCTAGTTAAGATTGCATGAGGTCGAACCCCACCGCACCTGTTTGGCCACCTCCTTCTGGCAATCTGACACCTGGCCTTGGAATGCGATGTGCGCTTCGGTGGGGTGCTGGGAGCCAGCCGTGGCGGTGGGTACTTCCTGCTGTGTGATCTGTGCAGGGGGTGGGGTCTCCTTGATGCAGCTGGGCTGCCCTGCTCCTGGAGGTGGATTGCCCAAGATGTCCATGAACTGTTGTAGGGCGTTGGTGTCGAAGGTGTGGAGGTCCTCTTCAGCATCTCAGATGAGTTGTCTGGTCTGCTCTGCTAGTGGTGTTGTTAGACCCTCTGCAATGTGAAGGGGGGATGCATTTTGCAATTGTGTTGACATGTATGTTGACGCATTGTTCACGTTTACATACAGGCTGCATGCCAATGTACATTGTGACTGTCTGGGAGGCGTGGACTATGTGATATAGGATAGTGGACATTTCGACTACATGACAGATGTAAGGTTGTACAGGTACATTTTCATCTCACAGTTTTCTGCTATTTCAGATGTGATTGGCCAGTTTCAACTCACAAGCGGACCCAGTTGTGTCCTCTGTTCTGCAGTGTGTTTTGCACTTTGTACAACATTGTCGTCAATGTGGATGTGCTGTTATTGTGGGGGATTTGTCCCTGCAACAGTGATTTTGCTGCCCCTTATCCCATTTGAGGCGGTATGCCTTTGACTTTTGTGCTTTTAGGGTGCTGAGATGTTGGTGACTTGCTCATTTGTGGTCTTTGCCGTTTTTTGTTCTCTAGTGCATTGTTTGTCTTTGGAGCTTACCACAGCACAGGATCTCTGTTGGGGGCCGGTTTCTATGCCCTCGAAGTACGGAGGAGTCCTTCGACCCGCGATTCCCTCCATTTGTGCTGGGCACTTGTGGGTCTGCCTTGGGCCCCCAAGACCACATCACCCAGGCTCCTCCAAGTGGCACGCACAACAGACGTCACCTCCAAGCGCCCGGAGGCGCTTAAATTAACTCGGCGCCTCCCATAGCACGGGAATCTTTGGAGCTTACCGCAGCACAGGATCTCTGTTGGGGGCCGGTTTCTACGCCCTCGAAGTACGGAGGGGTCCTTCGACCCGCGATTCCCTCCATTTGTGCTGGGCACTCGTGGGGCTGCCTTGGGCCCCCAGGACCACATCACCCAGGCTCCTTCAAGTGGCGCGCAACACCGACGTCACCTCTAAGTGCCCGGAGGCGCTTAAATCAATTTGGCGCCTCCCGTAGTGCGGGACTCACACGGGCAATGCCCGGGCCAAGGGCGGGCCCGTCCGCGCCCGTCAGAGACCGGAAGAGGCTGGGCTGGGCCAGAAATCTAACCTCCAGATATCGGGACTTAAAAATAAGGTACTGTTATTGCGTCCAGTCCATTAAATCACTGGCATTGTTTCCCCCTTCTATAAGGCTGGTGCCTCGAGCCCCTTTTCTTGACATTGTACAGAGACTTGAATGATCTGTACGAGTACAAGTTTCTTGCCCTGAATAGTGACTTTTTTTAACTTATTTTAGATTATTTGTCATTCATGTGAACTGAATAGTTTTTCGAACCTGATAGTGTGTGCAATAGCTTAAAAACTCTCCCAGTTATAAATCCAACCTTACCTCACAGGTGAGCTTAATTTAAAGAACTTCGCACAATGAGGAAACGGGCATATATGGAAAAAAACAGATGTAAGCCCCACCTAAACCAATGTCCAGCAAACCCACTTCCATAGATAGAATTCTGGAAAAAGCTCTGGGAGCAGTAGCTACTGAAATTGAGAGGACGGAGAGGCGTTTATCTCTGACCCCAAACCTAGACATAGTATCCCCTGAACTCAACCCCTCCCAATCAACAGGGCCCTCAGTATCGGAGCCCTTTAGTGATCAACCCGTGTGCATTGAATTAAATAGTCTAGAACAACTTAGGACCACTACGCCAACCCAACATGGAAGGAAATGTAAATCTAAACCTATCCCCAAGGCGAAAGTTACAACAAGAAGGAAAAAGGTGAATTCCAGAACCACTGATAATGAAATCTCTGGGGGGGGGGGGACCCTATATAAGAGTCTAGATCCCTCAAGTGACCAGCCTCCGTGGGTTACAAAGTTAGTGGTTGATCTACAGATCCAATTGAGGGTTATCATAAAGGATTAATTAAGACCTCTCCAAGACAGAATCAATGGGTTGGCCACTATTTTCAATGACTGGGTTAGTACAAGGGGGGCAACTGATAGCTCTATTGGCTCTGATGATAGGATTATTCCCCCGTCCTCCATTAGCAATATCTTGGCTACTCCACTCCCAATTACTACAGAGCAAATCCCGCTTCCAAAAACCAATGGGGGATGCCAGGCATTGGAGGTAAATACAGGCAGTGCGTTAGGCTCATCTCAGGGCAACGCCACCTCAGAAACTCTCTTGCCTTTATTGAAGGGGAAAACAGGAGAACTAAAATCAAAAAATAGACAGGCTGGGAGCGACGTGTTTATGAATTCAGAAGAGCCCAACCACTTCCCCCCCACCACAGTCATTAACTTACCCCCTGCATCTACCCCACGTTCTCATCCTAGCAGGAACTCCTGAACTTAGAAGGGGCTATTCTGAATCCCACCAAGAGTTAAAAAACAAATGCGTCCACTGGCTTGTAAATCACACTCCCTTTAGCTATAAATACGTGGATGAGATTCTAACCAACAGTAGGGTAGGTTGGATTGGCAGACAGCGCAAGGACATACATGGCGACTGCATAATAATTAATTTTAGAAATACACAGGTGACCCAAAGCGTTTTAGCTGGAGAGGACAGGAGGGACAAGGGTGGAATTTCACTACTTCAATTAGGTTATTTTTATCCTCCTACTTGGCCCCCCCATGTACCATGGCATCAAGAGCTGCAATGGAGATCCGATCAGCCTAATGGTGAACTCCCTCGCCCAATCCACCACTGGCAAAAGCAACTTAGTTTTAATATAACCACAGGAAATAGGTTTACTTGCCTTGATGGAGTGGTTTGACTAAACACTAAATCAAAACTACTCTGTAGCCAAGACATCAATTAACATTCCGCAACTAGAAAGCCAGACACAGACTGTTGCCAAGGTGATTAGTCTCCCAATGGGTGAGGACCCAACCGGTGGGAGCATGAGCGGCTCCCCCGGTTGCCCCCACCCATGTGGTGACGCGCCCCCCCGACCGACATCGCTAGGGATGCTAGTGGACCACCCAAAACTTTCTTCCAACCTCCAACCTTCCCCCTGCAGAAACTGAACCCCACTACTTGTCATACATCAAGGGTCTTAGTATGGAACATTGTGGGTCTGACGAACAAGATAGATGACCCGAAGGGGGATTTATTCACCAGTAAATTCAAAATATATGTATGTTCCAGGAAACATGGGCAAGAGGGGAGGTCATAAAGCCTGGTTTTGCCACTTTTAATATACCTGCATTGTCGGGGGGCAAATGGAGACCATCCGGAGGCTTAAGCACATGGGTAGGAGTTCACTTAGGCTGTATGGCTAAGCAGTTAGACTCAGGTCATAAAGATATACTGTGTGTTACACTTCATTTCCCCTCTAAGACTCCTGTAGCTCTTAGTAATATCTATTCCAGACCCACACCCCTGGGGAAAGAGTCAGCCACTTTGGAAGTATTAACTGTTTTTTTAGGCTCCATTGCTGTCAGTCATATGGTAATACTAGGAGGGGATTTTAACTGTCACTTTGAGCCATTGGAGGGAATTCTCCCGGATAGCCTCTTTGATGAGGATAAATGTTGGGCAATTCCGGAGACGAGATGCCCTCCAGTTAAAAAATGCCCCCCCCTGGCAATCCAGATGAACTCTCTGGTTCTTATGCATTCATTAAGAGCATGCAATGGTAGAACATCATCCGATACATCTAGTAGTTATACTTTTCACAGAAAAGATCATGGCTCTCTATTAGATTATATTATAATTTACTCAAAATCCTGGAACAGGCTTATTGTTTTTGAAATAGTCCCACGGATAGAAAGTGACCATTACGCATTAGTTTTGGAAATTAAACCTTTTAATCATTAGAAAGTGCTACCCCCGGTTGATTCTTGTAATACAAAATTGACCCTTACCAATTGCAGGAGAAGAATGAGATGGACTCTTTTTTGCCACTCAGAAGACAAACTGAGTTCCCTGTATGAAGCTCTAATCCCTGTTCTTGTGGCGGCATCAAATTCAATGGCCACAATTGGGGAAGGTCCCAACATGTAGATGGTGGCAACAATTCACACCAAATTAGGAGAAGTCGCATTGACCTTCTTTTTTCCAAAATAAACAATAAACCGTCCATGTAGGAAGACCACCCAAGCATGGTCCAACGATCAATGCCGCATGGCTATAAGAGCTTTAGTTGCATCAATTAAGTCCAATGATTGCCCAAAAGTCAAAACAGCTAGGAAGATATATAAGGTGACAATCTACAAAGCAAAAAAGGTGTGGGAAATGGAGAGGTGGGATGCATTGAGATCTGCTCTCGGGGACAGGGATATGAGGACTTTCTGGGGTGTTGTCAACTCTGACAGTTATGGACCGAAGACATCACTAGACCCGAACTTGGATAAAGAGGTCTGGCGGGAACACTTTCAATCCCTCTATTCCAAGGAAGTCATGCTGCCTGGTGTGCCACCAGGGGGATGTCACTTGGAGGATGTCCCCCCCTCGTATTTAGAGTCTATTGACCACTCCCAAGACAGCACCCTCAGCACTAGTATAAGCTTAGATGAAATCAAGGGAGCCCTTAAGAAAATAGCTCCAGGTAAAGTGCCAGGCCTGGATAAGATCCCTGGGGATCTATTCCACAGCGAGCCAGCTGTCTGGGCCCCATACTTTTGGGTTTTATTCAATGCTATATTGCAGGGTATGGGGATCCCATCCAGCTGGCTTGGTGCGGATTTAATCCCAATCTTCAAAAAAGGCTCTCCTCTCCTGCCAACAAATTTCAGGCCTATTAGCCTGATTGATATTTCCCCAAAAATCTTTGCGCGCATCCTGCTGCTCAGGCTACAAAACTGGATGGAAGAACAGATGATTCTGTCTCCTTTGCAGGCCAGATTTAGGGAAAAATATCTACCCTGGATCAAGTACTCAGACTACAGCTGTTGTACTGGAAAAACGTGTGTCTGGAGGGTGGCAGTCTTTTCCTAGTATTTGTGGACCTGAGGTCAGCGTTCGATTTGGTCCCAAGGGAAAAACTGTGGTCAGTCTTACATGACCTGGGGGTTCCAGAATATCTAACCCATCTCATTAAACGGCTACATGAGGACAATTTTGTGCAAATTAGGTTTGGCAAGGATGGCGAGCTAACTGCTCCGATCAAGCGCGGTGTCCGACAGGGCTGTGTCCTTGCTCCCACTCTTTTTAGTTTATATATTAATGGCTTAATAGATTTACTACTAGCTGTTAAAGACTTAGATGCTCCTAAGCTAGCCTCTCGATTGATCCCGGCAATTATGTTTGCCGATGATACGTTATTAGTATCTAAATCGCCTATGGGGCTACAGAGGATTCTTAATAAATTTGAAGTTTTCTGCAGAGAAAGAGGTTTAGAAATTAATCTGAAGAAAACCAAATTTATGGCGTTTAATAGTTCCAAGAGTACACATCCTAATCCCCTCTTATATAGTCAACCTTTAGAAAGAGTTTCCTCTTTTGTTTATCTGGGGATCACTATTACAGATAAAATGGACTGGGTGGAACTTATTAAAAAATCATCCCTGAAACTGTCTCAATCATCAGGTGGGATTATGAAGGTCTTTTGCAAGTCCACCTTGAAACCAATTAGTCCAGCGATTGAAATTTACAAGGTGCAAGTTCGGGGAAGGGTTATATATGGGGCTGAACTATGGGGCCACTCTGGTCCCGAGAATTTACCTCCGGTAGAGTACAACTTTTTAAGACATTTTTTGAATCTCCCACAAAGTACCCTGTTAACCCCACTCCGATTAGATTTGGGGCTGATGGCAATCTCAGATTTACTCAATCTCAAGCCCTTAATGTATTGGCGTTGTTTGTGGGTAACCCCAGAACTCTCTTCTTATGGAGAGGAACTTTTAGAGGTAATGAAACTGCGGGGGGCTGCTAATTTGTCGTGGTTAGCATATATTAAACACACACTCATCAATATGGGGCTAAGGGAACTTTGGGCGGACCCTGAGCTTGCCTGTTCCTCAATTTCTAGAAAACAACTAAAGACCCTTTTTGAGGAACATAATCTGGCACAGCTTTACAGCTGCCCCCGAACAGGCAAGTTGACTTCAACATTCCTAGAGATAAAAGATAGGTCTCTATTTGAGCCGGCCCTAGATGTTATTAAACCAGCTGCCGCCGGAAAACTTTACCTCCAGTTTAGGTATGGGGTGTTGCCACTCCGCTGTTTCACCCACAAATGGAAGCGGTTGCAAGTTCTAAATTGCCCAGCATGCAACTGCCCTCCTGAGACAGCACTCCATGTGTTCTTCAGCTGCCCTGGCCACTACAAAGCAAGAAAACGTTGGCAGGTGCAGATCTGTAGGAACCTTGGAACTAGACACTGTTCAGAGGCATTTAGGATCCTCAAGTATGATACAAGTATCCCTATTGTTTATTCAGTCGCAGGTTTTTAATTTTCTATGTGGGGCTCTCGTAGGCATTATTTAAAATCTTGCCAACAGGTGATAGATGCTCCTACATAAAAATTGTAACTATTTCATTGTTCCGCAGTTGGGTAGTCCACTCTCCCATGGTCACTAAATGATGGTTTTAAATCTATGGTCTTGCTATGTTGTTTTGACAAAAATGTGTGTTCTTACTGTTTGAGGAACTGTGAATTATTTACTTTACTTCCACAAATATCGTAAAAATGCCATGTGTAGAAGTAGCCTCTAGCAGGGAACAATTCCAACGGGAGGACTATCTTAACATTTGTAAGATAAGACGTGGTCATCGTTTTATAAATCTCTTTTTTAAATGATGTATTTATTTATGTATTTATTTATTATCCGCATTATGCACTTTCCACGGATGAATTCTTGTTTACAGCCCAGTCCACCCCCCTTTTGACACGATCTGTGGCCCCGTATTTAAGGGTTTAGAATATTCTCTCAGGTTCGTGAATTTCTGTATTTTCTTTTTTTTTTCTTCTTTTCTTTCCTTTAATTTTGTATATATTGACGCCTATTCATATTTTTACTTACACAAAAATAAGTAAATGTACTATGAGGTTATTTTATACTCTTATTCTATTTAGATTTTTTTTCTCCTTTTTAACTCTTGTGTATGTATTCGATGTACTTTCGAGGTCACATTGACCGAAATAAAGTTTATTATGTAATGCATTGTTTGTCTGCAGATGTATTGTTGACATCAGGGGTTGTTTGTGCACATGGATGTGTCAGAGTGTGACCTGCTCTTTTCCAGATATGGTCCACACTCAGCCACCTCAGTGTTGTGGCGTGGCACCATGTCCTGATGTTTGTTCTGCAGCCATGCTGATCTTCATGCAGTGTCACTTGCATTGTCAGTGTGGCTCACAAATACGCATCTTTGCTCTGTTTCGCTGTATTTCGCACGTGTGCATGTGTTGGTTTTGAGATTGGTGATGTGTGGGGTGGGACCCCTTTGGGAACATGTTGGACAGTGTGCCACGGGGATCAGGGACATGCTCTAGGGTCATTGTGGATGCGCAGTGTGCTTCACATGATTATGCATGCTTGCCATTGTGCTCATCTCCCCCGTCCCTCCAGTCCCTGGTCATTACTCACCCAACTCGTTGCACCATCTCACCACTGACGACTGTGGCCACCAATTCCTCCAGCTCGTCCTGTGGCGCAGGACTCCCACCTCCAGTCACTGTGGTTGCCGTACTGTTGGCAGCAGGTTTCTGCTTGGTTTGGTTTTTCACATCATGCCAGTGACTCTTGACCTTCTCTATTGAATTCCTTGACACTCCGACTGCATTCACGTTGTTCACGATGGACTGGCATGCTTCCATTTGTGTTGTCAATCACACAGTGGAGGTGAATAACAGTTGTTGTTTGTGTTCTATCTGCTCCGTGACAAATATCCGGTTTTCCTGCGGACTTAACCCTGTCTTCCTCTTCCTCTTCCTCTTCTCCTTGGCCTTCCCCGACCCCGGGGTTCCTTGCTGGTGGTCTGTGGGGCTTGTGGGGTTCATGTTGGCCTCTGCCCACGCTCCGGGTGCATCCATGGTGCTAAGCGGTTTCTTTTTTCTCCCTTATTTTTCTCTGCTTTTCTGGTGCATTTTCCCGCATGATAAGTGGGAATTGCAGGCCTGTCGCTGGTTATCACTGATTTTTGTATCGAGGTTCGCGATCCTTTGACGCGTTATTGTGAGACTATTGCGTGGTACCATCGTGTTGAGAATACCACGTTAACACGGTGTTCTTTTCCCGTGATAGACTGCGATGTGAAGAGTTGCGTTAAGCTAATTTTGAGGTAATTATCACACGTTCTTGAGAATATCCCCCACGGTATTTTTAAGTTACAAGCTAGTTTATTTTGTACCTAGGCATTAGACCTAGTTCGTGGACCAATGGCGCAAACAGGGGCTACTGGACCAAATCTGGGAGTTTGTCACTTATTTCTGGGGGACCATGCTACGATGGTTCTGCAAACTGAACCAAGTACAATCCTCTCCGCACTTGACTGCCAGTGCTAGTGATGGTGAGTAGGGACACATTTCTTACTGAGATGGTGTGCGGGTGATTAGGTCAAAGCTCAAAAATCACACGACACCACAATATTTGAATATCCAGCAAAGTGCTAATCCTCATAATAAAGAAAAGTATTTTAATACAAATTAGAAGAAAATACTACACACTATATCAAACAGAATGTAGTGTCTCTGTGTGCTATCCAGATATTGCTATGACTTTACATGCTATTTTCCTCCCTCCTCTGGATCTTGATCCAGGTCTTACCCCCCTTGGTATCAGTGGTCCTCTCTATTTATTGGAGATAGGGTAGTAGAATATAGTTCAGGTGCAGTTTGTATCACTCCCAAGTAGGTGCACTCAGTTTACAGTACACAGTCTTAACACTAGCAATGGATCAGTCCAGATTTCAGCCACTTAACTCGCGGCGTGCTCACACTCTCTCAATAGGAGCCACTTCATTCCAGCCTGCAGCGTCTTCTGGTTCCCACTTTTTCAGAAGAAAAGATGGCATTCCTGGATCACCTAAGTCCCTTGTGTATCAACTGTGAGTGTCTCTGCAGTCAGAGACCAGGTAATGGGCTACCGTCAGAACCATCAGTACTTACTGGGGTTTTGATTGAAGCAACCAACACTTGCAAGTTCTGACTTTCCGGGCTTGTGAAGACTTCAGCGGATGTAGCCTCATCTGGGCTGGGTACAGTGGACTGCTGCAGCTCCCACAAGGGGGAATCATTCCCTGAAGTCGTGGACATGTACAGACTGATCAGAACACTGGGCAGCTGTGGCCAAACAGAGACCAATCACAACATGAGGCGGATGAGGTCACTCACAGACCGATCCCCACACGTGGCAGTTATGGACTGGCACAGGTCAATGTTCGGTAGTAGTGGCTATGCAGACTAAATTGAGCAGGCAGAGTTATCCACAGTCCCACCCTTCTTGTGCTAATAGTGGTTCGCACCGGGCGGGTTTGATATGCCATCACAGCACCAACTGGTTCTTAACAATTGCAGTCATTATGAGTGAGGTTCCCATCAGGAACCAGCATGGAGAGACTCTGTGGCCACTGAAGTCCTCAGATTGTTCTCATCTCCTCTTTTCTGGGTGCCCCACAGCCACCTGGAACACGCTTCACCTCAATGCTCCTGGCCAGACTCTTCTCCAACACTGGTGGCAGGCTGTTTCTCTCTTTCACCAGGCAGAATTCTAGGCTCTTCAGAGCAAGAGTACAGGTTCTCTAGCAAGTGATCCAGACTCAGGTGAGATCCTTTTATCTCTGGGACACTGGCTGTCATGCAGTCACCAGCCCCCCTGGTGACACAACAGTCTTCTGAGTACCCTGCAGACTACTACCTTCACTTACCAATAGAGGACTTGGAACTGGAACAAGTGCAGCCCCACTTGTATATGCCACAATCAGTTAATAGATGTATATCTACTGCCTGATACTATAAAAACAGTTTAGGGTTGCTTTCCTTTCAAATTTCATTTCCAGACTGTTCTCCAAAGGGAGCGCTTGTATAGAATGATGCTTCTTTCTGCATGGTAGTCTCCAACCTGGAGCACCAACAACATAAATACAGGGAGGTGCGAGGTTTCAGCACCAGGCTGTAATTAGACAAACTGAAGAAGTAAACAGGGGAAGACAAAAGAGCATGCATAATCTAAAGCAGTGATTCTCAAACTTTTCACTCCTGTGGACCCCCATTGAGTCACTGCTGGAAGCCGGGGACCCCCAAGCAATTTGCATGATTTAAATGATTTAAATGTCAAACATTAAAACTGTTTTCGAAAAAAATAAACACATACATGTGCACATCAAACAAAAACTTGACTTGAATTACTAAAGATTTTAGTATTTTTATATTAAAAATATTTGCAAAAATCGAAAAATCTTAATGAGAAGGTTAATACTGCATTTTGCAATTAACTTGTCGGTTCATTGTTTGGTTTTGTTTTGCTGCCCGTGGCTCCTCCTCCTGCCAAGGCTCGACTATAACCCTAAAGTTGCTCTGGCAAATGTTATCAGACCAGTGCACACCAAGTGCAGCGAGTGAGCCTGACCACTGCAAAGGGAGCTTTGGGGAGACTCTCCCCCAAGAAAATTTGGTGGAAATGGTGCATTCGACAAGACATTTGACATTACATATTGAATTGTACGAGCTTTTAAAGCATAGTAAATAATTTCCTTACTAAGCACCAGGATACAACAACCTTTTGTGAATCTTCAATGCTTCACAAGCTTCAATGATTCCCTCACTACTACCCTCAAACAGTGCATCTCATCTCTCCATAGCACATGTATACTATTTAATTTATTTTATAGCACCTCTCATACCACTGTAGGGTGTTGGAGCACTTTACATCACACACATACGGACAATGAATCATACATATGTAGATCAGTTAATAGAAAATGTTACAAGGTGTAAGATTCACATTTCATCCATACAGGTGGGCATTTTTTAAGAGTGCTTGGTCTGGAGAAGCACAAACACGGGATTCAGAACATAACACAAGGGTTAGCGTTGACTTTAATAATAAGGATTTATTTCTACCCAAAAAAACCTTTTTAGCAGCAACGGGATAATGAAAGACAGGGAAAAAGCATACTTTACTAACTTGTACCATGCAGTTTGCATGCAACTCTTTGATGGCAGTCTATAGCTCACTGTGCTAGATTATGATTGGAACTTGTGAACTGTACAATAACAAAATAATCTCTATGGCTAAAGCAGGAACCCATTGAGATATGCACAAAACAATATACAGTACTTTTGAATCTATGACATAATATTGACAGACAGAATATAGACATACAAAAATATCGACACCAAAATATCGAAATCAAAAATATCGGAGTTCTATCTACATAAAGGTAAGTACAAAAATATCGAAAAAAATATAGCAGTACAAAAATATCGAAGTTCAAAATATCATTTTTTTAAATGTATTAATAATAATGTAAAAATAATTTACAAAATACATATAATTTAGCAAATTATAAATATAAACATTAAAACATATTTAAAAAATATTAACTAATACATACACATTTAAAATAAAATAAAAACTACACATAAATTAATATATATACTTACTCTACATATTGCAACAGTAGGAAAAGCGTTGGATAGCGTAGGGGTAAAAATTACTATTCCCACTCCAGAGAGTGCAACAGTAGGAACAGCATTGGATAGCGTAGGGGTAAAAATTACTATTCCCACTCCAGATGGGGGCAACAGTAGGGAAAGCGTTGGATAGCGTAGGGGTAAAAATTACTATTCCCACTCCAAAGAGTGCAACAGTAGGGAAAGCGTTGGATAGCATAGGGGTAAAAAATATTTTTCCCACTCCAGAGAGTGCAACAGTAGGGAAAGCGTTGGATAGCATAGGGGTAAAAATTACTATTCCCACTCCAGAGGGTGCAACAATAGGTAAAGCGTTGGATAGCATAGGGGTAAAAATTACTATTCCCACTCCAGAGGGTGTAACAGTAGGGAAAGCGTTGGATAGCGTAGGGGTAAAAATTACTGTTCCCACTCCAAAGGGTGCAACAGTAGGGAAAGCGTTGGATAGCGTAGGGGTAAAAATTACTATTCCCACTACAAAGGGTGCCACAGTAGGGAAAGCGTTGGATAGCGTAGGGGTAAAAATTACGATTCCCACTCCAAAGGGTGCAACAGTAGGGAAAGCGTTGGATAGCGTAGGGGTAAAAATTACTATTCCCACTCTAGAGGGTGCAACAGTAGGGAAAGCGTTGGATATCGTAGGGGTAAAAATTGCTATTTCCACTCCAGAGGATGCGACAGTAGGGAAAGCGTTGGATAGCATGGGGGTAAAAATTACTTCCCACACTACTCCCCCTTTAACACACAACACACTAACCATAGAAACAAGCATTGGAAATGCAATAGGTCTCGGATTTATTTGAGTTAGAGCTAATGGCATTGTAAATGGCAATGTCTTTTAGCCATGTGTTATGGAGTGTATGCATGTGATGTGTAATGGAATTATGTGGTTTGGATTGGAATTGTTCACCCTGCACACTCACAAACTGTTCACCTTGCACGCTCACACACTGTTCACCTTGCACGCTCACACAATGTTCACCCTGCACGCTCACACACTGTTCACCCTGCACGCTCACACACTGCTCACCCTGCACGCTCACACACTGCTCACCCTGCACGCTCACACACTGCTCACCCTGCACACACTCACTCTGCACACTCACTCTGCACACTCACTCTGCACACTCACTCTGCGCACTCACTCTGCGCATTCACTACTCTGCACTCACTACTCTGCACTCACTACTCTGCACTCACTACTCTGCACTCACTACTCTGCACTCACTACTCTGCACTCACTACACGGCACTCACTACTCGGCACTCACTACTCGGCACTCACTACTCTGCACTCACTACTCTGCACTCACTACTCTGCACTCACTACTCTGCACTCACTACTCACTACTCACTACTCTGCACTCACTACTCTGCACTCACTACTCTGCACTCACTACTCTGCACTCACTAGTCTGCACTCACTACTCTGCACTCACCACTCTGCACTCACTACTCACTACTCTGCACTCACTACTCACTACTCTGCACTCACTACTCTGCACTCACTACTCTGCACTCGCTACTCTGCACTCACTACTCTGCACTCGCTACTCACTACTCTGCACTCACTACTCTGCACTCACTACTCACTACTCACTACTCACTACTCTGAACTCACTACTCTGCACTCACTACTCTGCACTCACTACTCTGCACTCACTATTCACTACTCTGCACTCACTACTCACTACTCTGTACTCACTGCTCTGCACTCACTACTCACTACTCTGCACTCACTACCCTGCACTCACTACTCACTACTCTGCACTCACTACCCTGCACTCACTACTCACTACTCTGCACTCACTACTCACTACTCTGCACTCAGTACTCGGCACTCACTACTCACTACTCGGCACTCACTACTCACTACTCTGCACTCACTATTCACTACTCTGCACTCACTACTCACTACTCTGCACTCACTACTCTGCACTCACTACTCACTACTGTGCACTCACTACTCTGCACTCACTACTCACTACTCACTACTCTGCACTCACTACTCACTACTCTGCACTCACTACTCACTACTCTGCACTCACTACTCTGCACTCACTACTTACTACTCACTACTCTGCACTCACTACTCTGCACTCACTACTCACTACTCTGCACTCACTACTCACTACTCTGCACTCACTACTCACTACTCTGCACTCACTACTCTGCACTCACTACTCTGCACTCACTACTCACTACTCTGCACTCACTACTCACTACTCTGCACTCACTACTCTGCACTCACTACTCTGCACTCACTACTCTGCACTCACTACTCACTGCTCTGCACTCACTACTCACTATTCTGCACTCACTATTCACTATTCTGCACTCACTACTCTGCACTACCTACTCTGTACTCACTACTTTGCACTCTGGACACTCACTCCGCTCTCACTACTCTGCACTCTGCACACTCACTACTCTGAACTCACTACTCTGCACTCACTACTCTGCACTCACCACTCTGCACTCACCACTCTGCACTCACCGCTCTGCACTCACTACTCACTACTCTGCACTCACTACTTACTACTCACTACTCACTACTCTGCACTCACTACTCTGCACTCACTACTCACTACTCTGCACTCACTACTCTGCACTCACTACTCAATACTCTGCACTCACTACTCTGCACTCACTACTCTGCACTTACTACTATACACTCACTACTCACTACTCTGCACTCACTACTCTGCACTCACTACTCTGCACTCACTACTCTGTACTCACTACTCACTACTCTGCACTCACTACTCACTACTCTGCACTCACTACTCACTACTCACTACTCTGCACTCACTACTCACTATTCTGCACTCACTACTCTGCACTCACTACTCACTACTCTGCACTCACTACTCTGCACTCACTACTCTGCACTCACTACTCACTACTCTGCACTCACTACTCTGCACTCACTACTCTGTACTCACTACTCACTACTCTGCACTCACTACTCACTACTCACTACTCTGCACTCACTACTCACTACTCTACACTCACTACTCAGTACTCACTACTCTTCACTCACTACTTACTACTCACTACTCTGCACTCACTACTCACTACTCTGCACTCACTACTCTGCACTCACTACTTACTACTCACTACTTACTACTCACTACTCTGCACTCACTACTCTGCACTCACTACTCACTACTCTGCACTCACTACTCTGCACTCACTACTCACTACTCTGCACTCACTACTCTGCACTCACTACTCTGCACTCACTACTCACTACTCACTACTCACTACTCTGCACTCACTACTCTGCACTCACTACTCACTACTCTGCACTCACTACTCACTACTCTGCACTCACTACTCTGTACTCACTACTCTGCACTCACTACTCTGCACTCACTACTCTGCACTCACTACTCTGCACTCACTACTCTGCACTCAATACTCACTATTCTGCACTCACTACTCACTCTTCTGCACTCACTACTCTGCACTACCTACTCTGCACACACTACTTTGCACTCTGCACAGTCACTCTGCTCTCACTACTCTGCACTCTGCACACTCACTCTGCACTCACTACTCTGCACTTACTACTCTGCACTCACCACTCGGCACTCACCACTCGGCACTCACCACTCGGCACTCTCCACTCTGCACTCACACTATAATAATCCTTATGTCCTGTAACCAAGGGTTTGCCATTATTAATATAGTTCACTGCAAAACCTGTACTTTACTAAGAATCCGCATGTTAATAAATATATAAATACATGCGACGGCAATAAAGCAGCATTGAAAAACAAGGGTTTGCCATTATTAATATAGTTCACTGCAAAACCTACTTTTCGTAGCCTTTGACATGTACTTTACTAAGAATCGGCATGTTAATAAATATATAAATACGTGCGACGGCAATAAAGCAGCATTGAAAAACAAGGGTTTGCCATTATTAATATAGTTCACTGCAATAACCTACTTTTCGTAGCCTTTGACATGTACTTTACTAAGAACCGGCATGTTAATAAATATATAAATACGTGCGACGGCAATAAAGCGGCATTGAAAAACAAGCATCTGCCTTCAATTACCGGCACCTCTGACAGCTGCTAATTGAGAATTTATGATTCAGAAAAGGGGGGGGTGATGAACAGAGTGTCTGAATTAAGCAGACCACTCTTACCCAGTCCAAAGATCAGGGCTTGATCCATCACCGTTATTAGCTCACTGCCCCATCCCAGCTCAGAACCTGGCTATATGCAAATTAGTCTGTCCCTGGCCCAGTGCATCATGGGAACAGGGCAGACCAAACTACCAAGCCAATTCTTCACCAGAAAGGAGACAAGCTTCCGGGGACCGGTTTCTGCCATTTCAGGCGTCGTCGGCCCGGCTTGGGTGAGAGTACTCTGCTTAATTCAGAGACTCTGTCCATCACCACCCCTTGTTGTAAATAATTTTGTCCACCCTAAGCGTGGAAGGGTATACTCAGATGTGAGTCCCTTGCTCATTGCACCATCAGGATTCAAGCAAGCCGGGCCGAAGACGGCTGTAATGCCAGAAACCGGCCCCCGGAAGCTTGTTTCCTTCCCAGTGTAAGAATTGGCTTTTGTAGTCTGGTCTGCCCTGTTCCCATGATGCACTGGGCAAGGGACAGACTAATTTGCATACAGCCAGGTTCTGAAACTGGGATGGTGCAATGAGCTAAAAAACGGTGTTGGGTCTAGCCCTGATCCCTTGACTGGGTGAGAGTACTCTGCTTAATTCAGAGACTCTGTCCATCACCACCCCTTGTTGTAAATAGTTTTGTCCACCCTAAGCGTGGAAGGGTATACTCAGATGTGAGTCCCTTGCTCATTGCACCATCAGGATTCAAGCAAGCCGGGCCGAAGACGGCTGTAATGCCAGAAACCGGTCCCCGGAAGCTTGTTTCCTTCCCAGTGTAAGAATTGGCTTTTGTAGTCTGGTCTGCCCTGTTCCCATGATGCACTGGGCCAGGGACAGACTAATTTGCATACAGCCAGATTCTGAAACTGGGATGGTGCAATGAGCGAAAAAACGGTGTTGGATCTAGCCCTGATCCCTTGACTGGGTGAGAGTACTCTGCTTAATTCAGAGACTCTGTCCATCACCACCCCTTGTTGTAAATAATTTTGTCCACCCTAAGCGTGGAAGGGTATACTCAGATGTGAGTCCCTTGCTCATTGCACCATCAGGATTCAAGCAAGCCGGGCCGAAGACGGCTGTAATGCCAGAAACCGGTCCCCGGAAGCTTGTTTCCTTCCCAGTGTAAGAATTGGCTTTTGTAGTCTGTCTGCCCTGTTCCCATGATGCACTGGGCCAGGGACAGACTAATTTGCATACAGCCAGGTTCTGAAACTGGGATGGTGCAATGAGCTAAAAAACGGTGTTGGATCTAGCCCTGATCCCTTGACTGGGTGAGAGTACTCTGCTTAATTCAGAGACTCTGTCCATCACCACCCCTTGTTGTAAATAATTGAGAATTTATGGCATTCTCCTGGACGGGGAGACAGCATGCGCGCACACACAGCTCAAGAAAACTACAGAGTAGTGAATGCACAAACGGACCCTGACATCTGGTAATTGGGAATTTATGGCATTCTCATGCGCGTGTAAGTACGGAAAATGCAGGAAGTCAATAGAGAAAAATTCCTAGGGCCTATTGCGTGAACACTTAAAAAAACACAGCCGTCAGAGGACCAATGACCATGCAGATGGCACACAACACCACGAAAAATTCTCGCGCACTGAGGAATTTTTACTTCACGATTCTGAGCCCCTTAACAATACGGCTCGGAGCTCCGCCCCACTTCTGAAGAAGTGGTGACGTAGGCCGAGCCCTAAAAACCACAATTAATATAAATAACAATTAATCAATTAATACCAATTATTATTAAATTGATGTAATTATAAATTAGCTAATTAACACATATTAATTACCAATTAATAATTAATTACCAATTAATAATTAATTAACACGATATTTACAAGAATAAACAATATTTATTAATAAAATATTTATAATAATATAATCAAATAATTAAAAAAACTAATTATCAATTAATTAATTAACAATTAATTTACAATAAATACCAATAAATAAATACAATCTCTTTAATTAATTTAATTTAATTATGTCACACCCTTTTCCCCTTTAAACACACAACCCACTACACATAAATAAATCACATACAAAATTTTATTATCATGTAATCACTTAATAATAATTAATTACCAATTAATTAGCAATAACAACAAATTACAAATATTAGTATACTAACTCTAATTAATTTAATTAACTAATTAATAATAATTAATTACCAATTAATTATTAATTAACAATAGTAAAAAATAATAAACATCACTACATTAACTCTAATTAATTTAATTAACTAATTAATAATAATTAATTTCCAGTTAATTATTAATTAACAATAACAAAAAATAATAAATACTACTACATTAACTCTAATTAATTTAATTAACTAATTAATATTAATTAATTACCAATTAATTATTAATTAATAATTATTTATTAATCAAAAATATTTTTAAAACATATTAATCAATTAATTATGATTAAATTACTTTCCACCCTATTCCCATATAAACCCACAACCCGCTCTGATACTAAAACGCAAAATGTAAACAAAATTACTAATTTCTAAACATACATTAAAAAACATGTTTAACAAATATATAAACAACATAATAAAATACATAACACTAAACAAAATTTTGATATTAGTAATATACATACCTTAATATTGATATTCTGTCCATCGATATTATTGCACATCGATATTCTATACCATCGAAATTAAAACATCGATATTATTGTATATCGATATTTTATTTTCGATATTTTGTCTCTCTACCAGTACTTTTAATGCATGGTAGACATACTTTGCAGCAGGCATATTAACCATCTACGCTTCCTTAGATGAGTCAAAGCTGCCACTGGAAAAAACCCAATCTCTTTCCAGCATGTACATTAATCACCTGAGTTATCTTGACACTTTTATTGCTGTCCAAAAACTGCTGATTATTCAGGGAACTTTGCAATGCTTTTACAACTGCTGCCTGTGGACACCCTGGGAATGTGTCACGGACCCCTGGGAGTCCGTGGACCCCAGTTTGGGAACCAATGATCTAAAGGATTTCTCACCTCTCTCACTCTAAAGGGCATTATTCAGGAAAACTAATCAGTAGCTCTTTGCTATGAAAAGGCCCATTCGAATTTTCAAACGAGCCCTGTGGTATAGGTCTCCATCCTCTGTTTTCAGGATTGTGAACAATACACTTCCCTTGTCTGAGAAAACAACCGGGCAAAGATCACACCTGGACAATCCAAAACAGATCAAACATGCTTTTATTACTCTGCTTCACTCACACACCATGCCGTTACTGTACAGGCTATACTCATAAACACACCCAAGATTAATTTGGGATGCCAGTATTAGAAATTATCTAAGTACAAGGGGACTTTACATGAGTGGGCCAGTAGGCCTCCATTCAGTGACACAGTAAAAATGATCTGGTCACAAAACACAGTAAATGTAAATAGGTATTTACTCACTCTTACAGATCTCAAGGCGCTGGGGGGCGGCGTGGAAATTAAGTAAGCTACTGCCCAGAGACACATGGTACTGAGCCGGAGCCGGAGATCGAGCCATGGGCCATATTATCAAGAAAGGGCAATACATTATCGCCGCTTTTATGAGCAGGAAACTGCCGCTAAAGTGGCGATAATGGGCTTGATAATATGCCCTTTTGAATTTCCATAGAAGCCCAGGTTAACACCAGAATCTGGGCTTCTATGGGAATTCGCAAGGGCATCCTGCCGATAAAAGCGGCGATAATGTATCGCCCTTTCTTGATAATATGGCCCCTTGACCCTTGTGCTCCGAAGTCAGTTGCCCTGGCCGCTGCACCACACCTCTCCACTTAAGCTGCCACACCTACTCCATGTGCTATAAATCGGGTTAATTTTAAATCTGCTTCTATACATGCACTCAGTAAACAAAATATAGTCCTCGTAAAATATTTCCACTAATGGAAAGAAAGTGTTGAAGCAAGGTTCTGCACTTTACAGTTTGCCACTGCAGCTTTTTTTTCATGTGTTGTCTTTTGGCGTTCTGTGTGAGATGCAGGAGTGTGAGAATAACAAAGTGTCAGCAATACTGTGGAAAAAAGCTAATTTGCTTACTGCCTCCCTCGGGGCCTTTGGAGTATTCATATTCCAGGTCACAGTTGTTTAACTCCCACCCCCATCTTCTCCGTGGGTATTTTAGGAAATTATAATAAGTATGCCAAGGTCATGTTTGCGTAATTCTAATGAAGTAAGGCATACATCACAAATTGTTAACAATCCATTGGGATTCACAAAGGGTTTCTTGGTAAAGGTGGTATAATTACAAGCGAGTGTATTGAGCTTTCAAAATAGCTTGAAGCAGGCCATGTACGAGGGGCGAGAGCAGAATATGCTACTGCTAATTTCATCACAAATTATCAGACGTGGCCTCGCTTCGCTGCATTGTGCGTTAGCCGCGAATTAGTTCATGAAGCTATTTATTCCAAATGTGGAGTGCCTCTGCGAAAGGATCTCGAGGAGGCAGCCAGGTTTATGCTTTTGCCATCACACGAGAGGCCATAAAAGCATTTCCATTAAAAGCCTTTCGCTCGCGAGAGAATAAGTGCACGGGCAATCTGTGCGCGCAGTTTGAAAAGAAGAGCCTTGCACTGATTTTTAAAAGACGTGCTTGGGCGAGACTGTCCCCATTAATACAGGCCAGCATGTCATTTACATTTTACAGAGGCCGTTTTGATAAATGATCTGTTCATGTCTAATGACTAACAACTATTACACTGAACTGAAGAACTTCGCTGTTATAAATAAACATGAAGCCTGCAAACGGACACGTGCTAGATCGATGTATAAGCCGGAACATACATTTTAGAAAGGATGGCTTCGGGGTAGACACACATTAACTCCCTTCTTCCGCCAATCAAAGGTTAGTGATCATTTTGACTGGTGCGTTGGTGCTCTCTGGTCACTGGAGCCTCTAAGGCTTGGCATCCACATGCATCATTGTTGGTATTTGCGATTCCTAATCCTAAATTGCGAAAATTAAGGAATCGCAATTTAGGAATCACAAATACCTGTGCATTAAAAATGCGCAATTTTTTTGCGATTTCTTATTTTTCCCTATTTGCGATTCCCAATTTTGCGAATCGCAAATAAGGAATCCCTTTACATTGATTCCTATGGACCTAGAGGCCAATGGGAAGGCATTCTCATTTTGCGATTCGCAATTAAGGAATTGCAAAATGAGAATGCAATTTCTAGGGTGCAGGGGGGCCCCAGAAATGTAACTTACAGTCCATTTTTCACACATACATGCCCAAGGGCATGTGTGAGTGTAAAATGAAAGTGTCAAAAATGCACTTTTGTGCATTTTTGAAACTTTTCATAAATTAGCATGAAGGTTGACTTCATGCTAATTTAACACTTCTAATTTGCGAATTCGCAAACTTTTTCAGATGATGCATTGCATTTAAGAAATCGCAAAATTGCGATTTCTTAAATGCAATCGCAATTTAAGAAATCGCAAATAATTTGCAATTTCTTAAATTGCGAAAAAACAAAAAAGGTTAATGCATCCGAAAACAAATAATTGCATTCGCAAACGGACGAATTTTGCGATTTGCACCGTTTGCGAATGCAATTCTGTTTGATGCATGTGGGTGGAAGTGCAGTGTTGACTCTACTTCCCTTAATTTTCGGCTAGATGTATGGGTATTATTACCCCTCTACTTGAATAAGTAATCGTTTAATTGTTAAGTGATGTGATTAATTATGTAGTAATTACAATGTGAAACAAATTGGCTTTGGCGTTCTCAGTGAAAAATAAATGGAAATGTATAGGAAGATGGGCAAACCTTGAAAAAGGCAAACATTTTAAAAAATGAGGTTTAGTAGTTTTTTATATCTGCACCTAATGTTACTTGAAGGTAACAGCATGATTTATTTTATTTTAGAAGCAAATTCTTTTTTTTTTACTCACGTTATTCATTTGAAATAATTTTTATATCATTTTTATTGATTTGGAGTTTTGCTTGGTGCTAATGTTGCTTCTTGGCTACTTCAATTATCGAGCTCGAATAAATAAATTTTTGGGGATTCAGGGGGTCCTTCCTTGCTTGCGGCACTTTGTTACGTCAGCGGAGTTTTCCTGGGACACATATTAGAGCATCAATTACCTGTGGGAGACTAGTCTGCTGACCAACCTGAAGGTTCAGACACGTGTGTTTCAGGTACATGCATCATTGTAGAAATTTGCGATTCCTAAATTGCGAAAATTAAGGAATCGCAATTTAGGAATCGCAAATTCCTATGCATCAAGAAATCGCAAAAGTTTTAGCGATTTCTTAATTTTCCTTATTTGCGAATCCTTAATTGTGAATCCCAAATAAGGAATCGCTTTACATTGATTCCTATGGGCCTAGAGGCCTATAGGAATCAATGGAAAGGCATTCTCATTTTGCGAATTCGCAATTAAGAAATCGCAAAATGAGAATGCAATTTCAAGGGTGCAGGGGGGGTCCAAAGGACCCCCTCCTGCACCCCTGAAATGTCACGTAAGTACATTTTACTCACACACATGTCCCAAGGGCATGTGTGTGTGTAAAATATAAGTTTCAAAAATGCACTGTTGTGCATTTTTGAAACTTTTCGCAAATTACCATGAAGGTTTACTTCATGGTAATTTTTCCCTTCCTAATGGCGAATTCGCAATTTCAAAAAATCATGCATAGCATTTAAGAAATCGCAAAATTTGCGATTTCTTAAATGCTATCGCAATTCAAGAAATCGCAAAAAATTGCGATTTCTTAAATTGCGAAAAATGAAAAAAAATGATGCGTCCCCAAAAATTCTTTTTGCATTCGCAAACTGCCGAATTTTGCGATTCGCACCATTTGCGAATGCAATAAAGCTTGATGCATGTGGCTGCAAGTCCTTTCAATATCTCACTTATATTGGCCGCTCAGGAACAATTGCATGAGCTAGACTTTGACTTCTACTGAAGGGCTGCATTTGTGGAGGAAGTGTTGCCACAGTGTCTGTGAAATAAACATTGTAGCTTGTGCCCCCAAGCCCTGCTATTATACATTTGCTTATACTGAAGTAACAACGAGAGCTGTCTAGGTGCTGTCACAGCAGCAAATCCGGGACCAGAATTACTAAGGACATGGGTTGTCCTAGCATCACACAAGGTGACACAAGGCATCGCAAGCCCTTATCTGAAATACACTAAGCCACGCAAACCCACCTTGCGTGGCTCAGCGTGTTTTAGTAAATCCAGGGTAATATTGCTGCCGTGCAGTAACCTGCATTAAGGAGTTCCCTTACATTAACCCATGGATTTTGACACAATGCCAGATTTAGTAAGGTCAATAAAAGTGAGATTACATCAAATTGGCGCGCCTTCCAGACCCAGGTGAAATGAGGAGAAATATCTTTAATCCTCCTAGTTACTTTATCTTTCCACGTGTGCTGCATAGAGCAACACTCATAAAACGAAGAATATGCCTTTCTAGTATTGTTTTTGTGAAGAAAGGCATCCCTTCCCTCACAAAAACAATCATGCTTGTAAACACACGCCCCCTTCCACCATTGCGTGAGGATGCTTGCGTTGGCACTAGGCACTCGCAAAAGGAGACAGCAGAAATGCATCATATCTTTGTAAATATGGCTTATTTCTGTCACACAGCACAGCATGTTTCCATGCTGCGTTGTGTGATGTTTTATGAAATATGGAACTCAGTGACTAAAAAGCAGAGCAACAAAGATGTTTTGCAGAAGTTGATGACTTGTTGGAGGTAAAGTGCAAGAGGGTTGATGCTCAGGACTATGGGGTTCCCTCAGAGGCCCTTCACTTTTCCCCTCAACTTCTGGTTGTGCATATTTAATGATGTAATTCTCTTTATTGCCTACATCCTAACCCTAAGCCATCAAACCACAACCCCAAAACACTATGGGCCTGAATCACAAAGGCAAAGGTAGACCCAAAGTCTAACTTAGACCAGAAGTCGAACTTTACTACTTTTTAGTATTTACAAATTTATTTATGTATTTATTTATTTGATTTATATAGCGCACTATAACCCAGAGGTCTCTAAGCGCTTTGACAGGGTCCGCTAGGCAATTCGAAAGGATGCAACAGGTTTACCAATTAAAAACAGCCCCACGCTTGCTGGAAGAGTACCGTTTTTAGTTTCTTTCGAAAATACATTAGCTTTGTGCCTTTCCGCAGTTCCAATGGCAGTTTATTCCACAGAGCTGGGAGAGTATGTGAGAAAGCACGACCTCCTAAAGTGGCCAGTCTGCAGCGTGGCTGGACAAGGAGGAAAGCTTCTGCAGATCTGAGCACCCTGCCCGGTCTGTAGGGAAACAGACGTGCTTTCATATAATGGGGTGCCCTTCCATAGAGAGCTTTATGGACAATGCACAGTCCCTTGAACATTAGCCTCTGCTTGACTGGCAGCCGATGCAGTTCACGCAAAAGGGGGGATGCATGAGTATTCCTTGGTTTTATAAAAATGAGTCTCGCAGCATCGTTCATGACAATCTGCATTCTATTTAAAAGTCTTTGTGGTAGTCCTATGTACAACGAGTTGCCATAGTCCAACCTGGCTAAAATCATAGCCGAGATCGCACTCCTCAAGGAAGAAAAGGACAGCACCGAGGAGACTTTCCTCAGTTGTCGGAGGAGGCCGACGCAGGTGCCTACCACAGCTGTAACTTGTTTTTTCATGGACAGTTTACCGTCCACATGGATGCCCAGGCTCTTGACCACTGTCGCCGGTTCCGGGGGCATGCCCAGCTCCCTGGGCCAGAATTGATCGCTCCATGGGTTGCCAGTGATGGTGATTGGCAACACCTCGGTTTTATCCGGATTGATCTTTAGGGAGTTCTCGGACATGCAATTAGCTGTGCTTCTCAAAATATTTTGCAGTCTTGCAGAGGCATCCTGACTATCATCCAGTTGAATGATAAGTTGGGTGTCATCCGCGTAGTTATACACCTGGCAATCCATTTGATTGAGCATTAGAATCAAAGGCTGTAGATATATATTACACATAAGGGGTGACAGAGCAGACCCTTGCGGTACTCCGAGGGTGATCGATGTTGCGGTGGAGAGCAGGTCACCTAATTGCACTCTCTGCATCCTCCCCTGAAGAAAGGATGTGAACCATGCAAGTGCTGTGCCCTGAATGCCGAGGTATGCAAAGGTAAGTTACTACTAGTAACTTTACTACTAGTAATTTTACAAGTAGTAACTTTACTAGTAGTAAGTACACTAGTGGTAAGCTTACTAGCGGTAAAGTTACTAGAAGTAGCTTACCTTTGTGAATACCATAAAAATAGGAAAGTTAGACATTTGGTCTAAGTTACACTTTTAGTCTAAATTTACCTTTGTGAGTCGGGCCCTTCTTCATCAAGAAACACATATATGTCAAGCTCATGGGAACATTCAATGGAGCTGACCGTCTGAATTGTAAAGACACAAATGTACAAGATATGATCTCAGTCTCTCATCACATGCATTCATGTAGTTGACATAGATTAAACATGTATGGAGGCTAAGGACCCAGAGGGCCAAAGTTGGCCCATAAATATACATGTATGATGCTTGAAAAATAACTGTTAAAGTGCCATTATATTTAAAATTCTTACAAGACTTCAAATGGTGTCTGCACAAAATTTAATGATTGTTTGAAAGTGGTGGAAACCTACTTCATATAATCAAAATCCTTGTCAGGGTGAACCACAAAAGTCACTAAAAACCTATGCTTAACCTCTTATGGCTGAGCACAAAGTAGTCAGGCTCACCTTAAAGGCAATGTGCAAAGTATTTATAAAGCATTCAGGTAAGTGAAAACATAACACAAGAAAAATCTCCAGTTTATTCAGAAAAATATAGTACATTTTCATAAATAAAATGACATAAAATAGACAAAAATCCAATCAGTTGAATTGGTGTTCTGAGTTTTTAAAGTTTTGTGTAAAAATGGAGGCAAAAATCACACAGCATCAACTGCAAGTATCTAGTTGTGCAGGAACAGGGCAAAATCACAAGTTCCGGCAGACCGCTTGACGATCATATGCCGGATACAGGATGAGGTTTGTCCTGCTGGAAGTTTTAACTTCTTACTTTGATACGAGGACTGTGTGCTGCAGATCTGCAGGCTCTGAGTTACTCTGTGTCAGCTGCACATTTCTCAGTATATTTGCATCAATTTGCTCTGTTTCACTTGGCATTGAATCCAATGAGATTTATATTGGGAAATGCGCTACTTTAAGGGACCCTAAGTCACTTCATGATGGATCTGGTGAAACCTTCAGTTAGGTTGGGAGGACTGCACTCTCAATCCAGTCAAGGGCCTTAGACATTGAGGACAACACGTGAGGGTCAGGACTCACTCCCCCTGAGGCCAGCAGAGGGTACCAAGTTATGCCCAGTTGGGTCTTGTCAGCTGTAAATCAGGAAAGACCTCTGGATGCTGGTTGTGTCCCTGTAGCTCAAATAGGAGGTCATCCATCTCACCCTTGGAGTCACTTCTGGTCCCGGGTCCAAGGTCCTGTCTTTCTTCAGGCTTCACATAGCACAGCAGTCCTTCTTCTGAATCTTAACAGGTACTGGCGTGTTCTGATTTCAAGTTTTGGGAATGTCACTTTTATGCCCAGTACCAGCCCCCAAGTGTATCTCCAGACTGGCCAGTGAAACAAAGGCAGGGGCAGGCCTGGTGTCAGGTTCTTCCACGTAAGCCAGGACAGGCCACTTTGATGTGTAATCAAGGCAAGGGAAAAGCTGTAAGGAGGACTCTCACCTTTCCAGACCCAGGCCCTTTGTCCACTGTCTGGGAGAACTACACATCATACCATAGGAGTGCCATTAAGAGTCAGGGACCCTAAAATCATGTTGAAAGGCACATTTAACTTAGTCAGGAAGATGCTAACTTTTTTTAAGAGTCATTTTCAAATCAGTAATATAAGATCCGACTTGACCATTAGGTTGGATTTTAAATTCTTATTCCAGTGAGTCCCTGAATCACTGGTCTAACTTGTCCCAAACTGAATGTATGCATTATTAGGAGTTAAAATGTAAATCCAGTGGTTTTCTATGGGGGGGCCATTCTCTTTGCAGTAAAAAATGACTTTGTAGGTTTTTCACTGTATTTTAGTGCTCAGTTTTAGTAGCATAACGTTATGATAATTGCCCCGATTTTACTATTTTAGTATGGATATGATCCAGAGTACAAATGTGCTTTAAAATAATTTTTTAACTATTTATGTGCGTTTGCACTTTTATGGCTACTTTTGTAACTGAATAAAGATTTGTGAATCTGAATCACTTACAGGACATGTAAAACCTTAATATACATGTTCTAATTGTTTGTACCCTGCACCATGCCCTACAGGTGATTAAGGCCTGACTTCAAGTATTAAAAAAGAAAGGTTAAGCCTAGCAAAAGGTTAATTTTGCCAGGTCAAAAACTGCCTTACAGGCTGCATTGGCAGGTCTTAGACATGTTTAAACAGTGCTATTTTAGTGGGTGGGCCATTGGGTGCTGCAACCCACTGCTAGCCTGTAGTTTACAGGCCCTGTGAACATGTAGAATCATATAGTAAAGACTTATAAATAAATTAAATATACCAATCAGGTGTAGACCAATTCTACCATGTTTGAAAAGCGAGTGCACGTACACTTTACCACTGATTAGCAGGAGTAACATGCACAGAGTCCTAATGCCAGCAAAAATGGGTTCAGCAACAGAAGGCAAACATCTAGGGTGATCTGGCAGAAAGGACAAATTTCAGTGGCCAACCAAGACTTTATTTCCTCAATTTCAGATATTCCAGTTGTCAATACCAAAGTAAGGTTATCGTAAAGAAAATCCCTAAGCTGACACTCTCAGAAATATTAGGGAGACTACACAGGGTCTGGAGACCATGAGGTCCATTGTCATCACACTAGGATCACCTGACATTTGCTGGGACTGTACAGTCTCTTCATGACACTTGCAACTTGCAGTCCGAAACCCCTTGACATTACTCACAGTGATGTATTTTGCAATATGACAATTACATTGTACAAAAAATCTCTTTGTAGAAGCTTGAATTGACATAGTTGTTCTTTGGAAGGATTCCTCATGCTGCAAGTCCAACATGTGTTATTAGCCTGCAACTGTCTTGCATCTGTCTGCAACCCCTGGCACAGGTCTCTTGACCTTGTGGCCCTCATTCCAATGTTAGGCATATGTCTTGCTCTGTGAAATCCTTTATTACTCTCCATACTATGCTAGCTGTCAGATAAAATAGCCCATTCAAGGTCAGTGAACATTTATGTAGCAATTAAAAAATGCTGAAATACGTACATCCAACTAACTACGTTTGAGTTGTTAAATTCTTATTTTTCAAGACTGATTTGCATATAGCTGGGTCTGAACTGAGGTGGCGAAGTGAGCTGAAGAATGATGATGGATTCAACACAAATCTGTGACTGGGGGTGAGTGTCGGAAAAGTTTCATAACTCTGCCCATCATCTCCTTGTGTTTGCTTTGTTCGCCCTAAGTTGGCAGGGTATGCCCAGACGTGGGTCCCTTTCTCACTTTGTGACTGGATTCAAGATAGCCTTGCTGATGAGGGGTGATCCCAGAAACCGGTCCCAGCATACTGGTTTCTGGTGCAGGGAAGACCTGGCTTGGCAGTTCGGGCTGGACTGTTCCCATGAGACACAGGGTCAAGACTGGTTTGCATATAGCTGCATCTAAACTTAGGTGGCGAAGTGAGCTAATGAATGATGATGGATTCAACCCATATCTGTGACTGGGGGTGAGTGCCTGAAAAGTTTCAGCACTCCTTCCATCATCTACTTGTGTTTGCTTTGTTTTCCCTACGTTGGCAGAGGTATGCCCAGACATGGGTCTCTTGCTCACTTTTCCACTGGATTAAAGCTAGCCTGGCTGATGGTCCCAAGATGCTTGTTTCCGGTTTAGGGAAGACCTGGCTTGGCAGTTGGGACTGGACTGTTCCCATGAGGCACAGGGTCAAGACTATTTACATATAGCTGGGTCTGAACTGAGGTGGTGAAGTGAGTTAAAGAATGATGATGGATTCAACCCAGATCTGTGACTGGGGGTTGAGTATTTGAAAAGTTGTCAGCACTCCGTCCATCATCTCCTTGTGTTTGCTTTGTATGCCCTTAATTGGCAGACGTGGGTCCATTGCTCACTTTGCCACTGGATTCAAGCTAGCCTGGCTGATGAAGGGTGTTACTCAGAAACAGGTCCCAGGATGCTTGTTTCCGGTTCAGGTAAGACCTGGCTAGGCAAGTTCAGACTGGACTGTTCCCATGAGGTACAGGGTCAAGACTGATTTGCATATAACTGGGTCTAAACTGAAGCAAGCTAAAGAATGATGATGGATTCAACCCAGATCTGTGACTGGGGGTTGAGTATCTGAAAAGTTTTCAGCACTCTGTCCATCATCTCCTTGTGTTTGCTTTGCTTGCCCTAAGTTGGCACAGTATGCCCAGACGTGGGTCTGTTGCTCACTTTGCCACTGGATTCAAGCTAGCCTGGCTGATGAAGGGTGTTACTCAGAAACAGGTCCCAGGATGCTTGTTTCCGGTTCAGGTAAGACCTGGCTAGGCAAGTTCAGACTGGACTGTTCCCATGAGGTACAGGGTCAAGACTGATTTGCATATAACTTGGTCTGGACTGAAGCGAGCTGAAGAATGATGATGGATTCAACCCAGATCTGTGACTGGGGGTTGAGTATCTGAAAAGTTTTCAGCACTCTGTCCATCATCTCCTTGTGTTTGCTTTGCTTGCCCTAAGTTGGCACAGTATGCCCAGACGTGGGTCTGTTGCTCACTTTGCCACTGGATTCAAGCTAGCCTGGCTGATGAAGGGTGTTACCCAGAAATTGGTCCCCGGATGCTTGTTTCAGGTTCAGGGAAGATGTGGCTTGGCAGTTTGGACAGGACTGTTTCCACGAGGCACAGGGTAAAGACTGATTTGCATATAGCTGGGTCTGAACTGAGGTGGCGAAGTGAGCTAAAGAATGATGATAGATTCAACCCAGATCTGTGACTGAGGGTGAGTGTCCGAAAAGTTTCAGCACACCGTCCATCATCTCCTTGTGTTTGCTTTGTTTGCTCAAAGTTTGCAGGGTATGCCCAGATGTGGGTCCCTTGCTCACTTTGCCACTGGATTCAAGCTAGCCTGGCTGATGAAGGGTGTTACTCAGGAACCGGTCCCAGGATGCTTTATTCTGGTTCAGGGAAGCTGTGGCTTGGCAGTTCTGACTGGACTGTTCCCATGAGGCACAGGGTCAAGACTGATTTGCATATACCTGGGTCACAACTGAGGTGGCAAAGTGAGCTAAAGAATGATGATGGATTCAACCCAGATCTGTGACTGGGGGTGAGGGAAACGTTTTAGCACTCTGTCCAGCATCTCCTTTTGTTTGCTTTGTTCACCCTAAGTTGGCAGGGTATGCCCAGACGTGGGTCCCTTGTTCACTTTGCAACTGGATTCAAGCTAGCCTGGCTGATGAAGGGTGTTACCCAGAAACCGGTCCCGGGATGCTTGTTTACAGTTCAGGGAAGACCTGGCTTGGCAGTTCGGACTGAACTGTTCCCATGAGGCACATCGTCAAGAACGATTTGCATATAGCTGGATCTAAACTGAGGTGGCGAAGTGAGCTAAAGAATGATGATGGATTCAACTCAGATCTGTGACTGGGGGTGAGTGTCTGAAAAGTTTCAGCACTCCCTCCATCATCTCCTTGTGTTTGCTCTACTTTTTATCCTCAACAGTTTCCCTACAATTATCAGTTAGAATAACTATAACTATGATACATAATATATTTTCATGTAAACTATTCAGTGTTGTGCAAAGGATTGTCATGCGAGCAACACTTTTTTGCCTTTTTGCTGAGTATACAGAATCCATTCTCAGGTACCATGCTACGGGGTCCTATCATACCCAATAGTAAAAAGGCAAGTCTTCAGATGCTTATGTCAGTCAGCCGAAAGTTGGATTTCCGTGAAAGATAGAAATGTTGGACCATTACCAGATGCCCGAATAGAGCCTATGTATTCTTTTTTACATGAGATCAAATTCTCTGATGCATACACATATTTTCTTTGCGAACATCCTTTAAAATGTACTTAGGAAAGAAAACAAGTGACAAGCCAATAACAGCTTTGACTTCCTTATCCAATGACATCATCATGTTTTTCCTATTACACACCATCTTTCAGCGAAACACAATGACGCAGCAATGTTGATTCTCAACTTCGTAGACTCTCCCACTCACTTCTAAGAACCACCCGGTAGGTAAGTATAACAACTTTATTTTATGAAAAACATGCAGCTTCTCATCCCGTTATTAGTCTCTGTCCGAACGCGTTTCAAAGCCTCTTCGCTTCTTCGTCAGGGGCCGTGTCAGAGGTCATCATTATTGCTGCTGCATCTTCCCACCTGTGCCTTGCGAATTCATTGGCTTCCGGTGCGCCCTTTGAGTAGATCTCCTTTTTTTAAAACTGCACACTAGGACATGTAGTCTTCTAGCATACTTTTTACCCTCCAGTGGGTTCGGTCTCTGACACTTACTTCGAGACAAGTTTGCAGCCCACCATTAGGCCCCCAGATGGGACATTGCATGATTAATTTATTCTCCTGCTGCGCCCGAACAGACGTGAATTTGTCACTCTTGCGGACCCTTTGACTGGTATGCAGGCGGTGCGTCGCTTCCACGGCCTGGAACCACCGTGATTGTATTTCTACACAAACTTTGCCCAAAGACGAAGCCGCACTACGCAGTAGGTAAGTAGAACCACTTTATTTTATGAAAAACACGCAGTTTCTCATCCCGCTATTAGTCTCTGGCTCAACGCGTTTCAAAGCCTCTTCGCTTCTTCATCAGGGGCCATGTCAGTGATCATCATTATTGCTGCTGCATCTTCCCTTGTGTGCCTTGCAAATTCATTGGCTTCCGGTGCGCCCTTTGAGTAGATCTCCTTTTTTACCACTGCAAACTGGGACATGTAGTCTTCTAGCATACTTTTTACCCTCCAGTGGGTTCGGTCTCTGACACTTACTTCGAGACAAGTTTCCAGCCACCTTTAGGCTCCCAAATGGGATGTTGCATGTTTAATTTATTCTCCTGCTGCGCCTGAACAGACGTGAATTTTTCACTCTCCCGGACCCTTTGGCTGGTATGTGGGCAGTACGTCGCTTCCTTGGCCTGGAACTGCCTTAATTGTGAAATTAAATGAAAAACACACAGCTTCTAATCCCGTTATTAGTCTCTGGCCCAACGCGTTTCAAAGCCTCTTCGCTTCTTCGTCAGGGGCAGTGTCAGAGGTCATCATTATTGCTGCTGCATCTTCCCTCGTGTGCCTTGAGAATTCATTGGCTTCTGGTGCACCCTTTGAGTAGATCTTCTTTTTTTACCACTGCACACTGGGACATGTAGTTTTCTAGCATACTTTTTACCCTCCAGTGGGTTCGGTCTCTGACACTTACTTCGAGACAAGTTTACAGCCCACCATTAGGCTCTTAGATGGGATGTTGCATGTTTGATTTTTTCTCCTGCTGCGCCCGAACAGATGTGAATTTTTCTCTCTTGCGGACCCTTTGGCTGGTATGTGGGCGGCGCGTCGCTTCCACGGCCTGGAACTGCCGCGATTGTATTGCTACACAAACTTTGCCCAGAGACAAAGCCACATTCCGCAGTAGGTAAGTATAACCTCTTTATTTTATGAAAAACACGCAGCTTCTCATCCCGTTATAAGTCCCTTGCCCAACACGTTCGAAAGCCTCTTCGCTTCTTCGTCAAGGGCCGTGTCAGAGATCATAATTATTGCTGCTGCATCATCCCTCGTGTTCTTTGCAAATTCATTGGCTTCCGGTGCGCCCTTTGAGAAGATCTCCTTTTTTTACCACTGCCACTGGGACATGTAGTCTTCTAGCATACTTTTTACCCTCTAGTGGGTTCGGTCTCTGACACTTACTTCGAGACAAGTTTACAGCCCACCATTAGACTCCCAGATGGGACGTTGCATGTTTAATTTATTCTCCTGCTGCGCCCGAACAGGCTTAAATTATTCACTCTTGCGGACCCTTTGGCTGGTAAGCGGGTGGTGACGTCGCTTCCACGGCCTGGAACCGCCGTGAATGAATTTCTACTCAAACTTTGCCCAGAGACGAAGCCGCACTCCCCAGTAGGTAAGTATAACCACTTTATTTTATGAAAAACATGCAGCTTCTCATCCCGTTATTAGTCTCTGGCCCAACGCGTTTCAAAGCCTCTTCACTTCTTCGTCAGGGGCTGTTTCAGAGATCATCATTATTGCTGCTGCCTCGTGTGCCTTGCAAATTCATTGGCTTCCGGTACACCCTTAAAGGATTTGGCTCTATCAGCTTCAGTCATCAGGTGAGATGCAGGAACTACGAAATGAAATGTGCATTGGCAACATTTGTTACCATCACTGGCAGAATCACAGATGATAATCTGGGAGGAGGACCTCTCCTGACAAGTGGTTGAGTAGCAGTCCTTATATTCTAAATGGTGCACAGACATAATATCGACTGCAAAATATCGTTTGGACAGAATATCGAGTTTTAAATATCGTTTGGACAAAATATCGACAAGACAGAATATCGACAGCCAAAATATTGTTTTTAAGGTAAGTGAAGTAATATCGACTGTAAATAATATAGAAAGTGAAAATATCCAAGTATATAATCTAGATAGTAAAAAATATCGTTTTTTAAATAATATTTAATTATTTATAGTGTTTTTATGTTATAATATGTGTGAAAAGTGTCATTTTATGTTATAATTATTTTTAATTAATGATTTTTTTTAATTATTGTGTAATTTTATTCTGTAGCGGGTTGTGGGTTTATAGGGGAATAGGGTGGGAAGTAATTTAATTATAATTAATTAAATATGTAAATGTATTAATTGGTAGTAATAATTAATTAATTAATTGGTAATTAAATAATATTTGTAAATTATTTAGAATTTAATTGGTAATTAATTTAATTTAATTGATTAATTGCTAATTATGTAAATTCAAATAATTTATTTCCTGTAGCGGGTTGTGGGTTTATAGGGGAATAGGGTGGGAAGTAATTTAATTATAATTAATTAAATATGTAAATTTAATAATTGGTAGTAAAATGTAATTAATTGTTAATTAAAAAATATTTGTTAATTAATTAAAATGTAATTGGTAATTAATTTAATTTAATTGATTAATTGCTAATTATGTTACATTAAAGGGGTATTTTTAGGGCTCAGGGTCAGTTTTTGGTTTTTGGGTAAAGGGGTATTTTTAGGGTTCAGGGTCAGTTTTTAGTTTTTGGGTAAAGGGGTATTTTTTGGGTTCAGGGTCAGTTTTTAGTTTTTGGGTAAAGGGGTATTTTTAGGGTTCAGGGTCAGTTTTTAGTTTTTGGGTAAAGGGGTATTTTTAGGGTTCAGGGTCAGTTTTTAGTTTTTGGGTAAAGGGGTATTTTTAGGGTTCAGGGTCAGTTTTTAGTTTTTGGGTAAAGGGGTATTTTTAGGGTTCAGGGTCAGTTTTTGGTTTTTAGGTAAAGGGGTATTTTTAGAGTTCAGGGTCAGTTTTTAGTTTTTGGGTAAAGGGGTATTTTTAGGGTTCAGGGTCAGTTTTGGGTTTTTGGGTAAAGGGTTTTTTTTAGGGTTCAGCGTCAGTTTTGGGTTTTTGGGTAAAGGGTTTTTTTTAGGGTTCAGGGTCAGTTTTGGGGTACAGGGGTACAGTGTAAAAATAAAGTAAAATTAAATTTACATTAATTTAATTTAATGAAATGAAATTAAATTAAATTATATTAAATTAATTTTAAATAACTTAAATGATAAAAATTATTATATACTTACCAATACTTACGTTGTAATGGTAGTGCGTTGTAAAAGTTGCGTTGTAACGTCATATATCCACTGTTGCACTCTTTGGAGTGGGAGTAACAGAGCGCGCTATAAAAGCCTATAATAATAATAGTAATTTTAACCCCTACGCTATCCAACGCTTTCCCTACTGTTGCACCCACTGGAGTGGGAATAGTAATTTTTACTGTTTTGTATTTGTACGTTAATAATATTGGCTATTATTTAATTACATTTTGTTACTATATATATATATGTTTTAAGAAATATGATTAAAAAAATATTATTTTTTTACTTTCATTAATTATTTAATTATTAAAAGTTATTTTAAGTATTGTTAAGTATATTTTAGTAATTAATTTTTTATATTAATGTAATTAAACATTATTTTTATTAAAGTCGATATTTTTTACAACTATATTTTTGTAAACGATATTTTTTACTCGATATTTTTGTACTTACCTGTTTGTAGATAGAAACTCGATATTTTGTCTCTCGATATTTTGTCAACGATATTTTTGTTGGTCGATATTCTGTCCCTCGATATTATTTCAGTGATCCATTCTAAATCTTATCAGAAATTGGAATTTCTGGCATAAGTTTAAGAACGTCTGACATAGATTCTGTGCATCAAGAAATGCATCCCAGACATTTCCTTAGACATATATAAGGCAAAATGACATGAATTCAAACTACATTATTTTGATTACATGCTTTTATGTGTTCTTATTTACCCTTGACATGATGAGGAGGAGACATTTTTACCTAGTCAAATGTCACATTAGATATTGTGTCTATGTAATTAATCAATGCACTTGACATTATGACAGCTCCTAGAAATACATGGTCTGGCAACATCTACGTTTAAAAGCAGACATGACATTGATTCTGCATAAATCAGGGAATGTGGTGGCTTCCGTAAAGTGAATTAAGGAAAATGGGGGCCTCCATGACCTAAGATGGAGTAGGGGTATATGCAAGGTGGAGTCGGACTTCAGGGACTTTTGATAAATATTGTTATATAGCACACAATAATTTAATGCTTACCTTGAAAAACAAACCCAGGGCCAAGAACTTAGTAGCAGCATGTCTGATTAGATATAAGGTGGTGGTTAAAAGAAGGAAACATCTTTTAAAATAAAAGTCACGGGAGTGTCTCTTTCAAACCTGCTGTCTGAAGAACAGTATGGTCTTTGAGAGATTGTCAATTTCCAACTATTTGCTATTCATGATAATGGCCTGCTCTGCCATCATTTTGCTCCAGAAAGGTTAGTGTCACATTTTTCTGAGATTGATTTTAATCATTCATATGATGTCTCCCCTAAAATATAGGGTAGAACCTAGTTTTCACACTTGAGGAAGTTGAGTGGGAGATCTTGGATCTTGCCAGGAGCAAGGCACTGGGCCCAAACAGTGTCAGCCAAGCTATACATTTAGAAACCTGTGGTATGGGCTCATTTGCTTACTCAGCTTAAGAATGCAGCGGTGAAGTCTGGGCTCTTGTGCTCATTCATTCAAAGTACCAGTGTTTAAGAAGGCGGACAAGGATAACCCACAATGTTGCATATCCATTTCTTTTATTGATTCCGTTATGGAGGTGATCAGGGCAATCATTCATAGCTGCTTGGGCGGATAATAATCATATCTCATCTGACCTGCAAGGTTGTTTTAGATTGGTGAGTACTACTTATGATCGGTATCTGATAAAAGGTGATAAGATCAGGTGCAATTCATATGGCATTCATAGATATTATCTCAACTCTCTACCATAGTAATAGCTCAAAGATGTGGAGCACCCTCCTCATATTTGGTGCCGCTCGTAGTCGCAGACTTTGAGGGTCATAGGAGTCTGTTTGTACGCCTGAGGATCTTGGAATCTTTCCCTGCTCACCTGCCCATTTGGAACTGAACCTGACATCGGGGCTGAACTGTTATCGGGATTTTGACGGAGCGGGACTGCGAGGCCCAGCAGTCTTTGCGGCGCTCCATCGGCCGCACCTGGTGCCTCTTCCCGTCCCGCCTCCCTGGTCCTTATCACGACTCGCGTCCCCCGCTTCCCGGGAGCCGCTCGTAGTCGCGGACTTTGAGGGTCAGAGGAGTCTGTTTGTACGCCTGGGGATCTTGGAATCTTTCCCTGCTCACCTGCCCATTTAGAACTGAACCTGACATCGGGCCTGAACTGTTATCGGGAATTTGATGGAGCGGGACTGCGAGGCCCAGCAGTCTTTGCGGCGCTCCATCGGCCGCACCTGGTGCCTCTTCCCGCCCCCGTCTCTTCCTATTTAACCACGCCCATACCCGCGATACGCGGGACGCGCGCGGGCTGCGCCGGGCGAAGCCCGGGCCAAGGGCGGGCCCGTTTGTGCCCGTTCGTGACCGGCTGTGACCGGACCGGGCCATTCCCCTTGGTCTCTGCCCCGGGATATTATTCCAACAACTCATAGGGGTAAGACTTGAAGGTTACCTATTGTTGTTTAGATATTGGAAACATTTGGGCAAAAATGTAAATAAAGAGAACAATGGCTAGCCGAGAAACTAGAAGTAAAGCTGCTAACTCTGTTGCCCATACAGTTGGTGCCGTGGACAATTTCATTGTCAGAGCTAATTCTCTTCTGACACATGAAATCGCTACCTTGGAGCGAAGACTCTCCGAGGGCATCGAGAATGCTAAGCGATCTTCTCTTGGCCATATAGCAAAAGCCCTGACTCCCATTAGGCACCCAGTTTCTGTGGAGGCAAATGTGATAATCAATACTCCATCGAGCCTGGGGAGTGTCGCTGCACCACTAAGGGATCCTTTGCTGAATGATTCTGCAATCCGGGAGTCGGTCCCAACCTCGAGTAGCACAGTAGTTCCATCTGCAACTGAGAATGGTAGGCCACAAAATCCACTGTCCCAGGGGTATAGGGAAGGAGCAATTCCAAAAAGGAAGCGCGGCCCACACACATTAGGGGGCAAAAAGGCGAAGGTTGCAAAGCATCGCAACCCTATGGAGAATAATAGGGGGAGTAACGGTGTAGAACAAACACCTATAGACACTAGCATCCAACCTAGTACTCAGGCTGATTATCAGCCTGTCCATTTAGTTAGTTTATTATCAGCTAGTGGTCGACGGGCGTCGGGTGAAGCAGTAGCAGAACACAACAATTTGGCTAGCTTGTTGGAGACCCAAATCCACCTGCTAGAAGCTAGGGGGCATATTACCAACAACTAGCGATAATTATCGCTATGTTGGCTTAGTGGCAATAAATTTATCGCCGTGTGGCGGCAATTTTTATCGCTTAGGAGCCTTGCTATTATCAAGGTTGATCTCCTAAGCGATAAAAATCGGTCGAAATGCATGAATATCGCTGTAAAGTCAGCGATATTCAGGCATTACCGAGCTAATGCTCTTAGCCATGTTATCCACCTCCCATTGGATAACATGGCTAAGAACTGCTCAGGGCAGGTGTTAGCTTTTGGAGATATTCGTGCTTAGCTCGAATATCTCCAAAAGTTGGTAATAGGAGATAGCGATGTTAGCGACTGTTTCCAGTCGCTAACATCTTGGCACGCCCACTTTGCATGTCATTAGTGATAAATATCTCTGACATGCAAAGCGTGGCCCAAGATGGTCGCTATCTCCTACTAGCTGTCGCTAACTGGTGTTAGCGACAGCTAGGTAATAGGGAGATAATTTTATGTCCGCTTTCTTGGCTTTTAAAGCCAAAAAAGCGGAGATAAATCCCTTGATAATATGCCCCATGATTAGATAAAATGGAGGCTAGGTTGGCCAAAATAGAGGAGGCAACTGGGGCCACTATAGATTACCTCAAGTCAGCTAACCTCGTACAGGGGAACACGGTTAATAATTGTGTGTCTTCCAAATTAGGCGGGCCGTCACTTACGACAGTGCCCCCCTTCCGAGTATTCCTCTCCCACCTACCCAGCCCCCTCCTCCCGTCATTCCTTCCACTAAATCTGTCACTGGTACAAATAAGACCATGGAGAGACACGGGCGCAACGCTCTAGAGGAAAAAACCCAATATAACAAGAGAGCGATGGACCTTCCCCCTGAGGCAGCTCCGTTTGTGGTCGTTCTAAGCGGGGTTCCAGAGCTTGATGGTCTTATGAATGAAACATTTATATCCTTAAAAAACAAGGTTCAAAGCTGGCTTAATAAAGATAGACCCCTCCCTCCTGGTACTAATAGTGAAATTATTCTAGTCAGACGAGTACCATGGGTGGGATCTACAAAGAAAAGTACCACTGGCGATTGTGTCCTAATAAACTTTAGGGACCCGATGACGGTGGCCCACATTTGTAACTGGCCCATAGCAACCCTAGATACCTCCATCCAGGCCTTGCCACTGTCCGCCTTCTACCCTGACAAACTTGAGCGGTTTGGGGGAGTGGCGGATGAGGGCTGGTCCTGGGTAAGACCCAGAAGACCACGTAGAGAGAACTGGTCTAGGCTGCCACCTAGAGTTTATGGGAGGGGTGACTGGAATATCCCCTATAGTTGTGGTCCGTACAACCAATTTTTACATCCCAATAGGTTCAGTTGCCTGGATATGGTTGACTGACATCATAACAGGACTGGGGCAGATCAGGGGCGGTCCAGTAGCCCAGTTGAGCCTAGCAGAAGTCTTCATATAAGGGCACCCACTTTTAGCAACTTGAATAAAGGCAAGCCACGGGATACTAATATTGAATCGCTCGACCACATAGGGGTACGTAAACGACCACCCTCTGGGTCTAACGTTAGGAGTACTCACCTAAGTGGTTCGAATTCCTTCAAAGCATCCAAGGTTTTAATGGGCTCTGAACCAGTTAGATCAACTACTTCCATTAAGAACAATAAGGGGGGTCTGGGCTCAATTTCCATCCTTTCCTGGAATTTGGCTGGGCTACAGAACAAACTTGAGTCCCCGGAATGGGGGTCATTTATAGACATGCCTCTTCCGGAAAACATGGGCTAGGGAAGAGTATTGGCGTAAAGGGTTTGTTACTTTCTCAATCCTAGCAAAATGGGGGGGGGAGGGTCGTCTGTCTGGTGGACTCCATATTTGGGTGCGTTGCCATTTAGGGTGTAAGGCTAGAACCCTTGAGACAAACTCTGTGGATGTCCAATGCGTATTATTGAAGTGGCCGAATGCTCTCAAATTGGCACTGGTTAATTTATACTCTAGACCTGTGGGTGTAGCTAATGTCTCAGCTGCTATCAAGGATCTAACCTTTTTTCTGAGTACTATCCCGCAAGCCACCTCCTACCTGGTAGGGGGTGACTTTAATTGCCAATTTGAGCCGCTACCAGTATTTATGGAGGGTGTAACCATGGAGGAAGAAGACCATTGGGCAATTCCTACTTTGGCGGGCCCCCCAGTGAAGTCTTGGACACCACTAGCCACCCAAATCATGTCCCTGACCCTTATAAACACTTTAAGGGCCTGCAATGGCCGGGTAAATGGAGATATCCCCCCAAAACCTACCTTTGGCAAACTAGGGCACAAATCCCGGTTGGATTATATTTGAGTGGAAATGCGTGATTGGGCCACAGTTATGAGTTTTAATGTAATCCCCCGAGATGAAAGCGACCATAAAGCGCTGGTTTTAAAATTTTCAGTGCCGGGCGTTACTATTGATTCCCAGGGGGCTGATAACCTCCCGGACCCTAGAGCGATTCTATCTAGTAATAGATGTAGAATTAAGTGGGTTAAAATTGTAGGAAACCCTAAAGATATCCAGAGGCTCTATGCCACAATAGTCCCAGTCCTACAAAAAGTCGAAACTCTTATAACGCAATCTCTGAGTGAGGAGTATAATAACAAATTAGGCGATATTTACCTGGAACTATCTGGTGCACTAGCGGAGGTACTGAACCCTGTAGTGCAGAAAAAGACAGGCAAAGGGAAGAGAGCCTCATGGTACAACGCCGCTTGTAGGAAGGCCAAGGCTGGCTTCCTGGAAGCTATGAAGCAGCAGGACAATATTGCATTGGTTAGGGCTAAGAGGAAGGAATATAAAGTCCTAATCCAAAATGCTGAGACCGAATGGGTCAATGACAACTGGATCGATATGATGGGCGCCCTAAAATCTAAAGATGCCCGTAAGTTCTGGCAGATTGTTAAAACTGGTTCTGCCGATCCGACCCCAGCAGTGAAAGCTAATGTTGCACCGAGTGTGTGGGAGGCCCACTTCCAATCCTTATATGCCCAAGCAGCTATAGATCAATCAGGGGACTCAGGTTGCTTAGTAGTAGATCTTTTCTGCAATACCTCAATGGAGTGGGATGAATTTACTTTGGCAGAGGTTGAGGCAGCTATTTCCAGAGTCTCAACAGAAAAAGCCCCAGGGCTGGATAAACTACCAGGGGATTTGTTTAAGCATGAACCTCTGGTCTGGGCCCCATACTTTCAGGTGGTATTTAATGCAATTCTGGGTGGGGTGGCGGTGCCTAGTACTTGGCTGGGAGCAGAGATTGTTCCCATCTTCAAGAGGGGCTCTCCTCTGCTCCCAGCCAACTACAGGCCTATCAGCCAAATAGATGTCCCACAAAAGATTTTCGCAAGGCTGATCCTGGACCGCCTATTAGAATGGATGCTTGATCATTCTGTCCTGAGCACATATCAAGCTGGGTTCAGGAACAAAGTTTCAACTATTGATCAAGTTTTCCGCCTGGCTCTTATATTTTGGAAAACGGTAAAGCTGGAGGGTGGCAGCCTCAACACCGTTTTCGTAGATCTACGGGCGGCTTTCGACCTTGTACCCCGTAGAAAACTCTGGTCTGTTCTCTCAAATTTGGGGGTTCCGCAACATCTTCTAAATATAGTTATCCGTTTACACACAGATAACTTTGCACAAGTCAGATGTGGCAGGGGGGGAACCCTTTCAAATAGATTCCCCGTTGACAGGGGGTAAGACAGGGCTGTGTGCTTGCACCGACCCTGTTTTGCCTCTATGTCAACGGGGTTATTGTCCATCTGAATGGGGTGGAAAACAGTGATGCCCCTAAGTTGGCAGGCAGCAGGGTGCCGGCGATCATGTTTGCAGATGACACCCAGCTGCTGTCTAAATCCCCTATGGGAATCCAAAGAGTGCTTGACGGTTTCGAGGCGTTCTGTGGTGAACACGGTCTCGAGATCAATGCACTAAAAACCAAATTTATGGTTTTTAATCCACCAGTAAGATCTCGTCCCAACCCGCATATTGGTGCTAATAGGCTAGAAAGGGTTCGAACATTCGAGTATTTGGGGGTTACCCTAAACGAGAAAATGACCTGGGGGCACCACCAAATAAAATTACAACTAAAATTGGCCCAATTGGTGGGAGGAATCACTTGGCTTACAAATAGAAATAAATCTTCGACTAAGCCGATCGGGCCGCCGCTAGAGATCTATAGAGTCCAGGCTCGGGGTGCGGTGATGTATGGTGGTGAGCTCTGGGGCCATATGTATAACCGCAAACTAGTGGCAATAGAGAACAAATTCATTAGGCAGCTATTACTATTACCCCCTAGCACTCCCCTGCTGTCAATAAGGCTTGACCTGGGTCTTAGACCCCTCGACGAAGATTTGGGTGTAAGGCTCCTAACTTTCTGGCGCAGGATATGGACTACACCAGAGCTAGCTAACTATAGGTCAGAGCTGCAGGAAATCCTGACCTTTCCAAATGTGGGTAAAATCCCCTGGTTCAATCATATAAAGAACGAACTAGGGCGATTAGGATTAGCTTCATTATGGTTAGATCCTTTGTCATCTTGCACTAGGGTTTCACGGAACCATTTGGTAACACTGTACCACGAAAGTAAACTCGAGGCATATACACATAATACAGATTCGGGTACCCTGACAGAATTATTTTTAAAGGCCAAGGATATGTACAAGTTTGAACCAGTTTTAGAACTTATATTCAACAATAAATACCTCCTCCAGCAAACACCAACATGTCAGAAAGACCTGGGGCCGAGTTGCACAATCGGTCATACTCTAACTCAAGATGTGTTTACTTAACACTAGTCTACAGGTCGTGGTGTGTATACTACAAAGTTTACTATGGTCTTATCTAATTCCCACTAGCGGAAAAAGAGTGAAAAAAGTGTGAAAACAAAGAGAAAGCGCCTCATGGTAGTAACACCCGAGGGGGTTTCTGGCATGAAATTACCAGTTTACCCACTTCTCATCATTGGTCGCTTTCTCTTCGTAGTGACAAAACACCCAAATAATTATGAAGGTGGAATACCAACTTATACAAAGTGCCGTGTATATGAACAATATAACTAACCACTCATCTAAATCAAAGATAACAAAAGTGAGTGTGTGCACCTAAAACCCCTGCAATGGCCAGAATGCGGGAGAATGGCCACCGCTGTTAAAATGTGGAACCACTTGCTAGCTGTGATAACTTTATTCTGCTGCTGCAAGTAGTCCAGTATTAAAAATAGTTCAAATTATACCATGCTTGAATGCTGCCGACATGTTTCATTGCTATTACTTCAGCAAATTCGTCAGAGCAAATTCGGGGTTTTGAATTCAGCTTATGTGTTTCTCAATTCAGACGACCTGTAGTAAGATAAAAAAAAAACACACACATACAACACAGCGAAAAGATAGTGTAAATCATCAGTATATAACTGCCAGAATTTCAACCTGTATACACACACCAGCCAAAGTGAGGAGCACATATATCTGGGGAGAGGAGTTGGCCTAACGGACAAGGCGCTCGACCTCGGACCTGGGAAGCTGGGTTCGAGCCTCGGTAACGACTGCAAAAACCTCCTGTGATTCTGGGCAAATCACTTAATCTCCCCGTGCCTAAAATGAAAGTGTGTCCTCATTTAACGTAACTGGTGCTATGTAAAGCGCTCTGATACCTGATTCGGTTTGGGTCTAGTTCGCGCTACATAAAACTCTGCAAAAAAAAAAGAAAAGAAAAAAACCATATATAGTGTATTACCTGATTGCTGCACATTGCTGCATACCAGCAACCATCAGAGGTTGAGAGCAGCGTGTCACAAGATCACGCGCTCACAGGCAGTGCAATTTGAATAAGTGCGACCTGCGAACATAAAAAATGCACATCAGTGCAAACAGGGCGCTGGTCTCATTATCTAAATAGTCGCCCTTCCTTATGTCAAAAAATGTCCATCCTAGAATCCCGGGATGGTATGGCCGTGTGCATTGCCTTGCCTTACTGACGAGAATACAAACATTCACAACGCTGTTCAGAGCCGCCTGAAAGCGTAAATAAAAGCTCAAACTCCCCACATTTACAAAGCTCGACAACCCAACGGAACAGGTTCTGTAGTCTAAGACGTTACATCCCGCTGGAAGCCTAAAAGTGAGGACACCCTATTGGACGCCCTACCCACTGGCTGCCTTACCGCTACTGGCTGTGCTCGGTCCAAAACGCTCCAGGTCAAGAATCGCGCTGGCGTCTCAACTTAAACCGGCAGTCTGGAGTGTCACATGCACCTGCGCAATGACGCAGAACCCGTTGCGTGCCCCAGCATCAAGTGGCCATTTTGGAATGGGAAGAGATGTCTGTATAAAGTTTCGATTCAAATGTTTGGCGCCGCATACAAGGCAGACATGCGCCGTTGTGAAAAATGTTATAGAACCGGTAACCCACATTTGTATAAAGTTATAATTAAGGAGTCCATTTCCTCCACCAGGGGGGAGATGAGCGAAAATGTGTGGTATAACAACACTGAGCTCTAAGAGTATCGGGGGGACTAATATGTGAGTTGGACCCAATGAACAGAACTTAATTAACCATAAATAACATAAACACAATCAGTGAAATAGCGTGGCATCGATCAGTTCATATAATGGAAACATTGAGGGGGACAGTTTCTATGTCATTGGAAACACCCACAATCACACCACTGGTATGGGAGAAGGCACATAGATGGAGGTGCCGAAATATTGAACACACATATGAACATCCAATGAGAGGGCGACTCAACACCTGCTCACTTTGTTCCATTCAATGGTGTCATTCAGCCCATCACGCTCTGCTTTTTCAGAAAAATTCCATTTTGCTTCTTTGCGGGCCAGAATGGCTTCAATATTGTGCGTTTCACCAACAACTTTTTACAAAATGGTCCACTTGAAATCCCTATGACCATGGCCCTGTTCAATGAAATGTTGTACAAGGCGCGTGGTGAGTTTTTTGGCCTTAAGGGTGCTGATATGTTCCCGAATACGTATTTTGGCTTTGCGTGAGGTGAGTCCGATGTAGTACAGCCCACAACTACATGTCAGCCTGTTAATTACATGGGGCGTGTTACAATTGCTGAAATGTTTCAAATGCCAAGTTCTGCCGTCATGTAAAGTAACACATTTAGTAGCGCACGTCAGATCACACACCGAACAACAACCACAGGGGTGATGTCCTGTGGGGAGAGTATCTGATTGTGATTTCACCGGAGCTCGACTGTGGACCAATTTATCTCGCAGATTTGCTGCCCGTTTAAAAGCAAAGCGAGGGATGGGCATTTTGTCTGATGCTGTGTCTAAAATGGACCAATGCTTTCTGATGATTTGGCGCATCCTGGTAGACAAAGGATCGAAAGTTGTCACAATAGGGAGACAAACCTGGCGTTCCCTTATATTCCTCTCAAGTAAGTCCTCCCTGGGCGTGTTGAATGCTCTTTTCCGGGCCTGTTTGATCACTTTGGCAGGGGAATCCCTTTCCTTACGTTTTGTGACCAAGCCCTCAGACTGCTCTAAGAAGGACTCAGTTGTCGAGCAGTTGCGCCTGTATCGCAGAAACTGCCCCACTGGGAGATTATCCCTTAATGCCCTTGGATGGAAAGAGCGATAGTGGAGGAGAGAGTTTCTGTCGGTGTTCTTATGATGCACATTGGTTACTAGTTTAGAGCCAACCACAGAGATGTTGACATCCAAATACACCGCAGTGGTGTTACTGATAGTCCAGGTGAAACGCAGGCTATCATCAGCCTGGTTGAGCCACTGTACAAATGATGAGATGTTACTCAAATATGGGTTAGTTGGATGGTTGACCACATTCTCCTCGAACTGGCCCACATAAATGCAAGCCAGGCTCGGGGCAAATGTGGCCCCCATAGATGTCCCGGATGTTTGTAAGTACAGTTGCCCTTTGTACTCAAATTTTTTTTGGGTCAGTGCCAATTATATGTACTGCAAGACAAAGGACGGCGGGGTATCATAAAACCACTCCAAAGATCCCAGGGCGCGCGCTGCTGCCACCAACGTCGCGTCCTGGGGGATACTTGTATACGTTATGTTATGTTATGTTATGTTATTTATTGTTTTGTATAGCGCAACGGTTACTCAAATAGAGTGTCCCGGCGCTTTAGGTAAGGGGAAGTAATGCAGAATAACATAACACAGTTTAAAAGAAATGAACAACACACAGACAATAAAAGAAGAACTACCTGGAGGCCTACTGGGAGAACAGCCAGGTTTTGAGCCCTTTCCTAAACTCAAGAAGAGTAGTAGCCCCCCGAAGTGGGAGCGGCAACGAATTCCACATCTGTGGGGCCAATAAACTAAAGGAACGGCCACCCAGGCGGGCCCTCTTAACACGAGGGACCGCCGCCAAGAGTAGAGATTCAGACCTCAACGAACGTGCCGGATGGTAAAAGGCCAGTCTCTTTTGGAGATACTTCGCCCCCACCGCATGGAGCGCCTTATAGGCCAAGGTCATAGCCTTGAAGGCAATCCGTTTGCGGATGGGTAGCCAATGCAGCGTCAACAGAAGCCCAGAGACGCTGGTACGTCTATTTAGACCAAAAATGGCCCTGGCCGCCGCATTCTGCGCAACTTGAAGCCGCTGTAACAGATACTCTGGTAGGCCCAGGTAAAGAATGTTGGCATAATCCAACCTGGAGCCTATCAGAGCCTGCACAGTCAGCCTCCTATGCTCCTCTGACAGAAGAGGCAGGAACCTCCGCAGCATTTTTAAAAGGCCGAAGCAGGTGCCGGTCACCCCAAGAATCTGGGCTTTCATCGTCAACCCCTTGTCCATCTTAACCCCCAAGTTTTTAGCCATAGGGGAAGAGCCGGATGGTGGGAACATGTCGACGGGCCACCAAGCCTGCCAGCTGGGCTCTGTATCACACCCGAAGAAGAGTACCTCCGATTTATCGGAATTGCACTTGAGGCTGTTCAGTTGGAACCATGTGAACACCGCCCCAAGGCAACTCCGGATACTCTCCCCGTCAAAGTCAGCCCCTCTCTCGCAAGAGAAAAGGAGCTGGGTGCCGTCGGCATACGACACGATCCGGGCACCAAATGACTCCGCCACCGCCGCCAAAGGGGTCATAAAGATGTTGAAAAGGGTCGGGCTCAAAATAGAGCCCTGAGGGACCCCGACTCCCAATGGCGGCATCACGGCGGAGTCAGGTGGTGTCCAGACCGTCTGCCGGCGGCCGGCTAAGAAAGACGAGAACCATTTGAGCACCGTCCCCCGTAGACCAATCTCGAAGAGTCTTGCGAGAAGGCCATCATGGGGGACGGTGTCAAAAGCCGCCGACAGATCCAACAACACCAGCATGACTTTGCCCCCGGTATCCAACACCCCTTTGATGGTTTCAGAAACCTCAAGGAGCGCGGTCTCGGTGCTACGATTAGAGCGAAAGCCTGACTGGGAGTCATGCAGAATCTCGTGGGACTCCAAAAAATTGGAGAGCACCGACTGAACGTGCTTCTCCAAGATTTTTACAAAAGCCGGCAGCAGCGAAATCGGCCTATAGTTAGCTGGGACCTTTGGGTCAAATCCAGGTTTTTTAAGTAGCGGAATGACCATGGCCTTCTTCCACTCTGATGGAACCACTCCCAGATTCAACGAAAGGTTGAGGAGAGGGTTCGCCAGTGGGTTGATCACCTCCGCGAGTTTACCCAAGAGCTTAGCTGGGCAAGGGTCCAACGGAGACCCAGATTTTAAATTGCCCATAAGCGCTAGAGAGGCGGGGGCTGATAAAGATGGAAACTCGGCCAGCATGGCGCCCCGCGCAACAGAGGAAAACATACCAACCTCGGACACCGGTGGCCTAACAGGTACTACGGATGAAAAAGAGTCCTGTATAAGTTTTATCTTGCTAGTAAAAAAACAGGCAAGATCCGCCGCCCAGGAGCCTAAGGGCACCTCTTCCGATGTAATAGTCCGAGGGGAAATGAATTCTCTTACGATGGTAAAAATCTCCTTGCTGGAGTTCCCGGCCGCTTCAATTCTCCCCGCGAGATAGGCCTTCTTTGCGAGGCGGATGTCCCGGTGGTAAACCTTAACCACAGCCTTATAGGCAGACCTGTCCATGCTGTCATAGTGAGCCCGCCAGGCCCTTTCGGCTACCTTGCACTGGTGCCGCATAGCCCACAGTGCAGGAGTGAACCAAGGGGCCGACACCCGCTTTGATGTCAGGCGGGGAGGCTGCATCGGGGCCAGGTCATTAAGCCTCTCCGTAAGCCAATCTTGCAAGGACTCCAAATCCCTCTCCAGCTCACCTGAGAGGGGACAGGGGTGATTCAAAGCAGCCTGAGCCAGCATCTCAGGGGTCACTCTACTAAATGCTCTAAAAGCTCGTCCCCGTTGCTGTGGGACAGGGGTGGACGACCTGGCAGTGCCACGACTCAATGTCGATAGTAACAAGTAGTTGGTGTTCTGGCTCATACTCAATGTCTTTAATGATGTTAAGTATGTCAGTAGTGTCCTGAACATAAGAGTCTTGAGTAACTACAGCCTCCCTGAGGAAAAACTCCGCAAACTGAGACAAGGGTTCCAAGATGGACTGGATACCCGAGACGATGGGACGTCCCGGGGGTGGGCGCTGTGGCTTGTGAATCTTCGGCAAGATGTAAAATGCTGGTACCCGTGGTTTAGTATTGGTGATGAAATCCGCTTCCTTGGGAGTGATCCATTTCTTCGCCACAGCGTCCGCCACCATAGTCTTAATGGTGTCCTGGAGAGCGGGTGTGGGGTCTCGCACAAGGGGATGGTAATTTGTGCGGACTTCCAACAATCTCATAACCTCACTCTCGTAGTCGCTGGTGTTAAGCACGACAACCGCACCGCCCTTATCGGCCTGTTTTATTGTAATGGCAGAATTGTCTTGTAAAGATTTAACAGCCTCCCAGTCTGCCCTGGTCATGTTGTGGGTAAAGTATGAGTTGCTGTATTGTTCCAGGTTTTCAATCTCTCGCAGTATTCGTTGTTCGAGGACTGCAACCTCTTATATTCCCAACTACCACCAGGAAACTGTACCTACAATGGAGGTATGGCAGTTTGCCGATCCGAGCATATACCAGCAAATGGTCTGAGTCCTCCCCGAGTCACTGTCCTGGGTGTAAACTAGAGCAAGAAACTGAGCTGCATATACTGTTCTTTTGCCGTGCCTATGCGCGGCCAAGGAGAAATTGGATTGTTCCGGCCTGCAAAAACGTAGGGTTTTCACACTGTTTGCAGGTGTATAGGATCTTTAAAACAGATCTATCCGGTATGATTGTTTTTGCCGTAGCCGAATTTTTAGAAAGTTTATGGCACAAGAGAAGACATCTACTAATTGGGGATGATGGATAACTGTTAAAACTGGAACATCTCTTGGTTTTAAAATCCCCTTGCAGTTGTTTGTCTTTAATGGATATCTGCTAAAAATGGAACTTGTGTTGGTTTTTTAATTTCTTACAGATGCTTGATTTTAATGTATTATTCACTGTATCACTGAGCTGTTTTGTATCTTTTATGACATCATTTTATCGAAATAAAGATTGATGATGATGATATTAGGTGTTGAGCCGGACCTTGTGCTTTTTTTTTAGAATTGCCATATAGATACTACTGCCTCAGTCTGTTATGCCAGAGCCTCTTCTTGTTCATTACATTTCAGTAGTATGAAAGGGGTCCATCAAAGATGTTTCCTCTTGCCATTCCTATTGACTTTATATGTTAATTATTTAGAGAGCACTTTTAGTCACACAAGCAGACTGCACCTTAGTAGGGAAAACACATATTCCTGCTCTGCTTTACACTGATGACACTGGTCTTCTAGCAAGGACTGCCATGTGATTGGAAACATCTTGATTCGTTTGTTCCCTATATGAAAGGTCTAGACTTGCCAACTAACTTTAACAAATCTTTTATTATGACTTCAGGCCCTAGATATACTAAGACCAAGGAAGAGCTATGCAGACTGAATCCTGGCAAGGGGAATCGTAGTTGCACCCCAATCTCCCTAAAGGCCGATGACAAAGGCATGGAAAGCACTTGTTCCAGCTGCCAGCTATACCTTCCCCATTATGTAGATCTACCAGCCAAAGGCCCAGTTATCAGATCAGCCAAAAAGACTAACACAGGTCCTTTAAAATGTATTTTATTTAACGCCAGTTCACTAATTAAAAATAGCGTAGAATGCGCGCTTCTATTAGAGGAACTCAATATAAAACTGGCTTTTGTTCCTGAATCTTGGACATATTGTGCTTCCGGACCTGATTTAGTGAAGGCAACTCCTCCAGGTTTTAACTGCTATACACTGGATAGACCACATAAAAAAGGGGGGGTTGGCAGTCATCTACAATGATTTTCTTGAACCAACTTTTCACGCTGCCTCCAATACGTCCTGTGAGGCCACAGCTTTTAGTTTTCACTCTGCACACTATAGGAACTTTAAAGGACTCAGTAGGCCCCCTACTTGAGGAAGAGCTTTGCCTAGACTTTTACACAATGTTGGGAGATTTTAATTTCTTTTTAGAGGCCCCCCATGAACGAGATACTACTTGATTGGAGCAAATTATTGTGGCAGGGGATTTTTAGCAATTGGTGAAGGCCCCTACCCATGAAAAAGGCCTCACCTTGGAGGGATGGGATTCATTCTAACAATGGTGATTTAGTCTGTACCTCAGTTGTCCCTCTTTCCTGGTCCAAGCATTGTGCCATCCAATTTGAACTGAGGAGTCACGGGGGTATCTGGCACGTGCTGAGTTAACCCAGGAGATTACATCCAGGGCCAGGGGAAGAGTGAACATTGAGAAACTTGGAGATACCCTGAGGTGCTCAATGCACCCTCTCCCCTTGGAAGTGGAAGAGGCCACATTAGCCTATACACAATGGTTAAGTACAACCTGCAACCATTTAGCCCTGAAAAAAGGTGGACACCCAAACGGGCCCAACCCTAAGCACCTTGGTACTCTGTGGAACTCCGCACTCAAAAACTGGCTTGTAAGCAACTGGAACGGGCATGGCGCATAAGATACATAGAGGTGGATAAGGAAAAGTAATATCACCTAAAAACAACTACTGTTAGAAGCCAAAAAAAAAAGTTTTTCACAAGACAAGTAGCCCTGGCCAAATGGAAACTCCAAGGAACTTTTTAAAACCATCAAAAAACATGCCACCCCGAATGTCCCAAAGAGTCAGAGCAATTCTGAACTTTGCGATAAGTTAGCTGCTTTCTTCAAACAAAAAGTAGAAATAATTTTTTCCTCATTCTCACAAGTAGACAAGTAGACAAAAAGGCCCCTGATCGCCCGTATACGGATAGTCTGAATTGCCCTAGCATTCCACTGGTGATAGAACAATTGAAACCTCTTGGGACACCTGAAACTATTAAACTCTTGATCCGGGTCCAGTACGGATCATATTCCTGAAGTTATTGGAACATCCCTCACACACAACTGCTGAATGCTATACTCAGATCGGGCATATTCCCAAAACCTTGGAAAAGGGCCTCTGTTCTTCCACCGTTGAAAAAACAGACCCTAGATTCTAAAGATCGAAACAGCTACAGACCCATCTCACGGCTCCCTTTCCTTGCCAAAATATTGGAAAAAGCCATGAACATCCAACTGAGTGCGTTTCTGCAGCTCAACAACTCTCTCGACCCATCCCAATATGGGTTCAGAGTAGAGCACAGCACGGAGTCTGCTCTACTTAAATCCACGGAGGAAATCAGAGAGAGCTTGGATATCGGCGGCAATCCCATGCTGATTTTGCTAGATTTATCGGTGGCATTCGACACATTCCACCACAAAGTCTTGATGGATAGATTGTCAGGTATAGGAGTAGAAGGCCAGCATGGAAACTTTTGCTTTCTTTTTCAACCAACAGATCACAAACTGTGGATCTGGATGGGAACAGTTCCAAATCTTTCTCTCTTCCATGTGGGTTGCCACAGGGCTCTTCCCTAAGCCCGATGCTTTTCAATATCTATGTGGCACCCCTGGCTGGTGTCATTAGATAATTTGGCTTGCAACTCACCTCCTACGCCGATGACACTCAAATAGTGCTGTCACTGATGGAAGGGAGGGAGAAGGAAACGTTTCCATGACTGTATGGGGGTCATCTCGGACTGGATGGCCTCCAACTGCCTAAAACAAAACTCCAGCAAGACCGAGGTCGTAAAGTTTGGTAAGAATCCACATGTGTGGACACCAGACTGGTGGCCAGAAGATCTTGGTACCTGCCCCCCCCCCCCCGGAAAGGGCGGACGATAAGCTTACCATGGGTGACCAAATAAGCCTGGTACTCTCAGCCTGCTTTCTAGTTCTGAGAATTATGAGGAAAATTAAGTTCTTTCTGTCTGAAAATTGCCTTAAGACAGGCCTTATAATATCGCGTCTAGATTATTACAATGGCCTTTATCTCAATGCTCAAAATCAGCACATCAATTGGCTTCAACTAGCCCAAAATGCATCAGCAGCAAGACTGCTATCGGGAACTCCTAAATTGGTTTCCGTGAGAAAGGAGCTGAGGCAACTTCACTGGCTTCTGGTGAAACAAAGAGTTAGCTTTAAGGCACTCTGCACCGTTTTTAGGCCATTATTAGAGCAGGACCAGACTTCCTTAGGCGTAAATTCATCTGGTATGTCCCGGGAAGAACGCTGCGCTCCTCAGGAGCCAAATACGCTCAAGTCCCCCCATTTAAAAGAGTCAACTGGGGAGGTAGGAGCTTCATCAACTGTGCCTCCAGGGCATGGAACGAGCTTCCCTCCCATCTCAGGAACGCCCTGGATCTCCTCTCCTTTAGAAAGTGGTTGAAGACCTGGTTCTTTTCTTGGGAACATTCACCCTATGTTCTGTAGCAACCGTGCGCTCTACAAATGCGACTAACATAACATAACACCAGGTAGGTCGCTCCCTCTGCCACCGCGCAGACCCACCTGTGTGCCGCTGCAGCCTCGCTCTCCGAGCTCTGCGTTGTCCGCTGCCCCACCACTGTGGACTGTTTTGTTTTGTTCTGTTGTGCTGTGTATTGCTTTTGCCTGTTTTATTTAGCTGTATTTCCATTTGGGCTCCTGCTGCCCGGTTGTGACTCATCTCCTCCCCTGTGCCCCCTTGCATCTGTGTCACCTGCCGCCGCTGTGTCCCCTGCGGCCCCGCCCCCCGGCTCCCCATTCGCCACCCCGCTCCCGCCTCCCAGCTGCTCCACCCTCCCTCCTCCTCTCATAGGGAGGCCACGCAGCGGGTGTGCCGCTGGTGCGCCTTCGCCGCGCCTAAGGCAAGCCCGTCTGCGCCCGCCCGCGCCTGGACCGCGCCCAGCACCGGAACCCCTGGCCCCCGCCGTTGCCAAACGACCCACCTGAGATATGACCCCGCCGCCCTCCACGCACTCAACAACAGACGACTGCCCGCCTGCTATTGAGCCACCCCGAAATGCACCCACGGACCCTTCACCTGCCAAGCCTGCAAATTCACCTGCCCCCGAACCAGCACCCCACCCTCCGGGCCAGGCAACAACAACCACCACCTCAAGTGCATCCTCCTCAACACCCGCTCTGTCCACAAACATGCCGTCGAACTCTGGGACCTCCTCGACACAACAGCGCCGGACGTCACCTTCCTCACGGAAACCTGGATGAATGCCTCCTCAGCCCCCGACATCACCATAGCCATCCCGGACGGCTACAAGATCACCCGGTAGGACCGCGTCAACCAAACTGGAGGAGGAATCGCCATCATCTACAGGAACACCATCAGCGTCACGACCAACTCCGAAGACACCCTCACCACTGCCGAACACCTACACTTCCAGATCCACACCGACCCCAAGACCACCCTCAGAGGAACCCTCATCTACAGACCCCCGGGCCCACGCACACAATTCAGTGAAGCCATTGTCGACTTCATCAGCCCGCACACCCTCGCCTCACCAGACTACATCCTCCTAGGGGACCTAAACTTCCACCTGGAAAACTACAACAACAGCAACACCACCACCCTGCTAGACAACCTCGCCAACCTTGGACTCAAGCAACTGGTTAACACCTCCACCCACTACGCCGGCCACACGCTCGACCCCACCTTCTCTACAGCAGCCATATCACCTTCAGCCACTCCTCCGGACTACACTGTACCGACCACAGCTGCATCCATTTTACCTTCAAGAAGACGACATCCCACCACCACCTGCAACAGATCCCCCGCAGATGCTGGAGCAAAGTTACCACCGAGCAGCTAACCAATGCACTGAGCCAGAACCCTCCTACCGAAACTACCGACACCAACGTCCCTCCAGGCAAGCCCGGCAACAGGAGAGCCACATGGTTCACCAACGACCTCAAAGATTCGAAGAAATCATGCCGCACCCTCGAGAAAGCTTTGCGCCACGAACAGACGACAGAGAACCTGACAGCCCTCAAAAACGCCACTCGCAAACACCACCAGCTGATCCGCACCACCAAAAGAGCATCGTTCAAAGAGCGGCTGGACAACAACACACACAACAGCAAGGAACTCTTCAGCATCGTAAAAGAGCTCTCCAACCGCAGCGCCAGCAACAACGACATCACACCATCGCAAGACCTCTGCAACTCCCTCGCCACGTTCTTCCACCGCAAGATCGCCGATATACACAACAGCTTCAGCACCGAGGCCCCGTCTCCAGCCACCATACCAATGCCACCTACCACCACCCTCAACGCGTGGACTCCCATCAGCACTGAAGACACCACCCACGTGATGAACACCATCCATTTCGGCTCACCCTCCGACCCATGCCCTCACCACATCTTCATCAAAGCCGATACCATCATCGCACCCCAACTCCGGAACGTCATAAACAACTCCATCACATCCGCCACCTTCCCAGAGAGCTGGAAGCATGCAGAAATCAGCGCCCTACTGAAGAAACCCACAGCGGACCCCAAAGACCTCAATAACTGCCGCCCCATCTCTCTTGTCCCCTTCCCTGCAAAAGTCACCGAGAAGACCGTCAATAAACAGCTGACTGCATTCCTCGAAGCGAACGGATCCCTCAACCCATCCCAGTCCGGGTTCCTCATCGTGGCCACCGACGACATCAGGACCCTGCTCCACAACGGGGAAACTGCTGCTCTCATCCTCCTAGACCTCTCAGCCGCCTTCGATACCGTCTGCCATCGCACCCTAATAACCCGCCTCAACAACACTGGGATTCAAGGAAAGGCCCTGGACTGGTTCACCTCATTCCTCTCCGACAGAACCCAGCGAGTCCACCTCCCCCCCTTCCGCTCCACGACCACCGAGATCATCTGCGGCGTACCCCAAGGCTCCTCTGTCAGCCCTACCCTCTTCAACATCTACATGAGCCCCCTCGCCGCCATCGCACGAAAACACAACCTCAACATCATCTCCTATGCAGACGACACCCAGCTGACACTCTCCCTCACCAAAGACCCCACCACCACCAGAATCAGCTTCCAGGAAGGTATGAGAGATGTCGCGGAATGGATGAAGCTCAGCCACCTGAAACTGAACTCAGACAAGACAGAAGTCCTCATCCTAGGACCATCCCCATCCGCCTGGGACGACTCCTGGTGGCCCACAGAGCTGGGCACCGCACCGACACCCAAGGACCACACACGCAACCTGGGATTCATCCTAGACTCCTCCCTCACGATGACCAAGCAAGTCAATGCCATCTCATTCACATGCTTCAACACCCTGCGCATGCTCCGAAAGATCTTCCGGTGGATCCCTACCGGAACCAGAAAGGCGGTCACCCAGGCCCTCATCACCTGCCGACTGGACTACGGGAACACCCTCTACGCTGGAACCATGGCCAAACTACAGAAAAGACTCCAGCGCATACAGAACGCATCCACACGACTCATCCTCGACATCCCTCGCCACAGCCTCATCTCAGCCCACCTGAAAGACCTGCACTGGCTCCCCGTCAACAAGAGGATCACGTTCAGGCTTCTCACCCACGCACACAAAGCTCTCCACAACATGGGCCCCGAATACCTCAACAACCGCCTCACATTCCACACACCAATCCACCAGCTCCACTCCGCCAGCCTCGCCCTCGCCACCGTCCCACGGATTTGCAGAACCACCACCGGAGGAAGATCATTCTCCTACCTGGCTGCCAAGACGTGGAACTTCCTCCCCGCCCACCTACGATTGACCCAGGACCACCTCACCTTCAGAAAACACCTCAAGACCTGGCTATTCGAGCAGTAGCGGCACCCCCTCCCTTCAGCCCCTTGAGACCCACACGGGTGAATAGCGTGCACTATAAATGTACTGATTGATTGATTGATTGATATCATCCTATAGGAAAGGTAAGCACTGCAGTATCAAAATCGAATTTAAGAATTCAAATTCGAATTTAAGAGTTTTTCACTACCAGAACATAAAAAACACAAAAGTATATGTCCAACCTATAAAAATATAATGCACCCTGCCTGATGTGGTTTTTAGGGCCTGTACTATGGGTAACTTATATGTATTAAAAATGTAGTTTTAGGCCCGTCAAAATGTTTGCTTTGACAGGTCGAATCTACACAAAGGCTGCAAATGCCAGCCTGGGACATGTTTTGAAGAGCTACTTAAGTGTGTTGAACAATAAATGCTTCAGGCCTACTAGTAGCATTCAATTTATAGACCATATGTGCATGTAGTACCACTCTACTAGATATTAATAAGTAAATAAATGGGCCAATGTTTAAGGGGGTGAGCGCAAAAGCTTTATCACTGATTAGAAGTGGTAACATGCACAGAGTCCTAAGGCTACCAAAAACAAATTCAGAAAAACTGAGGGGAGAAGGCAAAACTGTTTGGGGAAGATCACTCTAAGACTGACAGGTCTAACATGCCCTAAGGTTGTTGGGTCCAACATGTGTCCCCCCAGCTGAAAGTGGGCAGAACTACCCTACCTCATGGGAGTTCTCATCACTAAGGCAGAAAAACATGGATAGACCGTCAGCATTGGAATGGTCAGACCTTGGGGGTGGGGTCTACCATAAAGTCTTTTCCCAGTTGGAAGATAAGCCATCTCAGCAGTTTGGGATTCTCATTTCATGAGCCATCTGAGGGCCTGTGGTCTGTCTGAAACCGGAAGTGATTCCAAAACAGGTATGGTCTCAATTTCTTCAACGCCCAGCCCACAGCAACAGTTTCTCTTTCAATAACACTCTACCTCCATTACCTGAGAAGTAACCTTCTACTGATGAAGGCTAAAGGTTGGTCTAGGCAATCCTCATTTAGTGATAGCCAAGCCTCAGCGCCATGCTCTGAAGCATCCGTCTGCACTATGAATTCCTGGGAGAGGTAGGAGGCCTTGAGCATATGGTCCTTGCACATGACCACCTTGAGGGTGTGAAAGGCTTTTTTGGCAGGCCTCTGCTCAGATCAGCTTCTTGAGCTACTTCTTCAAAGTCTGCTCAGTAAATGGGGCAACCATAGTTCCATAGCCCTTCACAAGCCGCCTATAGTATCCAATGAAGCTCAGGAAGGTCCTAACCTTGGTCTATGTTTTGAGGGGTTACCAAGACAGAATTGTCCCTATCTTGGCTAATGCATCTCCTGTAGGTAAAACAGGCGTTCCTCTCAGATGGAGATGAAGAATTATTTTTCATCAAGGTAGTTCGCACTGAAGGCCTCCATCCAAGACATGACCCTGTTGACCAACATCTTCAACACAAAGAGCATCACTCTAAACTGGAAGTGGCCCTTTGGGGTACAGAATGATTACCTCTCTTTTGTCCCTTTAGTCAGGGCAACTGCCAGTACTGATGTAAGATCAAAAGTACTCAGGAACTTGGCAGCTCTCAGCCCGTTGAAGAGCTCATTGGCTCAGGGGATGGGGTGGGAATCAGTTTTGGTAACTGATTAGAGCACCTTGTCATCCTGACGTGAGTTCTGGGGTTGCCCCTGGAGGGGCGATTTTGGGTATCAGCACCACTGGGCTGAACCAGGGACTACTGGAGTGCTCAAACACCTCTAATTCAAGAATTATGGAGACCTCCTCCTTAATGCTAGCTCTCAGATATTCAGCACATTTTGTTTTTTTCAGGCATGCTGTTTCCAGTATAAATGTTATGGGTATAGAAATGTGGAAGCCTGGTGTTAATTAGAGCATGGAGGCGAACTACCCCAACAACTGGAGACAGTCATTCTGCTATTCTGATGACAGGGTAGGGGAAAGGTTGACATCTTCCACTGACCCATCTTGCTCCTTTGAAGATAGGATGTTGGAGAAAGGTCCACTCTCCTCTTCCTCTTCATCTTCTGTAACCAGGAGCACGATGAGAACATACCTCTCTCTCTCTCTCTCAATTTACATGGACTAACCTCAATGTGTTTCAAGGTGTCTTGAGGTAAACCCGATAGCTGACCTCCAATTTTCTCTTCTTCACCTCATAGGGCCTTCACCAATGGTGTTGAAGGGCATTGTCTCCACTGACTCAATTACCCATAAAAGCTGAAACTTTACCAGAGTGGCCTTCTGGTCTTACCAGAGTTTCATGACTTCCTGGCTGGCTTCTAGGTTCTCAGACAATTTCTTCCAGAACTTTTGCATCTGTTTCCTGAGAGCCAGCATGTAGCTGACCACATTTTGGGGGGTTTTCTGGGAGCTTGCAGGGTGACCATCGAGGAGCTCAAATGAGCTAGGCACAACCCCATTCTGTGGTACTTCCCTTTAGGCAAAACCAGGCATGGTAAAATGACGTCCTACTTCCTAGGAGGATCAGGTAAGCCCATAATCATGCCTTTGAGTGTCTACTAAATATCCCTACCAGCCGATTTGTCTGAGGGTGATAGGGCATTGAGAACATGTAGGTTACCCCACTCTCATCCCACATGGGCTTTATGTACGCAGACATGTAGTTGGTGCTCTGTAAGACACAATTTCCTTGGGAAACCCCGCTTGGATATAAATCTCCATCAGGGCCTTAGCCACTACAGATGCAGTCACAGATCTCAGAGGTGTGGACCAGGGTGCTGAGTCAGTGGTCTAACTCCTTAGCAAACTCCCTGGGGGTCAGTGAACTTACTGTCCACTAGGTGTTGGAGCAGCTCTGGAAAATCATTTCTAAACATGTGCTCTCTGGCAAACAAGTTGTACAGTTCTTGTAATCAAGCATATAACTGCCATTTACCCAACCACCCAGTGCCTTGTGAAGTAATCCACAGGAATCCACCCAGGACTATTGGGGCAACTTCTGGCGGTCCTTTAAAATTTGCTTTTACTTTTTGGGCGTGAGGCCATATTAGGCTGGTGAGAGTGTCCTTCATGAGTGGATACTTCATTTTGACCCTTTTCACTAGGGCTAACAATGCATCCCGCCCTTCATTAGTAATGTGCCTCCAGATACTGCTCCCGAGTGCAATTCATCTCAGGGACCCAGTGCATCTCTAGAGAAACCTCATATGCCTTGAACCAATTATCTATATCACCCCACCACAACAAAGCTAGGCACCAGCTACGTTCCCTCTAGGGTGTACGCATGAGTGAATGCGTAGCTCTTATAAATCCAGCCTGCATTTCAATTGCAGGAGAGCGCACACTTTGAATTAAATTAGGAATGTAAAAAAAACTCTGCCAGAGTCTGTGTCACGTACTTCCTTTTAAGTGTGAGCTAGATAGACCAACCTTTCCCCCCTCCCACAAATGAGGGTGGGATGCAAAAAAGGGCATCATTAACAGGCATTCACACTGATGGCGTTGTAATCATTCCCTGAAGAGAAACCCTTTATGTTTAAAACTGTGCTTTTCACCTTTCTGCTCTGAGAACCAAATGCTGGCCTGGGGGCCTAGGGACAAACGATGTAAAACTATTTATTTCTGTTTGGTGCTAGCAGAGAGCAGTGGAAATTAGTATGTTCTCCTGTTTAACAGCTCTTCTGGTTTTGGGGAGAGAGAGAGGTGTGGACTGATAGCAGTCCAACTGCACATGCGTGTGTCTAAGAGCCTCCAAGATCACACAGCAAGAAAACTTTCCCACACAGGCACTGTCCAATTGTCCAGTGAGCTTGCACACATTTGGGCTGTTTGCTGCGACCTTGACAGATTACAAGCTCCCTGGAGCTCAGCAAAGCTGTGACAGTAAACTACAGAGAGTCATAGAATCAAAGTTCATCAAAAGAGGGTCTGGAGGCGAGAAGGTAGGGTGTGAGGGCTGGAAGGTGAGAGAAGGAAAGGAAATGTTTTTGTGTTTGTTGTGTATTGTGGGCTTTCATCATTCTTACCTGGGTCTCCTTAGTTTAATTCATTCAGAAGCAGGTCCATAGAGAATGAGAAATAAATTGCTACTCAGCTGTTCCTTAGAGTGAGCCGGAGTGTACAGTGTATCCAAAATGCTCCCTCTCACATCGCTTTCAGTCTTCTAATACTAGTGGCAGTCCACAAGAAATCCCCCAGCTATAATGGCAGAAGCAGAGATACTCACGAAAGATGGACTCTTTTGGCTTCTGTGCTGGCGATAAAGTTATAGAGGTGGGCGAGGTAGAGCAGTGCCAAGGGTTGCCTCGGATCTTAGAGCCCATGCATGAGCCAAGCCCTGAAAATATTTGGTATGCAAATCAAGCAAGAAACATTGTATAAAATATGGTCATGGTTCTTCAAAATTCAATATTTTTTTTTAACATGTGGAAGCTTTAACATTAGTAAGGCACATTATACCACTGCACTAAGAAGTTCTTAACAAAAGTGATATGTTGTGCAACTGGTAGCCTGACCTCACATATTTGAAAGTGCTTTCATATGCGATAGTGAAGAAACAAAGCATTTGGTTGAAATAAATTATTGACCTAAGAACACACAATTTAAGCGGGTAAGCTGTGATCTATCAAGGTTTTCTGGTTTCACTTTGTACAAATCAGCAAGAAAACGGGGCTGTATTTGTTTTACTTATATTAAGGTTTTGTTTTTACCTCTTACTTCATTTTCTGCAGTAATTAAATACAGTGCGATACCCGACCTGAAGTCTAAGAGCTTTACGTGAGCACCAGGGGCTACATTACAGAAAGTGTCCCGGGGGCGCAACAGGCATGTGTGCCTGGTTGTGCACCCCTAGGGCACTTTGGTATAACAGAAGGGGCTGCAGACACTTGTGCAACCTCTTATGTAATACTGATTGCGCCAGCACACATGCTGTGCCAGAGCTTTCTCAAGAAGGCGTTCCCACATTTGCATGGGGGCATGACCCCACGCAATTGAGGGAATCTCTTTGCCTAGGCACTCACACCTTACAATGGAGGCAGATGCAGAGGCACATAAACTGCCAGGAGGTTCACTCTCAGTGCGCTCCATGAGGGCAGCCATCCTGATGGATGAAATGGGGTCCCATGTACCCTGGGCAGTGAACTACGCTCCGCTCGCGAACTTCGCGCTTCGCAGTGAACGCAAAGTTGTCGAGGTTTGGGACCCGGCGGCACAATCCCGCGAGACTGTGCGAATGCCATCACGTAATTATTTTTTTTTGTGCATATTTTATATAGCGTGAACTCGACCCGAAGGTATTTGAGCACTTTACATGAGCACCGTATTTACATTACACATTCAGGCAGGGGGAGATTAAGTGATTTGCCCAGAATCACAGGATTTGGACATGGCCTTGAGGCTCGAACCCTGGTTTCTAGCACCAGCGTCGGGCGTTTATGCCGGCCCACGATCACGTCATTAGGACGCTCGATCTTCCTACCGGTACAGTGTTGGTAAGATCGCGTTTCCGAACATGCTGAAACTACAATCTGGCACTGAATATCTCTCGGGCATGATAAAACCTTCTCGAAAATGATCATTTTGCTCAGAAACCCCCCCCCCCCAGATTGTGATTTGGCTGTAGTATTTTGTGCAAGGAGTCCTCTTTTTTTCTACTCTTTTTTTCAAGAGTAAGGAAGTGCCCCTGTGTCTCCAACTTCCTGTTCCTTTCCAACAGGCTCCTCCCAGTGCTTTGTCCATGTGCTGTTCACTTTCATTTGGATTTTGGAGCTGGAAGGATCACTTTTTGTGTATGTCTGCTGCATCATATGATTTGATTGGATATATGGAGGACTTTTGAATTTGAAACTTTCTTTTACAAGTAAGTTGGAGAATTGGTGTAGGTTTGTTTGATTTGGGCTTTTTTTTTACCTACCGTTTTCTGGGCTTTTCAATCCTTGTTAAAAATTATTGCTGAGGGAGGCCTGTACTTTCAAGAGGGGCCAAGTTGTATGTCTTTGAAATTTCATCCAGTAGGCCTAGAGGTACCCATGGGACTAACTATGTTTCTGTGGTGTCTGTTGAATTTCAAGTTTTTAAACATCATGGATGGCATTGGATTCAATTGCAAACTGTGTTTTTTGGAGTGGAATTTCAGTTTTTGTGTGTGTGTTAATTAAATATTGGCTTTTCAGTCAAAAGGTAACCCTAGGAGTTCATATAGTTAGTGTAGGCCTGCTTGAGTTCATTGTATGTACTTTCTGTGGGTGGCCTTGCCATGTGGTGGTGGCCATTTTGTGTGACCAGCCTCGGTGCTTTTGCCATAGGCCTCCAAGCTTGTGGCCTACTCTGGCAGTAGGCCCAGAGGTACTACTCGAGTCATCATGGGTGCCTGAAAGTTAATCAACTGTTTTTGTGGTGTTTGTTTAATTTATAACATCATGTATTGCATGGATGGCTTTGGATTGATTTGCAAAATGTGTTTTTTGGTGTGGAATTTCAGGTTTTGGGGGCATGTAAATAATATGGCTTTTTCTACCAGTAGGTAACCCTAGGAATTCAGCTCACGTAGTTTTGGTAACTTTGCACAGTGCGACAACGTGACCATACAGTTTTTGTCTTCTTCGCGCGCTCAATCTGCATGCTCGGGCACGCGATAACGACTTTTTGTACAGTTCGCGCTGCCAAACACGCCAAATTTGCAATCTAGCAAGCAATATGTCTCGAGTTGCATAAAACCTTCTCGAAAGTGATGATTTTGTTCATTTTGCTAAAAAAAACTCCTCAGGTTGTCATTTGGTTGTAGTTTCTGGAGCATGGAGTCATTTTTCTGTTCATTTTTTTTTTTTGAAAGAGGAAGGAAGTTCCCCAGAGACCTCAACTTCCAGTTCCTGTCCTTTGTATGTACTTTGTTGTTTGAGGGTCGGCTGACCATGTGGGTGGCGGCCATTTTGTGAAGCCAAGCATTGTCCTTTTGCCATAGGCATGTATTGTCTGTCTTCTCTTTCTTTTCATGTTGTTGTGGGAGGCCAGGCCATGTGGTGGCGGCCATTTTGTGTGACCTTCCACTGTGCTTTTGCCATAGGCCTCCAAACTTGTGGCCTATTCTGCCAGTAGGCCAAGAGTTCCAGAGGTAGTCATCGGGGACACTTGATGTAGCTGTTTCTATGTTGTCTGTTGAGTTATAAACATCATTTATGGCATGGATGGCACTGAATTGAATTCCCAAATGTGGTGTTTGTGGTGTAGTTAACTTTTTGTATGTGTAAATGCCTTTGTTGTATGTGTTGTTGTTGTGTAACTGTCCAACCTTTTTAGCCATGCAGATTTTCTTTTTTGCATTAAGATGTGATGTGTAAATAACAGGCATCCTCCTTTGTCTGGCCATGTAGGGATATAGGCCTGCTTGAGTTTATTGTATGTACTTTCTTGTTGGTGGGCTGACCATGTGGGTGGTGGCCATTTGATGAAGCCAGGCATTGTGTTTTTCCCATAGGCTGCATTGTCTGTTTTTTATTCCTTTTCTTATTTTTTGTGAGCGCCTGGCCATGTGGTGGCGGCCATTTTGTGGGACCAGCCACTTTGTTTTTGCCATAGGCCTCCAAGCTTGTGGCCTACTCTGCCAGTAGGCCCAAGAGTACTACTCGAGTCATCATGGGTGCATGAAAGTTAATCAACTGTTTTTGTGGTGTTTGTTTAAGTTTGAACATCATGTATGGCATGGATGGCTTTGGATTGATTTGCAAACTGTGTTTTTTTGGTGTGGAATTTCAGGTTTTGGGCGTGTGTAAATAATATGGCTTTTTCTGCCAGTAGATAACCCTAGGAATTCAGCTCGCGTAGTTTTGGTAACTTTGCACAGTGCGACAACCCGACCTTACAGTTTTTGTCTTCTTTACGCGCTCAATCTGCGTCCTCGGGCACGCGATAACGACTTTTTGTACAGTTTGCGCTGCCGACCACACGAATTTGCAATCTTGCGGCCATTTTTTAAGCCAAGCATTGTCCTTTTGCCATAGGCCTGTATTGTCTGTCTTCTCTTTCTTTTCATGTTGTTGTGGGTGGCCAGGCCATGTGGTGGCCCTGGCATCAGGGGAAGGAGACAAGATGGCGGGTTGATGCTGTCTTTGGGAGCAGACTACGGAGGCTCCTGGAGAATCGGGCTTTCCCATGCACTTACGGCGGATTGCATTTAGTTTTGTAACTGAACGTTAAAATGTTTTTCGAGAGATTCCTAGAGGGAGAGAGCGGCCTTTGAAAGGATCTTACCTGGATCTTACTTGGAGCTGATACAGGCGCTTTCTAGAGTTTCTCGAGTCACTACTCGGTGCCTCTCGCCGGCTCTGGTTGCTGTTGGGCTGCCGGCTTGGTGCTCACCTTTTCGGTATTGCATCAGCCCAGTCAGCTATTGCAGCTGCGTTACGGCTCTCAGCATGGTGCCATCGAAGACGTCTGCTCGGGGGGGGGTCGCGGAGCAGCTCGTCAGCTGGAGAGCTCTGCTCCGAGCTCGGATATCAGCGCTGGGAAAGACGGAGCAGCTGGGGCTGGTAAGAGTCGGTGTCAGCTAGGGAAAGCTGCAGACTCAGTGGCTGATCCAATGGCAGACACTGGTACTGCAGAAAACACCACGCGTGCTCGTAAGACAAACCCTTGCCTGGGTAAACCAGTGGTTCAATACTTAAATTCAAAGAGGTCAACAGAGTTAATAGATGTTGCTACAGTCACACCTGATGAATATCATCTGATAGAAACTATTATTAACGCTATCTCCAGTAAGCAACAATGTAGCATTCCTGAAATAGAGAGTATTGTTGAGTCACCCCAGTAGACTGCTCACTTCGAGATACAATCTGTCGAGAACACAGATGGGATCTCTACTGGAATTATTGATACTGAGCTGAAGGAAGCTTTGGGGGTAGACACTGAGCTTGCATCTATGGGAAATTCAGGCACTCAGTGTTTAGATACCTCTCTGAAGGAATATGAGGGCTCTGCTCTTTCAGATGAAGACATTACCAGTTTAAATCTTTCTGATGGAGATTATGAAATCGAACGGCATGGTAAAGGCCCATCAAAAGAACCAAGAGAACAATGACCTCATAGAGAGGCAAGAAAGAAAGCTAATGCGCTGGCGACACTTTCAAAAAAAGATTTTAAGGCTAAAAATATGAAAGAACCAAAAAAAACATATCTGTAGCAAAAACATCAACTATGGTTAATAAGGGTTCTGGTAAAAAGAAAATATTTGCAGCTAAGGAGTTATCAAATAATAGCCCCATAAGGAAATGGGTCCAGGCTACAGGAGGGATTAAAACAGTGCTGGCCAGACTCTCGGATGTGGGCCTTAATGATGGAGGACCGGCCGCAGGGGGTAGGGGAGGTGGGTCACTAATAGTAATTAAAATTAAAGCTCAACAAATTCCACATTTGACTGATGTTCTTCTGCCTTCTTTGCTTGTAGGTGCACAAAAGACTGAGGAGGAGCTTCATCAGCGTCAGCTGAATATACAGCGATGTAATCTGCATACGCTGTGACTTTAAGGCTATACGTCCCACATACAAAAGGGCTTATTCGAGACTGATTTTGTAAAGCAAGAATAAATGGTTCGATTGACAGAGCGAACAACAAGGGTGATAAAGGGCACCCCTGACGGGTGCCACGAGAAATTGGAAAAGAAACAGATTGTAATCCAGCATATAGAATTTTTGCAGTAGGGTAATCATTCAGAGCTCTGACCCATTGCATAAAAATGCACAGGACCTACATTTGCATTTATGTGGGGGGTTGGCAGATGTTCACAAATGGCGACGGTGGGTGGCTGCCTGACCGTGGCACCGTACTCCTACAGGCGGCGCCTGGCTGGGGCCCGGGGCATTGGTAGAGGCAGCAGCTGCTGCCGCCGCCTCCTCCTCCTCCTCCTCGGCCTGAGCCACCAGCCGGCGGTATTCATCAACGATGGCCTGCAGTTTCCGTTGCCGGGTCCTGGCTGCCAACCCCTTACTGTTGGTTTTTGGGAAGGAGTATCTATAAAGAAAGAAACTGAATTCTAACCAAAACTCTTAGCAAAACAGTAACACAAAATGAATTCAACACATAGTAGCACAGTAGCACTAGCAAGCTCAGTACATAACATTTGTGGTTACTTTAAGTATTTATCCTTCTGCTTCCCCAGCCTCTAACATTTGTTGGAGCTTTTTTCCAGCATTATACTTGCCCTAGTACTATGGATGGACTCCAGTACACAGAAGAACACCAGTATTTTTCTTCTCTCTAGTTTACATAAATTAGATAACCTTGTTGTAGGCTGTAGCCGGCAAGCCAGCTCAGTCAGCTAAGCTTGCCTCCAACATCAACATACGAGTCAATACGTAGACGCCTGTTACTTTTAATAACTAAGCTGCCGGTGATGAAGCTTGTATATTTTTCGATTACGGGTGGCACTGGCCATACTCTCTCTGTAACATGAAGAGCCATTGGTCAATTTCACTTTCACTGTGCCCTGGCGTCTGGCAACTACAAAAGGCAGATTAATAATAGTATAATATACTTATGATCCAATGATCATTACTTATATGGAACGACATATCAGTCTAGTAGCGGTCAGTGGTGGGAGTGCTGGTGGGCGGTGATGTGGAGAGGGGCAGGGTGGGGGAGAGCAAACTATGGATTGTGGACAATTACTGGTAAGTATATAAATAAAAATCAGAAAAAAACTTAACATAGGTAGGAAGTGGATTCAGAGGAAGGTGCTTGATAGTATATATGATGTGCTTGCAAACTACTGAGTCATCAACTGTATTCTGAAATGAAATCCTACTTTTATATAATATATGATGACCCTCTGCTTTGCTACTCTGGCGCACTTTCTTTTACGTGATATGAGGTGGACTGTAATTGAAGCACTCCAAGGGACCACCAATATCACAAGCAGACTCTTTGAAAAAGAACAACGCTGGGTGTATCGTCTGGGGACTAATACCAACGGCCTTAACGATGATATTCCATGGAACACTGTATTATCCTGAGCGTCAATATGATAATATGATCCATCGCTCTGTATTCATTTCTGACAAGGTCCACTTTGAGCCCAATGCCTGTTCTGTGCCTTCTTTTTATTTATTGTGTGCCTCTCCCTTTTTTGGAATAAGTGTTTGTACCACGTGCCTTTAATGTGCAGAGCATTCGTTTTCCCAGAATCTTATTTCACTGATTCTATAGTACAGTATTATTATAACTGAAGTGTACAACTAGGGCGCTATCTACTGACTTCATTAGTCGCCCTCTTTTCTAATTTCATAATGCTGGCAAAATCCTGCATGACTCGTTATCTGGATATATGCCTTATTTACAGCCTTCACTCTATCGAGTACTGCCCCATTCGAGCACCGTGTAATCAAACGCCCCACCTACTCGGGGCCGGTGCGTGTCAGGCCTCCTCTGCGGCGAAGGGCGGGCGCGTTCCTAGCCTCGTTCTGGCCGGACACGCCCACCAGGAAGGACGCGACGCCCTGCTCTCCTGCTCTTATACTCATTTACCGGCCCCGCTCTCCATCGACGGGGTCCGGTTGCGAGGGAGATCCTAGGTGTCTAAGCGGGCTGTGAGCGACGAGGGCGTGAGTGTTCCTGAACCACAACGCCGATCTGCTTGAAAACAGAGCTAAGTACTGCCCGAATATCGGGACCGAATGGCTAATACCTCTTTTCATTTTTAGGATGTGCCAAACACGCTCCAACCCCCCTCCCGAGACCCATGGTGCAAGTAGCGCCAAATTTTAAAGTGAGATTTATATATGTTATTATCAACCTAGGGGGTCACAGACCTTTTGGTCCATTGATCCCTTCAGAAGGAGTACATAGAGTGTGTTTTTTACCCTATTCTTCCAAAACAAGTGTATTTTAAAACACCCTTATCACCCCACGTCCCAGAGTTACCGATATCATCCCTTTAGGGTTATGTGGATGGTGTTAAACCTAAATGTTACTTTGGGCACACAAATTTTGCCACACCATAAGGAGCACGACAACCAAACGCAAGGGCATTTATTAATTGTTGTCTGTTTGTGTTTGTGTTTGTATGTGTACTTTCACTTTACAGGTGCAGAAACACTCCCGAATTTGGAGTTTTTTTGGGATTGAGCATTTGCTCTCCTTTTTTATGCACTTTTTCACCCACCCCCTTTTTTTCACTTTCACGTCCCTTGGTTAGGGTGGACGATTAGAGAGTCCATACCGCCGGGGTATAGTCCTGATGAATGCCTTGGTAAATTTAAGCCTCCAAAATGGCAGAAACATGTTGACTGACTAACTGATTTACTGTATTTCTCTGAATTTTACCATTCCTAAACCTTGGCAACCAAATTCAGACACATAATACCTGTTAATTCGTGTCTTAGGGATCATTTAATAAAATATTTTTTCTTTGATACTCGTTTAGACACTTTTAATTTAACTCACCCTCACAACACGTCCTTCTTCACACAACCAGCTCCGCAGTCTTTCTGGCGTTGTAGCACACCAAAGAGGCACTCGGCCTCTTTGGTGGGGCCCGATGATGAAGCATGACACTGACTAGGTCGGTGTGTGAGGGCTTTCCTATTTCACCCTAAGTGAGTGTGTGATCCTTATTTATCTCGCTCCAATCTAGTGGCATTTTTGAGACTGATTTGGCCTCTCTCTTTTTATTTATCTACATTGAACCGGGGATTGAGAGAAGCCTTCTTGACTCTCCCTACCTCTCCCATTGTTGTTTTTGCACTTTCTTTTACATTATCTTCAAAGTAAGACTCGTCTGCATCCAGTGACAGTCTCCACCTATGATGGATACAATCCATTCAGGGGGCATCGATCCATTAAAAGTAAATGTCTATCATTCTTATGTTTAAAGGTATCGCTTAACAAACCTTAGATCTTTTCACTTTCACCAACAACCACCCATGCGTCCACTCCTTCCTTCCTTGCCTTGGCTTTGACACAAACACCGCTGTTGATTCTTGCTATCCGCTATCTACCCATACTGTGTCGCCCACCCAGGCAGGCATCTTCTTTCACCTTCCACCCATCCTTCAACAACCCATGCATCTGATTCCTATCAGCCACCTGCATGCTGCTTCCAAAGTATCCTTCTCTGCTAGTAGTATTAGATCTCTTTTGTCCTTTCTCCTTCCACCCTAGTTCTTTCCCTTTTTGTTCAACACATCCATCAAGGTCATCTGATCTGATCTGAAGTGTTCCCCTTCCAGCTAGTAATGCCAAGTAATGACTATAACTTACCACCGTCCACCGCTGCTGTTTCCTCCCCCACTGGTTCTCCTGCAGGTGCAGCATCTCCTGCCCCCTCCTGGATGGCAGCATTGGGATCGCCGCTGGCCCTGTCAGCACTGGTGGTTGGTACTGGTAGGGCACCTATAAAAACAAGTACACCTTTTTAGATGCCTGTACTCCTCCCCCTGTTTTACTTGTTTTCACCAGAAAGGAAGATTGAAAAAGCAGTTAAAGTACAACATAAATCATCACTAGTCCAAATTGCGTACTACAATAGAGTCAGTAGACCGACATTAGTAGTATTATATATGGTCCCTAGGGTCATCTCATCTCTACTCCTACTGTAGTCTTTGGAAAGTTAGCCTGAGCCATGTAACCATTTTAGATTCATGTCTACTCTTTTGCGCATGTTACCTCGCAGCTTGTTGTGCAGTAAGTCCCCTTTGATGCCACATGAGTGTTGCATACAAGTGAAAAGGTTGAAAAACAAGCCACTTTTTTATGGAGTTCGGTTAGGCCCTATTGCTTAGCCATAATGTTACACTTTTTGGTATGACTGCAAAAAGCTTGCATAACTGTATTATTTTAAACTGTCTAACGTGCCCCCTTTTTCTAATAATAGGCAGATGAGAAGATTGTCTTCTACGAACCAGAGATTTGCAGAGCTTACAAAAGATGCATGTAACCAGTATACGTTCAACGGTGAGGGGTCTCCCACAATTCACATAGATGTCTATCATACACTAGTTGTACACATGTTTACTTTTAATCTTCTTTATTTTGCATGTTGGCGCTAGATGTAATTTCATGGAACAACTTACAAAGCTTTTTATTTTTTGAAAAAAATAAAGCTTTTGAACTTGCACATAGACTCTAGTATATTTGGAGTGTCTGTGGTGTAGTGGACTTACACAAGTGAGTGAGCGAAAGGGTGTTATGTTCTGGGTTGTGTAATAAAATCATTGGTTATCTTCATGTGGGGGGTCGGGAAATAATAATGACTAATGACTGAGACACTATAGCTAGTCGGTCAATGAATTGTGGGTTCTGAGTTCTCTGACTGAGGTGTAAGTAAGGTCCAACCTCCCATCACCAACATCCTATTTTCTTGTGCATAGTTCTGTATGTGGCTGTGAGGAATACCAACAACAGTAGTAGTAGTATGTACCCTAACAAAAAATACTAGATAAACATCTGGTTTCACATTTTGTTTGTGGGAATTGTCAAAGCCTAGAGATTAAAGAGGACAACGCAAAGGACAGGAGTGGACCCAGTGGCTACAGCTATTGTTCTATCACAGCTTTATTCAAAAGAAAACCTTAACTAAAGAGTGGACAACAGGGCAAGCTTAGCTACAGACAGTCTAATAGTAGTACAGAGAGTGATAGCAGAGGCAGTTTTAAGGAACTAAAAGGCAGGGATAGCCAAAATTTGGAAAACAGATAATGAAGATCAAAGAAGCTTTTCTTAAAAATTGAATTAGGAGGAAGCGTAATTAATGGTTTGGAAAAAATAAGGCATGTTAAAAGTTAGGGAAATATAATTGTTAATAATATAAGCACTGTAGCACTTACTGGGGCCAGCAGCAGGATCCTCGGTAGAGGAGTGCTCCTCTGGTGGTTGTCCCACCGACTCGGACCCCGTCTACTTGCCCCTGGGTGCTGACCATGTAAGAAATAATAAAGAAAGAGAGAAACATTGAGTACTGTGAAACAAATCATTAAAAAAACGCTCAAACATTTTAGGAAACAACAATTGCAATAAAATTGACCTATCTAAACGACTACTGGCTTGCAGGATTCATGGACCGTCTACTTATATGAACACTTTTCAAATCTTCTATAATCATTCTGATTGCAAAGAAGCCAGTAACATCTGACCTACACCACGTATTCCAGACGAGCCAATTGTTCAGTAAGTCTGCATTTCCGTTTTATTTTTGCCATCAAAAATGCATAGATGGGATGGAGGACACATGCATAAATTTGTGCATACACCAAGATGTTGGTTGGTTGCGTTATATGTTGTTCTGCTACTGACTGACAATGCTATTGCTAAGCCTATCACTCACTAGACAAACTACAAAAACGTTCTATGGAATCGTGTTATTCGTCCAAGAATTATACACAATACTTATACTACTATATATTACTAGCTACTCACCAAGCCCCACAACCTCGATACCTAGCAGGTCCAACAGGTCCTGCTCCCGGTCCAGGATGTCGGACCACCGTGGGCCAGCTGCTGGTGGGTGCACCGGATCCCCGAGCGGCAAAAGACTACCCGGTGCACCTTCGCCCATCGGCGGTGACGTCCTGGGTAAGGTACCCGAAACCTGGCCTGCCACCTGCTGCCAAGGTCAAGGGGAGGTGGAGCAGGACGAAGAAAACCAGCGCGACCACCTCCGCCTCTCCGAACAGTTGTCGGGCCTGCACCCCTGCACATTCTGCCGCAAGGCAGCCGGCTTTGGGCACAGGCGCCTTGCCCTTGAAGCCGGTACTGCTGCGCTTGGCCATGGTTCTGGGGTGGAGGCAGAAAAGAGAAGAAGGAAAAAATCAAGTTAGGGGGAAGAAGTTGGAGTTTGAATGAAGAAGTAAAATAAAACAGTAGAAAAGTAACAAAAACACAGTGAAAGTAGAAATAAATCACAAAATATAAACTTAGGGACAGAGAGACAGAGATAATAAATAAAAAAAAAGTGAGAAAAACAGTGAAAATAAGTAAAGATTGTAAAGATTAAAGCTGGATAGAAAACTAGGCCCAGAACCATAGAATAGAGTGAAAAACAAGATGGCCGCGCCCGTCGCGAACACATGGGTAAGTTTGCGCGATATTTGTCGCTAACACGCACTAGTCGTCAAGAACAAGTAGATAGCATTCCCGAACATGACTTGCACAATGCAAACACGTTATACGTGACCCGGACCAGGAAATAAGGCAACGCAAGCGGGCGGGACAATTGAAAAAACAAGATGGCCGCGCCCACAGCCCACCGCATGGGTAAGTTCGCGAGCTACGATCCCCCGAGCAAGCAGACAGCGCCCCGAACATGCACAACGTGCTCCCGAGCAAGAAAAACACCTCGCGAATGGGTCTGACAAGCTACTACGCACGCTTGCGAAGCTCGCGTAGTGCGAAAGCGTCTTCACGTAGCTTCGCGTAGCGCGACTACGTGGACTACGTCTACCCCTCGTCCCATGGATCTCACAGACATCCCCTTGCAGGCAGGTGCAGTCACTCACTTCACCCACATGCAAGGGACTCTCTAATCCATTTTGAAACTTCAGGTGGGTTGCTACCTGCACAATGAAACACAGAGCCAACCACTACGTGTTTCACTTGAATGCTCAGCCCCCAGGACAGCATGAGTTCACAGCTGACATGAGAACAACTTATTCAACATAATAGGTCGCTCTTTCCCTGTTTACGGATGGCACACCTGTTCGAAGGTGTGCAACTAAGGAAAGTGTGCCCTTGTCTAAACACTAGCCCAGTTGCATTACAAAGGTTACATATTCATTGTTTATAGGCACGGGGGAAATTAAGTGATGTGCCCAGCATCACAGAATGTTGTGCAGATGTCGAAAAAGGAACCTGCTTTGCCAGTTCCACAGTTGGCAGTTCTGACAGTAATGCCACATGCTAGTTAGAGGGAGGAAAGCAGGCAGATGCCACAGAAAAGCTCAGCTTGTTATGGTCTCAAGGTTCCAATAGAGCCCCTACTTGAGCTTGAACCAGGCTTCAGGCTCAAGCCTGGCTTAAGATCTCATTTGCTTGCCCACCACTATAAGGTTGGGAGCACTGCCTTACACAAAAGAGCAGCCCCACAAAGGCAGTAAGGCTACCATAAAATGGCAAATGATAATATCTGCTATTTTCAGCACTTACACAATACCTCAAGTGAGGTGTGTAGCACTATATAAAATATGAATAACACAAGGGAAAAAGGCATGAGGAAACAAGAACTGAATGGAGGGAAGGGCAAATGCCTGAAGAAGGCAGTTCTTTTTTCTTATCGTATTGAGCCACAGAATGAATCGGTCCTAACTAGGCCAGTCCTGCTTTGCTCTTCTGTCCTTCCACAGATTCTGCTAATCCTGTCAAGCAGTTCTGCATCTCTCTTCTGCCTTTCCAAAGACTTTATCAGCTCAACCTAGGCCAGTTATTTTTCACTCTTTTCTCATTCCACAGTTTACAAATTTCACAAAAGCTAGTGCTAGTTTGCTGTTCTCCCTTTCTATAAAGTTTACCAGTACTTTAATGTTCGTATTTTCTATAGTCTTTTCAGATATATTCATGTAAAAGAGATGTTGGAACATAATTTGTTCTTATATGTCAATTATTGTTCAACCAAGAAAATGATTAAATTCAGTGACAGATGTGATATTTCTGTACCCAATTGCCAAGTGATTGTGCTTTCCTAAATACCTGTTCCAGAAGGTAATACATACATATTAACATAAGTGTTAGCAAATACCTTAGCATGTGAATGTGCACTGCTATTCATCTTCAATCAAATGTGTCTCTTGCTCTTCCATGGAGGACATGATACTTAAGTGCCTAGAGGCGATTCAGCTCATAGCATGCACTCTAGAAAATGTACTTTCCTATTTAGTTTTTAGGTTCTGAATATATCGTGCTTTTCTGGTGCACTGCATACCATAGTGGAAAGTTCTAGTTGCTGTTAACAGAGCTTGAGTTATGCAAAAAAAATAATGTTATTGTTGCGATGGGTTTCCCAAAAATGTTTGAGAATGAGAAAGGCATGCCTTTTGGAACTATGGTTTTTTACAGCGTGAAGGTATTTGTCAACAAAAGTTTGTGTTTTGATTAAGTATATATATAAAAATGCTTTACACTTGCAGAATTTTATTATGCACAAAGTAGAAGCAAAGTGTTTGAGGATACCTCTTACATTTGCCCACCTCAGGGGACTATTATGATCTGGGGCGGATCGCCACCACCAGCCCGGCGGTGGTGATCCACCCATCAAATGTCCCTGTGATACCCTGCCATATTAGTATGGCGAGGGGCACCGCGGCAGACGGAAAGACCGCCCACCGCTTTTCCGCCAGTCGGATTGCCGGTTGGGCAGAAAATGCAGACAATATAGTGGCGGTGCCTTGCAGGAACTGACATCCATATTATTATGCGCTACTGAAAAGGCCTTTCCATGGCGGCGATGGAAAGGCTGGCGGAAAATGCTTTGGGGGCCCGGGGTGGGGGGCTGCACTTGGGGTGTACATATGGTGCACCCCTTCATTGGCATACACAAAGATGCAGACATCGTGCGGTGCCCGTCACTTTGCATATTTTACATTGCGGCGGATGCTGCTTACAGCACCGCCCGCCACAATGTAAAATATGCGGGATGTGACAGGGTGGCGGTCGCATCCTAATGGGCCTGGCAGGACTGCCGCACCTCTGGCGTTCGGTCCCGTTTAACATTACGGTGGCGGGCGGACAAAGTCCACCTGCAATCGTAATGGGGCCCTCAATGCCTAGCCTGTTTGGTGAGGGATAGGGTATTGACACAGTGACATGAGAAGCCACTCAGTTTGGCACATGATTAAGGAAATTGCATACACAAATGGTCAATAAATGCATATGGAGAAATAAAATGAGAAGAAACATAGCCTCTGTGAAACTGAGCTTTAAAGGACACTAAAATCCACAATGTCACTTTCCTCCCCATTTTACAGGCTTAAGTCATCACTACTAGAAACTACTTCACAGTAAGTGACTGTAATTGAACGAGAAAGTTGAATCTATTGATGAAAAAATCAACTTATTGAATCATATTGTGCTGCTGATGAGTGGCTAAATGCCGTTGAAACTGTGGCTGAAACTAACAGGCATAAAAATGATTGGAAATGTAGGGTCCTAGGTCATATGTGTGAGAACCAAGAGATTCTTTAACCTCCACATTGTAGGTATCCCTGAAGGAATAGACTGCAAGGGCAGGGAGGGACACTAATCAGTTGGATAGTATAAATGATTAATGAATGTGACTGGGTCACCAGAACTCAACCATGCCTAAGACATATAGAGATCCTCTATGCCCTATTAAATCATGGATCCTCTATGCCCTATTAAATCAGGAATCAAAACTGAGAGAATGCATTTTTTTTAATTTTCCATAAGTGAACACATATTACAAGGTGTTGATGTGAACATTTTGTTTTGCTATGCAATATCATTAAATTAGTTGCCCTAAAAGTGACTGTCAAATGTTGATGGACAGGGGGGCGTGGCCAACTGCCGAGCATGGTGGCAGCCTGATCCGGGAGCTCCCCGCAGCATAACGGCCCTTCGGCAATATCCTTCACTTATCCGACCCTTCGCCTGCCGAAGTAGCAACGCTGACTCCAGAACTGGTGCGGCACGCTCCGGTCTGATCCCGGAGCAAATCGGAGACCGGGAACTGCCCCGTTCGCCACTCCTGTCCTGCGGCCTGTGCCTGACTGGCTGCACCGGCCTTGAGTGCGGAGGGGATCCCGGCGGAAGTGCACCCTGTCCGGGTTCGGCGGAGTGGACGCCCCCCGCCCTTCTCCCCCCCTCCCTTGTGGCTAATCGGCGTGGGTCTCTTCAGCCCTATAAGTTGCAATTGGCGGCCCCTGGGTATCAGCGCCACCCTGCACTGCTGGACCGGGCGGTCTGAGGGAGAGATCAACGGACTACGCGGTCCGCGACCCTGCGACGCCGGTGGCCGCCATCTTGGATACACGGCCGGCACATATCTCCGGAGACCAGACGGCTTGAACTGAGGGAGGTGAGGTCTCTATGAGTGAGCGCCTGTATTTAACACCCCGCCGAGGATTGAGGAGAGAGGGACGCTGCCCTAAGCCCCTGACCCCTGGCACGTCTGCCCGCGGTAAATCCGGCAGGGAGGGACTAGCGCCTGGAAGACGCGCGACACCCCCCCACGCTGAGGACACCACACCATAGGTACTGAGGCACATCAACCGGCTCTGAGGTGAGGAGTTTACCACCACTCCGACGTCATTGCACCTTGAAGGTCGCTTGGCCCTGCACGATATGTTCATTTGACACTTGCGTTCTGTCAGCGAGTGAGGGGGCAGACCGCTGTGCCACGCCAACGGGACATTCTCTGGCCAGGCAGTGGTTGGCCGGGTGTAGGACACTCTACTGAACACTGTAGCCACAGTCCGGTCTATAGCTGGGGACGCTAGGTGGAGCGGTCTGGGGTCTTGCACCGGCTCAGACGGACCTGATTGTATACCCCGCCCCGGACCTACGGAATCAGCCCCGCGGCTAATTGAAGTGAGGTACCGCAGGGACCGCTATACCAGGCCCCCCACATAATCCAGACGTCCCACGCCATGGCGGGCAAGGGGACCAGGAGCAACTCGACGCAGGCTAAACTAGATAAATTCGCCTACTCACAGCACGGACATCCCCAGGCGAGTGGGCGACATTCTGCGGGCTCTCCTCCGGACGCGGACGGGGCCAGAAAAGTGACTCTGGAAGATGTAATGAGAACCCTCACGGCGGTGCAGATGACGGTGGGGTCCATCTCCTCAGAAGTCACCCTGTTGCGGGCGGACCTCCAGAAAATGGCGGAAAGGGTGTCCCAGGTTGAGGTGGTAATGAAAGCGCTGGTGGACGACACTTCAGACTTACAAGCAGCAATGGAGCGCATGGAAAAAGTCAATAAACAACTTCAGGAAAAGCTCGACGACCAAGAAGGACGCTCCAGGAGGAACAACGTACGCATCCTTGGCCTGCCGGAATCAGAGGGTAAGGGTGCGATGGACTTGTACATCGAGGACCTCATCAAAAATGTACTGCGACCGAAGGGCCTATCTAACTTCTTCTCGGTCGAAAGGGCGCACCGAGTACCTGGCGGAACGCCCAAACCTGGGGCTGCACCGAGACCTGTACTGGCCAGGCTTTTTAATTTTAGAGACAGAGACGCAATCCTGCAGACGGCCAGGAATTCACCGCCTGTAAAGATCCAGAACTCGACTTTGGCCTTCTTTCCGGACTACACGGCGGAGGTGGCCAGGCGCCGGAAATCCTTCACTGAGATCAAGAAGGCCCTGCGCGATAAAGGACTACAGTACTCGATGCTGTTCCCCGCCAAACTGCGGATTGTGGCCGAGGGAAAGACTTGGTTCTTCGACAACCCGGAGGTGGCACGAGACTGGCTCGACGGATGGCGACAGGTGGGGCTTCCCCGGCGCCCACGAAGAGACCGACAAGATCACCGCGGCGGCGACCCGGCGGAGCAGAGGCCCGTGGACTCTCCGCACGGAGAGGGTGAAGCAGAACTGGGATCGGATCTGGAAAGAGACCCATTTGATTCGGGACAGCCGGCTGCCATTTGAGTATAGCGTTGCCGACTCATTCGCGCCTTTGGAACATATTGAACTCTGGAGTTGGCGGAGCTGAGTAGGGTAGGCATTGGCCGGTGCCTGTAGGGGACTCACCGACCCCACGTGCAAGTAAGATAGTTGGGGACGGGATTAAGCACTCTGCCAAGTTGGGGATGCGGGCGGGGAATTGTCCGTGGTGCAGGGGAGCAGGGAGGTGGGAGGGAAAAGGGCTTCGGTTGTTCTTGTTTTTGTTCTTTATATACACGTTTTTGGTTTTAGTCATCACTCACTTCACATATCATGCATCCATCCTAGATGGCGGCTCGCTCCTTGACAACGTCACACACTACACACGCTCTGCAGCCACCCTGGGCCGTAGCTTACTCCTCGTTGTCTCCGCGCTGGTCACCAACACATTGCTGGGGTTACCCCCGACACGATCCCATGGCTGATTTCCTTCAGACACTGCCCGCCAGAAACACCGCGGTAACGATGGCGGTGCCCCCTCTGCGCATGCTCACATGGAACGTCAGGGGGTTGGGTGACAAAATAAAGAGGGGCCTAGTGCTGCAGGCTATTAAGCGACAGGGCCCAGGCGCGAAGGGAATTAAGAGACTCGTTAGTACGGACGGCAGCTTCATAACACACCCAGAAGACATAGTGCACGCGTTGGCGCGTCATTTCCACACGATCTACACACCGGAACACGCCGTCACTGCCCAACTGGCGGCGGCATCGCTGGAGGGCATTGTCCTCCCCGGCGTACAGCCGGAGGCTGCGCAAGAGTTAGAAGCGGATCCCTCGGAAGAGGAAATCCAGTTGGCAATACATTCACTGCAATCGGGCAAAGCCCTGGGACCTAACGGCCTTCCGGTGGAATGGTACAAATCAATTGCATCTGACCTCAGTGGTCCCCTGCGGGACATGTACCTGGACAGTAGGGACCGGGCTGAACTGCCGTTAGATCAACGTACAGCCACAATAGTGGCTATACCTAAGCCGGGTAAGCCCCCGGAAGTCTGCACCTCATATCGCCCGATTTCATTGTTAAATGTGGAAGCCAAAATACTGGCTAAACTTCTGGCCAGCCGCCTGATGCCACACTTGAATACCCTGATCCACCCCGACCAGTCGGGCTTTATGCCCCATAGGAGCACGGCACTGAACCTCAGGAGAGTTCATGGGGTAATGGCAAGATCTCACCTTCTCACTGAGAGGGCGGTGATCCTTTCCCTAGATGCGAAAATGGCTTTCGACCTAGTGGAATGGGAATACCTCTTTGAGGTGCTTGCACGTGTGGGCTTTGGACCGAAATATATAGCCTGGATACGGCTACTATATGCTAATCCAGTGGCACAGGTGATATCTAATGGCCACACCTCCCCGACGTTCCCGTTGAGCAGAGGTACTCGACAGGGGTGTCCTTTATCGCCCCTGCTTTTCGCTTTAGTGCTGGAGCCTTTAGCTATCCTGATCAGACACACGCCCTTGTTTAGAGGCATTCAGTGGGAGGAGGGGTGGGAGGACAAGATCTCCCTTTATGCCGACGATATGCTTATTTACATGGTCGAACCTGATAGTGGCATCCCAGCCCTCCTAGACATTTGCAACACACATGGGGAAACTTCGGGCTATACCCTTAACTGGTCCAAATCCATAATCTACACACTAAAGGGCCCGGCGCCGACCCTACCGACCGACTGCCCTCTGGCGGAGCCGGTGACCTCCTTCAGGTACTTGGGCATTAACATTGTGCCCTCTGAAACAGATTTCTTCACTAGCAACCTAAAACCGCCACTAGACCGACTGCGAGCTGATGTTAGACACTGGGCGACCCTGCCCCTCACCATCTTAGGGCGCGCAGCCTTATTCAAGATGATGGCACTCCCCAGATTTTTGTATGTGCTGGAAAACACCCCGCATCTTGTCCCTCCACGTTACTTCACACAGATAGCGGCGTTGGTCTCCGCTCTCCTATGGAGCAATGGTACAGCACGAATAGCCTACGACAAATTGGTTAAAAGTTGGTATGAGGGGGGAATAGCACTTCCCAACATTCAGATGTATTACTGGGCGGCTCAACTTAAAATAATCAACCAATGGATCCACGCCCCGAGACACGACCCGGCGTACAGGGCGGATTGGGCACAATTGGGGTCGGACTCCATGCTGTCGGTACTGTATAGTAAACCGCAAATTAAACGTCTATGCGGCCCGACGCGGCATACTGCTACCCTTTGGCATACAGCACAGGCGCGACTGGGCTGGATGGGCAAGATAACCAAAATGACACCTCTGTGGGACACGAAATCACTGGGCAACCTTAGAACCTGCAAGGGCTTCACACAATGGGACCGAATAGGTATCTCCACGGTGGGGGACCTTTGGGAGGGGGACACAGTGGTACCGTTCTCACAACTTCAACAGCACTATGACCTCAGACCCACTGAAATGTTTCGCTATGTCCAAATTAGACACGCGCTGCTCCAAGCGATACCGCAGGACACTGCTCTGCCGGAATCCTCGCCGCTTGAAGACAGACTGTTAACGGAGTATATGCACCAGAGCGCCACATCCCTCACCTACAAAAAATTAATCAACAACTTAAAAGACCCCACGGCGAAACTTAAGGAAAGATGGGAGGGGGAGATAGGTATGATGGATGACTCGGAGTGGAATGAGGCCTTGGCTTCACCGAAAGAAATAGGCATTTCAGCCAAATTTAGACTGGTACAACTAAAAATCTTACATCGCATTTACTACACCAGGACACTGCTCCATAAAATACATAGAGCGCCCAATCCCTTTTGCTTTGCGGGGTTGCGGGGAGGAGGGAACACTGTTCCACACACTCTGGGACTGCCCCGGGATACAGGGATACTGGACACAAGTTATGCGCACCATATCCCAGGCACTTGGGATTTCCATTATGCCAGACCCGCGTAAATGCCTTCTGAACATTTGGGACCCCAATGACCTGAACAGATATGGTATCATATGGGCCACACTTGCCATGACAGTAGCAAAACGTGATCTTGCACAGAAATGGGGGGCTCCGGAGGTGCCCACTGTGGGCAGATGGGCTGCAAACATGGACTGCCTGATGTTTACGGAACGAGCTGTGTATGTCCTTCGGGCAGCCCCGAAAAAATTGGAATAAAGTGTGGACAAACTGGAATGTTTATAGGGGGGACATCTGTGAGCCCTTGCCGGAGGATGATGACCTGGATTCTGATGGGGAGGAGGAGTGATGGCTAAGATGGAGAATTGTGCCTTGCGATCTTAATTGTGATGACAGGGGGGTTTCGTAGCGATGTGTCCAGTCGCGGGGGCGAGGGAGCGTGGTTGGGTGAGGAGAAGTACGCAAACTACTTAGGAGTGATGACACCAAGTTGGGGTATGGGGGGGAAATGTTTATTAAAATGTTCCACAACTGTTTCGTAGGTTGGGCACCATAACACTGCTACTTTACTAGTAAAGCTCAGTAGTAATACCTAATTGATGTATGGACTTACAAGTATAGGCTTTAGACAGACAAATTGTGATTGTGTCATAACAGAAATGTTACTGAAGGTGATTTTGTTTTACTGTTCCGTAAACCTGACTATGCCGAGTATATGTATTGTTTTCACTGAGTGCGCCACCTTTTATATTAATAAAAGAGATTTAAAAAAAAAAAAAAAAAAAAAAATGTTGATGGACAGAATCAAAATGAACTATTTTGCATTAATTTTCAAATAAACCTTCATCGGAGTGAACACAACTAATTTTAGAAGCTCGCTCACCACACTCACTTTCAAAGTGAATTTTTACTAGTGTCCAAACTACACAGCCAGGCTACAGTGCACAGAAGCCTCTTATTGCCGCACACAGAGGGAAAAAATAGAGGGAACATTGGGCACCAGGTCCTTGGAATGTGTACCCTCCTGTCTCTAATTAGCACTGGGGTATCACTGCCACGAGTGCTGCTGGAATTTGAGGCCTGCTTGGTTTTCAGGTCCAGCTCTTGTATACTCATTACATGAGCCAGAAGAATTTTCTTCTCTTCCAGGGCCAGTTTCTTTTCCTCCAAGTCACTCTTAGCTTCTGTCTTCTCCTCTCTCTGTCTCAGCCTTCCTTTCCTCCGCAGCTCTCTGCACAGTGGACTCCTCCATTTTGAGTTTGGCCATCAGCAACCAAACTCCCGTTCTGCTTTCCTGTCTTTCAGTTCTTCTGAGGACAGGTTTTATGCATAGGTGCTGCTACCTGCTCGGGATCTGGAAGGGGACCTAACTCCTGCAGGTCCTCTTTCTCCTTTGGAACTATGACCAGGAGATTGTCATCACTCCCCCCTCGAAGACCTCCTCCTGCTCCTCCGCAAGGTCCACCTCTTCATCCTCCTTCTGTGGTCTGTAACAGGTGGGCCTCTCACCAGGCTCCTAGAGCCTTCAGGAATGTCTGCTTCTTGAGTTCCTGGTTGCTGGAAGCCCCCTCCTCCTGCAGAATTCCTTGAGCTCTGCCACAGTGTACCTCTCAAGTTTGTTGAGCTCAAACTTCATGCTTGCAGCAGGCAGAGTCACCAGTGCACAAAGTCATGTGACACAGAAGTGAATTTGGAAAAAATCAAAAGAGGCCAATCAAAGAGAATTTAAAAAGGTTGAATCCAGAATTACATTTTTTATATGGGATTTTAGTGTTACACAAAATCACTGAATGACAATGCAAAAGTATCAATTCTCACCAACGAAGAGCCAATGTTGATAGTATTTATGTAGCAAACAAACAATAGTAAAGCAAAAAAAACACAAGAAAATTCCACACCAATTTAGAAAGATTGAGTAAAATTGAATACATTATTTGACACCAAAACGACAAAAATACAATCAGTAGAACTAGAGGTACACAATTTCAAAGCGTTAGGTAAGTATAGCACCTAAAAGCACAAAACACCGCTTGCAGTTATCTGGTCATGCTAGACTAAGAGAAATTAACAAATTCAGGTCAACCTCTATGGAATGAAGGGCGGATACAGGGCCCAGGTTGGTCCCACAGAAAAAGTTACATTCTTAAAGTCTGGTGCAAAGATCCCAGTTCACGGTAGAAAAGGCTACAAGGAGCAGGGAGACCACTGCAGATGTTCATTGATGTAAGAGGAATAGCAGTCTGTCATCTGTGAAGTACAAAGGTTCTGTTGGGCGTAGTGGCTGGTCTTTGCTGTAACATCTTGCTGTTGGTAACAGTAGACTGTTAATGTTTTTAGAGTTCAATTTTAGGTGTGGGTTGTGGGGATTATGGGGTAAAGGGCGGGAAGTTAATTAATTTTAATGATTTATCATTTGGTTTTTAAAAAACATTTTAGATGTGGGCTCTGGGTTTTGTAGGGGCATAGGGTGGAAAGTAAATCAATTTTAAGCAATTAATAATTTTATTAAAATTAATAATAATTATGTATGTATGTATAAAATATTTTATTACGCGCTCTGCTACTACAGAGTATCCTGGCACGATATGTAACCTTTAGACAGAGCCAAACCAAAAGAAAGAAAAGACAACTAGATACTGAGATTAAAAAGGTGGGTTTTTAGCCCCTTCTTGAATTCTGCCAGTGTGGCTGAAGATCGCAGGGAAAGCGGCAGGGCGTTCCAAGACCGAGCTGCTTGGACAGAGATAGACTGACCACCCAATCTCACATATCTGACTTTGGGCGTGAACATCAGAAGGAGATTAGCTGATCGGAGAGCACGGCGAGGAGTATAAAAAGTGAACCTCTTGTGCAAATATTGAGGGCCTTGTTGGTGCAAGGCTCGAAAGGCCAGGACCAGAGATTTAAACACAATGCGATGGGCCACCGGGAGCCAGTGGAGCTCTCGAAGATGGGCAGAGGCGCTAGTTCTTCTCGGAAGATGGAACAGAAGTCGAACCGCCGCATTCTGAATGATCTGCATTCGATTGATGAGATATTTAGGGAGACCGCTAAAGAGGGCATTGGCATAATCCAGCCTTGATAAAATCAAAGCACGCAAAACCGTCTCTTTTGCTTCCCTATGAAGCAGCGGAAGGAACCTTTTGAGTGACTTGAGGGTCGCAAAACAGGTCGCAGTAAGTTTTTTTAAATGCGCTTCAAACTTAAGATTTATTAATCAATGTTGTTGTGTCTTTTGTGTGGGTATATTTTGCAAAGTACATTGGAGAATATTTAATTAATGAAAATTAATTTGTTGATTAATATTTATATTAATAGTGTAAATATTTTGATAAGGTGCAGGTTGTGGTGTTATAGGATGGGAAGTAACTAAACTAAATGTATGTAATAATGAATGTTTTTGTTAATAAATAATTTTGAAATAAGAATACTTATATGTATGAAAATAATTTTTGTATTTTATTTATAATAATATTTGTAGGTATTTGTGATATGTTTTAACATTGTAATATGTTTTTACTTTTTTTTAATATATATATGTTTTTCAACATAATATATATATTTTTTATTTACTTTGTTTTTAAAATATGTTTATTTTGTTGGAGATATTTTGTTTGTTTTTAATATTGAACTGACTGGAGTGGGAATAGTACATTTTACCCCACCACTATCTAACACTTTCCCTACTGTTGCACTAACTGGAGTAGGAATATTACATTTACCCCTACGCAATCCAGCACTTACCCTGCTGTTGCACTGACTGGAGTGGAAAGAGTAAATGTTACCCCTCCGCTATCCAACACTTTCCCTACTGTTGCATTAACTGGAGTGGGAATAGTAATTTTACCCCTCAGCAATTCAGCGCTTACCCTGCTGTTGCACTGACTGGAGTGGGAATAGTTAATTCTACCCCTCCACAATCCAACCCTTTCTCTACTGGTGTACTGACTGGAGTGGAAATAGTAAATTATACCACTCTGCAATCCAACACTTTCCCTACTGTTATTCTCACTGGAGTGGGAATGGGGAATTTTACCCCTCTGCAATCCAATACTTTCCCTACTGTAATACTCACAGGAGTGGGAGTAGTAAATGGTACCCCTCCACAGTCAAGCGATTTCCCTACTGTTGGACTGACTGGAGTGGGCATAGTAAATTATACCCCTCCTCAATCCAACACTTTTGCTACTGTTGCACTGACTGGAGTGTGAATTGCTGTTTTTTTTTGTTTAATATACATTTTATTGCTGTGTGAAGTGTGGTGGGAATAGTAAATTATAGTGTTTTGTAATGTTAAATTGTACGTAATTTTATATTTATTGTAGTTAGAATAGTAAATTCTAGTTTTGTGTGGTGTGAAATATTTTGATACTGTTGTGTTGTTTTAGGTGGGAGTAATTATGTTTATATTTATTAAGCTGAAAAATGTTTTCTTTTTAATATGGTGGGAAGTGTATATATCTTTATTTCAATTTGTAATAATTAATTTTATGTTGCAATTTATATGATTTTGTGTTTGATTTATTATAATAATATAATTTGCAATATTTTGTGTTTGCAACTTATCTTTAATCAAATTGTAAAATATGTGTGTTGTTTAATTATAATTTTAAATTAAATTGATTCCCTCTAATAATATTTTATGTTTTTGGTATATCTCAATATGTTTGCATATATATTTGATAATATTACGCAATTTGAAGATTTTGTTCTATTATATTTTGAATTAAAATATGTGTTTATATCTGTTATATGTGTATAAATATTTATATATATATATATTCACTGAAAAAACCATAGGTTATAGACCATATATAGTTAGGAATTAGCATTTACAAAACCTTATTTTACTCACACAAAACCATTGAAATTCCATATATAGTTAGTTGCACTAACTATATATCGCGCACCCGCAATCCACTGCTGATGATGTCACATATTACATCATTCATGACATGGTCAGTGACATCACTGATGACATCACTGATGACATCTCAAATGACATCACTGATGACATCACTGATGACATCACTGATGACAACATCCAGTGACTGTATGTTTCTGTAAAGTTAAAATGTGTCTTACATATTGAAGAATGAGTGGAAGTATAAGTGTCTGGACAAAGGATTTAGTAGGTGCTTGACTGAATGTATGAGTGAGTGATTAAATGTGTCTCACTGAGTGCATGGGTTAGTGACTAAACTGTCTTAATTTGTGCATCATTATGTCTGTTGTTCTGTAAACTGCTGCATGTGTTGATCAGTAGCTATATGATTAACTATATGGGTTACTGATTGATTGTCCAAGTATTTGTATGGGAGACTGAGTGTGTGTGTGGCTGGCTGGGAGGTGTGTGACTCTGTGCAGATCAATGTGTACTTGTATCAATGATTGTATAAGAAGGTAAGTATGTGTTAGTATATGTTTGAAAATGTAAGGTGCTCTATGTTTAACTGTATAGACAAGAAAATGGAAGTGTCATTGATTCTTTACAGGACTGACTAGGTGTGTGAGTAACTCCATGGATGAGTGGCAGACTGTGAGTGTCTGTATAGGTGTATGAGTGCATATGATAGTGTTGTAAAGATGAGTGATTGTATGTATGAATGATTGTATGGGTGAATGAGTGAATGTGTGTGTAGACATAGGAATCAGTGAGTGCGTATGTAGTAACTAGTATTGGTGTGTCAATGGTTTCAAAAATTATACTCTGTATTTAACACTGGGTGAAACAGAGGTTATATTAAAATGTGAGGAGATGCATTGTATTGTCACATGAATGATATCATCAGTGATGTGGTCATTGATGTCAAATGAGATGTCATCAGTGATGTCATTTGAGATGTCATCAGTGATGTCATCAGTGATGTCACTGACCATGTCATGAATGATGTAATATGTGACATCATCAGCAGTGGATTGCGGGTGCGCGATATATAGTTAGTGCAACTAACTATATATGGAATTTCAATGGTTTTGTGTGAGTAAAATAAGGTTTTGTAAATGCTAATTCCTAACTATATATGGTCTATAACCTATGGTTTTTTCAGTGAATTTTCAAGGTTTTGTAAATGCTAATTCCTAACTATATATGGTCTATAACCTATGGTTTTTTCAGTGAATTTCATTGGTTTTTTAACAGCTAATATCTGTAGCTGTAAAATGTATTCTTCTTTAAATCCAAAAATATATTTTATATGTTTATGAATAATTTTTTTTTTAAATATTTTTTTTTCTTCGTTCCCGCTTCGCGAATCGGGAAGCTTCCCGTTAGCTGACCTTGATGCCGCGAAATAGACCGCTAGCCGGTAAACGTTTCTTTACCGCAACTGCCGCGTTAGAAAACAACATCGTGACGCCTCCCGTCCGCATGACGTTTCACGTTGTCGCGTGATACGTCATATGACGTGCTATGTTAGCGAACTGGTACGCGAAGCGAGTCGCAAAGCGCAGGTTTCTGGAAGCAAACCGGGAGGCCCTGCAAAGCGCTTAACGTAAACACAGCAGGTCATGTGACTTGGTAATAACACTTTTCATTGGTTCATTTCACTTTTGGTTTCCTAATGATGTAAGACTAGGTCATATAATATAAAATGAACACTTTTCATTGGTTGAGAACTCTTGTTTTTCCCAAATGATGAAAATCCCTCCTTCTTTCCTCACTCTGACTTTCATCTTTGTGAGAGAAAGACCCTTTGTTACCAGTGAGCAATGGCTTCTTTAGTAGCTTCAGCTGGTGCTTCCCCACCACCTCCACCACATCCAAGGAAGAGTGGACCACCTGCTCAAGTTATAATTCAACAAGAAGAGGAAGAAGAGGAACAGGACGACGAGCACGAAGAGAGGCAGTTTTTGCCTGAGGAGCCCAGGACGTCTCACCGGAAAGAAAACTTCATTTGGCAATTTTTTAAAATTCCCAAAGGTCAGAAAAAAGTAAATGCAAGATACGTAACTTGCCTTATATGTCAAGATAGACTGTCCAGAGGGACCGAGAAAAAATACAGTTTCGGAAACTACACAATGCATCGCCATATGACTAGGTGGCATCCTAACAACTACAGTGCTGCACAGTTTCGGAACGACCTAGATAATCTCCCTATTATGGCCAGAAGATCTGTTGTACCGGAAGTAACGGGACCAGAGGGCAGGGAGATAGTGCCAAATATACAAATGAGATTTGGTGAAGTAAAACACGTCTGCGTACATTGCGATGGATTCATTTGCTACGGAGAAAGAAGCATCACTCTGATCAACAGAGCTATTGACTATCATATGCAAGTTTGTACGAAACGCCCAAAATAATAAATACTTTTTTTTTGTTTTGTTGCTCCTGTTGAGCCCTTTACAATGAATCGTTTTCATTGCCCCCTCCAAGAAAAACCCCCAAAAATATAAAACTGTTCAGAAAAATTCAAAAAAGTAAAAAAATGTTCAGAAAAATAATAAAAAATATATAAAACAACAAAAACAATAAAAAAAAAAGTTCTTTTCAGAACTACCTCCCCGTTATTAAAAAATTGGTACAATATTTGGAACTGTGCCAACCTCTATTTCTCGTAGTTCGCTTCCCAGTTCGCTCGCCGGTACGCGAACCGGAAGTGAACCAAAAATTTTTTTTTAAAAAAAGAACAGTAAGTATAAGGGAAGGAAACAGACACTTATGTTAAAAGAAAGACAGCTATAAGGGAGTAAACTAGAGATACTATCACCCGTAATCCACTGCTGATGATGTCACATATTACATCATTCATGACATGCTCAGTGACATCATCAGCAGAGGATTGCGGGTTTTTTGGCAACGTGCCTTATCCACGGTTTAATAACGCTGCCTTTTGCTTTATATAAGTTTTCAAATTGTATGAAATATATACCAATAGGTCGTTATGAACCTTTAGGTAGTGCTTTTCTTCATGAGGTCTGGTCGCTTCCATACACATACAGATGTTTCAAAGATGATCAAGAAGTTTATCTGAATGGAGAGGAATGCACTGAGACGCCACATCATTCACTAATGTGTAGGCACATACAGTTACACGGTTCATGCAACAAACACCGACCAAATATGGCTTGCGTGTTGCAAGGCACGCCAGTTCCTGCTATCATCCCCACGTTCAAGTTGTTGGAAAATGGTAGTTATTTGATGCTCAATAATGAAGATTGTTCTGGGTTAATTAAAAGTATTCCTTTTATCGTAACAGTAAGTGAACGGGTTATTTGCTGCAGAAATGTTCTATTTCCTCCCACACATGAACATAGGGAGTTTTCAATCTCGCCACAAATACCAACCTTGGGAGCAGATTTCAACGGCATGGCAAGAATAAGAGCTCTTTTGTCTCAGAGAGAGGTGGCCTTGAGTTCAGCCCGTGAAACTTTCGTGCTTCACATAGCGAACACCCGTACAGAGGTGCAGACCCTTTTCAATACAGATTTGCCTTTCCATTTCAGCAAGATGGTTCGGACTATCTTTAACGCGTCCTCCACAAAGGCCCTGGCGCACTTTTTTAAAGTTGTTACCAGTGGTCTCGTGACTTCATTTGAGAAAATCTTTGGAGTCATCCCTGCTTTCTTTCATTCTATTTTTTCCACTCTGCTTCGTGGATTCCCATTTTTACTTGCATTACCAGCGGACACTCTTGTGCTTTTTTACATTTTTAAATATGGATGTCCCTCCTGTGCAAGCTCCCGCCCTGCAGCTGCTGACACTGTTCCGCAATCGCATGCTAGAATATTATGGCACAATGCCGTTGGCGATATTAAGCACAGCATATGGATTATCTTTTCGATTCTCCTACTTCACCTGTGTCCAGCCTGTATTTCACTGCCTGACCTGTGATTTCGATTGGGCCATTGATTTGTGTCTCTGCGGACCGGTTTCTCCTGACGTCGACTTTAATCAGCTGATGACTCCTATCATTACTCACGAGTTGGTTTGTCCTGGCGAAAGGATTATGGCTGTGGCATTGATGCATGGACTAATTGGTCCCTGGAATTTACTGGCGGCAACACAGTCTTTCTTGGAACAGAGCTTTCTTGAAAACCCACCGAGCTGTCCTCTGATGGTGATAGAGGATCCGGTGCTGGGAGAGCACGTATGTTCTTTTCCGCTTTTAAATTGGATGGCTGAACTCTTTTCGGATGAAGACGGTGACTTCCTATTGGAGGCTGTTGCAGCTTATTTTGCATACACAGTTATGTCATAGACCTTTTTCATGTTTGATATGCTGAGTACTAGCATTTCATTGACAATTCATTGACTTATTTGTCAAGTTTTTATTATTTAGCTTGCCTATTGGCTTAAGACTCGATAAAGTACTTGGCTGTTTTATTTTTCTTTAGCATTAAATTTTCCTAGTTTTTAATGCTTTACCTTGCGGACCGTCCACATATAAACTTGCAATCTGCTCTCATGAGATGGCACTTCTATTATCTTATTCAGTTCGTTTCCGGATCATGGGGAGGTGTCATCTAGGTCCTGGATATCTTTACACCGTGTTAAGTTAGCATGGGCTCATTACCGGTTTAAACGCCATTTTTCCTTTTTTGCAACTTCTGCACACGACACTTAGTTGTTGCTTTAGCTTTCAACCTAGTAGTTCATCGTGGTTTACATGAGAATAATATGTTCTTGCTCTACTATCTGCTTTGCTTGTTAAACTATATCTGTACAGCGAGTGCTGAAGTTTCAAGAACAACACAATACAGAATTGTTATGAGGTCTGATCTCCACGACTTCATACTCATAACATAAGTGCAACTTCTGCCAATTCTGGGCATGAGGCGGGTTTTATATTGCTTTGCCGAACACACATACACAACAGTTGATGCGGTTCACATGAAGAGAGAGCTGGTGTATGCTGATGTGATTCCTTCAAATCTAAGACACTAAAGTATGGGCACGCCCTAAACCAACACAAAGAGACCTTCTTAGCAAATAATATAATATGTGTATTAGGGAGGGTGAGATATAAGCAGCCGCGGGCCGTGGAGGGAGTTACGGTGGGGCAGGGAGGCGGGGAGGGGGAGGGGCAGGGTGGAGCCCTCTCCACCCTGCCCCTCCCCCTCCCCGCCTCCCTGCCCCACCGTAACTCCCTCCACGGCCCGCGGCTGCTTATAAGTGTTGCTAACTCTTATTCATTTACAGCATGTTAACATACTGTCACCATTCGCTTTTTATGTACTAGTAACTATGCTGGTAATTTTGCTACTGATAATATGTGTACTTGTATTATCTAACATACTACGCCTGAGAAGACGGCATTAGTAAATAAACATTTCAAATACACATGTGTTCTTCTTAACTCCATGTTCTGGTTTCTAAGAAATATATAACAACCGACTGTTCATGAGTTCCACGTATCCTGAGGTACTATAAGTTCATATTCTGGATTGTCTAAACATTAAGAGTTTGTTATATCCAATGTGACACTGTACCTAGCTTGCTAAGGGGTTTTGATTACTAAGGTGAGTTCTGGGACCCTTTAATTCGCCGAGGTTCCAATCCTCTGTCCACAGTTCTGTGTGAGAACAGAAACCCTGCGACAGGGGCACCCCTGAGCCTTGCTGGAGCTTCATCACACTTGCGATACAACTCCAGCAATGCGCCACCTTTACGGCACAGATACGTCACGCATCTGTGCTGTTTTTGCCCCATGATGCGCCGCATTGTAAATGCAGCACACCATAGGTGACGGAACAGCGGCACAGAATGACTAACACATCCCTGGTGATGCGCCAGTCATCATAAATCTATCCCTATGCTTCTTATCTTGTTAGAGATGAACCGCCATATGTATCATCAAAGTTTTTTGCATTTCCTAAATAGCGAACTTTAAGGAATAAATAGCGATTCTTTACCATTCCTAGTTTGCGATGACCTATTTGCTAATTACAAATTACCCATTCATTTCCATGCAGCAGGAGGCCCATAGGAATGAAGGTGCAATTTGCGATTAGCAATTACCTCATCGCAAATTACGAATTTTTCCGAGGGTGCAGGGGTGTCTCAAGAACACCCTGCTGCACCCCCGAAAAAGAAATTTGGGGGCATATGGCGCACATAAATTTTGAAAACATTCCTTTACCTCAAAAACGATTTTCTTTTTTTTTATATATTCATACTTTGAGTTTCAAAACAGTCTCAGAAACACACCAATTTGTCTTCAGCAGAGCAAAAGGTATGCACTCCAGAGTCTGCAGCTATCAAAAGCACAGAAATGCTGTAATTCCTCACACATATCTCTCATGTCACACCAATCAAAACTCTTCCCTCACTTTTTTTCAAAGCAAAACCCTGCCCCTCTCTGCTTTTTCTGCATAGCAACCACCTCTTGCAAAACCTCTGGTGTTTCCAAGTTCACACAACAATGTTGCAATTGAACTCTGAACTCTCAGTGCACCTGCATATCCAGAGCATTCTTTCATTTAATGATTTTTTCTTCGCCACTCAAAATACATCTTTCAACGAACTCATCCATGCACACTAACTTTCTGTTTTCAGCAATCAAAATCCACCAATCACTCTTACTGCTTCATTAACACAGAAACTCCTCAGTTTTTTTCATTTTACACTCTCATTTTTTCAACTGCCATTTCATTGCCACACTTCATCTGACTGCAGCAGAACCTTCTCTCGCCATGTTTTCTGTCTGGATTGTTGGACATAGTTATATCTATTGGGCTCAAAGGTACGCTGAAAACAGGAATTTACCTAACCTCAATTTACAAGATGTGGAAATTAAGTGGTTTGGCCACAGAGGATTAAAATGTCACCAATTGATACCATTGGTGAAAACCTTTATGCATTTGCCAAAACCTGACCTGTTAATTGTGCACTGTGGAGGTAATGATTTGGGCACTTTGACTGGGGTAGGTCTGGAAATGCTTTTAAAGGACACCTTTGAGCAATTGATGGCACTTTTTCCTCAGACTGCTTTGGTATATTCAAATATATGCCAAAGACAAAAATGGAGGTGGTCGAACCAATTTTGTCCACAAATTAAGAAATCGAGGAAGCATGTAAACAAATGTGTTTCAGCTTACATGAGAGACCATGGAATGGGCTCCCTGTACAACAATAACTTGCGTTACTACATGCAAGATATCTACAGAGGAGATGGAGTTCACTTCTCAGATGAGGGCAACAGAATTTTCACTCTAAATTTAAGACTGTGCATTGGTACCTACTTATAAGTACCTAAATGTACCATAAACCCAAAAGCTCTTCTCAGAGCTACCCTACATCTGATCACTCACCATTATTATTTTACTCTAACTTTTTTCACTGATTTTCAAGAAAGTACGCTCCCCAGAACGCTTCCCGGTTCGCGAACCGGGCGCACTCCACGCAAAAAAACAAAAAAAACTGTATATTTTTTTTTTGCCCTGCGAGACCCTTTCAAAGCCTCCACATCAAACCTAGGGGGTCAGGGACGATCTACTATGCCCCCTTATGGTCATTTGCCCCTTCGCTTTGGCCTCCTCTTGTCTCTCGATCCTACCGAGAGACAAGATGGCGGCCGCTACGGACTGTTTGGAATGTTTACAGACGCCGAAGAACCAATCAGCTTCGCAAACCTCCGTAACGCGAAAAGTACACGAAGCGGAGCGCTATTACAGATATATATCTTTTTTTGAACGTTAATTTCTCAAAATCCACTGGAGCACATATATTGAGACCTAGCAAAGGCACATCGGGCTACCAGTCCCTAATATTTTACCAAGTTTCGTGCAAATCCATTCAGCCGTTCGATTATTATTATTTTTTTTTTTTTGCCCCGCGGGGCCCTTTTAAAACCTCCACATCAAACCTAGGGGGTCAGCGAGGATCTACTATGCCCCCTTATGGTCATTTGCCCCTTCGCTTTGGCCTCCTCTTCTCTCTCGATCCTACCGAGAGACAAGATGGCGGCCGCTACGGACTGTTTGGAATGTTTACAGACACCGGAGAACCAATCAGCTTCGCTTCACAAAGCTCCGTTGCGCGAAAAGTACGCGTCCTGGATCGCTGCCCGGTCCGCTGTTACAGATATATATCTTTTTTTAAACGTTAATTTCTCAAAATCCACTGTAGCACATATATTGAGACCTACAAAAGGCACATCGGGCTACCAGTCCCTACAATTTTGCCAAGTTTCGTGCAAATCCATTCAGCCGTTCGGGCTAAAAGTGAGGCCAACCGCCCTATGGAAAACTCAATGTTAAAAACACGTTTTGGGACCCCCCTTTTTTCTCGGCCCCCCCTTGACAAACCCCCCCCAAATTTTCAAGGGCTGCTCAGAAACAAAATGTGCCATTATCCTGAAAATTTCAGCCAATTCCGTCCACAAACGCCAAAGTTATTAGACATAGAATTTTCTAAAATCCCATAGAGAAAAAATACTAACTATATATACCTACTGGCGACCGCCAGTAGGTAATATACACGCATATATATGTGTGTGTGTTCACATTTTTTAAAATAATGTATTTGTTGTATTTGTTCAAAAATACATTTAATTATATTTTTTATAAATTAAAGTTAGTATTTAATTTATGTTTCTTTTAATACTTTAAATTATATATATTTAAAATGTGATATTTAATACAACTATATTTCTGCAAACTATATGATGTACTTATCTGTTTAAGTGTAGGGAGTTGATATTTTTGCATTCTATATGTGTACCTCAATATTTTTAACATCTATATTTTTGTGGTTGATATTCTCTCAGTGAACGGTTCCAACCCCACTCATCTTGTTAGGATGGCTTATCTTGTCAACTTTCATTCCTTTTTTGTGACACTCTCTTGGAAGAATACACAAAGACCATCTGCCACCTATGCCTAGTCATGTGACCTATGATTTAGGCTGCAGGTACCAAAAAATCAGGACAGGAAAATGACAACTTTCTATAAAGTGGCATATTGAGAATTGTGACTTAAAATTCGACTTTATCATGAAAAAGGATTTTCAATTACAATTCTTTAGAGACCATAAATGACATTTCTACCTGTTCCCAAATCAAGATAATCACTTCTTAAATGTAATAAGGTCACCAAATGTTATCCTATAGGAGAAGTAGGCCCTGCAGTAGTGAAAAATGAATGCAAGAGCTTTTCACTACCAGGACATACAATGCACCCTGCCTGATGGGCTGTTTAGGGCTTATGCCAAAGGTCACTTATGTGTATGGTTTAGACCGGGCGTGGCTTGGAAGGCGGTGGAGATGGCCGCCTAGCTCCGTCGCTCGTCACACAGGAGAGCGATTTTCCCAACAGTCACGGGAATTACCTTCCATCATGGCCTAGAATTGGACAGGGCCCATAGGATACCGACATTTGTCGCCCAGGGGAAAAAGGGACCTCGCCCCCTGATCTGCAAACCTCTCCGGTACCAACATACCGAGGCCATTCTACAATTCGCCAGGAAAAATCATCATGTCACCTGGCAGGGTCATCGCATAATCTTCCTCCAGGACTACTCTAAAGAGACAGTTGAGACAAGAAAAGGTTTCCTGTCACTGAGAGACAAGCTGAAGGCTAAAGATATTCAATTTTCATTCGCAGGGCCGGCAAGGTTTAAGATTATCGATCATGGCAAACCTCGCTTCTTCTCGAATCCTCACGACCTTGCGCGTTATCTAGAAGACTCCCGTCGTCGTTAGGGGCTAGGCCCATGGAGGCTCTTTTAAAAGTTTACAATACTAAATGCATTCCTATTGCCACCTATGGTTTACCTTTGTGGGGATATGTGCCGCAAGACAAAATCCAAAGAGTGGAAAATGGGTTTTTGAGAACCCTTTTGTCTGTCCCTAAGTCCTCTCCCACCTTTTCGATTCACTCGGAGGTGGGTCTGGACTATGTAACAGATAGGCTGAATTTGGCCCCATTAACATTCTGGGCAAAAACATGGCTCAACCACGATTTAATCCTGAACCATGCCATCCTTATTGATGTAATGGCGCTGGATTACGCCAAAAATATACCTTGGCTGGATTATTTGAGCCAAGGAGCTCTTTCTGTTACCATCTAGTATTAGGAGGGAGGATGTTAACTGGATCAAGATTCATTTTTTAGATAGAGCAAGACTGTTTCGTGAGGAGCAGGAATTGGTGAAACCAACAGTCAGATTGCACCTCATGTTAACAATTTCCCCATCTATTGAGCCATACCTTAGTATTGTAACCAAAACTTTCATAGAATTTTATTGTCCAAATTCAGATTTAATTTGATCCATTTTACCTTGGGTAGCTACCAATCATGGGCCAAATCAGAACATGGCTCACCTTGTAACTGCGACAACTTCTCTCAACAAGATACAACGCATTTTATCATGTTTTGCGGGTTTTACACGGACATAAGAAAAAAATATTTGTTTCCGCTCTTGAGAGAGGCCGGCTTTCGTCAAGTCAGGCCCGCACTTATTTATCTCCAGTTGTTGAGTAATACCCGCATTATTTATTGCGTGGCCAGTTTTTTATCGGCGGCATGAAGAATTAAGACAAAAACTGTGTCATCAAATGCTCTTAATCAATCGCATTTTTTACGCTACCTTATTCCTGACTAAATGTATGGCTTCTATCTACAAGGGTTTTGCACTAATTTGTAAATATATGAATTGTCGGTTTTTATGCATGCTTGTAATTTTCATGCCTTTTATGATTTTAATGAATCGAATAAAGTGTATTTGACTGACTGACCGACTGACTCTCGTCCACAACCCATGGACTCGTCAAGCGGATCTTCTAATAAGCGGAAAACGGACACCCACGAGTCTTCTAGCCATTGACTGCGCTAAGGTTGCTCTAGAGTGCCAATGCTTTACCAGAAATGGTTTCAGGTGCCTTGGTAACGCGGACTTCAGTCGTTGCCTTTGCCATAATCTCCCCTGTCTATAAAGGTCATCACCTTTTCATTAACCAATTAGTAAGGTCCAATTCTATGGTTCACTCCTCATGGAGAGTCATGATCCTGGAACAGGTATGGTCTCATTTTCTTCAAGCTCTCTTAAAATGTTAAATATTGTTAAACCACACCGCAGGTGTTCTATTCTGAACATACTCGAGCCCCACCTTCAACCCGGGTACTACACGTAACTCATATAGGTTAGGATGGTAAAATGCCGACCTATGCAACGCTAATATTGGTTCATAGCTGCTCTACTTCAAATTGTAGTATAATTGTAGTGTAATATCTGTGACAACATCTATCTTTGACAACCATGAACCCTGCATAGAGGTTACAGGAGACAAAACTTTCAAAAGAAGACACTGAGTTAATTAAGCAACATTGGATCTTGCACACATTATGTTCCCCAGCAGTCCACAAGAAGAGGGGGGTGATCACCCTAGTCTCAAAAACATCAAACATTTCTTCGATCTCACATACTCAGGATAATGACGGCAGAATAATTAGGGCTAATCTAATGAGGGACGATGACTCTATCCATGTAGTGAACATTTATGGGCCAAACTCTGATGACCTGCAATTCTGGTACTCAGTATCATCGATACTAGAGAGCGCTCCACAAGATGAACTCTTGATAGTTGGTGGGGACTTCAACCTCCCCCTGGACCCTCTTCTGGGCCGTCAATCCAAATGTACATACCACCCGTCACGTTCCCATGATATATTAAACCGTCTCTGTTCCAAATTTGATCTACGCAATTCCTGGTGCCTACAACACACGGACGGGAGGGATTATACATTTTATTCGGCTTCCAACAACTCTTATTCAAGAATTGATTACATACTAATCTCTAGCCCATTCACTCACCTCATAGAGGAAACTGACATAGCCCTAAACTGGTATCTGATCATTCCTGTATCTACACTAAATTAGCAGGCTCACGCTCCATACTTCCCCCGAAACGTTGGCGCCTCAATGAGGACATTCTTTCTGAACCTGAAAACAAAAAACGGACAGAGAGCGCCATCCGTGAATACATTGCTTTGAACGACCTGCCAGGCTCGGACATATCTGTTGTATGGGATGCATTTAAAGCCACAGTCAGGGGTGTCATTATTGGGATCCGAGCACAAGCTAATAAAAAACGAACCTCGAACTAGAAACTCTTTTGAGAGACATTAAAGCCCTGGAAACCTCCCATGCGGGCGATCTAAACAATAAGTCCACCTTAGACAGTCTCACTAAAATGAAATATGAGTACAATGCAATCATGAGTAAACGAGCTGGGGTATGGATAAATGAATGTCAGGCACTGAAATTGTGTGAGGGTAATAAGGCTGGAAAACTACTCGCGTCTTACCTCAAACATAAAAAAAGGCAATTCAATATAGCCTCAATTAAAGATCAGACCAACAATGTCCAAACCAAACAAAACAGCATTCTAAAAACCTTCCAATCTTTTTACGAAGACCTTTACAAAAACAAATTGACGTTTAATATTGACACATGCACCAGCTACCTGAACTCGTTAGATCTCCCGAGGCTCTCTGATGAGGACAGCTCAAAATTAGGTTTCCCCTTCCTCCATCAAAACCCTTAAAAACAACAAGGCCCCAGGCCCTGATGTTTTTTCAGCCTGCTTCTATGAAGAATTTGAGGGAATTATCAGCCTGGTTTTACTAAACCTGTTCCAATCCTTTGCTGTAAAGGGAGGTGTCACTGACTCAATGAGGGAGGCCACCATAATTGTCATCCCGAAAGAAGGGAAAGATCTCCTTCTAACGAAGAATTAACGCCCGATCTCGCTCATAAACCTGGATTGCAAGATCTACACTAAGACTCTAGCCAACAGACTGAATGCAATCCTCCCTAAACTAATTAGTAATTCTCAAGTGGGGTTTCCTAAATACCGCATGTCTAGGCTGTCCTGTTTTCAGTTTCTATTTTTGGTAAATTCTGGTGGGGTTTTTTCAGTGTTTTCAATATCTTAAAAAACAGTTGTTATCAGTGGTTACACATTTTCACGCCACTAAAAACAACAGAAAAAGTGTTTTTTCGGTGTTTATGGAACATCATTGTTTGCTTTCTGCACTGAAAGAACATGGTATATAGAGAGTGTACGTATAGTGTATATGAGGTCCAAAGAGATTTTTGCAAATTAATCTTATTGTACTACACCATACAAATAAAATACTTCTTCAGTGAGTCTTTGGTCATGTGCACTTTCCTTCCCATGTAAACTTTTGTGAAAAGGCCCTCTCAGCATTCATAGCCCCTTGGGCTGAGAATCGTCAGCTAAGGGACACAGTTGGGATGACTCTTTCTTTGATGCCACATAAAGCACGAAATGATACATATTTGCGTTTTAGTTCCTGGGCATTAGAAAACAGTGCACCAGAATGAACTAAAAAGTCAATTGCATCCCTCATTAACTCTGAAGATTGTAAAGATGCTTTCAGCATACCATCTAACAAGTGGCAATGATCTCCTACAAGGAATCACTTCAGCTCGGGTATCAATTTTGACAGGTCATCACACACATTTTTTATATACGTAGCTGAATTACTACAAATACAAACAATATCACTCCAATCTTTGTTGAACTTGGAAAGAACCAGAGCATAACAAGTGACACTGCGTTCCATGTTTTCCAAAAGTCTGGTGTCACGTTTTCACCACTATCCCAGATGCTTGGCGAAATATATACTTGTCACTATACCTTGCATTTAATGTTTAAAGCCTGAGGCGTTGGCCATTCACCTACTATCAATACTGACCCACTAGAAACTATGGTCTGATGTATTAATGGTTTTTACCCATTCTCTGTGGGTAAATGTGATGACACATATTAGGAAAGATTTTTTTGAAACTAGCCATTTTACCTATCAGTGAAAGAATCAAATGCAACCAAAATATCAAATGTGAGTTTGATATGTCCTGATTCTCTACAGTTTATAAAATAATTAAACTAAACTTAAAACGTGAAACTAAACCCTGCATCTTTAGACCAAAGGCCATAAAACGGAAAAAAGTAAAAGGAAGAAGAAACAATATTTTAGTGGCATCCCTAAAGAACAAAGCTCAAGCAGAATAATGTTAGCCAGTCTTTCTTACTGCTAGCTTGTATAACAAAGTTACATTTTATTGACCCCTTCAGTAAGAACAAAATGACTCTTTCACTTTCTTTTTCCTTTCTTTGCATGGCATTTAGTTTGTGGTTGTGCAGGTGTTTTTTCAGTGTTTATATGTTTTCACCGGTGAGGGCTATTTTTCTTTCAGTGGGGTTTTATCAGTTATTATAGGTTTAAACCTAAAACCCCACAGCCTACGCATGTCTAACGATAATACGAGATTGCTTTGTCATGTCTTAGAAAAAGCCAAGATTACAGCCAATCCCTCCGTTGCCATCACCCTGGACACGGAAAAAGCGTTTGACAGGGTGTGGTGGCTCTTTCTGAGACAATGTATGCAATTTTTCAACCTGGGGAAGCCCTATATTGACATGGTAATGGCCCTTTACTCCTCCCCATCTGCCCGTATTGCCATGAACGGCTCTCTCTCCGAACCATTCAGTCTAGAACAAGGGACCAGACAAGGTTGTCCTCTCTCTCCAGCTCTTTTCCTCCTGGCACTGGAACCTCTTATTGCCGATATAAAACGAAACAATAAAATTAAAGGTGTGGAATTTGGCGGCATGCGAGTAAAACTGGCCGCATATGCAGATGATATTCTGGCGGTCACTGAACAGCCTGACTCCTCAATCGAGGCCCTTATGACCACCATAGAAGTTAAGAAGTTTGAAGTTTATTGCACAGTTAATTAAAACCAATGCGATACAGTACACAATAGCAAAATTAAAATACTCATAAAACCCTGCGTTTAAGATCAATTCAACACTATATTGCGATAAACATAAACAGTTCAGCATACAAAATGATGTTCTTTGCTGGCCGCCCACATGTAGCCATTTACACTTCTCATCTACTCTGTAGCCTGCTAGTCTATTCATGTTTTCCACAATTTTCATTAAAAAAAAATGTACAGGTGATTCATAGATTAAATCATGTGTCCTGTTTGTAGATTATTCATTGATCAGTTTTTAATAGTTTTTTTTTCTACTACTTTTACAAATTTCACGAAACTGCAGCTCAGCTGAGGGTACTGTGCTGAAAAGCAGATTAGCACTGCACTCCTTCGTGTGCGTACCCCCTGTAAAATAAAGTGGCGTTTCAGCAGGAGCTTTCTTTCTTCTTGCAATTCTTCACACGTGCATAGCAGGTGCATCATGTCTTCAGCCCCAATGCCACATAGCCTTCATAATGTTCCTGATTTGGATCTCAGCCAGTGAGGGAGGTGTAAAATGCATGGAAGCAGGCCCAGTCTATATCTTAAAAAGGACAATTTGATTTTTTTTGTATAACCTAGACCAAGATAAGGCTGGGAGGCTTGTGTCAGGTATGTATTTAATACCATCCATGCATGAGATCTTTTTGAAAGGGTGGCTTTATCCTGGACCCATGACTGAAGCTTGATCGATTTCTTCACCAGTTTGTTGATTGATTTGTGATCTGCCGGGGACGCCCAGAGTTCTGCCAGCCCGGTGCTCACTATGCTCTTTGCCAAATATTTTGCTGCTGGTGAGTTTTGGGTCTGCTCTAGTTCTTTCCATAAGTATTCGTTTAATGTTCCTTCAGTCGTTTTTCTTACTTTGTTCCATGAGCAGATATATGCCCCTTGTCGTGCCAAAACCTATGACCGAATACCAAACTCCAATCGGATCTGTGCTGGGGAGGATCGCTTTGGGAGGCCGAAGATGATTCTGTATGCCGTCACGATTGTACTGTCAAGTGTTACGGCGTCTCTGCCTCGGTGGGCCTCACTCCCATAAGTTAGTGTTGGTAGTAATTTTGCACGTATGACATGTAATAGAGGGGTCAGAGAGGGGCCAGAGAGGTTGTTGTTTAATGTTTTCAAGGCGATTACCATAGCTAGGCCTTTACCTCTTATGCTGGCCCTTTGTTCACTGAATTGGCCACCCCAGTCAATCTTCACACCTAGATATTTATACGACGAGGTGTCTTTGATGCGGATGTTATTCCAGAACCACGAGAAGCTTTTCTTATGTTTGTTCCTGCTGATTGTCATTTTTGCGTCTTCTCGAGGTTCGCTGTTAGCTCATTTAGCTCGGAGTATCTCTGGGTTGTGTTTAAGAGATTTTGAAGCCCAACTCTGGTATGGCTTATTAACACCAGGTCGTCTGCATATAGGAGGCATGGTAGATTTAGGCCTCCTAATTTTGGCGAGTGTGAGTTACAGTTATTTAATAGGGGCACAAGATCCGCCAGGAACAGATTGAACAGTGTGGGTGCCAGCACGCAACCCTGCTTAAGGCCATTGTTAGTTTGTATCCACCTTGACAGCATTCAGCCGTCCCCCACCTTAATCTGAATCCAAGTGTCTGTATGTAAATTGATTAACGGCTCCAACAACCCTTTTGGGATACCCCACTCCTTAAGTTTTGTCCATAGTAAATTGCGGTTGATGTTGTCAAATGCCGCCTTATAGTCTATGAAGCAGAGGTGCAGGGGCATCTTTTTCATCTCTGCCTTATCTATAAGCAGGCACATAGACAGAATGTTTGTTGTTGTCCCCACAGCTTTAACGAAACCTGTTTGATTAACAGGTATGAGTGACTTCCTCGTGGCCCATGCCTTTAGTTCTTCCAGTATTAGACCTGCAAAATACTTCGCATCGTTATCGATAATTGCAACTAACCGATAATTTTGAGGGAGACCTCTATCCCCTGCTTTATATATGGGGGCAATAACGGAGCCCTTCCAAGTGTCTGGTAGGATGTTAGTATACCTGATCTTCCGAAAAAGGGGTTCCAATGCCGCTGCCCAATAATCCGTATCTTGTTTAAAAAGGACGGGCGGGATCCCATTTGGACCCGGCACACCTTCCCTTCTTCCTTTCTTTATTTGCCGCTTTATTATAGGTTCTAGAGATATATTATCTGCATCACCTGCCATGTCCTGTTTAGTTTGGCACATTTGTAGCTTATTGCCGACATCATGGGCTCGAACAATGAAAGTTTTGTTCATAGTCTGGTCGGCCGACAGGTCTCGGTTAAAGTGGTTTTCAAGAAACGCTGCCCAAGTTGCTTCTGCAATGTTAGATGTAACCTCCATTTTTGCGGGGTGCGTTAATGAATTTATTTTTTTCCAAAAATTTGCACTGTCATTCTTTTTTATGTCCTCATGGAGTGTTACCCAAAGTTGTTCCTCTTTAGTTCTGTTTGCTTCCCATTTTAGTTTTTTTAGTGAAGCTTTTAGTTTAGAGAGTTGATGAAGTGTCCCTTTGTTGTTCTGGTCCTGCTGTGCTGCTCTCATTAGCGTAGAGATTGAGCATTTCATTTCTTTTACTTTCCCTCTATATGCTTTGGGAAGGGTGCCCAGGTTATTCGTCCTTGTGCACATTTTTGGCTTGGTTGCATATTGCCCCAGAATAGTAGTAAACTGCACCCATTTCGCTACTTCATTAATGCCTGTGCGCTCCATGTAGTGTTTTTTTGCCAGTCCAATCAAAAATTCGCCCATTGCGGCCGAATACTTGATCTTTTTGAAGTTTACGGTGTAGATGGACTCTTTAGGAGCCGTCGAATGCTCGTAATTTGGTTTGGCAAGATCCATAATGATTTCCTGAGGACAGTGATCACTGTCTGTTTGGTTCCCAATCTGATAAGATGTTATGAATTGGAAGAGTGGAAGTGACACGAAGGAATAATCTAGCGTGCTATTCGCTATTCTTGAGTGAAAAGTTGAGGCTGGCGGGTTATCCCCTGTAAATCTGCCATTTAGTGCCCTCATGTTAAAGTTTTCTAATGCCTCAAGTACCTTCTTTCCCAGTTTTGATTGGTCGGCTCTTTGTGGCTTGCCTTGTTGTGGTAGGGCCCAGAATGTATTTTGTGCCATGATACCTTCCTCTTGTGTTGATCCCATGAGATTGAGGGTAAAGTCCCCAGTGAGTACTAAATTCGCTGTTTTTTCCCCCATGATACACTCTTCTATGTATGCATATAGCTCCTCCGCTGCTTTTTTCTTTCCTTTGGGGTGAATATAAGCGTTGACCAGGGTGTAGGTGTTAATTGTTTTGCCTTGTCCTGTTGTCAGAGTCAGATAGACTGCAAGTGCAGCTGTTGCTGAGGGCCTGATTTCTTTGGCCATCGCAAAACTAGTTGTGGCTACATATGTTACCAAGCCTCCTCTTAAGTGCCCATATTTGGCTAGACTCTTTGCGCTGGAGAAAAAGCGTAGGTATCCCTGAAGGTGTGGAGGCTCAGCAAGCCAGGTTTCTTGTAGCGCGATTAAATCAAAGGACCGTATATAAGCTATGAAGTCCAAGTTAAGCATTTTGGATGCTTGGCCATTTATATTCCACGAACATAGACACAATTGATCCTGTAGGTGCTCCGTTGTTGTCCGCTGTGCTTGTCAATTGCTGTTTGTTATGGTTCTCACGAACCGTCTTTGTTCCTGCCACCCGTTAGGGGCTTGTCTTCCATGTCGCTCCCCTAGAGTGAGTTCAAGGAACCCATTTCTATCAATGCAATTTGGCCCGATAGCACCCCTCAGAACCGTGCTTTTGCTGCCTTCCGCATGCTCCCTCAAGTTCAGGTTCCTCTCAGAGCTCAGTACATCCGGGTATCGAGGCTTTGAAAAGGGCCTCAAGATGATGCCCCAGTTTTTAAAAGTCTCGGATTCCGTAAGGATCTTTTGTGCCTGGTCTGCCGAAGCCCAAGTCGTCTTCGTCGCTTCTTTTCCTGTGCCTTCCACAGCTATGAATTCAATGGACTTCAGGTCAGAGCTTGCCACAGATTTCAGTGAAGGGATGTGGGCCAATAATCGCAAGATGTTGCCTCTGTTAAGGGTATCGTGTCTCCCTTTGGAGATATAGTCAGGGATAAACCATATGGCGTCCGAAGCTTCCCCTTGGTTGATGGCACCTCCAACCACCTTGTCCGTGTTTAGTGTTGCTGTCAGCTTCATGTTGCTTGTTGTATTTGCTGATTCCCGAGAGCCCTCTCGATGGTGCTCCCATACTGAGCTTTGAACCCTTGCACATTCGGTTGGATCAGAGGTTTCACGGCGTGGAAGCTGCTTGTTTAAGGTCAGGGCTGCATGTGCAATTTTTAACATTGGCTGGTCCGCTTGTATATAAGTTGGCACAATTTCTTTGGTGATGGCTGATATTTGGTTCTCAGTAAGTCCTAGATCTCGTCTTCCTTTTTTTTCTCCCCTTGGGCTTATTAAAGCTTTCGGGCTTCCCATGGGTTTTGTGCGAGGTTTCATATTGTGCGTTAGTCCGCTCCATGACCCAGGGTCGGCCAGTGAGGAGATGGTCCCAGAATGTTGGGGCACCACGGCTTGATTGCTTGATGGATCAGCTGCTGTTTTCACTGAGCTTTTATTTATTGGTTGTGCAATATCTTCAGATGGGCCACCTCTTTCGTCGTGTTCACGATCTAATGATAGTTCTTCCACCAAGTTGCTCCTGCTTTGTTCTTCAATCTTTGTTTGCCCAAAAAGTTGCCTAAAGCCTTTACGTTTAGAGCAGAGCTTCTGTTTTCTCCCTTTACGTTTTTTCGCTCTCCTCTGTTTGGCATTTAATTTATAGTTTGTGTCCGTGTCGTCTTCGACACCTGCCAATAGAGGCGTTGATGGCTCCGTCCTATTCTCCCCTGTATCCTGAGTTTTCTCTACCGTTCTTGGGTGATCATGCCGTTTGACATTGATGTCCTTGCTGCAGGTGGCGTCAGCCTCTGCCTCCTTTGTTTGTGCTGTTGGCACTTTGCTAGGACCATTTAATTTTGGGCAACCCAATACGTCACTGCCGATCTTCTGACTATGTTCGGCAGATCTTTTAAGGTGTCCACATAAGTCTGACATTAGTGTTGGCAGGGTGGCCAGTTTATCAATGATTGGGCCACATTCACAATCAATGCCGTTTCTCCTTTTGGTATCCTCAAGTTGGTTTGATTTGCTCTGAAGAAGCGAGTTTAACGCGCCCAGCTTCCCATCTATTGCAACAACAAATACTGCCAGCGTATCTAACAATGTTAGTTGGGCGTCCATTTTTTCCGATTGATAATGTGCTGCATCCACCAAGAGTTATACTGTGTTAAGAAGACTGGGCCATGCGCTTTCTTGCCTATCCTGAGCTGGAGTTGCCTGAGCCGGAATTGTATCCTGTTTTCCGTGGCACTCTTTGAGTCTCACTTCTTGGGGCACGGGTGGGTTTTTTAGGTGTTGTACCATTCCTAGCCCCCCTATTCCTGCTATATTTGTCTCCAGATGTGCTGTTACACATTTTGTTGACTCTCTGGCCGACTTACTTGCGCTCAGGTCTTTCGGATAAGCCGCCATGAGTTCCTCCCACTCCTCTTTCCTTAAGTAAGAAGAGATTTCGATCACCTCTGTTATGCAATTCTTCTGGCTTATAAATCTATTTCGCATCCCTTCTGATGCCTTGGACACTTGTATGGATTTGTTATTTGTTATATCGAGGACTTCTTATGAGGGTTCCATCTTTGTTAACCATGCTGATGGAGTTACAGTTTCCTCTTTCCTTGCGCCCTCCTCATTTTTACTTATGCCCTTGTTGCCCTCATGACCTGATTCATTAGTCATGCTGACATTCTCGGTGTTACCGTTGATGTTTGAATTCTTCTCCATTATTGATGGCGACATGTTCATGGCTTCCTTTGGCCGATGTATTTGCATAAGGTTTGCGTCTATGGTCAATTCCCGTCCTACCGGGGTACCTGTCATCTCGAGCTTTTGCCCGCACTTTTGCCCTGTTTTGATTTTATTGCGCTGAGGTGTAGAAGTTTTTTGAGGTGGTGTAATAGATGTTGTACTTTTGTCTCCCCTGCAATTGCCGATGCTTTTGCTGTAGCTATCGTCCAATCGGGGCCGCTTATCTCTCGGATGTTTGTTTAAGGCTGATTGGAATGGTTCAAGAGGCGATTGAAGGCCTGGTACTTTGTTTATCTTTGAAAATAATACGTCTCCTGGGCTCTTTAGAAAGCAAAATTTAGTATAAATTTTAGGCTGAACCAGAGTTATGTTCATTTTATTTCCCCCTTCTTTTTTTCGTTGTTTTTCTTGTTTGTTTGGTCGTGGCAATTTGGGCCTGTATTTGTTCCGTTATCTCACTTGAGACCATTAGGTCAATTGTTTCTGGTAGGGGGGTCTTCTCTATAGCTATAGCTGTAGCTGTGGACAAGTCCATCCGAGTCTCCATCTCCCCCTTAGATAGCTTAGGTTTTTGTTTTTGCTTGTTTTTCCCTCCCTTGTTCGTTTGTCCCCCCGAATCTTTCCAGATCTCATATTAAGCAGTTGGTATTTTGATTGCAGCCAACCGACAGTGGAGGAAGGTGAAAGGTGGTGCTCTTGGTAGAAAAGGGGGTACTGGAGTTGACCCGATAAGTAAAAGGCCTCCCACTATGCTCGTCCTACCTTTGAGAGCGGCAGTGAGAATATGGCGGGATGGTGGCAGGTGGAAGGGCCAAAGGTGGTGGCCTTAGAGGAGTCTGAGTTGTCAGAAGAAGACTAAATGACTAAATGAAGTTGTTAAACGATTTTCAGAGCGAGACTAATCCAAGATTTTATTGACCCGTATTAAGGGAGGAGGAGGAGCAGGAGGAGGTGGCAAGCAGGGCACTCAGGGGAGGCCGCGGGCTGGAAGACCTAGTCCGGCAGCCCCTCGGACACCCCCCGGGCTCTTACTTCGCAGCCGCCTCAATCGGCGGCCGCGCTTGCCTCCTGGGCTTACCTCCCACGTGGGGTAGAGCTGGCAGAGCTGGACTAGACTGCTCCTTCCGCTGTTCACCGTACCCTCCTCTCTCCCTGCTCTCCTATTCTCCGGTCCTCACAGGCGATCCTGCGGGTCTTGGGCGGGGCGGGGTTCCTGCTCTCCTGCTGTTCTCCCGCTACACTCCACAACACAGGCGGAGGGCGGGAGGTAGATGATGGTAGATGTTAAACCCCTGCCGCTTTTTTGTTTTCCAGCGGTCGCAGCACAGTCGGTCCTCTCGCGGCCCTCTCGCGGCCCTCTCACGGCCCCTCCCGACTCAGCTGCTCTCTGCTGCCCCTTGTGGCACAGGCTCGTGGCTCACTCCGTTCCTGCCGTTGCCGTTGCTGCCGTTGTCGGTAACAGTGTCCTCGCGAGGGATTAAGAGAGATTAAGGAGACCACCACCGTCAATGAATACCGCAGCTCTCGGCGGCTCTCGGCGGCTCACAAACGGCTCGCAGCGGCTCACAGCGGCTCCTGTGCGGCTCCTGTGCTGCTCTCCTCTCTCCTCGGACTCCTCTCGACTCGACTTTGCTCAACAGCGCCACCGGAACTCCCAGCGCTCTAGCCTGATTATGACCACCATAGAAAACTATTCACTCCACTCAGGCTATAAACTGAACCGGGATAAATCTGAGGTTAAACCTTTGAACATACTCAGTAAAAAGGGCATGCTGGGAAATTCAGGCCTGTATTGGCAGCCCGGCTTCATTAAATAACTCAGAATTGAATTTGGAAGCACCCTTCTGGAAACCCTCCAACGTAATGAAAAAACTACCTTAGAGAAAATGAGTACGCAACTTGACGGGTGGTCTCCCCGCTTCATAACTTGGTGGGGAAGGATCAAAACCATCAAGATGATGATCTCCCACTAGTAAATTATCTCATCACTATGCTGCCCCTTACTTTATCCCAGGACTTCCATCACAAATTAGATGCCACACTCACTAATTTTCTTTCGAAAGGGAAAAAGCACGAATTAGAATAAAGAAACTACGTCTGGACAAATCTCTAGGAGGAGTCAGTCTGCCAGATTTCAAAAGATACCAAACTGCGTTTCTAGCCAAAGAGGGCTCTTACTGGCTGTCTCCCCCTACCGATTATACTCCTGCCTGGTTGGAGTTAGAAAAGGCCCTACTGGGGAATATCGCCCCGGCAGCTGCCCTAACCACAAACCTGAACACACTAACCTGCTCAAAACCAATTTTTCGGGAACACAAGAGTGGCCCTACTTAAAGTGGATAAATTACTTGACAATACCATACGACGCTCGAACTGGGAGTTGATATGGCATAACCACTCTGTGCTTTATAAGGGCAAACCACTATGTAATCGCCTCTGGATCAAAAAAGGTATCTTTTTCCCACACAAACTTTACAAGGGATCATATCCCCTCTCTTTTAAAGATCTCCAATCCAAATATAATCTTGAACCAATGGAGTTTTATAATTTCCTGCATATAAAGGCGGCAATCACCAGGGCAAAGCTCTTGGTAAACCCTCCCTCTCTCCCGTCATACCTCTCCAGACTAAATAAGCTAAGTCATCAAGTGTCCTGGATTTATAAACTCCTACGCCCGCAACACTCCAACCTCACTAAGCATCTAACTCAGTTCTGGACATCACATGCCTCTTTTCCTATATCAGACATAGAATGGGCCAAAACCTGGGAATCTTGCATGCATCATTAAATAAGCCCTACACTATCCCAGACTAAATTTTGGCTTCTTCTTGAAGCTTTCTGGACTGCAGCACGTCTCTTCGCTCACAACATCAGCACTGATGCATTCTGTTGGAATTGTAAGTAATCTGAGGGCGACCTTGACCATCTTATTCTCCAATGTGAATGTGTGATCCCCTTTTGGGATAAAGTTTTCGGCTTCATCAGTAAAGTGTTCTCTTTCTCCACACCCAGGGAATTGCCATACCTATTATTTGGGTTCCACAAAGCCACGTACCTCAATGACAATGACAGGGCCCTGTTAGACCTACTACTTATGGCTGCAGTAAAGGTAGTCCTCAACAATTGGAAAGATACCAGCAAATCTAACTTTGCGTGCCAGCTAAATCGGGTAATCAATCTTCGTGGAGCCGATAATATATCTCTTCAACACTCGCCATGGCGCCCTCCTCGGAGGCGGATGTGGACCACCCTTGACAACTATTTTAACACCCACAAACCTCCATGAGTCTTTTTTGTCTTTTTCTCTCATTCCAATGCACTCTAGTGTGGCAGTTGCCTCCCTGTCTTAATGGGTAGACCCAAGTCAGCGCAATCGCGTCGTCGTCATCCTGTGGACCACCTTAGTGATACTACTGTTAGCAGTGATACTACTGGTAATACTGTTGCGTTTGTAATTGAGAATGTATGTCTTCCCCAATTAGTCTTTATTTATTTATTTAATTATTTATTCTGTGTTAGATTTCAGTTAGGTTTTTCATTGATTATTGGTGCCCACTGTTTTTTATCTCATTGTCAATATTGCAACCTACATCGTAATCCCATGTATCACAATCATTTATTCGCTGTTTGTATATTCCATATATGTACCCCTTTGTTTCATTTTCTCTGAAACTGCCAATAAAAACTTTTGAAATCGAAAAATGGTTTAGACCTGGCAAAAAGGTTTATATGCCAGGTAGAAATAGCAGTTTAAAACTGTACAATAGCTGCATTGGCAGGCCTGGGACATGTTTTCAGTTGCTACTTAGGTGCCTAGCACAATAAACGCTGCAGGGCCACTAGTAGCATTTAATTTACAGACCCTGGGTACATTTAGTACCACTCTAATAGGGATTCATGAGTTTGTCAGATGTCTGCACAGGTAGGGGAAAGCAGGTCTGCAAATCTTCATTCTCTCTAAATGTTAGTGTTTGGGACTGACCGTATTTGCTCCAATTGATGTCATTTTAAAACTTCCCTTTCTAAATATGCTGTGTTGGTTTCCAGGTGCAGTTTTAATTCATTATCTAGAAGTTTTCCTCCCATAATGCTGAAAAAATAATGTTCTCACTGTAAAACCTATTTCCTTAAAGAGGTTGAGCCGGCCTTGTATGCCTTTTAGAAACAGCTAATCAATTCTACCGCACTGTCCCTGGCGATGGGAAAGGAAGGCTTCCTGGCACTAATTACAGGAGAAACGTGCACTCTCACACTCCTGAAAGCGTAATTATGCTTTTCAAAGCGCTGTTGTGTGGAAACTGTCCTTACTTCAATGAAAGATTAGCTCTTAGTAAACCAAACCAAAGTCAATGAGGCCAACGAGGCCCTTACTTCAAATGCAACCACAGCAAATGCTGTGTAAAGTGCACAGTTACATTTTATAAGCAAGGAGCGCTCTCTTTCCCAGGCAAAATACTATCCTTGAAACCCAGAGCACAAAATAGTGGAATTCTGTTATGGGCAAAACTTCAGATTCTTGATTGGCTTCAAGCACAATTTCTGCAGTATATATCCGAGTGAAATATTGTATAACCCAAGGAATAAAGCAATTTGTTTTTGAGTTTCCTTTCTAAATGTCGCTCGCAGATGAATGAACACAGTGGGAATGCAGGTTGGGTGACTAAAAATAATGAATATTGCGGCAATATAATTAATATTGCGGCAAAGCGAATTTAATGAATAATTGGAGATACTGCTCATGTTAATCCACTCTTCCAACTCTTCCATATTTTTGTAGGAGAATCTTGTGCAGAAATATTCTAATGCCTTATTGCTCCCATATAACATATAATGTCCCAAATGCCGAGTCCAGACCATCATTTACCAAAGTACAAATGTCTGATATATAGAGAGAGGAATGCACATTCAGGACCGTAAGGAGATATTTTGGTATAGGATCCATGCCCGGTTTACATGAAAAATAGACTAGAAAAAGCTCACTTTTGTAATAGCTTTTGTGCACAATTTAGATGGACTCCAATTCAGGTGGGTACCTAAAATAACCTCAACGCCGAAACACTAGGATGCACTACATATGTGTTCGCACTCGTGCAAAAGAAGACTCGTTAGGCATATTCACAGAGGCATTTTGGAGTAGGCAATGTAGTAATCCTATCCAATATTAGTTTTCCTATATCTTACATGCCTTTGAGAATTGGCCCCTAAACAATTAAAATGGCAATACAGTGGGAATATACTGATAAAAGACAGTTATATTCCTGAGTTTGGCCCGTAGCCGGGCAGCTTATTCCTTACATTCTCCCAGAAAATAACATTTCAGGTGTAACCTTTTGGTCACATTTGTATGCACAACAATGTTGGATTAGTTTCTCTGAAACGACTTTGCTTTCACATCCAGCTTTGCATAACATTATCACAATGCCTTGAACATCATTTACTAGGCCTCTCTATGCACTAGGTACAACAGTCATCCTATCTTCATCCATGAACCAAAAGCCCTAGCCACATATCCATAACATCACAAATGTAGCGCGCTCATCGCCAAGGCTGCTTTTTTCAAAATAAATATTATGCATCCCGATAGATTGGTGGAGGAGGCACTTCTGCAGACACGAAAAGTCCCTGCCTGCTGAGAAATCACAACACACCGGTCTGAGATCAAGACAGGGGCCCTTCCCTCTCTCACATCAGGTAATGGGGTTGGATCATTGTAGTAATGACCACTACACAGTGAAGTTGGAAGGTAAGATTTATTAGTCATAAATCCACAAGTGCACCCAGCTGGGCGGCTTAACAATCCTCAACATTCCAAGGCTGCCTCAAGGCTGACAGCTCGGGTGAAACCAAGAGGAGGGATAGGAGGGGGGGGGAAATCAGGAGGGCGGGAAAGTCCATTATGAAGTTACAACACATCTTTTTCCCTAAGGGAACAGAGAGGAGGAGAAAGGAAAATGGGAGGGGGGAAGCAAACATGAAGTTAAGAACAGATGTCCAAATAACTAGACTCTTCTGAAAGTACAGTGCCAGGGAGAGAGGACCTAGGATGAAATGGCATCCCTAAAGAGTTACCTCATACAATACTGTCGGTGCCAGGAAGGAATGGTCTTTTTCCTTTGACTTTCCCTGCGGTGTCCCAGGATAACTGCTCTGTCACCTGATTCTGACCCATCTTCCCTTGACAAATTAACCTCGGAGGTAACAGGAACCACCCTATCCTGACTCCACACCCTTCCATCCTGCATCACTACAACATTGCTCTTTACCTCCCTTATCCTCCCTGGGGGGTAGAACTTGTCCTCACTTTTCCCCATTCTGTCTGGCTTCCTGATGTATACCAACTGTCCACTACAAAGGTTCTTTTCTCTTACTCCCCATTTTTTGTCATACCACTCCTTGTACTTGTCTTGCTTGTCCTCAATTCTCCTCATCACTTCTCCAGAATATATTTCTAGGCGACTTCCTCTCCCCATCCACTGAGGTGACAATTTTGATCCTGCTTTTCTTCCTCTCATTAGTTCAAAAGGTGAATGTCCCGTTGTTGAGTTAGGGGTGGTATGGTATGCCCACAATGTTTCCAAAATGGCTTCTTCCATATTTTTACCTGATTTTCCTGCCAACTTGATACACTCCTTAAGTAGTCGATTCGCCCTTTCCACCTTGCCGTTAGCCTTTGGGCAATACAACGGCGTGCAGATGTGGGAAATAGAACAGTCTTTTAAGAATTCTGTCATTTCCTCAGAAATCAGCTGGACCCCATTGTCTGTTATGATCGTCGCGGGGATACCTTCCCTCGAGAAGACCTCTTTCAAGAAACTTATCAAAGACTTGGTGTTGATGTTTACCACAACTTTGTGAGTGATCCAGTTGGTAAAGTAGTCTATCAGCACTAATAGATACATATCTTGTGAACCCCTTCCATGAATGGGACCCGTGATATCAAATCCCAGTTTTTTCCACGGAGCTTCAGGAACCTTAACTGGAATTAACGGAGAGTGCCTGGTGATTTTAGACTTATCACTGATGCTGCAAGCATAACAGTCACGAACTTTCTCCTCCATTTCTCGGTCCATCTCCGGGAACCAATAGTCTGCTCTTAATCTATTCTTGCACAGGCTTCTACCCAGATGACCTTCATGGGCTAAGTTGATGACTTGCTGCCTCACACCTTCCGGTGGCACTAGTTTCCCCGACTTCATGACGAAGTTAGCATCAATAGAGAGATCTTCTCTTACATTCCAAAACGGCTGGATTTCTCTTTCCAACTCCTTGCACTTCTTCGGCCACCCCTTGACAATGTACTCCTTTACCTTCTTCAAAATCTCATCTTTTTCCATGTGCTCTTCCCACTCTTCTTTCATCACTGCAGTTACCCCTATCTCCAAGATGGAATCCTGCACTTTTTCTCCCTCAGCTGTTTCATCGGTTACTGGAGCTCTTGAGAGGAAGTCCGCCACTCTGTTTAGTTGTCCAGGAATGTACACTGCTCTGAAATTATACCCCTGTAAGCCCAAGACCCACTTGGCTATGCGTGGGGTCATTTCCTCCATATCTTTCTTACTGAAAAGTGGAACCAATGGCTTGTGGTTTGTGTGCACCTCAAATGGTACTCCCCACACGTAAAATTTGAAGTGTTTAATGGCCCAGTATACCGCCAGAGCCTCCTTCTCCACTGTAGAATAGTTCACTTCTGGGGAAGTAAGAGTTCTTGACGCGAAAGCAATCACCTTAAGTTGTTTTTCCACTCTCTGTGATAGTGTTGCTCCTATACCTTTATTGCTCGCATCAGTGGTTATTACTATTTCTTTTCCTTGATCAAATTTGCCAATAAAAGGAGCCTGAATAATGGCATTTTTTATGTCTCTGAACGACTCCTCCTGCCTTTCACCCCATTCAAACTTGCTGTCTTTCTTCACCAACTCTCTCATGGCATGTGTTCTCATGGCAAAGTCTTTGATGAATCTAGCCATATATTCTGCTAGACCAAGGAATGACAACAATTCCTCCTTGTTGGACGGCATAGGTGCATCTCTGACTGCATTTACCAAATCACATTTCGGTTTAATACCTTCTTCAGAGATTGTATGGCCCAAGTAATCCACGGAGCTCACGCCTAGTTTGCACTTGCTCAGCCTGGTGGTGAATCCAACCTCCCTCAGCTTCCTTAAAACCTCTCTCAAGTTTTCGCTGTGTTCCCCCTCACTAGAGCCATAGGTAAGGATGTCATCTTGGAAGCACATGGTTTTTCTGCATTCTCTTAGGATGTGCTGCATCACCCGTTGGAAAGCCGAAGCAGCCAACGCCAAACCAAAAGGCATCCTTAAAAACTTGAAATTTCCGAATGGAGTCGTGAACGCTGTAAGAGACTGTGAATCCGGATGCAGCTCTATCTGATAATAGGCCGAAGACAAATCCAGCACACTAAAATACCTCGCCCCCTGAATGGTGGTCAACATCTCTCCTATCCTCGGGAGGGGGTACCGGTCTACCAGGATGTTCGCATTCAAGTCCCTCAGGTCTACACACAACCTAATGTTCTTTCCTCCATCCTTGGTCGTGATCACGACTGGAGCCAACCATGAAGATGTCTCTATTTCTTTGATCACCCCTTGGCTAATTAGTTTATCCAACTCAATTTTCAATGGTTCTTTCATGCGCAGGGGTATGGAACGTGTTTTGTGTATCACTGGTCTAGCCCCCTCCTTGAGCGTGATCCTGTGCATATAGTTCTTTAGTACACCCAGTTTTTCGCTAAACACCTCCTTGAAATCCTGGATGACATCTTCTGCTACCCTAGAGGGTTCTATCAAGAGCACCTGTTCCTTGTTGTTGGGATCCAGTTTGATACCTAATTCCTTCTGATGTTTCCAACCCAACAGATTCGAACCTCTCTTGGCCACGTACACTGTCCCTACCGTGTGCCTATCTTTGAAACTTATTCTCATTTTTGTCATCCCTTCTAGCGGTATGCGCTCTTTGTAGTATCCCACTGGGTTTATATCAGCTCTCTCTAAAACAACTCCCCGTCCCGCAAACTTTTCCTCAAACTCCCTCTTGTCTATGAGAGTGTAACGAGAGCAAGAATCTGCATATGCATCAAATCTTTTACCATCCAAGGTAATCTCACATGTTGGATAATCATTACATTCACTTTCCTCCTCATCCCCCACCTGGGAAATATACGTCTTTTCTTTTACATCCCCACATTCTACATTTTCCACCATATGTATTTTTTGATTAATATTTTTACACACTTTAGAAAAATGCCCTCTTTTGTTACATTTCCTACATAGAGTATCCCTGGCAGGACATTTCCAGTTGTTTGCCAGGTGATTTGGGCTACCACATTTGAAACAAAAGAAACCCTGTGGGTTATTACGCTGACTGATCTTGGCTTTCTCTCCTACTTTGCAAATGGTCTCTCCCTCTTGAGCCCCTTTATTCTCTTCTCTTTCTCTTAAAACTCCTTCATGTATTTTCATTTCTTTCATACACATGGCTGTATGCTCCAACCCTTTAGCTATACTCAAAGCCTCTTCCAGATCAGGATTTCTCGTAAGGAGTTCCTCCTGAATCCTTGAGTCATTTGTGCACCTCACAATTTGGTCTCTTATCATAGAGTCAGTCAAAGCCCCAAATTCACACGTAGCAGCTAAACCTTTAAGAACTGCCACGTAATTTGTTACTTTCTCATCTTTCTTCTGTCCCCTTTTATAGAACTTGTGCCTCTCCAGTACAACGTTGAGCTTCATTTTAAAGTGTTCTTCCAATTTTATCAAGGTGTAATCATATACATTCACTCCTTCAACCTCCTCTTGTTCGTCGTCTACCATTCTTCCCGTTATATCTTCGAACACTTTTCTTCCATGTATGCCCAAATTGTGTAACAATATGTGCTGTTTTCTTACATTATTATAATTTGCTCCCCCTATCGCTATGAGATATGACTTGAAAATACCAACCCATCTCTTCCAAGGTATCTCCGGCTCCCCCAGCTCATTTAGGAAAGGTGGGGGCTGGCTCATACCTGCACCTGCCATGGCCATAAAGTAGAGGACTAAAACACTTGCTAATATAAATTTAACCCCTTTAAATGAAGAAAGATTACCTTAATAAATGGATTAACAGGTACACACTAATATGAGCATAAACATAGAGGAAATAGAAATAATTTCAAAATTTAAACTCCTTTAAAATTTTACCAAACCTCAGCAAAACACTTTAGTTCATTTGAAAGCCAACTACATAAAACCCCCGAGTCCTCTTTTCATTTCCTCATTTCACACTGTTAATTGATGTGGGCGGGAACTTCCTGTGAAGAGCGCCGTCGCATACCCCAGCCTCACCGTGAAGTACAGTTTCAGACGTATCTCAAAATTCAATGCGCCGTCTTGCTCAGATCAAAACTAAGGGCGCTACCTGCCACCGCCAAACCGCTGAGAGGAAATAGAACCGAAGCGGAGTTTTCCGCCCCTTCAAGAACCGAAAGCAGGGACTGCCAGACGGAAGGTCTTCGCGCTTCTCGCCGCTCCTCACTTCCCCGGCGTCTCCTCACGAAAGGCGGGATCCTCCTAGCCTGAAGCAGTTCTCGCCCCGTGATGTTAATTTCCCCTTTGGCAGGAGCCCGCTGCAGTCACAGACGGCCCGCTGGCCAGATACATCCAAATCAGGTGAAGACAGCTAGCGCTTGATCAGACGCCCCTCCGCAAACCGCCTCTCACCTCAAAACTTTATGATAACTCGCCGACTAGCCTTCTGCTCGGCGGGTTCTTATCTCCTCAGCAACCTCTACCGCCAACAACAGCACCTTACTTCAAATTGAGTGGATGAAGCTGTATCCCAATGATGCAGAAACAGCGTGCTATTGTATGATGAAAAGCAGCAGCAGGGATTTACGGCGGTGAAGCCAGGTAGAGAATCACGAACCCGGTAAGTTGAACTTCTTCACAATATTCCATCCACAGCAATAATTACTCCAGGGGGGTGCACCACGCTGACCCTGGCTCAGCTCCTTGACCCTCGTCGCCAAAAAGTGTAGTAATGACCACTACACAGTGAAGTTGGAAGGTAAGATTTATTAGTCATAAATCCACAAGTGCACCCAGCTGGGCGGCTTAACAATCCTCAACATTCCAAGGCTGCCTCAAGGCTGACAGCTCGGGGGAAACCAAGAGGAGGGATAGGAGGGGGGGGAAATCAGGAGGGCGGGAAAGTCCATTATGAAGTTACAACAATCATCCCTTGGGGGGATTCTTGGCACTACACCTACACCCATTCTAGGTACACTTAGAGTAGAGTCTGCATCATAGTAGTACGTTAGATTACCATTTTACACATATGCCTGCATATATTCATTGCTTCAGCACCATGGTAGAAATGTATCTACTGTTCACTCTTTCAGGGCTTGTAATCTCCTTTATTTGCTTCTGTCTCCTAACCATTGCAGTACACGATTTTATGCAAGAATAACTCTGGTTCAATAAATATTATTGAAAACATCCCACTGTGTATTCTCTGTATATTTCTCTGAGAACAAGTGAGCATGAGTGACTGAGAGAAAACTTCTGTTCTGTTTCCACGATTCCTGAGGAATGAGGGTTGCAATGTTCAATGGTTGCCAGAAACTGTTTGCTCCCTGGTGGGTTAGGGGGCTTACAGTGGCACTGGTCTATAGGCCAACATATCCTGCGGGGGTGTCCGGAATCAGATCAGTCTAGGCACCAAGCCCTTAGTTTATGTAGTCCAAACAATGCGCAGATTCCAGTGATCAGTAGGAACTGCACAACAAGACATATTCAAATAGTACTATTTGCAATTTACTAATTGGGAGTTGGAAGTTTTGGGCCAATTCAGAAAAGTAAGTAAGAGTACCTGAAACAGTGCTCCTTTAGTTGTACTTCGCATGCCTATAAATGCCTTTTTGAATCACTCCCTTAATTATCGCATGCATGCACTACCTGTTCAGAACCTCAAGTTAATCTAAATAATTAGCTTGAACTTTTCAGAATATACATTCTCCTAAAATAAGTATCTCAAATGCGGTTTTAAATTTGGATCGTATAAACAGAGGCTTTGTCTATTCCAATACATATTTTGTATGAAACTCAGTAGCAGTTGCTCACAGAAACTAAAGATATACTGGCAGTATGTAGACCCACAGACATGAAGCACTGAGAGAACGTGGGGCATAGGGCAATATTTCCTTAGGCCCAAGTTCTTGAGGAGGTCCAGCAGCATGCTAATGGTGAGGCTGTCAGTGTGGTATTCATAATGCGGGTCATTCCAATCATAAACTGCTCAATGAAACAGGCTGCACTCTAACTTGATCTGGGCAGCGAGCACACATAGGACGCTGACTTTGTGACGCACTCAACAGCCAAAGATCTACAACTTGCTACCAGTACTAATAGGCCAGTGCAAGTGAGGCAATGATGGCCAGCTCCCATTATTATCTCTGGTTCTGCCTGCATTGCATACTGTGTGGAACAGAAGCACTGTCGATGCTGAGGCAAACGACTCTTAGCTCAATCTGGACTTCACAATCTAATTCAACTTTTGCTGATTCTTTATTTATACCTGAGGTATGAACTTTTACAATAAAATATTTATATGGATTGTTTTACTTTAGTACATTAGATTACATTATTGCGCTGAGCGACCTTTTATTGGGATAAGGGAACCACATCTCTTTTGTCCTCATTATTTTATTAAGGGTTCAAGATGCAGTTGTTAATGCCTCTTATAGAAGTCTTAATTGGAATAGATTGATTATGATCTATTAAAACGTATATAATAGGTTATTTTGTACAGTGTGCATCCTGAACTGAATTATTTCAAGATGTTCTCATATGTGATGCTCATGGAAAAGGAAGCAAAGTGAAAAAAGTGATTCCTTAGGGTCAAGCAGATTGGTAAATCTGTGATGCTGGGATTGAAACCAGGTTCTTAGTGTCTCGGACCTTCAACTAGTTTTTTCCCATGTACCCAAAAAACCTTCATGCAGGTCTGCAGTCACACACACAGAACAAATGATTTCATATTATGCCTCCCTGACAGCAAACACTAAACAAATCACACATTGCTTGAAACAATGAAGTTGCACACCATTCCCCAATGCTGATACAACAGGACATGTCGTTTTTAGATTCATGCCCTGCAACATGGCAGATCAACAGAAGGCAGTCACTGCAACTAGGATAGACACATGTATATGGCCACAGGACAACAGTAGGATGTGTGGGGAGTATGAAAAAACAAATAATCAATTCCTGTAATATATGCATTGTCACTAAGAGAAAACGTCACACAGAGGCGCTAGGAAACATCATAGATCATGCCTAAGACAAATAGACAAAGGGTACTTCTCATTACAAATCAGAATTAGTCTCACACATTCTCACGTTAAAATAGTGGGTCACACCCTATAAACATTTGTAAAATGTCATGAGCACCTTCTTGCTGCTGTTTCTTGTGTTCTAATATCGGGAAATCAAGGATGGAACTATGCCAACTGACCTTCCTGAACTCCCACAAACACAAATAAGAGGTGGTAGAATTGGGCAAGATCCAGAATATCATAAGCAAACGTTCCAAACCTAAATTCATGAGGCACGATTCACAAAGTTATTTGCATATGTACATTCAATATATATGTGCACATTGCTTAAATTAAGTGTTCAAGGAATTTACAAAAGGTGACTTTGAACCCATGAATTGCTTCACCCATGTCCAATATTACCACAGTGTAGTGCAATATTGCTAATGGGTAGGGTGACCAGATTTTGAGAAGTATAAACCAGGACAGGCCAGACATAGAGGTAGAAATTAAGGCTGCCAATGATCACGTATATCTGGTCTTCCAGCTTTTGCCTGTGTGAGGTCCTGAAATTAGCTTCATTTATTTTTTCAGGCAGACCAGGAGGAGGCAGAAGTAAATGTAGTCTTGTAAATGTGAGCACACATATATATATATATATATATATATATATATATATATATATATATATATATATATATATATATATATATATATATATATATATATATTACCTACTGGCGGTAGGTAGTTTTAGTTAGAACCAAGTTTCCATAGGAAGAATATTTTATGTTTTGTTTATAACTTTGGCGTTGTTTGATGAATCTTCATGACATTATCAAAACTAATTCTATGTTCATATCAGCTTCTATGTTGATATTTTGGGGGTGATTGGTCTAGGGGGGCCGAGATAAAAGGGGGGTCCCAAAACGTGTTTTCTCTATGTTAATTTCCATAGGAAACTTTAGACAAGGCTACAGGTCGAACAAGTGAACGGAATTACCCCAAATTTGGCAGGAAGAAGGGTCTTGGTCTAAAAAGCACGCTTTTGCTTATTTGGTGTACATCCGTTCAGTAGTTTTGAAGAAATATCGAAATTTACAGATATCGATATTTGGTAATTCTGCTATCTGATTGGCTGAGGCGTTACGAGCATGAGCTTGCTGCTTATTGGTTGCGAGCACTGCGAGCGGTTGTCATAAACCCCTGAACACTGTCTTAAACACCAGAAAGAAACCTCAAGTAGCGGTCTGCAGCACCCTTGATTTTAGTCAAGAGCCTCTCTTAATTTAAAAAACCCACCCCTTTCCCGTGCACCTGCACCTTCTTAGTTGTCAGTGTGATTGGTGTAAAGCGTTAATTGAAACTTAATTCCTGATGTGTCATAATATTCTGTTTTAACTGTTCTCAATGCATCCTTTTTTCCGCTTATTGCCGCTTATTGTATTTAGTTAAAAGGTAACTGATTTACGTAATGCTTTATTTAGCCTTCCGGATTGTTTTTTATTTGCGATTTAATGTGAAGCCTGCAGCCTCCTGGACTTCACATTGAGAATCTCAGGATGCCGTCTTGACTCAATGGGGGCCCAGGGTTCTGTATCCTATTCTACACCGACCCAACATGGCCGTGTGTGCTCTCGTGCTAGGGCGTGGTCTGGTGCGGCTCGGTATTTAAACCGCACCCGATGTTCTGGAAGGCGCTTTGCCTCCTTCTTCCTGATGAGAAAGGTCACGTCAGGAGCCTCACGTTTTCAAGGAGGAACACTTACCTGTTTGGAACTTCTGGGGAGATCGAATTCTCTTATGCTCCGCTTTTATCTGGATCTGAAGATTTCGGCTGAGTCTGCAAAACAAAGGAAAAGAAGATAAGTACATTTCTCTACAAGGCGCCCAACGAAAGAAAGGCAACTTAAGAACAATTTTTGGAATATTTTCACAGAGCGAATGAAGATTTAGCACAAACTTAAAGTTATTTATAGAAACTAGTAATTATTAATATAGTTAATGTCGTAAGAACAAATGTTATACAGAAAGTAAAGGCAGGTAACAGGGGGTGTGCAAATATACTGGTAGCCAACTATATAACGGAGGGGGTTGTGTTCTCTTGTGATTTACAATCTTTTCAGAAACTCACAGACATTCCGGTAAAGAAAGGAACAACAAGAGAATTTCCATGTAAGTATTTTGTAAGTGAAAAAAGAGCTGAGTGAAAGGGGGACACTATTAGTTTGGAGTTAAGGAAGGGTTTTATTAATCTAAGACCTACTTCTAGAAGGTGCCAGACTACTCCCAACCCATCACTAACCAGACAAGACATACTGGACGTTAGGATTGCGACGGCTGCTCGCAGGTAGGCAAAAAGATTTTAGTTGAACTGTCACTAATGAAAAACAACTGACTATGTAAAGAAGTTCAGAAGAGGCTAAAGTCTGACCCCACGATACTTGTTGCTTCGCAAGTCGACAGCAAGAATCCTTGTCACGTCCAGTACCAGGCCCTCCTCCTAAATTTCTAGTTTTAACCTTGTACATTTTTAAAACAACAAGTTTAAGGTTAGTTTTTCGGGAAGTTGGTTCCTTGCGTCCCGGCGAAATCTACCACATCATCTAAAAGAAGACAAGGTAAGAGACGACGTAGAGTTCTCTGACAGAAGGTAAAGCCCACGGTTAATATTTCGCCCGGACGCAATGGATCAAGTTTCCTTACAGGATATTGCAGCCATGTTGAATGAGATTAGGACAGAAAACGCTGCTTTGCATTGAGATATCTCAACTCTGCAAAATATAGTACAACCAAAACCGCTTTTGAAGCCAGCAACTTTCCAGGGACCCATTCCTAATACTTCCTCTTCCACTGCTAAAGCGCAAACCCAGATTCAAGTGATAACTTCAGTGCCTACACCTCTTGCGCAACCAAAAAGGTTTTATGGAGATTGTAACAAATTCTCTATATTTATTAACTAGTGTCATTTACACTTCCTAGCTAAAACCACAGCTTTTCCTGATGACTCTTTCAAAGTGGCCTTTATGTTATCATATCTAGGGGGAGATGCAGCCCTTTGGCCGGTTCCTTTAGTAGAGAGAGATGATCCGATTTTATATAAATTTACTAATTTTGAATGGGCCATGAAAAGATGTTTGCTAAACATGTGTTTGTTCAATCAGCTGACAATGAGCTGTTGAGTTTGAAACATGGATCATCTGATTTACTTCATTATATTTCAAGTATTAACCGATTCGTTTTAGAAGCAGATTGGCCTTATGACAAGAGAGTTTCCCTCTTTTACAGTGGTTTAAAAGAGGAATTAAAGGACATGGTAACTCAAATTTTAGAACCTCCGGAAGATATAAATGACTTTATTGATTTAGTAGTAAAATTAAATCATAGATTATCAGAAAGAAGAGGCGAAAGAAGGAAATCAGATCACAAATTGATCTTTTTCAAAGATAAGTCTACCACCCCAAGAGAAACATCTTCCAAAACAGATACCACTGAACCTATGCAGATAGGAACAATTTGAGGGCCTCTATCAAAAGATGAGAAGGAAAAAAAACGAAAGCTAAATAAATGTCTCTACAGTGGCAAGACTGGACACTTTGTTAAAGAGTGCCCCACTCGTCCAAACAAAAATAAAACCAGATCTCCTGACTTAGCTGTAACTCACGTTCAGTCGTAAAACTAGATCACTCGATAAAAGAGGAGGTCAGTTTGTCGAGTGCTTTTTCTTCTTTGGCCTCTACTGTACCACTTATTGGGTGTCGTCATTTGAGTCTAAAAATAAATCTAAAAAGCTTGTCAGGCCCAACTTGTTCCTGGGAAAATCGAAGCTCTAATAGATTCAGGAGCAACAGGAAATTTCATTGACACTCAGTTTCTTCTTCATTTAGGGTTTAAATCCAATATTAAGAGCCACCCAGAAACAGTAAGGGCAGTAGACGGTAAGGAACTAACATCTGGACCAATTTCACGTCAAACTGAACCATTGATTATGGATGTTTCTCCAATTCATAGAGAAAAGATTCAATTTGATATCATAGATGCACCACAGTTCAAATTAATCCTAGGAATTCCATGGTTAATATTACACAATCCAATCATAGATTGGGTAACCAGGATTATCACTTTTAACTCATCTCATTGTCAAGACCATTGTTTCCTCAAGGCTAAATCTGAGGAAGTTATACAAGGGTTTGAGTTTTCAATCAATTTCCACAGTGTGTTACTACTAGAAGAAGAATCTTCAGTTTATGCAGACTTAACTGACGTTTTTGACAAAAAAAGGGCTAACACCCTACCCGCTCATAGGGATTTTGACTGTAGGATAGATCTTACCCCAGGAGCTACCTTACCTTGTAGCAGAATCTATGCACTCACAGAAAAAGAAAACGAACATCTTAGAGAGTATCTTGACGAATATCTTGCAAATGGTTTTATTCGACATTCTAAGTCACCAGTGTCTTCGTCTCTTTTTTTTATTCCAAAGAAGGGAGAGGAATTACGTATGTACATCGATTATAGAGCCCTGAACAAAGTAACAATAAAGAACAGGTATCCTTTGCCGTTAATTCCTACATTATTAGATCAGGTAAAAGATGCCACCATTTATACTAAATTAGTTCTGTGCGGAGCATATCATCTTGTGAGAGTCCGAAAAGGCGATGAGTGGAAAACTGCGTTTCGTACAAAGTTTGGCCTCTTTGAATATCAGGTAATGCCTTTCGGACTCTGCAACGCTCCTGCTGCATTCCAGTTTTTTATAAATGAAGTGTTACATGAGTTCATAGATGTATGGAGTGTAGTATACATAGACAATATTCTCATTTATTCTAATTCTGAAGAAGAACATGTAAAACAAGTTCGCGCCATTCTTCAAAAATTGCTGTTGAATTCCCTGTATGTCAAATTAGAGAAGAGTCTGTTCCATGTGTCTAAAGTGGACTTTCTTGGTTACGTGATTAGTCCCTCTGGAATTGAGATGGATCCTAAAAAGATCGAAGCAGTGAGTTCTTGGCCAAGTCCATCTACGGTAAAACAAGTTCAAAGCTTTTTAGGTTTTGGTAATTTTTATCGTAGATTTATACAGGATTTTTCACAGACCATAACTCCAATTACCAAATTGTTGAGAAAAGGAGTAACTTTATTTGGTCTGATTCAGCAGAAGAAGCCTTTTTGGAATTAAAAATGAAATTTACTTCAGCACCAATTTTAAGTCACCCGGATCCCACTCAGCCCTTCTGATGCTTCTCAATTTGCTTTTGGAGGAATTTTATCCCAACGAAATAAAGACACAGGCCAAATGCATCAGATTGCCTATTATTCCTGAAAGCTATCTCCAGAGGAATTAAACTATGCAATTGCAGACAAAGAACTCTTGGCCATAAAAGCAGTTTTTGAGGAGTGGCGTCATTACTTGTTAGGGGCACGTCACCTTGTTACAATCTATACTGACCACAGAAATTTGCAAGCCTTACGATCTGTAAAAGCCTTGACAGCAAGACAATTACGATGGTCCTTGTTCTTCAATGACTATAATTTTGTAATCACTTATCGGCCAGGTAAAGAAAATCTAAAAGCTGATGCATTGTCTCGTATAGGGGAAAAAGAATCTGAACCTAATGATATTGTTCATCCTTTTTTACCAACCACTTGTTTTCACGCTAGTTTGTCCATATGCAATGTAATTGAAGATATAAAAATGGAAGTGAAAACAAAACCTTTGAAGAATGGAAAAAGATCTACCCATTTATTCAAGAAAAAGATAAGCTTTATTATGTCCATGATCAAGTTATGGTTCCAACTACAGAAATTCAATAAGCTATAATCCATCTTCATCACGACACTCCTCTGTCTGCACATCCTGGCATTTCAAAGACTGATGAATTCATCAAAAGACAATTCTGGTGGCCTTCTTTGTTCAAGGATGTACAAAAAATTGTAGATACTTGTAGTATTTGTATCCAAAATAAAGTTTCTCATCAGGCTCCAAGTGGATTACTGAAACCCTTATCCATACCACCTCAGCCGTGGCATACTATATCTTTAGATTTTATAGTTGAGCTTTCACCAACCAAAAAGGGGTTTACTACTATTCTAACTGTAGTGGATCAATTTTCTCGTATGGCTCATTTTATCCCTCTAAAGAAACTCCCAACAGCCATGGACCTAGCAAAGCTTTTAATGACTCATATAATTAGGTTACATGGCATTCCATCTGTAGTCATTTCAGATAAGGGTTCCCAATTCATTTCCAATGTCTGGCAGAATCTAAGTACACTTTTGAATATGGAAATTTGATTAGCATCAAGTTATCACCCTCAAACTGATGGCTTAACTGAACGCACCAATCAAACTATTGAACAATTTCTTCGTTGTATGTTGGCTAGTATTGAAGATGAATGGTCAGATGTTTTAAGTGCATTAGAATTCGCTTATAATAATGCTGAACATACTTTCATTAACATGTCCCTATTCTTTTGTAATTATGGTTATTATCCTAAAAGTATCCCAGGTCAGCAAAAATGTAATGTTACAGTTCCAGCAATTCATGATTACTTAAGCAACTTATCCTCCATTCATGAAAATGCTCAATTTAATTTGGCTAAAGCAAAAGAAGCACAAAAAGAAAAATCAGATAAACATAGAACAAAACAACCCCAGTACAGTGTTGGAGACAAGGTCTGGTTGAATACCAAAAATCTAAAAAAATACAGCAAATACATTTTTTTACCCAAAATGTATTGGTCCTTTTACTACTCAAAAATCATAAATCCAGTTTGTCTCCCTCCTAAGTATTTGATTCATCCAGTTTTTCATGTCTCGTTAATCAAACAATATAATTCCCAGACTTGTTTTATCCGACCTCCTCCTGCCATACTTATTAAAGTTCATCCGGAATTTGAGATAAAAACTATCTTGGATTCAAAAAGGGTTAATGGAAAACTTTTTTACTTAGTCGATTGGACTGTTCTCAATGCATCATTTTTTTCGCTTATTGCCGCTTATTGTATTTAGTTAAAAGGTAACTTATTTACGTAATGCTTTATTTAGCCTTCGAGATTGTTTTTTATTTGCGATTTAATGTGAAGCCTGCACCCTCCTGGACGTCGCATTGAGACTCTCAGGATGCCGTCTTGACTCAATGGGGGCCCAGGGTTCTGTTTCCTATTCTGCACCGACCCAACGTGTCCGTGCGTGCTCTCGTGCTAGGGCGTGGTCGGGTGCGGCTCGGTATTTAAACCGCACCCGATGTTCTGGAAGGCGCTTTGCATTCTTCTTCCTGATGAGAAAGGTCACATCAGGAACCTCGCGTTTTCAAGGAGGAAAACTTACCTGTTTGGGACTTCTGGGGAGATCGAATTCTCTTATGCTCCGCTTTTGTCTGGATCTGAAGATTTCGGCTGAGTCTGCAAACCAAAGGAAAAGAAGATAAGTACATTTCTCTACAAGGCGCCCAACGAAAGAAAGGCAACTTAAGAATAATTTTGGGAATATTTTCACAGAGTGAAGATTTAGCACGAACTTAAAGTCTTTTATAGAAACTAGTAATTATTAATATAGTCAATGTCGTAAGAACAAATGTTATACAGAAAGTAAAGGCCAAAAAGGTAACAGGGGGTGTGCAAATGTGCTGGTAGCCAACTATAGAACGGAGTGGGTTGTGTTCTCTTGTGATTTACAACCTTTTAAGAAACTCACAGACATTCCGGAAAAGAAAGGAACAACAAGAGAATTTCCATGTAAGTGTTTTGTAAGTGAAAAAAGATCTGAATGAAAGGGGGACACTATTAGTTTGGAGTTAAGGAAGGGTTTTAATTATTTCCTTTACTTTATAGCTCCTTACTACGCGAAGACATCTGAGACCTACTTCTAGAAGGTGCCAGACTACTCCCAACCTATCACTAACCAGACAAGACATACTGGACGTTAGGATTGCGACGGCTGCTCGCAGGTAGGCAAAAAGATTTTAGTTGAACTGTCACTAATGAAAAACAACTGACTATGTAAAGAAGTTCAGAAGAGGCTTAAGTCTGACCCCACGATACTTGTTGCTTCACAGGTCGACAGCAAGAATCCTCGTCACGTCCAGTACCAGTCCCTCCTCCCAAATTTCTAGTTTTAACCTTGTAAACTTTTAAAACAACAAGTGTAAGGTTAGTTGTTCCGGAAGTTGGTCCCTTGCATCCCCGCGAAATCTACTACGTCATCTAAAAGAAGGCAAGGTAAGAGACGACGTAGAATTCTCTGACAGCGGTTTCAACTAGGAAGTGTTGGCCGGCATTTTGTGATTCCGTTGAAGGGAGTGAGGGGAACAAAGGGTGAAAAAAGTAGGAAAGGAGAGTAGGAGCACTGTAACCTCTGTGGGGGAGTGTGAAGCGAAGTAGTCACTCCTACCGGTCTTTAAGTGCGGTGTTGGCCAGAGTGACATGGTGCTGAGATGATATGCTGCTACACTCGGGTATGAAACCGTGAGCCTAAACCGTGAGCTCATTGCTGTAAAGTGATGTGCTCTGGTCTTTGTAGCATACGTGTGCAAGTAGTGTTAGTAGGCGTTTATACCATACAGGGAGTGGGAAGCGAACTACTGACCGCTATCGAGCGTTTATACTATACCGGTAGCTGGAAGCGGGGTACTCACGCCTACCGGTGTGAAGACTCGGGGATCAAACCGAGATGATTTCTGTAAAGTGATGGGCTCTGGGCACTGTAGGATACCTGTGTAAGTAGTGTTAGTATGTGTTTATAGTATATAGGGAGTGGGTAGCGAACTACTTTCTCCTACTGGTCTGAAGACTCGGGGATTAACCCGTGAGCCTAGATCGTGAGCTCATTGCTGTAAAGTGATGTGCTCCGGGCGCTGTAGTATACCTGTCAAACATCAAACATATACATTAAAAATTCCTGACAATCCTGCTGAATAATTTGTGAAAATTGATTTTGACCAGAACATATGTCTAGAAGATTTCTAATTTCTGAAACACTTTCTATTTTTGCTCTATCACTGCTACATTTCTCAAACACAGAATTCAATAAACAGCAGAATGTTTGATCCCGATTTTCAACAATCTGTTCTTGTAAATTTTGAAGAAAAAAACAACATTAACCACTACATTAGCATAGCAGTTGACACCAGAACTGTTTTCAAACTGAAATCCAACAACATCTTCAACAGAATCCTTTTTCTTTCTGCTTACAATTACAGTTTCATCTACATAAGGTGTCGGTGTGGGTGTGTGGGGTGTTTGGGTGTGGGTGGAGGTGTGGGAGTGTGTGGGTGTGGAGGTGTAGGGTTATGTGTGTGGTGTGTGTGTGTGTTTGTGAGATGTGTGGGTGTTTGTGTGTGAGGAGTGTGTGTGTGGGTGTGTGTGTGTGGGGTGTGTGCATACTTGTAGGTACCTAAATCAGCCACAGAACCCAAAAGGTCTTTTCAGAGCTACCCTACCTCTGATCACTCAAAATGATTATTTTACACAAATTTTTTTCACTATTTTCCCCCATGGTACGCTCCCTGGTACGCTCCCCGGTGCGCGTACGGGCGCTCCCCCCGCGAAAATCGAAAAAAAATTACATTTTTTTTTGTCCCGCGGGACCCTTTCATGGCCCCCACATCAACCCTAGGGGGTCAGGGGGGTCTACCCTGTCCCCTTTTGGTTATTTCCCCCTTTGTTTTTGCCTCCTCTTGTGTCTCGATCCTACCGAGACACAAGATGGTGGCCGCTCCGGACTGTTTTGAATGTTTACAGACACCGAAAGCAAATCCTTATTTGACTAGTTAAATCGAGAGGAGGAAAACCTTGTATCACTTTATTAGAGCGGATCCGGATGGTAAAAATAGAGAAAAAAAAAGAAGCGGGTCTCACCTGTTAATTTAAATGAGGCCCGTGTTGGGTAATGTTCCGTGGCCAATACTATTAATATATTGCGGGGTCTCTGGAGGACTGGGGATCTTATAGTCACATGTAAATTAGGCACGGGAGGGCACAGAGATGTTTCCCAGCCTAGGGGACTGCCACCTTCCCGGGTATTGTTTACTAATTGTTCGGGGGGAATCGAGGTCAACTGAAGTCTGGGGATTGCCACACTCCGGGGCTTTACTTAAATATGCAGGGTGGGCCTCAGCAGTCCCTGAATCCTCGGTGGTCCTAGGCAGTGCCTTATTGGTTCTGTAATCACACGGGCAGTACTCATGGTGTAATAAAGTAATTACGCAGGCTTTATTTGTGTAATAGTCTGCTGGTTTATATTTGATAGGTGCACCGCAAAATTACAAATGTTTTCCCTCATAACCTCCTATAAACAGACGATTTTCACAAGAAACTACAGTGTTGTCAGAAAAAGAAGACCTATACACTCACTCATTTATTGAAAAAAAACCTTTATTAAACCACAAATAAATGGATACGCAAGTTTATTAGAACAAACAACAGTATAGCATGAAATACGTGGGTGGAGCTCCTCCGGAAGCAGCGTACAAAACCTGCAAGACAAAAATGAAACGTAAGTATATGTGCCATGTGGAAGAGGAAAAGAAAGGTAGTCCAAATGAAAGGAAGATAGTGAGAATGGGAGGGAGAGGGATTGGGTGGAAGGGAGAAGGGAGAAGGGGAGGGAGAGTCAAAAGAACAGAGGGAGGAGGAGACAGAGCATCGGCCTACTGCACCCAGCCCTCAGTGTTTACCTCTTGTCACCCGTTTGTCTAGGACGCTGGGGTCCGCAAGAAAGAGTGTGGTCCGGCAAGACCTTAAAATGAAACATATGAATGAGACAGAGATTACATTATTAGCTACGGGAACATCACTTGCCTGCACCAGTGCACCCAGGGTGCTGCACCCCAGCACCTTCCCCCGCACTGTGCTCAATTGTAGGTCCTGTGCACCGAGGCTTCACTGCTCACCTGCCACCACCGGTGTGTCCAATGACTTGTTGGTGCAACCTCCAAGTCCGGGGTACCTTTGTAGGGTGGGAGAGCAGGTCTCCGGTCAGGGATGGTGTCTTGGTACCATGGTGGAAGGCGTCAGAATGCCGAGGGCATCATCACGGGGTGAGCACTCTCTCCACCCATTTTGGCTCAATCAATTCAGTGTCTGAAAAGGGAGAAATAATTTAATAGTGGAAACGTCTGGAGGTAAATGAAGGTTTATTTCAAACTTAATAGAAAACACCAGTTGAGGGCATCCTTTGTTTTTTTTTGTTGATCAAATATATTTTTATTGAGTTCCACAAAGCGATATCTTACATACAATATTTGAAGAAACAAAAGGCTACGCTGTGGCACCCGTCCCCAACACTGCTGAGTACCCCACTGTGCGCCCAGGAAGTGAGGCGAGTCCGGGTGCCCGAGTATGTTCGCTTGGTGGGGGGCACGCCCCCCGATGACCACCAGAACTCTTTTCCACCAACCACCCAACAGGCCCACCCCCCCACCCTACCCCAACTGTGCCCTACCCCCCTCCAACAACCCCCTGCCCCCCCAACCTCCCCCCTCCCACCCGGTGTGTTCCTTGTAGCGCTTAAAGGTGGTTGTTCGGGGTTCAGGCTAGACTTTGTGCTCCACTCGAGCCGTATCATCTCTAAACCCTTCCGCCAGTTTCAGGACCCTGAGATACCTCGGACATGTAAGCTCTGTAAATTCTTGGGAAAGTAGAGAGATGAGTGGCTGCCAAGTTTCTCTGAAAGTTTCGGGTGACTGAGTGAGCGAGGCCTGTATCCTCTCCATCCCCATGATGTACCATAACCTGTGTAACCACCCCGTGCGTGTGGGCTGACTAGTGGACCCCCATAGTGACAAAATGTGCTGAGTTGCCGCCCCCATTGCCAATCCCATCTGTTTTCCCCGCATGGACTTGAGTGGGAACGTCAGGCTATTCGGCAGGCCAAGGACAGCGTAAGCCGGGAATCGTGGAATGTCGGTGTCAAAGTGAGTATCTATGTCCTTGAGTACTGCCTCCCAATATTCCCGTACTGCGGTGCAGTCCCACAGAATGTGTAGCATGGTCCCCGTGTGCCCGCATCCTCTCCAACATTTAGGGTCTCTGCTCGGGTTTCCCTGGTGTAGGCGTTCAGGGGTCAAGTGCCAGTAGTAGGCGATCTTGACCGCCGCCTCCCTGCTGGCGGTATTCCTGGCCGTGTGGTGAGCACGGTAGTATACATCCCGCCATTCTTTTGCAGAAAGAGTGCGCCCCAGTTCCCTCTCCCAGCGCCCCTGCCCAGCAGATTTCTCCGTAGGGGGGGGCGGGGACAGCATCTGATATAATTCAGTGATGGACCTTGTGTCTGACGTTTTGGTCATGATCCATCGCTCATAGGGGGTAAGGGGGCAGCCAGCCAAAGGCGCCACGTCGGCGTGCATCAGCCAGTGCCTAAGCTGAAAGTACTGGTAGCGGAGTGGCTTATCCAGTGTGTAGTTCGCTATCACTGCGTCCCAGGTCATAAAGCCCTCCGTGTCGAATAGGTGGCCTGCAGAGCGGCATTCGGATTGTCGCCATTGAGGGAATGAGCTTGGGGATCTGCCTGGGGGGAACGCCGGGTTGTCCAGCAGAGGCGTCATGGGGAGGGAAAGGTCGTCAGGCCTCTCGGGACCGCGGTTGCATCCCACACTTGCAAAAGAGTCCTGGTGATAGGGGATCTCTTGAGGTACGGTGGTCTGTCCGGACGCGCCAGGAAAGGAACCTTCCAGAGGGGTAGGCCCGCCATGGCCCTGTCCTGGAACAACCAGTGCTTCTCCGAAGTCGGTCGGGACCACTCCAGGAGGAATCTAAGCTGAGCCGCTTGGAAGTAACGCCTCAGGTCCGGAACCCCCAAACCCCCCTCCGCCGTTGTCCTCGTGACCAAGTCGCGCCGCAGCCTGGACCTTTTATTCGCCCAAACATAGTGGTGCAGGGCGTCCTGTAGCTTCTTCAGCATCCCCAGTGGGGGAGTGACGGGGATGGTCTGGAATACGTAGAGGATCTTGGGCAGCAGGGACATTTTTATGGCCGCCACCCGACCTAGCCACGAAAGCGGCTGTTGCTTCCACCTCGCAATGTCTCCCTGAACGCGCGACAGCAGCTTGGTGTAGTTAAGGTCGACCGTTTGACGGCGTCAAGTCTATCCCCAGGTACTGCACGGTGGTGCTGACCTCAAGCCCCCCCATGTGCAGCGATACCCTGTTAGTTGGTCGGGTATTGCTACCTAGTGGCAGGACGACGGACTTCTGGACGTTCATTTTGAAGCCCGACACTGCTCCGAACGCGGTCATTTCCGACAGGAAGGCCGGCAGAGAGACCCCCGAACTTGGTCCCGGCTATGGCATTATTGTCCCGAACACGCTGGGCAAACGGCTCGATGTAAAGGGCGAATAGGAGCGGCGAGAGGGGGCAACCCTGTCGCGTGCCTCTCTGGATGTCGAACGGCTTAGAGCTAACCCCGTTGACCTTGATGGTTGCCTTCGGGGATGTGTAGCATCCCGCCACCCATGAGCGGAAACGTGGGCCCACGCCGAACTTAACCAGCGTCTGTTCCAGGAACCTCCAGTCTACCCTGTCGAACGCCTTCTCGGCGTCTACCGAGAGCAGTGCTGCGTCCGAGGCGTTGGCGTGAGCTTTATCTATGACATGCATAATGCGCTTTATATTATCTGCGCATTGCCGGGAGGGGACGAAGCCCGCTTGGTCAGGGTCGATAACGCCTGGAAGACACGGGCCCAATCGGGAGGCCAGAATGCCCGTGAAAAGCTTAAGGTCCACGTTGAGAAGCGAAATCGGCCTGTACGCAGCGCAGCGCGAGGGGTCTTTACCCGGTTTCGGAAGGACTATGACTTCTGCCTCCAACATCTCCCTTGGGATTGAGCCCTGGCCCTCGAACGAGTTGAACAGTTTTGTGAGGACCGGTGCCAGGAGGGGGCAAAAGGTTTTGTAAAAGCCCGCGGAGAAGCCGTCCGGGCCCGGAGCTTTCAAGGGTTTGAGGCGGGCGATGGCCGCTATGACTTCCTCCAGGCGGAAAGGGGCGTCTAACGCTGCGGAGTTCACGTCGTTAAGAGCAGTGACCTCCATAGTCTCCAGGTAGGACCTCCCCGCCTCCTCCCCCACGGTCCGATCGGCGGCATACCGCTGCTCATAAAAGGTTCAGAATGCCTCCGCTATGCGGCCATCCTCCTGGACCTCGCCGCCATCGTCTCCGCGTATCACTGGGATCTGGGAGCGGACGGTTTTGGCCTTGAGTTTGCTAGCCAGCAAGCGGCCTGTCTTGTCTCCCCCTACGTAGTACGTGTGGCGGAGGCGGAGCGCCCTGTATTCTGCCCTGTCTAGGTCCAAACTCGCCAGTTGTGCCCTGACCACTTTCAGCTTGCGCCAAATCCGGGGGGCTCCCGTCCGGCTATGAACCCGCTCTAATTCTAGCACTTGCGTCTCCAGGTCCAGTCTCCGATCTTTCCGCTCCTTATTTTCTGCAGCGGCGATTGCCATGATTTTGCCCCTAATGACCGCCTTTAGTGCCCCCCACAATGTCGCCTGGGTTACCTCTCCCGTGTCGTTATGATCCAAGTAGGTGGTAATGCTTTGGGACAGTTGCTGCACCACTCCCTTGCGGGATAGTATACTTTCCCTGAGTCGCCACTTGCCCCTATGTGGAGGAGTACGCGGGACAGTCAGTTGAAGGATCACCGCGTCGTGGTCTGTAAGTGCCGCTGGTGTAATGTCAATGTCCTGAACCATGGGGAGTATGTCCGCCGAACCCAGGAAGTGATCTATTCTAGTGTATGTGTGGTGCACATGAGAATAAAAGGTGTATCCCGGGGGAAAGTAAGATGTTTGTCCCGCCAAATGTCAGTCAGCCCCCTGTCCCCTAACCACTGCTTCCCGGTCGCCGACAGCGCTCCGGCGTCCCCAAATCTCTTCCCAGACCTATCCTTCTCGTTATCCATGACCAGGTTCAAGTCCCCTCCCACCAGTACCAGCCTCATATCGCCCGAAAGCGCTTCAGACAGCGCACCTTTCAAGAAGACCTCTTGTTTGGTGTTGGGTGCATAAATGGAGCCTAACGTGAAGGAAGAAGTACCTACGTGTATCGTGTGCGCTAGGAGCCTGCCCCTGATTTCTGCCACCTTGCTCCCAACCCGCCCTTTGAAGTGTCTGGCCACTAGTATTGCTACGCCCGCTTTCTTCTCGTTGGTCGCGGAGTAGAATTGGTGGGGGAAGGCCCTTGCTTTCATGCGGTGCCAATCTTTCGCCAACAGATGCGTTTCCTGCAACAGACATATTTTGGCCCCAGAACGCTCAAGGAAGGAGATGACTGCCCTTCTTTTGATGGGGTTATTGAGTCCCTTAACATTAAGTGAGAGGATACTTATGCTGTCAGCAGCCATGAGTGTGCGTGCGTCCCGTCTGCCGTGACACAAACCCCCAGCCAGCCCAACCCCAGGTACCAGATGCTAATCCATAGTGAACACACCGAGCTCCCCCCCTCCACCCTCCCAAGCCCCAACTCCCCCCCAACATTCCCCCCTACCCTTCCCCCCCCAACTGGTGAACATAGTCCCAGGCCAATCATGAGACAGTCTAGGCCTGTGGTAGATGAGTCAATGAGTGGGTGTGTGGCAGTGGCGGCTCATGGCCCCCCGACCCCCCCTCCAGGAGCCAAAACTTAGCTGATGCCGACCTTCACTAGAATCCACTCAGGAGGCAGCGCCGGTGTCTTTTGATACTTCGTGGATTGCCGCGGCCTGTTCCAGGGCCACCGTGTCCGGGTCGGGCTTGAGAGGCTTCTTCCGCTGCCTGTCTCGACGCACTGTCTGACATCCGTCCCTCGACGTCCCAGGGGAGCCCGACGTGGCTCTGGAGGACTGTCGGTCCGCCATGTCGTCCTGGGGCGGGTCCTCATGGGGGATGCCCAGCACTGCACACGTGTCTCGTAGGGAACGCAACTGGTGGAGGGCGCCATTCCACTTAAAGACCAGGCGAAAAGGGTGTCCCCAGGAATACGGGACCCCCTCCTTACGCAGGAAGGTTGTGGCAACCCTAAACGCCCTCCGCTTTTGTAGGGTGGTCGCAGCCAAGTCCTGAAAGAGTTCCACCTTGTGGTCTTGAAGCGGAGGGGTTGCTTGTGACGTGCCTCCCTCAAGATGCGCTCCTTCAAAGGGTAGTCCGGCAGAAAGGCCAGTATGTCCGGTGGGGGGCCCTGGGTCCGGCGGGCCGGGCCCACTCGGTGGGCTCTGTCGATACGAACCACAAAGTCATCCCCTTCCCCCAGCACCATTCGGAAGAGCGCTTGCAGGTACCCCGCCATGTCTTCCCCCTCCGCCTTGAGCGGCACATTCCGGACTCGAATGTTATTCCGCCTGGAGCGGTTCTCCAGGTCCTCCGCATGGGTCTGGAGATCCAGTTGCTGGTCATGAAGGCGGACGATCTCCTGCCGAAGGAGCTCTATTTCCTCACTTCTGGCCTGGCCCGAGAGCTCGTTGGCCGCTACTCTCTCCCCTAGGTCGTCGACGTCTTGTCGGAGTTCCTTGTACACCCCTGTCATTTCCTGCCGGAAGGTTTGAATATCGTCTTTCAGGGAGGCGAAGAGGGTTTCCATAAATGCCTTGGTCGCCGGTGTCTCGCCTTCTGGGAGATCCTTCCCCTTAGGGGGGGGCCCTGGCGCCGGCTTGTCCGGGCTTTTGTCGGTCTTGGGGGGTCCCTTGACCAGCATCTCCGAGATGTTGCGGTTCCCTTTGCGGTTCGACATGGCAAACCCAGCCGAAAGGTGCCCCGGTGTGCTCCGGCCGTAGTTTGGGAAGGCCGATATCGTGTCCCTGAGGCCTCTCCCCTAGGCCTCTATGCTGCCGCTCCTCCTCGCTCGTGGTACAGGGCCTGGCGCCCGCGTGGTGTCAGTGGGCCCCAGTCCGCCCGCTCGGATCTCCCCCTCCTAGGGCCCGCCGCCTCCTCGGGCTGTCCTAGAGGTGCAGCTGCGCCTCGGCCTCGTGTCGTTTGTGTCTCTGGGGGTCGCTAGTAGTGGGGGGGGAAGGGGGGAGGGGGGGGCCCCAGCTGCATCCCCTGTCGCTCCCTGGCCGCCCCCTGGGCGCCGCTCACCTCCTTCTTGTGGATGTCGGGTCCCACCGCTGCCCGATGCCGATAGGCCCCACCGGCCCGCGACACAGCAGGGCCGCGCTCCCTCCGCTGGGCCCACGCCGGGGCCTCGCGTAGCTCCGAAAACCGGCTGGCCTGGCACCGCACAGTCCGTTGGGTCGCTGTCGGATGCTGCTGAACCTCGCTTCTTGGCCTCCACCGACACCGCCGGGGTTTTCACCGGCTCCTCCCCTGTATCCGCTGTGCTGCGTGGGGTCCCGTCTCGCCTCCCGGCAGCAGCGCGTGTCACCTCTATATGCGCCTTTCGGCGGCAGCCAGGCGTCTCTGGTCCTCGGCGCCCACCTCCACCAGGCCCACGCCGGGGCCTCGCGTAGCTCCGGGGGCCGGCGGACCCGGCGCCGCGTAGTCCTCCTCCGGTCCGCCCGAGCCTCCGCCCGGTGGTGTCGGGTGATGCTCTCGGATCTCCGGAGCCGCTGTAGGGGTCCCCGACTCACCCTCACTTGAGTCTCAGATGTTGCCCGGGGTCCCCCGGGGCCGCCCGGCACCAGCGCCCGGGTCACTGCTGCTCGCGCCTGCCCACCGCAGTCAGGCTTCTCCATTTCCCGGCGCTCTACGACAGCCTCGAGCCTCGCCACCGGCTCCTCGTCTGCAGCACCTCTCCCGGACCTTTTCCGCTGATAATGGCCGGCTCGGTGAGGGCAAAGGTCCGCAAGGTTCCCTGGCAGGGGATCAGGCCTGGGGAGCCTCCGCGAGACACGTCTTACCGAGCCGCCATCTTAGCCACGCCCCCCGCATCCTTTGTTTTTGAAGTACAATCTACCAACTGTTAGTGGTAATCGTGGTTCAAAGAGGAGTTGGAGTGCATGCAAATACACAAAGTTAAATAATAATATGTTATACCAACGTTCACATACAAAGGAACAGAACGCATGCCAGAAGCATAATGTGCGCATGTAATGCAGTGGCGGAAGCCTCTGTGCATGTAATAATAATAATAATAATAATAAAAACACTTATAGAGCGCCTGGCTGCACAAACTGTGTGTCCCCGCGCTAACTGCTTATCAATCAACCCATAAGGTGGAGACCGGGAGAAGGGGGTCATATCGGCTAATTATTTAGGAAAAAGGAGAGTTTTGAGTTTTGCCCTGAATATCCTTTCGGACGGTTCCATCCCCAATTGAAGGGGGAGATCATTCCAGTGCTTAGCAGCTAGAAGACGGAAGGATTTACCTCCCATTTTGGCTTTTTTAATGCGGGGAGTTTTGAATTGCATTGCTCCTGATGACCATAGAGCTCTAATCGGTCGGTGTATAGTCAGGAGACTTCTTAGGTACAGGGGGCCTCTGTTATGGGCTATCCTGTGGGCATAACAGAGACTTTTGAATATTATTCTTTCCTTGATAGGAAGCCAATGCAGTTTGATTAGGGCAGATTTCATAGGAGTTTTTCTCGAGAGACCTAACACCAGTCGAGCAGCCGTATTTTGAATACATTGGAGCTGGTGAAGGCCTTTGTGATTGAGGCCTATTAAGAGGGCATTTCCATAGTCCAAATGCGGCGTTATTAAGGCATGGACTATAGTTTTTCTAGCTTCTATAGGAATCAAATCAATGATTTTTCGGAGAATTTTAAGTGTGCCAGTGCACTTTCCTATAGTTTTGTTCACTTGGGATTTGCCCGACAGGTCAGAATCTATCATGACCCCCAAGTTTTTTACCACTTTTGCAGGGGTGGGGAGTTTTCCCAGTTCACAGGGCCACCATGCATCAGACCACACAGATGTTTCCTTCCCCACCACCAATACCTCGGTCTTCTCTCCATTAAGGCGTAGACAGTTATCGTCCATCCAGGTGGCTACTGCCGTCATACAATTTGAAAAATTAGCGGCATGTTCCTTGCAGTCCGGTGTGATTTTAAACATAAGTTGAGTGTCATCAGCATAGCTAACAATGCCCACCCCAAAATTCCTTACTATGTCAGCCAGGGGTTCCATGTAGATGTTGAACAAAGTAGGGCTCAGACTTGAGCCCTGTGGAACCCCATAGCTGACACTGCGAGGAGATGATCTGAAGGGTGGGCAGTGTAGTTGGAATGATCTCTTAGTTAGGAAAGATCTAAGCCAAGCAAGTGCTGGACCTTTCACTCCTAGTTTCGATAGACGAGATAGCAGCTTTGAGTGCAGCACAGTATCGAATGCTGCACTGAGGTCCAGCATGACCAATGCTGCAGTCTCGCCCTCATCCACCATCATTCGAATACATTCCGTAGAGTACAGGACTGCCGACTCAGTGGAATATCCCGGCCTGAATCCTGATTGAGAGGGATGGAGTAGGTTCTCTTTTTCTACGAAATCCATAAGTTGTTTATTTACTACTTTTTCTATAATTTTGGCGCAATATGGAAGAAGTGATATGGGTCTTAGGTTATTAAGCTGTGAGATGGGGATGTTGTTTTTTTTTTTTAGCGGTATCACTTGCGCTAATTTCCAAGCTTCCGGAACGAAACATTCCTGGAAGGATAAGGAGATCATAATACTAATGTAGTCAATGAGAGTGTTTTCCATGATGTCCTTACTTTTATCGTACGGACATACATCCCTAGGAGATCCAGAATGTATACTTTTAATAACATTAAGTAGATCCTTTTTATCTGGCGTGGAAAACATGGACAATATCGGCTTTTGAGTAATGGGAGTTGTTATGTCTACATCATCCACTACGTCAAGGGTTTTGGGGAAGGTAGCATGGATTTTCTCCACCTTTTCCACAAAAAAGTCCGCGATTTGTTCGCATATTTCAGTGGAATAGGTATCCAGAGTCTCTAGGCGGGCCGAGTTAGTCAGTTCTTTATAAATGTGGAATAATTCCTTAGTAGGATGGGCAGCTTCCGCAATTCTAGTGTTGAAAAAGATGCTTTTTTCTTCTCGAACCATTTTTTGATATATTTTTAGTTCGGTTCTATACTTCAGTTTGAGGTCTGGTGCATAGCTCTTTCTCCAACTACGCTCAATTGATTTACATTGGGCTTTCGCAAGACGGAGTTTCTCCGAAAACCAGGGCTCTGATTTAGCACGCCTGGTGGGGGGTTTGGTAATCCAGGGGGCTGATTTATCTAGAGCATTTTCTAACCATTGCTCGTAGTTGTTCCATACCTCTTGAAGTGAGTTCCCTCCCATAGGAGGATATTCATCTAGAAAGCTTTTAAACAGAGCCGGAGTGAACTTTTTCCAGTTACGGCGCTTGAACAAGTGGACTTTGATAGGTGGGCTTTTTTTTGATTGATTAAAATCTCACATGTTACCAAAAAGTGGTCGGACCACAATAACGGGGTCGGGGGAAAGGGGGCAACAATTCCCTCCCAATTTACAAAAATCGGGTCAAGTAAGTGCCCATGTTGGTGGGTGGGATTGGGGGACATGAGTCTCAATCCTAATGAGCTAAGTGCGGTTTTTAATGAGCAAGCTTCTTTTGCGTTATGGTCTTCAAAATGAAGATTTAGATCTCCCAAAATCATAAGATTTTTATGTCTTATTGCTAGCTGGGTGGCAACTTCTATAAGATGATTACAAAAAGATCCTGTGGGGCCGGGTGGTCGATAAATAAGTAAGCCTGTGATAGTGGTGATAGAATCCAATTTTATAATAGAAAAAAAGCCACATTCACTGTTCGAGATGGCCAGATTAGTAAAAGTACATTCTAAGTTTTTTTGAAAAACGAGTGCGAGTCCACCACCACGTTGGTGTTTCTGCCTGTCTATTCTGAGAAGAGTATAGTCATCGGGTATGGCTTCTAGAATGTCTGGGAGTGAGGCTACTTCCAGCCATGTTTCTGTAAGAAACATTATGTCGAAAGCGTTGTTTTCCAACAAGTCATGAATTTCCATTTTGTGCTTTACCATTGACCTGCAATTAAGTAATGTCATCTTACGTGTAGCTGTCAGTTCTGGGGTTACATTAGGGGAAGGGAGTATAGTGTTACATATAGAGCAAGACCTGGGCATTTCTTCAGGTTCTATGGTATGGAGGCAGGACTGATTAGGTTTCTTACCGAGTTTGAGAAGGGCAGGTTTGGAGTAGTAGATCTTATGATTGTCCACTGCCCGGGCTGTGTCAGATGTAGATTTTATAGAGTCCTGGAGTCCTGCCCCGCGTCCCGGTCGTTCGCGGACGGGCGCAGACGGGCAGGACTCTGGCTTGACTCCGGCGCGCTTAGTATTCAGCTCACTAAAGTGCCCTAAAAGCCAACAACACGTGTCTGTAGGGCAGCGCTTCCTGCTGGCCCAGGCCTACAGTACGGTCCAGCAGATCCTTAAAATGAGACAGATATGTGACTGAATGAGGTCAGAGATCACATTATTATTAGGCAATATCGCTTGTTCGCACCTGCGCACCCAGGCTGATGCACTCCACCACTCCAGCAGCACTGCGCTCAAACCGTGTGTGTAGGGCCGTACTGCCCACTGGTTGAGGCCTACAGTACGGTCCAGCAGGTCTTCAAAATGAGACAGACGTGACTGAATGAAGTCAGAGATCGCATCATTACGCACAGCAACATCGCTTGTTCGCACCTGTGCACCCAGGCTGATACACACCACCCCTTCCGCAGCACTGTGCTCAACACGTGTCTGTAGGGCAAAGCTGCCCGCTGACTCAGGCCTATAGTACGGCCCAGCAGGTCTTTAAAATGAGAAAGAGATATGACTGAATGAGGTAAGAGATCACATCATTACGCAGGGCAACTTTGCTTGTTCACTCCTGCGCACTCAGACTGATGCAGCCTACCCCTCCAGCAGCACCGCGCTCAATTGGAGCGGCTGTGCACCCAGGCCCCACTGCTCACCTGCTTTCATTGTTATGTGTGCAAACACTTCGGGCAGCAGTGTTCACAATTCAGTTGCAGTGTTGATTGCAGGAAGGTGTACAACTCATGGATCCCTTTCGAAACACAATGGGCAGTAGGGTTCACAATTTAGAGCCAGTGTTGATTTCCAGGATGTGAACACCTCATGGATCCCTTTTTTTTAATGCACATTGTGATATGCGAGGTGGATGCAGCCATAACACCTGAGGCTGTATGGAAGTACTGGGACATGTGGCGTCGTCGTTATCCTATTTATACATACGCAAAGTGGGCTGGGCTTGCGTACGATAGGCCAGCGTAGGGGTGTGAATAATTGTTCCGGGGTTCTGGGCATTGTTCAGTTCCTGCCTGGCCAGGAAGTTGACTTATGTGTGTTTCTTTGGCAGTTTTGACGTCACAGAAAGCGCAATTTACATTAATGTAGCATGTATTGGGAGAGCGGCAACTATCCCTAATGAGATGCTATTCGAAAAGATTGAAGGGCAAACATCACATGTCATTGTCAAGGTTGTGGATATGCACAGACACGCATGTCAATGATGTGCAGTATTACTGAAAGTGTTGCTATCGCGAAGCGTACACAAGTGAATGTGCTCGGATGGAGGGAGGATCAGCAGGGAGGCTATGTCATACACAGTGATAACGCTCATTACAGTCAAGCAATGTATGTCAAATGTGAATCTGAAAGTCTCACATATAATTCACTACTATATTCGTAAAGACTGACAACAGAGCGTACAGCAATACAAATCTACACATTACTGTTTACTGTTTGTCACATGTGATCTAGGATGTGCCCCTGGATGATGATACTTCTTAGAGCCACCAATACCTATTCCGAAAGGCAACACAATAATGTGCACACACACACCAGGGGCATAGTGTAACTAACATTTGTTTTTTGATGTAACGTTTGAGATGCATGGCCATCACACGTGGAAGGCTAATGTACAGACCATATCTATTGATCAAGATGATCGTTGCATGTTGTGTGTAGTATAAGATATGTCTATACAGCAACAACTTTACAAAAAAGCTCTCTAAGCTGTAGAGAGAATGACTAAAATGGGTGGGGTCGTCCAACTGTTACAATGGGAAATGTTATGAAGCAATCAAATGCTTTTTTTTAAGGTCACTTGGCAATCGCGCACCGAGCATGCAAGGATTGAGAAAATATATTTATCAAAATATAAGTTTATTACAGTTAGAAATATATAAATGTTCAAAATATTTTAGATTATCGTTTGCTCTCATATACTGTTTAAAGTTATTTAGATATAATTTTGAGACAAAAAAGAGGGAATGGCGTACTCTGCGTGACACCATACGTCTGTGATGTAATAGAGGGCCTGATGGTGTGCACTCGTCGCATATGCCACGCGCAGCGGGCGTGACCCTATAGGTTCATGACATAATGCATGGCTTGGTACTGCGTACCCTTATGATACCAATGTAGCAGCCTGGGCCAACTTCACATGTATATGATTTTATGCGGGACGTGTTGCCACGAACCCGTCGGATATGAAATGCGCATCATTTACGAGTTTAGTAATATGGTGGATCGGATTTGCATGGTGATGGAGCTTGGTATGCTACTGGTATGGGATTGCAGACGATATAAAACATTACATAATTTTTAAAGTTAAAAAAAGAAGTATAATAGAGTTCCAAAATATTAAAAAAATAATTCCAAAAATGTAGGTTTTATAAACATTAAAATATTAAATTAACATTGAAAAAACCTTTGAAATTCACTGAAAAAACCATAGGTTTCACAGATGGTATAGTTAGGAATTAGCATTTAAAAAACGTTAGAAATTCACTAAAAAACATAGGTTTCAGGGACTTTATATTCGTTGAGCATTTGACTCATATAAAACCAGAGAAATTCGCCTGTTATAGTTTGTTGAGCTAACTATAACTCGTGCACCCACAATGCACTGGTGATGACGTCACATATTCCATCACTCATGACATGGTCAGTGACATGATGACATCCCTGTGACATCGTAAACGACATCATAACTATACTGTCCCTGAAACCTATAGTATTTTTAGTGAATTTCTAAGGTTTTTTAATGCTAATTCCTAACTATAACGTCTGTAAAACCTATTTTTCAATGAATATATATATATATATATATATATATTCAGAGCTCCACAGTCCTGAGGGACCAAAGAAACAGCACTCATAGCAGACTAAACTTAATTATAAGTTTATTGCGCAAATTATAATCCAACAGACGCGTTTCAGCACTTGCCTTCGTCAGTGTCAGCTGGCGACGGCAAGGCGGAAGTAAAATAAGGCATTTCCATTGAAACAAACAATGGACAATTCTCTTCAATTCATGAGCGCCATCTTTAAATGGTAAAATTACTCAAAATCATAATGGTAAAAATAAATTCCAAAACAATGTTCAAACTGGTCAACATTCTATAAACATTAAGCAGACTTATAGATCGTATAGTCAGATATATACATGCTATATACACAGTATTTACAGTTTTGCCCTGAATGGGCTAATTAATCGTCATTTTCAACTTCATAACCGATACTCATAGAGTCGACCAGTCTCGCCTTGTAATAATTTATCATGTTTTTATGCTGGTGAGGGGTTTGCAAAAGCTAATTATACTCGTTTGGAACTATGTTGAACATTTCAAAGATTACGGCCTGGATGGCCCATTCAGTGTACTTGGATATTATACCTCCATAACGTATATACCACAATGTTAAATCAACTTCATATCTTCAGTTCATCATAAGGAAAACACCCAACCACCAACAAAAGTTTTTAAACTAATAATAAAAAGTAAAAAACAAGAAATTCTCAGGCACTGACACTGTTGAGCCCATATGTTGTCAATTACTGTTACTTAAAGGTGTGATAAAAGTTCCTCCCCTGCATTGAGACCTCCAGGTGACTTCGTTTGGAGATCTACAATGTATCTAGACTCCAACCTCCTAAGTTTCCGTTTCAGGTCTCCACCCCTAATGTCTTGTGGGACACAGTCTAAGCTAAAGAAACTCAGTAGGGTCCTGTCACTGTTGTGATGAGATGCAAAGTGTCGGGCCATCGGATAGTTCTCATCCTTGTTATATATATATATATATTACCTACTGGCGGTCGCCAGTAGGTAGTTATAGTTAGCACCTAGTTTCCATAGGAAATCCGCAACATTCTATTTGGAATAACTTTGGCACCGGTAGACGAATCTACGTGAAATTCTCCAAGAAGATGGGGGCTCCGCTCCTATCCTGAAAGTTTTTGGGTGATTGGTCAAGGGGAGGCCAAGAAAAAAGGGGGGTCCCAAAACATGTTTTCCCCATGCAATTTTCTATAGGGACATTTAGGCGCGGCTACCGCCCGGGCTGCTGAACGGAATGACACCAAATTTGGCAAAAAGGTAGAGTTTGGTTCACAGTTCACGCTTTTTGTTAAATGGTGTAAATCCGTGCTGTAGTTCGTGAGAAAATCAAAAGTAAAATCATAGATATATCTATGGACGAAGTAGGGTACGCGTACCATCATGCACGTACCCTTACGGGCACAAGCTGCATGCTAATTGGCTGTCAACTGTCTGTCAACACTCCAAACCAGGAAGTGTAGGCAGCCATCTTGTGTCTCGGTAGAACCGAGGCACAAAAAAACTGAACAACAAGTGCGCAAAAGATGCAAAGGGGGTAGGGTAGAAACACCCTGACCCCCTAGGCCTGCTCAGGGGGTCCCACAAGGACCCCCAAGGCCCACCCCAAAAAATATACTTTTTTTAACTGTGGGCTACGCGTATAATACGCGTATTGCATGAAACAAAAAAAACTCGAAGCCCGCCTTAGTGCTAATTAGCCGCCCGGGGGGGGGGCAAGTCCCTGGCCAATGTCATTTATTATAATGGGGGCCCAGAGGGGCCCCCCAGCCTCGAGGACCGCCACCCCCTTGGCTTGTTTTTTTAAATAATAATGGGGTGCCCAGAAGGGCCCCCCAGCCCCAGAGACTGCCACCCCCGGGGCATTAACATTATGTATGTGGAGGCCTATCTGCCCCCCAACTCCCCCGGGGACCGCCACTCCCCGGGGCATTAGTTTAATATGTGCGGGGGGCTCACGGCACCCCTGCAGCAAATGTAAATGGGTGGGGGGCTCAAAGGCCCCCCAAGCCGCTGGGTCCGACACCCCCCCGGGGCACTAAATGTTTAAATTAATGGACTTTTTTTTTTACGGTAAACTAATGATACGTGTACCAAGTGCGGTGCTCAGTGCGACCTCTGGTGTGCACGCGTTGGGTACACGTATCGGACCATGTATGCTGCGGGATTTATAAGGCGTTCTGTACGCGTATCCAAGCAAAAAAAAGAAAAATATTTTTCAGATATCTATCAAGCTTATGTGTTTAGATGTTGGGTGGCTCTAAAAAAAAAGAGCCCTTGTGTTTATTGGGAGATTATGGTACCTACAAGTTAGTACCGATGCAGAGTCTAAATTTCAAGAGGAAGACTCTGTTCCCCCATCTGTAAAATGCACACCATCTCTCCTACAGATGCCATGCATATTGAAACGCAGATTGTTGTGGTAAATGGACCCCATTCTATTGTCTCGGAGAAAAGCAGAAACAGATTTATTCACATGTTTCCTAGCTTTCTCAATCTGTGGACAATATTGGTTGTACCAGTTCCATTTCTGCCTTTGGCATATGTTAGAATACACAAAGGCAGTTTGGGGGAAAAGTGGCATCAATTCTCCAAAGGTATCCTTCATAAACATTTCCAGACCTACCCTAGTCAAAGTGCCTAGGTCATTGCCACCACAGTGTACAAATATGAGGTCAGGGTGTTGGAGATGTAAAAAGGATTTCACCAATGGCATCAATTGGTGCCACTTTAACCCTCTTTGTTCAATCCATTTAATGTCTACATTTGGTAAATCTAGGTCTTAGTGGATTCCTTTCTGTTCTGCGTACCTTTGGCTCCAGAAAACATGGCTGTGTCCCACAATCCACACTCTAAGCATCTTGAAGAGAGGTCTGGATGCTCTCCGATGCTCTCTGTAAATGAAATTGCAGTTTGAAAAGTAAGATTTTTCTAAAATGGTGGGTAACATGCAGTTTTGAAAAAAGAAAAGAAATGATTGGTTGTTTGAGAATATTCTACACTGAAACTAGGGTGCATGTTTCTGTTTTTTAAAAGCAATATTGTAATGTAATGTAATGTAAGGCTTACTTATAAAGCGCGACTGTTACCCAGCGGGTATCCTGGCGCTATGATCTTTCATAACCTGAACACGAGAAACATTACATTTGAGCCATCTATATTGTTCTTGGGAAAATATGAGTTTTCAGTCCCTTTTTGAAGGTGGAGAGATCTCCCGTACTCCGTAGAGAAAGTGGAAGCGTATTCCACAGCCTGGAAGCTGCGTATCCAAAGGAGCGACCACCCATCCGTATCCTCCGGATTTTAGGAACTGCCACTAGATAGGCTGAGGCAGACCGAAGGGTTCTATAGGGAGTGTACCAAGAAAACATCTCTCGTAAGGAAGTCGGACCCAGATCATGAAGAGCCCGGAAGACCAAACACAAAGCCTTAAACTCGACACGTCGGGGTATGGGCAGCCAGTGAAGATCTTTAAGTGCCGCTGAGGAGGAGTCATAGCGTCTGCGAGAGAGTGCCGATTTTGCGGCGAAGTTCTGAACCCGCTGCAATTTGTCCATCAAGATGGCAGGGGCCCCCAGAAGCAGTGCGTTGCAATAATCCAATCTATTTAAGATTATGCTCCGCACTACCTCTGGTCTGGCGTGGGTTGGGAGCAGTGGGAGAATCTTCCGTAAGGTGCGCAGCAGCACCATGCAGGTGGACACAGTTTTATTTACAAAACTGTCAAGTTGAAGGTTAGATTCCATCATCACTCCCAGATTTCGAACAGATTCAGCCGCAGATACCGTGCCTTGACAGGCTAAAGGCCAGAAGTCTTGCGGAAGAGGACGCGGAATACTGTCTGTTGAGCAATGAAGCACCTCAGTTATGGAGCTGTTAAACTGTAAGGAGTTATTGCCCAGCCATTCCGCCGTACTGACCATGCTGTGATGGAAAGACTCCTGTGATACTGCATTCTTACCCTCAAAAGAGAAGATACGTTGCGTGTCATCGGCATAGTTGGTGACTGTGATGCCAAATGATTCAATAAGCTTGATCAGTTGTCGGAGGTAAAGATTAAAAAGGATGGGACTGACGGCCGAGCCCTGTGGTACGCCTTGCTCAACCCTTTTGATGGAAGACTTAAAAGGGGGCAGTGCAACTACCTGATGTCTGTTGGCAAGGAACGAAGCCAGCCACTCCAGGGCCGAGCCAGCCACCCCCACCCCCTCCAATCTCCTAATCAAGATGGCATGACTGACCGTATCTAACGCTGCCGACATGCCAATATTTTTAGTGGTTAACAAAAACTGATAGAACGGAACGTTTAATAAGATAAGCTGATATGTTGAAAAGTCAAGCACACTTGCTGTTTTGATTAGCAACATTGTGTGATGAACTTTTGACCTGTGTGCTCAGTTAAGTGTTTCAAGAGGTTTTCTATGGTAACAGGCAGAAGGCAGAATGGGGGTAGGGTTGAAAGTTATGTCAGTTGGGAAGGCTTCAAAAGTTCAACCAATAGAAATGTGTGTTTGCTTTTGAATTAATGTGGGAAGAAATGTGATTTGTTTATTAACATGTGTATGAGTGTAGAATGAGAAGAAAAGGTTGCTATTTTCTGGTTTTGCTAAGAACAATGAAGTACAGAGATTCTGTATAAGAATATCTGCTGTGTGACTGACATTCTTCTTAATCTACAAATCAATTTGAAAGGTGAGTTGTTAACTTGTAAGGGGATGTATGTGGTGCATTTTGTTTTTAATAAGAGTAATGTGTTTCTCCTTCTAAAGTGCAAGGAGTAGTTTATTTGTGTAGAATCACATTCTGAGTGTGTCTGCATTTGGATAACCATTGTGATAAAAGCATTTGGTAAGTAATGTGTTTGGTGAGTCAGCTTTGTTCAGTAAAGTGCAGTACTTAAAAATGTAGAATGGGTGCAGTTACTTTTTTGGTTCTAGATTAGTTAATAGTGTTGCTAGTTTAGAATTAGGCTTGTGTTTCAAATCTACGATTTTCCAGGCAGTATACATACAGTACTGCAAACTCTCTGTGGCAGATTTAAAAGCCTCTTGCGCCTCTTTTTCTGAAATTGTGTCACTTTTTTGATGTTATGTTGGCGCCAATAATGCAGCAGATTGCTTATGTATTTTCAAAACGAGTCAGGATAGTATAGCAAAATGCAGCAGTAATATATATAGAATGTGTTTAGTCACTATTACACTTTCACCAAGCACTCTGTCACTGCTGGTGCACTATTTTAGTGAGACATTCAGCAGTTTGTGGTAATTCATTCACTGCACTAAAACTCAAGCACTTATAAATTCAGTCAGGCACTGTCCTTGCAGAACTGTGATCATTCAGTCAGTACCCAAGTATTCATGCAGCGAAGTAGGCCATAGGGCATGAACTGCTTCAAACCGCTATGCACTATGCTTGTAGTCTGCTATGTACCTGCACACTTGTCTTTTATACCTTCAATTCCCTAGTCTGTATCCTTACACTTCACCAAGAACTCTGTCACTGCTGTTGCACTATTGTAGTGAACCATTCAGCAGTTTGTGCTAATCCATTCACTGCATTAAAACTTAAGCACTTATAAATTCAGTAAGGCACTGTCCTTGCAGAACTGTAATCATTCAGTCAGTACCCAAGTACTCATGCAGCGAAGTAGGCCTTAGGGCATGAACTGCTTCAAACCGCTATGCACTATGCTTGTAGTCTTCTATCTACCTGCACACTTGTCTTTTATACCTTCAATTCCTGAGTCTGTATCCTTACACTTCCACCAAGCACTCTGTCACTCCTGTTACACTATCGTACTGACCCATTCAGCAGTTTGTGCTAATCCATTCACTGCACTAAAACTCAAGCACTTATAAATTCAGTCAGGCACTGTCCTTGCAGAACTGTAATCATTCAGTCAGTACCCAAGTACTCATGCAGCAAAGTAGGCCTTAGGGCATGAACTGATTCAAACCGCTTTGCACTATGCTAGTAGTCTTCTATCTACCAGCACACTTGTCTTTTACACCTTCAATTCCCTAGTCTGTATCCTTCCACTTCCACCAAGAACTCTGTCACTGCTGTTACACTGTTGTAGTGACCTATTCAGCATTATGTACTTATCCATTTACTGCAGTAAAACTCATCCACTTATACATTCACTTAGACACTGTCTTTACAGTACTCTGATCATTCAGCCAGTACCCAAGTACTCATGCAGCGAAGTAGGCCTTAGGGAATGAAATGCTTCAAACCTATATGCATTATGCATGTAGTGCTGTATCTACCTGCACACTTGTCTTTTATACCTTCAATTCCCTAGTCTGTATCCTTACACTTCCACCAAGAACTCTTTCACTGCTGCTGCACTATTTTAGTGAGCCATTCCGCAGTTTGAGCTAATCCATTCACTGCACTAAAACTCAAGCACTTATAAATTCAGTCAGTCACTCTCCTTGCAGAACTGGCATCATTCAGGCAGTACCCAAGTACTCATGCAGCGAAGTACGCCTTAGGGTATGGACTGCTTGAAACTCCTATGCACTATGCATGCAGTCTTGCATCTACCTGCACACTTTTCTTTTATACCTTTAATTCCCTAGTCTGTATCTTTACACTTCCACCAAACACTCTGTCACTGTTGTTGCACTGTTGTAGTGACCCATTCAGCAGTATGTGCTAATCCATTTACTGCACTAAATGTCAAGCACTTATATATTCACTTAGACACTCTCCTTACAGTACTCCGATCATTCAGTCAATACCCAAGTACTCATGCAGCAAAGTAGAGCTTAGGGCATGAACTGCTTCAAACCCCTATGCACCATGCATGTAGTCTTGTATCCACCTGCATATTTGTCTTGTATACCTTCAGTTACCTAGTCTGTATTCTAACACTTCCACCAGGCACTCTGTCACTGCTGTTACATTATTGTACTGACCCATTCAGCAGTTTGTGCTAATCCATTCACTGCACTAAAACTCAAGCACTTATAAATTCAGTCAGGCACTGTCCTTGCAGAACTGTAATCATTCAGTCAGTACCCAAGTACTCATACAGCGAAGTAGGCCTTAGGGCATGAACTTCTTCAAACCGCTATGCACTATGCTTGTAGTCTTCTATCTACCTGCACACTTGTCTTTTATACCTTCAATTCCCTATTCTGTATCCTTACAATTCCACCAAACACTCTGTCACTGCTGTTGCACTGTTGTAGTGACCCATTCAGCAGTATGTGCTAATCCATTTACTGCACTAAAACTCAAGCACGTATATATTCACTTAGACACTCTCCTTACTGTACTCTGATCATTCAGTCAGTACCCAAGTACTCATGCAGCAAAGTAGAGCTTAGGACATGAAATGCTCCAAACCCCTATGCACTATGCATGTAGTCTTGTATCCACTTGCACATTTGTCTTTTGTACCTTCAATTCCCTAGTCTGTATTCTTACACTTCCACCAAGCAGTCTTTTAGTGCTGTTGCACTATTGAAGTGACCCATTCAGCAGTTTGTGCTAATCCATTCACTGCACTATAACTCAAGCACTTATAAATTCAGTCAGGCACTTTCCTTGCAGAACTGTAATCATTCAGTCAGTACTCAAGTACTCATGCAGCGAAGTAGGTCTTAGGTCATGAACTGCTTCAAACTGCTATGCACTATGCTTGTACCCTTATATCTACCTGCACACTTGTCTTTTATACATTAAATTCACCAGTCTGTATTCTTACATTTCCACCAAGCACTCTGTCACTGCTGTTGCACTATTGTAGTAACCCATTCAGCAGTTTGTGCTAATCCATTCCCTGCACTAAACCTCAAGCACTTATAAATTCAGTCAGGCACTGTCCTTGCAGAACTGTAATCATTCAGTCAGTACCCAAAACTCATGCAGCTAAGTAGGCCTTAGGACATGGACTGCTTCAAACCCCTATAGACTATGCATGCAGTCTTCTATCCACCTCCACACTTGTCTTTCACATCTTCAATTATCCAGTCTGTATCCTTATACTTTCAGAAAACACTCTGTCATACCCTTGCACTGTTGTAGTGACCCATTCAGCATTATGTACTTATCCATTTACTGCAGTAAAACTCAAGCACTTATATATTCACTTAGACACTCTCCTTACAGTACTCTAATCATTCAGTCAGTACCCAAGTACTCATGCAGCTAAGTAGGACTTAGGACAAGGACTGTTTCAAACCCCTATTCTGTATGCATACAGTCTTCTATCCACGTGCACACTTGTCTTTCACACCTTCAATTCCCCAGTTGGTATCTATGATGTTGCAGTAAATACTTTGTGTCTCCCCTTGTATTGTTCTAGTGATGCATTCAGCACCATGTACTAATGCATTCACTGCTCCAAAATCCAACCACTTATAAATTCATTTAGGTACTCTTCTTGCAGATGTAGTTCTTCAAACTCCTATGCAGTATGTATGCACCTCTTTTATCACTTACACGCTTGTTTTTTATACTTCGTGTTTGTCGATTGCATTTGTTTAGTAATACAATACTCTATTTTATAGATTTATTTTTATAACATTATATATATTTTTATAATAGATTCTATTTATCTACACTAAAAGAAATGCATCATGCCTTCAAAAGTGCAAAGAGAAGACAACATTAAAAAGCTTATCATTTCAATAGAAGTCATCCACAAGATTTACCTGAACAACGTGTGGTGAAAAAGAAAAAAACTCCTGGTAAGAGAACAAAGGATTTTCTAAAAAAAACTATCAAACACTAGGAATAGTGTGGAGAATGTAAACATTAAAAAGAATGTATCTGCAACAAAAAAGAAAAACAAGAGAAAAAAGAGAAATGATGGGAAATCATGTTCTAAAGAAACACTGTATAGTAAAATGAGGAAGAATCATTTTCATGAAATTAGAAAGAGAATGTTTTACAATAGAGTTGTCTTAAACTTATTAAAGGATATGAAGAAATGTAAAAGGAAATCAGCATTTTTTAAGAGAAAGAAACATATTGAAAGTATTGTTGAGAAGGCTTTTGAATTAAAAAAGAAAGTATTTATTTTAATAATCAATAGAATTCGATCACTAGATAAACCAATCCATTTAATGAAGGCGAAAAGTAAGTGGAGAAGACTAATTAACAGAACTAATTTTCCTGATTTTGTTTGGGTGAATGGAAACACAGTTCAAGTTCTGAGCCTTTTTTAATAAAGAGAGGTATTTTCAGAGTAATGATTTGTTGCATGAAGTTGACACCAGTGGTCAAGCTTATGAGGTTAGAAATGGTTGTCCTATTGAGAAAGAGAAACTTGTTCCCAGAAATGCAGAAGAGGTGTTAGCTGATGAAGTTTTAGGGAGACGTCCTAAAGCTCCAGTGTACACTTGGAATTGCAGTAGTATTTGTAGTGTACGACAGAAATCTATTGTTTTTTTACGCAATTTCTTACGTGAGTATACTAAGAAAAGTGTTAAACAAAAGATTAAGATGTTGCAAGGACTAGACCCTTGCAGAGTGAGAGAAAATACTGGTTTGCAAGGTCATTCTGTGGCTTGTCCTTCTAGAAAAGTATGTCAAAGTGTTTTTCACCATTTCATGATGTTAGCAGTACATCATACTCAAATGAGGAAATTAGTCAGAACATTGTATTATGCAAAAAGTCCAGCACTAATGTTAAAAAAGTTGAACAGTGCTCTTTTGCGTGGATCAGTGTCAGATGTAATGAACGTTTGTGAAGAAATTGAGTTTAGTTACTTTGATCCTGAGCAAGACAGTGCAGAACCTGATACATTAATAGAAGGAAATGTGGAAGAGAATGTACAACATTCTAGTACAAAACATTTTGAACAAGAAATAACGAAGTTTAAGGTGATTCCAGGTGAAAGGCCAACATATTCTTGTATTTGTTGTTGACGAACTCATTATAAAAATCAGACTAAGACTGTTGATCTGTATTTAAAAAGTGAAAGGGAAAATAATAATGAGTGGAAGGAATTTGCAACTTATTTGTTGGTGGAGAATTGTTTTGATTTGGGTTCTGATCAACGTATTTGTAAATATTGTTATAACAAATTAGACGAGAACAAAATGCCTGCTAGAGCTGTGCATAATAATCTTGAGATGATAAATATTCCTTCTAAACTGATAGATTCAAATACCTATGAGTCTGCTCCTATTCAATGTGTGCATCCATTTCAGTAGTTCGTATGGAGCCTAAGACAGGGAAATTGCCTCCTTCAGATTTACAGAGAGGTTTAAAGGGAAGAGTTGTATATTTGCCTCTAGATTTAAAGAAAAATATTGAAACAATTGGTGTAGAAAATGTAGAAGATGAACCTCTAGTTATTCTAGTTAAATGCATTCCTACTAAGAGTAAGACAATCTGGCAAGAATTAGTGGATGTTTGGAAAGTGAAAAGGCAACGTTGTATCTGGTAAAAAATAATCAGTACTTTAAAAATGTGTATGTGAGAGAAGAAGAAATAAGTTTAGAAGAAGATACTGACTCGTCGACTGGACAAATTGAAAAAGTGGATATGTCCAGAACTGAAGAAAGCTATGAACATTACAGTGTTCATCCACTTCATTCCAAGGAAGTGATGGGGAATACTATTGAGTTATGCCAAATGAAAGAAGCAAAGGGAAGTCCCATAAGTGAATGGGAAGAAAATTTGGAAGCTCGTTGTTTCACTCATTTGTTTCCAACAGGAAAAGGAGGACGATATGATGAACGACCTGTGCAGATTCCTGCATCTGAATACCGGACATCAAGATTGCATGCAGAAGATCCAAGATTTCGACAATGTATTCCGTATTTGTATCATCTTTTTTTTTTAGAGTGACTTGTCTGGACTTTCTTATGCAGTCAACCATATATTGAAAACAAATGTACACCTGCAAAATGTTTCAGCAAAGGTATTTATGGATAAAGTACACCAGAAAGATAATGTTTTGGAATCCCAGCTGATTAATCTCATGGCATGTCAATGTGGTACTAATGAGTTCTGGTACTGTCGTCATGGAGAACTTAAATATATGCTAAGGAACTTAGGAACTCCTACATGGTTCCTTACTCTAAGCTGTGCTGAATATGCTTGGGATGATTTACTTCAATTTCTTTGAGAGGCAAACCCAAATATAGTAAATATTGAATACAAGACACCTGGAGAATTGTGTTCTTTGGATCCAGTTAATGTATGCAGATATTTCAAACTTAGATTTGAAGCTATGATATCACCAGTAAAAAAAAATCCTCCTCCTGGAGAGGTTGTGGATTTCTTTTGGAGAACTGAGTATCAAGCAAGAGGTGCTCCTCACATACATATGCTAATATGGATCAAAGATGCCCCCAAATTCGGAACAGATTTGGATGATAATGTGTTGTCTTTTATTGAAGAATATGCTACATGTGCTATACCCAAAAGCACAGAAGAAAAGAACTTAAGACAACAAGTGTTACAATTCCAAAGCCATTGTTGTGGGAAATACTGTTGTCGAAAATACAAGTCAAAGGAAATGTTTTATACCAATTTTTGATTTGGTTTTCCACGTCCTGTAATATCCAAAGGAAGAGTAAACAGTTTTATGTCAGCCATGCGACATACCTTGACAAGAAAGTCTCCAAAGAATACCTATAATTTGAGAAGAAGTGAAGAGTCAAATATAAAAATGATTATACAGTTATTCTGTCTATGTGGAATGCTAACATGGATATTCAATATATTGCGGACAATTCCATTGCTGTTGCTCGATATGTAACTTCCTACATAACAAAATCAGAAAAGAAGGAATTGAAAGAAATGTGGGAAGAGATTTCCTGCTAGAAGAGTCTAAGTAAGAAATTATACAGTTACAGTTTGAAGATGTTATCTCATCGAGAAATCGGAGCGTATGAATGCTCAGATCGCTTATCATCTGCAAGTCTATACTCCAAATCTAGAAGAATCATTTGGGTGAGTCTAGGTCTTGCTGCAACACGAAATCGAGTACTTAAATCTGTACAAGAAATTGAATATTTAGCTAAAAAAGAGCCAGAAAGTACAGCTATTGTGTAAACAAATATGTTGGATACATATTATTCAAATAGAAGTCATCATCTTCAGAACATTTGTCTCTATGAAGTGCTTCAAAACTATACTTTTAAACGGAAAATTTTACAGAAAACATCAATAATGGAATATATGCTGTGATTGGTTCTGAAGGATGTTTAGTTAAACAAAGCAAAGTACATTTGATTAATCACCGAAAACTGAGTTGCGATATCCTGACAAAAGGGAATTTTACTATTTAGCTCTTTTGCAACTCTTTAAGCCGTGGTGGTCAGAATTGGAATTATTTGGAGATTTTCAGAGCTACGAAGATTCGTTCTACGCAATTAAAGATACTATAGAAATGCCTTTTTTTGCTAATTATGTGAAAATGTTGAACGACGAAATTGAGCAAGAAGCTACAATTGCAGATGAGATTGCTTGAGACAGTTCTCAAGATAATCAAACTTCTGCTCCGTTGAGTCAGGATCCACACGGAGAACTAATTTTTCATAATGAAGCAGCAATTGCCATGGATGAGGTGGAAACAGCAATGTATCAAGCCCAAGAAGATATTATGGACTTAGCAAACTTGAAGTAGCAACAAAATCTTGAGCAGAAAGAAATATATCAACAAGTGAAAGAACAGATTGACCATGGGTTACTTCATGAAAAGAAAGAGTGCACATGTACAACGTTTCAACCAATCCAAATGTATGTGAGTGGACAATCAGGAACAGGAAAACGCTTCTTAATTAAAGTAATCAACAGTTACCTACAGAAACAACTGAGTCCCATTTGTCTTGTGTTGTAACTGCTCCAACTGGGTTGGCAGCACACAACATTAAAGGAATTACATTGCATCGTTTCTTATGCTGCCTGTGGAGCATGAAAACAAATTGGAATATCACAAGCTATCTGGAGAAGCTTGTTGTGAAGTTTCAAGAGTGCTTGAGAAAATGAAACTTCTGATTATTGATGAGGCAAACGTGGTCTTAAACGTAATGCTTCTTTGGTGCATTTACGAATACAGCCAATTCTTAAAACAGACTATGATGTGTTGTTTGGAGGAAAACACGTCATAGTTTTTGGAGATCTACTACAACTTACTCCTGTAAAAGGACAACCAGTATTTAAAACACTTGCACATTAAGATACCAGGAAGTTTTTGGGTAGCATTGGAAATGTTAAAATGTGGTCATATTTTGAATATAAGGAACCTATTACAAATATGGCGGCAGGCAAATGATGCTGATTATGTAACTATTCTTCAAGATATTAGAATTGGAAAAGTGATTGAACATGGTAAACAAGCTTTACAGAGACGATTACTTTCCAATTTGTTTCCAAATGAAAATATCGTTCCTTAGACAACATATATGAGAATTGCAGAAGACAAATCTGTAATCTGCTTAATGCCAACACTGCGTGAATGTTCTATATTCAACTTTTTGGAGGAGTCTTCCTGCTTTGACCCCCATCAGGCTGGATTTCGGCCTGCACACTCAATGGAGGCAGTGGTCACCGCGGTGTTGGACACACTCCGAGACTGTGCAGACAGGCGCTCTCCCCAGGCCCTGGTGCTCCTGGATCTGTCGGCCGCGTTCGACACAGTCAACCACAACATCTTGGTCGACCGTGTCGAGCAGGTCGGCGTTCGGGGCACGGCGGCCTGCTGGTTGAGGTCCTTCTTGGAGGACCGCTCCCAGGCAGTGCGCCTGGGGGACCTAACCGGTGTTAAACAGCCTATCCCATGCGGAGTGCCACAGGGTTCTTCCTTGTCACCTCATCTTTTTAATATATACATACTCCCCCTGATACAAACCTTGAGGGACAAACAGGTGAGAGTATTTAATTATGCAGATGACCTGCAGTTACTCTTCACCGTTGACAACTCTGCAAAATCCGTCAGTCACTTCCAGTCAACCATGAGGTTCATTAAATCCTGGATGGATCAAAATCAACTAAAATTAAATCCGGGTAAAACCGAACTGGTACTGACTGGGGATAGTGCTAAGTACTGGGGTCCTCACTATTGGCCCTCAGATCTGGGTCAAGCTCCGCAACCATCACCATCAGCTAAAGCGCTTGGAGTCATTGTGGACAGTGACCTCTCACTAAAGGTACAAGTGGGCCAGGTGGTCTCCAAATGTTTTTACCAGCTGAAAAAAATCAGGAAGGTTCGGCGACTACTAACGCTTGAAGCTATTACCCAGGTTGTGATCGCCACTGTTCTGTCCCATCTGGACTATGCGAATGCCATCTACTTGGGTCTCCCAAGCTATTTACTCAAGCATCTCCAGATGGTACAGAACTATGCTGCTAGGATAATCTTGAAGCAACCAAGGTGGCAGGCAGCGACCCCCCTTCTCATTAAATTGCACTGGCTCCCGATCATACAACGCTGTACCTTCAAAGCAAGCTGTATGATGTTTAAATCACTGCATGGCAGAAGCCCTAAATTCATCAATCAATTGATCACCAGATATGTTCCCTCCCGCAACCTTCGTTCACTCCACTTAGGCCTTCTCCAGACCCCCCCTTTCAAACTTAAACGCTCTGGAGGACGTAGGTTTGCAACACTTGCCCCCTGCTTATGGAACACCTTTCCACTGGAAATCCGGCTTTGCCAAGATTTTCTACCTTTTCGGAAAGCACTGAAGACCTGGCTTTTCAGACAGGCGTTTAAATCTTCCTCTCTCACCTTCGTTGTGTCACTGTCAAACTTAGCGCCAAGAAACTAATCAGTGTTAGTGCACTCAATAAATGACTTAATAACATAACTTAACATAACAAGAAATGTTAAAGTTGGAAAATGAAGAAATTATAAAATTGGAAGCTATTGATAAAATAGAGCATGAAGGAATCACTATTATTTTGACAGAAAAGTTGAAGAGAAAATTTGATTCTTTAGAGAAATCTATATCTAAAACTGCTGGTTTAGAAAAGAATCTATATGCATGTATAAACTGTTGGGTAATTTTACGACGTAATTTGAATGTGGAAAAAGGTATAGTAAATGGAGCAATGGATAAAGTTGTTCATTTTGTTAATTATCTAAATAGAGATGGTATTAAATTTTTGAAAATCAAATTTGATCAAATTGAAGAAGTACAACAATTTAGTTGTTGTTGAGCTCAGTTTTTGCTTGTAAAAGATTTGTATGTTTGAAAAAAACAGTTTCTTTTTTCTTTGGCATATGCGGTGACCATTCATAAATCTCAAGGTTTAAGTGTAGATAGTGCTGTGGTGAATATTGGAAGTACCGTGTTTAAAGAGGGTATGGCATATGCTGCTTTGTCTCGGGTCACAACTTTATCTGGATTGTACTTGATTGATTTTGATGAGAGAAAGATTAGTGCAGATGCAAATTGTGTGAAAGAGTATAATAGGTTAAGAAGAGAATATGCTCCCATTTTAGGTCAATATCCAGTATTTGAAAAGTGTGTGGTAGGTCAAAAAAGAAGTTATGAGAATATCTGTACTGAAGTTATAGAGAAAGAAAAAAACATGATAAAGTTGTGATTGCAAGCAAAAAGAAAAAGGACACTGTTGGAGAGATTGTTGGTTATCAGTTTGAAAATAGGTCTGGTGTCAACTGCTATGCTAATGTAGTTGTCAATGTTGTTTTTTTTCTTGAAAGTTTGCAACAGCAAATTGTTGAGAATCGGGAAAAAAGGTTTTGTTTGTTGTATTCTGTTTATGAGAAATGTAGTAGTGATAAAGTAAAATACAAAGTGTTTCTAATATTCGAAATATATTAGTTCTGGTTCTACTCAATTTACACAGAATATTCAGCAAGATTGTCAGGAATTTCTTATGTATATGCTTGTTGTATCGGAACATGAAGGTATAGATATTGAAAATCTTATTGGCCTTTTTTACAAATGGCAACATGACTGTGAAAATTGTTTGCTTACTTGTTTAGATTTATATATTTGACTTTACCAAACTATGAATCAGTGTCTTTTAACAACCTAGTTAGAAGAGCAACTCAAAACATGGAGTGTATAAATCAGAAATGTCATCAAGATTATTTATGCAAAGATATGGACAGTATGTAATTTTAATGTTCCAATGTTGTACAGCTGATGGAAGAAAATTGGAAACTTTAATTAAACATTTTGTAGCCACTCCAGTATCAATATCAGGAAGAACTTTTGTAGCTGTACCAAATATTTTTCATGATGGTCCTTCTACAACATCTGGACATTATACTGCTTATGTGATAAAGGTTGGACACATTGCAATGATGCTCAATTGGTTTTTAAACAACGTTTGCCTAAAGAATTACCAAATTTGTGCCTAATATTCTTAAAGCCAAAGTTTTAGGAACAAAATTTGGCCTTTCAGGATTACTACTGGACAACTTCAAAACAAAGGATTTCACAAATACTATTTGGCCCTGAGGAAAAGTATGTAAAACAACTAAGAACTTTTTGTTGTATGTTTTGTCAGCATATATTTCTAAACAACATTATTTACAGTGTATGAAAATTAATAATAATATTTTGTTATTTTATCATTGTTTGAGTTGTTTCATATTTTGTAAGAAAAAGCTCTTAGAAAAAAACATTTAACATATGTTTTATTTTTATTTCTATTTTTTAGATTGTTATTGAGAATGTTGAATGTTTTTTTTAAAGATAATCTTATTGATTGTCTTTTTTTTCCCCGCTGTTATGTGATGAGTACAATTGCAATACTGTTTCTAGTGAAATTCAATATATTCCGAGAACAGCAAAAAAGGCAAATGAAATGTTTTACAATTTTTTCTGTGTTGTAAAATATATATTGTAACTGTATTTTTTCTTGTTTTCCAGAGATGCTAATTTTATAATATGTCGTTTTTTTATTATTTATTACTTTTAAGGTAAGTATAAGTAACTATTAAAAATGGTCAATGGGATGTGCTTCTACAGAGCTGAAGGAACAAGAGATGGATGGAGTACATATCTGTGCAAAGATAGTTTGTATCTTTTAAAGATATTTGATAAAGGTAATAAGCATACTGAGTGTCCCTGCGGACCCAATATCTTAGCAGATATATTCAAAAAGTGACAGAGAGTTTTATTACAGAGATGTATAAAATGGAACATGGCTTCGGAACAGCTCTCTGCAACACACCTGTATTGTATTTAATAGAAAGACATGCTTGGCTAGTAGAGACCATTGACTTTCAGGAATAAAAGAGACCAAATTGCTCAATATAAAATGTGCTTTCAAATACTCTTTCATATTTACAAGGACAGGATAAGTTACAGTGTGTAGCTTTTCTTCTCTATGTAAATATGTCCTGATCATACAGAATACGTGTGTTGATGGGGCATTCTATAGCTGTTGTTGTGAGTATTTTGGATATATATGAAGAATGACTAGTTTCTAATTATGTTAAATGTTGAGTACTGGGTAGGTCTTTAAGGATTGATGTGTATGACAACACATGAAGTATTCAAAAACTAGTGTCGGAATGGTACATAAATACACACAGATTCACAGTGTTCTAGACAAGGAACAGTGTCCCTTGCATTTTACTAAAAACACATTTACTACTTTGAATGGGGTAAGGTGAATAGACATATTAAAAAGTTTTTAATACTGCATTTTAGTATAAGAGCCTGAGTAATTTTCCATAGTCATAAGGAGTGACTGGTTTCGAATTGTACAAAAACTTAAAAATAGAATTTCTTACATTATGAACTACTAAAACTCTACTATGGAATGTTATTAGACACTGTATTTACATAATATTTATTTTGGGCCAAAATAGTTGATAAACCTACTTTTGTATTATGTACTAATAAATCTGTTGAAGTGAAGTTTTTATATTTTTGTGCTAGGACCTAGAACATAACAGATTTGTTATGGATAAAGAGGAGAATATTTCAGAAGACACATTGGAAATGAGCAACAGTTTAATTGAAGTACAAAATCAATCAATAACAGGCAGTGAGACTAAATTCAGAGGACATCATTACCTCAGATATCACCTGTGAATTTGAAAATGAAAGCAATGACTGGATGACGTAGAGTTACTGGAAGCTATGAACTCTGAAATGGCAAACCAGCAGTATGATCTGGAAGAAGTACCAGATGAACTCCTTTTAGAAGCTGTGCTAAAATATGAGCTGTCTGAAGAATAAGTTTACTGTTTACTGTTTAATAATAATAAAGCATTGAGCACTTTGTACTAATCCATTCACTGTACTAAAACTCAAGCACTTATAGATCCACTCAGACACTCTCTTTACAGTATTCTATTGATTCAGTCAGTAGCCAGTACTTATGCAGTGAAGAAGGCCTTAGGACATGGACTGCTTCAAACCCTTATGCAGTATGCATGCACTCTTGTATCTACCTGCACACTCGTCTTTTATACCTTCAATTTCCCAGTGTGTATCCTTACAGTTCCACCAAGCACTCTGTCACTGCTGTCATTCATTGTGCTAAAAGTGAAGCACTTATAAATTCAGTCAGGTACTGTCCTTGCAGAACTGTAATCATTCAGTCAGTACCCAAGTACTCATGCAGTAAAGTAGGCATTAGGGCATGGACTGCTTGATACCCCTATACACTATGCATTCAGTCTACTATCCACCTGCACACTTGTCTTTCATATCTTCAATTCCCTAGTCTGTATCCTTACACTTCCACCAAACACGCTGTCACTGCTGTTGCACTGTTGTAGTGACCCATTCAGCAGTATGTACTAATCCATTTACTGCACTAAAACTCAAACACTTATATATTCACTTAGACACTCTCCTTACAGTACTCAGAACATTCAGTCAGTACCCAAGTAATCATGCAGCGAAGTAGGCCTTAGGGCATGAACTGCTTCAAACCGCTATGCACTATGCTTGTAGTCTTCTATCTGCCTGCCCACTTGTCTTTTATATGTTCAATTCCCTATTTTGTATCCCTACACTTCCACCAAGCACTCTGTCACTGTTGTTACACTGTTGTAGTGACCCATTCTGCAGTATGTACTAATCCATTTACTGCACTAAAGCTCAAGCAATTATATATTCACTTAGATACTCTCTTTTCAGTACTCTGATCATTCAATCAGTACCCAAGTTCTCATGCAGCGAAGTAGGTCTTAGGGCATGAACTGCTTCAAACCGCTATGCACTATGCTTGTAGTCTTCTATCTACCGGCACACTTGTCTTTTATACCTTCAATTCCCTAGTCTGTATCCTTAAACTTCCACCAAGCACTCAGTCACTGCTGTTACACTGTTGTAGTGATCCATTCAGCAGTATGTACTAATCTATTTACTGCACTAAAACTCAAACACTTATATATTCACTTAGACACTCTCTTTATAGTACTCTGATCATTCAATCAGTACCCAAGTTCTCATGCAGCGAAGTAGGCCTTAGGGCATGAACTGCTTCAAACCACTATGCACTATGCTTGTAGTTTTGTATTTACATGCACACTTGTCTTTTATACCTTCAATTCCCTATTCTGTATCCTTCCACTTCCACCAAGCACTCTGTCACTGCTGTTGCACTATTGTAGTGACCCATTCAGCAGTTTGTGCTAATCCATTCACTGCACTAAAACTCAAGCACTTATATATTCAGTCAGGCACTGTCCTTGCAGAACTGTAATCATTCAGTTAGAAGCCAAGTACTCATGCAGCTTATTAGGCCTTAGGGCATGAACTGCTTCAGACCACTATGCACTATGCTTGTAGTTTTGTATTTACATGCACACTTGTCTTTTATACCTTCAATTCCCTAGTATGTATCCGTACACTTCCACCAAGCACTCTGTCACTGCTGTTGCACTATTGTAGTGACCCATTCAGCAGTTTGTGCTAATCCATTCACTGCACTAAAACTCAAGCACTTATTAATTCAGTCAGGCTCTGTCCTTGCAGAACTGTAATCATTCAGTCAGAAGCCAAGTACTCATGCAGCGTATTAGGCCTTCGGGCATGAACTGCTTCAGACCGCTATGCACTATGCTTGTAGTCTTGTATTTACATGCACACTTGTCTTTTATACCTTCAATTCCCTAGTCTGTATCCTTACACTTCCACCAAGCACTCTGTCACTGCTGTTGCACTATTGTAGTGACCCATTCAGCAGTTTGTGCTAATCCATTCACTGCACTAAAACTCAAGTACTTATAAATTCAGTCAAGCACTGTCCTTGCAGCACTGTAATCATTCAGTCAGTACCCAAGTACTCATGCAACGAAGTAGACCTTTGGGCATGAACTGCTTCAAAACGCTATGAACTATGCTTCATTAAACGTAATGTTTGCTTTGGTGCATTTACGAATACAGCCAATTCTTAAAACAGACTATGATGTGTTGTTTGGAGGAAAACACGTCATAGTTTTTGGAGATCTACTACAACTTACTCCTGTAAAAGGACAACCAGTATTTGAAACACTTGCACATTAAGATACCAGGAAGTTTTTGGGTAGCATTGGAAATGTTAAAATGTGGTCATATTTTGAATATAAGGAACCTATTACAAATATGGCGGCAGGCAAATGATGCTGATTATGTAACTATTCTTCAAGATATCAGAATTGGAAAAGTGATTGAACATGGTAAACAAGCTTTACAGAGACGATTACTTTCCAATTTGTTTCCAAATGAAAATATCGATCCTTAGACAACATATATGAGAATTGCAGAAGACAAATCTGTAATCTGCTTAATGCCAACACTGCGTGAATGTTCTATATTCAACTTTTTGGAGGAGTCTTCCTGCTTTGACCCCCATCAGGCTGGATTTCGGCCTGCACACTCAATGGAGGCAGTGGTCACCGCGGTGTTGGACACACTCCGAGACTGTGCAGACAGGCGCTCTCCCCAGGCCCTGGTGCTCCTGGATCTGTCGGCCGCATTCGACACGGTCAACCACAACATCTTGGTCGACCGTGTCGAGCAGGTCGGCGTTCGGGGCACGGCGGCCTGCTGGTTGAGGTCCTTCTTGGAGGACCGCTCCCAGGCAGTGCGCCTGGGGGACCTAACCGGTGTTAAACAGCCTATCCCATGCGGAGTGCCACAGGGTTCTTCCTTGTCACCTCATCTTTTTAATATATACATACTCCCCCTGATACAAACCTTGAGGGACAAACAGGTGAGAGTATTTAATTATGCAGATGACCTGCAGTTACTCTTCACCGTTGACAACTCTGAAAAATCCGTCCGTCACTTCCGGTCAAACATGAGGTTCATTAAATCCTGGATGGATCAAAATCAACTAAAATTAAATCCGGGTAAAACCGAACTGGTACTGACTGGGGATAGTGCTAAGTACTGGGGTCCTCACTATTGGCCCTCAGATCTGGGTCAAGCTCCGCAACCATCACCATCAGCTAGAGCGCTTGGAGTCATTGTGGACAGTGACCTCTCACTAAAGGTACAAGTGGGCCAGGTGGTCTCCAAATGTTTTTACCAGCTGAAAAAAATCAGGAAGGTTCGGCGACTACTAACGCTTGAAGCTATTACCCAGGTTGTGATCGCCACTGTTCTGTCCCATCTGGACTATGCGAATGCCATCTACTTGGGTCTCCCAAGCTATTTACTCAAGCGTCTCCAGATGGTACAGAACTATGCTGCTAGGATAATCTTGAAGCAACCAAGGTGGCAGGCAGCGACCCCCCTTCTCATTAAATTGCACTGGCTCCCGATCATACAACGCTGTACCTTCAAAGCAAGCTGTATGATGTTTAAATCACTGCATGGCAGAAGCCCTAAATTCATCAATCAATTGATCACCAGATATGTTCCCTCCCGCAACCTTCGTTCACTCCACTTAGGCCTTCTCCAGACCCCCCCTTTCAAACTTAAACGCTCTGGAGGACGTAGGTTTGCAACACTTGCCCCCTGCTTATGGAACACCTTTCCACTGGAAATCCGGCTTTGCCAAGATTTTCTACCTTTTCGGAAAGCACTGAAGACCTGGCTTTTCAGACAGGCGTTTAAATCTTCCTCTCTCACCTTCGTTGTGTCACTGTCAAACTTAGCGCCAAGAAACTAATCAGTGTTAGTGCGCTCAATAAATGACTTAATAACATAACATAACATAACAAGAAATGTTAAAGTTGGAAAATGAAGAAATTATAAAATTGGAAGCTATTGATAAAATAGAGCATGAAGGAATCACTATTATTTTGACAGAAAAGTTGAAGAGAAAATGTGATTCTTTAGAGAAATCTATATCTAAAACTGCTGGGTTAGAAAAGAATCTATATGCATGTATAAACTGTTGGGTAATTTTACGACGTAATTTGAATGTGGAAAAAGGTATAGTAAATGGAGCAATGGATAAAGTTGTTCATTTTGTTAATTATCTAAATAGAGATGGTATTAAATTTTTGAAAATCAAATTTGATCAAATTGAAGAAGTACAACAATTTAGTTGTTGTTGAGCTCAGTTTTTGCTTGTAAAAGATTTGTATGTTTGAAAAAAACAGTTTCTTGTTTCTTTGGCATATGCGGTGACCATTCATAAATCTCAAGGTTTAAGTGTAGATAGTGCTGTGGTGAATATTGGAAGTACCGTGTTTAAAGAGGGTATGGCATATGCTGCTTTGTCTCGGGTCACAACTTTATCTGGATTGTACTTGATTGATTTTGATGAGAGAAAGATTAGTGCAGATGCAAATTGTGTGAAAGAGTATAATAGGTTAAGAAGAGAATATGCTCCCATTTTAGGTCAATATCCAGTATTTGAAAAGCGTGTGGTAGGTCAAAAAAGAAGTTATGAGAATATCTGTACTGAAGTTATAGAGAAAGAAAAAAACATGATAAAGTTGTGATTGCAAGCAAAAAGAAAAAGGACACTGTTGGAGAGATTGTTGGTTATCAGTTTGAAAATAGGTCTGGTGTCAACTGCTATGCTAATGTAGTTGTCAATGTTGTTTTTTTTCTTGAAAGTTTGCAACAGCAAATTGTTGAGAATCGGGAAAAAAGGTTTTGTTTGTTGTATTCTGTTTATGAGAAATGTAGTAGTGATAAAGTAAAATACAAAGTGTTTCTAATATTCGAAATATATTAGTTCTGGTTCTACTCAATTTACACAGAATATTCAGCAAGATTGTCAGGAATTTCTTATGTATATGCTTGTTGTATCGGAACATGAAGGTATAGATATTGAAAATCTTATTGGCCTTTTTTACAAATGGCAACATGACTGCGAAAATTGTTTGCTTACTTGTTTAGATTTATATATTTGACTTTACCAAACTATGAATCAGTGTCTTTTAACAACCTAGTTAGAAGAGCAACTCAAAACATGGAGTGTATAAATCAGAAATGTCATCAAGATTATTTATGCAAAGGTATGGACAGTATGTAATTTTAATGTTCCAATGTTGTACAGCTGATGGAAGAAAATTGGAAACTTTAATTAAACATTTTGTAGCCACTCCAGTATCAATATCAGGAAGAACTTTTGTAGCTGTACCTAATATTTTTCATGATGGTCCTTCTACAACATCTGGACATTATACTGCTTATGTGATAAAGGTTGGACACATTGCAATGATGCTCAATTGGTTTTTAAACAACGTTTGCCTAAAGAATTACCAAATTTGTGCCTAATATTCTTAAAGCCAAAGTTTTAGGAACAAAATTTGGCCTTTCAGGATTACTACTGGACAACTTCAAAACAAAGGATTTCACAAATACTATTTGGCCCTGAGGAAAAGTATGTAAAACAACTAAGAACTTTTTGTTGTATGTTTTGTCAGCATATATTTCTAAACAACATTATTTACAGTGTATGAAAATTAATAATAATATTTTGTTATTTTATCATTGTTTGAGTTGTTTCATATTTTGTAAGAAAAAGCTCTTAGAAAAAAACATTTAACATATGTTTTATTTTTATTTCTATTTTTTAGATTGTTATTGAGAATGTTGAATGTTTTTTTTAAAGATAATCTTATTGATTGTCTTTTTTTTCCCCGCTGTTATGTGATGAGTACAATTGCAATACTGTTTCTAGTGAAATTCAATATATTCCGAGAACAGCAAAAAAGGCAAATGAAATGTTTTACAATTTTTTCTGTGTTGTAAAATATATATTGTAACTGTATTTTTTCTTGTTTTCCAGAGATGCTAATTTTATAATATGTTGTTTCTTTATTATTTATTACTTTTAAGGTAAGTATAAGTAACTATTAAAAATGGTCAATGGGATGTGCTTCTGCAGAGCTGAAGGAACAAGAGATGGATGGAGTACATATCTGTGCAAAGATAGTTTGTATCTTTTAAAGATATTTGATAAAGGTAATAAGCATACTGAGTGTCCCTGCGGACCCAATATCTTAGCAGATATATTCAAAAAGTGACAGAGAGTTTTATTACAGAGATGTATAAAATGGAACATGGCTTCGGAACAGCTCTCTGCAACACACCTGTATTGTATTTAATAGAAAGACATGCTTGGCTAGTAGAGACCATTGACTTTCAGGAATAAAAGAGACCAAATTGCTCAATATAAAATGTGCTTTCAAATACTCTTTCATATTTACAAGGACAGGATAAGTTACAGTGTGTAGCTTTTCTTCTCTATGTAAATATGTCCTGATCATACAGAATACGTGTGTTGATGGGGCATTCTATAGCTGTTGTTGTGAGTATTTTGGATATATATGGAGAATGACTAGTTTCTAATTATGTTAAATGTTGAGTACTGGGTAGGTCTTTAAGGATTGATGTGTATGACAACACATGAAGTATTCAAAAACTAGTGTCGGAATGGTACATAAATACACACAGATTCACAGTGTTCTAGACAAGGAACAGTGTCCCTTGCATTTTACTAAAAACACATTTACTACTTTGAATGGGGTAAGGTGAATAGACATATTAAAAAGTTTTTAATACTGCATTTTAGTATAAGAGCCTGATTAATTTTCCATAGTCATAAGGAGTGACTGGTTTCGAATTGTACAAAAACTTAAAAATAGAATTTCTTACATTATGAACTACTAAAACTCTACTATGGAATGTTATTAGACACTGTATTTACATAATATTTATTTTGGGCCAAAATAGTTGATAAACCTACTTTTGTATTATGTACTAATAAATCTGTTGAAGTGAAGTTTTTATATTTTTGTGCTAGGACCTAGAACATAACAGATTTGTTATGGATAAAGAGGAGAATATTTCAGAAGACACATTGGAAATGAGCAACAGTTTAATTGAAGTACAAAATCAATCAATAACAGGCAGTGAGACTAAATTCAGAGGACATCATTACCTCAGATATCACCTGTGAATTTGAAAATGAAAGCAATGACTGGATGACGTAGAGTTACTGGAAGCTATGAACTCTGAAATGGCAAACCAGCAGTATGATCTGGAAGAAGTACCAGATGAACTCCTTTTAGAAGCTGTGCTAAAATATGAGCTGTCTGAAGAATAAGTTTACTGTTTACTGTTTAATAATAATAAAGCATTGAGCACTTTGTACTAATCCATTCACTGTACTAAAACTCAAGCACTTATAGATCCACTCAGACACTCTCTTTACAGTATTCTATTGATTCAGTCAGTAGCCAGTACTTATGCAGTGAAGAAGGCCTTAGGACATGGACTGCTTCAAACCCTTATGCAGTATGCATGCACTCTTGTATCTACCTGCACACTCGTCTTTTATACCTTCAATTTCCCAGTGTGTATCCTTACAGTTCCACCAAGCACTCTGTCACTGCTGTTGCACTGTTGTAGTGACCCATTCAGCAGTATGTAATAATCCATTCATTGTGCTAAAAGTGAAGCACTTATAAATTCAGTCAGGTACTGTCCTTGCAGAACTGTAATCATTCAGTCAGTACCCAAGTACTCATGCAGTAAAGTAGGCATTAGGGCATGGACTGCTTGATACCCCTATACACTATGCATTCAGTCTACTATCCACCTGCACACTTGTCTTTCATATCTTCAATTCCCTAGTCTGTATCCTTAGACTTCCACCAAACACGCTGTCACTGCTGTTGCACTGTTGTAGTGACCCATTCAGCAGTATGTACTAATCCATTTACTGCACTAAAACTCAAACACTTATATATTCACTTAGACACTCTCCTTACAGTACTCAGAACATTCAGTCAGTACCCAAGTAATCATGCAGCGAAGTAGGCCTTAGGGCATGAACTGCTTCAAACCGCTATGCACTATGCTTGTAGTCTTCTATCTGCCTGCCCACTTGTCTTTTATATGTTCAATTCCCTATTTTGTATCCTTACACTTCCACCAAGCACTCTGTCACTGTTGTTACACTGTTGTAGTGACCCATTCTGCAGTATGTACTAATCCATTTACTGCACTAAAGCTCAAGCAATTATATATTCACTTAGATACTCTCTTTACAGTACTCTGATCATTCAATCAGTACCCAAGTTCTCATGCAGCGAAGTAGGTCTTAGGGCATGAACTGCTTCAAACCGCTATGCACTATGCTTGTAGTCTTCTATCTACCGGCACACTTGTCTTTTATACCTTCAATTCCCTAGTCTGTATCCTTAAACTTCCACCAAGCACTCAGTACCTGCTGTTACACTGTTGTAGTGATCCATTCAGCAGTATGTACTAATCTATTTACTGCACTAAAACTCAAACACTTATATATTCACTTAGACACTCTCTTTATAGTACTCTGATCATTCAATCAGTACCCAAGTTCTCATGCAGCGAAGTAGGCCTTAGGGCATGAACTGCTTCAAACCACTATGCACTATGCTTGTAGTTTTGTATTTACATGCACACTTGTCTTTTATACCTTCAATTCCCTATTCTGTATCCTTACACTTCCACCAAGCACTCTGTCACTGCAGTTGCACTATTGTAGTGACCCATTCAGCAGTTTGTGCTAATCCATTCACTGCACTAAAACTCAAGAACTTATATATTCAGTCAGGCACTGTCCTTGCAGAACTGTAGTCATTCAGTTAGAAGCCAAGTACTCATGCAGCTTATTAGGCCTTAGGGCATGAACTGCTTCAGACCACTATGCACTATGCTTGTAGTTTTGTATTTACATGCACACTTGTCTGTTATACCTTCAATTCCCTAGTCTGTATCCGTACACTTCCACCAAGCACTCTGTCACTGCTGTTGCACTATTGTAGTGACCCATTCAGCAGTTTGTGCTAATCCATTCACTGCACTAAAACTCAAGCACTTATTAATTCAGTCAGGCTCTGTCCTTGCAGAACTGTAATCATTCAGTCAGAAGCCAAGTACTCATGCAGCGTATTAGGCCTTCGGGCATGAACTGCTTCAGACCGCTATGCACTATGCTTGTAGTCTTGTATTTACATGCACACTTGTCTTTTATACCTTCAATTCCCTAGTCTGTATCCTTACACTTCCACCAAGCGCTCTGTCACTGCTGTTGCACTATTGTAGTGACCCATTCAGCAGTTTGTGCTAATCCATTCACTGCACTAAAACTCAAGTACTTATAAATTCAGTCAAGCACTGTCCTTGCAGCACTGTAATCATTCAGTCAGTACCCAAGTACTCATGCAACGAAGTAGACCTTTGGGCATGAACTGCTTCAAAACGCTATGAACTATGCTTGTAGTCTTCTATCTACCTGCACACTTGTCTTTTATGCCTTCAATTCCCTAGTCTGTATCCTTACACTTTCACCAAGCACACTGTCACTGCTGTTGCACTATTGTATTGAGTCCTTCAGCAGTTTTTGCTAATCTATTCACTGCACTAAAACTCAAGCACTTCTACATTCAGTCAGGCACTGTCCTTGCAGAACTGTAATCATTCAGTCAGTACCCAATTACTCATGCAGCAAAGTAGGCCTTAGGGCATGAACTGCTTCAAACAGCTGTGCACTATGCTTGTAGTCTTCTATCTACCTGCACACTTGTCTTTTATACCTTCAATTCCCTGGTCTGTATCCTTCCACTTCCACCAAGCACTCTGTCACTGCTGTTGCACTGTTGTAGTGACCCATTCAGCAGTATTTACTAATTCATTCACTGCACTAAAACTCAAGCACTTATATATTTACTTAGACACTCTCTTTACAGTACTCTGATCATTCAGTCAATATCGAAGTTCTCATGCAGCAAAGTAGGCCTTAGACCATGAACTGCCTCAAATCCTTATGCACTATGCATGTAGTCTTGTATTTACCTGCTCACTTGTCTTTTATACCTTCAATTCCCTGGTCTGTATCTTTACACTTCCACCAAGCACTCTGTCACTGCTGTTGCACTGTTGTAGTGACCCATTCAGCAGTATTTACTAATTCATTTACTGCACTAAAACTCAAGCACTTATATATTCACTTAGACACTTTCCTTACAGTACTCTGATCATTCAGTCAGTACCCAAGTAGTCCTGCAGCGAAGTATGCCTTAGGGCATGAACTGTCTTGTATCTACCTGCACACTTGTATTTTATACCTTCAATTCCCTAGCTTGTATCCTTACACTTCCACCATGCAATCTGTCACTGCTGTTACATTATTGTAGTGACCCATTCAGCAGTTTGTGCTAATCCATTCACTGCACTAAAACTCAAGCACTTATATATTTACTTAGACACTCTCTTTACAGTACTCTGATCATTCAGTCAGTACCCAAGTTCTCATGCAGCGAAGTAGGCTTTAGGGCATGAACTGTTTCAAACCGCAATGCACTATGCTTGTAGTCTTCTATCTACATGCACACTTGTCTTTTATACCTTCAATTCCCCAGTCTGCATCCTTACACTTCCACCAAGCACTCTGTCACTGCTGTTGCACTGTTGTAGTAACCTATTCAGCAGTATGTGCTAATCCATTCACTGCACTAACACTGAAGCACTTATAAGTTCAATCAGGCACTGTCCATGCAGAACTGTAATCATTGTGTCAGTACCCAAGTACTCATGCGGCGAAGTTGGCCTTAGGGCATGAACTGCTTCAAACCGCAATGCACTATGCTTGTAGTCTTCTATCTACCTGCACACTTGTCTTTTATATCTTCAATTCCCTAGTCTGTATCCTTACACTTCCACCAAGCACTCTGTCACTGCTGTTACACTGTTGTAGTGACCCATTCAGCAGCATGTACTAATCCACTTACTGCACTAAAATGCAAGCACCTATATATTTACTTAGACACTCTCTTTACAGTACTCTGATCAATTAGTCAGTACCCAAGTAATCATGCAGCGAAGTAGGCCTTAGGGCATGGACTGCTTCAAACACCTATGCACTATCTGTATCCCTACACTTCCACCAAACACTCTGTCACTGCTGTTGCACTATTGTAGTGACCCATTCAGCAGTGTATTCTAATCAATTCAGCGCACTTAAACTCAAGCACTTATAAATTCAGCCAGGCACTGTCCTTGCAGAACTGTAAGCAGTCAGTCAGTACCCAAGTACTCATGTAGCGAAGTACGCCTTAGGATATGGACTGCTTGAAAATCCTATGCACTATGGGGCATATTATCAAGCCCCTTATCGCCATAATATTTGCATCGACCTATTATCAAGGCAGCGTTAAGTTAATTGACGTGTCTTAAAGTAACGTTAAGTGACTGAACCTTGCCTTGGTAATAGGGCCCCTTTCACGATAAACTCATCGTGAAAGGGGGTGCAGTGGGTGTTGCGGTGGGCGTTCCACCACATCATCCATTCACTTCGATGCTGCCACCTATTTTCAAGAGAGGAGATTCTAGATGGCAGCGCCGAATTTAAGAACAGGAAAGACCTGTTCTTAAGTTGCTGATACGAGGAGAAATGCTTCATTTCTCCTCTTTTTTGTTATTTCCATGTGTGCTGCCTTGTGTATGAAGCAACACACATGGAAGTTACAAAATGGCATTTAATGCTTTGTTTATGTGCAGGAACGAACACCTTCCTGTACATAAACAAACCTTCCCTGCCTGCACTGGCGTTAAGTTGTAAAACTTATCGCCATTGCAGGGGGAAACGTTAGGCTGCACCATATCCTTGGTAATATTTTGCAGCCTAGCTTTTCTGAAGTGGGGAAGAGAGGCGTTAAACCAAGATGGCTAACACCTCTTTTCGTCACTTTGGTGGTAATATGCCCCTTTGTATGCAGTCTTGCATCTACCTACTCACTTGTCGTTCACACCTTCAATTCCCCAGTCTGTATACTTACACTTTCACCTAGCACTCTGTCACTGCTGTTGCACTGGTGTAGTGATCCATTCAGCAGTATGTACTAATGCACTAATGCATTCACTGTATTAAAACACAAACACTTATAAATTCACCCAGGCAGTTTCACCAGCAGTGCAGAGGGAAGCATAGACTTGTAACACATTTATGTATAAATTCCTTTATTCGGTATTTCATAATAGAAATCCATAAAAGCATTTTGTACACATTATGTCATAAAATAGAAAGAGAAAACAATATTACAATAAAAGTTTGCAGTTAAAATTTTGGGGAAAAAGTGCTTGGAAAATAATTCAGTTTTCTTTACATTGAATTCATTTCATTGTGTTATAAGCAGTTTTCTCACAGATTATTTCTCTGTTTAAAAATACATTTTAAGAAGTTAACCACGTGGTAACAAGTAACTTCAGAATCCAAAAATTGAAGGCGCAACATGGCAGGGCGACACTGTCTTAAGTTCCTCGATTTCAGCAATGGTACCAACCAAATTTTGCGATGGACATGATAGAGCTTGCAGAACAATACTGTATGTATAGTGGTCTGTACAGATGTATCATCGCATGGACAGAGTCCTAACGTTTGTTCCCAGGTGTTTCTCATGGGAAAGGCTACTAACCGGTGGAAAAGGTTTAGTCTGAATCTGGTTAGTAAAAAACGATCAAAAATGCCAATTTCAAGCGTTAGGTAGGGCTGAATTGTGGGAACAAGATGGACCGTGATTGCATGATGGACAGAAGGTTTCCCTATTTCACTTGTGAGTCTTAGTCCATCCAAGTGGGTCAAAGCCATTTCTTTCAACTCCTTCTTGGATATCTCACAGATCTTTTCTGGTGTAATATAGTATGCCTCCAGGCCTATGTCAGTAAGAAAATTTCTGATGTAGGTGAGCCATTTTATTTTTCCTGAATGTTCTAGTGCCATTGAATCTGCCAGAATGCCTTTGGTTAGCATGGTTTTATCTGAGGTCCATATACGCCGCCACAGTAGCAAAGGTTGAATTTTTGCCAGGTCCTCATTGTGCGGTATGCCTAGTTCGATATGGGATGCATAAGTGGAGTTTCACCTTGGTGCCACCAGAAGAAATCTTAAAAAGGAGTTTTCTGCCACCTGTAGAGCACTAACGTCCACATGCCCCCAAACCCCAGCCCCATACAGAGCTACTGTCTGGCATTTTGCATTATACATTTTCAGTAATTCCACAGGGGACCGTTTGCCAAATTTTTGCGAAAAGGACATCAGAGCTGCTATGCCCTCTTAAAGAAATGTTTCCTTGACTCGACTGCCGCTTTCCAACTTAGTTTTTCATCTATTGTGATGGCCAAATAAGGATACTGGGCCGTCAGTTCGAGCTTGTGGTTATTGAGGGATATGTCTCTAAGGCCTTCTTTCCCTTTGCCTGCCACCATTACAAAGGTCTTCTTGATGTTGATGTGGAGGTCAAGGGTGCCCATGAAGTCCGCATACCTGGTCAATGCCTTTTGTAGCTCGCGTGGAGTGCGGGCTAGGATGACAGCGTCATCTGCATAGAGCTGAGCGGGGATCAGGCGTTGTTTTATTTGGGGGAGATCTTGAGCCCCCCTCAGAAGCTCCATCTCCAACCTGTTTGTATATAGGGAGAATAGGAAGGGGGCCAAGACACAACCCTGCCTGACTCCACGCTCTACTCCAAAGGATGCGGTCAACTCACCCCTAACACCGTAACATACTCTTGCTGATGCCTTGGAGTATAGTTCCTTCAGGAAATCTAGAAGTGGGGGGTCCACACCCATTTGTGACAAGACTAGCCATAATTCTGAATGGGACACGCAGTCAAAGGCTGCAGACAAGTCCACCTATACCATATAGAGCTTGTCTTTTTTTGCATGTATGTATTTTCCCGCAATTATTGACAGATTTAAGGCCTGCTCCACTGTACCGAAACCTTCCCGGAAGCCAAATTGTAAGTCGGACAGTACCCCTCTGCCCTCTGCCCACTGTTGGAGACGCTCAAGGATAACCCTACCGGCTACCTTACCCAATGAGTCCAACAATGAGATGGGGCGGTAGCAGTTAGGGTCCTGGCGGTCTCCTTTTTTAAAAATCAGGACCATAACAGACTTGGTCCAAGATTCCAAAAGCCCCTTTTTTGCTTATGCCACGCACACCCTGGTCAGTATGGGGGCCCAGAGGTCCGTATTATGTTTGAAAATGTCCACCGGGACTCCGTCGGGACACGGCGCTTTTCCGTTTTTACTTAAATTTAGAGCCTCTAAGGACTTCGGATATGTCGAATTCTAATTGAATTGGGGAAACGACAGCTGGGTCAGTTATTTCCTCACTTCCCAAAGGCGTTTGCTTCCTAAAAAATTTTGAGAAGTGAAAAACCCAAGCTCCTTCGTCTATGGCCACTTCTATTTATGGGAGGTTATCGTCAGCTAAAAAGGGGGATTTTACTACTCTCCAGAATGCTTCACTGTTTCACATATTTATGTACATATGTTACATTCATGTGCTTCGGAAGTACTATAGTATACTGCAAGTAAACACCTTATAGAGTTATGCTGTAGCACCTCCTTATAGTTCTGCACTTTTACATTCACCATACACAACCAATGTATTTTTTCATTCATTTATGCACTACACATTCATTCAAAAAAACTTTTACACACTATCATACAAATATAGTTCTTTTTTTGACCAGTGAAGTTAGTTCTTAAAATAACTTTTTTTGTCTTTTTTGTTGTTTTGATTTTATGAACAATTTTTTGTTTTGTTTGTTTTTTTTAAAAGAAAAAAAGGGAACTGTACAAACAAAACAGTGTGGAACAGGAACAAAAAAAAAAGTTAACGTGGGTGCAACAGTGCTCCTGTTTCCGTCTGCAAATTAAATCAATTGACTGTTCCCCATAACATAGGGTTTCCTTACAAAACGTACACAAAATTTTCGAATCTGCAAAATCCAGATGGATGTCCGGATGTGGGCTTGATGCTGCTGTGGAAATGCTGGCTACAGCTGATGGAGGGTCTTCTTGCAGGCTGGCACATGCAGATCTCGCATAATTGCGGGGATGTACATTTCTCACATGTTTTACCATGTTGGCAGTCCTGAAAGAATATTTTTTATTCGGATCACCTCTTGACAGCACTGTCCCACACACATTACAGGTGACCTTTGCAGCATTCACTTTCTTCTCTCCTTCCGGAAAGGAATTTTTTTTCCAAATCAATGCTTTCTTCCTCTTTGGGGCTGGGTCTTCCTGCACAAATTCTTCTTCAGAAGAATGTTCTGATGTGTCTTCACCTTGCTGTGCAGCCATGATGAAGTTGTATGGAAGAAAGTGCTCCTTCACAAAAAGGTGTTTTTTTAGTGAAGGTCAAAGAAGAATGATTGAAATGGGTGGGGTCCTTCAACAGCTAGAATAGGAAGTATTATGAACCAATCAAATCTCTTGTTTTGAAGTCACATGGAGTACGCATAGGGTGCGCTTATGAAGCGCGTATGAACAACCTACCCCCGCGATTCAGGTAATTGCTTTTAAAAGTAATAATCCCTTATTAAAAGTAAATAAATAGTATTTTCATAATTCCCTCAGATAATGTCTTCCCTTAATATTTACATTAAATACATAGATATATCTATTTAAACATTAAAAAATTTCACGGGGTACGCATACCGTGCGCCTTACAAACGTACATGACGTCACGCGGAAGCACTGATGCGACGTGTAACGTCAAAACGTATTTGTAACGTATGTGTGCATACGCTTACAGTACGAGTATAGGTATGCAGGAGGATGCAAGGACCGTACTCGTACCCTACATTCACTACAAAAAAAATGCAAAAAAATATATAGAAATTAATTTTAATATATTGAAAAAAACAATAACAACTTTTTTTTTAATTATTTGACATTAAAAAGATGTAATGTAATTAAAAAAAATAAAATAGCTAAAAATAATCATTATCAAGAATGTAGTAAAGTAGTATATAAAAAATAAATTTAACAACTAATACATTTAAAAATTGGCATTTACAAAACCTATGTAATTCACTGAAAAAAACATAGGGTTTAGGCACTTTATAGTTAGGAATTAGCATTTAAAAAACCATTGCAAATTCACTGAAAAAAACATAGGTTTCAGACATGTTATAGTTAGCTGGACATTTCACTCATACAAAACCATTGAAATTCCCCTGTTATAGTTAGTTCAGATAACTATAACTCACACACCCTGCTGATGACGTCACATATTACATCACTTGTGAAAGAGTGGCAGACCTCCTCTCACACTAATATAACGTTTGATACACACATTTAAAAATAGTGATGTCATTTGAGATGTCATCAGTGATGTCATGAGTGATGTCACTGACCATGTCATGAGTGATGTAATATGTGACGTCATCAGCAGTGAATTGTGGGCTGAACTAACTATAACAGGGGAATTTCAATGGTTTTGTATGAGTGAAATGTCCACCTAACTATAACGTGTGTGAAACCTAAGGTTTTGTCAGTGAGTATATATATATATATATATTATATATATTACATATATAGTTAGGACCTAGTTTCCATAGGAAATCCGCAACATTCTATTGGGAATAACTTTGGCGCCGGTTGAGGAATTTGCGTGTAATTTTCTAAACTTTAAGTTTCGGGGGGATTCGTCATGCGGGGACTAAGAAAAAAGGGGGGTCCCAAAACGTGTTTTCCCTATGTTAATTTCCATAGGACGTTCAGATGCGGCTACAGCCCGAACCGCTGAATGGAATTACACCAAACTTTGCAAAATTGTAGGGACTGGTACGCAGAAGTGCCTTTTCTATATTTGGTGAAAATTGCTCCAGTGTTTTTTACGAAAATTAACTTAAAAAACACATATATATCTATATGCGTGCTTCGAGCGCTTACCGGTACGCGTACCGGGGAGCGCACCCGGCGCGCCATGGAAGTGCGCGAGCGGAAAGGTGATTGGCTCTCGGGTGTCTGTCAACATTCGAAACAGTCCGGAGAGTCCGCCATTTTGTGTCTCGGTAGAACCGAGACACAAGAGGTGAAAAATAAAAGGGGAAAACGTTGAAACGTTGGAAATTTCGCGGAGTAAGCTCAGGGTGCGCGTACATGGGCGTTTACAGGTACGCGTAACCTGAGCATACCACAGGGGAAAACAGTGAAAAAGGGGGTCCCAAAACATGTTTTTCACCATGCAATTTTCCATAGGACATCTAGCCCTTCTCAGGGGGTCCTAGAAGAACCCCAAGGGCGATTTTTCGAAAAAGAAAATATATTTTATTTGCCCTGGGGGTGATTCTGGGACTCCCTGAGAAGGGCTTGGGGTTCAGGGGATATCTACCCTGCCCCATTTTCATGTTTTCCACTCTTGTTTTGGGCTCTCTTGTGCCTCAGTTCTCCTGAGAAACAAGATGGTGGCCAACGCTTCTTGGTTTGGACAGTTTGGAATGTTGACAGATGACTGCCAGCCAATCAGGAGTGCGCACAGACCTTTCCGAGCATGGGCTGCATTGATTGGCTGTGAACAGTCCAAACCAGGAAGTTTGGGCAGCCATCTTGTGCTCGGTAAACCGAGGCACAAAATAAGCAGAAAAACAAACGTGTAGAATGCAAAAAGGGGGCAGGGTAGAAACACCCTCACCCCCTACGGCTGCTCAGGTGGTCCCACAAGGATATTAACATATTTAAACGTTATCCGCTAATAGAATTAGCATTTAGAAAACCTTTGAAATTATTGGAAAAAACCATAGGTTTTACGCCTGATATAGTTAGGAATTATCTTTTAAAAAACCTTGCAAATTCACTGAAAAACCATAGGTTTCAGGCCTTATATAGTTAGGAATTATCATTTAAAAAACCTTGCATATTCACTGAAAAAACCATAGGTTTCAGGCCTTATATAGTTAGGCAATAGCATTTAAAAAAACCTTGCAAATTCACTGAACAAAACCATAGGTGTCAAGCCTTATATAGTTAGGAATTAGCATATACAAAACCTTGCAAATTCACTGAAAAAAACATAGGTTTCAGGCCTTATATAGTTAGGAATTAGCATTTAAAAAAAACATTGAAATTGCTCCTATATAGTTAGTTGTACTAACTATATTTTGCACACCAGCAATCCACTGCTGATGATGTCACATATTACATCATTCATGACATCATGACATGACATGACATGGTCAGTGACATCACTGATGACATCTCAAATGACATCAATGACGACATCACTGATGACATCATCCACGTGACAATCACATACACCTTTTCATACACTAGTAAATCTTTCATCACTCTTTATAAAATACAGAGTATCATATTTGAATCCATTGACACAGCAATAGAAGTATTTAAAAACCCACTCATTGATTCCTAGATGTATACACACATCTAATCACTTACCTGTAGATTCACTCATACATGATGTCATTGAACAATAGAACACTATCAAAAATACTTACACACCAGCACACAACCTATTCACATATGAAGTTATCCTACTCACTTATGCAAACAATGGATCATACTTACATACTTATTTAGCTGCACATTTATACAAACATCACTTCATCTATTCATTTAGATAGTAAGTCATATTTAGTATATTATAAAATCATTATTACAAGTATACAGTTATCCATACAGTCACTCACACAATCATTGAGTCTTATGTATACTTATTTATATACAACAACTGACGCATACACTGCCTTTTATTTTTCAAGTTTGTTGGACATGTACCATTGAGAAATATATTTGCTCATCATCACACCCATCAAGATATTCATTCACCCAAACAACTGTTAGAACATGTAGTTTTAACTTCATATATCTAGTGAATCAACTATTCACACATCTTTGGGCAGTCACACACCCTCTACCGAACCACACACACATTCACTCTCCCATACAAATACTCAGTTAACTAATCAATAACTTACATAGACTTTCACATAGCTAGTAACCAACTGGAGAACCACTTTACACAACAACTGACAAAGTGATACAGATATTCACACAGTTTAGTCACTATCCACTATATTTATTTAGACACTATAAATTGTTAAAGTCCTCCATCCAAATATTTATTTTTATATATCCACTCATACTTCAATGCAAATTGCTATATATATAATGCATATTTAAATATCGAAGCAAACCACATTCACTGGATGATGTCATCAGTGATGTCATCATTGATGTCATTTGAGATGTCATCAGTGATGTCACTGACCATGTCATGAATGATATAATATGTGACATCATCAGCAGTGGATTGCGGGTGCGTGAAATATAGATAGTACAACTAACTATATAGGAGCAATTTAAATGTTTTTTTTTAAATGCTAATTCCTAACTATGGGGTCGATTGGGATCGAGGACGGACTCAAGTCCCTGAGGAGGAGGGAACGTCCTCATGGGCTGCGGCGTTCCCTCCGAGCAGATTAGGATGTGACCGCCAGGGTGGCGGTCACATCCTCTATCTTTAACATTGCTGCGGGTGCAGCATGCATCGCCTTTGCATGCACAAAGCGGCAAGCACCGCGCGGTGCCTGCTGCTTTGTGCACACAAATGCAGGGGGGTACCATAGGTACCCCCCCATGTGCACCACCCCACCCCCCCTTCACCCAGGGGGCCCGCAACGGGCCCCCGAAGTGAAACTCCGTATGCTTTTCCACGGCAGAATCCTAATATGGCTGGCGGTGTCTGATAGACACCGCAAGCCATGTTAGAGCCAGGAAGGCGACCGCGGCAGAAAAGCTGTGGACAGAATCCTAGATCCACCGCCATCCTAATATGGCGGAGGGTCTTTCGAGGCTCCGCAGCGGTTTTTCCGCACGCATCCTCCGGGCCGGCGGTGGCTTCCGGAAAAACCGCTATCATAATCGGCCCCTTAATAGGGCCTGAAACCTATGGTTTTTTCAGTGAATATATATATATATATATATATATATATATACATATATATATATATATGTATATTCACTGAAAAAACCATAGGTTATAGACCATATATAGTTAGGAAATAGCATTTAGAAAACCTTATTTTACTCACACAAAACCATTGAAATTCCATATATAGTTAGTTGCACTAACTATATATCGCGCACCTGCAATCCACTGCTGATGATGTCACATATTACATCATTCATGACATGGTCAGTGACATCACTGATGACATCACTGATGACATCTCAAATGACATCACTGATGACATCACTGATGACATCTCATTTGACATTACTGATCACATCACTGATGACATCATTCATGTGATGATACAATGAACCTCTTCAGACTCTAATATAACCTTAGATACACTCAGTGTAAACAGACACTCACAGACTGTCACTCATCCATAGAGTTACTCACACACCTAGTCAGTCTTGCAAAGAATCAATCACACCTCGATTTCCTCAACTATATAGTTATACACACCTTACTTATTGGAACATATAATAACACATATTTACTCTGTTATACAATCCCTGATACAAGTTCACAATAATCCATACAGCCACTCACACATTCACTGGCTCTTATGCACAGTTATTTATATATGTCAACTATCACATGTACTGTGTTTTACATATGTACTTACTTTGACATGTAGCACTGAGATATCCATTCACTCACCAATACACTCATGCACACAGTCAACCGCCCATACAGATGTTTCCACATGCACTTTTGAACCCATACATCTAGTGAATCAACTGCTCACACATCTATGCACAGAGTCATACACCTCCCAGACACCCACACACACACTCAGTCTCCCATACAAATACTTGGGCAACTAATCAATAACCCATATAGTTAGTCATATAGCTAATGATCAACACATGCATCAGATTACAAAACAACAGACACAATGATGCACAATTTAAAACAGTTTAGTCACTAACCCATGCACTCAGTGAGACACATTTAATCACTCACTTATACAGTCAGTCATGCACCTACTAAATCCTTCATCCAGACACTTATACATCCACTCATTCTTCAATATGTAAGACATATTTTAACTTTACAGAAGCATACAGTCACTGGATGTTGTCATCAGTGATGTCATCAGTGATGTCATTTGAGATGTCATCAGTGATGTCATCAGTGATGTCACTGACCATGTCATGAATGATGTAATATGTGACATCATCAGCAGTGGATTGCAGGTGCGCGATATATAGTTAGTGCAACTAACTATATATGGAATTTCAATGGTTTTGTGTGAGTAAAATAAGGTTTTCTAAATGCTATTTCCTAACTATATATGGTCTATAACCTATGGTTTTTTCAGTGAATTTTCAAGGTTTTGTAAATGCTAATTCCTAACTATATATGGTCTATAACCTATGGTTTTTTCTGTGAATTTCATTGGTTTTTTAACAGCTAATATCTGTAGCTGTAAAATGTATTCTTCTTTAAATCCAAAAATATATTTTATATGTTTATGAATATTTTTTTTTAAAAATATTTTTTTTTCTTCGTTCCCGCTTCGCGAATCAGGAAGCTTCCCGTTAGCTGACCTTGATGCCGCGAAATAGACCGCGAGCCGGTAAACGTTTCTTTACCGCAAGTGCCGCGTTAGAAAACAACATTGTGACGCCTCCCGTCCGCATGACGTTCCACGTTGTCGCTTGATACGTCATATGACGTGCTACGTTAGCGAACTGGTACGCGAAGCGAGTGCCAAAGCGCAGGTTTCTGGAAGCAAACAGGGAGGCCCTGCAAAGCGCTTAACGTAAACACAGCAAGTCATGTGACTTGGTAATAACACTTTTCATTGGTTCATTTCACTTTTGGTTTCCAAATGATGTAAGACTAGGTCATATAATCTAAAATGAACACTTTTGATTGGTTGAGAACTCTTGTTTTTCCCAAATGATGAAAATCCCTCCTTCTTTCCTCACTCTGACTTTCATCATTGTGAGAGAAAGACCCTTTGTGATCACTGAGCAATGGCTTCTTTAGTAGCTTCAGCTGGTGCTTCCCCACCACCTCCACCACATCCAAGGAAGAGTGGACCACCTGCTCAAGTTGTAATTCAACAAGAAGAAGAAGAAGAGGAACAGGAGGACGAGCACGAAGAGAGGCAGTTTTTGCCTGAGCAGCCCAAGACGTCTCACCGGAAAGAAAACTTCATTTGGCAATTTTTTAAAATTCCCAAAGGTCAGAAAAAAGTAAATGCAAGATACGTAACTTGCCTTATATGTCAAGATAGACTGTCCAGAGGGACCGACAAAAAATACAGTTTCGGAAACTACACAATGCATCGCCATATGACTAGGTGGCATCCTAACAACTACAGTGCTGCACAGTTTCGGAACGACCTAGATAATCTCCCTATTATGGCCAGAAGATCTGTTGTACCGGAAGTAACGGGACCAGAGGGCAGGGAGATGGTGCCAAATATACAAATGAGATTTGGTGAAGTAAAACACACCTGCGTATTTTGCGATGGATTCATTTCCTACGGAGAAAGAAGCATCACTCTGATCAACAGAGCTATTGACTATCATATGCAAGTTTGTCCGAAACGCCCAAAATAATAAATACTTCTTTTTTTTGTTTTGTTGCTCCTGTTGAGCCCTTTACAATGAATCGTTTTCATTGCCCCCTCCAAGAAAAACCCCAAAAAATATAAAACTGTTCCGAAAAATTCAAAAACAGTAAAAAAATGTTCCGAAAAATAAAAAAAAAAGTTCTTTTCAGAACTACCTCCCCGTTATTAAAAAATTGGTACAATATTTGGAACTGTGCCAACCTCTATTTCTCTTAGTTCGCTTCCTAGTTCGCTCGCTGGTACGCGAACTGGAAGCGAACCAAAAACAGTAAGTATAAGGGAAGGAAACACACACTTATGTTAAAAGAAAGACAGCTATAGGGGAGTAAACTAGAGATACTATTACCCATAATCCACTACTGATGATGTCACATATTACATCATTCATGACATGCTCAGTGACATCATCAGCAGAGGATTGCGGGTTTTTTGGCAACATGCCTTATCCACGGTTTAATAACGCTGCCTTTTGCTTTATATAAGTTTTCAAATTGTATGAAATATATACCAATAGGTCTTTATGAACCTTTAGGTAGTGCTTTTGTTCATGAGGTCTGGTCGCTTCCATACACATACAGATGTTTCAAAGATGATCAAGAAGTTTATCTGAATGGAGAGGAATGCACTGAGACGCCAGATCATTCACTAATGTGTAGGCACATACAGTTACACGATTCATGCAACAAACACCGACCAAATATGGCTTGCGTGTTGCAAGGCACGCCAGTTCCTGCTATCATCCCCACGTTCAAGTTGTTGGAAAATGGTAGTTATTTGATGCTCAATAATGAAGATTGTTCTGAGTTAATTAAAAGTATTCCTTTTATCGTAACAGTAAGTGAACGGGTTATTTGCTGCAGAAATGTTCTATTTCCTCCCACACATGAACATAGGGAGTTTTCAATGTGGCCACAAATACCAACCTTGGGACACGTTTCAACGGCATGACAAGAATAAGAGCTCTTTTGTCTCAGAGAGAGGTGGCCTTGAGTTCGGCCCGTGAAACTTTCGTACTTCACATAGCGAACACCCGTACACAGGTTTGCCTTTCAATTTCAGCAACATGTTTCCGACTATCTTTAACGCATCCTCCACAAAATCCCTGGCACACTTTTTTAAAGTTGTTACCAGTGGTCTCGTGACTTCATTTGAGAAAATCTTTGGAGTCATCCCTGCTCCCTTTCATTCCATTTTCTCCACTCTGGTTCGTGGATTGCATTTTTACTTGCATTACCAGCGGACGCTCTTGTGCTTTTTTACATTTTTAAATATGGATGTCCCTCCTATGCAACCTCCGACCCTGCAGCTGCTGACACTGTTCCGCAATCGCATGCTAGAATATTATGGCACAATGCCGTTGGCGATATTAAGCACGGCATATGGATTATCTTTTCGGTTCTCCTACTTCACCTGTGTCCAGCCTGTATTTCACTGCCTGACCTGTGATTTCGATTGGGCCATTGATTTGTGTCTCTGCGGACCGGTTTCTCCTGACGTCGACTTTAATCAGCTGATGACTCCTATCATTACTCACGAGTTGATTTGTCCTGGCGAAAGGATTATGGCTGTGGCATTGATGCATGGACTACTTGGTCCCTGGAATTTACTGGCGGCAGCACAGTCTTTCTTGGAACACAGCTTTCTTGAAAACCCACCGAGCTGTCCTCTGATGGTGATAGAGGATCCGGTGCTGGGAGAGCACGTATGTTCTTTTCCGCTTTTAAATTGGATGGCTGAACTGTTTTCGGATGAAGACGGTGACTTCCTATTGGAGGCTGTTGCAGCTTATTTTGCATACACAGTTATGTCATAGACCTTTTTCATGTTTCATATGCTGAGTAGTAGCATTTCATTGACAATTCATTGACTTATTTGTCAAGTTTTTATTATTTACCTTGCCTATTGGCTTAAGACTCGATAAAGTACTTGGCTGTTTTATTTTTCTTTAGCATTGAATTTTCCTAGTTTTTAATGCTTTACCTTGCGGACCGTCCACATATAAACTTGCAATCTGCTCTCATGAGATGGCACTTCTATTATCTTATTCAGTTCGTTTCCGGATCATGAGGAGGTGTCATCTAGGTCCTGGATATCTTTACACCGTGTTAAGTTAGCATGGGCTCATTACCGGTTTAAACGCCATTTTTCCTTTTTTGCAACTTCTGCACACGACACTTAGTTGTTGCTTTAGCTTTCCACCTAGTAGTTCATCGTGGTTTACATGAGAATAATATGTTATTGGTCTACTATCTGCTTTACTTGTTAAACTATATCTGTACAGCGAGTGCTAAAGTTTCAAGAACAACACGATACAGAATTGTTATGAGGTCTGATCTCCACGACTTCATACTCATAACATAAGTGCAACTTCTGCCAATTCTGGGCATGAGGCGGGTTTTATATTGCTTTGCCGAACACACATACACAACAGTTGATGCGGTTCACATGAAGAGAGAGCTGGTGTATGCTGATGTGATTCCTTCAAATCTAAGACACTAAAGTATGGGCACGCCCTAAACCAACACAAAGAGACCTTCTTAGCAAATAATATAATATGTGTATTAGGGAGGGTGAGATATAAGCAGCCGCGGGCCGTGGAGGGAGTTACGGTGAGGCAGGGAGGCGGGGAGGGGGAGAAGCAGGGTGGAGCCCTCTCTACCTTGCCCCTCCCCCTCCCCGCCTCCCTGCCCCACCGTAACTCCCTCCACGGCCCGCGGCTGCTTATAAGTGTTGCTAACTCTTATTCATTTACAGCATGTTAACATACTGTCACCATTCGCTTTTTATGTACTAGTAACTATGCTGGTAATTTTGCTACTGATAATATGTGTACTTGTATTCTCCACCCTGCTTCTCCCCCTCCCCGCCTCCCTGCCTCACCGTAACTCCCTCCACGGCCCGCGGCTGCTTATAAGTGTTGCTAACTCTTATTCATTTACAGCATGTTAACATACTATCACCATTTACTTTTTATGTACTAGTAACTATGCTGGTAATTTTGCTACTGATAATATGTGTACTTTTATTATCTAAGGTACTACGCCTGAGAAGACGGCATTAGTAAATAAACATTTCAAATACACATGTGTTCTTCTTAACTCCATGTTCTGGTTTCTAAGAAATATATAACGACCGACTGTTCATGAGTTCCACGTATCCTGAGGTACTATAAGTTCATATTCTGGATTGTCTAAACATTGAGAGTTTGTTATATCCAATGTGACACTGTACCTAGCTTGCTAAATAGTTTTTGATTACTAACGTGAGTTTTGGGACACCCTAATTCGCCGAGGTTCCAATCCTCTGTCCACAGTTCTGTGTGAGAACAGAAACCCTGCGACAGGGGCACCCCCGACCCTTGCTGGACCTTCATCACACTTGCGATACAACTCCAGCAATGCGCCACCTTTACGGCACAGATACATCACGCATCTGTGCTGTTTTTGCCCCATGATGCGCCGCATTGTAAATGCAGCACACCATAGGTGACGGAACAGCGGCACAGAATGACTAACACATCCCTGGTGATGCGCCAGTCATCATAAATCTATCCCTATGCTTCTTATCTTGTTAGAGATGAACCGCCATATGTATCATCAAAGTTATTTGCATTTCCTAAATAGCGAACTTTAAGGAATAAATAGCGATTCTTTACCATTCCTAGTTTGCGATGAGCTATTTGCTAATTAGCCGAATGTAGCCCAATGAAGCCCAATGTAGCCCAATGTAGCCCAAAGATGGCCGCCAGACACACAAAAAAACAAATGTAGCCCAAATATCAGCCAGATGTAGCCCAACTATAGCCCAGTGACAGAATGACCAATCAGCTTCGCAAACCTCCGTTACGCGAAGCGGAGCGCTGTTACAGATATATATCTTTTTTTGAACGTTAATTTCTCAAAATCCACTGGAGCACATATATTGAGACCTAGCAAAGGCACATCGGGCTACCAGTCCCTAATATTTTGCCAAGTTTCGTGCAAATCCATTCAGCCGTTCAATTATTATTTTTATTATTTTTTTTTGCCCCGCGGGGCCCTTTTAAAACCTCCACATCAAACCTAGGGGGTCAGCGAGGATCTACTATGCCCCCTTATAGTTATTTCCCCCTTTGTTTTGACCTCCTCTTGTCTCTCGATCCTACCGAGAGACAAGATGGCGGCCGCTACGGACTGTTTGGAATGTTGACAGACGCCGGAGAACCAATCAGCTTCGCTTCACAAAGCTCCGTTGCGCGAAAAGTCCGCGAACCAGAGCGCTAACCGGTCCGCTGTTACAGATATATATCTTTTTTTAAACGTTAATTTCTCAAAATCCACTGGAGCACATATATTGAGACCTACAAAAGGCACATCGGGCTACCAGTCCCTACAATTTTGCCAAGTTTCGTGCAAATCCATTCAGCCGTTCGGGCTAAAAGTGAGGCCAACCGCCCTATGGAAAACTCAATGTTAAAAACACGTTTTGGGACCCCCCTTTTTTCTCGGCCCCCACTGGACGAACCCCCCCCAAATTTTCAAGGGCTGCTCAGAAACATAATGTGCCATTTTCCTGAATATTTCAGCCAATTCCGTCCACAAACGCCAAAGTTATTAGACATAGAATTTTCAAAAAACCCATAGAGAAAAAATCCTAACTATATATACCTACTGGCGACCGCCAGTAGGTAATATATATATATATATATATATATATTCACTGAAAAAACCATAGGTTATAGACCATATATAGTTAGGAATTAGCATTTACAAAACCTTGAAAATTCACTGAAAAAACCATAGGTTATAGACCATATATAGTTAGGAATTAGCATTTAAAAAACCTTTTTTTACTCACACAAAACCATTGAAATTCCATATATAGTTAGTTGTACTAACTATATATCGCGCACCCGCAATCCACTGCTGATCATGTCACATATTACATCATTCATGACATGGTCAGTGACATCACTGATGACATCACTGATGACATCTCAAATGACATCACTGATGACATCACTGATGACATCTCAAATGACATCACTGATGACATCACTGATGACATCACTGATGACATCTCAAATGACATCACTGATGACATCTCATTTGACATTACTGATCACATCACTGATGACATCACTCATGTGATAATACGATGAACCTCTTCAGACTCTAATATAACCTAAGATACACTCAGTGTAAACAGACACTCACAGACTGTCACTCATCCATGGAGTTACTCACACACCTAGTCAGTCATGCAAAGAATCAATCACACCTCCGTTTCCTCAACTATACAGTTATACACACCTTACTTATTCAAACATATACTAACACATATCTACTCTCTTATACAATCCCTGATACAAGTTCACAATCATCCATACAGCCACTCACACATTCACTGGCTCTTATGCACAGTTATTTATATATGTCAACTTTCACATGTACTGTGTTTTACATATGTACTTACTTTCACATGTAGCACTGAGATATCCATTCACTCATTAATGCACTCAGTCAACCACCCATACAGGTGTTTCCACATGCACTTTTCAACCCATACATCTAGTGAATCAACTGCTCACACATCTATGCATAGAGTTATACACCTCCCAGCCACCCACACACACACTCAGTCTCCCATACAAATACTTAGGCAATCAACCAATAACCCATATAGTTACTCATATAGGTACTGATCAACACATGCAGCAGTTTACAGAACAACAGCCATAATGATGCACAAATTAAAACAGTTTAGTCACTAACCCATGCACTCAGTGAGACACATTTAATCACTCACTCATACAGTCAGTCACGCACCTACTAAATCCTTCTTCCAGACACTTCTACATCTACTCATTCTTCAATATGTAAAACATATTTAAAATTTATAGAAACACACAGTCGCTGGATGATGTCATCAGTGATGTCATCAGTGATGTCATTTGAGATGTCATCAGTGATGTCATCAGTGATGTCATTTGAGATGTCATCAGTGATGTCATCAGTGATGTCACTGACCATGTCATGAATGATGTAATATGTGACATGATCAGCAGTGGATTGCGGGTGCGCGATATATAGTTAGTACAACTAACTATATATGGAATTTCAATGGTTTTGTGTGAGTAAAAAAAGGTTTTTTAAATGCTAATTCCTAACTATATATGGTCTATAACCTATGGTTTTTTCAGTGAATTTTCAAGGTTTTGTAAATGCTAATTCCTAACTATATATGGTCTATAACCTATGGTTTTTTCAGTGAATTTCATTGGTTTTTTAAAAGCTAATATCTATAGCTGTAAAATGTATTTTTCTTTAAATCAAAAAATTTATTTTATATGTTTATTAATATTTTTTTTTATTATTATGTTTTGGTTCGCTCCCGGTTCGCGAACCGGGAAGCTTCCCGTTAGCTTAATTTGGTGCCGAGACCCGGTCCGCGAACCAGTAAACGTTCCGTTTGCGCAACTGCCGCGTTAGAAATCAACATCGTGACACGTCGCGGAAGCGCGACGTATCACGTTGTCGCGTAATGCGTGTTATGACGCGCCGCGTTAGCGCACCCGGAAGTGCTCCGGAGCGCGAACCGAGGCGCGAAGCGCAGCTCCCCGGAAGCGATCCGGGGCGCGTCGCGAAAGCGCGACGTATCGCGTTGCCACGTAATGCGTCTTATGACGCGCCGCGTTAGCGCACCCGGAAGTGCTCCGGAGCGCGAACCGAGGCGCGAAGCGCAGCTCCCCGGAAGCGATCCGGGGCGCGTTCCGCAGCGCGTAACATAAGCGTAACAGGTCATGTGACTTGTTAATAAAACTTTTCATTGGTTCATCTCACTTTTGGTTTCCTAATGATGTAAGGCTAGGTCATGTGATCTAAAAATAACACTTTTCATTGGTTTAGACCTATTTTTTTTCCAAAATGATGAAAACCCCTCCTTCTTTCCTCACTCTGACTTTCATCTTTGTGAGAGGAAGCCCCTTTGTGATCACTGAGCAATGGCTTCATTGGTAGCTTCAGCTGGTGCACCCCCACCACCACCACCACCTCCTCATGGGAAGAGAGGACCACCTCCACAGTTCATTAGCAACACAGAGGAGGAAGAGGATGAACAAGAGGAAGAGGAGATACAGGGACCACAGTTTTTAGAAGAGCAGCCCCGGGTTTCTCATCGGAAAACTAGTTTCATTTGGCAGTTTTTATCAATCCCTGAAGGGCAGAAAAAAGTTAATGCTCGATATGTGACGTGCCTGATATGTAAAGAGGACTTATCTAGAGGCACCTTAAAGAAGTATAGCTTCGGTAACTATACTATGCACCGTCACATGCTGAGGTGGCATCCACTAAACTACAGCCGGGCAGAGATGCGTGACCTTCAGGACAATCCTCCAACTCCTGTGGCCAGGACATCAACACAGGTATCTTTGTCAGGCCCAGAGGCACGGGAAACCGTGCCAAACATTCAGGACAACTTTGTCCATATGAAGATTACCTGTTTATATTGCGGTACATTACTGTCATGTGCCAATATGAGCATTAACTTAATCAACAGAGCATTTGAAAACCACAAGTGCTCTAAACGCCCCAGAAAGTAAATTTTTTTTTTGCTCCTGTTGAGCCCTTTCCAATGCCTGTTTTTTGTTGTTTCCCCTCCAAAAAAACATAAAACTGTTCAAAAAATACAAAAAAAACAAAAAATGTTCAGAAAAATAAAAAAAAATATAAAACAACAAAAACATTAAAAAAAAGTTCTTTTCAGAACTACCTCCCCTTTCAAAAAAAAATTGCTAGAATGTTTAGCACTCTGGCAAGCTGTATTTCTTTTGGTTCGTTCGCCGGTACGCGAACCGGGAGCGAACCCAAAAAAATTTAAAAAAAAAAAGAAGAGTAAGTATAAGGGAAGTAAACAGAGAGTAATGTTAAAACAAAGACAGCTATAGGGTCTAAACCAGAGATACTGTTTAATAGATTTATTTACCGAAGAAAAGAGGGAAGAGGATATAATTGTGAAAAACAAAATAGATAAGGAAGTGAAAGAAATAAAGGAGAGTAGAAGAATAACAAAGAAGAGTTTCTTAGAGAATATGAGTGAATGTTCAAAATAAGATTAAAACATGTGGAATAACAGAGAGAAAAAACAGAAAGCAGAAAAGAAGAATTAACAGAAAAAGAATAATTAAAACAGCAAAGAAATGTAAATAACATAGGGCCATATTATCAACATAGGCAATAAAAGTTTTGCAGCTTTTATCGGCAGAAATGTGTCGCTAAAGCCGCTTTTGCGGCAGAAAACTGCAGCTAAAACCACTTTTGCAGCAGTTTTCTGCCGATAAAAACAGCAATAATTTTATTGGCTGTGTTCATAATATGCCCCTTAGTGTGCTTCAACTACACAGAAAAAGCATAATGAACAAATAGTGAAAGAGTGATCAGTCAAAGACACTAAGAGTAATAGAGATGGAGTAAGTGAACAAGAGTGAGGAACTATGAGAAGAGAGGGACTGAGAAAAGGAGTGGAAGGAGTAGAGTAAGTAGGTAATAGAGAAAGGAATGAGGGAAGTAGCAAAGGCAGGAAACTGAGGGTTAAAGAAATGAAGCTGTGGAACTAATAGTAGGTGAATGTGATAGAAATGTAACGAAAAGAGTACAAAACATTTACCTTATAATTGTCGTTAAGTTAGCCACTTGTTATTTTTATACTTTCAATCTGTGAAAGAGAGAACAAACATTTGAAAAATATTAAAACATGTTTTTAAAAATTAGAAAAGACAAGGGAAAAGATTGAAGGACAAACAGTTTTTCAACAACTTTGACACCTACAGAAGCCTCTGCTTCTCCATGCCCCTACACAGTCCTAAAAATATACATTTTAAACTAACAGTATCTTGATGCAGATGAAGTGAGGCCTATCTTGCAACATGGTGCATCTTTTGCATCACTGCTACATCGGTTTCATGTGGCACGGGTTTTTTTACAGCATGACACATCTGCCTAGATGCATCAATTTGTAATTTTGTCGCCACATAGCAAATCTTTTGCACCGCCACTGCGTCACAAAAGTGACACACAGTGGCGCAAAAGAGGCATACACCTATCATAAATCTGTCCCTAGCATTTTAAATGATTAATTCAGGATGACGATAAGGTGTGGCCTATCCAGAGGTTTGTTTAAGGTGAGGCCTACTCAGGGTTGCAGATCAAATTTACGCTTGTTGAAGAATACAGAGAAGATAATACATGTGAAGGCCTACCAATGAAGTAAGTCATGTCCACTTCACTCTTGAACAAAGGCCAGACCTCCTTTGTGTCCATGGACAGAGCTAAACTTCATCTGCACAATGTCATTTGTAAACTTAAGAAACACAGGTGATGTAATTGAAAAATGTGGAGTTTCTTTTCCTCATTTTAAAATTACATCACCTGTGTTTCCTTTGCTTAGGCATCTCATAGTGTAGATGGAGTCTAACATATCAAAAAGTACACAGAAGTTGAGCAGTGTATACAACAATTTTCACATTTACAGAAGACTCAGCTTCTTATATTGTTGGAGATGAAGTGAGGCCTGTCTTGCAACATGGTGCATCTTTTGCATCACTGCTGCATCGGTTTCATGTGGCACGGGTTTTTTACAGCATGACACATCTGCCTAGATGCATCAATTTGTAATTTTGTCGCCACATATCAAATCTTTTGCACCGCCACTGCGTCACAAAAGTGACGCACAGTGGCGCAAAAGAGGCATACACCTATCATAAATCTGTCCCTAGCATTTTAAATGATTAATTCAGGATGACGATAAGGTGTGGCCTATCCAGAGGTTTATTTAAGGTGAGGCCTACTCAGGGTTGCAGATCAAATTTACGCTTGTTGAAGAATACAGAGAAGATAATACATGTGAAGGCCTACCAATGAAGTAAGTCATGTCCACTTCACTCTTGAACAAAGGCCAGACCTCTTTTGTGTCCGTGGACAGACCTAAACTTCATCTGCACAATGTCATTCGTAAACTTAGAAAACACAGGTGATGAAAGTGTTTTTTTAAAGCCTTTGCACCATTTTGGCTCACTTTTAACATGGCTATGTAACTCAAAGAATCAAAATCTAAATTTGCCAAGCACAGGTGGGAGCATATTTACAAGGAACTTTCCCCACGGAGAAAGGTCTTTTAATTTAAAATGGGAAAAATAACATCAGAGACACTCAAATGCCTTATAAATATGCCCCAAACAACCTATGAAGCTCTAGCAGTACATATCCAGAAATGTAATTGATTTCAAAAAACGTTTTTAAACACAACATATAAATCAATTGTATACCTACATTCATGGGGAAATGACTTAAAATGTCCTTAAGACACATGAAAGCGTTTTTTGATTGCCCTTGCACCATTTTTTACTCACTTTTAACATGGCTATGTAACTCAAAGAATCAAAATCTAAATTTGCCAAGCACAGGTGGGAGCATATTTACAAGGAACTTTCCCCACGGAGAAAGGTCTTTTAATTTAAAATGGGAAAAATAACATCAGAGACACTCAAATGCCTTATAAATATGCCCCAAACAACCTATGAAGCTCTAGCAGTACATATCCAGAAATGTAATTGATTTCAAAAAACGTTTTTAAACACAACATATAAATCAATTGTATACCCACATTCATGGGAAAATGACTTAAAATGTCCTTAAGACACATGAAAGCGTTTTTTGATTGCCCTTACACCATTTTTGGGTCACTTTTAACATGGCTATGTAACTCAAAGAATCAAAATCTAAATTTGCCAAGCACAGGTGGGAGCAAATTTACAAGGAACTTGCCCCAAGGAGAAAGGTCTTAAATTAAAATGGGAAAAATAACATCAGAGACACTCAAATGCCTTATAAAGAAGCAGACACCATTATTTCCTTGTCATAAATTTTAAAAGCATTCCTTTTCCTCAAAAACGATTTTCAAGTCATAATTTGAAAACACTGCACAGCTCCTATGTACAAAAACACCCTGTCAGTACTAATACTTCACATTATCTCCAATTACAATTTCTCAAAGAAACAAAATCTATTTGTAAAACACTTGAGACAAAGCAACATTTTAAAAACACAACTTTCTTCATAATTTTCTCCTTAAAGCATACTATTCTCTATCTAAATTAAATAAATCTTTTCTCACCTTAGCAAATACTTTATGAGTTTCAAACAGTCTCAGAAATACACCAATTTGTCTTCAGCAGAACAAAGGGTATGCACTCCAGAGGCTGCAGCTATAGAAAGCACAGAAATGCTGTAATTCATCACACATATCTCTCATGTCACCCAATCAAAACTCTTCCCTCACTTTTTTCAAATCAAAACCCTTCCCCCCTCTGCCCTCTCTGCCTTTTTTGCATAGCAACCACCTCCTGGAAGACCTCTGGTGTTTGCAAGTTCACACAACAATGTTTCAATTGAACTCTGAATTCTCAGTGCACCTGCGTATCCAGTGCAATCTTTCATTAAATGATTTTTGCTTGACCATTCAAATTACATCTTTCAAAGAACTCATCCATGCACCCTAACTTTCTGTTTTCAGCAATCAAAATCCACCAATCACTGTTACTGCTTCATTAACACAGAAACTCCACATTTTTTTCATTTTAAACTCTTATTTTTTCAACTGCCATTTCATTGCCACACTTCATCTGACTGCAGCAGAACCTCCTCTCACCATGTTTTCTGTCTGGATTGTTGGACATAGTTACATCTACTGGGCTCAAAGGTATGCTGAGAACAGAAATTTACCTAACCTCAATTTACAAGATGTGGAAATTAAGTGGTTTGGCCACAGAGGATTAAAATGTCACCAATTGATACCATTGGTGAAAACCTTTATGCATTTGCCAAAACCTGACCTGTTAATTGTGCACTGTGGAGGTAATGATTTGGGCACTTTGACTGGAGTAGGTCTGGAAATGCTTTTAAAGGACACCTTTGAGCAATTAATGGCACTATTTCCTCAAACTGCCTTAGTATATTCAAATATATGCCAAAGACAGAAATGGAGGTGGTTGAACCAATTTTGTCCACAAATTGAGAAGTCGAGGAAGCATGTAAACAAATCTGTTTCAGCTTACATGAGAGACCATGGAATGGGCTCCATGTACAACAATAACTTGCGTTACTACATGCAAGATATCTACAGAGGAGATGGAGTTCACTTCTCAGATGAAGGGAACAGAGTTTTCATTCTGAATTTAAGACTGTGCATTGGTACCTACTTATAAGTACCTAAATGTACCATAAACCCAAAAGCTCTTCTCAGAGCTACCCTACATCTGATCACTCACAATTATTATTTTACTCTAACTTTTTTCACTAATTTTCAACAAAGTACGCTCCCCGGAGCGCTACCCGGTGCGCGAACCGGAAGCTAACCGCGTGAAATTTCTTTAAAAAAATGTTTTTTTCCCGCACATATGGGCCTCCTCAGCCACCCTCAGAAAACTTAGTGTGTAAAGATACGTCTACCGTACCCCCTTCTACCCATTCTGAACATTATTTGCCCTCCATCTTGTATCTTAATTCGACTGAAACACAAAATGATGGACTCCCGTAACGCTGCTGGTTCGCGTACCGGGGCGCTCGCCAGTTCGCGTACCGGTGCGCTCCCCGGGAAGCGCTCCATTAAAAAAGGTGGGAAAGTAATTTATAGAAGAAACCCTTGAGACACTTTCACCAAATATAGATTTGCTCATACTACATACCAATCCCTACCATTTTCACAAATTTGGTTGGAATTCCATTTAGCCATTTAGCCTGTAGACCTCTCTAAATACCCTGAGGTAAATTACTTCACAAAACACATCTGAAGTGTTGGAATTGACAACCAATTAAAATGTTACTTTCATTTTCTATTTTTTTTGCCTGACATTTGATTGGTTATGTACCCGAATGTATATAAAGGAAGAGAAGGAAACACAGCCATTTTGACTACTACTTCCTGGTGTACATTTCAATAGGATTTTCATTAATAACTTCAACTTCTTTTTAAAGGTAAGTTGTTATTTTAAAAACTGAAGTATATTGTGCACTTTAAGTTAATATGGTAAACTTTTTCTGTTAGTTATATACTATCCCTCTGTAGTACTTATAAATTTAGATAGACTTCTCTGTTATAGTTATGGATGGAGTTAGGCTTCTCTTGTATAAATATGAATTTACTCACATTAAATCACATACACTTTTTTATATTCCTACTTCCACTCTGATACTATACACTGCCCAAAGATAAATTCACTGTTAAAAACTGCCTATCTAAAATTAATCCCAACAGTGCCCTACCTCTACTAATATATATTTTTTTATGCAAATTTCAGGCAAAATGGAAAGCGAACAAAAAATTTCATTTGAAATTGTCCTTCCAGAGTCCAACCCAGAAATCATTGATCCAAATGAGATTGAATTTATGGATGAAACTTGGGACCAAGAACTACTGCAATGTGTGGAATCAGTAGATGCCCTCCTTGAAAATGAGGACATTTTACACACTCAAACATTACAAGCTATGTTCAATGAAAATAACGACATTTCAGACTGTGAAATGTTAGACATTTTATTAAATTTTGAAACACAATCACAATAATAAATAATTGCTTAAAAAATAAAGAAATAAAAAAAATCAACAAAACAAACAATCAATTAACATACAATATTTGAAAAGTCTATCATTCTTTTTTCCTTATAGTACACTCCCCAGACCGCTTCCCGGTTCGCGAACCGGGCGCTACCCACGCAAAAAAAACAAAAACATTTTTTTTTTTTTTTTGCCCCGTGGGGCCCTTTTAAAGCCTCCACATCAAACCTAGGGGGTCAGGGAGGATCTACTATGCCCCCTTATGGTCATTTCCCCCTTTGTTTTGGCCTCCTCTTGTCTCTCGATCCTACCGAGAGACAAGATGGCGGCCGCTCCGGACTGTTTAGAATGTTGACAGACACCGGAGAGCCAATCAGCTTCGCTACGCGAAGTTCCGTTACGCGTCAAGTACGCGAACCGGAGCGCTGCCCGGAGCGCGCTTACAGATATATATCTTTTTTTGAACGTTAATTTCTCAAAATCCACTGGATCACATATATTGCGACCTAGCAAAGGCACATCGGGCTACCAGTCCCTACAATTTTGCCAAGTTTCGTGCAAATCCATTCAGCCGTTCGGGCTAAAAGTGAGGCCAACCGCCCTATGGAAATTAACATTGGAAAAACACGTTTTGGGACCCCCCTTTTTTCTCGGCCCCCCTTGACAAACCCCCCCCAAATTTTCAGGGGCTGCTCAGAAACAAAATGTTCAATTTTCCTGAAAATTTCAGCCAATTCCGTCCACAAACGCCAAAGTTATTAGACGTAGAATTTTCAAAAATCCCATAGAGAAAAAATCCTAACTATATATACCTACTGGCGACTGCCAGTAGGTAATATATATATATATATATATATATATATATATATATATATATAACAGCTCCAATTTCCAAAAATACCCAGCCGGGTTTGTAGAAACAACAGCACTCACACGGGCAGCAGCAATCTTATAGCAGGTCGGTTTATTTACATAAAGGCAAACAAACGCGTTTCGGGACTAAAGATCCCTTCGTCAGTGTTATCATTTGAGCGCCAAACTTTTTCCTTTATCACTGTTCATGTCCGCTATTGACATAAACAAGGGACTATCGCGATGCGTCTAAAAGGCGCGCCATCTTTAAACGCCTCACATCTTAAGCATTTCGTCTATGTGACTTAATGAAAAGCAATATTTCTGTTGTGTGCACAAAGCGTCAATAAAGACGTCAGTGTAATAACACTTAAAAGCATCTCGCCGTGTATCGGCACATTACATTTCATTGTTTAATTACCAAAACTGGCCGTATACCTGAGAAACAACGCATTACTAAGAATGCACAATAAAAGCGAAAAATCGCTATATTCAAATACAACGCTATATTAAGCAAATCTTGCCGTGGATCGGCATTTGCAACCTAAAATCAGGTTGCATAATTCTCGGGTCACTGACCATAAGATCAACACAACAACACATATCATTAAGACGACAAAAATTACTTGCACTATATACATTTTCAAAATTTTTCAAAGTTTTTTCAAAGTTTTTTCAGAATTTCATCCCTGATATATGTTCAAACATATTCCAAAAACATTACAGACCAATATCATCTGATTAAACACATTTCTCATGATGTTTAGCCCAAATGAGAGGCAAGTTCCTCCCCCATATTCAGTCCCTTCGGAGCCTTGGTCTCAAGATCAATAATACATCTAGATTCTAATCTTCTCAGAACCTGCAACCTGTTGCCTCCTCGGGGATTCTCAGTTGCTTGATCTAGGCAGAAATATCTTAGTAGAGTCCTATCACTTTTGTGCTTTATGGCAAAATGCCTTGCTACCGGGTAGCTGAAATCCTTATTAGCAATTGCCCGCATATGCTCAAGTATCCGAAGTTTAACGGGATTAATGGTACTGCCCACATACCTCAATGAGCACGGGCAAATCAGGCAGTAGACTGCATGGTCTGTGTGACAGGACATGAACTTAGTGATTTTTCTGGCTTGACGACCTGGCACCTCATATGTCAACGTCCTCTTGCTTGCTGAGCAAGCTTTACATTTCCCACACGGGAAAAACCCTTTGGCATCCTTTAAGGTTCCCAACTGTTTCTTATCCATTGGAAGGTAACTATGAACTATCTCGTCTCGTAGTGACCTTGCCCTCCTAAAGGTGATAGCCGGCACAGCTGGAATATCTGGACCCACAATGGGATCCGATTTCAGTATGTGCCAGTGTTTGGATAAGATTGATCTCAATCTGTACGAGTTTGCAGCAAACGGTGTAATCATTCTGAATTGTACTTTTTCAGATTGAGTCCGTACCTTCTTTTCAAACAATTGACTGCGAGGTATTCTTCTAACTTTCTTTAAAGTTTCATACAGCTTGTTAGCATTGTAGCCCCTATTCTGGAACCTAGTTATACTGTCACTGGCTGCTTTTTCAAAGTCTTCACTATGGGTGCAATTTCGTTTTAATCGTAACAATTCCCCATAAGGGATGTTGGAGATTAATTTGCGGGAGTGACTGCTAGAAGCGTGTAAAACGCTATTCCCCGCAGTCAGCTTCCGATAGAGTTGGGTACTTATTTTACCATTCCTCACACTTACTTCTAAGTCGAGGTAATTGACCCTGTCTCTACTAATATCCCCAGTAAATTTCAAATTGCACTCATTGTTATTGAGCACTACAATGTACTCCTCAGCCTCCTCCATAGACCCGTTCCACACTAGGAGCAGGTCATCAATATACCTGCTCCATGCCACTATCTTTCCGTTCCATGCGGCATTACTAGGGGCCCAGGCTACCTGCTCCTCCCACCAGCCCACGAATAAATTCGCGTAGCTGGGGGCGAAGCAGGAACCCATCGCCGTACCGGAACGCTGTTGATACACAGTCTCCTGAAAAAGAAAGATGTTATTGTAGAGACAGAATCTTATAAGTTCTAACAACATTTTGTTGTGTAGTGCAAATCTCAATTCTCTTCGATTCAGGAAAAACTCAACAGCTTTGATTCCTTGTTCGTGGTCTATACAAGTATAGAGGCTTGTTTAACCGTGAGCAAGCTGCGTGTGGGAGCAGCGAAACGTGTCGGTTTTGTGACTGATGAGCTGATACTAAGAAAATAAACTAAAAATTGGAAAACCTTGAAAACTTTGTGAGTGCGGATTCAATCCCTCATTGCGAGGGGGTGTGCGACATATATATATATATATATATATGTCGCCAGTAGGTAGTTTTAGTTAGGACCGAGTTTCCATGGGAAGAGCATTTTTGTTTTGCTACAAACTTTGGCAACGTTTGATGAATCTTCTTGAAATTTTCAAAACTACTTCCTTGTTCATATCAGCTCCTATGTTGAGTTTGGGGGAGATTCGTCAAGGGGGGGCCTAGAAAAAAGGGGGGCCCCAAAATGTGTTTTCTCCAAGTTAATTTCCATAGGAAACTTTAGACAAGGCTACAGGTTGAACGGGTGAACGGAATTACCCCAAATATGGCAGGGAGAAGAGTCTTGCTCTAGAAAGCATGCTTTGTTTATTTGGTGTAAATCCTTTCAGTAGTTTTTGAGAAATATAAAAATATACTGATATCGATATTTGAGAATTCTGCCATCTGATTGGCTGAGGCATTATGAGCACAAGCAGGTTGCTGATTGGCTGCGAGCGGTGCAAGCCGTTGGAATTAGGAAGTGTTGGCTGCCATTTTGTGATCCTGTTGAAGCGAGTAAGGGGAAAAAAGGGCAAAAAAAGTGGGAAAGAGGAGGGTAGGAGCACTGTAACCTCTGTGGGGTGTTTAGGGTGTGCTATAGAGGGGGTGCGGAGCAAAATATTCAACCCTACTAGTGTGAAAGTGCTGGGCTATGGAAATTAAATGAGTTATTGCCTAGAGTGTCATACTGTTAAATTGAGCTGCTGCTGGACTCGAGGATGAAACCCTGAGCCTAAACTGTGTGTGCTATGCTGTGAAGTCATGTGCTCCGGGCACTATGCAAAACACCTGTCCAACTTGTTTGTGGTGCTTAGGTGGTGTTGTGTAGGGAGTGCGAAGGAAAATCAATACGGTATTTGTAAAGGGCAAACTAGTGAGTAGAGCCGGGGATCTAAGCGAGAGCTCTGTGCTGCAAAGTGAGATGGTCTGGCCGCTGCGCCAGAGCTGTGTGGAAAATACATTTTGGTGAGGGTCTGGAGTTGCCATTATCTGGCCCTAAAATAGGGGGCCTAAGTTGTAAGTTATAGGGTGGCTCTAAAAAGAGCCCTTCTGTTCATTAGTTGGAGCTACATATAAGTGCGGATGCACAGCTTCAAGTTATTCAGGAAAACTCGTTTTCCCTGATCTGTGTACTCCATCACTTCTGTAGATATCCGCCATATCAAAACATATGTTGTTGTAGATGAACCCCATTTTGTGGTCTCTGAGGTATGCAGACACAGCTTTGTTGACTTTCTTCCGAGATTTTTCAATCTGAGGACACAATTGTTTGGACCATTTCCACTTCTGTCTTTGGTATATATTGGAATATACAAAGACAGTTTGAGGCAAAGTAACATCAATTGTCCAAAGGTGTCCTTCATAAGCATTTCCAAACCTACCCCAGTGAATGTGCCCAGGTTGTTTCCACCAGTGCACAATCACGAGGTCAGGGTGTTGAAGAAGCAAACAGGTTTTAACCAAAGGCAACAATTGGTGCCACTTCAATCCTCTCTGTCCAAACCATTTAATGTCCACATTTTGTAAACCGAGGTCTAAGTAAATACGTCTCTGTTCTGCATACATCTTGCCCCAGATGACATTGCTATGTCCTACGATCCACACTAGCATTTTGAAGGTATGGCTGGAAGGTATGGAAAGATGTCTGTAGCTCTTGCAGTTCCTTTGTAGAATAAGAGACATGTTTAAAGATGGGGAACTAGTTTCTTTTCACATACAAAACGGTACCTGATTGGGAGATGAAAAGCATTTGTTTTTTAAAAGTAGGGTGCACATTTGTTTTGTTTAAAAGCATCTTTGTGATTTGTTAAGAAAAAGCAGTTTGAACGTGGAGTACATGTTATAGGATAAAATTTGATCAACTCAACCACACCTGCTACTTGCATTTGGAATGCACTGTTCGAGCTTAAAACAATCGTGAACTTTTAACCTGCACGTGCTGTAGAATGTTCTAGAAAGTGTGTTGTTAGAATACGTTGCATTTCTGACTACTATGTGTACTTGAATATTTAAAAAACTATTTATATGGAAAATTAGAAGGACAGTAATAGAGAGAAGTTTTGAAACCTAAAAGAATCAGGGAACTATTCTAATTTGTTCTTTATCACCTACTGGTGGTTGCCAGTAGGCAGGTATAGTTAGGACCGAGTTTCCATAAGAAGAACATTTTTTGTTTTGCTTATAACTTTGGCATCGTTTGATGAATCTTTACGAAAGATTCAAAACTAATTTCTTGTTCATACCAGCTCCTATGTGGAAACTTTGTGGGTGATTTGGTAAGGGAGATAAAAGGGGGATCCCAAAACATGTTTAATTCATGTTAATTTCCATAGGAAACTTTAGACAAGGATACAGGTCGAACGGGGGAACAGAATTACCCCAAATTTGGCAGGAAGAAGGGTTTTGGTCTAGAAACCACGCTTTTGTTTATTTGGTGTAAATACGTTCAGTAGTTTTTGAAAAATATCGAAATTTACAGATATTTATATTTGGGAATTCTGCCATCTGATTGGCTGAGGCGTTACGAGCACAAGCTTGCTGCTTATCGACTGCCAGAGCAGCAAGTGCAACTAGGAAGTGTTGGCCGCCATTTTGTGATTCCGTTGAAGCAAGATGGGGGAAAAAGGGTGAAAAAAAGTTGGAAAGGAGGGTAACCTCTATGGGGGAGTGCGTAGCGAAGTAGCCACTGTTACCAGTTTGAAAGTGCGGTGTTGCTCAGAGTGACATGGTGCTGATATGATATGGTGCTATACTCGGGTATGAAATCGAGAGCCTAAACCGTGAGGTCATTGTTGTAAAGTGATGTGGTCTGGTCTTTGTAGCATACATGTACAAGTAGTGTTAGTAGGCGTTTATACCATACACGGGGTGGGAAGCGAACTACTGACCAGTTCTGTGCGTTTATACTGTACCGGAAGTGGGAAGCGAAGAACTCACGCCTACCGGTGTCAAGAGTCGGGGATCAAACTGAGCTGATTGGTGTAAATTGATGTGCTCTGGGCGCTGTAGGATACTAGCCGCTCTAGTATAAGTGTGTAAGTAGTGTTAGTATGTGTTTATAGTATATCGGGAGTGGGAAGCGAACTACTCACTCCTACTGGTGTGAAGTCTCCGGGATTAAACCGTGAGACTAAATTGTGAGCTCATTACTGTAAAGTGATGTGCTCTGGGTGCTGTAGCATACCCGTGGAAGTAGTGTTAGTTTGCGTTTCTACAATACAGGGAGTGGGAAGCGAACTACTCACCCCTACTGGTATCAAGAATCGTCGATGAAACCATGAGCTCATTGCTGTAAAGTCATGTGCTCTGTGTAGTATTCCAATGTAAGTCATAGTAGAATGTCAGTATATAATTCTACTAGAATCTAAGTATGTAATGTTAGAATGTAGAGCTGTCATGAGGGGAACCTTCCAGTTTATACATGGTGCTGGAGAAGAAGGTTGCCTTGCTGTCTTCTCCTGTTGGTGGCTGTTTCAGGTGTCTTGTTTTCCTGTAATAAATCTACTTATTGGATCCACTGCTGTCTGCCTAAAACTACATACATTTGGCGACAAGCAGGAGAAGGTAAAAAGAAGGCAGCACTCACCAATATTTCAAAATTGCTTGAGTTGTGCTGAAGACCCGTTTTCTTCGAGTAGCTGTTTCTACTCATGCCAGGGTCGTCGGCTCATTGAACTATGTCATTCGACTTCTGGTAGGATTTATATTTTTAGATTTTGTGCTTCCTCTGCTTCTTCACTACATTCTCGTCACTGTACTATACGTGTGTAAGTAGTGTTAGTATGCGTTTATACTAACAAATGCATCATGGTCCTAGGGACCTCTCAGGCGCAGCTCAGACAATGTCATGGGGTGTGCATTCACGGGACATTTGTGTTTGCTATTAGAGGGCAGGTGCATGGCTTCCACCCTGTGATAGCAAATCCTTGTTTGACTACTTGAAGCGAGAGGAGGAAAACCTTGTATCGCTTTATTAGAGGGGATGTGGATGGTAAAAATGGCGACAAAAAAAAAGCGGGGTCTTACCCGTTCATTTAAATGAGGCCGCTGGTGGGTAATATTCCGTGACCAATCCAGTTATTATATTGCGGGGTCTCTGTAGGACTGGAGATCTTAATGTCACATGTAAATTAGGCAAGGGAGGGCACAGAGACGTTTCACAGCCTAGGGGACCGCCACCTTTCCGTGTATTGTTTACTAGTTGTTTCGGGGGGTTCGAGGCCAACTGAAGTTCAGGGATCGCCACACTCTGGGGCTTTACTTAAATATGCAGGGTGGGCCTCGGCAGTCCCTAAAACCTTGTGGTCCTAGGCAGTGCTGTCGTGTATTTCTATAGGTTCTGAATCGATCCCCCTATTCCTGACCCTATTCTGGTTAAACTACCTAGCTAGTTAACTAACAGTCAGCCCATGAGGCAAGAAATTCCCCATGATGCAGATACCGTTATCTGACGCAGTCACACTACGGCACAGGAACGTGTTATCTGATTAGGTCATAACGCTTGAGATCTAATTAGACAAGCGATATTCCTCCAGCCCCTGATAAGGCATACGACGTTCTCATAACAAATCAAACCTATGACAACCTGGATAATCCGTGCGGCCATTGTTTTGATTTCACAGAGAACTTTAGTAAAGAATGTGCTAACGAGCAAGTCGTATGACATCTTTATTGACGTACCTATGTCCATCCTTACGTCAATCCCGGCACCTTTAAGGTATAAATATTGCCGATCTTGCCCTATGCAAAACACACGCGTGGTGACAAGACGGAGCAGCCACACTTGCCGAAGCCGAGAGCAGGAGCAGACCCCGCTGGCAGCAGCCCCGCCTTCCTGACGCGCTGAGAGACGCGCTGCTATCTCAAGCCGAGAGACCCAGCACCGGCGCTTCCGGGTAGCCCTCGCAGGCAGCCTGGAATATCGAGAGCAGAGAAAGAGATACCATTCCTCATTCATCCTAAATTCCAGGTACAGAACTGAATAACCCCTCCTAGAGAATTCTTTAGTTATTCACTTGGCAAAAACAAACTTAACTTAAACTGTAACTTTCTATTCCCGCCCACGCATTAGACTTAGGTCAGGTACACGGGGTAGGCGTATTTAGAAACACCAGTTGAGTACGTTTAGTCAAATGTATATGTGTATGTAAATATATTTTAATCATTTTAAACATCATATGGCTCAGAAACCATATCAATGTTTTTACAGTATTATTTTATACTATTGCTTCTAATGTATGCACTTTACTTAACTATAAGTATCGCAATAATATCGATCCATTTCTCTTGTACGAGAAAAGAGACTGATCAATAAATAACATCTTTTATTGAACACGCCCGTCTCTTCCTTTTCTCTACATTCTGATGAGACTAAGAATGCACGTACTGACTGAGTAAAATAATTGCCTTGTGCTCACACGACTCTTGAGATTGACTCTTGATTAGGGGAGAGCAAAGTTGTCATGTTCTATGGTTGTCAGAAACTAAATCCCTTCTTGTCTAATCAGGGGAGTTAATCCTTCCTTGAACATTCGAGAAAGTTTCTAGCGAACTCTGAGCTTAGCTGGCAAACCCAAAAATTAAGTCTAGTATCGACAGTAGTAGACCTAGTTAACGTCTGGCCTAGGCCTTTACTGCTGTAGGTACTATTCCAATGCGCAGAGCCTATTGGGAAAATAGGAACTACACTACATGGCGCCCAACGCGTTTGGAAAGGGCGATAAAACTAACGTAAGACATTTAGAGTAACTCAGTCGTGCTTTCTCACTCAGACCCCTTTTCCCAAATACTCCAAAGACGTCTGGAGTGGGTGAAAGGTTATAATATCCTCCAAAACCTCGCAGGAGGGAACTCCTATGTATGGTTCTTGGTATAGTCAACGTTGAAGGATAAAACAGTTCCAAAATATTGTGCACCTAATCTCTGTTTCCATAAAGAAACCTGATCTGCAAATAAACATAATACCATCCTGTCTGTAAAATGGGAGACAGTGATGGAGAAAGAGAAGCAGTTAGATTAGCGGCTGAAATAGCAGCAGCTGATAATGCTGCACTAGATGCAGACGCGGATATAATACTCATTCCGGTCGCCAAAAGGAGATCTATAACCTTAAAACTTATAGAAAATGGACTGACACCTAGAGGTGGCACAGTCATATTCGTAATCGAGGCACACGAATATCGGCAGACAGAGGTATACTATACATGGATACATTTTCCAGCAGCAAATGCTGTAACAAAGTACTTCCACTATTACAAAATAGAGGTTCCTCCAGAAACGTACACTCCTTTCGAGGAGGTGGAAGTACCACTCAAGTTCCAAGAGCATTTGCTCTTATTTGATGGCGCCCTAAAACATAATAATCACATTACAAGGCTCGGTCCTTTAGGAAGACCAGGAGCAACGTGGCCGGTCTTAGCCGGATACACACCACATCCAGACATCGACGAGATGCCTGCACCAGAGCTATTAATACAGCTAAAACAACTACTAAAAATTCACAGACAATTAGTTCAGTATGTAATGCGGACTTCTACAATTCAGCCAGCGATTAAACTACCACAGCTGACCTCTCACCAGGGGAACACAAATAAAATTACACCACAGAACATCCAATCCTGCCTAGGTAAGGTTCCGGCTAAACGGGAACAGATACCATTCTGGTTGGCACAGAAAATCACCCAAATAGAGGCGGTGTTTCCTGACACCACCCCGCTAGAAAAACACAGGATTCTGACTATATGTCTCCCAATGGGAATCGCACCACACATTGAGGACTGTGACACTTGGGGTACAGTCTTTGCTTCCATCTACACAAAAACGCACGGTGTCCCATCCATTTCGGTGATACCAGATGTGCTAAAACAAATTCAAGATGAATACGGTCCAGAACCTGCTTTAACTCTTGGTATGAAATTACTGAAAGACTTCAAGCAGGTCTCGGCTATATTACTAGCCAACATAAAAGGTGAAGCAGCAAACGTGGCGATCCGCCAGAGGTTAAAAGAGACAGATATAGCAGACCAACCAGCTGAAATTGCCAGAATCATAGAAAAATCCTATGAAGAACTAGGCAGAGATAGTCTAGGTGGAATACCGGTAAAACCGCAACTGACTACAAGTCCAGAAAAAATATTTTTTAATAATAATAATTCACCAAAAAAGAACTGGGATGGAAACAAACAATCCAATCCAAAAGAAAAGAAATTCCAGTCCAGAGGAAGGTCTCCTAGGCGAAGAGAGAAATCTCCAAACCCGAGACAAAGGTCACCTCAGAGTGAACCCTCTGGGAATAGATATAACCTTAGAAATAGGGATAAAATTAAAAAACCTGATAGATATCAAGACATTGATACACGTCCCTCTCAATCTTTTCAGAATTCCTCGCAGAAATCGGAAAGAAGAGGACGATCAGAAGAGCACGCCAAGTCCAAAGACAAGGAACCTGCTCAACTGAAAAAGAAATCACAATTTCCAAAAAAGAAGGCAGCCAGTATCAAGGTAGTTAACAATGCCGAGAATACTGAGGACACAATTGAAAAACGGAGAGTGGGCTCAGACAATGCTAGACAGCGCAGCAGAGGTGAGCATAGCTCGCAAAGTCCTTATGAATCATCTGGAGACAGTGGACACGAATGAATACCTTCAAGTGGAAACTGCAGATACCAGAGTTAACAAGCCCCACAAAATATACGAGATAACATTACGTATAGAGGGAGATAAGACTAGGAAAATAAGGGGACTATTTTGGGATAACCTATCCAAAGGCTATGACATCCTTCTAGCTGAAAAAGACTGGCCACCGGAGTTTGTCAGGGAGTGCCCTCATGGCGAAGAAGTAATTATGCCTGCCTTCTCGAATCAAATACCGATTCATAAAAAATACACACTTGCTAGAAAGTGGGCAGTGGCCTTAGCACCTGCTTTATATAAAAATCATGTAGGATGGGATGAGGATTCTCCTCCTCACAAAATCCAGTTAAAATCACAACCAACTGCACAAAGGCAGTACCCAATTAAGCAAGAAGCTAAAAAACAAGTAAATGAAATACTAGATCAGCTAGAATACCAAGGGGTGATTGAAACTTGCACCTCACAAATGAACAATCCTTTGTTTCCGGTCTCCAAACCAGACAATTCGTACCGTCTAGTTTTGGATTACCGACACCTTAACACATGTTGCAAAACTTTTGCAGTGCAAAACTCACACAGTGCTGCACTAATGAATAACATAGTGCGCAAAAAATACAAAACAACCTTGGACATCTCCAACGGATTCTTTTGTCAAAACATAGCACCAGAGAGCAGATATTTAACTGCATTCTCAGTAAATGGCACTCAAAAACAATTCTGTCGGTTAGCCCAGGGGTACAAGAATAGCCCGGGGGTATTCTCAGCGAGAGTAACAGAATTACTACAACAATATGATGATGAAGCATTATCTTATGTCGATGACATTTACTTAACAGATGATGACTTGGAAACTCACTTGAAAAGAGTGAACACCATAATACTTGGTTTCGCTGCAGAGGGTTACAAATTCAACTTCAAAAAGTCCAGAATTGCCCATCTGACGGTCCTATTCTTAGGATATGAGTTATCAAGTGAAGGCAAAAGCCTGGCAGACAATTTCCTAGAGAAATGTGCCGTAATCCAAGCTCCTAAAACACTAAAAAACCTACAGTCAATTCTAGGCTTCCTAAATTTCGGAAGAACTTACATTGCTAATTACGCAGAAAGGGTCAAGCCCCTTTACGATCTAATTAAACCAGACTTTAAAAGATCCAGTTGGACTCAAACACACACAGAAATTTTGAGATCCTTACAAACAGACATGCTAATTAAAACAAAATTAGAAACCCGTGATAATACACGCAACCTTGTGATCCGAGTCATCCCAGGGAAATGCGGATTCACATACCTGACCTCTAATGAGGGAGAAAAGGTACCAATTGCATTCAGATCACACTTGTACACAAAAGCTGAACAGAGATTCAGCAACAAAGGAAAAATTGTTCAAGCAGTTCAAACCGCAATAGCTAGAGAAAAAGACATAGCTGACGGTAGACATATCACAGTCAGAACAGCTGAATCAGCCTTTGAAGCATTAACAACACCGTGTAATTTACCAACAACAACATTGGATCCAGAATGGTTACAATGGGTAAATTCAATCACAACGGACAAAGTATACTACTTCTTTGATCCAGAACTAGAAGAATTAAAAAATCTAAAATATGAAAAAACGTATCCTCTGCCAATCGACATTCTGCCTCTAAGACATTACGCCTGTGTAATCTATACAGACGGACATGCTCAACCCTCCGTTTGGGGAGAACATGCATACAATCCCACATGTGAGATTACAAAAGAAGTGTGGCACGGAGGTAAACTAAGACCTCTATTAACAAAATCACACTCAGTAGAAACTAATTCAGAACTACAAACTGAAATATTAGCTTTGAAAATGGCGCTAGATAATGCGGATCGCGAATTCCCGACACTTATAGTGTCAGATTCATATTTCTGCGTCAAAGCATATAACAAGGATTTGCAGACATGGATTCAGAACGGTTACAAAGATGACACAGGTGCACCAATAAAGCAGAGACTTCTCTGGGAACAAGTAGCTCTTTTGAAGAAAGAACTACCAAAGACTCACGTGACTCACTCACTGAGTCATCAACGTGATGGCGTTCACGTTGTGGGGAATTCATTGGCTGAGACAGCCGCAGCGGCAGCCACTAAATCGGCTCCCGTAGATCGAAAAAAGCGTACATTAAAATACATTGACGGCGAAACATTGCTGGCGGTGAAAACGTCATCAAAAGGCGACTGCTCAGCGTTACCGATCAACTATCCACTCAATTATACATACATAATCGATGCAAACTCCGTCCCTTTTGCTCGAATCCCTGGAGTGGGGGATAGAGTGATTCCAAACATGGACAGGAGAAACTTGTTAATCGCAGACGCACACATGGGCGAGGGTCACAGACACCTTAAATTAAAAGATTCTCTGGAAGAATTACAATCACGGTACTGGTGGCCAGGCATGAGCCTGCACTACACCATGTTTGTAAAAAACTGCCCAAACTGTAACAGAGATCGCAGTGGGGAGAGAAGCAGTTTAATACCCCGTCGTATCAAGGCAGATAATATTACCAGCAAAAAGAATGGCTTGCGATTAACATACACAGGCTAGTTCCACTTATAATGTAGATCCACAGCACTCGGCTGACGTCCGGACTGTTATACAAGATTTGCGAGTCTAAATGGCATATACGCTAAGAGCATGCTACGTTCGACCAATTTTTCTTTTTCTCAGGCAATCCAGCCTGGGGGGGGAAGGAATGGCCAAATGAGCACAGCCCAGCGGGAATCTTCTCACTTCCTTCCTGAGGGTATGGGATGGTGTAAAGAAAAAACCAAGACAGAAAGCAATCTATAATAGAAAGGATATTAGGTTCGGGAGCTGGGTGGGTCAAACATCTAATAAGTGTCCAACGTAGTCTAAATAACTTGCCAAGAAATTCTCTGAAGGGATTCAGTCCGTACGAATTATTATTCGGAACTAGGATGTTGATCTCTGACCTTGATAGTCAGACTTCAGTGGTAACAGAAAAAACCTTTGATGTCAAAGACCGTTTGGCTATTTTGCAGGACTTAAACAAAACAAGAAAAGACCTGAGCAACATACAGTTGAAACAACAGCCAACAACCACTGAAGATTCACCACCTGTCCCAGCAAGACCTGTCTGGATTCCAAAAGTCGGGGATCTAGTCAGGGAAAAGATCGCGGTAAAGAAGGAATTTGGGCCTTCTTACAGAAAAGCAGTTCCTGTCTTGTCTGTCAACGGGACAAGATCAGTTGTACTACCGCCACTTGCTGGAAAAAAGGAGAACCGAGTTGTATCCATCGACCTGGTAAAACCACAACATGTGGCCGATAACAAACAGTAGGCCAAGTGGACTCCCAATAAGTAGCAGAACACCAAGGTTTGCTACCAGTACAGAGGTCCTAACAAAGAGGCTCATCACATTCGAAACGCCTACAGAAGAACAACAAGGACTATGCAACAATGCAATAGAACTTAGACCTCTGAAAACCCAAATAAAGACATTTAGTAGAGACACACCAATCTATACAGAAGTACCAAGTGAAAATGCAAGAAACAAAAATCCTGAACCAATTGGAACAATTGACAGAACTGCATCCGGTTACTTCATCAACTTCGATGATTCCTCTGAAGGCTTCAGGGAACAAAAGACACAGCCATCATCAAAATCCTTTAAAGACAAAGCAAAGGAGCTTTTGAAACAACTAAAAGAAACATATCTGATTTCTCCATGGATTGAATTTTGGGTGGGTTTTGGTGCATTTATCCTCATACTTTGGCTCATCATGGTATTTACCTTGGGACGCTTCATTGAGGGAAAATATGCTAAAATGGACACAGCAAGTCAGAACATCAACTTGGTCCTCAAACCACACACATCTTCACACGTCGAGAAACGAGAACTTTCTTCAGAACTTTCTTCAGCCAACTTCACAGCAATTCCAATACCTGGTGGGGTAGCCTGGGACAACACTGACTATGAAATCTATGGTCCGGTCGAGATCCTGAAATATCCACACCAAATCAAGATCTCTTTGAGTGACTTTGCAAAACCAAACTCATTTGCTGATGATTGGGACTTTGAAAGTATTAACAATATGATGTCTGACTTAGTAATGTCTGCTAAATTTACAAAACATGATTATTTGCAAGGTTCTACAAATTATGATAGTATGTATTGCTATAACCACTATGGTAACCATTTCTTGCATAAATCTGCACAACCTAGAAATGTTTTAAATTATAATCAATGGGAACATTGTGCTACACCTCCAAAAGGGAGCTCTAGAACCGTTTATGACAAATATTCATATTTTTCAGGTTTTAACATAACTAATGCTGAAACATTTTATTACAAATTGTCAAACAAGACAGGGATGAAAACCATGATAACCAACACAAAATTGATATATTCAGATTCTTTCTTTGAAAAAATGAATACTTTTGGATTTGATTATTGGGACAAACATGTTGATTTGAAAAGTGTTTGGGGTACAAAAGAATGGCAAGTACAGGGTTTAGAAGCTTTGTTTAGAGCCTGCATGATCCCAGAACAAATGATATTTTTAAATGACACTGTCCAACAAACCACCTGTCTTGGCCTAGCAAAAATCAAAGATTTAAATAACCTGTCTATTCCAAAGCCAACAATGTTTAGCAATAACTCTGATACAGATGAAGAAATAGACATAAACCATATACTTAACCAAAACAGAACACATCCTGATTGGAAACAATGGTTGATCTGGCCCACAGATACAAATAACTGTCAAGATAGATTCCTGAATAAAACACAGGGTTTCAAAATGAACAGGCCAGACCCTAGATATCCTCAAAGACATCACCCAGGGATAATAACAACCTACAGTGTGGGCAAATTATGCCTTCAATGGCTACAAACTTCCACACTGCCTGAAATTAAGCAACACCTAACTTTACTTACTGATGGTGCTGACTTGCGTGATTTCATACTGGGACCACGCAAACAGCGTCATAAGCGTTTCATAGCAGCCTCTGTATATGCAGCATACAATGAGGCCTGGAAGGTTACTCAAATTGAGACAGCAGAAAGAATACGGGAAATTGACCGTATTAATTTGGAAAAATCACTTTCTGTAGTGGACAATGGGTTAATGACTCTGTCCTCCAGAATTTTTTCATTGGGCAGCATTGTGTCTTCAGCAATCGATATATTATCGCAAGACTTACTGTTATTACAACATGGTCAGTCACAATTGCGTTCTATCGTACAGCTTGGCTGGACGTTACAAAATCTGCGTTCAGGCTATGTGCCTTGGCGTTTAATCAACACAACGTCACTATTCCAAATCTTTAACCTTACTGATAGACAAATCGGTATGGCGCAGAAGGGTGCTGATTATACAATCTTGAGCATTGAAAAACTAGAAAGATTACCAATGACAATGTCAGAACGACCTGTCAGTGAATGGATAATACACGGAATCATAAATATTCCAATCTCAACCTTCAGGTTTCAATACTGCCAAAAATATATACAGGCTGGCATGTACGAGAAATTGGGAAAAGGGTACCTTAAAACAACTTGGAACCTGCCCTATTTCACATGCATGTGTCAGTAACAAAGGACAGAAAGTGTTTCTTAGTGGCAACAATTGTGCTATGTCACTGAGCGGCACGCTTCTGTGTAACGGTATTAGTTTGCACGGAGCCTGTGAAGGGAATTCATACAACCTTTCATGTCACCAGCAAGGCGCACCTGCAACTGAAATAGAACCATTCTTTCAAAGACTCTATAATGGGAGTTACATTCTTATTGTAGACCGCAGATGCTGTAGTCTTATGCCCGGGACTCCTTATCTCGTCACTACGACGGCGAAGGTCAAGTGCTGTGGACGTTCTTTGTTCCCCAGCTCCTTTCCAGACAGGGAGGCAAGGGCATGGCCCGGTCTGAAAATTACTTCTATTCGAATAGACACTTTAAGCAGAATGAAAACAGTGCTTCTACAGACGCCTACAAGGCTCACGTCATCTAAAGAAACGTATGATCTACAAGTCGCAAGGACGACTGCAGAGATACATACATTATTATCAACTAATTCCCCCGTACATTTCGCGGAAATCCTGAGCGAAATCTTAAATATTTCTGATACCACAGGGGTCTCAAAGGTATTTAAGACAGTATTTTCGATGGCATTAACACCATTCAAAGCCATACTGGGTATTTTTCCAGACTTCGTCCATTCGATTTTTGGCGGACTTCCCCTGATCCTAGGACTAATTGCAGGAATCCTATTCCTAGTCCTTATTTTTCGTTATGGCAACCCATGTCACAGAACAAAATCTCACGACAATGGAAGATACGATCCTAGCCATTGGATACCGGGACCGGATATCAAAAATCCTGGGACTCTCCCGGCTTAGAGACCTAAACATGACTTGGTTTCTATCATTTCGACCAATGTGGCAAAGGTGTGTTTTACCTGTACTAAGGTGTCTGCTATGCGGAGAAGAATGCGTGTTAGACACCTGTCTGACGCTACAATCGGATGCGCCAGTGGATGCAGATACACTGTTGGTTCCTACCAAGGTTCACGCACTGTGCTGCCCTCAAAGGCTGCCAATTCTGATGACGGCATTCCTGGAATCTTCACCACTGCGATTGAAGAGTAGTGAAGTTCAAGATGAAAGCAGCATCGAACAGGTACGACCTTCTGTCAGCAATGCAAATCAGAATGTCAATGGAGACGATCATGCGCACGAATGCATGGTTACCCCTATTTCCGACTTAGTGGAACTTTCCCATGAAGCTGTTGACAGTTTTTTCGAAAGCCTGAATGATATGATGTTCTCTCCGGAACAGAAATAGAGACTTTTGAGTAAACTCGCACGCGGCGTTCCCTGAATTCGGCCTTCAACTTTAATAATAAAGTCACATGAACAATCACAATCCAGTTCACGGACAGCAACTTTTTTCAGCAAGCCCTTAAAATATTTTTCTATATATTTTTCCCCGGGACACTGACCTTCTGCTTAAAGTAAGAAACTATTCCTAGAGAACTAAGATTTCTATTTTTTTAGATTCTTTATAGACTTTATATAGACTTTAGCTGCCCACTGGTATGTTCACAATATATTTTATGTGATGAAATGGTTTCGACTTTTTTTCTGTATAGCCATATTAAGAGCCATTTCATGTGTATTTCTCATATACCAACAAACAATAATGCATAACAATGCGTGTTTACTTTTGCATTTGATTCATAGCTTAAGTGCATACGATATATATGACTGCAATTTTTCAGTATATTTGAAAATTTCAAAATGCATTTATGTATTTTGGGGTGGTAAGGTATACACTATACTCTATAGTATGTTGTACTATGTTATACTATGCATAGATTAGTAGATATGACCATAGTTAGCGTGGAGTGGGTGTCGTGTATTTCTATAGGTTCTGAATCGATCCCCCTATTCCTGACCCTATTCTGGTTAAACTACCTAGCTAGTTAACTAACAGTCAGCGCATGAGGCAAGAAATTCCCCATGATGCAGATACCGTTATCTGACGCAGTCACACTACGGCACAGGAACGTGTTATCTGATTAGGTCATAACGCTTGAGATCTAATTAGACAAGCGATATTCCTCCAGCCCCTGATAAGGCATACGACGTTCTCATAACAAATCAAACCTATGACAACCTGGATAATCCGTGCGGCCATTGTTTTGATTTCACAGAGAACTTTAGTAAAGAATGTGCTAACGAGCAAGTCGTATGACATCTTTATTGACGTACCTATGTCCATCCTTACGTCAATCCCGGCACCTTTAAGGTATAAATATTGCCGATCTTGCCCTATGCAAAACACACGCGTGGTGACAAGACGGAGCAGCCACACTTGCCGAAGCCGAGAGCAGGAGCAGACCCCGCTGGCAGCAGCCCCGCCTTCCTGACGCGCTGAGAGACGCGCTGCTATCTCAAGCCGAGAGACCCAGCACCGGCGCTTCCGGGTAGCCCTCGCAGGCAGCCTGGAATATCGAGAGCAGAGAAAGAGATACCATTCCTCATTCATCCTAAATTCCAGGTACAGAACTGAATAACCCCTCCTAGAGAATTCTTTAGTTATTCACTTGGCAAAAACAAACTTAACTTAAACTGTAACTTTCTATTCCCGCCCACGCATTAGACTTAGGTCAGGTACACGGGGTAGGCGTATTTAGAAACACCAGTTGAGTACGTTTAGTCAAATGTATATGTGTATGTAAATATATTTTAATCATTTTAAACATCATATGGCTCAGAAACCATATCAATGTTTTTACAGTATTATTTTATACTATTGCTTCTAATGTATGCACTTTACTTAACTATAAGTATCGCAATAATATCGATCCATTTCTCTTGTACGAGAAAAGAGACTGATGAATAAATAACATCTTTTATTGAACACGCCCGTCTCTTCCTTTTCTCTACATTCTGATGAGACTAAGAATGCACGTACTGACTGAGTAAAATAATTGCCTTGTGCTCACACGACTCTTGAGATTGACTCTTGATTAGGGGAGAGCAAAGTTGTCATGTTCTATGGTTGTCAGAAACTAAATCCCTTCTTGTCTAATCAGGGGAGTTAATCCTTCCTTGAACATTCGAGAAAGTTTCTAGCGAACTCTGAGCTTAGCTGGCAAACCCAAAAATTAAGTCTAGTATCGACAGTAGTAGACCTAGTTAACGTCTGGCCTAGGCCTTTACTGCTGTAGGTACTATTCCAATGCGCAGAGCCTATTGGGAAAATAGGAACTACACTACAGTGCCTTATTGGTTCTGTAATCACACGGACAGTACTCATGGTGTCATAAAGTGATATACTCATAGAACTCTTGCAGTTGTAGAATTACCCAGGCTTCATTTGTGTAAGATTATGTTTGGTAGGTGCATTGTAATATTACAAAGGTTTGCCCTCAGAATCTCCTATAAACAGATGATTTTCACAAGACTATAGAGAAGTGTTGTCAGAAAAAGAAGATCTATACACTCAGTTATTTATTTGAAAAAAGTAACCTTTATCAAAACACAAATAAAGAGAAATGTAAGTTTAATAGAACAAACAGTAAAATATAAAAAACGTGGGTTGGAAGCAGCATTGGAAACCTGATATGTGGAAGAGGTAAAGAAAGGTAGTCATTATGAAAGGACGATAGTGAGAATGGGAGGGAGGGGGAGTGGGAGGAAGGGAGAAGGGGAGAAGGCGTCAAAAGAAGAGAGGGAGGAGGAGACAGAGCATCGGCCTACTGCACCCAGCCCTTAGTGTTTACTCTCCCGTCACCCATTTGTCTATGACGCTGGGGTCTGCGAGAAAAAATGTGGTCTAAGAAGTACTTAAAATGAAACATATGAGGCCAGAGATTAGGGGCCATATTATCAAGGAACGGCAATAACATTATCGCTGCTTTAGCAGCAGGTAACTGCAGCTAATGCGGCGACAAGGGGCTTGATATTATGCCCTTGTGAATTCCCATAGAAAACCAGATTCTGGTGTGAACCTGGGCTTCTATGGGAATTCACAAGGGCATATTATCAAGCCCATTATCGCTGCTTTAGAAGCAGTTTCCTGCCGCTTAAGCGGCGATAATGGTATTGACGTTCTTTGATAATATAGTCCTACATTATTAGCTACGGGAAAACCGCTTGCATGCACCTGTGCATCCAGGGTGCTGTACCCCAGCTTCTTCCCCCACACTGTGCTCAATTGTAGGTCCTGCACACTGAGGTTTCACTGCTCACCTGCCACCACCGGTGTGTCCCACGACGTGTTGGTTCAAGCTCCGAGTCCGGGGTACGTTTGTACGGTAGGAGAGCAGGTCTCCGGTCAGGGACGGTGTCTTGATACCACGATGGAAAGCCTCAGAATGGCCAGGGCATCATCGCAGGGTGAGCTCCTGCTTCGCCCGTCTTAGCCAATCAAACCAGTGTCTGAAAAAGGAGAAATAATTTAATGGTGGAAACTTCTGGCGGTAAATGAAGGTTTATTTCCAGCTTGATAGAAAACAGGATTTGAGTGCATCCTTTGTTTTTGAAGTACGATCTACCAACTGTTACTGGTAATCGTGGTTCAAAGAGGAGTTGGAGTGCATGAGAATCCGCAAGGTTAAATAATAATACGTTATACGAAGGTTTACATAGAAAGGAACAGAGCACATGGTAGAAGCATAATGTGCGTGTGTAATGCAGTGGCAGAAGGCTGTGTGCATGTACACTTAGTAACAAGCTCACTACAGTGCCCTAAAAGCCAACGCCACGTGTCTGTAGGGCAGCGCTGCCCGCTGGCTCAGGCCTACAGCACGTCCAGCAGGTCCTTAAAATGAGACAGGGATGTGACTGAATGAGGTCAGAGATCACATCATTACATAGAGCAACATCGCTTATTTGACTGGGCGCACTCAGGCTGATGCACCCCACCTGTCCCGCAACACCGCACTCAACAGGTGTCTGTAGGGCAGCACTGCCTACTGGCTCAGGCCTACAGTACGGTCCAGGAAGTCTTTAAAATGAGACAGATATGAAACTGAATAATGTCAGAGATCACATCATTACGCACGGCAACATTGCGTGTTCACACCTGCGCAGCCAGGCTGATGCACAACACCCCTCCCGCCCCCCCACGCTCAATTGGAGCCCCTGTGCTCCCAGGCCGCTCTGCTCACCTGCTGTCATTGTTGTGTGAGCAAACACTACCGGCAGCAGTGCTCACAATTCAGCTGGAGTGATGATTTCAGGATGGTGTACACCTCATGGATCCCTTTCGAAGACAACGGGCAGTAGGGCTCACAATTTAGAGCCAGTGTTGATTGCCAGGATGGTGTACACCTCATGGATCCCTTTTATTTTATTGTGTATTGTGATATGCGAGGTGGATGCTGCCATATAACCTGAGGCAGCATGGAAGAAGAGGGACAAATGGCGTTGTGATTCTCCTATTTAGCGCTACGAGGCCTTCGGGTAGATTTGCGCTCTATAAAACCCATTTTCATTCATTTCATATTTATACGTATGGAAAGTGGGCTGGGCTTGTGTTCACTAGGCCAGCGTAGGGGTGTGAATAATTATTCAAGGGAGTGGGCGTTGTTCAGTTCCTGCCTGGCCAGGGAGTGTAATTATGTGTGTTTCTTTTGTAGTTTTGACCTCACAGAGTGTGCAATTTACATTAGTGTAGCATTTGTCGGGAGGGCGGCAACTATCGCTAATGAGATGGTGTTTGAAAAGATTAAATGGCGAACATCACATGTCGTTGTCAAGGTTGTGGATATGCGCAGACACGCATGTCAATGGTGTGCTGTCATACTGAAAGTGTTGCTATGGCGAAGCGTACACATGTGAATGTGCTCGGATGGAGGGAGGATCAGCAGTGAGGCTACGTCATACACAGTGATAACACTCATTACAGTCAAGCAATGCATGTCAATGTGAATCTGAAAGTCTCACATATAACACACTACTATATTGTAAAAGCCTGAAAACAGAGCATACAGCAAAAGAAATCTAGACATTGCTGTTTACTGTTTGTCAGATGTGATCTAGGATGTGCACTCTGCCCGTGGCTCCTGATACTTCTTAGAGCCACGAATACCCAGGCTGAAAGGATGCACAATAATGTGCACACACACACACACACACCAGGGGCATCGTGTAACACACATTTATGTTTTTTGATGGAACGTTTGAGATGCATGGCAATCACATGTGGAAGGCTAATGTACAGACTATGAATATTGATCGAGATGATCGTTGCATGTTGTGTGTAGTATAAGATTTGTGTATACAGGAAAACAGTTTTACAAAAAGCTTTCTAAGCAGAAGAGGTGTCTCTCATCAAAAGCTGTAGAGAAAATGAGTAAAATGGGTGGGGTCATCCAACTGTTACAATGGGAAATGTTATGAAGCAATCAAATGCTTTTTCTTAAGGTCACATGGCAATCAGCACCCAGCGTGCAAGGAGGCCGCACCCAACGCGATTTTGACAAAATATTTTTATCATAATATATGTTTATTACAGTTAGAAATATATAAATGTTTAAAATGTTTTAGATTATCGCTAGCTCTCATATACTGTTTTAAGTTATTTAGATATACTTTTGAGACAAAAAAAATGAGGGAATGGCTTACCCGGTGCAACACTATACGTCTGTGACGTAACACAGGGCCTGGAAGCGTGTACTAATCGCATACGCAATGCGCAGCGGACGTGATCCCATATGTGCATGACGTAACAAGTGGCTTGGTACTGCGTACCCATCAGATACCAAAGTAGCAGCTAGGGTGGCTTCATGAGTGTATGATGTTACGCTGGACGCAGTGCCAGGAAGTCGTCAGATGCAAAATGTGCATCATTTATAAGTTTAGCAATATGGCGGATAGGATTCGCGTGGTGATGGAACTTGGTACGCTACCGGAATGGGAGTGCAGTTTTCTACCAAAAAAAAATAAATACATATTTTTGGGGGACGATATAAAACATTACATAATTTGTAAAGTTAAAAAAAGAAGTATAATAGAGTTCCAAAATATTTTTAAAAAACATTAAAATATGAAATTAACATTTAAAGAACCTTAGAAATTCACTGAAAACACCATAGGTTTCAGGCTTGTTATAGTTAGGAATTAGCATTTAAAAAACCTTAGAAATTCACAAAAAAAAACATAGGTGTCAGGGACGTTATAGTTAGTTGAACATTTGACATATAAAACCAGAGAAATTTGCCTGTTATAGTTAGTTGAGCTAACTATAACTTGCGTGCCCGCAATGCACTGCTGATGATGTCACATATTACATCACTCATGACATGGTCAGTGACATCACTCATGACATCTCAAATGACATCACTCATGACATCATCCACGTAACAATCTGATGCACATACTGATGCTCTAATATAAACTTTGATACACCCATTCTCAAATGCTAACTTCTATTTTTGAAACCATACACAGAAGAATGCCATATACTACAAAGCACTCACTATTTCCTAGGTCTACACACACATCCAGTCACTTATACATGTAGTTACTCATCAATACAGGACTATAATATGCCCTCACACATCTGTACATGCAGTCACACTTTGCCACTCATCCGTTGAGTTACTTATACACCTAGTCAGTAATGCAAAGAATCAATCACATACCCATTTAATCATGTATACAGTTATACACACCAACTTCGTTATTTTTAGACATACCACATCACTTATTTATACAGATACTAACACATATTTACTGTCTTATACAATCACTGATAGAAGCAGACACTTATTTATAAACTCACTCTTCAAATAACTTAGTCTCATGTATACTCATTTATATACTCCAACACTCACATATAGTGGCTTAAAACATAAGTAGTTAGTCACAGATATTAATCATCATAACTTTATTCGACAGTTGAGTCATAAAAGTACATTGTAAAACATTCATCAATTATCCAATACAATCTGAAAAGCAACAGGGGTAAGATATAATTCATAAATAGGTAAGATGCAATTAAACTCCATACGACAAATGTAAATGTAAATGTACAGGAATTTATATAGCGCAAATCACCAAGCGGTTTCTAAGCGCTTGCTTAGGGAACCCGTCCTGGTATTCCCTTGTGAGATAACCCCGGCAGGGTATCCGCAAGGTGAAAGCCAGGCATCCCGCCGCGAGGGGCCGTTGTGGAGATTAAGCAAGCTATTGCCCAGAGTCGCAGAGTGTGAACCCGTGAATCGAGTAGGCACCGGAGCGAGAATTGTCGAGTCCATGGACATTTTAGGACTCAAGACCCCGCCGAGCCGGGAATTGAACCCTGGTCCCGGGCTGACCTCTGCTTCCAGGTCTGCCTCCTCTAACCAGTGAGCCACACTTCTCCACTCTCGAATACATTGGTTAAGAGAATTATAAAAACTTTGGATATAATAAAATTCCAAATTTACAATGGGCATTATTTCATTTACACTAATTCATTGTGTGAGATAAGGAGTAGTTCAATACAGACAGTGTCTACCACTTAAACAAGAACACAACCCCCTTGCGTGGACAGGCGATTATTTTTAGTCATATCTGCTTGAGGCTAAGATGTTACCGATCAGTCAACTATTCGCTAGGTGTGAGCAACAGTTTAGAACGAATTGCCGAAGCCCAATGCAGGAATCGCCACAGCTATGGCTATTGGTGGGTTGGGGTCTGAGCTTAAAATTCTCAGGGCCTCAACGTGTCTTTGAGTGCCCATTAAACGACAGATATTTTGGAACTCTATTATACTTCTTTTTTTATCCACTTTCGGCGTGGTGCAATATATTGCGGACACACAAACAAGATATGACTTACAGATTCATGTTGGTCCAGGCACCTAGAACATCTGTCATTAATAAACCCCACCCATTTCCCAGTAAATAGCCTTGTAGGGAGAGTGCCAACCCTGAATTGAAAATAAAGTTTATGATCATATGGCTTTTCAATAGCATCCCAGTACTTTTCAAACGCTGGCCAGGTCTTAAATTCAAGGAAACAGCCTGCTCCTCCTGAAGTCAGCTCTAACCTTGATATGTATGTGAAACATGGTCTTGACCCTATTATGTTTAGTGTATTATAGCACAAATATACAAGGGAAAATGCTGTGTTGCAGTGGTCTTTGACAGGCTCTTTTGATGAACAGAAAATTGTATTCCTTCAGGAACAGTAGTTTAAGAGACGTAGTAGAGAGTCTATGGTTGCTTCTCTTTGGACTTGGCAGAAGGAGGCCAGGCAAAGGCAGTTAAAAATGGAGAGAGATGCACGGAAAGGTAGGATGCAAATCCTTACACAGAAGGCTATAGCGTATGACAAAGAGAAACAGGAGACAGGAGTAGAATGTGAAGATAGGAGATTTTGACTGCCCATTGATAAGTCTTACGTGGCCAAGGAGGAAGAGGATACTTTCGTGGAGGCTCTGTTAGATACCCGACCTCTGGCCCTTTATGCTCCGCAAAGGATATATCTTGTGGTTCTCCCTCAGTTACAGCCGCCTGCCCAAGGTATCCCAGTCTCTAGGGCTGTTATACCTACAACTACGGTTACTGTGAGCCCTACTCTTTCTTCTTCTTCTCCATCTTCGAGGACAATGACATCTATTGTTTCGATTTTTGTGTCCTCTGTTCCTTCTTCTCCGGTACAATCTCTGACCACAATCCGACCTACTACTCCTGTTTCAGTTATTCATCCTCCATTGTCTTTGGGTACTGACACACCTATGCATGGTTTTGAAGACTGGGATTTGATGATATTTATGAAACGGACAGGCAATGCGATGGGCTTGTAATGCAATCTATAGTCTGGAGGATATCTGGCAGGTTGTACGGGATTTTTAACCTTCTAAACAGCAACATGCCCTTAAGTACATGTCTGCCACATTGATTGATCTTTGGCAGACGCATATTGAAACGGAAGCCCCTCAAAAATTATTTGATATTAGAGATTGCGTATATGTTACTGACCTGGCACAGGAACAAGTGTTTGGTATTGTCTTTACTTTACTTTCTTATAGAAGCAGGTTATATGAAAAGAGTCACAACAGACTGAACAGTGGAACTCCATAGGCATCTGCACCTAACCCGCTATCCCTATTCTGTATATGAGAGACGTGGAATTACCCAAAGGGTGATTGTGCACACTGAAATACACCCACTGTCACAGTGTAATCCCCATACAGGAATTTAGCAATTTTAGCATGTCCTCACCACACGGAGACCAGCAGCATCTCCGTGTGGTGAGGACTGCCCCGACTGACTCTGGTTGGTTACTGAACCGTACAACTATTTTTGTACACCTTTCAATTCCCTCACCTGGGATTATGAATAACTAGATTGGGACATATACAATTCAGCTCGTCCAAGACTTCCATTCCAGGGCACTAATAAATACATTTTAAATCTAATACTTGAAATACGGAAGCATCTTTTACTCCTGATTAATGGCTTACTTTCCTAGATAGACATTGCAGAGAAGATTTGTTTGCCCTGAAAAAGTCCTTCTGACAAGGACGAAATGCGTTGGCTGTATCTCAATCATCCTGACTTTGTTTTAATGACTGCATTGAATAAAGGAAGACATTTTTAAGATTATTTTGTGGACATGTATTTTATATAATCTGTCCAATTTGCTGTGTGGTGCACCTATGCTAATGATTAAAAAAATAATTGAAAAAGTCCTACTCAAATAACTCAGTTCCCTATGCGTTAAGTCCACCCAAATTATTATCCGGAAATACATGCATTGACCGATCAGCATGGAACGATCATTAGTCCGTCCGTGGCTGTCGCTGTGGGACAGAATCAGTGCGCCTATTGTAAGGAAGAAGGACATTGGCATATCCAGTGTCCTATACTTTTGCAGAAGGTTTGGTCCCCTAGAGGACGAGGTTCTGCTGTTAGGGGCCATGGGGCTGACAGATCCCAGAAAACTGCTGCTCCTGTGGGTCGTTCTGATGACAAATGTTTTGAAGACCCAAGAGATGGACAGTACTGTAATGATGGTTATGATTTTGATGATGTGACAGGTATGTCATATAGCTAGGACAGCCAAGGACAGGGTGTGGGACCAGTAGAGATACCTGCAGATCAGCGTGGTCCTTATGTCAAAGCAGATTTACAAGGTTCAACTAAGGAATTTTTAATGGATACAGGTGCAGCAAAGAGTTCTGTTTCCTGGCATATGGTTCCGGGGTGGCCCTGTCTGGCCATATTAATGACTCGGTGGGTTTTTCAGGAGTACTAGTTGTATGCCCCATTTCACGACCCCTTGCACTTACTGTCAGTCCTTTTACTATGCAGTCCCCATTTTTATTAACTTTAAATTGAGGTGAGAATCTGATGGGTTTAGATGTATTGAAAAAATTACATGCCACTATCTATTGTTATCCTGATGGTGTTTATATTACTATGGGTCCGGATGTGAGTACTAGTCAGTGTTTGTCCCAAGGTGCGCCTTTTATAGCTGAGTTTGATCAGGTACCACCCACATTGTGGGCCACTGGTGATACTGATATGGGTCTATTGCCTATCTCACCAGTTTCTATACAACTCAAAGACAAAGCAATTTTTCCTCGCTTCCTCAGTATAAAATACTGTAGGCGGCAAAACAGGCCCTTCTCCAGATTATTCAGGATTTGAAACATAAGGGAGTGGTTGAGGAAACGTCTGTTAACATTTGTAATAGTCCTATTCTTCTGGTTCTTAAAAAGGCACCTTTGGGTTCTTCTGATGCTACTGATGACGTTTATCATGTTGTGATTGATCTGTGAGAGGTCAATAAAATAGTGGTTCCACAATTTCTGGTGGTCCCCGATTTCACCACACTTTTGACAATTATTCCATCTACCGCTAAGTTCTTGTCTGTTATTGACTTGAAAATGTATTCCTATGCATCCAGATAGCAGATATTTGTTTGGATTTACACTGACCGCCAGGAGTTTCCTATTCTGGCGTGTTCCTCAGGGCAAGAATGAGAGTCCTAGTATTTATAGTCAGACATTAAAGAGTCAGTTGGATGGACTCTCACTTTCCCCAGGTAATGTATCGGTACAATATATTGATGATTTGTGGATTGCTTCTGATATGGAACAAGGTTGTAAGGTTAGTACAGTGAAATTGTGTTGCATTTGGCACATCATGGCCATAAGGTATCTCTTTCGAAGTTTCAGTATTGTCGACAGGAGGTTACCTATTGAGGTAGGAGGTCGACTCCTGAGTGCATTAGTACTATTGTCGCCAGTGGATTCCAAACTATTCCATACTAATCAAACCTTTCCTTATATTAATGACGAAAACAGTGCATGTACCTTTGCCTTGGATGCCAGAATGTCAGCAATCTTTTGAGCAATCGAAAACTGCGCTTTGCTCAGCTCCAGTGCTTGTCACACCTAACAATAGAAAACCGCTTGTGTTATATGTGCACCAGATGGCTGGCTGTACACTTTCTGTCCTGACCCATATTTGGGTCCAGACAGAGACTTTGTGCTTATCTTTCAGCTGTGCTTGAACCTATTGCTAAGGCCCTTCCGAGTTGTCTGAGAGCGGTCGCGTCTGTGGCCACTTCAATCAGACAATCTGCTGGACTCATACTTGATACAGACATCACAGTTATTGTGCCCCGTGCTGTGGATACACTTTTGAATAAAACAAAGACACTGCACCTCACCAGTGCACGTCTTACTGGTTATGTTTTGACATTGTTTGCTAAACATATCATGATCAAAAGATGTGCCACTCTGAACCCAGCCATGTTACTACCCCTCCCTTCTGAGGATGATGCAGTTGATAAACATGACTGTATTTTCTGAACAGAAGAGGAGACGAAGGGACAGGTAGAATCGGCTGAGTTCCCTTATCTCACCCTCAAAGAGAACTATATGTTGATGGCTCTTATTTCAAATTGTCAGATGGCACTACCACTGCAGCTTATGCTATCACTACATTGCTTACGGTGGTGGAGATATCACAAGTCCCCTATCAGTCGGCTCAAGCCGCTGAACTCGTTGCTCTCATCCAAGCTTGCAAATTGAGTGAAGGGTTGGTTGTTAATGTCTATACAGATAACCAATATGCATTTGGGTTGGCCCATAATTTTGGTTGATTGTGGGCAGAAAGAGGGTTCATTACTTCTCAAGGCACTAGAATATAGCAAAGACACCTCATATTGCCACTGTTGTCCGCACTGTCACTTCCTAAGAAATTGGCAATAATCAAGTGTAGTGTCCAGAAACAGATCACTGATGATGTGGGTAGAGGGAATGCATCTGCAGATCAGATAGCTATGGACACAGCCCGAAGTAAAATAAAGACCATGTTTGTGGCAGGGCCAGCTAAATGGGTTCCTGAAATTGGTATTTTTGAGGATACAGTTCAGAGTGTAAAGGAAATCCAGAGTGAAGCCACGATAGAGGAATTAGCGAAGTAGCAAGAAAGAACAGCACAGTTAAATGAGGAAGGATGCTGGATTGATAAATCCAGGGAGCAGAAATGGATTTTACCTGATGCATATAAACTTCCTGTGGTTACCATGGCGCATGGTCCAGCTCATATTAGTGCAATAGGCATTTGTAATTTGTTAGCTCCAGTCTGGCACAATGATAACATTTCTAAAACAGCTGCACATTTTGTGAAACATTGCATGATTTGCACCTACACCACCTGGTAATTTTGCACCACCTACTTTTCCGTTTGAGGTTCTCCAAATGGATTTTATTGAATTGGAGAGATGCAATAATCTCAAGTACGCTTTAGTGGTTATATGTACGTTAAGTAAATGGGTGGAGGCTTACCCTACTAAAGACAACACAGCCATTACAACTGCGAAAGTGCTCCTTAAAGAGTATTTTCCTCAATTCAGAATGCCCCAGATTATCTGGCGTGACAATGGTTCTCATTTTAATGGGATAATGATTATATTAATTTGTGGAGGTTTGCACATTAAACAGAAATGCCATGCTGCCAATCACCCACAGTCAGCGGGTCTTGTGGAGAAGTACAATGGTACTCTCAAAGTGATGTTGGCAAAAATTCAAGAGATGACAGGGTTGCAATGGCCGGATGCTCTTCCATTAGCTCTTTTGTCAGCCAGAACCACAGCACACTCTAGGACTGGTTTGTCCCCGTTTGAGGTAATTTTTGGTGACTAGCAAAGGTCTAGGATAACCCCCGCCTGAAACGCTTTTCAGAAATTGAATACCCTGTGTTGTTTGATTATCTTGGCCAGTTAACAGAAAGTCTGTGGTCTATTTACCAACAGGTTCACGACTCCTTACCTTTGAAACCTGAGAGACCTGGTGATGACATACAGCCTGGGGATTTTGTGTTAACCAAAAACGTGCGGAGGAAGAAAAGTCTGGAACCCAGATGGAAAGGTCCTATGCAGGTTCTACTGGTCACTCAAATGGCTGTGAAGGTTACAAGTTGAAAGAATGGGGTGCATACCACCCATTGCAAGAAGGTACTTGTGCTACTACCTTACGACCAGTGAGTCAAGGAATGAGTAGTGGATGTCGAATGTGAGCAAGGGCCTAGGTTTGTGCCTTTTAGCGACGCCCAACTTTTATTGACCAGAACATATGAGGAAAATGCTGATCTGAATGAGGCAGAAATACGAGCTATCCAAGAGCCTCTGTTCTCAGATCATATGGTACCTGGAGCTGTGAGATATAATCTACATCCTCGGACGAGGACCACCGACCCAAAAGAGAAAAAAGATTACAAATGGACTGGCCAGTACTGCGTAGTAGTACCGACAAGAGGTTCTAATATTCTGCATTTGCTCTGCTTTTTTTTGTCCGAACATTAGTTAGGGAAGAAGGTATACCTTGAGAGTACATCATTTCTGTTGACATGGGATAGAGCAGGCTAAGCTTAGGGCAGAGCAAGCTCCACCGCCGGGGCTCAAGAGCGCACAACTGATTGATGGACGATAGGAGCCTAAACCAGTGAGGCTCAGCAGGACACTGGAAATATTCATGCTCATTTACGCTCATTATCACTTTGTGTTTATTTGTTTTATTTCATCATGCATCCTTTTGGTAGACCAGTCGATGAGGAGGAGCAGCCAATATTTCCAAGTCAACATTGTGTAATTTGGTCCACTTGAAGTAAAATCGTATGTGTTGTTGCTCTTGTAATGATGGTGATAACAGTGTGGGGGGTGTTGTGGTTTTTGGAGGATGTATATGATGCACCCATACTTGACCTGGGTGGACCCATTTTCCTGGGGAGAGACAAGAAGGCTACAAATAATAATGTGTTTGTGCCAGCACAAAAGAGATTTTTCGGGAATGGGACTGCTTGTTATCCTATTGGTTCGGTTGCCAGCCTCAGGACAGCATATCACTTGTCACATGTTAATTACACGTAAACTTGGCCACCAGGTTTTGTAGATGTGAAGGGTATGTTTGGACTTGGGTATTCCGGGCCATGTTTATATTACAGAAGACCTGGTGAGGGTTAACCTGGGTGTGATAATAGCACGTATTGTTATAATTTCGAAATGGAAGAACAGAATATAACACTTGTGGGTTGGCATTATAAAGAGATACCAGTGCCTCAAAAAGCTGGTTATTATGCTGTTTGTTGCCCCATAGTGAATTCTACGGAAACATCTTTGTATATAAATTGTTCGTGAACAATATTGTACAAGCAAACATTTTCCCTAGAGCAAATCAGATCCAGATATACTTGGAATGAATTCCAGGTAGTCAGCAGTGAATTATGAGGGGACAATATATATACACATCCTGGGATTTATTTTTTGTCCAATGAAAATTATTCCAATGTTTGTTCTTGGACTGACGATGCGGCACTTGGAATGGTGTTGCCTCCAGGCGTCGCATGCAAAAATGTCGAACCGAAAAAGAAGTGGGTGAAAAGAACATTGACAAAACGGTTTTGTGAAGGAGTCACAGATTTAGAGGTGATTAGTTATTGCAATGTATCACATTTGGGTATATCCTGTCTTCTATAATTACCTTGGGTGGTTTGCTTATGGCCAGGGAAAAAAACTCCACATAATACTTCGGATGTAAAATGCAAATTCTGCCCAGTGGTGGCTCTGAGAGATATTACTACCCAATCTGAAAGTATGTGGGTATATTCGGAGCAGACTAGATTTGCAGTAGATTTTGTATTGACCAAATCAGGTGGTGTTTGTGCTTTAATGGGCGATCACTGTGTTATGGGGATAGAACATTGTGAGAAAAACATAACACAACACATTCTGAACATTATTGAGAATGACGAGGGCATGGAAAGTGGGAATTGGAGCTGGTCCCTGTTTGGTAGTTGGGGTTGGATATTTAGGGAACTGATTTATCTTATATTGGTGTTGGTGTTTTCCTTTTTGTTGTTCCTATTGGGCTTCTGTTTTAACACCTAAACAGAAAATATGAGCTAATGTTACAAATGCCTCTATGATATTGCAGAATTGTATTGATGATTTGATGAATGAAAATGTAGGGATTCCTCCTCCTTGCTGTACCCCTTTCCATCAATGATTGTAAAGAATGTAAACAATTCCATCCCATTTCCATTTTTGCTTTTAATGTTCCTGACATGTTGACATTGCTATAGTAGCACTGTTTATATGATTTCCATTTCTTTTTACTTCTTACAAAATCTCTTTAGCTCATGCTTTTGCAATGTCGTATCTTAGCATTCGCTACGCCATTTTCTTTGCAGGCTCCATTTTAGGATGTTTGACCCTGATTTTGTCTATTTCTGAGAAATGGTCTTTGCTCAGTTTCATTTCTGAAATGTTAGGTTTTGTTTCTCTAATGTTAGTTCATGTTAGCACATACCTTTCTTACTAGATAGAGGCCCTTTCCCACTTGTCTGGTGGCAAGTACAGGGTGAAACGACCTTGGATTGTATTAGGTTGTGTCAGATTTGAGAACCAAAAGCTTTTTTTTGTATTTCAATGTCCAGCTGCATCTGAATGGAAAATTCTACCATGGGCGTGTCTTGCCAATCTATGAAGTGTCTTTAGTTCCCTCTGTAGCACTCTCTTTGACTGTTCAGATCGGGCTCCACTCTGAGTGTATATGAATTAACCGTTATGGGTTCATATTCTCCACTGTCTGACCGACTCTTCATTTGGTACAGAAGGCTGAGAGGTGGTCATCAGTGACCCGGGTAGACCCGAGGGGGTCACTTCCTGCAGGTAGACTTCATCAGACCAGTCAGTGCTTTGATGATTAAACACCTATAGCAAACTGGGGACACATAGAAGTGCAACACTACATAACTTATGGAACATTGCAGGTCTGGAGACTGGATCTATGGGAGGTGTTGGGGATCCTCCGGCAATTGGGAGTGTCTTTAGCCAAAAGGTTTGAGGAAAAAGTCAACTGTACAGTTCATAGTCTTTCATTCCCACACTGTAGATCCTGTTGGGGTGCTCGTGTGGATGCTGAAAAAGTGGAGCACTTAAAAGTTTGATTAACAACCTGTTGAGTAAGAGCTATGCTTGTTTTGATAGTTTAAAAAACAGTGTGGTATTGCATGTGCATTCATTTTCCTTCGGGGTTCCTGGGCTTTTTCTTTTGAAGGGTTTGCCTTTTCCCATTCATTCATGCCATTTTTAGTGAGGCATCACAAGGTGGCCCCCATCGGGGAATCTTATTTTGCACAATGTGTTATTGTTCATGGGAGGCATTATTTTGTAGGGGTTGTTGGGTCGTTTAATTTTTATGGGATGTTGGGTCTCCCCCCTCTCCATGCCTAGCTAGCACTTAAATTGGTGCAACATTTTTTGGGGTTAATGTCGTGAAAATGGGGGTCTCATCAATTTTAGCTAGGGTTCCATGGGCATCATCAGCCCCTCTTTCCAAGGTGTGCATGAGAGGTGCTATCTGTGTGGGTGGTAGGTATGCGTGGGACGATGTATAAGGGAGGGCTTGTCGCAAAATAATGCGGATGGCAATCACAATGTGCCTTTAGGTCACATGTTTACCCCTCTAGTTCCAGTATGCAGCATGCAATGTGACCCTCCCAGTGGCCCCAGATGTCTTGATTATGCCCCTCTTCTCGAAATTTATTTTTAGGCTAGCTTTGGGCTTTCTATTCTCAGTCTTTTGGGCTCTTCCCTAGATCTTGCGTGATTTGGCTATCCCATTTTGTTAGGGGAGAATGAAGGTGGTCAGAAAGCTTTCTTGTGGCCTCCGTGTGTTTCTGATATTGCAGTGTCTGAGATTGGGCTTACTGTCTTCATTCAATGGTATGTGTAAGGTCTGGGGTGTTATCTGACTGCTGGGTCTGATAAAGGGGTTAGCACATACGCGAGTTTTAATCTTGTGGGAAGCTGTGATGGATATTTTGCAGACTTTCTATTCCACCCTGAGACCCCCTTCTCCCTCGGACCCTTCTTTTTCCAGGAAATGTAACCTGCAGTTCCCAACTGTGGCCACGGACCCCTTAACAAGCATCATGCTGATTTTGTTATTCTGGTGGAGCATGCTCCGGTGAGCAGGCTTTTGGATGCTTGGAAAATTTTGAGGGAGGATACAACATTGCTGCATGGAGAACCTTGAATCTAATGCCAAGAATGTGTTAGAAATCATTGGCTGGTCTGGCAGACCTCCCCTCCCGACTGACTCGGTGCCATGTTGCATCTCATAACTTGTCAGATCGTATGCGGTGGAGGTGATGGGGTCTTCACTAGTCCAAGCATACAGGAACCTTGGCTCCCGACGCTAGAGCACAGCTTTGTTCTGGAATTTAAAGGTGGTCTCCATTGGCTGGGGGCTGCCAGCTTTTGGGGGCATGGTTGGAACCTCACACCATGATGGAATTTTGGTCCCAGACTGGGGGTCGAGTATGCAGTCCTTATGATTTGGTGAACGGAACTGACCCCAATTGACTTGTGGGTGCCGGGCCTGGATGCATTTATATATGGACTGGATGGGAGCCTCCCACCCCCCTCATCAGACTAACCTCACCTAGGGTGTGGTCATCTAGAACCTCCCCTTGGAGATCAGCAACAGACTGGGGCCTAGGCTCCAACGGGCACCCATAAATGCAGACTCTGGTGAGGATATCTAACCGACAAACCACTTTCAGCAGCCCTAAATTTGCCAGACGCAAGTAAAGGGTTAGATTCCAAATACTTGTATCATTGGTCTTTCTTTTTAATTTTGGTACAGTGAATTGTGAGCTGCATGTGAAATGGATGGTATGTTAGTGGGGGTTTTGACTTACTTCAAATTTTAGCTCTACATTTGCATGAAGGCATTGCCTCCACAGAGATTTACCCCTCCCTGCTATGGTTGTGGCCCAGTTCCTGGTGGGCTTGTTCCCCATCTGTTACTGCTGATGCCATGCACTTGCCCAACTACCTTATCTCTGTTGTAGTGGTGCGGTAGCTGGATGACTTCCTTGAGGCTGTGTATGTGGGTAGTTTGGCTACTCCTTTGTTTTGTTTTGTGGATGGGGGTTTTGCAGGGACTGGCCCATGCCTATCGGCCGCTGTGCATTATATGCTTTTAGCCTGCATCTGTCAGCCAACTGGGCATTCGTGTGGAAATAGTAACATTCTCTGAGGTCTGACTGCTACCAGTCCCCCTGACTCCTGCAATTATAGTTAGTTTGGAACACTCTGGGGTTTTATGGTGGAGTTAACTTCCAGACTGGTGCCATTTGTATGCTCACGTCCCACACGGCCCCCTGGAGGGTGGTCTTTTTCAACTTGCGTTGGACCAACTTAGCAGTGTTTCTCTGGGTCTGCTCTTGTTTCTCCCTATCCTTCTCTTGTTTCTTTTTGTAACAGTGCAATATGTGGGCCTGTATCTCCCACCAACGGTTGGTATCTAACCCTACTTCGCTGCAAAAACTGCTGTATATATCAGTGGGTAATCCCTTTTTAAGGATATTATAAAAGAATGTGAAACTCTACACCTATGACAGCCCATGGCCATCTTTTTCCTTACCCCCTTCATTCCGTAATTCTATCTAGACATTCAGTTATGGTCTCCCCAGGTTTCATAGTTTCAGCCATTAACCCTCCTACCTCTAGACAGTCAGGTAACATTTCCCTCAGGGCCAACCAGATTCGGTGCCTGTACAAATGGAATGTGCCCCCATCATGCTTGGTATTTGTCAGCTTGACTGCTGGGATGCGAGCTCGGGCAAACACTGTGTTAGTCTGTTCTCTGATGAGGTTGTCCAGCAGACTTTTACCATTGCCAATTGCAAAATGTACCCCTGCAGTGTTCTTCTCAAAACATGAGATCCATTTCCCCTCTCCTTCCAGCAAGGGTGACAGTTTGGTCCATAGTGCTTCTTTATCCATCTGAGCCCGGGCACGCAGATGGTCCCACACATGCTGTTCTGCAGTGGGAGGTACATGTTGGAGTGTGGGAGCTCCACTGGTTTTCCCTTAATATAAATGTCCCATCTTCTTAGACAATCCTGCATGTAGGGGATGTTCCACGTGGATGATCCCCTACATGCCCAGATACAGTATTCCATGGCAGCCATGTCCTCTGGTTCGAAGGATTCCTCCTCCAGCCAGGACCTATCATACTAGTCCTTTCCCTCGGTCCAGTGGGTTAGCAGGTGGCAAAATCGCAGTGTGAAGATCTCCTCTCTGGCCATTATCTTCTTTGGGGTTGGCCTATCTGTCCCTGCCTCAGACTCTTCCTTGAATGGTGCGCTGTGCCTACCCCAGCTCTCCTCAGGAGAATGGCAGGCTGTTCTCCATTCTGCATGAGCTGCTATGGTGCAGGCTCACTCTCTCTCTCTCCTTTGTTCATGCCTTTCTTCAAACCCCCACCTACATTGCCTCCTTTGTTCCGAACTATATGGGTTGTTTTAGATCAGAACTTGCCTTCAAACTCGCTACCCTTCATTATTTAGGCTACTTCGTCAAAGCCTGTGGGACCCATCCCGTCTTCGGACCTCGGAGGACTGTGACCCTGTTCCTCACCCCTGCTAGTCGTATTACTGTACAGTACCTCTATGAATTTCCCTGTTACCCAAGTGTATTCACTTGATCTAGTGGGAGTGTGCATTTTTCGTGCCGCTGGGTCTTGATGGGCCGATTGCGATTGACAATAGGGGGTAGAGCTACAGGGAGCTATAGCACTGGAATGAAGTGGTGTCTGGGCCTGCCAGCCTGTTAGGACCCTGTGTCTAGACCTAGCTGCCTGTTGTTCAATAGGGGATCATCGGGCCCCCTCAACTGGCGGGTTTCTGTATCCTAATGCTGGGACAGCTGGCAAAACACCTCCTTACCTGTATGTGGTGGGGGAGGTGCGGATGCTTTGATTATTGTCTGTGGGATAGGATTATCGTCCTAGGGCTTCTCAAAGATGGCCCACAGTTCTACTCGTGTGTTTTAGTATGTTAGTGTCACAGAAAAGTGTGGGCCTGATTCACAAATGTAAACTTAGACCAAAAGTCTAAGTTTAGACCTGTAGTCTAAGTTTAGACCTAACGTCTAACTTTACTACTAATAAAGATAGGTTTTTGGTCTACGTTTAGACCAAAAGTCTAACTTAGGCCAAAAGTCTAACTTCACTACTACTAAAGTTAGACTTTTGGTCTAAACTTGGACCAACAGTCTAACTTTACTACTTGTAAAGTTAGATTTTAGGACTAAGTTTAGACCAAAAGTCTAACTTTACTACTAGTAAAGTTAGACTTTTGGTCTAAGTTTAGACCAAAAGTCTAATTTAGACCAAAAGTCTAACTTTACTAGTAGTAAAGTCAGACTTTTTGTCTAAGTTACACTTTAGTACTAAACTTAGACTTCAGGTCTAAACTTAGAATTTTGGTCTAAGTTTACATTTGTGAATCAGGCCCTGTGCATCTTGGTGTGTCTGTGCCATTCATGGCAATACTTGTTAAGTGTTTTTACCTGTGTGGGGTGCATGGTTTGCAAGTGTTTTAGGGCCGACTCCATGATAGGTTGACTACTTTCTAAGGGACAGACACACCCTAGTTTTTCTGGAGATTTTGGGGAATTTTTAAGTTCTACTCTGGTTGTGGGGAAAATATTAAACATGGGGATTGCTGGTCCTAACTACTTATTATGAACTCAATGCTATGTACAGATGCATCAAAATATATATTTTACAAACACAAACTAGAAATGCATATGATGGGTCACGACCTAGAAGAAAGTGCAGTTGTTAAAGTGTCATCAAATTTGCAGTGACTAGCAGACCATGATACGAAATTATTATTTTGAAATTAGCAACACCTTCATGTAGCACATTGAGACATCGTCAAAATACAATATTCAGACAAAATGCAGTTGCATTAATCTACCAGCACCACAGTATCAAATAATCACAACATTAAATACCTTGCATCAATCTCAAACTACAAGAAAAAAAAACTGACAAAGAAAAAATTATGACTTTTCCAAAAATGCCTTACCTTGGTCCTAACGCATGCTATCCTGTGACCAGGGGAAGCCCTGCACAGTACACTGGACTAAGTGAGCCCGATAGACTGTCAATATCGGCTCCTTAAACAAAGAAAACAAAAAAAAAATCTGGAGAAAAGGAACAACTTAACGAACCACAGGCCCCTCTTGGCCAAACACAAGCTACACCTGAGCTCCCAGAACCTTTCTCTAACATTCAAATTGCCCACTGGGGCTTAGCATACCATCTGTGTAATGCCCAGCGGTCCAAGGAACAACAGCTCTCACTTGCTAAAACAATTTAATATTAGCCCAAAATCTATCACATTTATTCAAGCTGTATATCAAGCACCCAAGACTCATATATACATACAACAGGTGCTCACTTTCTTCATCTCTATCACACAAGGTACTTATCAAGAATGCCCATTGTCACTTGCCTTGTATGCTCTGCATATGGAGCCATGCATTAAGCTTTTACAAAAATAATCCACCGTAATCCCAATATAGTTCGGACATCTCCTCTTGCTTTATATGTGGACAATGTATTAGTATTTTCACATTGTATTGATCCCACCTTGAATAAAATAGAACTAGTAAGACTTATGTTTATGTTTATGTTTGTGTTTTGTCAAGTGCAAGGCTGCCCGAGGGCTTTACTTCACTAGTGAGTGATGTAATTAGTGCTATGATCATAAGTAAATTAGCAGGGAAACAGCCAAGTCTTTAGGTTTTTCCAAAAAGCCATTTCATTCAGCAATGATCTGAGGTCGAGTGGGAGGGTATTCCTCAGCCTCGGTACCAGATGGGCAAATGATTTGCCTCCCCATCTTGCCCTTTTAGTCCTGGATGTCCTGAGGAGCTGCATTGAAAATCCCATAAAATCAACATTATATATGCATTACCATTGTGCCGCCTATTGAACTCTACTTTGAATACACATATATTACACAATTAGCCAATAAAGGCTCTACTGGCCAAGCGGATGTATTTACCTATCTCAATAGGTGGCCAAATCAACTTAATTAAAATGAATATCTTATCCAAAATGTCATTTATTTTCCTGTTGTAACCTCGCTATGTGCTAGATGAACGAAGTGTTACTGATCTGATGACAGGCACATACTGGTTACTGACCACAAAATAGCATTTTCGAATGTACTAAAAGCATTAATTTCGCTATTTTTCAGAACTGACAATTTACTGAATTGTTATATTAGCAACCAGAGATAGCGGGTGGCTGTTATCTCCAAACATTAATTCGCAAATATTATGTATCGACCATTCAAAAATACTGAATAGTCGCAAAACGTGGAATTAGCACATACAAATTACCACCAACTCTGATCAGGTGGTAACCAGGTACAACATATAATAAACATATATTAAAAGTCCCAAAATGCATCAGGGTGTTCCACAATGGCAGCACTGTACGTGATTGTGACGAGGATGCAAATTTCCAATGCTCTCAAATCTCTTCACAGAAGGATGAGGAGACAGGAACACCTACTCATATCGAGGCTGACACTCTTCCAACAAACAGAGGAGTACATTTTCGATAAGTACAAGCTGAGTAGTGCAGTTATTTTGACCAAATTGCATAAATAAGGACTCAGCTTGAGATAAACACTCTCAGAAGCGATGGCATACCCACCCATGTGCAGATACTATGCTCGCTCTTTCCTTTTACCCTCTGGGATTTAAAAATGTGTCATTGCTGCTGCAGGTGGGGTATCACTAAATGTAATGGTACAGAGAATGCATCATCGTATAACTTTCCTCAGCAGGCTAGTTAGCAAAATTGAATTTTGTAGTGCATTGTCCAATTTCCATACGTGATTGGTTGTAATGATGTCGCCCATGGTCCCACATGTCCTCCTTCTCAAAGTGAGTACATATATAGAAACAGAAAAGACAGTCATTTATTCTATATACAAGTGGTGTGTGATGCAAACCATATCATCACAGATCTCGTAGCAATGTACCCTGGCAGTACACATGACTTTTTTTATGTTCGCGTATGGCGGCATTTACAGAGGAGAGTTTGAAGATGGCTATCTACTTAGGAAATATGGCCCATGTTTATGACAAAAATGCCCTAAATGTTTGATTTGTATATATTGTAAAAACATTCCCCACATGATTTGTAGGTGACAGTACATATGCCCTGAGGTCATGGATATTACCACCATACCTACATCCATCAAACCAGAGTGAGGTATGCTACAATGCAGCACACAAACCTACCCCGTCTGTAATTAAAAGGACATTTGGTCTACTGAAGAGTAAACGTTGCTGTCTACACAAACGTGGGGGTGTCCTAAAATATTCCCCTGAGACAAGCTGCAAGATAATTGCTACTTGAGCAATTCTCCACAGTGCTGCAATGTGGAAAGGATTGCCAGAAATCATGTCTGAATCTGAATCAGATGAAGATGAACCCCAAATCCCATCAGCACAGGCAACCCTGGAAGGTACAGTGGAAGCAGAAGGGAGAGTCAGATGTACACCCAATGCTAACCATTTCTTTTAAGGTATGTGAATGATGCTGTGTGTTACATTTTGCACAAAGCTAAACACAAGAAGTGCATTGTTAAAAAAACAAAAACTTTTATTTCTCAAGTTGTAAGGGGAGTTGTAAAATCATTTTCACTCCATAGAGTGTTCAAATGAAAGTAACACATCAATACGTGTTAGTGAAATAGCGAAAGATGACAGAACAATATGTGGTGCAAATGTAAGAGTCATTACTGTTTGCGTCTGTTGGACCTGGCCCTTTCTGCAGGGTTATCTCCAAACCTTTTGCCTACCTCCTCTCTTTTTCGGGACCGTCTTCATATGGCTAATCAGTGCTAAAGTGCATGTGCTCTCTTCCCTAAACATGATATGATTGGTTTACACCTGTTTGGCATATTTGATTGTCTTACGAGTCACTTCTAAAGTGGTATACCATATACACAGGGCCGGTAAATTAAATGCTACTAGTTGGCCTGCAGCACTGATTGTGCCACCAACAGAAGTAGCCTTTCGAACCTTTCTTTGGCCAGCCACTGCTGGGCCTGCATATGCATTTTACTGCCACTTCAACAAGACATTTAAAACTGCTTGCCAATCCTTAAACTCCTCTTTTATTACGCATTGGTCACCCCTAAGGTAGGCCCTAGGTAGCCCTGAGGGCAGAGTGGTGTGTAAGTAAAATGACGTCATGTACTTTCATGTTTTACATGTCCTGGTAGTAACACACAACCTAATACATTTTTCACCTCTGTGAGACATACTCCTCTTATAGGCTAGCATTGGGAATTCCCTTATAATAATCCATATTTGTAAAGCACAAACATATCACTCCTTAAGGTTTCAAGGCACTGAGGGCCATCTGGGAGATTTAGTGAGCTATTGTCCAGAGTCACATGGTGCTGAGCTGAGCTGCCGCTGGCACCAGGGATCAAACAGTGAGCCCCGCGCTACGGAGTCAGCCACTCTGGACGCTGCGCCACACCTCCACCATCTCCTTATATACTTTTAGGTGGTAATTCCTAATCAGAAAGGAGGAGCAATGCCATGTTGGTATGTTTAGAATGGTAGTGATAAATGCCTGTATAGTGCAGCCCCCCAGCCTCTTTACACCTAATCAGGGAGCAGCTTGGCTCAGAATGTCAAAGACTGGCCAATTAGAAGAGGCTGCTACTCTGCTGCTACTCGTCTGCGTTAGGTGTCTTCAGGAAAGTAAGTTATAAAACTCCTTTCCTGCAATAGTTATAATAATTCTAACCATGGCAAGTTGCTGGATTTATTATACCTATTATTTTTACTTTGAATTGGGTTGCTAACTCACTCCTGTCAAAAGTTGGACTTTGGAAAAGTTTAGTTACCCCTTCCTATATTAGCCTATGTAACTAGCAACACTACAATGAGGAAAACGGCTTTGGCTGTTTTTCCCTCACCAGGGCATATAAAACATATTTTCCAATATCTCTGTGTTTTTATAACAAGGCACCCTACCGTTGGGGCAGTTAGGGCAGATCTAATGGGTGACCTATATGTCATAACACGGTAGTTTTCGACTTTCGAATCACTTTTAATACAAAAGTCGGATTTGCAAGGCAGGGCTGGATTTGAAATGACACCAGACACCACAGCTGTGAACTCTTAAGTGCATTTGGTCCACTGGGGTCTCCAAACCTTCATCACCTACCTTGTACTAGGGACCTACAGGTAGGTTATCTGAACCACTTGAAATTACACCAATTACCTTATACATTTTAAACAAGGCATTAACCCTGGGCATGGTTAGCAGAGCCCAGGGCACATTCAGAGTCAGTAACCACCAGTACCAGACAAACAATGAGGCAATCAGGGCTAAAAGGATGACTTTTCTATAATTATATTATGCAATTATAGCCAATTAGAATCTTTATTTGTATTTAGTGCCCTTTAGAATGTAAACATGTCTGACCTCAGATGTGTAAGAGGATTGCCATTTTATTTCAGCCTGTTAAGTTTCAAGATTTAGGTTGACCACTTCAGGGGAAAACCAGCATTTGTTTTTTAGATTTCAGGGAGATTTTTCGGGCTATAGAGGAGAGATAGAAGTCAGACTATTTTGAATGTTTTTTTACAACAAAGGTAGAATATCATTCATATTAGCATCAGACCTGGAAACTCACATGGTGCCACCGTGTGTCACACAATTTCGGCTCCCTTCAAACGGTTACCTGGTGGGAAGTCGAAATCACAAGGTGAACGGTAAGAGAAATTGGAAAACAGTGCAATTACCGGCTGTGCATTACATACAAAATGCATTTTTTATGGAAAGCTGTTGTGATTTGGAATTGTTAAAGTATGGGATGAGAGGGACATTAAAGGCAGTAAGTGAAGGGTCACATTGCAGAACAGAGGTTCTGGTATATTAACAACAAAATTCATCTCACATTCTGTATAATTGTGGATATAATGTGAGAATTATGTGATCATTACATTTGACAGGCTTTAAGAGCAATATATCAAGCAATATGTCAAGTCTACAAAATGGAATGTGAAAACGAGCTTTTATCTGTACCTTAAACAAATATGAGGTAAATAGGATGGTTATGTTTTCAGTGATAAGTGATGCGCAATATTTATGTATACTGCTATGTCCTTTGTTAATCTACCATCGCAAAATCTTATAACCAAGGAAGTTAGGGTCGGATTTAGAGTTTGTCCGAAAGGTACTACCTCACAAATGCGGTGCATAGCCTCGCCACTATAGTACAAGGGCCTTAGGATAGAATGCACTTTGATGAAGGCGGGCTGGACATCCATCATAGTAGTGGCAGAGTTCCTGTCTGCCAATTCTAATTTGGGCTCTTAATGCCCTATGTCTGAAAGCGCAGGTCGCATTATGGAATATATAAGAAGTGGGTAGCATAATGAATTAAATTAGGAGGGTTATTCTTTTCCATTTCACCTGTGGTATCAGAATTATGGATGCGACATCCCTTTTCAGTTTTGGAAAAATAGGGCTGAATTCATAGCAATAGCAATTTAGTGAGTCTAATCAAGAATGGTGCGCTTGTGGAGTGGTGTGGCTCACTGGTTAGAGGCGGCAGACCCGGAAGCAGAAGTCGGCCCGATAATTCTCACCTCGGTGCCTACTCTAACCAGGGGCCGCACTCGGCAACTCTGGGCATTAGCTTGCCTAATCTCCACAACGGCCCCATCAACGCTGGGGATGCCTGGCTCCACCTTGGGGATTCCCAGCAGGGACCATCCCACAGGGAAGGCCAGGACGGGTTGCCCAGCGGTATACAGTGCCAGGACGCCGGCTGGCAACAGTGCGCATTACATTACATCTTTACTATAACCATTGTGACTGGCAGTGAATATCATCTCTAGCAGATGAAAAAAACTCCTCAGATTGCCATTAGGCTGTCCTTTATTGTGCAAGGAGACATTTTTTAAAATAGGGGAGAGGGAGTAAGTGCCACAGAATCTCCAACTTCGTGTTCCTGTCCAGCAGGCTCCTCCCAGTGCTTTGCCCATCTCCTGCTCATTCTGCCTTTGGATTTTGACTGGAAGGATCACTCTTTGTGTCTTCTGCATCATTATCATTGGATTTGAGGACTTTTGAATTTGATATTTTATAAGTAAGTTGGTGCTGTGTCTGTTTGGTTGGGGGCATTGCAGTTGTGCAATGACAATTTATTTCATTTTTGAAAAAAATCATTCAGGGCATGGATGGCATTGGATTGAAATGGGAAATGTGTTTTTGGGGGGGAGGTTGCTGTTGTTGGGTGTCTTAAAGAAATGCCTTTGTTGTGTGTGTCTGGTGTGTTGGTGTGCAATGCATGCACCCTGCAGACCTTTTTTTTAGCCTGTGTAGTTTCGTTTTTGCATTTCATTGCATTAAAAAGGCAAAGCAGTGTGCTTTAGCATGCATCCTTTGCATGGCGTTTATAGGCCTTTTGTCAGTTCACGGTGTTTACCAGGCCTCCTGCTTGTTCCTTGTGATTTGTGACTGTCCACGTGGTTGGCTGCCTTTTATGGTAGGAGTTATTAGTGTGCTGCTTTTGCCATATAGGCCTGCATGCTATTCCTTTGTGGTCTAGGCTTCTTGTTGTGGCTAGGCCTGGCCATGAGGATGGCGGCCATTTTGAAGGCTGGCAGTGTGCTTTTTGCAATAGGCCTGCATTGTCTGTCTTCTGTTTCTTGTAGTTGGGTGGGCCTGGCCATGTGGCTGGTGGCCATTTTGAAGCCTAGGTCTGCAAGCTTGTCTGACCTTGTCTGCCAACAGGCCTTCTTTTATTCAGTAGGCTCCTCTGAGCAGATAGCCACAGGTGCAATTAAACAAGTGTTTCTGTGTGGTCTGTTCAATTTAAACATCATTTAGGGCATGGATGGCATTGGACTGAGTTGGGAAATGTGTTTTTTTTTGGAGGGGGGTTTCTACTGTTGGGTGTCTTAAAGAAATGCCTTTGTTGTGTGTGTCTGGTTTGTTGGCGTGCAAAAGATGCACCCTGCAGACCTTTTTTTTGGCCTGTGTATTTTCGTTTTTGCATTTTATTGCAATAAAAAGGCAAATCAGTGTGTTTTAGCATGCATCCTTTGCCTGGCTTTTATAGGCGTTTTGTCAGTTCATGGTGTTTCCCAGGCCTTCTGCCATAGCCCTTGTTGACAAAGTCTCAGAAATGGCTAGACTATATCTTTTGTTTGTTTGTATGTTTGCACTAGTACAGTAGTAATTGAACCACAACAAGAAATACAACATTTAACTGATGTTCTTCTCCTAGCTTATTTGCTTTTAGGTGCACAAAAAGCAAGAGGAGGAGGTGTCATCATCATCATCATCACCCGTTGTATTGCCAGACAGAAGTCCTGCTGCGCATCACGTCCACGTGTGACCACAACTTGTGCACCTGCGTCCTGCCTGACATCTGAAGAAGATGGCCCCAAAGAAAGGTACCAAGTCCAGTACCAAGAAAGTTGCCGGTGAGAAGAAGGAACAGAAAAAGGAAGTGCCACTAACCACGACTGGTGTGTCGGCCAATGTTTTTTTTGGGACCAAAAAAAATTACGCATGCAGCAGCGTTGTCCGGGAACCAAGCTGGAAGCAACACCTCTGCACCAGCGGTCCAACCCCACCAGCCTAGGCCCAAGCCCTTGAGTGTCACAGTGGTAGCCAGTCTACTAACGAGTAGCAATGTTGAAATGTAAATATCGCAAAGTAGTACACAATCAACGCAGGCGGAAACTCAGCAGATAAGTGTGCAGCAGCAGCCGCAACAACAACAGCAGCAGCCGCAACAACAGCAGCAGCCGCAACAACAGCAGCAGCCACAAGTACAGCAGCAACCGCAAGAACATCCCACAATAGTAGTTGTTGCTCCCAAAGTAGGGGCATTTCAGGAAATCGAGCTTCCTGCAGACAAAGTGAAGCAAACCACTGTTTTGGAAGATCTATTGTCTTCCAGACCACCAGCAAGGAAAAGGAGGCTTAGTCCATCATCTTCTTCTTCAAGCCCCGCTTCTAATGATCGTGATGCCACTTGGAAGCCACTAGCTCAGTCTGAGAGTGATGCACACCACAAGACAATGCTAGTGAAAAGGAAGGTTCCAGAAAGACTTAGAGTTATGGAGGTAGATGTTCAAGAGGGGGATGATGTTGAAGATGACGAGCCAGTCATCACGCACATCACTCCTGCCCCAAAGGGGATGGAGACCAAAATTATCACTCTATCCAAAAAGGCTGTTGCTGAGCGGGATGTAGCACGGATACCACCAGCACAGGTTAGACCACCACGACCTCCAGCTGCCATAATTTCAAAGGCCTGGCAGGTCCCTACATCCAGCTCAACTATCTCAGTAGGTATTGGTAGCAGTCACAGTGTAGCTGCACAGAGTCAGATTCGAAGCACACCCTCCAGTTCATCTGGTATTGAAAGTGGCACATCCAGCAGCACCAGAAAATTCTCCTCTCCAGTTTGGGACTTCTTTTCAGTTAGCACTAAGGAGGAGAACGTTGCTTTATGCTCAATTTGTCAACAAGGTGTTCAGCAGGGTAAGCTTGGTACCAGAGGCCAAACAAATCATCTCAAAATACACCACACTATCGTGTGGGAGGATCACCTACTTCACTTACATCAAAGTAAAAAAAGTCAACCCATTGATGTTGGGCATGACGAATCAGGGGACGATATTATAGTGGTGGAAGGTGAAGAGGGAGGCATTTCTAGCCCTGTCCCCAGTAGTGTAGTGGTACCGCCCACATCCTCCTCAGAACATCTCAGTGACACAGAAGTAAGAGCCTTACTCAGAGTCAGGCTGAGACACCAAGGCGACCGAGTACTGCAATGAAACAAAGTACGACACTGAGCCTAAGTGGGTTAATGAAAACAACAGCACCACAAAGGAAAATAATCCAGCCTACCATTGAGAGCATGCTTAGGGTGGAGGGGAAGTTCCAACGCAACCACCCAATGGCATTGTTGTACAATGGGAAGATGTCTAAAATGTTAGAGCTGGACCCTCCCTCTTTTTCATTTGTGGAAGGGGTGGGTTTCCTTGAATTTGTGTCAGCCATCTGCCCTAACTGCAAGGTTCCCAGCTGGTCCTATTTTGCAAGAATTGCTGTTCCTGCACTACATCATGATGTGCTGGAATTGGTTGGACAACCTTTGCAGCAGAGTGCTGTTCACAATATCCACCTGTTCGTCATGGAGAAATGACTATCGCAGTATTTGGAGGGAAGTCTAGAGAAACCTTGTTTTCCTCATTAGACATTACCCATCCTGATTACTTAAGTTTTAATCCTGATAGGGGTACCAAAGAACGTTGAATAAACTATTTTTCTTTAGTTGGCACCCTTAATCAGTTTTAACCACTTCTAATTGACTGCACCCCTTTTTGTCGCAGTATCAGTTTCAGTCACTTGGTGATGTGCACAGTCTTTCATCACATTATATGTTGCATGTAGTCTGTGTTGAATTATATGGTTGTACGTTTTGTTGTGTGGAATTTATTATTTTTTCCCCTCCCTTATGCTCCGTCCTGTGTGTGGCTACACCAGGGCGAATTGCAAGCAGGCCCTATGATGAAGCATGTCACACACTTCAGTATGTGAGTGAGGGCAGTTTTTCACAACGGATGAATTTGTCTGTCTGTGTAATAGTGTGTACTCTACAACCCCTTTTGTGTTTTCATGTGATTTTCTTTGGGGGTCCGGGGTGGTAGAGTTGAGTTATTTTTGGCCCTCTTCCCTCCTACGTGTATAGCGCCATGGAGAAATCTCATACTGTTGTAAACATTTTGGAAGAGTTTTGCAGCAAGGTTTTTGAATGGCTATGCCCAAGAGGGCTTAGCATTAGTTTTGTTTCCACAGATAATGGCAGTAATGTACTTAAGGCCATGGAGCTTGGTTCCTATTTCAGGGTTCCGTGTTTGGCGCACTGCATAAACATTATAGTTCAATAATTTCTGAAAAAAGAACCCATAGTCAGCAACTTACTGACCACCTGCCGAAGAATATGCACTCATTTCAGCCATTCTTTTAAAGCTTGGAAGCAGCTGAGGATCATTCAACGTGACTATAGAATGCCAGTCAAAGCACTCAACTTATTACATGCTTGATCGTCTGTTTGAACAGTACAGGCCACTGAATGATTATGTCATGCGAACAAGGGATGCTACCGTGAAAGGCATGAACCTTCAGATGGACCAATGGTGCCTAGTTAAATGCCTGACTGAGATGCTTCGTCCTTTTGAGGTCTTCACACATGTAGTCAGCAAGGAGGACTGTACTATGAGCCAATCTATCCCATTATTGCAAATGCTAGAGCATCAGCTGAAGGTGGTGTCTGAATCATACAAATGTTTATAGGAAAAAAAAGAAGCCTGTGAGTAGGTGGAGAGCTTAGCCCGTCGCTTAGCTGACAATACAAGGGTACAAAATAAGATTTTGTCACAAGAACATTACATTTCTGCCACATTTCTGGCTCCACTGGCAAAATTGGCATTGAAGACATGAATTTCTTTTTCAGAGATGGATGTTGCCTGCTACAAAACTTGGATAGCTGACGCAGCGAGTAAGTTGGAAAATGAATGGCTGCTAATTAAAAGTCCGCTAGATCAACCCACAACAAGTACTGCAGCAGGGCATACGGCACCATCATTATCGACAACTGCAATAACTGGATCATTAGGCCCATTAGCATTGTCACAGGATTGGCATCTACATTTAGGCATTGGTAAATATAGTGCTGATGCACAGAGAAAAGAGCCCGAAAAAAGTTTAGCACCCCGAACATTGAGCGGATGGTCCAGGCATATCTGGACAACCCAACAGAGGTGTACATTGATCAAAACCTATTGCGGTATTGGTATGGGAAAAGGGCCCAATGACCACTGCTCAGCAGGCTGGCGATAAGCTATCTGGCTTGCCCTGTCACAAGTGTCTCTTCTAAACGTGTTTTCAGTGCTGCTGGTTCCATTGTAACAGTGAGAAAGACGAGTCTCACGCCCAAAAACGTGGAGAGGTTAACAATGATCAAAATGAATCAGCACTTCATACCACCAAATTACACAATACATGAATCAAGGGAGGAAGATGAGGACAGCGGCTCAGGTGACGGAAGTAGTGTGTTACTTGATGATTACCTACTTCTGGTTGAACCCCCAGAGTTTGAGGATGAGCTATACTTCCTTGACAATTAGACTTGCACTTACTGTCTTCCTCCCTTATTTTCCTTTATTTTGTGTGTCTGTCTTTCCGGTTACAAACTTTGAATCACAACAAATCCATCACCACCGTCTTCTACTCTTTTTATTTCAATATACGAGTTTCAGGTATCTGCATTTCATGGTACAGTACTCCGAAACCTGCTCCTCTGCCGCATTACCCTGAATCTCCCTAAATTAATTGTGCTCAAGACAGATGATGATTGGATGATGCAAAATAGATGAAAAAATAAAATCTTTCCTAGTCCCTCAAATAAAAGTGGAACATGATGATGACTACTATAGCTATCCTCCTTTCTGAGCTGAGGGAGACTGCCCATTAACTGAAAATGAGATGAAACAGGTAATGAATCATGCCATGCTCTGGACGCAGGCTGGGTGATTTTGTTGTTGTTTGTTGTGCATGACGTTATTTCATTGTGCACTATTTGTAATAATCATCATTCCACACACTAAAAGTAACTCAAGGCTATTTTCCCCTTCGTGCAACTATTTTTAATACAGCCTGATACATTGCTTTTGAATACAGGAAGGGGACTCAATCTGTACCTTGCACACTAAGTAGGACAACAGGACCATGATGATGATGGTGAGAGAGTCGGCCCCTTAACTTAAGATGAGAAGGAACAGGTAATGAAAATGAATGGCATGCATTGGACACCTGACTCTGAGTGATTGGTGTTTGTGTTTTTGTTGTTTGTTGTACATGAAGTGAAGTCAAAGTGCACTAGTCTTACTGTACACACTAAAGAGTGACTCAAGTCAATATTTCTACTCTTGTTGTTTAATTACAAACTTGTACTTCTACTGCAGGCCGATCTTCACAGTCACTCATACAAGTATCGGAGGTGATTGATGGAATATTAAGTCAGGACGTTACATGAGTGGCATTAAAGTTAAACAAGTCAACAACAACCACAGCAGACCTAGATGTCTGTGTAGAAGTGGAGTCGAGTGTAGCGGTGGTATGACTGCAGTGCATTGATTTAGTCACTTAAATTGTAAAATGCTATGTTGCTGGATATGTGCTTTGTCCAACTCTTTCAAAAAATTTACACTAAATGGAGGATGTGCTAAGCGACGTGCCGTCACTGTGGGCCTGCTATATCCTGTTGTTGTTGTAGGTCAATGTTGGAAACAGACTAGAGTAGAGATGATGCATACATGTCGCCTCGGAAAGTGTTCTTGTTGCACTACACCATAACTTGTGCATTTTTTTCAACTTTGTTTCTCAATATCCCTTTTGTTTTTCTATCTACAATTACAGGTCAGGCCTTATCCTGTGCTATACTTGGGAAAATAATGCACACTTACCTTACCAATAAATCTACATCTGCCAGGCAGGCAGTGGCGACACCCAAGATTGATGGACAAGAGGACCAAGAGGAATGCTGAGATGCAAATCCACATTTTTGACCAGGATAACACAGAAACCATATCAACCTTCATCATCTTTTAAATAATTTGATTCATTTGTTTGTCTACAATCTTTACAACAGTGTGTACTTCTTGTTGTTATTATTATCATTAGGTTTTCTCTCTGTTTATGATTCATCCCTACCGATATTTAAACATTTTCTTTGCTATCTGTAAAAGTAAAAACTCAACACAAACTGTATGTAATCTGGGTCTCCTTATCAATCATCGTCATGCATTCATTTCCTTTTTTTCCCTTAACATATTGATATGCATATGGTAGTCTACAGAGTTTGTCTTTTGTTGTTTGTCCATGCGTACTGTTTTTTATTTTCAAACCTTTCCCCAAACCCCCCTTCCCATCCATTCAACAAACCCTAATCCTCTTCCCCCGGGCTGTGTGACTTATTGAGGTGTGACTAAATTAAATGTACACCAATAATTTATCACACGCTTGCTAGGGCGGATGTAGCAAAAGCAACAGTACTTCAATTTCGAAGCAGAGCGAGGATCTTCTTCTGCTTGCCCATCCATGAGCAGTGGATGGGCAAGCAGAAGAGTGGGTAGAGGTGATTTTTATTAACCAAAGGAACATATACATCCGCATTAATTGCCGGCATTGATTGGATTTGTTGTCATGATTTGTTGTCATCTTCCTACACAGCACTAACTGTTATGCTCGTGTCGAGAGGCCTAGTCAAGATACTCGACACAACTATAGTTTGTAACTTCGTGTTTCATATTATTGTTTCGCTGTAAGTTCTGTACTGTACTTCATTCTACTACTCATCGAACAGTCTCTCTATGTGACTGACTGTCTCATTTTCTTTTTTTTGAAAGTGCTGCTGCCAGTGTCTATTACTACTATCACCACAACCATGGCATGTTAGGAAAGGAAACCGTCATCACCATGCAGCCATCGCTGTGCATAAGTTAAACATCAGATAATAGTCAATTTCTTTGTTACACAATGTATACTCCTATAACATTTCTTGCTTTGTTATACATGGAATTATTTATATAAGAAATTCACACGCCACACATTTTTTATATCAAAAAAGCAAAGTTGTTATTCATCAATCCCTTTGCAAACGTTATTTTTTAACCATTAAAAGTTCGGTTGTCCACACAATATAGAATATCAAAAAACAAAGTGCACAAGTGAATAAGTGTGATCAGGTGATTTAAGTGTACAATACAGTGAAACAATTTTTAGAGCTAAAATTAAAAACACAGGTCCAACAATTGCTTCAATTTCCTCAAACAGTGCAATTATTTCTGTTTTTCTGCTGAGATATAACGAGGACCAATTAGTGAAATAACGTCGACGTTTCGACCCTGGAATACGGTGCTGTCTTATTAGCGACCAGTTCGGGTCTTCATCAGGACGAGGGGAGGGAAGGACAACCTAAAATTAAATAAGACGTGCCTGTTTTAGTAAGGGGTGTGTGAATTATTGAAGAGGTGCTTCTAAACTCAACTAGGTTTGCTCACCTGAGAGTTCGTTTTTTGGGGGGCGTCCTATTTGTTGCCTTTACAGAGGATGTTTACTTCTCCTGTGTTCTGACGTTGATTCTGTGAATTATTGATGGCATTAAGTATCCCATATATCAAAAGTAACTTGTACGTAACACTAGGGTTCAGCTAGACACATACCTTTGTGTTAAGGATTTGTCACCGTCCGGTGAACAAATCGGATCTGGAATGTTGCAGATCGAAGTTGTGGACGTCCTATTAATGTCTTTACGGAGGTTTATGTCCAAACGTTGAATCTGCGAATTATTAGGTAACATTCAATACTCTATTTATCCTGAATAATTTGCTACGAACACACAGGTTCATGGGAACACATACCTTTTGTGTGAAACGTCACCGTCCGGTGAGAGTTTCGGATCTGAAGTGCCGCAGCCGCGATCACCTAAACAGTTACTTGGTTTCGTATTAGTGACTTAACTTTGTTTTAATGTTTAGCGCAGACGCATTATGCGGGATAATTTCTTTTAAAACGATCCTCATATCTTAACAGACTATCATTTTTGCCTGGGCGTATCATTTCGAACTTACTTGAAGAGCAATAACAGCAACCGTCTGTTTCTCTCCCCTGAGTCAATCCTTATGGCCGAGTCGCGTCTGGGTCGGTTTAAAACCAGGTTGCGTCAGGTCTACGTGCATTACGGCACGTCTATGGACCCGTGAAACCCGTCATACAAGGGATTTTGAGCGATGGTCCAATCGGTGTCAGGACTGAAACACGTCAGGATTACGTGCATTTCGGCACGTCTATGGACCTGTCAATCCAATCGTGCATCGGAATTTACTACGTCATTCCTGACGTGTAAAGGGTTGGAACTTGTGTCAGAGGCTGGCTCGAAAAACCCGTTATGGCCGAGGTTAAGAAGACCAGGGGGTTTAAGGTTTTAACATCCATTAAAAGCAAAACGTTTTGCGGGTTTTCGGATCGAAACGGCCACTTATCTATTCGCGCGTCGGTCTTGACGTATACAGTCTATTGATTATCTTTCTAACACATATATTATATACCCCGGAATATCTTTGAAAGCCCAATCAGGAAAACATTTTGGTACGAGGACCATCCTATCAATGGTTGTTGACATTATTAAAGACTGGCAGGATGCACATATTGGACATATTCATTGCAGTTACAGATGCTTAAGACATATTATGTAGGCTAATGTAGTTAAAAAACATAAGGCTATTAGGACCAATTTATACACATTAGCCCTGCTCAAACTTATAAGCATTACAGTTACATGTAATATTCATGCTTGGTGATAGAAACGTTGACCTGGCTTAAAGCTGTAAGAATTACAGTTACATGTAATATTCATACTTAGTGCTACAGTTCCAATGTCAAAGTCTACTCATTTGAATACAGGTTTCTTCCTGGCTGTTCAATCCATTTGTCACAGAGTCTAAGATATGGATCCAGAGACACTCTTTGTAATTTAGAAGAGAGGCCATATCTCCTCCTCTTTGATGTAGCTCGCTCTTTTCCAAATCCCACCATTCTAGCTGTTCATGTGTATGGTTGGCCCTGTTGTAGTGTTCAACGAGAGGTGCACCCTGGACTTTGCATCTAATTCTACTCTGATGCTGTAAAATCCTGTTCTTGATACGTTGAGTAGTCTGACCAACATACATCATTCGACAGGGGCATTTGATGACATAAATGAGGTTTTGGCTATTGCAGTTTGTAAAGTGTTTTGCTGTAGAAGTCTTATTGCCATAAATGAAGGAATTGCCTGTCTTGGTATATTTGCATGCTTTGCAGCTCCCACATCTATGATGTCCTGTAATTGGGGGCAATGACAATTGGCTCCTGATATCTGTGTTGGTAGGTGTATCCAAAAATGAAGAGACTACAAAATCTTTAATGTTTTTAGCCCTCTTGAACGCACACATGGGTGTTTCTTCTATTCCAATCTCAGGTCCTACCAAGTTCCAGTATTTTTTAATTATTTTATTGATGTCATGACTCCTCGTATTAAAGGTGGTTACACAAATCAGTCTTTCAGGTGTCTGAGGTTTTTCTACTGGTTCAAGTAACGTTTCTCTGGGTCTATACCATGCCCTCTTTCGTGCTCTATTCAGTAGGCCTCTGGGATATCCTCTGTCTCTTAATTTCATAATCAGGATGTCTGTTTCTTTAAAGTAATCTCCTCGCTTGGTACAATTTCTACGTATGCGTAAAAATTGACCATATGGCAGGTTATCCCGTAAGTTTCTTGGATGGTGGGAGTTGTATCGTAATAGTGTATTACGATCTGTTGGTTTTTTATACAGATTCATTGTTATTTTATCATCTTCTCTCTCAAATGTCAAATCTAAGAAGGGCAATGATTCTCGATTGCATGCCATCGTAAATTGGATGTCTGTTGAACGATCATTTAACCAAGTCACAAAGGTATTCAGATGTTCTTCAGTGCCATTCCAGATCATGATGATATCATCTATGTATCTGTTTCACTTAGTGATGCAGTTGGAATATGGATTTGTCTCGGAATAAATGTATTTCCATTCAAAGTCATCCATGTACAGGTTCGCCAGACTGGGAGCATAGCTGGCGCCCATTGCAACTCCCTTGCATTGAACATAGAATTGGTTTTGAAACATGAAGTAATTCTTAGTCATTGCTATTTGTAATAGGTCTATTAGAAAGTCTGTAGGTACCCAATGGGGAGCTTCCCTGGTGTTGAGTATCTTTTTTATTATCTCTATCGCCTCGTGCTGTGGTATACTTGTATATAGAGAACAGACATCTAACGTTACGAATAGTTGTTCCTGATTTAGCGGATGGTTCTCAAATATTTGGATCGTGTGCGTAGTGTCTCGAAGGTATGCACTGGTTTTCAGGACAAAAGGTTGAAGCAAATTGTCCAGGTATTGATTTATAGGCTCCAAAATCGATCCACATCCGGACACGATGGGCCTTCCAGGTGGATTGATTAAGTCTTTATGGATCTTTGGTATTGTGTATATTGTTGGAATTCTTGGGTGTTGGTTGTTCAGAAATCGAGATTCGGGATCCGTCAGGAATCCATCTTCCATACCTTGTGTAGTCAGATTCTTTATTAATTTGCCAATCTCTTTCGTTGGGTCTCCCGGTATTTTGATATAGCTGTCCTCACAATTTAATTGGCGTAGAATTTCAGATATATAATTCTCTCTGTTTTGTATGACAACGGCACCCCCTTTATCCGCTGTTTTTATCACAATTGATTGGTTATTTTTAAGGTTCGTAAGGGCTTGTCTTTCTTCTTTGGTGATGTTGTGTTTGATGTATTTAGGTTCCTTTAATGTGTTCAGGACCTCAGACATAACTATTTTTTCATACGCCACAATCCGTTCATTCACAAGATAGTTAGCCGGATTGAAAGTAGATCCCGGGCGGAAATCAGTGGCCGCTGGTTTTCTGGTATATTCTTCCTTTTTCTGGTGAAAGAAGTATTTTAATCGAATTTTTCGAAAAAATTGTTGTAATTCCAATTTCACGTTGAAGGTATTGGGTGGAATAGTAGGTACAAAGGATAGACCCTTTAGATAGATAAGGTCTCTTCTGTCACTTGTATATTATTCGTCGTATATATTTCGACGAATAATATACAAGTGACAGAAGAGACCTTATCTACGTTGGAAATACCAGAGATAAATTCACATACCAATATGAAATACCCAATTATTAACATCTCGAATCATATCTTGACTACATCGGAACATGAGATATTATCAAAGGGTCTATCCTTTGTACCTACTATTCCACCCAATACCTTCAACGTGAAATTGGAATTACAACAATTTTTTCGAAAAATTCGATTAAAATACTTCTTTCACCAGAAAAAGGAAGAATATTCCAGAAAACCAGCGGCCACTGATTTCCTCCCGGGATCTACTTTCAATCCGGCTAACTATCTTGTGAATGAACGGATTGTGGCGTATGAAAAAATAGTTATGTCTGAGGTCCTGAACACATTAAAGGAACCTAAATACATCAAACACAACATCACCAAAGAAGAAAGACAAGCCCTTACGAACCTTAAAAATAACCAATCAATTGTGATAAAAACAGCGGATAAAGGGGGTGCCGTTGTCATACAAAACAGAGAGAATTATATATCTGAAATTCTACGCCAATTAAATTGTGAGGACAGCTATATCAAAATACCGGGAGACCCAACGAAAGAGATTGGCAAATTAATAAAGAATCTGACTACACAAGGTATGGAAGATGGATTCCTGACGGATCCCGAATCTCGGTTTCTGAACAACCAACACCCAAGAATTCCAACAATATACACAATACCAAAGATCCATAAAGACTTAATCAATCCACCTGGAAGGCCCATCGTGTCCGGATGTGGATCGATTTTGTAGCCTATAAATCAATACCTGGACAATTTCCTTCAACCTTTTGTCCTGAAAACCAGTGCATACCTTCGAGACACTACGCACACGATCCAAATATTTGAGAACCATCCGCTAAATCAGGAACAACTATTCGTAACGTTAGATGTCTGTTCTCTATATACGAGTATACCACAGCACGAGGCGATAGAGATAATAAAAAAGATACTCAACACCAGGGAAGCTCCCCATTGGGTACCTACAGACTTTCTAATAGACCTATTACAAATAGCAATGACTAAGAATTACTTCATGTTTCAAAACCAATTCTATGTTCAATGCAAGGGAGTGGCAATGGGCGCCAGCTATGCTCCCAATCTGGCGAACCTGTACATGGATGACTTTGAATGGAAATACATTTATTCCGAGACAAATCCATATTCCAACTGCATCACTAAGTGGAACAGATACATAGATAATATCATCATGATCTGGAATGGCACTGAAGAACATCTGAATACCTTTGTGACTTGGTTAAATGATCGTTTAACAGACATCCAATTTACGATGGCATGCAATCGAGAATCATTGCCCTTCTTAGATTTGACATTTGAGAGAGAAGATGATAAAATAACAATGAATCTGTATAAAAAACCAACAGATCGTAATACACTATTACGATACAACTCCCACCATCCAAGAAACTTACGGGATAACCTGCCATATGGTCAATTTATACGCATACGTAGAAATTGTACCAAGCGAGGAGATTACTTTAAAGAAACAGACATCCTGATTATGAAATTAAGAGACAGAGGATATCCCAGAGGCCTACTGAATAGAGCACCAAAGAGGGCATGGTATAGACCCAGAGAAACGTTACTTGAACCAGTAGAAAAACCTCAGACACCTGAAAGACTGATTTGTGTAACCACCTTTAATACGAGGAGTCATGACATCAATAAAATAATTAAAAAATACTGGAACTTGGTAGGACCTGAGATTGGAATAGAAGAAACACCCATGTGTGCGTTCAAGAGGGCTAAAAACATTAAAGATTTTGTAGTCTCTTCATTTTTGGATACACCTACCAACACAGATATCAGGAGCCAATTGTCATTGCCCCCAATTACAGGACATCATAGATGTGGGAGCTGCAAAGCATGCAAATATACCAAGACAGGCAATTCCTTCATTTATGGCAATAAGACTTCTACAGCAAAACACTTTACAAACTGCAATAGCCAAAACCTCATTTAGGTCATCAAATGCCCCTGTCGAATGATGTATGTTGGTCAGACTATTCAACGTATCAAGAACAGGATTTTACAGCATCAGAGTAGAATTAGATGCAAAGTCCAGGGTGCACCTCTCGTTGAACACTACAACAGGGCCAACCATACACATGAACAGCTAGAATGGTGGGTTTTGGAAAAGATCGAGCTACATCAAAGAGGAGGAGATATGGCCTCTCTTCTAAATTACAAAGAGTGTCTCTGGATCCATATCTTAGACTCTGTGACAAATGGATTGAACAGCCAGGAAGAAACCTGTATACAAATGAGTAGACTTTGACATTGGAACTGTAGCACTAAGTATGAATATTACATGTAACTGTAATTCTTACAGCTTTAAGCCAGGTCAACGTTTCTATCACCAAGCATGAATATTACATGTAACTGTAATGCTTATAAGTTTGAGCAGGGCTAATGTGTATAAATTGGTCCTAATAGCCTTATGTTTTTTAACTACATTAGCCTACATAATATGTCTTAAGCATCTGTAACTGCAATGAATATGTCCAATATGTGCATCCTGCCAGTCTTTAATAATGTCAACAACCATTGATAGGATGGTCCTCGTACCAAAATGTTTTCCTGATTGGGCTTTCAAAGATATTCCGGGGTATATAATATATGTGTTAGAAAGATAATCAATAGACTGTATACGTCAAGACCGACGCGCGAATAGATAAGTGGCCGTTTCGATCCGAAAACCCGCAAAACGTTTTGCTTTTAATGGATGTTAAAACCTTAAACCCCCTGGTCTTCTTAACCTCGGCCATAACGGGTTTTTCGAGCCAGCCGCTGACACAAGTTCCAACCCTTTACACGTCAGGAATGACGTAGTAAATTCCGATGCACGATTGGATTGACAGGTCCATAGACGTGCCGAAATGCACGTAATCCTGACGTGTTTCAGTCCTGACACCGATTGGACCGTCGCTCAAAATCCCTTGTATGACGGGTTTCACGGGTCCATAGACGTGCCGTAATGCACGTAGACCTGACGCAACCTGGTTTTAAACCGACCCAGACGCGACTCGGCCATAAGGATTGACTCACTGGAGAGAAACAGATGGTTGCTGTTATTGCTCTTCAAGTAAGTTCGAAATGATACGCCCAGGCAAAAATGATAGTCTGTTAAGATATGAGGATCGTTTTAAAAGAAATGATCCCGCATAATGCGTCTGCGCTAAACATTAAAACAAAGTTAAGTCACTAATACGAAACCAAGTAACTGTTTAGGTGATCGCGGCTGCGGCACTTCAGATCCGAAACTCTCACCGGACGGTGACGTTTCACACAAAAGGTATGTGTTCCCATGAACCTGTGTGTTCGTAGCAAATTATTCAGGATAAATAGAGTATTGAATGTTACCTAATAATTCGCAGATTCAACGTTTGGACATAAACCTCCGTAAAGACATTAATAGGACGTCCACAACTTCGATCTGCAACATTCCAGATCCGATTTGTTCACCGGACGGTGACAAATCCTTAACACAAAGGTATGTGTCTAGCTGAACCCTAGTGGTACGTACAAGTTACTTTTGATATATGGGATACTTAATTCCATCAATAATTCACAGAATCAACGTCAGAACACAGGAGAAGTAAACATCCTCTGTAGAGGCAACAAATAGGACGCCCCCCAAAAAACGAACTCTCAGGTGAGCAAACCTAGTTGAGTTTAGAAGCACCTCTTCAATAATTCACACACCCCTTACTAAAACAGGCACGTCTTATTTAATTTTAGGTTGTCCTTCCCTCCCCTCGTCCTGATGAAGACCCGAACTGGTCGCTAATAAGACAGCACCGTATTCCAGGGTCGAAACGTCGACGTTATTTCACTAATTGGTCCTCGTTATATCTCAGCAGAAAAACAGAAATAATTGCACTGTTTGAGGAAATAGAAGCAATTGTTGGACCTGTGTTTTTAATTTTAGCTCTAAAAATTGTTTCACTGTATTGTACACTTAAATCACCTGATCACACTTATTCACTTGTGCACTTTGTTTTTTGATATTCTATATTGTGTGGACAACCGAACTTTTAATGGTTAAAAAATAACGTTTGCAAAGGGATTGATGAATAACAACTTTGCTTTTTTGATATAAAAAATGTGTGGTGTGTGAATTTCTTATATAAATAATTCCATGTATAACAAAGCAAGAAATGTTATAGGAGTATACATTGTGTAACAAAGAAATTGACTATTATCCGACAGAACCAAATTTTATATAATATTGATTGCCCAGGTTCTGAGGGTTACTGGGTTACCCCATTACAAGTAATAAGTTAAACATCAAGCAAAGGTAAGAGAAGTTTGGGGAAGGCATAATTAATAATGGACATGTTTTCAATCAATTCACACACCCCTTTGAGTCCAGTTCAAGAATGCATAGACTAGAAGAGACTGACAGTACTAGTAGCACTACTCAATCAGTGAGGGGTGCAACATCTATCTGTTTGTGTCTCACAACGTCAGCAAATTATTTAAATCAAATATTTGCTATGGGCGGCCCTGCACAAGCAAGGAAACAGTGTGATGTAAAGCAGTAACCCCACCCACAAAACATTAAGAACATTGTATGTAAGGTAGAAATATTACTTTAATAACCCTAACAAAAATTAACTATGTAAAAAAAAACACAAAACCTGACCCATCCCTCTCCCTAACCCCAACTAATGTCAGTAAAGAAAAAGTCCAACCTAATGTCCAATTGTCCCAAAAAAAAACAACGCCCGATTCCTACCCACCAACACAATAAATAAAAAAGGGGCAATGAACAGGGTCTCTTCTTTATTTTAGGCGGGATTCTCTTTGGAGGACACGCACTGCCTCCTCAAGAAGGGCGAAGCGGCGCTTCAAAGCGCGGTAGTTGCAGCCACAGTGGGAGGGCACCAGTGATGGTAAGGGAATGGCGGTGGCGGGCGGCTGCCAGACGGTGGCGCCGTATGGCTGGAGGGCGGTGGCTGGGGCCCAGGGAATTGGAGGAGGCTGCAGCTGTCACCGCCTCCTCCTCCTCCTCCTCTTTCAGGACCACCAGCCAATGACATTCCCGCTGGATGGCCTCCAGCTTCTGGCGCCATGCCTTGGAGGCCAACTCCTTCCAATCTGGTTTCCCTGTGGAAGGAGTAGCTATATATCAAAATGAAAAAAACAAGACTATTGTTAAATATACTCTTAGAAAAACAGTAAGACAAGTGAATTCTACACATAGTGGCATTGTAGCACTATAAAGAACAGTACATAACATTTGTTGTATGTATCTATCCTCCCACTTCCTTGGGCTTTACCATTTGTGGGATTTTTTCAGGCATTCAACCAACCATGCATCTGAATCCTACCAGCCACATATGCATGCCTTGTATGCTTTTATTATTATTTATTATAGATATTTGTTAAGCGCACGGCTACCCCCAGTGGGGGCGTCCCGGCGCTGCAGACAGCAGAAACCGCAAGCACCAGAAAACCAGGCTAGAGAGTAGAGAAAAGCCAGGTATTTAAGCTGCGCCTGACCAGAGGTTCCTAGTCGATAAGATGGAGACTAAGGGGTAGACCGTTCCAGAGCTTAGCTGTGACCACCGCGAACGCTCTGCTTCCTTTACTGTGGCGTTGGAACCTGGGGGGGAGTCACAGGTGGCGGTGATTGGATCTAAGTGCGCGGGCTGAGTGCACCAACTTAAGCCTACGCCGGAAATATCCAGGTCCCCTACCGTTCAGTGCCCTGAAAGACAGGACCAGGGCCTTGAACTGGATGCGGGAGGAAAAGGAAGCCAGTGAAGTTTCTTCAGACGCGGGGTAATTGAGTGCCGGTAAGGGATGTTGCATATCAGCCTTGCGGCCCTATTCTGTATGATCTGTAATCGATGGATGAGATAGGCTGTAACTCCCACATATAGGCTGTTGGAGTAATCCAGGTGGGAGGGAATGAGGGCATGGATGACCGTCCTGCGAGAGTCCAGAGGGAGATAAGGAAAACATTTTTTAATCATGCGCAATTTGCCAAAGCAAGCAGAGGTGACTTTATTGATTTAGACCTTGCATGACAATTCATTGTCCAATACAAAGCCCAAATTCCGGGCCGAATCAACTGGGAGAGGAGGAGGGTTGAGCTCGGCCGGCCACCACAACAATGGCAACAATGGGGCCTTTTGATTAAAAAACAACACTTCGGTTTTATCAGTGTTTAATTTGAGGGTGTTACAAGTCATCCATGATACAATATTTGGGAGGCATTGTTTAAAATTAGAAAGGCCTTGGTCAGAGTGATCTCTAAAAGAGAACACTAGCTGAGTATCATCAGCATAAGAGAGCACTCTGACCCCGCAGTCTTCTATAACCTCGGCTAGCGGTGCCAGGTAAATATTAAAAAAGAGGGGGCTGAGAGCCGACCCTTGAGGGACTCCACAGCTCCAGGGTTGTTTTTCCTTTGGAAGCGAAAGGCCGACACCAGACCTGCTGACTTCTTCCCGTTAAGAATGATCTTATCCAGGCCAGGGGAATGCCTCTAATCCCTATGTTATGGAGTCTATCAAGTAAGATGGTGTGTGAGACAGTATCGAAAGCCGCGGGCAGATCGCATGCATCACATGTATCCTTCTCTCTGTCAGTCATAAATATTAAATCTCACCCATCCTTCTTCCTTTCACCCATATTTCCCTTTTAGTTCAATACCAGGTGATCTGATCTGACTTTTAGTCTTCTCCATTAAACTTTCAAAGCGGAGTTGAAATCAGATAGAAGAGGCCATTGGTTGCTCAATACTCCCGCCGCTAATGCCTTTACTAATGCCAATTAAAGGGTGTCTTCACTCTTCAACCGTTCACAACAACTTCTTATTTACTAAGTCTCAACAGTACAGTATACATACGGTACACCCTTGCAGTGAGTGTAATGTCAATAGTTAAGGATTAGAAATCTAACTTACCACCGCCAGCCACTGGTGCTGGCTCACCTCCTGCAGCTCCATTCGCAACTGCCGCATCCTCGCCAGCCGCGTCACCTTCGCCGCTGGTCCCGGCACTGGTGGTCGGTAGTGCGCCTAGAAAAAACATTACACATTTTTTAGGTGTCATTACACCTCCCCCTATTGTTCGGTAGCAAGATTGAAAAATGAGTTAATAGTAATACATACATATACAACATACATCACTAGTACAAATCAGGTAGTAGTAGAGTAGACACTTGTAGATATATATGGTCCCTAGGGTCATTCTAGTCTTTGCTTAGTTAGCCCGAGCCATGCAACCATTTTTCTTCTGTGTCTTTTATTTTTGCACACGTGAAGTTACCTCGCAGCTTGTTGTATAAGACACCTTTGAGCCCACATGACATCATACTGCTACTGTCTAAGCGCTGTGTACCAGGTCAAACAAAACATTAACAAGTCACATTATGGAGTTCTGGTGTTAGTCCATATTGCTTATCCATAAAAATGCTACAATGTTTTTACACTTTTTGGCACAGCTGAGAAATGCTTGAAATATAGTAATAGTAATGCGCACCATTTTTCTCATTACAGATGGAACATTCCCTTCTACGAAACAGAGCTTTGCAGAGCTTATGATATAACAACTACCAGTACTAGGTTCTTCTAAGGTGAGGGGTCCCCAGAATTCGCTCAGAAATCCTCATTTATAATTTTAAACTATATTCCTACCAAGGGGATGGTGGTGCTTCCACCACTTTTCAGTTATCATCATTTCCCATTTTTTTCTATGGACTTGTAGTTATTGTAATTGTAACTAAGTGTAACAATGTTTATTGTTTTAATGTTATTCATTTTCATGTTGGTGCTGCATTATAGAACTTTTGAACATATATAGACGCGGTGGTATTTGGTGTGGACTTACACGAGAGACCGAGCAAAAGGAAGGGTGTGCATGTATATTGCTTCTGCAACTAAGAGGTCGGGAGTGTTATGTTCTACGTTGTCTACTAGTTAGGTATCTTGGGGGGTTCGGAGAGCTAATAGTTATGACAAGACACTACTATAACTAGTGGAACAGGGGATTGTGGTGGGTTCTGAACTTCTGATTGAGGTGTGAGGAAGGTCCAACCTACCATCACCAACATCTTATTTTCTTGTGCAAAGTTCTGTATGTGCAAAATCCCTACAACAGTAGCAGTGTGTCCTATCCTATAAAAATAGTAAAATCTGGTTGGGCATTTGTTGGTGGGGATTGTCGAGAAGCCTCACGATTAACAAAGACTCAAGATCAATAAGAATAGAAGTAGTACAAGAGGACAACCCAAAGGACTGGACTCAATGGCTAGAGCTACTGGGAAATCTGAGTTTTATTTAAAACCTTTAAAATAAAGAGTGGCCAACTGGGCAAGCTTAGCTACAGACAGACTAATAGTAGTCGTACAGAGAGTCATCATAGCAGAGGCAGTTAGAGGCAGGGATAACAAGAATTTAGAAACAGATAGTCCAGATCGAAGGATAATTGTTGGTAAAAAATAGCTTTAGGAAAAGGAAACAATAGTTTGGAGAAAATATGGTGCAGTAAAAGTTCGGGAAAAGAATATTAAAAACAAGAAGACTTACTAGGGCCAGCAGAAGAGCCCTCATCGTTGTCCTCCTGTTGTTGTTCTGCTCCTCCCGCCGACTGAGACCCTGTCTGCTTGCCCCTGGGTGCTGAACATGAAAGACATAAGAAAGAGACAAACATTGATGATTGGTGTGAAACAAATAAAATATTTTTAAAGGACGGTCAAAAAAACATTCATGTAAACAACAATTGCAATAAATAAATTGACCTATCTCATCTGGTCAACAAGTAGTATCAGGGGATTCGCGGATCGACTACTTACTATTTATCAACACTAATCCAGCCTTCCATTCTGATTCCAGAATACTAACTAAGCCTAAGTAATATGTACCACCTGACCTAGCCCACCTATTCCAGGTGTGCCAATTGTACATTAAGTATGCATTTCCACTTCTTTTAGTGCTCAAAAATGCATAAATAGTCAAATGGAGGACACATGACTACATTTTTGCGTACACCAAATTGTTGTTTGATTGATTGGTGCTGATGTTCTGCTAGTACTAAGCCTATTACCAATCATTGAACAAACTAAAAAAGGTTCTACTAATGCCCGGGGTAAGCACTAGCAGCATGTGACATAAGAAAGGGGGCATCACACATACCACTAAAAATGTACAAACTAATACTAATAAGTAACTAAACCTAAGTATCAATCCACCCCTATCTCTTAGTGACAGGGCAAAGTAAGGACTAGAGTCACTATAGCATTACGTAACTTAATTTCTCTAAAATAAACTCTTACATAAACACGCTAAGCAAGCGCAAACGCAAAGTTGCAAACAAGTATGATTAGTAGCGCAGAAGAGCATCTGTGTCATAACAATCACAGTAGACCTTTAAACGTAATTTACCTGTTATGTAAGCAGCAGCATTCTAGCTGGTTGGAAAAAAAGATATTCGCATTATATAACACACAGCCGAAGAACAGATACAAAGTAGTAATAATTAAATAGTTACTCACCAAGTCCTGGGACCTCCACTCCTAGAAGGTCCAGCAGGTCCTGCTCCCGGTCCAGGATATCGGACCACCGTTGCGTCAATTGGTTCTGAGTGCGCCAGACACCAGAGCAGTGAAACACTGCCCGGTGCACCTTCCCCCACCCCTGCCGATGCTCCCGGAGCCCATACCCGGACCTAGGCCTGCCACCTGCTGCCAGGGTTAAGGGGAGGTGGCGCTGCACAAAGAAAACCAGTGCAGCCAACTCCACCTCCCCAAATAAGGCCTGTGCCAGCACCCCTTGTGGGCGCCGCCTTCCGCAAGGAAGGTGGTTGCGGCTCTGGCTCCGGCGTCAAGCCCTTTGCCCTTTGGACATGGTTCTGGGGGAGGTTGGGCGGGAAAGAAAAGTTAAAAATTTAAAAAGTAAGTAAAAGAGCAGGCAATAGAAAAAGAGTGAAAAAGTAGTTAAAACACACAAAAAGTAGACAAAAAATATAGAATCAGGAAAATAGTCAGAGATAAAAAATAAAAAAGATCAAAAAAAGTTTCTAGAAACAAAGGATTGAAAAGATAGAGGGAGGATTCAAAAGCAGGCCCCAGAACTATAGCAATAAAGTGAAACACGAGATGGCAGCGCCCATTGCGACCGCGTGGGCAAATTTGCGCGATATTTTCCCCTGTAACACGCAAAAAGTGGGGCGAACACGTAAAAGCATTCCCGAACAGGAAATACGTATCGCGAATGGGCGCGAGCATGCATTGCGCGACCCGGAACAGGAAATAAGCATAGCGGGCGGGACAAGTAAAAACAAGATGGCTGCGCCCATAGGCGACCGCATGGGCAAGTTGGCGAGACATTTCCAATGCGATCTTGCAGAAAATATTGCGAACAGACGGGAAAAGAATTTCTGCATCTTCGCGATATTTCGGCGTGTTTGCGAAGATTTTTGACATTTTTGCAAAGAGTTGCGTAACGCGATTACGCAAATTCCGCCCACCCCTAATTTTCAGTGAATGTGGAGAGATGCTTTCAAAAACTGCAACTCCATGCCAAACAATGTCAGAATAGGCAAAAGCTTGCACAACAAATTCCATTGGGGTAGGCAACATTGTTTTGAAAGAGGGTGCATTGTATTTTTCATATTTTATAGACAGAGTTTTTGGGAGTATTTGGACTGGTATATTTTTGAGTATCTAAATCCTGGTGTGTGCAGTTCCTCCTTACTCTATGTAAGAAAGCTATGGGGCTTATTTACAATAAAGTTCTGGTGGCGCAGTGGGCTTGCCCATATCTACGAGGCAACGTAAATCCACCCTGCATGGTTTTTCATGGCCTCGTAGCTATGGTGTGAGGCAATGCAGCACAAGTTGCGTTGCCTCAAACTACGAAGGGGATGCCTGCCATGAGCGTTAAGGTGTGTGATACCACATAAAACCCATGGCATCTGACCTATTCCCAGATATACAACATGCTGTAAACCTGGGAATGCGTCCAAAGCCTTCACCTTCCCAGGGGTGGCTTAAGGGTTGTTTTTTGAAGTAAGGTGTCCCTTCCCCCACAAAAACAACCTGACTAAATCTCAGAAACCTTTGGATCAAGGTGCAAGGGTAACTGCATTGGCGCATGGCAGCCATTTGTGCACTAGCGCTGTGGAAGAGGACAGGAATCCATGCATTTCTGCCCTTTTCTTTGGACGTAGGGCAGCGTAGCAGGAAGGCTTGCAGCGCTGCCCTGTTTCAAAATATTGAATAATGAGGCCCTATCTTCTTTGCTTGAGTTTAAAGGCATACCAGGTATGTAACTCGAGTAGGTTTAGCATAGTTAAAAAACACAGAGAATAAAATGAGAATGTGTGATGAAGACTTTGTTTAAGGAGGCCATTACAGCTGCCTCATTATGTATAAAAACAGCAACTACGTTTTTAATATCAGGAATGGGGGTAGGTTTTTTTAAGTTTTCAGAAACCACTATCTCCCATTTGGAGAGTATCAGGTTTTGAATAGACGGACAGTGATAGAATTTTGGGAAACTTTTTAAAGATGTCACTCACTTAATAAGAAGCAGAAAAATTGGATGTACACGCTTATAGCCACAGTGCGCATTTCATGTGAACGTGGTATTAGTCATAGCTACCAACTGGAGTACTTGAGAAAAACTTGGAGCTCGAATAAATGATTACACAACTATGTTTTTTATTAATAGGCCTGGACGAAGCTTGTGGAGTCTCAGTCTGCAGAATTCCACCGAGTTCCTGAAAAACTCCACCAATATTTCACGTAGCTCTGCCAGCCTGTAGAGTATTGCTTGGCCACCACTACTTTTGTATGTGAAGTCTAATCCCCTCTACAAGATGGATGCCTACACTATTTCTTGCAAACCTGTGCAAGCGCTATTAGCATTCTGTGCACATTGGAGGCATACATTTCATTTGAATTTCAAAGTTATTAAACAAGGAGGATTTTAATAATCCCTGGTAATATTTGTTCGATATTAACATGCTTATTCACCAGGTCTGTTGACCAGTTTGATAATTGTAGGACAGAAAAAACTTTAATTAATACGGTTGCAGCACCTTTGTCATGTCATGCACGCACAGCATCATTGCATAGGCTGTACAGTTACTTCAACTATGGAGACGATGCTGCCCAGCTACATATCCGCAGCAAGTCCCTCAACTGCGGCAGGCTGAAGGGGAATAGGAAGGCAGCCACATTCTCATCTTCTCCCACCGCGCCTGATAAACATCAGAACAGGGGGGGTCAGCACAGCTCGCATGTGGGGGGCAGAGGCGGGGGGTGGGGTCACCCAGGCTTCTATTTTAAAAAACATTTTTTTTTAAAAACAAAAAACTTCATTTGCTGCTGTCGGGTCCTGTGTCTTCTGTCCTGTTCACCTGTGTCCGGCTCCAGGTCAGAACAGGAAGCAGACAGCCAGCCTCCCACCCCTAAGCCAATCAAAATGCTGCAGTGCAGTATTGTGATTAGTCTGAGCGAGGTGACAGGACGCTCAGTCAGGGGTGACGAGTGTGCATGACTGTTTTGGGCGGTTCGAGAAGCTCAACCAAACGGTCACTGCACACAGGAGTGTTCTACCACTCCTCCCCTGCAGCTCCGTACTGCCCCCTCACGCACTGCCGCAGAAGGAGGAAAAAATAAAATGATAACAACATTCTGTTATTATCATTTTATTTTTTATTTTCTTAGTTGCTTCTGGCAGTGAGGCAACACTCCTCCGACTTAGCGTCGTTTTCGTCTGAGTGTGAACACATGGCAAGACATGGGTATCCTGAAAGACTCGCTGCCCTCGGCTGGTTCGTCCATCCTGTTTGCGGCTGGTCATTTTCCAGAGAAAGATGATTCAGAAAAGGGGGTGGTGATGAACAGAGTGCCTGAATTAAGCAGACCACTCTTACCCAGTCCAAAGATCAGGGCTTGATCCATCACCGTTTTTTAGCTCACTGCACCATCCCAGCCCAGAACTTGGCTATATGCAAATTAGTCTGTTCCTGTCCGAGTGCATGATGGGAACAGGGCAAACCAAACTACCAAGCCAATTCTTATACTGGGAAGGAAACAAGCTTCCGGGGACCGGTTTCTGCCATTTCAGGCGTCGTCGGCCCGGCTTGCTTGAATCCTGATGGTGCAATGAGCAAGGGACTCACATCTGAGTATACCCTTCCACGCTTATGGTGGACAAAATGATTCAGAAAAGGGGGTGGTGATGAACAGAGTGCCTGAATTAAGCAGACCACTCTTACCCAGTCCAAAGATCAGGGCTTGATCCATCACCGTTTTTTAGCTCACTGCACCATCCCAGCTCAGAACTTGGCTATATGCAAATTAGTCTGTTCCTGTCCCAGTGCATGATGGGAACAGGGCAAACCAAACTACCAAGCCAATTCTTATACTGGGAAGGAAACAAGCTTCCGGGGACCGGTTTCTGCCATTTCAGGCGTCGTCGGCCCGGCTTGCTTGAATCCTGATGGTGCAATGAGCAAGGGACTCACATCTGAGTATACCCTTCCACGCTTATGGTGGACAAAATGATTCAGAAAAGGGGGTGGTGATGAACAGAGTGCCTGAATTAAGCAGACCACTCTTACCCAGTCCAAAGATCAGGGCTTGATCCATCACCGTTTTTTAGCTCACTGCACCATCCCAGCTCAGAACTTGGCTATATGCAAATTAGTCTGTTCCTGTCCCAGTGCATGATGGGAACAGGGCAAACCAAACTACCAAGCCAATTCTTATACTGGGAAGGAAACAAGCTTCCGGGGACCGGTTTCTGCCATTTCAGGTGTCGTCGGCCCGGCTTGCTTGAATCCTGATGGTGCAATGAGCAAGGGAGCAATTTTCCAGAGAGAGGGCAACAAGGATATATTCCTCAGAAGGGTGGACCCCTGCCATGCCCTTCCTAATCTGATGGGTCAGGAGGAGAGCCAACTGCTGCACAAGACTGGAAATAAGCCAAGTATCACCCAATGACAAGGATTGGCTGAACCCGTGCAGTGAACAAAAAACACAGACAGGTGATCTTCGGATAACCTAGGACACAAAAACCCTCTGGCATCTGACATGCTGTGTCTTCTTTTGCACAATTTGTGGCCTGTAACAAGTTCCTTTGAACATCGTATAGAAAGAGCCTTTTGCCATTCACAGGGGGGAATCAACCTTTTTTATGTGAGGAAATTGAGTGTGACAGAAGAGAAAAATCAGATCATACATTCCTCTTCTATTCTTGTGCATGCCATAGAGCACACAAAAAACATGGATTCTTTGGTTGGGTGAATATGAATGTGCTGATGTGCCAAAATATCTGGAGGAAACTAGAAAAAAGTATGAAACTAAATGTCTGACAGAATCATTAAATCACTCCAGTAAATGAGGTTAGAATTTCACCTCATTTTCCAAAGTTGAACAGTGATCCATTCAGAGTGTTACATTTTTCGTCACTTGACTTCAACTCCAGTAAATAATTGGTGCCATCATACTCAAATAATTATTATTGTTTTACTATAAATAAATGTTTCCAAATACACTGTAACCATTTTATAAAGATAATGTCTGGTGAATTCTCGACTCAATGTATTCAGAAAGGTTGCTATGTAGTGTATGTAGTGTTTGTGTGTGCATCACTGACACTGTAAATGTCATCCACAGAGTCTAGAAAATGCGATTTGCTTGTGGACCTCGGCCACCCCTCAACTGGTGTGCAGCCTGGAGGCATTGGCATACCCTCTATCTTATCAGCATGCCAGGAATCACACAATCGAGGTCCACAAGCTTGTAAAATGGCGTCAACGCCAACAATAACATTATCCGATCCCCATAAGGTACAATAAAGTAATTTCTGCATTCCTGAAAAGCATCTCAGTAATAAATTAACAAGCTCGGACATCATACGAGGACACAGATGGCTCTTGACAGCTAGTTAAAGATTGTGGTATGACTGTATCATTGGACAAATGCACATTTTCAACTGTGTTTGGGTCACAGAATATCGTCCTGAGAAATTGATCCCAAAACTGATCTTCTGTAAGCACTCAGGCAGCCTCCCAATCCTAAGGATAAGGATGAGCTGAGATTGTTCATAGGTTTGAGTGACTAGAATTCCAGATGTGTTCAAGAATGTGCCACTATAATGGAACCACGGAAAAAATGTTGAGGAAAAATGAGAAATGTGTGTGGGGTCTTAGAGAAGAGAATGTTTTTCAGAATATAAAATACATTTTGTTGGAGGTTCACAGGTTTAAGTGCACAAGACAATAGTACAGTTGAAAGAGCAAATAGAATACTGAAGGAGGGTATTCAGACTGCTTAACACGTGGGATTGATGTTGTGGAGTGTTTGAGAGAAAAGATATGTGCCTACCATAATACACCACATTTGATAACTGGAGTATTATATTTTAGTTTGTTAGGAGGCAGAAGTGCACGTTCTGATTTGGTCATTGTTTTGGTTGGTGGAAAGATTGTGGGTGCATGTGGGATGAAAGAGAAGTAAGATAGAATGTGAAGCGGGCCCAGGAGAAAATGGTATTTCAGCATGAAACGTTGTGCAAGTTAAATAAGATAACATAAGCATAGGGCCTTGGGTAATGTAAAAAACAAAGAGAAACAAAAGGTTCAAGACTGATTTCAATTTTTAAGGACCCTTCAGTGTGGTGCAAGTATCTTGCACAGCTGTGAAATTGAATGATGTACACTGGTGGTCGAATTGAAATTTGGTATTTATAAGTTAATTTCAGCGTGACTTTGGAAAGGCACTTATATGATCAGAATGATTACATTTATGTGTCAGGTTTCACTGATAAAAGTATGGATCAGGAGAAAGGAACGACATGATAGTAGGGAAGAAGCAATCGGTGGAACTTAGGGGTCAGGACAAGGAAAGTCCTGTGTTTCCAGATACAGATAATTAAGTAGTTCCTGAAAGTTCTGTTGTAGAAAGTGATAGTGCTGGACCAGCAGTTCCTAAGCATGGGAGAATATTTAAAAGACCTGGGTATTTGCAAGATTTTAATTGTTGATTTCTCGTTTTCTTGCAGGAATGTTAAATGTCCAAAAATTCTTATTTGTTAGATTTACATTTTTCTTGCATGGATTTTGATGAATAAAGATGTTCATGTTAATTCTTCCTTTCCTCATAGGTACCTTGAATTACTAATGAATTGATTGTTTACTTAGTGAATGGTATTGTTGTAGTGATATAGTAATTTGTATATATACATATATATATATATATATTACCTACTGGCGGTCGCCAGTAGGTATATATAGTTAGGATTTTTTCTCTATGGGTTTTTTGAAAATTCTATGTCTAATAACTTTGGCGTTTGTGGACGGAATTGGCTGAAATTTTCAGGAAAATGGCACATTTTGTTTCTGAGCAGCCCTTGAAAATTTGGGGGGGGTTCGTCCAGTGGGGGCCGAGAAAAAAGGGGGGTCCCAAAACGTGTTTTTAACATTGAGTTTTCCATAGGGCGGTTGGCCTCACTTTTAGCCCGAACGGCTGAATGGATCTGCACGAAACTTGGCAAAATTGTAGGGACTGGTAGCCCGATGTGCCTTTTGTAGGTCTCAATATATGTGCTCCAGTGGATTTTGAGAAATTAACGTTTAAAAAAAGATATATATCTGTAACAGCGGACCGGGCAGCGCTCTGGTTCGCGGACTTTTCGCGCAACGGAGCTTTGTGAAGCGAAGCTGATTGGTTCTCCGGCGTCTGTCAACATTCCAAACAGTCCGTAGCGGCCGCCATCTTGTCTCTCGGTAGGATCGAGAGACAAGAGGAGGCCGAAGCGAAGGGGCAAATGACCATAAGGGGGCATAGTACATTGTCGCTCACCCCCTAGGTTTGATGTGGAGGTTTTAAAAGGGCCCCGCGGGGCAAAAAAAATAAAAATAATAATAATCGAACAGCTGAATGGATTTGCACGAAACTTGGCAAAATTGTAGGGACTGGTAGCCCGATGTGCCTTTGCTAGATCTCAATATATGTGCTCCAGTGGATTTTGAGAAATTAACGTTCAAAAAAAGGTATATATCTGTAACAGCGCACCGCTTCGCGTACTTTTCGCGTTACGGAGCTTTGCGAAGCTGATTGGCTCTCCGGTGTCTGTAAACATTCCAAACAGTCCGTAGCGGCCGCCATCTTGTCTCTCGGTAGGATCGAACAGCTGAATGGATTTGCACGAAACTTGGCAAAATTGTAGGGACTGGTAGCCCGATGTGCCTTTGCTAGGTCTCAATATATGTGCTTCAGTGCATTTTGAGAAATTAACGTTCAGAAACAAGATATATATCTGTAACAGCGCTCCGCTTCGCGGAGATAAAATTATATGTGTATTACCTAGCTGTTGCTAACACCAGTTAGCGACGGCTAGTAGAAGATAGCGACCATCTTGGGCCCCACTTTGCATGTGAGTGATATTTATCACTAATGACATGCAAAGTGGGCATGCCAAGATGTTAGCGACTGGAAACAGTCGCTAACATCGCTATCTCCTATTATCAACTTTTGGAAATATTCGAGATAAGGGCGAATATCTCTAAAAGCTACCACCTGCCCTGAGCAGTTCTTAGCCATGTTATCCAATGGGAGGTGGATAACATGGCTAAGAGCATTAGCTCGGTAATGCATGAATATCGCTGAGTTTTCAGCGATATTAATGCATTGCGGTCGTTTTTTATCGTATTTCCGATAAACCTTGATAATAGCAAGGTTTATCTGCGATAATTTCTGACGGTAAAAAAATCGTTGCTAAGCATCGTTAGGGATAAATATCGCTTAACTTTGGTAATATGCCCCAACGTCTGTTAACGTTCGATTCGAAGGAAATCAGGAAGTGTTGAAAAACATTGTCTGCGCCATCTTGTCTTTTTTCAAATGCCACACTTTTGTCGTGCACGGCAGCCATTTTAGATGCCTTGACCAGACCCACTCTGTGCACGCTGTCGATCCTTAGCATCGCTCCCCACCCTCGCAAACATCTCCCCCAGGCAGTGGTCACCCCCGCTCTCTGTCTTATGCATGGGTAATAAACCTCCCCCATCTGCGCTGCTGTTCCCTGAGAATCACACCCTGTGCCCGCCCGACACCTCCCTTTCGCCCTATTCACTACCGCACCCTCTGACACTCCTTTTCCTCTGTGTCCGATTGTCCAGGCTGGTCCTAGGGTATCAGCTAGCCCTGCAGATGTAGTTTATGGCCACAGCTGTAAAGAATCACCCCTCTTCAAAGGAGTTATAGTAGATCAAGGCCCACACTCGATGAGATTCGTCACAGCAGAAGCGTTGCTATTATCTGAAAACCATCCTGTATTGTGATTGGGGAGGGGACCGAGCCTGAAGCGGAAGATTCCAGGGATGACTGTTTGTACATCAAAGTTTTTACAATTATGTGTCACATTAAAAATATATAGCACTCCGACAAAGTAGTAAGATTATAAAACTTTAATAATTTATAAATATATACAAGAAAACAAAAATAGTAATAACATATAAACATTTTTAGGGAAAACAACGAAGTAGCAGTCGGCTGTGCGAATAGTCCCAACGCAGCACAACGTCCAGATTTCCGGCGTGGGGCGTCGCGGGGGGTGGGTCATCAGTAGCAAACTGTTGTGCGAATAGTTCCAAGGCAGCAGAACGCGTTGAAATCTAGATGACACGAAAGTGATGTCTAGTAAGTTGCCACCCAGCAAATAACGGCATGGGGCGTCGCGGGGGGTGGGTCATCAGTAGCAAACTGTTGCGCGAATAGTTCCAAGGCAGCAGAACGATGGCACCAAGGTGATGTCCAGTAAGTTGCCGCACTGGTTTTGGTATCCTACAATGCTGCTCCGAATAACGGCGTGGAGCGCCCCGGGGGAGGCGGCGTGAACGGGCCTCTCCAGGTGGAGTGTCATCTGTTGTAGTGGGGCGCCCCTTTACCGTTTCAGTTGCCATTCCGTCCGTTTTTGGTCCACTGTGTCAAAAGCCGCAATTCAGCTGAGTTGCGCCCACTCTTGCGGTGCAGCGATAGGCGGCTGTCACAGGACTCTCAAAATGGCGGCAGGCTGTTTCCTTTTTGGGCCTGGTCCACTGAAATGGCCCTGGGACACCTTGGAAATCGGACGCTTGTCTGCTAGGTCTTGGACCTCATTCTCGAAAGCGTCCCCTCCGCCTTGAGAATTCATCAAAAGTTTTGGGGGCTCCGACTCCTGCAGGCTTCTGGTGGGGAGCGGCTGCCATGATTGCTCGCGGAATGACCACGACTGAGCTACGAGATGGTGGTGCTTTCATGCTGACGCCAGCTTCAGTCTGAAACATCCAGAAACAAGGTGGGGCTTTCATCGTTTGGGGAAAAAAAAAAGTTTTCATCCTATGAAAAGTGTTGTTTTTAGGTCACATGATCAAGCCTTCCATCATTAGGAAACCAAAAGTAAAATGAACCAATGAAAAGTTTTATAAACAAGTCACATGACCTGTTATGCGGCATAGGGTGTAAAATTAGGAGAAAATACGTTGGCACGTGAGGCGGCGTCAGTAGCGGACCGATGTGCGAATAGGCCGAAGGCAACACAACGCGCCAAGATCTGGATGGCACCGAGGTGGTGTCCAGCAAGTTGCAGCACTGGTGTGGCCATCCTACAATGCTGAAAGTCGGCGTGGGGCGCCCCGTTGGCCTGTGAGTTTGCGTCAGTAGCGGACCGATGTGCGAATAGGCCGAAGGCAGCACAACGCGCCAAGATCCGGATGGCACCGAGGTGGTGTCTAGTAAGTTGTCGCACTGGTGTGGCCATCCAACAATGCTGAAAGTCGGCGTGGGGCGCCCCGTTGGCCTGTGAGTTTGCGTCAGTAGCGGACCGATGTGCGAATAGGCCGAAGGCAGCACAACGCGCCAAGATCCGGATGGCACCGAGGTGGTGTCTAGTAAGTTGCCGCACTGGTGTGGCCATCCTACAATGCTGAAAGTCGGCGTGGGGCGCCCCGTTGGCCTGTGAGTTTGCGTCAGTAGCGGACCGATGTGCGAATAGGTCGAAGGCAGCACAACGCGCCAAGATCCGGATGGCACCGAGGTGGTGTCTAGTAAGTTGTCGCACTTCTGTGGCCATCCTACAATGTTGAAAGTCGGCGTGGGGCGCCCCGTTGGCCTGTGAGATGGCGTCAGTAGCGGACCGATGTGCGAATGGGGCCAAAGGCAGCGCAACAATATTTTCTGATTTGAAGACACCACAAGGCGCTGAGATGCCAAGATCCGGATGGCACCGAGGTGGTGTCTAGCAAGTTGTGGCACTGGTGTGGCCATCGTACAATGGTAAAAGTCGGCGTGGGGCGCCCTGTTGGCCTGTGAGATGGTGTCAGTAGCGGACTGATGTGTGAATGGGGCCAAAGGCAGCGCAACAATATTTTCTACTATATTTTCGGAGTAGAAGACACCACAAGGCGCTGAGATGCCAAGATCCGGATGGCACCGAGGTGATGTGTAAGTTGCGGACGGATGTGCGAAGGGGGCCAAAGGCAGCTCAACAATATTTTCTGAAGAGAATACACCACAAGGCGCTGAGATGCCAAGATCCGGATGGCACCGAGGTGATGTCTAAGTTGCGGACCGATGTGCGAATGGGGCCAAAGGTAGCGTAACAAGATTTTCTGTATGGAAGATACCACTAGGCGTTGAGATGCCAAGATTCGGATGGCACCGAGGTGATGTCTAGGAAGTTGTGCCACTGGTGTGGCCATCGTACAATGGTAAAAGTCGGCGTGGGGCGCCCTATTGGCCTGTGAGATGGTGTCAGTAGCGGACTGATGTGCGAATGGGGCCAAAGGCAGCGCAACAATATTTTCTGACTGACACCACAAGGCGCTGAGATGCCAAGATCCGGATGGCATCGAGGTGATGTCTAAGTTGCGGACTGATGTGCGAATGGGGCCAAAGGCAGCGTAACAATATTTTCTGTATGGAAGATACCACTAGGCGTTGAGATGCCAAGATTCGGATGGCACCGAGGTGATGTCTAGCAAGTTGGTGTGGTCATCCTACAATGCTGAAACTCGGCGTGGGTCACCCCATTAGCCTGTGAGATGGCGTCAGTAGCGGACCGATGTGCGAATAGGCCGAAGGCAGCACAACGCGCCAAGATCCGGATGTCACCGTGGTGGTTTCATAGTTGAGAGGCACTTCATCTGCAGTGGGGCGCCGAGATCCGGATGGCACCGAGGTGATGTCTAGCAAGTTGCTGTACTTGTGTGGTCATCCTACAATGCTGAAACTCGGCGTGGGTCGCCCCATTAGCCTGTGAGATAGCTGTTCTTTGGATTTGGGCCTGGTCCACTAAAATGGCCCTGGGACACCTAAGAACTCGAACGCTCGATTTTTTTTTCCTTTCCTGTACATGCAAAAAAAGGTAAATGCCCGGTATGTTACACGCTTCATCTGCCACGATGAACTCTCCAGAGGAACCGAAAAAATATATAGTTGTGGTAACTATACCATGCATCGTCATATGGAGAGGTGGCACCAATTAATTATAGTGCTGCATAAAAGAGAGATTTGGAGGAGAACCCCTGACCTGCTAGTACATTCATCAAAGAAGTGGCACTGAGAGCTTCAGAGGCAAGGGAAACGGTCCCAAATATTTAGAAGAACTTTGGAAAGATTAAAATGACATGTTTAGATTGTGGTAAATTAATTTCATGTGGGCAGATGAGTGTTACTCTAATAAATACAGCATATGAACATCATCATAGTCGATGGTTGGTAGAGACATTTTGACTATATCCTGGACCTGCCCGTCCTCGCCCAAAATGGCGCCGGAATAAATGGGACTCGTAACTCCTTGTTGTGTACTGGTTGCAGAACCTTGAAATCACGAGATACGTATGCAGTTTTGAAGCACATGGCGGGCGGGGACGAGAATTGATTGAATATTTCGACATCCCTATTGATATTAAGTTCTGATGTGTTATTGATTACTGTACTGTTGAAAATTCGAATTAACGTCACCCATGGTACTTGCCCGCAAATGTATATCTAGATAATTTTATTGTAACTGGCCCTGTCGTATTTTAATTATAAAATGTACGTCCACCGATTCCGTAACTGTTAGACACCTTAGTTTTTGCAACCTAATGGCCCGCCCGTTACGTTCCTCTACAGTGTAAATGTCTATTCATCATATACGATTACAGTTTGCTCCGTGGCAGGCCCACGTGGTTATAGGCTCGTATTTGTATAATGAAATTTTCACAATAAAGGTTTTTAAAAGAAAACATGGTAGTAGTGTATACATTGGTAAAGTTTTTAATAATAGTCACTGTTTTAGAATCATTAAAAGGCAAGTGAAATAAAGCAGACCAATTACATGAAGGGTAAAAGGTATAATACGAAGGAACGCAGTAAAGATAAATGGTCAAGGGCTGTTGTGTTTTCTATTCCTGCAACATAAAGTGATCGATAAGAATCTCATATTCAGGCGTATCGGCGACTAAGACAGCAGGTCGACCCTCTTTTGCTCAACGGCTCCGTCATGGGACGAAGAAACGCTCTTTTTCTCGAAAAAAGAATATATTTTACTTGCAGGACAGTTGTAAAATTTCCGGGAAAGTACATTAGCCTGGAACATTATAACATATATTTAAGAGAAAATAATGTTCGGAAGTAATTAAAAGCGTAATTTTTAGGTGATATGACCAAGGCTTTCATCATTAGAATAAGAAAAGTAAAATGAACCAATGAAAAGTTTTATTAACAAGTCACATGACTTGTTATGCTTACGTTACGCGCTGCGCGCCCCGGATGACTTCCGGATGCGCTAACGCGGCGCGTCATATGACGCATTACGCGACAACGCAGGTCCAGAATATAGTCAAAATGTCTCCACCAACCAGCGGTCGAAACACAACCCCTTTCAGCAGGCTAAATAGTTCTGTTAAATGACAACAGAAAGGACAGGCAACAAGAACCATCAGTCAAAGAGGGGAGGGCTAGTTCTTCTCTACCGGGTTACATTGGGGCGCTACCGGAACTGATCGAATTGGTAGTCTACAGTGTTTCTGGATGTTTCAGACCGAAGCTGGGGTTAGCATGAGAGCAGCACCATTTCGTAGCTCCGTTGTGGCCATTCCGCAACCAATCATGGCAGCCGCTCTTTATCGTTATTTTGGGCGGGGTGGGTGGCGGAGCCGAGCTGTTTTGCAGCCATCATTGTGTGGAGTTCAGTTCATCTCACTAGTTTTGTATTTGTCATGAGGGGTTGTTCCTAATGTTTCTATTTTAGCGAGGTCAAAAAGAGATCCCATTAGTGGCCTACTGATTTTGCTCGATTCCTTTTCTTTTTTTTTACACGATTTTTCGTTATCTGCAAAGACTAAACAGAGTATTGCGACTCTGTGTTTGTTTGTAAATAGAGAATGAACCAAAGAGAACTAATTCTAAAACAGTAAATACTTGGATAACAATCAATCAAATGGAGAGAGAAGCAGGCACGACGGATTACAACAGGGGCAAAGGCCTGCGTTAACTACCTTTCACTATCTGCAAAGAGAGAGTACTCCTAATAGAAATGAGGGGGGGGGCACCATTCAAAGCAGATCAGTGTGCATAAACACGAAAATGTTTTCACTTACCACGTACTTGACATTCGACAGCTTATGATATTTGCTATTAAAAAAACATTGAAATTCACTGAAAAAACCATAGGTTATAGACCATATATAGTTAGGAATTAGCATTTACAAAACCTTGAAAATTCACTGAAAAAACCATAGGTTATAGACCATATATAGTTAGGAATTAGCATTTAAAAAACCTTATTTTACTCACACAAAACCATTGAAATTCCATATATAGTTAGTTGCACTAACTATATATCGCGCACCCGCAATCCACTGCTGATCATGTCACATATTACATCATTCATGACATGGTCAGTGACATCACTGATGACATCACTGATGACATCTCAAATGACATCACTGATGACATCACTGATGACAACATCCAGTGACTGTATGTTTCTGTAAAGTTAAAATATGTCTTACATATTGAAGAATGAGTGGATGTATAAGTGTCTGGATGAAGGATTTAGTAGGTGCGTGACTGACTGTATGAGTGAGTGATTAAATGTGTCTCACTGAATGCATGGGTTAGTGACTAAACTGTCTTAATTTGTGCATCATTATGTCTGTTGTTCTGTAAACTGCTGCATGTGTTGATCATTAGCTATACGAGAGGCTATATGTGTTATTAATTGGTTGCCCAAGTATTTCTATGGGAGATTGAGTTTGTGTGGGGGTGGCTGGAAGGTGTGTGACTCTATGCATAGATGTGTGAGCAGTTTATTCACTAGGTGTATGAGTTCAAGAGTGCATGTGGAAACAGCTACATGGGCAGTTGACTGTGTGCATGAGTGTATTGATGAGTGAATGGATATCTCAATGCTACATGTCATAGTAAGTACATATGTAAAACACAGTACATGTGAGAGTTGGCATATTTAAATAACTGTGCATGAGAGCCACTGAATGAGTGAGTGGTTGTATCGATCATTGTGAACTTGTATCAGGGATTGTATAAGAGAGTAAATATGTGTTAGTATATGTTTCAATAAGTAAGGTGTGTTTAACTGTATAGTTGAAGAAATGGAGGTGAGATTGTTTCTTTGCATGACTGACTGGGTGTGTGAGTAACTCCATGGATGAGTGGCAGTGTGTGAGTGTCTGTATACACTGAGTGTATCTAAGGTTATATTAGAGTCTGAAGAGGTTTATCGTATTAGCACAAGAATGATGTCAAATGAGATGTCATCAGTGATGTCATCAGTGATGTCATTTGAGATGTCATCAGTGATGTCATCAGTGATGTCACTGACCATGTCATGAATGATGTAATATGTGACATGATCAGCAGTGGATTGCGGGTGCGCGATATATAGTTAGTGCAACTAACTATATATGGAATTTCAATGGTTTTGTGTGAGTAAAATAAGGTTTTTTAAATGCTAATTCCTAACTATATATGGTCTATAACCTATGGTTTTTTCAGTGAATTTTCAAGGTTTTGTAAATGCTAATTCCTAACTATATATGGTCTATAACCTATGGTTTTTTCAGTGAATTTCAATGGTTTTTTAATAGCAAATATCATAAGCTGTCGAATGTCAAGTACGTGGTAAGTGAAAACATTTTCGTGTTTATGCACACTGATCTGCTTTGAATGGTGCCCCCCCCCCTCATTTCTATTAGGAGTACTCTCTCTTTGCAGATAGTGAAAGGTAGTTAACGCAGGCCTTTGCCCCCGTTGTAATCCGTCGTGCCTGCTTCTCTCTCCATTTGATTGATTGTTATCCAAGTATTTACTGTTTTAGAATTAGTTCTCTTTGGTTCATTCTCTATTTACAAACAAACACAGAGTCGCAATACTCTGTTTAGCCTTTGCAGTTAACGAAAAATCGTGTAAAAAAAAAGAAAAGGAATCGAGCAAAATCAGTAGGCCACTAATGGGATCTCTTTTTGACCTCGCTAAAATAGAAACATTAGGAACAACCCCTCATGACAAATACAAAACTAGTGAGATGAACTGAACTCCACACAATGATGGCTGCAAAACAGCTCGGCTCCGCCACCCACCCCGCCCAAAATAACGATAAAGAACGGCTGCCATGATTGGTTGCGGAATGACCACGACGGAGCTACGAAATGGTGCTGCTCTCATGCTAACCCCAGCTTCAGTCTGAAACATCCAGAAACACTGTAGACTACCAATTCGATCAGTTCCGGTAGCGCCCCAATGTAACCCGGTAGAGAAGAACTAGCCCTCCCCTCTTTGACTGATGGTTCTTGTTGCCTGTCCCTTCTGTTGTCATTTAACAGAACTATTTAGCCTGCTGAAAGGGGTTGTGTTCCGACCGCTGGTTGGTGGAGACATTTTGACTATATTCTGTACCTGCGTTGTCGCGTAATGCGTCATATGACGCGCCGCGTTAGCGCATCCGGAAGTCATCAGGGGCGCGCAGCGCGTAACGTAAGCATAACAAGTCATGTGACTTGTTAATAAAACTTTTCATTGGTTCATTTTACTTTTCTTATTGTAATGATGAAAGGCTTGGTCATATGACCTAAAAATTACGCTTTTCATTACTTCCGAACATTATTTTTTCTTAAATATATGTTATAATGTTCCAGGCTAATGTACTTTCCCGGAAATTTTACAACTGTCCTGCAAGTAAAATATATTCTTTTTTCGAGAAAAAGAGCGTTTCTTCGTCCCATGACGGAGCCGTTGAGCAAAAGAGGGTCGACCTGCTGTCTTAGTCGCCGATACGCCTGAATATGAGATTCTTATCGATCACTTTATGTTGCAGGAATAGAAAACACAACAGCCCTTGACCATTTATCTTTACTGCGTTCCTTCGTATTATACCTTTTACCCTTCATGTAATTGGTCTGCTTTATTTCACTTGCCTTTTAATGATTCTAAAACAGTCACTATTATTAAAAACTTTACCAATGTATATACTACTACCATGTTTTCTTTTAAAAACCTTTATTGTGAAAATTTCATTTTACAAATACGAGCCTATAACCACGTGGGCCTGCCACAGAGCAAACTGTAATCGTATATGATGAATAGACATTTACACTGTAGAGGAACGTAACGGGCGGGCCATTAGGTTGCAAGAACTAAGGTGTCTAACAGTTACGGAATCGGTGGACGTACATTTTATAATTAAAATACGACAGGGCCAGTTACAATAAAATTATCTAGATATACATTTGCGGGCAAGTACCATGGGTGACGTTAATTCGAACTTTCAACAGTACAGTAATCAATAACACATCAGAACTTAATATCAATAGGGATGTCGAAATAGTCAATCAATTCTCGTCCCCGCCCGCCATGTGCTTCAAAACTGCATACGTATCTCGTGATTTCAAGGTTCTGCAACCAGTACACAACAAGGAGTTACGAGTCCCATTTATTCCGGCGCCATTTTGGGCGAGGACGGGCAGGTCCAGGATATAGTCAAAATGTCTCTACCAACCATCGACTATGATGATGTTCATATGCTGTATTTATTAGAGTAACACTCATCTGTCCACATGAAATTAATTTGCCACAATCTAAACATGTCATTTTAATCTTTCCAAAGTTCTTCTAAATATTTGGGACCGTTTCCCTTGCCTCTGAAGCTCTCAGTGCCACTTCTTTGATGAATGTACTAGCAGGTCAGGGGTTCTCCTCCAAATCTCTCTTTTATGCAGCACTATAATTAATTGGTGCCACCTCTCCATATGACGATGCATGGTATAGTTACCACAACTATATTTTTTTTCGGTTCCTCTGGAGAGTTCATCGTGGCAGATGAAGCGTGTAACGTACCGGGCATTTACCTTTTTTTGCATGTACAGGAAAGGAAAAAAAAATCGAGCGTCCGAGTTCTAAGGTGTCCCAGGGCCATTTTAGTGGACCAGGCCCAAATCCAAAGAACAGGCCGCCATTTTGAGAGTCCTCTTGCAGCCGCCTGTCGCTGTAGCATCAAGAGCAGCCGAAACTCAGCTGAATGGCAACTGAAACGGTAAAGGGGCGCCCCACTACAGCAGACGAGCCTCCACCTAGGAAGGCCCATTCACGCCGGCTCCCCCCCCCTTCGGGCACCCCACGCCGTTATTCGGAGCAGTATTGTAGGATGGCCACACCAGTGCGGCAACTTGCTAGACATCACCTCGGTGGTAACCGAATCTCAACGCCTTGTGGTGTCTTCTATTCAAAAAACATTGTTATGCTGCCTTCGACCTATTCGCCGCAAGTGCGCACACAACTCAACTGCATAGCTTGCTAGACACCACCTCGGTGCCATCCGGATCTTGGAATGTTAGCACCTTTTGGTGTCTTCTCTTCAGAAAATATTGGCCCCATTCGCACATCAGTCCGCTACTGACGCCATCTCACAGGCTAATGGGGCGCCCCACGCCGACTTTCAGCATTGTAGAATGACCACACCAGTACAGCAACTTGCTAGACATCACCTCGGTGCCATCCGGATCTCGGCGCCCCACTGCAGATGAAGTGCCTCTCAACTATGAAACCACCACGGTGACATCCGGATCTTGGCGCGTTGTGCTGCCTTCGGCCTATTCGCACATCGGTCCGCTACTGACGCCATCTCACAGGCTAATGGGGCGACCCACGCCGAGTTTCAGCATTGTAGGATGACCACACCAGTACAGCAACTTGCTAGACATCACCTCGGTGCCATCCGAATCTTGGCATCTCAACGCCTAGTGGTATCTTCCATACAAAAAATATTGTTACGCTGCCTTCGGCCCCATTCGCACATCAGTCCGCAACTTAGACATCACCTCGGTGCCATCCGGATCTTGGCATCTCAGCGCCTTGTGGTGTCAGTCAGAAAATATTGTTGCGCTGCCTTTGGCCCCATTCGCACATCGGTCCGCTACTGACGCCATCTCACAGGCCAACGGGGCGCCCCACGCCGACTTTCAACATTGTAGGATGGCCACAGAAGTGCGACAACTTACTAGACACCACCTCGGTGCCATCCGGATCTTGGCGCGTTGTGCTGCCTTCGGCCTATTCGCACATCGGTCCGCTACTGACGCCATCTCACAGGCCAACGGGGCGCCCCACGCCGACTTTCAGCATTGTTGGATGGCCACACCAGTGCGGCAACTTACTAGACACCACCTCGGTGCCATCCGGATCTTGGCGCGTTGTGCTGCCTTCGGCCTATTCGCACATCGGTCCGCTACTGACGCAAACTCACAGGCCAACGGGGCGCCCCACGCCGACTTTCAGCATTGTAGGATGGCCACACCAGTGCTGCAACTTGCTGGACACCACCTCGGTGCCATCCGGATCTTGGCGCGTTGTATTGCCTTCGGCCTATTCGCACATCGGTCCGCTACTGACGCCGCCTCACGTACCAACGTATTTTCTCCGCATTTTATACCCTATGCCGCATAACAGGTCATGTGACTTGTTTATAAAACTTTTCATTGGTTCATTTTACTTTTGGTTTCCTAATGATGGAAGGCTTGATCATATGACCTAAAAACAACACTTTTCATTGGATGAAAACTTTTTTTTTTCCCCAAACGATGAAAGCCCCACCTTGTTTCTGGATGTTTCAGACTAAACTGGCGTCAGCATGAGAGCACCACCATCTCGTAGCTCCGTCGTGGTCATTCCGCGAGCAATCATGGCAGCCACTCCCCACCAGAAGCCTGCAGGAGTCGGGGCCCCCAAAACTTTTGATGAATTCTCAAGGCGGAGGGGACGCTTTCGAGAATGGGGTCCAAGACCTAGCAGACAAGCGTCCGATTTCCAAGGTGTCCCAGGGCCATTTCAGTGGACCAGGCCCAAAAAGGAAAGAGCCTGCCGCCATTTTGAGAGTCCTGTGACAGCCGCCTATCGCTGCACCGCAAGAGTGGGCGCAACTCAGCTGAATTGCGGCTTTTGACACAGTGGACCAAAAACGGACGGAATGGCAACTGAAACGGTAAAGGGGCGCCCCACTACAACAGATGACACTCCACCTGGAGAGGCCCGTTCACGCCGCCTCCCCTGGGGCGCCCCACGCCGTTATTCGGAGCAGCATTGTAGGATACCAAAACCAGTGCGGCAACTTACTGGACATCACCTTGGTGCCATCGTTCTGCTGCCTTGGAACTATTCGCACAACAGTTTGCTACTGATGACCCACCCCCGCGACGCCCCACGCCGTTATTTGCTGGGTGGCAACTTACTAGACATCACTTTCGTGTCATCTAGATTTCGGCGCGTTCTGCTGCCTTGGAACTATTCGCACAACAGTTTGCTACTGATGACCCACCCCCCGCGACGCCCCACGCCGGAAATCTGGACGTTGTGCTGCCTTGGGACTATTCGCACAGCCGACCGCTACTTCGTTGTTTTTCCCTAAAAATGTTTATATGTTATTACTATTTTTGTTTTCTTGTATATATTTATAAATTATTAAAGTTTTATAATCTTACTACTTTGTCGGAGTGCTATATATTTTTAATGTGACACATAATTGTAAAAACTTTGATGTACAAAGAGTCATCCCTGGAATCTTCCGCTTCACGCTCGGTCCCCTCCCCAATCACAATACAGGATGGTTTTCAGATAATAGCAACGCTTCTGCTGTGACGGATCTCATCGAGTGTGGGCCTTGATCTACTATAACTCCTTTGAAGAGGGGTGATTCTTTACAGCTGTGGCCATAAACTACATCTGCAGGGCTAGCTGATAGCCTAGGACCGGCCTGGAAAATCGGACACAGAGGAAAAGGAGTGTCAGAGGGTGCGGTAGTGAATAGGGCGAAAGGGAGGTGTCGGGCGGGCACAGGGTGTGATTCTCAGGGAAGAGCAGCGCAGATGGGGGGAGGTTTATTACCCATGCATAAGACAGAGAGCGGGGGTGACCACTGCCTGGGTGAGATGCTTGCGAGGGTGGGGAGCCATGCTAAGGATCGACAGCGTGCACAGAGTGGGTCTGGTCAAGGCATCTAAAATGGCTGCCGTGCACGACAAAAGTGTGGCATTTGAAAAAAGACAAGATGGCGCAGACAATGTTTTTCAACACTTCCTGATTTCCTTCGAATCGAACGTTAACAGACGTTGGGGCATATTACCAAAGTTAAGCGATATTTATCCCTAACGATGCATTGCAAAGATTTTTTTACCGTCAGAAATTATCGCAGATAAACCTTGCTATTATCAAGGTTTATCGCAAATACGATAAAAAACGACCGCAATGCATTAATATCGCTGAAAACTCAGCGATATTCATGCATTACCGAGCTAATGCTCTTAGCCATGTTATCCACCTCCCATTGGATAACATGGCTAAGAACTGCTCAGGGCAGCTGTTACTTTTTGGAGATATTCGCGCTTATCTCGAATATTTCCAAAAGTTGATAATAGGAGATAGCGATGTTAGCGACTGTTTCCAGTCGCTAACATCTTGGCATGCCCACTTTGCATGTCATTAGTGATAAATATCACTCACATGCAAAGTGGGGCCCAAGATGGTCGCTATCTCCTACTAGCCATCGCTAACTGGTGTTAGCAACAGCTAGGTAATACAGATATAATTTTATTTCCGCGAAGCGGAGCGCTGTTACAGATATATATCTTGTTTTTGAACGTTAATTTCTCAAAATGCACTGAAGCACATATATTGAGACCTAGCAAAGGCACATCGGGCTACCAGTCCCTAATATTTTACCAAGTTTCGTGCAAATCCATTCAGCCGTTCGATTATTATTATTATTTTTTTTTTTTTGCCCCGCGGGGCCCTTTTAAAACCTCCACATCAAACCTAGGGGGTCAGCGAGGATCTACTATGCCCCCTTATGGTCATTTGCCCCTTCGCTTTGGCCTCCTCTTGTCTCTCGATCCTACCGAGAGACAAGATGGCAGCCGCTACGTACTGTTTGGAATGTTTACAGACACCGGAGAGCCAATCAGCTTCGCTTCGCAAAGCTCCGTAACGCGAAAAGTACGCGAAGCGGTGCGCTGTTACAGATATATATCTTTTTTTGAACGTTAATTTCTCAAAATCCACTGAAGCACATATATTGAGACCTAGCAAAGGCACATCGGGCTACCAGTCCCTACAATTTTGCCAAGTTTCGTGCAAATCCATTCAGCCGTTCGATTATTATTATTATTATTTTTTTTTGCCCCGCGGGGCCCTTTTAAAACCTCCACATCAAACCTAGGGGGTCAGCGAGGATCTACTATTCCCCCTTATGGTCATTTGCCCCTTCGCTTTGGCCTCCTCTTGTCTCTCGATCCTACCGAGAGACAAGATGGCGGCCGCTACGGACTGTTTGGAATGTTGACAGACGCCGGAGAACCAATCAGCTTCGCTTCACAAAGCTCCGTTGCGCGAAAAGTACGCGTCCTGGAGCGCTGCCCGGTCCGCTGTTACAGATATATATCTTTTTTTAAACGTTAATTTCTCAAAATCCACTGTAGCACATATATTGAGACCTACAAAAGGCACATCGGGCTACCAGTCCCTACAATTTTGCCAAGTTTCGTGCAAATCCATTCAGCCGTTCGGGCTAAAAGTGAGGCCAACCGCCCTATGGAAAACTCAATGTTAAAAACACGTTTTGGGACCCCCCTTTTTTCTCGACCCCCCCTGGACGAACCCCCCCCCAATTTTCAGGGGCTGCTCAGAAACAAAATGTGCCATTTTCCTGAAAATTTCAGCCAATTCCGTCCACAAACGCCAAAGTTATTAGACATAGAATTTTCAAAAAACCCATAGAGAAAAAATCCTAACTATATATACCTACTGGCGACCGCCAGTAGGTAATATATATATATATATATATATATATATATATATATATATATATTCACTGAAAAAAACATAGGTTATAGACCATATATAGTTAGGAATTAGCATTTACAAAACCTTGAAAATTCACTGAAAAAACCATAGGTTATAGACCATATATAGTTAGGAATTAGCATTTAAAAAACCTTATTTTACTCACACAAAACCATTGAAATTCCATATATAGTTAGTTGCACTAACTATATATTGCGCACCCGCAATCCACTGCTGATCATGTCACATATTACATCATTCATGATATGGTCATGACATCACTGATGACATCACTGATGACATCTCAAATGACATCACTGATGACATCACTGATGACATCATCCAGTGACTGTGTGTTTCTGTAAAGTTTAAATATGTTTTAGATATTGAAGAATGAGTAGATGTATAACTGTCTGGACGAAGGATTTAGTAGGTGCATGACTGAATGTATGAGTGAGTGATTAAATGTGTCTCACTGAGTGCATGGGTTAGTGACTAAACTGTCTTAATTTGTGCATCATTATGTCTGTTGTTCTGTAAACTACTGCATGTGTTGATCAGTAGCTATATGATTAACTATATGGGTTATTGATTGATTGTCCAAGTATTTGTATGGGAGACTGAGTGTGTGTGTGGCTGGCTGGGAGGTGTGTGACTCTGTGCAGATCAATGTGTACTTGTATCAATGATTGTATAAGAAAGTAAGTATGTGTTACTATATGTTTGAAAATGTAAGGTGCTCTATGTTTAACTGTATAGACAAGAAAATGGAAGTGTGATTGATTCTTTACAGGACTGACTAGGTGTGTGAGTAACTCCATGGATGAGTGGCAGAGTGTGAGTGTCTGTATAGGTGTATGAGTGCATATGATAGTGTTGTAAAGATGAGTGATTGTATGTATGAATGATTGTATGGGTGAATGAGTGAATGTGTGTGTAGACGTAGGAATCAGTGAGTACGTATGTAGTAACTAGTATTGGTGTGTCAATGGTTTCAAAAATTATACTCTGTATTTAACACTGGGTGAAACAGAGGTTATATTAAAATGTGAGGAGATGCATTGTATTGTCACATGAATGATATCATCAGTGATGTGGTCATTGATGTCAAATGAGATGTCATCAGTGATGTCATCAGTGATGTCATTTGAGATGTCATCAGTGATGTCATCATTGATGTCACTGACCATGTCATGAATGATGTAATATGTGACATGATCAGCAGTGGATTGCGGGTGCGCAATATATAGTTAGTGCAACTAACTATATATGGAATTTCAATGGTTTTGTGTGAGTAAAATAAGGTTTTTTAAATGCTAATTCCTAACTATATATGGTCTATAACCTATGGTTTTTTCAGTGAATTTTCAAGGTTTTGTAAATGCTAATTCCTAACTATATATGGTCTATAACCTATGGTTTTTTCAGTGAATTTCAATGGTTTTTTAATAGCAAATATCATAAGCTGTCGAATGTCAAGTACGTGGTAAGTGAAAACATTTTCGTGTTTATGCACACTGATCTGCTTTGAATAGTGCCCCCCCCCCTCATTTCTATTAGGAGTACTCTCTCTTTGCAGATAGTGAAAGGTAGTTAACGCAGGCCTTTGCCCCCGTTGTAATCCGTCGTGCCTGCTTCTCTTTGGTTCTTTCTCTATTTACAAACAAACACAGAGTCGCAATACTCTGTTTAGTCTTTGCAGATAACGAAAAATCGTGTAAAAAAAAAGAAAAGGAATCGAGCAAAATCAGTAGGCCACTAATGGGATCTCTTTTTGACCTCGCTAAAATAGAAACATTAGGAACAACCCCTCATGACAAATACAAAACTAGTGAGATGAACTGAACTCCACACAATGATGGCTGCAAAACAGCTCGGCTCCGCCACCCACCCCGCCCAAAATAACGATAAAGAGCGGCTGCCATGATTGGTTGCGGAATGGCCACAACGGAGCTACGAAATGGTGCTGCTCTCATGCTAACCCCAGCTTCGGTCTGAAACATCCAGAAACACTGTAGACTACCAATTCGATCAGTTCCGGTAGCGCCCCAATGTAACCCGGTAGAGAAGAACTAGCCCTCCCCTCTTTGACTGATGGTTCTTGTTGCCTGTCCCTTCTGTTGTCATTTAACAGAACTATTTAGCCTGCTGAAAGGGGTTGTGTTTCGACCGCTGGTTGGTGGAGACATTTTGACTATATTCTGGACCTGCGTTGTCGCGTAATGCGTCATATGACGCGCCGCGTTAGCGCATCCGGAAGTCATCCGGGGCGCGCAGCGCGTAACGTAAGCATAACAAGTCATGTGACTTGTTAATAAAACTTTTCATTGGTTCATTTTACTTTTCTTATTCTAATGATGAAAGCCTTGGTCATATCACCTAAAAATTACGCTTTTAATTACTTCCGAACATTATTTTCTCTTAAATATATGTTATAATGTTCCAGGCTAATGTACTTTCCCGGAAATTTTACAACTGTCCTGCAAGTAAAATATATTCTTTTTTCGAGAAAAAGAGCGTTTCTTCGTCCCATGACGGAGCCGTTGAGCAAAAGAGGGTCGACCTGCTGTCTTAGTCGCCGATACGCCTGAATATGAGATTCTTATCGATCACTTTATGTTGCAGGAATAGAAAACACAACAGCCCTTGACCATTTATCTTTACTGCGTTCCTTCGTATTATACCTTTTACCCTTCATGTAATTGGTCTGCTTTATTTCACTTGCCTTTTAATGATTCTAAAACAGTGACTATTATTAAAAACTTTACCAATGTATACACTACTACCATGTTTTCTTTTAAAAACCTTTATTGTGAAAATTTCATTATACAAATACGAGCCTATAACCACGTGGGCCTGCCACGGAGCAAACTGTAATCGTATATGATGAATAGACATTTACACTGTAGAGGAACGTAACGGGCGGGCCATTAGGTTGCAAAAACTAAGGTGTCTAACAGTTACGGAATCGGTGGACGTACATTTTATAATTAAAATACGACAGGGCCAGTTACAATAAAATTATCTAGATATACATTTGCGGGCAAGTACCATGGGTGACGTTAATTCGAATTTTCAACAGTACAGTAATCAATAACACATCAGAACTTAATATCAATAGGGATGTCGAAATATTCAATCAATTCTCGTCCCCGCCCGCCATGTGCTTCAAAACTGCATACGTATCTCGTGATTTCAAGGTTCTGCAACCAGTACACAACAAGGAGTTACGAGTCCCATTTATTCCGGCGCCATTTTGGGCGACGACGGACAGGTCCAGGATATAGTCAAAATGTCTCTACCAACCATCGACTATGATGATGTTCATATGCTGTATTTATTAGAGTAACACTCATCTGCCCACATGAAATTAATTTACCACAATCTAAACATGTCATTTTAATCTTTCCAAAGTTCTTCTAAATATTTGGGACCGTTTCCCTTGCCTCTGAAGCTCTCAGTGCCACTTCTTTGATGAATGTACTAGCAGGTCAGGGGTTCTCCTCCAAATCTCTCTTTTATGCAGCACTATAATTAATTGGTGCCACCTCTCCATATGACGATGCATGGTATAGTTACCACAACTATATATTTTTTCGGTTCCTCTGGAGAGTTCATCGTGGCAGATGAAGCGTGTAACATACCGGGCATTTACCTTTTTTTTGCATGTACAGGAAAGGAAAAAAAAATCGAGTGTTCGAGTTCTTAGGTGTCCCAGGGCCATTTTAGTGGACCAGGCCCAAATCCAAAGAACAGCTATCTCACAGGCTAATGGGACGACCCACGCCGAGTTTCAGCATTGTAGGATGACCACACAAGTACAGCAACTTGCTAGACATCACCTCGGTGCCATCCGGATCTCGGCGCCCCACTGCAGATGAAGTGCCTCTCAACTATGAAACCACCACGGTGACATCCGGATCTTGGCGCGTTGTGCTGCCTTCGGCCTATTCGCACATCGGTCCGCTACTGACGCCATCTCACAGGCTAATGGGGTGACCCACGCTGAGTTTCAGCATTGTAGGATGACCACACCAACTTGCTAGACATCACCTCGGTGCCATCCGAATCTTGGCATCTCAACGCCTAGTGGTATCTTCCATACAGAAAATATTGTTACGCTGCCTTTGGCCCCATTCGCACATCAGTCCGCAACTTAGACATCACCTCGATGCCATCCGGATCTTGGCATCTCAGCGCCTTGTGGTGTCAGTCAGAAAATATTGTTGCGCTGCCTTTGGCCCCATTCGCACATCAGTCCGCTACTGACACCATCTCACAGGCCAATAGGGCGCCCCACGCCGACTTTTACCATTGTACGATGGCCACACCAGTGGCACAACTTGCTAGACATCACCTCGGTGCCATCCGAATCTTGGCATCTCAACGCCTAGTGGTATCTTCCATACAGAAAATCTTGTTACGCTACCTTTGGCCCCATTCGCACATCGGTCCGCAACTTAGACATCACCTCGGTGCCATCCGGATCTTGGCATCTCAGCGCCTTGTGGTGTATTCTCTTCAGAAAATATTGTTGAGCTGCCTTTGGCCCCATTCGCACATCGGTCCGCAACTTACACATCACCTCGGTGCCATCCGGATCTTGGCATCTCAGCGCCTTGTGGTGTCTTCTACTCCGAAAATATAGTAGAAAATATTGTTGCGCTGCCTTTGGCCCCATTCACACATCACTCCGCTACTGACACCATCTCACAGGCCAACAGGGCGCCCCACGCCGACTTTTACCATTGTACGATGGCCACACCAGTGCCACAACTTGCTAGACACCACCTCGGTGCCATCCGGATCTTGGCATCTCAGCGCCTTGTGGTGTCTTCAAATCAGAAAATATTGTTGCGCTGCCTTTGGCCCCATTCGCACATCGGTCCGCTACTGACGCCATCTCACAGGCCAACGGGGCGCCCCACGCCGACTTTCAGCATTGTAGGATGGCCACACCAGTGCGGCAACTTACTAGACACCACCTCGGTGCCATCCGGATCTTGGCGCGTTGTGCTGCCTTCGGCCTATTCGCACATCGGTCCGCTACTGACGCAAACTCACAGGCCAACGGGGCGCCCCACGCCGACTTTCAGCATTGTTGGATAGCCACACCAGTGCGGCAACTTACTAGACACCACCTCGGTGCCATCCGGATCTTGGCGCGTTGTGCTGCCTTCGGCCTATTCGCACATCGGTCCGCTACTGACGCAAACTCACAGGCCAACGGGGCGCCCCACGCCGACTTTCAGCATTGTAGGATGGCCACACCAGTGCTGCAACTTGCTGGACACCACCTCGGTGCCATCCGGATCTTGGCGCGTTGTGTTGCCTTCGGCCTATTCGCACATCGGTCCGCTACTGACGCCGCCTCACGTGCCAACGTATTTTCTCCGCATTTTACACCCTATGCCGCATAACAGGTCATGTGACTTGTTTATAAAACTTTTCATTGGTTCATTTTACTTTTGGTTTCCTAATGATGGAAGGCATGATCATGTGACCTAAAAACAACACTTTTCATAGGATGAAAACTTTTTTTTTTCCCAAACGATGAAAGCCCCACCTTGTTTCTGGATGTTTCAGACTGAAGCTGGCGTCAGCATGAAAGCACCACCATCTCGTGGCTCCGTCGTGGTCATTCCGCGAGCAATCATGGCAGCCGCTCCCCACCAGAAGCCTGCAGGAGTCGGAGCCCCCAAAACTTTTGATGAATTCTCAAGGCGGAGGGGACGCTTTCGAGAATGGGGTCCAAGACCTAGCAGACAAGCGTCCGATTTCCAAGGTGTCCCAGGGCCATTTCAGTGGACCAGGCCCAAAAAGGAAACAGCCTGCCGCCATTTTGAGAGTCCTGTGACAGCCGCCTATCGCTGCACCGCAAGAGTGGGCGCAACTCAGCTGAATTGCGGCTTTTGACACAGTGGACCAAAAACGGACGGAATGGCAACTGAAACGGTAAAGGGGCGCCCCACTACAACAGATGACACTCCACCTGGAGAGGCCCGTTCACGCCGCCTCCCCCGGGGCGCTCCACGCCGTTATTCGGAGCAGCATTGTAGGATACCAAAACCAGTGCGGCAACTTACTGGACATCACCTTGGTGCCATCGTTCTGCTACCTTGGAACTATTCGCGCAACAGTTTGCTACTGATGACCCACCCCCCGCGACGCCCCATGCCGTTATTTGCTGGGTGGCAACTTACTAGACATCACTTTCGTGTCATCTAGATTTCGGCGCGTTCTGCTGCCTTGGAACTATTCGCACAACAGTTTGCTACTGATGACCCACCCCCCGCGACGCCCCACGCCGGAAATCTGGACGTTGTGCTGCGTTGGGACTATTCGCACAGCCGACCGCTACTTCGTTGTTTTTCCCTAAAAATGTTTATATGTTATTACTATTTTTGTTTTCTTGTATATATTTATAAATTATTAAAGTTTTATAATCTTACTACTTTGTCGGAGTGCTATATATTTTTAATGTGACACATAATTGTAAAAACTTTGATGTACAAACAGTCATCCCTGGAATCTTCCGCTTCAGGCTCGGTCCCCTCCCCAATCACAATACAGGATGGTTTTCAGATAATAGCAACGCTTCTGCTGTGACGGATCTCATCGAGTGTGGGCCTTGATCTACTATAACTCCTTTGAAGAGGGGTGATTCTTTACAGCTGTGGCCATAAACTACATCTGCAGGGCTAGCTGATACCCTAGGACCAGCCTGGACAATCGGACACAGAGGAAAAGGAGTGTCAGAGGGTGCGGTAGTGAATAGGGCGAAAGGGAGGTGTCGGGCGGGCACAGGGTGTGATTCTCAGGGAACAGCAGCGCAGATGGGGGAGGTTTATTACCCATGCATAAGACAGAGAGCGGGGGTGACCACTGCCTGGGGGAGATGCTTGCGAGGGTGGGGAGCCATGCTAAGGATCGACAGCGTGCACAGAGTGGGTCTGGTCAAGGCATCTAAAATGGCTGCCGTGCACGACAAAAGTGTGGCATTTGAAAAAAGACAAGATGGCGCAGACAATGTTTTTCAACACTTCCTGATTTCCTTCGAATCGAACGTTAACAGACGTTGGGGCATATTACCAAAGTTAAGCGATATTTATCCCTAACGATGCTTAGCAACGATTTTTTTACCGTCAGAAATTATCGCAGATAAACCTTGCTATTATCAAGGTTTATCGGAAATACGATAAAAAACGACCGCAATGCATTAATATCGCTGAAAACTCAGCGATATTCATGCATTACCGAGCTAATGCTCTTAGCCATGTTATCCACCTCCCATTGGATAACATGGCTAAGAACTGCTCAGGGCAGGTGGTAGCTTTTGGAGATATTCGCCCTTATCTCGAATATTTCCAAAAGTTGATAATAGGAGATAGCGATGTTAGCGACTGTTTCCAGTCGCTAACATCTTGGCATGCCCACTTTGCATGTCATTAGTGATAAATATCACTCACATGCAAAGTGGGGCCCAAGATGGTCGCTATCTTCTACTAGCCGTCGCTAACTGGTGTTAGCAACAGCTAGGTAATACACATATAATTTTATCTCCGCGAAGCGGAGCGCTGTTACAGATATATATCTTGTTTCTGAACGTTAATTTCTCAAAATGCACTGAAGCACATATATTGAGACCTAGCAAAGGCACATCGGGCTACCAGTCCCTACAATTTTGCCAAGTTTCGTGCAAATCCATTCAGCTGTTCGATCCTACCGAGAGACAAGATGGCGGCCGCTACGGACTGTTTGGAATGTTTACAGACACCGGAGAGCCAATCAGCTTCGCTTCGCAAAGCTCCGTAACGCGAAAAGTACGCGAAGCGGTGCGCTGTTACAGATATATACCTTTTTTTGAACGTTAATTTCTCAAAATCCACTGGAGCACATATATTGAGATCTAGCAAAGGCACATCGGGCTACCAGTCCCTACAATTTTGCCAAGTTTCGTGCAAATCCATTCAGCTGTTCGATTATTATTATTTTTATTTTTTTTTGCCCCGCGGGGCCCTTTTAAAACCTCCACATCAAACCTAGGGGGTGAGCGACAATGTACTATGCCCCCTTATGGTCATTTGCCCCTTCGCTTTGGCCTCCTCTTGTCTCTCAATCCTACCGAGAGACAAGATGGCGGCCGCTACGGACTGTTTGGAATGTTGACAGACGCCGGAGAACCAATCAGCTTCGCTTCACAAAGCTCCGTTGCGCGAAAAGTACGCGTAGCGGAGCGCTGCCCAGTCCGCTGTTACAGATATATACCTTTTTTTGAACATTAATTTCTCAAAATCCACTGAAGCACATATATTGAGATCTAGCAAAGGCACATCGGGCTACCAGTCCCTACAATTTTGCCAAGTTTCGTGCAAATCCATTCAGCTGTTCGATTATTATTATGTTTATTTTTTTTTGCCCCGCGGGGCCCTTTTAAAACCTCCACATCAAACCTAGGGGGTGAGCGACAATGTACTATGCCCCCTTATGGTCATTTGCCCCTTCGCTTTGGCCTCCTCTTGTCTCTCGATCCTACCGAGAGACAAGATGGCGGCCGCTACGGACTGTTTGGAATGTTGACAGACGCCGGAGAACCAATCAGCTTCGCTTCACAAAGCTCCGTTGCGCGAAAAGTACGCGTAGCGGAGCGCTGCCCAGTCCGCTGCTACAGATATATATCTTTTTTTGAACATTAATTTCTCAAAATCCACTGAAGCACATATATTGAGACCTACAAAAGGCACATCGGGCTACCAGTCCCTACAATTTTGCCAAGTTTCGTGCAAATCCATTCAGCCGTTCGGGCTAAAAGTGAGGCCAACCGCCCTATGGAAATTAACATGGGAAAAACGCGTTTTGGGACCCCCCTTTTTTCTCGGCCCCCCCTTGACGAACCCCCCCAAAATTTTCAGGGGCTGCTCAGAAACAAAATGTGCCATTTTCCTGAAAATTTCAGCCAATTCCGTCCACAAACGCCAAAGTTATTAGACATAGAATTTTCAAAAAACCCATAGAGAAAAAATCCTAACTATATATACCTACTGGCGACCGCCAGTAGGTAATATATGTATATATATATATATATATATATATATATATTATATATTATATCTTCTGTTAGGGTGCTTTTTGCATTTTTTTTTGTAATTATTTACGTGGGAAAGAAGTTGTAGCGAGTGGCACTAGCAGTGCGAGGGACAAGTAGTGTGAGGCACAAGTGGCTGATTTGTTGTCATGTGATGGCATATTCGGTTCCAGTTCTGGATTCGAATCTCCAGTAGTACAGCAGTTGTACATCGGTTGGAGATCGGATTCCAGTGCTGGTGGATATATGTTGGTAGGCTCCTTGTGAGTACACCAATAAATGAACACTCTAAGAAGACTGTAGTCTGCAGAGTTTCTTTCAATCACCAGGACACAAACCCATTAGTGTTTTGCAGCTTTTGTCCCCTGTAGGCAACATTCTAATGCCCTGCCTCTGGATGACTTTCCTGCCTCTGCACACTTCAGGCAGACTTTTCATGCCCTATCCCTGGTGGTTTATCATGCTTCTGCGCACTCAATATGTTTGATTGATAGAGGCACATATGGCTAAAACCACACTTGCCTCTATGACACTGCCCTAACCACGAATGAGTCTGAACAACGCATTCCTTTACCACGCATTCCTTTACCAGGCATGCCTTTACCATGCAATTTTGTGGTAAAGGCATGACTGGTAAAGGGATATGTGTGGTAAAGTTCACACCGGAGCACACCCCTGAACCTTAAAAACTACCTGACCCCCCCTGAGCCCCAAGCACTACCCTGCCTCCCCGAGACCTAAAACCTAACCCGAACCCTGAAGACCTAAAACGACCCCCATGCCCACAAAACCCAGCCCAAGCCCCACTTACCTCATCGCGTCCTCTCCCGATCCTTCCTTTTCCTGAGCCTGCCCATTCCATCATCTAGACTGCACATATGCCTTAACCCTTAACCACACACATGCGTGGTTAAGGTATATGCATGGTAAAGGCAAGTGGTCACACTTGTGGGGAAATGGCATGCATGGCTTAGTCCACGTTATAAAGTCCGTTACCCCTCACTACATTTGACATTCGGAGGCCCTGCCTCTGTTCTAAATGATTCAGTAGGTGCTCTACGAGTATATTTGTCTGTGGGTGTGTGCGCGCGCGTGTGGGGGTGTGTGTTACGTTGACTGTAGTTCTGCTCATTCTAACTCAAAGTGCTCTTGTGTTCCTGCGCCTCGCTGCTCTCTGACCAGGTTTCAATGCTTAAGTACCACTTTGCTTATCTTTCTGTACCATGTATTTTCAATGAAAATAATGTAAACTATTATCTTTCGTTTGTACAAATAAAAACATTTTTGAAAAATTTAAGGATATGCGTCATAAGTCAGGATTTACTCTGCATAGGACTGAGAAGGTTATATGCAGCTTGCAGGCATGCCCCACATTTAATAATATTCAGAAATACACTTTGCCGTCGATCTTCCATCTGCCAAAAATGTGCATTATCTTTAAAGGCAGTCATCGCTGCAAGGGTCCTTTTGAAGGGAATCTTGAAATAATGCTTGAAACCGTTATATAAAAGGGAAAGAATAATAGATTAAAACGATTGAAGATATGAACTTCTTTCGGAGCCGAAAAGAAGTTACTTGTTATCCACTTGAAAGGATGAATTCCTCCACAGGCTACAGTTGCCAATTTCAGATAAGGATGGCATTCAATTAGGGATCAAACATAAACACCACAGGTCTTTCTTGATAATCCCCAAAGGTCGCATTAAAGAGAGGGTGAGCCTGTGTACCTTCAGATGTTTGTGTCTGTAAATGCCATTATCTATACAGCACTAGTTTCAAACAATTGCAATGCCCCTCATTTCTACGTGCTGTAGGTGAGTCGCCTAGGTATGCATGTATTTATTTCCAGCAGTAGCTATGTGTTAAAGTTGAGTCTATATTGTTATTTTTAGCACCTTTTCCTCAAAAAATTTATCATTACATGGCTCCTTATATGACCGCGTATAAGAAACCCCAGATGAATAAATAGCTAAATGCAATTATAGTTTGAATGTCTTAATGTGGTACTTTTCATGATCAGACAAATAAGCCCTGATGCAATCTCCCACAATGGACTATCCCCATTGCAACTCAGCTAACCCATCACTGCTATAACAACGATGGCTGTGAACCACCCAACACACACCACACTCCAGGCCTGAGCCTCACCAGATCCAAAACCTGTGTAATGGCTCATCGTTAAACACTATTACATATAACATAACATGGATTGCAACCCATGTACCCACAGTCTGATCCTTAAACGTAGAGGACTCCTAAATGAACCCACATGTCACCATATTCTACCACTGAATTAAACTCCTACTCATACTCCTAGCAAATTCACAACCCTGACGTTGCTACAACACCTTATCTAGGACATGAAAAAGCTGCAATTAAACATTTGTAAATGAATACATCATCACACACCTTGCCCACTACAATATTCCACAATACTTCACACATTTTTACATTCGCCCCACCTTACAGGATATGAATGTTGACATTCATCTATCATATAGTACTCCATACTGCACATGTCAAAACCACGAATGTGACAGAACCCCCAATGAAATAACAAACCTCTCAAGCTAACTACCAGAGATATAAGACACATGATAGTGACCGTTAACATGACAGCATCAAAGCTGTCCTATTAAAACACTAAATTAAATTCACTATCTTATTTCCACACATCCAGTACATGAATGTGTGACAGAACCATGCATGTCATTATCATACGTGCCTTTACAGTGCATCCATTACCACGCATATGCGTCTACCAGGCATGGCATTACCACGCTAACTCTTTCCATACATATGCCTTTACCACGCATGCCTTTACAACGAATATGTACATATTTCGCAAGTAAGTATAAAGCCTTTATATATAGATAGCAGCCCGTCCCGACGTTGTCCGGGAGCAACAGGCTTCCCCGACCCCCGCCCGCCCCGACATTGTCCAGCAGCCCGGTCCCCGCCCGGCCCGTCCCCCGCCTGCCCCGACCCCCGCCTGCCCCGACATGGGTCCCCTTACCTCAGCCGCTGCTCCTCCTGCCTGTCCGCTGCTGATATACTGCTTTAAATATGTCTGTTCTTCTTTGCAGAGGTGTACAGCTGACCAATCCGTTCTACAGAGTGTACATTGGCGGGGAAAGCTTACATCTAATCTTTTTGGCCTAGAGGTGTGTTAATGATTGCTGTTTCACCATAAAAACACGGGATCATTCTCTTTTCTCCTGCAGCCCGGGCCCCTGCCCAGCCCGTCCTCCGCCTGCCCCGATATGGGTCCCCTTACCTCAGCCGCCGCTCCTCCCGCCTTTCCGCTGCTCGCACCGCCGCTGGCCTGTCCGCTGCTCCTCACGTCAGTGCTCCTCCCCCGCGCCATGTCCGCCGCTCCCTTACCTCAGCCGCCGCTCCTCCAGCCTGTCCGCTGCTTGTACCACCGCTGGCCTGTCCGCTGCTCCTCACGTCACCGCTCCTCCCCTGCGCCATGTCCGCCGCTCCTCGTCGCTCTCCTGGACGCCGCTCCTCCCCGCGCTCCTGACGTGAGCACGCACGTCGCGGCCGGCGCTACTTCGGAAGGACTACTTTTTTTTACTGTAAATTTTTTAAATGACGTTTTTTAATTTTATTTATATAGCCTATCACCATCTACACACCCTGACGATTCCAACGGTGTATCGGGTGTGTGGATTGGCGCTGTGGTTCCCGAGTTTACCAGCCTCAAAGGCTGAAAGTTCTTCCTTTATTATAATAGTATAGATTACCTGTATGAAGCCTCATTTTTGTATCTCAATGCCTTCATGTTTTTAAACCTGTGCTATTTGTTTAATTTTCACATGAACCATATAGCTTAATGTTTAAAAACTTTCTCTGCAGACAATCCTTACAGTTGTAGAATGTGAAAGATTGGAGAGTGACTAGGATTACCAACTGTGTCAGGGCCGGACTGGCTACCGGGCAGTTTGGAATGCTGCCGAGCTGCTGGAAGATTTTAATGCAGTGGGGGCTGATTTTGTACATGAAGACCTGCGTGTACTTCGAAATAATGAAAACAAAACGAATTTCGTTTAGTACACGCAGGTCGCCATCAACAAAATTAACCCCCAACTCAGCAGCATTCAAAACTGCCCGGTAGCCAGTCCGGCCCTGAACTGTGATCTCAGGTAAGACTGCATTGATATTAGAGGGAAATGGTAGAACCTCATTAGTTTAACACTCACTACGGAACTGTTTAGTGGAACTTTGATGTACTGTGAGCCTGAAACATGGTGTACTTTAATTAAGTTTGTGAGTGTCTACTAGGTGTACTTTAAGTTTATGTGACTGTCTGCTATCGAGGTTTGCAAGAGGGAAGAGGCTGCATTGAAAGTCTTCGACAGTGAAGAAACTGTATTGGGAGACACTTGTATTAGTGGAAACACAGCTCTGCATGGTGGTGACTTGACCGCTAAATTGAAAAAGTTAGAGAAGCTTAAAAGAAGTGAACTATTTTGGTGGTGGAAGAGCAAATCTCTGTAGCATTATTTGGAGGTTGGACACTTACCACGTGGATTAAGAATATAAGTAGCACCAAGCTTTGAAAACCCCAACTCTGATATGGTGAAAGAGTGCGCTAATAATAACTAATCATCAAGGTGGATGTTTGACATACTACCACAGTACGCTGGCCTCAATAGGAAAAAAATCCTAGAGGAAATAGAAAGTGTTCAAACTGCTATTAATCAAGAAGCTGATCAAGAAGCGGTGGAAAGATTCAACACTGAGGAAAAAGAAATGCTGGGCAAATTGGCGGACATTAAGCTCCGGAAAGTGTAGAAGTTTAAGCGCGATAAAATAGATTGAGAAAATGGACAGATCTTCATGTTGACGAAGAAATTCGAAAATGTAAGTAGACAATGACTTTTGAAAGAAGGAAATGAAGTAGTCCATGAGCAGTACAGTGTTCCCAGTTCAGAAGTTGGCACTGATTTAGAAGAGGGCATAACTAGTGATTCAAGTATACTCTCTGTCATTGAGAAGCTTGATTTTTTGTGATAAGATCGCAGGTTTAACCTGTGTCCTCGAGAGCAACAAAGCCAAAGACCACTAAGAGGAAGTGGTAGAGGAGGAAGAGGTGGTACCATGCCTGAAAGAGCAAATCAAGGCAGAGGAAAATAGACAAAATGGAATCAGTAATAGCACAGGCTACACTGAATGACAACAGCAACATGAGCATTAGCTTAATTGACGACAAATCGTTACCTTAGGAGGAAGCAATTCTTAAACAGAGACTCTCATACTGCCCAGTTCAGGACTTTCAATATACTCAAACCTGGATCCATTTTTCAAATTTAAAAGGGCTATGAAAGTTTTTTCTGCTCCACCCCAAGAAAAAGCCCAAGACCACTCAAGTAGCTGGTAATATGCAGAATGCACTGCATTTTGCAGACATGCATCTAATAGTAACTCTGCAGGAATTGGCCATTGAAAAATTAGGAATAATTTAGGAATGTGATCAGTATTGAACATGATATAGATGTCTATGTGGAAGCCCCAACGAAATTCAAATCTAAATCAAAGTTCATCCCCAGGATGGCAAAGGGTGCCCTGGTCATCTACAGTGATCTAGCCATTGAAGAATTAAAAAATCTACACAAGAACTTAAATCGCAAGAGAAAGAAAAACAATGATCTGAAAGAATACTTCAGAAATTGAAATCTAAATCCAACTGTGTCATTAGAAATTTCGATAATGGAGGGAATGTAATCCTTTGGTCCAAAGAGAAGTACACATGACTGAAGCGTGCAAACAGTTGAATAACAGTCAGTGCTATGCAACATTTTCAACGTCATTTATGAAATAGAACCAAAGAGGATATAAGAATGTACTGATAGATTCACATGAACAAGGATTCATCAGTCATGATGAATATCAATTTAAAAGACTCGATCATCCCAAAATGCTTGTCCCATATTTGATCCCTAAAGTCTATAAAGACAAGTACAATCCCCCAGTACATCTGATCATATCGGCTCTGGGCAGTGCTTGGGAGAATACATCAAAATATGTTGACTCCTATTTGGTAAATTTTATAAAAAGCAGACATTCTTACACCCAAGACATGGTTGAATTCCTTTAAAAGATCTATGACTTACCATGGTAGGACAACTATCTCCTCACCACTATAGATGTGACCACACTATATACCAGCAGACAGCACTCAGATGGGTTGAGGGCAGTGCAACACTTTCTAGTGGCCAGACCTATATTCATGTGGAAACTCATGGAAATGCTGTTGCAAATGACTCAAAGATCCCTAGAATATAATTTCTTCCTCTTTAAAAAAGAGGGGGAGAGGAGTTAGCCTAACGGCTAGGGCGGCAACCTCGAATCTGGGGAACTGGATTCGAGTGTCAGCAATGAAGCTGAACATCCTGTGTTTCTGGGCAAATCACTTAATCTCTCCGTGCCTAACAAAAAATGAATGTTTCCTCATGTAACGCAACTGATGCTTGTGTAAAGCGCTCTGATACCCGATGCTTTCAGGTCAAGTTTGCACTATATAAAAGTCTGTAAAAAAACCAACGGCAAACGGCACCTGCTTCGCCCATATGGGCTGGTAGGAGGATCCAGATTGAACATTACAGTGATTGGGCAGAGCATGTGGTACATCGGAGCAGGTAAATCGATGACCTGTTCCTAGTATGAAAAGGCAAGGAAAGTAGTGCAATATTTCTCGATAAGATGAGATAAACAACCTAAATTTCAACTTTAGCCTTACCATTAGTAGGTCAGAGGTTAATTTTCTGGAACTCACTGTCTATATAAACAACAAAAAGCTTGAGACAAAGCTATTCAGAAGAAGTACCTCAGGCAACATACTACTCCACTCCTCTAGCTTTAACCCCCAAAGTTTAGTTAATAGCATCCCATACGGGGATGGGTTGAAGGTGAAGTGTAATTACAATGAAGCAATTGAAGAGAAAAAAGCATTAGACTATATATCAAGGAGGTAGAGCGAGAGGGGATATTCTAAGGAGAGTGTTGAACAAGCAAAGGATAAATCTAAGACCAAACCTAGAGAACAGAGCTGTTATTTGAAAAGAACACATCTCCAGACCGAATTCACATTTTCGATTAGTCACCATGTATAACAATCAAGAAGGTACAGTGAGAGCCATCCTACAAAAACATTGACATCTCAATAAAAATGACCTTGTTACCTCGTAGGCCATGAGCAACCTTTAGGAAGCTAAATCAAAGCAACAAAAGTTAGCCAAAAGCAGCCCTGCGACTGCCCCCTCGACCCATATAACTTGGCTGAGACGTAGCACTGGTTTTGAGAAATCATGCCAAAATGAGATCAACACCAAAGAGTATAAGACACAATTTTCAGAAATCAGTAAGAAAATCCATGGGATCTATGACTGCAATACAGATCGCACAGTTTACAATATACATTGTCCTTGCAAGTTGCTTCACATAGGCAGTACAACACTCCCAGTCCACAAAAGGATTTTACAGCATTTAAGAGTGATAAACCTTGGTGACATGTCTCCAGGCATTCTGAAGAGCAAATTAAGAGTGACCCTAGTGCCCTTGAATACTTTGTGATAGATGTAATCCCTGTGAACATCAGGGTAGGTGATAGGATAAAGTCATTAAGAAGGCTGGAATCCCGATACATAGTTGAATTAAACTCTACAACTCTGCATGGTCTTAACATGGAGGATGTACTCCTCATATATTTATAATCCTCACATCCCTCTCTTTGAACATGAAGTACATGGTTTGCCTGATAAAATTCACACTAGTGCAAAGTTGGCATTCTTTGTTTCGTCAGATGTTGATGCCATTAGAAAAGAAGGTGAACTCATCACACTTGCATTAAGGCAGTACGATCCTAATCGGTTAACCAATAAATCAGTGTGCCGATTCCATGTACAACAGGAGGGTTATTATAATGCAGAAGTGCTTAAGGTCTATTTTATTGATAAAATAAAAGTGATTTTGAAACATATGCAATCACAATTGTGTATTTTGAGGTGAAAATATGATGATGCCCATGTCATTTTACATTCAATCATGAGTTAGTTCTGAGCTCATATGGCAATGGGTGATCTTTAGCCCACTTGGGCAAGATTACCTGTATGAAGTCTCATTTTTACCCCGGATGCCTTCATGTTTTTAATCATGTTGAAGTAATTAGTTTTTGCATTAAACATTAGCTTAAGTTTACAAAACTTTCTCTGTAGACAAAACCTTACATTTGTAGAATATCAAAGATTACAATGTGACTAGGATTGCCTTCAATACTGAATTCTGCCCTATCAATGTGATTTTATCAAAATTAATCAACAGCACCAAGAGTGCGATATAGAAAATATATAAGCACCTATTCAGTGAAATGTAAATTGCCAACGAATAGAGTATGCCCACTGAGGCTGGACTTGCCTTTTATAGCAGCAATTAATAACATCTAATATATATATATATATATATATATATATATATATATATATATATATATATATATATATATTACCTACTGGCGGTCGCCAGTAGGTATATATAGTTAGGATTTTTTCTCTATGGGTTTTTTGAAAATTCTATGTCTAATAACTTTGGCGTTTGTGGACGGAATCGGCTGAAATTTTCAGGAAAATGGCACATTTTGTTTCTGAGCAGCCCTTGAAAATTTGGGGGGGGTTCGTCCAGTGGGGGCCGAGAAAAAAGGGGGGTCCCAAAACGTGTTTTTAACATTGAGTTTTCCATAGGGCGGTTGGCCTCACTTTTAGCCCGAACGGCTGAATGGATTTGCACGAAACTTGGCAAAATTGTAGGGACTGGTAGCCCGATGTGCCTTTTGTAGGTCTCAATATATGTGCTCCAGTGGATTTTGAGAAATTACCGTTTAAAAAAAGATATATATCTGTAACAGCGGACCGGTTAGCGCTCTGGTTCGCGGACTTTTCGCGCAACGGAGCTTTGTGAAGCGAAGCTGATTGGTTCTCCGGCGTCTGTCAACATTCCAAACAGTCCGTAGCGGCCGCCATCTTGTCTCTCGGTAGGATCGAGAGACAAGAGGAGGTCAAAACAAAGGGGGAAATAACTATAAGGGGGCATAGTAGATCCTCGCTGACCCCCTAGGTTTGATGTGGAGGTTTTAAAAGGGCCCCGCGGGGCAAAAAAAAATAATAATAATAATAATCGAACGGCTGAATGGATTTGCACGAAACTTGGCAAAATTGTAGGGACTGGTAGCCCGATGTGCCTTTGCTAGGTCTCAATATATGTGCTTCAGTGGATTTTGAGAAATTAACGTTCAAAAAAAGATATATATCTGTAACAGCGCACCGCTTCGCGTACTTTTCGCGTTACGGAGCTTTGCGAAGCGAAGCTGATTGGCTCTCCGGTGTCTGTAAACATTCCAAACAGTACGTAGCGGCCGCCATCTTGTCTCTCGGTAGGATCGAGAGACAAGAGGAGGCCAAAGCGAAGGGGCAAATGACCATAAGGGGGCATAGTAGATCCTCGCTGACCCCCTAGGTTTGATGTGGAGGTTTTAAAAGGGCCCCGCGGGGCAAAAAAAAAAATAATAATAATAATCGAACGGCTGATGACCATAAGGGGGCATAGTAGATCCTCGCTGACCCCCTAGGTTTGATGTGGAGGTTTTAAAAGGGCCCCGCGGGGCAAAAAAAAATAATAATAATAATAATCGAACGGCTGAATGGATTTGCACGAAACTTGGTAAAATATTAGGGACTGGTAGCCCGATGTGCCTTTGCTATGTCTCAATATATGTGCTTCAGTGCATTTTGAGAAATTAACGTTCAAAAACAAGATATATATCTGTAACAGCGCTCCGCTTCGCGGAGATAAAATTATATGTGTATTACCTAGCTGTTGCTAACACCAGTTAGCGACGGCTAGTAGGAGATAGCGACCATCTTGGGTCCCACTTTGCATGTGAGTGATATTTATCACTAATGACATGCAAAGTGGGCATGCCAAGATGTTAGCGACTGGAAACAGTCGCTAACATCGCTATCTCCTATTATCAACTTTTGGAAATATTCGAGATAAGCGCGAATATCTCCAAAAAGTAACAGCTGCCCTGAGCAGTTCTTAGCCATGTTATCCAATGGGAGGTGGATAACATGGCTAAGAGCATTAGCTTGGTAATGCATGAATATCGCGGAGTTTTCAGCGACATTAATGCATTGCGCTCGTTTTTTATCGTATTTGCGATAAACCTTGATAATAGCAAGGTTTATCTGCGATAATTTCTGACGGTAAAAAAATCTTTGCAATGCATCGTTAGGGATAAATATCGCTTAACTTTGGTAATATGCCCCAACGTCTGTTAACGTTCGATTCGAAGGAAATCAGGAATTGTTGAAAAACATTGTGTGCGCCATCTTGTCTTTTTTCAAATGCCACACTTTTGTCGTGCACGGCAGCCATTTTAGATGCCTTGACCAGATCCACTCTGTGAACGCTGTCGATCCTTAGCATGGCTCCCCACCCTCGCAAGCATCTCCCCCAGGCAGTGGTCACCCCCGCTCTCTGTTTTATGCATGGGTAATAAACCTCCCCCCATCTGCGCTGTTCTTCCCTGAGAATCACACCCTGTGCCCGCCCGACACCTCCCTTTCGCCCTATTCACTACCGCACCCTCTGACACTCCTTTTCCTCTGTGTCCGATTGTCCAGGCCGGTCCTAGGCTATCAGCTAGCCCTGCAGATGTAGTTTATGGCCACAGCTGTAAAGAATCACCCGTCTTCAAAGGAGTTATAGTAGATCAAGGCCCACACTCGATGAGATCCGTCACAGCAGAAGCGTTGCTATTATCTGAAAACCATTCTGTATTGTGATTGGGGAGGGGACCGAGCGTGAAGCGGAAGATTCCAGGGATGACTCTTTGTACATCAAAGTTTTTACAATTATGTGTCACATTAAAAATATATAGCACTCCGACAAAGTAGTAAGATTATAAAACTTTAATAATTTATAAATATATACAAGAAAACAAAAATAGTAATAACATATAAACATTTTTAGAGAAAAACAACGAAGTAGCGGTCGGCTGTGCGAATAGTCCCAACGCAGCACAACGTCCAGATTTCCGGCGTGGGGCGTCGCGGGGGGTGGGTGATCAGTAGCAAACTGTTGTGCGAATAGTTCCAAGGCAGCAGAACGCGCCGAAATCTAGATGACACAAAAGTGATGTCTAGTAAGTTGCCACCCAGCAAATAACGGCGTGGGGCGTCGCGGGGGGTGGGTCATCAGTAGCAAACTGTTGTGCGAATAGTTCCAAGGCAGCAGAACGATGGCACCAAGGTGATGTCCAGTAAGTTGCCGCACTGGTTTTGGTATCCTACAATGCTGCTCCGAATAACGGCGTGGAGCGCCCCGGGGGAGGCGGCGTGAACGGGCCTCTCCAGGTGGAGTCTCGTCTGTTGTAGTGGGGCGCCCCTTTACCGTTTCAGTTGCCATTCCGTCCGCTTTTGGTCCACTGTGTCAAAATCCGCCATTCAGCTGAGTTGCGCCCACTCTTGCGGTGCAGCGATAGGCGGCTGTCACAGGACTCTCAAAATGGCGGCAGGCTGTTTCCTTTTTGGGCCTGGTCCACTGAAATGGCCCTGGGACACCTTGGAAATCGGACGCTTGTCTGCTAGGTCTTGGACCCCATTCTCGAAAGCGTCCCCTCCGCCTTGAGAATTCATCAAAAGTTTTGGGGGCCCCGACTCCTGCAGGCTTCTGGTGGGGAGCGGCTGCCATGATTGCTCGCGGAATGACCACGACGGAGCTACGAGATGGTGGTGCTCTCATGGTGACGCCAGCTTCAGTCTGAAACATCCAGAAACAAGGTGGGGCTTTCATCGTTTGGGGGGAAAAAAAAGTTTTCATCCAATGAAAAGTGTTGTTTTTAGGTCATATGATCAAGCCTTCCATCATTAGGAAACCAAAAGTAAAATGAACCAATGAAAAGTTTTATAAACAAGTCACATGACCTGTTATGCGGCATAGGGTATAAAATGCGGAGAAAATACGTTGGCACGTGAGGCGGCGTCAGTAGCGGACCGATGTGCGAATAGGCCGAAGGCAATACAACGCGCCAAGATCCGGATGGCATCGAGGTGGTGTCATAGTTGAGAGTTCTGAGCAGCGGTTGTAACACTGTCTGAAGCTTATTTGCAGCTGCTGCAGCTTCACTACGCGCCAAGATCCGGATGGCACCGAGGTGGTGTGTAGGAAGTTGCCGCACTGGTGTGGCCATCCTACAATGCTGAAAGTCGGCGTGGGGCGCCCCGTTGGCCTGTGAGTTTGCGTCAGTAGCGGACCGATGTGCGAATAGGCCGAAGGCAGCACAACGCGCTAAGATCCGGATGGCACCGAGGTGGTGTCTAGTAAGTTGTCGCACTTCTGTGGCCATCCTACAATGTTGAAAGTCGGCGTGGGGCGCCCCGTTGGCCTGTGAGATGGTGTCAGTAGCGGACTGATGTGTGAATGGGGCCAAAGGCAGCGCAACAATATTTTCTACTATATTTCCGGTGTAGAAGAGACCACAAGGCGCTGAGATGCCAAGATCCGGATGGCACCGAGGTGGTGTCTTGCAAGTTGTGGTACTGGTGTGGCCATCCTACAATGCTGAAAGTCGGCGTGGGGCGCCCCGTTGGCCTGTGAGATGGCGTCAGTAGCGGACCGATGTGCGAATAGGCCGAAGGCAGCACAACAATATTTTCTGACTGACACCACAAGGCGCTGAGATGCCAAGATCCGGATGGCACCGAGGTGATGTCTAAGTTGCGGACTGATGTGCGAATGGGGCCAAAGGCAGCGTAACAATATTTTTTGTATGGAAGATACCACTAGGCGTTGAGATGCCAAGATTCGGATGGCACTGAGGTGATGTCTAGCAAGTTGGTGTGGTCATCCTACAATGCTGAAACTCGGCGTGGGTCACCCCATTAGCCTGTGAGATGGCGTCAGTAGCGGACCGATGTGCGAATAGGCCGAAGGCAGCACAACGCGCCAAGATCCGGATGTCACCGTGGTGGTTTCATAGTTGAGAGGCACTTCATCTGCAGTGGGGCGCCGAGATCCGGATGGCACCGAGGTGATGTCTAGCAAGTTGCTGTACTGGTGTGGTCATCCTACAATGCTGAAACTCGGCGTGGGTCGCCCCATTAGCCTGTGAGATGGCGTCAGTAGCGGACCGATGTGCGAATAGGCCGAAGGCAGCACAACGCGCCAAGATCCGGATGTCACCGTGGTGGTTTCATAGTTGAGAGGCACTTCATCTGCAGTGGGGCGCCGAGATCCGGATGGCACCGAGGTGATGTCTAGCAAGTTGCTGTACTGGTGTGGTCATCCTACAATGCTGAAACTCGGCGTGGGTCGCCCCATTAGCCTGTGAGATGGCGTCAGTAGCAGACCGATGTGCGAATAGGCCGAAGGCAGCACAACGCGCCAAGATCCGGATGTCACCGTGGTGGTTTCATAGTTGAGAGGCACTTCATCTGCAGTGGGGCGCCGAGATCCGGATGGCACCGAGGTGATGTCTAGCAAGTTGCTGTACTTGTGTGGTCATCCTACAATGCTGAAACTCGGCGTGGGTCGCCCCATTAGCCTGTGAGATAGCAGTTCTTTGGATTTGGGCCTGGCTCGTCTGCTGTAGTGGGGCGCCCCTTTACCGTTTCAGTTGCCATTCAGCTGAGTTTCGGCTGCTCTTGATGCTACAGCGACAGGCGGCTGCAACAGGACTCTCAAAATGGCGGCCTGTTCTTTGGATTTGGGCCTGGTCCACTAAAATGGCCCTGGGACACCTTAGAACTCGGACGCTCGATTTTTTTTTCCTTTCCTGTACATGCAAAAAAAGGTAAATGCCCGGTACGTTACACGCTTCATCTGCCACGATGAACTCTCTAGAGGAACCGAAAAAAAATATAGTTGTGGTAACTATACCATGCATCGTCATATGGAGAGGTGGCACCAATTAATTATAGTGCTGCATAAAAGAGAGATTTGGAGGAGAACCCCTGACCTGCTAGTACATTCATCAAAGAAGTGGCACTGAGAGCTTCAGAGGCAAGGGAAACGGTCCCAAATATTTAGAAGAACTTTGGAAAGATTAAAATGACATGTTTAGATTGTGGCAAATTTATTTCATGTGGACATCTGAGTGTTACTCTAATAAATACAGCATATGAACATCATCATAGTCGATGGTTGGTAGAGACATTTTGACTATATCCTGGACCTGCCCGTCCTCGCCCAAAATGGCGCCAGAATAAATGGGACTCGTAACTCCTTGTTGTGTACTGGTTGCAGAACCTTGAAATCACGAGATACGTATGCAGTTTTGAAGCACATGGCGGGCGGGGACGAGAATTGATTGAATATTTCGACATCCCTATTGATATTAAGTTCTGATGTGTTATTGATTACTGTACTGTTGAAAGTTCGAATTAACGTCACCCATGGTACTTGCCCGCAAATGTATATCTAGATAATTTTATTGTAACTGGCCCTGTCGTATTTTAGTTATAAAATGTACGTCCACCGATTCCGTAACTGTTAGACACCTTAGTTCTTGCAACCTAATGGCCCGCCCGTTACGTTCCTCTACAGTGTAAATGTCTATTTATCATATACGATTACAGTTTGCTCCGTGGCCGGCCCACGTGGTTATAGGCTCGTATTTGTATAATGAAATTTTCACAATAAAGGTTTTTAAAAGAAAACATGGTAGTAGTATATACATTGGTAAAGTTTTTAATAATAGTCACTGTTTTAGAATCATTAAAAGGCAAGTGAAATAAAGCAGACCAATTACATGAAGGGTAAAAGGTATAATACGAAGGAACGCAGTAAAGATAAATGGTCAAGGGCTGTTGTGTTTTCTATTCCTGCAACATAAAGTGATCGATAAGAATCTCATATTCAGGCGTATCGGCGACTAAGACAGCAGGTCGACCCTCTTTTGCTCAACGGCTCCGTCATGGGACGAAGAAACGCTCTTTTTCTCGAAAAAAGAATATATTTTACTTGCAGGACAGTTGTAAAATTTCCGGGAAAGTACATTAGCCTGGAACATTATAACATATATTTAAGAAAAAATAATGTTAGGAAGTAATGAAAAGCGTAATTTTTAGGTCATATGACCAAGCCTTTCATCATTACAATAAGAAAAGTAAAATGAACCAATGAAAAGTTTTATTAACAAGTCACATGACTTGTTATGCTTACGTTACGCGCTGCGCGCCCCGGATGACTTCCGGATGCGCTAACGCGGCGCGTCATATGACGCATTACGCGACAACGCAGGTACAGAATATAGTCAAAATGTCTCCACCAACCAGCGGTCGGAACACAACCCCTTTCAGCAGGCTAAATAGTTCTGTTAAATGACAACAGAAGGGACAGGCAACAAGAACCATCAGTCAAAGAGGGGAGGGCTAGTTCTTCTCTACCGGGTTACATTGGGGCGCTACCGGAACTGATCGAATTGGTAGTCTACAGTGTTTCTGGATGTTTCAGACTGAAGCTGGGGTTAGCATGAGAGCAGCACCATTTCGTAGCTCCGTCGAGGTCATTCCGCAACCAATCATGGCAGCCGTTCTTTATCGTTATTTTGGGCGGGGTGGGTGGCGGAGCAGAGCTGTTTTGCAGCCATCATTGTGTGGAGTTCAGTTCATCTCACTAGTTTTGTATTTGTCATGAGGGGTTGTTCCTAATGTTTCTATTTTAGCGAGGTCAAAAAGAGATCCCATTAGTGGCCTACTGATTTTGCTCGATTCCTTTTCTTTTTTTTTACACGATTTTTCGTTATCTGCAAAGACTAAACAGAGTATTGCGACTCTGTGTTTGTTTGTAAATAGAGAATGAACCAAAGAGAACTAATTCTAAAACAGTAAATACTTGGATAACAATCAATCAAATGGAGAGAGAAGCAGGCACGACGGATTACAATGGGGGCAAAGACCTGCGTTAACTACCTTTCACTATCTGCAAAGAGAGAGTACTCCTAATAGAAATGAGGGGGGGGGGCACCATTCAAAGCAGATCAGTGTGCATAAACACGAAAATGTTTTCACTTACCACGTACTTGACATTCGACAGCTTATGATATTTGCTATTAAAAAACCATTGAAATTCACTGAAAAAACCATAGGTTATAGACCATATATAGTTAGGAATTAGCATTTACAAAACCTTGAAAATTCACTGAAAAAACCATAGGTTATAGACCATATATAGTTAGGAATTAGCATTTAAAAAACCTTATTTTACTCACACAAAACCATTGAAATTCCATATATAGTTAGTTGCACTAACTATATATCGCGCACCTGCAATCCACTGCTGATGATGTCACATATTACATCATTCATGACATGGTCAGTGACATCACTGATGACATCACTGATGACATCTCAAATGACATCACTGATGACATCACTGATGACAACATCCAGTGACTGTATGTTTCTGTAAAGTTAAAATGTGTCTTACATATTGAAGAATGAGTGGAAGTATAAGTGTCTGGACAAAGGATTTAGTAGGTGCATGACTGAATGCATGAGTGAGTGATTAAATGTGTCTCACTGAGTGCATGGGTTAGTGACTAAAGTGTCTTAATTTGTGCATCATTATGTCTGTTGTTCTGTAAACTGCTGCATGTTTTGATCAGTAGCTATATGATTAACTATATGGGTTACTGATTGATTGTCCAAGTATTTGTATGGGAGACTGAGTGTGTGTGTGGCTGGCTGGGAGGTGTGTGACTCTGTGCAGATCAATGTGTACTTGTATCAATGATTGTATAACAAGGTAAGTATGTGTTAGTATATGTTTGAAAATGTAAGGTGCTCTATGTTTAACTGTATAGACAAGAAAATGGAAGTGTCATTGATTCTTTACAGGACTGACTAGGTGTGTGAGTAACTCCATGGATGAGTGGCAGACTGTGAGTGTCTGTATAGGTGTATGAGTGCATATGATAGTGTTGTAAAGATGAGTGATTGTATGTATGAATGATAGTATGGGTGAATGAGTGAAGGTGTGTGTAGACGTAGGAATCAGTGAGTGCGTATGTAGTAACTAGTATTGGTGTGTCAATGGTTTCAAAAATTATATTCTGTATTTAACACTGGGTGAAACAGAGGTTATATTAAAATGTGAGGAGATGCATTGTATTGTCACATGAATGATATCATCAGTGATGTGGTCATTGATGTCAAATGAGATGTCATCAGTGATGTCATCAGTGATGTCATTTGAGATGTCATCAGTGATGTCATCAGTGATGTCACTGACCATGTCATGAATGATGTAATATGTGACATCATCAGCAGTGGATTGCAGGTGCGCGATATATAGTTAGTGCAACTAACTATATATGGAATTTCAATGGTTTTGTGTGAGTAAAATAAGGTTTTTTAAATGCTAATTCCTAACTATATATGGTCTATAACCTATGGTTTTTTCAGTGAATATATATATATATATATATATATATATTACCTACTGGAGGTCGCCAGTAGGTAGTTATAGTTAGGATCGTTTTCCATGGAAATCTGCCTGTAGTTTTCCTTAATTTTGCCTCGCTGCGCACCGCTCCTTCCCTGAAAGTTTCGGGGGGGATCCGTCAAGCGGGGGCCGAGAAATAAGGGGGGTCCCAAAACGTGTTTTCCCCATGTTAATTTCCATAGGGCGGTTGGACTCACTTTTAGCCCGAACGGCTGAATGGATTTCCACCAAACTTGGCAAAATTGTAGTGACTGGTACCCCGATGTGCCTTTGCTATGTCTCAAGATATATGCTCCAGTGGTTTTTACGAAAATTTACTTTGAAAAAATATATATTGGGCTACATTGGGCTATATGTATGTTAGAGCTCAAATGTAGCCCAATGTAGCCCAATGTAGCCCAAAGATGGCCACCAGAGAAAAAAAAAACAAATGTAGCCCAAATATCAGCCAGATGTAGCCCAACTATAGCCCAATGACAGAATGTCCCAGAGTGTTCTAAAGAACAACTAGAGCGCTAAGAGTCTTACTTGTGACAAAAGTATGGCACACCTGAAGTCATCTTGATTGGAATAAAGTGTTAACACTTAAAACATTTAATTTGCAAAGGAACAAAATGAGGGGGTTCATTTTGCCATAGAAATTATGATTAATGCTGAAGAAAGAAAAATTAGGGCACATTTTGAGTGACTTCTCAAATCCTCTTATATTTCATTAAAAAAATTCTGATATGCAGTCTCCCAAGATGGCCACCAGAGACAAAAGAGCCCAAATGTAGCCCAAATATCAGCCAGATGTAGCCCAACTATAGCCTAACAGTCTTACTTATGACAAAAGTATGGCACACCTGAAGTCATCTTGATTGGAATAAAGTGGTAACACTTAATACATTTAATTTGAAAAGGAACAAAATGAGGGGTTTCATTTTGCCATAGAAATTGTATATATATATTACCTACTGGCGGTCGCCAGTAGGTAGTTATAGTTAGGATTGATTTCCATAGAGAAATCACAACATTCTATTTGGAATAACTTTGGCGCCGGTGGAGGAATCTGCCTGAAATCCTCAGCAACTTTGCCTCGCGGCGCTCCGGTCCTTCCCTGAAAGTTTGGGGGGAATTCGTCAAGCGGGGGCCGAGATAAAATCGGGGTCCCAAAACGTGTTTTCCCCATGTTCATTTCCATAGGGCGGTCGGTCGCACTTTTAGCTCGAACGACTGAATGGATTTTCACCAAACTTGGCAAAATTGTAGGGACTGGTAGCCCGATGTGCCTTTGCTATGTCTCAAGATATGTGCTCCAGAGGATTTTGAGTAATTTAGGTTCAAAAAATGGTATATATCTATAGCCGCGCCCCAGTACGCGCACCGGGGAGCGCTCCGGGCGCGCCACGCGACTTGCGCATGGAAAGCTGATTGGCTCTCGGGTGTCTGTAAACATTCGAAACAGTCCGGAGCGGCCGCCATCTTGTGTCTCGGTAGGATCGAGACACAAGAGGTGGTAAAAACAAAGGGGGAAATAATCAAAAGGGGGCAGGGTAGATCCCCCTGACCCCCTAGGTTTGATGTGGGGGCCATAAAAGGGTCCCTCGGGTAAAAAAATAAAATAAAAAAAATCGGTTTTCGTGGGGGGAGCGCCCGGTACGCACACCGGGGAGCGTACCGTGGAGCGTATAATGGGAAAAACCCAGTGAAACAGGAAAATAATAATTTAAAGTGATTAGAGGTAGGGTAGCTCTGCATAGAGTTGTTGTGTTGTTTGGGTGTTTTAAGTACCAACATGTAGTACCAATGCTGAGTCTTAAATTTAATGTACACCGTTTCCTCTGTAGATATCTTGCATGTTGTTACAGAAGTTATTGTGCTATATGGAATCCACATCATAGTCTGTCAGGAAAGCAGAAACAACATGGAGCCAGGAGATGAAAAAGAGATGTCAAATAGACATTGGAGATAATATATTGGGAGAAAGGAAGTATCTATGAGCAAAATTACTATGTAACATAAAAAAGTTGCACAGTATGCTATAAATCTGACTTTACATTAGAATCAATTTGGTACTGTTTATGAATTACATATAAAAATGAATAATGTCTGAAACAAGTTTAGAATTATTAAATATAAATTTATTTTTCAGATTCTTTTTCCAAATTTAACATAACTTCCATTAACAGATTGTCGGAAATGTCCTAATTTTGAATTAGCAAATCTACCGCTTCCACACATTTAACTAATTCATAGTCCCTTGATTGATCCATGAATTCTAAGTCTTCATTTGGTTCAATAACTTGTTCATTGTTGCTCTCCAGTACAATTTGAAAGGAAATATTTTTCTCTCCTTCCATTTTCTTGCTGTAATTTGCATAAAAAATAAATATATCAGTAGAGATAGGGCACTGTTGGGTTTAAGTTCATACAGGTAGTTTTGATTTTTTAACAGTGAAGTTGTCTTTGGGCAGTGTATGGTATCAGGCTGGAAGTAGAAATATAAAAAAGTGTATATCATGAAGCCTAAGTAAATTCATAAATATACAAGACAAGCCTAACTCCATTCATAACTATAACAGAGAAGCGTATCTCAATCTATAACTATTACAGAGGGATAGTATATAACTATCAGAAAATGTTCTTCCAAATTAACTTAAAGTGCACAACATACTTCAGTTTTCAAAATAACATCTTACCTTTCAAAAAGAAGTTTAAGTTCTCAGTGGAAATGCTTTTGAAATGTACTTCAGGAAGTAGTAGTCAAAATGGCTGTGTTTCCCTCTCTTTGTTTATATATATTCATGTACATAACCAATCAAATGTCATGAAATAATAGTAGAAAATTAAAGTAACATTTTAATTGGTTGTAAATTCTAACACTTCAGATGTGTTTTTGTGAAGTAATTCACCTCAGGATATTTAGAGAGGTCTACAGGCTAAATGGCTCAATGGAATTCCACCAAATTTAGGAAAATGGTAGGGACTGGTATGTAGTATGGCCTATTCTATATTTGGTGAAAGTGTCTCCGGTGGTTTTTATGTAAATTAACGTTTACAATTTTTTGCGAGCGCTTCCCGGTGCGCGACCCGGTACGCGTACCGGCAGCGCTACGGTAGTCCTACATTTTGTGTTTTGGTAGATTTGAGATAGAAAATGGAGGACAAACAACGTTGGGAATGGATATAAGGGGGCATCGTAGGCACTCTAGGTTTTCTGAGGGGGTCTTAGGAGGCCCATATAGGCCAAAACATTTATTTATTTTTTATTTTCGCGGGGGGAGCGCCCGGTACGCGCACCGGGAAGCGTACCGGGGAGCGTACTATGGTGAAAAATAGTGAAAAAAGTTAGAAAAAGATAATCATTTGGAGTGATCAGAGATAGGGTAGCCCTGAAAAGGGCTTTTGGGTTCTGTGGCTGATTTAGGTACCTACAAGTAGATACCAATGCACAGTCTTAAATTCAGGAGGAATATTCTATTCCCCTCATCTGAGAAGTGCACACCATCTCCTCTGTAGATATCTTGAATGTTGTAACGCAAGTTGTTGTTGTATATTGAACCCATTCCATAGTCTCTCATGTAAGCAGAAACAGATTTATTCACATGTTTCCGTGCTTTCTCAAATTGTGGACAAAATTGGTTGGACCAGTTCCATTTCTGTCTTTGGCATATATTGGAAAATACCAAGGCAGTTTGAGGAAAAAGTGCCATCAATTGTTCAAAGGTGTCCTTTAAAAGCATTTCCAGACCTACCCCAGTCAAAGTGCCCAAGTCATTTCCACCACAGTGCAGAATTATGAGGTTAGGGTGTGGCAAATGCAAAAAGGTTTTCACCAATGGTATCAATTGGTGACATCTCAATCCTCTCTGGCCAATCCATTTAATGTTCACATTTGGTAAATCAAGGTTGTGAAAATTTCTGGTAGCTGCATACCTTTGAGCCCAGTGGCTATAGCTATGTCCAATAATCCAGACAGAATACATGGTAGAGGAGGTTCTGGTGCAGTCAGATGAAGTGTAGGAATAAAATGGCAGTTGGAACAGTAGGAGTTTGCAAAAAAAAACCTGTGGAGTTTCAGTGCTCTTGAATCACAAGCAATGATTGGTAGATTGAGATAGTTGAAAACTGTAAGTTAGGGTGCATGGTTGTGTTCTGTGTAAGAAGTAATTTGAATGGTTAAAAAAAGTCATTTAAATAAACATTGCACCAGATAAGCTGGTGTATTCACAGGTCAAAAATCCTTGCTGAGGTGATTTGCAACATTGTAGAATAAACTTTTAAACCTGAGAGCTCAGTGAGGAGGGAGTTGCTATGGTAACAGGTAGAAAGGGCTGAGGGGGGGAGGGTGTTGGTTTGAAATTACAGAGGGAAGAGTTTTGATTGGTTACCATGAGCAATATGTGGGTAGATTTAGAGATTTTCTGTGCCATTAATGGTTGCAGTGCCTGGAGAACATACCTTTTGCTCTGCTATAGAAATATTGGTGTGTGTATCTGACACTGTTCTGAATCTCTCAAAGCATTTGTAAAGGTGAGTTATGATTCATTTAGATAGAGAGTTTAGATTCAGAAGCACATTGATTTTCTTTGCTTTTGGTTTGTGTGATGCTTTTAAAAAATACATGGGTTCTATATTTGCAAAATAGAGGATTTTTATTTTGTGAAATAGTGATGTTTCAGTAGTGAAGTTGAATGGTTGTACATAGGACTTGCACTTAGTATCTAAAATGTTATTTTAAAAATTAATTTTAGGGCAAATCAATGGGTTTCAGTAGTGAAAATGAATGCTTGTATATAGGATCTGTGCAGTGATTCTCAAATGTTAATTGAAAAACGATTTTAGTGCAAAACAATGGGTTTTAGTCGTGAAAATGAATGCTTGTAAATAGGATCTGTCCTCTGTTCATAAAATATTAAATAAAAAACGACTTTAGGGCAAATTAATGGCTTTCAGTAGTGAAAATGAATGCTTGTACATAGGACCTGTGTTCTGTTCCTAAAATGGTAATTGAAAAACGATGTTAGTGCAAATCAATGGGTTTGAGTAGTGAAAATGAATGCTTGTATATAGGATCTGTGCAGTGTTTCTAAAATGTTAATTGAAAAACGATTTTAGTGCAAAACAATGGGTTTTAGTAGTGTAAATGAATGCTTGTAAATAGGATCTGTCCTCATAGATTTTACTGTGTCACTATTATGAGGCTTTTTGCGGGGGAATGCCCCCTCTGTGTACATTACATATATACAATACATACATTACACCTGACAGAAGTATAATGTGGTGCAGAGATTTAAAAAGTGACGCATCTACCTATATGCGTCACTTTTTAAATATGGCACAAAAAGGTATATGTTTATGCTGTCGATGCGTCACAAAAAGTGACGCATTAGCAGTGCAAAACTGACGCAGGGCCTCATAAATGAGGTTCATCTTTTTTTGCACACTACTCCAGTTTAGTCCTGTCCATTGCACTCTTGGACACAAGCCTCACCTTTTGTGCTCCCCTGGACAGGCGTCATCTCATCTGTACTCCTGCTTAGGTGTTAGAATCTTATCACATGGGGAAAGCCCTATGTGAAAGCGTTTGCCTCAGTCTTATGCCTGCTGTGAGGCAGGTGCAAGATTTTGATGTAACAGTGTCCTAAAAGTGACGCAGTGAAATCTCATAGATTTCACTGTGTCACTATTACGAGGCTTTTTGCGGAGAAATCACCCCTCTGTGTACATTACACCTGACAGACGTATAATGTGGCGCAGAGGTTTAAAAAATGACGCATGTACCTACATGCGTCACTTTTTAAATATGGCGCAACAAGGCACATGTTTTATGCCGCCAATGCGTTACAAAAAATGACACATCAGTAGCGCAAAACTGACGCAGGGGTTTATAAATAAGGCTCATCTTTTTCTTACACACTACTCCAGTTTAGTGCTGTCCACTGCACTCTTGGACACAAGCCTCACGTTTTGTGCTCCCCTGGACAGGCTTCATCACATGAGTATTCCTGCTTAGACCTTATAATTTTTTTTTAGAATAACATTTGAAAAACAATGAAAAGGTCATATGTATAAGCTTTTCATTACACTACTAAAAAACTTTTCCTGCAAATTAATGAGTTTTAGATTTTTGAGAAAGTTTAAATAGTAGGACCTGCACTGTGTTTCTAAAATGTTATTGAAAAATCGATTTTGGTGCAAATTAATAGCTTTTAAATTTTTGAGAAAAAATATAAAGTGTGTGCATGATTACATAAAAAAATTGACCTTTTCACAATTATGTCACCTGTGTTACCTGAGATTAGGAAGTAGATTGTGCAGATGAGGTGAGACATGTCCAGAGGGACAGAGGAGGTGAGGTTTATGATCAAGACTGTAGTGGGAGAGAGGCCTTTCCTAGGAAGCATAGGTGGTGAAGCCTGTGTATAAGAGTGCAGTAGACTAGACTTCATGAAGTCTATCCCCTACTGGACTCTTAGACACAGGTCTCATATTCTTTGTACCTGTGGACAGAGCTGTCTTCCACTATACTCTTCAATACAGGCCTCACCTTTTGTGCACCCCTGGAGAATCCTCACCTGATCTGTAACCCTGAATAGATCGTTTGCTTTTTGTCATTGCTTTGTTGTTTGGTAATAGTGGTCTATAATGTGCTATTTTTTTCTTTAACACAGATTGAAATCAAGATTTCAAGAGTAAGCAACCATGCCCTCAAGGGAACGGAGAAGAAAACAACATAACCGCCAAAAAACAAAAACAACAACGGAATTACAGCACTCTTCCACAACAAATACTTCAATAAACAGGAACCAAGCTCCTGGTAAGACAACTAAGTCTTTCATACGCAACATATGTACTTCAAAAAAAATTGTTGGACAGCATGTAGAAAAAGAGAATGAGAGAGTAAATTTGAAATGGAAGGAGAGAACCTCAAAGAATCCTACAACTGGAGCAGGAGAGAATAATATGTATAGGAATAGAAGGCAGAATCAGTTTAGAGACATTCGTAAACGAATGTTTCGCAATAGGGTGGTTTTAAATTTGTTAAAAAACATTAGGAAAGGTAAACAGAGAGCTGCTTTTTATAAGAAAAAGAAAAGTGTAGAGAAGATTGTTGATCAGGCTTTTGAAGTTAAGAAAAAAATATTTATTTTAATAATCAATAGAATTAGGACACTTAACAAGACAATTGATGTTTTCAAATCAAACAGTAGATGGAAAAGAGTAATTAATCGGACTAATTTTTGTAAAGTTTTTTCAGGAGAATGGATGCACAGTTCAAGTTGTGAGCCATTTTTTAATGAGGAGAGTTACTTCCAGGAGAATGATTTAGGGCATGCAGTTGACACCAGTGGTCGAGCTTATGAAGTGAAAGACGGTTGTCCGATTGAAAAAGAGAAACTTGTGCCTAGAGAACCAGAAGAGGTGTTAACTGATGAAGTTTTAGGGAGACGTACTAAGGGTCCAGTGTACACTTGGAAGTGTAGTCGTATTTGTAGTGTGCGACAGGAATCAATTGATTTGTTTTGTAATTTCTTACGTACATATAGTAAGAAAAGTCTAAAGCAGAAAGTGAAGTTGTTGCAAGACTTAGATCCTTGCAGAGTGAGAGAAAACACAGGTTTGCAAGGCCATTCACTGGCTTGTCTTTCTAGAAAAGTCTGTCAGAGTGTTTTTCATCATTTTAGGATGTTAGCAGTGCATCATACCAAAATGAGGAAATTAGTGAGAAGGTTGTATTATGCAAAAAGTCCAGCACTTAAGCTTAAACAATTAAACAGTGCTCTTTTGCATGGAACTGAATTAGATGTGAAGAAGATTTGTGAAGAAATTGAGATTTGTTATTTTGGTGAAAAAGAGGACAGTGTAGAAATTGACACAGCAATTCAAGGTAATGTGGAAGACAATGTACAGATTTCAAGTACAGAAAAGTTTGAGCAGGAAATTACCAGGTTTAAGGTGAAATCAAGTGAAAGGCCGAATTTTACTTGTGTGTGTTGTCGACGAAGTCATTATAAACATCAAACTAGATTAGTTGATTTATACGTAAAAAGTGAAAAGATGAATAATTATGAGTGGAAGGATTTTGCAACTTATTTGTGGGTGGAGAATTGTTTTGATTTGAGTTCTGATCAGCGTATTTGTAAATATTGTTATGATAAATTAAATCAAAACAGAATGCCTGCTAGAGAGGTTCATAATAATCTGGAGTTGGTAGACATTCCCCGTGAATTGATGGATTTAAATACATATGAGTCTATTTTGATTCAATGTGTCCATCCTTTTCAGGCAATTGTTTGCATGGAGCCTAAGATAGGGAAATTGCCTCCTACAGATTTGCAGAGAGGATTAAAGGGAAGAGTTGTTTATTTGCCTCTACATTTCAAAACAAATATTGATACAATTGGTATATAACAAGTAGAAGAGGAACCTTTAGTTATTCTAGTTAATGGGGTTCCGACAAAGAGTAAGAAAATCTGGCAAGATTTAGTGGATGTTAGGAAAGTCAAAAAAGGCAACGTTGTATTTAGTCAAAAACAATGAGTATTACAAAGATGTATGTGTTGCAGCAGAGGAAACAGCTGCAGATGAAGACAGTGATTGTTCAGGCGGCCAAATTGAAAAAGTTGATGTGTCTAGAAGTGAAGAAATATATGAACATTATACTGTACATCCTTTGCATTCCAAAGAAGTAATGGGGAATGCAATTGAATTGTTTCAAATGAAAGCAGCAAAAGGAAGTCCCGTTAGTGTATGGGAAGAAAGTTTGGAAGCTCGTTGTTTTCCACAGCTATTTCCAACAGGTCGAGGTGGACGATATGACGATCGACCACTTCAAATTCCTGCATCTGAATATCGAACTGTAAGATTATATGCTGAAGATCCAAGGTTTCGTCAATGCATTCCCTATTTGTTTCATTTACTGTATGAAAGTGACTTGTCTGGGCTTTTTTATGCAGTAAACCCTATACTGAAAAGTGGAGCACATCTGCAAAATATTTCGGTGAGGGACTTTATGAAGAAAGTGAATCTGCAAGATAATATTTTGGAATCTCATTTAATCAATCTCATGGCATGTCAGCGTGGTACAAACGAGTATTGGTACCGTCGTCATGGGGATTGAAATGTATGCTAAGAAACCTAGGAACTCCTACATGGTTCCTCACTCTTAGCTGTGCCGAGTATGCATGGGACGACTTACTTCAATTTCTACGAGAGGCAAATGCAAATATACAAAATATAGAATTCAAAACACCTGGAGAACTGTGTTCTTTGGATCCAGTGAATGTATGCAGATATTTCAATCATAGATTTGAAGCTATGATGTCTTTTATTACCAACAAAAAAAATCCTCCCCTTGGAGAGGTTTTGGATTTCTTTTGGAGAAAGGAGTATCAAGCCAGAGATGCTCCTCACATACATATGTTGTTGTAGATTAAAGATGCACCCAAATTTGGAACAGATTCAGATGAGACAGTGATGAGCTTCATTGAAGAGTATTCAACATGTGCTGTTCCGAAAACTACCGAAGAAAATAGTTTAAGGCAACAAGTTTTACGTTTTCAATCCCATCGTTGTGGAAAGTACTGTCGTCGAAAATTCAGAAACAAGGACAAGTTCTACACAAAATGTCGTTTCAGCTTTCCATGACCAGTGATTTCTAAAGGAAGAGTAAATAATTTGATGTCTTCTCTGTGACATGCTGTGACGAGGAAATCACCAAAAAATACATACAATTTAAAAAGAAACGAAGAGTCCAAGTACATCAACGATCACAACCCAGTGATTTTGTCCATGTGGAATGCTAACATGGATATTCAATTCATTGCTGACAACTCTATTGCTGTGGCTCGATATGTGACGTCTTACATCACAAAAAAAGAAAAGACAGAACTGAAGAAAATGTGGGAGGACATTTCACATGAAAAGAGTCTAAGCAAGAAATTATACAGTTACAGTCTGAAGATGTTGTCGCTTCGAGAAATTGGAGCATATGAATGTTCTGATCGATTGTCATCAGCAAGTCTCTATGCCAAATCTAGAACCATCATTTGGGTGAGTCTAGGTCTTGCTGCAACACGAAACCGAGTTTTGAAATCTGTACAGGAAATAGAGTATTTGGCGGAAAAAGAACCAGAAAGTACAGATATTTTGAAGACAAACATGTTGGATACATACTATCCAAATAGAAGTCCTTATCTTGAGAACGCTTGTCTCTATGAAGTTCTGCAAAGATATATTTATAAGAGGAACATCAGAGAAGATATAAATAATGGAATATATGCTGTCATTGGATGTGAAGGATGTCTAGTGAAACAGAGAAAAGGTCATTTGATTAATCATCGACAATTGAAATGTGAAAATCCAGACAAAAGAGAATTTTACTATTTGGCTCTTTTGCAACTCTTTAAGAAATGGCGTACAGAAGAGGAACTACTTGGAGATTTTCTGTGTTACAAAGATTCTTTTAATGCAATCAAGGATACCATAGAATGCCCTGTTTTTCCAAATTATCTGCAAATGTTGAACGAAGAAATAGAGCAAGAAGCCACAATTGCTGCAGAGATTGCTAGAGACAGTTCTCAAGACAGTCAGAGTTCTGCTTCATTGAGTCAGGATCCACTTGGAGGACCAATTATACAAAATGAAGCTGCCACTGCCATGGATGAGGTGGAAAGAGCTATGGAACAAGCTCAAGATGATGTAGTTAACTTAGAAGATTTGGTGAAACAACTAAACCTTGAGCAGAAACAGATATATGACGAAGTCACTGGACAGATTGAACATGGATTCAATCATGAGAAAAAAGAGTGCTCATGTACATCATTTAAGCCTGTCCAACTGTACGTGAGTGGAGAAGCGGGATTGGAAAAAGTTTTCTGATTAAAGCAATTGCAACTTATCTGCAGAAAGGGACTGAATCACCGCTGTCTTGTGTTGTTACCGCTCCAACTGGGCTGGCTGCACATAACAATAAAGGGATTACTTTAGATCGTTTACTGATGCTGCCAGTGGAGCATGATAACAAATTGCAATATCACAAGCTATCTGGAGATGCGTGTTCCGAAGTTTCGAGAGTCCTGAAGAAAATGAAACTTCTTATTATTGATGAAGTAAGCATGGTGTCAAATATAATGCTTGCTTTTGTGCATTTGGGAATGCAAGAAATTCTTAGAACAGACTATGATGTTTTATTTGGAGGAAAACCCATTTTTGTTTTTGGAGATCTACTGCAGTTGACTCCAGTGAAAGGACAACCTGTGTTCAAAATGCTCACGCATCAAGATACCAGGAAGTGCCTAGGAAGCATTGGAAACGTTAATATATGGTTAAACTTCAAATATGCAGAACTGCTTTAAAATATGCGGCAGGCAAAGGATGAAGATTATAAAAATATTTTACAAGATGTAAGAATCGGAAAAGTAAGTCAGCAAGGGAAAGAAGCTTTACATGGACGATTAATTTCAAATGTGTACCCAAATGAAAACATTCTTGCAGAGAATATTTTTAAGAAAATTAACGAGAAGAAATCTTGCATATGTTTGATGCCAACTCTGAAAGAATGTTCCATGTTCAACAACAAAATGTTAAAGTTAGAAAATGAAGAGATAGTGAAACTGGAAGCTACAGATAAAATAGAGCATATGTGATCAACAATTTTTTTGTCTGAAAATTTGAAATCAAAATTGGATTCATTAGAGTAGACTATATCTAAAACTGCTGGCTTTGAAAAGACTCTGAATGTGTGTTTAAATTGTCATATCATTTTGAGAAGGAATTTAAATGTTGAAAGAGGTCTGGTAAATGGAGCAATGGGTCATGTTGTTGGTTTTGTGAATTACAAAAATAGAGATGGAATTGAAATTTTAAAAATTAAATTTGATGGCATTGATGAAATAGAACACATTTTTCGTTGTTCAGCTAGATTTTTGCTCGTGAAAGACTTCTATGTTCGCCGAAAACAGTTTCCTATTTGTTTGGCATATGCGGTGACAATTCATAAGTCTCAAGGTTTAAGTGTAGATAGCGCTTTGGTGAACATTGGAAGTTCTGTGTTTAAAGAGGGTATGGCATATGTGGCATTATCATGAGTCAGAACTTTATCAGGATTGTACTTGATTGAGTGTGATGAAACAAAGATTTGTGCAGATCTACATTGTGTTAAAGAATACAATAGGTTTAGAAGAGAGTATGCTCCACATTTGCCTCAATATCCTCTGATTGAAAAACGTGTGGTAGGCCGAAAAAGAAGAAATGAGAGTAATTGCAGTGAGGTAGCAGCAAAAAGACAAAAAGTAGACGAAACTGTAATTGTAAGCAGAAGGAAAAAGGATTCTGTTGAAGATGTTGTTGGATTTCAGTTTGAAAACAGGTCTGGTGTCAACTGCTATGCTAATGTAGTGGTTAATGTTGTTTTTTTTCTTCAAAATATTCAAGAACAGATTGTTGAAATTCGGGATCAAAGATTCTGTTGTTTGTTGAATTCCGTGTTTGAGAAATGTACCAGTGATAGAGCCAAAATAGAAAGTGTTTCAGAAATTCTTCTAGACATATGTACTGGTCAAAATCAATTTTCACAGAATATTCAGCAGGATTGTCAAGAATTTTTAATGTATATGTTTGATGTATTGGAAGATGAAGGTGTAGATATAAAAAATCTTTTTAGCCTTTCTTATCAATGGCAGCATGACTGCGACAACTGTACTTTATCAAGTACTACTAGAATAGACACTGAAAGATTTATATATTTGACTTTGCCAGACTGCAAATCAGTGCCTTTTAATAATCTAGTTAAAGCAGCGGATCACAATATGGTGTGTCCCCAATGTAAGTCTACAATGCTGTCCACATTATTTCTACAAAATTATTGTCAGTATGTCATTTTAATGTTCCAACGATGTAGACCTGATGGAACTAAATTGACAACTTCTATTAAAAATTTGTGGCTTCACAGTTATCGATATCAGGAAGAACCTTTGCAACTGCAGCTATTATTTTTAATGAAGGTCCTTCTACAACATCAGGGCATTACACATGCTATTTAAAAAGTTGTAAAGGTTGGACCCAATGTAACGACTCTCATTTGACTTTCAAACAACGTTTGCCTTTTGGCTTAAAAAATTCATACCTAGTGTTTTTACAACCAAAATTTAGGTAAAGGTAATTGGCCTATGAAGACGGGAGCAGTTAATAAAGGTTATTTTGCTGTTTAAAAATATATTCTGAGTAAAAGTGATCCAGGTAATATAAAAAATTGACTTGTCATATAGGTACTGTAAGTGTATCTCATAGTAATTGATATTAGTATTATAGAAAATGATGAACATGAGTGATCCAGAGATGGTTTTACAAATACTTAAATATTGTGAAAATGTTGTAGAGCCTTTCTTACAGAACGTCGGAAAAAAAGGTCATTTCAGAGTTTCTTTGAATTAATTTGAAAATATACTCATACATCTGACACTATTTGGCCAAAAGGAAATGTACAGGAATGAGTAAAGATTCATGACTGAAAAAAGGGGTATATGAAAATAATGAAAATATTTCAGATGTTCTTGGAGCTTTTCTTCTAGAAAGTCGATGACGTGGACTTTTTACTGAACAGCAAAGTACTTTGCAACGATAAAAGGACCTCTATGATATACTATTTGGCCTCAAGGAAAAGTAAGTCAATCAAAGATTAGTGTACATTTGTCATTTGTCAGTATCTAAGTTTTTTTTTAAAACACAATCTTTTAGATTGTGTTTTTTTTTCCCGCTGTCATATGATGAGTAATTTGAACTCACTGTTTTAAGTGAAATTCAATATATTCTGAGAACAGCAAAAATAAACTATGTAACATGTTGTACAAGTTATTCTATACTTTGGATTGTGTAAATTAAATTGTATTCCCATTCTCTGACACTCACTTTCCTTTTTCCATCCTCTTTCAGCTCTTTTTACTCACTTATAATGTCTTTCTCTCACTCTCTGTAACCCCCGTTCCTGTACTCCACTTCTTTGACAAGCCCTCATTCTCATTTCAACTGTCTGCATCCCCTCTCTCCCTTGCATAAGTTTTCAGCTTTCAGTCTCTCTGCTTTACTTCCCTTTTCCGTATTTTCCTCCTTTGCTCTTTTAGTAATTCCTGTTTACTCACTCAGCAGTATTATTGCACTCTATCACTATAAATCACCCACTCTCCCTCGCTTATCTTTGTTAGCTCCTTACTTTTGACCTTTTCCCTCTATTTTTCGTTCACTACTTCTATGTCCTCAGTGCCTCACTCTCCTTGTGTTATGTTCACTTGTGTTTATCTTTTCTGTCCCAGTCATTATCTTTTTACTTACTACTGTTTCCTGATTTAGTTTTGCTAAGTCACATTGTTTTAGTATCTTTCTTACCTTCAGTTCATTTCTCTGTTCTTCTCTTCCTCTCTGTCAGTGAATCTTCATGCCTTACTTTTAGTAATTTGCTCTCATTCTATTTCTTTTTTTCTCTTTTTATCCTTCTACCTTACTTTATTTCCCTTTCTGTGTCCTTCATTCTTACTTTATTTCTAGATATACTGTTATGATTTTAACCTCTTCATTTGTATATTTTATTTTAAAATACACATTTTACTAATTATAACTTATTTTTTCTTCTCTCTTTCACAGATACAAAGTGCAGTAAAAATAAATAATTAAAGTTTCATTTATTATATGGTAAGTATGACTAAAAACATGTAGTTTGTCATCAATCTTTGCTTTAAGCTTACTAATATTTTCTCAACCAACCTCACTCCTGTGTCTTTATTCTGCTTCCCTCACTTATTCTTATTCTCCATGTTTACTTAAATTTCCCTATTTCCCCTTTCATATTCAACTTCTTTCAATCCCTATTCTTTACTTCACTTACCCTCTGTTCCCTTCCTTTGCTTCTTCACTCATTTTGTTTTTCTTAATTATTTATCTTTACTCGTACACACACACCTCATTCCCCTCTCAACACATACACACACCTCTAACATACACCCCACACACACACCACACACACACCTCATACACACAAAAAATCCCCCCACACACACTCTTCACATACACACACACATTCCACACACACACATACATCGCACACATATACACCCCACACCCATACACTCCTCACACATACTTCACACACCCTCACCTCCACCCACACCAAAACACCCCACACACCCACACCCACAGACACACCTTACACACCCACACCCCGACCTACAGCCACTGACTCCCTATAAGTCACACACCTTGCATTACTTATCTTTCTTTGCTGTTTCACTCAAATCCATTCAGGTACTGTTTTCTTTACTCTCTGTGTCCTTTCTCTTTGTCAGTCCCCATGTTTTAACCTAATTCAATTTTTCACCCTCTTTCCCCCCTCTTTACTTACACTAACTGGTCTTTTCTTACCCTCACTCACCGTTCTTCATTTATCCCGGTTACGCCACTACCCTTCATTCTCAATTTTTTACTGTCCTTTCTTTTTCTTTCAACACCCACTCACATTCTCCCACTATCTCTACTTTAGTCTTCTTCCTCTCTCTTTTCCCTTCTTTCGCTCCTTTAGTCATTTTACTTTTCTCACTTTCACCCTATTACACCTTCTCTGTGTTTTACTATGTAATAAACAATCCCTCTGTGTTCATCCTGTAGCTCTCTTTCTCTTAACATTACTCTCTTTGTGTTCTTCTCTCATGGTAACTCCTTCATTAAAAAAAATGTTTCTATTTTTTTGGGGCGCGCCCCGGTACACGTACCCTAAGAAAAAAAACTTGACAATAATTCATTAAAAATATAGGTTTATTTTTATAAATGAAAGGTAGTTCTAAAAAGAACTGTTTTTTTCTTCTTTTTGTTGTTTTATATTTTTATGTACTTTTTTTGGCTTTTCAAAACAGTTTTATATTTTTTTTGTCTTTTTTATGGGGAGAAAAAAAACCAGGGAATTGTAAATGGCTCAACAGGAGCAAAAACCTAAAAACTGAATAAATTACTGTTTTTTGGGGCATTTGTGATTCTCACCAGCAAGGACGACGAGCTTCATGCTCTGTTCACCATAGGCGATGAGCTTGCCACATGCAATACATGTAATTCTAAAATCTGCAAATCGTGGCTGAATACAAGGCATCGTCTCCGTTGTATCTGGTCCCAATGGAGTGGGTTGCTTTCTTTTGGAGCTGGTCCTTGAACACTGGGGGAGGTGACTGGCCAGTTACCTGATCTCTGCATGAGAATAGTTGTTAGGATGCTTCCGGGTCATATGTCGAATCATGGTATTATTACCAAATGAATATTTGTTGTCTGGATTGCCCCTTGAGAGTTGTTCGCCACAGATTAGGCAAGTTACCTTGGCCGCATTCACTTTTTTCTTGCCCTCTGGGAGTGAAAAAAACTCCCATACAATGTGTTCTTTTGGCTTGTATGGGGTATTTTGTTCAGGCAGCCATCTTCTCCCCTCCTCCTCCTCCTCTTCCTCCTCCTCCTCTTCTTCACCACTAATGTATTGTTGTGGTGGTCCTCTTGGTGATGGTGGTGGTGGTGGTGGTGGTGCAGATGCTCCAGCTGTTGCTGCTACAGTAGCCATTTCAAAGTACAAAAGAATTGTCTCTATAGATGAAACAGGTCTTCCTCAGTCAAAGGACAAAGTCAGAATAAGGAAGAAAGGTGGGGTTTTTCATCATTTGGGAAAAAAAAACTGTCCTGAACCAATCAGAAGTGTTATTTTCAGGTCACAAGACCTAGGCTTTACTCATTTGGGAAAAACAACTGTCCTGAACCAATCAGAAGTGTTATTTTCAGATCACAAGACCCAGGCTGTACTCATTTGGAAACCAAAACTGTTCTGCACCAATAGAAAGTGTTATTTTCTGGTCACATGACCCGACGCGCTTACGCTACGCGCCCCGGGGCGCGCCCGTAGTCGGCTCCAGGGCGCGCCCCGGGGCGCGCAGCGTAAGCGCGTCGAGACGTTCCACGATCGTATGCGCACACGTGCTTCCAGGTGCGCTTACGCTGTGCGTCATATGACGCATCACGCGTCTACACGATACGTCACGATGTTGTTTTCGTTCGCGAGAATAGCGCTAACGGGACGCTCCCCGGTACGCGCCCCAGGGCGCGCCGCGATCGTATGCGCACGCGTGCTTCCGGGTGCGCTTACACTGTGCGTCATATGACGCATCACGCGTCTACGCGATACGGCACGATGTTGTTTTCGTTCGTGAGAATAGCGCTTACGGGACGCTCCCCGGTACGCGTCCCAGGTCACGCCCCAAGTTAAAAATATATATTTTTATTTTTTTTAAATTGACATAATTATACAATATAAAATTCGTTTTAAAATGTATTATTTTTTATACCTATAAAAATTTGCTATTAAAAAACCATTGAAATTCACTGAAAAAACCATAGGTTTCACACCAGTTATAGTTAGGAATTAGCATTTAAAAAACCTATTAAATTCACTGAAAAAACCATAGGTTTTACACCAGTTATAGTTAGCTGGAAATTTTACTCGCATAAAACCATTGAAATTCCCACGTTATAGTTAGTTGGACTCACTATAACTTGCGCGTGCAATGCACTGCTGATGACGTCACATATTACATCACTCATGACATGGTCAATGACATCACTCATTTTTAAAGCTCCTTCACGGTGATAGACATCAGCAAAGGACTAGCCCAAAGTCAAATGTAGACGCCATCTTGTAACGAGTATAATCCAATTCATAAAATATGTAAATGCACCCCGTGCAAGACAATAATACCGTACACTGGTGCAAAGACAGTATGGGCATGAAAATGATAAATTTACAAAATATAATGTAACAACATCTAGCCGTGGATCGGCATGAGTCCTTTGACAGTCAGACTATCCCTGTAGGAGTAAAGCATGAATCAGCGAGACAATCATTAAGAGCAAATACATATATATATATATATATATATGATCAAACAAAGAGCCCTTGAGCTCTGAGAAGGAACACTCGCGCTGCTCACCAACCAGTTATTTCAGCCTCGCCGATACTCGCATGTTGGACCTTTATTAGGAATGTACCCATGTCCGACGTGTTTCGAGGCGGTAAGACCCCTTAATCATGGACTTGCACAGTGAATTTCAAAGGTTTTTTAAATGTTAATTTCCAACTATAACGTCCCTGAAACCTATGTTTTTTTTCAGTGAATTTCAAAGGTTGTTCAAATGCTAATTTCTAAATATAATGTTCATTAAATCTATAGTTTTTCCATGGATTTTAAAGTTTCATTCCACTCTCAACCTGGTGAAAACAGCTGATGTCACCAGTTTTCCAGCAATAGCTGCCGCAAAAAAAGATGGCAGGACTGTTGGTGTCACTCCCCCACTTACCTGCAGATTCCTGACAAGCTTGTTGCAACGCGACACGCATCCCCCATACCGCCGACCCAAATGCATCAACATTATGCATTCTGAGAGTTGGAGTTTGTGCATTCTACACAACAGCCAACAGGTGAGCAGTACCAGCACGGGGGAGGAGCTTGCAGGTTACCACTGAAAGAAAAGCAGGACTTTGGAATTGGGAGGAAGAATACCACACAGTGCAGGGCTCTGAGGAAAGCTAGATGCCAAAATGCATTCGCCCCCGCTGTCTGTTCTGTTTGAATAAAGCTTGGTTTTCCGTGGATTCCCCTCTGGCTTCTGATTCTTCTTTCGTGATGGGATGTCGAGTTATATTTTCTGCATGAGCCAGAGGTGCAGCACAGATGGCCCTGCAGCAACAAGCGACCCGGACAATTTCTGGCAAACTTTCGCTGCCCCGCAGCGATGTCAAGACTTGGGGTACCGAGATGCCCGGTGTCCGCCACTTTCTCCAGGATGGCCCAGGCGGAGTGAGGTATTTTACCTCCAACAGGACGCTGTGCTGCTGTATGGCTGTTCCTGCTGACATGCTTTCCTGGACTAATGGGCAGCAGCAGTCCGAGGGGGCCCAGGGAAGGCCATGTGGACTTTGGCAGGACTGTTGGTGTCACTCCCCCACTTACCTGCAGATTCCCGACAAGCTTGTTGCAACGCGACACGCATTCCCCATACCGCCGACCCAAATGTATCAACATTATGCATTCTGGGAGTTGGAGTTCATGCATTCTACACAACAGCCAATAGGTGAGCAGTACCAGCACGGGGGAGGAGCTTGCAGGTTACCACTGAAAGAAAAGCAGGACTTTGGAATTAGGAGGAAGAATACCACACAGTGCAGGACGCTGAGGAAGGCTAGATGCCGAAATGCATTCGCCACCACTGTCTGTTCTGTTTGAATAAAGCTTGGTTTTCTGTGGATTCCCCTCTGGCCTCTGATTCTTCTTTAGTGGAGGAATGTCGTGTTATATTTTCTGCACTAGCCAGAGGTGCAGCACAGATGGCCCTGCAGCAACAAGCGACCCGGTCAATTACTGGCAAACTTTCTCTGCCCCGCAGCGATGACGAAACTCGGGGTACCGAGATGCCCGGTGTCCGCCACTTTCTCCAAGATGGCCCAGGCGGAGTGAGGTATTTTACCTCCAACAGGACGCTGTGCTACCGTATGGCTGTCACTGCTGACATGCTTTCCTGAACTAATGATTCAGAAAAGGGGGTGGTGATGAACAGAGTGTCTGAATTAAGCAACCACTCTTACCCAGTCCAAAGATCAGGGCTTGATCCATCACCGTTATTTAGCTCACTGCCCCATCCCAGCTCAGAACCTGGCGATATGCAAATTAGTCTGTCCCTGGCCCAGTGCATCATGGGAACAGGGCAGACCAAACTACCAAGCCAATTCTTCACCAGAAAGGAGACAAGCTACCGGGGACCGGTTTCTGGCATTTCAGCCTCGTCGGCCCGGCTTGCTTGAATCCTGATGGAGCAGTGAGCAAGGGACTCATGTCTGAGTATACCCTGCCACACCTATAGTGGCCAAAACGATTCAGAAAAGGGGGTGGTGATGAACAGAGTGTCTGAATTAAGCAGACCACTCTTACCCAGTCCAAAGATCAGGGCTTGATCCATCACCGTTATTTAGCTCACTGCCCCATCCCAGCTCAGAACCTGGCTATATGCAAATTAGTCTGTCCCTGGCCCAGTGCATCATGGGACCAGGGCAGACCAAACTACCAAGCCAATTCTTCACCAGAAAGGAGACAAGCTACCGGGGACCGGTTTCTGGCATTTTAGCCTCGTCGGCCCGGCTTGCTTGAATCCTGATGGAGCAGTGAGCAAGGGACTCATGTCTGAGTATACCCTGCCACACCTATAGTGGCCAAAAACGATTCAGAAAAGGGGGTGGTGATGAACAGAGTGTCTGAATTAAGCAGACCACTCTTACCCAGTCCAAAGATCAGGGCTTGATCCATCACCGTTATTTAGCTCACTGCCCCATCCCAGCTCAGAACCTGGCTATATGCAAATTAGTCTGTCCCTGGCCCAGTGCATCATGGGAACAGGGCAGACCAAACTACCAAGCCAATTCTTCACCAGAAAGGAGACAAGCTACCGGGGACCGGTTTCTGGCATTTCAGCCTCGTCGGCCCGGCTTGCTTGAATCCTGATGGAGCAGTGAGCAAGGGACTCATGTCTGAGTATACCCTGCCACACCTATAGTGGCCAAAACGATTCAGAAAAGGGGGTGGTGATGAACAGAGTGTCTGAATTAAGCAGACCACTCTTACCCAGTCCAAAGATCAGGGCTTGATCCATCACCGTTATTTAGCTCACTGCCCCATCCCAGCTCAGAACCTGGCTATATGCAAATTAGTCTGTCCCTGGCCCAGTGCATCATGGGAACAGGGCAGACCAAACTACCAAGCCAATTCTTCACCTGAAAGGAGACAAGCTACCGGGGACCGGTTTCTGGCATTTCAGCCTCGTCGGCCCGGCTTGCTTGAATCCTGATGGAGCAGTGAGCAAGGGACTCATGTCTGAGTATACCCTGCCACACCTATAGTGGCCAAAAACGATTCAGAAAAGGGGGTGGTGATGAACAGAGTGTCTGAATTAAGCAGACCACTCTTACCCAGTCCAAAGATCAGGGCTTGATCCATCACCGTTATTTAGCTCACTGCCCCATCCCAGCTCAGAACCTGGCTATATGCAAATTAGTCTGTCCCTGGCCCAGTGCATCATGGGAACAGGGCAGACCAAACTACCAAGCCAATTCTTCACCAGAAAGGAGACAAGCTACCGGGGACCGGTTTCTGGCATTTCAGCCTCGTCGGCCCGGCTTGCTTGAATCCTGATGGAGCAGTGAGCAAGAGACTCATGTCTGAGTATACCCTGCCACACCTATAGTGGCCAAAAACGATTCAGAAAAGGGGGTGGTGATGAACAGAGTGTCTGAATTAAGCAGACCACTCTTACCCAGTCCAAAGATCAGGGCTTGATCCATTACCGTTATTTAGCTCACTGCCCCATCCCAGCTCAGAACCTGGCTATATGCAAATTAGTCTGTCCCTGGCCCAGTGCATCATGGGAACAGGGCAGACCAAACTACCAAGCCAATTCTTCACCAGAAAGGAGACAAGCTACCGGGGACCGGTTTCTGGCATTTCAGCCTCGTCGGCCCGGCTTGCTTGAATCCTGATGGAGCAGTGAGCAAGGGACTCATGTCTGAGTATACCCTGCCACACCTATAGTGGCCAAAAACGATTCAGAAAAGGGGGTGGTGATGAACAGAGTGTCTGAATTAAGCAGACCACTCTTACCCAGTCCAAAGATCAGGGCTTGATCCATCACCGTTATTTAGCTCACTGCCCCATCCCAGCTCAGAACCTGGCTATATGCAAATTAGTCTGTCCCTGGCCCAGTGCATCATGGGAACAGGGCAGACCAAACTACCAAGCCAATTCTTCACCAGAAAGGAGACAAGCTACCGGGGACCGGTTTCTGGCATTTCAGCCTCGTCGGCCGGCTTGCTTGAATCCTGATGGAGCAGTGAGCAAGGGACTCATGTCTGAGTATACCCTGCCACACCTATAGTGGCCAAAAACGATTCAGAAAAGGGGGTGGTGATGAACAGAGTGTCTGAATTAAGCAGACAACTCTTACCCAGTCCAAAGATCAGGGCTTGATCCATCACCGTTATTTAGCTCACTGCCCCATCCCAGCTCAGAACCTGGCTATATGCAAATTAGTCTGTCCCTGGCCCAGTGCATCATGGGAACAGGGCAGACCAAACTACCAAGCCAATTCTTCACCAGAAAGGAGACAAGCTACCCGGGACCGGTTTCTGGCATTTTAGCCTCGTCGGCCCGGCTTGCTTGAATCCTGATGGAGCAGTGAGCAAGGGACTCATGTCTGAGTATACCCTGCCACACCTATAGTGGCCAAAAACGATTCAGAAAAGGGGGTGGTGATGAACAGAGTGTCTGAATTAAGCAGACCACTCTTACCCAGTCCAAAGATCAGGGCTTGATCCATCACCGTTATTTAGCTCACTGCCCCATCCCAGCTCAGAACCTGGCTATATGCAAATTAGTCTGTCCCTGGCCCAGTGCATCATGGGAACAGGGCAGACCAAACTACCAAGCCAATTCTTCACCAGAAAGGAGACAAGCTACCGGGGACCGGTTTCTGGCATTTCAGCCTCGTCGGCCCGGCTTGCTTGAATCCTGATGGAGCAGTGAGCAAGGGACTCATGTCTGAGTATACCCTGCCACACCTATAGTGGCCAAAAACGATTCAGAAAAGGGGGTGGTGATGAACAGAGTGTCTGAATTAAGCAGACCACTCTTACCCAGTCCAAAGATCAGGGCTTGATCCGTCACCGTTATTTAGCTCACTGCCCCATCCCAGCTCAGAACCTGGCTATATGCAAATTAGTCTGTCCCTGGCCCAGTGCATCATGGGAACAGGGCAGACCAAACTACCAAGCCAATTCTTCACCAGAAAGGAGACAAGCTACCGGGGACCGGTTTCTGGCATTTCAGCCTCGTCGGCCCGGCTTGCTTGAATCCTGATGGAGCAGTGAGCAAGGGACTCATGTCTGAGTATACCCTGCCACACCTATAGTGGCCAAAAACGATTCAGAAAAGGGGGTGGTGATGAACAGAGTGTCTGAATTAAGCAGACCACTCTTACCCAGTCCAAAGATCAGGGCTTGATCCATCACCGTTATTTAGCTCACTGCCCCATCCCAGCTCAGAACCTGGCTATATGCAAATTAGTCTGTCCCTGGCCCAGTGCATCATGGGAACAGGGCAGACCAAACTACCAAGCCAATTCTTCACCAGAAAGGAGACAAGCTACCCGGGACCGGTTTCTGGCATTTCAGCCTCGTCGCCCCGGCTTGCTTGAATGCTGATGGAGCAGTGAGCAAGGGACTCATGTCTGAGTATACCCTGCCACACCTATAGTGGCCAAAAACGATTCAGAAAAGGGGGTGGTGATGAACAGAGTGTCTGAATTAAGCAGACCACTCTTACCCAGTCCAAAGATCAGGGCTTGATCCATCACCGTTATTTAGCTCACTGCCCCATCCCAGCTCAGAACCTGGCTATATGCAAATTAGTCTGTCCCTGGCCCAGTGCATCATGGGAACAGGGCAGACCAAACTACCAAGCCAATTCTTCACCAGAAAGGAGACAAGCTACCGGGGACCGGTTTCTGGCATTTCAGCCTCGTCGGCCCGGCTTGCTTGAATCCTGATGGAGCAGTGAGCAAGGGACTCATGTCTGAGTATACCCTGCCACACCTATAGTGGCCAAAAACGATTCAGAAAAGGGGGTGGTGATGAACAGAGTGTCTGAATTAAGCAGACCACTCTTACCCAGTCCAAAGATCAGGGCTTGATCCATCACCGTTATTTAGCTCACTGCCCCATTCCAGCTCAGAACCTGGCTATATGCAAATTAGTCTGTCCCTGGCCCAGTGCATCATGGGACCAGGGCAGACCAAACTACCAAGCCAATTCTTCACCAGAAAGGAGACAAGCTACCGGGGACCGGTTTCTGGCATTTTAGCCTCGTCGGCCCGGCTTGCTTGAATCCTGATGGAGCAGTGAGCAAGGGACTCATGTCTGAGTATACCCTGCCACACCTATAGTGGCCAAAAACGATTCAGAAAAGGGGGTGGTGATGAACAGAGTGTCTGAATTAAGCAGACCACTCTTACCCAGTCCAAAGATCAGGGCTTGATCCATCACCGTTATTTAGCTCACTGCCCCATCCCAGCTCAGAACCTGGCTATATGCAAATTAGTCTGTCCCTGGCCCAGTGCATCATGGGAACAGGGCAGACCAAACTACCAAGCCAATTCTTCACCAGAAAGGAGACAAGCTACCGGGGACCGGTTTCTGGCATTTCAGCCTCGTCGGCCCGGCTTGCTTGAATCCTGATGGAGCAGTGAGCAAGAGACTCATGTCTGAGTATACCCTGCCACACCTATAGTGGCCAAAAACGATTCAGAAAAGGGGGTGGTGATGAACAGAGTGTCTGAATTAAGCAGACCACTCTTACCCAGTCCAAAGATCAGGGCTTGATCCATCACCGTTATTTAGCTCACTGCCCCATCCCAGCTCAGAACCTGGCTATATGCAAATTAGTCTGTCCCTGGCCCAGTGCATCATGGGAACAGGGCAGACCAAACTACCAAGCCAATTCTTCACCAGAAAGGAGACAAGCTACCGGGGACCGGTTTCTGGCATTTCAGCCTCGTCGGCCCGGCTTGCTTGAATCCTGATGGAGCAGTGAGCAAGGGACTCATGTCTGAGTATACCCTGCCACACCTATAGTGGCCAAAAACGATTCAGAAAAGGGGGTGGTGATGAACAGAGTGTCTGAATTAAGCAGACAACTCTTACCCAGTCCAAAGATCAGGGCTTGATCCATCACCGTTATTTAGCTCACTGCCCCATCCCAGCTCAGAACCTGGCTATATGCAAATTAGTCTGTCCCTGGCCCAGTGCATCATGGGAACAGGGCAGACCAAACTACCAAGCCAATTTTTCACCAGAAAGGAGACAAGCTACCCGGGACCGGTTTCTGGCATTTTAGCCTCGTCGGCCCGGTTTGCTTGAATCCTGATGGAGCAGTGAGCAAGGGACTCATGTCTGAGTATACCCTGCCACACCTATAGTGGCCAAAAACGATTCAGAAAAGGGGGTGATGATGAACAGAGTGTCTGAATTAAGCAGACCACTCTTACCCAGTCCAAAGATCAGGGCTTGATCCATCACCGTTATTTAGCTCACTGCCCCATCCCAGCTCAGAACCTGGCTATATGCAAATTAGTCTGTCCCTGGCCCAGTGCATCATGGGAACAGGGCAGACCAAACTACCAAGCCAATTCTTCACCAGAAAGGAGACAAGCTACCGGGGACCGGTTTCTGGCATTTCAGCCTCGTCGGCCCGGCTTGCTTGAATCCTGATGGAGCAGTGAGCAAGGGACTCATGTCTGAGTATACCCTGCCACACCTATAGTGGCCAAAAACGATTCAGAAAAGGGGGTGGTGATGAACAGAGTGTCTGAATTAAGCAGACCACTCTTACCCAGTCCAAAGATCAGGGCTTGATCCATCACCGTTATTTAGCTCACTGCCCCATCCCAGCTCAGAACCTGGCTATATGCAAATTAGTCTGTCCCTGGCCCAGTGCATCATGGGAACAGGGCAGACCAAACTACCAAGCCAATTCTTCACCAGAAAGGAGACAAGCTACCGGGGACCGGTTTCTGGCATTTCAGCCTCGTCGGCCCGGCTTGCTTGAATCCTGATGGAGCAGTGAGCAAGGGACTCATGTCTGAGTATACCCTGCCACACCTATAGTGGCCAAAAACGATTCAGAAAAGGGGGTGGTGATGAACAGAGTGTCTGAATTAAGCAGACCACTCTTACCCAGTCCAAAGATCAGGGCTTGATCCATCACCGTTATTTAGCTCACTGCCCCATCCCAGCTCAGAACCTGGCTATATGCAAATTAGTCTGTCCCTGGCCCAGTGCATCATGGGAACAGGGCAGACCAAACTACCAAGCCAATTCTTCACCAGAAAGGAGACAAGCTACCCGGGACCGGTTTCTGGCATTTCAGCCTCGTCGGCCCGGCTTGCTTGAATCCTGATGGAGCAGTGAGCAAGGGACTCATGTCTGAGTATACCCTGCCACACCTATAGTGGCCAAAAACGATTCAGAAAAGGGGGTGATGATGAACAGAGTGTCTGAATTAAGCAGACCACTCTTACCCAGTCCAAAGATCAGGGCTTGATCCATCACCGTTATTTAGCTCACTGCCCCATCCCAGCTCAGAACCTGGCTATATGCAAATTAGTCTGTCCCTGGCCCAGTGCATCATGGGAACAGGGCAGACCAAACTACCAAGCCAATTCTTCACCAGAAAGGAGACAAGCTACCGGGGACCGGTTTCTGGCATTTCAGCCTCGTCGGCCCGGCTTGCTTGAATCCTGATGGAGCAGTGAGCAAGGGACTCATGTCTGAGTATACCCTGCCACACCTATAGTGGCCAAAAACGATTCAGAAAAGGGGGTGGTGATGAACAGAGTGTCTGAATTAAGCAGACCACTCTTACCCAGTCCAAAGATCAGGGCTTGATCCATCACCGTTATTTAGCTCACTGCCCCATCCCAGCTCAGAACCTGGCTATATGCAAATTAGTCTGTCCCTGGCCCAGTGCATCATGGGAACAGGGCAGACCAAACTACCAAGCCAATTCTTCACCAGAAAGGAGACAAGCTACCGGGGACCGGTTTCTGGCATTTCAGCCTCGTCGGCCCGGCTTGCTTGAATCCTGATGGAGCAGTGAGCAAGGGACTCATGTCTGAGTATACCCTGCCACACCTATAGTGGCCAAAAACGATTCAGAAAAGGGGGTGGTGATGAACAGAGTGTCTGAATTAAGCAGACCACTCTTACCCAGTCCAAAGATCAGGGCTTGATCCATCACCGTTATTTAGCTCACTGCCCCATCCCAGCTCAGAACCTGGCTATATGCAAATTAGTCTGTCCCTGGCCCAGTGCATCATGGGAACAGGGCAGACCAAACTACCAAGCCAATTCTTCACCAGAAAGGAGACAAGCTACCCGGGACCGGTTTCTGGCATTTTAGCCTCGTCGGCCCGGCTTGCTTGAATCCTGATGGAGCAGTGAGCAAGGGACTCATGTCTGAGTATACCCTGCCACACCTATAGTGGCCAAAAACGATTCAGAAAAGGGGGTGGTGATGAACAGAGTGTCTGAATTAAGCAGACCACTCTTACCCAGTCCAAAGATCAGGGCTTGATCCATCACCGTTATTTAGCTCACTGCCCCATCCCAGCTCAGACCCTGGCTATATGCAAAATAGTCTGTCACTGGCCCAGTGCATCATGGGAACAGGGCAGACCAAACTACCAAGCCAATTCTTCACCAGAAAGGAGACAAGCTACTGGGGACCGGTTTCTGGCATTTCAGCCTCGTCGGCCCGGCTTGCTTGAATCCTGATGGAGCAGTGAGCAAGGGACTCATGTCTCAGTATACCCTGCCACACCTATAGTGGCCAAAAACGATTCAGAAAAGGGGGTGGTGATGAACAGAGTGTCTGAATTAAGCAGACCACTCTTACCCAGTCCAAAGATCAGGGCTTGATCCATCACCGTTATTTAGCTCACTGCCCCATCCCAGCTCAGAACCTGGCTATATGCAAATTAGTCTGTCCCTGGCCCAGTGCATCATGGGAACAGGGCAGACCAAACTACCAAGCCAATTCTTCACCAGAAAGGAGACAAGCTACCGGGGACCGGTTTCTGGCATTTCAGCCTCGTCGGGCCGGCTTGCTTGAATCCTGATGGAGCAGTGAGCAAGGGACTCATGTCTGAGTATACCCTGCCACACCTATAGTGGCCAAAAACGATTCATAAAAGGGGGTGGTGATGAACAGAGTGTCTGAATTAAGCAGACCACTCTTACCCAGTCCAAAGATCAGGGCTTGATCCATCACCGTTATTTAGCTCACTGCCCCATCCCAGCTCAGAACCTGGCTATATGTAAATTAGTCTGTCCCTGGCCCAGTGCATCATGGGAACAGGGCAGACCAAACTACCAAGCCAATTCTTCACCAGAAAGGAGACAAGCTACCAGGGACCGGTTTCTGGCATTTCAGCCTCGTCGGCCCGGCTTGCTTGAATCCTGATGGAGCAGTGAGCAAGGGACTCATGTCTGAGTATACCCTGCCACACCTATAGTGGCCAAAAACGATTCAGAAAAGGGGGTGGTGATGAACAGAGTGTCTGAATTAAGCAGACTACTCTTACCCAGTCCAAAGATCAGGGCTTGATCCATCACCGTTATTTAGCTCACTGCCCCATCCCAGCTCAGAACCTGGCTATATGCAAATTAGTCTGTCCCTGGCCCAGTGCATCAAGGGAACAGGGCAGACCAAACTACCAAGCCAATTCTTCACCAGAAAGGAGACAAGCTACCGGGGACCGGTTTCTGGCATTTCAGCCTCGTCGGCCCGGCTCGCTTGAATCCTGATGGAGCAGTGAGCAAGGGACTCATGTCTGAGTATACCCCTGCCACACCTATAGTGGCCAAAAACGATTCAGAAAAGGGGGTGGTGATGAACAGAGTGTCTGAATTAAGCAGACCACTCTTACCCAGTCCAAAGATCAGGGCTTGATCCATCACCGTTATTTTGCTCACTGCCCCATCCCAGCTCAGAACCTGGCTATATGCAAATTAGTCTGTCCCAGGCCCAGTGCATCATGGGAACAGGGCAGACCAAACTACCAAGCCAATTCTTCACCAGAAAGGAGACAAGCTACCGGGGACCGGTTTCTGGCATTTCAGCCTCGTCGGCCCGGCTTGCTTGAATCCTGATGGAGCAGTGAGCAAGGGACTCATGTCTGAGTATACCCTGCCACACCTATAGTGGCCAAAAACGATTCAGAAAAGGGGGTGGTGATGAACAGAGTGTCTGAATTAAGCAGACCACTCTTACCCAGTCCAAAGATCAGGGCTTGATCCATCACCGTTATTTAGCTCACTGCCCCATCCCAGCTCAGAACCTGGCTATATGCAAGTTAGTCTGTCCCTGGCCCAGTGCATCATGGGAACAGGGCAGACCAAACTACCAAGCGTGGAAGGGTATACTCAGATGTGAGTCCCTTGCTCATTGCACCATCAGGATTCAAGCAAGCCGGGCCGACGACGCCTGAAATGGCAGAAACCGGTCCCCGGAAGCTTGTTTCCTTCCCAGTACAAGAATTGGCTTAGTAGTTTGGTTTGCCCTGTTCCCATCTTGCACTGGGACAGGAACAGACTAATTTGCATATAGCCAAGTTCTGAGCTGGGATGGTGCAGTGAGCTAAAAAACGGTGATGGATCAAGCCCTGATCTTTGGACTGGGTAAGAGTGGTCTGCTTAATTCAGGCACTCTGTTCATCACCATCCCCTTTTCTGAATCATTTTGTCCACCATAAGCGTGGAAGGGTATACTCAGATGTGAGTCCCTTGCTCATTGCACCATCAGGATTCAAGCAAGCCGGGCCGACGATGCCTGAAATGGCAGAAACCGGTCCCCGGAAGCTTGTTTCCTTCCCAGTACAAGAATTGGCTTGGTAGTTTGGTTTGCCCTGTTCCCATCATGCACTGGGACAGGAACAGACTAATTTGCATATAGCCAAGTTCTGAGCTGGGATGGTGCAGTGAGCTAAAAAACGGTGATGGCTCAAGCCCTGATCTTTGGACTGGGTAAGAGTGGTCTGCTTAATTCAGGCACTCTGTTCATCACCACCCCCTTTTCTGAATCATTTTGTCCACCATAAGCGTGGAAGGGTATACTCAGATGTGAGTCCCTTGCTCATTGCACCATCAGGATTCAAGCAAGCCGGGCCGACGACGCCTGAAATGGCAGAAACCGGTCCCCGGAAGCTTGTTTCCTTCACAGTACAAGAATTGGCTTGGCAGTTTGGTTTGCCCTGTTCCCATCATGCACTGGGACAGGAACAGACTAATTTGCATATAGCCAAGTTCTGAGCTGGGATGGTGCAGTGAGCTAAAAAACGGTGATGGATCAAGCCCTGATCTTTGGACTGGGTAAGAGTGGTCTGCTTAATTCAGGCACTCTGTTCATCACCACCCCCTTTTCTGAATCATTTTGTCCACCATAAGCGTGGAAGGGTATACTCAGATGTGAGTCCCTTGCTCATTGCACCATCAGGATTCAAGCAAGCCGGGCTGACGACGCCTGAAATGGCAGAAACCGGTCCCCGGAAGCTTGTTTCCTTCCCAGTACAAGAATTGGCTTGGTAGTTTGGTTTGCCCTGTTCCCATCATGCACTGGGACAGGAACAGACTAATTTGCATATAGCCAAGTTCTGAGCTGGGATGGTGCAGTGAGCTAAAAAACGGTGATGGATCAAGCCCTGATCTTTGGACTGGGTAAGAGTGGTCTGCTTAATTCAGGCACTCTGTTCATCACCACCCCCTTTTCTGAATCATTTTGTCCACCATAAGCGTGGAAGGGTATACTCAGATGTGAGTCCCTTGCTCATTGCACCATCAGGATTCAAGCAAGCCGGGCCGACGACGCCTGAAATGGCAGAAACCGGTCCCCGGAAGCTTGTTTCCTTCCCAGTACAAGAATTGGCTTGGTAGTTTGGTTTGCCCTGTTCCCATCATGCACTGGGACAGGAACAGACTAATTTGCATATAGCCAAGTTCTGAGCTGGGATGGTGCAGTGAGCTAAAAAACGGTGATGGATCAAGCCCTGATCTTTGGATTGGGTAAGAGTGGTCTGCTTAATTCAGGCACTCTGTTCATCACCACCCCCTTTTCTGAATCATTTTGTCCACCATAAGCGTGGAAGGGTATACTCAGATGTGAGTCCCTTGCTCATTGCACCATCAGGATTCAAGCAAGCCGGGCCGACGACGCCTGAAATGGCAGAAACCGGTCCCCGGAAGCTTGTTTCCTTCCCAGTACAAGAATTGGCTTGGTAGTTTGGTTTGCCCTGTTCCCATCATGCACTGGGACAGGAACAGACTAATTTGCATATAGCCAAGTTCTGAGCTGGGATGGTGCAGTGAGCTAAAAAACGGTGATGGATCAAGCCCTGATCTTTGGACTGGGTAAGAGTGGTCTGCTTAATTCAGGCACTCTGTTCATCACCACCCCCTTTTCTGAATCATTTTGTCCACCATAAGCGTGGAAGGGTATACTCAGATGTGAGTCCCTTGCTCATTGCACCGCCAGGATTCAAGCAAGCCGGGCCGACGACGCCTGAAATGGCAGAAACCGGTCCCCGGAAGCTTGTTTCCTTCCCAGTACAAGAATTGGCTTGGTAGTTTGGTTTGCCCTGTTCCCATCATGCACTGGGGCAGGAACAGACTAATTTGCATATAGCCAAGTACTGAGCTGGGATGGTGCAGTGAGCTAAAAAACTGTGATGGATCAAGCCCTGATCTTTGGACTGGGTAAGAGTGGTCTGCTTAATTCAGGCACTCTGTTCATCACCACCCCCTTTTCTGAATCATTTTGTCCACCATAAGCGTGGAAGGGTATACTCAGATGTGAGTCCCTTGCTCATTGCACCATCAGGATTCAAGCAAGCCGGGCCGACGACGCCTGAAATGGCAGAAACCGGTCCCCGGAAGCTTGTTTCCTTCCCAGTACAAGAATTGGCTTGGTAGTTTGGTTTGCCCTGTTCCCATCATGCACTGGGACAGGAACAGACTAATTTGCATATAGCCAAGTTCTGAGCTGGGATGGTGCAGTGAGCTAAAAAACGGTGATGGATCAAGCCCTGATCTTTGGACTGGGTAAGAGTGGTCTGCTTAATTCAGGCACTCTGTTCATCACCACCCCCTTTTCTGAATCATTTTGTCCACCATAAGCGTGGAAGGGTATACTCAGATGTGAGTCCCTTGCTCATTGCACCATCAGGATTCAAGCAAGCCGGGCCGACGACGCCTGAAATGGCAGAAACCGGTCCCCGGAAGCTTGTTTCCTTCCCAGTACAAGAATTGGCTTGGTAGTTTGGTTTGCCCTGTTCCCATCATGCACTGGGACAGGAACAGACTAATTTGCATATAGCCAAGTTCTGAGCTGGGATGGTGCAGTGAGCTAAAAAACGGTGATGGATCAAGCCCTGATCTTTGGACTGGGTAAGAGTGGTCTGCTTAATTCAGGCACTCTGTTCATCACCACCCCCTTTTCTGAATCATTTTGTCCACCATAAGCGTGGAAGGGTATACTCAGATGTGAGTCCCTTGCTCATTGCACCATCAGGATTCAGGCAAGCCGGGCCGACGATGCCTGAAATGGCAGAAACCGGTCCCCGGAAGTTTGTTTCCTTCCCAGTACAAGAATTGGCTTGGTAGTTTGGTTTGCCCTGTTCCCATCATGCACTGGGACAGGAACAGACTAATTTGCATATAGCCAAGTTCTGAGCTGGGATGGTGCAGTGAGCTAAAAAACGGTGATGGATCAAGCCCTGATCTTTGGACTGGGTAAGAGTGGTCTGCTTAATTCAGGCACTCTGTTCATCACCACCCCCTTTTCTGAATCATTTTGTCCACCATAAGCGTGGAAGGGTATACTCAGATGTGAGTCCCTTGCTCATTGCACCATCAGGATTCAAGCAAGCCGGGCCGACGACGCCTGAAATGGCAGAAACCGGTCCCCGGAAGCTTGTTTCCTTCCCAGTACAAGAATTGGCTTGGTAGTTTGGTTTGCCCTGTTCCCATCATGCACTGGGACAGGAACAGACTAATTTGCATATAGCCAAGTTCTGAGCTGGGATGGTGCAGTGAGCTAAAAAACGGTGATGGATCAAGCCCTGATCTTTGGACTGGGTAAGAGTGGTCTGCTTAATTCAGGCACTCTGTTCATCACCACCCCCTTTTCTGAATCATTTTGTCCACCATAAGCGTGGAAGGGTATACTCAGATGTGAGTCCCTTGCTCATTGCACCATCAGGATTCAAGCAAGCCGGGCCGACGACGCCTGAAATGGCAGAAACCGGTCCCCGGAAGCTTGTTTCCTTCCCAGTACAAGAATTGGCTTGGTAGTTTGGTTTGCCCTGTTCCCATCATGCACTGGGACAGGAACAGACTAATTTGCATATAGCCAAGTTCTGAGCTGGGATGGTGCAGTGAGCTAAAAAACGGTGATGGATCAAGCCCTGATCTTTGGATTGGGTAAGAGTGGTCTGCTTAATTCAGGCACTCTGTTCATCACCACCCCCTTTTCTGAATCATTTTGTCCACCATAAGCGTGGAAGGGTATACTCAGATGTGAGTCCCTTGCTCATTGCACCATCAGGATTCAAGCAAGCCGGGCCGACGACGCCTGAAATGGCAGAAACCGGTCCCCGGAAGCTTGTTTCCTTCCCAGTACAAGAATTGGCTTGGTAGTTTGGTTTGCCCTGTTCCCATCATGCACTGGGACAGGAACAGACTAATTTGCATATAGCCAAGTTCTGAGCTGGGATGGTGCAGTGAGCTAAAAAACGGTGATGGATCAAGCCCTGATCTTTGGACTGGGTAAGAGTGGTCTGCTTAATTCAGGCACTCTGTTCATCACCACCCCCTTTTCTGAATCATTTTGTCCACCATAAGCGTGGAAGGGTATACTCAGATGTGAGTCCCTTGCTCATTGCACCGCCAGGATTCAAGCAAGCCGGGCCGACGACGCCTGAAATGGCAGAAACCGGTCCCCGGAAGCTTGTTTCCTTCCCAGTACAAGAATTGGCTTGGTAGTTTGGTTTGCCCTGTTCCCATCATGCACTGGGACAGGAACAGACTAATTTGCATATAGCCAAGTACTGAGCTGGGATGGTGCAGTGAGCTAAAAAACTGTGATGGATCAAGCCCTGATCTTTGGACTGGGTAAGAGTGGTCTGCTTAATTCAGGCACTCTGTTCATCACCACCCCATTTTCTGAATCATTTTGTCCACCATAAGCGTGGAAGGGTATACTCAGATGTGAGTCCCTTGCTCATTGCACCATCAGGATTCAAGCAAGCCGGGCCGACGACGCCTGAAATGGCAGAAACCGGTCCCCGGAAGCTTGTTTCCTTCCCAGTACAAGAATTGGCTTGGTAGTTTGGTTTGCCTTGTTCCCATCATGCACTGGGACAGGAACAGACTAATTTGCATATAGCCAAGTTCTGAGCTGGGATGGTGCAGTGAGCTAAAAAACGGTGATGGATCAAGCCCTGATCTTTGGACTGGGTAAGAGTGGTCTGCTTAATTCAGGCACTCTGTTCATCACCACCCCCTTTTCTGAATCATTTTGTCCACCATAAGCGTGGAAGGGTATACTCAGATGTGAGTCCCTTGCTCATTGCACCATCAGGATTCAAGCAAGCCGGGCCGACGACGCCTGAAATGGCAGAAACCGGTCCCCGGAAGCTTGTTTCCTTCCCAGTACAAGAATTGGCTTGGTAGTTTGGTTTGCCCTGTTCCCATCATACACTGGGACAGGAACAGACTAATTTGCATATAGCCAAGTTCTGAGCTGGGATGGTGCAGTGAGCTAAAAAACAGTGATGGATCAAGCCCTGATCTTTGGACTGGGTAAGAGTGGTCTGCTTAATTCAAGCACTCTGTTCATCACCACCCCCTTTTCTGAATCATTTTGTCCACCATAAGCGTGGAAGGGTATACTCAGATGTGAGTCCCTTGCTCATTGCACCATCAGGATTCAAGCAAGCCGGGCCGACGACGCCTGAAATGGCAGAAACCGGTCCCCGGAAGCTTGTTTCCTTCCCAGTACAAGAATTGGCTTGGTAGTTTGGTTTGCCCTGTTCCCATCATGCACTGGGACAGGAACAGACTAATTTGCATATAGCCAAGTTCTGAGCTGGGATGGTGCAGTGAGCTAAAAAACGGTGATGGATCAAGCCCTGATCTTTGGACTGGGTAAGAGTGGTCTGCTTAATTCAGGCACTCTGTTCATCACCACCCCCTTTTCTGAATCATTTTGTCCACCATAAGCGTGGAAGGGTATACTCAGATGTGAGTCCCTTGCTCATTGCACCATCAGGATTCAGGCAAGCCGGGCCGACGATGCCTGAAATGGCAGAAACCGGTCCCCGGAAGTTTGTTTCCTTCCCAGTACAAGAATTGGCTTGGTAGTTTGGTTTGCCCTGTTCCCATCATGCACTGGGACAGGAACAGACTAATTTGCATATAGCCAAGTTCTGAGCTGGGATGGTGCAGTGAGCTAAAAAACGGTGATGGATCAAGCCCTGATCTTTGGACTGGGTAAGAGTGGTCTGCTTAATTCAGGCACTCTGTTCATCACCACCCCCTTTTCTGAATCATTTTGTCCACCATAAGCGTGGAAGGGTATACTCAGATGTGAGTCCCTTGCTCATTGCACCATCAGGATTCAAGCAAGCCGGGCCGACGACGCCTGAAATGGCAGAAACCGGTCCCCGGAAGCTTGTTTCCTTCCCAGTACAAGAATTGGCTTGGTAGTTTGGTTTGCCCTGTTCCCATCATGCACTGGGACAGGAACAGACTAATTTGCATATAGCCAAGTTCTGAGCTGGGATGGTGCAGTGAGCTAAAAAACGGTGATGGATCAAGCCCTGATCTTTGGACTGGGTAAGAGTGGTCTGCTTAATTCAGGCACTCTGTTCATCACCACCCCCTTTTCTGAATCATTTTGTCCACCATAAGCGTGGAAGGGTATACTCAGATGTGAGTCCCTTGCTCATTGCACCATCAGGATTCAGGCAAGCCGGGCCGACGATGCCTGAAATGGCAGAAACCGGTCCCCGGAAGTTTGTTTCCTTCCCAGTACAAGAATTGGCTTGGTAGTTTGGTTTGCCCTGTTCCCATCATGCACTGGGACAGGAACAGACTAATTTGCATATAGCCAAGTTCTGAGCTGGGATGGTGCAGTGAGCTAAAAAACGGTGATGGATCAAGCCCTGATCTTTGGACTGGGTAAGAGTGGTCTGCTTAATTCAGGCACTCTGTTCATCACCACCCCCTTTTCTGAATCATTTTGTCCACCATAAGCGTGGAAGGGTATACTCAGATGTGAGTCCCTTGCTCATTGCACCATCAGGATTCAAGCAAGCCGGGCCGACGACGCCTGAAATGGCAGAAACCGGTCCCCGGAAGCTTGTTTCCTTCCCAGTACAAGAATTGGCTTGGTAGTTTGGTTTGCCCTGTTCCCATCATGCACTGGGACAGGAACAGACTAATTTGCATATAGCCAAGTTCTGAGCTGGGATGGTGCAGTGAGCTAAAAAACAGTGATGGATCAAGCCCTGATCTTTGGACTGGGTAAGAGTGGTCTGCTTAATTCAGGCACTCTGTTCATCACCACCCCCTTTTCTGAATCATTTTGTCCACCATAAGCGTGGAAGGGTATACTCAGATGTGAGTCCCTTGCTCATTGCACCATCAGGATTCAAGCAAGCCGGTCCGACGACGCCTGAAATGGCAGAAACCGGTCCCCGGAAGCTTGTTTCCTTCCCAGTACAAGAATTGGCTTGGTAGTTTGGTTTGCCGTGTTCCCATCATGCACTGGGACAGGAACAGACTAATTTGCATATAGCCAAGTTCTGAGCTGGGATGGTGCAGTGAGCTAAAAAACGGTGATGGATCAAGCCCTGATCTTTGGATTGGGTAAGAGTGGTCTGCTTAATTCAGGCACTCTGTTCATCACCACCCCCTTTTCTGAATCATTTTGTCCACCATAAGCGTGGAAGGGTATACTCAGATGTGAGTCCCTTGCTCATTGCACCATCAGGATTCAAGCAAGCCAGGCCGACGACGCCTGAAATGGCAGAAACCGGTCCCCGGAAGCTTGTTTCCTTCCCAGTACAAGAATTGGCTTGGTAGTTTGGTTTGCCCTGTTCCCATCATGCACTGGGACAGGAACAGACTAATTTGCATATAGCTAAGTTCTGAGCTGGGATGGTGCAGTGAGCTAAAAAACGGTGAAGGATCAAGCCCTGATCTTTGGACTGGGTAAGAGTGGTCTGCTTAACTTAGGCACTCTGTTCATCACCACCCCCTTTTCTGAATCATTTTGTCCACCATAAGCGTGGAAGGGTATACTCAGATGTGAGTCCCTTGCCCATTGCACCATCAGGATTCAAGCAAGCCGGGCCGACGACGCCTGAAATGGCAGAAACCGGTCCCCGGAAGTTTGTTTCCTTCCCAGTACAAGAATTGGCTTGGTAGTTTGGTTTGCCCTGTTCCCATCATGCACTGGGACAGGAACAGACTAATTTGCATATAGCCAAGTTCTGAGCTGGGATGGTGCAGTGAGCTAAAAAACGGTGATGGATCAAGCCCTGATCTTTGGACTGGGTAAGAGTGGTCTGCTTAATTCAGGCACTCTGTTCATCACCACCCCCTTTTCTGAATCATTTTGTCCACCATAAGCGTGGAAGGGTATACTCAGATGTGAGTCCCTTGCTCATTGCACCATCAGGATTCAAGCAAGCCGGGCCGACGACGCCTAAAATGGCAGAAACCGGTCCCCGGAAGCTTGTTTCCTTCCCAGTACAAGAATTGGCTTGGTAGTTTGGTTTGACGTGTTCCCATCATGCACTGGGACAGGAACAGACTAATTTGCATATAGCCAAGTTCTGAGCTGGGATGGTGCAGTGAGCTAAAAAACGGTGATGGATCAAGCCCTGATCTTTGGATTGGGTAAGAGTGGTCTGCTTAATTCAGGCACTCTGTTCATCACCACCCCCTTTTCTGAATCATTTTGTCCACCTTAAGCGTGGAAGGGTATACTCAGATGTGAGTCCCTTGCTCATTGCACCATCAGGATTCAAGCAAGCCAGGCCGACGACGCCTGAAATGGCAGAAACCGGTCCCCGGAAGCTTGTTTCCTTCCCAGTACAAGAATTGGCTTGGTAGTTTGGTTTGCCCTGTTCCCATCATGCACTGGGACAGGAACAGACTAATTTGAATATAGCCAAGTTCTGAGCTGGGATGGTGCAGTGAGCTAAAAAACGGTGATGGATCAAGCCCTGATCTTTGGACTGGGTAAGAGTGGTCTGCTTAATTCAGGCACTCTGTTCATCACCACCCCCTTTTCTGAATCATTTTGTCCACCATAAGCGTGGAAGGGTATACTCAGATGTGAGTCCCTTGCTCATTGCACCATCAGGATTCAAGCAAGCCGGGCCGACGACGCCTGAAATGGCAGAAACCGGTCCCCGGAAGCTTGTTTCCTTCCCAGTACAAGAATTGACTTGGTAGTTTGGTTTGCCCTGTTCCCATCATGCACTGGGACAGGAACAGACTAATTTGCATATAGCCAAGTTCTGAGCTGGGATGGTGCAGTGAGCTAAAAAACGGTGAAGGATCAAGCCCTGATCTTTGGACTGGGTAAGAGTGGTCTGCTTAACTCAGGCACTCTGTTCATCACCACCCCCTTTTCTGAATCATTTTGTCCACCATAAGCGTGGAAGGGTATACTCAGATGTGAGTCCCTTGCCCATTGCACCATCAGGATTCAAGCAAGCCGGGCCGACGACGCCTGAAATGGCAGAAACCGGTCCCCGGAAGTTTGTTTCCTTCCCAGTACAAGAATTGGCTTGGTAGTTTGGTTTGCCCTGTTCCCATCATGCACTGGGACAGGAACAGACTAATTTGCATATAGCCAAGTTCTGAGCTGGGATGGTGCAGTGAGCTAAAAAACGGTGATGGATCAAGCCCTGATCTTTGGACTGGGTAAGAGTGGTCTGCTTAATTCAGGCACTCTGTTCATCACCACCCCCTTTTCTGAATCATTTTGTCCACCATAAGCGTGGAAGGGTATACTCAGATGTGAGTCCCTTGCTCATTGCACCATCAGGATTCAAGCAAGCCGGGCCGACGACGCCTGAAATGGCAGAAACCGGTCCCCGGAAGCTTGTTTCCTTCCCAGTACAAGAATTGGCTTGGTAGTTTGGTTTGCCCTGTTCCCATCATGCACTGGGACAGGAACAGACTAATTTGCATATAGCTAAGTTCTGAGCTGGGATGGTGCAGTGAGCTAAAAAACGGTGATGGATCAAGCCCTGATCTTTGGACTGGGTAAGAGTGGTCTGCTTAATTCAGGCACTCTGTTCATCACCACCCCCTTTTCTGAATCATTTTGTCCACCATAAGCGTGGAAGGGTATACTCAGATGTGAGTCCCTTGCTCATTGCACCATCAGGATTCAAGCAAGCCGGGCCGACGACGCCTGAAATGGCAGAAACCGGTCCCCGGAAGCTTGTTTCCTTCCCAGTACAAGAATTGGCTTGGTAGTTTGGTTTGCCCTGTTCCCATCATGCACTGGGACAGGAACAGACTAATTTGCATATAGCCAAGTTCTGAGCTGGGATGGTGCAGTGAGCTAAAAAACGGTGATGGATCAAGCCCTGATCTTTGGACTGGGTAAGAGTGGTCTGCTTAATTCAGGCACTCTGTTCATCACCACCCCCTTTTCTGAATCATTTTGTCCACCATAAGCGTGGAAGGGTATACTCAGATGTGAGTCCCTTGCTCATTGCACCATCAGGATTCAAGCAAGCCGGGCCGACGACGCCTGAAATGGCAGAAACCGGTCCCCGGAAGCTTGTTTCCTTCCCAGTACAAGAATTGGCTTGGTAGTTTGGTTTGCCGTGTTCCCATCATGCACTGGGACAGGAACAGACTAATTTGCATATAGCCAAGTTCTGAGCTGGGATGGTGCAGTGAGCTAAAAAACGGTGATGGATCAAGCCCTGATCTTTGGATTGGGTAAGAGTGGTCTGCTTAATTCAGGCACTCTGTTCATCACCACCCCCTTTTCTGAATCATTTTGTCCACCATAAGCGTGGAAGGGTATACTCAGATGTGAGTCCCTTGCTCATTGCACCATCAGGATTCAAGCAAGCCAGGCCGACGACGCCTGAAATGGCAGAAACCGGTCCCCGGAAGCTTGTTTCCTTCCCAGTACAAGAATTGGCTTGGTAGTTTGGTTTGCCCTGTTCCCATCATGCACTGGGACAGGAACAGACTAATTTGCATATAGCTAAGTTCTGAGCTGGGATGGTGCAGTGAGCTAAAAAACGGTGAAGGATCAAGCCCTGATCTTTGGACTGGGTAAGAGTGGTCTGCTTAACTCAGGCACTCTGTTCATCACCACCCCCTTTTCTGAATCATTTTGTCCACCATAAGCGTGGAAGGGTATACTCAGATGTGAGTCCCTTGCCCATTGCACCATCAGGATTCAAGCAAGCCGGGCCGACGACGCCTGAAATGGCAGAAACCGGTCCCCGGAAGTTTGTTTCCTTCCCAGTACAAGAATTGGCTTGGTAGTTTGGTTTGCCCTGTTCCCATCATGCACTGGGACAGGAACAGACTAATTTGCATATAGCCAAGTTCTGAGCTGGGATGGTGCAGTGAGCTAAAAAACGGTGATGGATCAAGCCCTGATCTTTGGACTGGGTAAGAGTGGTCTGCTTAATTCAGGCACTCTGTTCATCACCACCCCCTTTTCTGAATCATTTTGTCCACCATAAGCGTGGAAGGGTATACTCAGATGTGAGTCCCTTGCTCATTGCACCATCAGGATTCAAGCAAGCCGGGCCGACGACGCCTGAAATGGCAGAAACCGGTCCCCGGAAGCTTGTTTCCTTCCCAGTACAAGAATTGGCTTGGTAGTTTGGTTTGCCCTGTTCCCATCATGCACTGGGACAGGAACAGACTAATTTGCATATAGCCAAGTTCTGAGCTGGGATGGTGCAGTGAGCTAAAAAACGGTGATGGATCAAGCCCTGATCTTTGGACTGGGTAAGAGTGGTCTGCTTAATTCAGGCACTCTGTTCATCACCACCCCCTTTTCTGAATCATTTTGTCCACCATAAGCGTGGAAGGGTATACTCAGATGTGAGTCCCTTGCTCATTGCACCATCAGGATTCAAGCAAGCCGGGCCGACGACGCCTGAAATGGCAGAAACCGGTCCCCGGAAGCTTGTTTCCTTCCCAGTACAAGAATTGGCTTGGTAGTTTGGTTTGCCGTGTTCCCATCATGCACTGGGACAGGAACAGACTAATTTGCATATAGCCAAGTTCTGAGCTGGGATGGTGCAGTGAGCTAAAAAACGGTGATGGATCAAGCCCTGATCTTTGGATTGGGTAAGAGTGGTCTGCTTAATTCAGGCACTCTGTTCATCACCACCCCCTTTTCTGAATCATTTTGTCCACCATAAGCGTGGAAGGGTATACTCAGATGTGAGTCCCTTGCTCATTGCACCATCAGGATTCAAGCAAGCCAGGCCGACGACGCCTGAAATGGCAGAAACCGGTCCCCGGAAGCTTGTTTCCTTCCCAGTACAAGAATTGGCTTGGTAGTTTGGTTTGCCCTGTTCCCATCATGCACTGGGACAGGAACAGACTAATTTGCATATAGCTAAGTTCTGAGCTGGGATGGTGCAGTGAGCTAAAAAACGGTGAAGGATCAAGCCCTGATCTTTGGACTGGGTAAGAGTGGTCTGCTTAACTCAGGCACTCTGTTCATCACCACCCCCTTTTCTGAATCATTTTGTCCACCATAAGCGTGGAAGGGTATACTCAGATGTGAGTCCCTTGCCCATTGCACCATCAGGATTCAAGCAAGCCGGGCCGACGACGCCTGAAATGGCAGAAACCGGTCCCCGGAAGTTTGTTTCCTTCCCAGTACAAGAATTGGCTTGGTAGTTTGGTTTGCCCTGTTCCCATCATGCACTGGGACAGGAACAGACTAATTTGCATATAGCCAAGTTCTGAGCTGGGATGGTGCAGTGAGCTAAAAAACGGTGATGGATCAAGCCCTGATCTTTGGACTGGGTAAGAGTGGTCTGCTTAATTCAGGCACTCTGTTCATCACCACCCCCTTTTCTGAATCATTTTGTCCACCATAAGCGTGGAAGGGTATACTCAGATGTGAGTCCCTTGCTCATTGCACCATCAGGATTCAAGCAAGCCGGGCCGACGACGCCTGAAATGGCAGAAACCGGTCCCCGGAAGCTTGTTTCCTTCCCAGTACAAGAATTGGCTTGGTAGTTTGGTTTGCCCTGTTCCCATCATGCACTGGGACAGGAACAGACTAATTTGCATATAGCCAAGTTCTGAGCTGGGATGGTGCAGTGAGCTAAAAAACGGTGATGGATCAAGCCCTGATCGTTGGACTGGGTAAGAGTGGTCTGCTTAATTCAGGCACTCTGTTCATCACCACCCCCTTTTCTGAATCATTTTGTCCACCATAAGCGTGGAAGGGTATACTCAGATGTGAGTCCCTTGCTCATTGCACCATCAGGATTCAAGCAAGCCGGGCCGACGACGCCTGAAATGGCAGAAACCGGTCCCCGGAAGCTTGTTTCCTTCCCAGTACAAGAATTGGCTTGGTAATTTGGTTTGCCGTGTTCCCATCATGCACTGGGACAGGAACAGACTAATTTGCATATAGCCAAGTTCTGAGCTGGGATGGTGCAGTGAGCTAAAAAACGGTGATGGATCAAGCCCTGATCTTTGGATTGGGTAAGAGTGGTCTGCTTAATTCAGGCACTCTGTTCATCACCACCCCCTTTTCTGAATCATTTTGTCCACCATAAGCGTGGAAGGGTATACTCAGATGTGAGTCCCTTGCTCATTGCACCATCAGGATTCAAGCAAGCCAGGCCGACGACGCCTGAAATGGCAGAAACCGGTCCCCGGAAGCTTGTTTCCTTCCCAGTACAAGAATTGGCTTGGTAGTTTGGTTTGCCCTGTTCCCATCATGCACTGGGACAGGAACAGACTAATTTGCATATAGCTAAGTTCTGAGCTGGGATGGTGCAGTGAGCTAAAAAACGGTGAAGGATCAAGCCCTGATCTTTGGACTGGGTAAGAGTGGTCTGCTTAACTCAGGCACTCTGTTCATCACCACCCCCTTTTCTGAATCATTTTGTCCACCATAAGCGTGGAAGGGTATACTCAGATGTGAGTCCCTTGCCCATTGCACCATCAGGATTCAAGCAAGCCGGGCCGACGACGCCTGAAATGGCAGAAACCGGTCCCCGGAAGTTTGTTTCCTTCCCAGTACAAGAATTGGCTTGGTAGTTTGGTTTGCCCTGTTCCCATCATGCACTGGGACAGGAACAGACTAATTTGCATATAGCCAAGTTCTGAGCTGGGATGGTGCAGTGAGCTAAAAAACGGTGATGGATCAAGCCCTGATCTTTGGACTGGGTAAGAGTGGTCTGCTTAATTCAGGCACTCTGTTCATCACCACCCCCTTTTCTGAATCATTTTGTCCACCATAAGCGTGGAAGGGTATACTCAGATGTGAGTCCCTTGCTCATTGCACCATCAGGATTCAAGCAAGCCGGGCCGACGACGCCTAAAATGGCAGAAACCGGTCCCCGGAAGCTTGTTTCCTTCCCAGTACAAGAATTGGCTTGGTAGTTTGGTTTGCCGTGTTCCCATCATGCACTGGGACAGGAACAGACTAATTTGCATATAGCCAAGTTCTGAGCTGGGATGGTGCAGTGAGCTAAAAAACGGTGATGGATCAAGCCCTGATCTTTGGATTGGGTAAGAGTGGTCTGCTTAATTCAGGCACTCTGTTCATCACCACCCCCTTTTCTGAATCATTTTGTCCACCTTAAGCGTGGAAGGGTATACTCAGATGTGAGTCCCTTGCTCATTGCACCATCAGGATTCAAGCAAGCCAGGCCGACGACGCCTGAAATGGCAGAAACCGGTCCCCGGAAGCTTGTTTCCTTCCCAGTACAAGAATTGGCTTGGTAGTTTGGTTTGCCCTGTTCCCATCATGCACTGGGACAGGAACAGACTAATTTGAATATAGCCAAGTTCTGAGCTTGGATGGTGCAGTGAGCTAAAAAACGGTGATGGATCAAGCCCTGATCTTTGGACTGGGTAAGAGTGGTCTGCTTAATTCAGGCACTCTGTTCATCACCACCCCCTTTTCTGAATCATTTTGTCCACCATAAGCGTGGAAGGGTATACTCAGATGTGAGTCCCTTGCTCATTGCACCATCAGGATTCAAGCAAGCCGGGCCGACGACGCCTGAAATGGCAGAAACCGGTCCCCGGAAGCTTGTTTCCTTCCCAGTACAAGAATTGGCTTGGTAGTTTGGTTTGCCCTGTTCCCATCATGCACTGGGACAGGAACAGACTAATTTGCATATAGCCAAGTTCTGAGCTGGGATGGTGCAGTGAGCTAAAAAACGGTGATGGATCAAGCCCTGATCTTTGGACTGGGTAAGAGTGGTCTGCTTAATTCAGGCACTCTGTTCATCACCACCCCCTTTTCTGAATCATTTTGTCCACCATAAGCGTGGAAGGGTATACTCAGATGTGAGTCCCTTGCTCATTGCACCATCAGGATTCAAGCAAGCCGGGCCGACGACGCCTGAAATGGCAGAAACCGGTCCCCGGAAGCTTGCTTCCTTCCCAGTACAAGAATTGGCTTGGTAGTTTGGTTTGCCCTGTTCCCATCATGCACTGGGACAGGAACAGACTAATTTGCATATAGCCAAGTTCTGAGCTGGGATGGTGCAGTGAGCTAAAAAACAGTGATGGATCAAGCCCTGATCTTTGGACTGGGTAAGAGTGGTCTGCTTAATTCAGGCACTCTGTTCATCACCACCCCCTTTTCTGAATCATTTTGTCCACCATAAGCGTGGAAGGGTATACTCAGATGTGAGTCCCTTGCTCATTGCACCATCAGGATTCAAGCAAGCCGGGCCGACGACACCTGAAATGGCAGAAACCGGTCCCCGGAAGCTTGTTTCCTTCCCAGTACAAGAATTGGCTTGGTAGTTTGGTTTGCCCTGTTCCCATCATGCACTGGGACAGGAACAGACTAATTTGCATATAGCCAAGTTCTGAGCTGGGATGTTGCAGTGAGCTAAAAAACGGTGAAGGATCAAGCCCTGATCTTTGGACTGGGTAAGAGTGGTCTGCTTAACTCAGGCACTCTGTTCATCACCACCCCCTTTTCTGAATCATTTTGTCCACCATAAGCGTGGAAGGGAATACTCAGATGTGAGTCCCTTGCCCATTGCACCATCAGGATTCAAGCAAGCCGGGCCGACGACGCCTGAAATGGCAGAAACCGGTCCCCGGAAGTTTGTTTCCTTCCCAGTACAAGAATTGGCTTGGTAGTTTGGTTTGCCCTGTTCCCATCATGCACTGGGACAGGAACAGACTAATTTGCATATAGCCAAGTTCTGAGCTGGGATGGTGCAGTGAGCTAAAAAACGGTGATGGATCAAGCCCTGATCTTTGGACTGGGTAAGAGTGGTCTGCTTAATTCAGGCACTCTGTTCATCACCACCCCCTTTTCTGAATCATTTTGTCCACCATAAGCGTGGAAGGGTATACTCAGATGTGAGTCCCTTGCTCATTGCACCATCAGGATTCAAGCAAGCCGGGCCGACGACGCCTGAAATGGCAGAAACCGGTCCCCGGAAGCTTGTTTCCTTCCCAGTACAAGAATTGGCTTGGTAGTTTGGTTTGCCCTGTTCCCATCATGCACTGGGACAGGAACAGACTAATTTGCATATAGCCAAGTTCTGAGCTGGGATGGTGCAGTGAGCTAAAAAACGGTGATGGATCAAGCCCTGATCTTTGGACTGGGTAAGAGTGGTCTGCTTAATTCAGGCACTCTGTTCATCACCACCCCCTTTTCTGAATCATTTTGTCCACCATAAGCGTGGAAGGGTATACTCAGATGTGAGTCCCTTGCTCATTGCACCGCCAGGATTCAAGCAAGCCGGGCCGACGACGCCTGAAATGGCAGAAACCGGTCCCCGGAAGCTTGTTTCCTTCCCAGTACAAGAATTGGCTTGGTAGTTTGGTTTGCCCTGTTCCCATCATGCACTGGGACAGGAACAGACTAATTTGCATATAGCCAAGTACTGAGCTGGGATGGTGCAGTGAGCTAAAAAACTGTGATGGATCAAGCCCTGATCTTTGGACTGGGTAAGAGTGGTCTGCTTAATTCAGGCACTCTGTTCATCACCACCCCCTTTTCTGAATCATTTTGTCCACCATAAGCGTGGAAGGGTATACTCAGATGTGAGTCCCTTGCTCATTGCACCATCAGGATTCAAGCAAGCCGGGCCGACGACGCCTGAAATGGCAGAAACCGGTCCCCGGAAGCTTGTTTCCTTCCCAGTACAAGAATTGGCTTGGTAGTTTGGTTTGCCCTGTTCCCATCATGCACTGGGACAGGAACATACTAATTTGCATATAGCCAAGTTCTGAGCTGGGATGGTGCAGTGAGCTAAAAAACGGTGATGGATCAAGCCCTGATCTTTGGACTGGGTAAGAGTGGTCTGCTTAATTCAGGCACTCTGTTCATCACCACCCCCTTTTCTGAATCATTTTGTCCACCATAAGCGTGGAAGGGTATACTCAGATGTGAGTCCCTTGCTCATTGCACCATCAGGATTCAAGCAAGCCGGGCCGACGACGCCTGAAATGGCAGAAACCGGTCCCCGGAAGCTTGTTTCCTTCCCAGTACAAGAATTGGCTTGGTAGTTTGGTTTGCCCTGTTCCCATCATGCACTGGGACAGGAACAGACTAATTTGCATATAGCCAAGTTCTGAGCTGGGATGGTGCAGTGAGCTAAAAAACAGTGATGGATCAAGCCCTGATCTTTGGACTGGGTAAGAGTGGTCTGCTTAATTCAAGCACTCTGTTCATCACCACCCCCTTTTCTGAATCATTTTGTCCACCATAAGCGTGGAAGGGTATACTCAGATGTGAGTCCCTTGCTCATTGCACCATCAGGATTCAAGCAAGCCGGGCCGACGACGCCTGAAATGGCAGAAACCGGTCCCCGGAAGCTTGTTTCCTTCCCAGTACAAGAATTGGCTTGGTAGTTTGGTTTGCCCTGTTCCCATCATGCACTGGGACAGGAACAGACTAATTTGCATATAGCCAAGTTCTGAGCTGGGATGGTGCAGTGAGCTAAAAAACGGTGATGGATCAAGCCCTGATCTTTGGACTGGGTAAGAGTGGTCTGCTTAATTCAGGCACTCTGTTCATCACCACCCCCTTTTCTGAATCATTTTGTCCACCATAAGCGTGGAAGGGTATACTCAGATGTGAGTCCCTTGCTCATTGCACCATCAGGATTCAGGCAAGCCGGGCCGACGATGCCTGAAATGGCAGAAACCGGTCCCCGGAAGTTTGTTTCCTTCCCAGTACAAGAATTGGCTTGGTAGTTTGGTTTGCCCTGTTCCCATCATGCACTGGGACAGGAACAGACTAATTTGCATATAGCCAAGTTCTGAGCTGGGATGGTGCAGTGAGCTAAAAAACGGTGATGGATCAAGCCCTGATCTTTGGACTGGGTAAGAGTGGTCTGCTTAATTCAGGCACTCTGTTCATCACCACCCCCTTTTCTGAATCATTTTGTCCACCATAAGCGTGGAAGGGTATACTCAGATGTGAGTCCCTTGCTCATTGCACCATCAGGATTCAAGCAAGCCGGGCCGACGACGCCTGAAATGGCAGAAACCGGTCCCCGGAAGCTTGTTTCCTTCCCAGTACAAGAATTGGCTTGGTAGTTTGGTTTGCCCTGTTCCCATCATGCACTGGGACAGGAACAGACTAATTTGCATATAGCCAAGTTCTGAGCTGGGATGGTGCAGTGAGCTAAAAAACAGTGATGGATCAAGCCCTGATCTTTGGACTGGGTAAGAGTGGTCTGCTTAATTCAGGCACTCTGTTCATCACCACCCCCTTTTCTGAATCATTTTGTCCACCATAAGCGTGGAAGGGTATACTCAGATGTGAGTCCCTTGCTCATTGCACCATCAGGATTCAAGCAAGCCGGGCCGACGACGCCTGAAATGGCAGAAACCGGTCCCCGGAAGCTTGTTTCCTTCCCAGTACAAGAATTGGCTTGGTAGTTTGGTTTGCCGTGTTCCCATCATGCACTGGGACAGGAACAGACTAATTTGCATATAGCCAAGTTCTGAGCTGGGATGGTGCAGTGAGCTAAAAAACGGTGATGGATCAAGCCCTGATCTTTGGATTGGGTAAGAGTGGTCTGCTTAATTCAGGCACTCTGTTCATCACCACCCCCTTTTCTGAATCATTTTGTCCACCATAAGCGTGGAAGGGTATACTCAGATGTGAGTCCCTTGCTCATTGCACCATCAGGATTCAAGCAAGCCAGGCCGACGACGCCTGAAATGGCAGAAACCGGTCCCCGGAAGCTTGTTTCCTTCCCAGTACAAGAATTGGCTTGGTAGTTTGGTTTGCCGTGTTCCCATCATGCACTGGGACAGGAACAGACTAATTTGCATATAGCCAAGTTCTGAGCTGGGATGGTGCAGTGAGCTAAAAAACGGTGATGGATCAAGCCCTGATCTTTGGATTGGGTAAGAGTGGTCTGCTTAATTCAGGCACTCTGTTCATCACCACCCCCTTTTCTGAATCATTTTGTCCACCTTAAGCGTGGAAGGGTATACTCAGATGTGAGTCCCTTGCTCATTGCACCATCAGGATTCAAGCAAGCCAGGCCGACGACGCCTGAAATGGCAGAAACCGGTCCCCGGAAGCTTGTTTCCTTCCCAGTACAAGAATTGGCTTGGTAGTTTGGTTTGCCCTGTTCCCATCATGCACTGGGACAGGAACAGACTAATTTGAATATAGCCAAGTTCTGAGCTGGGATGGTGCAGTGAGCTAAAAAACGGTGATGGATCAAGCCCTGATCTTTGGACTGGGTAAGAGTGGTCTGCTTAATTCAGGCACTCTGTTCATCACCACCCCCTTTTCTGAATCATTTTGTCCACCATAAGCGTGGAAGGGTATACTCAGATGTGAGTCCCTTGCTCATTGCACCATCAGGATTCAAGCAAGCCGGGCCGACGACGCCTGAAATGGCAGAAACCGGTCCCCGGAAGCTTGTTTCCTTCCCAGTACAAGAATTGGCTTGGTAGTTTGGTTTGCCCTGTTCCCATCATGCACTGGGACAGGAACAGACTAATTTGCATATAGCCAAGTTCTGAGCTGGGATGGTGCAGTGAGCTAAAAAACGGTGATGGATCAAGCCCTGATCTTTGGACTGGGTAAGAGTGGTCTGCTTAATTCAGGCACTCTGTTCATCACCACCCCCTTTTCTGAATCATTTTGTCCACCATAAGCGTGGAAGGGTATACTCAGATGTGAGTCCCTTGCTCATTGCACCATCAGGATTCAAGCAAGCCGGGCCGACGACGCCTGAAATGGCAGAAACCGGTCCCCGGAAGCTTGTTTCCTTCCCAGTACAAGAATTGGCTTGGTAGTTTGGTTTGCCCTGTTCCCATCATGCACTGGGACAGGAACAGACTAATTTGCATATAGCCAAGTTCTGAGCTGGGATGGTGCAGTGAGCTAAAAAACAGTGATGGATCAAGCCCTGATCTTTGGACTGGGTAAGAGTGGTCTGCTTAATTCAGGCACTCTGTTCATCACAACCCCCTTTTCTGAATCATTTTGTCCACCATAAGCGTGGAAGGGTATACTCAGATGTGAGTCCCTTGCTCATTGCACCATCAGGATTCAAACAAGCCGGGCCGACGACGTCTGAAATGGCAGAAACCGGTCCCCGGAAGCTTGTTTCCTTCCCAGTACAAGAATTGGCTTGGTAGTTTGGTTTGCCCTGTTCCCATCATGCACTGGGACAGGAACAGACTAATTTGCATATAGCCAAGTTCTGAGCTGGGATGTTGCAGTGAGCTAAAAAACGGTGAAGGATCAAGCCCTGATCTTTGGACTGGGTAAGAGTGGTCTGCTTAACTCAGGCACTCTGTTCATCACCACCCCCTTTTCTGAATCATTTTGTCCACCATAAGCGTGGAAGGGAATACTCAGATGTGAGTCCCTTGCCCATTGCACCATCAGGATTCAAGCAAGCCGGGCCGACGACGCCTGAAATGGCAGAAACCGGTCCCCGGAAGTTTGTTTCCTTCCCAGTACAAGAATTGGCTTGGTAGTTTGGTTTGCCCTGTTCCCATCATGCACTGGGACAGGAACAGACTAATTTGCATATAGCCAAGTTCTGAGCTGGGATGGTGCAGTGAGCTAAAAAACGGTGATGGATCAAGCCCTGATCTTTGGACTGGGTAAGAGTGGTCTGCTTAATTCAGGCACTCTGTTCATCACCACCCCCTTTTCTGAATCATTTTGTCCACCATAAGCGTGGAAGGGTATACTCAGATGTGAGTCCCTTGCTCATTGCACCATCAGGATTCAAGCAAGCCGGGCCGACGACGCCTGAAATGGCAGAAACCGGTCCCCGGAAGCTTGTTTCCTTCCCAGTACAAGAATTGGCTTGGTAGTTTGGTTTGCCCTGTTCCCATCATGCACTGGGACAGGAACAGACTAATTTGCATATAGCCAAGTTCTGAGCTGGGATGGTGCAGTGAGCTAAAAAACGGTGATGGATCAAGCCCTGATCTTTGGACTGGGTAAGAGTGGTCTGCTTAATTCAGGCACTCTGTTCATCACCACCCCCTTTTCTGAATCATTTTGTCCACCATAAGCGTGGAAGGGTATACTCAGATGTGAGTCCCTTGCTCATTGCACCGCCAGGATTCAAGCAAGCCGGGCCGACGACGCCTGAAATGGCAGAAACCGGTCCCCGGAAGCTTGTTTCCTTCCCAGTACAAGAATTGGCTTGGTAGTTTGGTTTGCCCTGTTCCCATCATGCACTGGGACAGGAACAGACTAATTTGCATATAGCCAAGTACTGAGCTGGGATGGTGCAGTGAGCTAAAAAACTGTGATGGATCAAGCCCTGATCTTTGGACTGGGTAAGAGTGGTCTGCTTAATTCAGGCACTCTGTTCATCACCACCCCCTTTTCTGAATCATTTTGTCCACCATAAGCGTGGAAGGGTATACTCAGATGTGAGTCCCTTGCTCATTGCACCATCAGGATTCAAGCAAGCCGGGCCGACGACGCCTGAGATGGCAGAAACCGGTCCCCGGAAGCTTGTTTCCTTCCCAGTACAAGAATTGGCTTGGTAGTTTGGTTTGCCCTGTTCCCATCATGCACTGGGACAGGAACATACTAATTTGCATATAGCCAAGTTCTGAGCTGGGATGGTGCAGTGAGCTAAAAAACGGTGATGGATCAAGCCCTGATCTTTGGACTGGGTAAGAGTGGTCTGCTTAATTCAGGCACTCTGTTCATCACCACCCCCTTTTCTGAATCATTTTGTCCACCATAAGCGTGGAAGGGTATACTCAGATGTGAGTCCCTTGCTCATTGCACCATCAGGATTCAAGCAAGCCGGGCCGACGACGCCTGAAATGGCAGAAACCGGTCCCCGGAAGCTTGTTTCCTTCCCAGTACAAGAATTGGCTTGGTAGTTTGGTTTGCCCTGTTCCCATCATGCACTGGGACAGGAACAGACTAATTTGCATATAGCCAAGTTCTGAGCTGGGATGGTGCAGTGAGCTAAAAAACAGTGATGGATCAAGCCCTGATCTTTGGACTGGGTAAGAGTGGTCTGCTTAATTCAAGCACTCTGTTCATCACCACCCCCTTTTCTGAATCATTTTGTCCACCATAAGCGTGGAAGGGTATACTCAGATGTGAGTCCCTTGCTCATTGCACCATCAGGATTCAAGCAAGCCGGGCCGACGACGCCTGAAATGGCAGAAACTGGTCCCCGGAAGCTTGTTTCCTTCCCAGTACAAGAATTGGCTTGGTAGTTTGGTTTGCCCTGTTCCCATCATGCACTGGGACAGGAACAGACTAATTTGCATATAGCCAAGTTCTGAGCTGGGATGGTGCAGTGAGCTAAAAAACGGTGATGGATCAAGCCCTGATCTTTGGACTGGGTAAGAGTGGTCTGCTTAATTCAGGCACTCTGTTCATCACCACCCCCTTTTCTGAATCATTTTGTCCACCATAAGCGTGGAAGGGTATACTCAGATGTGAGTCCCTTGCTCATTGCACCATCAGGATTCAGGCAAGCCGGGCCGACGATGCCTGAAATGGCAGAAACCGGTCCCCGGAAGTTTGTTTCCTTCCCAGTACAAGAATTGGCTTGGTAGTTTGGTTTGCCCTGTTCCCATCATGCACTGGGACAGGAACAGACTAATTTGCATATAGCCAAGTTCTGAGCTGGGATGGTGCAGTGAGCTAAAAAACGGTGATGGATCAAGCCCTGATCTTTGGACTGGGTAAGAGTGGTCTGCTTAATTCAGGCACTCTGTTCATCACCACCCCCTTTTCTGAATCATTTTGTCCACCATAAGCGTGGAAGGGTATACTCAGATGTGAGTCCCTTGCTCATTGCACCATCAGGATTCAAGCAAGCCGGGCCGACGACGCCTGAAATGGCAGAAACCGGTCCCCGGAAGCTTGTTTCCTTCCCAGTACAAGAATTGGCTTGGTAGTTTGGTTTGCCCTGTTCCCATCATGCACTGGGACAGGAACAGACTAATTTGCATATAGCCAAGTTCTGAGCTGGGATGGTGCAGTGAGCTAAAAAACAGTGATGGATCAAGCCCTGATCTTTGGACTGGGTAAGAGTGGTCTGCTTAATTCAGGCACTCTGTTCATCACCACCCCCTTTTCTGAATCATTTTGTCCACCATAAGCGTGGAAGGGTATACTCAGATGTGAGTCCCTTGCTCATTGCACCATCAGGATTCAAGCAAGCCGGGCCGACGACGCCTGAAATGGCAGAAACCGGTCCCCGGAAGCTTGTTTCCTTCCCAGTACAAGAATTGGCTTGGTAGTTTGGTTTGCCGTGTTCCCATCATGCACTGGGACAGGAACAGACTAATTTGCATATAGCCAAGTTCTGAGCTGGGATGGTGCAGTGAGCTAAAAAACGGTGATGGATCAAGCCCTGATCTTTGGATTGGGTAAGAGTGGTCTGCTTAATTCAGGCACTCTGTTCATCACCACCCCCTTTTCTGAATCATTTTGTCCACCATAAGCGTGGAAGGGTATACTCAGATGTGAGTCCCTTGCTCATTGCACCATCAGGATTCAAGCAAGCCAGGCCGACGACGCCTGAAATGGCAGAAACCGGTCCCCGGAAGCTTGTTTCCTTCCCAGTACAAGAATTGGCTTGGTAGTTTGGTTTGCCCTGTTCCCATCATGCACTGGGACAGGAACAGACTAATTTGCATATAGCTAAGTTCTGAGCTGGGATGGTGCAGTGAGCTAAAAAACGGTGAAGGATCAAGCCCTGATCTTTGGACTGGGTAAGAGTGGTCTGCTTAACTCAGGCACTCTGTTCATCACCACCCCCTTTTCTGAATCATTTTGTCCACCATAAGCGTGGAAGGGTATACTCAGATGTGAGTCCCTTGCCCATTGCACCATCAGGATTCAAGCAAGCCGGGCCGACGACGCCTGAAATGGCAGAAACCGGTCCCCGGAAGTTTGTTTCCTTCCCAGTACAAGAATTGGCTTGGTAGTTTGGTTTGCCCTGTTCCCATCATGCACTGGGACAGGAACAGACTAATTTGCATATAGCCAAGTTCTGAGCTGGGATGGTGCAGTGAGCTAAAAAACGGTGATGGATCAAGCCCCGATCTTTGGACTGGGTAAGAGTGGTCTGCTTAATTCAGGCACTCTGTTCATCACCACCCCCTTTTCTGAATCATTTTGTCCACCATAAGCGTGGAAGGGTATACTCAGATGTGAGTCCCTTGCTCATTGCACCATCAGGATTCAAGCAAGCCGGGCCGACGACGCCTAAAATGGCAGAAACCGGTCCCCGGAAGCTTGTTTCCTTCCCAGTACAAGAATTGGCTTGGTAGTTTGGTTTGCCGTGTTCCCATCATGCACTGGGACAGGAACAGACTAATTTGCATATAGCCAAGTTCTGAGCTGGGATGGTGCAGTGAGCTAAAAAACGGTGATGGATCAAGCCCTGATCTTTGGATTGGGTAAGAGTGGTCTGCTTAATTCAGGCACTCTGTTCATCACCACCCCCTTTTCTGAATCATTTTGTCCACCTTAAGCGTGGAAGGGTATACTCAGATGTGAGTCCCTTGCTCATTGCACCATCAGGATTCAAGCAAGCCAGGCCGACGACGCCTGAAATGGCAGAAACCGGTCCCCGGAAGCTTGTTTCCTTCCCAGTACAAGAATTGGCTTGGTAGTTTGGTTTGCCCTGTTCCCATCATGCACTGGGACAGGAACAGACTAATTTGAATATAGCCAAGTTCTGAGCTGGGATGGTGCAGTGAGCTAAAAAACGGTGATGGATCAAGCCCTGATCTTTGGACTGGGTAAGAGTGGTCTGCTTAATTCAGGCACTCTGTTCATCACCACCCCCTTTTCTGAATCATTTTGTCCACCATAAGCGTGGAAGGGTATACTCAGATGTGAGTCCCTTGCTCATTGCACCATCAGGATTCAAGCAAGCCGGGCCGACGACGCCTGAAATGGCAGAAACCGGTCCCCGGAAGCTTGTTTCCTTCCCAGTACAAGAATTGGCTTGGTAGTTTGGTTTGCCCTGTTCCCATCATGCACTGGGACAGGAACAGACTAATTTGCATATAGCCAAGTTCTGAGCTGGGATGGTGCAGTGAGCTAAAAAACGGTGATGGATCAAGCCCTGATCTTTGGACTGGGTAAGAGTGGTCTGCTTAATTCAGGCACTCTGTTCATCACCACCCCCTTTTCTGAATCATTTTGTCCACCATAAGCGTGGAAGGGTATACTCAGATGTGAGTCCCTTGCTCATTGCACCATCAGGATTCAAGCAAGCCGGGCCGACGACGCCTGAAATGGCAGAAACCGGTCCCCGGAAGCTTGTTTCCTTCCCAGTACAAGAATTGGCTTGGTAGTTTGGTTTGCCCTGTTCCCATCATGCACTGGGACAGGAACAGACTAATTTGCATATAGCCAAGTTCTGAGCTGGGATGGTGCAGTGAGCTAAAAAACAGTGATGGATCAAGCCCTGATCTTTGGACTGGGTAAGAGTGGTCTGCTTAATTCAGGCACTCTGTTCATCACCACCCCCTTTTCTGAATCATTTTGTCCACCATAAGCGTGGAAGGGTATACTCAGATGTGAGTCCCTTGCTCATTGCACCATCAGGATTCAAACAAGCCGGGCCGACGACGTCTGAAATGGCAGAAACCGGTCCCCGGAAGCTTGTTTCCTTCCCAGTACAAGAATTGGCTTGGTAGTTTGGTTTGCCCTGTTCCCATCATGCACTGGGACAGGAACAGACTAATTTGCATATAGCCAAGTTCTGAGCTGGGATGTTGCAGTGAGCTAAAAAACGGTGAAGGATCAAGCCCTGATCTTTGGACTGGGTAAGAGTGGTCTGCTTAACTCAGGCACTCTGTTCATCACCACCCCCTTTTCTGAATCATTTTGTCCACCATAAGCGTGGAAGGGAATACTCAGATGTGAGTCCCTTGCCCATTGCACCATCAGGATTCAAGCAAGCCGGGCCGACGACGCCTGAAATGGCAGAAACCGGTCCCCGGAAGTTTGTTTCCTTCCCAGTACAAGAATTGGCTTGGTAGTTTGGTTTGCCCTGTTCCCATCATGCACTGGGACAGGAACAGACTAATTTGCATATAGCCAAGTTCTGAGCTGGGATGGTGCAGTGAGCTAAAAAACGGTGATGGATCAAGCCCTGATCTTTGGACTGGGTAAGAGTGGTCTGCTTAATTCAGGCACTCTGTTCATCACCACCCCCTTTTCTGAATCATTTTGTCCACCATAAGCGTGGAAGGGTATACTCAGATGTGAGTCCCTTGCTCATTGCACCATCAGGATTCAAGCAAGCCGGGCCGACGACGCCTGAAATGGCAGAAACCGGTCCCCGGAAGCTTGTTTTCTTCCCAGTACAAGAATTGGCTTGGTAGTTTGGTTTGCCGTGTTCCCATCATGCACTGGGACAGGAACAGACTAATTTGCATATAGCCAAGTTCTGAGCTGGGATGGTGCAGTGAGCTAAAAAACGGTGATGGATCAAGCCCTGATCTTTGGATTGGGTAAGAGTGGTCTGCTTAATTCAGGCACTCTGTTCATCACCACCCCCTTTTCTGAATCATTTTGTCCACCATAAGCATGGAAGGGTATACTCAGATGTGAGTCCCTTGCTCATTGCACCATCAGGATTCAAGCAAGCCAGGCCGACGACGCCTGAAATGGCAGAAACCGGTCCCCGGAAGCTTGTTTCCTTCCCAGTACAAGAATTGGCTTGGTAGTTTGGTTTGCCCTGTTCCCATCATGCACTGGGACAGGAACAGACTAATTTGCATATAGCCAAGTTCTGAGCTGGGATGGTGCAGTGAGCTAAAAAACGGTGATGGATCAAGCCCTGATCTTTGGACTGGGTAAGAGTGGTCTGCTTAATTCAGGCACTCTGTTCATCACCACCCCCTTTTCTGAATCATTTTGTCCACCATAAGCGTGGAAGGGTATACTCAGATGTGAGTCCCTTGCTCATTGCACCATCAGGATTCAAGCAAGCCGGGCCGACGATGCCTGAAATGGCAGAAACCGGTCCCCGGAAGCTTGTTTCCTTCCCAGTACAAGAATTGGCTTGGTAGTTTGGTTTGCCCTGTTCCCATCATGCACTGGGACAGGAACAGACTAATTTGAAAATAGCCAAGTTCTGAGCTGGGATGGTGCAGTGAGCTAAAAAACGGTGATGGATCAAGCCCTGATCTTTGGACTGGGTAAGAGTGGTCTGCTTAATTCAGGCACTCTGTTCATCACCACCCCCTTTTCTGAATCATTTTGTCCACCATAAGCGTGGAAGGGTATACTCAGATGTGAGTCCCTTGCTCATTGCACCATCAGGATTCAAGCAAGCCGGGCCGACGACGCCTGAAATGGCAGAAACCGGTCCCCGGAAGCTTGTTTCCTTCCCAGTACAAGAATTGGCTTGGTAGTTTGGTTTGCCCTGTTCCCATCATGCACTGGGACAGGAACAGACTAATTTGCATATAGCCAAGTTCTGAGCTGGGATGGTGCAGTGAGCTAAAAAACGGTGAAGGATCAAGCCCTGATCTTTGGACTGGGTAAGAGTGGTCTGCTTAACTCAGGCACTCTGTTCATCACCACCCCCTTTTCTGAATCATTTTGTCCACCATAAGCGTGGAAGGGTATACTCAGATGTGAGTCCCTTGTCCATTGCACCATCAGGATTCAAGCAAGCCGGGCCGACGACGCCTGAAATGGCAGAAACCGGTCCCCGGAAGTTTGTTTCCTTCCCAGTACAAGAATTGGCTTGGTAGTTTGGTTTGCCCTGTTCCCATCATGCACTGGGACAGGAACAGACTAATTTGCATATAGCCAAGTTCTGAGCTGGGATGGTGCAGTGAGCTAAAAAACGGTGATGGATCAAGCCCTGATCTTTGGACTGGGTAAGAGTGGCCTGCTTAATTCAGGCACTCTGTTCATCACCACCCCCTTTTCTGAATCATTTTGTCCACCATAAGCGTGGAAGGGTATACTCAGATGTGAGTCCCTTGCTCATTGCACCATCAGGATTCAAGCAAGCCGGGCCGACGACGCCTGAAATGGCAGAAACCGGTCCCCGGAAGCTTGTTTCCTTCCCAGTACAAGAATTGGCTTGGTAGTTTGGTTTGCCGTGTTCCCATCATGCACTGGGACAGGAACAGACTAATTTGCATATAGCCAAGTTCTGAGCTGGGATGGTGCAGTGAGCTAAAAAACGGTGATGGATCAAGCCCTGATCTTTGGATTGGGTAAGAGTGGTCTGCTTAATTCAGGCACTCTGTTCATCACCACCCCCTTTTCTGAATCATTTTGTCCACCATAAGCGTGGAAGGGTATACTCAGATGTGAGTCCCTTGCTCATTGCACCATCAGGATTCAAGCAAGCCAGGCCGACGACGCCTGAAATGGCAGAAACCGGTCCCCGGAAGCTTGTTTCCTTCCCAGTACAAGAATTGGCTTGGTAGTTTGGTTTGCCCTGTTCCCATCATGCACTGGGACAGGAACAGACTAATTTGCATATAGCCAAGTTCTGAGCTGGGATGGTGCAGTGAGCTAAAAAACGGTGATGGATCAAGCCCTGATCTTTGGACTGGGTAAGAGTGGTCTGCTTAATTCAGGCACTCTGTTCATCACCACCCCCTTTTCTGAATCATTTTGTCCACCATAAGCGTGGAAGGGTATACTCAGATGTGAGTCCCTTGCTCATTGCACCATCAGGATTCAAGCAAGCCGGGCCGACGACGCCTGAAATGGCAGAAACCGGTCCCCGGAAGCTTGTTTCCTTCCCAGTACAAGAATTGGCTTGGTAGTTTGGTTTGCCCTGTTCCCATCATGCACTGGGACAGGAACAGACTAATTTGCATATAGCCAAGTTCTGAGCTGGGATGGTGCAGTGAGCTAAAAAACGGTGATGGATCAAGCCCTGATCTTTGGATTGGGTAAGAGTGGTCTGCTTAATTCAGGCACTCTGTTCATCACCACCCCCTTTTCTGAATCATTTTGTCCACCATAAGCGTGGAAGGGTATACTCAGATGTGAGTCCCTTGCTCATTGCACCATCAGGATTCAAGCAAGCCGGGCCGACGACGCCTGAAATGGCAGAAACCGGTCCCCGGAAGCTTGTTTCCTTCCCAGTACAAGAATTGGCTTGGTAGTTTGGTTTGCCCTGTTCCCATCATGCACTGGGACAGGAACAGACTAATTTGTATATAGCCAAGTTCTGAGCTGGGATGGTGCAGTGAGCTAAAAAACGGTGATGGATCAAGCCCTGATCTTTGGACTGGGTAAGAGTGGTCTGCTTAATTCAGGCACTCTGTTCATCACCACCCCCTTTTCTGAATCATTTTGTCCACCATAAGCGTGGAAGGGTATACTCAGATGTGAGTCCCTTGCTCATTGCACCATCAGGATTCAAGCAAGCCGGGCCGACGACGCCTGAAATGGCAGAAACCGGTCCCCGGAAGCTTGTTTCCTTCCCAGTACAAGAATTGGCTTAGTAGTTTGGTTTGCCCTGTTCCCATCATGCACTGGGACAGGAACAGACTAATTTGCATATAGCCAAGTTCTGAGCTGGGATGGTGCAGTGAGCTAAAAAACGGTGATGGATCAAGCCCTGATCTTTGGACTGGGTAAGAGTGGTCTGCTTAATTCAGGCACTCTGTTCATCACCACCCCCTTTTCTGAATCATTTTGTCCACCATAAGCTTAGAAGGGTATACTCAGATGTGAGTCCCTTGCTCATTGCACCATCAGGATTCAAGCAAGCCGGGCCGACGACGCCTGAAATGGCAGAAACCGGTCCCCGGAAGCTTGTTTCCTTCCCAGTACAAGAATTGGCTTGGTAGTTTGGTTTGTCCTGTTCCCATCATGCACTGGGACAGGAACAGACTAATTTGCATATAGCCAAGTTCTGAGCTGGGATGGTGCAGTGAGCTAAAAAATGGTGATGGATCAAGTCCTGATCTTTGGACTGGGTAAGAGTGGTCTGCTTAATTCAGGCACTCTGTTCATCACCACCCCCTTTTCTGAATCATTTTGTCCACCATAAGCGTGGAAGGGTATACTCAGATGTGAGTCCCTTGCTCATTGCACCATCAGGATTCAAGCAAGCCGGGCCGACGACGCCTGAAATGGCAGAATCCGGTCCCCGGAAGCTTGTTTCCTTCCCAGTACAAGAATTGGCTTGGTAGTTTGGGTTGCCCTGTTCCCATCATGCACTGGGACAGGAACAGACTAATTTGCATATAGCCAAGTTCTGAGCTGGGATGGTGCAGTGAGCTAAAAAACGGTGATGGATCAAGCCCTGATCTTTGGACTGGGTAAGAGTGGTCTGCTTAATTCAGGCACTCTGTTCATCACCACCCCCTTTTCTGAATCATTTTGTCCACCATAAGCGTGGAAGGGTATGCTCAGATGTGAGTCCCTTGCTCATTTCACCATCAGGATTCAAGCAAGCCGGGCCGACGACGCCTGAAATGGCAGAAACCGGTCCCCGGAAGCTTGTTTCCTTCCCAGTACAAGAATTGGCTTGGTAGTTTGGTTTGCCCTGTTCCCATCATGCACTGGGACAGGAACAGACTAATTTGCATATAGCCAAGTTCTGAGCTGGGATGGTGCAGTGAGCTAAAAAAAGGTGATGGATCAAGCCCTGATCTTTGGACTGGGTAAGAGTGGTCTGCTTAATTCAGGCACTCTGTTCATCACCACCCCCTTTTCTGAATCATTTTGTCCACCATAAGCGTGGAAGGGTATACTCAGATGTGAGTCCCTTGCTCATTGCACCATCAGGATTCAAGCAAGCCGGGCCGACGACGCCTGAAATGGCAGAAACCGGTCCCCGGAAGCTTGTTTCCTTCCCAGTACAAGAATTGGCTTGGTAGTTTGGTTTGCCGTGTTCCCATCATGCACTGGGACAGGAACAGACTAATTTGCATATAGCCAAGTTCTGAGCTGGGATGGTGCAGTGAGCTAAAAAACGGTGATGGATCAAGCCCTGATCTTTGGATTGGGTAAGAGTGGTCTGCCTAATTCAGGCACTCTGTTCATCACCACCCCCTTTTCTGAATCATTTTGTCCACCATAAGCGTGGAAGGGTATACTCAGATGTGAGTCCCTTGCTCATTGCACCATCAGGATTCAAGCAAGCCGGGCCGACGACGCCTGAAATGGCAGAAACTGGTCCCCGGAAGCTTGTTTCCTTCCCAGTACAAGAATTGGCTTGGTAGTTTGGTTTGCCCTGTTCCCATCATGCACTGGGACAGGAACAGACTAATTTGCATATAGCCAAGTTCTGAGCTGGGATGGTGCAGTGAGCTAAAAAACGGTGATGGATCAAGCCCTGATCTTTGGACTGGGTAAGAGTGGTCTGCTTAATTCAGGCACTCTGTTCATCACCACCCCCTTTTCTGAATCATTTTGTCCACCATAAGCGTGGAAGGGTATACTCAGATGTGAGTCCCTTGCTCATTGCACCATCAGGATTCAAGCAAGCCGGGCCGACGACGCCTGAAATGGCAGAAACCGGTCCCCGGAAGCTTGTTTCCTTCCCAGTACAAGAATTGGCTTGGTAGTTTGGTTTGCCCTGTTCCCATCATGCACTGGGACAGGAACAGACTAATTTGCATATAGCCAAGTTCTGAGCTGGGATGGTGCAGTGAGCTAAAAAACGGTGATGGATCAAGCCCTGATCTTTGGACTGGGTAAGAGTGGTCTGCTTAATTCAGGCACTCTGTTCATCACCACCCCCTTTTCTGAATCATTTTGTCCACCATAAGCGTGGAAGGGTATACTCAGATGTGAGTCCCTTGCTCATTGCACCATCAGGATTCAAGCAAGCCGGGCCGACGACACCTGAAATGGCAGAAACCGGTCCCCGGAAGCTTGTTTCCTTCCCAGTACAAGAATTGGCTTGGTAGTTTGGTTTGCCGTGTTCCCATCATGCACTGGGACAGGAACAGACTAATTTGCATATAGCCAAGTTCTGAGCTGGGATGGTGCAGTGAGCTAAAAAACGGTGATGGATCAAGCCCTGATCTTTGGACTGGGTAAGAGTGGTCTGCTTAATTCAGGCACTCTGTTCATCACCACCCCCTTTTCTGAATCATTTTGTCCACCATAAGCGTGGAAGGGTATACTCAGATGTGAGTCCCTTGCTCATTGCACCATCAGGATTCAAGCAAGCCGGGCCGACGACGCCTGAAATGGCAGAAACCGGTCCCCGGAAGCTTGTTTCCTTCCCAGTACAAGAATTGGCTTGGTAGTTTGGTTTGCCGTGTTCCCATCATGCACTGGGACAGGAACAGACTAATTTGCATATAGCCAAGTTCTGAGCTGGGATGGTGCAGTGAGCTAAAAAACGGTGATGGATCAAGCCCTGATCTTTGGATTGGGTAAGAGTGGTCTGCTTAATTCAGGCACTCTGTTCATCACCACCCCCTTTTCTGAATCATTTTGTCCACCATAAGCGTGGAAGGGTATACTCAGATGTGAGTCCCTTGCTCATTGCACCATCAGGATTCAAGCAAGCCAGGCCGACGACGCCTGAAATGGCAGAAACCGGTCCCCGGAAGCTTGTTTCCTTCCAAGTACAAGAATTGGCTTGGTAGTTTGGTTTGCCCTGTTCCCATCATGCACTGGGACAGGAACAGACTAATTTGCATATAGCCAAGTTCTGAGCTGGGATGGTGCAGTGAGCTAAAAAACGGTGATGGATCAAGCCCTGATCTTTGGACTGGGTAAGAGTGGTCTGCTTAATTCAGGCACTCTGTTCATCACCACCCCCTTTTCTGAATCATTTTGTCCACCATAAGCGTGGAAGGGTATACTCAGATGTGAGTCCCTTGCTCATTGCACCATCAGGATTCAAGCAAGCCGGGCCGACGACGCCTGAAATGGCAGAAACCGGTCCCCGGAAGCTTGTTTCCTTCCCAGTACAAGAATTGGCTTGTTAGTTTGGTTTGCCCTGTTCCCATCATGCACTGGGACAGGAACAGACTAATTTGCATATAGCCAAGTTCTGAGCTGGGATGGTGCAGTGAGCTAAAAAACGGTGATGGATCAAGCCCTGATCTTTGGATTGGGTAAGAGTGGTCTGCTTAATTCAGGCACTCTGTTCATCACCACCCCCTTTTCTGAATCATTTTGTCCACCATAAGAGTGGAAGGGTATACTCAGATGTGAGTCCCTTGCTCATTGCACCATCAGGATTCAAGCAAGCCGGGCCGACAACGCCTGAAATGGCAGAAACCGGTCCCCGGAAGCTTGTTTCCTTCCCAGTACAAGAATTGGCTTGGTAGTTTGGTTTGCCCTGTTCCCATCATGCACTGGGACAGGAACAGACTAATTTGTATATAGCCAAGTTCTGAGCTGGGATGGTGCAGTGAGCTAAAAAACGGTGATGGATCAAGCCCTGATCTTTGGACTGGGTAAGAGTGGTCTGCTTAATTCAGGCACTCTGTTCATCACCACCCCCTTTTCTGAATCATTTTGTCCACCATAAGCGTGGAAGGGTATACTCAGATGTGAGTCCCTTGCTCATTGCACCATCAGGATTCAAGCAAGCCGGGCCGACGACGCCTGAAATGGCAGAAACCGGTCCCCGGAAGCTTGTTTCCTTCCCAGTACAAGAATTGGCTTGGTAGTTTGGTTTGCCCTGTTCCCATCATGCACTGGGACAGGAACAGACTAATTTGCATATAGCCAAGTTCTGAGCTGGGATGGTGCAGTGAGCTAAAAAACGGTGATGGATCAAGCCCTGATCTTTGGACTGGGTAAGAGTGGTCTGCTTAATTCAGGCACTCTGTTCATCACCACCCCCTTTTCTGAATCATTTTGTCCACCATAAGCGTGGAAGGGTATACTCAGATGTGAGTCCCTTGCTCATTGCACCATCAGGATTCAAGCAAGCCGAGCCGACGACGCCTGGAATGGCAGAAACCGGTCCCCGGAAGCCTGTTTCCTTCCCAGTACAAGAATTGGCTTGGTAGTTTGGTTTGCCCTGTTCCCATCATGCACTGGGACAGGAACAGACTAATTTGCATATAGCCAAGTTCTGAGCTGGGATGGTGCAGTGAGCTAAAAAATGGTGATGGATCAAGTCCTGATCTTTGGACTGGGTAAGAGTGGTCTGCTTAATTCAGGCACTCTGTTCATCACCACCCCCTTTTCTGAATCATTTTGTCCACCATAAGCGTGGAAGGGTATACTCAGATGTGAGTCCCTTGCTCATTGCACCATCAGGATTCAAGCAAGCCGGGCCGACGACGCCTGAAATGGCAGAAACCGGTCCCCAGAAGCTTGTTTCCTTCCCAATACAAGAATTGGCTTGGTAGTTTGGTTTGCCCTGTTCCCATCATGCACTGGGACAGGAACAGACTAATTTGCATATAGCCAAGTTCTGAGCTGGGATGGTGCAGTGAGCTAAAAAACAGTGATGGATCAAGCCCTGATCTTTGGACTGGGTAAGAGTGGTCTGCTTAATTCAGGCACTCTGTTCATCACCACCCCCTTTTCTGAATCATTTTGTCCACCATAAGCGTGGAAGGGTATACTCAGATGTGAGTCCCTTGCTCATTGCACCATCAGGATTCAAGCAAGCCGGGCCGACGACGGCTGAAATGGCAGAAACCGGTCCCCGGAAGCTTGTTTCCTTCCCAGTACAAGAATTGGCTTGGTAGTTTGGGTTGCCCTGTTCCCATCATGCACTGGGACAGGAACAGACTAATTTGCATATAGCCAAGTTCTGAGCTGGGATGGTGCAGTGAGCTAAAAAACGGTGATGGATCAATCCCTGATCTTTGGACTGGGTAAGAGTGGTCTGCTTAATTCAGGCACTCTGTTCATCACCACCCCCTTTTCTGAATCATTTTGTCCACCATAAGCGTGGAAGGGTATACTCAGATGTGAGTCCCTTGCTCATTGCACCATCAGGATTCAAGCAAGCCGGGCCGACGACGCCTGAAATGGCAGAAACCGGTCCCCGGAAGCTTGTTTCCTTCCCAGTACAAGAATTGGCTTGGTAGTTTGGTTTGCCCTGTTCCCATCATGCACTGGGACAGGAACAGACTAATTTGCATATAGCCAAGTTCTGAGCTGGGATGGTGCAGTGAGCTAAAAAACGGTGATGGATCAAGCCCTGATCTTTGGACTGGGTAAGAGTGGTCTGCTTAATTCAGGCACTCTGTTCATCACCACCCCCTTTTCTGAATCATTTTGTCCACCATAAGCGTGGAAGGGTATACTCAGATGTGAGTCCCTTGCTCATTGCACCATCAGGATTCAAGCAAGCCGGGCCGACGACGCCTGAAATGGCAGAAACCGGTCCCCGGAAGCTTGTTTCCTTCCCAGTACAAGAATTGGCTTGGTAGTTTGGTTTGCCGTGTTCCCATCATGCACTGGGACAGGAATAGACTAATTTGCATATAGCCAAGTTCTGAGCTGGGATGGTGCAGTGAGCTAAAAAACGGTGATGGATCAAGCCCTGATCTTTGGATTGGGTAAGAGTGGTCTGCTTAATTCAGGCACTCTGTTCATCACCACCCCCTTTTCTGAATCATTTTGTCCACCATAAGCGTGGAAGGGTATACTCAGATGTGAGTCCCTTGCTCATTGCACCATCAGGATTCAAGCAAGCCGGGCCGACGACGCCTGAAATGGCAGAAACCGGTCCCCGGAAGCTTGTTTCCTTCCCAGTACAAGAATTGGCTTGGTAGTTTGGTTTGCCCTGTTCCCATCATGCACTGGGACAGGAACAGACTAATTTGCATATAGCCAAGTTCTGAGCTGGGATGGTGCAGTGAGCTAAAAAACGGTGATGGATCAAGCCCTGATCTTTGGACTGGGTAAGAGTGGTCTGCTTAATTCAGGCACTCTGTTCATCACCACCCCCTTTTCTGAATCATTTTGTCCACCATAAGCGTGGAAGGGTATACTCAGATGTGAGTCCCTTGCTCATTGCACCATCAGGATTCAAGCAAGCCGGGCCGACGACGCCTGAAATGGCAGAAACCGGTCCCCGGAAGCTTGTTTCCTTCCCAGTACAAGAATTGGCTTGGTAGTTTGGTTTGCCCTGTTCCCATCATGCACTGGGACAGGAACAGACTAATTTGCATATAGCCAAGTTCTGAGCTAGGTTGGTGCAGTGAGCTAAAAAACGGTGATGGATCAAGCCCTGATCTTTGGACTGGGTAAGAGTGGTCTGCTTAATTCAGGCACTCTGTTCATCACCACCCCCTTTTCTGAATCATTTTGTCCACCATGAGCGTGGAAGGGTATGCTCAGATGTGAGTCCCTTGCTCATTGCACCATCAGGATTCAAGCAAGCCGGCCGACGACGCCTGAAATGGCAGAAACCGGTCCCCGGAAGCTTGTTTCCTTCCCAGTACAAGAATTGGCTTGGTAGTTTGGTTTGCCCTGTTCCCATCATGCACTGGGACAGGAACAGACTAATTTGCATATAGCCAAGTTCTGAGCTGGGATGGTGCAGTGAGCTAAAAAACGGTGATGGATCAAGCCCTGATCTTTGGACTGGGTAAGAGTGGTCTGCTTAATTCAGGCACTCTGTTCATCACCACCCCCTTTTCTGAATCATTTTGTCCACCATAAGCGTGGAAGGGTATACTCAGATGTGAGTCCCTTGCTCATTGCACCATCAGGATTCAATCAAGCCGGGCCAACGACGCCTGAAATGGCAGAAACCGGTCCCCGGAAGCTTGTTTCCTTCCCAGTACAAGAATTGGCTTGGTAGTTTGGTTTGCCCTGTTCCCATCATGCACTGGGACAGGAACAGACTAATTTGCATATAGTCAAGTTCTGAGCTGGGATGGTGCAGTGAGCTAAAAAACAGTGATGGATCAAGCCCTGATCTTTGGACTGGGTAAGAGTGGTCTGCTTAATTCAGGCACTCTGTTCATCACCACCCCCTTTTCTGAATCATTTTGTCCACCATAAGCGTGGAAGGGTATACTCAGATGTGAGTCCCTTGCTCATTGCACCATCAGGATTCAAGCAAGCCGGGCCGACGACGCCTGAAATGGCAGAAACCGGTCCCCGGAAGCTTGTTTCCTTCCCAGTACAAGCATTGGCTTGGTAGTTTGGTTTGCCGTGTTCCCATCATGCACTGGGACAGGAACAGACTAATTTGCATATAGCCAAGTTCTGAGCTGGGATGGTGCAGTGAGCTAAAAAACGGTGATGGATCAAGCCCTGATCTTTGGACTGGGTAAGAGTGGTCTGCTTAATTAAGGCACTCTGTTCATCACCACCCCCTTTTCTGAATCTTTTTGTCCACCATAAGCGTGGAAGGGTATACTCAGATGTGAGTCCCTTGCTCATTGCACCATCAGGATTCAAGCAAGCCGGGCCGACGACGCCTGAAATGGCAGAAACCGGTCCCCGGAAGCTTGTTTCCTTCCCAGTACAAGAATTGGCTTGGTAGTTTGGTTTGCCCTGTTCCCATCATGCACTGGGACAGGAACAGACTAATTTGCATATAGCCAAGTTCTGAGCTGGGATGGTGCAGTGAGCTAAAAAACGGCGATGGATCAAGCCCTGATCTTTGGACTGGGTAAGAGTGGTCTGCTTAATTCAGGCACTCTGTTCATCACCACCCCCTTTTCTGAATCATTTTGTCCACCATAAGCGTGGAAGGGTATACTCAGATGTGAGTCCCTTGCTCATTGCACCATCAGGATTCAAGCATGCCGGGCCGACGACGCCTGATGGATCAAGCCCTGATCTTTGGACTGGGTAAGAGTGGTCTGCTTAATTCAGGCACTCTGTTCATCACCACCCCCTTTTCTGAATCTCTTCCTGAACTAATGGGCAGCAGCAGTCCGAGGGGGCCCGGGGAAGGGCATGTGGACTTTTGCAGAACTGTTAGTGTCACTCCCCCACTTTACTGCAGATTCCCGACAAGCTTGTTGCAACGCGACACGCATCCCCCATACCGCCGACCCAAATGCATCAACCTTATGCATTCTGGGAGTTGGAGTTTGTGCATTCTACACAACAGCCAACAGGTGAGCAGTACCAGCACGGGGGAGGAGCTTGCAGCTTACCACTGAAAGAAAAGCAGGACTTTGGAATTGGGAGGAAGAATACCACACAGTGCAGGGTGCTGAGGAAGGCTAGATCCCGAAATGCATTCGCCACCACTGTCTGTTCAGTTTGAATAAAGCTTTGTTTTCCGTGGATTCCCCTCTGGCCTCTGATTCTTCTTTCGTGGAGGAATGTCGTGTTATATTTTCTGCACTAGCCAGAGGTGCAGCACAGATGGCCCTGCAGCAACAAGCGACCCGGTCAATTACTGGCAAACTTTCGCTGCCCCTCAGCGATGTCAAAACGGCGGTTGGACTCACTTTTAGCCCAAACGGCTGAATGGTTTTCCACCAAACTTGGCAAAATTGTAGGGATTGGTAGCCCGATGTGCCTTTGCTATGTCTCAAGATATGTGCTCCAGTGGTTTTTACGAAAATTAACTTTGAAAAAATATATATTGGGCTACATTGGGCTATATATATGTTAGAGCCCAAATGTAGCCCAATGTAGCCCAATGTAGCCCAATGTAGCCCAAAGATGGCCACCAGAGACAAAAAAAAACAAATGTAGCCCAAATATCAGCCAGATGTAGCCCAACTATAGCCCAATGACAGAATGTCCCAAATATAATTAGTGCTGAAGAAAGAAAAATTAGGGCACATTTTGAGTGACTTCTCAAATCCTCTTATATTTCATTAAAAAAATTCTGATATGCAGTCTCCCAAGATGGCCACCAGAGACAAAAGAGCCCAAATGTAGCCCAAATATCAGCCAGATGTAGCCCAACTATAGCCCAATGACAGAGTGTCCCAGAGTGTTCTAAAGAACAACTAGAACGCTAACAGTCTTACTTATGACAAAAGTATGGCACACCTGAAGTCATCTTGATTGGAATAAAGTGGTAACACTTAATACATTTAATTTGAAAAGGAACAAAATGAGGGGTTTCATTTTGCCATAGATTTTTTATATTACCTACTGGCAATAGCCAGTAGGTATATATAGTTAGGGATGTTTTCCATAGGGAAATCGCAACATTTGATTGGGAATAACTTTGGCGCCGGTTGAGGAATCTTCCTGAAATTTTCCTTAACTTAGCCTCGCGGCGTTCCGCTCCTTCCCTGAAAGTTTGGGGGGATTCGTCAAGCGGGGGCCGAGATAAAAGGGGGTCCTAAAACGTGTTTTCCCCATGTTAATTTCCATAGGGCGGTTGGACTCACTTTTAGCCCGAACGGCTGAATGGTTTTCCACCAAACTTGGCAAAATTGGAGGGACTGGTAGCCCGATGTGCCTTTGCTATGTCTCAATATATGTGCTCCAGTGGTTTTCACGAAAATTAACTTTGAAAAAATATATATTGGGCTACATTGGGCTATATATATGTTAGAGCCCAAATGTAGCCCAATGTAGCCCAATGTAGCCCAAAGATGGCCACCAGAGACCAAAAAAAACAAATGTAGCCCAAATATCAGCCAGATGTAGCCCAACTATAGCCCAATGACAGAATGTCCCAGAGTGTTCTAAAGAACAACTAGAACCCTAACAGTCTTACTTATGACAAAAGTAAGGCACACCTGAAGTCATATATATATTCACTGAAAAAACCATAGGTTACACACCAGTTATAGTTAGTAATTAGCATTTAAAAAACCTTCGAAATTCACTGAAAAAACCATAGGTTTCACACCAGTTATAGTTAGCTGGAAATTTTACTCGCATAAAACCATTGAAATTCCCACGTTATACTTAGTTGGACTCACTATAACTTGCACGTCTGCAATGCACTGCTGATGACGTCACATATTACATCACTCATGCATATATTTAAATATTTAAACATTACTCGCTAATATACGTATTCACTAAGATACACTTAATAAGCCAGTTAACCAATCAATTTTGTTTTAAAAAACACTGAAAAAACCATAGGTTTCAGGCCTTATATAGTTAGGAATTAGCATTTAAAAATCCTTTGAAATTCACTGAAAAAACCATAGGTTTCAGCCCTTATATAGTTAGGAATTAGCTTTTAAAAAACCTTTGAAATTCACAGAAAAAACCATAGGTTTCAGGCCTTATATAGTTAGGAATCAGCATTTAAAAAACATTTGAAATTCACTGAAAAAACCATAGGTTTCAGGCCTTATATAGTTAGGAATTAGCATTTGAAAAAACCTTTGAAATTCACTAAAAAAAACATAGGTTTCAGGAGTTATATAGTTAGGAATTAGTTTTTAAAAAACCTTTGAAATTCACTCAAAAAACTATAAGTTTTAGTGGTGTTATAGTTAGCTGGACATTTTACTCATACAAAACCAATGAAATTGCTCCTATATAGTTAGTTGTACTAACTATATTTCGTGCACCCGCAATCCACTGCTGATGATGTCACATATTAGATCATTCATGACATGGTCAGTGACATCACTGATGACATCTCAAATGACATCTCAAATGGAACATTTTGTGTCTGAGCAGCCCCTGAAAATTTGGGGGGGTTTTGTCAAGGGGGGGCCGAGAAAAAAGGGGGGTCCCAAAACGTGTTTTTCCCATGCAATTTTCCATAGGGCGGTTGGACTCACTTTTAGCTCGAACGGCTGAATGGATTTCCACGAAACTTGGCAAAATTGTAGATATTGTTTGCCCGATGTGCCTTTGCTAGGTCTCAATATATGTGCTCCAGTGGATTTAGATAAATTAACGTTCAAAAAAATATATATATCTGTAAGCGCGCCCCGGTTAGCGCCCCGGTTCGCGTACTTGACGCGTAACGGAACTTCGCGAAGCGAAGCTGATTGGCTCTCCGGTGTCTGTCAACATTCTAAACAGTCCGGAGCGACCGCCATCTTGTCTCTCAGTAGGATCGAGAGACAAGAGGAGGCCAAAACAAAGGGGGAAATGACCATAAGGGGGCATAGTAGATCCTCCCTGACCCCCTAGGTTTGATGTGGAGGCTTTAAAAGGGCCCCGCAGGGCAAAAAAAAGAATATTTTTTTTCCCGTTTTTTTTGCGTGGGGAGCGCCCGGTACGCGCACCGGGAAGCGGTCCGGGGAGCGTACTATGAGGAAAAAAGAATGATAGACTTTTCAAATATTGTATGTTTATTGATTGTTCGTTTTTTTTTTTTTTTTTTTTTTTTTTTTTTTGTGATTGTTTTTCAAAATTTAATAGAACGTCTAACATTTGACTGTCCGAAATGTTGTCATTTTCAGTGAACATAACTTCCAACATTTGAGTGTCCGAAATGTCCTTATTTTGAGTGAACATAACTTGCAACATTTGAGTGTCTGAAATGTCCTCATTTTGAAGGAGGAAATCTACAGATTGTACACATTGTAGTAGTTCATGGTCCTGTGATTCATCCATGAATTCAATGTCATTTGGTTCAATGTTTTCTTGATTGGTCTCTTCAAGGACAATTTCAAATGACAGTTTTTGTTCTCCTTCCATTTTGCCTGCAATTTGCATAAAAAAATATATATATCAGTAGAGATAGGGCACTGTTGGGATTAATTTAACAGTGAATTTATCTTTGGGCAGTGTATGGTATCAGACTGGTAGTAGAAATATAAAAATGTGTATGTGAGGAAACCTTAGTAAATTCATAATTATACAAGACAAGCCTAAATCCATCCATAACTATAACAGAGAAGTCTATCTAAATCTATAACTATTACAGAGGGATAGTATATAACTATCAGAAAAAGTTTTCCATATTAACTTAACCCCTTCGACGCTCATGACGAGCCCAGCTCGTCATGGAGTTTCCATTGATTTCAATGGAAATTTAGTGTAAATCATGGAACATGCCTTAGCATCCAAGTGGTTAAAGTGCACAATATACTTCAGTTTTCAAAATAACATCTTACCTTTTAAAAACAAGTTTAAGTTGTCAGTGAAAATGCTCTTGCAATGTACTTCAGGAAGTAGTAGTCAAAATGGCTGTGTTTCTCTCTCTTTCTTTATATATATTCAGGTACATAACCAATCAAATGTCAGGTAAAAAAAAGTAGAAAATGAAAGTAACATTTTAATTGGTTGTGAATTCCAACACTTCAGATGTGTTTTGTGAAGTAATTTACCTCAGGGTATTTAGAGAGGTCTAAAGGCTAAATGGCTAAATGGAATTCCAATCAAATTTGTGAAAATGGTAGGGATTGGTATGTAGTATGAGCTAATCTATATTTGGTGAAAGTGTCTCCAGTGGTTTTTCTGTGAATTACTTTCCCACCTTTTTTAAGCGAGCGCTTCCCGGTGCACGCCCCGGTACGCGAACCGGCAGCGTTACGGGAGTCCTCCATTTTGTGTTTCGGTAGAATTGAGATACAAGATGGAGGGCAAATATTGTTCAGAATGGGTAGAAGGGGGCACGGTAGACGTATCCTGACCCCCTAGGTTTTCTGAGGGTGGCTGAGGAGGCCGATATGTGCGAAAAAAAAACCATTTTTTTTTCAAATTTTTGCGCGGTTAGCGTCCGGTGCGCGTACCGGGTAGCGCCCCGGAAAGCGTAAATCGTGAAAATTAGTAAAAAAAAAGTTACATTTAAAATTTGTTTAGAGTGATCATAGTTAGGGTAGCTCTGAGAAGAGCTTTTGGGTATGTGGTAGATTTAGGTACTTATAAGTAGGTACCAATACATAGTCTTAAATTCAGGATGAAAACTCTGTTCCCCTCATCTGAGAAGTGAACTCCATCTCCTCTGTAGATATCTTGCATGTAGTAATGCAAGTTATTGTTGTAGATGGAGCCCATTCCATGGTCTCTCATGTAAGCTGAAACAGACTTATTTACATGCTTCCTCGATTTCTCAATTTGTGGACAAAATTGGTTGGACCACCTCCATTTCTGTCTTTGGCATATATTTGAATATACCAAGGCAGTTTGAGGAAAAAGTGCCATCAATTGCTCAAAGGTGTCCTTTAAAAGCATTTCCAGACCTACCCCAGTCAAAGTACCCAAGTCATTTCCTCCACAGTGCACAATTAACAGGTCAGGGTTTGGCAAATGCAAAAAGGTTTTCACCAATGGTATCAATTGGTGACATCTTAATCCTCTGTGACCAATCCAGTTGATTTCCACATTTTGTACATTGAGGTTGTGTACATTTCTGTTATCAGCATACCTTTGAGCCCAGTGGATGTAACTATGTCCAACAATCCAGACAGAAAACATGGTGAGAGGAGGTTGTGCTGCAGTCAGATGAAGTGTGGGAATGAAATGGCAGTTGAAATAGTAGGAGTATGTAATGAAAAAAAATGTGGAGTTTCTGTGCTAATGATTCAGTAGCAGTGATTGGTGGATTTTGATTGCTGAAAACAGAAAGTTAGGGTGCATGGATGAGTTCTTTGAAAGATGTAATTTGAATGGTCAAGAAAAAATCATTTTATGAAAGATTGCACTGGATACGCAGGTGTACTGAGAGTTCAGAGTTCAATTGAAACATTGTTGTGTGAACTTGTAAACATGACAGGTCTTTCAGGAGGTGGTTGCTATGGAAAAAAGGCAGAAAGGGCAGAGGGGGGAAGGATGTTGATTTGAAAAAAGTGAGGGAAGAGTTTTGATTGGGTGACATGAGAGATATGTGTTATGAATTACAACATTTCTGTGCCATTGTTGGTTGCAGCCTCTGGAGTGCATACCTTTTGCTCTGCTAAAGAAAAATTGGTGTGTGTCTGAGACTGTTTTGAAACTCAAAAAGTATTTGCTAAGGTGAGAAAAGATTCATTTAATTTAGATAGAGAATAGTATGCTGTAGGGATAAATTTATGAAGAAAGTTGTGTATTTAAAATGTTGCTTTGTGTCAAGTGTTTTACAAATAGATTTAGTTTCTTTGAGTTTCATAGCCATGTTAAAAGTGACGCAAAAGTGGTGGAAGGGCCTTAAAAATACGCTTTCATGTGTGTTAGGGCATTTTAGGTCACTTCCCCATGAATGTGGGTAAATAAGTGATTTACTTGATGTGTTTAAAAACGTTTTTTGAAATCAATTAGGTTTCTTGATATGTACTGCTAGAGTTTCATAGGCTGCTTGAGGCATATTTACAAGGCCTTTGAGTCACTTTGATGTTATTTTCCCCATTTTAATTTAAGACATTTCCCCGTGGTGCAAAGTCTTTGTAAATACGCCGCCATGTGTGCTTGGCAAATTTAGACTTTGTTTCTTTGAGTTACAGAGCCATGTTAAAAGTGACGCAAAAGTGGTGGAAGGGCCTTAAAAATACGCTTTCATGTGTGTTAGGGCATTCTAAGTCACTTACTCATGAATGTGGGAAAATAATTTGTTTTTTTGATGTGTTTAAAAAGTTTTTTAAAATCAATTAGGTTTCTTGATATGTACTGCTAGAGTCTCATAGGCTGATTGAGGCATATTTACAAGGCCTTTGAGTCACTTTGATGTTATTTTCCACATTTTAATTTAAGACATTTCCCCGTGGTGCAAAGTCCTTGTAAATACGCCCCCATGTGTGCTTGGCAAATTTAGACTTTGTTTCTTTGAGTTACATAGCCATGCTAAAAGTGACGCAAAAATGGTGCAAGGGCCTTAAAAATACGCTTTCATGTGTGTTAGGGCATTTTAAGTCACTTCCCCATGAATGTGGGTGAATAAATAGTTTACTTCATGTGTTTAAAAACGTTTTTTGAAGTCAATTAGGTTTCTTGAAATGTACTGCTAGAGTTTCATAGGCTGCTTGGGGCATATTTACAAGGACTTTGAGTCACTTTGACGTTATCTTCCCCATTTTAATTTAAGTCATTTTCCCGTGGTGCAAGATCCTTGTAAATACGCCCCCATGTGTGCTTGGCAAATTTAGACTTTGTTTCTTTGAGTTACATAGCCATGTTAAAAGTGACGCAAAAATGGTGCAAGGCCCTTAAAATACGTTTTAATGTGTGTTAGGGCATTTTAAGTCACTTCACCATGAATGTGGGTGAATAATTAGTTTACTTGATGTGTTTAAAAACGTTTCTTGAAGTCAATTAGGTTTCTTGAAATGTACTGCTAGAGTTTCATAGGCTGCTTGGGGCATATTTACAAGGCCTTTGAGTCACTTTGATGTAATTTTCCCCATTTTAATTTAAGTCATTTCCCCGTGGTGCAAGGTCCTTGTAAATACGCCCCCATGTGTGCTTGGCAAATTTAAGTACTGACAGGGTGTGCTTCTACATAGGAGCTGTGTTGTGTTTTCAAATTATGACCAGAAAATCGTTTTAAAAAAAAAAGAAATGCTTTATTGTGAGTAATGTACATTGCTCTGTTGCATACAGTCCTCATCTTCTGCGTACTCTTGGATATGCTAGACTACATCTGCACAATGAGATACCTAAGCTGAGGAAACACAGGTGATGTGATTGTGAATTGAGCATAAATATTTGCACGTTTTTCAATTACATCACCTGTGTTTTCTAACATTACGAATCACATTGTGCAGATGAGGTTTAGGTCTGTCCAGGGAGACAGAGGAGGTCTGGCCTTTGTTCAAGAGTGCAGTGGATATGACTCAATTCATTGGTAGGCCTGCACATGTATTATCTCCTCTGTACTCTTCAACAAGCCTAAATTTCATCTGCAACCCTGAGTAGGCCTCATGTCAAACAAACCTCTGGATAGGCCACACCTTATCGTCATCCTGAATCAATCATTTAAAATGTTAGGGGCAAATTTAAGATGGCCGTGCGCCTCTTTTGCGCCGCTGTTGCGTCACTTTTGTGACGCAGCAGTGGTGCAAAAGATGCACCATGTTGCAAGATAGGCCTCGCTTCATCTGCAACAAGATACCGTCACTTTAAACTGTATACATTTAGGACGGTGTAGGGGGCATGGAGAAGCTGAATCTTCTGTAAGTGTCAAAATTGTTGCATACAGTGCTCACCTTCTGCGTACTCTTTGATATGCTAGACTACATCTGCACAATGAGATACCTAAGCAAAGGAAACACAAGTGATGTGATTGTGAAATGAGCAAAAAAATTTGCACGTTTTTCAATTACATCACCTGTGTTTCCTAACATTACGAATCACATTGTGCAGATCAGGTTTAGGCCTGTCCAGGGAGACAGAGGAGGTCTGGCCTTTGTTAAAGAGTGCAGTGGACATGACTCACTTCATTGGTAGGCATGCACATGTATTATCTCCTCTGTACTCTTCAACAAGCCTAAATTTCATCTGTAACCCTGAGTAGGCCTCACGTCAAAGAAACCCGTGGATAGGCCTCACTTTATCGGCATCCTGAACCAATCATTTAAAATTTTAAGGGCAGATTTATGATGGCCGTGTACACTTCTTGAAGTCAATTAGGTTTCTTGATATGTACTGCTAGAGTTTCATAGGCTGCTTGGGGCATATTTACAGGGCCTTTGAGTCACTTTGATGTTATTCTCCCCATTTTAATTTAAGTTTTTTCCCCGTTGTGCAAGGTCCTTGTAAATACGCACCCATGTGTGCTTGGCAAATTTAAGTACTGACAGGGTGTGCTTCTACATAGGAGCTGTGTTGTGTTTTCAAATTATGAGCAGAAAATTGTTTTTCAAAAAAAAGAAATGCTTTATTGTGAGTAAGGTACATTGCTCTGTTGCATACAGTCCTCATCTTCTGCGTACTCTTGGATATGCTAGACTACATCTGCACAATGAGATACCTAAGCTGAGGAAACACAGGTGATGTGATTGTGAATTGAGCATAAATATTTGCACGTTTTTCAATTACATCACCTGTGTTTTCTAACATTACGAATCACATTGTGCAGATGAGGTTTAGGTCTGTCCAGGGAGACAGAGGAGGTCTGGCCTTTGTTGAAGAGTGCAGTGGACATGACTCACTTCATTGGTAGGCCTGCACATGTATTATCTCCTCTGTACTCTTCAACAAGCCTAAATTTCATCTGCAACCCTGAGTAGGCCTCACCTCAAACAAACCTGTGGATAGGCCACACCTTATCGTCATCCTGAATCAATCATTTAAAATGTTAGGGGAAAATTTATGATGGCCGTGCGCCTCTTTTGCGCCGCTGTTGCGTCACTTTTGTGACGCAGCAGTGGTGCAAAAGATGCACCATGTTGCAAGATAGGCCTCACTTCATCTGCAACAAGATACCGTCACTTTAAACTGTATACATTTAGGACTGTGTAGGGGGCATGGAGAAGCTGAATCTTCTGTAAGTGTCAAAATTGTTGCATACAGTGCTCACCTTCTGCGTACTCTTTGATATGCTAGACTACATCTGCACAATGAGATACCTAAGCAAAGGAAACACAAGTGATGTGATTGTGAAATGAGCAAAAAAAATTGCACATTTTTCAATTACATCATCCTTTGTTTCCTAACATTATGAATCACATTGTGGAGATCAGGTTTAGGCCTGTCCAGGGAGACAGAGGAGGTCTGGCCTTTGTTAAAGAATGCAGTAGACATGACTCACTTCATTGGTAGGCATCCACATGTATTATCTCCTCTGTACTCTTCAACAAACATAAATTTCATCTGTAACCCTGAGTAGGCCTCACGTCAAACAAACCCCTGGATACGCCACACCTTATCGGCATCCTGAACCAATCATTTAAAATGTTTGGGGCAGATTTATGATGGCCGTGTGCCTCTTTTCTGCCGCTGTTGTGTCATTTTTGTGACGCAGCGGCAGCGCAAAAGATGCGCTATGTTGAGACATATTTACAACTTGATGCATCTAGGCAGATCTGTCACGGTGTAAAGTCCTGTGCCACATGAAACCTGCGTCAGGTTTCATGTGGGCGTTTTGTTGCCCTGTAAAACTAACACGGTGAAATTTAGAACATTTCACTGAGTCAGCTTTATGGCATTGCTGAATCAAATCCTTACGCCTGTTTGAAACAGGCATAAGGAGTGACGCACCATGCAATGTGTGGCTTACCCCTGTGCACTGTAGTAGACATGTCGCGCTTACGACGTGATTCCTGCAATGTGCGGCTTTTGCGGCACAGATGCGTGACGCATCTGTGCTATTTTTGTTCAATGGTGCTACACATTGTAAATGCGGCACATCATGGGTGGCAGAGCAGCAGCGCACGTTAACTGTTGCATCCCTGGGGATGCGCCAGTTAACATAAATCTGCCCCTTTACATTTAAGTATGAGCAGGGGACACAGAGTTGGTGAAGCTTATCCAAGGTTAAGAAGAGATGAGTCCTGTTCACTGAAAACTTGGACATAGGCCTCACCTCCTCAGCATCGCTGGACATGGTTAAATAATATCCGCAAAATGTTACTCTTGTTAAACAATTTTACTATTATAGTCTCTGAGATTTGTCTCTTACTCTGCAACATCTCATTGTTGTTCTCTTTTTTAAAGATAACGACAACATCAAGCATGAGTGATAATGAGCAAACTGTTGATCTCGATATTATCATTGAACTTGTCATTGAAACATCAGTGGGAGTAGATCCCTTGGATGATTTAAATCCTGAGGATGATGAAGAACATGATGAGGATGCCGATTTGTCAGAATTGTATGACATAGGGTGGGAAGCTGACCTGCTCGAGCCTATGGAACTATAAAGAGTTATTTTTAAAAGTTACTGGAAATGAAAAGTAACCATGTTAACCGTTTCATTTAAAATTAAACACAACTTCAAAAACAGCTTGTGTGAAGTGTCTTTAATAAAATAGTGAAATATGCTAATAAAATTAGTTCAGATTCACATATAAAAGAGCACAGGTCAAATGTAGAAGCATTCTATTTCTTTGCTACTATTTGTGAGTTTTAAATTTACCAATGCACTAAAAATATTGTATGTAGAATTGACAAGTACTGTGTTAATTTTTTGACGACTGTTATTGATTTACTGTTTGGTAATAGTGGTTAATACATTTTTTTATTATATTTTACCACGGATTCAACTGCAGATCATTTCAAAACTACACTATGCCATCGAAGCAAAGAAGCCGAAAGGCTACAAAACGTCAAAGACAGCAGCTTACTACATGCTTGCAGCAGTCCTCTACAATAAAAACTCGTCAAGTCACCAAGAAACCTCCGGGTAAGACAACGAAATCATTCCTAAGAAACATTTGCAGAAAAAAAAATATCACTACAGAACATGTTTTAGTCCAGAAAAAGAGAGCCAATTTAAACGGAAAGGAAAGGCCAATCAAAAATGTTACTGCTAGAGCAGGAGATAACTATGTGCATGGTAGTAGAAGGAAAAATCAGTTTAGGGACATTCGTAGACGAATGTTTCGCAACAGGATAATTAGCAATTTGTTAAAAAATGTTAAGAAACGTCAACAGAAAGTGGCTTTTTATAAGAGAAAGAGAAACATTGAGAAAATTATTGATCAGGCATTCGAAATTAAGCGAAAGTTATTTATTTTGATAATCAATAGAATTAGGAAACTAAACAAGGTAATTTATGATTTCAAAACAAATAGTAGATGGAAGAGAACAGTTAATCGTAGTAATTTTTGTGAAGTTTTTTCAGGAGAATGGATGCATAGTTCAAGTTGTGAGGCATTTTTTAATGAGGAGAGTTATTTCCAGGATAATGATTTGGTGCATGCAGTTGACACCAGTGGTCGAGCATATGAGGTGAAAGATGGTTGTCCGGTTGAAAAAGAAAAACTTGTGTCAACAGAGGCAGAAGAGGTGTTAGGTAATGAGGTTTTAGGAAGACGTCCTAAGGGACCAGTGTACACCTGGAAGTGTAGTAGTATTTGCAGTGTGCGACAGGATTCCATCAATTTGCTTTGTGATTTTGTACGGACATTTAATAAGAAAACTTTAAAACAGAAAATGAAGTTGTTGCAAGAATTAGATCCTTGCAGAGTGAGAGAAGTGACAGCTTTGCATGGTCATTCACTGGCTTGTCTTTCCAGGAGAGTATGCCAGAGTGTTTTACATCATTTCAGGATGCTAGCAGTGCATCATAATAAAGTGAGGAAATTAGTTAGAATGTTGTATTATGCTAAGAGTCCAGCAATTATGCTTAAACAATTATGCACTGCTCTTTTGCATGGTTCTGAAGTAGATGTGAAGAATATTTGTGAAGAAATTGAGTTTTGTTACTTTGCAAGTAAAGAGATGAATGTTGAAATTGACCCAGAAGAAGAAGGTAATGTGTAAGAGAGTGTACAGGCTTCCAGTACAGATAATTTTCAGAAGGAAATTGCCACGTTTCAGGTGAAATCAAGTGAGAGGCCTAATTTCACTTGTGTGTGTTGTCGATGCACTTATTATAAGAATCAGACTAAGTTAGTGGATTTATATGCAAAAAGTGAAAGGGAAAATAATAGTGAATGGAAGGATTTCGCAACATACTTGATGGTAGAAAATTGTTTTGATTTGGGATCGGATCAACGTGTGTGTACTTATTGTTGTAACAAATTAAATCAAAACCAGATGCCTGCTAGAGCGGTTCATAATAATCTGGAATTGGTTGAGATTCCTTCTGAATTGAAGGATTTAAATACTTATGAATCTATTTTGATTCAAAGTGTCCATCCCTTTCAGGCTATTATACGAATGGAGCCAAAGACAGGGAAATTGCCTCCATCAGATTTACAGAGAGGATTAAAGGGAAGAGTTGTTTATTTGCCTCTAGATTTCAAGAAAAACATTAATACAATTGGAGTAGAGAAAGTGGAAGAGGAACCTCTGGTAATCCTAGTTAATGGGGTTCAGACAAAGAGTAAGAAAATCTGGCAAGATTTAGTGGATGTTAGGAAAGTCAAAAAGGCAACATTGTATTTGAAGAAAAACAATAAGTACTACAAGAATGTATATGTTGCAGAAGAGGAAGTAAGTGAAGAAGAGGACAGTGATTTGTGTGCTGGACAAATTGAGAAAGTAGAAGCCTCTAAAAATGAAGAAATATATGAACATTATAGTGTTCATCCTTTGCATTCCAAGGAAGTCATGGGGAATGCTATTGAGTTGTTTCAAATGAAACAAGCCAAAGGGAGTCCCATTAGTGTTTGGGAGGAAAGTTTGGAAGCTCAGTGTTTCCCACAGCTATTTCCAACAGGTCAAGGAGGAAGATATGATGAGCGACCTCATCAAATTCCTGCTTCTGAATACCGGACTTTACGATTGTATGCAGAAGATCCTAGGTTTCGTCAATGCATTCCCACTTTGAACTCCTGCCTGTCGGATGTTCATACTTGGATGGAAGAATCCTCCCTTAAACTGAACGGGTCGAAAACGGAAATATTGCTGCTGGGGAGTAAAACTCCCCTTTTCCCTTCGATTCACTGGCCGAGATGCATGGGTGTCCTCCCAGCCCCCAAAGAAGCAATTAAGAGCCTGGGAGTCTGGCTAGAACCAGACTTGTCCTTTCACACCCAAGCCAAGAAAACCGCAGGAGTGTGCTATGCCCTGCTTCGGTCGGCTCGAAAAATTTTCCCTCTCCTACCGCTAACATCGAGGAAGCTGTTGATTCAGGGTCTTATAACATCTAGACTTGACTATAGTAACGCCATTTTTCTGGGCGCCCCTGAATCCACCTTCAAGACCCTTCAGCAGGTCCAAAATGCAGCGGCAAGGCTGCTTATGGATATCCCGAGGACGCAATCAGCGAAACCGGCATTGAAGGCGCTGCATTGGCTCCCAGTACGGGAGAGAGTGACTTTTAAGGCACTTTGCACTGCCCATAAAATCCTCTCAGGGAAAGGTCCCCTCATTTTAAAAAACCTAGTTATTCCATATAAAGCAAGCAGAACGCTGCGATCTGATCGGAAACATCTCTTGCTAGTCCCTAGAGTCAAAAAGGCCCGTACGGGTGGGAGAAGATTCTCATTTAATACAGCAAAGATTTGGAACTCGCTTCCTCTAAAACTACGCGCCGAGTCTTGCACATTGCGTTTCCGCAAAGGTCTTAAAACCTTTTTGTTCCCCGTTTAGTGCGTTAATTCTGTCCCCTAGGACCATCGGATGTTGTCTGGAAAAGCGCTGGGATGCCCAAGGGTAACTGCGCGCTATATAAGATTTTAAATAAATTTGTTTCATCTACTGTTTGAAAGTGATCTGTCTGGACTGTCATATGCAGTGAACCACATTTTGAAAAGTGGTGTACAGATGCAAAATATCTCGGCAAGGGACTTTATGGATAAAGTCGATGTGCAAGACAGTATTTTGGATTCTCACCTGATTAATCTCATGGCGTGTCAGCGTGGTACTAATGAGTACTGGTACCGTCATCATGGTGATTTAAAATGTATGCTGAGGAACTTAGGAACTCCCACATGGTTCCTCACTCTCAGCTGTGCCGAGTATGGCTGGGAAGACTTACTTGAATTTCTACGAGAGGCAAATGGAAACATTGAAAATATCGAATTCAAGACAACCGGAGAACTGTGCTCTTTGGATCCAGTGAATTTATGCAGATACTTCAATCATAGATTTGAAGCTATGATGTCTTTCATCATGAACAAGAAGAATCCACCGCTTGGAGAGGTGTTGGATTTCTTCTGGAGAAAGGAGTACCAAGCAAGAGGTGCTCCTCATATACATATGCTGCTATGGATCAAAGATGCACCCAAATTTGGAACAGATCCGGATGACTTAGTGATGAGTTTCATAGAACAGTATTCTACATGTGCTGTTCCAAACACAAAGGAAGACAAAAGCCTAAGAGAACAAGTTTTACGCTTCCAAAGCCATCGTTGTGGAAAGTACTGTCGTCGTAAATTCAGAAACAAGGACAAGTTCTACACAAAATGTCGTTTCGCCTTTCCACGACCGGTGATTTCTAAAGGAAGAGTGAACAGTTTGATGTCTTCGCTGTGACATAATGTGACGAGGAAATCACCCAAAAATACATACAATTTGAAAAGGAACGAAGAGTCCAAGTACATCAACGACTACAACCCAGTGATTTTGTCCATGTGGAATGCTAACATGGATATACAGTTTGTGGCTGATAACTGTATGGCTGTGGCTCGGTATGTGACATCTTACATCACCAAAAAAGAAAAGACAGAATTGAAGGATATGTGGGAGGACATTTCCCATGAAAAGAGCCTCAGTAACAAGTTGTACAGTTTCAGTCTGAAGATGATGTTGCATCGAGAAATCGGAGCTTACGAATGTTCTGACCGGTTGTCTTCAGCAAGTCTCTATGCCAAATCTAGGAGTATCATTTGGGCGAGTCTTGGTCTTGCTGCAACGCGTAATCGATTTCTGAAACCTGTGCGGGAAATTGAGTATTTGGAGAAAAAGGAGCCAAACAGTACAGATATTTTGAAGACCAACATGTTGGATACATATTATCCAAATAGAAGCAGTCACCTCGAGAATGTTTGTCTGTATGAGGTTCTACAAAATTACATATTCAAGAGGAACATCAAAGAAGATATTGATAAAGGAGTGAATGCTGTAATTGGAAGTGAGGGATGTCTGGTCAAGCAAAGAAAATGCCACTTGGTAAACCATCGAAAATTGAGTGGCGAATCTCCTGAAAGAAAAGAGTTTTTCTATTTAGCAGTTTTGCAACTTTTCAAGCCTTGGCGTGCAGAAGAGGAACTGCTTGGAGATTTCCTCTGTTACGAAGACTCTTTCAATGCCGCCAAGGAGACCATAGAATGTCCTGTTTTTCCCAAATATCTAGAAATGTTGAATGCGGAAATCGAGCAGGAAGCAACGATTGCAGCCGAGATTGCTAGAGACAGTTCTCAGGACAGTCAGAGTTCTGTTTCATTGAGTCAGGATCCACTAGGAGGACCAGTTATCGAAAATGAAGCTGCCACTGCCATGATTGAAGAGGAAAGAGCCACGGCACATGCTCAGGAGGATGCGGTTAACTTAGAAGACTTGGAAAGACAACTCAACGTTGAGCAGAGGAAAATATATGACGAAGTTACCAATCAAATTGATCATGGATTAAGTCATGAGAAGAAAGAGTGCTCATGTACGTCGTTGAAGCCTGTCCGACTGTACGTGAGTGGAGAAGCGGGAACTGGAAAAAGTTTCCTCATTAAAGCAATTTCATGTTATTTGCAGAAAAGGACTGAGTCATCGCTGTCTTGTGTTGTCACCGCTCCAACTGGACTGGCAGCACATAATGTTATGTTATGTTATTTATTATGCTTCAATAGCGCACGGCCACTCCACGGAGTATCCCGGCGCTTTATCGAAGGTATCCACCAAGTAAGGGAGAAACATAACACTGAAGGGACATGTAAAAAACAGAACAAAGGCAGCACCAGTTCAAGGGAAAAGCCATGTTTTAAGGGCCTTTCGGAAGTACAATAGGCTAGAAGCCTGTCTTAAAGAAATTGGAAGGTCATTCCAAGCACGAGGAGCCAAATAATGAAAGGACCGTCCTCCTGCTCTGGCGCGCTTGATGATGGGAACCTTCATTTTAGATAGCGAGGAGGATCTAAGAGATCTAGGGGGCTGATACCAAGACAGTCGTTTTGAGATATATTTAGGGCCAATACCATGTAAGGCCTTAAAAGTCGTGGTCAGAGTTTTAAAAAGAATCCTCTTGGCAATAGGTAGCCAGTGTAAGGTTGAAAGAAGAGCAGTGGCTCTGGCTCTTCTTGGAAGGCCGAAAATAGCTCGGGCCGCAGAATTCTGAGCAATTTGTAGACGCCTAACCAAATATTTAGGAAGTCCCAGAAATAAAACATTTGCGTAATCCAGCCTAGAGCCGACTAGTGCCTGGACAATGATTTTGCTATGTTGGATGGAGACAAGAGGGAGAAATTTGCGAAGCATCCGAAGGATGCCAAAACATTTCCCAGTAAGAGAGGAAATATGTGGTCCAAAGGATAAGTCGCTATCAATAATAACTCCCAAATTTTTGGCCTTCAAGGATGAACTAGCGGGAGGGAACATATCCTGCGGCCACCAGGGTTTCCAATCAGGCTCGGAAGTACAACCAAAGAAGAGCAACTCCGACTTGTCGGAGTTGCATTCCAATCCATGATGTCCAAACCACTCAAAAACCGCACTCAAACAACCCCTAACCTGATCATAGTCAAACAGACCATCCCTGTTGCTTACAAACAGGAGCTGGGTGTCGTCGGCATAGGTGACAATCCGGGCGCCGAAGAACTCCGCTACCACCGCCAGAGGAGCCATAAAGATGTTAAAAAGGAGGAGGCTCAAGATGGAACCTTGGGGAACCCCCACTTCTAGCGGTGGCATCTCGGCGGAGTAAGGAGGAGCCCAGATTGTCTGCCGGCGGTCGGCTAAGAAGGATTTGAGCCAACTCCACACCGTTCCCCGCAGACCAAAGTCCCAGAGTCTAGAAAGGAGAAGCGCGTGGGGAACATAACATTAAAGGTATTACTTTGCATCGTCTACTGATACTGGCAGTGGAGCATGATAACAAATTACAGTACCACAAGTTATCTGGAGATGCTTGTTGTGAAGTTTCAAGAGTCTTGAGGAAAATAAAACTTCTTATCATTGACGAAGTAAGCATGGTTTCCAATGTCATGCTTGCCTTTGTGCATTTGAGAATGCAAGAAGTTCTCAAAACAGAGTATGATGTGTTATTTGGTGGCAAACACATCATTATTTTCGGTGATCTTCTGCAGCTGACACCAGTGAAAGGACAACCTGTGTTCAAAATGCTCACGCATGAAGATACCAGGAAGTGCCTAGGGAGCATTGGCAACGTCAATATATGGTTAAACTTCAATTATGCTGAACTGCATGAAAATATGCGTCAAGCGAAGGATGAAGATTATAAGAATATTCTACAAGATAATAGAATCGGAAAAGTGACCGAGCATGGGAAAGAAGCTTTACATGCACGATTACTGTCAAATTTGTATCCAGAAGAAGACGTTGTGCCTGAGAATATTTTTCGGAAAATTACTGAGAAGAAATCTGGAATATGTTTGATGCCAACTCTTGCAGAATGTGCCATCTTCAACAATAAAATGTTGAATTTAGAAAACCAAGAGATTGTGAAACTGGAAGCTATTGACAGAATAGAACATATGGGAGCAACAATTATTTTGTCTGAGAATTTGAAATCAAAATTGGATTCATTAGAGAAGACTATATCTAAAACTGCTGGTTTTGAAAAGACTCTGAATGTGTGCTTAAATTGCCGTATAATTTTAAGAAGGAATTTACATGTTGAAAGAGGTCTGGTAAATGGATCAATGGGTAATGTTGTTGATTTTGAGAAATACAGAAATAGAGATGGAATTGAATTTTTAAAAATTAAATTTGATGGCATTGAGGAAGTACAGCTAATTGGTTGTTGCTCTGCTAGGTTTTTGCTTGTAAAAGACTTATATGTTCGCCGTAAGCAGTTTCCTGTTTGCTTGGCATATGCGGTGACAATCCATAAATCGCAAGGTTTAAGTGTAGACAGTGCATTGGTGAATATTGGCAGTTCTGTGTTCAAGGAGGGTATGGCATATGTAGCATTGTCACGAGTCAGAACTTTATCGGGATTGTACTTGATTGAGTGTGATGTCACAAACATTTGTGCGGATCTAGATTGTGTTAAGGAATACAATAGGTTAAGAAGAGAGTATGCGCCACATTTGCCTCAATATCCTTTGTTTGAGAAACGTGTGGTAGGCCGGAAACGAAGAAATGTGACCAATAGTAGGGAGGTTGTAGCAAAAAGACGAAAAGTCGATGAACCCAAAATTATAAGCAGAAAAAAAATGGATTCTGTTGAAGATGTTGTTGGTTTTCAATTTGAAAATAGTTCTGGTGTCAACTGCTATGCTAATGTAGTGGTTAATGTTGTCTTTTCTCTAGAAACTTTAAAAGAAGAGATTGTGGTCAATTCGGATCAAAGATTTTGCAGTTTGTTGAATTCTGTGTTAGAGAAATGTAGCACTGATAGAACAAAAATAGAAAGTGTGTCTGAAATTTGAAATCTGTTAGACAAATGTTCAGGTCAAACGCAATTCTCTCAAAATATTCAGCAAGATTGTCAGGAGTTTTTAATGTATATGCTTGATGTATTGCAAGATGAAGGTCTAGATGTAGATCATCTGTTTGGCCTTTCTTATCAATGGCAGCATGACTGCGAGAACTGTAGGGTATCAAGTACTATTAGTGTAGACTCAGAAAGATTTATATATTTAACTTTGCCAGACAGTAAATCAGTGTCCTTTAATAAGCTAGTAAAAGCAGCTGATCACAACATGGAGTGTAGCCAATGTAAGTCTGCAATGTTGTCCACATTATTTATACGAACATATGGCCAGTATGTCATTTTAATGTTCCAACTATGTAGGCCTGATGGAACAAAATTGACAACTTTAATTAAAGATTTTGTGGCTTCGCAGTTGTCATGTCGTGTATTTCTATAGGTTCTGAATCGATCCCCCTATTCCTGACCCTATTCTGGTTAAACTACCTAGCTAGTCAACTAACAGTCAGCCCATGAGGCAAGAAATCCCCCATGATGCAGATACCGTTATCTGACGCAGTCACACTACGGCACAGGAACGTGTTATCTGATTAGGTCATAACGCTTGAGATCTAATTAGACAAGCGACATTCCTCCAGCCCCTGATAAGGCATACGACGTTCTCATAACAAATCAAACCTATGACAACCTGGATAATCCGTGCGGCCATTGTTTTGATTTCACAGAGAACTTTAGTAAAGAATGTGCTAACGAGCAAGTCGTATGACATCTTTATTGACGTACCTATGTCCATCCTTACGTCAATCCCGGCACCTTTAAGGTATAAATATTGCCGACCTTGCCCTATGCAAACACACGCGTGGTGACAAGACGGAGCAGCCATACTTGCCGAAGCCGAGAGCAGAAGCAGACCCCGCAGGCAGCAGCCCCGCCTTCCTGACGCGCTGAGAGACGCGCTGCTATCTCAAGCCGAGAGACCCAGCACCGGCGCTTCCGGGTAGCCCTCGCAGGCAGCCTGGAATATCGAGAGCAGAGAAAGAGATACCATTCCTCATTTCATCCTAACTTCCAGGTACAGAACTGAATAACCCCTCCTAGAGAATTCTTTAGTTATTCACTTGGCAAAAACAAACTTAACTTAAACTGTAACTTTCTATTCCCGCCCACGTATTAGACTTAGGTCAGGTACACGGGGTAGGCGTATTTAGAAACACCAGTTGAGTGCGTTTAGTCAAATGTATATGTGTATGTAAATATATTTTAATCATTTTAAACATCATATGGCTCAGAAACCATATCAATGTTTTTACAGTATTATTTTGTACTATTGCTTTTAACGTATGCACTTTACTTAACTATAAGTATTGCAATAATATCGATCCATTTCTCTTGTACGAGAAAAGAGACTGATCAATAAATAACATCTTTTATTGAACACGCCCGTCTCTTCCTTTTCTCTACATTCTGATGAGATTAAGAATGCACGTACTGACTGAGTAAAATAATTGCCTTGTGCTCACACGACTCTTGAGATTGACTCTTGATTAGGGGAGAGCAAAGTTGTCATGTTCTATGGTTGTCAGAAACTAAATCCCTTCTTGTCTAATCAGGGGAGTTAATTCCTTCCTTGAACATTCGAGAAAGTTTCTAGCGAACTCTGAGCTTAGCTGGCAAACCCAAAAATTAAGTCTAGTATCGACAGTAGTAGACCTAGTTAACGTCTGGCCTAGGCCTTTACTGCTGTAGGTACTATTCCAATGCGCAGAGCCTATTGGGAAAATAGGAGCTACACTACATGGCGCCCAACGCGTTTGGAAAGGGCGATAAAACTAACGTAAGACATTTAGAGTAACTCAGTCGTGCTTTCTCACTCAGACCCCTTTTCCCAAATACTCCAAAGACGTCTGGAGTGGGTGAAAGGTTATAATATCCTCCAAAACCTCGCAGGAGGGAACTCCTATGAATGGTTCTTGGTCTAGTCAACGTTGAAGGATAAAACAGTTCCAAAATATTGTGCATCTAATCTCTGTTTCCATAAAGAAACCTGATCTGCAAATAAACATAATACCATCCTGTCAGCAAAATGGACAGCGATGAAGAACGAGAGGTTACTAGATTAGCTACTGAAATAGCAGATGCTGATGCTACCATGCAAGCAGCAGACGCGGATATAATACTCATTCCGGTCGCCAAAAGGAGATCTATAACCTTAAAACTTATAGAAAATGGACTGACACCTAGAGGTGGCACAGTCATATTCGTAATCGAGGCACACGAATATCGGCAGACAGAGGTATACTATACATGGATACATTTTCCAGCAGCTAATACTATAACAAAGTACTTCCACTATTACAAAGTAGAGGAACCTCCTAATGAGTACACTCCTTTCGAGGAAGTGGAAGTACCACTCAAATTCCAAGAGCATTTGCTCTTATTTGATGGCGCCCTAAAACATAATAATCACATTACAAGGCTCGGTCCTTTAGGAAGACCAGGAGCAACGTGGCCGGTCCTAGCCGGATACACACCATATCCAGACATCGAAAGAATGCCTGCAGCAGAGCTGTTAATACAGCTAAAACAACTACTAAAAATTCACAGACAATTAGTTCAGTATGTAATGCGGACTTCAACAATTCAGCCAGCGATTAAACTTCCACAGCTGACCCCTCACCAGGGGAACACAAATAAAATTACACCACAGAACATCCAATCCTGCCTAGGTAAAGTTCCAGCTAAACGGGAACAGATACCATTCTGGTTGGCACAGAAAATTACCCAAATAGAGGCGGTGTTTCCTGACACCACCCCATTAGAAAAACACAGAATTCTGACTATATGTCTCCCAATGGGAATCGCACCACACATTGAGGACTGTGACACTTGGGGTACAGTCTTTGCTTCCATCTACACAAAAACGCACGGTGTTCCATCCATTTCGGTAATACCAGATGTGCTAAAACAAATTCAAGATGAATACGGTCCAGAACCTGCTTTAACTCTTGGTATGAAATTACTAAAAGACTTCAAGCAGGTCTCGGCTATATTACTAGCCAACATAAAGGGTGAAGCAGCAAACGTGGCGATCCGCCAGAGGTTAAAAGAGACAGATATAGCAGACCAACCAGCTGAAATTGCCAGAATCATAGAAAAATCCTATGAAGAACTAGGCAGAGATAGTCTAGGTGGAATACCAGTAAAACCGCAACTGACTACAAGTCCAGAAAAAATATTTTTTAATAATAATAATTCACCAAAAAAGAACTGGGATGGGAACAAACAATCCAATCCAAAAGAAAAGAAATTCCAGTCCAGAGGAAGGTCTCCTAGGCGAAGAGAGAAATCTCCAAACCCGAGACAAAGGTCACCTCAGAGTAAACCCTCTGGGAATAGATATAACCTTAGAAATAGGGATAATATTAAAAAACCTGATAGATATCAAGACATTGATACACGTCCCTCTCAATCTTTTCAGACTTCCTCGCAGAAATCGGAAAGAAGAGGACGATCAGAAGAGCACGCCAAGTCCAAAGACAAGGAACCTGCTCAACTGAAAAAGAAATCACAATTTCCAAAAAAGAAGGTAGCCAGTATCAAGGTAGTTAACAATGCCGAGAATACTGAGGACACAACTGAAAAACGGAGAGTGGGCTCAGACAATGCTAGACAGCGCAGCAGAGGTGAGCATAGCTCGCAAAGTCCTTATGAATCATCTGGAGACAGTGGACACGAATGAATATCTTCAAGTGGAAACTGCAGATACCAGAGTTAGCAAGCCCCACAAAATATACGAGATAACATTACGTATAGAGGGAGATAAGACTAGGAAAATAAGGGGACTATTTTGGGATAACCTATCCAAAGGCTATGACATCCTTCTAGCTGAAAAAGACTGGCCACCAGAGTTTGTCAGGGAGTGCCCTCATGGCGAAGAAGTAATTATGCCTGCCTTCTCGAATCAAATACCGATTCATAAAAAATATACACTTGCTAGAAAGTGGGCAGTGGCCTTAGCACCTGCTTTATATAAAAATCATGTAGGATGGGATGAGGATTCTCCTCCTCACAAAATCCAGTTAAAATCACAACCTACTGCACAAAGGCAGTACCCAATTAAGCAAGAAGCTAAAAAACAAGTAAATGAAATACTAGATCAGCTAGAATACCAGGGGGTGATTGAAACTTGCACCTCACAAATGAACATTCCTTTGTTTCCGGTCTCCAAACCAGACAATTCGTACCGTCTAGTTTTGGATTACCGACACCTTAACACATGTTGCAAAACCTTTGCAGTGCAAAACTCACACAGTGCTGCACTAATGAATAACATAGTGCGCAAAAAATACAAAACAACCTTGGACATCTCCAACGGATTCTTTTGTCAAAACATAGCACCAGAGAGCAGATATTTAACTGCATTCTCAGTAAATGGCACTCAAAAACAATTCTGTCGGTTAGCCCAGGGGTACAAGAACAGCCCGGGGGTATTCTCAGCAAGAGTAACAGAATTACTACAACTATATGATGATGAAGCATTATCTTATGTCGATGACATTTACTTAACAGATGATGACTTGGAGACTCACTTGAAAAGAGTGAACACCATAATACTTGGTTTCGCTGCAGAGGGTTACAAATTCAACTTCAAAAAGTCCAGAATTGCCCATCTGACGGTCCTATTCTTAGGATATGAGTTATCAAGTGAAGGCAAAAGCCTGGCAGACAATTTCCTAGAGAAATGTGCCGTAATCCAAGCTCCTAAAACACTAAAAACCTACAATCAATTCTAGGCTTCCTAAATTTCGGAAGAAAATATATTGCAAATTACGCAGAAAGGGTCAAACCCCTTTATGATCTAATTAAACCAGACTTTAAAAGATCCAGTTGGACTCAAACACACACAGAAATTTTGAGATCCTTACAAACAGACATGCTAATTAAAACAAAATTAGAAACCCGTGATAATACACGCAACCTTGTGATCCGAGTCATCCCAGGGAGATGCGGATTCACATACCTGACCTCTAATGAGGGAGAAAAGGTACCAATTGCATTCAGATCACACTTGTACACAAAAGCTGAACAGAGATTCAGCAACAAAGGAAAAATTGTTCAAGCAGTTCAAACCGCAATAGCTAGAGAAAATGACATAGCTGACGGTAGACATATCACAGTCAGAACAGCTGAATCAGCCTTGGAGGCATTAACAACACCGTGTAATTTACCAACAACAACATTGGATCCAGAATGGTTACAATGGGTAAATTCAATCACAACGGACAAAGTATATTACTTCTTTGATCCAGAACTAGAAGAATTAAAAAATTTAAAATATGAAAAGACGTATCCTCTGCCAATCGACATTCGACCTCTACGACATTACGCCTGTGTAATCTATACAGACGGACATGCTCAACCCTCCGTTTGGGGAGAACATGCATACAATCCCACATGTGAGATTACAAAAGAAGTGTGGCACGGAGGTAAACTAAGACCTCTATTAACAAAATCACACTCAGTAGAAACTAATTCAGAACTACAAACTGAAATATTAGCTTTGAAAATGGCGCTAGATAATGCGGATCGCGAATTCCCGACACTTATAGTGTCAGATTCATATTTCTGCGTCAAAGCATATAACAAGGATTTGCAGACATGGATTCAGAACGGTTACAAAGATGACACGGATGCACCAATAAAGCAGAGACTGCTCTGGGAACAGGTAGCTCTTTTGAAAAAAGAACTACCAAAGACTCACGTGACTCACTCACTGAGTCATCAACGTGATGGCGTTCACGTTGTAGGGAATTCATTGGCTGAAACAGCCGCAGCGGCAGCCAGTAAACCGGCTCCCGTAGATCGAAAAAAGCGTACATTAAAATACATTGACGGCGAAACATTGCTGGCGGTGAAAACGTCATCAAAAGGCGACTGCTCAGCGTTACCGATCAACTATCCACTCAATTACACATACATCATAGATGCAAACTCCATTCCTTTTGCTCGAATCCCTGGAGTGGGGGATAGAGTGATTCCAAACATGGACAGGAGAAAATTGTTAATCGCAGACACACACATGGGCGAGGGTCTCAGACACCATAAATTAAAAGATTCTCTGGAAGAATTACAATCACGGTACTGGTGGCCAGGCATGAGCCTGCACTACACCTTGTTTGTAAAAAACTGCCCAAACTGCAACAGAGATCACAGTGGGGAGAGAAGCAGTTTAATACCTCGTCGTATCAAGGCAGATAATATTACCAACAAAAAGAATGGCTTGCGATTAACATACACAGGCTAGTTCCACTTATAATGTAGATCCACAGCACTCGGCTGACGTCCGGACTGTTATACAAGATTTTCGAGTTTAAATGGCATATACGCTAAGAGCATGCTACGTTCGACCATATTTTTTCTCGTTTTCTCAGGCAATCCACCCTGGGGGGGGAAAGAATGGCCAAATGAGCACAGCCCAGCGGGAATCTTCTCACTTCCTTCCTGAGGGTATGGGATGGTGTAAAGAAAAAACCAAGACAGAAAGCAATCTATAATAGAAAGGATATTAGGTTCGGGAGCTGGGTGGGTCAAACATCTAATAAGTGTCCAACGTAGTCTAAATAACTTGCCAAGAAATTCTCTGAAGGGATTCAGTCCGTACGAATTATTATTCGGAACTAGGATGTTGATCTCTGACCTTGATAGTCAGACTTCAGTGGTAACAGAAAAAAGCTTTGATGTCAAAGACCGTTTGGCTATTTTGCAGGACTTAAACAAAACAAGAAAAGACCTGAACAACATACAGTTGAAACAACAGCCAACGACCACTGAAGATTCACCACCTGTCCCAGCAAGACCTGTCTGGATTCCAAAAGTCGGGGATCTAGTCAGGGAGAAGATCGCGGTAAAGAAGGAATTTGGGCCTTCTTACAGAAAAGCAGTTCCTGTATTGTCTGTCAACGGGACAAGATCAGTTGTACTACCGCCACTTGCTGGAAAAAAGGAGAACCGAGTTGTATCCATCGACCTGGTAAAACCACAACATGTGGCCGATAACCAACGGTAGGCCAAGTGGACTCCCAATAAGTAGCAGAACACCAAGGTTTGCTACCAGTACAGAGGTCATATCAAAGAGGCTCATCACATTCGAAACGCCTACAGAAGAACAACAAGGACTATGCAACAATGCAATAGAACTAAGACCTCTGAAAACCCAAATAAAGACATTTAGCAGAGACACACCAATCTATACAGAAGTACCAAGTGAAAATGCAAGAAACAAAAATCCTGAACCAATTGGAACAATTGATAGAACTGCATCTGGTTACTTCATCAACTTCGATGATTCCTCTGACGGCTTCAGTGAACAAAAGACACAGCCATCACCAAAATCCTTTAAAGACAAAGCAAAGGAACTTTTGAAACAACTAAAAGAAACATATCTGATTTCTCCATGGATTGAATTTTGGGTGGGTTTTGGTGCATTTATCCTCATACTTTGGCTCATCATGGTATTTACCTTGGGACGCTTCATTGAGGGAAAATATGCTAAAATGGACACAGCAAGTCAGAACATCAACTTGGTCCTCAAACCACACACATCTTCACACGTCGAGAAACGAGAACTTTCTTCAGAACTTTCTTCAGCCAACTTCACAGCAATTCCAATACCTGGTGGGGTAGCTTGGGACAACACTGACTATGAAATTTATGGTCCGTTCGAGATCCTGAAATATCCACACCAAATCAAGATCTCCTTGAGTGACTTTGCAAAACCAAACTCATTTGCTGATGATTGGGACTTTGAAAGTATTAACAATATGATGTCTGACTTAGTAATGTCTGCTAAATTTACAAAACATGATTATTTGCAGGGTTCTACAAATTATGACAGCATGTACTGCTATAACCATTATGGTAACCATTTCTTGCATAAATCTGCACAACCTAGAAATGTTTTAAATTTTAATCAATGGGAACATTGTGCTACACCTCCAAAAGGGAGCTCAAGAACCGTGTATGGCAAATATTCATATTTTTCAGGTTTTAACACAAGTAATGCGGAAACATTTTATTTTAAATTGTCAAACAAGACAGGGACCAAAACCATGATAACCAACACGAAATTGATTTATTCTGATTCATTCTTTGAAAAAATGAATACTTTTGGATTCGATTATTGGGACAAAAATGTTGATTTGAAAAGTGTTTGGGGCACAAAAGAATGGCAAGTACAGGGTTTAGAAGCTTTGTTTAGAGCCTGCATGATCCCAGAACAAATGATATTTTTAAATGACACTGTTCAACAAACCACCTGTCTTGGCTTAGCCAAAATCAAAGATTTAAATAACCCGTCTATTCCAAAGCCAACAATGTGGTACCTTAAAACAACATGGAACCTGCCCTATTCACATGCATGTGTCAGTAATAAAGGACAGAAAGTGTTTCTTAGTGGCAACAATTGTGCTATGTCACTAAGCGGCACGCTTCTATGTAACGGTATTAGTTTGCACGGAGCCTGTGAAGGGAATTCATACAACCTTTCATGTCACCAGCAAGGCGCACCTGCAACTGAAATAGAACCATTCTTCCAAAGACTCTATAATGGGAGTTACATTCTTATTGTAGACCGCAGATGTTGCAGTCTTATGCCCGGGACTCCTTATCTAGTAACTACAACAGCGAAGGTCAAGTGCTGTGGACGTTCTTTGTTCCCCAGCTCCTTTCCAGACAGGGAGGCGAGGGCATGGCCCAGTTTGAAAATTACTTCTATTCGAATAGACACTTTAAGCAGAATGAAAACAGTGCTTCTTCAGACGCCTACAAGGCTCACGTCATCAAAAGAAACGTATGATCTACAAGTCGCAAGGACGACTGCAGAGATACATACATTATTATCAACCAATTCCCCCGTACATTTCGCGGAAATCCTGAGCGAAATCTTAAATATTTCTGATACCACTGGGGTCTCAAAGGTATTTAAGACAGTATTTTCGATGGCATTAACACCATTCAAAGCCATACTGGGTATTTTTCCAGATTTCGTCCATTCGATTTTTGGCGGACTTCCCCTGATCCTGGGACTAATTGCAGGAATCCTATTCCTAGTCCTTATTTTTCGTTATGGCAACCCATGTCACAGACCAAACTCTGACGACAATGGAAGAAACGATCCTAGCCATTGGATACCGGGACCGGATATCAAAAATCCTGGGACTCTCCCGGCTTAGAGACCTGAACATGACTTGGTTTCTATCATTTCGACCAATGTGGCAAAGGTGTGTTTTACCTGTACTAAGGTGTCTGCTATGCGGAGAAGAATGCGTGTTAGACACCTGTCTGACGCTACAATCGGATGCGCCGGTGGATGCAGATACACTGCTGGTTCCTACCAAGGTTCACGCACTGTGCTGCCCTCAAAGGCTGCCAATTCTGATGACGGCATTCCTGGAATCTTCACCACTGCGATTGAAGAGTAGTGAAGTTCAAGATGAAAGCAGCATCGAACAGGTACGACCTTCTGTCAGCAATGCAAATCAGAATGTCAATGGAGACAATCATGCGCACGAATGCATGGTTACCCCTATTTCCGACTTAGAGGAACTTTCCCATGAAGCTGTTGACAGTTTTTTCGAAAGCCTGAATGATATGATGTTCTCTCCGGAACAGAAATAGAGACTTTTGAGTAAACTCGCACACGGCGTTCCCTGAATTCGGCCTTCAACTTTAACAATAAAGTCACATGAACAATTACAATCCAGTTCACGGACAGCAACTTTTTTCAGCAAGCCCTTAAAATATTTTTCTATATATTTTTCCCCGGGACACTGACCTTCTGCTTAAAGTAAGAAACTATTCCTAGAGAACTAAGATTTCTATTTTTTTAGATACTTTATAGACTTTATATAGACTTTAGCTGCCCGCTGGTATGTTCACAATATATTTTATGTGATGAAATGGTTTCGCCTTTTTTTCTGTATAGCCATATTAAGAGCCATTTCATGTGTATTTCTCATATACCAACAAGCAATAATGCATAAAATGCGTGTTTACTTTTGCATTTAATTCATAGCTTAAGTGCATACAATATATATGACTGCAATTTTTCAGTATATTTGAAAATTTCGAAATGCATTTATGTATTTTGGGGTGGTAAGGTATACACTATACTCTATAGTATGTTGTACTATGTTATACTATGCATAGATTAGTAGATATGACCATAGTTAGCGTGGAGTGGGTGTCGTGTATTTCTATAGGTTCTGAATCGATCCCCCTATTCCTGACCCTATTCTGGTTAAACTACCTAGCTAGTCAACTAACAGTCAGCCCATGAGGCAAGAAATCCCCCATGATGCAGATACCGTTATCTGACGCAGTCACACTACGGCACAGGAACGTGTTATCTGATTAGGTCATAACGCTTGAGATCTAATTAGACAAGCGACATTCCTCCAGCCCCTGATAAGGCATACGACGTTCTCATAACAAATCAAACCTATGACAACCTGGATAATCCGTGCGGCCATTGTTTTGATTTCACAGAGAACTTTAGTAAAGAATGTGCTAACGAGCAAGTCGTATGACATCTTTATTGACGTACCTATGTCCATCCTTACGTCAATCCCGGCACCTTTAAGGTATAAATATTGCCGACCTTGCCCTATGCAAACACACGCGTGGTGACAAGACGGAGCAGCCATACTTGCCGAAGCCGAGAGCAGAAGCAGACCCCGCAGGCAGCAGCCCCGCCTTCCTGACGCGCTGAGAGACGCGCTGCTATCTCAAGCCGAGAGACCCAGCACCGGCGCTTCCGGGTAGCCCTCGCAGGCAGCCTGGAATATCGAGAGCAGAGAAAGAGATACCATTCCTCATTTCATCCTAACTTCCAGGTACAGAACTGAATAACCCCTCCTAGAGAATTCTTTAGTTATTCACTTGGCAAAAACAAACTTAACTTAAACTGTAACTTTCTATTCCCGCCCACGTATTAGACTTAGGTCAGGTACACGGGGTAGGCGTATTTAGAAACACCAGTTGAGTGCGTTTAGTCAAATGTATATGTGTATGTAAATATATTTTAATCATTTTAAACATCATATGGCTCAGAAACCATATCAATGTTTTTACAGTATTATTTTGTACTATTGCTTTTAACGTATGCACTTTACTTAACTATAAGTATTGCAATAATATCGATCCATTTCTCTTGTACGAGAAAAGAGACTGATCAATAAATAACATCTTTTATTGAACACGCCCGTCTCTTCCTTTTCTCTACATTCTGATGAGACTAAGAATGCACATACTGACTGAGTAAAATAATTGCCTTGTGCTCACACGACTCTTGAGATTGACTCTTGATTAGGGGAGAGCAAAGTTGTCATGTTCTATGGTTGTCAGAAACTAAATCCCTTCTTGTCTAATCAGGGGAGTTAATTCCTTCCTTGAACATTCGAGAAAGTTTCTAGCGAACTCTGAGCTTAGCTGGCAAACCCAAAAATTAAGTCTAGTATCGACAGTAGTAGACCTAGTTAACGTCAGGCCTAGGCCTTTACTGCTGTAGGTACTATTCCAATGCGCAGAGCCTATTGGGAAAATAGGAGCTACACTACAGTCAATATCAGGAAGGACTTTTGTAACTGCAGCAATTATATATCATGACGGTCCTTCAACAACATCAGGACATTACACAGCTTATTTGAAGTCTAGAAACGGCTGGTCATTCTGCAATGATTCTGTTTTGACTTTAAAAAAAAAATTGCCTTTTGACCTTAAAAATTCTTACCTGGTGTTTTTACAACCAAAATTTTAGGGAATGAATCTCGGGATTTGCTATGAGGAATTTCAAGAGGTTCTAATGGCTCCTACACTATTTGGCCTTGAGGATAAGTGTAGTACAGAGTAAAAAGTTAATTTTGAGTTTTAAGTAGTTCCTGAAAAAAAAGAAGGTTTTCTTACAGAAAGTGGTGGGCACGGATTAGTTAAAGGACAACAGAGTATTTCCCAAAGCAAACGGTGTTCTTACCATAACACTTGATGTCATGGAAAAATAACTGCACTTTGAATGAGTTCAGAAAAACTGTTTCTTTTAATAAGCTAATTCAAGCAGCCAATCAAAACATGGAGTAGAGGTAATGTAAGTCTGCAATGCTGTCCACATTTTTTGAACAAACTTTTGGTTATAATGTCATTTTAAAATTCCAACTATAGAAACCTGATGAAAGTAATTTTTCAACTTTAATTACAAATGTTGTGGCTACACAGTTGTTGATTTTAGGAAGAACATTTCTAACTGCAGCTATTATATGACATGATGGTCCTTTGACAACATCCGCTTATTACACAGCTTATTGAAAATGTAAAAAAAGCTGATGTTTCGGAAATGATTCACATTTGACTATGAAACAATGTTGCCTTTTGACTTAAAAATATTCTTACTTTCTGTTTTCAGAAGAAAGAATTTAGGGTAGGTAACTGGCCTATAATGATTCTAGGAGTTGATATAATTGTATGTACTGTTTTAAATTGCTTTGTGATTAAAAGTGATGTAGAGAATTAAATAATTGTAGTAGTCATAGAGGTAGTGTAAGTGTGCCTCCTAGTAAACAGTATCAGTGTCATAGGAAATGTGGAACATGAGTGAGCAAGAAGGGTGAGATATTACTAGTACAGGATTGTGAAAGTGATCTTGAGCGTTTCCTTTCTGAAAGTTGCGAAAAACAAAATGATGGGATTTGCTTAGAAGAATTCCAAGAGTTATAAATGGCTCTTACACGATTTGGCCTTGAGGAGAAGTGCGGTAGAGAGCGAGAAGTCATTTATTGTATGTAACATATTTGTCAAAACGATGGAGCTTTTCTTTCAGAAAGTGGCGGGCTGAAAATAATAACAGCACAACAGAGTATAAGCTGTTCATAGGACATCCTTCAACGTCATGGAAAGTAAGTTATTTTTGAGGAGTTCTGATTTCTGAATGGTTATGGTATATGGGTTTTTTAAACACAATCATTTTGATTGTGTTTATTTTTCCCCGCTGTTATAGGATGAATACCTTCAAGTCACTGTTTTTAGTGAAATTTGATATATTCTGAGAACAGCAAAAATAAACCATTTAACATGTATAATTAATTCTGTACTTTTTGTATTTATGATATACATTTAGAACTGTGTAGGAGGCATGGAGAAACTGAGGCTTCTGTAAGTGTCAAGGGAGGTGAGTAATGTACATTGCTCTGTTGCATACAGTCCTCACCTTCTGCGTACTCTTGGATATGCTAGACTACATCTGTACAATGAGATACCTAAGCTGAGGAAATACAAGTGATGTGATTGTTAAATGAGCAAAAATATTTGCACGTTTTTCAATTATATCACCTGTGTTTCCTAACATTACGAATCACATTGTGCAGATGAGGTTTAGGCCTGTCCAGGGAGACAGAGGAGGTCTGGCCTTTGTTCAAGAGTGCAGTGGACATGACTCACTTCGTTGGTAGGCCTGCACATGTATTATCTCCTCTGTACTCTTCAACAAGCCTAAATTTAATCTGTAACTCTGAGTAGGCCTCACATCAAACAAATCTCTGGATAGGCCACACCTTATCGGCATCCTGAAACAATCATTTAAAATGTTTGGGGCAGTTTTATGATGGCCGTGCGCCTCTTTTGCGCCGCCGTTGCGTCACTTTTGTGACGCAGCAGCAGTGCAAAAGATGCACCATGTTGCAAGATAGGCCTCACTTCATCTGCAACAAGATACCGTCAGTTTAAAATGTATATATTTAGGACTGTGTAGGGGGCATGGAGAAGCAGAGGCTTCTGTAAGTGTCAAAGTTGTTGCATACAGTGCTCACCTTCTGCGTAGTCTTTCATATGCTAGACTACATCTGCACAATGAGATACCTAAGCAAAGGAAACACAAGTGATGTGATTGTGGAATGAGCAAAAAAAATTGAACGTTTTTCAATTACATTACCTGTGTTTCCTAACATTATGAATCACATTGTGTAGATGCCTCACTCAGTCTGTATCTGACACTCTTTCCTTCACTTCCTCTGTCTCCTCTCTCCCTCACTCTCTTTTCCTTATTCACCCTTTCCTTATATAGTTTACCTTACTCACTTTCCTTTAGTAGCTTACACAACTTCAATTTAGTTTTCTCTTCTATTCTTCTTTTCTGTCACTGAAAGTATCTTCTTTTTTTTCTCTTAGTAATTTACTCTATTTCAATTTCTTTTTGTCTCTGACTGTCTATCACCGTTTCTTTCTCTTTTTTTTCTGCATGTTTATCTCTAACTTTATTTCTTTGTAAAATTGGATGATTGTCAATCTTTTCCCTTGTCTTTTCTAATTTTTAAATACATGTTTTAATATTTTTCAAATTTTTGTTCTTTCTTTCACAGATTGAAAGTATAAAAATAACAAGTGACTAAGTTAACGACAATTATAAGGCAAATGTTTTGTACTCTTTTCGTTACATTTATATCACATTTAACTTCTATTAGTTCCACTGCTTCATTTCTTTAACCCTCAGTTTCCTGCCTTTGCTACTTCCCTCATTCCTTTCTCTATTACTTACTTACTCTACTCCTTCCACTCCTTTTCTCAGTCCCTCTGTTCTCATAGTTCCTCACTCCTGTTCACTCACTCCGTCTCTATTACTCTCACTGTCTCTGACTGATCACTCTTTCACTACTTGTTCATTATATTTTCTCCCTGTAGTTCAAGCACACTAAGGGGCATATTATCAACACAGGCGATAAAATTATCGCTGCTTTTATCGGCAGAAAACTGCCCCAAAAGCAGCTTTAGCGGCAATTTTCTGCCGCAAAAGTGGCTTTAGCGGCAGTTTTCTGCCGATAAAAGCAGCGATAATTTTATCGCCTGTGTTGATAATATGCCCCTATGTTATTTACATTTCTTTGCTGTTTCAATCATTCCTTTTCTGTCACTTCTTCTTTTCTGCTTTCTGTTTTTTCTCTCTGTTATTCCACATGTTTTAACCTTAGTCACTATCATACATCTTGTTTTATTCCTATTTACTTTTGCTCACTGTTTTCCATTCCACATCCTTTACTATTTTTCTTCCTATTTTGAACATTCACTCACATTCTCTAAGAAACTCTTGTTTATTATTCTTCTACTCTCCTTTTTTTCTTTCACTTCCCTTATACTCACTCTTCCTTTTTTTTTTTGTTTCGCTTTCGGTTCGCGTACCGGGTAGCGAACCGGGAAGCGAATCAAAAGAAATAGAGGTTGCCAGAGTGCTAAACATTCTAGCAATTTTTTATAAAGGGGAGGTAGTTCTGAAAATAACTTTTTTTTTAATTATTTTTGTTGTTTTATATTTTTTTTATTATTTTTCTGAACATTTTTTTACTTTTTTTGTATTTTTTGAACGATTTTATATTTTTTTTGTTTTTTTGGGGGGGGAGAAACGAAAATGATTCATTATAAAGGGCTCAAAGGAGCAACAAAAAAAAAAGATAAATTATTTTCTGGGGCGTTTTGGACAATTATGATTGTCGATAGCTCTGTTGATTAAAGTGATGCTACTTTCCCTGTAGCAAATCAATTGGCCGCAATAAACGCACACTTGTTTCACACTCCCAAACTTCATCTGTATATTTGGGACCGTCTCCCTCGCCTCTGGTCCCATCACTGCCTCTACATTTGATGTTCTGGCCACAGGAGGGGGGTTATCCTGCAGGTCACGTACCTGCGCAGCACTATAATTATTAGGGTGCCACCTCTGCATATGGCAATGCATGGTGTAATTGCCATCGCTATATTTCTTATCTGTCCATCTGGACAGATCTTTTTTGCAGATAAGGCAAGTAACATAGCGGGCATTTACTTTCTTTTGGCCCTGGGGAAATGAATAAAATTGCCAGATGAAATCTTCCTTTACATGGGAAATTCTTGGCTCCTAAAGCAAAAACTGCCTCTCCCATTGCGTCTCTTCCTCTTCTTCCTCTTCTTCCTCCTCTTGCTGAAGGATAACCTGAGGAGGTGGTCCTCTCTTCCTAGGAGGTGGTGGTGGTGGTGGGGGTGCACCAGCTGCAGCTACAAGACTTGCCATTTCTAAGTAATCAAAAAAGGTACTCCTCTCACAAAGTTGAAAGTCAGAGTGAGGAAACAAGGAGGGGTTTTCTTCATTTGCGAAAAAAATAGTTCTAAACCAATGAAAAGTGTTATTTTTAGGTCACATGACCTAGCCTTACATCATTAGGAAACCAAAAGTGAAATGAACCAATGAAAAGTTTTGATAACAAGTTACATGACCTGTTACGCTTACGTTACGCGCTGCGCGCCGCGCCCCGGATCGCTTCCGGGGCGCTGCGCTTCGCGCCTCGGTTCGCGCTCCGGAGCACTTCCGGGTGCGCTAACGCGGCGCGTCATAAGACGCATTACGCGAGAACGCCATACGTTGCGATTACGTGACGCGTCACGATGTTGTTTTCTAACGCGGCAGTTGCGCAAACAGAACGTTTACCGGTTCGCGGACCGGGTCGCGGCACCAAATTGAGCTAACGGGAAGCTACCCGGTTAACGGACCGGGAGCGAAACAAAAAAAAATAATTAAAAAAAATACATTAAAAAATTGTATTAAAAACATTGAAAATATATTTTTCGAATTAAAGAAGAATACATTTTAAAGCTTTTGATATTTGCTATTAAAAAACCATTGAAATTCACTGAAAAAAACCATAGGTTATAGACCATATATAGTTAGGAATTAGCATTTACAAAACCTTGAAAATTCACTGAAAAAACAATAGGTTATAGACACTATATAGTTAGGAATTAGCATTTACAAAACCTTATTTTACTCACACAAAACCATTGAAATTCGCATATATAGTTAGTTGCACTAACTATATATCGCGCACCCGCAATCCACTGCTGATCATGTCACATATTACATCATTCATGACATGGTCAGTGACATCACTGATGACATCACTGATGACATCTCAAATGACATCACTGATGACATCACTGATGACATCTCAAATGACATCACTGATGACAACATCCAGTGACTGTGTATTTCTGTAAAGTTAAAATATGTCTTACATATTGAAGAATGAGTGGATGTATAAGTGTCTGGATGAAGGATTTAGTAGGTGCATGACTGACTCCATGAGTGAGTGATTAAATGTGTCCCACTGAGTGCATGGGTTAGTGACTAAAGTGTCTTAATTTGTGCATCATTATGTCTGTTGTTCTATAAAATGCTGCATGTGTTGATCAGTAGCTATATGAGTAACTATATGGGTTATTGATTGGTTGCCCAAGTATTTGTATGGGAGACTGAGTGTGTGTGTGGATGGCTGGGAGGTGTATGACTCTGTGCATAGATGTGTGAGCAGTTGATTCACTAGATGTATGGGTTCAAAAGTGCATGTGGAAACAGCTGTATGGGCGGTTGACTGTGTGCATGAGTGTATTGGTGAGTGAATGGATATCTCAGTGCTACATGTCAAAGTAAATACATATGTAAAACACAGTACATGTGAGAGTTGACATATAAATAACTGTGCATACGAGCTAGTGAATGTGTGAGTGGCTGTATGGATCATTGTGAACTTGTATCAGGGATTGTATAAGAGAGTAAATATGTGTTAGTACATGTTTGAATAAGTAAGGTGTGTATAACTGTATAGTTGAGAAAATGGAGGTGTGATTGATTCTTTGCATGACTGAATAGGTGTGTGAGTAACTCCATGGATGAGTGACAGTCTGTGAGTGTCTGTTTACACTGAGCGTATCTAAGGTTATATTAGAGTCTGAAGAGGTTCATCATATTATCACATGAATAATGTCATCAGTGATGTGCTCAGTAATGTCATCAGTGATGTCATTTGAGATGTCATCAGTGATGTCATCAGTGATGTCACTGACCATGTCATGAATGATGTAATATGTGACATGATCCGTAGTGGATTCAGGGTGCGCGATATATAGTTAGTGCAACTAACTATATATGCAAATTTCAATGGTTTTGTGTGAGTAAAATAAGGTTTTGTAAATGCTAATTCCTAACTATATATGGTCTATAACCTATGTTTCTTTCAGTGAATTTTCAAGGCTTTGTAAATGCCAATTCCTAACTATATATGGTCTATAACCTATGGTTTTTTCAGTGAATATATATATTACCTACTGGCGGTCGCCAGTAGGTATATATAGTTAGGATTTTTTCTCTATGGGATTTTTGAAAATTCTATGTCTAATAACTTTGGCGTTTGTGGACGGAATTGGCTGAAATTTTCAGGAAAATTGAACATTTTGTTTCTGAGCAGCCCCTGAAAATTTGGGGGGGGGTTAGTTAAGAGGGGGGCGAGAAAAAAGGGGGGTCCCAAAACGCGTTTTTCCCATGTTAATTTCCATAGGGCGGTTGGCCTCATTTTTAGCCCGAACGGCTGAATGGATTTGCACGAAACTTGGCAAAATTGTATTTGATGTATATGATGTGCCTTTGCTAGGTCTCAATATATGTGCTCCAGTGGATTTTGAGAAATTAACGTTCAAAAAAAGATATATATCTCTAAGCGCGCTCTGGGCAGCGCTCCGGTTCGCGTACTTGACGCGTAACGGAACTTCGCGTAGCGAAGCTGATTGGCTCTCCGGTGTCTGTAAACATTCCAAACAGTCCGTAGCGGCCGCCATCTTGTCTCTCGGTAGGATCGAGAGACAAGAGGAGGCCAAAGCGAAGGGGCAAATGACCATAAGGGGGCATAGTAGATCCTCCCTGACCCCCTAGGTTTGATGTAGAGGCTTTAAAAGGGCCCCGCAGGGCAAAAAAAAAAAAAAAATTTTTAGTTTTTTTGCGTGGGGAGCGCCCGGTCCGCGAACCGGGAAGCGTTCTGGGAAGCGTACTAAAAGGAAAAAAGAATGATAGACTTTTCTAATATTGTATGTTAATTGATTGTTTGTTTTGTTGATTATTTTTTAATTTCTTTATTTTTTAAGCAATTATTTATTATTGTGATTGTGTTTCAAAATTTAATAAAATGTCTAACATTTCACTGTCTGAAATGTCGTTATTTTCATTGAACATAGCTTGTAATGTTTGAGTGTGTAAAATGTCCTCATTTTGAAGGAGGACATCTACTGCTTGCACACATTGCAGTAGTTCTTGGTCCCAAGTTTCATCCATAAATTCTATATAATTTGGATCAATTATTTCTTGGTTGCTCTCTTGCAGGACAATTTGAAATGAAACTTTCTGTTCGCCTTCCATTTTTCCTGAAATTTGGATAAAAAAAAATATATTAGTACAGATAGGGCACTGTTGGGATTAATTTTAGACAGGCAGTTTTTATCAGTGAATTTATCTTTGGGCAGTGTATAGTATCAGAGTGGAAGTAGGAATATAAAAAAGTGTATGTGATTTAACGTAAGTAAATTCATAATTATACAAGAGAAACCTAACTCCATTCATAACTATAACAGAGAAGTCTATCTAAATCTATAACTACTACAGAGGGATAGTATATAACTATCAGAAAAAGTTTACCATATTAACTTATAGTGCACAATATACTTCAGTTTTTAAAATAACAACTTACCTTTACAAAGAAGTTGAAGTGATTAGTGAAAATCCAATTGAAATGTACACCAGGAAGTAGTAGTCAAAATGGCTGTGTTCCCTTCTCTTCCTTTAAATATATTCAGGTATATAACGAATCATATGTCAGGTAAAAAAAGTAGAAAATGAAAGTAACATTTTCATTGGTTGTCAATTCCAACACTTCAGATGTGTTCTGTGAAGTAATTTACCTCACGGTATTTAGAAAGGTCTACAGGCTAAATGGCTAAATGGAATTTCAATCAAATTTGTGAAAACGGTAGGGATTGGTATGTAGTATGAGCTAATCTATATTTGGTGAAAGTGTCTCCAGTCGTTTTTCTGAAAATTACTTTCCCACCTTTTTTGATGGAGCGCTTCCCGGGGAGCGCCCCAGTACGCGAACAGGCGAGCGCCCTGGTACGCGAACCTGAAGCGTTACGGGAGTCCACCATTTTGTGTTTCGGTCGAATTAAGATACAAAATGGAGGGCACATAATGTTCAGAATGGGTAGAAGGGGACACGGTAGACGTATTTTGACCCCCTAGGTTGTCTGAGGATGGCTGAGGAGGCCCATATGTGCGAAAAAAAACCCATTTTTTTTAAAAATTTCGCGCGGTTAGCTTCCGGTTCGCGTACCGGGTAGCGCTCCGGGGAGCGTACTTTGTTGAAAATTAGTGAAAAAAGTTAGAGTAAAATAATAATTGTGAGTGATCAGATGTAGGGTAGCTCTGAGAAGAGCTTTTGGGTTTATGGTACATTTAGGTACTTATAAGTAGGTACCAATGCACAGTCTTAAATTCAGAATGAAAACTCTGTTCCCTTCATCTGAGAAGTGAACTCCATCTCCTCTGTAGATATCTTGCATGTAGTAACGCAAGTTATTGTTGTAGATGGAGCCCATTCCATGGTCTCTCATGTAAGCTGAAACAGATTTGTTTACATGCTTCCTCGACTTCTCAATTTGTGGACAAAATTGGTTCGACCACCTCCAATTCTGTCTTTGGCATATATTTGAATATACCAAGGCAGTTTGAGGAAAAAGTGCCATTAATTGTTCAAAGGTGTCCTTTAAAAGCATTTCCAGACCTACCCCAGTCAAAGTGCCCAAATCATTACCTCCACAGTGCACTATTAACAGGTCAGGTTTTGTCAAATGCATAAAGGTTTTCACCAATGGTATCAATTGGTGACATTTTAATCCTCTGTGGCCAAACCACTTAATTTCCACATCTTGTAAATTGAGGTTAGGTAAATGTCTGATCTCAGCATACCTCTGAGCCCAATAGATGTAACTATGTCCAACAATCCAGACAGAAAACATGGTGAGAGAAGGTTCTGCTGCAGTCAGATGAAGTGTGGCAATGAAATGGCAGTTGAAAAAATACGAGTTTAAAATGAAAAAAACTGTGGAGTTTCTGTGTTAATGAAGCAGTAACAGTGATTGGTGGATTTTGATTGCTGAAAACAGAAAGTTAGGGTGCATGGATGAGTTCTTTGAAAGATGCATTTTGAATGGTCAATAAAAAATCATTAAATGAAAGATTGCACTGGATATGCAGGTGCACTGAGAGTTCAGAGTTCAATTGAAACATTGTTGTGTGAACTTGCAAACACCAGAGGTCTTCCAGGAGGTGGTTGCTATGCAAAAAAGGCAGAGAGGGCAGAGGGGGGAAGGGTTTTGATTTGAAAAAAGTGAGGGAAGAGTTTTGATTGGGTGACATGAGAGATATGTGTGATGAATTACAGCATTTCTGTGCTTTCTATAGCTGTAGCCTCTGGAGTGCATACCCTTTGTTCTGCTGAAGACAAATTGGTGTATTTCTGAGACTGTTTTGAAACTCATAAAGTATTTGCTAAGGTGAGAAAAGATTTATTTAATTTAGATAGAGAATAGTGTGTTTTAAGGAGAAAATTATGAAGAAAGTTGAGTTTTTAAAATGTTGCTTTGTCTCAAGTGTTTTACAAATAGATTATGTTTCTTTGAGAAATTGTAATTGGAGAAAATGTGAAGTATTAGTACTGACAGGGTGTTTTTGTGCATAGGAGCTGTGCAGTGTTTTCAAATTATGACTTGAAAATCGTTTTTGAGGAAAAGGAATGCTTTTAAAATGTATGACAAGGAAATAATGGTGTCTGCTTCTTTATAAGGCATTTGAGTGTCTCTGATGTTATTTTTTCCCATTTTAATTTAAGACCTTTCTCCGTGGGGCAAATTCCTTGTAAATATGCTCGCACCTGTGCTTGGCAAAATTAGATTTTGAGTCTTTGAGTTACATAGCCATGTTAAAAGTGACCCAAAAATGCTGCAAAGGCAATCAAAAAACGCTTTCATGTGTCTTAAGGACATTTTCAGTCATTTCCCCATGTGCAGTGTTTTCAAATTATGATTTGAAAATCGTTTTTGAGGAAAAGGAATGCTTTTAAAATTTATGACAAGGAAATAATGGTGTCTGCTTCTTTATAAGGCATTTGAGTGTCTCTGATGTTATTTTTCCCATTTTAATTTAAGACCTTTCCCCGTGGTGCAAATTCCTTGTAAATATGCTCGCACCTGTGCTTGGCAAATTTAGATTTTGAGTCTTTGAGTTACATAGCCATGTTAAAAGTGACCCAAAAATGCTGCAAAGGCAATCAAAAAACGCTTTCATGTGTCTTAAGGACATTTTAAGTCATTTCCCCATGTGCAGTGTTTTCAAATTATGACTTGAAAATCGTTTTTGAGGAAAAGGAATGCTTTTAAAATTTATGACAAGGAAATAATGGTGTCTGCTTCTTTATAAGGCATTTGAGTGTCTCTGATGTTATTTTTCCCATTTTAATTTAAGACCTTTCTCCGTGGGGCAAATTCCTTGTAAATATGCTCGCACCTGTGCTTGGCAAATTTAGATTTTGAGTCTTTGAGTTACATAGCCATGTTAAAAGTGACCCAAAAATGCGGCAAAGGCAATCAAAAAACGCTTTCATGTGTCTTAAGGACATTTTCAGTCATTTCCCCATGTGCAGTGTTTTCAAATTATGACTTGAAAATCGTTTTTGAGGAAAAGGAATGCTTTTAAAATTTATGACAAGGAAATAATGGTGTCTGCTTCTTTATAAGGCATTTGAGTGTCTCTGATGTTATTTTTCCCATTTTAATTTAAGACCTTTCCCCGTGGTGCAAATTCCTTGTAAATATGCTCGCACCTGTGCTTGGCAAATTTAGATTTTGAGTCTTTGAGTTACATAGCCATGTTAAAAGTGACCCAAAAATGCTGAAGAGAAATGAAATGAAGAAGCAGACACCATTATTTCCTAGTCATAAATTTTAAAAGCATTCCTTTTCCTCACAAACGATTTTAATTTCATTTTAAGTCATTTCCCCATGAATGTAGGTATACAATTGATTTATATGTTGTGTTTAAAAACGTTTTTTGAAATCAATTACATTTCTGGATATGTACTGCTAGAGCTTCATGCACCTTAAACAAACCTCTGGATAGGCTACACCTTATCGTCATCCTGAATTAATCATTTAAAATGCTAGGGACAGATTTATGATAGGTGTATGCCTCTTTTGCGCCACTGTGCGTCACTTTTGTGACGCAGTGGCGGTGCAAAAGATTTGCTATGTGGCGACAAAATTACAAATTGATGCATCTAGGCAGATGTGTCATGCTGTAAAAAACCTGTGCCACATGAAACCGATGCAGCAGTGATGCAAAAGATGCACCATGTTGCAAGACAGGCCTCACTTCATCTCCAAGAAGATAAGAAGTCTTCTGTAAATGTGAAAGTTGTTGTATACACTGCTCAACTTCTGTGTACTCTTTGATATGCTAGACTCCATCTGCACTATGAGGTACCTAAGCAAAGGAAACACAGGTGATGTAATTGTAAAATGAGGAAAAGAAACTCCACATTTTTCAATTACATCACCTGTGTTTCTTAAGTTTACAAATGACATTGTGCAGATGAAGTTAAGGTCTGTCCACGGACACAAAAGAGGTCTGGCCTTTGTTCAAGAGTGAAGTGCACATGACTTACTTCATTGGTAGGCCTTCACATGTATTATCTCCTCTGTATTCTTCAACAAGCGTAAATTTGATCTGCAACCCTGAGTAGGACTCACCTTAAACAAACCTCTGGATAGGCCACACCTTATCGTCATCCTGAATCAATCATTTAACATGTTAGGGACAGATTTATGATAGCCGTGTGCCTCTTTTGCGCTGCTGTGCGTCACTTTTGTGACGCAGCGGTGGTGCAAAAGATTTGCTATGTGGCGACATATTTAAAAATTGATGTATCTAGGCAGATGTGTCATGCTGTAAAGTCCTGTGCCACATGAAACCTGCGTCAGTTTTCATATAGGTGTTTTGTTGCAAGGTATGCATTAATTTGCAAGAAAGCCCTGTAAAACTAACACAGTGAAATTTAGAAGATTTCACTGAGTCAGTTTATAGCATTGCTGAATCAAATGCTTATGCCTGTTTGAAACAGGCATAAGAAGTGATGCACCTCCTGTGCATTGCAGTAGACATGTCACGCTTATGACGTGATTCCTGCAATGTGCTGCTTTTGTGGCACAGATGTGTGACGCATCTGTGCAGTTTTTGCTCAATGGTGCTCCACATTGTAAATTCGGCACACTATGGCTGGCAGAGCAGCGGTGCACATTAACTGGTGCATCCGTGGGGATGCGCCATTTAGCATAAATCTGCCCCTGTACATTTAAGTATGAGCAGGGGACACAGAGTCGGTGAGGCTTATCCAAGGTTAAGAAGAGATGAGTCATGTTCACTGAAAACTTGGACATAGGCTTCACTTCCTCAGCATCGCTGGACATGGCTAAATAATAGCTGCAAAATGTTACTCTTGTTGAACAATTTTACTATTATAATCTCTGAGATTTGTCTCTTACTCTGCAACATCTCATTGTTGTTCTCTTTCTTTAAAGATAACGACAACATCAACCATGAGTGACAATCAGCAATCAGTTGATTATGACATTATCATTGAACTTGTAATTGAAACGTCAGTGGAAGTAGATCCCTTGGATGATTTAAATTCTGAGGATGATGAAGAAAATGATGAGGATGCCGATTTGTCAGAATTGTATGATATAGGGTGGGAAGCTGACGTGCTTGAGCCTATGGAACTATAAACATATAAAAATGTATAATAAATGAAAAGTAAAAATGTAAACCGTTACATTTAAAAATAAAGACACCTTCAAAAACAGGTTATGTGTAGTGTCTTCAATAAAATATTAAAATATGCTCATAAAATTAGATCAGATTCACATATAAAACAGCACAGGTAAAATGAATATGAATTCCATTTCTTTTCTGCTATTTCAGTATTCTAAATTTGCCAAGCACTAAAAAATATTCTATGTAAAATTGTGAAGTAGTGTGTTAAGTTTTTGATGACTGTTATTGATTTACTGTTTGGTAATAGTGGTTAATAACATTTTTTATTATATTTTACCACAGATTCAACTGCAGATCATTTCAAGATTTCAGCATGCCAACCAAGGATAGACTTAGAAAGGCTGCAAAACGTCAAAGACAGCAGGTCCATGAAATAATGCAGCAGTCCTCTACCAAAAAAACTTGTCAAGTCACCAAGAAAGCACCGGGTAAGACCACAAAAACATTCATAAGAAATATTTGTAGTAAAAAAAGTATTACTACAGAAAATGTTTCAGTCCAGAAAAAGAGAAGCAATTTAAACGGAAAGGAAAGGCCAATCAAAAATGTTACTGCTAGAGCAAGAGATAACTCTGTGCATGATAGTAGAAGGAAACAACAGTTTAGGGACATTCGTAAACGAATGTTCCGCAACAGGATAATTGGCAATTTGTTAAAAAATATTAAGAAAGGTCAACAGAAAGTGGTTTTTTATAAGAGAAAAAAAAAAGTTGAGAAAGTTATTGATCAGGCATTTGAAATTAAACGTAAGTTATTTATTTTGATAATCAATAGAATTAGGAAGCTAAACAAGGCAACTTATGATTTCAAAAGAAATAGTAGATGGAAGAGAATAGTTAATCGTAGTAATTTTTGTGAAGTTTTTTCCGGAGAATGGATGCATAGTTCAAGTTGTGAGGCATTTTTTAATGAGGAGAGTTATTTCCAGGATAATGATTTGGTGCATGCAGTTGACACCAGTGGTCGAGCTTATGAAGTGAAAGATGGTTGTCCAGTTGAAAAAGAAAAACTTGTGACAACAGAGACAGAAGAGGTGTTAGGTAATGAGGTTTTAGGAAGACGTCCTAAGGGTCCTGTATACACCTGGAAGTGTAGTAGTATTTGCAGTGTGCGACAGGATTCCATCAATTTGCTTTGTGATTTTGTACGGACATTTAATAAGAAAAGTTTGAAGCAGAAAATGAAGTTGTTGCAAGAATTAGATCCTTGCAGAGTGAGAGAAGTGACAGGTTTGCATGGTCATTCACTGGCTTGTCTTTCCAGGAGAGTATGCCAGAGTGTTTTTCATCATTTCAGGATGCTAGCAGTGCATCATAATAAAGTGAGGAAATTAGTTAGAATGTTGTATTATGCTAAGAGTCCAGCAATTATGCTTAAACAATTATGCGCTGCTCTTTTGCATGGTTCTGAAATAGATGTGAAGAATATTTGTGAAGAAATTGAGTTTTGTTACTTTGGAAGTAAAGAGGAGAATGTTGAAATTGACCAAGAAGAAGAGGGTAATGTGGAAGATAGTGTACAGGTTTCAAGTACAGATAATTTTCAGAGGGAAATTGCGACGTTTCAGGTGAAATCAAGTGAGAGGCCTAATTTCACTTGTGTGTGTTGTCGACGCACTTATTATAAGAATCAGACTAAGTTAGTGGATTTATATGCAAAAAGTGAAAGGGAAAATAATAGTGACTGGAAGGATTTCACAACATACTTGATGGTAGAAAATTGTTTTGATTTGGGATCGGATCAACGTGTGTGTACTTATTGTTGTAGCAAATTAAATCAAAACCAGATGCCTGCTAGAGCAGTTCATAATAATCTGGAATTGGTTGAGATTCCTTCTGAATTGAAGGATTTAAATACTTATGAATCTATTTTGATTCAAAGTATCCATCCCTTTCAGGCTATTGTAAGAATGGAGCCAAAGACAGGGAAATTGCCTCCATCAGATTTACAGAGAGGATTAAAGGGAAGAGTTGTTTATTTGCCTCTAGATTTGAAGAAAAACATTAACACAATTGGAGTAGAAAAAGTGGAAGAGGACCCTCTGGTTATCTTAGTTAATGGGGTTCCGACAAAGAATAAGAAAATATGGCAAGATTTAGTGGATGTTAGGTAAGTCAAAAAGGCAACATTGTATTTGAAAAAAAATAATAGGTACTATAAGAATATATATGTTGCAGAAGAGGAAGTAAGTGAGGAAGAGGATAGCCATTTGTGTGCTGGTCAAATTGAGAAAGTAGAACCCTCTACTAGTGAAGAAATATATGAACATTATAGTGTTCATCCTTTGCATTCCAAGGAAGTCATGGGGAATGCTATTGAGTTGTTTCAAATGAAACAAGCCAAAGGGAGTACCATTAGTGTTTGGGAGGAAAGTTCGGAAGCTCGGTGTTTCCCACAGCTTTTTCCAACAGGTCAGGGAGGAAGATATGATGAGCGACCTCATCAAATTCCTGCTTCTGAATACCGGACTTTGCGATTGTATGCAGGAGATGCTAGGTTTCGACAATGTATTCCCTATTTGTTTCATCTCCTGTTTGAAAGCGATCTGTCTGGACTGTCATATGCAGTGAACCACATCTTGAAAAGTAGTATACACATGCAAAACATCTCGGCAAGTGACTTTATGGATAAAGTCAATGTCCAAGACAGTATTTTGGATTCTCACCTGATTAATCTCATGGCGTGTCAGCGTGGTACTAATGAGTACTGGTACCGTCGTCATGGTGATTTAAAATGTATGCTGAGGAACTTAGGAACTCCCACATGGTTCCTCACTCTGAGCTGTGCCGAGTATGGCTGGGAAGACTTACTTGAATTTCTACGAGAGGCAAATGGAAACATCGAAAACATCGAATTCAAGACACCCGGAGAACTATGCTCTTTGGATCCAGTCAATGTATGTCGGTACTTCAATCATAGAATTGAAGCTATGATGTCTTTCATCATGAATAAGAAGAGTCCACCTCTTGGAGAGGTGTTGGATTTCTTCTGGAGAAAGGAGTACCAAGCAAGAGGTGCTCCTCACATACATATGCTGTTGTGGGTCAAGGATGCACCTAAATTTGGAACAGATCCAGAAGACTCAGTGATGAGTTTCATACAACAGTATTCTACGTGTGCTGTTCCAAACGCAAAGGAGAAGAAAAGCCTAAGAGAAAAAGTTCTACGTTTCCAAAGCCATCGTTGTGGAAAGTACTGTCGTCGTAAATTCCGAAACAAGGACAAGTTCTACACCAAATGTCATTTCGGCTTTCCACGACCGGTGATTTCTAAAGGAAGAGTAAACAGTTTGATGTCTTCGCTGCGACATAATGTGATGAAGAAATCACCTAAAAACACATACAATTTGAAGAGGAACAAAGAGTCCAAGTACATCAACGACTACAACCCAGTGATTTTGTCCATGTGGAATGCTAACATGGATATACAGTTTGTGGCTGATAACTGTATGGCTGTGGCTCGGTATGTGACATCTTACATCACCAAAAAAGAAAAGACAGAATTGAAGGATATGTGGGAGGACATTTCCCATGAAAAGAGCCTCAGTAAGAAGTTGTACAGTTTCAGTCTGAAGATGTTGTCGCATCGAGAAATCGGAGCTTACGAATGTTCTGACCGGTTGTCTTCAGCAAGTCTCTATGCCAAATCTAGGAGTATCGTTTGGGCGAGTCTTGGTCTTGCTGCAACACGTAATCGAGTTCTGAAACCTGTGCGGGAAATTGAGTATTTGGCGGAAAAGGAGCCAAACAGTACCGACATTTTGAAGACCAACATGTTGGATACATATTATCCAAATCGAAGCAGTCACCTCGAGAATGTTTGTCTGTATGAGGTTCTACAAAATTACATATTCAAGAGGAACATCAAAGAAGATACTGAGAAAGGAGTGTATGCTGTAATTGGAAGTGAGGGATGTCTGGTCAAGCAAAGAAAATGCCACTTGGTAAACCATCGAAAATTGAGTGGCGAATCTCCTGAAAAAAAGGAGTTTTTCTATTTAGCACTTTTGCAACTTTTCAAGCCTTGGCGTGCAGAAGAGGAACTGCTTGGAGATTTCCTCTGTTACGAAGACTCTTTCACTGCCGCCAAGGAGACCATGGAATGTCCTGCTTTTCCTAAATATGTAGAAATGTTGAATGCGGAAATCGAGCAGGAAGCAACGATTGCAGCCGAGATTGCCAGAGACAGTTCTCAGGACAGTCAGAGTTCTGCTTCATTGAGTCAGGATCCACTAGGAGGACCTGTTATCGAAAATGAAGCTGCCACTGCCATGAATGAAGTGGAAAGAGCCATGGCACATGCTCAGGAGGATGCAGTTAACTTAGAAGACTTGGAAAGACAACTCAACGTTGAGCAGAGGAAAATATATGACGAAGTCACCAAGCAAATTGATCATGGATTAGGTCATGAGAATAAAGAGTGCTCATGTACGTCGTTGAAGCCTGTCCGACTGTACGTGAGTGGAGAAGCGGGAACTGGAAAAAGTTTCCTCATTAAAGCAATTTCATGTTATTTGCAGGAAAGGACTGAGTCATCGCTGTCTTGTGTTGTCACCGCTCCAACTGGACTGGCAGCACATAACATTAAAGGGATTACGTTACATCGTTTACTGATGCTGCCAGTGGAGCATGACAACAAATTACAATACCACAAGCTATCTGGAGATGCTTGTTGTGAAGTTTCAAGAATCTTGAGGAAAATGAAACTTCTTATCATTGACGAAGTAAGCATGGTTTCCAATGTCATGCTTGCCTTTGTACATTTGAGAATGCAAGAAGTTCTCAAAACAGAGTATGATGTGTTATTTGGTGGCAAACACATCATTGTTTTCGGAGATCTTCTGCAGCTGACACCAGTGAAAGGACAACCTGTGTTCAAAATGCTCACGCATGAAGATACCAGGAAGTGCCTAGGGAGCATTGGCAACGTCAATATATGGTTAAACTTCAATTATGCTGAACTGCATGAAAATATGCGTCAGGCGAAGGATGAAGTTTACAAGAATATTCTACAAGATGTTAGAATTGGAAAAGTGACCGAGCATGGGAAAGAAGCTTTACATGCACGATTACTGTCAAATTTATATCCAGAACAAGATGTTGTGCCTGAGAATATTTTTCAGAAAATTACTGAGAAGAAATCTGGAATATGTTTGATGCCAACTCTTGCAGAATGTGCCATCTTCAACAACAAAATGTTGCATTTAGAAAAGCAAGAGATTGTGAAACTGGAAGCTATTGATAGAGTAGAGCATATGGGATCAACAATTATTTTGTCTGAGAATTTGAAAACAAAATTGGATTCATTAGAGAAGACTATATCTAAAACTGCAGGTTTTGAAAAGACTCTGAATGTGTGCTTAAACTGCCGTATAATTTTAAGAAGGAATTTACATGTTGAAAGAGGTCTGGTAAATGGATCAATGGGTAATGTTGTTGATTTTGTGAAATACAGAAATAGAGATGGAATTGAATTTTTAAAAACTTAAATTTGATGGCATTGAGGAAGTACAGCTAATTGGTCGTTGTTCTGCTAGATTTTTGCTTGTAAAAGACTTATATGTTCGCCGTAAGCAGTTTCCTGTTTGCTTGGCATATGCGGTGACAATCCATAAATCGCAAGGTTTAAGTGTAGACAGTGCATTGGTGAATATTGGCAGTTCTGTGTTCAAGGAGGGTATGGCATATGTGGCATTGTCACGAGTTAGAACTTTATCGGGATTGTACTTGATTGAGTGTGATGTCACAAACATTTGTGCGGATCTAGATTGTGTTAAGGAATACAATAGGTTAAGAAGAGAGTATGCGCCACATTTGCCTCAATATCCTTTGTTCGAGAAACGTGTGGTAGGCCGGAAACGAAGAAATGTGACCAATACTAGGGAGGTTGTAGCAAAAAGACGAAAAGTCGATGAACCTGAAATTATAAGCAGAAACAAAAATGATTCTGTTGAAGATGTTGTTGGTTTTCAATTTGAAAACAGTTCTGGTGTCAACTGCTATGCTAATGTAGTGGTTAATGTTTTGTTTTCTCTAGAAAATGTAAAAGAAGAGATTGTGGTCAATTCTGATCAAAGATTTTGCAGTTTGGTAAATTCTGTGTTAGAGAAATGTAGCACTGATAGAAAAAAAATAGAAAGTGTGTCTGAAATTCGAAATCTGTTAGACAGATGTTCAGGTCAAACACAATTCTCTCAAAATATTCAGCAAGATTGTCAGGAGTTTTTAATGTATATACTTGATGTATTGCATGCTGAAGGTGTAGATGTAGATCACCTGTTTGGGCTTTCTTATCAATGGCAGCATGACTGCGAGAACTGTAGGGTATCAAGTACTACTAGTGTAGACTCAGAAAGATTTATATATTTAACTTTGCCAGACAGTAAATCAGTCTCTTTTAATAAGCTAGTAAAAGCAGCTGATCACAACATGGAGTGTAGCCAATGTAAATCTGAAATGATGTCAACATTATTTATACGAACATATGGCCAGTATGTCATTTTAATGTTCCAACGATGTAGGCCTGATGGAACAAAATTGACAACTTTAATTAAAAATTTTGTGGCTTCACAGTTGTCAATATCAGGAAGGACTTTTGTAACTACAGCAATTATATATCATGACGGTCCTTCAATAACATCAGGACATTACACAGCTTATTTAAAGTCTAGAAATGGCTGGTCATTCTGCAACGATTCTGTTTTAATTTTCAAAAAAAAATTGCCGTATGACCTTAAAAATTCTTACCTGGTGTTTTTAAAACCAAAATTTTAGGGATAGAATCTCGGGATGTGCTCTGAGGAATTTCAAGAAGTTCTAATGGCTCCTACACGATTTGGCCTTGAGGATAAGTGTAGTACAGAGACATAACTTCTTACCATAACACTGGACGTCATGGAAAAATAACTGCACTTTGAATGAGTTCAGAAAAACTATTTCTTTTTATAAGCTAATTCAAGCAGCCAATCAAAACATGGAGTAGAGGGAATGTAAGTCTGCAATGCTGTCTACTGTTTTATATTGCTTTGTGATTAAAAGTGATGTAGAGAATTAAATAATTGTAGTAGTCATAGAGGTAGTGTAAGTCTGCTTCATAGTAAGCAGTATCAGTGTCATAGGAAATGTAGAACATGAGTGAGCAAGAAGGGTAAGATATTAGTAGTCCAGGATTGTGAAAATGATCTTCAACATTTTAATTCTGAAAGTTGCGGAAATATAAAATGACGGGATTGGCTCACAAGAATTCCAAGAGTTATAAATGGCTCTGACCAGATTTGGCCTTGTGGAAACGTGTGGTAGAGAGCAAGAAGTCATTTATTGCATGTAACGTGTTTTTAAAAACGATGGAGATTTTCTTTCAGAAAGTGGCGGGCTGAAAGTAATAACAGCACAACAGAGTGTAAGCTGTTCATAGGACATCCTTCGACGTCATGGAAAGTAAGTTAACTTTAAGGAGTTCTGAATTCTGATTTGTTATGTTGTATGGGTTTTTTAAACACAATCATTTTGATTGTGTTTTTTTTCCCCCGCTGTTATATGATGAATACCTTCAAGTCACTGTTTTTAGTGAAATTTGATACATTCTGAGAACAGCAAAAATAAACCATTTAACATGTATAATTAATTCTGTACTGTTTGCATTTATGATGTACATTTAGAACTGTGTAGGAGGCATGGACAAGGAGAGGCTTCTGTAAGTGTCAAAGTTGTTGCATACAGTGCTCACATTCTACGTAGTCTTTCATATGATAGACTACATTCCCACAATGAGATACTTAAGCAAAGGAAACACAGGTGATATGATTGTGGAATGAGCAAAATAAATTGCACGTTTTTCAATTATATTACCTGTGTTTCCTAACATTACACATCACATTGTGTAGATGAGGTTTAGGCCTGTTCCAGGAGACAGAGGAGGTCTGACATTTGTTCAACAGTGCAGTGGACATGACTCACTTCGTTGGTAGGTCTGCACATGTATTATCTCCTCTGTATTCTTCAACAAACCTAAATTTCATCTGCAACCCTGAGTAGGACTTACCTGAAACAAATCTGTGGATAGGTTACACCTTATCGGCATCTTGAAACAATCATTTAAAATGTTAGGATCAGATTTATGATGGCCGTGCGCCTCTTTTGCGCCGCTGTGGGTCAGTTTTGTGTAAAAGATGCACCATGTTGCAAGATAGGTTTCAGTTAATCTCCAGCAAGATACCATCAGTTTGAAATGTATATAATTAGCACTGTGTAGGGGGCATGCAGAAGCTGAAGCTTTTGTAAGTGTCAAAGTTGTTGCATGCAGTGTGCATTTCTGGGTACTGTTTCATATGCTGGACTACATCTGCACTATGAGATACCTAAGCAAAGGCAACACAGGTGATGTGATTGTGAAATGAGGAAAAGAAACTCCACATTTTTCAATTACATCACCTGTGTTTCCTAAGTTTACGAATGACATTGTGCAGATGAAGTTTAGGTCTGTCCACGGACACAGAAGAGGTCTGGCCTTTGTACAAGAGTGAAGTGGACATGACTTACTTCATTGGTAGGCCTTCACATGTATTATCTCCTCTATACTCTTCAACAATCCTAAATTTCATCTGCAACCCTGAGTAGGACTTACCTGAAACAAATCTGTGGATAGGTTACACCTTATCAGCATCTAGAAACAATTATTTAAAATGTTAAGGGCAGTTTTATGAAGGCTGTGTGCCTCTTTTGTCACTTTTGTGTAAAAGATGCACCATGTTGCAAGATAGGCCTCAGTTCATTTCCAGCAAGATACCGTCAGTTTAAAATGTATATAATTAGGACTGTGTAGGGGGTATGGAGAAGCTGAGGCTTCAGTAAGTGTCAAAGTTGTTGCATGCAGTGCGTACTCTTTCATATGCTGGACTACATCTGTACAATGAGATACCTAACCAAAGGAAACACAAGTGATGTGATTGTGAAATGAGCAAAAGAAATTGCACGTTTTTCAAATACATTACCTGTGTTTCGTAACATTACGAATCACATTGTGCAGATGAAGTTTAGGCCTGTCCAGGGAAACAGAGGAAGTCTGAACTTTATTGGTTGGCCTGCACATGTATTATCTCCTCTGTACTCTTGAACAAGTCTAAATTTGATCTGCAACCCTGAGTAGGCCTCACCTGAAACAAACGTCTGGATAGGACACACCTTATTGCCATCCTGAAACAATCATTTAAAATGTTAGGAACAGTTTTATGATGATTGTGCACCTCTTTTGCGCTGCCATTGCGTCACTTTTGTGAGACAACAGCAGTGCAAAAGATGCACCATGTTCCAAGATAGGCCTCACTTCATCTGCATCAAGATACTGTTAGTTTAAAATGTATATCTTTAGGACTGTGTAGGGGGCCTGGAGAAGCAGAAGCTTCTGTAAGTGTCAAAGTTGTTGAAAAACTGTTTGTCCTTCAATCTTTTCCCTTGTCTTTTCTAATTTTTAAATACATGTTTTAATATTTTTCAAATGTTTGTTATCTCTTTCACAGATTGAAAGTATAAAAATTACAAGTGAGTAAGTTAACGACAATTATAAGGTAAATGTTTTGTACTCTTTTCGTTACATTTCTATCACATTCACCTACTATTAGTTCCACAGCTTCATTTCTTTAACCCTCAGTTTGCTGCCTTTGCTACTTCCCTCATTCCTTTCTCTATTACCTACTTACTCTACTCCTTCCACTCCTTTTCTCAGTCCCTCTCTTCTCATAGTTCCTCACTCTTGTTCACTCACTCCGTCTCTATTACTCTTAGTGTCTTTGACTGATCACTCTTTCACTACTTGTTCATTATGCTTTTTCTGTGTAGTTGAAGCACACTAAGGGGCATATTATGAACACAGCCAATAAAATTATTGCTGTTTTTATCGGCAGAAAACTGCTGCAAAAGTGGTTTTAGCGGCAGTTTTCTGCCGCAAAAGCGGCTTAAGCGACACATTTCTGCCAATAAAAGCTGCAAAACTTTTATTGCCTATGTTGATAATATGGCCCTATGTTATTTACATTTCTTTGCTGTTTCAATTATTCTTTTTCTGTTACTTCTTCTTTTCTGCTTTCTGTTTTTTCTCTCTGTTATTCCACATGTTTTAATCTTATTTTGAACATTCACTCATATTCTCTAAGAAACTCTTCTTTGTTATTGTTCTACTCTCTTTTTTTCTTTCACTTCCTTATCTATTTTGTTTTTCACAATTATATCCTCTTCCCTCTTTTCTTAGGTAAATAAATCTATTAAACAGTATCTCTGGTTTAGACCCTATAGCTGTCTTTGTTTTAACATTACTCTCTGTTTACTTCCCTTATACTTACTCTTCTTTTTTTTTTTTTGGTTCGCTCCCGGTTCGCGTACCGGTGAGCGAACCAGGAAGCGAACCAAAAGAAATACAGCTTGCCAGAGTGCTAAACATTCTAGCAATTTTTTTTGAAAGGGGAGGTAGTTCTGAAAAGAACTTTCTTTTTTTTTTTGTTGTTTTATATTTTTTTTATTTTTCTGAACATTTTTTGTTTTTTTTTGTATTTTTTGAACAGTTTTATGTTTTTTTTGTTTTTTTGGGAGGGGAAACAACAAAAAACAGGCATTGGAAAGGGCTCAACAGGAGCAAAAAAAAAATTTACTTTCTGGGGCGTTTAGAGCACTTGTGATTTTCATAAGCTCGGTTGATTAAGGTAATGCTCATATTGCCACATGAGAGTAATGCACCGCAATACAAACAGGTAAACTTCATATGGACAAAGTTGTCCTGAATGTTTGGCACGGTTTCCCGTGCCTCTGGTCCTGTCAAATATACCTGTGTTGATGTCATGGCCACAGGAGTTGATGGGTTGTCCTGCAGGTCACGCATCTCTGCCCGGCTGTAGTTTAATGGATGCCACCTGCTCATGTGACGATGCATGGTGTAGTTGCCGAAGCTATACTTTTTTAAGGTGCCTCTAGATAAGGCCTCTTTACATATGAGGCACGTCACATATCTAGCATTAACTTTCTTCTGTCCTTCAGGGATTGAAAAAAACTGCCAAATAAAACTGGTTTTACGATGAGAAACCCGGGGCTCCTCTTGTAAAAACTGTGGTCCTTCTGTCTCCTCTTCCTCTTGTTCATCCTCTTCCTCCTCTGTGTTGCTGATGAACTGTGGAGGTGGTCCTCTCTTCCCATGAGGAGGTGGTGGTGGTGGTGGGGGTCCACCAGCTGAAGCTACCAATGAAGCCATTGCTCAAATATCAAAAAAGGTCTTCCTCTCACAAAGATGAAAGTCAGAGTGAGGAAAGAAGGAGGGGTTTTCATCATTTGGGAAAAACAATAGTTCTAAACCAATGAAAAGTGTTATTTTTAGGTCACCTGACCTAGCCTTACATCATTATGAAACCAAAAGTGAAATGAACCAATGAAAAGTTTTATTAACAAGTCACATGACCTGTTACGCTTATGTTACGCGCTGCAGAACGCGCCCCGGATCGCTGCGCTTCGCGCCTCGGTTCGCGCTCCGGAGCACTTCCGGGTGCGCTAACGCAGCGCGTCATAAGACGCATTACGCGGCAACGCGATACGTCGCGCTTTCGCGACGCGCCCCGGATCGCTTCCGGCGAGCTGTGCTTCGCGTCTCAGTTCGCGTACCGGAGCACTTCCGGGTGCGCTAACGCGGCGCGTCATAAGACGCATTACGCGACAACGTGATACGTCGCGCTTCTGCGACGCGTCACGATGTTGATTTCTAACGTGGCAGTTGCGCAAACGGAACGTTTACCGGTTCGCGGACCGGGTCGCGGCACCACATTGAGCTAACGGGAAGCTTCCCGGTTCGCGAACCGGGAGCGAACAAAAAAAAAAAATTATAATTTTTTTTATTAATAAATATATTTTTTGATTTAAAGAAGAATACATTTTACAGCTATAGATATTAGCTTTTAAAAAACCAATGAAATTCACTGAAAAAACCATAGGTTATAGACCATATATAGTTAGGAATTAGCATTTACAAAACCTTGAAAATTCACTGAAAAAAACATAGGTTATAGACCATATATAGTTAGGAATTAGCATTTAAAAAACCTTATTTTACTCACACAAAACCATTGAAATTCCATATATAGTTAGTTGTACTAACTATATATCGCGCACCCGCAATCCACTGCTGATCATGTCACATATTGCATCATTCATGACATGGTCAGTGACATCACTGATGACATCACTGATGACATCTCAAATGACATCACTGATGACATCACTGATGACATCTCAAATGACATCACTGATGACATCACTGATGACAAAATCCAGTGACTGTATGTTTCTGTAAAGTAAAAATATGTCTTATATATTGAAGAATGAGTGGATGTAGAAGTGTCTGGATGAAGGATTTAGTAGGTGCATGACTGACTGTATGAGTGAGTGAATAAATGTGTGTCACTGAGTGCATGGGTTAGTGACTAAACTGTCTTAATTTGTGCATCATTATGTCTGTTGTTCTGTAAACTGCTGCATGTGTTGATCAGTAGCTATATGAGTAACTATATGGGTTATTGATTGGTTGCCCAAGTATTTGTATGGGAGGCTGAGTGTGTGTGTGGCTGGCTGGGAGATGTGTGACTCTGTGCAGATCAATGTGTTCTTGTATCAATGATTGTATAAGAGAGTAAGTATGTGTTAGTATATGTTTGAAAATGTAAGGTACTCTATGTTTAACTGTATAGATTAGAAAATGGAAGTGTGATTGATTCTTTACAGGACTGACTAGGTGTGTGAGTAACTCCATGGATGAGTGGCAGAGTGTGAGTGGCTGTATAGGTTTATGAGTGCATATGATAGTGTTGTAAAGATGAGTGATTGTATGTATGAATGATTGTATGGGTGAATGAGTGAATGTGTGTGTAGACGTAGGAATCAGTGAGTGCGTATGTACTAACTAGTATTGGTGTGTCAATGGTTTAAAAAAATATATTCTGTATTTAACACTGGGTGTAACAGAGGTTATATTAAAGTGTGAGGAGATGCATTGTATTGTCACATGAATGATATCATCAGTGATGTGACCATTGATGTCAAATGAAATGTCATCAGTGATGTCATCAGTGATGTCATTTGAGATGTCATCAGTGATGTCATTTGAGATGTTATCAGTGATGTCATTTGAGATGTCATCAGTGATGTCATCAGTGATGTCATTTGAGATGTCATCAGTGATGTCATCAGTGATGTCACTGACCATGTCATGAATGATGTAATATGTGACATGATCAGCAGTGGATTGCGGGTGCGCGATATATAGTTAGTACAACTAACTATATATGGAATTTCAATGGTTTTGTGTGAGTAAAATAAGGTTTTTTAAATGCTAATTCCTAACTATATATGGTCTATAACCTATGTTTTTTTCAGTGAATTTTCAAGGTTTTGTAAATGCTAATTCCTAACTATATATGGTCTATAACCTATGGTTTTTTCAGTGAATATATATATATATATATATATATATATATATATATATATATATATATATATATATATATATATATATAGATAGATAGATAGATAGATAGATAGATAGATAGATATATATACATTTATATGTATATACTTGAGGTCGCCAGTAGGTACTTATAGTTAGGACCTTGTTTCTATTCAAAAGGCGTGTTTTCTCTTTTGCCAATATCTTTGACGCCGGTTGATCAATCTTCGCAAAATGTTCCAAACTAATGGAGTGGACCATTCCGCTCCTGTGGTAAAAGTTCCGGGGAGATTCGTCAAGCAGGGGCTGAGAAAATAGGGGGTTCCCAAAGTGTGTTTCGGATAGAATAAGTCCTTGTGATGCTCTGTGACAAAGACCTGAAACGGTATTTGACAAGATAGAAAGCCCATTCAGGGCAAGATTGTCGATCTATCGCATTTCATTGGATTAATTTAATATGATTCATAATGTTTGGTTATAACTGGCAATGCAACATATATGTGTTAATTGTATAGTTTGCACAATGTGATGATGAATGAGTGTTTGATGACCCCCTTTCTCCTGCATCCAATGCCACAGCCGCAAAAGAAAATGAATTTAGACATTCTAGTATGACTGCCAAATGAACTTAGTTAATACCGATTTGGTCCCTATTTATTTTGCTGACCATGGAACCGAAAGTCCTCTCTTGTGCTTTATGATTCAGTTTATATGTATTTTTTTCATATAAAATACGACACTGTAGAGTTGATTATGTAACATTGCGAAAGGTGTAGCCGAAACGCGTCTGTCCATTTATTTGCATAACTAATACATTTATAAACTTGTATTTCCAGTGTGCGCCTCGATTCGTGACATGGAAGGAGGGTGGTCACATGCTTGGAATTAAATTGTGTTTCACCAACGTGGAGGAAAATCACCCGTGTCGAGTGGAGCGGCAGAAGGTGGACGCAAAGGAATCAGATATTTCTGTCAGCCCCGCCATGCGCTGGATCCAAACCAATATCCGACTCCATTGGGAGAAAATACACAACAAGGGGAGTGGAAGGGGCATACGAGCGGCGGAAGGATGCTGGAAGCTGCTGGTCTAGGACGCAGAGCAGTCGGCAGAGCAGTGCCGGTGAGTACAACCCAACCAGAATACCCTTGCAACAGATGCGCAGTAAACTGCAGACACGCAGGCAAACAAAGTGACATCAACGAAGAGTTACACATTGTTGAATTCAACAAGTATGTACACAGATCGAGAGAGAAAGGAGGCAGTGGAGGGACTATTTGTAAAGAGCAAACAAAACACTCACACTGATCCTAAGGGAGGACCGGGAAGCTCATTTACGAGCAGTAACTTGAAAACACTCTTTAATAAATTGGAAAAAGTATATGAGAAAGTGACGAGAAAATGGTGGGAGGCAATCTCGTTACAGAGGTACTTATATTGTGACAAAAAATCCCAGAGGCTTGCGCATCTACATGACACCCTCTTACGAGCATCCTGATCCATTGTTGCTACAGGAATGGGCAGAGTATACAACGGAGTCAGCAAAAGGAATGGTCAAGATACTAATAAAGTATGCCTGGAGCGATAGGCAGAAATTATTAGAAGAAATCAAGGAAAGTGAAGCTTTGATAGCTCTTGATAAAGATAGTAAATTAAGAGATGAACTGCAACAATGTATGAAGAAGCGCCTTGTAGACTACGAGGGTGTGATAAGATATCGCAAACAAACAACATTTTTGCAAGATGAGGAGGATTATGAGTCCAGTAGGATCCTAACGTTTGCCAAAAAATATGATGTGCCAAGAAAGCAGCTAATGCTCCAGAAACCAACTGAGGCATCATCACGAGAAACGTCCTAATGTGAAGTTAAAGCCTCTGAAGGGGAGCAAACAGTAAGAAGAAAGGAGAAAGACACGAGTACCAACTGCTGAGGGAAGCGAGACAACGCCCGGCTGCAAGGACACAACCCCCAGAAAAAAGAAACGAAAAACCCGACAGGGAAGGAAGGGGAAAAGATTCTTCACCGGTTGGCGGAGAAAAAGGAACAAACGAGGAGAGCAACAGAACTAGAAGAAGCATGAGAGAAAAAGAAAAAAACAGTGATCAATTTCTCGAGCAGACCTATCACACCAGAGGAAATTAAAGTCTTGGAGCTGGGCCTCACTTTTTGCCAGACCACCCAATTTGATAACACAAGCGCTTGGATAGACTTATACAAGTTCACACGTAAATTAAAACTTTTGAAAATACATAGAATGCACCCTAAAAAAATCACGAGAGGGTGGTGACACTATCACTATGGAACAAGATGGCTCATTGATCGGAACAGAACTTAATGCTTTATGAGCAATGAGAGATTTAGAACTGGATTTGAGCAGCAGCTAAAGTAACCAAAGAGTAACAGCTGATTTCTTGGAAGGAATGGGAATTACCCAGAAGGGAGCAACAAGCACCTTAAAGAAACGTTCATGATTCATCCCACAGATGGCACACGATTGCATAGATACCTTTCACAACCTAGTTGTCGAGGACCTTAAAAAATTGCAGGCAAGAGGCCCGAATCTGACAAAGGAAAATTTGACAGCTCACCAAAAGAAATTAATATCGGATTTGAACGAGGACAATAATTTAATTATTAAGGCTTCTGATAAGGGAGGAAATATTGTGATAATAGACAAACTAACCTACCTCAAAGAAGTGAGAAGACAACTTGCTGATATCAAATGCTATACAGTAACCACACGGGCCAACTATGAAAAGAGTATTCGAGATTTTCAAAAACTTGCCACTAAATGGAGGGGTAAAGGGATACTGAGGGAGGAAGATTTTAAGTTAATCTACTGTGAGACCCCCGAGTTACCCACCTTTTATCACCTCCCTAAAGTTCACAAGAGTGCTACCAATCCCTCGGGCAGGCCTATTGTGTCTTTGAAGAATAGTTTATTAGAGAACACTTCTGTCTATATTGATTGTTTTTAAAAGCCACTAGTAGTAGATCTCTGTTCTTATGTTAAAGACACAAAGGACTTTTTGAGATTTATTGCGAATATCAAATGGGAACCGGATATGCTTTTGATGGCCCTAGACTTAACCAGTCTCTACACAAGTATAGAGGCTGTAGAATTCTTTCTGAAAAAGAGACAATTGAAATATTTTTAGCACAATCTTATGCTTATTGAATTAATCATGTGCTGTCTGGAAAAAAAATGTATTTGCAAGAAAACTCTTTCAACAATAGCAGGGGACTGCGATGAGCATGTGCTTCACCCCCAGATATGCAAACTTCTTCATTGGCTGGGGGGAGAAGCATGTGGCCTGGGCAGGAAAAAATGAAATCTGGTTGGAAAAGGTGGTCCTATGGTCAAGATGCATTAACAACTTCTTCATTGTATGTAGAGGGTCAATGGAGGAGGCCAAAGAATATATAACCAAACTTAACAACAATGAGGTCAATCTGAAATTCACTGAGTGCATGAGCAAAACTAACGTACCCTATTTAGATCTGATGGTATTTGTAAAAAACAATTGAATTGAGACAACACTATATAGGAAGCCCACAGTGAGTAACAGTGTATTGAACGCAAACAGTTTCCACCCTGACCCAGTGGCAGTGGGTTTGTGGCAGCTGTTGCTCGCGTGTGGGACTGCACGGCGGATTAACTGGAATTTTTTAAGTTCCCATTATTGTTTCTTGAGTTTTAAAGATTGTGATTTTAAAACTAACTCCTCATTTGTAACGGCATCTTACTTGCCTGGTTGCTGATCGCCTCACTCGCTCTCCCTCCCGCTCCCCTAGCCCCGGTCAGGCGCAGCCTGTGCCGATTGCTCCGGAGGGTTGACGGGGTAGCGGGCGCCATTTTGGGTGAGGCTGCAGGATTGTTTGGGCGGCGCTCTAGCCATCGCGTCTGCAGCCCATTAAATTCCGCCTCATGCGAACGTGCAGCGGACGCCCCTGACCCAGTGGCAGTGGGTTTGTGGCAGCTGTTGCTCGCGTGTGGGACTGCACGGTGGATTAACTGGAATTTTTTAAGTTCCCATTATTGTTTCTTGAGTTTTAAAGATTGTGATTTTAAAACGAACTCCTCATTTGTAACGGCGTCTTACTTGCCTGGTTGCTGATCGCCTCACTCGCTCTCCCTCCCGCTCCCCTAGCCCCAGTCCGGCGCGGCTTGTGCCGATTGCTCCGGAGGGCTGACGGGGTAGCGGGTGCCATTTTGGGTGAGTCTGCAGGATTGTTTGGGCGGCGCTCTGGCCATCGCGTCTGCAGCCTATTAAATTCCGCCTCATGCGAACGCGTGCAGTGGGCGCGCCGGCGGCGCGGCAAAGGCGCGCCTAAGGCATGCCCGTCTGCGCCCGTCCGCGGCCGACCGGGGCTAGGGGCACCTCACTCTGCCCGTTTCCAGTCATATTCCACCTTACAATTACGAGCGTTACAGGTTCAGTGGCCTCCCAAACCTGCCATCTGTGCACGAATTAGTGATCTCGGCCTAGCTCGCTCGCCTTCCTTAGTTAACCCCTTGCTATTAACCCTTCCCTTCCTCCCCTCCCGGTGGCCCCTATTGAACCCTTTCCTTCCTCCCCTCTGCCCCTGGCATCACCCCATCTCTCTGCCTTCCTACTCAATACTAGATCGGCTGTCAAACATCATTTAGAGTTGTTTGACTTCCTGGATTCTGTTAAGCCAGATTTACTATTCCTGACAGAGACGTGGTTCCGCTCTGACTCACTCCCGAGTGTGCTATCTGCCCTTCCTCCCCCCTATGTCATACGCAGGGCCGATCGGGCCGATGGCCGAGCAGTTGGTGGAGTTGCTTTGGTTGCCCAGGCAGACTTCCATTTTCAACCTCTCCTTTCCCCTTCTCTACCTACGGCAGACTGTTTGGTCATCCGCTCTACTTTCTCCCAGACTCCCCTGACGTGTGTTCTTGTCTATCGTCCCCCTCCATCCTGTCCCCATTTCCTCCCTGCTATCTCTGATCTACTGGGAACCTTGGCAATTAACAATTCCTCGGTGCTGCTCCTTGGAGATTTTAATTTTTGGCCCTATGCTTCTGCCGAAGATGCAGTGTCTCGTAACTTTACTGAACTCCTTTTGAGTTTGAATTTTGCTTCCCGGGTCCTTTCTCCTACACATATTCATGGTCATACGTTAGATCAAATTTGGACCCTTAACACTTCTATCCCTGCCCTGTCCTTCCTGCCTTGCCCTTGGTCGGATCATTTCCTCATTTCTTTTTCACTGGACCTAACTTCTACTGCCACTACTCCACTCCCCAAACATACTTGGGCGAGGAATTGGAACAGAGCCGATATCCCTGCCCTTTGTTCCTCTCTATCGGCTTCTGACCCTATCCTGGCCGATCTTACGCCGTCTAGGCAGTTGGATGCTCTTGGCAGCTGGCTCCTGAAGGCCTGCGATCAGGCTGCCCCCTTGAAGCATGTAATAGTCAAGCGCCCCCACGACGCAAACAAATGGTTCTCTCCCGCACTTAAGGCAAAAAAACTCGAGACGCGTCAAGCTGAGAGAGCCTGGAGACGCACTTACTGTCCCCTTTTAAAATCTTGTTACATGCTTACCTTAAAAGAATATAAAAAGGACATCCTCCTTGCCAAAACTGCGTATTTTTCTGGGAGAGTCCTTGATGCTGAGAATCATTCCAGGGAGATATTCTCTATAGTTCGGGAACTGTCTTCATCTGACAGGGCCTCTTCTAAAGTTCCTCCCTCCCAGTTGTTTTGCAACTCTCTCAACGATTTCTTCGTTGAGAAGGTTGCCCTCATTAAGGCCGGGATTCCGCCTCCATCCTCTACCGTTTGTGACCCTCAGCCTCCTCGTCCTGTCTCCCGTCTGACCCACTTATCTCCCTTAACCAGAAACTCCTTCCTTTCTCTACTGACTCGCGTCAAATCTGGCTCGCCTGTGGATGTTGCTCCGGCGCATACTCTTCGCAGGCTCTTCACGAGCTGCTATCTCCCCCCCCCTCACCTTCCTCAACGATTCCCTTGCCCAGGGGATCGTCCCAGCCCTTCACAAAACTGCCATTGTCATTACTCGTTTAAAAAAACCAGGGGCTGACCCTACCTCTCCTTCCAACTACCGTCCCATCTCCCTCCTCCCCTTTCTGGCTAAGGCCCTGGAGGCCCACGTTACTCAGGTCCTAGGTGCCTTCATTGAGGCGAGTGGGGGATTTGCTTCCCGGCAGGCCGGCTTTCGCCCTCGGCACTCCACCGAGAAGGTTGTTATTTCTGTGATGGACGACCTCAGAGAGGGGCTTGATACCAATACGCCCCAGGCCCTGGTCCTTTTAGATCTCTCCGCCGCCTTTGACACGGTTGATCATTCCATTCTTCTCACCCGTGTCAGGGCGGCGGGTATCGAGGGTCCTGCCTTGGCCTGGATAAGCTACTTTCTGAGGGATCGTTCTCAGGCCGTTCATCTGGCCCAATTTATCGCCTCCCCTCACTCAGTCCGGTGTGGTGTCCCCCAGGGTTCTTCCCTTTCTCCGTTATTATTTAACCTATATATCTATCCCCTTATTTCTGCACTTCAAAACATGGAGGTCACCGTATACAATTACGCTGATGACCACCAACTCATCTTTCACCTGTCGTATTCCCCTACCAGTATACTCAACTTCCAGTCGGTCATGCTGTTCATCAGTGATTGGATGAACGGCAATCACCTGAAATTAAATCCGGATAAGACGGAACTTGTTGTTACTGGTAGCACTGCCAGTCCTTGGTCTCCTAGTTTTTGGCCCCCCTCCCTGGGTTCTTCCCCCACTCCGTCTCTTTCCGTAAAAACTCTAGGGATCTCACTCAACAAGCACCTCACCCCCCACACTCAGATTAATTCTGTTGTCTCCTCCTGTTTCTTTGTTCTTCGCACCATACGTAAAATCTCCCAGTTCTTCTCTGTTCCTGCCCTTAAACTCATCCTGATGGCGATGGTTCTGTCCCGGCTGGATTATGGGAACATTGTATATAATGGAGCCCCTGCCTATGATTTCCACTGTCTCCAGCTAGTCCAAAATCAGGCCGCCCGCCTGATCCATGGCCTACCTAGATTTCATCACGTCACTCCCCTTCTCCAATCCCTACACTGGCTCCCTATTAAAGAGCGGGCTCTCTTTAAATTGGGATGCACTACCTTTCAGGCCTTGGCGGGGACTGCCCCTGACTTCATCTCCCCCGCCATCAGTACCTACTGCCCCAACAGAGAACTCCGTTCCTCTACTAAATCTCTGCTTTCTGTTCCCCGGTTTAAGAAAAAGAAGTCCGGGGGCTTGAAATTCAGGGTCCTTGCCCCTATCTTTTGGAACTCTCTTTCCCTCCGCATTAGATCTATCCCTTCCTATTCTGATTTTCGTAGAGCACTTAAGACTTTTCTTTTCTTCCGTGCTTTTCCATTCTAGCATCTTGCTTCACTTACCACCCACCTCTGGCTAAGCGTCCTCTCAGCGCCATGAAACCGCATGGTATAAGTGCGCTATATAAATTAATGTAAATTCAAATAAATTCAAAGGATGTCATTAATGTAGTCCCCTATGGGGAATTAATAGGATTGTGACAAAACTGTTTGTTAGATGAGGACTTTTTTGAAGAAAGTAGAAAAGCCACTGATAGATTCTCCAAAAGAGGATATAGGAAAAGAACATTGTACAACGCAAGTGAAAAAATAAAACAGGTAGAGAGAAGACATCTCATATCTGACATTGAAGACAAAGAAACCAGGATGCCTAAGTTCTCAGGACCAGTGAGGATGATAACTTAGTATACAATAGGGTGCACCGAAATCTTTCAAATCTTCTGACGGAACTGGAAGATTTTGAAATCATATCAAGTAATAGGATCCCTCATCTCACACTCTCCCTTGATAATTTATAGGAGAGGTCCAGCACTTAAGGATCAGTTAGTAAGGAGTCACTTTTTGAAAATTGCTAAGAAGAAAGATATGATAACAGGTTTCTATCCCTGCATGGCCTGCAAGGCGTGCAGGAATAGCAACGAAGTGAAGGAATTCTTAATACGGGGAAGGAAGAAAATATATAAGATAAATAAACTGATGAACTATAATTCTGATCATACAGTTTACTGCCTAGTGTGTCCATGTAACAGAAGAAATGTGGGAAGCACAATCCATCCCACAAAAAAAAGCATACTTGAGCACATGCGTGCGATTAAGAACCATGATGCAACATATCCTGTTTCATTACATATCGAGTAGCAACATAATTCAAATGCCAATCTGCTAAAATTCTTCTGTTTAGATCAAGTATCCCAAAAAGAAAGAGGGGTGATAGAATTAAAGCATTAAGAAAACTTGAATCCCGGTACATCATCGAATTACAAACAAAAACCCCACGGGGACTTAATAACGATTAAGAACTTTGGCTCCATATTGAGAAAATGAGAATAAGATAACAGACTGAAAATTAATAAGAGTGCAGTGTTTAAGCCAATTCAAGGCACAATTTTGCTATAGAATAAGTCCTTGTGATGCCTTGTGATAAAGACCATAAATGGATTTTGACAAGATAGAAAGCCCATTCAGGGCAAGATTGTCGATCTAACGCATGTCATTGGATTAATTTAATATGATTAATAATGTTTGATTATAACTGGCATTGCAACATGTATGCGTTAATTGTATAGTTTGCACAATGTGATGATGAATGAGTGTTTGATGACACCCTTTCTCCTGCATCCAATGCCATAGCCGCAAAAAAAAAGGAATTTATACATTCTAGTATGGCTGCCAAATGAACTTAGTTAATACCAATTTGGTCCCTTATTTATTTTGTTGACCATGGAACCGCAAGTCCTCTCTCGTTCTTTATGATTTAGCTGACATGTGTTTTTTCATATAAAATATGACACTGTTGAATTGATTATGTGAAATTGAGGAAGGCATAGCTGAAACGAGTCTGTCCATTTATTCGTGTAACTAATACATTTATAAACTTACATTGCCAGTGTGTGCCTCGATTCGTGACTTGGAAGGAGGGAGGTCACATGCTTGGAATATAAACATATATATTCACTGAAAAAAACATAGGTTTCACACCAGTTATAGTTAGGAATTAGCATTTAAAAAACCTTTTAAAATTCACTGAAAAAACCATAGGTTTCACCCGAGGTATAGTTAGCTGCACATTTTACTCGCATAAAACCATTGAAATTCCCACGTTATAGTTAGTTGGACTCACTATAACTTGCGCGTGCAATGCACTGCTGATGACGTCACATATTACATCACTCATGACATGGTCAGTGACATCACTCATGACATCACTCATGACACCATCCAGTGAATGTGTGTCTTTTTAAAAAATAAATATGTGTTATATATGTATATGTAAAAGTTGATGGAAGAATAAATAATAAGATATTAATAATTTAGATAATAATAATAATAATAATAATAATAATAAAGAATAAGTGTTTACATGGATGTAATTTTTAAAAAAAAATTGATTGGTTAACTGGTTTATTAAGTGTATCTTAGTGAATACATATATTAGAGAGTAATGTTAAAATATTTAAATATATGTATTAGTGTTTCATTTTGTGTATAAGTGGCTGCATGGGTTGGTGAGTAGCTACATGTGTATGTGTATGAGTTATTAGATGTTTTTCTTAGTATAAGTATGAGTGTTTGTATGGTTTGGTGGGGGTATTACTTAGCACATAGATGCATGAATGACTGACTCTCTCTTTGTATGTGTTTTGAAGACAGCATATGTGCAGGACTGTATGGGTGGATGAGTATGTATATGTGTGTGTTAGTGAGTGAATGACCACTTTTCAAGACCCTACCTGTGAGGAGCTACGTCGAGGAGGAGAACCTGCAATTACACCCACGGACCTCACCGCACCCGCTACGCGGGTGCCGCATCGCCTTGAGGTGTGGGAGGGGCTGCTTGTCTTGCCGAGAGGAGGCTGCGGTCTGTTGGAGGTGAGCTGCGGTAGTGAACGGGGCTGCGAGCGTGCAGGGACTCCATTTCCCAGGAGTCCCTGCTTGACCGATTACCAGCTTCCGGTCCGCTCTCCCTGTTGCTCCGCCCGCTGCCCACCTGTTGCCATTTAAACCCCCAGTGCCCTTTTCCTTGCGGGACCACTTTTCAAGACCCTACCTGTGAGGAGCTACGTCGAGGAGGAGAACCTGCCATTACACCCACGGACCTCGCCTCACCCGCTCCATGGGTGCCGCATCGCCATGAGGCGTGGGAGGGGCTGCTTGTCTTGCCGAGAGGGGGCTGCGGTCTGTTGGAGGCGAGCTGCGGTAGTGAACGGGGCTGCGAGCGTGCAGGGACTCCATTTCCCAGGAGTCCCTGCTTGACCGATTACCAGCTTCTGGTCCGCTCTCCCTGTTGCTCCGCCCGCTGCCCACCTGTTGCCATTTAAACCCCCAGTGCCCTTTTCCTTGCGGGACCACTTTTCAAGACCCTACCTGTGAGGAGCTACGTCGAGGAGGAGAACCTGCCATTACACCCACGGACCTCGCCTCACCCGCTCCGCGGGTGCCGCATCGCCTGGAGGCATGGGAGGGGCTGCTTGTCTTGCAGAGAGGGGGCTGCGGTCTGTTGGAGGCGAGCTGCGGTAGTGAACGGGGCTGCGAGCGTGCAGGGACTCCATTTCCCAGGAGTCTCTGCTTGACCGATTACCAGCTTCCGGTCCGCTCTCCCTGTTGCTCCGCCCACTGCCCACCTGTTGCCATTTAAACCCCCAGTGCCCTTTTCCTTGCGGGACCACTTTTCAAGACCCTACCTGTGAGGAGCTACGTCGAGGAGGAGAACCTGCCATTACACCCACGGACCTCGCCTCACTCGCTCCGCGGGTGCCGCATCGCCTGGAGGCGTGGGAGGGGCTGCTTGTCTTGCCGAGAGGGGGCTGCGGTCTGTTGGAGGCGAGCTGCGGTAGTGAACGGGGCTGCGGGCGTGCAGGGACTCCATTTCCCAGGAGTCCCTGCTTGACCGATTACCAGCTTCCGGTCCGCTCTCCCTGTTGCTCCGCCCACAGCCCATAACCTCCACTATAAACTAGATCTTGTTTCCCGCAGCGCGGGACGCAGCTTGGGGCGAAGACCGGGCAAAGAGCGGGCCGTTTGAGGCCGTTCGAGGACGGAAAGGACTGGACTGGGCTGCCCCCCTTGTTTAAATCCTTTTAATTAATAAGTTAAGCTTTGTTTCAGGATTAGTCATGTGTTCACGGGGTACACGCAGTAAAACTGCAAAGGGAGGGAAAATGCTTAATGGGACCCTAGATGATTTCATCACTAAGACCAATATGGCTATTGATATTGAAATCACCAAAATGCAGAATAGAGTGTCCTTAGAGCTAGATGCTGCACGAAGACTATCCCAGGATCTAGCTTTATCAAAAAAATCATCTTTAGGTAACATTGCCTCCGCTAAAACCCCTGAGCGCCTGGATGGTCCCCGGTCATTAATAACTGAGGCAGTTATTCACCACTCTGCAATAACCCCACTTTTGGAGCAACCTTTTATTCCATTGCCACCTTCTGCTGGACCTAAACAGACCCTGTTGCCAAATATTCCTGTTTTGGATTTAGGCACCTCTAAATGTGTTGAGGCGAATAAGCCAATTATAAGTGTAAATAAATGGGATGCAATTCAAAAAAGGAAACGCCTAGCAAGATCAGCATATGCCAGGAAAAAAGCTAAAGTTGCCAGGGCCCAATTCTTCAACAATCGAACACTCCCAGCTTTAAACAGGGCGGGTGTTGATGTTCCTCAAGCAAATGGTTGTTTAAGGAGCGAGGAGACTGGTGCTAGTACAGATAGTGTGGAATTAGATTTAATAGTGGATGCAACTCGCCCACATTTTGCTGAGGGGGCTATTGAGGGACCGTTAGGCGAGACACAGAAGGGTGATGAAGATTTCCTTAAAATTGTATGGGAGACACTGAAAAAGCTCTTAGCCCCCCTTGAACTCCGACTCTCACGCATTGAAAACAACCTGCTAGAGATGGACAAGACAATTGTTACATTAGCTAGTCTTAGCCTAAAACAAATGGAATCTAAAAATTCACAGGGAGGCGAGAGTACTCCACAGGCTCTAGCCGTACCACCACCTGTTCAGCCCCTGCCCATATCTAAACCTATACCAAAACCCCGCACAAAGGCTTGTAACCCTGTAGTTACCACCCCACAAATTAAGGCCTCACCCCTTGGCCCTGCCCAAGGCATACTTCCGACAAAATCTGGGCCTTGGGGCATTGACCATAAAACGAATGGGACCGTGACACAAAGCTTATATCCGCAAGGACTTAGAAATACACACAACTTTCGCGGGGGTTTTATAGACCTACCCCCTGATGCTAGGCCATATGTTGTAGTACTAGCCGGTGTGCCCGCTTTGGAGTCACAATCACAAGAGAATTTTTGGTCACTAAAAAACAAGGTTATTTATTGGCTGAACACAAACAGACAGTTACCAAATCATTTAAGAAGTAACATTCTAATGGTACGTAGAGTACCTTGGGTAGGCCCTACATCTAAGTCTATCCCGGGTAACTGTATTGTTGTTTCTTTTGCCGATCCATGTACAGCACAACATCTATGCTCATGGGTTACACAAGGCGATAATTCATCAATTGTTGTCAGGCCCCTTACTTTCTTTTACCCCCCACGACAAAATCCAAATCTAGAGGGGAAATGGTTATTAGTCCAAAATACTGGGCGGGGCAGGCGTGGCGATGGATGGCAAGGCCACAACTGTAGGTGGGAAGGGGTACCAACTTCCAATCGGTACGGTTGTTTGGAAGACATTGATTGACTTCGGAAGGTAAATGATCCTATATATGACCCCGAACTCACTCCCATCTCTGTGATTTCTACTCCTACCCTACCTGAACCATGTTTAGATAGTGCTATCCCCACTGAAGGATCTCTAGTGGACCAAAGCCTTGTAATTGAGTTTATTGAGACTAGGGTGGAAGACGTAAGCCTACTAGAGGTTAATTCTGTTTGTAGTCAAGCCGGGTTAATCAAACTGGCTTCCTGGAACATAGCTGGGTTAAGGAGTCACTTGGACAATGATGATTGGGCAGAATTCATCGACACCCATGACATTGTCGTATTCCAGGAAACCTGGGCAACAGTCCCCTTATTTAGAGCGGGGTATTTGAATCACTATAAGCCTGCCATACAGGGCCCAAAGGGAAGAGCCTCGGGAGGATTGGTGGTGTGGATTAGAGACTCCTTGGGGTATCAATCTAAGGAAATTTTGGTAGATAACCCCGACCTCCTATGCATTAATCTTAGCAAGGGTAATAATGTGAATATTGTTTTAATAAATATTTATGCCCGTGGCTGCCAAGGTGGCCGCAAGCAACCAGTTTTGAATACCCTTGACTTGTTTCTGAGGAAATTAGGCTGTGAATGTTTTATAGTGGTGGCAGGGGACTTGAATTGCTCATTCGAACCCATCCTTAGCATAGTTGAGGACGTGGGAGTCGATGAGGATATTGTTTGGAATATTCCGCCATTGACCATAGGGAAGGGTGTTAGGGGAACTGAGGTGGCCCTGCATTGGTTGGGATTTTGTATGGAATGGGGGTTGCGGGCAGCGAATGGGCGCACAACCTCTGATAAGCACGGCCAACTAACCTTCAATAATGGGACCAGCATGAGTCGAATCGACTACATACTGGTTAAAGTCGATTTTTGGTCACTAATGGTAGACATGGTGGTAGAGGTACGACCAGAGAGTGATCATGACCCTCTTATATTGAGCCTAAGGGTACCCGGTCTGGGGGGGGGACCCTCCGTAACAGCATGCCCGACGTTGGAGACCATCGTGTGTAACGATAGAAAGCGGGTAAAATGGCCTAGGGTCATAGCAGAGCCTCTACTTATTGAAGAAATTGAGGAGGTGGTAATGAGAACAATGGGTAATATGTTGGATCTACCACCTACCCTTGGGGTTGATTCTCCAATTATCAACCTTCACGAGAAGTGCTTTACGGAATTAAAAAACTTGCTTACAAAGCCATCGAGGTTTAAGAAAGTTAATGCTCCCAAAAGGTAGTACAATAAGAAGTGTAGGGATGCACATAGCAAATTAATTGCAGCTGTTAAAATCAGGGCCACTAATGAAATTAAGAATGCTAGGCTAATTTATAAACAGGTTTTATGGTCAGCCAAGAGGGAATGGGATGACCATTACTGGTCAGAACTCCTCTTGGCGTGTAATTCGTCAAATCAAATGAAGTTTTGGGAGACTGTTAAATGGGGTAGGGATCCGGACTCCCAAACACCTGTTAATTATGTCTCTGCATTAGATTGGGTGGGCTTTTATTCCGCTCAATTTGAAGATATTAGTGAAGTGCCTGTTGCACAGAACGAGCCCGTAAGGGGGTTGCTTCTTAGTGTTGGGACAGCACTCACCTTTTCACTCTTAGACACAGAACGTGCCCTGGGCACTGTCCAGTCAGGGAAAGCTCCAGGTTTGGATGCAATCCCTGCAGATCTTTTTAAATTAAACCTCGACGTATGGGTCCCGTACATAACAATGTTGGCCAATGCCATCGCAGCTGGGGCCAGGATTCCTGAATCTTGGAAAGGGGCTGAGATCTTACCCATATTTAAAAAAGGTGATCGCACGCTACCAAAAAATTATCGCCCGATAAGCCTGATAGACTCAGTTCAAAAAGTAATTGCTAGGATGGTCCTTGTAAGAATACAGGGATGGATAGAGCAGGAAAACATACTATCCCCTATGCAATCTGGGTTTAGATCGGGCACTAGTACCATAGATCAGGTGTTCAGACTTACTATGCTCTATTGGAAGGTGGTTTTTTTGGGTGGAGGGGTTATTTATGCCGCATTTGTTGACCTTAAGTCGGCTTTTGATTTGGTCCAAAGAGCAAAACTTTGGGATTCACTGAGACGTATGGGCTTACCTGTCGAACTCTTGGAAATAGTAATGAGACTACATGAGGATAACTTTGCCCGTGTGAGGTGGGGTAAACAGGGTCAGACGTCCGACAGCTTTCCGGTAAATCGTGAGGTGTGCCAGGGATGTGTGCTGGCCCCCACCCTGTTTCTCCTTTTCATCAACCAGGTTGTCAAATTCTTCACCAACACTCAGACAGATGCACCTTCTTTGGGGGGGTCTAAGAACCCGATGTTAATTTTTGCTGATGACACCCTGCTTCTCTCTAAAACCCGTAGCGGGTTGCAGACAGCTCTGAATAGGTTTGCAGAGTTTTGCAGGGCAAATGATCTACAGATTAATGTAGATAAAACAAAATTTATGGTTTTCAGTAATAAAAACCCAATTACAAGCTCTGTTAGTCTGAATGGTGTGTTGATTGAACAGGTGAAGGTAATGACCTATCTGGGTGTGACCCTGGATTACCAACTAAGTTGGAAACCCCAGATTGAGACATTATATCTCACATTTGTTCGTCTCACAGGTTGCTTACTACAGGAACAGAAGAAATCTCTGACCAAACGTATAGCCCCAGCACTTAAGATTTATGAAGCTAAAACAAAGGCAGCTACCCTGTATGGTGCTGATATTTGGGGCTATAAAGATTTGTCTACTTTGGCTATAGCCCAGAATAAGTTCTTACGAAATCTGGTTGGGCTCCCCCAGTCCACACCTACTAAACCACTGCTGCTAGATTTAGGCTGTAGACCCTTAAATGAGATGGCCCGGTTTCGCCTGGTGGCATTATGGCGTCGGCTCTGGATAACCCCAGAGCTCAGCATCTTCGCCACTGAACTGGCGGAGGTAAAATCATTGCTGGGTGCCTCTAGAATTCCCTGGCTTAGGGAAGTCAAACACACTTTGCTACAAATGGGCTTATATCACCTGTGGACTAATCCAGGGAGTTCCATTTTTCCATCCAAACATGACTTTAAAGACCTGTTTTGGGCATCTGTTAATCCAACTGCAGTTACCCAATCACTTGATACCAACTTAACAGGGCAGTTTTTGACTCATAAATTGACACCTTTTTTTTAGCCTTATTGGGATGTGATATGTAAAACCCTCGATAGGAAATTGTACCACCAATTCCGTGTTGGGACACTCCCTATTAATGCATTTACTGTGAAGTGGTTAGGGAATGTAAATAACAAATGTCCCTGGTGCCCGGATCATGTGGAAAGTATTGGCCATCTGTTTTTTGCTTGTCCAGCCTATCAAGCGTTGCGTAGAAAATGGCTCCAACCCCTATGTAGTAGATTGAATAGTGGGGGACACCTCGAAGCCCTGTGGAAGCTTCGTACTATTAGATCTGAGCTCATTGTGGTTGGTGTGGCCAAGTTCTTAGGCGGGGCCTGGCTGATCCGTATTAGGAAACTGAACACCCCATAAATTTTAAATGAAAATGTAAGAAGGTCTTTTATCGCAATGTCTTTTTCATTGTTTAATAATTTTTTTAAATGAGATATGAATGCTGTATTTTTATATATCATGTATTGTATGCTGTCTTTTATGAATTTTATTTCGAAATAAAGACGTAATGACCTGACCTGAGTGAATGACTGTCTCACTAGTGTCTTTATCAGTAACTACATATGTTTTAATCTAGTATATGTGAATATTGATGTATATAAGTGAGTATATGTGAGAGTGAGGGATTGTAAGAGTTCCTGTTTAAATTAGTATGTGTTTCTATAAGTGATTGTTTAAGAGAGTAAGTATGTGTAAGTTTCCTTAGAAGTAAAGTGGTAGTGTGTGTATAGCTGTATATGAAAATAAATGGATGTTCAATAGTTTATTTGCATGTGTGAGTATGTGTGAGAGTATCTTTTGGATGACTGTTGGTGTGTAACAGGATGTATAGGTGTATCACTACATATGATGAGTGAGTATATGTATGAGTGACTATATAGAACTGTTGGTGAATGAGTGGATGTGTATATAGATGGTGGAATTATTGAATTGGTTGTTGTAACTGGTATGGTATCTCCATTTTTTTGAACATTTTAGTTTCTCTTTTTGAATATGTGTTTCATGGGTTACATTACAGTGAAAGGAGGTCTGTCACTCTGTCACAAGGATGGTGTCATCAGTGATGTCATGAGTGATGTCACTGACCATGTCATGAGTGATGTAATATGTGACGTCATCAGCAGTGCATTGCACGCGCATGTTATAGTGAGTCCAACTAACTATAACGTGGGAATTTCAATGGTTTTATGCGAGTAAAATTTGCAGCTAACTATAACTGGTGTGAAACCTATGGTTTTTTTCAGTGAATTTAAAAGGTTTTTTAAATGCTAATTCCTAACTATAACTGGTGTGAAACCTATGGTTTTTTCAGTGAATTTCTATGGTTTTTTAATAGCTAATTTCTATAGCTATGAAATATAATATGAATATTATGCATTAATATGAATCCTATATTGTATATTTATGTAATACTATTTTTTTAATGTATATTTTTCCCTTTTTTTTATTTCTTTGCCTAGGAGCGCTGCCGGTGCGCGTACTGGTGAGCGCACGGGTAAGCGCAGTGTTGCGGCGTGCCCGGGTGCGCGTACCGGTGAGCGTCCCGTTAGCGCTATTGCCGTGAACGAAAACAACATTGCGATGTTTAGCGTAGCCGCGTAATGCGTCTTATGACGCACGCCGTAAGCGCCACCGGACGCGCCCAGACGCGCTTACTCAACGCGACCCCGGGCGCGCCACGGGGCGCGTAGCGTAAGCGCGTTGGGTCATGTGACCTGAAAATAACACTTTTCATTGGTTCAGAACAGTTTTGGTTTCCAAATGATGAAAGCCCGGGTCATGTGACCTGAAAATAACACTTTTCATTGGTTCAGAACAGTTTTGTTTTCCAAAAGATGAAAGCCCCCACCTTTTTTCCTCATTCTCACTTTGTTCTTTGAGTGAGGAAGACCTGCTTCTATTGATAGAGAAATGGCTACAGTAGCAGCAGCAGCTGGAGCGTCTGCACCACCACCACCACCACCACAAGGACCACCACAACACCCATTGGTGGTGAAGAAGAAGAGGAGGAGGAGGAGGAGGAGGAGGAAGAGGAGAGAAGGCAGTCCCTGCCTGAAGACAATCCCCCATATAAACCTAGGGAGCACTTTATATGGGAGTTTTTTAAAATCCCAAGGGGTGCCAAAAAAGTAAATGCTGCAAAGGTGACCTGTCTCATCTGTGGCGCTGTACTATCCAGGGGGAACCCTGCAAAAAAATATTCTTTTGGGAATCACACAATTCTTCGCCACATGCAACAAAAGCACCCCAATAACTATTCTGCAGCAGATGTCAGGGAACTGACCAGAAACCCTCCCCAATCTTCTCCAAGCACCACCAAACAACCCACTCCATCGGGTCCAGAAACTAGAGAGATGGTCCCAAACATCCAACGCAAGTTTGGAGATTACAAGATTACTTGTATATTTTGTGGGACTACAATTTCTTATGGGGAGCAGAGCATCAAACTCATAAACCGTGCTGGAGACAATCACCAGTGCCCAAAGAAGCCTTAATTTTTTCATGTTTTTTTTTGCTCCAGTTGAGCCGTTTACAATTCCCTGTTTTTTGTTTGTCCCCATAAAAAATACAAAAAAAATATAAAATTCTTCATAAAAGCCAAAAAAAGTAAAACATTTTCAAAAAAACAATAAAAAAAATAAAACAACGAAAAGAATAAAAAAACAGTTCTTTTTAGAACTACCTCTAATTTATAAAAAAATGCAACATTTTTAAAAAACTCTGTAATTCTTTTTTCTCCAGGGTACGCTCCCCGGTACGCTCCCCGGGGCGCGTACCGTGCGCTCCCCCCGCGAAAATCGAAAAAAAAAAATGTTTTGCCCCGCGGGGCCCTTTTATGGCCCCCACATCAAACCTATGGGGTCAGGGGGGTCTACCCTGCCCCCTTTTGGTCATTTCCCCCTTTGTTTTTGCCACCTCTTGTGTCTCGATCCTACCGAGACACAAGATGGTGGCCACTCCGGACTGTTTGGAATGTTGACAGACACCCGAGAGCCAATCAGCTTTCCGCTCGCGTACTCGTGTAGCGCGCTGGTACGCGCCCCGGTGCGCGTACCGGGGCGCGCTTATAGATATATATATTTTTTTTAACCTAAATTACTCAAAATCCACTGGAGCACATATCTTGAGACATAGCAAAGGCACATCGGGCTACCAGTCCCTCAATTTTGCCAAGTTTGGTGGAAATCCATTCAGCCGTTCGGGCTAAAAGTGAGTCCAACCGCCCTATGGAAATTAACATGGGGAAAACACGTTTTGGGGCCCCCCTTTTATCTCGGCCCCCGCCTAACGAATCCCCCCTAAACTTTCAAGGAAGGAGCAGAGCGAAGCGGGCCATCTTCTTTAAGAAATTCGCGAAGATTCGTCCATCGGCGCCAAAGTTATTCCCAATAGAATGTTGCAGATTTCCTATGGAAAACAATCCAAACTATAACTACCTACTGGCAACCGCCAGTAGGTAATATATATATTAATATATATATATTAATATATATATATTAATATATATATATATATATATATATATATATATATATATATATATATATATATATATATATATATATATATATATATATATATATATATATATATATATATATATATATATATATATATATATATATATATATATATACCAACAGGAACAAAACAGAGCCCACAGCTTCGGTATCCTTGCAAACTGACGCTTTATTAGGTCTGATCGTGTGGCAGCTTAAAACAACTCCTTTTATCCTTACGCGTTTCGGCGCCAAGCGCCTTGATCACAGGTGAGTTGATTTGGTAATTTACAATGTCCCAGTGGTCACGTGGTCCTGGTTTGAAACCACAATACCCAGAATGCAGCATTATTCAAATTAGACAACTTGGCTGTCATCGCGTTGTATTTTGCTGAATGGCTTTCCTCTTTTGCCAATGTCTGTTACCTTCGTGATGCAGAATGGGAAATAATAAAAGCACAGTGCACTTTGCTGCCACTACAAACATGAATAATTGCTTGAAAGTGAAAACACGAAGTCTGCCAGAAAGAGGGCTGCCCCTATTTCATCTCCCTTTCTCTTAGTACACACCAAATAATCTTGGAAGTCCAGTGACTGGTGTGGTTGCGAGCGCGTCATGCCCCCTCCATTAGAATGCACGAGAGTTGCTCCATTTTACCAGGGCCTCCAACGCTGCAGGGCGGGCTCTCAGGCAGGAAAGGAGAATCCTGATATCAGTACCAACAAGAACAAAACAGAGCCCACAGCTTCGGTATCCTTGCAAACTGACGCTTTATTAGGTCTGATCGTGTGGCAGCTTAAAACAACTCCTTTTATCCTTACGCGTTTCAGCGCCAAGCGCCTTGATCACAGGTGAGTTGATTTGGTAATTTACATTGTCCCAGTGGTCACGTGGTCCTGGTTTGAAACCACCATACCCAGAATGCAGCATTATTCAAATTAGACAACTTGGCTGACATCGCGTTGTATTTTGCTGAATGGCTTTCCTCTTTTGCCAATGTCTTTTACCTTTGTGATGCAGAATGGGAAATAATAAAAGCACAGTGCACTTTGCTGCCACTACAAACATGAATAATTGCTTGAAAGTGAAAACACGAAGTCTGCCAGAAAGAGGGCTGCCCCTATTTCATCTCCCTTTCTCTTAGTACACACCAAATAATCTTGGAAGTCCAGTGACTGGTGTGGTTGCGAGCGCATCATGCCCCCTCCATTAGAATGCACGAGAGTTGCTCCATTTTACCGGGGCCTCCAACGCTGCAGGGCGGGCTCTCAGGCAGGAATGGAGAATCCTGATATCAGTACCAACAAGAACAAAACAGAGCACACAGCTTCGGTATCCTTGCAAACTGACGCTTTATTAGGTCTGATCGTGTGGCAGCTTAAAACAACTCCTTTTATCCTTACGCGTTTCGGCGCCAAGCGCCTTGATCACAGGTGAGTTGATTTGGTAATTTACAATGTCCCAGTGGTCACGTGGTCCAGGTTTGAAACCACAATACCCAGAATGCAGCATTATTCAAATTAGACAACTTGGCTGACATCGCGTTGTATTTTGCTGAATGGCTTTCCTCTTTTGCCAATGTCTGTTACCTTCATGATGCAGAATGGGAAATAATAAAAGCACAGTGCACTTTGCTGCCACTACAAACATGAATAATTGCTTGAAAGTGAAAACATGAAGTCTGCCAGAAAGAGGGCTGCCCCTATTTCATCTCCCTTTCTCTTAGTACACACCAAATAATTTTGGAAGTCCAGTGACTGGTGTGGTTGCGAGCGCGTCATGCCCCCTCCATTAGAATGCACGAGAGTTGCTCCATTTTACCGGGGCCTCCAACGCTGCAGGGCGGGCTCTCGTAGTGTGTACTAAGTGATCAAGTCCGGGTTTCCCGGACGAAACGCGTCATGTTGCCGTCCCCATCGATGGAATAAAGCACATCATTCACCTCTAATCCTCGTCTTGTGGTCTGTGCCTGTTCCGTGTCTGTGCGCTGTTGCTGGCACTCAGGATTGTGGATTCTTATATATATATATATATATATATAAATATATATATATATATATATATATATATATATATATATATTGACTGAAAAAACCATAGGTTATACACCATATATAGTTAGGAATTAGCATTTAAAAAACCTTATTTTACTCACACAAAACCATTGAAATTCCATATATAGTTAGTTGTACTAACTATATATCGCGCACCCGCAATCCACTGCTGATCATGTCACATATTACATCATTCATGACATGGTCAGTGACATCACTGATGACATCACTGATGACATCTCAAATGACATCACTGTTGACATCACTGATGACATCTCAAATGACATCACTGATGACATCACTGACGACATCTCAAATGACATCATTGATGATATCACTGATGACATCACTGATGACATCATTGATGACATCTCAAATGACATCACCGATGACATCACTGATGACATCACTGATCACATCTCAAAAGACATCACTGATGAGATCACTGATGACATTATTCATGTGATAATACGATGAATCTCTTCAGACTCTAATAAAAACTTAGATACACTCAGTGTAAACAGACACTCACAGACTGTCACTCATCCATGGAGTTACTCACACACCTAGTCAGTCATGCAAAGAATCAATCACACCTCAATTTCCTCAACTATACAGTTATACACACCTTACTTATTGAAACATATACTAACACATATTTACTCTCTCATACAATCCCTGATACAAGTTCACAATGATCCATACAGCCACTCACACATTCACTGGCTCTTATGCATAGTTATTTATATATGTCAACTCTCACATGTACTGTGTTGTACATATGTACTTACTTTGACATGTAGCACTGAGATATCCATTCACTCACCATTACACTCATGCACACAGTCAACCGCCCATACAGATGTTTCCACATGCACTTTTGAACCCATACACCTAGTGAATCAACTGCTCACACATCTATGCAGAGAGTCATACACCTCCCAGCCACCCATACACACTCTCAGTCTCCCATACAAATACTTGGGCAACCAATCAATAACCCATATAGTTAATCATATAGCTAATGATTAACACATGCAGCAGTTTACAGAACAACAGACATAATGATGCACAAATTAAGACAGTTTAGTCACTAACCCATGCACTCAGTGAGACACATTTAATCACTCACTCATACAGTCAGTCATGCACCTACTAAATCCTTCATCCAGACACTTATAAATCCACTCATTCTTCAATATGTAAGACATATTTTAACTTTACAGAAACATACAGTCACTGGATGTAGTCATCAGTGATGTCATCAGTGATGTCATTTGAGATGTCATCAGTGATGTCATCAGTGATGTCATTTGAGATGTCATCAGTGATGTCATCAGTGATGTCACTGACCATGTCATGAATGATGTAATATGTGACATGATCAGCAGTGGATTGCGGGTGCGCGATATATAGTTAGTATAACTAACTATATATGGAATTTCAATGGTTTTGTGTGAGTAAAATAAGGTTTTTTAAATGCTAATTCCTAACTATATATGGTGTATAACCTATGGTTTTTTCAGTGAATTTTCAAGGTTTTGTAAATGCTAATTCCTAACTATATATGGTCTATAACCTATGGTTTTTTCAGTGAATTTCATTGGTTTTTTAAAAGCTAATATCTATAGCTGTAAAATGTATTCTTCTTTAAATCCAAAAATATATTTTATATGTTTATTAATAATTTTTTTTAAATATTTTTTTTGTTTCGCTCCCGGTCCGCGAACCGGGAAGCTTCCCGTTAGCTCAATTTAATGGCGCGACCCGGTCCGCGAACCGGTAAAAAATCAACTTAGTGACGGTATCGCGTTGCCGCGTAATGCGTCTTATGACGTACTGCGTTAGCGCACCCGGAAGTGCCCCGGGGCGCGGACCGAGGCGCGAAGCTCAGCGACCCGGAAGCTAACCGGGGCGCGTCGCGAAAGCGCGACGTATCGCGTTGCCGCGTAATGCGTCTTGTGACGTACCGCGTTAGCGCACCCGGAAGTGTCCCGGGGCGCGGACCGAGGCGCGAAGCTCAGCGACCCGGAAGCTAACCGGGGCGCGTTCCGCAGCGCGTAACATGAGCGTGAGAGGTCATGTGACTTGTTAATAAAACTTTTCATTGGTTCATTTCACTTTTGGTTTCATAATGATGTAAGGCTAGGTCAGGTGACCTAAAAATAACACTTTTCATTGGTTGAGAAGTATTGTTTTTCCCAAATGATGAAAACCCCTCCTTCTTTCCTCACTCTGACTTTCATCATTGTGAGAGGAAGACCTATTTTGCTTGTTGGAAAATGGCTTCATTGGTTGCTTCAGCTGGTGCACCCCCACCACCACCTCCACCTCCTCATGGGAAGAGAGGACCACCTCCCCAGGTCATTACCAACACTGAGGAGGAAGATGAAGAAATGGATGAGGAGGGAGAAGAACCACAGTTCTTAGAAGAGTTGCCCCGGGTTTCCAGAAAGAAAGCCAGTTTCATCTGGCAGTTTTATTCGATCCCTCCTGGCCAAAAAAAAGTCAATGCGAGGTATGTCACCTGCCGCATATGCAAAGAACAATTGTCCAGAGGGACGGACAAAAAATATAGCTATGGAAATCACACAATGCACAGGCACATGACAAGGAAGCATCCACTAAATTACAGCCGGGCGGAAATAAGGGATATGCAGGACAATCCAAGACCAACTCCTGTGGCCAGACCAACAATACCGATTTCTCTAACACCAGAAGAGGCACGGGAAACTGTGCCAAATATTCAAGAAAATTTTGGGCACATGATTCACTTATGTATGCACTGTCGTGCATTATTAGCTTGTGGCAACATGAGCATCAATGCACTCAACCTGGCGTATGAACACCATGATTGCCCTAACCGCCCCCAGTAATTTTTTTTTGCTCCTGTTGAGCCCTTTTCAACGCCTGTTTTTTGTTGTTCCCCCCCCAAAAAAAAACCAAAAAAAATATAAAATCGTTCAAAAAATACAAAAAAAACAAAAAATAAAAAAAAAATAAAAAAAAAATATAAAACAACAAAAATATAAAAAAAAAAGTTCTTTTCAGAACTACCTTCCCTTTCAAAAAAAATTGCTAGAATGTTTAGCACTCTGGCAAGCTCTATTTCTTTTGGTTCGCTCCCGGGTTAGCTTCCCGGTACGCGGACCGGGAGCTAACCAAAATTTTTTTTTTTTTTTAAAAAGTGTAAGTATAAGGAAAGTAAACAGAGAGTGATGTTAAAAGAAAGACAGCTATAGGGAGTAAAGAAGAGATACTGTTTAATAGATCTATTTACCGAAGAAAAGACAGAAGAGGGTATAATTGTGAAAAACAAAATAGATAACGAAGTGAAAGAAAAAAAAAGAGAGTATAACATTAACAAAGAAGAGTTTCTTGGAGAATGTGAGTGAATGTTCAAAATAAGATTAAAACATGAGTAATAACAGAGAGAAAAAATAGAAAACAGAAAACAAAAAATAACAGAAAAAGATTAATTGAAACAGCAAAGAAATGTAAGTAACATAGAGCCATATCATCAACATAGGCAATAAAAGTTTTGCAGCTTTTATTGGCAGAAATGTGTCGCTAAAGCTGCTTTTGTGGCAGAAAACTGCCACTAAAACCACTTTTGCACCAGTTTTCTGCCAATAAAAAGAGCAATAATTTTATTGGCTGTGTTCATAATATTCCCCTTAGTGTGCTTCAACTACACAGAGAAAGCATTATGAACAAGTAGTGATAGAGTGATCAGTCAAAGACACTAAGAGTAATAGAGACGGAGTGAGTGAACAAGAGTGAGGAACTATGAGAAGAGAGGGACTGAGAAAAAGAGTGGAAGGAGTTGAGTAAGTAGGTAATAGAGAAAGGAATGAGGGAAGTAGCAAAGGCAGGAAACTGAGGGTTAAAGAAATGAAGCAGTGGAACTAATAGTAGTTAAATGTGATAGAAATGTAACGAAAAGAGTACAAAATATTTACCTTATAATTGTCGTTAAATTACTCACTTTTTGTTTTTATACTTTCAATCTGTGAAAGAGAGAACAAACATTTGAAAAATATTATAACATGTATTTAAAAATTAGAAAAGACAAGGGAAAAGATTGAAGGACAAACAGTTTTTCAACAACTTTGAAACTTACAGAAGCTTCTGCTTCTCCAGGCCCCCTACACAGTCCTAAAGATATACATTTTAAACTAACAGTATCTTGATGCAGATGAAGTGAGGCCTATCTTAAAACATGGTGCATCTTTTGCATTGCTGTTGTTTCAGAAAAGTGTCGCAAGACACTAAAATTTTAAATAATTGCTTCAGGATGCCAATAAGATGTCTACTATCCAGAGGTTTGTTTGAGGTGAGGCCTACTCAGGGTTGCAGATGAGATTTACACTTGTTGAAGAGTACAGAGGAGATAATACATGTGAAGGTCTACCAATGAAGTGAGTCATGTCCACTGCACTCTTCAACAAAGTCCAAACCTCCTATGTTTCCCTGGACAGACCTAAACTTGATCTGCACAATGTGATTCGTAATGATAGGAAACACAGGTGATGTAATTGAAATACGTGCAATTTATTTTGCTCATTTCACAATCACATCACTTGTGTTTCCTTTGCTTAGGTATCTCATTGTGCAGATGTAGTCTAGCATATGAAAGAATACGCAGAAGTGCAGCACTGCATGCAACAACTTTGACACTTACAGAAGCCTCACCTTCTCCATGCCTCCTACACAGTTCTACATATACATCATAAATGCAAACAGTACAGAATTAATTATACATGTTAAATGGTTTATTTTTGCTGTTCTCTGAATGTATCAAAATTCACTAAAAACAGTGACTTGAAGGTATTCATCATATAACAGCGGGGAAAAAAAAACACAATCAAAATGATTGTGTTTAAAAAACCCATACAACATAAGAAATCAAAATTCAGAACTCCTTAAAGTTAACTTACTTTCCATGACGTCCAAGGATGTCCTATGAACAGCTTACACTCTTTTGTGCTGTTATTACTTTCAGCCCGCCACTTTCTGAAAGAAAATCTCCATCGTTTTTAAAAACACGTTACATGCAATAAATGACTTCTTGCTGTCTACCACAAGTTTCCACAAGGCCAAATCTGGTCAGAGCCATTTATAACTCTTGGATTTCTTGTAAGCCAATCCCGTCATTTGGCATTTCCGCAACTTTCAGAATTAAAATGTTGAAGATCATTTTCACAATCCTGGAATAGTAATATCTTCCCCTTCTTGCTCAGTCATGTTCTACATTTCCTATGACACTGATACTACTTACTATGAAGCAGACTTACACTACCTCTATGACTACTACAATTATTTAATTCTCTACATCACTTTTAATCACAAAGCAATGTAAAACAGTAGACAGCATTGCAGACTTACATTCCCTCTACTCCATGTTTTGATTGGCTGCTTCAATTAGCTTATAAAAAGAAACAGTTTTTCTGAACTCATTCAAAGTGCACGTATTTCTCCATGACGTCCAGTCCTATGGTTAGAAGTTATGTCTCTGAACTACACTTATCCTCAAGGCCAAATTGTGTAGGAGCCATTAGAACTTCTTGAAATTCCACAGAGCACATCCCGAGATTATTTCCCTAAAATTTTGGTTTTAAAAACACCAGGTAAGAGTTTTTAAGGTCATACGGCAATTTTTTTTTGAAAATTAAAACAGAATCATTGCAGAATGACCAGCCATTTCTAGACTTTAAATAAGCTGTGTAATGTCCTGATGTTATTGAAGGGCCGTCATGATATATAATTGCTGCAGTTACAAAAGTCCTTCCTGATATTGACAACTGCAAAGCTACAAAATTTTTAATTAAAGTTGTCAATTTTGTTCCATCAGGCCTACATCGTTGGAACATTAAAATGACATACTGGCCATATGTTCGTATAAATAATGTGGACATCATTTCAGATTTACATTGGCTACACTCCATGTTGTGATCAGCTGCTTTTACTAGCTTATTAAAGGAGACTGATTTACTGTCTGGCAAAGTTAAATATATAAATCTTTCTGAGTCTACACTAGTAGTACTTGATACCATACAGTTCTCGCAGTCATGCTGCCATTGATAAGAAAGCCCAAACAGCTGATCTACATCTACACCTTCAGCATGTAATACATCAAGCATATACATTAAAAACTCCTGACAATCTTGCTGAACATTTTGAGAGAATTGTGTTTGGCCTGAACATCTGTCTAACAGATTTCGAATTTCAGACACACTTTCTATGTTTCTTCTATCAGTGCTACATTTCTCTAACACAGAATTTAACAAACTGCAAAATCTTTGATCAGAATTGACCACAATCTCTTCTTTTACATTTTCTAGAGAAAACAAAACATTAACCACTACATTAGCATAGCAGTTGACACCAGAACTGTTTTTAAATTGAAAACCAACAACATCTTCAACAGAATCCTTTTTGTTTCTGCTTGTAATTTTAGGTTCATCGACTTTTCGTCTTTTTGCTACAACCTCCCCAGTATTGGTCACATTTCTTCGTTTCCGGCCTACCACACGTTTCTCAAACAAAGGATACTGAGGCAAATGTGGCGCATACTCTCTTCTTAACCTACTGTATTCCTTAACACAATCTAGATCAGCACAAATGTTTGTGACATCACACTCAATCAAGTACAATCCCGATAAAGTTCTAACTCGTGACAATGCCACATATGCCATACCCTCCTTGAACACAGAACTGCCAATATTCACCAATGCACTGTCTACACTTAAACCTTGCGATTTATTGATTGTCACCGCATATGCCAAGCAAACAGGAAACTGCTTACGGCGAACATATAAGTCTTTTACAAGCAAAAATCTAGCAGAACAACAAGCAATTAGCTGTACTTCCTCAATGCCATCAAATTTAATTTTTAAAAATTCAATTCCATCTCTATTTCTGTATTTCACAAAATCAACAACATTACCCATTGATCCATTTACCAGACCTCTTTCAACATGTAAATTCCTTCTTAAAATTATACGGCAGTTCAAGCACACATTCAGAGTCTTTTCAAAACCTGCAGTTTTAGATATACTCTTCTCTAATGAATCCAATTTTGTTTTCAGATTCTCAGACAAAATAATTGTTGATCCCATATGCTCTACTCTGTCAATAGCTTCCAGTTTCACAATCTCTTGCTTTTCTAAATGCAACATTTTGTTGTTAAATTTGGCACATTCTGCAAGAGTTGGCATCAAACATATTCCAGAATTCTTCTCAGTAATTTTCTGAAAAATATTCTCAGGCACAACATCTTGTTCTGGATATAAATTTGACAGTAATCGTGCATGTAAAGCTTCTTTCCCATGCTCGGTCACTTTTCCAATTCTAACATCTTGTAGAATAGTCTTGTAAACTTCATCCTTCGCCTGACGCATATTTTCATGCAGTTCAGCATAATTGAAGTTTAACCATATATTGACGTTGCCAATGCTGCCTAGGCACTTCCTGGTATCTTCATGCGTGAGCATTTTGAACACAGGTTGCCCTTTCACTGGTGTCAGCTGCAGAAGATCTCCAAAAACAATGATGTGTTTGCCACCAAATAACACATCATACTCTGTTTTGAGAACTTCTTGCATTCTCAAATGCACAAAGGCAAGCATGACATTGAAAACCATGCTTACTTCGTCAATGATAAGAAGTTTCATTTTTCTCAAGATTCTTGAAACTTCAAAACAAGCATCTCCAGATAGCTTGTGATATTGTAATTTGTTGTCATGCTCCACTGGCAGCATCAGTAAACGATGTAAAGTAATCCCTTTAATATTATGTGCTGCCAGTCCAGTTGGAGCAGTGACAACACAAGACAGCGATGACTCTGTCCTTTCCTGCAAATAGCATGAAATTGCTTTAATGAGGAAACTTTTTCCAGTTCCCGCTTCTCCACTCACGTACAGTCGGACAGGCTTCAACGACGTACATGAGCACTCTTTCTTATCATGACTTAATCCATGATCAATTTGCATGGTAACTTCGTCATATATTTTCCTCTGCTCAACGTTGAGTTGTCTTTCCAACTCTTCTAAGTTAACCGCATCCTCCTGAGCATGTGCCATGGCTCTTTCCACTTCATTCATAGCAGTGGCAGCTTCATTTTCGATAACAGGTCCTCCTAGTGGATCCTGACTCAATGAAGCAGAACTCTGACTGTCCTGAGAACTGTCTCTGGCAATCTCGGCTGCAATCGTTGCTTCCTGCTCAATTTCCGCATTCAACATTTCTACATATTTGGGAAAAGCAGGACATTCTATGGTCTCCTTGGCGGCATTGAAAGAGTCTTCGTAACAGAGAAAATCTCCAAGCAGTTCCTCTTCTGCACGCCAAGGCTTGAAAAGTTGCAAAAGTGCTAAATAGAAAAACTCCTTTTTTTCAGGAGATTCGCCACTCAATTTTCGATGGTTTACCAAGTGGCATTTTCTTTGCTTGACCAGACATCCCTCACTTCCTATTACAGCATACACTCCTTTCTCAGTATCTTCTTTGATGTTCCTCTTGAATATGTAATTTTGAAGAACCTCATACAGACAAACATTCTCAAGGTGAATGCTTCGATTTGGATAATATGTATCCAACATGTTGGTCTTCAAAATGTCGGTACTGTTTGGCTCCTTTTCCGCCAAATACTCAATTTCCCGGACAGGTTTGAGAACTCGATTACGCGTTGCAGCAAGACCAAGACTCGCCCAAACGATACTCCTGGACTTGGCATAGAGACTTGCTGAAGACAACCGGTCAGAACATTCGTACGCTCCGATTTCTCGATGCGACAACATCTTCAGACTGAAACTGTACAACTTCTTGCTGAGGCTCTTTTCATGGGAAATGTCCTCCCACATATCCTTCAATTCTGTCTTCTCTTTTTTGGTGATGTAAGACGTCACATACCGAGCCACAGCCATACAATTATCAGCCACAAACTGTATATCCATGTTAGCATTCCACATGGACAAAATCACCGGGTTGTAGTCATTGATGTACTTGGACTCTTCGTTCCTCTTCAAATTGTATGTGTTTTTAGGTGATTTCTTCATGACATTGTGTCGCAGCGAAGACATCAAACTGTTTACTCTTCCTTTAGAAATCACCGGTCGTGGAAAGCCGAAACGACATTTGGTGTAGAACTTGTCCTTGTTTCGGAATTTACGACTGCAGTACTTTCCACATCGATGGCTTTGGAAACGCAGAACTTTTTCTCTTAGGCTTTTCTTCTCCTTTGCGTTTGGAACAGCACACGTAGAATACTGTTGGATGAAACTCATCACTGAGTCTTCTGGATCCGTTCCAAATTTAGGCGCATCCTTGATCCACAGCAACATATGTATATGAGGAGCACCTCTTGCTTGGTACTCCTTTCTCCAGAAGAAATCCAACACCTCTCCAAGAGGTGGATTCTTCTTATTCATGATGAAAGACATCATAGCTTCAAATCTATGATTGAAGTACCTACATACATTGACTGGATCCAAAGAGCACAGTTCTCCGGGTGTCTTGAATTCGATGTTATCTACGTTAGCATTTGCCTCTCGTAGAAATTCAAGTAAGTCTTCCCAGCCATACTCGGCACAGCTCAGAGTGAGGAACCATGTGGGAGTACCTAAGTTCCTCAGCATACATTTTAAATCACCATGACGACGGTACCAGTACTCATTAGTACCACGCTGACACGCCATGAGATTAATCAGGTGAGAATCCAAAATACTGTCTTGGACATTGACTTTATCCATAAAGTCACTTGCCGAGATGTTTTGCATGTGTATACCACTTTTCAAGATGTGGTTCACTGCATATGACAGTCCAGACAGATCGCTTTCGAACAGGAGATGAAACAAATAAGGAATGCATTGTCGAAACCTAGCATCTCCTGCATACAATCGCAAAGTCCGGTATTCAGTAGCAGGAATTTGATGAGGTCGCTCATCATATCTTCCTCCCTGACCTGTTGGAAAAAGCTGTGGGAAACACCGAGCTTCCAAACTTTCCTCCCAAACACTAATGGGACTCCTTTTGGCTTGTTTCATTTGAAACAACTCAATAGCATTCCCCATGACTTCCTTGGAATGCAAAGGATGAACACTATAATTTTCATATATTTCTTCACTAGTAGAGGGTTCTACTTTCTCAATTTGACCAGCACACAAATCGCTATCCTCTTCCTCACTTACTTCCTCTTCTGCAACATATACATTCTTATAGTATTTATTAATATTTTTCAAATACAATGTTGCCTTTTTAACTTTCCTAACATCTACTAAATCTTGCCATATTTTCTTATTCTTTGTCGGAACCCCATTAACTAAGATAACCAGAGGTTCCTCTTCCACTTTTTCTACTCCAATTGTGTTAATGTTTTTCTTCAAATCTAGAGGCAAATAAACAACTCTTCCCTTTAATCCTCTCTGTAAATCTGATGGAGGCAATTTCCCTGTCTTTGGCTCCATTCTTACAATAGCCTGAAAGGGATGGATACTTTGAATCAAAATAGATTCATAAGTATTTAAATCCTTCAATTCAGAAGGAATCTCAACCAATTCCAGATTATTATGAACTGCTCTAGCAGGCATCTGGTTTTGATTTAATTTGCAACAACAATAAGTACACACACGTTGATCCAATCCCAAATCAAAACAATTTTCTACCATCAAGTATGTTGCGAAATCCTTCCATTCACTATTATTTTCCCTTTCACTTTTTGCATATAAATCCACTAACTTAGTCTGATTCTTATAATAAGTGCGTCGACAACACACACAAGTGAAATTTGGCCTCTCACTTGATTTCACCTCAAACGTGGCAATTTCCCTCTGGAAATTATCTGTACTGGAAACCTGTACACTATCTTCCACATTACCCTCTTCTTCTTGGTCAATTTCAACATTCTCCTCTTTACTTCCAAAGTAACAAAACTCAATTTCTTCACAAATATTCTTCACATCTACTTCAGAACCATGCAAAAGAGCAGCGCATAATTGTTTAAGCATAATTGCTGGACTCTTAGCATAATACAACATTCTAACTAATTTCCTCACTTTATTATGATGCACTGCTAGCATCCTGAAATGATGAAAAACACTCTGGCATACTCTCCTGGAAAGACAAGCCAGTGAATGACCATGCAAACCTGTCACTTCTCTCACTCTGCAAGGATCTAATTCTTGCAACAACCTTATTTTCTGCTTCAAACTTTTCTTATTAAATGACCGTACAAAATCACAAAGCAAATTGATGGAATCCTGTCGCACACTACAAATACTACTACACTTCCAGGTGTAGACAGGACCCTTAGCACGTCTTCCTAAAACCTCATTACCTAACACCTCTTCTGTCTCTGTTGTCACAAGTTTTTCTTTTTCAACTGGACAACCATCTTTCACTTCATAAGCACGACCACTGGTGTCAACTGCATGCACCAAATCATTATCCTGGAAATAACTCTCCTAATTAAAAAATGCCTCACAGCTTGAACTATGCATCCATTCTCCAGAAAAAACTTCACAAAAATTACTACGATTAACTATTCTCTTCCATCTACTATTTCTTTTGAAATCATAAATTGCCTTGTTTAGCTTCCTAATTCTATTGATTATCAAAATAAATAACTTACGTTTAATTTCAAATGCCTGATCAATAACTTTCTCAACTTTTTTTTTTCTCTTATAAAAAACCAGTTTCTGTTGACCTTTCTTAATATTTTTTAACAAATTGCCAATTATCCTGTTGCGGAACATTCGTTTACGAATCTCCCTAAACTGTTGTTTCCTTCTACTATCATGCACAGAGTTATCTCTTGCTCTAGCAGTAACATTTTTGATTGGCCTTTCCTTTCCATTTGAATTCCTTCTCGTTTTATGGACTGAAACATTTTCTGTAGTAATATTTTTTTTACTACACATATTTCTTATGAAATATTTTGTGCTCTTACCCGGTGCTTTCTTCGTGACTTGACAAATCTTTTTGTTAGAGGACTGCTGCTTATTTTCTTTCACCTGCTGTCTTTGACGTTTTGCAGCCTTTCTCTGTCTTTCTATTGTTGGCATGGTGAAATCTTGAAATGATCTGCAGTTGAATCTGTGGTAAAATATAATAAAAAATGTTAGTAACCATTATTACCAAACAGTAAATCAATAACAGTGATCAAAAACTTAACACACTACTTGACATTTTAATTAGAAGATTTTTTAGTCGTTGGCAAATTTACAATACAGAAATAGCAGAAAAGAAATGACATTTATATTTATGTTACCTGTGCTATTTTATATGTGAATCTGATCTAATTTTATGAGCATATTTTAATATTTTATTGAAGACACTACACATAACCTGTTTTTGAAGGTGTCTTTATTTTTAAATTAAACGGTTTACATTTTTACTTTTTATTAATTATAAATTTTAAAAATAAATGTTTATATTTCCATAGGCTCAAGCAGGTCAGCTTCCCACCCTATGTCATATAATTCGGACAAATCTGCATCCTCATCACGCTCTTCTTCATCCTCAGGATTTAAATCATCCAAAGGATCAACATCCACTGATGTTTCAATTACAAGTTCAATGATGAGGTCAAAATCAACTGATTGCAGATTGTCGCTCATGTTGATGTTGTCTTTATCTTTAAAGAAAGATAACAACAATGAGATGTTGCAGAGTAAGAGACAAATCTCAGAGATTATAATAGTAAAATTGTTTAACAAGAGTAATATTTTGCAGCTATTATTTAGCCATGTCCAGCAATGCTGAGCAGGTGAAGACTATGTCTAAATTTTCAGTGAACAGGACTCATCTCTTCTTAACCTTGGATAAGCCTCACCGACTCTGTGTGTCCTGCACATACTTAAATGTAAAGGGGCAGATTTATGTTAAATGGCACATCCCCAGGCATGCACCAGTTAACGTGCACCACTACTCTGCCACCCATGTTGTGCCGTATTTACAATTAGATAGGAGAAAGCTTCGTCAAAACCCTGCGCCTGCTTTAAGCAGGCATAGGTCTTGACGCAACATTGTGGAGATGGGGCACCCCTGAGCCTTGCTTGAGCTGCATCGCGCTTGCGATACAACTCCAGCAATCACTACCTTTACAGCACAGATACGTCACGCATCTGTGCCATTTTTGCCCCATGATGCCCCGCATTGTAAATGCAGCACACCATGGGCGGCGGAACAGCGGCGCAGGATGACTGACACATCCCTGGTGATGCACCAGTCATCATAAATCTATCCCTAAGCTTCTTATCTTGTTGGAGATGAACCGCCATATGTATCATCAAAGTTTTTTCCATTTCCTAAATAGCGAACTTTAAGGAATAAATAGCGATTCATTACCATTCCTAGTTTGCGATGACCTATTTGCTAATTACAAATTACCCATTCATTTCCATGCAGCAGGAGGCCCATAGGAATGAAGCTGCAATTTGCAATTAGCAATTTGCTCATCGCAAATTAGGAATTTTTCCAAGGGTGCAGGGGTGTCTCAAGAACACCCTGCTGCACCCCCTGAAAAAGAAATTTGGGGGCATATGGCGCACATACATGCCCTAAGGGCATGTATGGGCGTCATATGGGACCTTTTGTTTTTTGGAAAAAAAGCTTTTTGAAAAGAATTCACAAATTACCACCAACTAGAAGTTGGTGGTAGTTTCCAAATCCTTAATGTCATTTTTTTACATATTTTTTGTTTGATACATTGCATTTAAGTAATCACAAAATTTGCAAATCCTTCAGTGCAATTGCAAAATAAGGAATAGCAAATTTTGCTACTCCTTATTTTGCATCAAACTTGTTTGATACATACCATTTGTCTAATTAACATTCGCAAAGGCCGAAATTCGTAGAATTTTGATCTTTGCGAATGCTAATTAGCTTGATACATATGGCCCCAAGTGAGGCCTGTCTTGCGACATGGTGCATCTTTTGCATCACTGCTGCATCGGTTTCATGTGGTACGTTTTTTTTACACCATGACATATCTGCCTAAATGCATCAATTTGTAATTTTGTCGCCTCATAGCAAATCTTTTGCACCGCTGCTGCATCATAAAAGTGACACACAGTGGCACAAAAGAAGCATACACCTATCATAAATCTGTCCCTAGCATTTTAAATGATTAATCCAGGATGACGATAAGGTGTGGCCTATCCAGAGGTTTGTTTAAGGTGAGGCCTACTCAGGATTGCAGATTAAAGTTACGCTTGATGAAGAATACAGAGGAGATAATACATGTAAAGGCCTACCAATGAAGTAAGTAATGTGCACTTTATTGCGCCAGTCATCATAAATGTATCCCTAAGCTTCTTATCTTGTTACAGATGAACCACCATATGTACCATCAAACTATTTTGCATTTCCTAAATAGCAAATTTTAAGGAATAAATAGCAATTCTTTACCATTCCTAATTTGCAATGAGCAAATTGCTAATTGCAAATTAGCACCGCCGCTGCATCATAAAAGTGACGCACAGTGGCACAAAAGAGGCATACACCTATCATAAATCTTTCCCTAGCATTTTAAATGATTAATCCAGGATGACAATAAGGTGTGGCCTATCCAAAGGTTTGTTTAAGGTGAGCCCTACTCAGGATTGCAGATTAAAGTTACGCTTGATGAAGAATACAGAAGAGATAATACATGTAAAGGCCTACCAATGAAGTAAGTGATTTGCACTTTATTTCGCCAGTCATCATAAATGTATCCCTAAGCTTCTTATCTTGTTACAGATGAACCACCATATGTACCATCAAACTATTTTGCATTTCCTAAATAGCGAATTTTAAGGAATAAATAGCAATTCTTTACCATTCCTAATTTGCAATGAGCAATTTGCTAATTGCAAATTACCCATTCATTTCCATGGGCTAGGAGGCTCATAGGAATGAAGGTGCAATTTGCGATTAGCAATTAGCTCATCACAAAATAGGAATTTTTTCAAGGGTGCAGGGGTATCTCAAGAACACCCTGCTGCACCCCTGAAAAAGAAATTTGGGGGCATATGGCGCACATACATGCCCTAAGGGCATGTATGGGCGTCATATGGCACCTTTTGTTTTTTGGAAAAAAATGCTTTTTGAAAAGAATTCGCAAATTACCACCAACTAGAAGTTGGTGGTAGTTTCCAAATCCTTAATGTCATTTTTTACATATTTTTTGTTTGATACATTGCATTTAAGGAATCGCAAAATTTGCAAATCCTTCAGTGCAATCGCAAAATAAGGAATAGCAAATTTTGAATTAAGGACATTTTAAGTCATTTCCACATGTGCAGTGTTTTCAAATTATGATTTGAAAATCGTTTTTGGGGAAAAGTAATGGTTTGCAAATTTATGACAAGGACATAATGGTGTATGCTTCTCTATAAGGCATTTCAGTGTCTCTGATGTCATTTTTCCCATATTACATTATAAGACCTTTCCCCATGGAGCACATTCCTTGTAAATATGCTCCCACCTGTGCATGGTGAATTTAGATTTTGACTGTTTGAGTCACATAGCCATGTTAAAAGTGACCCAAAAAAATTGCAAACGCTTTAAAAAAACACATTCATGTGTCTTAAGGACATTTTAAGTCATTTCCCCATGGACAGTGTTTTGTAAGTGGCGCAAAAGAGGCATACACCTATCATAAATATGTCCCTAGCATTTTAAATGATTAATTCAGGATGACGATAAGATGTGGCCTATCCAGAGGTTTGTTTAAGGTGAGGCCTACTCAGGATTGCAGATTAAAGTTACGCTTGATGAAGAATACAGAGGACATAATACATGTAAAGCTCTACCAATGAAGTAAGTGATGTCCACTTCATTGCGCCAGTCATCATAAATCTATCCCTAAGCTTCTTATCTTGTTAGACATCAACCGCCATATGTATCATATAACTATTTTGCATTTCCAAAATAGCGAATTTTAAGGAATAAATAGCGATTCTTTACCATTCCAAATTTGCGATGAGCAAATTGCTAATTGCAAATTACCCATTCATTTCCATGCGCCAGGATGCCCATATGAAAGAAGGTGCAATTTGCAATTAGCAATTAGCTCATCGCAAATTAGGAATTTTTCCAAAGGTGTAGGGGTGTTTCAATAACACCCTGCCGCACCCCTGAAAAAGAAATTTGGGGGCATATGGCGCACATAAATTTTAACAACATTCCTTTACCTCAAAAACGATTTTCAATTCATAATTTGAAAACACTGCCCACAGGGAAATTACTTAAAATGTCCTTAAGACACATGAAAGTGTTTTTTTATTGCCTTTCCAGCATGGTTGGTTCACTTTTAACATGGCTATGTAACACAAACATTTAAAATCTAAATTTGCCATGCACAGGTGGGAGCATATTTACAAGCAATTTGCGCCACGGAGAAAGGTCTTACATTAAAATGGGAAAAATAACATCAGGGACAGTCAATTGCCTTATAAAGAAGCATACACCATTATGTCCTTGTCATAAATTTAAAAACAATTCCTTTTCCCCAAAAACGATTTTCAAATCATAATTTCAAAACACTGCACATGGGAAAATTACTTAAAATGTCCTTAAGACACATAAAAGCGTTTTTTAATTGCCTTTGCAGCATGTTTGTATCACTTTTAACATGGCTATGTAACACAAACATTAAAAATCTAAATTTTCCTTGCACAGGTGGGAGCATATTTACAAGCAATTTGCGCCACATAATTCATAATTTTCTCCTTAAAGCACACTATTCTCTATCTAAATTAAAGAAATATTTTCTCACCTTAGCAAATACTTTGAGTTTGAAAACAGTCTCAGAAACACACCAATTTGTCTTCAGCAGAGCAAAAGGTATGCACTCCAGAGTCTGCAGCTATCAAAAGCACAGAAATGCTGTAATTCTTCACACATATCTCTCATGTCACCCAATCAAAACTCTTCCCTCACAATTTTTTCAAATGAAAACCCTTCCCCCCTCTGCCATTTCATGCCTTTTCTGCATAGCAACCACCTCTTGGAAGACTTCTGGTGTTTGCAAGTTCACACAACAATGTTGCAATTGAACTCTGAACTCTCAGTGCACCTGCATATCCAGTGCATTCTTTCATTTAATGATTTTTTATTGACCATTCAAAATACATCTTTCAAATAACTCATCCGTGCACCCTAACTTTCTGTTTTCAGCAATCAAAATCCACCAATCACTGTTACTGCTTCATGAACACAGAAACTCCACAGTTTTTTTCATTTTAAACTCTCATTTTTTCAACTGCCATTTCATTGCCACACTTCATCTGACTGCAGGAGAACCTTCTCTCACCATGTTTTCTGTCTGGATTGTTGGACATAGTTATATTCACTGGGCTCAAAGGTACACTGAAAACAGGAATTTACCTAACCTCAATTTACAAGATGTGGAAATTAAGTGGTTTGGCCACAGAGGATTAAAATGTCACCAATTGATACCATTGGTGAAAACCTTTATGCATTTGCCCAAACCTGACCTGTTAATTGTGCACTGTGGAGGTAATGACTTGGGCACTTTGACTGGTGTAGGTCTGAAAATGCTTTTAAAGGACACCTTTGAGCAATTAATGGCACTTTTTCCTCAGACTGCCTTGGTATATTCAAATATATGCCAAAGACAGAAATGGAGGTGTTCAAACCAATTTTGTCCACAAATTGAGAAGTCGAGGAAGCATGTAAACAAATCTGTTTCAGCTTACATGAGAGACCATGGAATGGGCTCCCTGTACAACAATAACTTGCGTTACTACATGCAAGATATCTACAGAGGAGATGGAGTTCACTTCTCAGATGAGGGCAACAGAATTTTCACTCTGAATTTAAGAATGTGCATTGGTACCTTCTTATAAGTACCTAAATGTACCATAAACCCAAAAGCTCTTCTCAGAGCTACCCTACATCTGATCACTCACAATTATTATTTTACTCTAACATTTTTCACAAATTTTCAACAAAGTACGCTCCCTGGGGCGCTACCCGGTACGCGAACCGGGAGCTAACCTCGCGAAATTTAAAAAAAAAATGTGTTTTTTTCGCACATATGGGCCTCCTCAGCCACCCTCACAAAACATAGGGGGTCAAGATAAGTCTACCGTGCCCCCTTCTACCCATTCTGAACATTATTTGCCCTCCATCTTGTATCTTAATTCGACCGAAACACAAAATGGTGGACTCCCGTTACGCTTAAGGTTCGCGAACCGGGGCGCTCAACGGTTCGCGTACCGGGTCGCTCCCTGGGAAGCGCACCATCAAAAAAGGTGGGAAAGTAGTTCACAGAAAAGCCACTGGAGACAATTTCACCAAATATAGACTAGCTCATACTACATACCAATCCCTACCATTTTCACAAATTTGATTGGAATTCCATTTAGCCATTTAGCCTGTAGACCTCTCTAAATACCGTGAGGTAAATTACTTCACAAAACACATCTGAAGTGTTGGAATTGACAACCAATTAAAATGTTACTTTCATTTTCTACTTTTTTTACCTGACATTTGATTGGTTATATACCTGAATATATATAAAGGAAGAGAAGAAAACACAGCCATTTTGACTACTACTTCTTGGTGTACATTTCAATAGGATTTTCACTAATTCCTTCAACTTCTATCTAAAGGTAAGTTTTTATTTTTAAAACTGAAGTATATTGTGCACTATAAGTTAATATGGTAAACTTTTTCTGATAGTTATATACTATCCCTCTGTAGTAGTTATAGATTTAGATAGACTTCTCTGTTATAGTTATGGATGGAGTTAGGCTTCTCTTGTATAATTATGAATTTACTTACGTTAAATCACATACACTTTTTTATATTCCTACTTCCACTCTGATACTATACACTGCCCAAAATTAATCCCAACAGTGCCCTATCTCTACTAATTTATATTTTTTTAATCTAAATTTCAGGCAAAATGGAAGGCGAACAGAAAGTTGAATTTCAAATTGTCCTGCAAGAGAGCAGCCAAGAAATCAATGATGAAAATGATATTGAATTTTTCGATGAAACTTGGGACAATGAACTACTGCAATGTGTACAAGCAGTAGATAACCTCCTTGAAAATGAGGACATTTTACACCCTCAGAGACTACAATGTATATTCCATGATAATTATGAAATTTCTGACAATGAAATGTTAGAAAGTTTAATAAATTATGAAACACAATCACAATAAAAAAAAATGCTTAAAAAATAAAGAAAATAAAAAATAATCAACAAAAACAACAATCAATTAACATACAGCATTTGAAAAGTCTATCATTCATTTTTCATTGCAGTACGCTGCCCAGAACGCTTCCCGGTTCGCGGACCGGGCGCTCCCCACGCAAAAAAAACAAAATTTTTTTTGGGTTTTTTTGCCCCGCGGGGCCCTTTTAAAACCTCCACATTAAACCTAGGGGGTCAGGGAGGATCTAGTATGCCCCCTTATGGTCATTTTCGCCTTTGTTTTGGCCTCCTCTTGTCTCTCAATCCTACCGAGAGACAAGATGGCGGCCGCTCCGGACTGTTTAGAATGTTGACAGACACCGGAGAGCCAATCAGCTTAGCTACGCGAAGTTCCGGTACGCTTAAGGTCCGCGGACCGGAGCGCTGCCCAGAGCGCGCTTACAGATATATATCTTTTTTTAAACGTTAATTTCTCAAAATCCACTGGAGCACATATATTGAGACCTAGAAAAGGCACATCGGGCTACCAGTCCCTACAATTTTGCCAAGTTTCATGCAAATCCATTCAGCCGTTCGGGCTAAAAGTGAGGCCAACCGCCCTATGGAAAACTCAATGTTAAAAACACGTTTTGAGACCCCCCTTTTTTCTCGGCCCCCCCTTGACGAACCCCCCCCAAATTTCCAAGGGCTGCTCAGAAACAAAATGTTCCATTTTCCAGAAAATTTCAGCCAATTCCGTCCACAAACGCCAAAGTTATTAGACATAGAATTTTCAAAAATCCCATAGAGAAAAAATCCTAACTATATATACCTACTGGCGACCGCCAGTAGGTAATATATATATATATATATATATATATATATATATACATATTCACATATATTCACTGAAAAAACCATAGGTTTCAGGCCTTATATAGTTAGGAATTATAGCATTTGAAAAACCTTGCAAATTCACTGAAAAAACCATAGGTTTCAGGCCTTATATAGTTAGGAGTTAGCATTTAAAAAACCTTTGAAATTCACTCAAAAAACTATAAGTTTTAGTGGTGTTATAGTTAGCTGGACATTTTACTCATACAAAACCATTGAAATTGCTCCTATATAGTTAGTTGTACTAACTATATTTCGCGCACCCGCAATCCACTGCTGATGATGTCACATATTAGATCATTCATGACATGGTCAGTGACATCACTGATGACATCTCAAATGACATCACTGATGACATCACTGATGACATCATCCACGTGACAATCACATACAACTTTTCATACACTATTACAATTTTTCATCACTCTTTGTAAAATACAGAGTATCATATTTAAATCCATTGTCACAGCAATACAAGTATCTAAAAATCCACTCAGTGATTCATAGATGTATACACACATCTAATCACTTACCTATGGATTCACTCATACATGCTGTCAATGAACAATAGAACACTATCAAAAATACTTATACATCTATATCGACATTAAACAACAGCACGCATCCTATTCACATATGAAGTCATCCTACTCACTTATGCAAACAATGGATCATACTTACATATTTACTTAGCAAAACACTTATACAAACACCACTTCTTCTATTCATTTAGATAGTAAGTCATACTTAGTGAATTATAAAATCATTATTACAAGTATACAGTTATCCATACAGTCACTCACACAATCATTGTGTCTTATGTATACTTATTTATATACAACAACTGACACATACACTGCCTTTTATTTTTCTAGTTTGTTGGACCTGTACCATTGAGAAATATATTTGCTCATCACCACACCCATAAAGATATTCACTCACCCAAACAACTGTTAGAACATGTAGTTTTAACTTCATATATCTACTGAATCAACTATTCACACATCTTTGGACAGTCACACACCCCCCACCGAACCACACACACTTTCACACTCCCATACAAATACTCAGTTAACTAATCAATAACTAATATAGACTTTCACATAGCTAGTAACCAACTGTAGAATCAGTTTACACAACAACTGACAAAGTGATTCAGATATTCACACAGTTTAGTCACTATCCACTATATTTAGTGAGACATTATAAATTGGTCAAGTAAACAGTCAATTACACTGCTACTAAATCCTCCATCCAAATATTTATTTATATATATCCACTTATTCTTCAATGCAAATTGCTATATATATAATGCATATTTAAATAACGAAGCAAACCACATTCACTGGATGATGTCATCAGTGATGTCATCAGTGATGTCATTTGAGATGTCATCAGTGATGTCACTGACCATGTCATGAATGATCTAATATGTGACATCATCAGCAGTGGATTGCGGGTGCGCGAAATATAGTTAGTACAACTAACTATATACGAGCAATTTCAATGGTTTTGTATGAGTAAAATGTCCAGCTAACTATAACACCACTAAAACTTATAGTTTTTTGAGTGAATTTCAAAGGTTTTTTAAAAGCTAATTCCTAACTATATAACTCCAGAACTCTATGGTTTTTTCAGTGAATTTCAAAGGTTTTTTAAATGCTAATTCCTAACTATATAAGGCCTGAAACCTATGTTTTTTCAGTGAATATATATATATATATATATATATATATATATATATATATATATATATATATGTTCAAACAAAGAGCCCTTGAGATCTGAGAAGGAACACTCGCGCTGCTCACCATCCACTTATTTCAGCCTCGCCGATACTGGCATGTTGGACCTTCATTAGGAATGCACCCATGTCCGACGTGTTTCGAGGCGGTAACGCCCCTTAATCATGGACTTGCACAGTGAATTTCAAAGGCTTTTTTAAATGTTCATTTCCAACTATAACGTCCCTGAAACCACTGGTTTTTTTCAGTGAATTTCAACGGTTGTTTAAATGCTAATTTCTAAATATAATGTTCATTAAATCTATAGTTTTTCCAGTGATTTTAAATTATCATTCTATTCTCAACCTGGTGAAAACAGCTGATGTCACCAGTTTTCCAGCAATAGCTTCCGCAGAAAAAAATCGCCACAAATGAGAGCAACAACTAATGCTAACAATATGCAGATTAGGTGTCCCTGTGCAAAAATAACATAAAAACACCACTTCCCAATATTTTCAACGAGCAGCCAAATCTGCTGTGCGATCCAAAAACAGGCAATAAGCTGTGTTAGCAGTAGGAATGTAACATCTGCCTTTTACTAGTGTAAAGTAGGACGGCTACCAACAGTATTAAAAGGGGCTCTGCCCAGAATCACATCTGAAGACCAACACATGTCATAGAGCTACTGATCATGCACGGCCAACCCCCAAGAAGGCCACAAAACCCACTGCCACCACCCTCAGGACCTCACCCCGGAACCGCTCCCTACTACCACTGATGTAGCGCACAACAAGACAGCGGACTTTCCAAAAACGGCATGACCCATCATCTACACAATAGAGGAATGTTGCCAGTTGTGGCAACCAAACATGTGTGAAGGACATAAGTCACCCACCAATAATAATACACATAATACAAAGTGTAGTGGTGATGTGCTGGACAGACCTCACTATGCAGAGCACAAACCTCTCCATGTGTACATACACTGCTAGTGCTTGTAGTGTTGTGGACAGTGGACGCAAAGATGTGACCTCAGGCAGTGGGAAAGATCTCGGTCATGTACCTGTGTCTTCATCCCTTGTAAGCGGAAGCGCAGTGGGCTGGTTCAACTTACGCCACTCCATCGTACAAGTGTGAATAAATAGGCTGGGTTTCTGGGCGTGCCATGTGGCTGCTGCCATGACCGCAGGCCTCCTCGGCACTGGCCCCTTCCGAACACAGCGGCACAGCACCGCAGATTTGTGTGTGTACAGACTACTGCCTTTGATCTACACTGTGGACAGAAGGGCTCACAATTCAGATGGAGTGGTGATTGCAGATTAAGCATTTCAGTAGGCAAGACACTTTGCTCCCAGTGCGGCCTGCCTGTACCAGGCATCTTCGCACGCTGCGCACACACCCAGCACCAGAGGTACCACTAAATCAGTGCACCACAAGTCAACGCCACGTGGCCTTATTAAGGCAGAATTCATTAGAAAAAAGAATTGCGTTCAGCACCTCATAGGGTATGTCTAGGTTAGATTACTTCTTTGCTTCAAACTCTCTTCAATCAAAACTAAAAATCGAAAAGCTACCACGTATAATCTCTGACCATAGCCCTCTTATTTTAACAGTAAGCCTTAGCAGTAAAAGACCGGATCGTATTTGGACATTTGAGAGGGGATTGTTAAAGGATGAGGCATTTATTACCCATATGAAAGAGTGGATTACTGATTTTTTAAATATCAATAGAGGCAGTACGGAAGTTGGGAACGTTTGGGATGCATTTAAGGCAGCTATTCGAGGTGAGACAATAAGCTACAGTGTAGCAAGTCGGAGGAGGGAAAGGCAGAAAGATGAAGACCTCATTAAAGCGGTGGTAGAAGCAGAGGATGAGTTAACTAGTAACGTTATTAGGGGAGTACCACTAGATCAGGTATTAATAAAAATAGCTAAGGCAAAGATGGAATCGCAGGAGAGCATAGCCAACAAAGCTGCTAAAACATACTTAGCAAATAGGGAGAGATGCTATGAGTTTAATGAATCTGTGGGTCGAACTCTTGCTATTCGAACCAGGCAGAATGTGTCTACCGGTCAAGTGCGTGAGGTTCAGGATGAAGTAGCAACAACGGTTTCGGATACAGAGGGAATAAGAGAAGTATTTAGAAAATGTTATACCTCATTATATAATCAAGAGAACCCAGCGGATGCCTCTAAGATAGGTGATTACCTCCGAGATATCCCAGTAACAATGGTATTGGAAAACGAGGCAAAGGGACTGGAAGACCCTATTAGTTCTGAAGAGATTTTTATTGCCCTGACTAGTTTACTCTCTGGGAAGGCCGCAGGACCTGACCAGATTCCAGTGGAATTTTTAAAAATGTTTTGGGATATAATTAAACAGGATCTGACAAGTACAATGCAGCAGGCACAGGGAGGGATATCGATCCCGAAAAGTTGGGCAGGGGCCGATATTGTCATAATTTTGAAAAAGGGCAAGCTCCCTAATCAACCTGGATCATATAGACCCATAACATTGATGAATGCGGACACAAAAATATATTCGAAGGTACTGGCTCTTAGAGTTGCCAAAATCATCAACAGACTTGTGAGAATTAACCAGCATGGGTTTATACCAGGGAGAGGCACCACCCATCATATACGAAAAGTCATTACCCTTCTTGATGCTACAGAGGTAACAGGAGACCCGATGGCGATTATGTTATTGGATGCTGAAAAAGCCTTTGATTGGGTCTCTTGGGACTTTCTGTGGTTTATATAGAGTAGGTTGGTTTTGGAGGGGGGCTGGTAAGAGCGTTACAGGTATTATATGAGGCTCCAACCGCTCGCATCCGAGTAAATGCTGGATATACGCTTCCATTTAAAATAAAGAGGGGAACGCTACAGGGGTGCCCCTGCTCCCCACTTCTGTTCGCTCTTTATATGGACCCATACATACGCCGCATAGAATTAAATAATAATATCTGCCCAGTAGATACTTATGGGACCCAATGCAAAATCCTGGCCTACGCAGATGACGTAGCGATAGTGACTCCTAGACCAATGGAAGCCATGGCAATGGTTGAGATGGAAGCCCAACAGTTTGGAGAAGTGTCTGGTTACGCTGTTAACACTACTAAAACACAGATTATTAAGAATTGCAAAGCACACTGCTCAGATAATCGGGTGGTGGAAAGTGGGGTATATTTAGGGGTAACAATCACAGCGGATCTAGATAAATTAGTGGAGGCAAATATAGCACCTATAATAAATAAAGCCAAGAAGGAACTAGACAGGTTACACAACATCCATCTTTCAATAGTAGGACGAACTAATATAAATAAAATGATTTTTTTACCAACATTTTTATACCTATTTAGGGCTATACCCTTATTATTTGAGGCGAAATGCTTCAAAACTCTGGAGCATATGATAAACCGGTTTGTCTGGTCGCATGGAAAGACCCGAAGGGCATTGAGATTTATGGCTCTACCGAGGGAACGTGGTGGATGGGCCTTGCCAGATTTAAAACTATATTACTGGGCGGCATCCCTTCAAAACATGGCAGGGTTATTAGGAGGGGGAGAAAATGAAGGACAAGACCAGTTAGGAACCCTAGCAATTTATACATTGGTTTTAGGAGATCATGCTGAGAATCTTTTTCTGAAAATTACTGACCATAGTTATTTTAAGAGGACCAAATTTAAAACAGTCAAAGCAGCACATAGAATTTGGATTTCATTTGCGAAAAAGTTTGGACTGGGTAGATATAACGCTTACACTAGGTTAAAAAATGATATCAGCCTCCTTGATGATATATTCTCAGGAGTGGTTTTTAATGATTGGGCAAGACGTGGGATTACGAAGATGGGGATATGATGGGAGCACAGGGGGTAATCCAGTATTCTGGTCTGCAGGCAATATATGGTTTGGATCCAATTCCTTTTTTTAAGTATCTGCAAATAAGGAGCTTTATGATGACAAAAACCGGAGGATTGGCGGGATTTAACTCAAACCCCATTCTGGATATCATAGAGAATGGTACAGAGGGTACAATAAGAAGATTTTACTCTGAGTTGATAGAGCATCAAGTTGATGACTTGGAAAAGTTTGAGAATAAGTGGACGGAGAAACTGGGGGTTGAGAAGTAGTGCTTTCACAGATCATTGGAATTAGGTCAGAAACTCCTGTGCTCAGCACCACTCCAGGCACAACACTATAAGACTCTCTATCTACTATATCACACACCCGCCAGGATGTGCCCAAGGTGTGATAGCGATGAAGCTGATCTTGTCCATATGCTTGGGACGTGTACCCATCTAAAAACCACCTGTGATGAAATTGAATTATTTTTTAAAAACTCATTAAGGATAGAAATCACACTTACCCCAGTAGTGGTGATGTTTGGAATAAAACAGAGTGATATCCAGGTACCTTATGAATATTTTATATTCTTGGCTAGGGCTGTTTTGAGATTATGTATTACCACAGCGTGACTGGACCGTATACCACCCACATTCCATCAATGGTTAATGAAGCTATTGACTATGTATAATCTTGAAAAAGCAATTTATGCTAGGAAAGGTGTAAATGGTAGGAAAATAGGTAAGGAAATATGGGAACCTATTCAAAGATGGAGAGACATAGATCCAGGGTAGGAGGTACTTATGTTTTGACAACATCTGATGAAGATATATTAGGATTGTAATGTGATTGTTTATGCTGCTTTATCCTGTATAGCTTAAGATATATTCTTGGATCATATGAATTGGAGTAACTTGTTATGTTGTATTATTTTATATGTTAATTTCTATTATCCTATATGTAAATGTGTGCCCTGTTCAAACATAAAATGGGGAAAAATCTGAATAAAAACACTTTAAAAAAATTGCTACCAGTGTGGCCCGCCCGGAACATCCATCATCGCAGGGTGCGCACACGCTGAGTGCTTCAGGTGCCACTAACTTAGTGCACCATAAGTCATCACCAAGTACCATTATTAAGACAGAATTCATTAGACAAAAGACATTGCTACCAGTGCGGCCTGCCCGGACCACGCATCATCGCAGGCTACTTACACGCTAAATGCTTCTGATGCCACTAACTGTGCAGCTCAACTCAATGCCACGTGGCTGTGGGCCCTTGCTGACCACTGCCTCTGGCCTACACTGCTGTCAGCAGAGCTCACAATTAAAATTGAGTCCTGATTCATTAATTACAGAGTCCAGTAGGCAACTAACTACAACGTCCCTAATATCCTTTTAGTATCCTTGCTTCAAGAACTTTTTTTATATCAATTATAGCTTTAGTACAATTACCAAATTCATCTTGCAAGTCCAAAGGAACACTGAATGTCAGTCTACACTGCATACAGCAGAGCTCACAATTTGAATTTAGTTTTGATTTATTTATTGTAGGGTGAACTGTACTCTATGTCATTGGATTCTCTCAAGAGGAAGTCACAAAAAGCATTCCTCAATGTTTTTGCTCACTACTACCTTTGATCTACACTACGGACAGCAGGGCTCACAATTCAGATGGATTTGCGATTGCAGATGACGCAGTCCAGCAGACAAGTGACATTGCTCCCAGTACGCATCATTGCTGGCTGCGCACACGCTGAGCGCCACACCTACCACTAACTCTATAAAGCTCAACTTAACGCCACGTGGCTGTGGGCCCTTCCTGACCACTGCCTCCGGTCTACACTGCGGTCAGCAGGGCTCAAAATTCAAGATTAGTACAGATGCAAATTGTGTAAGAGTCTAAAATCGGTTAAGAAAACAAATGCTCCCAATCTGTGCCAATCTCCAAGCCGAAGACGGCTGTAATGCCAGAAACCGGTCCCCGGAAGCTTGTTTCCTTCCCAGTGTAAGAATTGGCTTTTGTAGTTTGGTTTGCCCTGTTCCCATCATACACTGGGACAGGAACAGACTAATTTGCATACAGCCAGGTTCTGAAACTGGGATGGTGCAGTGAGCTAAAAAACGGTGTTGGATCGTGCCCTGATCTCTTGACTGGGTGAGAGTATTCTGCTTAATTCAGAGACTCTGTCCCTCACCACCCCTTGTTGTAAATATTTTTGTCCACCCTAAGTGTGGAAGGGTATACTCAGACATGAGTCCCTTGCTCATTGCACCATCAGGATTCAAGCAAGCCGGGCCGAAGACGGCTGTAATGCCAGAAACCGGTCCCCGGAAGCTTGTTTCCTTCCCAGTGTAAGAATTGGCTTTTGTAGTTTGGTTTGCCCTGTTCCCATCATGCACTGGGACAGGAACAGACTAATTTGCATACAGCCAGGTTCTGAAACTGGGATGGTGCAGTGAGCTAAAAAACGGTGTTGGATCTAGCCCTGATCTCTTGACTGGGTGAGAGTATTCTGCTTAATTCAGAGACTCTGTCCCTCACCACCCCTTGTTGTAAATATTTTTGTCCACCCTAAGTGTGGAAGGGTATACTCAGACATGAGTCCCTTGCTCATTGCACCATCAGGATTCAAGCAAGCCGGGCCGAAGACGGCTGTAATGCCAGAAACCGGTCCCCGGAAGCTTGTTTCCTTCCCAGTGTAAGAATTGGCTTTTGTAGTTTGGTTTGCCCTGTTCCCATCATGCACTGGGACAGGAACAGACTAATTTGCATACAGCCAGGTTCTGAAACTGGGATGGTGCAGTGAGCTAAAAAACGGTGTTGGATCTAGCCCTGATCTCTTGACTGGGTGAGAGTATTCTGCTTAATTCAGAGACTCTGTCCCTCACCACCCCTTGTTGTAAATATTTTTGTCCACCCTAAGTGTGGAAGGGTATACTCAGACATGAGTCCCTTGCTCATTGCAGCATCAGGATTCAAGCAAGCCGGGCCGAAGACGGCTGTAATGCCAGAAACCGGTCCCCGGAAGCTTGTTTCCTTCCCAGTGTAAGAATTGGCTTTTGTAGTTTGGTTTGCCCTGTTCCCATCATGCACTGGGACAGGAACAGACAAATTTGCATACAGCCAGGTTCTGAAACTGGGATGGTGCAGTGAGCTAAAAAACGGTGTTGGATCTAGCCTTGATCTGTTGACTGGGTGAGAGTATTCTGCTTAATTCAGAGACTCTGTCCCTCACCACCCCTTGTTGTAAATATTTTTGTCCACCCTAAGTGTGGAAGGGTATACTCAGACATGAGTCCCTTGCTCATTGCACCATCAGGATTCAAGCAAGCCGGGCCGAAGACGGCTGTAATGCCAGAAACCGGTCCCCGGAAGCTTGTTTCCTTCCCAGTGTAAGAATTGGCTTTTGTAGTTTGGTTTGCTCTGTTCCCATCATGCACTGGGACAGGAACAGACTAATTTGCATACAGCCAGGTTTTGAAACTGGGATGGTGCAGTGAGCTAAAAAACGGTGTTGGATCTAGCCCTGATCTCTTGACTGGGTGAGAGTATTCTGCTTAATTCAGAGACTCTGTCCCTCACCACCCCTTGTTGTAAATATTTTTGTCCACCCTAAGTGTGGAAGGGTATACTCAGACATGAGTCCCTTGCTCATTGCACCATCAGGATTCAAGCAAGCCGGGCCGAAGACGGCTGTAATGCCAGAAACCGGTCCCCGGAAGCTTGTTTCCTTCCCAGTGTAAGAATTGGCTTTTGTAGTTTGGTTTGCCCTGTTCCCATCATGCACTGGGACAGGAACAGACTAATTTGCATACAGCCAGGTTCTGAAACTGGGATGGTGCAGTGAGCTAAAAAACGGTGTTGGATCTAGCCCTGATCTCTTGACTGGGTGAGAGTATTCTGCTTAATTCAGAGACTCTGTCCCTCACCACCCCTTGTTGTAAATATTTTTGTCCACCCTAAGTGTGGAAGGGTATACTCAGACATGAGTCCCTTGCTCATTGCACCATCAGGATTCAAGCAAGCCGGGCCGAAGACGGCTGTAATGCCAGAAACCGGTCCCCGGAAGCTTGTTTCCTTCCCAGTGTAAGAATTGGCTTTTGTAGTTTGGTTTGCCCTGTTCCCATCATGCACTGGGACAGGAACAGACTAATTTGCATACAGCCAGGTTCTGAAACTGGGATGGTGCAGTGAGCTAAAAAACGGTGTTGGATCTAGCCCTGATCTCTTGACTGGGTGAGAGTATTCTGCTTAATTCAGAGACTCTGTCCCTCACCACCCCTTGTTGTAAATATTTTTGTCCACCCTAAGTGTGGAAGGGTATACTCAGACATGAGTCCCTTGCTCATTACACCATCAGGATTCAAGCAAGCCGGGCCGAAGACGGCTGTAATGCCAGAAACCGGTCCCCGGAAGCTTGTTTCCTTCCCAGTGTAAGAATTGGCTTTTGTAGTTTGGTTTGCCCTGTTCCCATCATGCACTGGGACAGGAACAGACTAATTTGCATACAGCCAGGTTCTGAAACTGGGATGGTGAGGAAAATTGAATTTTGCCTTGTTATATGTGCCTACGTGTTCCCCATCCTATGTTATATGTGCATGATCGATATGCATATATCCCCCTATGATCGATTTAAGACGCAATTATAGTTGTGTCCAATTCTAGTATGCCAGTATCCAGTTCTCGTGAAAGCAACGAGTATTAGGCCTATGTTGCCACGTTTTACATTATGCACGTTAATTCACCGCATTGTCCCCGTTTCTAGGCCTCAAAAGGGCCCGGACACCAGATTCAAGCTCCAGTCTCCTGAACCCACTCCGAGGAGCGATGCAGCCCCCACCTGCATCCCTGACCCTTCACTTACTTCCTGCCGCGCAGCGCGGTGCCCGGCCTGGCTCTGCCTGCCTGTCTGCCAAGAATATGTTATGCCTCCAGTTATCAGTTCAGCTCTCCGTCTTCACATTCCTAAGCTAACGAACCGCATAAACAGCTCAGCTATAGTCTAGTCTTTCTGTCTCCATGCAAGAGAATTACTGTATTAATATTCATAGAAGATTCATAGCACACGCAATACATGTAGAATATATGCATGCACCAGCCTTTGTGTCCAGTAGCCTTTGCCCTGATAACTTTTAGATTCTATCAACATGTACTCCAAACACCAGATACCAGATATGTTATAGGTACATGTCGTCCTGACACCGCAGACTTTAGTCTCCTCTTCTAGTGCAGAAGTCATAGCCCCCAGTTCTCCCCGGTAACACGTCATTGCCCGTTTGCGCGCACCACTAGGTTAAAGGCCCCAGCTACTCAGGTAGCCCCCTCCATGTTTCCGCCCACTTTATGACACTTCTGTGACGTTCACATCACATGTCTACGTGCACGCCTTCTCTTCACGCCCATGTCTTCTTATCTTACGCTTGTCATAAGTTACGCCTACTGTATGTAATGTAATAGAAATGTCTTACTATATATATGTTGAATTGTGATGAAACGGGTGCAGCTGCCTTCCTTCCTATTTTATTTCAGGCTGTCCCGTTCCAGTCCCTTCCCCTTTGCCTGAATAAAGCCTGTTCAACTCGGATACATCGGATCCTGCCTCTTATTTATTGAGCTATCTGTTATTGTTAATATATTCAAAAATAGTACCGGTAATTAATTATTTATTTACCACATAAATGGCGCCCAAACAGGGAAGAGCCCCTTCCTCACGCGCTGGCGATGTACGCAGGTCCCCTGACCCTCTGCAGCCGTGACGGAACTCTACTGCGCACCGGCAGATATTTCTGCTTCAAGTCTCCCTCAGGCCCACGGAGGAGACGGAGACTGCGGTCCGGCATCCAGACGAAGCGGTGTGGAATGCGGTTCGTCCCGACCAGAGCCCAAGCCGAGAGTCAAGGTCCGAAGTATCCGGAGGCCCACCTGTTTCTGAAGTCCGAAGTTCGTAGTCCGACGTCGTAGCAGTCCAGTCCAGTCCGAGGCCTTCCAGTTTCTGCTTCCCGGTGAGTACCGTCGCGGGGGAAGTATCTAGACAGGATCATTAGTTTGTTCCTGGTCCGTTGGGTTTGGGTACACAGATCCAGTCCGAAGTATTCACCTAGGTGGGTACGGTATGACGTGTCTCTTTATGGGACCGGTATGTTCTGTACTGTTTTAGCAGTGCATCCAGTAATTCTAGTAAGTTTCGTTCTCGAGAAATTCATGTGTTCTGTTTTCAGTGTACCAGGTAGTATTTCTGTTCGAACTGTTTTTAATGTATTTCTATGTCGTGGTATGAGTGATTTGTTTGCCATATTATTACTGTGATTATTGTGTATTGTGTTCCAAGTGTATTACCGAAATGCCTCTGTTCTCGAAATTACGTCAGTTAAAGACCAGAAAAGGGTTACTCGAAGAAGCAGTTCCTGTCCCTCCTAGGGACAGTCCAGGACATTTTATGTATCACAAGCATGGCTTAGATTCCATAATATATCTAGACTTATGGGCGGACTATACCAAGGAACTAGAAGAGAAATATAGATGGCCCGTATCAGGTACATGGGATGCCGAGTGCATCATGAGAGTAGAAGAAGCATTATGGAAAAAGAAAGCCAGACAGTCCCAGAAAGATGCCATCGAGTTATGGCACAAAGAATCTCATAAAAGAACCGAAAAAGAATTCAGAAAAACAGAATTAAGTAGGGAATCCTCAGAAAGAGCCCAAGAAAGGGAATTAATAGAAGAAGGTGAACGAGTTAGAGCAGAACAGTCAGACAGACAGAGAAATGCCCTTATTAAAGGTATGTATCCTCTTCTTGCCGAGGGCTTGCCGAAGGCAACCCCGGAAGCACCCTGTAATTTACCGCCACCATTGGTCCCGATTAAGCTACGTCATAAACCGACCGCAGCTGACATATTTCTTTCGTCCTATTTGGACGACACCGTCCCAGCCTATGCAAATCCTGTTCGCCTGCTCCCGTTAATAATGTAATTCCTGTCCCGCCAACTACTGTTCCCGGGGGTCAAGTTCATATTCCAGCACCCCCGGACCAGCCCACAGTAAATGTACCCGTTTTACCAGTCACTCTGCCAGCCCGTACAGTATTAACTGACGATTCCAGCTCAGGAGGGGCTGAAGGAGGTGCTCCTATCACCCCGCCTCAAGTTAGACGACTGACGCTGCATGACGTAGCGTTACAGCGTACGCCAAAAGTGGCGACATACACAGATCTCAAGCGACTTCTTACTGACTGTATATATGATCCAGTTCCAGGCGAAGATCACATGATCTTATATTCAGTACGTTTAAGACGGGTGGCCAGCTTTTTGATCACCCTGCCTGATATGAAGGAACATCTAAACAGAATATATCGTTTTATCCGTACAGGAGAGAATCCAGGAAGTATTCACGAAGCTATGTCACATAGGAAAGCCGAGGTTCAACTTATGATTTTAAAGTTCTTGATTAACTGTTTAATAAGAGAACAAGATTATCCAGATAAAGACCAAGACGAGATGAAAGTCCTGACCAGGTGGAGTGACAATATAGCTGAGGGAAAACACAAGACACAAGGTAGTGTAGAGAGTATGTATAAGAAAATTTGTAAGGAAATAATACGTATACACCAGAAAGAGGAAGCAAAACGAGCAACCGAGAAAGAGAATGACTCTTCCAGTGAAGAGGTAGACAGCGAGAATCCCTCCAGAATAGCGTATGTAGGTAGAACTAGACTTTCCGACCGATATTCACGCCTAGATTACAAGAAAGCTTTTCCTCCTCCAGTACCAGAACAGTGTTCTCTTGAGCAAGTATTCCAAGCCACCGATCACATTCTGAAATTACGAATAGGGTATAGCGAGCTTAGTACAATGCATGAACAAGAACTAGCCCGATCAGCAGTCCGATGGACTAGTGATTCTACCACATTTCCAGATGAAATAGTGGCCCAAATGTTTCTGAAACTGCCCCCAGCCGAGCAACGTCTGGTGGGCACATATATGATTCAGCACCTCATTACACTGTATGAGGAACAACATTCTGATCCAGGTCCTTTACATGATGTACTGAACGAGTTACTCCAAAACAAATGGAAAGGTCTAGGTACCGATTTAATTAGTGTCATTCTAGAACAGCGCCACAAGTACCGAACGTTTCTGAATCCACATTTTGTTCATGTCTCACCCCCAGAAAATAAATCATTCTACATAGACAGACAGAATCCGTTACGAGAAGTACATCCAGTCAAGAAAGAAGATGGTAGTCTAGAACGAGTATTTGTTTACACCCCTATCACGAAAATAGAACTCTTGGAAATGAAAAAGTTAATTCCCTGTCATGATAAAGATCCAGCAGGGTTTCACCGTGAATTAAAGGACATGCTCCGTATGGGAGAATACACGTATCCTGATATCATTAAAATGTTAAAGGTCCTGTTGCCTGCGGGCATATATGAAAAACTCAAAGAAAAAGAATGGGAGGTGGGAGAGAAAAAGATAGATTGGACCGCATTAGAAACTGAAGATAATACACGAGTACCAGGTACCGGTCTTGGGGATAAAGCTAAAGCTTTGCCCGAATTGTTAATACAAGTCTTGCCAAGATTACTAGCCACGAAAAAGGAAGATTGGGATGCCATCTCAGCCTGTAAACAGATTATTCTAGATTTGAGAAATGTTTCATTATTAATAGTGGTCTGAAAACAAGTAGTGAATCGTATCCCCATCTTTTTGTTACCAAACTAGTCGAAAATTCAAGTCCACAAGTTAAAAATAGAGTACTGAAAGTCGAAAGTACCTGGCAAGCTAATACTCCGTCACAAATGCTCCAGATGCTCCAGTATCACCAGAACAGAATCAGGGAAGAGCAGGAACACGAAAAGAGACGTATGAAAGACACGAAAATGAAAGTATTAGTTGCACAATCTGTTCCACAAGACGGTCAGAAGAGTGGTCCGAATCAAGCCAGTCATCCGACAGCTCCCGTTAAAGGGACATGCAATTACTGTAAACAGCCAGGTCATTATATAAACGAATGTGCAGTTCTGAAACACAACATAGCTACTGGTAAGACAAAAGAGAGACCACGTCCGCATAGACAAGAACAAGTTTCACAGACTTCCCAGCCACCGCAGAATGCACAACAGACAGTTACAGTACCGCAGCCTATCGCTGCAACACAACACGTTACACAGCAGATGTACCAGTATGCACAGTCAGAGTATCCAGATTATCAGCCGTATTCATGAAACAGCCTAGAGAGGGAGGTAGGCTTGCGAGATTCCTGTAGATCAAGAGGGTCCCTATGTACACAGTCAAGTATTAGGGAAAGACAGAAAGTTTCTGATTGATACAGGGGCAAGTAGGACTACCATCAGTCATGACGAGGTTCCAGGGGCTCCGCTCTCAGGCTCTAGAAATGTTTCCCTTGGATTTTCAGGAAAGCCTATTGTTAATGAAATATCGAAACCAGTTACTCTAGAAGTCGGTCCATTGTCCCGAACTACAGACTTGTTACTCACGAAATCATGTCCAGAAAATGTATTAGGCATTAGAACCCTGAAAGAATTAGGAGCAGTAATATGCTGCTCCCCAGAAGGGGTGCGATTGTTCCTGAGAGATTTTAAAGGTCATTATGTATTACGTGATTTTGATCCAAGATTATTGAATGTACTGCAGCATTTATGGGCGCAAGGTCCAACTGATGTAGGTTGTATGCATATCACACCCCATCGTGTTACCCTGAAGCCAGGTGTTGTATTACCACGAATCCGACAGTACAAATTGGCACCTGAGGCTGTAGCAGCCTTATCTAAAATTATTGACGAGCTTCTTGTTCAAGGAGTGGTTGTAGAGACTGACTCCAATATATGTAATTCTCCTATCATTCCGATTCTGAAACGTACTGATCCAAATGCACCTCCAGTTTATCGATTAGTGATTGACCTTCGAGAACTTAATAAATGTATCATACCCCAGTACCCAGTGGTTCCAGATATTTCTTCCCTATTGACAGCAATTGATTCTGAAGCTACGTTCTTTACAGTTATCGATCTCAAGAACGCATTCTTTAGTGTCCCCATTCATCCAGACAGCCAGTTCCTTTTCGGATTCTGTTTAAATGGAAAAAGCTATAAATTTACACAAGCTCCTCAAGGTTTCACAGAAAGTCCTAGTATTTATAGTCAAGCACTTAAAAGACAACTAGACAATATTCACATGCCAACTGACACTGCCCTGCTCCAGTATGTCGATGATCTACTGATCACAGCCCGTTCTGAACGTGACTGCGAACGTGCGTCACTTACAGTCTTGTATTTCTTGGCCGAGATGGGGCACAAGGTGTCCCCTTCCAAATTGCAATTCTGTGTCCAGCAAGTGGTCTACTTAGGACACTTACTGTCCAAGAGGGGTAGGCAGTTGACACCTGACCGTATCCAGTTAATAGCACGTCTTCCACAGCCCAAGACACAGAAGGAGGTACGAGCTTTTATCGGCCTCACTTCTTACTGCAGACAATGGATTCCGCAGTATGCATTTTTAGCCAAGCCACTGATACAGTTAACGACACAGGAGGCAGCCGTATCGACTGTCCTCCCTTGGACCCAGGAACATACACTTGTTTTCAATGAGTTAAAGAAAGCTTTATGTAATGCACCTGTTCTAGCAACACCGAACTACAATAAGCCTTTTACACTTTTTGTTACTGAACGTGATGGTACTGCATTATCTGTTCTCACACAAGATCAAGCAGGACAATACAAGCCCTGTGCTTATTTTTCTAGCACATTAGATCCAGTAGCCCAGGCTCTGCCTGCGTGCCTCAAGTCAGTTGCAGCCACAGCACTAGCTATCAGACAAAGTGATTCCATAGTGTTAGGACATTCCCTGACAGTACAAGTTCCACACTCCGTGGAAGTTCTTTTAAACCGAACACAGACCCAGCACTTGACAATTGCACGTTTAACAGGTTATGAACTGACACTGTTTCAGCCACACATAGAAATCAGACGCTGCAACATTTTAAATCCAGCTACATTGTTACCGTCAGTTACTTCAAATCCTGCCACACATGACTGTGTGGAAGTTGTTAACACTACGACAAAGCCAAGACAAGACTTGACAGACATTGCATTACCTAATCCCGACCTGACACTTTATGTGGATGGTTCATGTATGAGAACAAGTACAGGAGAACTAGTAGCCGCGTATGCAGTGACTACTGAAACCGAAGTTATAGAAACACATCGTATTGACACCCTGTCTGCTCAAGCAGCAGAGCTTGTCGCTCTGACCCAAGCCTGCATACGTGCCAAGAACCTGAAAGTTAATATATACACAGATTCACGTTATGCATTCGGAGTCGTACACGACTTTGGAGTGCTCTGGCAAGAAAGAGGCTTTATGACTTCTCATGGAACCAAGATTCAGCATGGCCCCCTCATTCAAGCTCTGTTAGACGCAATACATTTACCGACAGCTATCGCCATCATGAAGTGCAAGGCACATACGAAAGTCACTGACATCATTTCCCAGGGTAACGATCTAGCAGATCGAACAGCCAAGCTTACAGCCCAGACTCCAGACATTCCAGTTAACACGACACAGACAGACATTCCAGATCAGACTACTTGTATGACCGTTAAGGATCCAACACAAGATGTGATAGATATACAGTTACATGCCACTCCAGATGAAATCAAGAATTGGTCTGAACAAGGAGGGGTCCAGACAGATCAAGGATGGTTGACAAAGGGAAAAGCCACATGGTTTCTCCCCGACTCTATGGTTCAAGTCCTTATTAACACCGCACATAGTCCAGCACACTTAGGAGAAAAAGCCATGTTAGACAGTATTCAGAACCTCTGGTTCAACAAGCATTTATGAGCAGCAGCCAAACAGAAAGTGCGTACCTGCATGATCTGTTGTCAGTTCAATCCAGGTAAAGGTGTCCCGGTGGAACAAGGTGGATTCCATCCTCCTGACCACCCTTTTGAAGTCCTCCAGATGGATTATATTCAGATGGAGCGATGTCGAGGTTTCAAGTATGTTCTCGTAGTTGTATGCGCTTTGTCCAGGTGGACAGAAGCATATCCAGTTCCAGATTACACAGCTGCGACCACTGCCAGGCAGTTGGTTCGTGAGTATTTCCCCCGCTATGGATTGCCTAGGGTCGTGTATTCAGATAACGGCCAGCCATTCTCATCCGAGCTCATGAAACAAGTTTCCCTTCTGTTAGGGTACCAGTGGAAGTTCCATTGTGTACACCATCCTGAAGCAGCCGGTCTCGTAGAGAGACATAACCAGACTCTGAAAATCCGCATCGCCAAAGTATGCGCAGAGAAAGGCGTAGATTGGATGGTCGCCCTGCCAGTCGCCCTTTTTTATATGAGAATGGTCGCTCATTCCCGTTCAGGTCTATCTCCATATGAGATAGTGTTTGGTCGTCCCCCAAATATGTGGGGTACACCTAGACCACGTACAATTACCGATGTTGACAGTAATATGCTGACAGATTATTTGGCCGCCTTGATGTCTGCACTACAATCTTGTCGTTCACAGGTCGCCGCTGCATTTCCAGACAACACCGAAGTGAAACCGCACGAGGTTGTTCCAGGTGACTTCGTCCTTGTGAGAAATTTTGATCGTTCAAGTCCGCTGGAGCCCCGTTGGAAGGAGCCCCGCCTTGTTCTTCTCACCACCCGGACAGCAGTGAAAGTCGAAAACAGAAAAGGGTGGCTACACGTGAGCCACGTCAAGAAATTCCATGGACTTAAAGCAAAAACTTTTCTCAAGGACTGCCCAGACACTGAATTTAAACTTCCCTTGTTAGAGAAAACTCCGCAGCAGGAGTATAAAACAAAGTTGAGGTCTAGTAAGTCAGCCAGTTTAATTGTCTAAGTCCCTCTCGGGTGAAACGGTTAGACAGGTTCCTGACATGTATGAGATAGACCCACACAGTGAGAGAGTTAGACAAAACTCTAAGAGATGTATCATTACTCTGTTTTTTCTATTATTTCTGAGTCTTATGGTTACTTGCATAAGTTATGCTTTACATTTATGTTTTCCTATTTCACATGTACATATGTTTTCTAATGTTACAGTAGAGCACACATTTAGTGACCTGCCTCCTCACGAGTTATCATATCGTCTTGCTATGCGTAATAATACTTTTATCCGAATGCTGCACTATTCACACCAGACCAGCAATGCCACTAATTGTTGGGTGTGTGGTCGACTCCCCCCTTTCCAGACATCGAAGGGAGTTCTGCCACTCTTTCCCTATCCATTTTCACACAATGGTTCGTGTGGAGCATGGTCCACGTTAACATCATCCTCAAATGATATGTCCCTTCTGAATCGAACATGTTTCCCAGACAAGCAAAGTCTTTCCCATAGAACAGGGTTAGATCTAGAAAATGAAGTATATGATTTAGGTAATTATTCCTCGAATTTCATGGTTCTGAATGTTCAGTCCGAGACTACTCCAGATTTGCCTGCTATTTCAGTTCTACCAGTTAAAGGCGAATTATGTGTCAGAAAGAATGGTTCTACACATGTAGGACATAGTGATTGTACCACTATGGTCGAGTATAGTGACAGTGGGAAATCTATTTTCAAAGCCTCACGTCATTCTTATTTTGTGTGTGGTCAGACCGCATATGTACGTCTGCCCCTAGATTGGGATGGAACATGTTATATTGCCTTCCTACTGCCACCAGTTTTCCTAGCCCCATCCGATTATCACAGAAACACACATCTAGTACACGTTAGACATAGAAGGGAGATCGAGTCCCCAATTGTCGATCAAACTGAAACTGCCTTAGAACAATATCAAGACTTCAATAAAGGTTTCTTTTTCTTCATAGGTCCTGTCCAGAATAGTAAATTAATACGTAGGCTAACCAGAACCCTTGAAGCAGTAGTGAATGAGACTACTTCCGCTCTAGGTAACTTAACTGAAGAACAATCTGCTATGAGATTTGTCGTGCTCCAGAATCGTCTCGTCCTTGACGTCATACTGGCCGATAGGGGAGGAGCTTGTAGAGTCATCGGATCTAGTTGCTGCATTTTCATTCCTAATAACGCGCCGTCTGTTTATTCAGCTATAACCAGACTTCATAAAATTGCCCATCAGTTACACCAGAATCCAGGCACCTGGACATGGTCCGGTTGGCTCTGGAGTATAATATCTGCCTGGGGATGGAAAGTATTGTCATTCCTGGGTATAGCAGTAATGATCATATTCAGTTGCTGCCTCTGTTTACAATGTGGCCCTGCGATTTGCGGCTTGTGTGCTACCTCTTGTATTCCTAGTCCTAAGTCCCGTTCCAAGACAATTCGAGACGAGCAAATGATGCTCTATGAACAGATAGATGGAATCATGAAAATTGATGTTTCCTGATGGAAACGTAGGGCACAAGGAGGGAATGAGGAAAATTGAATTTTGCCTTGTTATATGTGCCTACGTGTTCCCCATCCTATGTTATATGTGCATGATCGATATGCATATATCCCCCTATGATCGATTTAAGACGCAATTATAGTTGTGTCCAATTCTAGTATGCCAGTATCCAGTTCTCGTGAAAGCAACGAGTATTAGGCCTATGTTGCCACGTTTTACATTATGCACGTTAATTCACCGCATTGTCCCCGTTTCTAGGCCTCAAAAGGGCCCGGACACCAGATTCAAGCTCCAGTCTCCTGAACCCACTCCGAGGAGCGATGCAGCCCCCACCTGCATCCCTGACCCTTCACTTACTTCCTGCCGCGCAGCGCGGTGCCCGGCCTGGCTCTGCCTGCCTGTCTGCCAAGAATATGTTATGCCTCCAGTTATCAGTTCAGCTCTCCGTCTTCACATTCCTAAGCTAACGAACCGCATAAACAGCTCAGCTATAGTCTAGTATTTCTGTCTCCATGCAAGAGAATTACTGTATTAATATTCATAGAAGATTCATAGCACACGCAATACATGTAGAATATATGCATGCACCAGCCTTTGTGTCCAGTAGCCTTTGCCCTGATAACTTTTAGATTCTATCAACATGTACTCCAAACACCAGATACCAGATATGTTATAGGTACATGTCGTCCTGACACCGCAGACTTTAGTCTCCTCTTCTAGTGCAGAAGTCATAGCCCCCAGTTCTCCCCGGTAACACGTCATTGCCCGTTTGCGCGCACCACTAGGCTAAAGGCCCCAGCTACTCAGGTAGCCCCCTCCATGTTTCCGCCCACTTTATGACACTTCTGTGACGTTCACATCACATGTCTACGTGCACGCCTTCTCTTCACGCCCATGTCTTCTTATCTTACGCTTGTCATAAGTTACGCCTACTGTATGTAATGTAATAGAAATGTCTTACTATATATATGTTGAATTGTGATGAAACGGGTGCAGCTGCCTTCCTTCCTATTTTATTTCAGGCTGTCCCGTTCCAGTCCCTTCCCCTTTGCCTGAATAAAGCCTGTTCAACTCGGATACATCGGATCCTGCCTCTTATTTATTGAGCTATCTGTTATTGTTAATATATTCAAAAATAGTACCGGTAATTAATTATTTATTTACCACAATGGTGCAGTGAGCTAAAAAACGGTGTTGGATCTAGCCCTGATCTCTTGACTGGGTGAGAGTATTCTGCTTAATTCAGAGACTCTGTCCCTCACCACCCCTTGTTGTAAATATTTTTGTCCACCCTAAGTGTGGAAGGGTATACTCAGACATGAGTCCCTTGCTCATTGCACCATCAGGATTCAAGCAAGCCGGGCCGAAGACGGCTGTAATGCCAGAAACCGGTCCCCGGAAGCTTGTTTCCTTCCCAGTGTAAGAATTGGCTTTTGTAGTTTGGTTTGCCCTGTTCCCATCATGCACTGGGACAGGAACAGACTAATTTGCATACAGCCAGGTTCTGAAACTGGGATGGTGCAGTGAGCTAAAAAACGGTGTTGGATCTAGCCCTGATCTCTTGACTGGGTGAGAGTATTCTGCTTAATTCAGAGACTCTGTCCCTCACCACCCCTTGTTGTAAATATTCTTGTCCACCCTAAGTGTGGAAGGGTATACTCAGACATGAGTCCCTTGCTCATTGCACCATCAGGATTCAAGCAAGTCGGGCCGAAGACGGCTGTAATGCCAGAAACCGGTCCCCGGAAGCTTGTTTCCTTCCCAGTGTAAGAATTGGCTTTTGTAGTTTGGTTTGCCCTGTTCCCATCATGCACTGGGACAGGAACAGACTAATTTGCATACAGCCTGGTTCTGAAACTGGGATGGTGCAGTGAGATAAAAAACGGTGTTGGATCTAGCCCTGATCTCTTGACTGGGTGAGAGTATTCTGCTTAATTCAGAGACTCTGTCCCTCACCACCCCTTGTTGTAAATATTTTTGTCCACCCTAAGTGTGGAAGGGTATACTCAGACATGAGTCCCTTGCTCATTGCACCATCAGGATTCAAGCAAGCCGGGCCGAAGACGGCTGTAATGCCAGAAACCGGTCCCCGGAAGCTTGTTTCCTTCCCAGTGTAAGAATTGGCTTTTGTAGTTTGGTTTGCTCTGTTCCCATCATGCACTGGGACAGGAACAGACTAATTTGCATACAGCCAGGTTCTGAAACTGGGATGGTGCAGTGAGCTAAAAAACGGTGTTGGATCTAGCCCTGATCTCTTGACTGGGTGAGAGTATTCTGCTTAATTCAGAGACTCTGTCCCTCACCACCCCTTGTTGTAAATATTTTTGTCCACCCTAAGTGTGGAAGGGTATACTCAGACATGAGTCCCTTGCTCATTGCACCATCAGGATTCAAGCAAGCCGGGCCGAAGACGGCTGTAATGCCAGAAACCGGTCCCCGGAAGCTTGTTTCCTTCCCAGTGTAAGAATTGGCTTTTGTAGTTTGGTTTGCTCTGTTCCCATCATGCACTGGGACAGGAACAGACTAATTTGCATACAGCCAGGTTCTGAAACTGGGATGGTGCAGTGAGCTAAAAAACGGTGTGGGATCTAGCCCTGATCTCTTGACTGGGTGAGAGTATTCTGCTTAATTCAGAGACTCTGTCCCTCACCACCCCTTGTTGTAAATATTTTTGTCCACCCTAAGTGTGGAAGGGTATACTCAGACATGAGTCCCTTGCTCATTGCACCATCAGGATTCAAGCAAGCCGGGCCGAAGACGGCTGTAATGCCAGAAACCAGTCCCCGGAAGCTTGTTTCCTTCCCAGTGTAAGAATTGGCTTTTGTAGTTTGGTTTGCCCTGTTCCCATCATGCACTGGGACAGGAACAGACTAATTTGCATACAGCCAGGTTCTGAAACTGGGATGGTGCAGTGAGCTAAAAAACGGTGTTGGATCTAGCCCTGATCTCTTGACTGGGTGACAGTATTCTGCTTAATTCAGAGACTCTGTCCCTCACCACCCCTTGTTGTAAATATTTTTGTCCACCCTAAGTGTGGAAGGGTATACTCAGACATGAGTCCCTTGCTCATTGCACCATCAGGATTCAAGCAAGCCGGGCCGAAGACGGCTGTAATGCCAGAAACCGGTCCCCGGAAGCTTGTTTCCTTCCCAGTGTAAGAATTGGCTTTTGTAGTTTGGTTTGCCCTGTTCCCATCATGCACTGGGACAGGAACAGACTAATTTGCATACAGCCAGGTTCTGAAACTGGGATGGTGCAGTGAGCTAAAAAACGGTGTTGGATCTAGCCCTGATCTCTTGACTGGGTGAGAGTATTCTGCTTAATTCAGAGACTCTGTCCCTCACCACCCCTTGTTGTAAATATTTTTGTCCACCCTAAGTGTGGAAGGGTATACTCAGACATGAGTCCCTTGCTCATTGCACCATCAGGATTCAAGCAAGCCGGGCCGAAGACGGCTGTAATGCCAGAAACCGGTCCCCGGAAGCTTGTTTCCTTCCCAGTGTAAGAATTGGCTTTTGTAGTTTGGTTTGCCCTGTTCCCATCATGCACTGGGACAGGAACAGACTAATTTGCATACAGCCAGGTTCTGAAACTGGGATGGTGCAGTGAGCTAAAAAACGGTGTTGGATCTAGCCCTGATCTCTTGACTGGGTGACAGTATTCTGCTTAATTCAGAGACTCTGTCCCTCACCACCCCTTGTTGTAAATATTTTTGTCCACCCTAAGTGTGGAAGGGTATACTCAGACATGAGTCCCTTGCTCATTGCACCATCAGGATTCAAGCAAGCCGGGCCGAAGACGGCTGTAATGCCAGAAACCGGTCCCCGGAAGCTTGTTTCCTTCCCAGTGTAAGAATTGGCTTTTGTAGTTTGGTTTGCCCTGTTCCCATCATGCACTGGGACAGGAACAGACTAATTTGCATACAGCCAGGTTCTGAAACTGGGATGGTGCAGTGAGCTAAAAAACGGTGTTGGATCTAGCCCTGATCTCTTGACTGGGTGAGAGTATTCTGCTTAATTCAGAGACTCTGTCCCTCACCACCCCTTGTTGTAAATATTTTTGTCCACCCTAAGTGTGGAAGGGTATACTCAGACATGAGTCCCTTGCTCATTGCACCATCAGGATTCAAGCAAGCCGGGCCGAAGACGGCTGTAATGCCAGAAACCGGTCCCCGGAAGCTTGTTTCCTTCCCAGTGTAAGAATTGGCTTTTGTAGTTTGGTTTGCCCTGTTCCCATCATGCACTGGGACAGGAACAGACTAATTTGCATACAGCCAGGTTCTGAAACTGGGATGGTGCAGTGAGCTAAAAAACGGTGTTGGATCTAGCCCTGATCTCTTGACTGGGTGAGAGTATTCTGCTTAATTCAGAGACTCTGTCCCTCACCACCCCTTGTTGTAAATATTTTTGTCCACCCTAAGTGTGGAAGGGTATACTCAGACATGAGTCCCTTGCTCATTGCACCATCAGGATTCAAGCAAGCCGGGCCGAAGACGGCTGTAATGCCAGAAACCGGTCCCCGGAAGCTTGTTTCCTTCCCAGTGTAAGAATTGGCTTTTGTAGTTTGGTTTGCCCTGTTCCCATCATGCACTGGGACAGGAACAGACTAATGTGCATACAGCCAGGTTCTGAAACTGGGATGGTGCAGTGAGCTAAAAAACGGTGTTGGATCTAGCCCTGATCTCTTGACTGGGTGAGAGTATTCTGCTTAATTCAGAGACTCTGTCCCTCACCACCCCTTGTTGTAAATATTTTTGTCCACCCTAAGTGTGGAAGGGTATACTCAGACATGAGTCCCTTGCTCATTGCACCATCAGGATTCAAGCAAGCCGGGCCGAAGACGGCTGTAATGCCAGAAACCGGTCCCCGGAAGCTTGTTTCCTTCCCAGTGTAAGAATTGGCTTTTGTAGTTTGGTTTGCCCTGTTCCCATCATGCACTGGGACAGGAACAGACTAATTTGCATACAGCCAGGTTCTGAAACTGGGATGGTGCAGTGAGCTAAAAAAACGGTGTTGGATCTAGCCCTGATCTCTTGACTGGGTGAGAGTATTCTGCTTAATTCAGAGACTCTGTCCCTCACCACCCCTTGTTGTAAATATTTTTGTCCACCCTAAGTGTGGAAGGGTATACTCAGACATGAGTCCCTTGCTCATTGCACCATCAGGATTCAAGCAAGCCGGGCCGAAGACGGCTGTAATGCCAGAAACCGGTCCCCGGAAGCTTGTTTCCTTCCCGGTGTAAGAATTGGCTTTTGTAGTTTGGTTTGCCCTGTTCCCATCATGCACTGGGACAGGAACAGACTAATTTGCATACAGCCAGGTTCTGAAACTGGGATGGTGCAGTGAGCTAAAAAACGGTGTTGGATCTAGCCCTGATCTCTTGACTGGGTGAGAGTATTCTGCTTAATTCAGACACTCTGTCCCTCACCACCCCTTGTTGTAAATATTTTTGTCCACCCTAAGTGTGGAAGGGTATACTCAGACATGAGTCCCTTGCTCATTGCACCATCAGGATTCAAGCAAGCCGGGCCGAAGACGGCTGTAATGCCAGAAACCGGTCCCCGGAAGCTTGTTTCCTTCCCAGTGTAAGAATTGGCTTTTGTAGTTTGGTTTGCCCTGTTCCCATCATGCACTGGGACAGGAACAGACTAATTTGCATACAGCCAGGTTCTGAAACTGGGATAGTGCAGTGAGCTAAAAAACGGTGTTGGATCTAGCCCTGATCTCTTGACTGGGTGAGAGTATTCTGCTTAATTCAGAGACTCTGTCCCTCACCACCCCTTGTTGTAAATATTTTTGTCCACCCTAAGTGTGGAAGGGTATACTCAGACATGAGTCCCTTGCTCATTGCACCATCAGGATTCAAGCAAGCCGGGCCGAAGACGGCTGTAATGCCAGAAACCGGTCCCCGGAAGCTTGTTTCCTTCCCAGTGTAAGAATTGGCTTTTGTAGTTTGGTTTGCCCTGTTCCCATCATGCACTGGGACAGGAACAGACTAATTTGCATACAGACAGGTTCTGAAACTGGGATGGTGCAGTGAGCTAAAAAACGGTGTTGGATCTAGCCCTGATCTCTTGACTGGGTGAGAGTATTCTGCTTAATTCAGAGACTCTGTCCCTCACCACCCCTTGTTGTAAATATTTTTGTCCACCCTAAGTGTGGAAGGGTATACTCAGACATGAGTCCCTTGCTCATTGCACCATCAGGATTCAAGCAAGCCGGTCCGAAGACGGCTGTAATGCCAGAAACCGGTCCCCGGAAGCTTGTTTCCTTCCCAGTGTAAGAATTGGCTTTTGTAGTTTGGTTTGCCCTGTTCCCATCATGCACTGGGACAGGAACAGACTAATTTGCATACAGCCAGGTTCTGAAACTGGGATGGTGCAGTGAGCTAAAAAACGGTGTTGGATCTAGCCCTGATCTCTTGACTGGGTGAGAGTATTCTGCTTAATTCAGAGACTCTGTCCCTCACCACCCCTTGTTGTAAATATACAATGCTTTTTGAGGCTGCTATTGCTGATAAACTGGTGATATGGGCTGTTTGCTCCAGCTTGTGAATGGTGCGTTAAATTTATCACAATTTTGGTTGTGATAAAGTGCTCTTTACTCGGCGATGTGTCGCTAAGAATATACCACTCGGTGTTTGAAATACTTAAAAGCGCTGAGAGTAGTGCCCTCATCGCTTTCACACCAGGGGCCACACTGAAAACTTTAACACCATTTAAAAAAAAGTCCACTTTGACTAATTTACACTTGCCTCGGGACACCATCCCCCGTAGCATGCCGACATGTTTATTATTTTTTTTTAAATGAGAAGAGAGCCGTGTCGGCCTCCCTCCTGTGGTCAATTCCGGCCCGAGGACCCCAGCCCCTGGGGCCTGGTCTCACTGTTAGGGACTGTGGGGTGAGACCCAATGCCCCCACCGACCTGTGGGAGCGGGCATTGCTTTTCCACAAGAGGAGCTGCTGACATGCTCCTCCCCGTGTGGAAAAGCTATCAGCTTTGGATTTTGGAAACGAGAGCAGGTTTCCCAGCTCTCGCTTCCAAAATCCAAAGCAAGTTTGCTGTGACAGTGCGGGAGCCACGTGGCTCCTGCCCTTTCATAGCAAACAGCAGTGTCCCAGGGTAGGCCTGGGGGTGGCGGTCCCCAGGGCCATCACTGGCTCCAGGAGGGAGGCCGCGCGATCCCCTCCCAACGTGAGTGAAGCCCCGGGGAGGTGGTGGTCCCGGGATCTGCAGGGGCCCACTGGGACCCCGCTATTATTTTTAATGCCCCCGGGACCTAGCCCACCCAGGGGCCTCTACCGAGTCACAAGATGGCTGCCAACACTTCCTGGTTTGGAATGTTGGCAGCCAATCACAGTGAGGCTAGTGCTCGGGGGTTAGACTCTGCCCAGATATCGAAATGTTTATTTTTTTAATTTCTCAGCAACTACCGAACAGATTTACACTATTTAAAAAAAGGTTGCTTTCTGATCCAACACTACCTTTTTGCCAAATTTGGCGTAATTCCATTCAGTAGTTTCGGCTGTAGCCTTGCCCAAAGTTTCCTACGAAAAATCACAAGATGGCTGCCAACACTTCCTGGTTTGGAGTGTTGGCAGCCAATCACAGTGAAGCTAGTGCTCGGGGGTTAGGCTCCACCCAGATATAGAAACGTTTTTTTTTTAGTTTCTCAAAAACTACAGAACGGATTTACACCATTTAAAAAAGAGGTCGCTTTCTGAACCAAGCTCTATCTCTTTGTCAAATTTGGGGTAATCCCGATCAGCAGTTCAGGCTGTAGCCCCTCTCAAAATTTCCTATGGAAATTAACATGGGGAAAATGCGTTTTGGGACCCCCTTTTTTCTCAACCCCCGCTTGACGGATCACCCCCAAACTTTCAGTATAGCAGTATAGCAGCTGACCTGAAAAGACTTTGTTTTTGGAGAATTTCGCAAAGATTTGTCAAATGACGCCAAAGCTTTTCCTATGGAATCTAGGTTCTAACTATAACTAGGTGATATATATATATATATATATATATATATATATATATATATATATATATATATATATTACCTACTGGCGGTCGCCAGTAGGTATATATAGTTAGGATTTTTTCCCTATGGGATTTTTGAAAATTCTATGTCTAATAACTTTGGCGTTTGTGGACGGAATTGGCTGAAATTTTCTGGAAAATGGAACATTTTGTTTCTGAGGAGCCCCTGAAAATTTGGGGGGGGTTCGTCCAGGGGGGGCCGAGAAAAAAAGGGGGGTCCCAAAACGTGTTTTTAACATTGAGTTTTCCATAGGGCGGTTAGCCTCACTTTTAGCCCGAACGGCTGAATGGATTTGCACGAAACTTGGCTAAATTGTAGGGACTGGTAGCCCGATGTGCCTTTTGTAGGTCTCAATATATGTGCTGCAGTGGATTTTGAGAAATTAACGTTCAAAAAAAGATATATATCTGTAAGCGCGCTCTGGGCAGCGCTCCGGTCCGCGGACCTTAAGCGTACCGGAACTTCGCGTAGCTAAGCTGATTGGCTCTCCGGTGTCTGTCAACATTCTAAACAGTCCGGAGCGGCCGCCATCTTGTCTCTCGGTAGGATCGAGAGACAAGAGGAGGCCAAAACAAAGGGGGAAATAACTATAAGGGGGCATAGTAGATCCTCGCTGACCCCCTAGGTTTAATGTGGAGGTTTTAAAGGGGCCCCGCGGGGCAAAAAAAAATAAAAAAATTTTTTGTTTTTTTTCGTGGTTAGCGCCCGGTCCGCGAACCGGGAAGCGTTCTGGGGAGCGTACTACAATGAAAAATGAATGATAGTCTTTTCAAATGCTGTATGTTAATTGATTGTTGGATTTTTTGATTATTTTTTATTTCCTTTATCTTCCCAGGGAGCGACCCGGTACGCGAACCGTTGAGCGCCTCGGTTCGCGGACCTTAAGCGTTCCGGGAGTCCACCATTTTGTGTTTCGGTCGAATTAAGATACAAGATGGAGAGCAAATAATGTTCAGAATGGGTAGAAGGGGGCACGGTAGAGTTATCTTGACCCCCTAGGTTTTCTGAGGGTGGCTGAGGAGGCTTATATGTGCGAAAAAAAAACATTTTTAAAAAAAATTTCGCGAGGTTAGCTCCCGGTTCGCGTACCGGGTAGCGGCCCCGGTAGCGTACTTTGTTGAAAATTAGTGAAAAATGTTAGAGTTAAATAATAATTGTGAGTGATCAGATGTTGGGTAGCTCTGAGAAGAGCTTTTGGGTTTATGGTACATTTAGGTACTTATAAGTAGGTACCAATGCACATTCTTAAATTCAGAGTGAAAACTCTGTTGCCCTCATCTGAGAAGTGAACTCCATCTCCTCTGTAGATATCTTGCATGTAGTAACGCACGTTATTGTTGTACAGGGAGCCCATTCCATGGTCTCTCATGTAAGCTGAAACAGATTTGTTTACATGCTTCCTCGACTTCTCAATTTGTGGACAAAATTGGTTTGACCACCTCCATTTCTGTCTTTGGCATATATTTGAATATACCAAGGCAGTCTGAGGAAAAAGTGCCATTAATTGCTCAAAGGTGTCCTTTAAAAGCATTTCCAGACCTACACCAGTCAAAGTGCCCAAGTCATTACCTCCACAGTGCACAATTAACAGGTCAGGTTTTGGCAAATGCATAAAGGTTTTCACCAATGGTATCAATTGGTGACATTTTAATCCTCTGTGGCCAAACCACTTAATTTCCACATCTTGTAAATTGAGGTTAGGTAAATTCCTGCTTTCAACGTACCTTTGAGCCCAGTGAATATAACTATGACCAACAATCCAGACAGAAAACATGGTGAGAGAAGGTTCTCCTGCAGTCAGATGAAGTGTGGCAATGAAATGGCAGTTGAAAAAATGAGAGTGTAAAATGAAAAAAAAACTGTGGAGTTTCTGTGTTCATGAAGCAGTAACAGTGATTGGTGGATTTTGATTGATGAAAACAGAAAGTTAGGGTGCACAGATGTGTTCTTTGAAAGATGTATTTTGAGTGGTCAATAAAAAATCATTAAATGAAAGAATGCACTGGATATGCAGGTGCACTGAGAGTTCAGAGTTCAATTGCAACATTGTTGTGTGAACTTGCAAACACCAGAGTTTTTCCAAGAGGTGGTTGCTATGGAAAATAGGCAGAAAGGGCAGAGGGGGAAGGGTTTTCATTTGAAAAAAAGTGAGGGAAGAGTTTTGATTGGGTGACATGAGAAATATGTGTGAAGAATTACAGCATTTCTGTGCTTTTGATAGCTGCAGACTCTGGAGTGCATACCTTTTGCTCTGCTGAAGACAAATTGGTGTGTTTCTTAGACTGTTTTCAAACTCAAAGTATTTGCTAAGGTGAGAAAATATTTCTTTAATTTAGATAGAGAATAGTGTGCTTTAAGGAGAAAATTATGATTTATGTGGCGCAAATTGCTTGTAAATATGCTCTCACATGTGTATGGAAAATTTTGATTTTGAATGTTTGTGTTACATAGCCATGTTAAAAGTGACCCAACCACGCTGGAAAGCCAATCAAAAAATGCTTTCATGTGTTTTAATGACATTTTAAGTCATTTTCCCATGTGCAGTGTTTAGAAATTATGATTTGAAAATCGTTTTTGGGGAAAAGGAATTGTTTTTAAATTCATGACAAGGACATAATGGTGTATGCTTCTTTATAAGGCAATTGACTGTCCCTGATGTTATTTTTCTCATTTTAGTGTAAGACCTTTCTCTGTGGCGCAAATTGCTTGTAAATATGCTCTCACATGTGCATGGAAAATTTAGATTTTGAATGTTTGTGTTACATAGCCATGTTAAAAGTGACCCAACCATGCTCGAAAGGCAATCAAAAAACGCTTTCATGTGTTTTAATGACATTTTAAGTCATTTTCTCATGTGCAGTGTTTTGAAATTATGATTTGAAAATCGTTTTTGGGGAAAAGGAATTGTTTTTAAATTCATGACAAGGACATAATGGTGTATGGTTCTTTATAAGGCAATTGACTGTCCCTGATGTTATTTTTCTCATTTTAGTGTAAGACATTTCTCTGTGGCGCAAATTGCTTGTAAATATGCTCCCACATGTGCATGGAAAATTTTGATTTTGAATGTTTGTGTTACATAGCCATGTTAAAAGTGACCCTACCATGCAGGAAAGCCAATCAAAAAACGCTTTTATGTGTCTTAAGGACAATTTAAGTAATTTTCCCATGTGTAGTGTTTTGAAGTTATGATTTGAAAATCGTTGTTGAGGTAAAGGAATGTTGTTAAAATTTATGTGCGCCATATGCCCCCAAATTTCTTTTTTAGGGTTGCAGCAGGGTGTTCTTGAGACACCCCTGCACCTTTGGAATAAATTCCTAATTTGTGATGAGCAAATTGTTAATCGCAAATTGCACCTTCATTTATATGAGCCTCCTAGCCCATGGAAATGAATGGGTAAAATAGCAATTAGCAATTTTCTCATCGCAAATTAGGAATGGTAAAGAATCGCTAATTATTCCTTAAAATTTGCTTTTTTGGAAATGCAAAATAGTTATATGATACATATGGCGGTTGATGTCTAACAAGATAAGAAGCTTATGGATTCATTTATGGTGACTGGCGCAATGAAGTAGACATCACTTACTTCATTGGTAGAGCTTTACATGTATTATCTCCTCTGTATTCTTCATCAAGCGTAAATTTAATCTGCAATCCTGAGTAGGCCTCACTTTAAACAAACCTCTGGATAGGCTACATCTTATTGTTATCTTGTATTAATCATTTAAAATGCTAGGGACAGATTTATGATAGGTGTATACCTCTTTTGCGCCACTTAGAAAACATTGTCCATGGGGAAATGACTTAAAATGTCCTTAAGACACATGAATGTGTTATTTTAAAACGTTTGCAATTTTTTTGGGTCACTTTCAACATGGCTATGTGACTGAAACAGTCAAAATCTAAATTCGCAATGCACAGGTGGGAGCATATTTACAAGGAATGTGCTTCATGGGGAAAGGTCTTATAATGTAATATGGGAAAAATGACATCAGAGACACTGAAATGCCTTATAGAGAAGCATACACCATTATGTCCTTGTCATAAATTTGCAAACCATTACTTTTCCCCAAAAACGATTTTCAAATTATATTTTGAAAACACTGCACATGTGGAAATGACTTAAAATGTCAATAATTCAAAATTTGCGATTCCTTAAATGCAATGTATCAAAAAAAAATATGTAAAAAATGATATTAAGGATTTGGAAACTACCACCAACTTCTAGTTTGTGGTAATTTGCGAATTCTTTTCAAAAAGCATTTTTTTCAACAAAAAAAAAAGGTCCCATATGACGCCCATACATGCCCTTAGGGCATGTAGGTGTGCCATATGCTCCCAAATTTCTTTTTCAGGGGTGCAGCAGGGTGTTCTTGAGATACCCCTGCACGCTTGAAAAAAATCCTATTTTGTGATGAGCTAATTGCTAATCACAAATTGCAACCTTCATTCCTATGAGCCTCCTAGCCCATGGAAATGAATGGGTAATTTGCAATTAGCAATTTGCTCATTGCAAATTAGGAATAGTAAAGAATTGCTATTTATTCCTTAAAATTTGCTATTTAGGAAATGCAAAATAGTTTGATGGTACATATGGTGGTTCATCTGTAACAAGATAAGAAGCTTAGGGATACATTTATGATGACTGGCGCAATAAAGTGCACATTACTTACTTCATTGGTAGTCCTTTATATGTATTATCTCCTCTGTATTCTTCATCAAGCGTAACTTTAATCTGCAATCCTGAGTAGGCCTCACCTTAAACAAACCTCTGGATAGGACACACTTTATTGTCATCCTGGATTAATCATTTAAAATGCTAGGGACAGATTTATGATAGGTGTATGCCTTTTTTGTGCCACTGTGCGTCACTTTTATGATGCAGCGGTGGTGCAAAAGATTTGCTATGAGGCGACAACATTACAAATTGATGCATTTAGGCAGATATGTCATGGTGTAAAAAAAACGTACCACATAAAACCCAAGCAGCAGTGATGCAAAAGATGCACCATGTCGCAAGACAGGCCTCACTTGGGGCCATATGTATCAAGCTAATTAGCATTTGCAAAGATCAAAATTCTATGAATTTCGGCCTTTGCGAATGTTAATTAGACAAATGGTATGTATCAAACAAGTTTGATGCAAAATAAGGAGTAGCAAAATTTGCTATTCCTTATTTTGCGATTGCACTGAAGCATTTGCAAATTTTGTGACTACTTAAATGCAATGTATCAAACAAAAACTATGTAAAAAATGACATTAAGGATTTGGAAACTATTGTGGTAAATTGGTGGTAATTTGTGAATTCTTTTCAAAAAGCTTTTTTTCAAAAAAACAAAAGGTGGCATATGACGCCAACACATGCCCTTAGGGCATGTATGTGTGCCATATGCCCCCAAATTTGTTTTTCAGGGGTGCAGCAGGGTGTTCTTGAGACACCCCTGCACCCTTGGAAAAATTCCTAATTTGTGATGAGCAAATTGCTAATCGCAAATTAAAACTTCATTCATATGAGCCTCCTAGGCCATGGAAATGAATGGGTAACTTGCAATTAGCAATTTGCTCATCGCAAATTAGGAATGGTAAAGAATCGCTATTTATTCCTTAAAATTCGATATTTAGAAAATGTAAAATATTTTGATGATACATATGGCAGTTCATCTGTAACAAGATAAGAAGCTTAGGGATAGATTTATGATGACTGGCGCATCACCAGGGATGTGACAGTCATCCTACGCCACTGTTCCGCCACCCATGTTGTGCTGCATTTACAATGCGGCGCAGCATGGGGCAAAAACGGCACAGATGCGTGACGCATCTGTGCCGTAAAGGTGGCGCATTGCTGGAGTTGTATCGCAAGTGCGATGCAGCTCCAGCAAGGCTCAGGGGTGCCCCATCTCCACAATGCTGCGTCAAGACCTATGCCAGCTTCAAGCAGGCGCAGGGTTTTGACGCAGCTTTCTCCTATCTGATTGTAAATGCGGCACACCATGGGTGGTAAAGCAGTGGTGCAGATTAACTGGTGCATGCCTGGGGATGTGCCATTTAATATAAATCTGCCCTTTAACATTTAAGTATGTGCAGGGGACACAGAGTCGGTGAGGCTTATCCAAGGTTAAGAAGAGATGAGTCCTGTTCAGTGAAAAATTAGACATAGGCTTCACCTGCTCAGCATTGCTGGACATGGCTAAATAATTGCTGCAAAATGTTAATCTTGTTAAACAATTTTACTATTATAATCTCTGAGATTTGTTTCTTACTCTGCAACATCTCATTGTTGTTATCTTTCTTTAAAGATAAAGACAACCTCAACATGAGCGACAATCTGCAATCAGTTGATTTTGACCTCATCATTGAACTTGTAATTGAAACATCAGTGGATGTTGATCCTTTGGATGATTTAAATCCTGAGGATGAAGAAGAGCGTGATGAGGATGCAGATTTGTCCGAATTATATGATATAGGATGGGAAGCTGACCTGCTTGAGCCTTTGGAAATATAAACATTTATTTTTAAAATTTATAATCAATAAAAAGTAAAAAGGTAAACCGTTTAATTTAAAAATAAAGACACCTTCAAAAACAGGTTATGTGTAGTGTCTTCAATAAAATATTAAAATATGCTCATAAAATTAGATCAGATTCACATATAAAATAGCATAGGTAACATAAATATAAATGTCATTTCTTTTCTGGTATTTCTGTATTGTAAAATTGCCAATGACTAAAAAATCTTCAAATTAAAATGTCAAGTAGTGTGTTATGTTTTTGATCACTATTACTGATTTACTGTTTGATAATAATGTTTATTAACATTTTTTATTATATTTTTCCACAGATTCAACTGCAGATCATTTCAAGATTTCACCATGCCTACAATACAAAGACAGATAAAGGCTGCAAAACGTCAAAGACAGCAGGTGAAAAAAAAAACGCAGCAGTCCTCTAACAAAAAGATTTCTCAAGCCACGAAGAAAGCACCGGGTAAGAGCTCTAAATATTTCATAAGAAATATTTGTAATAAAAAAAATATTACTACAGAAAATGTTTCAGTCCATAAAACGAGAAGGAAATCAAATGGAAAGAAAAGGACAATGAAAAATGTTACTGCTAGAGCAAGAGATAAATCTGTGCATGATAGTAGAAGGAAACAACAGTTTAGGGAGATTCGTAAACGAATGTTCCGCAACAGGATAATTGGCAATTTGTTAAAAAATATTAAGAAAGGTCAACAGAAACTAGTTTTTTATAAGAGAAAAAAAAAAGTTGAGAAAGTTATTGATCAGGCATTTGAAATTAAACGTAAGTTATTTATTTTGATAATCAATAGAATTAGGAAGCTAAACAAGGCAATTTTTGATTTCAAAAGAAATAGTAGATGGAAGAGAATAGTTAATCGTAGTAATTTTTGTGAAGTTTTTTCTGGAGAATGGATGCATAGTTCAAGCTGTGAGGCATTTTTTAATGAGGAGAGTTATTTCCAGGATAATGATTTGGTGCATGCAGTTGACACCAGTGGTCGTGCTTATGAAGTGAAAGATGGTTGTCCAGTTGAAAAAGAAAAACTTGTGACAACAGAGGCAGAAGAGTTGTTAGGTAATGAGGTTTTAGGAAGACGTGCTAAGGGTCCTGTGTACACCTGGAAGTGTAGTAGTATTTGCAGTGTGCGACAGGATTCCATCAATTTGCTTTGTGATTTTGTACGGTCATTTAACAAAAAAAGTTTGAAGCAGAAAATGATGTTGTTGCAAGAATTAGATCCTTGCAGAGTAAGAGAAGTGACAGGTTTGCATGGTCATTCACTGGCTTGTCTTTCCAGGAGAGTATGCCAGAGTGTTTTTCATCATTTCAGGATGCTAGCAGTGCATCATAACAAAGTGAGGAAATTAGTTAGAATGTTGTATTATGCTAAGAGTCCAGCAATTATGCTGAAACAATTATGCGCTGCTCTTTTGCATGGTTCTGAAATAGATGTGAAGAATATATGTGAAGAAATTGAGTTTTGTTACTTTGGAAGTAAAGAGGAGAATGTTGAAATTGAGCAAGAAGTAGAGGGTCATGTGGAAGATAGTGTACAGGTTTCCAGTACAGATAATTTCCAGAGGGAAATTGCGACGTTTGACGTGAAATCAAGTGAGAGGCCTAATTTCACTTGTGTGTGTTGTAGACGCACTTATTATAAGAATCAGACTAAGTTAGTGGATTTATATGCAAAAAGTGAAAGGGAAAATAATAGTGAATGGAAGGATTTTGCAACATACTTGATGGTAGAAAATTGTTTTGATTTGGGATTGGATCAACGTGTGTGTACTTATTGTTGTAACAAATTAAAACAAAACCAGATGCCTGCTAGAGCAGTTCATAATAATCTGGAATTGGTTGAGATTCCTTCTGAATTGAAGGACTTAAATACTTATGAATCTATTTTGATTCAAAGTATCCATCCCTTTCAGGCTATTGTAAGAATGGAGCCAAAGACAGGGAAATTGCCTCCATCAGATTTACAGAGAGGATTAAAGGGAAGAGTTGTTTATTTGCCTCTAGATTTCAAGAAAAACATTAACACAATTGGAGTAGAAAAAGTGGAAGAGGAACCTCTGGTTATCTTAGTTAATGGGGTTCCGACAAAGAATAAGAAAATATGGCAAGATTTAGTAGATGTTAGGAAAGTTAAAAAGGCAACATTGTATTTGAAAAAAAATAATAAATACTATAAGAATGTATATGTTGCAGAAGAGGAAGTAAGTGAGGAAGAGGATAGCGATTTGTGTGCTGGTCAAATTGAGAAAGTAGAACCCTCTACTAGTGAAGAAATATATGAACATTATAGTGTTCATCCTTTGCATTCCAAGGAAGTCATGGGGAATGCTATTGAGTTGTTTCAAATGAAACAAGCCAAAGGGAGTCCCATTAGTGTTTGGGAGGAAAGTTTGGAAGCTCGGTGTTTCCCACAGCTTTTTCCAACAGGTCAGGGAGGAAGATATGATGAGCGACCTCATCAAATTCCTGCTTCTGAATACCGGACTTTGCGATTGTATGCAGGAGATGCTAGGTTTCGACAATGCATTCCTTATTTGTTTCCTCTCCTGTTTGAAAGCGATCTGTCTGGACTGTCATATGCAGTGAACCACATCTTGAAAAGTGGTATACACATGCAAAACATCTCGGCAAGTGATTTTATGGATAAAGTGAATGTCCAAGATAGTATTTTGGATTCTCACCTGATTAATCTCATGGCGTGTCAGCGTGGTACTAATGAGTACTGGTACCGTCGTCATGGTGATTTAAAATGTATGCTGAGGAACTTAGGTACTCCCACATGGTTCCTCACTCTGAGTTGTGCCGAGTATGGCTGGGAAGACTTACTTCAATTTCTACGAGAGGCAAATGCTAACGTAGATAACATCGAATTCAAGACACCCGGAGAACTGTGCTCTTTGGATCCAGTCAATGTATGTAGGTACTTCAATCATAGATTTGAAGCTATGATGTCTTTCATCATGAATAAGAAGAATCCACCTCTTGGAGAGGTGTTGGATTTCTTCTGGAGAAAGGAGTACCAAGCAAGAGGTGCTCCTCATATACATATGTTGCTGTGGATCAAGGATGCACCTAAATTTGGAACGGATCCAGAAGACTCAGTGATGAGTTTCATCCAACAGTATTCTACGTGTGCTGTTCCAAACGCAAAGGAGAAGAAAAGCCTAAGAGAAAAAGTTCTGCGTTTCCAAAGCCATCGATGTGGAAAGTACTGCCGTCGTAAATTCCGAAACAAAGACAAGTTCTACACCAAATGTCGTTTCGGCTTTCCACGACCGGTGATTTCTAAAGGAAGAGTAAACAGTTTGATGTCTTCGCTGCGACATAATGTGATGAAGAAATCACCTAAAAACACATACAATTTGAAGAGGAACGAAGAGTCCAAGTACATCAACGACTACAACCCGGTGATTTTGTCCATGTGGAATGCTAACATGGATATACAGTTTGTGGCTGATAACTGTATGGCTGTGGCTCGGTATGTGACGTCTTACATCACCAAAAAAGAGAAGACAGAATTGAAGGATATGTGGGAGGACATTTCCCATGAAAAGAGCCTCAGCAAGAAGTTGTACAGTTTCAGTCTGAAGATGTTGTCGCATCGAGAAATCGGAGCGTACGAATGTTCTGACCGGTTGTCTTCAGCAAGTCTCTATGCCAAGTCCAGGAGTATCGTTTGGGCGAGTCTTGGTCTTGCTGCAACGCGTAATCGAGTTCTCAAACCTGTGCGGGAAATTGAGTATTTGGCGGAAAAGGAGCCAAACAGTACCGACATTTTGAAGACAAACATGTTGGATACATATTATCCAAATCGAAGCAGTCACCTCGAGAATGTTTGTCTGTATGAGGTTCTGCAAAATTACATATTCAAGAGGAACATCAAAGAAGATACTGAGAAAGGAGTGTATGCTGTAATAGGAAGTGAGGGATGTCTGGTCAAGCAAAGAAAATGCCACTTGGTAAACCATCGAAAATTGAGTGGCGAATCTCCTGAAAAAAAGGAGTTTTTCTATTTAGCACTTTTGCAACTTTTCAAGCCTTGGCGTGCAGAAGAGGAACTGCTTGGAGATTTCCTCTGTTATGAAGACTCTTTCAATGCCGCCAAGGAGACCATAGAATGTCCTGCTTTTCCCAAATATGTAGAAATGTTGAATGCGGAAATTGAGCAGGAAGCAACGATTGCAGCCGAGATTGCCAGAGACAGTTCTCAGGACAGTCAGAGTTCTGCTTCATTGAGTCAGGATCCACTAGGAGGACCTCTTATCGAAAATGAAGCTGCCACTGCTATGAATGAAGTGGAAAGAGCCATGGCACATGCTCAAGAGGATGCGGTTAACTTAGAAGAGTTGGAAAGGCAACTCAACGTTGAGCAGAGGAAAATATATGACGAAGTTACCATGCAAATTGATCATGGATTAAGTCATGATAAGAAAGAGTGCTCATGTACGTCGTTGAAGCCTGTCCGACTGTACGTGAGTGGAGAAGCGGGAACTGGAAAAAGTTTCCTCATTAAAGCAATTTCATGCTATTTGCAGGAAAGGACAGAGTCATCGCTGTCTTGTGTTGTCACTGCTCCAACTGGACTGGCAGCACATAATATTAAAGGGATTACTTTACATCGTTTACTGATGCTGCCAGTGGAGCATGACAACAAATTAGAATATCACAAGCTATCTGGAGATGCTTGTTTTGAAGTTTCAAGAATCTTGAGGAAAATGAAACTTCTTATCATTGACGAAGTAAGCATGGTTTCCAATGTCATGCTTGCCTTTGTGCATTTGAGGATGCAAGAAGTTCTCAAAACAGAGTATGATGTGTTATTTGGTGGCAAACACATCATTGTTTTCGGAGATCTTTTGCAGCTGACACCAGTGAAAGGGCAACCTGTGTTCAAAATGCTCACGCATGAAGATACCAGGAAGTGCCTAGGCAGCATTGGCAACGTCAATATATGGTTAAACTTCAATTATGCTGAACTGCATGAAAATATGCGTCAGGCAAAGGATGAAGTTTACAAGACTATTCTACAAGATGTTAGAATTGGAAAAGTGACCGAGCATGGGAAAGAAGCTTTACATGCACGATTACTGTCAAATTTATATCCAGAACAAGATGTTGTGCCTGAGAATATTTTTCAGAAAATTACTGGAAAAGAAATCTGGAATATGTTTGATGCCAACTCTTGCAGAATGTGCCAAATTTAACAACAAAATGTTGCATTTAGAAAAGCAAGAGATTTTGAAACTGGAAGCTATTGATAGAGTAGAGCATATGGGATCAACAATTATTTTGTCTGAGAATCTGAAAACAAAATTGGATTCATTAGAGAAGAGTATATCTAAAACTGCAGGTTTTGAAAAGACTCTGAATGTGTGCTTGAACTGCCGTATAATTTTAAGAAGGAATTTACATGTTGAAAGAGGTCTGGTAAATGGATCAATGGGTAATGTTGTTGATTTTGTGAAATACAGAAATAGAGATGGAATTGAAATTTTAAAAATTAAATTTGATGGCATTGAGGAAGTACAGCTAATTGCTCGTTGTTCTGCTAGATTTTTGCTTGTAAAAGACTTATATGTTCGCCGTAAGCAGTTTCCTGTTTGCTTGGCATATGCGGTGACAATCCATAAATCGCAAGGTTTAAGTGTAGACAGTGCATTGGTGAATATTGGCAGTTCTGTGTTCAAGGAGGGTATGGCATATGTGGCATTGTCACGAGTTAGAACTTTATCGGGATTGTACTTGATTGAGTGTGATGTCACAAACATTTGTGCAGATCTAGATTGTGTTAAGGAATACAATAGGTTAAGAAGAGAGTATGCGCCACATTTGCCTCAGTTTCCTTTGTTTGAGAAAAGTCTGGTAGGCCGGAAACGAAGAAATGAGAACAATACTGGGGAGGTTATAGCAAAAAGACAAAAAGTGAATGAACCTAAAATTACAAGCAGAAACAAAAAGGATTCTGTTGAAGATGTTGTTGGTTTTCAGTTTGAAAACAGTTCTGGTGTCAACTGCTATGCTAATGTAGTAATTAATGTTTTGTTTTCTCTAAAAAATGTAAAAGAAGAGATTGTGGTCAATTCTGATCAAAGATTTTGCGGTTTGTTAAATTCTGTGTTAGAGAAATGTACCACTGATAGAAGAAACATAGAAAGTGTGTCTGAAATTCGAAATCTGTTAGACAGATGTTCAGGCCAAACACAATTCTCTCAAAATATTCAGCAAGATTGTCAGGAGTTTTTAATGTATATGCTTGATGTATTACATGCTGAAGGTGTAGATGTAGATCAGCTGTTTGGGCTTTCTTATCAATGGCAGCATGACTGCGAGAACTGTATGATATCAAGTACTACTAGTGTAGACTCAGAAAGATTTATATATTTAACTTTGCCAGACAGTAAATCAGTCTCCTTTAATAAGCTAGTAAAAGCTGCTAATCACAACATGGAGTGTAGCCAATGTAAATCTGAAATGATGTCCACATTATTTATACGAACATATGGCCAGTACGTCATTTTAATGTTCCAACGATGTAGGCCTGATGGAACAAAATTGACAACTTTAATAAAAAAATTTGTAGCTTCGCAGTTGTCAATATCAGGAAGGACTTTTGTAACTACAGCAATTATATATCATGACGGCCCTTCAATATCATCAGGACATTACACAGCTTATTTAAAGTCTAGAAATGGCTGGTCATTCTGCAATGATTCTGTTTTAATTTTCAAAAAAAAATTGCCGTATGACCTTAAAAACTCTTACCTGGTGTTTTTAAAACCAAAATTTTAGGGAAATAATCTCGGGATGTGCTCTGTGGAATTTCAAGAAGTTCTAATGGCTCCTACACAATTTGGCCTTGAGGATAAGTGTAGTTCAGAGACATAACTTCTAATCATAGGACTGGACATCATGGAGATATATGTGCACTTTGAATGAGTTCAGAAAAACTGTTTCTTTTTATAAGCTAATTGAAGCAGCCAATCAAAACATGGAGTAGAGGGAATGTAAGTCTGCAATGCTGTCTACTGTTTTACATTGCTTTGTGATTAAAAGTGATGTAGAGAATTAAATAATTGTTGTAGTCATAGAGGTAGTGTAAGTCTGCTTCATATTAAGCAGTATCAGTGTCATAGGAAATGTAGAACATGACTGAGCAAGAAGGGGAAGATATTACTATTCCAGGATTGTGAAAATGATCTTCAACATTTTAATTCTGAAAGTTGCGGAAATGCCAAATGATGGGATTGGCTAACAAGAAATCCAAGAGTTATACATGGCTCTGACAAGATTTGGCCTTGTGGAATCTTGTGGTAGAGAGCAAGAAGTCATTTATTGTATGTAACATGTTTTTAAAAACGATGGAGATTTTCTTTCAGAAAGTGGCGGGCTGAAAGTAATAACAGCACAAAAGAGTGTAAGCTATTCATAGGACATCCTTGGACGTCATGGAAAGTAAGTTAACTTTAAGGAGTTCTGATTTTTGATTTCTGATGTTGTATGGGTTTTTTAAACACAATCATTTTGATTGTGTTTTTTTTTCCCCGCTGTTACATGATGAATACCTTCAAGTCACTGTTTTTAGTGAATTTTGATACATTCTGAGAACAGCAAAAATAAACCATTTAACATGTATAATTAATTCTGTACTGTTTGCATTTATGATGTATATGTAGAACTGTGTAGGAGGCATGGAGAAGGTGAGGCTTCTGTAAGTGTCAAAGTTGTTGCATGCAGTGCTGCACTTCTGCGTATTCTTTCATATGCTAGACTACATCTGCACAATGAGATACCTAAGCAAAGGAAACACAAGTGATGTGATTGTGAAATGAGCAAAATAAATTGCATGTATTTCAATTACATCACCTGTGTTTCCTATCATTACGAATCACATTGTGCAGATCAAGTTTAGGTCTGTCCAGGGAAACATAGGAGGTTTGGACTTTGTTGAAGATTGCAGTGGACATGACTCACTTCATTGGTAGACCTTCACATGTATTATGTCCTCTATTCTCTTCAACAACTCGAAATTTCATCTGCAACCCTGAGTAGGCCTCACCTGAAACAAAACTCTGGATAGTAGACATCTTATTGGCATCCTGAAGCAATTATTTTAAATTTTAGTGTCTTGCGACACTTTTCTGAGACAACAGCAATGCAAAAGATGCACCATGTTTTAAGATAGGCCTCATTTCATCTGCATCAAGATAGTGTTAGTTTAAAATGTATATCTTTAGGACTGTGTAGCTTCTGTAAGTGTCAAAGTTATTGAAAAACTGTTTGTCCTTCAATCTTTGCCCTTGTCGTTTGTAATTTTTTAATACATGTTTTTATATTTTTCAAATGTTTGTTCTCTCTTTCACAGATTGAAAGTATAAAAATAAAAAATGAGTAATTTAACGACAATTATAAGGTAAATATTTTGTACTCTTTTCGTTACATTTCTATCACATTGAACTACTATTAGTTCCACTGCTTCATTTCTTTAATCCTCAGTTTCCTGCCTTTGCTACTTCCCTCATTCCTTTCTCTATTACCTACTTACTCAACTCCTTCCACTCTTTTTCTCAGTCCCTTTCTTCTCATAGTTCCTCACTCTTGTTCACTCACTCCGTCTCTATTACTCTTAGTGTCTTTGACTGATCACTGTATCACTATTTGTTCATAATGCTTTCTCTGTGTAGTTGAAGCACACTAAGGGGCATATTATGAATGCAGCCAATAAAATTATTGCTCTTTTTATTGGCAGAAAACTGGTGCAAAAGCGGCTTTAGCGGCAGTTTTCTGCCGCAAAAGCAGCTTTAGCGACACATTTCTGCCGATAAAAGCTGCAAAACTTTTATTGCCTATGTTGATAATATGCCCCTATGTTATTTACATTAGGGCTATATTGTCCAGTATAACAATCAAAATTGCTCTCCAAAGACACCAGGCAAAGCAGACGCTCCCTCAAACAGATCACCAAGCGCAATTTACCCTACTTACAGCCTAGCCTGTTCTCTGTCGAGACTTTAGCAATCTTTAGAGCACAAGATAAGATCTTTTCACATGGAAGAGCCAGACGTATTGCAATTCTACTTAAGAAACAAGCATTGGCATACACAATAGGTCTCGCCTTTGGGACCTTATACGTGTTTAGCCATGCAACAGTTGATGTTGCTGCACCAAGGATATTATGCTGCATAACTAAATACTTAGAAGGTCCCAAAGTCGATACCTATTGGCTATGCCAATGCTTGTTTTTCTTTCACTTCGTTATCTATTTTGTTTTTCACAATTATACCCTCTTCTGTCTGTTCTTTGGTAAATAGATCTATTAAACAGTATCTCTTCTTTACTCCCTATAGCTGTCTTTCTTGAAACATCACTCTCTGTTTACTTTCCTTATACTTACACTTTTTAAAAAAAAAAAATTTTTTTTTTGGTTAGCTCCCGGTCCGGGTACCGGGAAGCTAACCCGGGAGCGAACCAAAAGAAATAGAGCTTGCCAGAGTGCTAAACATTGTAGCAATTTTTTTGGAAAGGGAAGGTAGTTCTGAAAAGAACTTTTTTTTTTATATTTTTGTTGTTTTATATTTTTTTTTTATTTTTTGAACATTTTTTGTTTTTTTTGTATTTTTTGAACGATTTTATAATTTTTTTTGTTTTTTTTGTGGGGGGGGAAACAACAAAAAACAGGCGTTGAAAAGGGCTCAACAGGAGCAAAAAAAAATTACTGGGGGCGGTTAGGGCAATCATGGTGTTCATACGCTAGGTTCAGTGCATTGATGCTCATGTTGCCACAAGCTATTAATGCACGACAGTGCATACATAAGTGAATCATGTGCCCAAAATTTGGTTGGATATTTGGCACAGTTTCCCGTGCCTCCTCTGGTGATAAAGAAACCGATGTTGTTGGTCTCGCCACAGGAGTTGGTCGAGGATTGTCCATCATATCCCTTAATTCCGCCCGGCTGTAATTTAGGGGATGTTTCCTCGTCATGTGCCTATGCATGGTATGATTACCATAGCTGTATTTTTTGTCCGTCCCTCTGGACAATTGTTCCTTGCATATGAGGCATGTTGCGTACCTGGCATTGACCTTTTTTTGGCCACGAGGGATGGAAAAAAACTGCCAGATGAAACTGGGTTTCTTTCTTGAAACCCGGGGCAACTCTTCCAGGAATTGTGGTTGTTCTCCCTCCTCATCCATCTCTTCATCTTCCTCCTCAGTGTTGGTAACCACCTGGGGAGGTGGTCCTCTCTTCCCATGAGGAGGTGGAGGTGGTGGTGGGGGTGCACCAGCTGAAGCAATCAGTGAAGCCATTTTCATACAATCAAAATAGGTCTTCCAAGAAGCAAAATAGGTCTTCCTCTCACAATAATGAAAGTCAGAGTGAGGAAAGAAGGAGTGGTTTTCATCATTTGGAAAAAACAATACTTCTCAACCAATGAAAAGTGTTATTTTTAGGTCACATGACCTAGCCTTCCATAATTATGAAACTAAAAGTGAAATGAACCAAATGAAAAGTTTTATTAACAAGTCACATGACCTCTCACGCTCATGTTACGCGCTGCGGAACGCTCCCCGGTTAGCTTCCGGGTCGCTAAGCTTCGCGCCCCGGTCCGCGCCCCGGGACACTTCCGGGTGCGCTAACGCGATACGTCACAAGACGCATTTCGCGGCAACGCGATACGTCGCGCTTTCGCGCCGCGGATCGCTTCCGGGGAGCTGCGTTTCGCGCCTCGGTCCGCGCCCCGGGGCACTTCCGGGTGCGCTAACGCAGTACGTCATAAGACGCATTACGCGGCAACGCGATACCGTCACTATGTTGATTTCTTACCGGTTCGCGGACCGGATCGCGGAATCAAATTGAGCTAACGGGAAGCTTCCCGGTTCGCGGACCGGGAGCGAAACAAAAAAAATATTTTAAAAAAATTATTAATAAACATATAAAATATATTTTTGGATTTAAAGAAGAATACATTTTACAGCTATAGATATTAGCTTTTAAAAAACCAATGAAATTCACTGAAAAAATTATAGGTTATAGACCATATATAGTTAGGAATTAGCATTTACAAAACCTTGAAAATTCACTGAAAAAACCATAGGTTATAGACCATATATAGTTAGGAATTAGCATTTAAAAAACCTTATTTTACTCACACAAAACCATTGAAATTCCATATATAGTTAGTTGTACTAACTATATATCGCGCACCCGCAATCCACTGCTGATCATGTCACATATTACATCATTCATGACATGGTCAGTGACATCACTGATGACATCACTGATGACATCTCAAATGACATCACTGATGACATCACTGATGACATCTCAAATGACATCACTGATGACATCACTGATGACATCTCATTTGACATTACTGATGACATCACTGATGACATCATTCATGTGATAATACGATGAAGCTCTTCAGACTCTAATATAACCTTAGATACAGTAAGTGTAAACAGACACTCACAGACTGTCACTCATCCATAGAGTTACACACACACCTAGTCAGTCATGCAAAGAATCAATCACACATCCATTTTCTCAACTATACAGTTATACACACCTTACTTATTCAAACATATACTAACACATATTTACTCTCTTATACAATCCCTGATACAAGTTCACAATCATCCATACAGCCACTCACACATTCACTGGCTCTTATGCACAGTTATTTATATATGTCAACTCTCACATGTACTGTGTTTTACATATGTACTTACTTTTACATGTAGCACTGAGATATCCATTCACTCAGCAATACACTCATGCACACAGTCAACCGCCCATACAGCTGTTTCCACATGCACTTTTGAACCCATACATCTAGTGAATCAACTGCTCACACATCTATGCACAGAGTCATACACCTCCCAGCCACCCATACACACTCTCAGTCTCCCATACAAATACGTAGGCAACCAATCAATAACGCATATAGTTAATTATATAGCTAATGATCAACACATGCAGCAGTTTATAGAACAACAGACATAATGATGCACAAATTGAGACAGTTTAGTCACTAACCCATGCACTCAGTGAGACACATTTAACCACTCACTCATACAGTCAGTCATGCACCTACTAAATCCTTCATCCAGACATTTATACATCCACTCATTCTTAAATATGTAAGACATATTTTAACTTTACAGAATTATACAGTCACTGGATGACGTCATCAGTGATGTCATCAGTGATGTCATTTGAGATGTCATCAGTGATGTCATCAGTGATGTCACTGACCATGTCATGAATGATGTAATATGTGACATGATCAGCAGTGGATTGCGGGTGCGCTATATATAGTTAGTACAACTAACTATATATGGAATTTCAATGGTTTTGTGTGAGTAAAATAAGGTTTTTTAAATGCTAATTCCTAACTATATATGGTCTATAACCTATGGTTTTTTCAGTGAATATATATTACCTACTGGCGATAGCCAGTAGGTATATATAGTTAGGATTTTTTTCCTATGGGATTTTTGAAAATTCTATGTCGAATAACTTTGGCGTTTGGGGACAGAATTGGCTGAAATTTTCAGGAAAATGGAACATTTTGTTTCTGAGCAGCCCCTGAAAATTTGGGGGGGTTTCGTCAAGGGGGGGCCGAGAAAAAAGGGGGGTCCCAAAACGTGTTTTTCCCATGCAATTTTCCATAGGGCGGTTGGCCTCACTTTTAGCCTGAACGGCTGAATGGATTTACACCAAACTTGGCAAAATTGTAGGGACTGGTAGCCCTATGTGCCTTTGCTATGTCTCAAGATATAGGCTCCAGGGGTTTTTACAAAAATTAACTTTGAAAAATATATATTGGGCTACATTGGGCTATATATATGTTGGAGCCCAAATGTAGCCCAATGTAGCCCAATGTAGCCCAATGTAGCCCAATGTAGCCCAAAGATGGCCACCAGAGACAAAAAAAACAAATGTAGCCCAAATATCAGCCAGATGTAGCCCAACTATAGCCCAATGACAGAATGTCCCAGAGTGTTCTAAAGAACAACTAGAGTGCTAACAGTCCTACTTATTACAAAGGTATAGCACACCTGAAGCCATCTTGATTGGAATAAAGTGATAACTCTTAAAACATTTAATTTAAAAAGGAACAAAATGAGGGGGTTCATTTTGCCATAGAAAGTATGATTAGCGAATATATGACGAAATCCCGCATACCATCAGTCCTAAAAAAAAATCCTGCATGTACTATTAGGCCGCAAATTAAAATAACGAAAACTTTTAGAACGAATATGCCTTTAGCATACACTAAACAACTAAACTACCCTAAACCCTAAAACACTACCCCCAGCATGACCCTACACTACACAAACAGTACAACACTACCCTAAACCCTAAAACACTACCCCCAGCATGACCCTACACTACACAAACACTACAACACTACCCTAAACCCTAAAACACTACCCCCAGCATGACCCTACACTACGCAAACACTACAACACTACCCAAAACCATAAAACACTACACCCCAGCATGACCCTACACTACGCAAACACTACAACACTACCCTAAACCCTAAAACACTACCCCCAGCATGACCCTACACTACACAAACACTACAACACAACCCTAAACCCTAAAACACTACCCCCAGCATGACCCTACACTACGCAAACACTACAACACAACCCTAAACCCTAAAACACTACCCCCAGCATGACCCTACACTACGCAAACACTACAACACTACCCTAAACCCTAAAACACTACCCCCAGCATGACCCTACACTACGCAAACACTACAACACTACCCAAAACCCTAAAACACTACAGTCCAGCATGACCCTACACTACGCAAACACTACAACACTACCCTAAACCCTAAAACACTACCCCCAGCATGACCCTACACTACGCAAACACTACAACACTACCCAAAACCCTAAAACACTACACCCCAGCATGACCCTACACTACGCAAACACTACAACACTACCCTAAACCCTAAAACACTACCCCCAGCATGACCCTACACTACGCAAACACTACAACACTACCCTAAACCCTAAAACACTACCCCCAGCATGACCCTACACTACGCAAACACTACAACACTACCCTAAACCCTGAAACACTACCCCCAGCATGACCCTACACTACGCAAACACTACAACACTACCCTAAACTCTAAAACACTACCCCCAGCATGACCCTACACTACGCAAACACTACAACACTACCCAAAACCCTGAAACACTACCCCCAGCATGACCCTACACTACGCAAACACTACAACACTACCCAAAACCCTAAAACACTACCCCCAGCATGACCCTACACTACGCAAACACTACAACACTACCCAAAACCCTAAAACACTACCCCCCAGCATGACCCTACACTACGCAAACACTACAACACTACCCAAAACCCTAAAACACTACCCCCAGCATGACCCTACACTACGCAAACACTACAACACTACCCAAAACCCTAAAACACTACCCCCAGCATGACCCTACACTACGCAAACACTACAACACTACCCAAAACCCTAAAACACTACCCCCAGCATGACCCTACACTACGCAAACACTACAACACTACCCTAAACCCTAAAATACTACACCCCAGCATGACCCTACACTACGCAAACACTACAACACTACCAAAAACCCTAAAACACTACCCCCAGCATGACCCTACACTACGCAAACACTACAACACTATCCTAAACCCTAAAACACTACGCCCAGCATGACCCTACACTACGCAAACACTACAACACTACCCTAAACCCTAAAACACTAGCCCCAGCATGACCCTACACTACGCAAACACTACAACACAACCCTAAACCCTAAAACACTACCCCCAGCATGACCCCACACTACGCAAACACTACAACACTACCCTAAACCCTAAAACACTACCCCCAGCATGACCCTACACTACGCAAACACTACAACACAACCCTAAACCCTAAAACACTACCCCCAGCATGACCCTACACTAAACAACCACCACAACACTACACTACACAACACTACACTACACTACACAATCACTAACCCACGAAAAAATTAACACAAACCCACTTACCTCTCTCGTCATCATGGTTTTCACAACGCAAATGCATTTACCATACATGCCTTTAAAACGTAATTCTTTGTAAAGGCATGCGCGATAAATGCACATGCGTTTTGAAAAAATGCGGGATAATGGTATGCGAGGTCAATGACCTTGCGGGATAATGGTATGCGGACTGAAAGTCTGCGGGATAAAAAATGCAGGAAAATGGCTGCAAACCATGATTAGCAGCAGACTTCCCTGGTGAGCACTAGCTTTACTACAGTGATCTAATGAGCAACTAGAGTGCTAACATTCAGAATTTATGGCAAATGTGTGACACATCTGAATGCCTTCTTGATAGAACCAAAGTAAACAAGCATTAAAAATGCAATAGATCTCGCCCTCGTTTAAGTTAAAGCCATTCTGTTTGTAATGAGGTGGCTTTTTAGCTTTGCTTTTATTAGTGTTTTTAAAACTTTCATGTAAATAACATGCATATGTATGCATATATGTATATGTATGCATGCATTTATATTTATATAGATATGCAGACTATATATGTTTATATATGTATATTACCTACTGGCGATAGCCAGTGGGTATATATAGTTAGGATTTTTTCTCTATGGGATTTCTGAAAATTCTATGTCTAATAACTTTGGCGTTTGTGGACGGAATTGGCTGCAATTTTCAGGAAAATGGCACATTTTGTTTCTGAGCAGCCCCTGAAAATTTGGGGGGGTTTTGTCAAGGGGGGGCCGAGAAAAAAGGGGGGTCCCAAAACGTGTTTTTCCATTCATTTTTCCATAGGGCGGTTGGACTCACTTTTAGCTCGAACGGCTGAATAGATTTACATGAAACTTGGCAAAATTGTAGATATGGTTTGCCCGACGTGCCTTTGCTATGTCTCAATATATGTGCTCCAGTGGATTTTGAGAAATTAACGTTTAAAAAAATATATATATCTGTGACAGCGCTCCGGTTAGCGCCCCGGTTCGCGTACCTGACGCGTAAAGGAACTTCGCGAAGCGAAGCTGATTGGCTCTCCGGTGTCTGTCAACATTGTAAACAGTCCGGAGCGGCCGCCATCTTGTCTCTCGGTAGGTTCGAGAGACAAGATGTGGTGAAAAAAGAAGGGGGAAATGAAGGAAAGGGGGCAAGGTAAACCCCTCCTGACCCCCTAGGATTGATAAAGGGGGATATTAAAGTCCCCCGTGATTTTTCGCGGTAGAGGCGCCTCCCGGTACGCGAACCGGGCAGCTAACCGGCAGCGTAACGGGAGTCCGCCATGTTGTGTTTTTGAAACGTCCGGTTCGCGTACCGGGTAGCGTCCCGGTAAGCGTAACAAGGGGAAAACCAAGAGAAACAGTAAAAAAAAAATTAAGGGAATAGATTTCCAGCAAACTTGGCAAAATTGTAGGGACTGTTTGTTTGATGTGCCTTTGCAAGGCCTCAAGATATGTGCACGTGTGGATTTTGTCTAATTAAGGTTAAAAAAAATATATATATCTGTAAGCGTGCTCCGGCACGCTTACGTTACGGGTTTTGTTTGTGCTGCTGAGCCGATACGTCACGGTTATGCGACGCGTCATGAGGCGTCTCATGTGGCTACGTGATACGTCACGTAATAAAGAATATATTTTACAGCTATAGATATTAGCTTTTAAAAAACCAATGAAATTCACTGAAAAAACCATAGGTTATAGACCATATATAGTTAGGAATTTGCATTTACCAAACCTTGAAAATTCACTGAAAAAACCATAGGTTAGAGACCATATATAGTTAGCTGGACATTTTATTGACATAAAACCAATGAAATTCCATATATAGTTAGTTGCACTAACTATATATCGCGCACCCGCAATCCACTGCTGATGATGTCACATATTACATCATTCATGACATGGTCAGTGACATCACTGATGACATCACTGATGACATCTCAAATGACATCACTGATGACATCACTGATGACATCTCAAATGACATCACTGATGACATCATGACACACCAATACCAGTTACTACATACGCACTCACTGATTCCTACGTCTACACACACATTCACTCATTCACCCATACAATCACTCATACATACAGTCACTCATTATTACAACACTATCATATGCACTCATACACCTATGCAGACACTCACACACTGCCACTCATCCATGGAGTTACTCACACACCTAGTCAGTCCTGTAAAGAATCAATCACACTTCCATTTCCTCATCTATACAGTTAAACACAGAACACCATACTTCAGTGACATCACTGATGACATCACTGATGACTTCTCAAATGACATCACTGATGACATCTCAAATGACATCACTGATGACATCATGACACACCAATACCAGTTACTACATACGCACTCACTGATTCCTACGTCTACACACACATTCACTCATTCACCCATACAATCACTCATACATACAGTCTGAGGTTCTTTGAAATCTGAACCTGTGTTTAAAATATCATTATTCTGCTATGATTTTGATATCAGAGAAACGAAAATGGCAAGTTTTATATGTGTGTGTATTTTCATCACGATACAATGATGAATGCAGAAGTTATTGACAAATTCATTCTGAGCCCACAGGTCTCCAGGTTGTGAGCAGCGTCCATTTTAGTTGTTGCCCTTTACAAAGGCATATACATGAGCCAATGATTCTTAAAGGACACGTATTCCTTAGCTTGAGTTCTTCCTGACTCCCATTTGACCTGAACAGGCTGAATCTGCCTACGTGATGTTGGCCTCACCAAACCAGTCCATGCCCTCTAGTCAATCTATATTATAGATCTGAGCAACTTGTTGTGTACATTGGCCTGAGCAAGATTAGAAGGCCGAATACAGTAGCCATGCCTGTTTATGACCCACAAGCACCCCTTATCCTACATTTCTATCTTCCACACCTGGCTCTGTTTCTCTGCTTCTGGGCTTTTACAATGGGGAGGTGACTGTTTATATGATGGGGAGGAAACCAGTTCTATTGTGAGCTTCTCCGGCCTGCACAGGAAAATATGTGAAGTTTGACATATGTTCATGATGGAAGATGGGTTGGTCAGTTTGGGCAAGTAGAATGGAATTCATAATTATAGCCTGCTTTGTTATGGTACCATGGGAGCGACCTACAATGATGTGTGTCACAGCAAGAATGTGAGCCTAGGGGCAAACTTTTTGTATAAAAAGCCTGCCTGAGAAAGCTCAGGCAGGCTCCCTCTTTCAATTGTAAAACTACGGTTGGACGACGAAGCCTCATAATTAATTATAATAAAAATGTCTTTTAATTTTACAGATTGCCTGTCAATTCCTTTGCTGCTTTATTATGCAAACTGCTGGATAGATCCCTGGTGGGGAGAGTGAGTCATTTTCTACTTTTCCTCAAATGGCGCCCAACATGGGGCCTTATAATGGAGTGGTTATCTTCAGTAGTGTTTTGTCAAAGGATGGAAAAACTGCTGGGGAAGACAAGACAGAATTCTACCAAAAAGAGGTACTCTGGGCACAGGGTTTTCTGGGGGATTATCTGTCTCTGTGGCCCAGTATGTTTTTTGATTTTTCTGACTTAAAACTCTCCTAAAGATGTCACTCCTGACTAAGGAACCCATTCTTTTTTTTGCTGTAAGTATTTTTTAACAGACTGTTAGTGCAGTGGGGAATTGACAGTTATAATTTGGACAAATATTTGTGTATATGCAAATTGCAATTTGTATAGGCAGTTAATGAAGAGATATTTTCTCCATCTGCTTTAATTGAAGAATAAGTGGGTCGCTCCCACTCCTTTTTGGTTCTGAGTCCTTAGTTATTTATTGGTCGCGGAAATGTGACGCAGTCCTTGGTTATTTATTGGTCGCAGAAATGTGACGCAGTCCTTCGTAAGATTATCACTGGTTATTCTGGTTACGATAATCATTCGGTTCATTTCGGGTATCGGTACATTTGGTTCGTTCGGTAGGCCTTTGGTTGCTGTGGTTCAGATTATCGCAGGTTGCTGTAGTTGGATAATCTTCCTCAGTATTGGTTCCTTAGTATTATTTGAACACTGCAGTATTCAAAAACCGTGGGTCACGTACATTTGCGTGTATATCGTTGGAGACAGCCCCATGAAGTCTGAAACCCGACTAGTGAGCGCAGATGCCTGGTCGCGGTATTTTGTTTTGTATTAGTATTGACTAGGTTGCAACAAAGGATTCCCGGTTGGAGGATTCGCGTCTGATACCTCCGGTTGGAACTCCAATTTATGAGCTCTCTCTAAAGGTCTGTGAGGCTGTCCCTTTTGCAGCCTTCTGGAAATCTGTTGAAGAATTTAAAAAAAAACAAAAAAAAATAGGAACAAAAACGTTTTTGTTGTAAATATGGTTTACAACTAATATTGGCAGGTTATTTTTGAGCACAGTCTGTAGGCTGTTCCTTGTTTCTGTCCTAAGTGTTGACCTATGGGTTAAAATGTGTGTTTAAATGTCTATGTTGTTTGTGGATTTTGTTGTAAATTGCGACGGCGCTATTTACAAGAAATGGTTAGAGCACGCTGTTTTGTGTGGCCTGAGTGTTTGACCCCCCTTCTGTCTTGTGTCTGGAATGAGCTCAATGTATGTATGTGTATGGGTCAGGTCCAATAGATGTAAATAAGGCTCCAAAGAAAAAAAAATGAAAAAACGAAATTGCCTGTTCTTTAGATGCACGGAGTTAGATGTTCACAGCCAAGTCTTTTCAGCTGCAGTATATCTAATAAGAATGTTCATTCAGTCAGCACCTCTTTAGTTAAACACGGGTGGTGGAATTTTGCAAACAGTCCTTTTTAAATAAATATGGCGCAGTAATCTCACGCATTCCCAGTTAGGCAGCTGCGCCTAGGTTTGTGTGTTAATATGTATCTAAATAATAAACTAGGGATGTAGTGAGCGTTTTACATGTAGAACAGTCACAAATAGCAATAATTAGGCTTCATTAGGAGAAAAAAATTATTAATTATGAAAAATAATAATTAAAAACAAGTGCTACAAAAATCGTTTTTTAATATTTGTGAAGCTTAACACTCATACTATGACCCCCTAGCATTAAAATGTTTGTTTTAAGTTATGTTGTACCACGAAAATGACCAAACACTTCTGTGCGCAATTTCCCTTACCCTAGGCGCAAACAAGCTCATTTCTATAAGGTATAAATAATTATTTTCAAATGTATGACTCCTAAATTTGATATTAGACATTCTAGTAATACCCATTATGCAAAAAAAATTGTAGGATATTTATTTCTTAGTATCCAGAATGCAAAAGTCGATTTTCAGATAAATAGACTGTTTTGAATGGTTTCAGGGCCCCTTTTTAAAGCGTCACTTCAGTAAAATGCATACATTTAGGTCATAATATATGTTTGCAGGTTGTGCCTTCTTATGATTCAGCGAGTCAATGTGTCATAGAAATTGTTTTAAATATAGTGAAATATTGCAGGTTATGTGGAAGTGGTTAAACCTACTGGCTTTGTCAGCTTCAGTTACCACGAGCAGGGGACTGGCAGAACCTGTATAATGTGTTCCAGCAGTAGCGGCCGAGATGTTATCTTGCAAGGCTGTCTTGTTGACATTTGTGACCTTTTAATTAGGGCCTCGCCTGTGGAATGCAGCATGACATGGTTAAACATGCATCTGATGCTAACTTCAGCTGCCTCTTTGTATTTGAATCCCTGCCCCTGCCACGGTCCTGACCTGAGGTCACTTGAATAGCCTGACTTGCTCCAATAAATTTAATTCCTGCTCATGTCCATAATTTAAAAGTGTCTTCTTAAAGCTTTACAAATTTGACATTAGCTGGGATGGGGTTTTTGTTTTTGAACTAAAATGAGCAGAGGATGCAGGGCACATATACAGCAAATGATGATTGCATTTTAGCCAAAGAATAAATAATAGCTCCAGCATGTTCCCACAAAACGCTTGTTGTTCGGTAAATTATGTCATCAACACATTTATCTCAAATTAGAAATACGGCAGGGCTGACACAGCATTGCATCCCGCTAATAATAATAAAAGGAACACTATTTAATTTGAAAAACTGCAGCCTCATTTGTCAATACCCTGAAGGATTCTAGAGCCCACACGTGGTTTGCATAGCTCCCAGTTGCTTTCAAAATGCTGCACACAAGCGCTTTATATGAGATGTAGTTGATTGTATATGATTTAAATCTGTAACCTTCATTCATTGCAGGCTGGCTTGTTCTCATTTGCCGCATTCACATTACATCTGTGTTAAAAGCGCACATCTGAGATAATAAACAAATAGGAAAGGTATTCCTCATGCAAAATTGTAGCACCTGCACTTCATGTCTTACAAATTAAGCACTGTGTAAAATGAGGGAACATGATTTAGAAAAGGCAAATGCAAAAGTGATTTCTTTAAAAAAAAATATATCAAACATTCTGCTAAATGATCTGTAGAACTGGTATATGTGTGTCTCCATGCTAGGAACTAATGATTTTTTTTTAGTTAAGTTTATTTGACAAAAAGAAAAACGAAGTGTTACATTGAGTTTTAGATAGGCAATAAGTAGAAGCCCTTCCCCAAAATTCTGCAACTTAAAGGCCTTAGGCCTGAGTGAGAATGGGCGTTTTTGCAAGGTACATGGACAAAAAGTTACAGGTAAATAATGAGAAGTTTTTTTTTGTATGTCACATTGTGTCATGTTATGTAGTCTGATAAAAAGGGTTATAATTGATATTGTATTATGAGAAATGTGTGTGTTGTGTATCTTTTCTGCTTCTTCCTACAGATAATTCATGGATTAATTCACAAGACACGTGAGTTGGCTGGTTGAAGAGAAATGTTTTTTTTTGCGTAATTTCTTTAAGAAAAAAAAATGTGTGTTTATGTTTCATTTATACATTTGGTCCACTGAAACGCGTTATTTGACACAGCGACATTATATTTTTACAGCAGAGTATCAATTACCTGATGCCCTGCTGTCAAAAGTAGGGTATAGGATTTTAGACTTGACAATTGAGATTGGGCTGCAGGTTTATAGTAATACAGTACATGTGTCATGGTATTATGCATGACCGCTTATTCATATATGCTGTTTGTTTGTCTGGGCTGTTTTTTTTCCTTGTGCTTGATATACAGCAAGTATATCTTATGGCTTGAGATGGCTTGATATGTGTATTTTTTTTTATCCCCTGTGCTGTGAAGGAACACATATGACGATATGTGTTATTTCACAATAAATTGGATGAATATTGTATTAAGATAAATTTCACAGATATGGACCTCATACTGTGAGCGAGTAAGGCAGCAGTTTTTCTAGTGCATGCCTAAATTTGGCTGTAATGATATTTAAGAAAACTAAAATGATATACTGGATCAAAGTGTGCCATCCGTTGTTAGTCACTTAACTGCCCTTTTTCCTTAAGGACAGGCAGCTCTGCATTTATGTATCCTTGATTGGGCCTAAGGATGGAATTATAGATCCGTGACTAAAGGTGGCCTAATTTCGATATCGCATTTTTTGATCGCATTTTTTTTGATTAGCCTATGGATTCATTTTTTTTTCTCTTTCCCTGAAGAGACAACTGAACATTAGTTGGAATTACCGTGTAGGGTATAGATTGTCAGCGGTAGAGTTAAATTTCTGTAACATTGGTCTTTCATGTATCCCCGTGCTCTTGGTGCTGCGTCACACGCCTTAGGCCACCCAAGCAAACTCTTGTCCTTCCTATAGATTTTTCTTTTTGCTTCTTACCTGACCAATGTTGCATCATGTTTAGTTATTGAAGATTTTAGTTGTGTTCTACGTCCATTTTCCCTTCTCCATCTTCCTTTCACCAGTCAGCCCATTTATTATTATGGGTGTATTGTTCATGTTCACACTTCTAGACTGCAGTGATGTATTAGGAACCCCCTTATGCTACATACTATTCCCTTTTGTGTGACCAGACTGGTTCTCAAGAATTTTCTTTAGGCCTACTTCAAATGCCTTTTCAGTCTGACTGTCAGGATAGTGATAGCCTGGTTGATTGACCCAATACAAGTTTTCCATCTCAATAGGAGATACCCCCAGTTTTGTTTCTGCTGCCTCAAATTTTTTTAATTAGATGTGTTCTAATCATGCAGATACCAGGAATCTCTAGTTCTTGTCCGTTTGACTGCACAGTTGATCAGAAGCCTTTGTATTACATAGCGCACCTGATGCACATTGTTTTAAAACGGGACTTTTCTTCATGTCCTTGATAATGTGCATTATGTCATTTCTCTATTTGAGATGTTCTAGATAAGGAGTTTAGGAACACCTAGGCTTCATCATTAAGGAGAATATGTATTTACCCCATTAAATAATGTATCCCATTAGATAATGCCACTGTGTGAGGGCATCCATTTAGGTTCTCATGACGTATTTCCACTGCTTTGCAGATTACAGGCCACTTGCTTGCAGTCCTCTTGCCAAAAAAGCCAACCCATGAACTGTTTTTATATCTGACTTGAAGGAAACTAACAATTGTGTTACACTTCCTATATCACTAGGTTCTGCGGGAATCTTCCAGAGTCAAAAAGGAAGAATGTTACCCTGCAGACCGGTGATCAAGAAAAAGTCTGGTCCCCATCAGTAAACATGGCAGACGACTACAGACTTCTTGGCCTTGCAATTCCTGACAGCAATCAGCAGCGTGACAGCAATCAGCAGCGTGAACAGCAATCAGCAGCGTGGGCAGCGGTCATCAGCATGGACAGCGATCATCAGCGTGCCTTCAGTGGTACCTCCTAAGCAAGCCATTTGTTTCATCAGAAGGCGTTGTAAAAAGAGAAGAAAAAAAAAAGGAGCTGATTTTCTGTTTTGCCTCAGAAGTTCAGTGCAAAGATGCGGAGGATCCCTGCTTCTGATGGCAGAACTGTCATCTACTTTGTTCAACTTGTTCAAACTGTCATGTGCTTGAACCTCTGACAGCGCGCGGTCCCCTGACCCCCCTTGGCCTGAGTTTTTGGCCTTTCCCCACACACACCTCTTTTTCTTTGCTCCAGCGGAAAGGCAGTGCACCTGAGAATATGAGTTTGGAAAAAGGCACTACATTCTGGTGCCCGTGAGAGAGCAGCTTGAGCGTCCTCTGACACTAAATAATGAGTGTTGGAGTCTGAAAGTGCTGCTGATCTTGCTGGCTTGTTTTTCAGTAGTGCTTGGATCTGCATGAAATGCTTTGTGCCCTTGATCAATGAAGGGCGCATCATCTGTAGTATCTGCCACGAAGAAGAGACACTGGTGCACTGCCTTGAGACATTGAGACTTTGTAATTGAGCTATGAGTGTTTGCCAAGAGGGCACTCCAACAGGATACTGAGTCATGAAGAGCCTGAATGGAGAGGCCCAACGCGAAGAAGACACTGGAAGCGGATTTGATGGACAATAGAAGCCTACCAGTAGAGGCTTTGACGGACTCTGGGTATTTTCTGTGAGCTTGTCTAGAATTGGAGTTTGGAAACTAATTTTTGCAGCTTTGCTAGCATTATTTTAAAGTACTATTCCCTTGAGTTGAAGCAGAATAACGTCCATTTTCTGTGAAAGAGTACCCCCTTTTCACCTCAGAGCATTAATGAGAGTCACCACTGTTTCACTTGAACATATGATGAATTACAGAAATGCATAAGAATACCTAAAATGTACTAGATAATTTTAGGATTTACGTTTGCTTAGGGTTGTGGAAAATTATGATTCATTTGTAATAGCGGTCACTGCTTTGTTTATATGTTCCTAATGACGTGTTTTCTAGTGTGTTTTAAACATGGCGTTGTCTTTTATGGGTAGGATTGTTTTTTTTTTTTTCTCTGCCCAATTCACATCTGCACCCACCTCCCACACCTATGTCTTTCTTCTACTTCTTTGCATCTTTCCAGATGTTTCCCGAACACGGATAGTTAGGAGATCAGAGTTTACTGATAATTCCTTTTGTATCGTTTTCATCAACACCAGTTAGTAGTTGGACATCACTTATTGTTGGGTATGTGGCCTTGTACCACATACTACAGATAGAGGCACTCCCTATTTTTGTCCTGCCATATATGGCCTTTGTTCTACCGCGTGTGTAGGGAGACCTGTCCCGAGAGAGAGACGCTAGGTAATAGGATTATGCTTCAGTAACATCTTGAGGATTTTTATAAAATATAGATCTGGACCCAGACTAGCGTGAGTATAGGTTATTGCCTATGTAAGGGCAAAAGGGGCGTCTGAGGTTCTTTGAAATCTGAACCTGTGTTTAAAATATCATTATTCTGCTATGATTTTGATATCAGAGAAACGAAAATGGCAAGTTTTATATGTGTGTGTATTTTCATCACGATACAATGATGAATGCAGAAGTTATTGACAAATTCATTCTGAGCCTACAGGTCTCCAGGTTGTGAGCAGCGTCCATTTTAGTTGTTGCCCTTTACATAGGCATATACATGAGCCAATGATTCTTAAAGGACACGTATTCCTTAGCTTGAGTTCTTCCTGACTCCCATTTGACCTGAACAGGCTGAATCTGCCTACGTGATGTTGGCCTCACCAAACCAGTCCATGCCCTCTAGTCAATCTATATTATAGATCTGAGCAACTTGTTGTGTACATTGGCCTGAGCAAGATTAGAAGGCCGAATACAGTAGCCATGCCTGTTTATGACCCACAAGCACCCCTTATCCTACATTTCTATCTTCCACACCTGGCTCTGTTTCTCTGCTTCTGGGCTTTTACAATGGGGAGGTGACTGTTTATATGATGGGGAGGAAACCAGTTCTATTGTGAGCTTCTCCGGCCTGCACAGGAAAATATGTGAAGTTTGACATATGTTCATGATGGAAGATGGGTTGGTCAGTTTGGGCAAGTAGAATGGAATTCATAATTATAGCCTGCTTTGTTATGGTACCATGGGAGCGACCTACAATGATGTGTGTCACAGCAAGAATGTGAGCCTAGGGGCAAACTTTTTGTATAAAAAGCCTGCCTGAGAAAGCTCAGGCAGGCTCCCTCTTTCAATTGTAAAACTACGGTTGGACGACGAAGCCTCATAATTAATTATAATAAAAATGTCTTTTAATTTTACAGATTGCCTGTCAATTCCTTTGCTGCTTTATTATGCAAACTGCTGGATAGATCCCTGGTGGGGAGAGTGAGTCATTTTCTACTTTTCCTCAAGTCACTCATTATTACAACACTATCATATGCACTCATACACCTAGTCAGTCCTGTGAAGAATCAATCACACTTCGATTTCCTCATCTATACAGTTAAACACAGAACACCATACTTTTCACACATATACTAACACATACTTACTCTCTTATACAATCACTGATACAAGTACACATTGATATGCACAGAGTCACACACCTCCCAGCCAGGCACACACACACACAGTCTTCCATACATCCACTCATTCTTCAATATGTAAAACATATTTAAACTTTACAAAAACACACAGACACTAGATGATGTCATCAGTGATGTCATTTGAGATGTCATCAGTGATGTCATTTGAGATGTCATCAGTGATGTCATCAGTGATGTCACTGACCATGTCATGAATGATGTAATATGTGACATCATCAGCAGTGGATTGCGGGTGCGCGATATATAGTTAGTGCAACTAACTATATATGGAATTTCATTGGTTTTATGTCAATAAAATGTTAAGCTAACTATATATGGTCTCTAACCTATGGTTTTTTCAGTGAATTTTCAAGGTTTTGTAAATGCAAATTCCTAACTATATATGGTCTATAACCTATGGTTTTTTCAGTGAATATATATATATAAACATACATATATATATATATATATATATATATATATATATATATATATTCACTGAAAAAACCATAGGTTATAGACCATATATAGTTAGGAATTAGCATTTAAAAAACCTTATTTTACTCACACAAAACCATTGAAATTCCATATATAGTTAGTTGCACTAACTATATATCGTGCACCCGCAATCCACTGCTGATCATGTCACATATTACATCATTCATGACATGGTCAGTGACATCACTGATGACATCACTGATGACATCTCAAATGACATCACTGATGACATCACTGATGACAACATCCAGTGACTGTATGTTTCTGTAAAGTTAAAATATGTCTTACATATTGAAGAATGAGTGGATGTATAAGTGTCTGGATGAAGGATTTAGTAGGTGCGTGACTGACTGTATGAGTGAGTGATTAAATGTGTCTCACTGAATGCATGGGTTAGTGACTAAACTGTCTTAATTTGTGCATCATTATGTCTGTTGTGATGTAAACTGCTGCATGTGTTGATCATTAGCTATACGAGAGGCTATATGTGTTATTAATTGGTTGCCCAAGTATTTCTATGGGAGATTGAGTTTGTGTGGGGGTGGCTGGAAGGTGTGTGACTCTATGCATAGATGTGTGAGCAGTTTATTCACTAGGTGTATGAGTTCAAGACTGCATGTGGAAACAGCTACATGGGCAGTTGACTGTGTGCATGAGTGTATTGATGAGTGAATGGATATCTCAATGCTACATGTCATAGTAAGTACATATGTTAAACACAGTACATGTGAGAGTTGGCATATATAAATAACTGTGCATGAGAGCCACTGAATGAGTGAGTGGTTGTATCGATCATTGTGAACTTGTATCAGGGATTGTATAAGAGAGTAAATATGTGTTAGTATATGTTTCAATAAGTAAGGTGTGTTTAACTGTATAGTTGAAGAAATGGAGGTGAGATTGTTTCTTTGCATGACTGACTGGGTGTGTGAGTAACTCCATGGATGAGTGGCAGTGTGTGAGTGTCTGTATACACTGAGTGTATCTAAGGTTATATTAGAGTCTGAAGAGGTTTATCGTATTAGCACAAGAATGATGTCAAATGAGATGTCATCAGTGATGTCATCAGTGATGTCATTTGAGATGTCATCAGTGATGTCATCAGTGATGTCACTGACCATGTCATGAATGATGTAATATGTGACATGATCAGCAGTGGATTGCGGGTGCGCGATATATAGTTAGTGCAACTAACTATATATGGAATTTCAATGGTTTTGTGTGAGTAAAATAAGGTTTTTTAAATGCTAATTCCTAACTATATATGGTCTATAACCTATGGTTTTTTCAGTGAATTTCAATGTTTTTTTAATAGCAAATATCATAAGCTGTCGAATGTCAAGTACGTGGTAAGTAAAAACATTTTCGTGTTTATGCACACTGATCTGCTTTGAATGCTGCCCCCCACCCCTCATTTCTATTAGGAGTACTCTCTCTTTGCAGATAGTGAAGGGTAGTTAACGCAGGCCTTTGCCCCCGTTGCCCCCGTTGTAATCCGTCATGCCTGCTTCTCTCTCCATTTGATTGATTGTTCTCTTTGGTTCATTCTCTATTTACAAACAAGCACAGAGTCGCAATACTCTGTTTAGTCTTTGCAGATAGCGAAAAATCGTGTAAAAAAACAAAAGGAATCGAGCAAAATCAGTAGGCCACTAATGGGATCTCTTTTTGACCTCCCTAAAATAGAAACATTAGGAACAACCTGTTGATAATACCAATGTGTATGTACATAAGCGGCGTTAATTTGTGTTCACAGTACCCCTTGTTGATTGTTTGAATCAAGCATTGAATTGTTCGAAGTTGATTCTCTTAAGAATCTTCTCTGCCTGCAAACGAGGAAGAATAGGAATATTCTCTCTCCCTTTGCAGATAGTGAAGGGTAGGTAACGCAAACCTTTAACACGTCGTGCCTATTTCGTTCCTCATTGATTGATTGTTTCCCCAAACATTGACTGTTTGGGAATTGGTTCTTTTTGGAGGTATTCCCTGTTTGCAAATATACGTAGGAAAATCTTTGCAAATAGTGAAAGGGTACGTAATGCGGACCTTTCTCCCCCGTTGTAATCTGTCATGCCTATCTACTCCCCACTGATTGATGCACCTGTTTCACCCGGACCATTTACTAGAGATACGTCATCTGGCCCGACCAGAGAGCACCCCTAGTGAAAAGGACATATGCAATAATAACGAAGTGATCACTGTATCCTGTTAACAGAAACTTTAGCATGAAACAACCTGGAAAGAAAAGAATAGGAAAACGAAAATCAGTAGGCCACTGATGAACATGAACTTTTATTAAACAACGAACAAAGAAACGATAACATAACGTAATGATAAAACCTATTAATGTCCTAGAAACAAGAAAACGTTAAAATATGCCAGTGGTGAGAGACCAGAAAAACAGTAAGAGAAACCAAATCACCCCTCGCTGTCCCACCGCCTGCCACGCCAAAAAAATCGATAGACTAGGGAAAATGCAAGTCAGTAGAACATCCGCCCCCACTCTGGAAACTTCCAAGGTGGGGCAGGGTTGCGGCTACGCCCAGCCGGGAGCAGCCCATATAAGGCGGGTCCTGCTGCCACGACTCGGCCAGGAGATCCTAACGTAGGGTGTAGCCGGAGGAGAGGCCAAGGCCAGCGGGACCCGGCCAGGGGATTGCCTTTACAACGCTGAACAGTTGCAGGGGGGGGGAATGTCTCCTCGACCCTCCCCTCTCTCTCCCAGTCCGGCCGCGGTGGCCCTTGACATTTTCAGGTAGTCCCGCCACATGCTCTTCCGGTCCGGCCACCAACGGTCGGGGGGCCGAGGCCGACGGGATCCGGCTGCAGCCGATAAACCAAGAAACCCGTTCATGGGGCCAGAGCCAGGGGCGTCCGGCCGACATCTACCGGAAGCCCGGCCCGAAGACGGACGGGACACTTCTTCTTTCTTGAATAATGGCTGCGACAACACTGGGGGGGGATGTCTTGCACATGCCTCCGACCCCCCCCCCCTCGTCCTCATCGCCTGGTCCGGCCATAACAAATCTCAAGCGAGACGCCGTGGGGTGCACTGGGAGGGAGAGACGGTGCGAACAGGCCTCTCCCGCCTCCCCAGGTGGAGGCTTCCCAGCTGCACCCTCAGCGCTCCAGGCGCCCGGAAAAGGGTTCTTCCACTGTGGCCATGCTGCAACGTCTCGCCCGGCAGGGTGGAGCCCGTCCGCTCATTTGACCCCGCGATCGCCAGTAGCTACCGAACTCTCAAAATGGCGGTCGACCTGGCAAGAGCGGGCCCAGCATAAAGAAATGGCCCGGTCACTGGTTGACTCCACCACCGTAGTCCTCCACGACCTTGAAGATTCTAGAGGAGCCGCGGGAGTCTCCGACCCCCGATGGGGAATGACTGCCATGATCGCCCGTGGAGTGACGAAACTGTATCCGCGGGACGTCGGCGCTCCCATGCTGGCGCCAGCCTCACTTTGAATTACTAGAATCCTGCAGACCTCAGTTCCGGTGAAAGCACAGTGTGACCCGGTAGGAAAAATTGTTGCACCCCCTCCCCTTTTTGACTGATAGTTCAAACCACCGATCCTTTCCTTTGCCCTTTTAACGGAACTTTGGACTGCCTCCCCCTCTTTTACATTTTCTAGAGAAAACAAAACATTAACCACTACATTAGCATAGCAGTTGACACCAGAACTGTATTCAAATTGAAAACCAACAACATCTTCAACAGAATCCTTTTTGTTTCTGCTGTGACCCTGCTACAGCACAGGCATTGTCCCCAGCAGTAATTCTGCAATGCCGGTAAGAATAGCTGTGGTGCCTACTGGACTCACTCACCCCCGCGGCGCCCCACGCCGTTATTTGCTGGGCGGCAACTTACTAGACATCACTTTCGTGCCATCTAGATTTCAGCGCGTTCTGCTGCCTTGGAACTATTCGCACAACAGACTGCTACTGACGACCCACCCCCAGGCAACATCTTCTGAATTTTCATAATTTGAAAGAACTAGTAACATGTCCTCATCAGGAATTCAAAAGAAATTGCCACGGTCTCTTCGTTGTTTAAATGTTTTTACTGTTTTTGTTTTGTTGTATATATTTATATGTTATTAAAGTTTCATATTCCTACTACTTTGTTGGAGTGCTATATATTTTTAATGTGACACATAATTGTAAAAACTTTGATGTACAAAGAGTCATTCCTGGAATCTTCCGCTTCAGGCTCGGTCCCCTCCCCAATCACAATACAGGATGGTTTTCAGATAGTAGGAACACGTGTGGTGTGACGGATCTCATCGGGTGTGGGCCTTGATCTACTATAACTCCTTTGAAGAGGGGTGATTCTTTACAGCTGGGGCCATAAACTACATCTGCAGGGCTAGGTGATAGCCTGGACAATCGGACACAGAGGAAGAGGAGTGTCAGAGGGTGCGGTAGTGAATAGGGCGAAAGGGAGGTGTCGGGCGGGCACAGAGTGTGATTTTCAGGGAAGAGCAGCGCAGATGGGGGGAGGTTTATTGCCGATGCATAAGACAGAGAGCGGGGGTGACCAGTGCCTGGGGAAGATGCTTGCGAGGGTGGGGAGCCATGCTACGAATCGACAGCGTGCAGAGAGTGGGTCTGGTCAAGGCATCTAAAATGGCTGCCGTGCACGACAAAAGTGTGGCATTTCAAAAAAGGCAAGATGGCGCAGACAATGTTTTTCAACACTTCCTCATTTCCTTCGAATCGAACGTTAACAGACGTTGGTGCATATTACCAAAGTTAAGCGATATTTATCGCTAACGATGCTTACCAACGAATTTTTTACCGCTAAGCATCGTCAGAAATTATCGAAGATAAACCTTGCTATTATCAAGGTTTATCGCAAATGCGATAATAAACGGCCGCAATGCATGAATATCGCTAAAAAGTCAGCGATATTCATGCATTACCGAGCTAATGCTCTTAGCCATGTTATCCACCTCCCATTGGATAACATGGCTAAGAACTGCTCAGGGCAGGTGTTACTTTTTGGAGATATTCGCGCTTAGCGCGAATATCTCAAAGTTGGTAATAGGAGATAGATATCTTGCATGTTGTAATGCAAATTATTGTGGTATATGGAACTCATACCATAATCTCTCAGGAAAGCAGAAACTGATCCTTTTGGGACCGCCTAAAAAGGCCTAGGGGGTGAGGGGTACTCTACTTTGCCCCCTTTTCACGTTCCGAACTATTTTATTTTACTCTCTTCTGTAATTACACAAAATAGCAGCGATAAGATGCATCGGAGACACACAGTGAGAGAAAGGAGGCCGGAGATGAAGAAGAGATGTCAAATACACATTGGAGATAATATAGTGGCAGAAGGGAAGTAAATATGAGTAAACTTACCATGTAACATAAAAATGTTGCACTCTATACTATAAGTCTCATTTTATACTACAATCACTTCGCTACAACCTCATAAATTAAAAATAAAAATGAATAATGTCTCAAACAATTTTTGATTTTTAAATATAAATTTATTCTTCAGAATTTTCTAAATTTGAAAGAACTAGTAACATGTCCTCATCAGCAATTTCCTCATGAAAAGTCTGCAATGATGATTCTTGTAACTCTATGGTCTCCAAACATTCGATAAATTCGCCATCAACAGATTGATCAAAAAAATCATTCAAGTCATCTCCTCCTTGTGACAATATTTCATTATTGGTGCTGTCAATTTCAATCAATGTAGTGGAATCATTCAAGTCATCTCCTCGTGACAATATTTCATTATTGGTGCTCTCAATTTCAATCAATGTAGTGGAATCATTCAAGTCATCTCCTCCTTGTGACAATATTTCATTATTGGTGCTGTCCATTTCAATCAATCTAATGGAATCATACAAGCCATCTCCTCCTTGTGATAATATTTCATTATTGGTGCTCTCAATTTCAATCAATGTAGTGGAATCATTCAAGTCATCTCCTTGTGACAATATTTCATTATTGGTGATGTCCATTTCAATCAATCTAATGGAATCATACAAGTCATCTCCTCCTTGTGACAATATTTCATTATTGGTGCTCTCAATTTCAATCAATGTAGTGGACAATTCAAAAGAAATTGCCACGGTCTCTTCATTGTGAGCCATTTTATTTTGAAATTGCTTGCTGTAAATTGCAGAAAAAAATAATCACTTTCATTTATCGTTTTTAGTAATACATAATATAAACTTTAACAAGTATTTAGTATAACAGAAGGACTGCAAATAAATAACAGAAAACATTTTTCAAATTATCTTCAAGTGTACAACATAGTTCCCCTTACAAATTAACAACTCACCTTTTTAAAAGTAGGAGAAGTGTTAGTACTGTGTAAATCAAACACCAGAAATTCACCACCAAAAATTCCTCACAAATGTACCTCAGACAGTAGTATCACAAAATGGCTGTGGTTTCCTCTCATTTGACATATATACATAACCAATTAACTTTCATCACACACAAATACAAAACCAAAGTAACATTTTAATTGGTTCTAAATTTCAACACTTTCAAATGTGTTTTCCCCATGCAATTTTCCATAGGACATTTACATACGTCTACAGCCTGAATGGCTGAACGGAATTACACCAAACTTGGCAAAATGGTACATCAAACCTAAGAGGTCAGGAAGGATCTACTATGCCCCCTTATGGTCATTTCCCCCTTCGCTTTGGCCTCCTCTTGTCTCTCGATCCTACCGAGAGACAAGATGGCGGCCGCTACGGACTGTTTGGAATGTTTACAGACGCCGGAGAACCAATCAGCTTCGCTTCACAAAGCTCCGTTGCGCGAAAAGTACGCGTACTGGAGCGCTGCCCGGTCCGCTGTTACAGATATATATCTTTTTTTAATTGTTAATTTCTCAAAATCCACTGTAGCACATATATTGAGACCTACAAAAGGCACATCGGGCTACCAGTCCCTACAATTTTGCCAAGTTTCGTGCAAATCCATTCAGCCGTTCGGGCTAAAAGTGAGGCCAACCGCCCTATGGAAAACTCAATGTTAAAAACACGTTTTGGGACCCCCCTTTTTTCTCGACCCCCCCTAGACGAACCCCCCCCCCCAATTTTCAGGGGCTGCTCAGAAACAAAATGTGCCATTTTCCTGAAAATTTCAGCCAATTCCGTCCACAAACGCCAAAGTTATTTGACATAGAATTTTCAAAAGTCCCATAGAGAAAAAATCCTAACTATATATACCTACTGGCGACCGCCAGTAGGTAATATATATATATATATATATATTCAATGAAAAAACCATAGGTTTGAGACCATATATAGTTAGGTGAATATTTTAATCATACAAAACCAATGAAATTCCCATACATAGTTAGTTGCACTAACTATATATTTTGCGCACCCGCAATCCACTGCTGATGATGTCACATATTACATCATTCATGACATGGTCAGTGACATCACTGATGACATCACTGATGACATCTCAAATGACATCACTGATGACATCACTGATGACATCTCAAATGACATCACTGATGACATCACTGATGACATCTCAAATGACATCACTGATGACATCACTGATCACATCTCATTTGACATCATTGATCACATCACTGATGACATCATTCATGTGCTAATACGATGAACCTCTTCAGACTCTAATATAACCTTAGATACACTCAGTGTATACAGACACTCACACACTGTCACTCATCCATGGAGTTACTCACACACCTAGTCAGTCATGCAAAGAATCAATCTCACCTCCATTTCCTCAACTATACAGTTATACACACCTTACTTATTCAAACATATACTAACACATATTTACTCTCTTATACAATCCCTGATACAAGTTCACAATGATCCATACAGCCACTCACACATTCACTGGCTCTCATGCACAGTTATTTATATATGCCAACTCTCACATGTACTGTGTTTTACATATGTACTTACTATGACATGTAGCATTGAGATATCCATTCACTCACCAATACACTCATGCACACAGTCAACCGCCCATGTAGCTGTTTCCACATGCACTCTTGAACTCATACACCTAGTGAATCAACTGCTCACACATCTATGCACAGAGTCACACACCTCCCAGCCACCCCCACACACACTCAATCTCCCATACAAATACTTGGCCAACCAATCAATAACACATATAGCCTCTCGTATAGCTAATGATCAACACATGCAGCAGTTTACACCACAACAGACATACTGATGCACACATTCAGACAGTTTAGTCACTAACCCATGCATTTAGTACGACACATTTATTCACTCACTCATACAGTCAGTCACGCACCTACTAAATCCTTCATCCAGACACTTATACATCCACTCATTCTTCAATATGTAAAACATATTTAAACTTTACAGAAACACACAGTCACTGGATGATGTCATCAGTGATGTCATCAGTGATGTCACTGACCATGTCATGAATGATGTAATATGTGACATCATCAGCAGTGGATTGCGGGTGCGCGAAATATATAGTTAGTGCAACTAACTATATATGGGAATTTCATTGGTTTTGTATGATTAAAATATTCACCTAACTATATATGGTCTCAAACCTATGGTTTTTTCATTGAATTTTCAAGGTTTTGTAAATGCAAATACCTAACTATATATGGTCTCAAACCTATGTTTTTTTCTGTGAATATATATATATATATATATATATATATATATGTATATATATATATATATATATATATATTCACTGAAAAAACCATAGGTTATAGACCATATATAGTTAGGAATTAGCATTTAGAAAACCTTATTTTACTCACACAAAACCATTGAAATTCCATATATAGTTAGTTGCACTAACTATATATCGCGCACCCGCAATCCACTGCTGATGATGTCACATATTACATCATTCATGACATGGTCAGTGACATCACTGATGACATCACTGATGACATCATCTAGTGTCTGTGTGTTTTTGTAAAGTTTAAATACGTTTTACATATTGAAGAATGACTGGATGGATGGAAGACTGAGTGTGTGTGTGGCTGGCTGGGAGGTGTGTGACGCTGTGCATATCAATGTGTACTTGTATCAGTGATTGTATAAGAGAGTAAGTATGTGTTAGTATATGTGTGAAAAGTATGGTGTTCTGTGTTTAACTATAGATGAGGAAATCGAAGTGTGATTGATTCTTCACAGGACTGACTAGGTGTATGAGTGCATATGATAGTGTTCTAATAATAACTGACTGTATGTATGAGTAATTGTATGGGTGAATGAGTGAATGTGTGTGTAGACGTACGAATCAGTGAGTGCGTATGTAGTAACTGGTATTGGTGTGTCATGATGTCATCAGTGATGTCATTTGAGATGTCATCAGTGATGTCATTTCAGATGTCATTAGTGATGTCATCAGTGATGTCACTGAAGTATGGTGTTCTGTGTTTAACTGTATAGATGAAGAAATGGAAGTGTGATTGATTCTTTACAGGACTGACTTGGTGTGTGAGTAACTCCATGGATGAGTGGCAGTGTGTGACTGTCTGCATAGGTGTATGAGTGCATATGATAGTGTTGTAATAATGAGTGACTGTATGTATGAGTGATTGTATGGGTGAATGTGTGTGTAGACGTAGGAATCAGTGAGTGCGTATGTAGTAACTGGTATTGGTGTGTCATGATGTCATCAGTGATGTCATTTGAGATGTCATCAGTGATGTCATCAGTGATGTCATTTGAGATGTCATCAGTGATGTCATCAGTGATGTCACTGACCATGTCATGAATGATGTAATATGTGACATCATCAGCAGTGGATTGCGGGTGCGCGATATATAGTTAGTGCAACTAACTATATATGGAATTTCAATGGTTTTGTGTGAGTAAAATAAGGTTTTCTAAATGCTAATTCCTAACTATATATGGTCTATAACCTATGGTTTTTTCAGTGAATTTTCAAGGTTTTGTAAATGCTAATTCCTAACTATATATGGTCTATAACCTATGGTTTTTTCTGTGAATTTCATTGGTTTTTTAACAGCTAATATCTGTAGCTGTAAAATGTATTCTTCTTTAAATCCAAAAATATATTTTATATGTTTATGAATAATTTTTTTTTTTAATATTTTTTTTTCTACGTTCCCGCTTCGCGAATCGGGAAGCTTCCCGTTAGCTGACCTTGATGCCGCGAAATAGACCGCGAGCCGGTAAACGTTTCTTTACCGCAAGTGCCGCGTTAGAAAACAACTTCGTGACGCCTCCCGTCCGCATGACGTTCCACGTTGTCGCGTGATACGTCATATGACGTACTACGTTAGCGAACTGGTACGCGAAGCGAGTCGCAAAGCGCAGGTTTCTGGAAGCAAACCGTGAGGCCCTGCAAAGCGCTTAACGTAAACACAGCAAGTCATGTGACTTGGTAATAACACTTTTCATTGGTTCATTTCACTTTTGGTTTCCTAATGATGTAAGACTAGGTCATATAATCTAAAATGAACACTTTTGATTGGTTGAGAACTCTTGTTTTTCCCAAATGATGAAAATCCCTCCTTCTTTCCTCACTCTGACTTTCATCATTGTGAGAGAAAGACCCTTTGTGATCACTGAGCAATGGCTTCTTTAGTAGCTTCAGCTGGTGCTTCCCCACCACCTCCACCACATCCAAGGAAGAGTGGACCACCTGCTCAAGTTATAATTCAACAAGAAGAGGAAGAAGAGGAACAGGACGACGAGCACGAAGAGAGGCAGTTTTTGCCTGAGCAGCCCAAGACGTCTCACCGGAAAGAAAACTTCATTTGGCAATTTTTTAAAATTCCCAAAGGTCAGAAAAAAGTAAATGCAAGATACGTAACTTGCCTTATATGTCAAGATAGACTGTCCAGAGGAACCGAGAAAAAATACAGTTTCGGAAACTACACAATGCATCGCCATATGACTAGGTGGCATCCTAACAACTACAGTGCTGCACAGTTTCGGAACGACCTAGATAATCTCCCTATTATGGCCAGAAGATCTGTTGTACCGGAAGTAACGGGACCAGAGGGCAGGGAGATGGTGCCAAATATACAAATTAAATTTGGTGAAGTAAAACACACCTGCGTATTTTGCGATGGATTCATTTCCTACGGAGAAAAAAGCATCACTCTGATCAACAGAGCTATTGACTATCATATGCAAGTTTGTACGAAACGCCCAAAATAATAAATACTTCTTTTTTTGTTTTGTTGCTCCTGTTGAGCCCTTTACAATGAATCGTTTTCATTGCCCCCTCCAAGAAAAACCCAAAAAAATATAAAACCTCAGAAAAATTCAAAAAAAGTAAAAAAATGTTCCGAAAAATAATAAAAAAAATATAAAACAACAAAAACAATAAAAAAAAAAGTTCTTTTCAGAACTACCTCCCCGTTATTAAAAAATTGGTACAATATTTGGAACTGTGCCAACCTCTATTTCTCTTAGTTCGCTTCCCAGTTCGCTCGCCGGTACGCGAACTAGAAGCGAACCAAAAACAGTAAGTATAAGGGAAGGAAACAGACACTTATGTTAAAAGAAAGACAGCTATAGGGGAGTAAACTAGAGATACTATTACCCGTAATCCACTGCTGATGATGTCACATATTACATCATTCATGACATGCTCAGTGACATCATCAGCAGAGGATTGCGGGTTTTTTGGCAACGTGCCTTATCCACGGTTTAATAACGCTGCCTTTTGCTTTATATAAGTTTTCAAATTGTATGAAATATATACCAATAGGTCGTTATGAACCTTTAGGTAGTGCTTTTCTTCATGAGGTCTGGTCGCTTCCATACACATACAGATGTTTCAAAGATGATCAAGAAGTTTATCTGAATGGAGAGGAATGCACTGAGACGCCAGATCATTCACTAATGTGTAGGCACATACAGTTACACGGTTCATGCAACAAACACCGACCAAATATGGCTTGCGTGTTGCAAGGCACGCCAGTTCCTGCTATCATCCCCACGTTCAAGTTGTTGGAAAATGGTAGTTATTTGATGCTCAATAATGAAGATTGTTCTGAGTTAATTGAAAAGGGTCTGCACCTCTGTACGGGTGTTCGCTATGTGAAGCACGAAAGTTTCACGGGCCGAACTCAAGGCCACCTCTCTCTGAGACAAAAGAGCTCTTATTCTTGCCATGCCGTTGAAATCTGTCCCAAGGTTGGTATTTGTGGCCAGATTGAAAACTCCCTATGTTCATGTGTGGGAGGAAATAGAACATTTCTGCAGCAAATAACCCGTTCACTTACTGTTACGATAAAAGGAATACTTTTAATTCAGATTTGCCTTTCAATTTCAGCAAGATGGTTCCGACTATCTTTAACGCATCCTCCACAAAGACCCTGGCGCACTTTTTTAAAGTTGTTACCAGTGGTCTCGTGACTTCATTTGAGAAAATCTTTGGAGTCATCCCTGCTTCCTTTCATTCTATTTTCTCCACTCTGGTTCGTGGATTGGCATTTTTACTTGCATTACCAGCGGACGCTCTTGTGCTTTTTTACATTTTTAAATATGGATGTCCCTCCTATGCAACCTCCCACCCTGCAGCTGCTGACACTGTTCCGCAATCGCATGCTAGAATATTATGGCACAATGCCTTTGGCGATATTAAGCACGGCATATGGATTATCTTTTCGATTCTCCTACTTCACCTGTGTCCAGCCTGTATTTCACTGCCTGACCTGTGATTTCGATTGGGCCATTGATTTGTGTCTCTGCGGACCGGTTTCTCCTGACGTCGACTTTAATCAGCTGTTGACTCCTATCATTACTCACGAGTTGGTTTGTCCTGGCGAAAGGATTATGGCTGTGGCATTGATGCATGGACTACTTGGTCCCTGGAATTTACTGGCGGCAGCACAGTCTTTCTTGGAACAGAGCTTTCTTGAAAACCCACCGAGCTGTCCTCTGATGGTGATAGAGGATCCGGTGCTGGGAGAGCACGTATGTTCTTTTCCGCTTTTAAATTGGATGGCTGAACTCTTTTCGGATGAAGACGGTGACTTCCTATTGGAGGCTGTTGCAGCTTATTTTGCATACACAGTTATGTCATAGACCTTTTTCATGTTTGATATGCTGAGTACTAGCATTTCATTGACAATTCATTGACTTATTTGTCAAGTTTTTATTATTTACCTTGCCTATTGGCTTAAGACTCGATAAAGTACTTGGCTGTTTTATTTTTCTTTAGCATTAAATTTTCCTAGTTTTTAATGCTTTACCTTGCGGACCGTCCACATATAAACTTGCAATCTACTCTCATGAGATGGTACTTCTATTATCTTATTCAGTTCGTTTCCGGATCATGGGGAGGTGTCATCTAGGTCCTGGATATCTTTACACCGTGTTAAGTTAGCATGGGCTCATTACCGGTTTAAACGCCATTTTTCCTTTTTTGCAACTTCTGCACACGACACTTAGTTGTTGCTTTAGCTTTCCACCTAGTAGTTCATCGTGGTTTACATGAGAATAATATGTTATTGCTCTACTATCTGCTTTGCTTGTTAAACTATATCTGTACAGCGAGTGCTAAAGTTTCAAGAACAACACGATACAGAATTGTTATGAGGTCTGATCTCCACGACTTCATACTCATAACATAAGTGCAACTTCTGCCAATTCTGGGCATGAGGCGGGTTTTATATTGCTTTGCCGAACACACATACACAACAGTTGATGCGGTTCACATGAAGAGAGAGCTGGTGTATGCTGATGTGATTCCTTCAAATCTAAGACACTAAAGTATGGGCACGCCCTAAACCAACACAAAGAGACCTTCTTAGCAAATAATATAATATGTGTATTAGGGAGGGTGAGATATAAGCAGCCGCGGGCCGTGGAGGGAGTTACGGTGAGGCAGGGAGGCGGGGAGGGGGAGAAGCAGGGTGGAGCCCTCTCTACCTTGCCCCTCCCCCTCCCCGCCTCCCTGCCCCACCGTAACTCCCTCCACGGCCCGCGGCTGCTTATAAGTGTTGCTAACTCTTATTCATTTACAGCATGTTAACATACTGTCACCATTCGCTTTTTATGTACTAGTAACTATGCTGGTAATTTTGCTACTGATAATATGTGTACTTGTATTCTCCACCCTGCTTCTCCCCCTCCCCGCCTCCCTGCCTCACCGTAACTCCCTCCACGGCCCGCGGCTGCTTATAAGTGTTGCTAACTCTTATTCATTTACAGCATGTTAACATACTGTCACCATTCGCTTTTTATGTACTACTGACTATGCTGGTAATTTTGCTACTGATAATATGTGTACTTGTATAATCTAAGATACTACGCCTCAGAAGACGGCATTAGTAAATAAACATTTCAAATACACATGTGTTCTTCTTAACTCCATGTTCTGGTTTCTAAGAAATATATAACGACCGACTGTTCATGAGTTCCACGTATCCTGAGGTACTATAAGTTCATATTCTGGATTGTCTAAACATTGAGAGTTTGTTATATCCAATGTGACACTGTACCTAGCTTGCTAAGGAGTTTTTGATTACTAACGTGAGTTTTGGGACACCCTAATTTGCCGAGGTTCCAATCCTCTGTCCACAGTTCTGTGTGAGAACAGAAACCCTGCGACAGGGGCACCCCCGACCCTTGCTGGAGCTTCATCACACTTGCGATACAACTCCAGCAATGCGCCACCTTTACGGCACAGATACATCACGCATCTGTGCTGTTTTTGCCCCATGATGCGCCGCATTGTAAATGCAGCACACCATAGGTGACGGAACAGCGGCACAGAATGACTAACACATCCCTGGTGATGCGCCAGTCATCATAAATGTATCCCTATGCTTCTTATCTTGTTAGAGATGAACCGCCATATGTATCATCAAAGTTTTTTGCATTTCCTAAATAGCGAACTTTAAGGAATAAATAGCGATTCTTTACCCTTCCTAGTTTGCGATTAGCTATTTGCTAATTACAAATTACCCATTCATTTCCTTCATTTCCATAGGGCTGTTGGACTCACTTTTAGCTCGAACGGCTGAATGGATTTGCACGAAACTTGGCAAAATTGTAGGGACTGGTAGCCCGATGTGCCTTTGCTATGTCTCAAGATATATGCTCCAGTGGTTTTTACGAAAATTAACTTTGAAAAATATATATTGGGCTACATTGGCCTATATATATGTTGGAGCCCAAATGTAGCCCAATGTAGCCCAATGAAGCCCAATGTAGCCCAATGTAGCCCAAAGATGGCCGCCAGACACACCAAAAAACAAATGTAGCCCAAATATCAGCCAGATGTAGCCCAACTATAGCCCAGTGACAGAATGACCAATCCGCTTTGCAAACCTCCGTTACGCGAGGCGGAGCGCTGTTACAGATATATATCTTTTTTTGAACGTTAATTTCTCAAAATCCACTGGAGCACATATATTGAGACCTAGCAAAGGCACATCGGGCTACCAGTCCCTACAATTTTGCCAAGTTTCGTGCAAATCCATTCAGCCGTTCGATTATTATTATTATTTTTTTTTTTTGCCCCGCGGGGCCCTTTTAAAACCTCCACATCAAACCTAGGGGGTCAGCGAGGATCTACTATTCCCCCTTATGGTCATTTGCTCCTTCGCTTTGGCCTCCTCTTGTCTCTCGATCCTACCGAGAGACAAGATGGCGGCCGCTACGGACTGTTTGGAATGTTGACAGACGCCAGAGAACCAATCAGCTTCGCTTCACAAAGCTCCGTTGCGCGAAAAGTACGCGTCCTGGGCCGCTGCCCGGTCCGCTGTTACAGATATATATCTTTTTTTAAACGTTAATTTCTCAAAATCCACTGGAGCACATATATTGAGACCTACAAAAGGCACATCGGGCTACCAGTCCCTACAATTTTGCCAAGTTTCGTGCAAATCCATTCAGCCGTTCGGGCTAAAAGTGAGGCCAACCGCCCTATGGAAAACTCAATGTTAAAAACACGTTTTGGGACCCCCCTTTTTTCTCGGCCCCCACTGGACGAACCCCCCCCAAATTTTCAAGGGCTGCTCAGAAACAAAATGTGCCATTTTCCTGAAAATTTCAGCCAATTCCGTCCACAAACGCCAAAGTTATTAGACATAGAATTTTCAAAAAACCCATAGAGAAAAAATCCTAACTATATATACCTACTGGCGACCGCCAGTAGGTAATATATTCAAAAACAAGTTGCTCGATGCATGAAGTGCCTCACACGATGTTCTGTTTTACCCTTTTATTGATCGGTAGGCAGCAGGAAACCAAAGTGCACTTCCCCTTGCATATTCTTGAAGCCTTGTGCCAAACGCGTTTCCGGAGCAGTTTCTCCCTTCATCAATGGCAGGCTAATGAGGGAAAAAGACAGCTGCTTTTCATCACGTGCATATTTAAAGTTTATGTTCCCGCCTCCATGGGCGTGTGCAAAAGGTGCATTTTGGTTAATGTAGTCTTCAAACAAATAGAGTCTTTAGTAGTAGCAGCTGTAACTTCACATTTTCCAAATAATAAAGTCTTGTAAATTGCTGGGTCATCGTAGCACCGTATTTCCTGCTTTTCTTGTGCCATCCGATCAGGTAACATTATTCTTTTCGGTGCACTCCTCGTGAGTATGACCAGACCTGCACCATCAGCAGGGGGGCAACTTCGTGGCCAGAGCGGGCCACTAAATATTCAAAAACAAGTTGCTCGATGCATGAAGTGCCTCACACGATGTTCTGTTTTACCCTTTTATTGATCGGTAGGCAGCAGGAAACGAAAGTGCCCTTCCCCTTGCATATTCGAGCAACTTGTTTTTGAATATATATATATATATATATATATATATAACATTTCTATAGCAAAATGAAACCCCTCATTTTGTTCCTTTTCAAAATAAATGTATTAAGTGTTAACACTTTATTCCAATCAAGATGACTTCAGGTGTGCCATACTTTTGTCATAAGTAAGACTGTTAGCGCTCTAGTTGTTCTTAAGAACACTCTGGGACATTTTGTCATTGGGCTATAGTTGGGCTACATCTGGCTGATATTTGGGCTACATTTGTTTTTTTTTGTCTCTGGTGGCCATCTTTGGGCTACATTGGGCTACATTGGGCTACATTGCGCTACATTTGGGCTACATTTGGGCTCTTTTGTCTCTGGTGGCCATCTTGGGAGACTGAGTATCAGAATTTTTTTAATGAAATATAAGAGGATTTGAGAAGTCACTCAAAATGTGCCCTAATTTTTCTTTCTTCAGCACTAATCATAATTTCTATGGCAAAATGAACCCCCTCATTTTGTTCCTTTGCAAATTAAATGTTTTAAGTGTTAACACTTTATTCCAATCAAGATGACTTCAGGTGTGCCATACTTTTGTCATAAGTAAGACTGTTAGCGCTCTAGTTGTTCTTTAGAACACTCTGGGACATTCTGTCATTGGGCTATAGTTGGGCTACATCTGGCTGATATTTGGGCTACATTTGTTTTTTTTTGTCTCTGGTGGCCATCTTTGGGTACATTGGGCTACATTGGGCTACATAGGGCTACATTTGGGCTCTAACATATATATAGCCCAATGTAGCCCAATATATATTTTTTCAAAGTTATTTTTCGTAAAAACCACTGTAGCACATATCTTGAGAAATAGCAAAGGCACAACGGGCTACCAGTCCCTACAATTTTGCCAAGTTTGGTGAAAATCCATTCAGCCGTTCGGGCTAAAAGTGAGGCCAACCGCCCTATGGAAATTAACATGGGGAAAACACGTTTTGGGACCCCCCTTTTTTCTCGGCCCCCGCTTGACGAATCTCCCCCAAACTTTCAGGGAAGGACCGGAGAGTAAATGTGCCAATTTCAGGAAAATTGCAGCCAATACCGTCCATCAATGCCAAAGGTATTCAACATAGAATTTTGAAAAATCCCATAGGAAAAAATCCTAACTATCTATACCTACTGCGACCGCCAGTAGGTAATATATATATATATATATATATATATATATATATATATATTCACAGAAAAAACCATAGGTTATAGACCATATATAGTTAGGAATTAGCATTTACAAAACCTTGAAAATTCACTGAAAAAACCATAGGTTATAGACCATATATAGTTAGGAATTAGCATTTAGAAAACCTTATTTTACTCACACAAAACCATTGAAATTCCATATATAGTTAGTTGCACTAACTATATATCGCGCACCCGCAATCCACTGCTGATGATGTCACATATTACATCATTCATGACATGGTCAGTGACATCACTGATGACATCACTGATGACATCTCAAATGACATCACTGATGACATCACTGATGACATCTCATTTGACATCATTCTTGTGCTAATACGATAAACCTCTTCAGACTCTAATATAACCTTAGATACACTCAGTGTATACAGACACTCACACACTGTCACTCATCCATGGAGTTACTCACACACCTAGTCAGTCATGCAAAGAAACAATCTCACCTCCATTTCCTCAACTATACAGTTATACACACCTTACTTATTCAAACATATACTAACACATATTTACTCTCTTATACAATCCCTGATACAAGTTCACAATGATCCATACAGCCACTCACACATTCAGTGGCTCTCATGCACAGTTATTTATATATGCCAACTCTCACATGTACTGTGTTTTACATATGTACTTACTATGACATGTAGCATTGAGATATCCATTCACTCATCAATACACTCATGCACACAGTCAACCGCCCATGTAGCTTTTTCCACATGCACTCTTGAACTCATACACCTAGTGAATCAACTGCTCACACATCTATGCACAGAGTCACACACCTCCCAGCCACCCCCACACAAACTCAATCTCCCATAGAAATACTTGGGCAACCAATTAATAACACATATAGCCTCTCGTATAGCTAATGATCAACACATGCAGCAGTTTACATCACAACAGACATAATGATGCACAAATTAAGACAGTTTAGTCACTAACCCATGCATTCAGTGAGACACATTTAATCACTCACTCATACAGTCAGTCACGCACCTACTAAATCCTTCATCCAGACACTTATACATCCACTCATTCTTCAATATCTAAGACATATTTTAACTTTACAGAAACATACAGTCACTGGATGTTGTCATCAGTGATGTCATTTGAGATGTCATCAGTGATGTCATCAGTGATGTCACTGACCATGTCATGAATGATGTAATATGTGACATCATCAGCAGTGGATTGCGGGTGCGCGATATATAGTTAGTGCAACTAACTATATATGGAATTTCAATGGTTTTGTGTGAGTAAAATAAGGTTTTCTAAATGCTAATTCCTAACTATATATGGTCTATAACCTATGGTTTTTTCAGTGAATTTTCAAGGTTTTGTAAATGCTAATTCCTAACTATATATGGTCTATAACCTATGGTTTTTTCTGTGAATTTCATTGGTTTTTTAACAGCTAATATCTGTAGCTGTAAAATGTATTCTTCTTTAAATCCAAAAATATATTTTATATGTTTATGAATAATTTTTTTTTTAAATATTTTTTTTTCTTCGTTCCCGCTTCGCGAATCGGGAAGCTTCCCGTTAGCTGACCTTGATGCCGCGAAATAGACCGCGAGCCGGTAAACGTTTCTTTACCGCAAGTGCCGCGTTAGAAAACAACATCGTGACGCCTCCCGTCCGCATGACGTTTCACGTTGTCGCGTGATACGTCATATGACGTGCTACGTTAGCGAACTGGTACGCGAAGCGAGTCGCAAAGCGCAGGTTTCTGGAAGCAAACCGGGAGGCCCTGCAAAGCGCTTAACGTAAACACAGCAAGTCATGTGACTTGGTAATAACACTTTTCATTGGTTCATTTCACTTTTGGTTTCCTAATGATGTAAGACTAGGTCATATAATCTAAAATGAACACTTTTGATTGGTTGAGAACTCTTGTTTTTCCCAAATGATGAAAATCCCTCCTTCTTTCCTCACTCTGACTTTCATCATTGTGAGAGAAAGACCCTTTGTGATCACTGAGCAATGGCTTCTTTAGTAGCTTCAGCTGGTGCTTCCCCACCACCTCCACCACATCCAAGGAAGAGTGGACCACCTGCTCAAGTTGTAATTCAACAAGAAGAAGAAGAAGAGGAACAGGAGGACGAGCACGAAGAGAGGCAGTTTTTGCCTGAGCAGCCCAGGACGTCTCACCGGAAAGAAAACTTCATTTGGCAATTTTTTAAAATTCCCAAAGGTCAGAAAAAAGTAAATGCAAGATACGTAACTTGCCTTATATGTCAAGATAGACTGTCCAGAGGGACCGACAAAAAATACAGTTTCGGAAACTACACAATGCATCGCCATATGACTAGGTGGCATCCTAACAACTACAGTGCTGCACAGTTTCGGAACGACCTAGATAATCTCCCTATTATGGCCAGAAGATCTGTTGTACCGGAAGTAACGGGACCAGAGGGCAGGGAGATGGTGCCAAATATACAAATGAGATTTGGTGATGTAAAACACACCTGCGCATTTTGCGATGGATTAATTTCCTACGGAGAAAAAAGCATCACTCTGATCAACAGAGCTATTGACTATCATATGCAAGTTTGTCCGAAACGCCCAAAATAATAAATACTTCTTTTTTTTGTTTTGTTGCTCCTGTTGAGCCCTTTACAATGAATCGTTTTCATTGCCCCCTCCAAGAAAAACCCAAAAAAATATAAAACTGTTCCGAAAAATTCAAAAACAGTAAAAAAATGTTCAGAAAAATAAAAAAAAAAGTTCTTTTCAGAACTACCTCCCCGTTATTAAAAAATTGGTACAATATTTGGAACTGTGCCAACCTCTATTTCTCTTAGTTCGCTTCCTAGTTCGCTCGCTGGTACGCGAACTGGAAGCGAACCAAAAACAGTAAGTATAAGGGAAGGAAACACACACTTATGTTAAAAGAAAGACAGCTATAGGGGAGTAAACTAGAGATACCATTACCCGTAATCCACTGCTGATGATGTCACATATTACATCATTCATGACATGCTCAGTGACATCATCAGCAGAGGATTGCGGGTTTTTTGGCAACATGCCTTATCCACGGTTTAATAACGCTGCCTTTTGCTTTATATAAGTTTTCAAATTGTATGAAATATATACCAATAGGTCGTTATGAACCTTTAGGTAGTGCTTTTCTTCATGAGGTCTGGTCGCTTCCATACACATACAGATGTTTCAAAGATGATCAAGAAGTTTATCTGAATGGAGAGGAATGCACTGAGACGCCAGATCATTCACTAATGTGTAGGCACATACAGTTACACGATTCATGCAACAAACACCGACCAAATATGGCTTGCGTGTTGCAAGGCACGCCAGTTCCTGCTATCATCCCCACGTTCAAGTTGTTGGAAAATGGTAGTTATTTGATGCTCAATAATGAAGATTGTTCTGAGTTAATTAAAAGTATTCCTTTTATCGTAACAGTAAGTGAACGGGTTATTTGCTGCAGAAATGTTCTATTTCCTCCCACACATGAACATAGGGAGTTTTCAATCTGGCCACAAATACCAACCTTGGGACACGTTTCAACGGCATGGCAAGAATAAGAGCTCTTTTGTCTCAGAGAGAGGTGGCCTTGAGTTCGGCCCGTGAAACTTTCGTAATACACATAGCGAACACCCGTACACAGGTTTGCCTTTCAATTTCAGCAACATGTTTCCGACTATCTTTAACGCATCCTCCACAAAATCCCTGGCACACTTTTTTAAAGTTGTTACCAGTGGTCTCGTGACTTCATTTGAGAAAATCTTTGGAGTCATCCCTGCTTCCTTTCATTGTATTTTCTGCACTCTGGTTCGTGGATTGGCATTTTTACTTGCATTACCAGCGGACGCTCTTGTGCTTTTTTACATTTTTAAATATGGATGTCCCTCCTATGCAACCTCCGACCCTGCAGCTGCTGACACTGTTCCGCAATCGCATGCTAGAATATTATGGCACAATGCCGTTGGCGATATTAAGCACGGCATATGGATTATCTTTTCGGTTCTCCTACTTCACCTGTGTCCAGCCTGTATTTCACTGCCTGACCTGTGATTTCGATTGGGCCATTGATTTGTGTCTCTGCGGACCGGTTTCTCCTGACGTCGACTTTAATCAGCTGATGACTCCTATCATTACTCACGAGTTGGTTTGTCCTGGCGAAAGGATTATGGCTGTGGCATTGATGCATGGACTACTTGGTCCCTGGAATTTACTGGCGGCAGCACAGTCTTTCTTGGAACAGAGCTTTCTTGAAAACCCACCGAGCTGTCCTCTGATGGTGATAGAGGATCCGGTGCTGGGAGAGCACGTATGTTCTTTTCCGCTTTTAAATTGGATGGCTGAACTGTTTTCGGATGAAGACGGTGACTTCCTATTGGAGGCTGTTGCAGCTTATTTTGCATACACAGTTATGTCATAGACCTTTTTCATGTTTGATATGCTGAGTACTAGCATTTCATTGACAATTCATAGACTTATTTGTCAAGTTTTTATTATTTACCTTGCCTATTGGCTTAAGACTCGATAAAGTACTTGGCTGTTTTATTTTTCTTTAGCATTAAATTTTCCTAGTTTTTAATGCTTTACCTTGCGGACCGTCCACATATAAACTTGCAATCTGCTCTCATGAGATGGCACTTCTATTATCTTATTCAGTTCGTTTCCGGATCATGAGGAGGTGTCATCTAGGTCCTGGATATCTTTACACCGTGTTAAGTTAGCATGGGCTCATTACCGGTTTAAACGCCATTTTTCCTTTTTTGCAACTTCTGCACACGACACTTAGTTGTTGCTTTAGCTTTCCACCTAGTAGTTCATCGTGGTTTACATGAGAATAATATGTTATTGGTCTACTATCTGCTTTACTTGTTAAACTATATCTGTACAGCGAGTGCTAAAGTTTCAAGAACAACACGATACAGAATTGTTATGAGGTCTGATCTCCACGACTTCATACTCATAACATAAGTGCAACTTCTGCCAATTCTGGGCATGAGGCGGGTTTTATATTGCTTTGCCGAACACACATACACAACAGTTGATGCGGTTCACATGAAGAGAGAGCTGGTGTATGCTGATGTGATTCCTTCAAATCTAAGACACTAAAGTATGGGCACGCCCTAAACCAACACAAAGAGACCTTCTTAGCAAATAATATAATATGTGTATTAGGGAGGGTGAGATATAAGCAGCCGCCGGCCGTGGAGGGAGTTACGATGGGGCAGGGAGGCGGGGAGGGGGAGAAGCAGGGTGGAGCCCTCTCTACCTTGCCCCTCCCCCTCCCCGCCTCCCTGCCCCACCGTAACTCCCTCCACGGCCCGCGGCTGCTTATAAGTGTTGCTAACTCTTATTCATTTACAGCATGTTAACATACTGTCACCATTCGCTTTTTATGTACTAGTAACTATGCTGGTAATTTTGCTACTGATAATATGTGTACTTGTATTCTCCACCCTGCTTCTCCCCCTCCCCGCCTCCCTGCCTCACCGTAACTCCCTCCACGGCCCGCGGCTGCTTATAAGTGTTGCTAACTCTTATTCATTTACAGCATGTTAACATACTATCACCATTCACTTTTTATGTACTAGTAACTATGCTGGTAATTTTGCTACTGATAATATGTGTACTTTTATTATCTAAGGTACTACGCCTGAGAAGACGGCATTAGTAAATAAACATTTCAAATACACATCTGTTCTTCTTAACTCCATGTTCTGGTTTCTAAGAAATCTATAACGACCGACTGTTCATGAGTTCCACGTATCCTGAGGTACTATAAGTTCATATTCTGGATTGTCTAAACATTGAGAGTTTGTTATATCCAATGTGACACTGTACCTAGCTTGCTAAATAGTTTTTGATTACTAACGTGAGTTTTGGGACACCCTAATTCGCCGAGGTTCCAATCCTCTGTCCACAGTTCTGTGTGAGAACAGAAACCCTGCGACAGGGGCACCCCCGACCCTTGCTGGAGCTTCATCACACTTGCGATACAACTCCAGCAATGCATTCGCCGAGGTTCCAATCCTCTGTCCACAGTTCTGTGTGAGAACAGAAACCCTGCGACAGGGGCACCCCCGACCCTTGCTGGAGCTTCATCACACTTGCGATACAACTCCAGCAATGCGCCACCTTTACGGCACAGATACATCACGCATCTGTGCTGTTTTTGCCCCATGATGCGCCGCATTGTAAATGCAGCACACCATAGGTGACGGAACAGCGGCACAGAATGACTAACACATCCCTGGTGATGCGCCAGTCATCATAAATGTATCCCTATGCTTCTTATCTTGTTAGAGATGAACCGCCATATGTATCATCAAAGTTATTTGCATTTCCTAAATAGCGAACTTTAAGGAATAAATAGCGATTCTTTACCATTCCTAGTTTGCGATGAGCTATTTGCTAATTAGCCGAATGTAGCCCAATGAAGCCCAATGTAGCCCAATGTAGCCCAAAGATGGCCGCCAGACACACAAAAAAACAAATGTAGCCCAAATATCAGCCAGATGTAGCCCAACTATAGCCCAGTGACAGAATGACCAATCAGCTTCGCAAACCTCCGTTACGCGAAGCGGAGCGCTGTTACAGATATATATCTTTTTTTGAACGTTAATTTCTCAAAATCCACTGGAGCACATATATTGAGACCTAGCAAAGGCACATCGGGCTACCAGTCCCTAATATTTTGCCAAGTTTCGTGCAAATCCATTCAGCCGTTCAATTATTATTATTATTATTTTTTTTTGCCCCGCGGGGCCCTTTTAAAACCTCCACATCAAACCTAGGGGGTCAGCGAGGATCTACTATGCCCCCTTATAGTTATTTCCCCCTTTGTTTTGACCTCCTCTTGTCTCTCGATCCTACCGAGAGACAAGATGGCGGCCGCTACGGACTGTTTGGAATGTTGACAGACGCCGGAGAACCAATCAGCTTCGCTTCACAAAGCTCCGTTGCGCGAAAAGTCCGCGAACCAGTGCGCTGCCCGGTCCGCTGTTACAGATATATATCTTTTTTTAAACGTTAATTTCTCAAAATCCACTGGAGCACATATATTGAGACCTACAAAAGGCACATCGGGCTACCAGTCCCTACAATTTTGCCAAGTTTCGTGCAAATCCATTCAGCCGTTCGGGCTAAAAGTGAGGCCAACCGCCCTATGGAAAACTCAATGTTAAAAACACGTTTTGGGACCCCCCTTTTTTCTCGGCCCCCACTGGACGAACCCCCCCCAAATTTTCAAGGGCTGCTCAGAAACAAAATGTGCCATTTTCCTGAAAATTTCAGCCAATTCCGTCCACAAACGCCAAAGTTATTAGACATAGAATTTTCAAAAAACCCATAGAGAAAAAATCCTAACTATATATACCTACTGGCGACCGCCAGTAGGTAATATATATATACATATATATATATATTGCCAGCAGCGTGTTACAGAAGCCCCTGTCACGTCGAGGGTCTGGACTGTCAACTGGCACGCCTCACGGCTCACTTTGTTTCTTCCAGGAATGGAATGGGTCCGGACCCGCCCCTGCTTTCATGAGGACAGACGCGGTTGAGGTACTTACCTCTCCCTGTGGCAATCTGCACTGCGCATATAGCCCCCGCATTTTGGACCTTTTGGTGGCAGAGGCTGTGATGGTACGAGGAGACTCGAGGAGGGGCTGCATGATCTCAGAACAGACTGGTGTTTCATCGCGTCTTGCTCCTTGTGGGTTCCGTGACAGAGGGTAACATCTATCTACTCCCTCCCCCAATTTCCACCAACCCAGATGGCTGACATACCTGGGCTTTCTGGGAGTTGTAGTTCGGAGTACTTACACGAGCTGCAACAGGTGAGCTCCATTTGCAAGGGGGAGGAGCGGACCAGTGCTCACAGCATCATAGGAGGCAGGACACACACTCTCACCGTGGCTGTTATTCTGGTGATGGGCGCTGAGGAAGGCGAAAGCCGAAATGCATTCGCCGCCACTGGATTTGCACTGAGAAAATAAAGCCTCTTCGACAAGTTTCTCCTCTGGGCTTCTGCTTCTGCTTCTTTCCTTGTTGGAGGGAGGTTTCTGTTCATATTTTCGCGCTTGCCAGCAGCGTGTTACAGAAGCCCCTGTCACGTCGAGGGTCTGGACTGTCAACTGGCACGCCTCACGGCTCACTTTGTTTCTTCCAGGAATGGAATGGGTCCGGACCCGCCCCTGCTTTCATGAGGACAGACGCGGTTGAGGTACTTACCTCTCCCTGTGGCAATCTGCACTGCGCATATAGCCCCCGCATTTTGGACCTTTTGGTGGCAGAGGCTGTGATGGTACGAGGAGACTCGAGGAGGGGCTGCATGATCTCAGAACAGACTGGTGTTTCATCGCGTCTTGCTCCTTGTGGGTTCCGTGACAGAGGGTAACATCTATCTACTCCCTCCCCCAATTTCCACCAACCCAGATGGCTGACATACCTGGGCTTTCTGGGAGTTGTAGTTCGGAGTACTTACACGAGCTGCAACAGGTGAGCTCCATTTGCAAGGGGGAGGAGCGGACCAGTGCTCACAGCATCATAGGAGGCAGGACACACACTCTCACCGTGGCTGTTATTCTGGTGATGGGCGCTGAGGAAGGCGAAAGCCGAAATGCATTCGCCGCCACTGGATTTGCACTGAGAAAATAAAGCCTCTTCGACAAGTTTCTCCTCTGGGCTTCTGCTTCTGCTTCTTTCCTTGTTGGAGGGAGGTTTCTGTTCATATTTTCGCGCTTGCCAGCAGCGTGTTACAGAAGCCCCTGTCACGTCGAGTGTCTGGACTGTCAACTGGCACGCCTCACGGCTCACTTTGTTTCTTCCAGGAATGGAATGGGTCCGGACCCGCCCCTGCTTTCATGAGGACAGACGCGGTTGAGGTACTTACCTCTCCCTGTGGCAATCTGCACTGCGCATATAGCCCCCGCATTTTGGACCTTTTGGTGGCAGAGGCTGTGATGGTACGAGGAGACTCGAGGAGGGGCTGCATGATCTCAGAACAGACTGGTGTTTCATCGCGTCTTGCTCCTTGTGGGTTCCGTGACAGAGGGTAACATCTATCTACTCCCTCCCCCAATTTCCACCAACCCAGATGGCTGACATACCTGGGCTTTCTGGGAGTTGTAGTTCGGAGTACTTACACGAGCTGCAACAGGTGAGCTCCATTTGCAAGGGGGAGGAGCGGACCAGTGCTCACAGCATCATAGGAGGCAGGACACACACTCTCACCGTGGCTGTTATTCTGGTGATGGGCGCTGAGGAAGGCGAAAGCCGAAATGCATTCGCCGCCACTGGATTTGCACTGAGAAAATAAAGCCTCTTCGACAAGTTTCTCCTCTGGGCTTCTGCTTCTGCTTCTTTCCTTGTTGGAGGGAGGTTTCTGTTCATATTTTCGCGCTTGCCAGCAGCGTGTTACAGAAGCCCCTGTCACGTCGAGGGTCTGGACTGTCAACTGGCACGCCTCACGGCTCACTTTGTTTCTTCCAGGAATGGAATGGGTCCGGACCCGCCCCTGCTTTCATGAGGACAGACGCGGTTGAGGTACTTACCTCTCCCTGTGGCAATCTGCACTGCGCATAGAGCCCCCGCATTTTGGACCTTTTGGTGGCAGAGGCTGTGATGGTACGAGGAGACTCGAGGAGGGGCTGCATGATCTCAGAACAGACTGGTGTTTCATCGCGTCTTGCTCCTTGTGGGTTCCGTGACAGAGGGTAACATCTATCTACTCCCTCCCCCAATTTCCACCAACCCAGATGGCTGACATACCTGGGCTTTCTGGGAGTTGTAGTTCGGAGTACTTACACGAGCTGCAACAGGTGAGCTCCATTTGCAAGGGGGAGGAGCGGACCAGTGCTCACAGCATCATAGGAGGCAGGACACACACTCTCACCGTGGCTGTTATTCTGGTGATGGGCGCTGAGGAAGGCGAAAGCCGAAATGCATTCGCCGCCACTGGATTTGCACTGAGAAAATAAAGCCTCTTCGACAAGTTTCTCCTCTGGGCTTCTGCTTCTGCTTCTTTCCTTGTTGGAGGGAGGTTTCTGTTCATATATATATATATATATATATATATATATATATATATATATATATATATATATATATATATAGAGAGAGAGAGAGAGAGAGAGAGAGAGAGAGAGAGAGAGATGCCAAGGTGTATTGAAGAACGAGTGAGTGTATGGATGGTTTAGTAGGTGCATGACTGACTGTATGAGTGAGTGATTAATTGTGTCTTACTGAGTGCATGGGTTAGTGACTAAACTGTGTGAATATCTATATTAGTCTGTCAGTTGATGTGTAAGTAGCTGCATGGGTTGGTGAGTAGCTCCACAAGTGTCTATATGGGTTATTGATTGGTTGTCTGAGTATCTGTATGGGTGCCTGAGTGTCTCTGTGGGTGGGTGGGGGTGTGTGACTCTGTGCATAGATGTGTTAGTAGGTGATTCAGTGGGAGTATGGGTTCAAGAGTGCATCTGTGAAGGGCTGTATGGGTGGGTGAGCGTGTTTATGGGTGTGTTGGTGAGAGAATGGATGTCTCAGTGGAATATGTGTGAGTAACTACATATGTGAAATCCGGTAGATGTGAGTGTTGGAGTATATAAAGAACTATATGTGAGAGTGAGTGATTGTGAGAGTGGCTGTATGGATGAGTGTGTGCCTGTGTCAGTGATCGTAGAAGAGAATAAGTATGTGTTAGTATCTGTATGAATACGTGAAGTGGTATGTGAATAATTGTATAGGTGAGTAAATGGGAGTGTGATTGATTATTTGCATGACTGACTAGGTGTGTGAGTAACTCTATGGGTGAGTGGGGGTGTGTGAGTGTCTGTATAGGTGTAGTGCATATGATAGAGCTCTATTGATGAGTAACTGCATGTATGAGTAACTATATGGGTGTATGAGTAGACGTGTGTGTAGACCTAGGAATCAGTGAGTGGGTATGTGGTTATGGTTTTGAAAATGGTGGTATGCATTTTAGAGTGGGTGTACAAAAGGTTATATTAGGGTTTGAGGAGGTGCATCAGATTATCATGTGGATGATGTTGTCAGTGATGTCATCATTGATGTCATTTGAGATGTCATCAGTGATGTCATCAGTAATGTCATTGACTATGTCAAGAATGATGTAATATGTGACATCATCAGAAGTGCATTGCAGGGGTGCGAGTTCTAGTTAGCTCAACTAACTATAACGGCCGAATTTCTCTGGTTTTGTATGAGTGAAATGTCAGACTAACTATAACGTCCTTGAAACCTGTGGTTTTCTCAGGGAATTTCAAAGATTTTCTTTTAAATGCTCATTTCTAACTACAATGTCTCTGAAACCTATGTTTTTTCCAGTGAATTTCAAAGTTTTTTAAAATGTTAATTTCTAACTATGCCTACAGAGATAGGGCATGTGCAGAAAGAAGAAGAAAGGCGCAAAAAGAAGCAAGAGAAATGCAGAAAGAGGCAACAGAAGTCCAAAAAGGCAAAGAAAAGTGCAGAATCAAGCAAGAGATATGCAGTAAGAACCAAAAGAGGTGCAGAAAGAGCCCTTGTTTCAAAGTCATCCTGTGCCCCCAACCTTTTGCTGACTGGTCCTGGTGGTACCTGACACTAACTAACCAGGCCCGGAGCCTGTGCTGTGCTGAAAGACATTTAGATTACAGTGAAAACACCTACATTCACTAGGGTACACTATGAGTAGGGACATCCCTAGGGTTGGCATGACCTCCCCTGTAAGGCCCTAGTACATAATAGGGTAGGGGGATATAAAGTACCTCTAACTCAGAGGTGCAAGAGAGATGCATAAACAGGCAGGAAAGGTAGAGAAACAGAGACCAGGGGTGCAGAAAGAGACAAGTGAGGTGCAGAAAGAAGTAAGCGCAGTGCAGGAAGAACTAACATAGGTGCAGAAAGAGGCAAGAGGGGTACACAAAAAGGTAGGAGGGGTACAGAAAGAGGCAAGAGTGTTCCAGAAAGAGGCAGGAGGGATACTGAAAGAAGGAGGAGAAGTATAGAAAGAGGCAAGATAATTGCTGAAAGAAGCAACAGAGGTGTAGAAAGAAGCAAGAGAAGTACAGAAATTGGTAAGTGATGTGCAGCAAATAGCAGGAGCAGTGCAGAAAGTACCAACAGAGGTCCTGAAACAGGCGTGAAGGGTGCAGAAAGAGTAAGAGAAGTGGAGACTAAATTAAAAATACAAACGAGCGAGCAGAGAAACCTACTTGGACCTGGGCGATTCCTGGATCTACCTGCTGGACACCGCTCTCGAGCGCTTCCTTCTCTGGGCATCTCGGTCCCCCCCGCCGCTGCCTACACCTTGCGGCCGCTGAGTGGGGGGACTACATCCCCCAGAGTTCCCGGCGGCCCCGCCCACCCACGCCGGCTCACGTGCACGGAGACGCATAAATCAACAGCGCTCCCCTGCAGGAGCGGGAGACTAAATTAAAAATACAAACGAGCGAGCAGAGAAACCTTCTTGGACCTGGGCGATTCCTGGATCTACCTGCTGGGCACCGTGCTCACGAGCGCTTCCTTCTCTGGGCATCTCGGTTCCCCCCGCCACCGCCTACACCTTGCGGCCGCTGAGTGGGGGGACTACATCCCCCAGAGTTCCCGGCGGCCCCGCCCACCCACGCCGGCTCACGCGCACGGAGGCGCATAAATCAACAGCGCTTCCCCCGCCTTGCGGGACGCCGGGCAAAGCCCGGGCAAAGGGCAGGCCCTCTGAGGCCCTCAGAGACCGCAAGAGACTGGGCTCGGCCCCCCCTTGCAAGTGACTGAACTGTGGTAAAGTGGATTTGTTATCGAATTTAGTAAGCTGTGACCATACTCATATCCTCCCTATTTGTATATTTAGCTGTATTTTGCACTGTCAGTGGGGCCGCAGTACAGTGTGGAACTGGTTTCATTAATGAACAATGACTTCGCCCCCTAATAAGGTTAAGCACCCTCCAATAGGAGGAGTTCACCAGCGTACGCTGGATAATTTCGTATTTAGGGCTCGCCTTGGATCAGATAAGGAATTTGCTCTGTCTGAGCGAAGGGCGGAGAGACGCCGTTCCATCGAATGTATTAAAAACAAGAGACTATCTGTAGGTTCCCCAAAATTATTGATTTCGCCCACCCACAGCATTTCCCCTGTCATTGATAATGATGTATCGGGGGCGTGGTCTGGCCACGAGGGAGAATGGCCGCCTGAGAGAAGAGCTCCGCTCTGGGACAGCACCCATCCAGAGGCAGCCTCATTTACAGAGAGCTTGGGGCTAATAAATGGACATTTTCCAGAAGGTGAAATTATCCGGTCATGAACTCTGTGTTTTGTTCTGACTGGTGACCTTTTTTTTTTGGAGGGCTTTTCTCAAGCTGAAGAATGCCTGAGGAGAAGAGCGCAGCCGGGCCTTTGACCTCATGACCTATTTGGAATCCCCGGCCTTGCGTAATGAGGAAGGCCTGAGGAGAGGAGCACTTGCCGGGCCTTGCACAGGCCTGCCTTCCTGTGAACACTTGAACTTGACAGCAGAGATATGTGACGCAGACAAATCGGGTTTTCAACTTTAAAATGTGAAGTGGGTCTTCACAGATAAAGGTCAGTGTCAAGGTTGTTATTCACAGAGTAAATGAAAGACTTTCCAGTCACGGAGCTGTTATTGAATTGAGGCCTTCTGAATTTAAAAAGAAGATCAATAAGCTCAGACATCTTTGCAGCAACACTTGTGGCTGACTTTCAGACTCGAATAACCCTTTTTAGGGTTCACTCTGACTGGAAAACATTCGCATACGGATACAGGTCTGCACTCTTCTGGGCTCTAATAATTTCATGCCAGTAAGAACTGTCTTTGCCTTTCTACACTGTGGCTGAATCCTGTGACTGAATGACCCTTTCTGGGGTTAATTATCACTAAAATTATTATTTCATTGGCATTTTGAAAACCGAAGCACAGCTGAGTAGCTGAAGCACCTCACACGCTGCCTTTCTGCGCTGCCATTAACATATGAATTGCCAGCGCTTTAAACTCTTATTTACAACCTCTGGAAACCTTTACAAGAACATTAAAGAGCAGCTTTCCACGTGAACCAATACTTCCTGTATTTGTGAGGAATAATTATTTTCAGAATGTCACCAGCTAGATCAACAGCTTTCTAAAATAATTTACCACAGAATCTCCTCAATTGTCATTTGGAAACCTTGTTAAGGGAAAGTCAGAGAACAGCACTTCCAAATGTATTAATACTACCAGTATCCCTGGAAGTCCTTTATTTTTCAAACTTTAATAAGTAAGACTGGTGCAGTGGTTTGCAGTTTAATACATATTATCTCAACATTATGAAGTTTATAGTTGCAATCATTAGTCATTTCTCGCTTATAATGTTTTCCTGAAATTTTATGAGGAGCTTCATTTGGCTGTGACTATTTTGATGTTGATATGAGGTGAATTTCGATCTGTTTCTTCTCATTCCATGGCAATTCTGTTATTACTGACTTTTTGCTATATAATGTGAGAGGGACTTTTTTCGGACGCACCACACGACTCATTATTTCAAGAGGCTTTTCATACATCTGAAAACAATGTAGTAAACAAGCAAAACTCTTCCTCATAGCTATGATTTGTTAATCATATATGTTGATATTGTTTTACTAGCGTTTGACATATAATGTGAGGGAGAAATTTCTACATTCAGTTATTCAAGAGGACTTTTCATGATATTGTATGCAATATTATGTGTCATCTTTGAGGAATGGTACATGGTCTTTTATGGTTATTCTGCAGAAAATAGCATCAGCTAAGACAGTGGCTTTATATCCCTCGCAAACTATTGTTCTGCTTACACCTCCTTAAGTAGATAACGCCTTTCTACCTGATCTTAGCCTTTCACCATATCAGTTTGTACGGACCATCTATTGGATTGTTTCATCACCTCATCAGCCAAAAAGAGTTTATATGTTTGTCACTCTGTCAAGGCAACATAATATTAAGTAAATACAAACTGCTTCATTTTTTTTACAACTTTGCCTGCTACTGTTCATAACATCGTTAAATATTTGAGGCGACCCCCGATTTTCCTCAGCATGTATTTTTTATGAAATATTATTATTGCCTTCACCTATGATATATAGAACTTGCTCAGTTTGAGATATTGCATTATATGTTGTATTGCTATTTTCTGCTTATTGTTGTCAATTGTGAATTTTTAATAATTGCTTCTCACCACGTTACCACATCAATACGTTACTGTAGAGCGTCTATGAAGCGCAATATACAAATGTCTACTAATAGGAATGGGAGTAAAATACCTAAACAACCACTCTTTACAGAAGTTTTGAAACAATCTACTGCTATGCCAACGAAAGGGAACTCGTCCTCTTCAACGCATATGCCCCAAGCTGCGCCCTCTCATAGTGACCAGACTTTAACAGACACCATGCAACGAATATTGCAGGAGATTTCTGGGGTCAATCGTCGATTGGAAGGGATGGATATCACAATTACATCTCTAGCTGAAGAAACTAAATCGATTAGAGCAGACCTTACAACTTTTCATACTAGAATTGAAAGTCTTGACTCTAAAATAATGGCCATGGAGAGTCGCCTTGATACAGTCCAAAGCTCAGACCAAGATCTTCTCTTTTTGCACAGCAAAATCATTGACTTAGAAGATCGCAGTAGAAGAGGCAATCTCCGCTTCTTTGGCTTTCCAGAAAATATTGAAGGACACAACGCGAAAATATTCCTCTGTGATACCCTTCCAATAATGACTGGAATTTCCTTTACTCCAACTCTTGAAATTCAACGAGCTCACAGAATTGGCCCACTACGCACAGACCCTGCTGCGCGCTCAAGGCCAATTATTGCCTGTTTTCTTCGTCATGAGCAAACCCGACAAATATTGACTGCAGCTCGCTCACGAGGCTCTTTTCTTTTTAAGGGTCATAATATTCACGTAGCAGCGGATTTTTCTAAAGAGACGAATGAAAGACGGAAGGCGTTTCTCTCCATGCGGCCTCAACTACGTCAGTTAGACATTAAGTATGGGTTGTTTGAGCCTGCATGCTTCCGTATAACCAAAAATGGAGAAACCAAGAACTTCTATGACCCTGAACTTCTACAACAATGCTTAGATGACATCAAATCTCAGGACATGGATACGCAGTCCTCCCATTGTGAACAGTTCCAACCGTCTTCTTCCTTTTCCCCACAACTGCCGGTGCAAAGTCCACGAGCATCTAGTAACTCCAGACAACGGGGTAGAGACTTGAATAGAGTCAATCGTTCCCAGGAAGATAAGGCCTCAGCTTTGCATTCTGTCTCTACACATACAAAGGAGCCGCAGAGAGACAAATCTAGATCACCTCTTAAAACTCCTTCAGATGCTGACTGAATAGTTTACTATTATTTAACTGTCTGTTTCTGTGCTTTGTTGTACTTTTGCCATATCTTGTATTCAATTCAGATTTTTCTTCATCAATATTACTATTAGATAACTTATATTCAGTATTATTTTTCTGCTATGAGATTTTTATCTACCTATTATTAAATTGCCTGTTATATGCTTAGACATAGTTCTTAGTAAATTGCATGTTTTTTCTTCATCCTCAATCCCTCTTCGGGGTATTGGAATTACTTTATCTATTTCTGCATGTTTTATCATTCCTATGTTGCTCAATGGATTAGTGTAGGTATTGGTATTCCCTTTCTTTATACGTCCAAATTCTATGATTATGCATATTCCCCCCCCCCTTATTTTATTCTCTAGTGCAACACGTTACCCTTCATTATAGTATACCATTTTAATATGTATTTCTCTAGCTTTTGCTTGGATATTAAGTGCTAATATGCTATATGCCTTTTGAGTTCTTTTAATTATGAGTGCTCATTTTATCGGTCATTCATATTTTGTTAACAGCTGCTGTTGTTTGAATTCCTCATAATTTTGCCATAATTTATTGCACTCTTCCCATACTGTATTCTTACTGTTTTCCCATGTTACGGTTCTGTTTGTTCATATTTCGTTAATAAGCTGTAACAAGATACTGCAGGGCATAATCTAAGATAGTCATTATAGTATTTGGCTGATTAATTACTACAGAAGGCATTCTTAGATTGTTTTCATCACTCCTCTATCATATTCTACTGTATCTATATCTCTTTGTTAATTCATTCCCCAGGGCTCCTTCCCTTACACTATCATCTACTCCGCTGATCCATACTTTTTCTTTTCCTGCATGGGGTCCTGTCCCGCGGCGGTGCTCTAGTGCGCCCAGGCCCGCGGTTCACAGTCTAGGTTTCCTAACTTTTCTTCATATCTTATTCTCACATCCACTTCTTATAATCCCCCTTTCCCCTACTTTTTTCTATTTCTATTTATTCTTTGAAATACATAACATCTGCCTCATTTCTACTTGACTACTCACATACCTCTATCCTGTTTGATTCCCTACTTTCTCTGCACGATTATCTTATAAGTTTCTGATACTATCACCTCTTTTCTTTCTTAATAACCAGAGTAACTCCCTCTCCTATTCTGCCCTACCCCCCCATTCTTCTTCTTTATTATTTCTTTGAATATTTTCCACTATGACTCATGCTCATCCTTTATCTGTTGTTACATGGAATGTACATGGTCTCACCCATTACATTAAAAGAAAGAAAGTGCTTTCATATTTGCAGTCCAAACATGTGGACATAGCTTTATTGCAGGAAACGCACCTGGATGAAATTGAATCTAACAAACTCAGTAGAGACTGGGTTGGGAAGGTCATTCATAGCAGCATACGTAGGAATGACCCCACCAACCCTAACCCTGTCCGTAAATGTGGAGTGGCTATTCTTATCCGGAGATCGCTTCCCATTACAATTTCCAAGACATGGTCAGATCCAGATGGTCGCTATGTCTTCGCTAAATTACGAATTGGGAATTCTTCCATTTGTCTTGGATCCATTTATGCTCCGATTGGTACTAAAAAACAATTTTTCCTCCACTTGAATCGTCTTCTTACTGAGATCAATGCTTCCCAATATCTCATCGGAGGGGACTGGAATTTGGTTCAAGATCCTATCCTCGACAAAACGGGTCAGTTTGACAGGGTTAATGCAGCAGATAGGGCCATCTTACAAGACATACTTTCTGATAATGGTTTGGTTGACCATTGGCGTCTCAGTCATCCACATGATAAGGAATATACATTCTTTTCTTCCTTGCATGGCACATTTTCCCGTTTGGATTATTTTCTGTTATCTCATAAAGCGGTTCAATTGGTCACAGATTCTAACATTTTGGAAGCTGCTTTATCTGATCACTCTCCTGTTCTTATATCTCTTGATTTAGGTTTATCTAAACCAGGGCGCAAACCATGGCGAATGAGTTTACAGAAATATAGGACACCTGGGGGTAAGCTTCTTTTGCAATCTCATTTCCAAGATTATCTCACTAATAATGAGGACTCTGTCTCTTCTAAGAGAACAATTTGGGCAGCAGCAAAAGCCACTATTAGAGGGCAGTTAATGAGGGATGCTGCTCTTATCAACAAGAATAATATTGCAAAACAAACAGAACTAGAACGAGACATTCAACATTACTCTCAATTATATATTTCGAATCCTACTTTACAGAATCGCAAATTGTTGGAACAAGCACGCATGTCTCTTAATGGTCTCTTTACATCTAAGGCTGAGTATGCATTGCAGAAGATGAAAGGGAGACATTACGAACAAGGAGAAAAGGCTGGCCGATTATTGGCTGCACAATTGCGTCAGAGAGAAGCTGCTATGGCTATTCCAGCTATTAAGTCGACCCAGGGTGAAATACTCACCAGACCTCAGGAAATAGTTAATGAATTTGCCTCCTTTTATAGATCTCTATATACCCCAAGTAATCAGCTTGATCTGGATAAAATGTCAACTTTTCTAGAGAAGGTGAATCTTCCGCAGCTTTCGGATGATGGCAGAGCCTTACTTGAAGGTAATATCACGAGAGACGAGATTTCTTCGGCTATCACTGCTCTGCCGTATCATAAAGCCCCTGGAGAGGACGGTTTCCCCGCCGAATTTTATAGATGGACGGGTCAGAATATGATAGATACTTTGCATGCTGCGTTTCTAGAGGCTGACAAAGAATTCTCCTTGGGTCCCCTTTCTAATAAAGCAATTATAGCTGTTCTACCCAAGCCAGGCAAAGACCCTCTTTTATGCGGAAGTTATCGCCCTATATCCCTCTTAAATTCAGATATTAAGATTCTAGCTAGTATTCTTGCGTCCCGTCTTCGCAAAGTCTTACCCTCCTTGATACATAATTCCCAAGTGGGTTTTGTCCCAGGCCGTTCTTCCCGAAATCATCTTCGTACATTGGCTCACACGTTATGGACTGCTAAACATCTTCCAGAAGATGCCTTGGCTCTCTCCCTTGATGCTGAGAAAGCATTTGATCGCATTGAATGGGAATATCTCTTTACAATAATGCATAGATTTGGTTTGGGTGACCAATTTATTAATAAAGTACGTTTATTATACGATAGCCCATTAGCTCAAGTCAACTGTGGAGGGTTCTTATCTACCCCATTTCCAATTCGTAGAGGTACACGCCAGGGTTGCCCATTGTCCCCTCTTCTCTTTCTCTTAGCGATGGAACCTCTTGCTGCTGCAATTCGCCAATCTGATGATATTACAGGTATCCCCCTTCCAATTGGCCATTCTAAAATTTTTTTATATGCAGATGACATTCTTCTTACTCTTACTAACCTCCCCCGATCTCTCCCAGCCCTTCTTCAAATTATTAATGATTTTTCCTCCTTTTCTGGTTATAAAATAAATTGGGACAAAAGTGAAGCATTACCTATTTCAGTTGGCACTACGAAATCAGCAATTTCTGGATTCCCCTTCCACTGGCAATCTTCACACCTTAAGTATCTCGGGATTCTGATTAATAGAGGTTTGGAAAATATGGTTGCGGATAATTTGGCTCCTTTATTTTCCCAAATGCAGAGGGATTTTGATAAGTGGAAAGCTCTAGGATTATCTTTATGGGGTAGAGTTCAAGCTATTAAGATGGTTACTTTACCAAGATTCATTTATGTTTTGGGTATGCTTCCCCTCCAAATTCCTTTAGTTACTCTTAGATCAATCGACTCCAAGATAAAGCTCTTTATTTGGGGCACAGCTAAACCGCGCCTTGCTGCTGCTAAATTAAAGGCCCATCAGTTATATGGAGGCATGGGTCTTCCATCCATTGAACATTATTCACTTGCCCTACACATTTCTCAACTCTCATATTTTCTACCCAAATCTAAAGACATTCCACAATGGGTATCAATTGAACGTCATCTTCTATCTCAGGATTCAGGACTATCCCTTTTATACGGTACTGGTACTAGTTCTTTGGATCCTAAAAATCCTATCTTATCAGCCATGCATAGATCTTGGCAGAGGGGTCATCGCATATTAAGTTCGAATCCGCGAATTCACATTAAAGCTCCCTTGTGGAATAATTCAGCTATTCGTATCAATGGTCGTACTTTATCCTGGCCTTTGTGTAGAGAAGCCGGCATTTCTTCTCTGGATCAACTCTTACATGATGGAAATTTTAAAACTTTTCCCCAACTTTGTGAGGAATTTAATCTTCCACTCCTACATTCCTCTAAATACGTTCAACTTCAACAATGTCTTAAAAAACAATTAGGCTCTCCACCTTGGTTGCTTCAGGTTTCTCCAATATTATCTTATCTGCAACTATGGGGGAAGTTTAAGGGGGTAACCTCTGGTCTTTATAAAACCTTTTTGCTCCCTCTTTTTTCACAACCTCTCTCACACACTCTTCGGACTAAATGGCAATCTCGCTTATCTATTATGTACTCCAATGCTCAATGGGATCAAATTCTGGAGGGGTTCCACAAAGGCGTTCGAGAAGTGCGTCTCAAATTCTGTATTTTTAAAATTATTCACAATTGGCACTGGTCACCGGTTAAATTACATCAAGCTGGGTTATTATCCCATACTTCTTGCTGGAGATGTTCTAATCCTGGTTGTGACATAACCCATATCATTTGCGAATGTCCACGCAACAGACCCTTCTGGATCTTTGTTGGCAAAACTTTGAACTCTACAATGACATTAATTTTACCACTTACATCTGCCACCATTATTTTACATGACTTCCGTGGTTTTCCAAAACTTTCTAAGCCACAGACTCGTCTTCTTCACACTGCTTTGGCTACAGCCAAAATTTGCATTTTACGCCATTGGAAGTCTTCATCTGCTCCTTCTCAGGAAGAATGGTTGGTGGCAATGATGCAGACAGCCTTACATGAACGCACAATTTACAATCTTCAGGACCAAGCTGACATCTTTCTTCAAACTTGGTCCCCCTTTTTGGAAACCACATTGGACGATGATTCTAACCCAACTCCCTCTTCTCATGTGCATCCTTTACCTACTTAATTTTATTATCTCATATGCTTTTCCTGTACTATTTCATTCTCTTTATTCTTTTTCTTTCCTTCCCTCCCCCTCCCCCCCCACACCCCCCCTCCGTTACTCTGGCACCTTTTTTTTTTTTTTTTTCTCTTTCTTTTAATCTTGATTATATTTATTTAGTCATTCCATTACTTACATATAAGATACATTCATACCTTTTGTATTGTTATTTTATAACAGATTGTAGAGTATGTACTGTTAAACTTTTTCCTTATCTCTATTACTAGGAGTAAATTTCATAATCTATCAATTCATTATTCTTTTCAAATATTTTGCAAATAAGGTTTTCTTATTTACCTTATTACGTTGATATTTACTATGTATTTTATTGCATAATTCAATTAAAAAAAATTCAAAAAAAAAAAAAAATTCAAAAAAAAAAAAAAAAAAAAAGATAATGATGTATCCTTAAATATTAGCATCCCATTACTCCTGCAAGAGCATATCCCTCCACAAGCTGAAGTCAACGATTTAACTACAAGCAATTTGACCATTAATGTTAGCTTAACCCCAGAGGCAGTAGCCCAGCCTCTTATTTTCTCGCCATGTGTGTACTCACCTAAAAAAAACAAGGGAACACCCAAAATTCATAGAGCCCAAGGACCACCGCCAAAAAGAAGGAAAAAGAGGGGGGACTCTTTATTTAAAAACAAGGCTACCGGTAAAAATGGGGGTCCACTTTCAAACCATCCCCTATTGCACTTACACCATCTCGGATGGTCTCCCCAACATCTACCCTGACAAACGACCCATCTAGCACCAGCTTACTGGGCAGTATTGAAAAACTATTAAGATCATCCATGCTGCCTCGCCCTCGCCGCCGTCCCCCGCATCCGAAGAACGACAACAGGAGGAAGGTCCTTCTCCTACCTGGCCGCCAAGACCCGGAACTCCCTCCCAACCGACCTGCGCCTGACCCAAGACCACCTCTCCTTCAGGAAGAAGCTCAAGACCTGGCTGTTCGAGCAGTAGCAGCACCCCCCCCACCCCAAGCGCCTTGCGACCCTCCGGGTAAGTAGTGCGCTCTATAAATGTCTTTGATTGATTGATTGATTGATTGCCTCTGCTGGAGCGATTGAAGGGATTAACTAGCCAAATAGAGAAGTTAGAAAAGGAGTTAGGGGAAATCAAAGTGGCAATTAAGGATTCCGCTATATCTGAAGTAGGGCACGGTCCACCCCCACTGTCTCTAAATACCCCTGCCCAGAATGTTATCAAAACTACGGTTTTGCCCAAACCAAAACCCCGCAAAATATTATCCATCAATACTGTAGGGACAATTAGTAAAGGTAACGCTAAGAAATCACAGGAAGGACTAACATCAAATAAAACAATTAATGCCCCACGAGCGCAACCTGTGAGTAATGTACCTCAGACCACTGCCCAAGAAAAACCTTTTAAGACATTCCCAGTTAAGAGGCCCGGAGTAGAGCTGCCCCCGGAAGCCGTACCATATGTTGCGGTATTAACCGGGGTGCCAGCTCTGGAAGATGGATGCAGAGAAGATCAACATGGGTTAAAAAACAAAGTCATACACTGGCTGAGGCAGAATTGCCCACTCCCGCTGGAAATAAATGGGACAATACTTAACGTCAGACGGCTCCCCTGGTTGGGGAAAAGAACCAAGGATTTGGTGGGTGATATTGTCATCATAAATTTTCAAGATGAGAGGGTTGTTAGATATATTGTAAACAGGACTCCACAAAATGTAGGAAATATTATTACTGCACGTGAACTAACTTACTTTTACCCAAGAGGAATAGTTGCCCCTTTATCCAATCTTAGGCCTTTGGATCACCAACAGAACTATTATGCAATTCCCTCATTCTATAATCAGAGTAAGGGTCTTGGGTACAATACTCAGAGGCAGGATGGTTATCACGGTTCCCTTTTTCATCATCAGCAGTATAACTACGCAACTCCAACATCATGTTACCAGAACTATGGTTTCTGCCCTCCTACTCAGAGGCAGAATGATGGTATTAGACCCCCTTTGTTTCTACAAGGTGATTATCCCTGGCCTACCTTTAACCGCTTTGCAGCATTAGCGGGTATGGAAGGAGTCGATTGACTCGGTTCTGGGGACACAGTAGATAGTGATGTTGTTGAACCACAAAAGGGCCCCTGCACACCCGTAAAGTCAATTATAACTTTAATGTGCACGTCCCCCCTTAATTTCATTACAAGACCGGAGGCTACATTATGCAATAACTTTTATGCAGCCCTTTAAAGTGTAACAATTACATCATAAAACAAAAACATTCCATGGAGCAATACAAGTGCCATAGCAACCAAGTAACTTCCTCTTTTATTCGCTGCTCACAGAAAGATAAATACTGCTTCTTCCTTTCTCCCCCTTTGGGGTATTTTATATGAGAATGAACATTGTTTTTTAATTAATTTGTTTTACAGATTTACCTTATTAGGTAGGTAATAAGTCTTTACTCATTCTGATATATGTAATTAACGTTTTATATATTCTTCCTTGCCTACCCTTCCAATTTATGGTCGGGTTGCTTGTTTATCGTTATTTGTTTGCTTTTTAATCGTCCTTTATGTCAAATGAATGTTTCTGATTTCTTCGCTCGTTTTTTATTATTTGGCACTGATCGTTAATACGCATCTTTTAATGTAACCAGTTAAGCGTTCACTTCACGAGCCCGATCTGATATCTCGATCGGAGCTCAAGTTGAATGTTTCTTCGGAGCCTGAGAGTGCTCCTTTCCAACGCTAATAACCTTTACTCTAACAATTCGCCCTTACTCTCGCCGTCCCTAGAAAGCGTCAGCAGGGCATTCATTAAAATAAAACGCTTACTTAGGAATTCAGAAGCCATTCTTCGGAGCTCGATCAGACGCGAGCAATGCGAAAATTTCGGCCTATTGAAGGCTTAAAGTCAAGGGCTTCACCAGCTCGCGCTGTGCGTTTCCATGTCAACGCACAGCGCAGGGCTGCATATCACATTTCAACGGTCGCTGTTTATGAAGCCAAAACTCGTTCTTTCTTCGTGAACCCTGGGGCCTAGGCTAAAAGCTTATCTATCGATTAAAATCGCCGTTTTAAGGTACATATTGTTCTACCTTCCATTTAAAACGCTGTAAAATGGCTGAAAAGTCTAATGAAGCCTGTGAAGACCCTCTTACAGAGAATTCCCTTATGAATCTCTTTCAAACACAACTTAAATCCTCCCTAAAGGAGGCAGTTGAGGCGGCATTATCTAAAAGAAAGAGAGATATTCCTCGGGAGAACTCGATTTCTTCAGATGAGGAAGACCCTCTCCCCACCAAGGGCGGAAAGGTTCTAAAAAAGTCTAAACATCTTGAAATTAACGGTAACCCACGCGGCACCAATGAGCAAGGTGTCCCAAGCAGCACAAATAGATCTGGCGTCCTCAATGGCGCGAAAGCTACAGGTGTCCTTCACGGCACAACTAGACATGGTGTCCCTTGCGGCACAAGAGACGTCATCCTTTGTGATGATGATGACGAATATATGTCCCCTAACGATGATTTTGATGCTGATGAGTACATTTTTGATCCATCAGAAAAACTTGACGATTTATTGGGTGATGATTTGACCCAACCCTCCACCTCATGTTCTATTAAAGACCCCTCTGGGGCGGAGATGTTCAACCCTTCAAATATTACTTACCCTAGAGGTTCCGACTGGTGGCCCCTTGACCACGTAGCTAAATTTATTAAACTTTGGATCAGGAAGCCCCTTGAGAGAGACTCACGGAACCTAATGAAATCGGAATGTCCTAGACCATTCCTTGACAACAAAGCAATCTTGACCCCTATACTAGACCCTGAGTTACTGACCTTTCTTTTTAAAACCGGAAGAGACCCTCGTAAGGGTATCGAACGCTGTCTTTAACAGTGTCAGGATAAACTGCTGGACACCTTAGGTCCTCTGGCGAGAATTCTAGACCTTGCAGAGGAATCCTCTATTAATGGTACTCCGGTTTATACCGAACTCTTGAGAGGTTGGAGTCAACGTGCCTTATGCCTCCTTGGAAATGCCAATGCTAGCCTCACATCCGAAAGGCGTAGAGGAATCCTGATTAGGATGAACCCCAAGTTGGGGGACCTAGCCAATAAAGACATTGAGGGAGACCCTAACGGACTCCTCTTCGGAGAATCCTTTATCAAAGTTCTTGGTAAATACGTATCTACCTTCTCTGCTTTTAGCAGAGCTCAAAGTAACATGAGAAGGATGTTTGGAGGCAGACAAATTTTTGGAAGGGCTGACAGAGGAGGGCCAGCTGTCAGCCGAGTCTATAACAGGTCCTTCTACTATCAGAACCAACGTGGAAGATACTTCAGAGGGAACAATTCCTTCTTCCCTCAGAGAGGACGCAACTACAGCAATCGTGGAGGTGGAAACAACCGGGCAAAGTTCCAAAGTCAAGGAAATCAAGGTAAGAACCCCTCCTTCTGGTTCTTCCCTTCCAAAGGTAGGGGGGCGACTCGCTACTTTCAGCCAGAACTGGCTATCAATAACAAACGATGCATGGGTTCTAGAAACAGTGAAAGGTTTCAAAATAGATTTTGTTTCCATCCCTCTCCAGACCTCACCCCCCAGAGAATTAATTCTAGACCAGGATCAGTCAACCCTAGTAGACGAAGAGATTCGTCAGATGTTGGAAAAAGGGGCAATTTTCATTGTATACAAGGCCGACCCCGGTTTTGTAAGCACAATTTCCTCGTAAAGAAAAAAGACAAAGGTTGGCGCCCCGTAATAAATCTGAGACTCTTGAATTCCTTCCTCGTATACAGACACTTCAAGATGGAAGGTATCCATCTTTTGAGAGATATTCTTCAAGAGAAAGATTGGCTCATAAAGCTAGACCTGAAAGACGCTTACTTTACTGTCCCTATGGATACCGATTCCCAAAAATATCTGAGGTTTGTATGGAAAGGTGTAACCTACCAGTTTCGATGTCTTCCTTTCGGCCTTTCTTCAGCTCCTTGGTGTTTCACCAAGATTCTGAGACCGGTCGTTGCATCTCTAAGGAGAAGAGGAGTTTGTTTGATTATATATCTAGACGATATCCTATTGATGTCCCAGAATCAAGAAGAACTTCTTCTCCACATGAGGTGGACTGTAGATCTTCTGGAGTCTTTAGGCTTCATTATCAATGTAGAAAAATCAGTCATGATTCCTTCTCAAAATCTAGAATGTCTAGGTTTTCAAGTAAACACGTCCTTAGCCCAACTCCAACTTCCCTCGAAGAAATTGGCAAAAATAAAAAAGGAGGTCTCTTATGTTTTATCAAAAGATTTGGTCAGTTTAAGGGAACTAGCAAGAGTAGTGGGTCTCTTATCATCATCCATCCAGGCGATCTCTCCAGGACCACTTCACTACAGAGCCCTTCAGAGGTTGAAATCCACGGGCCTGAAGAAAGGTCTTTGGTATTCAGACCACATTCCCTTATCTCCGGAAGCACGAGCCGATCTTCTTTGGTGGCGGAACAACCTAGACAGTTGGAACGGGAAAGCCATATTTGGGAATACGCCGGACCACATTTTAGAATCCGATGCGAGCAATTTCGGCTGGGGTGCCAGATTGGGAAATTTGGAAACTGGCGGGAAATGGTCCCAAGAGGAACTATTTCTACACATAAATTGTTTAGAGATGATGGCGAGCCTGAATGCTCTTATGAGTTTCAAATCAATTTTGAAGAACAGTGTAGTCTTGATCAAATTAGACAATTTTACAGCCGTCTCCTACATCAACCGTTTAGGAGGAGCGAAGTCTATTCTATTGGCGGATCTGGCCAAGAAAATTAGGTATTTCTGCTGGGACCAGAAAATTACGTTGAGAGCGGAATTCCTTCCTGGCCACCTAAATACCAGGGCAGATTGGAACTCAAGGTTCCTGAGAGACGCAAGCGATTGGAAGTTGAATCCTTTGATTTTCAAGAAAATTCAGGACTTATGGGGTCCATTCGAAGTAGACCTCTTTGCCAGCAGACTCTCCTTCCAAATAGATCGCTACTTCAGCTGGAGACCAGACCCATTTGCCTTGGCAGTGGATGCTCGTCTCCAACCGTGGAACACTCTCAGTTGTTATGCCTTCCCTCCTTTCGCTCTAATCCAGAGAGTCCTTCTGAAAGTTCGTTCAGAACGATGCCGAATTGTCCTAGTTACTCCTTTTTGGAATTCCCAAGTTTGGTTCCCGGGTGTGATGGAATTGGCCATGGAAATTCCCCGTTTTATTCCAGGGAATTTGGATCTCCTTCTGGGTCTAGAAGGAGACTTTCATCCTCTTCTTTTAGAAGGAAACATGAACCTTCTTGTTTGGAAGATTTCAGGGGTTCTACAAGATACTCAGGCCTTTCAGGCCAGGCTAAGAGCCTTTTGGATGAATCATGGGCTCCCGGAACAAGGAGAAGATATACCAGTGCTTGGAAAAGATGGTGTGGTTGGTGCATGGAACGGAATTTGGATCCCGTGGAGGCACCTGTAGTGAATGTGGCTAACTTTTTAGCGGACCTTTTTAATTCAGGTCTTTGTTATAGAACAGTTAATTGCTATAGATCAGCAATTTCTGCAGGTCATTCCCTGCTAAACGACTTTTCTATTGGTACCGATCCCTTGATTCGTAGGGTAATGAAAGGTATAAGACTGAAACGTCCTCCTAAACCCAAATATAGTTCCATGTGGAACGTTAATGTTATTTTTGACCTTTTTTCATCCTGGCCGGACAATTGTTTCCTTACAAGAAAACAATTGTCCATTAAACTAGCTACTTTACTTTGCTTAATCTCTTTCAGGCGAGTATCTGACGTTAAAGCTTTAGAAATATGTAATAGATTTTATTCTCCTGACGGAGTATTATTCGAGATATGGAAAAGAACCAAGACCATGTCTGAGAACATATTTTACCCTTATTTTTCAGATTCTCCAAAACTGTGTGTCGTAAGTTGTATGAAAATGTATGATCAGAAAATGAGAATCAATTGTTCATTTCTTTTATCAAACCTTATAAGGCAGTTTCTTACGCGACAATTGCCAGGTGGGTAAGAACTGTTATGTCAGAGGCTGGAATAGATTTATCTAAGTGGGGCGGGGGATCCCTTTCTGATATCCTGAAAGCAGCAGATTGGTCTAATGCCTCAACTTTTGTTAAATTTTACCTTAAACCTGTCGAACATGTAAGCAATGTTGCATTAAGAAGCTTTGAACTTGCATAATGTAGCCTCCGGTCTTGTAATGAAATGTCGATTCTCCAATTAGCATGCAGAGAGAATCTTGATTTCATTAAAGACAACGGAGGCTGACATTATCCCTCCCACCACTCCCTGGTGGATGTTTTATTTAATATATTGTTTGATTATTATGTCTTTATATTTGAGTCAAGTTTTACTCCTTTTACTTTTTCCCTTTCAGATTCAGCTTCCTTATAAATCTCTTTTGATGGAAGATCTTGAAACTACAGCCCTTTCCTTCGCAGCTCTAAGAGGAAGTTACTTGGTTGCTATGGCACTTGTATTGCTCCATGGAATGTTTTTGTTTTATGATGTAATTGTTACACTTTAAAGGGCTGCATATCTTGAGCAGCAATAAAAGTTATTGCATAATGTCAGCCTCCGTTTAGTGATTGATTGTGTAGTACATAGACAAGGGGCATCCTCCTCACGTACAAGTTCTTGACAGGGGAGAGAGAAGGGGGAAGTTGGACTTGTGTCTTGGAACATCGCCGGTTTGGCTACTAAAATTTCCAATAATGAATGGCGACAGTGTGTGCAGAATTTTTCCATAATCTGCTTACAGGAAACTTGGGCAATTGATAACAGTAAATTACACTTATAAGGGTATAAATGTTTTTTTGTCCCAGCTAGGAAATCTAGCTCAGACAGGGCCATGGGCGGGTTATCAGTATATGTGGATCTGAACCTCCCTGGCATATGGTCAACTGTAAATTGCAATTCTCACAATATCCAAGAGGTGCGGCTCAAAGGTAAAGCTTTGAATTTGACTATATTGAATGTGTACAATCATGTGACGGGTGGGGGAGGCAATACATTGATATGGGAACTGGAGTATAGACTGCACCAAGATTCCACTTGTATAACTAAATCCCACGTTCAAAACAGCCTAGTCATGGGTGATTTTAACTGTCACCTCTGCCCAGCCCTTTTCCCAATAGATGCGACATGGTCGCGATGCCCACTGGATAACGGAGCTCATTTTGAGCACACTGTAGAAGGTGATGCCTTAACTAAATTTTTACTAAATCAGGATCCGGTCCATACAATGGATATGGTGCATATACCAAAGGAACGAGACCCTGCCGCCGTGGATGCTCAACGTACATTCATTACATATTTTCCTCAAGGGCTTTTACTAATAGAATCTCCAGGGTGGGCATTGAATGGAACCCGTTTAGTGATCACAATCCTTTGGTGTTAGACATATTGCACCTGCCCGTCCCAATTCGGGAAAAACTTGTAGCGACATCCGAGAGGGTTACTGGCCAGGGCAGACGCCTAAGGTGGGCTAAAATTGACGGGGAAAAGTTCTATGAGGCATTGATGGAGAAGGGGAAAAAAGCTTTTGCGGCATGTTTAGATGAGACAATTGTAGGGAGGGAGCTACTCACAGCTTTTGCAAACATAGCACATCTGGTAGATGGGATGCTAAAGACCAGTGCCAAGGTAAAAGAGTCAGGCAGCCAGCCGCAATGGTTTGACCGAGACTGTTCTAAAGCCCTGAGGGAGCTTAAAGAAAGTCTTAAAATTAAGCCCAGGGACGTCATCAAGGTTGCGTCCTGTAGGAAAAAATACAATAGCGAGCTGTGCAGAAGGAAGAAGGCATTAGAAGCAGAAGGATGGGCGGACCTCAGAGAAGCAGGGGAAAAGAGGGATATGACTGAATTTTTGAAAATTATAAATAGACCTACTTTCCAGGATGATCTGGCCCCAAAATTAGGAACAAATATCATGCCTGATATTTCTCACTATGGGGGTCTATATAACCACGAAATAGACATACAGCACAAAAATGGGAACGCCGACCATGGTCAGCATGTAGTTTTCTCTTTAAAAGAAATCAAGGCTGGGATAGAGGGGCTGTCTAAGAATAAAGCCCCTGGCCCGGATGGAATCCCGCCTGATTTGTTCCTTAGCTCGGTGGAACTATGGGCCCCCATAATGACGAGAGTCATTAATAACGCAATTCACTTCGGTTTACCGCCCTCCTGGTCAACTGCTACTATCGTCCCCATCTTTAAAAAGGGTAACAGGGATGACCCACAATGTTACCGCCCGATCTCCCTCATCGATGTATCTGCTAAAATCCTGGGTAGGGGGATTTTAAACCGGTTGTCTGAGTGGACAGAAGTAAATAACATAATCTCAGACGTACAGTACGGTTTTAGGATGGGCCGCTCCACGAGCGATCATTGCTTGAACCTCTACATGATAGCTGCGAAATACATCGTGACCAGTGATGAATCCCTGTATATGGGGTTCATGGATCTGGCAGCTGCTTTTGATCATGTTAATAGAGGCAAGCTTTGGAATATGATGTCCTGTATGGGGATAGAGGTAGGCATTATTAACATTTTGAGGGAATTGCACAGTAATACCTCAGCGCAAGTTAGGTATAACATTGGGGGTGGCTGCACTGATTCTTTCCCATGCAGAAGCGGGGTACGCCAAGGTTGCATTCTGGAGCCTTTTTTATTTTCCCTTTATATTAAGAACCTAGAACAGCACCTCTCACTGTTGGGATCTGATTGTCCACGGGTAGGGTCGCGTCATCTTCCAGTGCTACTTTACGCAGATGATGCGGTCCTCCTCGGACGCACACCTAAGAGTTTACAGATTTTAATTGATGGTTTTGTTTCTTTTATGGGTTCATTAGACCTTTCTGTCAACTTGGGTAAATCTTATGTTTTATGTGCCGGGAAAAAACCCTCTAGGAAATGTACATTCATGATAGGGAGTCATAAGATGGAGACAGTCAAATCATTCTCATATCTGGGCTTACTATTTGATGAATCACTAAAATTCAATGCCCTGATAGAGGATCGCTGCCGCAAGATGAACATGGCTAATGGGGCAATTGCTGGTTATGGCCGAAGGTTGGGGAGGTGGTGCCCCGAACAGGTAATGATCCTGTATAACTCAATGTGTTGCTCTAAAGTCACCTACGGGGCAGAGGTGTGGGGCTTTGTAAATATTTGCCAATTGCAGCGGGAGGAGAATAAACATCGGCGCTCCGTCCTGAAAGCCCCACACAATCTACCAGCCGCAATAGCACACAGGGAGTTAGGGATCCCCTACCTTGAAGATTTAATACAAGTTAGGCCAATTTTAGCCTGGCTTAAAACTTGGATAAACCCGGAGGCGAGCCTAAGCAGGGAAATACTGAAGGACTGCTTGGGCAGAGAAAAATGGTCAAGAATCCCGTGGCTCAGCTACGTAAAATCTGTATTGGCAAATTTGGGCCTAGGGAAACTCTTCACCGATCCGTCAGCAATCACCACAATGCACAGGAAAGGTTTTTAATGACCCATTTTAGGCTCAATTTTTTACCATATTTATTGGGATCACCATTAGGGTATTCATCCACCATTGAGCAGAAGGGAACCTGCGGCTGTGACAATAGGTCTCCGCAGGATTCCCTTCATTTTGTATTGTTATGTTCATTTTATTCTGAACCCAGACGTAGATTCTTGGTCGATATTTTGAAAAAATCTAACCTAAAATGTGCTAAAGAAGCTCTGATTTTTTTAAAACAGGCGTCGTACCCCCAGACCTTGTGCGGCATCATCAATTTTATTAAAGTAGCTGTTCGTTTAAGAGCAACCAGAGGGGGGGGGTGTGAGATTCCTGTGATTGTTTTTAATGGATTATAATGTTTCATTTAACTCACAAATGTATTGAATGTTTATCTGAACTTTTATGGTGATTTTTAATCATCGAATAAAGATTATAAATTGAAATTGAGTAAGAGAAGTGCAGAAAGTGTCAATAGAGGTACAGAAAGAGGCAAGAGATGTACAAGAACAAGCAGGTAATGTGCAGAAACAGGGAACACGGATGCAGAAAGAGGCAAGAGAGGCACAGACAGAGAAAAGAGGGGTGCAGAAAGAGGCAAGAGATATACAGAAAAAAGGAAAAGAGGTGCTGAAAGAGGCAAGAGATCTGCAGAAAAAAGCAACAGAAGTGCTAAAAGAGGAAAGTGAGGTACAGAAACAGGCAGGAAAGGTGTAGAAGCAGGGAACAGAGGTGCAGAAAGGGGCAAGAGAAGTGCAGAAAGGGGCAAGAGATCTGCAGAAAAAAGCAACAAAGGTGCTAAAAGAGGCAAGAGGGATGCAGAAAGAGGTAAGAGCAGTGTAGAAAGAACCAAGAGAAGGACTGAAAGAAGCAACTGAGGTGCAAAAGGAGGCAAGAGGGGTGCAGAAGGAAGAAAGAGAAGTGCAGAAAGAAGAATCAGAGGTGCTGAAAGAGGCAAGAAGGGTACAGAAAGATGCAAGAGAAGTGTAGAAAGAAGCAAAAAGGGTACAGAAAGAGGCAAGAGTGGTGCAGAAAGAGGTCAGAGTTATAGAAAGAGGCAAGAGAGTTGATTAAATAGGGAAGAGGGAGGAGAGGTGCAGAAATAATTAACAGAGGTGCAGAAGGAGGCAAGAGTGGTGCTGAAAGAAACAAGTGAAGTGCACAAATAGGCAACAGATGTGCAGAAAGACGGAAGAGAGGTACAGAAAAAGGCAATAGAAGTGCAGAAAGAAGCAACAGCGGTGCATAAAGAGGCACAAGAGGTGCAGAAAGAGCAAGAGAAGTGCAAAAAAAGCAACAAAGGTACAGAAAGAGGAAATAGGGGTACAGAAAGACAAGAGAGGTGCAGAAAGAGAAAAAAGGAGTGCAAAAAGAGGCTAGAGGGAGCAGAAAGATGCAAGTGAGGTGCAGAAAGAGGCAACATAGGTACAGAAAGATGCAAGAGAGGTGCAGAAACAAGCAAGAGAAGTGCAGAAAGAGATAAGAGAATTGCTGAAAGAAGCAACAGAGGTTGAGTAAGAAGCAAGAAAAATGCAGAAAGAGGCAAGTGAGGTGCAGAAAGAAGCAGTGCCGAAATAACCAACAGAGGTGCAAAAAAAGAGGTACAAAAAGAGGCAGGAGAGGTGCAAAAAGAATGAAGAGAAGTAGAGAAAGAGGCAAGAGAATTGCTGAATGAAGCAACAGATGTGCAGAAAGAAGCAAGAGAAGTGCAGAAAGAAGCAATAGAGGTGCAAAAGGAGGCACGAGGGGTGCAGAAAGAAGGAAGAGAAGTGCAGAAAGAAGCAACAGAGATGCAAGAGAATTGCTGAATGAAGCAACAGAGGTGCAGAAAGAAGCAAGAGAAGTGTAGAAAGAAGCAACAGAGGTGCAAAAGGAGGCACGAGGGGGACAGAAAGAGGCAAGAGTAGTGCAGAAAGAAGCAACAGAGGCAAGAGTGGTACAGAAAGAGGAAAGAAGGGTATAGAAAGAGGCAAGAGAGTTGCAAAAATAGAGAAGAGGGGTGCAGAAAGAGGCAGAAGGGGTGAAGAAAGAAGCAACAGAGGTGCCGAAAAAGGCAAGAGAGGTGCAGAAAGAAGCAAGTGAAGTGCAGAAAGAGGCAACAAAGGTGCAGAAAGAAGCAAGAGAGGTAGAGAAACAAGCAAGAGAAGTGCAGAAAGAGGCAAGAGAATTGCTGAAAGAAGTAAAAGGGGTTTAGAAAGAAATAAGAGAAGTACAGAAAGAGGCAAGTGAGGTGCAGAAAGAAACAAGAGCAGTGCAGAAAGAACCAATAGAGGTGCAAATAGAAGCAAGAGGGATGCAGAAAGAGGACGGAGAGGTGAACAAAGAGGCAAGACAGGTAGAGAAAGAGGCAGGAGGGGTGCAAAAAGAAGGAAGAGAAGTGCAGAAAGAGGCAAGAGAATTGCTGAAAGAAGCAACAGAAGTTTAGAAAGAACCAAGAGAAGGGTAAAAAGAGGCAAATGAGATACAGAAAGAAACAAGAGCAGTGCAGAAAGAACCAACAGAGGTGCTGAAAGAGGCAAGTGAGGTACAGAAAGAGGCAAGAGATCAGCAGAAAAAGCAGCAGAGGTGTTCAAAGAAGTAAGAAAGGTGCAGATAAAAGGAAAGAAGTGCAGAAAGAAGTAACAGATGCAGAAAGATGCAAAATGGTGCAGAAAGACGTAAGAGGGAAAGAGAAAAAGGCAAAAGAGGTACAGAAAGAGGGAAGAAGGGTGCTGAAAGAGGATAGAGGGGTATAGAAAAAAGCAGATGAGCTGTAGAAAGAGGTAACAGATGTGCAAAAAGAGTAAAGAGAGGAGGAGCAGAAAGTAGAAGAGATTTACAGAAAGAGGCAAGAGAAGTACAGAAAAAGAAAGAAATGTGCAGAAAGAAGCAACAGAAATACAGAGACAAGAGACAAGAGAGGTGCAGAAAGAAGCACGAGTGGCTTACACACCATTGGTACCAATTTAACACGTACATTTAGCAATAAGTAACAGGTGACCATTCTAGGTTTACAAAGGACCTTCCACCACGCTGTAACACTTGTCACTGCATTTTTGGTAACATTTTATCCGTTTGAGCTAGAAACAAGGCTTTTATTGGTCAAATCTTTTAGGCAGCAGATGATGAATTATGTGGCTTATACAGAAAATGTATAATTGTGCGAAAGTCGGTACAGCCAGAGAGTTGCATAATTTCAGTGGCCCTGCTCATACCTCTGACTAGGTCCAGAAGTGCTCCTCAGTGATTCCTTCTTTTTTTGTCTCATTGAGTTCATAGTTTAGCTTCTATGGAAATGAGAAAGACTACCATAGCACATAATTACTCCCCATAACACATAATCCCACTCAACATAATACCTATAAAATAAATACCACATACTTTCCATCCACATAATTTCACTGCACAACTTACCACATAATTCCATTACACACAACGAACATCCACTCCACTCTAAAAAACATTATTAAAAAACTTTACATTTACATTGCCATTAGTTCTAATTATTGCAAATGATTAATCTATCACATTGCAAACACTTCTGTAACTACTAGTTGCATTTGCAGAGTGGTGGAGAAAGGGTGCTGGGCCTCCGACCAGCACTCAGGAATTCTGCTGCGTAGGGCTTACAGGAGGTACCAGGAGGGCTTCTTGCCCCCAAAGCCCCTCAGGAGTAAACTGGACTTTATCCCCCATCCTGTACTCTGCCAGGAGCCGCGTTTGCAGAGTGGTGGAGAAATGGGGGCATGGCTTCCTTCAGAAGCATAGCAATCTGACTGTGTGGGACTTACTGGAGGTAACAAGAGGGGTAGTTGGCCCCAAGGACATCCTTAGGGGCCAACTACTCCTCCTATTACCTCCAGTAAGTCCCACACAACAGGGTTGCTAAATTGTCACAGCAGGCCACGCCCCCTTTCCCCCACCACTCTGCAAATGCACTTCCTGGCGCGCTCTTGGATGGGGATTAAAGTCCCCTTCGCTGCTGGGGGTTCTTAGGGGCCAACTAGCCTACCTGATACCGCCAGTATGTCCCAGATAGAGGGATTGCTGAAAGCTGGGCACAGGCCATGCCCCCTTTCTCCACCACTCTGCAAACACCCCTCCTGGTGGGGTCTAAATTGGGGGATTAAGTCCCCTTGAATACTGAGGGTCCCTGGGGGCCAACTAGCCCACCAGGTACCTCCAGTATGTCCCACACAGCTAGATTGTTTAGAGAGGCTCAAGGCCACACCCCTTTTTTTACACCACTCTGCAAACGCGGCTCTTGGCACACTGCTGCTCACCTGATGAAGTCCACTTGTGTCCTGAGGTCTTCCGGACACAAGTGGACCTTATCACCGCACCGGCAGTGTGCCAACAGGTGCGTTTGCAGAGCCTGTTCGGCAGTTCCTGAGAAATTCAAAATAGAAAAATATCGATATCTGAGCACCAAGTCGTGACACCTCCCAAGCACGAGCGGACTTCTGATTGGCTTACAACACTCCAAACCAGGAAGTATTGGCAGCCATCTTACGACTCAGTAGAACCAAGTCACAAGAAAACAGTAAAATAAAGGTGAAAATCAAGAAAAGGGGGCAGATTAGAAACACCCTAGGCATGCTCAGGGGGTTCCACAAGGAAATACTTTCATTCTATTGGGATATAGTACCCACTTTCTTGTATTCATTGCATTAGCGCCATTTCAATGTAAATTCGTTTTCATCCCAAACCGTTAATGAAAAGCATTCTTACTGAGTTTGTGTGAATGAAACAAAATTGGTCCAAATCACAAGATGCTGAAGAAAAGATCCTGAAATCAATGACCAGACTTGAAATGAGAGGCTACAGAGACACAGATTTGAACAAATGTAAAAAGAGAATTGATAGAAAATTGAGACAATAAACCTTGATCCTAATGGCCCAGGGTCACATTTGTAGGAATATATATATATATATATTCACTGAAAAAACCATAGGTTATAGACCATATATAGTTAGGAATTAGCATTAAACCTTATTTTACTCACACAAAACCATTGAAATTCGCATATATAGTTAGTTGCACTAACTATATATCGCGCACCCGCAATCCACTGCTGATGATGTCACATATTACATCATTCATGACATGGTCCGTGACATCACTGATGACATCACTGATGACATCTCAAATGACATCACTGATGACATCACTGATGACATCATCCAGTGACTGTGTGTTTCTGTAAAGTTTGAATATGTTTTACATATTGAAGAATGAGTGGATGTATAAGTGTCTGAATGAAGGTTTTAGTAGGTGCGTGACTGACTGTATGAGTGAGTGATTAAATGCGTCTTACTGAATGCATGGGTTAGTGACTAAACTGTTTGAAAGTGTGCATCAGTATTTCTGTTGTTGTGCAAGCTGCTGCATGTGTTGATCAGTAGCTATATGAGTGGCTATATGGGTTATTGATTGGTTGCCCAAGTATTTGTATGGCAGACTGAGTGTGTGTGTGTGGCTGGCTGGGAGGTGTGTGAATTGTATCAGTGATTGTATAAGAGAGTAAGTATGTGTTAGTATATGTTTGAAAATGTAAGGTGTTCTATGTTTAACTGTATAGATGAGAAAATTGAAGTGTGATTGATTCTTTACAGGACTGACTAGGTGTGTGAGTAACTCCATGGATGAGTGGCAGAGTGTGAGTGTCTGTATAGGTGTATGAGTGCATATGATAGTGTTGTAAAGATAAGTGATTGTATGTATGAATGATTGTATGGGTGAATGAGTGAATGTGTGTGTAGACGTAAGAATCAGTGAGTGCGTATGTAGTAACTAGTATTGGTGTGTCCATGGTTTCAAAAATTATACTCTGTATTTAACACTGGGTGTAACAGAGGTTATATTGGAGTGTGAGGAGATGCATTGTATAATCACATGAATGATATCATCAGTGATGTGATCATTGATGTCAAATGAGATGTCATCAGTGATGTCATCAGTGATGTCATTTGAGATGTCATCAGTGATGTCATCAGTGATGTCACTGACCATGTCATGAATGATGTAATATGTGACATCATCAGCAGTGGATTGCGGGTGCGCGATATATAGTTAGTGCAACTAACTATATATGCGAATTTCAATGGTTTTGTGTGAGTAAAATAAGGTTTTGATAATGCTAATTCCTAACTATATATGGTCTATAACCTATGGTTTTTTCAGTGAATTTCAATGGTTTTTTAATAGCAAATATCAAATGGTGTAAAATATTTTCTTCTTTTAAAGGAAAAATATTATATTTTATATGTATCTAATTTAATTTTTTTATGTCTTTAATTTTATTTATTATTTTTTTTTTTGTTTCGCTACCGGTCCGCGCACCGGGTAGCTTCCCGTTAGCTCAATTTGGTGCCACGACCCGATCCGCGCACCGGGAAACGTTCCGTTAGCGCAACTCCCGCGATCGAACACAACATCGTGACGCGTCGCGTAAGCGCGACGTATCTCGTTGCCTCGTAATGCGTCTTATGACGCGCCGCGTTAGCGCACCCGGAAAGACTTCGGTTCGCGTCCCGAGGCGTGAAACGCAACACCCCGGAAGTGAACCGGGCGCGGAACGGGACGCGTAACGTAAGCGTAACAGGTCATGTGACCTGAAAATAACACTTTTCATTGGTTCATTACATTTTTTTTTCACAAATGATGAAAGCCCCCACCTTTTTTTCTCACTCTGACTTTCATCTTTGTGAGAGGAAGACCTACTTTCCATATTTTCTAAAATGGCAAGTGTTGTAGCTGCAGCTGCTGGAGCCAATCCACCACCACCACCACCACCAAAAAAGGATGGACCACCTCCTCAGGTCATCCTTAATCAAGAGGAGGAAGAAGAGGAAGAAGAGGAAGAGGAGCAAGAGAGGAGGCAGTTTTTGCCTGAAGAGCCAAGGAGGTCCCATGTGAAGGATAATTATATCTGGCAATTCTACACATTTCCCCGGGGCCAAAAAAAAGTAAATGCCCGCTACGTCACATGTCTGATCTGTGACAAAGTTCTGTCCAGAGGGACTAATAAAAAGTACAGCTTCGGGAATTACACCATGCATCGGCACATGGAGAGGTGGCACCCTATAAATTATAGTGCTGCGCAGGTACGTGACCTGCAGGAAAACCCCCGTCCTGTGGCCAGTACATCAACCGAACAGGCAGTGACAGGACCAGAGGCGAGGGAGACGGTCCCAAACATCCAGATGAACTTCGGGGACCTGAAGCATGTTTGCATTTTTTGAGGCAAATTATTTGCTATGGGGAGAAAAGCATAAAACTAATCAACAGAGCTGTTGAAAATCATAAATGTACAAAACGCCCCAGAAAGTAAATTATCTTTTTTTTTTGTTGCTCCTGTTGGGCCCTTTATAATGAATGATTTTCGTTCCCCCCCCCAAAAAAACAAAAAAAATATAAAACCGTTCAAAAAATACAAAAAAAGTTAAAAAAATGTTCAGAAAAATAATTTAAAAAATATAAAACAACAAAAATAATTTAAAAAAAGTTATTTTCAGAACTACCTCCCATTTATAAAAAATTGCTAGAATGTTTAGCACTCTGCCAACCTCTATTTCTTTTGATTCGCTTCCCGGTTCGCGTACCGGAAGCGTACCGGAAGCGAAACAGAAAAAATTATTTTTAAAAAAAAGGAAGAGGGAAGGAAACAGAGAGTAATGTTAAAAGAAAGACAGCTAGAGGGAGTAACACAGAGATACTGTTTAATAGATCTATTTACCAAAGAAAATATGTAAGAGGGTATAATTGAGAAAAACAAAATAGATAAGGAAGTGAAAGAAAAAAAGGAGAGTAGAAGAATAATAAACAAGAGTTTTTTGGAGAATGTGAGTGAATGTTCAAATTAAGAAGAAAAACAGTAAAGGATGTGGAATGAGAGGTAGGGATAGAACCGGACTAAAAGAACGACCCTGAGGGAAAGTGTTAAGAAAACAGTGAGCGAAAGTAAATAGGAATAAAACAAGATGTATGACAGTGACTAAGGTTAAAACATGTGGAATAACAGAGAGAAAAAACAGAAAGCAGAAAAGAAGAAGTGACAGAAAAGGAATAATTGAAACAGCAAAGAAATGTAAATAACATAGAGTGCTTGAACTACAGGGAGAAAGCATAATGAAAAAGTAGTGAAAGAGTGATGAGTCAGAGACAGTGAGAGTAATAGAGACGGACTGAGTGAACAGGAGTGAAGAACTATGAGAACAGAGGGACTGAGAAAAAGAGTGGAAGGAGTAGAGTAAGTAATAGAAAAAGGAATGAGGGAAGTAGCAAAGGCAGGAAACTGAGGGTTAAAGAAATGAAGCAGTGGAACTAACAGAAGTTAAATGTGATAGAGATGTAACGGAAAGAGTACAAAACACTTACCTTATAATTGTCGTTAACTTAGTCACTTGTTATTTTTATACTTTTAATCTGTGAAAGAAAGAACAAAAATTTGAAAAATATTAAAACATGTATTTAAAAATTAGAAAAGACAAGGGAAAAGATTCAAAATCATCCAATTTTACAAAGAAATAAAATTAGAGATAAACATGCAGAAAGAAAGAGAAAGAAACGGTGATAGACAGACAGAGACAAAAAGAAATTGTAATAGAGTAAATTACTAAGAGAAAAAAAGGAAGATACTTTCAGTGACAGAAAAGAAGGATAGAAGAGAAAACTAAATTGAAGTTGTGTAAGCTACTAAAAGAAAGTGAGTAAGGTAAACTATATAAGGAAAGGGTGAATAAGGAAAAGAGAGTGAGGGAGAGAGGACATAGAGGAAGTGAAGGAAAGAGTGTCAGATAAAGACTGAGTGAGGCAACAAAGAAAGATAAATGAGTGAGGGTGAGTTATACTAACTGATTGCACCAAAAAAAGAGAACCCAAAAATATTTAATTTAGAAAACAAAGGGAGGAAAGATGTAAAAGACAAGTGAAGCAGAGGGTCTAAAAGCTGGAAAATGGTGCAAGGGACAAAAGAAAAAAGCAGAGTTGGAATAGGGAAACAAAGGTTGAAAGATAAGTGGAGTTAGAGAACAAGGGTGAAAGAGAATAAAACAAAAGGCAATGTGAGTATGTAAAGAGGATTGATAGAAGGTAGTAAAAGACGAGTGAGCATGAGACAAGACGACTACAAATTAAAATTCACAATACAAAGTACAGAATTAATTATACATGTTAAATGGTTTATTTTTGCTGTTCTCAGAATATATCAAATTTCACTAAAAACAGTGAGTTGAAGGTATTCATCATATAACAGCGGGGAAAAAAAAAACACAATCAAAATGATTGTGTTTAAAAAAAACATATAACATAACCAATCAGAAATCAGAACTCCTCAAAAGTAACTTACTTTCCGTGACGTCGAAGGATGTCCTATAAACAGCTTATACTCTGTTGTGCTGTTATTATTTTCTGCCCGCCACTTTCTGAAAGAAAAGCTCCATCGTTTTGACAAATATGTTACATACAATAAATGACTTCTCGCTCTCTACCGCATTTCTCCTCAAGGCCAAATAGTGTAAAAGCCATTTATAACTCTTGGAATTCTTCTAAGCAAATCCCGTCATTTTCTTTTTCCACAACTTTCAGAAAGAAAACGTCCAAGATCACTTTCACAATCCTGTACTAGTAATATCTCACCCTTCTTGCTCACTCATGTTCCACATTTCCTATGACACTGATACTGCTTACTATGAGGCACACTTACACTACCTCTATGACTACTACAATTATTTAATTCTCTTGATCACTGTCAATCACAAAGCAATTTAAAACAGTACATACAATTATATCAACTCCTAGAATCATTACAGGCCAGTTACCTACCCTAAATTCTCTCTTCTGAAAACACAAAGTAAGAATATTTTAAGTCAAAAGGCAACATTGTTTCATAGTCAAATGGGAATCATTTCCGAAACACCAGCTTTTTTTACATTTTAAATAAGCTGTGTAATAAGCGGATGTTGTCAAAGGACCATCATGTCATATAATAGCTGCAGTTACAAATGTTCTTCCTAAAATCAACGACTGTGTAGCCACAACATTTGTAATTAAAGTTGAAAACTTACTTTCATCAGGTTTATATAGTTGGAATTTTAAAATGACATTATAACCAAAAGTTTGTACAAATATGTGGACAGCATTGCAGACTTACATTACCTCTACTCCATGTTTTGATTGGCTGTTTGAATTCGCTTATTAAAAGAAACAGTTTTTCTGAACTCATTCAAAGTGCAGTTATTTTTCCATGACGTCAAGTGTTATGGTAAGAACACCGTTTGTATGGGAAATACTCTGTTGTCCTTTAACTAATCCGTGCCCACCACTTTCTGTAAGAAAACCTTCTTTTTTTTCAGGAACTACTTAAAACTCAAAAATAACTTTTCACTCTGTACTACACTTATCCTCAAGGCCAAATAGTGTAGGAGCCATTAGAACCTCTTGAAATTCCTCAGAGCAAATCCCGAGATTCCTTCCCTAAAATTTTGGTTGTAAAAACACCAGGTAAGAATTTTTAAGGTCAAAAGGCAATCTTTTTTTGAAAGTTAAAACAGAATCATTGCAGAATGACCAGCCGTTTCCAGACTTCAAATAAGCTGTGTAATGTCCTGATGTTGTTGAAGGACCGTCATGATATATAATTGCTGCAGTTACAAAAGTCCTTCCTGATATTGACAACTGCGAAGCCACAACATTTTTAATTAAAGTTGTCAATTTTGTTCCATCAGGCCTACATCGTTGGAACATTAAAATGACATACTGGCCATATCTTCGTATAAATAATGTGGACAGCATTGCAGACTTACATTGGCTACACTCCATGTTTTGATCGGCTGCTTTTACTAGCTTATTAAAGGACACTGATTTACTGTCTGGCAAAGTTAAATATATAAATCTTTCTGAGTCTACACTAGTAGTACTTGATACCCTACAGTTCTCGCAGTCATGCTGCCATTGATAAGAAAGGCCAAACAGATGATCTACATCTACACCTTCATCTTGCAATACATTAAGCATATACATTAAAAACTCCTGACAATCTTGCTCAATATTTTGAGAGAATTGCGTTTGACCTGAACATTTGTCTAACAGATTTCAAATTTCAGACACACTTTCTATTTTTGTTCTATCAGTGCTACATTTCTCTAACACAGAATTCAACAAACAGCAAAAACTTTGATCCGAATTGATCACAATCTGTTCTTTTAAAGTTTCTAGAGAAAAGACAACATTAACCACTACATTAGCATAGCAGTTGACACTAGAACTATTTTCAAATTGAAAACCAACAACATCTTCAACAGAATCCATTTTCTTTCTGCTTATAATTTCGGGTTCATTGACTTTTCGTCTTTTTGCTACAACCTCCCTACTATTGGTCACATTTCTTCGTTTCCGGCCTACCACACGTTTCTCAAACAAAGGATATTGAGGCAAATGTGGCGCATACTCTCTTCTTAACCTATTGTATTCCTTAACACAATCTAGATCTGCACAAATGTTTGTGACATCACACTCAATCAAGTACAATCCCGATAAAATTCTGACTCATGACAATGCCACATATGCCATACCCTCCTTGAACACAGAACTGCCAATATTCACCAATGCAGTGTCTACACTTAAACCTTGCGAATTATGGATTGTCACTGCATATGCCAAGCAAACAGGAAACTGCTTACGGCGAACATATAAGTCTTTTACAAGCAAAAACCTAGCAGAGCAATGACCAATTAGCTGTACTTCCTCAATGCCAACAAATTTAATTTTTAAAAATTCAATTCCATCTCTATTTCTGTATTTCTCAAAATCAACAACATTACCCATTGATCCATTTACCAGACCTCTTTCAACATGTACATTCCTTCTCAAAATGATACAGCAATTTAAGCACACATTCAGAGTCTTTTCAAAACCAGCAGTTTTAGATATAGTCTTCTCTAATGAATCCAATTTAGATTTCAAATTCTCAGACAAAATAATTGTTGCTCCCATATGCTCTATTCTGTCAATAGCTTCCAGTTTCACAATCTCTTGCTTTTCTAAATTCAACATTTTGTTGTTGAAGATGGCACATTCTGCAAGAGTTGGCATCAAACATATTCCAGATTTCTTCTCAGTAATTTTCCGAAAAATATTCTCTGGCAGAATGTCTTCTTCTGGATACAAATTTGACAGTAATTGTGCATGTAAAGCTTCTTTCCCATGCTCGGTCACTTTCCCGATTCTAACATCTTGTAGAATATTCTTGTAATCTTCATCCTTCGCCTGACGCATATTTTCACGCAGCTCAGCATAATTGAAGTTTAACCATATGTTAACGCTGCCAATGCTCCCTAGGCACTTACTGGTATCTTCATGCGTAAGCAGTTTAAACACTGGTTGTCCTTTCACTGGTGTCAGCTGCAGAAGATCACCGAAAACAATGATGTGTTTGCCACCAAATAACACATCATACTCTGTTTTAAGAACTTCCTGCATTCTCAAATGCACAAAGGCAAGCATGACATTAGAAACCATGCTTACTTCGTCAATGATAAGAAGTTTCATCTTCTTCAGGACTCTGGAAACTTCACAACAAGCATCTCCAGATAACTTGTGGTATTGTAATTTGTTATCATGCTCCACTGGCAGCATCAGTAGACGATGTAAAGTAATCCCTTTAATGTTATGTGCTGCCAGCCCAGTTGGAGCGGTGACAACACAAGACAGCGATGACTCGGTCCTTTTTCTGCAGATAACATGAAATTGCTTTAATTAGGAAACTTTTTCCAGTTCCTGCTTCTCCACTCACGTACAGTCGGATAGGCTTCAACGACGTACATGAGCACTCTTTCTTCTCATGACTTAATCCATGATCAATTTGGTTTGTAACTTCGTCATATGTTTTCCTCTGCTCAACGTTGAGTTGTCTTTCCAAATCTTCTAAGTTAACCGCATCCTCCTGAGCATGTGAATGGCTCTTTCCACTTCAATCATGGCAGTGGCAGCTTCATTTTCGATAACTGGTCCTCCTAGTGGATCCTGACTCAATGAAACAGAACTCTGACTGTCCTGAGAACTGTCTCTAGCAATCTCGGCTGCAATTGTTGCTTCCTGCTCGATTTCCGCATTCAACATTTCTAGATATTTTGGAAAAACAGGACATTCTATGGTCTCCTTGGCTGCCTTGAAAGAGTCTTCGTAACAGAGGAAATCTCCAAGCAGTTCCTCTTCTGCACGCCAAGGCTTGAAAAGTTGCAAAAGAGCTAAATAGAAAAACTATTTTCTTTCAGGAGATTCGCCACTCAATTTTCGATGATTTACCAATTGGCATTTTCTTTGCTTGACCAGACATCCCTCACTTCCAATTACAGCATACACTCCTTTATCAATATCTTCTTTGATGTTCCTCTTGAATTTGTAATTTTGTAGAACCTCACACAGACAAACATTCTCGAGGTGACTGCTTCTATTTGGATAATATGTATCCAACATGTTGGTCTTCAAAATATCTGTACTGTTTGGCTCCTTTTCCGCCAAATACTCAATTTCCCGTACAGGTTTCAGAACTCGATTACGCGTTGCAGCAAGACCAAGACTCGCCCAAATGATACTCCTAGATTTGGCATAGAGACTTGCTGAAGATAACCGGTCAGAACATTCGTAAGCTCCGATTTCTCGATGCGACAACATCTTCAGACTGAAACTGTACAACTTCTTACTGAGGCTCTTTTCATGGGAAATGTCCTCCCACATATCCTTAAATTCTGTCTTTTCTTTTTTTGTGATGTAAGATGTCACATACCGAGCCACAGCCATACAGTTATCAGCCACAAACTGTATATCCATGTTAGCATTCCACATGGACAAAATCACTGGGTTGTAGTCGTTGATGTACTTGGACTCTTCGTTTCTTTTCAAATTGTATGTATTTTTGGGTGATTTCCTCTTCACATCATGTCGCAGCGAAGACATCAAACTGTTCACTCTTCCTTTAGATATCACCGATCGTGGAAATCCAAAACGACATTTTGTGTAGAACTTGTCCTTGTTTCTGAATTTACGACGACAGTACTTTCCACAACGATGGCTTTAAAAGCGTAAAACTTGTTCTCTTAGGCTTTTGTCTTCCTTTGTCTTTGGAACAGCACATGTAGAATACTGTTCTATGAAACTCATCACTAAGTCATCCGGATCTGTTCTAAATTTGGGTGCATCTTTAATCCATAGTAGCATATGTATATGAGGAGCACCTCTTGCTTGATACTCCTTTCTCCAGAAGAAATTCAACACCTCTCCAAGAGGCTGATTTTTCTTGTTCATGATGAAAGACATCATAGCTTCAAATCTATGATTGAAGTACCTGCATACATTCACTGGATCCAAAGAGCACAGTTCTCCGGGTGTCTTGAATTCGATATTTTCAATGTTTCCATTTGCCTCTCGTAGAAATTCAAGTAAGTCTTCCCAGCCATACTCAGCACAGCTGAGAGTGAGGAACCATGTGGGAGTTCCTAAGTTCCTCAGCATACATTTTAAATCACCATGACGACGGTACCAGTACTCATTAGTACCACGTTGACATGCCATGAGATTAATCAGGTGAGAATCCAAAATACTGTCTTGCACATTGACTTTATCCATAAAGTCCCTTGCCGCGATATTTTGCATCTGTACACCACTTTTCAAGATGTGGTTCACTGCATATGACAGTCCAGACAGATCACTTTCAAACAGTAGATGAAACAAATAGGGAATGCATTGACAAAACCTAGGATCTTCTGCATACAATCGTAAAGTCCGGTATTCAGAAGCAGGAATTTGATCAGGTCGCTCATCATATCTTCCTCCTTGACCTGTTGGAAATAGCTGTGGGAAACACCGAGCTTCCAAACTTTCCTCCCAAACACTAATGGGACTCCCTTTGGCTTGTTTCATTTGAAACAACTCAAAAGCATTCCCCATGACTTCCTTGGAATGCAAAGGATGAACACTATAATGTTCATATATTTCTTCATTTTTAGAGGCTTCTACTTTCTCAATTTGTCCAGCACACAAATCGCTATCCTCTTCTTCACTTACTTCCTCTTCTGCAACACATACATTCTTGTAGTACTCATTTTTTTTCATCAAATACAATGTTGCCTTTTTGACTTTCCTAATATCCACTAAATCTTGCCAGATTTTCTTACTCTTTGTCGGAACCCCATTAACTAAGATAACCAGAGGTTCCTCTTCCACTTTCTCTACTCCAATTGTATTAATGTTTTTCTTCAAATCTAGAGGCAAATAAACAACTCTTCCCTTTAATCCTCTCTGTAAATCTGATGGAGGCAATTTCCCTGTCTTTGGCTCCATTCGTACAATAGCCTGAAAGGGATGGACACTTTGAATCAAAATAGATTCATAAGTATTTAAATCCTTCAATTCAGAAGGAATGTCAACCAATTCCAGATTATTATGAACCGCTCTAGCAGGCATCCGATTTTCATTTAATTTGTTACAACAATAAGTACACACACGTTGATCCGATCCCAAATCAAAACAATTTTCTACCATCAAGTATGTTGCGAAATCCTTCCATTCACTATTATTTTCCCTTTCACCTTTTGCATATAAATCCACTAACTTAGTCTGATTCTTATAATAAGTGCGTCGACAACACACACAAGTGAAATTAGGCCTCTCACTTGATTTCACCTGAAACGTGGCAATTTCCTTCTGAAAATTATCTGTACTGGAAATCTGTACACTCTCTTCCACATTACCTTCTTCTTCTGGGTCAATTTCAACATTCTCCTCTTTACTTGCAAAGTAACAAAACTCAATTTCTTCACAAATATTCTTCACATCTACTTCAGAACCATGCAAAAGAGCACTGCTTAATTGTTTAAGCTTAATTGCTGGACTCTTGGCAAAATACAACATTCTCACTAATTTCCTCACTTTATTATGATGGACTGCTAGCATCCTGAAATGATGAAAAACACTCTGGCATACTCTCCTGGAAAGACAAGCCAGTGAATGACCATGTAAACCTGTCACTTCTCTCACTCTGCATGGATCTAATTCCTGCAACAACTTCATTTTCTGTTTTAAACTTTTCTTACTAAATGTCCGTACAAAATCACAAAGCAAATTGATGGAATCCTGTCGCACACTGCAAATACTACTACACTTCCAGGTGTACATTGGACCCTTAGCACGTCTCCCTAAAACGTCATCACCTAACACCTCTTCTGCCTCTGTTGACACAAGTTTTTCTTTTTCAACTGGACAACCGTCTTTTACCTCATATGCTCGACCACTGGTGTCAACTGCATGCACCAAATCATTGTCCTGGAAGTAACTCTCCTCATTGAAAAATGCCTCACAACTTGAACTATGCATCCATTCTCCTGAAAATACTTCACAAAAATTTGTACGATTAACTATTCTCTTCCATCTACTATTTGTTTTGAATTCATAAATTGCCTTGTTTAGTTTCCTAATTCTATTGATTACCAAAATAAATAACTTTCGCTTCATTTCCAAAGCCTGATCAATAATTTGCTCAACATTTTTCTTTTTCTTATAAAAAGCCAGTTTCTGTTGACCTTTCTTTACATTTTTCATCAAATTTACAATTATCCTGTTGCGGAACATTCGTCTACGAATGTCCCTAAATTGATTATGCCTTCTACCGGCACTCACAGAGTTTTCTCCTGCTCTACCACTAACTTTATTAAGGGGCCTTTCCTTCCTGTTTAAATTGACTCTCTTCTTCTGGACTAAAACATGTTCTGTAGTGATACTTTTTTTTCTGGAAATGTTTCTTAGGAAAGATTTCGTTGTCTTACCCGGAGCTTTTTTGGTGACTTGACGAGTTTTTATTGTAGAGGACTGCTGCAAGCATGTACTAAGCTGCTGTGTTTGACGTTTTGTAGCCTTTCTCCTCCTTTGCCTTGAAGGCATTTTTTAATTTTGAAATGATCTGCAGTTCAATCTGTGGTAAAATATAATAAAAAATGTTATTAACCACTATTACCAAACAGTAAATCAATAACAGTTATCCAAAAAATAACACACTAGTTGTCAATTCTACATACAATAATTTTTAGTGCATTGACAAATTTAAAACTCACAAATAGTAGCAAAGAAATGGAATGCTTCTACATTTGACCTGTGCTGTTTTATATGTGAATCTGAACAAATTTTATTAGCATATTTCACTATTTTATTAAAGACACTTCACACAAGCTGTTTTTGAAGTTGTATTTAAATTTAAATAAAACGGTTAACATGGTTACTTTTCATTTCCAGTAACTTAAATTTATTTTTAAAAGTCTTTATAGTTCAATACACTCGAGCAGGTCAGCTGCCCACCCTATGTCATACAATTCTGACAAATCGGCATCCTCATCATATTCTTCATTATCCACAGGATATAAATCATCCAAGGGATCTACTTCCACTGAGGTTTCAATGACAAGTTCAATGATAAGATCGAGATCAACAGATTGCTCATTATCACTCATGGTTGATGTTGTCGTTATCTTTAAAGAAAGAGAACAACAATAAGATGTTGCAGAGTAAGAGGCAAATCTCAAGACTATAATAGTAAAATTGTTTAACAAGAGTAACATTTTGCAGATTTTATTTAGCCATGTCCAGCGATGCTGAGGAGGTGAGGCCTATGTTCAAGTTTTCAGTGAACAGGACTCATCTCTTCTTAACCTTGGATAAGCCTCACCGATTCTGTGTCCCCTGCTCATACTTAAATGTAAAAGGGCAGATTTATGTTAACTGGCGCATCCCCAGGGATGCACCAGTTAACGTGCGCCACTGCTCTGCCACCCATGGTGTGCCACATTTACAATGCGGAGCACCATGGGGCAAAAACAGCACAGATGCGTCACGCATCTGTGCCGCAAAAGCGGTGCATTGCAGGAATCACGTCGCAAGCGCGACATGACTCCTGCAATGCACAGGGGCAAGCCACACATTGCATGGTGCGTTACTCCTTATGCCTGTTTCAAACAGGCGTAAGGATTTGATTCAGCAATGCCATAAAGCTGACTCAGTGAAATCTTGTAAATTTCACTGTGTTAGTTTTACAGGGCTTTCATGCAAGTGAACGCCCACCCTGCTATAAAACGCCCACATGAAACCTGACGCAGGTTTCATGTGGCGCAGGACTTTACAGCGTGACACATCTGCCTAGATGCATCAAGTTGTAAATATGTCGCAACATGGCGCATCTTTTGCGCCGCCGCTGCGTCACAAAAGTGACGCAACGGTGGCGCAAAAGAGGCGCACGGCCATCATAAATCTGCCCCTAACATTTTAAATGATTGGTTCAGGATGCCGATAAGGTGTGGCCTATCCAGAGGTTTGTTTGAGGTGAGGCCTACTCAGGGTTGCAGATGAAATTTAGGCTTGTTGAAGAGTACAGAGGAGATAATACATGTGCAGGCCTACCAACGAAGTGAGTCATGTCCACTGCACTCTTGAACAAAGGCCAGACCTCCTCTGTCTCCCTGGACAGGCCTAAACCTCATCTGCACAATGTGTTACGTAATGTTAGGAAACACAGGTGATATAATTGAAAAACGTGCAAATATTTTTGCTCATTTCACAATCACATCACCTGTATTTCCTCAGCTTAGGTATCTCACTGTCCAGATGTAGTCTAGCATATCCAAGAGTACGCAGAAGATGAGGACTGTATGCAACAGAGCAATGTACATTACTCACCTCCCTTGACACTTACAGAAGCCTCAGTTTCTCCATGCCTCCTACACAGTTCTAAATGTATATCATTATCATCATAGTGACTATGAAACTCTAGCATTACATATTGTGAAACCTAAATGTCTTAAAGTAACGATTTTTTAACCGACAAACAAGCACATTATTCTCCCAGATTGATGGTGAGAAGTGATATATTTATTTAAAGAAGCAGACACCTATTTGTCATTGTCATAAATGTAAAAAGCATTCCTTTTCTTTATGAACCATTTTCATGTCATAATTTGAAAACACAGAACAACTCCTATGTACAAGTACACCCTGTCAGTACTTAAATTTGCCAAGCACACATGCGGGCGTATTTACAAGAGCCTTGCACCACGGAGAAATGACTTAAATTTACCAAGCACTCATGAGGGCTTATTTACAAGGACCTTGCACCACCTTTAAAGTCACTTTTAACATGGGGAAAATGACATGAATGTAGCTCATAAGCTTTGTAAATTTGCCCCCATGTTGACTATGAAACTCTTGCAGAACATATTGTGAAACCTAAATGACTTCAAGAACCGACTTTTTAAACCGACAAACAAGCACATTGTTTTCCCATATTCATGGTGGGAAGTGAAATATTCATTTAAAGAAGCAGAAACCTTTTTGTCCTTCTCATAAATGTAAAAAGCATTTCTTTTTTTAAAAAAACGATTTTCTAATCATAATTTGAAAACACACCACAGCTCCTATGTACAAGCACACCCTGTCAGTACTTAAATTTGCCAAGCACACATGGGGGCATATTTACAAGGACCTTGCACCACGGGGAAATGACTTAAATTTGCCAAACACTCATGAGGGTGTATTTACAAAGACCTTGCACCACCTTTAAAGTCACTTTTAACGTGGGGAAAATGACGTGAATGTGGCTCATAAGCTTTGTAAATTTGCCCCCATGTTGACTATGAAACTCTTGCAGAACATATTGTGAAACTTAAATGACTTCAAGTAACGTGTTTTTAAACCGACAAACAAGCAAATTATTCTCCCATATTCATGGTGGGAAATGAAATATTTATTTAAAGAAGCAAACACCATTTTGTCCTTCTCATAAATGTAAAAAGCATTTATTTTTAAAAAAAACGATTTTCTGGTCATAATTTGAAAACACAGCACAGCTCTTATGTACAAGCACACTCTGTCAGTACTAATACTTCACATTTTCTCCAATTACAATTTGTCAAAGAAGCAAAATCTTTTTGGAAAATATAATGAATACACTTGACACAAAACAACATTTTAAATGCACAGCTGGCTTCCTTATTTTCTCCATAAACCATACTAGTCTCTATCTACAGTAAATGAATCTTTTCTCACCTTAGCAAATGCTTTTTGAGTTTGAAAACAGTCTCAGGCACACACCAATTTTTCTTTAGCAGAGCAAAGGGTATGATCTTCTGAGTCTGCAACCAGCAATGGCACAGAAATCCTGTAATTCTTCACACATATCCCTCATGTCAGCCAATCAAAACTCTTCCCTTACTTTTTTCAAATGAACACCCTTCCCCCCTCTGCCCTTTCTGCCTTTTTTCCATAGCAACTACCTCCTGAAAGACCTCTCACACAACAATGTTTCAACTGAACTCTGAACTCTCAGTACACCTGCTTATCCAGTGCAATGTTACTTAAAATGTTTTTTTCTTAACCATTCAATTTACATCTTACAAAGCACTCATCCATGCACCCTAACTTTCTGTTTTCAGCAATCATAATCTACCAATCACTGCTACTGAATCATTAGCACTGAAACTCCACAGTTTTTTTCATAACAAACTCCTACTGTTTCAACTGCCATTTCATTCCGACACTTCATCTGACTGCAGCAGAACATCCTCTCACCATGTTTTCTGTCTGGATTATTGGACATAGTTACATCCACTGGGCTCAAAGGTATGCTGATAATAGAAATTTACACAACCTCAATTTACAAAATGTGGAAATCAACTGGATGGGCCACAGAGGATTAAGATGTCACCAATTGATACCATTGGTGAAAACCTTTTTGCATTTGCCAAACCCTGACCTGTTATTTGTGCACTGTGGAGGAAATGACTTGGGCACTTTGACTGGGGTAGGTCTGGAAATGCTTTTAAAGGACACCTTTGAGCAATTGATGGCACTTTTTCCTCAAACTGCCTTGGTATATTCAAATATATGCCAAAGACAGAAATGGAGGTGGTCCAACCAATTTTGTCCACAAATTGAGAAATCGAGGAAGCATGTAAATAAGTCTGTTTCAGCTTACATGAGAGACCATGGAATGGGCTCCATCTACAACAATAACTTGCGTTACTACATGCAAGATATCTACAGAGGAGATGGAGTTCACTTCTCAGATGAGGGGAACAGAATTTTCATCCTGAATTTAAGACTATGTTATGTTATGTTATGTTAAAAAGCTTATACCGTGCACGTACACCGAAACGGTTTCTTGGCGCTCATAACAGACATAGCAGACCAGGGCCCGGGGTTTTACTCAAAGGCAGCTTTAAAGAGGTGAGTTTTTAATGTCTTTCGGAATAGGTCGTATGAGGGGCAGTGACGAAAAGATGAAGGGAGAGAATTCCAAAAGGAAGGCCCTAGAAAGGAGAGACGCAGACCACCGTGTTTTTTCCGGCGGTAACATGGAATGCATAAAAGGTTGTCAGCAGAGGAGCGGAGATTGCGGGTAGGGAGATAACGTTTTAATTTGGAGGAAATGAACAGAGGTGCTTGATTCTGGAAGGATTTGAAAATGGTGCACCCAAGTTTGAAGGAGCACCGTTTGGCCACTGGGAGCCAATGGAGACTCTTTAGGAGAGGAGAAACATGCTGGTGTTTTGGTTGGTGGAACACCAAGCGGGCGGCCTGGTTCTGGATAAGCTGGAGTCTTTGGAGCTGGTAGGCGGGAATTCCCACATACAGGATATTTGCAAAGTCAACCCTGGAGATGACTAGAGCCAGGATGACTAAAATGAGTGCCTCTCTGGTAAGAAATCGACAAATCTTACGGATCCTGCGCAGTTGGAAAAAGCAGGCAGATGTTACAGCCGAGATTTGCGATTTCATAGATAGATCCTCAGAGATGACCACTCCAAGACTTTTCACCGAGTTAACCGGGCGAGGGGGAATGCCCAGAGAGGGGGGCCAGTAATTATCCTCCCAGGGGTTGGTCGAGCCACCCACCAGAACAAGTTCCGTCTTAGACGGGTTCAATTTGAGCTGGCTATGAGCCATCCAATCCGAGATGTATAGCATTGTAGTTTGAAAATTAGTGCGGGAGGATGGTGAAGTGTCCAAAGAAAAGATCAATTGCAGGTCGTCTGCATAGTTATAGATAGTGGCAGGGGAGTGACGGAGGGAAACCAAGAGTGGTTGCATATATAAATTAAAAAGAAGAGGAGATAAAGCCGAACCCTGGGGAACACCACAGGAAAGGGGGGAGAGAGGAGCAGAAAAAGTGGAAAGGTGGACTGCCTGGGAGCGGCCTTGAAGGAAAGATCGGACCCAATCAAGGGCTACGCCCTGAATACCGGCGTTAGTGACACGGTCGATCAAGATGGCATGATCGACCGTGTCAAAAGCCGCCGACAGGTCAAGCAGTACAAGGGCTTGGGGAATGTTGTTGTCGGCCCCTGTTCTAAGAGTGTCCATGACGGCCGCTATCACCGCCTCTGTGGAATGGAGAGGGCGGAAACCGGCCTGTTGCGGGTCCAAAAAAGATGAAGTCTCCACAAAGGTACTCAGACACCGCGTTACATAGGTCTCTAAGATCTTTCCTAGAAATGGGAGAAGGGAGATGGGTCTATAATTGCTCAACACTAGTGGATCAGCGTTGGTCTTTTTCAAAATGGGTAACACTACAGCCTGCTTAAAGGAGTCTGGAACAGTTCCTGTGGCTAAGGAGGTGTTAAGGAGAGCCAAAGCAGGTTCGGGGCAAGTCAGAAAGATTTCTTTAAGAATATGAGGGGGACAGCAGTCTGCAGGGGAACCAGAGCTAACTTTATGGAGAAGACTGTGGAATTCAGTGATGGAAATGGGAGGAAAGTAATTGAGTTGCTGGGGGTTTCCAGGAGGAAGGGAGAATGATTGGAAAGGAGAGGATGGGGAGATGTTGTTTTTAATTGTAGAGATTTTGTCCTGGAAGAAGGTATTAAGCTCATCACAAAGGGCCTGGGAGGGCACAAGGGGAAGGGTGATGCGATCGGGAAGGGAAAGCTCGTTGACAATCGAAAAGATGTCTTTGACTTTGGAGGCTGACTCCAAGATTTTACGGGAGAAGTAGGATGTTTTTGCCTCTAGAATGGAAGATTTATAAGTGTTCAATAAAGACATGAATTTTGTTTTAAGTAAGGGGTCATACTTATGGCGCCAGCGACGTTCGGCTTGGCGAAGGGCCAGTTTGTCGAGTTTTAACCGATCGGTAAACCAGCGCTGGGCATCATGGGGGCGTGAGGTTTTTATAGTTTTTAGAGGGGCTACAGTGTCGGCAGCTGCCATCAGCCAATGCTCAAGATTAGAGGCTTGGTTGGAGACTGGCCCAAGAGTAGATGGAGCTGAAACTGCCAAGAGGGAATGCAGTTCAGATAGATTGGCATTCTTCCAATTACGAGCTATGGTATTAGTGGGAGGCGGAGGGCGATGAAAGCTAGATAGATCAACTGAAAAAGAGATGAAATAGTGGTCAGACCACGAACAGGGGGTGATCAGTGGAGGCGAAGTGTCTAAGTTAGCCGTCCATACCTGATCAAGTATGTGGCCCTTACAATGTGTAGGAGATGAGATCAGTTGCTGACAGTTCATGCTGGTTAGAACTTCTGAGAACTGCTCAGACAAACGGCTTTCTCGAGGGTCAGTAGGCCAATAGTTGAAATCACCCAAAATGATAACTTTGGCATGGTTGATAAGAAGTTGCGAGACAAGGTCCCCAACTAATTGTGGAAAGGAGGGCATGTAGATAGGGGGTCTGTATATGAGAACACAAATGAGAGAGGTCCTGGCCGAACAAAGTCGAATAATAAGAGATTGGGTATGAGGGATGGGAGTGCAGTCTAAGATGGAAAAGACATGTTCTTTGCGGATGATAGCAGCAACTCCGCCCCCAACTTGTCCTCCAGGGCGGTTGACTTGTAAGATATAGTAGCCGTTAGGAGTGGCGGCCAAGATATCGGGTACCGAGTCATCTGTCAGCCAGGTTTCGGACAGGAAAAGAATGTCAACGTTGGTGTCGTTGAGTAAGCGATGAATTTCTAATTGGTTTTTTACCATGGAGCGGGTATTGAGGTAAAGGATGGTTAAGGCTCGGGTCTCTGGTTTAGGGGCGGTGGGGTACCGGGGTCCGGGGGTAGGTACTAGTTCAGGCAGAGAAGGGGTTACCGAGCATAGAGAGGTCAAAATACCGCACTCCTGAGCCCTCCTGATGGCATCAGGCGGTGGAAGGGCTACGTGTTGCAAAATGCGTAACTCTGTATTGGTACCTACTTATAAGTACCTAGAACTTACACAGAACCCAAAAGCTCTTTTCAGAGCTACCTTAACTATGATTACTCTTTAAAAATTTCAAATGTACCTTTTTTCACTAATTTTCACTTTTGTTCGCTTCCCGGTTCGCTACCCGGTTCGCGTACCGGCAGCTAACCTCGCGAAAAATTCAATTTTTTTTTCTTTTTCGACATATATGAGCCTCCTCAGCCACCCTTAGAAAACCTAGGGGGTCAGGATACGTCTCCCGTGCCCCCTTATACCCATTTCCCACATTGTTTTTCCTCCATCTTGTGATTAAATTCGACCGAAACACAAGATGGCGGACTGCCGTTACGCTACCGGTTAGCTACCCGGTTCGCGTACCGGGTAGCGCCTCTACCGCGAAAAAACTGAATTTTTTTTTTCTTTTTTTTGCCCCGCGGGACCCTTTAATAGCCCCCTCATCAATCCTAGGGGGTCAAGAGGGGTCTACCTTGCCCCCTTTCATTAATTTCCCCCTTCGTTTTTCTTCACCTCTTGTCTCTCGATCCTACCGAGAGACAAGATGGCGGCTGCTCCGGACTGTTTAGAAGACAGACACCGGAGAGCCAATCAGCTTCGCTTCGCGAAGTTCCGTTACGCGTCAGGTACGCGAACCGGGGCGCTAACCGGAGCGCTGTTACAGATATATATATATTTTTGAACATTAATTTATCAAAATCCACTCGAGCACATATATTGAGACCTAGCAAAGGCACATTGGGCAAACAATATCTACAATTTTGCCAAGTTTCGTGGAAATCCATTCAGCCGTTCGAGCTAAAAGTGAGTCCAACCGCCCTATGGAAAATTGCATGGGAAAAACGTGTTTTGGGACCCCCATTTTTTCTCGGCCCCCCCTTGATGGAACCCCCCCATATTATTAGTGGATGCTCAGAAACAAAATGTCCCATTTTCCTGAAAATTTCAGCCAATTCCGTCCTCAAACGCCAAAGTTATTCGACATAGAATTTTCAAAAATCCCATAGGAAAAAAACCCTAACTATATATACCTACTGGCGACCGCCAGTAGGTAATATATATATCTATATATATATTCACTGAAAAAACCATAGGTTTTACACCAGTTATAGTTAGCTGGAAATTTTACTCGCATAAAACCATTGAAATTCCCACGTTATAGTAAGTTGGACTCACTAGAACTTGCGCGTGCAATGCACTGCTGATGACGTCACATATTACATCACTCATGACATGGTCAGTGACATCACTCATGACATCACTGATGACACCATCCAGTGGATGTGTGTCTTTCTGAAAAATAAATATTAGTGAGTAATGGTCAAATATTTAAATATATGTATTAGTGTTTCACTTTGTGTATAAGTGGCTGCATGGGTTGCTGAGTAGCTACATGTGTATGTATATGGGTTATTAGATGTTTGATTTAGTATCAGTATGAGTGTTTGTATGGTTTGGTGGGGGTATTACTTAGCACATAGATGCATGAATAACTGACTCTCTGTATGTGTTTTGAAGACAGCATATGTGCAGGACTGTATGAGTGGATGAGTGAGTATATGTGTGTGTTAGTGAGTGAATGACTGTCTCACTAGTGTCTTTATCAGCAACTACATATGTTTTAATCTAGTATATGTGAATATTGATGTATGCAAGTGAGTATATGCGAGAGTATGAGATTGTAAGAGTTCCTGTTTAAATAAGTATGTGTTTCTATAAGTGATTGTTTAAGAGAATAAATATGTGTAAATTTCCTTAGAAGTAAGGTGGTAGTGTGTGTATAGCTCTATATGCAAATAAATGGATGTTCAATAGTTTATTTGCATGTGTGAGTATGTGTGTAAGTAACTTTTGGATGACTGTCGGTGTGTAACAGGATGTATAGGTGTATCACTACATATTATGAGTGAGTATATGTATGAGTGACTATATAGAACTGTTGGTGAATGAGTGGATGTATCTATAGATGGTGGAATTATTGACTTGGTTGTTGTAACTGGTATGGGTATCTCCATTTTGTTTGAAAATTTTACTTTCTATTTTTGAATATGTGTTTCAAGGGTTACATTACAGTGAAAGGAGGTCTGTCACTCTGTCACAATGATGGTGTCATCAGTGATGTCATGAGTGATGTCACTGACCATGTCATGAGTGATGTAATATGTGACGTCATCAGCAGTGCATTGCACGCGCAAGTTATAGTGAGTCCAACTAACTATAACATGGGAATTTCAATGGTTTTATGCGAGTAAAATTTCCAGCTACCTATAACTGGTGTAAAACCTATGGTTTTTTCAGTGAATTTAATAGGTTTTTTAAATGCTAATTCCTAACTATAACTGGGGTGAAACCTATGGTTTTTTCAGTGAATTTCATAGGTTTTTTAATAGCAAATATCTATAGGTAAGAAAGTAATAATTTTTATAACAAATTTTAAATAGTGTAAATATTTTTTATTTTTTTTATTGTTTGCCCTGGTACGCGCCCCAGAGCGCTCCCGGTACACGTACCGGTGAACACACGAATAAGCGCAATGTTACGGCGCGCCCCGGGGCGCGTACCGGGGAGCGTCTTGAGAGCGCTATTCCCGCGAACGAAAACAACATCATGACGTTTCGCGTAGTCGCGTGATGCGTCATATGACGCACTGCGTAAGCGCACCCGGAATCACGCGATCGCATACGATCGCGCAACGTCATGACACGCTTACGCGACGCGCCCCGGGGCGCGTAGCGTAAGCGCGTAGGGTCATGTGATCTGAAAATAACGCTTTTCATTGGTGCAGATCAGTTTTGGTTTCCAAATGATGAAAGCTTGGATCATGTGACTTGAAAATAACACTTTTCATTGGTCCAGAACACTATTGTTTTGCAAATGATGAAAGCCCCCTCCTTTTTTTCCTTACTGTGACTTTGTCCTTTGACTGAGGAAGACCTGTTTCGAGTTCTATCTCAGAAAATGGCTACAGTAGTATCAGCAGCTGGAGCATCTGGCCCACCACCACCACCACCACCATCTAAAAGACCACAAGAAGATTATATTGGTGGTGAACAGGAAGAGGAGGAGGATGAGGAAGAGGAGGCACAGACAAGGGAGTTCCTGCCAGAAGATAAACAGCCCTACAAACCCAAAGAGCACTTTGTATGGCAGTTCTACAAACTCCCAAGGGGTTTTAAAAAAGTAAACGCAGCAAAGGTGACTTGCTTAATTTGTGGTGATCAGCTATCCAGGGGGAACCCTAACAAAAAGTATTCCTTCGGGAATCATACGATGATTCGCCACATGATGCGTTGGCATCCAAACAACTACTCTAAGGGACCTCTGCAGTAAACTACCCCCATCATCGGCTCGAGGTTCAACATCAAAACAACCCACTCCATCGGGTTCGGGGGTAAGAGACACATTGGCTACTATCCAACCAAAGTTTAATGATTACAAAATTTCATGCAAATATTGTAACAAGTTACTTGCTTATGGTGAGCAAAGCATTGAACTTATTATGGTTTCTGGTGATAACCATAAGTGTCCAAAAAAACCCTAATTTTTCCTGATTTTTTTTCATGCTCCAGTTGAGCCAATACCAATTCCCTGTTTTTTGTTTCTCCCCATAAAAAATACAAAAAAAATATAAAAGTGTTCAGAAAAGCCAAAAAAAGTACAAAATGTTCAAAAAAACATTAAAAAAATATAAAAAAACAAAAAGAAGAAAAAAAACAGTTCTTTTTAGAACTACCTTTACTTTATAAAAATAAACCTATATTTTTAAAGAATCTGTGTCAATCTTTTTTTCTGCAGGGTACGCGTACCGGTACGTGCACCGGGGCGCACACCGGGGAGCGCACCAAAAAAAAAAGAAAAAAAAATTAATGAAGGAGTTAGCATGAGGGAAGAACACAAAGAAAGTAATGTTAAGCGAAAGAGAGCTAGAGTGAGAAACATCGAGGGATTGTTTACTACATAGTTAAAAACAGACAATGTATTATAGGGTGAAAATGAGAAAAGTAAAATGACTAAAGGAGCGAAAGAAGGGAAGAGAGAGGAAGAACACTAAACTAGAGATAGTAGGAGAATGTGAGTGGGTGTTGAAAGAAAACGATAGGACAGAAAAAAATTGAGAATGAACGGTAGTGGCGTAACTGGGATAAATGAATAACGGTGAGGGAGGGTAAGAAAAGACCAGTTAGTATAAGTAAAGAGGAGTGAAAGACAGTGAAAAATTGAATTAGGATAAGAGATGGGGAGTGACAAACACAAAAGACAGAGAAAATAAAGGTAACAGTACCTGAATTGGATGTGTGTGTGTATGTGAAGTGTGTGTGTGGGGGGATTTTTTTCTGTGTATGAAGTGTGTGTGTGATGTGTGTGTGTGGTGTATGTCAGAGGTGTGTGTATGTGTTGGGACGGGGATGAGGTGTGTGTGTAGGAGTAAGGTAAATAATTAAGAAAAACAGAATGAGTGAAGAAGCAAAGGGAGAGAACAGAGGGTAAGTGAAGTAAAGAATAGGGACTGAAAGAAGTTGAATATGAGAGGGGAAATAGGGAAATTGGAGTAAACATGGAGAATAAGAATAAGTGAGGGAAGCAGAGTAAAGAAACAGGAGTGAGGTTGGTTGAGAAAATATTAGTGAGCTTAAAGCAAAGGGTGATGACAAACTACATTTTTTTAGTCACACTTACCATATAATAAATGTAACTTTAATTACATTTTTTAGTACATTTTATATCTGTGAAAGAGAGCAGAAAAAATAAGTTACAATTAGTAAAATATGTATTTTAAATTAAAAGATACAAATGAAGAGGTTAAAAATCATAACAGTGTGAAACATAGGAAATGAGAGATAGTAATGGAACCAGAGTAAAAGAAATGGGATGAAGAACGATGAGAGAGGAGCAGTGAAGTTGTTGTAAAAGAAATGATAGAAGGTAGATAAACACAAGTGAACATAACACAAGAAGAGTGAGGCACTGAGGACATAGAAGTAGTGAACGAAAAATAGATAGAAAAGGTCAAAAGTAAGGATCAAACAAAGATAAGTGAGGGAGAGTGGGTGATTTATAGTGATAGAGTGCGATAATAGTGCTGAATGAGTAAACAGGAATTACTAAAAGAGCAAAGGAGGAAAATACGGAAAAGGGAAGTAAAGCCCCGCGGGACCCTTTAATAGCCCCCTCATCAATCCTAGGGGGTCAGGAGGGGTCTACCTTGCCCCCTTTCATTAATTTCCCCCTTCGTTTTTCTTCACCTCTTGTCTCTCGATCCTACCGAGAGACAAGATGGCGGCCGCTCCGGACTGTTTAGAATGTTGACAGACACCGGAGAGCCAATCAGCTTTGCTTCGCGAAGCTCCGTTACGCGTCAGGTACGCGAACCGGGGCGCTAACCGGAGCGCTGTTACAGATATATATATTTTTTTGAACATTAATTTATCAAAATCCACTGGAGCACATATATTGAGACCTAGCAAAGGCACATCGGGCAAACAATATCTACAATTTTGCCAAGTTTCGTGGAAATCCATTCAGCCGTTCGAGCTAAAAGTGAGTCCAACCGCCCTATGGAAAATTGCATGGGAAAAAAGCGTTTTGGGACCCCCTTTTTTCTCGCCCCCCCCTTGATGGAACCCCCCCAAATTTTCAGTGGCTGCTAAGAAACAAAATGTCCCATTTTCCTGAAAATGTCAGCCAATTCCGTCCTCAAACGCCAAAGTTATTCGACATAGAATTTTCAAAAATCCCATAGGAAAAAAATCCTAACTATATATACCTACTGGCGACCGCCAGTAGGTAATATATATATCTATATATATATTCACTGAAAAAACCATAGGTTATAGACCATATATAGTTAGGAATTAGCATTTAAAAAACCTTATTTTACTCACACAAAACCATTGAAATTCCATATATAGTTAGTTGCACTAACTATATATCGCGCACCCGCAATCCACTGCTGATCATGTCACATATTACATCATTCATGACATGGTCAGTGACATCACTGATGACATCACTGATGACAACATCCAGTGATTATGTGTTTCTGTAAAGTTTAAATATGTTTTACATATTGAAGAATGAGTGGATGTATAAGTGTCTGAATAAAGGTTTTAGTAGGTGCGTGATTGACTGTATGAGTGAGTGATTAAATGCGTCTTACTGAATGCACGGGTTAGTGACTAAACTGTCTAAAAATGTGCATCAGTATGTCTGTTGTTGTGCAAGCTGCTGCACGTGTTAATCAGTAGCTATATAAGTAGCTATATGGGTTATTGATTGGTTGCACAAGTATTTGTATGGGAGACTGAGTGTGTGTATGGCTGGCTGGGAGGTGTGTGACTCTGTGCAGATCAATGTGTACTTGTATCAGTGATTCTATAAGAGAGTAACTATGTGTTAGTATATGTTTCAAAAATGTAAGGTGTTCTGTGTTTAACTGTATAGATGAGAAAATGGAAGTGTGATTGATTCTTTTCAGGACTGACTAGGTGTGTGAGTAACTCCATGGATGAGTGGCAGAGTGTGAGTGTCTGTATAGGTGTATGAGTGCATATGATAGTGTTGTAAAAATGAGTGATTGTATGTATGAATGATTGTATGAGTGAATGTGTGTGTAGACATAGGAATCAGTGAGTGCGTATGTAGTAACTAGTATTGGTGTGTCAATGGTTTCAAAAATGATACTCTCTATTTAACACTGGGTGTAACGGAGGTTATATTAGAGTGTGAGGAGATGCATTGTATTATCACATGAATGATATCATCAGTGATGTGATCATTGATGTCAAGTGAGATGTCATCAGTGATGTCATTTGAGATGTCATCAGTGATGTCATCAGTGATGTCACTGACCATGTCATGAATGATGTAATATGTGACATGATCAGCAGTGGATTGCGGGTGCGCGATATATAGTTAGTGCAACTAACTATATATGGAATTTCAATGGTTTTGTGTGAGTAAAATAAGGTTTTTTAAATGCTAATTCCTAACTATATATGGTCTATAACCTATGGTTTTTTCAGTGAATTTTCAAGGTTTTGTAAATGCTAATTCCTAACTATATATGGTCTATAACCTATGGTTTTTTCAGTGAATTTCATTGGTTTTTTAACAGCTAATATCTGTAGCTGTAAAATGTATTCTTCTTTAAATCCAAAAATATATTTTATATGTTTATTAATAACTTTTTTTTAAAATATTTTTTTTTCTTCGTTCCCGCTTCGCGAATCGGGAAGCTTCCCGTTAGCTGACCTTGATGCCGCGAAATAGACCGCGAGCCGGTAAACGTTTCTTTACCGCAACTGCCGCGTTAGAAAACAACATCGTGACGCCTCCCGTCCGCATGACGTTTCGCGTTGTCGCGTGATACGTCATATGACGTGCTACGTTAGCGAACTCGTACGCTTACCGAGTCGCAAAGCACAGGTTTCTGGAAGCAAACCGGGAGGCCCTGCAAAGCGCGTAACATACACACAGCAGGTCATGTCACTTGGTAATAACACTTTTCATTGGTTCATTTCACTTTCGGTTTCCTAATGATGTAAGACTAGGTCATATGATCTAAAATGAACACTTTTCATTGGTTGAGAACTATTTTTTTTCCCAAATGGTGAAAATCCCTCCTTCTTTCCTCACTTTGACTTTCATCATTGTGAGAGAAAGACCCTTTGTTACCAGTGAGCAATGGCTTCTTTACTAGCTTCAGCTGGTGCTTCCCCACCACCTCCACCACATCCAAGGAAGAGTGGACCACCTGCTAAAGTTATAATTCAGCAAGAAGAGGAAGAAGAGGAACAGGACGACCTAGATAATCTCCCTATTATGGCCAGAAGATCTGTTGTACCGGAAGTAACGGGACCAGAGGGCAGGGAGATGGTGCCAAATATACAAACGAGATTTCGTGAAGTAAAACAAGTCTGCGTACATTGCAGTGGATTCATTTGCTACGCAGAAAGTAGCATCACTCTGATCAACAGAGCTATTGACAATCATGCTCATGTTTGTCCGAAACTCCCCAAACAATAAATTCTTTTTTTTTGTTTTCTTGCTCCTGTTGAGCCCTTTACAATGAATCGTTTTCGTTGCCCCCTCCGAAAAAAAACCAAAAAAAATATAAAACTGTTCAGAAAAATTCAAAAAAAGTAAAAAAATGTTCAGAAAAATAATAAAAAAAATATAAAACAACAAAAACAATTTAAAAAAAAGTTCTTTTCAGAACTACCTCCCCGTTATTAAAAAATTGGTACAATATTTGCAACTGTGCCAACCTCTATTTCTCTTAGTTCGCTTCCCAGTTCGCTCCCCGGTACGCGAACCGGAAGCGAACCCAAAACATTTTTTTTAAAAAAAGAACAGTAAGTATAAGGGAAGGAAACAGACACTTATGTTAAAAGAAAGACAGCTATAAGGGAGTAAACTAGAGATACTATTACCCGTAATCCACTGCTGATGATGTCACATATTACATCATTCATGACATGCTCAGTGACATCATCAGCAGAGGATTGCGGGTAACAGTATCCCTAGTTTATTCCCTATAGCTGTGTTTCTTTTAACATAACTGTCTGTTTCCTTCCCTTATACTTACTGTTCTTTTAAAAAAAAAAATTTTAGATCAGTCAGAAACAGTGAAAGTAATGAAATATAAAAGACTACGTAGAATATGAGCACTGTATGCAACAACTTTGACACTTACAGAAGCCTCACCTTCTCCATGCCTCCTACACAGTTCTACATGTACATCATAAATGCAAACAGAACAGAATTAATTATACATGTTAAATGGTTTATTTTTGCTGTTCTCAGAATGTATCAAATTTCACTAAAACAGTGACTTGAAGGTATTCATCATATAACAGCGGGGAAAAAAAAACACAATCAAAATGATTGTGTTTAAAAAACCCATACAACATTAGAAATCAGAATTCAGAACTCCTTAAAGTTAACTTACTTTCCATGACGGCCAAGGATGTACTATGAACAGCTTACACTCTGTTGTGCTGTTATTACTTTCATCCCGCCACTTTCTGAAAGAAAACCTCCATCGTTTTCAAAAACATGTTACATACAATAAATGACTTCTTGCTCTCTACCACAAGATTCCACAAGGCCAAATCTTGTCAGAGCCATGTATAACTCTTGGATTTCTTGTTAGCCAATCCCGTCTTTTCGCATTTCCACAACTTTCAGAATTAAAATGTTGAAGATCATTTACACAATCCTGGACTAGTAATATCTTCCCCTTCTTGCTCAATCATGTTCTACATTTCCTATCACACTGATACTGCTTACTATGAAGCAGACTTACACTACCTTTATGACTAGTACAATTATTTAATTCTCTACATCACTTTTAATCACAAAGCAATGTAAAACAGTAGACAGCATTGCAGACTTACATTCCCTCTACTCCATGTTTTGATTCGCTGCTTCAATTAGCTTATAAAAAGAAATAGTTTTTCTGAACTCATTCAAAGTGCACATATTTCTCAATAACGTCCAGTGTTATGGTAAAAAGTTATGTCTCTGTACTACACTTATCTTCAAGGCCAAATAGTGTAGGAGCCATGAGAACTTCTTGAAATTCCTCAGAGCACATCCCGAGATTCTTTCCCTAAAATTTTGGTTTTAAAAACACCAGGTAAGAGTTTTTAAGGTCATATGGCAATTTTTTTTTGAAAATTAAAACAGAATCATTGCAGAATGACCAGCCATTTCTACACTTTAAATAAGCTGTATAATGTCCTGATGTTATTGAAGAACCATCATGATATATAATTGCTACAGTTACAAAAGTCCTTCCTGATATTGACAACTGTGAAGCCACAAAATTTTTAATTAAAGTTGTCAATTTTGTTCCATCAGGCCTACATCGTTGGAACATTAAAATGATATACTGGCCATATGTTCGTATAAATAATGTGGACATCATTTCAGATTTACATTGCCTACACTCCATATTGTGATCAGCTGCTTTTACTAGCTTATTAAAAGAGACTGATTTACTGTCTGGCAAAGTTAAATATATAAATCTTTCTGAGTCTACACTAGTACTACTTGATACCCTACAGTTCTCGCAGTCATGCTGCCATTGATAAGAAAGCCCAAACAGATGATCTACATCTACACCTTCAGCATACAATACATCAAGCATATACATTAAAAACTCCTGACAATCTTGCTGACTATTTTGAGAGAATTGTGTTTGGCCTGAACATCTGTCTAACAGATTTCGAATTTCAGACACACTTTCTATGTTTGTTCTATCAGTGCTACATTTCTCTAACACAGAATTTAACAAACTGCAAAATCTTTGATCAGAATTGACCACAATCTCTTCTTTTACATTTTGTAGAGAAAACAAAACATTAATCACTACATTAGCATAGCAGTTGACACCAGAACTGTTTTCAAATTGAAAACCAACAACATCTTCAACAGAATCCTTTTTGTTTCTGCTTATAATTTCAGGTTCATCGACTTTTCGTCTTTTTGCTACAACCTCCCCAGTATTGGTCACATTTCTTCGTTTCCGGCCTACCACACGTTTCTCAAACAAAGGATACTGAGGCAAATGTGGCGCATACTCTCTTCTCAACCTATTGTATTCCTTAACACAATCTAGATCCGCACAAATGTTTGTGACATCACACTCAATCAAGTACAATCCCGATAAAGTCCTAACTCGTGACAATGCCACATATGCCATACCCTCCTTGAACACAGAACTGCCAATATTCACCAATGCACAGTCTACACTTAAACCTTGCGATTTATGGATTGTCACCGCATATGCCAAGCAAACAGGAAACTGCTTACGACGAACATATAAGTCTTTTACAAGCAAAAATCTAGCAGAACAACGAGCAATTAGCTGTACTTCCTCAATGCCATCAAATTTAATTTTTAAAAATTCAATTCCATCTCTATTTCTGTATTTCACAAAATCAACAACATTACCCATTGATCCATTTACCAGACCTCTTTCAACATGTAAATTCCTTCTTAAAATTATACGGCAGTTCAAGCACACATTCAGAGTCTTTTCAAAACCCGCAGTTTTAGATATACTCTTCTCTAATGAATCCAATTTTGTTTTCAGATTCTCAGACAAAATAATTGTTGATCCCATATGCTCTACTCTGTCAATAGCTTCCAATTTCACAATCTCTTGCTTTTCTAAATGCAACATTTTGTTGTTGAATTTGGCACATTCTGCAAGAGTTGGCATCAAACATATTCCAGATTTTTTCTCAGTAACTTTCTGAAAAATATTCTCAGGCACAACATCTTCGTCTGGATATAAATTTGTCAGTAATCGTGCATGTAAAGCTTCTTTCCCATGCTCGGTCACTTTTCCAATTCTAACATCTTGTAGAATAGTCTTGTAAACTTCATCCTTTGCCTGACGCATATTTTCATGCAGTTCAGCATAATTGAAGTTTAACCATATATTGACGTTGCCAATACTCCCTAAGCACTTCCTGGTATCTTCATGCGTGAGCATTTTGAACACAGGTTGCCCTTTCACTGGTGTCAGCTGCAGAAGATCTCCGAAAACAATGATGTGTTTGCCACCAAATAACACATCATACTCTGTTTTGAGAACTTCTTGCATTCTCAAATGCACAAAGGCAAGCATGACATTGGAAACCATGCTTACTTCGTCAATGATAAGAAGTTTCATTTTCCTCAAGACTCTTGAAACTTCAAAACAAGCATCTCCAGATAGCTTGTGATATTCTAATTTGTTGTCATGCTCCACTGGCAGCATCAGTAAACGATGTAAAGTAATCCCTTTAATGTTATGTGCTGCCAGTCCAGTTGGAGCGGTGACAACACAAGACAGCGATGACTCTGTCCTTTCCTGCAAATAACATGAAATTGCTTTAATAAGGAAACTTTTTCCAGTTCCCGCTTCTCCACTCACGTACAGTCGGACAGGCTTCAACGACGTACATGAGCACTCTTTCTTGTCATGACTTAATCCATGATCAATTTGCATGGTAAGTTCGTCATATATTTTCCTCTGCTCAACGTTGAGTTGTCTTTCCAACTCTTCTAAGTTAACCGCATCCTCCTGAGCATGTGCCATGGCTCTTTCCACTTCATTCATAGCAGTGGCAGCTTCATTTTCGATAAGAGGTCCTCCTAGTGGATCCTGACTCAATGAAGCAGAACTCTGACTGTCCTGAGAACTGTCTCTGGCAATCTCGGCTGCAATCGTTGCTTCCTGCTCAATTTCCACATTCAACATTTCTACATATTTGGGAAAAACAGGACATTCTATGGTCTCCTTGGCAGCATTGAATGAGTCTTCGTAACAAAGGAAATCTCCAAGCAGTTCCTCTTCTGCACGCCAAGGCTTAAAAAGTTGCAAAAGTGCTAAATAGAAAAACTCCTTTTTTTCAGGAGATTCGCCACTCAATTTTCGATGGTTTATCATGTGGCATTTTCTTTGCTTGACCAGACATCCCTCACTTCCTATTACAGCATACACTCCTTTCTCAGTATCTTCTTTGATGTTCCTCTTGAATATGTAATTTTGCAGAACCTCATACAGACAAACATTCTCGAGGTGACTGCTTCGATTTGGATAATATGTATCCAACATGTTGCTCTTCAAAATGTCGGTACTGTTTGGCTCCTTTTCCGCCAAATACTCAATTTCCCGCACAGGTTTCAGAACTCGATTACGCGTTGCAGCAAGACCAACACTCGCCCAAACGATACTCCTGGACTTGGCATAGAGACTTGCTGAAGACAACCGGTCAGAACATTCGTAAGCTCCGATTTCTCGATGCGACAACATCTTCAGACTGAAACTGTAAAAACTTCTTGCTGAGGCTCTTTTCATGGGAAATGTCCTCCCACATATCCTTCAATTCTGTCTTCTCTTTTTTGGTGATGTAAGATGTCACATACCGAGCCACAGCCATACAGTTATCAGCCACAAACTGTATATCCATGTTAGCATTCCACATGGACAAAATCACCGGGTTGTAGTCGTTAATGTACTTAGACTCTTCGTTCCTCTTCAAATTGTATGTGTTTTTAGGTGATTTCTTCATCACATTATGTCGCAGCGAAGACATCAAACTGTTCACTCTTCCTTTAGAAATCACCGATCGTGGAAAGCCGAAACGACATTTGGTGTAGAACTTGTCTTTGTTCCGGAATTTACGACGACAGTACTTTCCACATCGATGGCTTTGGAAACGTAGAACTTTTTCTCTTAGGCTTTTTTTCTCCTTTGCGTTTGGAACAGCACACGTAGAATACTGTTCTATGAAACTCATCACTGAGTCGTCTGCATCCGTTCCAAATTTAGGTGCATCCTTGATCCACAGCAACATATGTATATGAGGAGCACCTCTTGCTTGGTACTCCTTCCTCCAGAAGAAATCCAACACCTCTCCAAGAGGTGGATTCTTCTTATTCATGATGAAAGACATCATACCTTCAAATCTATGATTGAAGTACCTACATACATTGACTGGATCCAAAGAGCACAGTTCTCCGGGTGTCTTGAATTCGATGTTTTCTACGTTAGCATTTGCCTCTCGTAGAAATTCAAGTAAGTCTTCCCAGCCATACTCAGCACAGCTCAAAGTGAGGAACCATGTGGGAGTTCCTAAGTTCCTCAGCATACATTTTAAATCACCATGACGACGGTACCAGTACTCATTAGTACCACGCTGACACGCCATGAGATTAATCAGGTGAGAATCCAAAATACTGTCTTGGACATTGACTTTATCCATAAAGTCACTTGCCGAGATGTTTTGCATGTGTATACCACTTTTCAAGATGTGGTTCACTGCATATGACAGTCCAGACAGATCGCTTTCAAACAGGAGATGAAACAAATAAGGAATGCATTATCGAAACCTAGGATCTCCTGCATACAATCGCAAAGTCCGGTATTCAGAAGCAGGAATTTGATGAGGTCGCTCATCATATCTTCCTCCCTGACCTGTTGGAAAAAGCTGTGGGAAACACCGAGCTTCCAAACTTTCCTCCCAAACACTAATGGGACTCCCTTTCGCTTGTTTCATTTGAAACAACTCAATAGCATTCCCCATGACTTCCTTGGAATGCAAAGGATGAACACTATAATGTTCATATATTTCTTCACTAGTACAGGGTTCTACTTTCTCAATTTGACCAGCACACAAATCGCTATCCTCTTCCTCACTTACTTCCTCTTCTGCAACATATACATTTTTATAATATTTATTATATTTTTTCAAATACAATGTTGCCCTTTTGACTTTCCTAACATCTACTAAATCTTGCCATATTTTCTTATTCTTTGTCGGAACCCCATTAACTAAGATAACAAGAGGTTCCTCTTCCACTTTTTCTACTCCAATTGTGTTAATGTTTTTCTTCAAATCTAGAGGCAAATAAACAACTCTTCCCTTTAATCCTCTCTGTAAATCTGATGGAGGCAATTTCCCTGTCTTTGGCTCCATTCTTACAATAGCCTGAAAGGGATGGATACTTTGAATCAAAATAGATTCATAAGTATTTAAATCCTTCAATTCAGAAGGAATCTCAACCAATTCCAGATTATTATGAACTGCTCTAGCAGGCATCTGGTTTTGATTTAATTTGTTACAACAATAAGTACACACACGTTGATCCAATCCCAAATCAAAACAATTTTCTACCATCAAGTATGTTGTAAAATCCTTCCATTCACTATTATTTTCCCTTTCACTTTTTCCATATAAATCCACTAACTTAGTCTGATTCTTATAATAAGTGCGTCGACAACACACACAAGTGAAATTTGGCCTCTCACTTGATTTCACCTCAAACGTCGCAATTTCCCTCTGGAAATTATCTGTACTGGAAACCTGTACACTATCTTCCACATTACTCTCTTCTTCTTGGTCAATTTCAACATTCTCCTCTTTACTTCCAAAGTAACAAAACTCAATTTCTTCACATATATTCTTCACATCTATTTCAGAACCATGCAAAAGAGCAGCGCATAATTGTTTAAGCATAATTGCTGGACTCTTAGCATAATACAACATTCTAACTAATTTCCTCACTTTATTATGATGCACTGCTAGCATCCTGAAATGATGAAAAACACTCTGGCATACTCTCCTGGAAAGACAAGCCAGTGAATGACCATGCAAACCTATCACTTCTCTCACTCTGCAAGGATCTAATTCTTGCAACAACTTCATTTTCTGCTTCAAACTTTTCTTACTAAATGACCGTATAAAATCACAAAGCAAATTGATGGAATCCTGTCGTACACTGCAAATACTACTACACTTCCAGGTGTACACAGGACCCTTAGGACGTCTCCCTAAAACCTCATTACCTAACACCTCTTCTATCTCTGTTCTCACAAGTTTTTCTTTTTCAACTGGACAACCATCTTTCACTTCATAAGCTCGACCACTGGTGTCAACTGCATGCACCAGATCATTATCCTGGAAATAACTCTCCTCATTAAAAAATGCCTCAGAGCTTGAACTATGCATCCATTCTCCAGAAAAAACTTCACAAAAATTACTACGATTAACTATTCTCTTCCATCTACTATTTCTTTTGAAATCATAAATTACCTTGTTTAGCTTCCTAATTCTATTGATTGTCAAAATAAATAACTTACGTTTAATTTCAAATGCCTGATCAATAACTTTCTCAACTATTTTTTTTCTCTTATAAAAAACCACTTTCTGCTGACCTTTCTTAATATTTTTTAACAAATTCCCAATTATCCTGTTGCGGAACATTCGTTTACGAATATCCCTAAACTGTTGTTTCCTTCTACTTTCATGCATAGAGTTATCTCTTACTCTAGCAGTAACATTTCTCATTGGCCTTTCCTTACCATTTGAATTCTTTCTCCTTTTCTGGACTGAAACATTTTCTGTAGTAATATTTTTTTTACTACACATATTTCTTATGACTGTTTTTCGACTCTTACCCGGTGCTTTCTTGGTGACTTGACAAATCTTTTTGTTAGAGGACTGCTGCATTATTCCATGGTCCTGCTGTCTTTGACGTTTTGCAGCCTTTCTTACTCTTTCTTTGCTAGGCATCCTAAAATCTTGAAATAATCTGCAGTTGAATCTGTGGTAAAATATAATAAAAAATGTTATTAACCACTATTACCCAACAGTAAATTAATAACAGTCATCAAAAACTTAACACACTACTTAAGTATATAATATACTGAAGCCTATCTCCAATTTTTCACTGAACAGGACTCATCTCTTCTTAACCTTGGATAAACCTCACCTACTCTGTGTCCCCTGCACATAATTAAATGTAAAGGGGCAGATTTATATTAACTAGCACATCCCCAGGGATGCACCAGTTAACGTGCACCGCTGCTCTGCCACCCACGGTGTGCCGCATTTACAATCAGATAGGACAAAGCTACATCAAAACCCTGCGCCTGCTTGAAGCAGGCATAGATCTTGACGCAGGTAGGCTGAAAGCTAAAGCAACAACTAAGTGTCGTGTGCAGAAGTTACAAAAAAGGAAAAATGGCGTTTAAACCAGTAATGAGACCATGCTAACGTAATACAGAGTAAAAATATCCAGGATCTACATCAGTTTGGGGTTCACGAACCTGGCAGGTACAAGGCACTGAGGCTTTCCACCGTGCATGTCTCATCCCAAAACATATGTGGTTTGTGAATGAAACAATTTCCCAGACCAAATGCTTTGGATTGGCTACTTCTAAAAAATTAAACACCCCTACTATCCCGGAGTTAGAGGAATATGATGGTTGGAGTAATTTTACTCGTTGTCTATTAAAGATTTACAGGCCCCACTCCGTAACTCTTCCTTTAACATTTCCAGTATAAATCCAAAAGGTTGACTGCTTTGGCAACGTGCCTTATCCACGGTTTAATAACGCTGCCTTTTGCTTTATATAAGTTTTCAAATTGTATGAAATATATACCAATAGGTCGTTATTAACCTTTAGGTAGTGGTTTTCTTCATGAAGTCTGGTCGCTTCCATACACATACAGATTTTCAAAGATGATCAAGAACTTTATCTGAATGGAGAGGAATGCACTGAGACGCCAGATCATTCACTAATGTGTAGGCACATACAGTTACACGGTTCATGCAACAAACACCGACCAAATATGGCTTGCGTGTTGCAAGGCACACCAGTTCCTGCTATCATCCCCACGTTCAAGTTCCTGGAAAATGGTAGTTATTTGATGCTCAATAATGAAGATTGTTCTGGGTTAATTAAAAGTATTCATTTTATCGTAACAGTAAATGAACGGGTTATTTGCTGCAGAAATGTTCTATTTCCTCCCACACATGAACATAGGGAGTTTTCAATCTGGCCACAAATACCAACCTTGGCAGCACATTTCAATGGCATGGCAAGAATAAGAGCTATTTTGTCTCAGAGAGAGGTGGCCTTGAGTTCGGCCCGTGAAACTTTCGTGCTTCACACAGCGAACACCCGTACAGAGGTGCAGACCCTTTTAAATACAGATTCGCCTTTCCATTTCAGCAAGATGGTTCGGACTATCTCTAACGCGTCCTCCACAAAGGGCCTGGCGCACTTTTTTAAAGTTGTTACCAGTGGTCTCGTGACTTCATTTGAGAAAATCTTTGGAGTCATCCCTGCTTTCTTACATTCTATTTTTTCCACTCTGCTTCGTGGATTCCCATTTTTACTTGCATTACCAGCGGACGCTCTTGTGCTTTTTTACATTTTTAAATATGGATGTCCCTCCTGTGCAAGCTCCCGCCCTGCAGCTGCTGACACTGTTCCGCAATCGCATGCTAGAATATTATGGCACAATGCCGTTGGCGATATTAAGCACGGCATATGGATTATCTTTTCTATGCTGATGTGATTCCTTCAAATCTAAGACACTAAAGTATCGGCACGCCCTAAACCAACACAAAGAGACCTTCTTAGCAAATAATATATTATGTGTATTAGGGAGGGTGAGATATAAGCAGCCGCAGGCCGTGGAGGGAGTTACGGTCGGGCAGGGATGCGGGGAGGGGGAGGGGCAGGGTGGAGCCCTCTCCACCCTGCCCCTCCCCCTCCCCGCCTCCCTGCCCACCGTAACTCCCTCCACGGCCCGCGGCTGCTTATAAGTGTTGCTAACTCTTATTCATTTACAGCATGTTAACATACTGTCACCATTCGCTTTTTATGTACTATTGACTATGCTGGTAATTTTGCTACTGATAATATGTGTACTTGTATAATCTAAGATACTACGCCTGAGAAGACGGCATTAGTAAATAAACATTTCAAATACACATGTGTTCTTCTTAACTCCATGTTCTCGTTTCTAAGAAATATATAACGACCGACTGTTCATGAGTTCCACGTATCCTGAGGTACTATAAGTTCATATTCTGGATTGTCTAAACATTGAGAGTTTGTTATATCCAATGTGACACTGTACCTAGCTTGCTAAGGGGTTTTGATTACTAACGTGAGTTTTGGGACACCCTAATTCGCCGAGGTTCCAATCCTCTGTCCACAGTTCTGTGTCAGAACAGAAACCCTGCGACAGGGGCACCCCTCAACCTTACTGGAGCTTCATCACACTTGCGATACAACTCCAGCAATGCGCCAACTTTACGGCACAAATACGTCACGCATCTGTGCTGTTTTTGCCCCATGATGCGCCGCATTGTAAATGCAGCACACCATAGGTGACGGAACAGCGGCACAGAATGACTAACACATCCCTGGTGATGCGCCAGTCATCATAAATCTATCCCTATGCTTCTTATCTTGTTAGAGATAAACCGCCATATGTATCATCAAAGTTTTTTGCATTTCCTAAATAGCGAACTTTAAGGAATAAATAGCGATTCTTTACCATTCCTAGTTTGCGATGACCTATTTGCTAATTACAAATTACCCATTCATTTCCATGCAGCAGGAGGCCCATAGGAATGAAGGTGCAATTTGCGATTAGCAATTACCTCATCGCAAATTACGAATTTTTCCGACGGTGCAGGGGTGTCTCAAGAACACCCTGCTGCACCCCTGAAAAAGAAATTTGGGGTCATATGGCGCACATAAATTTTGAAAACATTCCTTTACCTCAAAAACGATTTTCAACTCATAATTTGAAAACACTGCACATGGGGAAATGACTTAAAATGTCCTTAAGACACATAAAATCATTTTTTGATTGCCTTTGCAGCATGTTTCAGTCACCTTTAACATGCCTATGTAACGGAAACATTCAAAATCTAAATTTGCCATGCACAGGTGGGAGCATATTTACAAGCAATTTGCTCCACAGACAAACTTCTTACATTGAAATGGGAAAAATAACATCAGAGACTCTCAATTACCTTATAAAGAAGCAGACACCATTATATCCTTCTCATCAATATTAAAACCATTGCTTTTTCTCAAAAACGATTTACAAGTCATAATTTGAAAACACTCCACAGCTCCTATGCACATAAAAGCCCTGTCAGTACTAATACTTCACATTTTCTCCAATTACAATTTCTCAAAGAAACAAAATCTATTTGTGAAACACTTGAGACAAAGCAACATTTGAAAAACACAACTTTCTTCATAATTTTCTCCTTAAAGCACACTATTTTCTATCTAAATTAAAGAAATCTTTTCTCACCTTAGCAAATACTTTGAGTTTCAAAACAGTCTCAGAAACACACCAATTTGTCTTCAGCAGAGCAAAAGGTATGCACTCCAGAGTCTGCAGCTATCAAAAGCACAGAAATGCTTTAATTCCTCACACATATCTCTCATGTCACCCAATCAAAACTCTTCCCTCACTTTTTTTCAATGCAAAACCCTTCCCCCCTCTGCCCCCTCTCTGCTTTTTCTGCATAGCAACCACCTCTTGCAAGACCTCTCACACAACAATGTTGCAATTGAACTCTGAACTCTCAGTGCACCTGCATATCCAGAGCATTCTTTCATTTAATGATTTTTTCTTCGCCACTCAAAATACATCTTTCAACGAACTCATCCATGCACACTAACTTTCTGTTTTCAGCAATCAAAATCCACCAATCACTCTTACTGCTTCATTAACACAGAAACTCCTCAGTTTTTTTCATTTTACACTCTCATTTTTTCAACTGCCATTTCATTGCCACACTTCATCTGACTGCAGCAGAACCTTCTCTCACCATGTTTTCTGTCTGGATTGTTGGACATAGTTACATCTATTGGGCTCAAAGGTACGCTGAAAACAGGAATTTACCTAACCTCAATTTACAAGATGTGGAAATTAAGTGGTTTGGCCACAGAGGATTAAAATGTCACCAATTGATACCATTGGTGAAAACCTTTATGCATTTGCCCAAACCTGACCTGTTAATTGTGCACTGTGGAGGTAATGATTTGGGCACTTTGACTGGGGTAGGTCTGGAAATGCTTTTAAAGGACACCTTTGAGCAATTGATGGCACTTTTTCCTCAGACTGCCTTGGTATATTCAAATATATGCCAAAGACAGAAATGGAGGTGGCCGAACCAGTTTTGTCCACAAATTGAGAAATCGAGGAAGCATGTAAACAAATCTGTTTCAGCTTACATGAGAGACCATGGAATGGGCTCCCTGTACAACAATAACTTGCGTTACTACATGCAAGATATCTACAGAGGAGATGGAGTTCACTTCTCAGATGAGGGCAACAGAGTTTTCACTCTGAATTTAAGAATGTGCATTGGTACCTACTTATAAGTACCTAAATGTACCATAAACCCAAAAGCTCTTCTCAGAGCTACCCTACATCTGATCACTCACAATTATTATTTTACTCTAACTTTTTTCACTAATTTTCAAGAAAGTACGCTCCCCAGAACGCTTCCCGGTTCGCGAACCGAGCGCACTCCACGCAAAAAAACTAAAAAAACGGTATATATTTTTTTGCCCTGCGAGACCCTTTCAAAGCCTCCACATCAAACCTAGGGGGTCAGGGACGATCTACTATGCCCCCTTATGGTCATTTGCCCCTTCGCTTTGGCCTCCTCTTGTCTCTCGATCCTACCGAGAGACAAGATGGCGGCCGCTACGGACTGTTTGGAATGTTTACAGACGCCGAAAAACCAATCAGCTTCGCAAACCTCCGTAACGCGAAAAGTACGCGAAGCGGAGCGCTGTTACAGATATATATCTTTTTTTGAACGTTAATTTCTCAAAATCCACTGGAGCACATATATTGAGACCTAGCAAAGGCACATCGGGCTACCAGTCCCTACAATTTTGCCAAGTTTCGTGCAAATCCATTCAGCCGTTCGATTATTATTATTTATTTTTTTTTGCCCCGCGGGGCCCTTTTAAAACCTCCACATCAAACCTAGGGGGTCAGCGAGGATCTACTATTCCCCCTTATGGTCATTTGCCCCTTCGCTTTCGCCTCCTCTTGTCTCTCGATCCTACCGAGAGACAAGATGGCGGCCGCTACGGACTGTTTGGAATGTTGACAGACGCCGGAGAACCAATCAGCTTCGCTTCACAAAGCTCCGTTGCGCGAAAAGTACGCGTCCTGGGACGCTGCCCGGTCCGCTGTTACAGATATATATCTTTTTTTAAACGTTAATTTCTCAAAATCCACTGGAGCACATATATTGAGACCTACAAAAGGCACATCGGGCTACCAGTCCCTACAATTTTGCCAAGTTTCGTGCAAATCCATTCAGCCGTTCGGGCTAAAAGTGAGGCCAACCGCCCTATGGAAATTAACATGGGAAAAACGCGTTTTGGGACCCCCCTTTTTTCTCGGCCCCCCCTTGACGAACCCCCCCAAAATTTTCAGGGGCTGCTCAGAAACAAAATGTGCCATTTTCCAGAAAATTTCAGCCAATTCCGTCCACAAACGCCAAAGTTATTAGACATAGAATTTTCAAAAATCCCATAGAGAAAAAATCCTAACTATATATACCTACTGGCGACCGCCAGTAGGTAATTCACTGAAAAAACCATAGGTTTTACACCAGTTATAGTTAGCTGGAAATTTTACTCGCATAAAACCATTGAAATTCCCACGTTATAGATAGTTGGACTCACTATAACTTGCGCGTGCAATGCACTGCTGATGACATCACATATTACATCACTCATGACATGGTCAGTGAGATCACTCATGACATCACTCATGACACCATCCAGTGGATGTGTGTCTTTCTGAAAAATAAATATTAGTGAGAAATGTTTAAATATTTAAATATATGTATTAGTGTTTCACTTTGTGTATAAGTGGCTGCATGGGTTGCTGAGTAGCTACATGTGTATGTATATGGGTTATTAGATGTTTGATTTAGTATCAGTATGAGTGTTTGTGTGGTTTGGTGGGGGTATTACTTAGCACATAGATGCATGAATAACTGACTCTCTGTATGTGTTTTGAAGACAGCATATGTGCAGGACTGTATGGGTAGATGAGTGAGTATATGTGTGTGTTAGTGAGTGAATGACTGTCTCACTAGTGTCTTTATCAGCAACTACATATGTTTTAATCTAGTATATGTGAATATTGATGTATGCAAGTGAGTATATGCGAGAGTATGAGATTGTAAGAGTTCCTGTTTAAATAAGTATGTGTTTCTATAAGTGATTGTTTAAGAGAATAAATATGTGTAAATTTCCTTAGAAGTAAGGTGGTAGTGTGTGTATCGCTCTATATGCAAATAAATGGATGTTCAATAGTTTATTTGCATGTGTGAGTATGTGTGTGAGTAACTTTTGGATGACTGTCGGTGTGTAACAGGATGTATAGGTGTATCACTACATATGATGAGTGAGTATATGTATGAGTGACTATATAGAACCGTTGGTGAATGAGTGGATGTATATATAGATGGTGGAATTATTGACTTGGTTGTTGTAACTGGTATGGGTATCTCCATTTTGTTTGAAAATTTTACTTTCTATTTTTGAATATGTGTTTCAAGGGTTACATTACAGTGAAAGGAGGTCTGTCACTCTGTCACAATGATGGTGTCATCAGTGATGTCATGAGTGATGTCACTGACCATGTCATGAGTGATGTAATATGTGACGTCATCAGCAGTGCATTGCACGCGCAAGTTATAGTGAGTCCAACTAACTATAACGTGGGAATTTCAATGGTTTTATGCAAGTAAAATTTCCAGCTAACTATAACTGGTGTAAAACCTATGGTTTTTTCAGTGAATTTAATAGGTTTTTTAAATGCTAATTCCTAACTATAACTGGGGTGAAACCTATGGTTTTTTCAGTGAATTTCATAGGTTTTTTAACAGCAAATATCTATAGGTAAGAAAGTAATAATTTTTATAACAAATTTTAAATACTGTAAATATTTTTTATTTTTTTTATTGTTTGCCCTGGTACGCGCCCCGGAGCGCTGTCGGGGCGCGTACCGGTGAACACACGGGTAAGCGCAATGTTACGGCGCGCCCCGGGGCGCGTACCGGGGAGCGTCCCGAGAGCGCTATTCTCGCAAATGAAAACAACATCATGACGTTTCGCGTAGTCGCGTGATGCGTCATATGACGCACTGCGTAGCGCACCCGGAATCACGCGATCGCATACGATCGCGCAACGTCATTATGCGCTTACGCGACGCGCTCCGGGGCGCTCCCGGGGGTGCGTAGTGTAAGCGCGTCGGGTCATGTGATCTGAAAATAACACTTTTCATTGGTGCAGATCAGTTTTGGTTTCCAAATGATGAAAGCTTGGATCATGTGACTTGAAAATAACACTTTTCATTGGTCCAGAACACTATTGTTTTGCAAATGATGAAAGCCCCCTCCTTTTTTCCTTACTGTGACTTTGTCCTTTGACTGAGGAAGACCTGTTTCGAGTTCTATCTCAGAAAATGGCTACAGTAGTATCAGCAGCTGGAGCATCAGGCCCACCACCACCACAACCACCATCTAAAAGACCACCAGAAGATTATATTGGTGGTGAACAGGAAGAGGAGGAGGATGAGGAAGAGGATGCACAGACAAGGGAGTTCCTGCCAGAAGATAAACAGCCCTACAAACCCAAAGAGCACTTTGTATGGCAGTTCTACAAACTCCCAAGGGGTTTTAAAAAAGTCAACGCAGCAAAGGTGACTTGCTTAATTTGTGGTGATCAGCTATCCAGGGGGAACCCTAACAAAAAGTATTCCTTCGGGAATCATACGATGATTCGCCACATGATGCGTTGGCATCCAAACAACTACTCTAAGGTTCCTCTGCAGTAAACTACCCCCATCATCGGCTCGAGGTTCAACATCAAAACAACCCACTCCATCGGGTTCGGGGGTAAGAGACACATTGGCTACTATCCAATCAAAGTTTAATGATTACAAAATTTTATGCAAATATTGTGACAAGTTACTTGCTTATGGTGAACAAAGCATTGAACTTATTATGGTTTCTGGTGATAACCATAAGTGTCCAAAAAAAACCCTAATTTTTCCTGATTTTTTTTCATGCTCCAGTTGAGCCAATTACAATTCCCTTTTTTTTGTTTCTCCCCATAAAAATACAAAAAATATATAAAAGTGTTCAGAAAAGCCAAAAAAAGTACAAAATGTTCAAAAAAACATAAAAAAATATAAAACGACAAAAAGAAGAAAAAAAACAGTTCTTTTTAGAACTACCTTTACTTTATAAAAATAAACCTATGTTTTTAAAGAATCTGTGTCAATCTTTTTTTCTGCAGGGTACGCGTACCGGTACGTGCACCGGGGCGCACACCGGGGAGCGCACCAAAAAAAAAAAGAAAAAAAAAATTAATGAAGGAGTTAGCATGAGGGAAGAACACAAAGAAAGTAATGTTAAGAGAAAGAGAGCTAGAGGGAGAAACATAGAGGGATTGTTTACTACATAGTTAAAAACAGACAATGTATAATAGGGTGAAAATGAGAAAAGTAAAATCACTAAAGGAGCGAAAGAAGGGAAGAGAGAGGAAGAACACTAAACTAGTGATAGTGGGAGAATGTGAGTGGGTGTTGAAAGAAAACGATAGGACAGAAAAAAATTGAGAATGAACGGTAGTGGCGTAACTGGGATAAATGAATAACGGTGAGGGAGGGTAAGAAAAGACCAGTTAGTATAAGTAAAGAGGAGTGAAAGACAGTGAAAAATTGAATTAGGATAAGAGATGGGGAGTGACAAACACAAAAGACAGAGAAAATAAAGGTAACAGTACCTGAATTGGATGTGTGTGTGTGTATGTGAAGTGTGTGTGTGGGGGGATTTTTTTCTGTGTATGAAGTGTGTGTGTGATGTGTGTGTGTGGTGTATGTCAGAGGTGTGTGTATGTGTTGGGACGGGGATGAGGTGTGTGTGTAGGAGTAAGGTAAATAATTAAGAAAAACAGAATGAGTGAAGAAGCAAAGGAAGAGAACAGAGGGTTTGTGAAGTAAAGAATAGGGACTGAAAGAAGTTGAATATGAGAGGGGAAATAGGGAAATTGGAGTAAACATGGAGAATAAGAATAAGTGAGGGAAGCAGAGTAAAGAAACAGGAGTGAGGTTGGTTGAGAAAATATTAGTGAGCTTAAAGCAAAGGGTGATGACAAACTACATTTTTTTAGTCACACTTACCTTATAATAAATGTAACTTTAATTACATTTTTTAGTACATTTTATATCTGTGAAAGAGAGCAGAAAAAATAAGTTATAATTAGTAAAATATGTATTTTAAATTAAAAGATACAAATGAAGAGGTTAAAAATCATAACAGTGTGAAACATAGGAAATGAGAGATAGTAATGGAACCAGAGTAAAAGAAATGGGATGAAGAACGATGAGAGAGGAGCAGTGAAGTTGTTGTAAAAGAAATGATAGAAGGTAGATAAACACAAGTGAACATAACACAAGAAGAGTGAGGCACTGAGGACATAGAAGTAGTGAACGAAAAATAGATAGAAAAGGTCAAAAGTAAGGAGCAAACAAAGATAAGTGAGGGAGAGTGGGTGATTTATAGTGATAGAGTGCGATAATAGTGCTGAATGAGTAAACAGGAATTACTAAAAGAGCAAAGGAGGAAAATACAGAAAAGGGAAGTAAAGCCCCGCGGGACCCTTTAATAGCCCCCCCATCAATCCTAGGGGGTCAGGAGGGGTCTACCTTGCCCCCTTTCATTAATTTCCCCCTACGTTTTTCTTCACCTCTTGTCTCTCGATCCTACCGAGAGACAAGATGGCGGCCGCTCCGGAGTGTTTAGAATGTTGACAGACACCGGAGAGCCAATCAGCTTCGCTTCGTGAAGTTCCGTTACGCGTCAGGTACGCGAACCGGGGCGCTAACCGGAGCGCTGTTACAGATATATATATTTTTTGGAACATTAATTTATCAAAATCCACTGGAGCACATATATTGAGACCTAGCAAAGGCACATCGGGCAAACGATATCTACAATTTTGCCAAGTTTCGTGGAAATCCATTCAGCCGTTCGAGCTAAAAGTGAGTCCAACCGCCCTATGGAAAATTGCATGGGAAAAACGCGTTTTGGGACCCCCCTTTTTTCTCGGCCCCCCCTTGATGGAACCCCCCAACTTTTCAGTGGCTGCTCAGAAACAAAATGTCCCATTTTCCTGAAAAGTTCAGCCAATTCCGTCCTCAAACGCCAAAGTTATTCGACATAGAATTTTCAAAAATCCCATAGGAAAAAAATCCTAACTATATATACCTACTGGCGACAGCCAGTAGGTAATATATATATCTATATATATATTCACTGAAAAAACCATAGGTTTTACACCAGTTATAGTTAGCTGGAAATTTTACTCGCATAAAACCATTGAAATTCCCACGTTATAGTTAGTTGGACTCACTATAACTTGCGCGTGCAATGCACTGCTGATGACGTCACATATTACATCACTCATGACATGGTCAGTGACATCACTCATGACATCACTGATGACACCATCCAGTGGATGTGTGTCTTTCTGAAAAATAAATATTAGTGAGTAATGTTTAAATATTTAAATATATGTATTAGTGTTTCACTTTGTGTATAAGTGGCTGCATGGGTTGCTGAGTAGCTACATGTGTATGTATATGGGTTATTAGATGTTTGATTTAGTATCAGTATGAGTGTTTGTATGGTTTGGTGGGGGTATTACTTAGCAAATAGATGCATGAATAACTGACTCTCTGTATGTGTTTTGAAGACAGCATATGTGCAGGACTGTATGGGTGGATGAGTGAGTATATGTGTGTGTTAGTGAGTGAATGACTGTCTCACTAGTGTCTTTATCAGCAACTACATATGTTTTAATCTAGTATATGTGAATATTGATGTATGCAAGTGAGTATATGTGAGAGTGTGAGATTGTAAGAGTTCCTGTTTAAATAAGTATGTGTTTCTACAAGTGATTGTTTAAGAGAATAAATATGTGTTAATTTCCTTAGAATTAAGGTGGTAGTGTGTGTATAGCTCTATATGCAAATAAATGGATGTTCAATAGTTTATTTGCATGTGTGAGTATGTGTGTGAGTAACTGTTGGATGACTGTCGGTGTGTAACAGGATGTATAGGTGTATCATTACATATGATGAGTGAGTATATGTATGAGTGACTATATAGAACCGTTGGTGAATGAGTGGATGTATATATAGATGGTGGAATTATTGAATTGGTTGTTGTAACTGGTATGGGTATCTCCATTTTGTTTGAAAATTTTAGTTTCTATTTTTGAATATGTGTTTCAAGGGTTACATTACAGTGAAAGGAGGTCTGTCACTCTGTCACAATGATGGTGTCATCAGTGATGTCATGAGTGATGTCACTGACCATGTCATGAGTGATGTAATATGTGACGTCATCAGCAGTGCATTGCACGCGCAAGTTATAGTGAGTCCAACTAACTATAACGTGGGAATTTCAATGGTTTTATGCGAGTAAAATTTCCAGCTAACTATAACTGGTGTAAAACCTATGGTTTTTCAGTGAATTTAATAGGTTTTTTAAATGCTAATTCCTAACTATAACTGGGGTGAAACCTATGGTTTTTTCAGTGAATTTCATAGGTTTTTTAATAGCAAATATCTATAGGTAAGAAAGTAATAATTTTTATAACAAATTTTAAATAGTGTAAATATTTTTTATTTTTTTTATTGTTTGCCCTGGTACGCGCCCCGGAGCGCTCCCGGGGCGCGTACCGGTGAACACACGGGTAAGCGCAATGTTACGGCGTGCCCCGGGGTGCGTACCAGGGAGCGTCCCGAGAGCGCTATTCTCGCGAACGAAAACAACATCATGACATTTCGCGTAGTCGCATGATGCGTCATATGACGTACTGCGTAAGCGCACCCGGAATCACGCGATCGCATACGATCGCGCAACATCATGACTCGCTTACGCAACGCGCTCCGGGGCGCGCCCCGGGGCGCGTAGCGTAAGCGCGTCGGGTCATGTGATCTGAAAATAACACTTTTCATTGGTGCAGATCCGTTTTGGTATCCAAATGATGAAAGCTTGGATCATGTGACTTGAAAATAACACTTTTCATTGGTCCAGACCACTATTGTTTTGCAAATGATGAAAGCTCCCTCCTTTTTTCCTTACTGTGACTTTGTCCTTTGACTGAGGAAGACCTGTTTCGAGTTCTATCTTAGAAAATGGCTACAGTAGTATCAGCAGCTGGAGCATCTGGCCCACCACCACCACCACCACCATCTAAAAGACCACCAGAAGATTATATTGGTGGTGAACAGGAAGAGGAGGAGGATGAGGAAGAGGAGGCACAGACAAGGAAATTCCTGCCAGAAGATAAACAGCCCTACAAACCCAAAGAGCACTTTGTATGGCAGTTCTACAAACTCCCAAGGGGTTTTAAAAAAGTCAACGCAGCAAAGGTGACTTGCTTAATTTGTGGTGATCAGCTATCCAGGGGGAACCCTAACAAAAAGTATTCCTTCGGGAATCATACGATGATTCACCACATGATGCGTTGGCATCCAAACAACTACTCTAAGGGACCTCTGCAGTAAACTACCCCCATCATCGGCTCGAGGTTCAACATCAAAACAACCCACTCCATCGGGTTCGGGGGTAAGAGACACATTGGCTACTATCCAACCAAAGTTTAATGATTACAAAATTTTATGCAAATATTGTAACAAGTTACTTGCTTATGGTGAACAAAGCATTGAACATATTATGGTTTCCGGTGATAACCATAAGTGTCCAAAAAACCCCTAATTTTTCCTGATTTTTTTTCATGCTCCAGTTGAGCCAATTACAATTCCCTTTTTTTTGTTTCTCCCCATAAAAATACAAAAAAAATATA